>NC_134727.1:27301897-29801897 GCF_049634645.1 Pelodiscus sinensis
TGCCAAGGGGAGCAAGTGCCTCGCAAGATTTGGATGCTCTTCCATATTAGCAACAGTGAGTGCACCAAGGGCAGCTTTCCAGGGAAAAGCAGAGAAGCTAACCCAATGCTGCACAATATTTATGCACTGACTAACATGTTCTTTTAAACCACACAAAAAATATAGTTTGACTCATACTCATTGGCCATTTAAAATAATTGGGACCATACAATTTCCCACCATCTGGAGAGCTGCATATCCTGGGAAAAGGGCAAGATTTTAAAACTTAACACCGTATTTAGGTACCTAAATGACCTTTTCAAAAGCAATCAACATCCTCATTTCCAACTATTTTCATGGCAGATCCCAGTGCTTCGCATTCTAAACATTTGGGATCAAGTATTTTGAATCTTTCTGTATTTATTTTACCACCTTTACATTTTAAAAGTATTTATTAAAAACAAATGACTGTCTAGCACTCCTCTAACCTCCCAGAAGCTCCTCCTCTAATCACGAAGGGCAGGTTTACAAAGCAGGGCAAAAGTCGAATAAAGCTATGCAACTTGAGCTACATCAATTGAGTAGCTTAAGTCAAAATAACTTAATTTAACTTTTGGCCCTGTCTACACAGCAGGAAGAACACTCTTTCTTCGACTTCCGCTAGTCCTTGTAAAATGAGGGTTACAGGAGTTGGAGTAGGCTGTCCTCCAGCTCGCCATTATTTTGAAATACTGGCTTGAAGTGTAGACACACTCTTTTATTTCGGAATAATGTCAGTTATTCCTAAATAATGCTGCTGTGTAGACATACCTTTAATGAGCTCATATTTTTGCTTGCTTACATTTACACTATATTGGGAATAGGAATTTTCTAGCTGAGGAAGTTTCTAGTTGAGGCACAGCAACTGGCTGGCCCGTGTGTACCAAGATGTATTCTAATATTTCCATTGGATTATGTGGCACTTTCTAAAAGGCGTGATATGTAGTATCCTCTTTGAAACTCTGATGTGCCCCAAGATACTCTTTACTGGTTCACACGGCTTACATGTGCTGGCAATGAAAATGACTTTTAGAGACAGAGTGGGAGAAATAAACTACTCTCACCACTGGTGATGAAAAATGGATACATTCTTAATATTTAGAGATGGATGAGTGAAGGAATTCAATGCAATGCAGCTTTTTAACCAGGAACACATAGGGCCCGAATACTATAAAAAGAAAAGGGTGATTCTAGGTAGCAGAAAAGAAAAATGGATTGATTTAAACCAGACATAGGGAATGGGGATTTTCCTGATGCAGAGGAAAAGGAAGCAAGGCACTGCAGGACTAGATAGTAATCTGTAATATTGAACTGAAACCAGTTCATCTGAAGAAGAGAAAAATCTTTTCTGTAGGCTCAAAGTGTATTGGAAACTAAAAAGCCAAATGAAAGTTCTTTGAAAAGTCAGATGACTTCAGAGGCGAGTTAGTATAGCTTGTGTTCTATAAAATAAATATGAGTGACAAGAGAGAGTCTAAGAGGAAAAAGCAGACTAGACTTGGAGGAAGCCACAGAAGTACCGGCTTCATCTACATTAGGGGTGGGCAATAATTTTTGATGGGGGGCACTCCAAGAATTTGGAAAGTGGTCAAGGGCCATACTCTTCCATATTAATGGAGGAGGCATGAGGTCTGGGATGGAGGTTGGGTGCAGAAGAGAGCGTGCAGTAAGATTGGGGTGCAGGAGGCAGTTGTGACCTGGATTAGGGGACTAGGATGCAGGTTTTGGGGTTCTGACCATGGGGAAAAGGGGGTTGTGACCTGGGGAAGAGGACTAGGAGGCTGCAGGGGTTTGGGTTGTGACCTGGGGCAGGGGATTGGGGTGCACGATCTGGGGGTAGGAGGGGGGCAGATGGTTTGGGATGTGACCTAGGATAGGAGGGGGCAAAGAGTTGGGGTTCCATAGGCAGGCTCTGGCTGGGAGACTTACTCATTTGACTCCCAGCCAACAGTCTTCCCATGCAACCTCCCTGCCTGCAGGGCCATGTGGTTTCTCAACAGCTACAAGCCTGAGGGGAACAGGGAAGGGTGCTTCCCAAGCTGCCTGTTGACAACAAGTAGCTCCCATTGGCTAGAAACCAGCCAATGGGATTGTGCTGGGGGCAAGAGCAGTGCACAAACCCCTTCCTCTCTTCCCTAGGCTCACAGCTGATCCAACAGCCCACAACGGCTGCTTTTATGAGCATCATGCAGGGGGCAGGCAGGGAGTCTGTGGGCTGGATCCTGCTTGTGTGGGGTAGTTTGCCCAGGCCTGACCTACATTCACTACTATATTATGAATACATTTGCATGATTTTTTTTAAAAGAAGGGTCCAAAACCAGCTTCATCCCCCAGAATCTTGCACTAGAACTTAGGATCATTTTTTAAAAAAAATATAGCAGGCCTGAATCTCATTTACACTAAGGCCATGGATGGAGAGTTCACTCTCAGCTCAGGAAGCTGGCCAGGCTGGGGCTAGCCTCCATCTGCCCAAGACCTGTCCCCCTTCTCCTGCCAGGGAACGGTGGCCCCCTCCAGTCCCGATGGACAGTATGGCCCACCCTACCCCTACACGGCCAGGAGGATGAGCAATGCAAGCACAAACTCTGGCTGCCTAGAGTCATTGACTGCAGGCTGCCCTCAGACCTGGCCTGGAGTTCTGGCCACAATGGAGGAGCCCCAGTGGAAAGCAGGAGGGGATTGGGGCAGAGCATGGATGGCGCTACACAGGACTGTTTGGAGAGACACAGCCTCTCCGGGCCTTTGTTACTCATTACCCATGACTAGTTTTACTCTACACGGGCAATACTGGGCCTTATATTGGGAGTAAGTTATATTAACACCCTCCCGTAAAGGCCCTGTGGACAAAATGATCTAATTGTAAATGAGGATTCAAGCCACGGAGAAGAACCATAGCCTCATTTTTTTTATCCAGTTGTCCCCATTAGGGTAAATTGGCATGGAATCCAGCTGGAATTAAACCTCTTTCTGAAGCTCAATCCTTTTCCCAGCCCCCATTGCATTTTATACAGAAAAGTAAGCCAACCCCATTCCATCTTCAGTCTCATGAAAGTTTACGTCAATTAAAAAAAACGGAGTAAAGTAAAAGGCAGAAAAACATACTTAAAAAATAATCACCACCACATCACACAACAGCCTTCAACGACAGCCGCGGCAACTCATTTGTGTAACGTATGTTGAAGAACAGATGGGGCTCTCTTGTTGGAAAAGGTTTGTTCTAAATTAGCTTAGGCATAGTAAGCCTATACTGAGGAGTAACATGACCAATATAGACAAGACTCTTCAGTTTCCACTGGTCAAGATTTTAAAGCTTAGCCAGGTAATAAATATAATATTAAGTAACTTCTAATACTGTAATTTCTAATACTCTTAAATAAGATGGAGGAAGAGATAAAACTATCTTATTTCAAAATTAAGGTTTAAAGTACATCAAGTCATTTATTTTATCATTAAAAAAATCCTATGCATGCGGTGATTTGAATCCAGGTCTGTTATAGAACAATTTATTTGCTATTCTATCAGGAAGCTGCTGAGGCACCATGACAGAGGGATTTATGATTGTCATTTTTAATGACTAGAACCAGGAGCCTGAATCAACACTGATTAAAAGAGAACTACATTCAAACAAAACTAGACATTTATTAAACAAATACAAATGTGACAAGAGACATGATTCAATTATTAGGAGTCCGTCTTTTAATTTCTTATTAAGATGACAGCATGTCTCTTTGCCCACATACATTCAGTTAAACCTTTTCGCTTTGACAGTGCATAAAATTATCCAGGCTAACTCTATATCTTACTTTTTATGTCAACTTGAAATTTGTCATCTTTTCATTATACTCTTGGTCACAAACTAATAAGGAGGAACAAGCTTAATAGCAGCTTCAAACCTCTAGGGATTATGTCAGTCTTGGGTACATATGCCAGTACAATTAGCATTTAGAGTCACCTAAGCCTGTGGCCATTGATACACAAACTTACGCACTTCAGGCCAGGTTTCAGGGTGCTGCTCGAATGCACATGGCATTGGTCAGTGGGTTCTATGTGATGATGGTTGAAAGCTAATATTTGGACTCTTCTGATCAAGTCACTGCTCTGAGAAGTGTTAAGTTTCCCCACTTCAGTTAGAATGCAGCAATTAGAAGGAGGCAAAATACAGAAGTGGCAAAGACAGAAATGGCATTAAAACATGCTGGTCACACCCTTTCTTCCCAGTTATGCTGGCAGCAAGGAGCCCGTGTAATACACAAGCCCTTTGATTAGCTATACAGCTGGTCCCCAACTTATAAACGCATCGACATATGACCAGCCGCACTTACAACCAGCCTCCCATTAAGCAAGACCCCGACTTACTAACAGCAATACGTGCTTACGAACAGCGTGGTCCTATTGAAATGAAAGGGGTCTGACTTACCAACATATCGAGTTACGACCAAATGCTTGGAACATAACTCGTTTTTAAGTCGGGGACCGGCTGCACAACACTTCTGCAGACACTGGGATGATCCCTCCTCAGCTGGTTAAGAGGGCATCAGGGCCAGTGGTGTGGCTCACAAGTACCCAAAGTGTCTCAGGACATCAAGCCTAGTGTTTCATTGCCACATGTTTGTAAATTGTCACACATTTGATGAAGATACCACAACACTGGATTTCAAGTCACTTTGAATGACCTAGCTATTCTATACTAACAGCAGTTACAATACTTGATTCTTGTTTGGAGAGCTGCAAGCCCCCCAAAAAGGTAACAGATGTTTTATACCAAAAGGAAATACTAAAAAAAAGGTAGAAACAGTGGTTTGATTCATTTCACAGTTGTAGTCTTTTGATTTGTTTGTAATTTTCTACACTACTGCTTCCAATATGATACTGTCTGGACCTTGGATGACAATAAGAATGGGATAACAGATGATGAGCTCAAAATACTGCACACAATCATCCTCACCCTACGTGTACCTACAATCAATATGTCACTTTAAGGAAGAAACCATCAGCTACTGGGCAAAGTTTGGAATATAAAATGTCACAGCACCCAGTATCTATTTCTTATTTACTTACAAGCTGTCAATACAGGTAGCTTGTTGCTGTGTAGAAGACATAGGATGGATGCTTCATAATAATGTGTCTCATATAGATGAATTAAAACCAATATGGCATGCATGTACATTTTTCAGCAGCTCCCTTCACAGCAAACATACACAGGGCCAAACTCAGTGCTAGTGTAAACAGATGCTTCTCTTATTGATTTAACTCATTTCCATCTTCTCCCCCCAGATGCAGGGGAGAACCTGTTGGATTCAGTGGGAATTATGCGTATACAAACAGGAAGAGAATTAGGCCTGTAAGTACTCAAAAAATAAATTTGAGTGCATAATTTTCTGAACTCAGCTGCTTTTGTAAATAAAGCTAAATTATGTCTTCACTTGCCACACTGGAGATTGATCATCTGGCATTTGATTTAGGGAGTCTAGTTAAGACCTGCTAAATCAAATGCTAAGGGCAGCTCCAGTCAGCACTGGCATTCCTGGTAGCTGTGAGGCATGAGGGAAGCTGACAGCCTCCCTCTGTGAAGATGGCACCAAACTTGGCTTAAGATAAACCAACTCCAGCTATCTATTTTACATACTTTAAACTGACCTGCCAGGTCTAATGTAAACCTGGCCTCTGTGCATACACAGAAGCACACACAAGTCTTTCCCTTTGTTCTCATAAAAAAGGGAAAAATCTCAAATGCCGTGAAAGTTTTACCCCACATATTTTATGCCAGATTGTTTATTACATGTGTTACAACAATGCTCAGGAAGCCTAGTCAAGGACCAAGGTCTCATTGTCTGTACCCCAAATAGTTAAAGTCTAAAGGTCAGAGAGCATGCAACAGAAAAAGTTCTTAAAGTAGATGAGACCGTGTAATACTAAAATAGAGTTTAGTAGAAAATTAGAAGTCTCTACAGGCCACTAGCATAACATCTCAGTCAGTGTGAACTCAAGCAAGGTATGTGAGCAAAGATGAATGTGCCATGTACTATTGTATTGTCCCTATAGTGAGATGGCTGGAGGGAAGCCTGGAAGGTCCATACATTAATGGAGGTCCCAGCTATTCAAGAAAAAAAATATATGAAACAAGATCTAAATGAGGCTCCAGAGCTGCAGAAAGGCAAACCCTTACAAAAGAGCAGCGCGAGTAGAATAACTTGATGGACAGAGAAATCAAGTGATTTAGTGCAGGTCCTTGACCATTTACAGCTTTTAAAGGTGAGAGGGGCAATTTCTGTAATAGCTCAAAATTAAAGGGCCCACCATTCCATCTCTGAAATGATGGGATTTTGTCCTGGAAGAGTATCTCATTCAATCAGTCCATTAGCAGCCAGACAGAACTCATCCACACAAAAATAATTGGCTATTGATATACAGTAAAACTGAAAAGTTACTTATTTTTGTTCATAGCTACAGAACAATGTCCTTTCCATATAACATTTAAAGTCATTATAAATGGTTACTGCAAAATAAAGACATTCCTCAGATGGATGAAGCTCTATTTTAAGAATATATTTTAATCAGAAAGGTGTGGCCCAAAGTTGCTGGCATTGGACTCATTGTGCACACACGTCCATAGAGGAGCCCTTATACTGAACTTTCACTGTATATAAGCTAATTAACTTAATTGTGGTCTTCTTTTAATCTAAAGACATAGAATGTAGGCCTTGATACTTTCTAGCAGATGATACCTATTATATTGGAAGGAAATCGCTCCTCCCTCTGCTCTGAGGGAATAGGAACAGAGTAAAAAAGAGTTATGTCTTTGGCTCTTAGTCCCTCTGTGCCAGCCATCAGTGAGTACAGAAGAGGAGCTAAGCCAATGTTGCTACAGTTGGGCTACGTCTACACGACGAGGTTTTTTTTTGGCAGAAAATATGCTAATGATGTTGCGATATGCTAATGAGTCCCTCATTAGCATATTTCCTGTCATAAAATCTTTCACTGTAGATGAAGCCTTGCTGTTTACTGGGACCAAGCATACCCAAGGATTGCAGGAATGGAGAGAGGTTCTACCACTCTTGAGAGAGGAAGGATTGTTGTTTTTTTCCCCCACCCAGATTGGCTGCCTCCTTTTCTAGGAAAAAGAATCCCACTTTGAGCTTTTAGTTTTGTTTTTTCTCACTCCACTCTAAGAGGTTTCCTGTGCATATGGGAATGTGTAAAAAATTGGTTAATAATATTGAGTCCAGCTTGCAAAGATAAGGGTCGCAAAAACATAGGTCTAAGCCTGAATCTTTTAATACACAGTGTTCTTATTTGAACGGAGATTTTTTACATTTATTGCCCCTGAGAAAGAAAAAAAAAAAAAAATCACACTGAAAGTCGTCTGGTCTGTTCCTTTTTGTTGCCATCACTCTTTCAGCTTTCTAGCAGACCAACCATTTTCCTCCGCCTCTTTTCTTTTTTAGATCTTGTGCAGTCAACCTGCATGCATAGCCACATGACAGATCTCTTCCTTACAGATTTGCTCACACAAATTCACAGCTTGGTCCCACAAGCTGCAGAACACTTCCTGAAAGTTGTAAAGGATCTGCAATTTCCCTTGGTTTCAGAGTTGCCTGGATTCTACAGTGACTAGCATGCCACAAACACCAGTTTATATATTGCAGGGTCAAACCCACAATTTGTATGCTTTGTACAAACAATGTATGTGTGTGCACACATACACATCTGTTCATAAAGCAGTCACCAGCTAAACATCACAGATGAGCAAAACAGGGCAAATTTTGTTTCAGATTGCTGCCGGCTGCGCAACTGAGCTAAAGAGATTCTCCACTATGAATAACTTCAAAGCTCATAGGTTTCCTATGAGCAGGGCCATCCTTAGGATTTATGGGCCCTACACACGACTATGAAATGGGTGCCCCTCTGACTGATGGTAGAGAACAATTTTTTTGAGATGTGATTTTAGAATCTTCAGCCACACACTAATGAAATGGTCGCAAATCAATTTTTAAACAAAGGTCCTATAAACGAACACAGTCAATTCAGAAACTGACGAGATATACCTGGAGTTGGCAAATGCTTGTTAAATGGCTTCATTACCACTTGAATGGCTCTTTCACAGGGTCAGTGTTCTGCTAATAGGTCTGGCAGACTTTTTCACTTTGAAATTAACTAGATCATTTCTGAAGGAAACAGAGCCACAGAACAGGGCTAGGAAGAGATGGGTGGGTGGACATTAAGACCCACTGGTGCCCCAAATTTTTGGGTGCCCTGTGCAACTATTCTGTGTTTAGGTAAGGATTGTTCTGTCCGTGAGTTTTCACTTAACTGTACCACAACACAAATTCTTGAACTGATTCCAACCAGCAGAGGGGGAAGGAAAACCAAATGCTAACCTACAGCAACAGGGAGGAAGAGAGAAAACACAACAACACTGAAGAAATTGAGTGAGTCACAGGGAAATAAGTTGATCATGATGTCAGAGCAATTTAATGGAGATTTTGTTAAGCCCTGGTGTGAAGGGGAACACTCACAGCCAGTGCCACCTGGTGGGTAGGTAGACAGGCCTCCCACTTTTTCACTACTGCTTCATCCTGCCATGGTCTGTCCTCTCAGTGACTCAGCTCTCCTGCCAGGTCACATTTGCAAGTCTACCCCTTGCAGGCTGTATATATAAAGGGGCCAATAATGAGGAGGTCATTATTTTAGCAAAAGCTAAAAACGGGCTTATCACGTGACTGATTTCAGCCAATCAAGAGCTAGTATTTTCCTCTTGTATGTAGTATTATTTAAATCAACATATATCCAAGTGACTCAATATTGAAACATCAGGACTACTTTCCATACTACAAACCGTTAGCGACATTAGAGCCATACATAATCACTATTAATACCAGTACTTATGTAATGTTTTTCCATCAGTGGATCTCAGAGCACTTCAAAAAGAGAGGCAAACATAATTATCCCCTCTGGGAGAAACTGAGGCAAAAGGGAGACCAAGTGACCTGTCCAATTTTTTCTATAGGTCAGTGAGAGGGCTGGGAATTTAACCCAGATCTCTTAAATCCTAGTCCAGTGGTCTAACCACCAGGCACTAGTGTCAGAAAATTTTTGAGAGGATGTTAAAAATCCATTGGCTATTTCATGTAGTACAAATGCAACTACTTTATTGATAAGATAATGACCACTCTAGATAATTACCACATTCTGAACATTTAGAATATGAATTAAGTTTCAGATTCCATAACACACAAATTTTTACCATGGAAATGCTTGAGGTATGAACTCAGTTGTGTTTCTCATACCAGCATGTTTACTGTCACCTTCTGTTATGTCTACAGTTTCCAAGGTCGTGCTCTCACAGATGTGCTTGCTACAGTTACTGCAAGTCCTTAGGCCACTGTCTTCCCAAGATTTCTAGTCTCCTTACAGAGCTCCAGGTCAAACATCCTCACTGTTTCTTTTTGCTTAGCCTGAGGTGCACAGAACAGACTCTCTCATGTGCTCTCAGTTTCTTCCACAGTTCAATGGTACTTTTTCCTCAGAAAAGACTCTCTTTCCCTGGATGCATTATGATATTGCCATGAGCTATATGATCACATACTATTTCTGAAATACTGAGAGTCATGAGGAAGTCACCTAACTTAGCTGCATACTCATGCACAACATAGGGTTTTTAGCTGCAGTTAGCGAGAATGGCTACTTAGCTGGCCTACATATACCAACACTAGCTGGCCTGCATACACCAAGGGTGGGTCTAGACTACAGGGTTTTGTTGACAAAAGTGAACTTTTATTGACAAAACTATACCTGCATATACACTACCGCCGAGTTCTGCCGACATAACATCGACAGAAATTGGCAGTTTTATCGACGGTGGTAAACCTCATTCTACGAGGAATAACTTCTTTTGTCGACAGAGTTCTGTTGACAGAAGGCGTTATTGCATCTACACTGTCCTTTGCATCTACACTCTCATGTCAACAAAGCATCTTGCTTTGTTGACAGCACTGGATATAGTCTAGATGCTCTTTGTTGACAGAAGTTTTGTTGACAGTATTTGTCGACAAAGCCTCTGTCGACAAAAGCCTGTAGTCTAGATGTACCCCAACAGTGGTTGACTTTAGTTTCTATCCTAGGCCTGAACCAAGAATGTAGATATGCAAGTTATATTGGTGTCCTCTCTTCTGACACAGATGCTATCCCTTTGCAGAGAGGTAGCAGATGTGTGCAGTCTCTCAGGTGAGGAGATAACTGGATAAATTTACACCTGAAATGAGATGGTCAAGCAGGACTTGGAGCAATGCCTTCTCCCAGGAATATCAGTCCAACACTAGTGCCCAGTTCCCAGGGTGCAACTCTCCTGCCACTCACAGAGCTCCCTCTTTCCCCAGCCTACCAAAATTAATGAAGTCCCACCCCCTGCAAAAGTTATTGCCCACCCCTGTTCTACACAATACTTGGCTAGTTCTGAATGATACAAAACACCATAGCATGTGTTCCCAAGAGTCAAAGCTCTCTTGTATGCCAAGTAATACTACCAGTAAGAGACAGTGTAGCAGCGCCCGTGGGTGATGCTATCAGTAGCATATACTCTAGTTGAACCTGTTAGGACCTCAACACTGTGTACCATTTAAGGTGAATGTTTGGAGTTGAAGGCAAGAGGAATTCTCTTATTTTTCATCTTAACTATCTCACTCACCCTCAGGGTGAAATGCCAACACCACTAAGCCATCATCACCTCAGCATCACTCAACTCATTTCATACTTAGTCTTCTTCTACAACAGCAAAGAAGTGTCATGTTCTTTTTGGCTTCATACTTTAAGTGCTGGGGCACGATGAACATCCTGATTGATGGTACAAAACTGTAGCACAGGGTGAAAACTGATTAAGAGCAGATCAGTGATTTAGTCTCTAAGGACAGATTAAATGGCCCTTTCTCTTGCCTGTAGTTCCATTGAAGTAAATGAAGTAGGGATGTTGGTTTTCACCATTTCTATATATGTGTACTGTACAACTGGGCCCCAAGTAAGTCATAGCCATGAATTTCATTAACTTTGATGGGCAATTTCTGACTGTTGCAAGGCAGCCCCTTAGAAACTAGCAGCCAGAACTAGTAGAGGTAGATAAACACAACGACATCTTTTGTTCTTTTCATCTTAGATTACATGCTGTGGAGAAGTATAGCATGGATAACAGGTGCAGCACATACTGCCTTTGCCTCCCCTATTTATTATAACCATGAGGAGTCACGTGGTACCTTAAAGACTAACAGACCTATTTGGTCATAAGCTTTTGTGGTTAAAAATTCCTTCATCAGATACATGGAGTCTCCATGCATCTGACAAAATGGTTTTCACCCATGAAAGTTTAAGCCCAAATAGATCTGTTCGTCTTTAAGGTGGCACTAGACTCCTCTGTTTTGCAGATACAGACCAACATGGCTACTCCATTGACACCTGTTTTTTCATATATAATTGTAGCACCTCATCAGTTTTCCACTCTATTTTTAAACTAGAAGGAACAGATGAAGACAGCATTTTGGGGTGCTGCTGATCCCTTCTCTCTCGGGCTTGTAATCCCGCCCGCTGGGAACTCCTTCAGAACTTCACAGTTCTAATCTGTTCAGCGTCAGGATCAACGCCATAATTCATTTATGGACCATATAAATGTCCAAAAATTATATAATTAGATCTCTATTTGCTTCCCACATTGTTCCCAATAAGCACACCGTAGGAGCATCAACCTGATAGCACATAGGTGCAATTTAATTCCTCAGTCTCCAAAATTTGTGTCTCTGAATCAGACTCATCTGAAAATTACTTCAGCGGGAAGTAGTTTATTTCAGATTTCCTGTTAACAAATGGGTAGCTAGGACCAGCCTTCAGATATTTATAGTCACAAACAAGAATGGAGAGCACAGCTTCAGCTTGAAGCAGCTCTCAGAGTGGTTCTTCTCTGGTGATCAGGTAGAAGGGGAAAATGGTCATTTTTTTCTTTGTTAGTCCTACTGCCATTGGCAATTTGATACAGAAAGCAAATCACTGTCACCCCATAGAATGATCTGCAGCTAGAGAGAAAACCCCTGTTGGCCAGTGAATTCCACAACCCTCCTGGGATGAAATACCCCCAGCAAGGATACTTGAGGGTAGCTGTGTGCATCGTTCAATTATACTTTTGTATTTGGACTTAAAAAGAGTCAGGTTTAAGGGTAGCGAGTAACTACTGCTGTGTAGTTCTCACAAGTACCTATTGTAGAGTATAGGGCACTGTTACATAAGTTCACTCAAAACACTTTATCTGAGTGCCTAAATCATAATCTCTCTCACGCACACACACACACACACACACACACACACACACACACCCACCCCCTTCATCCCCTACACTGACTGCAGAATACCAGACATACAAGGCTGGGAGAGGGGCACACCCTCAGCAAGACAAAGCTCTTCCATTATTACAAGCAACTAACAAGATGAAAACTGAACCTTGTTCCTCTCCACCTCGAGCCAAACAAATATATATATTCAAATCAAGAACACAGAGAGAGAGAGAGAGAGAGAGAGAGAACAGCTAGGTTTACCTCAGCATACTAATTTAGGCTTGCTTCTAACACAGAAAGAGCCACCATTTCCTTCCTGAGTCCCTATTGCCACTCAACTCCCTTTTTAAGAGGCCTGACACTGTTTTTCTCACAGCTGACCTCACTCCACTCCCTTGCAATCCCCACAATTAGGAAACACAGGTGTAGCCCTTCTAGTTTGAGATATGTTAACCCCTTCCTCACTTCCCCAGAGATTAGGAACAGGACTTTCAAAACTGTTAACTAAAAGTTAGGGTTCTAATGCCACATTCCAGCTTGAACTGAATCACTCTGACAATGTAGCCACTTCATTAGGTACTTAAATGGAATTAGGAGCCTAATTCAAGCAAACAGTCTTTAAAATTTTAGTCAGCAGTATACTCCCCAGCACTGTTATTTCTTAAATCATAAGACCAGCATTCCTCACTGGACTGTTTCTCGAATTTTTTATTCTGTGAACTTTCTAGATCACCCAGGAGATAAGACAGCTGAGCCTGATCTGGACAGAAACCATGCACATTGCTGGCTCTGATGTTTTATTCTTAGCTCTTATTTTTATCAGTACCAATCCAGCAATGGTTTCTACAAACCAATACACGCTGACAAGTAGTTCATCTTTTTAAAGGGTCCATGGAATTTCATTCTCAAGCTAAAACTTCAAATGAATATACCCTCCATTGTGATACATATTATTTCCAACTACTTACACTTTAAGCACATTTTGAAGGACAGTTTCACTCAGAGTAATCCAGATTTTCATCTCTGCCTGGTAATTTCTCTTTGTGAAATAGATGCGAGTCAAACTCCGGCTACAGTTCAATGGGAGTTTTGCTTGAGTAAATACAGAATAAGGACATCAAGATTTGGGCTATAGTTTAGCTGACTCACCTGAAGTACACTTTTTACTTGATTTGATTTCAAGTAGTGACTCTATTAGGGAATGTTTGATGTGCCAGAATATATTAGCACAGTGGGGAACGGGCAGGAGGAATGGGATCAGAATGACAGACATTTATGAATAAATAGATTGACTTGGTGGTTGTGAGTATGCAGAGAATATATAATAACCCCATAAATAACAAAGTATTCACAAGTGTTAGTACAAAAGAGTACACTCAAATTCATACCAGACCTATGCTATTCAATATTCTCCTGATTAAAAGTTACATAGCATTGTTTCTGGATGACTGTAACTTCGGTGACCAAACACAGGTCATGATAAACAAATAGCAAATTGTTGCAGTTGAAAACCCACAGGCTGAAAAGTATTCAACTAATGCCATGAAAAGTAATGAGTAACAAATACAGTCACACAGGTTGGGGGATTCTGACAAATGATTCATAAACAAAAAGGTATTATCCCAATTAATACAGTGACCTGGTACATACAATATATTCTCAAACTTGACATATTCACAAACAAGAAATCTGATCACTCAAGTGAATGTCAAATTAGTAACGCCTTTATTTCATAGCCATATTACAGAAGAGACTGTTTACTTGTGAGTTGCATCTTATCTAATGTTTTTCAGACCTTTGCTTGCTTATGAAATAACTTCTCTGTATTTTGATAAACAACCTCATTGTTGCTGTTGCAAATGAATCCAAACTTTAAATGAAACTCATTGTCATGTCTTTTCCTGACCACGAAAGCTATTCAGCTCCCAACATGGTTGCAATCTCTACCATAGCAGGTTTGTATATATCCGATCCAGACAACATTCATTTCTCTTTGGAGGCTTTATCAGTGTCTGGGCTCTGGGCTTAGTTCTGATTGTACTGGCTATAACACAGTAGTTACAGCTCCCTAGAAAATGACACTGTAACTCTGTCAAGTTTTTTTTATTAGGCTGGGTAGGTCTTTTGTTTTAGAAAGGTCTTTTTATTACCTTGGATAGCTTTGAACCAGTTCCAATGTGAATGAGTGAAGACCAAGAGATCCAACTTTATATCTAAAGCTATTCATTTATTTTTAGCCATGATCTCTTGATTTGTGATAGGTTTCTGTTTGTTTTTACTGACATTGTGCAGCACACAAACATATACAGGCCTTTCACAATTGCTTTCATGGGCTTGGAAACCATACGTTAGTGGTCAGGAAGAACAGCATTCTGAGTTTTGGAATAAATATATACAATCAGGATTCTTTGTTTTCATGTTCATTACAAATGCTGTGTTTTATGAGAGAAGGATTCTCCCTGGGTTATTTGTGAAGCTGTTTTACTTTGCCTGGCATAACTTGTTAAGTTAATTAGTAATGAATAAATCTAGGAAGACTTGGCTCAGAAGTTTGGGGCCACTGACAAGTTATTTTAGATCCCTGAATTTTTGGGTGTGCAACTTCAGACACTGAAAAGGTGGCCTGACTTTCAGAAACTTCTAAGAACTTGCCACTTTAAAATCAAGCTCCTTTCAAATGTCTCAAAATCAGGACCCCCCAAATTGAGATATCCATAATTATTAGTCATTTGTATTAATCTTAGCATGATGTTTAACTAATCTAGCCTCTCGCATACAAAATTTAGTAGAAAATATCATAAAAAGGCTCTGATGATATTATATACATGTCCATCCATCATTTCTGATGTATATACACAAAACCAGCCTTGGTTATGGTAATTTAGCATTACTCCTTGCAACTGTATCTCTAACAGTATACATCTGAAATGAACAGTGTGGTGTAGTCAGATTAGAATCAAACTCTGGAAGTGTGGATGCACAAGAAAATGAAAAATAATGAATGAAAGCTAACTGAAAATCTTCAAGCTTAAAAATGGTTCATTTAAAGTTCTGGACAAATGTTCAAGGCAATTTGCATTTCATCTAAACCTGTTCAGCCAGCACTAGAGTTATTCAAGTTAAGCAACATTTCTTGTTATTTACATTCCTTGCGAGTAAGTGGTATTTTATAAAAATGGCTTGAACACTCAAGAAATTCCATCATTTCATTGGGAATCCCTGACCCAGGAAAAAAATGTGAAGACTTTGGTTATCCAACAAAATACTTTTCCAAGGTAACCTTAGGGACAACTCACTTATCAGATCCTTTTAATAACTTTTCATTGTACTTCTATAATTCAAACTTCAAGAACTTTACAGTGCTTGTGCCCAAATCTGTAAGCTGCTCTGTACAGGTGGATACCTGTACCTGTAGAAAACCTCAGGTAAGATCTGCCCATGTGCAACAGGGTGCAGAATCAAGACCTTACATTTTGCTAGCGTGTTTCATGACACTGTGCTGTAAATCACAAACAAGCAAGACAAAGTCACTTGTCTCTTTAAATGTCTATAATCTGAGTCTCCATTTCCAGTTTGGCATCAAACCATGACCTTGTTGAATTATAAGTAGAATTAAACTCTCATGATTGCATGTCCCATTATGCTATCCAATACTTCTTTCGGAATCTGCAAGGAGCGGCTGTTCTGCATCATTACATGAATAGTAATGTTTCGCTGGGATCTGCTGGCATTTTAGTCATATGTAAATTCAGTCAAAAGCCTAGTGGTTAAAAAGGATTTTTAAAATCATAGGAACTTTTTCCTCTATTGTGCTTTTTAAAAAATCCATTTACAACACTGTAGTGTCTTTTATGTGCTGTGGTTTTTCTAGACCTTCAAATGCAGAAAATCTGATTTTCTATTCAACATAATTTCCCCATTATTTGTCTTTAAAACACTTTGAGCAGTTGCCACACTCTGAATGGCTGAACATTATTTTTACATCTCCCTCCCCACCCCTCAAATCAGTGAATATAAATCACTCGTAACAGAGCTCAACAGTGCTACTTAGCCCCAGCCCAGCATCTGGAAGTACGAAGGGTTCCACCCCTCCCCCCAGGGAAGCACGTTCTCCCTCAAGGGGGTACAATAGTCCCAAAGCTCCACAGACCGGCTGGTGTAGCCAATAAGGAGTAATAAGCTGCAGCCCTTTAAACAGTAAAACACCTTCCTCCTCATGCAGCTGGTAAGCTCTGCTGCTGGTTGACACATACAAACCTCATTCCCTCTCATATCCTGGGATGCCCGTCCATGATTTCTTCTTGAAATATTGTTGTATGTCCATGCATTGTTAGTAAGATGTCTGCTCACATGGTTCCAAGCTCAAGGGAGCCCTGACTGGGTCAGACTCAAGCTTTTGGAATCTAAGTTTTAAAAAATAATGCCAGCTAGAGAAGGTAGATAAAGATATTTTATTGGGATAACTTCAGCTGGTGGGAAGGACAAGCGTTCAAAGCTACATAGAGCTCTTCCTCAGGTTCTGGAGAAGGTATCCAGAGCACAAGAGCTAAATACAAGGTGGTACAGATGTGTTAAATGGGTCACTCATGCTGCAGACCACCACTTAAAATTAAGCAAATAAATGGCTCTGTTATAAGTGGTTATAATAAACCGTCTAGCCCCTGTGTTGGGCAAACTGCGGTCTGATCTGGCTACTCATCATGGCCAAGTGGGAGGTGGACTTGCTGCCTTCTCCTGTCATGGCTACCTCTCTGCAGCCCTAGTACCTCTCAGGTCTTTCCCAGGCTGAGGCCTTTGCTTTTGTTTGCCTGACCAGATCTCCCCAGTTCTGCCTACCTTTTTCCAGCACTTCTCTGCCTCAGGTAACCTCTGCCCCAAAGCTGGAGCAAGAGTGAGCTCTTCCTTTCCAGGAGACCTTCTTAAAGAGCTTAACAAGGCCCTGATTGGCTGCCTCTAGCCGCTGATTAGGTCCCAGACCCAGCATTCACCCAGGGCTGTTTTAGCCCTTTATGGACCAGTGCAGAACAATCACCCTGTCACAGCATATAACAGAGACATTTTAATAGTTCTATTAAAGTTAGCCTCATTTTAAATCAAGGTCAAACAAAACACTGACTATAAATCAAGGTCATCCTGATAAGATAAATCTGAACTATTATATAACTGCCATCATGTCAACTGTGCTGGCAGTGAAATGAATTTTCATTTACACGCGCTTTACATTCTGAAGCTCTCTATTTTCCAGCCTGCTGTCTACACCTTCCATTTACTTCACAGCTCCACAAGCTCATCTTCCTTTCTCTTCAGTAAAAGAACCATAGAAATGTATGAGCGAAAGGGACTTCAAGTGGTCGTCTAATCCCAAATATTGCAGGAGTAAGGATTATCTAGACCAGTGTTTCTGAAAGTGTTCCACGGAATCACTCAGAAACACATTAACTGGCCATCCCAATTTGTTTATTTACTGGCATTGTGGCCACGGAACCTTGCAGCTCCCATTGGCTCCGTTTCATTCTTTGCAGCCAATGGGAGCAGCAGAAAGGGGCGTGGGCCGGGCCACCACTTCCCATGGTTCCCCTCGGCTGCAAAGGACAAAATGGAGCCAATGGGAGCCACAAGGCTCCGTGGACACGGTGCCAGTAAATAAACAAACCGGGGCAGCCAGTTAAAGTGTTTCTGAGAGTGATTCTGCGAAACACTTTCAGAAACATTGATCTAAACCATCCCGGACAGTTTGTCTAACCTGTTCTTTAAAACCTCCAACAATGGAGATTCTACCCCTCCCGAGGTTCCCATATTCAACTGCCCTGATATTTAGAAAGGGTTTTTTTATGTCTAATCTACATTTTCCTTGCTGCAATCAAAGTCCATTGCTTCACAATATCTGTCCTTAGATAATCAGAACAATTTATCATAGTCCTTCATATAGCAATCTTCTATGTATGTGAAGACTGTTTTCATGTCTGCCCTCTTCTCCAGACTGCACAAACCTAGTCGTTCCAGTGTTTCCTCGTAGATCATGTGTTCTAGACACTCAAACATTTTTAGTGTAGAGGAAGACAACTTCTCCAATTTGTCCACATCTTCTCTAAGTGTGCTGCTCATCACCAGACACAACACTCCAGCTGAGGCCTTAGTGGTGAGTAGAATAGAGGAATTACTTCTTGTATTAACAGGAGTGTTGTAAGCAAGAATTATGTTTGCTTTTTTTTCTTCTCCTCAACAGCTTTGCACTATAGACTCATATTAAGTTTGTGATCCACTATGATCCCCAAAAGCGATGAGGAGTCCAGTGGCACCGTATAGAATAACAGATCTATTGGAGAATAAGCTTTCATGGGCAAAGATCCACTTTGTCACTTTGCCCACGAAAGCTTATGTTTCAATAAATCTGTTAGTCTATAAGGTGCCACAGGACTCCTTGTCACTTTTGCAGATTCAGACGAACACGTCTACCACTCTGATACCTGACACTATAATCCCCAGATACTTTTCCACAGTACTCCTTCCTAGGCAATCATTGGCCATTTTATATGTATACAATTGTTTTCCTTCCTAAGTGTAACACTTTACCTTTGTCCTTATTAAATTCCCTCCTTTTTATTTCAAACCATTCCTCCACATGGACAAGATTATTTTGAATTGTAACCCTTCCCTCCAAAGCACTTGCAACCCGTCCCAGCTTCATCTGCAAACTTTTATAAGTGTACTCCCTATGCCATTATACATATCATTTGGAAGATATTGAATAGAATCAGACCTAGGACAGATTCCTGTATGATTCCACACATTATGCCCAGTGTCTAGGCTTCATTTCCCTAGTTTATGAGAAGGTCATTTGAGACTGTATGACATCTAATACATTTTGAGATATACAACATCTACGCTTTCTCCTCTATCAATGAGACTAGTTACACTCTCAGATAAAGATATTAGGTTGATTTGACATGATTTTTTTTCTTGAAATCTTCCAGTGGACTTACCACCTTATGTTCTAAGTGCTTAGATACTGATTTTATAATTATTTGCTCCATCATCTTTCTGAGTCCTGAAGTTAAGATGACTGGTCTTTAATTCGTTGGGTTGTCCTTATTCCCCTTTTTATGGATACAAACTCTATGGCTGTGTCTACACTGCACCCTTTTTTCGGAAAAGGGATGCAGATTAGACACTTTGGAATAGCAAAATCCGTGGGGGATTTAAATATCCCCTGCGGTATTTGCATTAACATGGCTGCCGCTCTTTTCCTTGAAAGTAGGAATAAAAGATCCTCCGGAAAAGGGTTTATTTTCCGGAGAATCACGTCTAGACTGCCGCTTTTCTCCGGCTTATCCCCAAGCCGGAAAAAAGCAGCAGCCATGTTAATGCAAATACCGCAGGGGATATTTAAATCCCCCGTGGATTTTGCTATTCCAAAGTGTCTAATCTGCATCCCTTTTCCGGAAAAGGGGCGCAGTGTAGACACAGCCTATTAGTCCTTTTCCAGTTCTCTTGGATCTCTCCTGTCTTCCATGAGTTTTCAGAGATAATCGCTAATGGCACAGAGATTTCTTCAGGCAGTCCCTTAAGTATTGTAGAAATATTTCATTAGGCCCTGCCAACATGAAGTCATCCAACTTGTCTAAGTAATTCTTAACTTGTTCTTTCTTTATTTTAGCCTCAGAGCCTATTCCATTTACAGTGAAATTCACTAGGTTAGTCATCTAATCACTGCTAAGCTTTTTGTTGAAAAATGAAACAAAAATGCATTCAACGCTTGGGCCACTGCAACCCAAATTCCAATAAGGTATTTAAATGAGTACTTCTAGTTCTTAAGAGTAAAATCTAGCAACTAAATCAAGCCCAAATACAGAAGGAAACTGCATGGAAGAAATTAATGAGTGGGTTCGGTACCTTTCATGTCTACTTTACATTGTTTGAGAGAGTGAGATTAGGTGAAAAGGCCCATACAGTCATGGACACAGTGGCCATACCCACCTCCCTTTACCATACTATCTTCTGTGACAGACTGCTGGCTAAGCCAGAGCTCTGCCACTATAGCCTGGCTGAAAAGGCTGATGGCAAATAGCTGAGCAAGCCCAGACCTGAAGGGCTATTAAAGCAGCTATGGGCCTTATTAGCCAGAGGGTTATATAAGGCAACCAGGAGGGAGGAGCGAGGAGCCAGGGTGTGGCTGAGTGTGCTCCCAATCCAGAAGGAGAGCCTGGCTGATTTGTGGACCAGAAGTTGTCCCAAGGCGAGGGGTCTGAGCGAGGACCTTGCCACACCTCAAATAACCCCTCCATGACTAGTCTAGAGGGCCCTTGTATAGCTATTGACCAACAAATTTACTGGTTCTGCTGCATTCTAGTCCTTCCACAGCCATTGGAATAGCCAGAAAAATTGTCCCATAGCAATTACAAGTGCCACTCACAGTGTTATGACTTTCCTTGAATTAATGGATTTGAAATGTTGTGCTAAATCATTCTCGATCCATAAGTGATTGATGAGCACTTTGTTGAAAGTACAGGTTAAACGCTCAAGTCCTTTGGGACCTTATCAGTTCTGAACCCCAGGAGGTCAATATTGTCTAGCAACATTACCAACACTGCCACTGTTTACTTGGGGTCTTAAAAGATATTTAGGGGTACATTGGAGTTAAACAACAGCACGGAACACTGAGAGTCAGGACTGGTGGCTGTAAACAAACATCATGTGACCATGGGATACTTAGCCACACCCATGATAAGTGGACATCCAGCTAACTATCATGCTGGACCACAGATGTGGCCAGGCCACAGAGTACTGGACAAGAGAGGTTCCACCTGCATTTGCTATCCAAAATTCCAATGATGTTTGTGTGTTTTCAGTAGACACAGAGATCACTGTAAGGTTTTGTTACTTTATGTCTTACAATCAGCATTCTAGCAAAAGCTGTGCAGGAAATATCAAATTTAATTCAATGTCTCAGTCCTCCTCCTTAGCAGCGTGGTCCCCTGGATTCTACACGATCTCATAAAACTCTAGAATGGGTAGGAAAGGTGTCCCTAGCATCTGTCAGAAGCTAGGAATGGGCGATAGGGTTCTTGATTTACCTGTTCTGTTCAGTCCCTCTGGGGCACCTGGCATCGGCCACTGTTGAAAGACAGGGCACTGGGCTATGTGGACCTTTGGTCTGACCCAATATGGCCTTTTGTATGTTCTTTTTATGAAGACGACTATGCAGCATCAACAACTTTGCTCTTCTGGAATAATGGAACTTTCTACGATAAGGGTGGGATACAGCACTTTAAGGGCTGATCCAAGACAAAAGAATGAACTCCCATAACCTTTGCCTTATATAACACACACAGAGCTACATGTTCATGTGTATGTGCGTGTTCACACACACTTTTTCCCCCCCAAAGCAAAACATTTCACTGTGCACACTTCTCCACCTGGGGAGAGGATAAGAAAACAAGCCTGTGACAGATGATAATCACATTGCTTAATGCATTACGGGTAGGAACTGATATATTAATGGTAAGTGTGGTATAAGAATTTATATATTTTTAGGGCACTCACCCATTGTGAATTAATTATAACTAACTCAAATGATATTAATAAAATAATATTAATCAGGTATATGATTTGTAGTATTTAAACCTTTCCGTCCATTTCCAATAGGAAGACTGATGAATAGTGAATATGAACAGGATTTTTTAGTGACAAATTCATAAACAACTAAAGAAATGGAACCCTCTCATTCAGCTAACACAATATGCTTAGTTTCAAACTGAAAAAACAGTATCAAGGCTATTCCCTACCTAACAAAACAAAACAAAAACCAAAACCATTTATTGCTTTAGTTCCCTTTCTATATCTCAGTTCTTCCTAAAGACTTGTTAAAAGGGAGTTTGTTTCTTCTTTCTGGAGGAAATGTTTCTATATTAGATTACTAAAGGACTTTATTAAAGCTTTAAAGTTAAAACACATTCTGAAAATCCTTAAAGTTCCTTATTTTACACAAGTGCTGGGAATATAAAGTGTGTTTATATTGGACACAAAGTACAGTTTCTTTAAGATGTTCAAAAGATATATTATTCTGCTAACCTTTAAAGTTCAAACTGAAAAGACAAATGTGTTTAATACTTGAATCAATTCAGAACTTTCCAGGTAATTGGAATCTAACTATGAACATTATTTGATAATATTAAATCCTTTTATATTAATTATTCTGATTTTTAAATCAAACAAAACTCAGATCTTAGACTGATTGATTTCATATTTAGCCCTTTTAAAATACAATTATCACCTCCCATTAGGCTGTTTGGCTTTGTTATTTTGTTTATTATTTGTACTGGGATTTTTATGTTGCTGTGGCTCCCGGTGCTCTCTACTTAAGAGATGAGGAGGATCACTGTATAAACAAAATAAGTGTTTAAGACTTAAAAAGTTGCCATACTTCAGCAAAAGCACGTAAAAAACCAAACTTCAGTGTGAAACTTTACAGCTGGAATTCATATTCAAACTGGGAGTGACTGGCTCACTACAAAATGTAATTTTCCCTAATATTGGTATTTTCACCTTCTCATCCACTGTTGGGAGTGGGCCATATCCACCTCGATTGAATTGACCTCATTAGTTATTCCTCTGCATAGTTATGTAACTCATCCATCTGAAGTTTCCACTTCATACATCTGACAAAGTGGGTTCCAGCCAATGAAAGCTTATGCTCATTGTTAGTCTTTAAGACTACATCTAGACTCTGTGGCTCCATCGACTGAGCTATTTAAAATAGTTTATTCGGCATAGTCAAAGAAGCGGGGATTTAAATAATCCCCGCTTCATTAAAATAAAAATGGCTGCTGTGCTGTGCCAACGATCAGCTGATCCGGCACAGCACGGAAATCTAGATGCAGCACGGTTGACAAGGGAAGCCTTTGTCGACTGCACTGGTATGCCTTGTGAAATGAGGTTTACCAGAGTGGTCAACAAAGGCTTCCCTTGTCAACCACGCCGCATCTAGACTGCCGCACTGTGCCGGATCAGCTGATGGAGCCATGTAGTCTAGACGTAGCCTAAGGTGCCACAGAACTCCTTATTGTATAAGCATTTAAAATATTGCTAATTTAATTATTTGGGGAAAATGGTAAATTTAACTTATGGCAGCTGGGGTGGTGGGGCAGGTGATGATTATTTTAGAGATGTGATTACAGGCAGTCCCCGGGTTACGTACAAGATAGGGACTATAGGTTTGTTCTTAAGTTGAATTTGTATGTAAGTCGGAACTGGCTCCAGATTCAGCTGCTGCCACTGAAACTGACCAGGGGCTGACTACAGAAAGCTGGAGGCAGAGTTGCTCTGCCCCCAGCTTCCTGGAATCAGCCTGATCAGTTTCAACAGCTGCTGAATCTGGAGCCTGGGACAGAACAGCTGGGGTGCTGCCCGGTAGGTTCCCACAGGACCAACCCGGCAGCACCCCAGCTGCTCTACCCGAGGCGTCCCGCAACAAAAGCCTGCGCCCCCTCCCCCCCCAGCAGACCAGGGAGACCCGAGCAAAGCCGCACAGGCGGAGGGATCCCACTGCCCGTGCGGCTTTGCTCCTGTCTCCCTGGGGTACTGGGGGGAGTCCCCCCCAGCAGACCAGGGAGACCCGAGCAAAGCCGCACAGGCTGAGGGACCCCGTCGCCCGTGCGGCTTTGCTTCTGTCCCCCTGGTCTGCTGGGGGGGTCCAGCAAAGCTGCTGGACCCCCCCCCATCAGACCAGGGACACCCAAGCAAAGCCGCCGCCTGTGCGGCTTTGCTTGTTTGCCCGGGAGCAAAGCCGCCCAGGCAGCGGGACCCCCGCCGCCTGGGCAGCTTTGCTCCTGTCCCCCTGGTCTGCTGGGGGGGGGGGGTCCAGCCGGCTTTGCTCGGGTGTCCCTTGTCTGCTGGGGGGGTCCAGCGGCTTTGCTGGACCCCCTCCCCCAGCAGACCAGGGAGACCGGGAGAAGTTTTTCTCGCCCTGGAGGACACGGGCGGCGACCTGCCGCCCATGAGCTCCGGGGCGAGAAAAGCCCCGTTCGTAAGTGCGGATCGACATAAGTCGGATCCGCGTAAGTCGGGGACTGCCTGTATATAATCTTTAGCAACACAGTAATGAAACTATTTTTAAAACGAATTTTAAACTAAGGTTCTGTAGACTAACACAGTAAAACCAGAAACTGATAGGAACGGCTCTTTCACAGGTTCTGCTAATAGGCCTGGCTAGCTTTTTCACTTTTTAGTGAACTAGATCCTCTCCAGAGGAAACAGAGCCAAAGAACAGGGATGGGAAGAGGCAGGTGGGTGGACATTAAGACCCAATGGTGCCCCAAATCTTTAGGTACCCTACACAACTGTGTATTCTGTATATATGTAAGGACCCCTCTGAGGATGGAGTCTTTAGTACAAATATCTTCTAGCCTTGGTCTACACTAGGGCTGTGTCTAGACTGGCAAGTTTTTCCGGAAAATCAGCAGCTTTTCCGGAAAAACTTGCCAGCCGTCTACGCTGGCCACTTGAATTTCTGGAAAAGCACTGATGATCTCATGTAAAATCATCAGTGCTTTTCCGGAAAAACTATGCTGCTCCCATTCGGGAAAAAGTCTTTTTCCGAAAGACTTTTGCCCAAAAGGGCCAGTGTAGACAGCGTAGTACTGTTTTCCGCAAAAAAGCCCTGATCGCGAAAATGGCGATCGGGGTTTTTTGCGGAAAACCGCGTCTAGATTGGCCACGGATGTTTTTCCGCAAAAAGTGCTTTTGCGGAAAAGCATCCTGCCAATCTAGACGCGCTTTTCCGAAAATGCTTTTAATGGAAAAGTTTTCCGTTAAAAGCATTTTCGGAAATTCATGCCAGTGTAGATGTAGCCTAGGACTTTATTTCAAAATAACGACCCCCAGTCAAATTTATAAGCACAGCATCCACATTACCAAGCCCATTACTTTGAAATAACGGGCCACGGCATTTGAAATCTGTACTTCTGCTTTTCATCAGAAGTAATGCTAATTCCAAAATAGTTATTTCAAAATAATTATAGCGTGGATGCTCCACTGCCGCTATTTTGAAATATTCTCCAGTGCTTTCTGGGGCTCCTAAGTCTGAGGTCGAGCATTCCTATTAATGGGGCCTGCCTCAGACTAATTTCAAGACTTCTCTGTAGTGTGGACACGCTAATTCAAATTTGTTAAATCAGGAGTCATTAAGTTGAATTTGGTAATTTCAAAATGCAGGTTGGGCCTCCCTGGCCACCCCCGGGACCTGACTGGTCCCAGATAAGGGATTTTGCCAGACATGGGGAGGTCATTTTTGGATCCCTGCCACCAGCCTCCTCGGCCCAGCTACTAGCCTTCTGGCCAGCTCCCCACCTGCTGCTGGCCTTGCTGGGCAGCCATCACTGCTGTGGCTCTGGGCCCTGCCCGGCAGCCATGTGCTAGGGCTTGGGGCAGCCATGACACCGTGCGCTGGGGCTCCCTGGGCAGCAGCTCACGCCACATGCCAGGGCTCCTAGCCCCACTGGGTAGACACATGCCGAGTCTCCCAACCCTGCTGGACAGCCATGCACTTGGAGGTCCCGCTGTCAACTTCTTGCGGGCAGCCCACTGACCTGCCCATTCTTCAGGGATACTTGCTGCTGGCCCTTTACTGGGACTCTCTGGTCCTGCAACATCTGTGCTAGACCATGGATGTTGCCAGACCAGAGAATCCTGGGTAAGGGAGTTTCAACCCTTTATTTTCTAGTGTAGACCTAGCCCTAGAGCTTACTTTTGGGGAGGTAGCAAAGACTGTTGCTGCTGGTAGCTGCTTTGAAAATAGTCAGGTTCTGATTTTAGGTCATACAAGACCTTGTGAAGTCCAGTCCAGTCCAAAGCAGAGAAGAGCAGAACAAATAAAGCTTTCACATAGATAATGAAAGGTAAAAGCAGAACATGTCTGTTCTGGCCCTAGCAATACCACCGTATTTTCAAAATGGCAGCTGACCTTGCATACTCCTATGGGGCCATATTGAACAGTGCACTACTCTGAGCTTAAACTGGTATTTCTATTGGGCTGCCTATAGAGTAAGGTCATGTACAGTGTGAGGAAAAAGTAAAGAATCTCCCCCATCGTTGCTAAATATAAATTGTGCCTCAAAAGAACCTCGGTGAGGGGGCATCTTGGAATCAGTTCTCTGGTTTTCAAAGTTGGTTATTATTTAAAATAGAGACAAAAGAGCCAACGGTCATGGCGGAGTGGGGTGGAATAGAACATAGATGCAGCAGTGGATCACTTCTGGGTGTGTGATTTATTGATGACTTCTGGCATGCAAATGCTTCATGAATTCCAACAATCTTCACAGTCTTTAAAGAGAACAAATGATCCTACAAAAAAAAATCACATCTCCTTTCCTTCCCTTCTGTAGCTACATGGAGACATTGGTGAATAGTAATTAATCTGTTAAAATATGTTCTTTTGTTAGCTTTCGCTAACATAGTCTAAGGCAAAAATAAATATACAATGAATGCCAAGGTTTGACAAATGAATTATGTAAAAACATACTGTATTTGTATGTCCTATACTTTAAAAATATTTACTCACTGTACATATGGTGTGTTACTATTCTTATTCAATGAGAAAAGAAGAGGAAGAGTGAGTAAAGAGAGAAGAGAAAAAGCAGAGGCCAGAAAAACAATGAAATAGCTAGAAATTTATATGCTTGCTTAACTTCCCACTTGTGGATAGTTTTGTAATAGCAGAATATAAGCACACGTAGAAGTGTTTGCAGGACTAGGGTTTAAAAGTTTTTATATATTTATTAAATGGTTCCCAAATACAGACTAACCTTCAGTCCTGCAGACTATGCAGGCAAACCCTCACAGAATAAGGGGTTTGTTTATTTGAATGTAAAAAAGATTACAAAATGGGCAATGGAGAGAATTTTGTAAGTAATTAAGAAGCATCAGGGACATGACTCTATTTGATAAGGCTCATATTTGTTTTGAAAAAAAAAAACTTTTGGTAAAACTTCTGCTGTTAATATGTATATAGGTCTTTTAATCAGGTTTCCAATGACTTAAATATGTTTATTTTAACTATCATGCATATTCCGTGCATTTAAAAAACAATTTCCTCTGATTACCTTCATCCTAATCCTGTTTTCACTGAAGTTAATGCCAAAATTCAAAAGAAGCGGGATTGATCTATTTCTGAAGTAAAACCATGCAAAGACAAAAGCTTCATTTCTTATGCCTTAAATGTGGGCCACCTTAGGCTACATCTACACTGCAACGCTATTTTGGGATACTCCAGTCTCCCAAAATAGCTTATCTGTGTCTTCACAGCAAGCCCGTTATTTTGGGCTCACTAGTCCGACGTCCCTGTAAACCTCATTCTAGGAGGAGTAAGGGACGTTTCAGAATAGTGCTTTATTTTGAAATTTGGCGTTGTGTAGACAGCACCAAATGATGAAATAAGCTATTTTGAAATAGCATTGAAAAAACATACGCAATTTGTGTAGCTCAAATTTGCTTATTTCGAGTTACAGTGCAGTGTAAATGCACCCTTACATACTTCTGTGGGGCTCTTACTCTCCCTATTGCACTTGTGGATAAGGAGTAGCAGAGACAGGGGCAGAGAGTGGTTGGAGCCTTAGCACCTCAAACCATGGTAGACAAGGTGAGCTAACATGGCAAAGGTAGGAATCTGCACCAGGAATTAACTGGGTACCACTTCCCCTCTAAAGCAAATGTCACTATCTGATTTCTCATCTGCTTCCTGGCCAGAACAACTATGCTCCTAGCTTGAGATTTGCAGCAAGCAAATGATCCTATAAAACCATCATGTCTTTGGCCCTGATCCTGTATGCGGACATAAAAGTCCACCATGAAGATTCCTGTGTGCATTTGAGAAGCTTGGTTGTAACGGGATAAGGAATAAGTTCCATGGGGAAAGGCCTATTTTCAGGGAGTGAACATTGTGAGCTCATTCATGAAATTATCTGATGAAGATGTGTGCCTGATAACAATGCATAATTTATAAACTCTGGCTTCTAAGTCTTATCTGAAAAAAATATAAATGTCTCTGCACAATCAAATATTGCTGCCCTGATGGCCATTTACTTCTGCCTAAGCAAAAGTGAGGTAAAAGGGCGAATACTAGGGGGCTTTCCCTTCACCCCCTTCCCTGGTTCTTGAAACACAGAATACAGAAGAACAGAAATCCAAAGTGCAGCAATGCAATGTTTATTGGGGCTAGTTTCAAGTAAGCATAGCCATGCTGCAAAGCCTTTGCTTGTGTCTTGATTTGCCTCCTTAATTAGCCCATATAAATATATCTGTAGAGCCCTGGCCCTACTCCTTATAATTTATGGTCATGTTCCATTTTGGGACATTGTGAATCTGGTGAGCTTGGTAACACCTAGTTGTTTTCCCTCCTAACTGGTTGCTTGACCTTGACTGGAGAGAAGAGCCTGGCAGCCTTCCAGTTTATGCTCATATATTATACTCAGACCATAGTTAGTAACAGGTACAGGTCTGTCACTTACTAGCTAGATGGGTTTGTTAATAGGTAAGAATATTAGAGTATTAAAAAAAAAATCAGACCCAAAATTCGACCTCAGACTAACAAACAGGCCTATATCCCAAAAGAGAACAGTTAGTTATGTGTCTCATTAGCCTGAAAATATTATGCCTAAACTAGGGTTGACAATTCTCCTGGTTTCACTGGGAGTCTCCTGGAATCAGGATTGGTCTCCTGGAGGCTCCTGAAGCTAAACCTGGAAATCAGCCAATGGCATAGCTGCCCTAAGACAGGTTCCTTGCCCTAAGGGATGGGCTGCCAACTTTCAACTCAGAAGTTGGCAGCACATCCCTCCCTACTGCCCCTAGGTCTCGCTACACTGCCCCTGCCCTGAGCACAGACTCAGCAGTTCCTATTGGCCAGGAACTGCAGCTAATGGGAGGTGTGGGGGGCAGTGCCCGCATATGGAGCCACATGGGGCCTGTGCCTAGGGGCTGCAGGGATGTGTTGGCCATTTCCAGGAGTGGTACGTAGGCAGGGCAGACAGGGAGCTTGCCTTAGGTTCACTCTACTGCTAACCAGGACTCAGGTGGTGCTTACCTCGGGCAGCTCTGGCTAATGCCCATAACTCAACAGCCCTGAGACCCCTCCCAAACCACACCTCTCCTGCACCCTAACCCCTTGCCTCATCCCTGAACCTCCCTGCCACACCCAAACTCCCTCCCAGAGCCTATGCCCCCTCCTGCACCCTAACTCACTTCTCCAGGCTCAGCCCAAGGCCCCTTCCCATGCTCCAAACCGCTCTCCCATCCCCAACCCCATCCCCATGCCGGTGGAAGTCATGAGGATGGGGAAGAGCGAGCTATGGAAGGAGGGAAATGGAATGAACGGGGGCAGGTCTCGGAAAAGGGGCAGGATGGGGGGTGGAGCAAGGGCTTTTGGGTTTATTGCAATGATACAGTTGGCAACCCTAGCTTAACCCGTATCTCTTCCAATATAGCCATTTTTTAACCTGTCATACGTGTAAGTAAAGGAGCAGTAAGGTAGGGAGGTTGAGATTTGTACCACTCAATGCAGAGTCTATACCCACTGATTCACCTTCCTTTTTCCCATATACAATCTCCAGTTGCCTCTTGCATTGACACACAACAGCCTTGTGCTTTTCTGTCTGGCACAATATACAAGTAATTGTATGATCAAGACATACACTTCCAGGGTATTAATGACTATTTATTACTGACTTTCAGTCCTCTTGCACTAGTACAAATATGTATAATACTTCCACGGAAAAGGCAAATTAGCAAAACAGGTTTTACCTGTTACTTTAACCTTTAGGATTCCATAGGATTTCAAATAGTTGCTCTAATAAATAAGTGTGGGCAGTCAAAGGTCTAGAAGTGCATCTGTGACGGTTACCCAGCTCAAACTGTTCTAATTCTAACCTATTATCCTTTTCCTTTTTAGTTCAAAAGGAACAATCCATTACCTCATTATGAGCCTCAGAATGCTGTAGCCTCCTAGGACCTGATCCAAAGCTCACTACAGTGACAGCCTTTACCTTGGGCGTGGAATCAGGCCCCGAAAGCCTGTAATAAGCTTCAGTAAACTGACTTCTTAAACCTGAGCTCTGCTTACTTCAAAGAGTCCCAGGCAGACTCAGTGTGCCTTGGGTTAGATGGCTCCCCAATCCCATGCCATGCCAAAAACTGCTACAGGCTTTAAGAGGAAAGCTGCTTTTCTCAGGGACTTAGAATATCATCACCCATTTACTACACAAAAGGCTTTAAAACACATCATTTTAAAAAACAATATCACCCTGAGGTATCATAAGAATTTTTTCAAGTCATCTGCCACAAGGCTCATTTAAAGTCTGCTAGGTTCTAGAATTTTTTATGGTTTTCCAACTATATCCCCTCCTCCCCCAAAGCCAATACAACAGCACAACAGACTAGTCTTTTATGAGGGTTAGGACTGCATTTGGAGACAAGGGCTCCGTCTAGATTGGCATGATTTTCTGGAAATGCTTTTAACGGAAAAGTTTTCCGTTAAAAGCATTTGCGGAACAGAGCGTCTAGATTGGAACGGACGCTTTTCCACAAAAGCACTTTTTGCACAAAAGCGTCCGTGCCAATCTAGACGCGCTTTTCTGCAAAAAAGCCCCGATCGCCATTTTCACGATCGGGGCTTTTTTGCGGAAAACAAATCTGAGCTGTCTACACTGGCCCTTTTGCGCAAAAGCTTTGTGCAAAAGGGACTTTTGCCTGAACGGGAGCAGAATAGTATTTCCGCAAGAAGCACTGATTTCTTACAGTAGAAATTCAGTGCTTTTGCGGAAATTCAGGCGGCCAGTGTGGACAGCTGGCAAGTTTTTCCGGAAAAGCGGCTGATTTTCCAGAAAAACTGGCCAGTCTAGGCACAGCATTGATGTTTCTGTCTCCAGGACATTACACTTTTCAGCCATTTCTAGACAATATCTAAATATTTAGATATGGAGCCATTTAGGTCAGGATGGTGCTTTGTGTATTGTGAAAGTCCAGGAAGCCCATTTTTCCTTTTTTACTAGGCATGACTCTAAGGTACTCTTATAAACAAAACACCACAAATGTGCCCATCAAGGACATTAACCATGATGTAAAATCTGGGAGTGGAGAAATTATGCTGATGAATATTGGAAGTTTACAATTATATGAAAAAAGTCCCAGACTGGCTTGTGTTCCACAACAGAAGTAGGCAGCAGCTCGAAGTGGTCAGAAAGGAACAGTAAAGTTACATACTCCATTTCAGAAGATTATAATCTTTTCACCAAAGATTTGTAAAGTGTCCTCATGTGCTCCCTGCTGGCTACGGTTCGGACCACCTGCTGTAGATTATCATGGCATTGTATTAGATAGAAATCTATGCAGCTAGAAAAGAGAAAGTTTCCTGATAAAAACCATGATGAATCTGCAACCTTTTATCCCAGAAATAATATAGAATTTACCGATAGTAAAGAGTGGACTCAAAATTGACTGAACATTAGAGGCGTAGCTCCTTGAACCCTAAGATTTTCTCTCATCATGTTACAGAAGAACGGCCATACTGAATGAGACCAAAGATCCATATACACCAATATTCTGTCTTCCAACAGTGGCCAATACTAGGTGCCCCAAAGGGAATGAACAGAACAGGTAATCATCGAGTCCACCCCATCATACATTCCCAGTTGCTGACAAAGGCTAGGAACACCATTCCTGCACATCTGGGCTAATAAGCATTGATGGAACTATGTTCCATGAATTTATCTAGTTAATTTTTTAACCCTGTTAAATTCCTGGTCTTCACAACATCCTATGGCAAGGAGTTCCACAGGTTGACTGTGTTGCATGAAGAAACACTTCCTTTTGTTTGTTTTAAACCTGCTACCTATTAATTACTTTTGGTGACCCCTAGTTCTTGTTATGGAAACAAACTTTTCCTTATTCACTTTCTCCATACCAGTCATGATTTTATAGATCTCTATCATGTCACGCCTGCTAGTACCGTCTTAGGTCAGTGACCTTGCACTCTACGGTCCTCAACTCCTAGGGAAGCACAATCCCCCTGTATTGGCCTTGCCTCAGTGACCCACTGCCAATTGTCATCTAGCCCCTTACCTCGGGGCAAACTGCAGCCTGAAATGGCCCCTCATCATTGCCAAAGGGGTGTAGACCTGCTGCCTTTCCTATCCTGGCTGTTTCCCTGCAGCCTAAGTACACTCAGGCCTTGCCTCAGGCCCTGCAGCCTGGGAGTGAGGTCAGTCCAGGGGTCCCCAGCTTTACCTGCCTTTCCCCAGCACTGCCCTGTCTCAGGAAGCCTCCAGCTTCCCTGGCAGCCAGGTCCCTCCTCCTCCCCAGCTAGAGCAAGAGTGTGTCCATCTTCCTTCCCTCCAGGAGCCCTTATTTATGCAACCCCAGCTGGGCCCTAACTGGTTGCCTCTGCCCCAGCTGTGGGCTCCACTCTCTCAGTCCTCTCCCAGGTCACAGGGAGGCAGTAAAGGGCCAGTGCAGGGCAGATGCCAGGTCACAAGGAGGCAGTAAAACTGGTTTGATCGGTTTTAACTTTTCGTGACTTTTGCATGTCAACAGCACCTTTGTCTCCACACCTTCCCACTGTGGACATTGCCTTAGATTTACCCTTTGTCTTCCCCCTTTTTAAAAAATAATTTCTTAGGTACATTTCTTTCTTTACAAGCTATAGACCAACAACTGATAGAGGTGCCTTGAAATTAACACTTACTCTGTTAATGGCTCACTGAAAAATGAAATCTTGATGAAATAAAGGCATTCATTTAAAAAAAGTTCTTACTCTTGCCAGTCTATTATACATTTCCAGCCATGGAGCACCAACAAAAGGTCTTGGTTTCATATCAATCTCCAAAGCACTTATAATTTATTTCCCAGAATTGCAAGTATGTTCCCATACCAGAAGGAAATAAACAGTGGTTCAGCAGGCCTTTGAAGATCAAAAAAATATATATTTTGCTGGGGGACAAAACCCCCCAAGCTTGTGACTGTAATTGTTAATGTAATTGCACTTGACCTTCTGCATTTTTCTGCTGAGGAAGAGAGACTTTTTTAGACTGTATTTGATCAGTCTTCTTTCAGATCTGAGAGGGAAAAACAGACTGCAGAATTTAAATCACTGTATTCTAGCCTACCGTACAAGATCATACCATATAGATCTTCACTTTCTTCCAGCTACTCACTAGACCTCATTTGATGGCAAGGAGACTAACAATCATTGTACACCCCCCAACAGTTGCTAGAATAGGGAAGCACACTTTCTGCAATGTGTGGTGCATACAGAACCATTAACAGACAGGGTCTGTGCAGCCAAGTTGGATTGATGCGAACAAACCAGCATTCAGAATGATTCGTCACTGACAGGAAGGCAAATGTAGGGAGGGCAAAGGTGACGATGGCAAGTTCACCGGCATTAAATTTTGCGGTGCCTAACATCGTAGATACATTCAGTGCTGTGTTGGACAGTGTTTCAGCAGCTGGGAGTATCTGTTTGCAGCTGTTTCAAGGCCAAAGATATTTCAGAAAGGCATTTTGGAAAAGAAAAACAAAGCACAGCCCTCATCTATCAGTATGGGAGGAACAGAGGCTACAGAAGTAACAGCATTCTCATGCTGGAATGTGCTTTTTCCAAGTAGCTTCATGTGACATGGCCTTTTACCATAAATCCAGTACATCCAACATCCCGCACTGCTACACAAAACAAATTCCACTGATGAATGCTGACAGCTTCCCCGGGTGCTTGGGCAAGGTGGGAGAGGCAGTTCCATGCTCATCGAAGGGGTGGGACCTCCAGCAGAAAGGATGGGGTCAGGGGCAGCCAGACCTCAGCACCACCCAGAGTGTGGCACAACCCCCTGCCCAGACCTCAGAACCATGTGGTGCAGCACTCTGTCAGCAATTTAGAGGGCTTGGGGACCCTTTGAATTGCCTGGTCCCAGAGCAACTGACCCTCCCCCCTTATCCCTCTATCACTGGGTCAGAATGAATGCTTTTGGGAAACTCAGCAAAGTAGTCATAGCCTGAGCCACAGGGCTGCTGAGTACCCACAATTCCCACTGAAGTCACTCACAAATTGCAAAGTTCCAGCATCTCATGGAAGAGCCCAGAAGAGTAGGTCTGATGCTCCTCTCACTCATGCTGCTGTAAATCCAGAGTAACTCATTGTAGTCAGCAGGGTTACACCAATGTAAATCTGGTGAGAGCCCATACTCTATGATGTAAGCTGTTCTCGGTGTGCAAGAAAGTCTACTAAGCAACATTCCCTCTATTTTTTCCATGCATGTGTGGAATAAATGTTGTTGTGTGCACCCAGGCATGTGCAGATGTGCACTATCAGTAGAAACACAGGCTGCCAGCTGTGGGCACTGTGCTAATTAGCTGGGCGGTATTTGAATTTCTCCTGGGTGGCCACCCATGCACTCAGCTTGCAGGGAACACTGCACTAAGGTAGCATGTAAGGTGATTCGAGTTCACATATAGAGGGACACACACAATTCTACATTTCATTTGTACTATACCCAGTATGACAGAGCTCTGGCCTTACCTGGGGGATCCAGAAAGTGTTTGCCTCAGCGGCTCGCTGGGGCCTTCCACGTAGTCTTTCACCTTTCGGTAGAGGGAAGGGTCACAGTCTACTGAGTGCTCTTCCCCAGCACCTCTTCGCTCCCAGTCCTTGGCCCTCTAGCCCTCTCTGATGGGAATCTTTTTAAACTAGCTTCAGCAGGTCCTTAATTGTCTAAGATGTTCTGGTTAGCCTGCTGCTTCTCGCAAGTTCTTAATTGGCCCCAGGTGCCTCATGATTGCGTTGAAGCAGCCCATGTCTTGGTTACACAGGGAAGAGAAAACTGTTCACCCAGGCTACGTCTACATTACGAGTTTTCTCAGCAAAAAATATGCTAATGAGGGACTCATTTGCATGAGTCACTATCTCATTTGCATGTTTTCTGCCAATCCGTTTTTGCGCTGGGGTTTTTACGCAAAAACAAGCAGTGGGACATTTTCTTTTTGCGCAAAAAACCCTTTTTCAGCAAGATTGGTAAACCTCCTTTTTTGGGGCATAAGGATCTTGCAGAAAAAGGAGGTTTTGTGCAAAAAGAAAATGTTCACACTGCTTATTTTCGCGCAAAAACCCCAGCGCAAAAACAAATCAGCAGAAAACATGCAAATGAGATAGTGACTTGTGCAAATGAGTCCCTCATTAGCATATTTTTTGCCAAGAAAACTCGTAGTGTAGATGTAGCCCCAGAGACCAGCAGACTGTGGCAGATAACTGGTCTGGGTCTGTCACACTGGGCTCTAGAGTGTCTGTGCTTTCCGAGAAACTAATTAGGACACAGATGAAAGTCAGCTGCATAAAGCTCAATCCATATGAGATGGAAGGGATTTTAGAGTTAGGAGAAAGATCTTGTTTATTGGGCAGGTTTCTTGAACCCCTTATTGTCTATCTGTTTGAAGTCCTTCTTTACTGCCTACCACCGTGGTATCATCCAGCCTTTGCTGAAAAACTTTGTAACTCGCTGGTGCTTTTGGGAAGCACTTACTGCTTTTGGAATGAGAGAGACAAGGTGGGTAACATAAAATCTTGTAGTGGATCAACTTCAGTTGGTGAGAGGGACACGCTTTGATGCTCTTAGTGGACAAGAATGTCTTTTTGTATCTGTTGCTTGCTGGGCCTTCCTAGCCTGATCTCAAAAGCATGAATTATGGTGAGCCTTAGGCTACCTTTTCAAAATGACTTGGAAGCTCAAGCTAGTTCGCAATATGGCTTTTGAGATCATGTTGGCTCTTCAAGCTAAATTTAAATATATTGAGGATGCTCACGGGGATCTTTCAGTGGGAGGGCAAGTCCTGAGTGAACTTGGGAAGAGGTTCAGACTCATAGGAGAGATTTATGGCTTCATTCCGGGTCTCTGCAAAAATCAGAAATCATATGAAACTTAGAATACATAAGCCAGAAAAACCTGAACTCTCCTTGCTCCTGCAGAAGCCATACTAAATCCCTTCAAATCAAAACAGCAACATTTCTCCCAGCTCTAGAAAAATATCCACAATTCATTAATGAGCTGCTACCACCTCCTGCAGACCATTTATCTTCATTATTATGTAAAGACTATAAAGAAGAAAAAACATCACAGGCTAACAACAATAGAAGTTCTTATTTTTTAAAAAAATTCATACTGATCTGCAATATTGCCAGCAGGAACTGGGACTAAGACAAATTCCTTAACGGTTTGGTTTTGAAAGACAGGGTAAGTAATATCAACTTTACTAATTATCTACCTATTTAATTAATTGAACATTATCAGCCTAAATTAGCTTTTGATTTCATGCTGGATTAATATACAGCTTGTGTGACCTTTTTGTTCATTTGTAGAGCCTATAAAAATAATTTTTCTATAATACGTTTAATGCTCTGAGGCCTACAGGTAACAGAAGACAGATACAGGAAGCTTAACTGTACTGGAATTAAAAGGATAATTCAACTCAGCATTTCGTAAAGGTCTAGTTTTGGGTTTCTTTCAAATCTCTCAATTAAAAATGAATATAACCAAAAGTTATCCAGGAGAAATAGTCAAATACATGGTTTTATGAAAATTCTTAGATTACAAAACTATATAATGCATGGCAGATAACCATTATTGAGTATTCTTTACAAAAAAGAAGTTTCATTTGTGCTTTACCGATCTCATGGCATCAATTCTTAAAACCCAATACTTTGATGATTTAAAAAAGCATGTTTAAAATAAGCGTAACAAGAGATCACTGTTTGTACATCTTTTACAACTTGTCAGTCAGTTAATTTGTGTTCAATGATGTGTTTTGATTGTAGATGTTTTGAGCAGAATCTGTCTGGAAATGTATGTACTTATAGGGTAGCAGAAGAGGGTGAGATATAGTTAAGGACTGAAATTTGCTCTCTGGAATCTTAAAATCCTTGTTTATGAGAATGATTTCCTGCCACATAGATCTTACTCTTAGAGTCATGTGTGGATACAAAATTTGTATCCGCATCCACAAAAATGAGCCGTGGATGCAGATACTTACACATATTAAGCAGATATCTGCACATTTCCAAGTTCTGCTTATTCCACTGAATAATTCAGAGTTCCTACAATACAGGTAGAAGTGCTAAGCTCCAGGTCCCACCGCCCGGGTCCTCCGCGGCTTTGCTCCGTGTCTCCCTGGTCTGCTGGGCGGGGGGGGGGAGGCACGGAGGACCCGGGTGACGGAGCAAAGCCGCGGAGGACCCGGGCGGCGGGACCGCGGCGCGTCTGGGCGGTCCCCCCGCCTGGTCCTCTGCGGCTTTGCTCCGCGTCTCCCTGGTCTGCTGCGGAGGGGGGGGCCCCAGCAGACCAGGGAGACGCAGAGGAACGGGGCGGCGGGACAGCGGTGCGTCTCGGTCCTGCCGCCCGCGTCTCCCTGGTCTGCTGGGGGGGGGTGCAACTAGTGCGCCTCCCCCCCCCTCACAGACCAGGCTTTTCTCGGGACGCCTGTGGTAGAGTAGCTGGGGCGCTGCCGGTTGGTCCCGCAGCACCGCTCTTGGCGCTACTGGACCAACCCAGCAGCACCCCAGCTGCTCTGCCCCAGGCGTCCCCAAGTCAGCCGCTGCTGAAACTGACCAGCGCTGACTACAGGAAGCCCGAGGCAGAGTTGCTCTGCCCCGGGCTTCCTGGAATCAGCTGCTGATCAGTTTCAGCAGCAGCTGACTTGGGGACGCCTGGGGTTCTTAAGTCGAATCTATCTGTAATTCGGAACTGGTGTCCAGATTCAGCCGCTGTTGAAACTGATCAGCGGCTGATTCCAGGAAGCCCGGGGCAGATCAACTCTGCCTCGTGCTTCCTGTAGTCAGCCGCTGGTCAGTTTCAGCAGCGGCTGAATCTGGACACCAGTTCTGACTTACATACAGATTCAACTTAAAAACAAACCTACAGTCCCTATCTTGTATGTAACCCGGGGACTGCCTGTACACATCTTGCAATAAATGCAAAAGGAGGTCTGGATGGATCTGTAACAGGTTGAAGAACTCACAGATTTCACTTTCCTGACATCAGTTCAAATGTAGACTAGTAGTGACTAAATGTAGCCACTACGTGATCCCTCATGTAACAAGAATTGTCAGTCTGACACATTCTAATAAATGTGTCCCCATATCCCAGAAATCACTTGTACAAACTGACATCTACGCTAGCACATGCAAGGAGAGGCCACAGACTGCAGCTATGTTTTCCCTTATCTTTGTCTGACTTTATTATCAAATTCTGTTCCCCATGCAGGTGCTTATAGACCCTAATTAATGTATTCATTACTCTTCTCTTTGTTAAGCTAAGGAGATGGAGCTTCTTGAATCTATCACAATAAGGTACATTTTTCAATAATTTAATCGTTCTCATGGCTTTTCTCTGAAACCTTTCGAAATCATCAACATCCTTCTTGAACGTGAAACACTAGACTTGGATGCAGTATTCCTGTAGTGATCACTAGTGCCAAACAGAAAGGCATTATGACATCCATACTCCTACCTGAGATTCCTCTTGTCATACATCCGACCACTGCATCTCCCCTTTTGACCACAGTATAAGAACAGCCATACTGAGTCAGACCAAAGATCCATCTAGCCCAGCATCCTGTCTTCTGACAGTGGCCAGTGCCAGGTGCCCCACAGTGAATGAACAGAAACTGGCAATCCATCAAGTAATCCATTCCCAGCCTCTGATAAATAGAGGCTAGAGACAGCATTCCTGCACATCCTGACTAATAGCCATTGATGGGCCTACCCTCCATGAATTTATCTAGTTCTTTTTTGAACTCTGTTAAAGTTATGGCCTTGACAATATCCTCTAGCAAGGAGTTCCATGGGCTGACTGTGTTTTATGTGAAGAAGCACTTCCTTCGTTTAGTTTAAACCTGCTACCTATTAATTTAAATTGGTGACCCCCTAGTTCTTGTGTTCTGGGAAGGAGTAAATAACTCTTCTTAATTCACTTTTTCCACACACCACATCACATTAGGAGCCCACATTCAACTGATCATGCACCATGATTTCCAGCTGCTTCCCAGAGTGGCGTCCCTCATGCTATAGGCATGACCTGTTTTAATACTAGACATAGGACATTTAATTTGGCTGTATTCACATGCAAGTTATTTGCTTGCACCCTCCTTACAAAGCTATGCAGATTGCTCAGTAACAGTGACTTGCCCTCTTCATCATCTACCACTCCCCCAATCTTTGTGTCTTCCAAACACTTTATTAGTGATGGTTTTCTTCTGAGTCATTGAAAACAATGTTCAAAAGTATAGGGCTAAGAATAGATCCCCATAGGACCCCACTAAAAATGCACCCGCTTGATGAGTATTCCTTCTTTACAAGTACATTTTGAGAAATGTAAGTTTGCCAGTTTTTAATCCATTTAATGGGTGCCATGTTGATTTTGTATCATTCTGGTTTATAATTAAAAATATTATGCAGCACTAACTCAAAACGCCTTACAGAAGTCTAATAACATTACATCACGAAGATTACCTTTAGCAACTAAATTTGTAATCTCATCAAAAAAAGATATTTAATTAGTTTGATAGAACCTATTTTCCATATAGATGTGTTGACTGGCATTAAGTATACTATCCCCTGTCATTCTTTATTAACTGAATTCCATCGGAGATGATACATTACTTTGATTGGGATCAATGTCAGGTTGACAGGCCTATAAATACACAGGTCATCCTGTTTACCCTCCTAAAATACTGGCACAACATTAGCTTTCTTCCAGTCCTCCGGAATTTCCTCAATGTTCCAAGACTCATTGGAAAAACTCTCCATTCTAGGTCAGAGGGCAGGAAAGTAGTGGTGAGTAAGAAACCTGAAGTGATCCTGTTCATGCTATACCTGTTGGATGCGTCTACACTGGCCCCATAAAACAGAATAGTCATGCAAAGCAGGTAAGTCAGAATAGGGAAATCCGCGGGGGATTTAAATATCCCCCGCGGATTTAAATAAACATGTCCGCCGCTTTTTTTCCGGCTTGGGGAAAAGCCGGAAAAAAGCGTCTAGACTGGCGCAATCCTCTGGAATAAAGCCCTTTTCCGGAGGATCTCTTATTCCTACTTTCAAGTAGGAAGGATCGCACCAGTCTAGATGCTTTTTTCCGGCTTTTCCCCAAGCCGGAAAAAAAGCGGCGGACATATTTATTTAAATCCGCGGGGGATATTTAAATCCCCAGCGGATTTCCCTATTCTGACTTACTTGCTTTGCATGACTATTCCGTTTCATGGGGCCAGTGTAGACGTAGCCGTTATGTTGATAAGCAGATAAATGATGTCTAAGGGTGTGTCTACACTGCACTGTAACTCGAAATAAGATATGCAATTTGAGCACCGTAAATTGCTTATCTTATTTTGATGGTATTTTGAAATAGCTTTTTTTGTCATTTGGCAGTCTACACAGTGCCAAATCTCAAAACAAAGCACTAGTCCAAAATGTCCCTTACTCCTCATGGAATAAGGCTTACAGGGACAGACTTGCTGTGAAGATGTGGGATGTGGGATAGTTATTTTGGGATACTTCAGTATTCTGAAATAGCGTTGCAATGTAGACATAGCCCTCGGCAGTGAATCTGGCGACTATTTTGAGAAGTAAAATTCACTTTCATTTTTTTAAAATGCTGGTTCATGTCTAAAATCTTTTATTTGTTTTTCTTGTGTGCTGTAAACTCAATGCTTGAGGAATGTAAAAGTTTGGACATCAGTGTGAAAACTCATTCCTAGAAGGATAAAAACATAATGAATCCCAAACTGGAAAGTGAAGTCAAAATGGAGCAACAAGTTAAGGCAGCAGCAGCAGCAGCAGCCGCCTGCCTAGGTTGCAGACCCTGACACAGCAGTAAGGCTGTAGGGTGCAATTGTGTAGAATGCAAACTATCCAGCCCAATGTTGTTAACAATTGCTGTTCTTCGGTTTGTAATTCATGTTCCTTTGTCATCCAAACATGGAGTAATTAGAACAGCAGATACACTTAGTCTCTATTATAATATAATAGTTGTAGAAACTGGTGCTACACAAAACTCTGTGCATGCTGGAGACAAACAGAAAAACATACTAAGTATTTCTTGCAGAGCTTGAGTAGGGATGTAAGCAACTAGTCAACTACCTGATAAGCATATGCTTATAGTGTAATCGACTAGTGACTTAACTAGTCGCTTCCCAAAACCCCTTCCCCCTCAGAAAGCAGCAGCAAAGGGGGAAGGAGCAGGAGCCGGTGCAGGGCACAGGGGAAGCAAAGGCACAGTGGGGAAACAGTGCGAGTGAGTCTCTTGCTGCATTTCACAGGCAGAAGCACAGTGGGAGAACATAGAGCAAGCGGGGACTGCTTGAATTCCTGCTCATACTGTGTTTCTTGCTGCTCTTATGCCTTTTAAATGTAGTAAGAGCTGCAGCCAGGATAGGACGTGTACCACCTCCCCCTTATCCACTAATCGAGTAGTCAATGGACACTCCTACTGTTAACTACTGAAGGGTATGCATGTGTTCATTTTAAACAAAATGTGGTTTGGAAAGTAGGTATGCATAAAGAAGCATGCTGTGGCTCACCACCGTAGCAACAGCCTAGAAAAGGCCAAGGAGAGGGGGGTGAACTCAACATGTGGAGTGGAGAAGTACAAGCATGTGACAAACAAAGCCATATATGGAAAGGTTTAATCTGATTGGTTTAGAAGTTTGTGTTATGTAACCTGTAACTGCCATGTGCTATAAAACAGCAAGGGGAGGGGCTCCTTGCTCGAGGGGCTCTGGCTGATTTTAGTATGAGGGGCTCTCCCTTTGTGCACATTGAATAAAGTCTTGTTGAATTGAATTGAATTGAATTGAATTGAATTGAATTGAATTGAATTGAATTGAAGACCCTTGATTCTGCCCAGCACCTGTCTCTCTTGGAACCACAAAATCCCAACAACTACCAAAGTACACTATGGGTATGTCTACATTGCAGGGCTTAATTCAAAATAAGCTATGCAAACTGAGCTACGTTAATTAGGTATCTTATTTCAAAATAGCTTATTTTGTAATAGGGAGCATCCACACAGCACTTATTTTGAAATAGAGTGCTCTTCCCTCAACTTCCCTTAGTCCTCCTACAATGAGGATTACAGGATTTGGAGCAAAAGTCCTCCATCTTGACAGTATTTTGACACTATTTTGAAATAACTGCCTGATGTGTAGACGTGGATGAAGTTATTTTGGAATGGTGTTGCAGTGTAGATGTACCCTATGACAATTGCATAAATTGGTTTGCAGACTCTCCAAATATTTAATTAAACATTTATGTCAGGTTTTTAGTGGACCTGGATGCATAAAAAAACAAATTAGCAAATATTCATCCTAATTTTGAAATGAATTATTTTTGGCCATGTTTGTGCTGCCAGTGTGTTTGATTTCCCAGAACAATGAAGCAATATATCTTTATTGATTGGAAATGTTTGTGCAAAATGAATTTCAAAGTCACACATATGATAATGGACATCATATTGTAAATCTGCAATGAACAAATATTCAAATCCAAATTGCTTGTAAGGTTAGGCAGTTGAAATGTTGTGACTTCTCACAACCACAATTATAATATTATGCTATATTCATCAAATAGCATAATAGAAATGAAATCAAAATAATTGATTCATCAATAAATATGTTAGTGGATAAATATCTGTTAGTGGATATTCTAGGACCAGAAAAGTGGATGTGATCAAAAATACAATGCTGGTTGCAAATTATTCTCTCAGTTTAATATTTTTAGTTAAATTTAATATTTACATTGCCTCATACATCTAAAGTACATATTGAATGTGTGAGTAAGGACAATGAAATTGTGATTAAAACATGAGCTTTCTTTATGATTGCCCTGTTTGGTTGTGGTACATCATATACTTAAAAAAAATCTGTATGGAGCAAATGAGACAAAGTAAACCAAAATATCATAACGCATGATTTAGCTCATGGTTTGATTTTGTGCAAAAGCTGGGGAAATAATCCATATAAAGAAGAAATTGCATATAACTGTGGAGTGAATAATTTAATAATAACTTGGGGAGTTTTAAATTATTAACCTTTTTACATTTTATTTTTATGGTGCAAGATACCTGTTTTACTCTTCTGAGAAAATTCCATCTTTTTTCTCAGCTCGGCGGTTCTTGTTCCAATTCCAATAAGCCTCTGGGTGAAATTCTGTGTTTAGGTGAGTGGAGAGTGGCATTTCTTCTAAGTCAATGAGATCCTCCCACATGCAACTGTGGCAATAAACCCAGACCAATAAGAGATTGTCTCACTGCTGCCCTGCAACTCTGACAGCCTTAAATGCTGTGCTGCTGTGACTCACAGCCTTGAGTCCTACAAGTATGCCAGTCATATTCTGGCTTCCACTATCCTGCTCTGTTTTGCCGGGGGACCCCAGTACCTTCCCAGCAGCTTTTTACTTTAACTGGTGCTAACAAAGACTCTGTTTTAATCAAAGTCCTGAGCTGACTTATAGTAAAAGTAAAACAAGTTTGTTAAATTTGTTTGTGTAAATTACATCCAGCATAAGAAATAAGGATAGAAAGGATTCAGCCTTCAACTTCCTGAAGGGAGGTTCCAAAGAGGATGGAGAGAGGCTGTTCTCAGTAGTGACAGATGGCAGAACAAGGAGCAATGGTCTCAAGTTGTGGTGGGAGAAGTCCAGGTTGGATATTAGGAAAAACTATTTCACTAGGAAGGTGGTGAAGCACTGGAATGGGTTACCTAGGGAAGTAGTGGAGTCTCCATCCCTAGAGGTGTTTAAGTCTCGGCTTGACAAAGCCCTGGCCGGGTTGGTTTAGTTGGAATTGGTCCTGCCTAGAGCAAGGGGCTGGACTTGATGACCTTCTGAGGTCTCTTCCAGTTCTATGATTCTATGATTAATAATAAACAAAAAAAATATGATTCTAAGACTAAAACTGTTATTTCAGCAAATTATTGTCTTTGCCTAAGCAGGTTTCTCAACCTAACTGGTCCAGAGGCTGGCAACACAGAGAGGGACACATAATACATCTATCAAAGGGTTACACATTATTATTTTTTTTATTATTATTTGCTGCATAAGTGAACATAAACAAATTATCCTGGAGGGCATGCTTAACCACCTACATTATTTTAAGAAAAATACGATTGTTGTTTCAAATGTATGAGATTGGTCATGCCCCTTTCATGTTACAATGATCAGAACTTCCAGGAGGGATTTCCCCCTTTCACCTCCGCCTTGTTGCGTTATTAATAGTGATCTCCATTGAAAAGTTAGAGAATTCTTTGGCCCTCCTTTCACTAGATAGGTGACAATTCCATACAATTCTAATACTTGGATAGTAAAAATGAGAAATTCTTTTCCAACGTAAGATTGTTTTTACAGTCTTTACACTGACAGACATGCCATAGAAGCCAATGAGCATTTTCTCTGTGTGATGGGGCACACTGGGAACATCTCTGAGATGCCCATCTATTTAGTTAGTAATAGGCTGTGCCACTAATCAGTTCATCTCTCAGTATTTAGCTTGAATTTTACACTGTTTATGTCCAAACTGCTGAATGGATTCAAATCTCAGGCAATTTTGTGTATGACTCAAAATACAAAATACAATCTCAAAGCAGGTACAAACAAAAATAGTCATTTTAAAGGCTGAGGATCCTTGGCAAGGAACAAAAGAACAAAGATGCCGATGATTAAAATATATTGAAAAGCTATTACTGAGTGATGCATTCAGCTACTGAGCTTGAAAAGGAGACACTATGTAGCTTGACCTATCTCCTGTTCATTTTGGGCATTTAATCTAAATGGCCATTTCAGAGTTCAGAAGACAATACAGAATCCAATGCTGTGCAACAGCCTTCGATGGGAAAAAAAAATAAAACCAAACCAAAACACGAACAAAAAAATCCCCAAAGACACACAAGGGAATCTTTGCAGCTTAACAAAGTTGATAAATGGGTATTTTTATATTTCCAAAATGATCCATGAGGCACAGGTGCTTCAGACAACAAAGAAATAATGTAATGCAGCTTCTCCACAATGCATTTGTATTTGTTATGTTGAGGTATTGATTCACTGCTGGGGTTTATAATCTCCCAACTCATTAACCCCCCTTTTGTAAATGACTAGTGTTCAAGAAAGAAATAACACTAAACTTAGCTGGTAAAAAAGTAAGAGTATTGACAAGACTAGAATTCAGATTGCCTCCTTACTCCAGTTAGTTCACTTCAGAACATGAAATCGGAACAGACTCTGGCTCATTTCTATTGTCTGTCAACTCCAATGAGTTCTGTCAAAGCTTTTAAGGAAAACACAACTATTACCTTGAGATAACAGCTACCTGCCTTGTAAGAGGGGGAGAAACAAGGCAAGGCATATGGCTTTCAGATCTCCCACAAGGTTATAGAAAACTACAGAACGCAGAAGTGGTGTCCAATATTCTCGTTTCACCAAAATAAAACTATGTCTACAGCAGCATGTATTGATGCAGCTGCACTGGTGTAAGATCTTTCATGTGTCCACCCTATGTCCATGGGAGAGAGCTCTTCAATCGACACTAAATCACCCCCTAACAAGCAACAATTGCTGGCCAGCACAGAGCTGTGCACACTGCCACTCAGGCCAGTATAATTTATGTTGATCAGGGTGCGCTTTTTCACATCCCTGAGCAAGATAAATTTTGCCGACATAAATGCTAGTGTAGACATGGCCTAAAGGCACAATCCCACTGTGACGGGGCAGGCGGACCACCCGCCCTACCCAGCACTGGGATGAGCCCCGAGGAGGGGGGCGAAGACCCAAAGGGGGAGTGAAGCGGGGGGGGGGGGGGGAGTTGCACCGCCGAGAGCTGGAAGGCAGCGCCAAGCGCCAGCGCGGCTGATAGTCCACGGCCCGATCTGACGCCTCCGGATGACGTCAGCAAAGGCGCCAGCCGAGACACCAAGGAGGGTGGGGGCCTGGGTGGGGACCTGGGCGCGGGGGTGACGTCAGGCCATGGCACCACGGAGAGGGGGATTCAAAAGGGCCACAGCCTCGACCGGAGGGGGGAGAGTGTGCGACCCAGGGAGGAGTCCCAGGACCTGCCAAAGGACCCAGGCCTCGAGGAGTACAGGCGATCAGGATGTCTCCGCGGCGGAGGATGGAGGGTAAGCTTATCCCCACGCTGGGGGAATCGGTAAAGAGACCGACCGGGAAGAAGGGATCCAGGGCGGGGCCGCGAACCCCACAAGTGGAGGGTTTGGGGGGGGATCTTGACCCCCTCCACTGACAGGGGACACACGTCCCCTTTCTTAGGGCCCTGGGCCAGGGCTTGGAGAGAGGGAGGGCCCGAGCCCCCTTCCCGGTCTCCCTTGGGATCCACATAGGCTCGAATCGCTCCTGTGGTACGAGCACTACAATAAGGCCAGGAGGCCAGCCGTGGAGCGAAGCTCCCACATAAGGCGGCGTTCCACCCGAACTCGGGGTGGCCTTTAAGGGGAGACGGTTACACGTGGTGGAGAATGTGGGCACGACCCTAGCCCCGGTTAGGGGGGCGAATACGGTTAAGGGAGGACCCAAGTGGGGGGGGGGAGAATCCCCTCCCTGATCCAATAAACTGCTAATTCCCTTCAGGCAGAGATGGAGTTGAACAAGGTACTCGACTGGTTGGTAGAGAACCAAAAGCAATTGCAGCAGCAGCAAACCCAGGCTCTGCAACAAATCCTAGCTAAATTTCAGAAACAACAGATCGGGGCCAACGCCATGAACAGCGGGGCCACGCCGATGGGAGCCGAAGAGGATGTGGTGGGCCGGAAGCTCCCGATCTGATTGACGAAACTAGGGCCCGATGATGACCCAGAATCCTTCCTCGTCACTTTCGAATGGGTAGCGACCACTGCAAAATGGCCGCAGGACCAGTGGGCTACCCTGTTGGCCCCTTACCTATCTGGAGCCGCGTAGCTCGCATACCGGGGGACGTCAGCGTGAGAGACGCTGTGTTACTATAAAGTCAAAGAAACAATTCTAGACCAGCTAGGAGTCTCCCCCAAGTCACACCGCCAATGAATCTGGGAAGCCCGGTACAACCTGGGGGAACGCCCCAGGGCGGTGGCCCAGAGAATTAGAGAATCAGAGATGCGATAGCTCAAGCCAGAAAATAAGTCCGGAATTCAAGTAGCCGAGGCTGTCATTCTCGAGCAATACGTGAAGGTCCTGCCCTCCGAAGGACAACGCTGGGTGCGGAGAAATGTACCAGAGACCCTTGACAAAGCGGTCACCCTGATGGAATGTTTCCTGGCCGCCGAAGGACCAGGAGCTCCCCGGCCCAGGACTACGCCCAAGGAAACCCATGCAGGAGGGCCCCTCCCGCCGAGGGCCGGGACACGACCACAAACGGGGTATGGACGTCGAGCCTCAGTGGGCCCAGTCCCGATGAGAGGCCTGGCCCCTCGCTGGAACCACCCAGAGGGATGAACCCCAGGTGCAGAGGCACCAGCCCCCAGACCTGAAAGGAACCCAAGGCACGAAGAGGGAGCAAGAGGAGCCTGCTTCCAATGTGGTCAAGAAGGACACTTTAAGAAGGACTGTCCCCTCATGGACTGCACCTTCGGCCAAGGGCCGACCCAAAAGGTAACAAGGGACAAGTGGGGACGGGGACAGATAACACATAAGATAAGAGTGGATGGGCGCTGGGTGACAGCGGTACTAGACGCGGGATGTGGGCAGACGATGGTGAGGGCCAGCATCCTCAAACCCCGGAAACCCCGGGGGCCCAAGATATATATGAAATGTGTCCATGGGGACGTCCACCCGTATGGGACAACTACAGTAGAAATTGATGATGGGCAAATACAGGACTTATGCAGGGTAGCCATAGCTCCCAGACTGGCATATCCCGCACTCCTAGGCCGGGATTGGACTGGCCTAGGGCCCCTGTTACACAACTGGGGAGGGGAGCGACCGAGACCAGGAAGGGAGAGACGAGAGGTCCACAGGCTCGCAGCCCAAGGAGAGGAGGTAATGAACCCGCCTCCCGAGAACGGAACTCCAATGACGCCCCACCCCTGACGCTCCACCTAGACCTGGATGAGGGCGACTTTGTCACATTACAGAGGGAGGATCCCACGTTGCAGAACGCCTGGACCCAGGTAGGAAGCGCCGGAGGAGGCGACGGGCAAAGAATACAAGGCCCACGGTTCGAGGTACAGCACGACCGCTTATTTCGCGTCACGCCAGGGGAGGGAGGAACTGAGGAAAAATGGCAGTTATTGGTACCGAAACCCTACAGGTGGAAGGTGCTAGACTTAGCCCATGACCACACCTGGGCCGGCCACCTAGGAGCCGAAAAGACACAACAGCAGGTCCTCCAGCGGTTCTACTGGCCCGGAGTATACCAGGACATAAGAAGCTATTGTGCCCCCCCAACTACGAAAAAACAGGTTCGCCAGTTTTTAGGACTCGCCGGATACTACCGGTGATTTGTAGCCAACTTCGCAACGATAGCGGCACCCCTCACAGACCTCACGGGTAAGGAGCAAAGCCAGCGGGTAAGATGGACAGAACGATGCGTCGACGCCTTTAGGAGGCTAAAACATGAGCTCACCCACGCACCGGTACTGATACAGCCCGATTTTACTAAACCGTTTATCCTACAGACCGACGCCTCAGATTTAGGGCTGGGGGTGGTACTGGCCCAGGAGGAGGAGGGGGTTGAACATCCTATTTTATACTTAAGCTGCAAGCTATTTCCCCGAGAAAAGGGCTATGCCACCATCGAAAAAGAAGCCCTGGCCCTCAAGTGAGCCATTGACTCTTTACGTTATTTTCTTTTAGGCGCAAAATTCACTGTGGGGACGGATCACGCACCCATCCAATGGATACAGGGAATGAAGGACACGAACTCCCGCATACTGCGCTGGTATTTAAGTTTACAACCGCTTAAGTTTGAAGTAAAACACAGATCGGGCACTGCAAATGCGAATGCTGATTGCCTCTCGCGAATACCGGGTGGTGGAGCCGGAAGGGAGGTCGGAAGGGGGAGGTACTTAAGGGGGGAGGTGTGTGACGGGGCAGGCGGACCACCCGCTCTACCCCACACTGGAACGAGCCCTGAGGAGGGGGGGTGAAGACCCAGAGGGGGAGTTAAGCGGCGGGAGTTGCGCCGCCGAGAGCCGGAAGGCGGCGCCGAGCGCTGGCGCGGCCAATAGTCCACGGCCCGATCTGACGCCTCTGGATGACGTCAGCAAAGGTGCCGGCCGAGACGCCAAGGAGGGCGGGGGCCCGGGCGCAGGGGTGACGTCAGGCTAAGGCGCCGCGGAGCGGGGGATTCAAAAGGGCCACAGCCTCGACCGGAGGGGGGAGAGTGTGCGACCCAGAGAGGAGTCCCAGGACCTGCCAAAGGACCCAGGCCTCGAGGAGTACAGGCGATCAGGACGTCTCCGTGGCGGAGGATGGAGGGTAAGCTTATCCCCACGCTGGGGGAATCGGTAAAGAGACCGACCGGGAAGAAGGGACCCAGGGCGGGGCTGCGAACCCCGCGAGTGGAGGATTTGGGGGGATCTTGACCCCCTCCACTGACAGGGGATGCATGTCCCCTTTCTTAGGGCCCTGGGCCGGGGCTTGGAGAGAGGGAGGGCCTGAGCCCCCTTCCCGGTCTCCCTTGGGATCCACATAGGCTCGAATTGCTCCTGTGGTACGAGCGCTACAGTAAGGCCAGGAGGCCAGCTGTGGAGCGAAGCTCCCACATAAGACGGTGTTCCACCCGAACTCGGGGTGGCCTTTAAGGGGAGACAGTTACACCCACAATGACTTATGCACACACACTGAACTTCATGCTCAGTGAATAGTCTCACTAATTGCCATGGGGTTCTCTCTGTGCCTAAAGTTAAGCATATTCATAAGCCTTTGAAGGACCAGAACCTGAAATTTTAGCTCTTCCAACTAATGCATGTTACCTCTATTTAAATGTTGCATAATTCACAGCAGCGATTTGGAGTTACTCACGCATGATGTTAGGTCAAGGCAAAGGTGGACACAAATACCAGTCCACAGGCTGGATCTGTTTATCAGGGTTAGTCCCTGTTGAGGCCCCCACCTCTATGTTTATCTGTGCCTCTGCAAGTATTGGGTGATCACAACTCTCACCGGCTGTGGATCACCATTCTCACTCAATGGGAGTAGCAGGAAACGGTATCCCAGTCCACACCATGTCTCTTGGCCAAAAAATAGCAAAGTACAGCCAACGAGAGCTGTGATTGCCTGATACCTGCAGAGGCGCAGGTAAACATAGCAGCAGAGGCCTGCTAGGGACTAACCCTGGTGGCCCGCTGTTTTTTTACTGCCCATCCCTGAGTCAACGGCTGATACAAACCCCAGTAAAGTCAATGGGACACTTTCAGTTGCTTTCAATGGACTTTGGATCTGTTTTTACTTAGTGAACACCCAAATGGGAGTAGAACAATAGTGGCAAACTGAGGTCCATTATACAGACTCATAATTCTGGAGCTATAGAGAGCGTAGAATACAATACTAGTACCAGTAATATTTCAGTGTCTGGAAACGCTAACATGGTATTTAAGATGCACCAAGAGGGTTCAGCTACTACTGCCCACCGACCAGCTGAATCTTTAGTTACTAAATAACTACAATTCCTAGTTCAAATAAAACACATTTTATATATTTAAACCTCAGAATATCAGGCTTATGTCCAAGCAGCTGCTGATACAAACCCCAGTAAAGTCAATTTCATCCTTATTTTATTTCCCATTGCCAACATTTCATGTACCTTCCAGCTCATTGACATTAACACTGCCACCAACAATGGTTGTTAAGCAAAATGTAATGGGGAAAAGGTCCAAAATTATAATATAAAGTGTTCTCATGTGACACTTTGTGTGTCTTCATGTGAAAGTATGCTAGGATCCCAAAACATTATTATGGGGCCGCAGTCTCCAGGGTAGGTCAACTAATAGGTTATATTTATAGCCTTCACTGATGTTGTCATGAACATGTTTTCATGATTGTCATGAGCAGAAATCAATTATGTTAATATTAAAACCTTGGTAGCAAGAATTAGGTATTTTAATATTGCCTGCTCCTTGTGACTTATACTCTTATGCTGTCCTGTACTGACTTTTACAATACAGTATAATCTGACTAGGTGTATTCCATCTCTTTGTCTGTTTACAGCATCTTAGAGCCAGGGGTAAAGAGAAAAATCAGTCAGCCAGTTGAAATACAGAATATTTAAAAGGCATTTCTTATATTTCAGGGACGTTTCCTTCATGGAAAGGAACAAGAGTGCTTGGCCACTCCTGCTCAATCCTTTCCCTCATTTGGGAAATAAAGAAAGAAGGGGAATGTTTCCTTCTTTTCCCAACAATATTCTTTCATAAAAAGTCAATGGGAGCTTAAGGTGTCAAACACTACCAAAGATTATACATAGCCTGTGAAATTTGGACTTATTTTCAAAAATGGGCTTACTAATATAAGGTTCCCCAAAATTAAATAAATACAATAAGGCTACGTCTACACTGGCTTGATTTTCTGGAAATGCTTTTAACGGAAAAGATTTCCATTAAAAGCATTTTTGGAAAAAAGTGTCTAGATTGGCAGGACGCTTTTCCGCAAAAGCACTTTTTGCGGAAAAGCGTCCGTGGCCAATCTAGACGCGCTTTTCCGCAAAAAAGCCCCGATCGCCATTTTCACGATCAGGGCATTTTTGCGGAAAACAAATCTCTGTTGTCTACACTGGCCCTTTTGCGCAAAAGTTTTTCGGAAAAAGAATTTTGCCTGAACGGGAGCAGCATAGTATTTCTGCAAAAGCACTGACAATCTTACATGAGATTGTCAGTGCTTTTGCGGAAATTCAAGCGGCCAGTGTAGACAGCTGGCAAGTTTTTCTGCAAAAGCAGATGATTTTGCGGAAAACCTTGCCAGTCTAGACACAGCCTAACAGAATCATATAGTAATATTTAGTCCATTCAGCTCAGGATCCTGGATAAATGAGGAAGGATTTCTGGTGGGACAAAAAAAGCAGAGGAAGTCAGGTATCAATGAATAGATGAGATGGGCAGTAGGGGAAAATAAGTTAGAACAGCAGGCAAGAATAATGTATATACACTGAAAATTAAATAAGTAGTTTTGGTTTTGATTTTTACAATAAGAAAGGAGTTCTCTAGCACCCAGAACTCTGGACAGTGTCTCTGGGGAATCCTACTCTATGGACTATACAACAATGACTACTAAAGCTTTCTGACACCATGTGCTGAAAAAGATGCAGAATAGAAGAGGAAATCTGAAATGTTCACCACCCCTTAGGGAAGAGGCTACATAATTTTGCCTCAGTGGAAAAATAGTTGAGTGTTCGCTACTTTATTTTTAAAAAGGAATCCACTATGATGTATGCCAAGCATCATCTTGATCTTTTTGCCTGTAAGTTGCTTTCTGTTCATTTTCCCTTTGTCTTTCTTTAGCTCTTTAGACTGTAAGATCATTAGGCACAGACTGTCTCTTCTTTGAGCCAGTACAGCACTCTGCAAAATGTGTCTTTCGGTCTGATGCGGATCTTTGAGCAGTATCTGGATATAAATGAAAATAGCAAACATTAATTCTCCATCTTTAGTTGTGGGATTGCTCCTTCAGTTCTTGTCCTGTCCTCCTCAATGCTCAGATTTTCATTTTCCTTTTCTTTTTCTTCATACAAACATTTCCATTCTGGCATAATTTTCCTGGAACTTTGCACACTTGAAAGATCACCTGTTTAAGCAGTCCACCTTCATTACTTTAAAACCAACGTGCTTGCTGAATCATAAGACTGACTAATAATAGCAATAAGTATTTGGCTATAAATACATCTCAGTATGTTTAATTCAGAGTCCCACTCAAATACCAAAGATGGAGAGTTTAAATTTTAAAACACACTTTACTTCTATATTGGTATTACTAAGAAATTTACCACAGTCTTTAAAGGGCAGTAATTTCATTCTAACAGTGCATTGACTTTCTGATAATCTCTTCATGCAAAAAAGCAATTCTGAGTATTGTACACTATTAAATGCTGTCATCTAACTAAACATGTTGATGCAAGGAATGACCAAAAAAATATAATGGGATTCAGGAGTCCATAACAGAACTGTGAACAAATGGGAAAAAGCTGTTTAAGTGTGATTATGAAGTTATGTGATAAGGATTCACAAGAGAGCTATAGAACGAGGCACATTCTGTCCACATACGGCAGAATCATGCTCTTCCGGTGCAATTCACATGATGTAAATTTGGGAGCTATGATAAGGATTGCTGCAGTTGGAGGACTGGGGAGCAGTGGAATCTGCCACAATAGGACGACACTAGCTATCATCCGCACACAGTCTGAGCTGAGGAGCGGAGAGGGGCTACTGTACCCAGTTGTTCCAATAATCTCATTAAAACACCATTAGGCTCCCTATCCTGCTCATCCATTTTTACTGCAGCTCATATGAACAACATCCCACACATTCATTTTGGAAATAAGGAAACCGACGTTCACAGTAATTAAGCGATGTGTGCTTGGTTCAGCAACAAACCAATATTAAGACCCAGGTCTTGTGAGTGGGAATCCCAGCTCAGTGCCTCTAGTTCCCTGAGAAAGACACTTAAACCTTCTGTGTGTCTTTCCCCAATGGAATCATATTTACATAATTGTAGTAAATGAGGCTCCCAATGTCTATAGCTACAGGTAGGTAAATGTTATTACTCAGTATTGTAAAGGGAGGCTCAGAATGGTGAAATGAGTTGCCTTGGGGACCCTATGGACTAGCAAAAAGTACTCAAGGGCAAGGACTACATGTCAATTGTTACAATTAGGTGCTATTCTTGATTCTGATTCTATGGTTTCAGGGCCAAACTCTGAACTTTTCTCAGTGTCTCCTTCTGTAAAATTGTGGTAAATAAATTATATTAATCTGGTGAATAAAGTTTGTAAGGTGCTGCTCAGTGCCATAAGAGGGAAAGGAACTCAGCACTTTTGGTTCATATCTGGTCCCAGTTAACATCATCATCCTCCACACTCCAGCTGCTCCTTCCCTCTCGCGTATTGACACTTGTGAATATTTGAGACATGCTGGCTTTTCATGTTTTATTATTAGGCTTTTCCATAAGTAACTGCCAGTCTTTCAAAATTTCACAAAAAAAGAAAATAAATCCACAAAACCATCACCATTTTATGCCTAGCTCTGTTATTTCATAAAATCAGGCAGATACTTCTAGGGTAAAACATGCATAGTTGCAGGATAAGAATTGTTGACCTCAATGCATAAGGAAATACAGTAGGTATGTGTCACCAGTTCAAGATCTGGATCTGTCTCAAATATAATATTGTACATTTTATTGTGCCTTCTGTCAAATGATCACAAAGCATTTTACAAACATCAATTAATTAAAAAACAAAATACCTTTGTGACTTAAGTATTATTATCCTAAATTTACAAATAAGGCTGCATAATCTGGAATCTGCACCATTTTCATTAGAGTCAGAGTCAGCCTACCAGGATACAGATTCAAAACCAAGTGTCCTATACAGTTGACAATTTTTAAGTTTTAGTATTGACTATTTTGCAATAAGTGGATCACAAGCAGTTTATATAGGAAACATTAATTTTCAATTAAGTTAATTAATAATTGTGACTAATTAATATTTAAGATGTACAATCTCCTTCTGTATATTTTTCAAATAGACAAAAGCCAAAATTTTAAAAATAGCTAATCAGCTATGAATTTTTGCTCTACTTTCAATAAAACCGAGATCACAGTGATTCAAAGCTCAGTGAAGTAAATATAAATGATTCTACTGATTTGGTCCTCTTTGCTTTACCCACAAGAGTATTCCATCTCCCTGGGCACAGTCCTGAATTTCTGTAAGTAATACTCCTATTCACAGTACAATACAGCACACAGATGAAAAAAACATGAACATTGCATCCTTCCTTTTTGGATAAACATACGATTCTTATGCAACACTTACAAAACAAAACACTTTTTTATTCTTGGTTGTCCCTGAGGCCACTTGAGAAGAAGAAAGGGAATTCTTTTGGGATCTGAACATATACACCTCACACTAGTAAGTGGCTCAGGTGAAAGAAACAAGTGCAGTGGCAATGTGTAAATGAACCCTGACAACACTGCTTTGTAGAACTGAAGTGCTGAAGGTAGATCTCATTAAAAAGAATGAAATGAAGAGCAGGATCATGAACTCTGTCAGTTCCATGGGACAGTCCATGCATGTATGACATGGCAGAGCTCAGATATAAGTGTACTAAGCTCTGTAGAACAAAGTAACTAAAATGAGACTATCATGGTAATATAAACTTGTTATAATCGCTCATTGGTCATGCATAGATTGTTATATAAGAGTTACATACTGACGTGCTCTCATTATGGTTTGAAAGCTTGTAAGTATTTTAGTGATAGAAAAGTAGCTGTGTTAGTCTGGTGTAGCTGAAACAAAAAACAGGACTATATAGCGCTTTAAAGACTAACAAGATGGTTTAACAGGTGATGAGTTTTCATGGACCAGATCCACTTCCTCAGATCAAATAGTGGAAGAAAATTGTCACAATCATATATACCAAAGGATACAATTAAAAAAATGAACACATATGAAAAGGACAAATCAAATTTCAGAACAGAAGGGGGATGGAGGGTGGGGAGGTAAATGTCTGTGAGCTAATGATATTAGAGGTGATAATTGGGGAAGCTATCTTTGTAATGGGTAAGATAATTAGCGTCTTTATTCAAACTTAAGTGTAAAGTGTCGAATTTAAGCATGAATGACAGTTCAGAGGATTCTCTTTCAAGTGAAGTCTTAAAAAGCCTTTGAAGCAGGATGCAGGTAATCAAGTCGTTGAGACAATGTCCTTTCTGCTTGAAATGGCAAGAAACTTTTTTTTCTTTGTGATCCTGTCTGATATGTGTTTTGTGGGCATTGATCCTTTGGCAAAGTGTCTGAGATGTTTGTCCAATGTACATAGCAGACGGACACTTTCAGCACATGATTGCATAAATTATATTTCTGGATGCGCAGGAATATGTGTTCTTGATCTTATATTTTGTTCCCTTGAACACTGATATGAGGCTATAACCCACAGCTAGGGCTGCAGATGGGGGAAGGGGTGGAGGCAAAAAGGGCAGTTGCTTCAGGGCCTGACAATTTAAAAGGGCACGGGACTCCAGACCACCACTGCCACTACCATGGCAACAGCAGTGACGGGAGCCCAAGACCCTTTAAATCACTGCCAGAGCCCCGTGCATGTGATCCAGAAGACATTGAAGGGCTAGCTCCTAGCTCCGCCCCTTCTGCCTGAGGCTCACCCCTTTCTCCTCCCCGGGCCTGTCTGACAACAGCCTTTTCCATAGCCTAGGAAAATTAACAAACCCATCTGTCAGCCCAAATCAATAATGTAAGTCACAAAATGATATTGATCACTGTTGAAGGAGATCTCTTCCAATATGATAAATTTAAATAATTAATGTTAAAAATAGTGATTAGCTCCTCCCAGTCTCATCACACTGGATTTGATTGATTGATGTAATTATAGATGCAAATTTAAGGGATATTTTTAGTTAATTGTAGGTACTGCCTAATTGCTATAAGTCATTTTCTTCCTGCTTTGAAGAAGCTCCTGATTCCCCTGTGATTTAGAATACTGACAGAAATAAAGGAATTACAGAGGTTTGGCCTTGATATACAAGCCTGTTTAAATCCCTGAGGTGAGACACAGAGCTAAAGACTGCTCTTCCAAAACAGGCTGAACAGGGCCATTAAGCAATGCAGCAATAGCTTGGAATAGGTTCCTGTAGTATAGGATGAAACTAGGATGAAGTAGGTTTGCCGGAAAGAACTGCTCTATTAGAGAGGGTTGAATAAAACATTTCCAGATGCTGAAAAATTGGGGATGTGACAGACACTGTATCAATCATTCCTTACCTAAGAGATGAGAACATAGTGAAAGTTAGGAAACAACAAAGTCTGAAGGAGTTAGTTTGTCCAAATAGATCCTTTTATGGAAAATATTCCTTTTATGCTGGCAGGAGCACAGATGTTCCTGAACCAGAGAGCCATGGTGGCTGGGAGTCTGGCAGCAGGAAGTACTGTGGCTGGGAGCCCTGCCGGGACCTGAGGCAGAACCGGTTGGCAGCAGGGCAGGCAGAGCAGCCAGGACTAGAGCCGGGTAGTGGGAGAGGGGACTAGCAGCTTAGCCAGGGCTGGAAACAGAGCTGGGCTGGTGGCAGAGGAGCTGGAACTGACCTTCGCAGTTCCAGCAAACTCCCTCATTAGGACTGGTCAGGTCTTGAGAGTGCCAGACCAGGGAGATACAAAATAATACCCCCTTAATCTCTTGTGCAGGCTCCCCAATATTGAGAGTCAGGGTGCAGCCTGGTGTCATTGGGCAAAGCTTTAACTATGCCATTCCAAACACACCCAACAATACATCTGGACCAGCAAAGAGGAGGAAGTAATCTGTGCCAGTGACAGAAGTGATGTCATTGCATCCCCAAGGCAGCAAGGGAGCACGGAAGAAAACAGAATTGCGAGCATGACTCTCCAAGTGCTAATCTGGCTCCACATCTACTCCCAGGGCACCATAACTACAAGTCACAATCTAACCCATGACTGAACTGAATTCTCCTGAATTTGGCCCTATGAGACCAACAGTCATCACCTAATTTAAGTAGATTGGAAGTAGCAAGAACACAGAAAGCTCTATCAGTGCAAAATTCACCAATTAGTTTTACTGAAATGGGTTTGCAATTTAAGGCTCCTATCCAGCAAAATGTTAATGCACGTAGTAAGTTATCTTCATATGAGCTGTCCCCTTGCATTAAACAGGACTACTCAGGTGAGTAGAGTTAAGCATGTGTGTAAGTTTTTGCAGGATCTAAATTTAAAGTAAGCACATCTAGTATTCTGGGAGAAAAATCAAGGGAACCACATCATAAAGCAAGGGTGGGGAACCAACAGCCCAGAGGCCAGAACTGGTTTACTTGGATTTGGTCCATGGCAAGGCTAAGGGCTTCCCCATGCAAAGGGGTAAGCCGGCTCTTGAGCTCCCTCCCTGTGTCAAGTCTCTGAGTCTCAGCACCCCCTCTGGTGGGGCTGGAGAGTATGTACTGATTCGTCCCACTGCCGGGGACCGCCCAGAGCTTACTGGGAGCCAGTCGGTGAGTTTTGGTTTTCTGTTTTTCCTTTTCACTTGTGTGTGGTCCCCGACTGATTTTTCTGTGGGTCAGAGGCCTCCGACCAAAAAAAGACTCCCCACCTCTGTGGTAAAGGATTTAGCATTTTGAAACAACTGCATGTGATGATCGCTCCCACTGCTAGAGCTAATCAGAGTGCTGTGTGATCGATTAGAGTCACATGGTATTCTTCCTTTCCCCTCATTTGATACCGAAAACTTTTAAAACAGGAGAATGATTAATGACAAATAATAAAAAATATGCTTCTGATTTACATTTTGAGATGAATTAAAATTTTTATTCACATTTATTAAAATTATGGGTGATTGCCCAGTAACAACTCATTAATAACAGCAAAAAAATCACCATATTTTTGCAGTAGTTGATCAACCCTTTCCAGCAGTTGATCAACCATTTCCTTTTGGGTATGTTTTTAGCATGTCATGTAATGCCTCTTTTGCCAGGTCTTTTTTTTTCATTAACAAGTACTATGTAATAGACGATTTTATTCACTTTTGCTTACAATGTGCATTTCAGAAAACAAAACCAATAAATGGCAGTAAAGGACAATAAAATATACAACACTGGTGTTTTATTACAAACAAGCCAATACTGTACACTGCAGCATATTTTGCAGCTCAATGCACCAAGCTTATTGTCCAGGTGTATGTTCCCTGCTGTAAATTGCAGTGTTATGGCTCTTTTCAACCATACTCTAAAACTTCTTTCAGATGATGGGCCCTAAAATAAGACTAGTCCTTGGCCAAATTTACAGGGAGGATAAAGGTTGGCAGTTTTATGTGGAGGCATTTTTTAACTTGTGTTTGGCGCGGCAAGCAATTCAGACATTGTACCAGGAAGAAGCAGCTTTAAGCCCTCCACATAGTCTCTGCAGAAACTACACTATTCTTCCTAAAATACATTGGAATATATTAAATTGATTGTAATTTATCATATTGCAGTAGAAATTAGATACATTATGTGGACTATTTACTAAGTTGAAGAATATGACATAAGACATCTGCAGTTATCTAAGCCAGTGGTTCTCAAATTTTTGGGGCTCCGGAGCCCTTTACATGCATAAAAATTTATGCAGCACCCCACTGGTCCACTGATTGTATGTGCGGAGCCCCAGTGGTCAACTGATTGTATGTGTTGTACCTGTCAATGTTTCCAGTTTGTCAACCTCGCGGAACTCCTGGGGATGTCTCGCGGATTCCCTGGGGCTCCGCAGAGCACAGTTTGAGAAACAGTGATCTAAGCAACTGTCTCTTCAAAACATTTATAAATAAAGCCACAACTGGAAAGCAAAAATAATAATAAAAAAACAACAAAGGGGTATTTAGAAGCCAAATGATATGGTAGTTGCACTGACCTTGTAAACTCATTTTCTTTGGTCTTTCCCCAGTTTTCTACTTCCAGAAAGTTAGCCATTTGGTCTTAAAATCTGAACAAAACTGTTGGAAAACCCGGAGATAAGGGTTCTAGTGCAGCTGTGTATTAAAATGTGCATCATTCCACCCCACCTTTTACACAGATTAAGTTGTTGACATGTGCTTTATAAGGAGGAAGTGGTTGGAGGGGCACTGTGAGAGTCTGGAATCTTGATTTTGTCAGGTAACTGATCATTTCTGGACCTCAGATTCCCCATATGTGAAACAGTATTGAGGCCCCATTCATTAATTGGAGTCCTTATGTGTTAAATAACTATAATATGCTAAGTATTGCTTTTATTATTTTATACTTCATCCATACACATTATTATTTCCTGACAGAGTCTTCAATTCTGTGCACTGCAAATGAAGTGGCAGCAGATTGCTATAATAATTTCACATCCAAGAGAAGATAGGTTCTCTTAATACACCTCTAATCTTGTCAGCAGCACACTGTGCTAAAGAGATATAGCCTTGCTATTCTCTGAGGCTATATCTACATAATAAGGTTATTTCAATATAACGTATTTTGAAATAATAACTCCCGAAATAACTATTTCGAAATAGAGTGTCCATACCACCGGGACAAAAGACAGGACTATTCAGCACTTTAAAGACTAACAAGATGGTTTATAGTCTTTAAAGTGCTACATAGTCCTGTCTTTTGTTTCAGCAAGACCAGACTAACACGGCTACATCTTTATTACCATACCACCGGGAAGCCTTGAAATTAGTCAGAGAGGCTCCCTTAATGTGGATGAATTATCTCAAGTTAGGGCCCCAGGAAGTATTGGGGAGTAATTAATTTGAATGACTCTGTGAGTAGTTATTTTGGAATAACAGCAGCTGAGTGTCCACACTAAGCTGAGAAATTGGCATTATTCCTCATAAATTCAGGGGTTATTATTTCAAAATAACAAGCCCGTTATTTTTTTAATAATGGGCTTGCTGTGTGAATGCTTACCTTGTTGTTTTGAAATAACAGGAGTTATTTAGAAATAACTCTGAGGTGTAGCCATGCCCTGACAAACACACAGGCTACGTCTACATTGGCCCCTATTCCATAATAGGGATGCTAATGTAGCACTTTGGAATAGGCAAATCCGCGGGGGATTTAAATATCCCCCGCGGGATTTGCATTTTCATGGCTGCCGCTTTTTTCCAGCTTGTAGATAAGCCAGAGAAAAGCACCAGTCTGGATGCGATCCTCCGGAAAATAAGCTCTTTTCCAGAGGATCTCTTATTCCTACTTGAAAGTAGATCCTACTTGAAAGTAGGAATAAGAGATCCTCCGGAAAAGAGCTTATTTTCCGGAGGATCGCGTCCAGACTGGCGCTTTTCTCTGGCTTATCTACAAGCCGGAAAAAGTGGCAGCCATGAAAATGCAAATCCCACGAGGGATATTTAAATCCCCTGAGGATTTGCCTATTCCAAAGTGCTACATTAGCATCCCTATTACGGAATAGGGGCCAATGTAGACGTAGCCATGGTCAGAATAAAAGTTTAAAACAACCCTTTCTTAGGTGCCTCCCTTCCACAAGATTTAAACTGATCACTGAGATGAGCAATGTCCATGACTAAAATCAGAATTACAATTGAGGTCAGACAACCTAGCTGTGTCACACCAACATTTGCATCTCAGCACATTTCCAGCAACATAACTTGCTTTTGTGGTTCCACCTATAGCATGTCTTGCTCACTATCTTAAAAATTAGCAGCAATACATTGTAACACTGGAAAAAAATGACAAATCACATTCCCCTGTGAGCTAACAAGAGCAATGTCTTTCACTGTTGTCTATGACATAATCTGTGAATCAAAGAACTAAGTTCAATTTTTCCCTCTGCCCCATGCTCAAATTCATTTCCTTGAAAACTTTCCGTTCGTTCACCAACACATGGCCTCGTTGCTTTGTGATGTCATCCTCCGGGTTCCTTTTTAGCTCCCTCGCCCTTTCATAAATAAATGGCTGGCTTCAGATACGTATCGTATCACACAGTAATTCCATACAAGGATACAATTTGGTGAAGTTAAATCTACTAAATGAATTTCATGAGTCTATGTGGATCTGCACCCACCATTTGGAACACAGAGCTTCTTTGTGTAGTAAAAGACTAGCTCTATTGGGGCTTAATGTTGTATCATCTATAACAATTGCCATTAGCCTCAATGGAGGGCATTTAAGGGAGATGTGAGTGGATTATTTCATTGTTTCTTCTGGCAACAAAGTTGTGGCACCTTTCTGTAGAGGGATTATAGTCCACTCTCCCCTCCTTCTCTCTCTCCCTCCTCCTCTTCCCCCCCCCCCCCCCCCATGGATGCAAGGTAAATTAATCTTTGCATTTGGCCTCTTGGCTTCATTTCTGAAACAGTCCATAAATGCTCAGTTTCCTTAGCTGCAGTTTGTTGTGAGCACACTTACCCACAAGTCATAGGATTAAGTTCGACAACTCATTTCACACAGGTCATCAAGGCCTTTGAGCAGTACCTTGACATTACTTCACTGTCAACCTGGCCATTTGCCTGAGGCAAGATGGCGCACTTATTTGGCAGAGACAAGTCACAAAGTTTGTGTGTAAAGCTGAACATCTCCAAAGCATGGGGTATTGGTGTAGGCCAGCCTTTGTTTTCTGAACCTTTGTTATTCATGGATTAGTTTGTTTGTTTTTTTAGTTGATGCCAGGTGTCCACCTTATTGGTCCACCCATCTACTGCCCAACACAAAAGTGTTCATTTATTTACTTATTTCAATGTGTACTCCCCAATACAAAGGGGCACTTGTCCAGTGCTCCACGCACTCTATCCATAGAAATAATATAAATCAGCCAACAGAACAGGTCATTTTACTTCCACCCACAAGAGAGCAGCTCCCTCAAATCCTACCTTAACACCAATCTGCACAAATAGATGCAGATTACAAGGCATCCTGAATAGTTCGAAAGCTGAATTCTCCTCATCAAGAATGCTGTACTGCCCTCTTCTTTAAACGGAAGGGGAAGCCAGCTCAAACATCTCTGCCAATCACAGCTATGGCAGGGCAGCACAAGGAGAAATGAGGGATCTCTCAGATAGGAAGGCCCCAAACCATTTGGGGGATTTTAGGGGTCAAAATAAACCTCTTAAATTCAATCCATAAGGGAGCCCATGCAAATAGGGTTGGCAGGTGTCCGGTAATTGTGCCTTCTGTCTGGTAAAAAAAAAAAACCCAAAAACAGAAAATGTAAAATGTCCAGTATTTTCTGGTTGTCTCGGGTGGAAGGCCAGCAGGGACAGGGGATCATGGGAATTTAAAGGCGAAGTGACTTTTTTTTTTTTTTTTTTCTCAACAAGATTGGTCTCTCTTTTCTCTCTCTCTCTCTCAACCAGTTTTGTTCAGGATTTTTTGTGTGTGTGAAAAAGCACTAGAAAAAGGTGTTGCCCCTGAAAAACACTGCTGAATACCAGCCGATCCTCACAGTGCCACCACAATGCAACAGGATATCCTCCCTCCACTGCTCTTTGCAAAACTTCAAATAAAGTACAGAGAACCCTGCCAAAAAAAGTGGAGAAATTCTCAAGGGTGAAAGTGTCACGGAAGTCAACTTAAATCAAACGAGTGATAACTCCATGGGGAGAACAGGAGACATCAGTCATCTACAGGCTTGCTTAATATCCCCTGTTTTAGAATATTTCTTCTGTCAATTATTCTCTTCATCTGCACAGCAGCCAGGAAGATGAACTCTTAACTGACTAAAGCTATGGACCATTGAAAACAGTCCCTGTCAGGAATATTTAAGGCAGATGATTTATCACTGGGGCCCTTTTTACATGGATACCTGGTTAAAGGTATCAGATTAACTGCCCTGGAAAAGGGAAACAAATACTCTATCCCTGAACAGGCACAACATCCAAAGCAGCAGCCAAGCGTCACTCATGCAACATCTGACCTAAATGAGCTTCATTCAGGTTTAGACAGCATTTTTGACCAGTGAAAGGATAGTTCCTTTTCTTTGCTCTTGCTTTTCCTTCTCCTAACTTTTCATGTATGCAGCAAATCATGCTTAGCTTTTCTATAGCCTTTGTCATCCATACATTTCATAGTATTTTGCAAAGGAAGCATCACGTCTCCATTTTCCAGATGAGGAAACTGAGGCATGGATCTATGCTATGACTTGCCCAAGCCTTGTCAGTAGCTGAGCCAGAAATAAAACGTAGGTCTCCTGAGCCAATCTCCTAGACCATACTGCCTCCAAAGGTAAAGACAAAACCAAATAGATAAGACAGGGGTACAGAACCTAAAGCCCATGAGGGCTGGATGCAGCCCCTGGCTTGCCTGGATCTAGCCCCCAAAACTCAGAGCTTCCCTTCCCAGCATTGGGAGTCCATGCTGGTGCTTCAGCCTCCCACTCCCCCACAGGGCTGGAGCGCACAGAATCTACTAGCCTGGGCCCTCCTAGGCGCTGGTGTCCTGAGGGGAATGTGGGGAGTGCCTTTCTTCTCAGTTGGGGGCCACATAAGTAAGGGTTTGATTTTTTTCTTTGTTTTTGTTTTTTGCTTCTCACTAGTGTGTGGCCTCTGACCCAAAAAAGGTTCCCCACCCCTGAGATGAGAGAAAAAAACATGTTTCTGTCTCTGAAAGCTTGCTCTCCTCATGTCTATTCTGAATGCTGGTGCTAGAATCATCTCCTTGACTCATCACTCTTATTGTGTCAAATTCCTCTTTGAATCCTACCCTGGCTCCTGCTTCATCTCCACATCAAATACAAGTGTACTTCTACTCTCCACCTTGTGCATGGGAAAAATCCTCACAGCCCCTACTTTATCTTCCTTCAAATCCCTCCCTTCTTCTATGGTTTCTACAAAACTCAGATTTGTCTGTAGCTGGACTAGGTTTGACTGATCCTCTCTTTTCTTGGCTTTTCCTTCTCCCTTCTTTGACTCCGCCTACAAAAAAATGGAATCTGCGTAACTGAAAAAGCTCCCTCATTTGTTCATATAGTGCATCTCACACTCACTATCCCTCTCCTGTTAGTGTTTTTAGATAATAAGCCTCACAGGACAGGAACGATCTCTTTCATATTTGTACAGCACCAGTACATTGGAGTCCCAATTCTGAATAATAATAATATTGCTTGGAAACTTTCCTCAAATTTTGTTCACCAACTATAACAATGGGGTTGCTTTATATTTTATTTTTTACTGAAGTAGCCCTTAATTTGGGATGATTTGACAGAGTTTTGGAAATAACAATGACTATTTTTGATAAAAAGCAACAAAATGGGGCTGACATTTAACCTTAACACTTTTCCTAGCCTGACAGTATTTGTAATCTGCACCACTCCAGCTGCGTACCCAAGTGAGGTTAATTTTGTAAAGTTGGTTCTGTTGACTCAAGGAAAGTTTGGGGTAATTGGTTTTAGAGTTTGGGGACCAATCTCCAAGTAGTATTTGGCAGCTAGGGGTTTTCAGATTGTTTAGGTCACAAAGTGCTAATAAATATCTTTTACACAGGAACAAAAAGCACTTTTTAATTTTAATTTAAATGAATAGTTCACTACATTCACACTCACACAGGTTCTAACTCATTTATGGAGAGGATCCTTTAAAAACAAAAATGAAAGTTAATTCTCATTACACAATATAGTGAAAATGGAAGTCTTCCTTGTGCTGAATCATTACTTAGAAGCTTTATTTATTCCATAACCTTTATTTATCCTGTACCTTTTCTCCTGGATATATCTCTGATTCACTTTCATTCATGAACTCCTCCAGAAATTTAACAGCTACTACATTTGACCTGAAGATCAAATCATGAAGAGATGATAATAAATATTGAAGTATCATCAAGTATATAACAAAAAACCATGTACAGAAACAGTGGCTCTTTTATAGCCAGAACTGATGTCTCAAGAACAGTAACAGCTTTCCAGACCAGGAGGTTTACTTGCTCCTTTTCAGTCTACCTTTCTGATTTGTTTTACCTGTTACTCCCTGCCTATTGCTTCATAATTACAGCATCTTCCCTCATATAGACCTGTGCAGCCTCATAAAAGTGAGGTAGAATTAAATCCCATGTCCCTAAATCTGTACCCAGAAATATCTTTGTAAAACCAGAATAGCTCAGTTCTTTCAATGGAGCTATACTGACTTTGATTGAAGAGACCATTTTTATTATCAGCAGAAATACCACTTTGATTTTTTTTTATTGAGAGATGTGATCTTCATTTTTCCTCTGATAGTGCTACTCTCCTCCCTTCCTTGGTCTCTCTATTTTTCTTGCCCTATGCTTCTCCCCTTTGTCCCTCTCTGCTGCTTGTTTCTTCTCCAGACTCCCTCGGTTTTCTCTTTACTTCACTTCTAATTAAGTTTACACAGTGGGGGATTCACAGGGTGCACTTAGCTTATAGGTTCTGAGGTCAGAAAGATCCTCACCCACTGTTAAACATCAGCTCGGCGTACATCTTTACATGTTAATTTTACCTCTGTTTTCAGATTCCTCAGGCTATGTCTACACCAGAGGCATCCCGGAAAAACTGCATCCAGGGAACACGTCTGCTCGTCTGCTTTTTTTTGCGGAAGAGCAGTCACACTCTTTTAGAAGCCCTGTCTTCCTCCTTCAAAGTGCTCTTCCAAAAGAGGAGGCTTTTCCAAAATTTGGCCCAGTATAGACGGGCCAAATTTCAGAAAAGCCTCTTCCAAAAAAAAGATTGGAAAAAGGTACACAAATTGTAGAGCACAATTTGTGTACCTTTTTCCGATAGATCAGTGTACTCTAGACATAGCCCCAGCTTCCTCTGCATTTCACTTCCCCTTTCTTTACTCTATATTTCTGCGACCATGTTTTCTTATTCTCACACACTTTTCTTGAGCAAATAGAAAAATGAGAGAAGCCATGCATCAAATTCTGGATGAGCTTTAAGATGCTAACGCAGCGCGTTAATAATACTTGTGAGTATGCACCAGAATGGCATTTGTAAGTTTTTCAGCCTGTCATCTGGGGGTGATACCTCTATGCAGACATTCTTCCAAGTGTAGACAAGCTGGAAGGGAGGATGACTTCAATTCAATATTTCCATGCAGACCAAAAGCATCAGATCATTTCATATTCCTAATGAACATCTTAACCTCTCTTTTAACACCAAAGACAAATAGAGGGGAAAGGACATTACCATGCTGGCAACTCCACATCACATTAATGTTATAGTAGTCCTTTGTATTAGATGAAAGCAAATATTCCTTTGTGTCTTGCATTAAATGATAACTGGTGTTAATGTCTGATTCATATCTCTGAGGAAGTGACAATGAGAGACAAGGGTGATGCCTGTGGTACAATTTACACAGACTTCAATAAGGCTGTTAAAATAGCATGGCTGGGGAAGTAATCAATTGAACTAGGAATTGTCCTAGAACAGAGGCCTGGATGGGGTGGTACAAGGTGAAAGGTCAGCAAAAAATTCAAACACTATTGAGGAGTCGCAGAAATTAATACAGAGTGCAGATTTTTCATGCTCCATGGGTGGCCTCACATCGATAACATTTATTAAGATCTGAACATTTGCAGAGGATGCAAGCAGGCATGGGCAGAGTCATGTGAGGCTTTGAAGGACAGAACAAGCAGGTTTTCCTAACGCCATTGAGAGAGAGGAACCAATGGAGGGATTCAGAGTGAGAAGGGGTACAGGGGTCATATTGTTAGGTGAAATTTATGCATTTTGTGTGGACCAAATGGGTGGAGTTGGGTGTTAGTGTACCCAGAAAGGAGACTTCAGTTTTCAGGATAAGGAATGAGCATGGTCCAGATGACAGTTGTAGCTGCGTGGCAGAGAGAAAAGGCCCAATCTAACGAATGTGATTATGAAGAAAGAAGCAGCAAGAATTGTACATGGGGAGTCTGCCAGGGGGAGTGCAGTTGCAGACAAGCCCAAGTTGCAGGTCTGAGTAACTATATCATCACATATAAGTCACAGAGAAGTCAGCGTTAGGGAGGGTGTGATGAACCTTCCCATTTTTTATGAATAGGATTTATGAACACAAATATGCATAACTCAGAGATGCTTTGGACAAATTACCTCATGTAACCTGTCCATACTAATGTTATAATCCGCTGGATCTGCCTTTCTTATTTTGGTGTATGTATCATTCTTGTGTGTAAAGTTAGATATATGGAGTGTAGAATGGTTTCTGGTTTTACAAGTGCAAATGCAAGCTATCAAGGGCACAGCTTCACAGCAACGTTATTTTGGAATAGCGGATGTTATTCTGAAATAACGTATTGCGCTTCTACACAGCAAGTCCGTTATTTGGAAATAAATTTGAAATAACGGGCTTCTTACTCTGACTTCTGTAAACTTCATTTTATGAGGAGGAAGGAAAGTTGGAGAAAGAGTGCTCTATTTTGAAATAAGTGCTGTGTGGATGTGCCCAAATTTGAAATAAGCTATTTCAACGTAAGCTACATAATTAACATAGCTCAAGTTGCATAGCTTATTTCAAGTTTAGCCCAGCTGTGTAGATGCACCTCAAGGGTGTTTCCCTCAAGGTCTGGTCATTTGTAAAAAGCTCCTTTTGTCCTTTAAGTCTTAGCAACGGTTGATCCTAGGAAGTCATGTGACCTCACCAATGTGAGGATCAGACAAGGTAATCTTCCGTGTAAGGGTGGAATGTAGAAACAGAATTCCCACCCAAAGTAGGGAATCTATAAAACAACGGGAAGCTAGCAGTTTCTTTGTCTTTGGCTGGCATGGTGATAGATAACTAAAGACCTCAAGGCAAAGGAATCTTCTCTGGTTTGGAGGCTTAGTTGAAATCAGGTGAGTTTTAGGGTAAGTTTGTGCTGAGATTTTAGTGTTAGAAATAGCTAAGCATTTTCTGTTATTTTAAATTTGTATTCTCCTTTGCTCTGCCTGTTTTCACTTACAACCACTTAAATCCTACTCTTTGTACTTAATAAAATCACTTTTATTTACTGTCAAGCCCAGTGTAAATAATTGTTACCTGGGAAAGCAATCAAATAATTGCACATCTTCCTTTCATTGTTAAAGGGGGCTTACCTAAATAGTTCTGATTCTATTTGGGGAGTGGTATCCCAGGAGGCTGGGCCCAAACCTGCATTTTCTGCCTTTGACACAAGCAAGACTGGGATCTAATGCGGTAGAGACAGACAGAACCTCTGCTCTGAAGAAAAGGTCCCAGCTTGTCTCCATTTTTCTAATAGCTCGATAATGAGTAGATACTATTAAAGATACATCCAATTGAATAAGCACCAGGAAGGCATAGAAACTCTGTAACTTGCAATCAGCAGGTTAATCACATGACCACCCAAACTCCAAAACGTCTTACCTATTCTATCCAGCAGAGGTGATAGGTAAACACACAGTGGGAGGATACACACTCACATAGTCACTCACACACTAAACCCCGGTCTACACTAGGAGTTTATTTCAAAATAACCCCCCTCAAGTCAAATTTATAAGCAGAATGTCCACACTACCAACCCCGTTATTTTGAAATAATGGGCCACTTAATTCAAAATCTTTACTCCTGCTTTGCATCAGGAGTAACGCTAATTTTGAAATAGTTATTTTGAAAGAACAGTAGTGTGGACACTCCAATGCAGCTGTTTCAAAATAACTACTTCCCGGAGTAATTCAAACTAATTATTCCCCAGTGCTTCCTGGGGCTTTAAGTCTGAGGTAGCACATTCATAATAACAGAGCCTCCCTCAGACTAATTCCCCATTGTGTGGAACCCCTAGTTCAATTTTTTTTTTAAATCAGGAGTTAAGTCAAATTTGCTAATTTTGAAATAGCTTCCTAGTGTAGATATGGCCTCAGTGTATTGCTCTGCTGATAGTGAACCACACTGCCTGTGTTGTTTCCCAAGGTCACTGGATCAGCATGATGCTCTAAGTGTAAAGGCTCTCTCTACACATGAAAAATCTGTGCTCAGTTCCCAAATCCTGCCTTTCACTCCTAGAGCCAGAAAAGGATGGGGTTGCTCTGGAGCCAATGTCTGAGGAAGCCCTTCTATGATAAAGAACATTGTTGTATTTAAAAAGTCCTAATGTAAGCTGTCCTAATTTATTAACAAGAGATTGATAATATCTGACAAATGACTGGAGATAATTTGTTAAGCAAAATGCAAATATGCCAGCAGCAGAACTAGAAAACTATAATAAAAGCTTTTGTGACTGCAAATTCAAAGCTAATTTGTCCATTCAACTAAAACTTCAGTATCATTCTGTTAGCTATGTCAGAATTTTACATCAGTTAACATTCTAATTAGATCAGTGTGGAGTGGTGTGCATTGTAGATATTAGCTTAGATAGAATAAAGAAACTACAGAGGATAGAAAGCTGGGGTCTAATTCCCGCTGGGAGATGTTGATTTAGACTGTCTTTTCCTTTAATGGACCCATCTTCTCTGCTATGCCCAATGGGAAACTTATATATTGTACTTCAAGCCATCTCTTTGGTACCTAGCAGCTAATACAGCTGATGTGGACATGGTTTGCTCACTGAACATCTGTGACTCTAGAATTGCATCTATTCTTACATTCAGCTATTAGAGTTCAGATTGAAAGCCCTGTATCCCTCATGTAGATATTAGCAAAGGATACATAATGCATTGTCAGAAATTAAATCCTAAAGACTAGTATAAATAGGTTACAATATTTTAGCTGCTTCCCCCACAAATCTCTTCAAGATAGCTAATCATTTCATTTTCAAGGTACAATGGGACTGATATGGGCTTAAGATTTGTGAATAGAATAATTTGCACTTAGGGACAAATCCCAGCCCTTCCTTCATGACAGAGGAAAGCTCTCCTATAACCAAACTAGTGTGCTTCCCCTGGACCAAAAGGTGGGGGAAAGGATATAAAAAGGCTCCACAAAAGTGTAGTGACCAGCAGTACTTCTGCTGGGGCACTTGATGGCCAGATACTCAGGTAATCAGTCAATGTAAGAGACCTCAAAGTGTAACAGTTAACTTCATCAATTACAAATAAAATATACAGCACATTTCAGTTCATTGTTCAATGGTCAGCACATTTTCCACTAGTCCTCTTGGTATATCTTAAGAACTTCATGTTCATGAGCCAACTCTTAAGCAGACTCACAAGTAAGGGTACATCAACACTACAGAGAATGACTGAAGCTGCCGCTATCGATCTCTCATGGTTCGAATTAGCACGTCTAGTGAAGACAGCTAATTCGAACGGAGAGGGGCACTCTGATAGATGCTGGTAGTCCTGTTTTCATGAGGAATAAGGGAAGTCGAAGGGAGAGGGCGCTCCTTTCGACTTCCAGCAGTGTGGACAGCTCCACAAGTTGAATTAAGGTACTTTGACTTAAGCTACACAATTAACATAGGTAAAGTTGCATCTCTTAATTTGACCTTACCCCGTAGTGTAGAGACTTCCGCAGAGAATACATAGAAAGGGATAATATTCCTCTCTATTTCTACATTCCTGTAATTCAGCATTGCCAGTGAAGTTACCCTAGTTTACACCAGCTCAAGATATGGCTCTAAATCTCTGTTCTCTTAAACATGAGTCCCTTATGCTTGTCAGAATGGATCTCTCCTTTTGTGAGTAGCCCAGTAAAACTTTATTAATGCTTTATTAATGACCACCAAGGGACATTATTTAAGTATCAGTAAAGTGTTATTAATATTCTTTAAGAACTCTCTTAAGATAAAGAGGCTGGAGCCAGGGGCAGATGACAGTTTTGCGGGGCCCCGGGCAGCGTAATTCCGTGGGGCCCCCACTTTGCCATGGCGCATGCGCATGCGCAGCAGCACCACAGCACATGCGCAGGGTTTTCTGAAGCGCGGGGCCCGGGGCAGCCGCCCCATTCGCCCTGCCCTATATCCGCCCCTGGCTGGAGCAATTATTTGAAGAGGTAAGCTTGAACAATTATCAATAGCAATTAATACTGTTCCTTTTCTCCTCTAAGTCAGAATGGCAGTTCCCTGCAGGTACAGGTATCTTACGCTCGTGAACTGAGACAAAGAACAACATTGCTCATACCCAAATACTATGCAGCTTCTTGCTAAGAAGGAAACTGAGAGGAGGAAGTTAAAACAAGAGCAATAACAGGTTTTTTTTTTAATTGTGACTGTTTTAAACACAGAAAGGAAAAACAGGTGAGAATGATAAACAGTAGAGGGAACAGAGGCAGAAAGGAAGAGAAAAGAGATGGGACTGAAAAACAGAATTGTGGCAACTGTGCTGAGACATGGCAAAAAGGGCCAAAAAAGGAGAGGGTGGGGCAGGTTTCCACCCATCTACCAAGACCTTGGAGGAGTGATATCACAGCAAGGATTAGAAGCCACTGTACTACACCTTTTAGGGATCTTACAAAGTTCATGGACACAAATTGTGATTAGAATACTCAGGGCTAATGGTTTAGCTTTGATTCAGGTTTGTAGCTAAATATATTTCATTCCGAGACAATCCTTTAAGAAATAAGGATGCAGAAGGAGTTGAAAAAATAGAAATTCAGTACATAGCATTCCATAAACAGCCTACCTAAAAATAGGTGTTTCTCTTACACGCCCTAGGCTATTTTGTATTCATTTTCATTAGACATATGAAAGAAAGTATGACCCAATTTTGAAAGAATGGAAATGGCATTCCACCTTGCTCTTGAGAAGGTATTTGGACTGGCAGGGATGGAGAGAGCTATTTCTGCTACACAATTATAGGCAATGCTCAAACATACTATGTTTTCCAATTGGGTTGCTAAAACACTGACTTGTTATACAGCTTTTTCCATTGTCATCTGAGATATCACGGCTTGCCCTCTTCTAGGTGACAAGAAACATTTAGGTATTTCCTATACCGCTAGCGCTGGAGGAATTATTTCAGACACTATTATCCATTGCATTTAGTCCTTTGCTGTGTGTGGGGAGTATCTGCAAACAAATGACAATTTCCACACCTTAATTCCTCATCCAAGATTCGTTGAAAGTTTTACATGAACATATTTCTTTGCTAACTTTCTACTAACACAAAAACTGAACTCCCTGAGGCCCTGCTCCTCTGCCCCCACTCATTCCATCCTGCCCCCATCCCCGCTATCACTCACTCTCCCTCATCTCCTTGCTCACATTCACTGGGCTGGGGCAGGGGGTTAGTAGGAGAGAGGAGGTGCCGACTGACTGTAGGCTGGGCTCTGGGGTGAGGCCAGGGATCAGAGATTTATTGTGAAGGATGGGGCTCAGGGCTGGGGCAGGAGGCTTGGGTATGAGGTATGGGAAGCCCCAGGGATGAAGGCCCCAGGAGGGGCTCAGGGCTGGAGCATGGGTGCAGGCTCTGGTATGCAGGAGGGTTTTCTGAGTTGGGGTAGAAGGTTGGGATGTGGAAGGGCACTGCAGCACTTATCTCAGGTGGCTCCTAGTCAGTGGTGCAGTAGGGCTCTGCTCACTGCCAACGTCTGCAAGCACCACCCCTACAGCTTCATTGATCCTGCCATGAGGGCGGGGGACTGGACTTGATGACCTCTTGAGGTCCCCTTCAGGGCTAGTATTCTGTGATTGGCTATGGCTCCCAGCCAGTGCTGTTGGTGGGAGCAATGCCAGGGGGCACAGGGATATGCCAGCTGCTTCCAAGAGCTGTGTAGAGCCAGGGCAGGCAGGGAATCTTCCTTAAGCCCTGTCAACCAGACTTTTAATGGCCTGTTCAGCTTTGCTGACTAAGGTCACCAGGATCCCTTTCAACTAGGGGTTCTAGTCGAAAACCAAATGCCTGGCAACCCTAGAGCTTGTTATCAAACTCTTTGCTGAAAGCATTGCTTCAAATATTTAATATTCATCATCCTAACGTTGACCTGCATGGACTGGACAAAGAGAAAACACAGAGATGTTTTGTTCCACAGTAAGATGAGGAAACATTACACCAGCTTGGAATTTCCAGAGCTCATAGTGCTCCATCTATAGCCTAGCTCCAGCCAGGCCCAAATACACTCACAGTCCTGGCAGCTATGTAATACAGTGTTGCTTCATGCTGAGGGAATTCTTGGATGGCTAGATTTGCCAGTTGTTCGGCTCCTTTGTGTTACCTTGGTGATCAAGGCTAAGGGCCACAAGGCAGCAACTACATCAGGTATGGGTTATCCTTTTAAACAGAATCTAAAGAGCTGCCCAATAAAAGTACCAAAGACTCAGAATTTGCCTCTCCACTTAAAAATTCCGAATTCTCCTCAGTCATTTCAACAAATCAAATAATCGCTTCTGTTCATTATAGCTGGTGAATGGGTATATATATAAATGTGAAAAAATGTCATACAAAATTGCTTTTGCTTTCTTATAATCAGCTGAGAGAACTGCTGACCTGATGGGCTGCTCTAGTTGAGAAGTACATTGTAAAAGTTTTATATTCAAACAAGGAAACAATAAAATATTACACAGGCTATTTGCTTGCAGTTCATGGAAACAAAAGAGGGCCTACGCTAACCTTTGCAGATGAGAAAACAGAATAAATAGATCATCATCCCCTGAAGAAAGTGTTCTGCCAGCTATGGTGGATTTATGAATTCACATTGAGGAACATCTCTGTACGGGGTTGAACTGTCTAGTCGTTTTAAAGATAAATATTACAGATGGGTGAATAATTCACTCATACCAATGTCTGGAATAAAAGCTAAATGGATTGTGAGTACAGGTGATGTGAAATTGTAATGATTATTCCAAGCAGTATTTGTAAATAAATATTTCCAGTATTTACTTAGCCCTTTCTCATCAGGCATCAAGCCATTTTAAATCACCCAGAATGGAAACTGTTCTGATTCCTCCGATGTTAGAATTCATATTAAAAAAGGTTTGTTAATTCTGTCATCATAATGAATATACAGAATATTGCAGCATATGGGAGTGCATACTGACCTTCCTAGAAGTAAATCAGTCACACATAGCACCTTCAATGTCAACCTCTATTTACAGTTACAGTGAAATATACATTTTATAATTCAGGCAAGAGAGGGGATTTTTAACAGGGCAGTTAAGCAGCCAAGAACTCCGCACATTTTTTCTTCGAAAGATAAGAAATTCTGCAGTTGACTCTATGTACAAAAGGGTTTTAACACTAACTAGATTAACTTCATAAAAAGGGGAATTATTCAATTTATCATATAATCCCTTCTGTTCATTATGGCATATCTATGTATCTGTGTGTAGACAAGTGCATCCATTCATGGCTGAATAAAGACATACAAATATAATCAGTTATGTATAACTCTTGCATACAAAGAGGAGGCCCAGACCAATATTAAACACTGAAGGTTAACATTTACATTTTCCGCCTGACTGCCTCTCTTACCAAAGTTCCCTTCTTAGCTTACGTGCAACATGACCCAAGTGCATGTGATCAGGATTCATCAACAAATTTGGTCCTCTGGTTGGATCATTAGCTTCCCAGCACAGCACGGGTATTGAAAAGGAGCACGAAATGAACTCCGATTTATGCCCCCAACTGTAGTATCCTACCAAAGCTAGAGGCAATTTCATGATTTTAGGAGTAAGCGTAACATGTTACATCAGCCCTTCGCCCTTAGAATTGTCCCTTCATTTTCAGGGATCCTCTGAACTGCTGATATCCTCTTCATGTCTTGCTCCCGCCTTAGTCAGTGTAGTTACTGAATTGAGAAACCTTATTATAGTAAATATTGGTGTGCAGTGGCATCAAAGACCAAGTAGAGAATTTGTTTTTGAAGTGCCATTACCCTTAATAATTTAATTCTCCTTCAGTTTGATCCCATCCCCTACTTCCCCTGTTATGGAATATAAATCAGGCCCTATTCTGATCAGATCTCTCAAGATTCCCAAACCTCAGTATGGGTTTAATCCTGTGAGTTTTATGACTGACATCAGTGGGCCTATGTCTAGTAAGTCGGAAAAAGATACACAAATTGTGAACCGCAATTTGCGTATATTTTTCCACTTTTCCGTCTACATGGTGCCAAATTTTGGAAAAACCTGCTCTTTTGACACATCCCTTCTTCTTTGTAGAACAAGGTTTACAGGGATGGTGAAAGAGCACGTCCGCTTTTTTGAAATCTTTTTCAAAAAAGTGAATGTATTCCTTGGACGTGGCATTGCTTTTCCGGGATACCTCTGGTATCCCAAAAAAGCATTGCAGTCTAGATGTAGCCTGGGTGAAAGGAGAAACCCAGTATGTCTTTATAGCAGCAACACATTGGACCTCCCTAATCTGGCACCCTCGGGACTTGACCAATCCTGAATGAAAGACATTGCCAGGCCAGGGGAGGTCTCTTGCCATCAGCCCCCAACCTGCCGCCTGATTTGCTCCTGGCCCCAGCCAGTCACTGTGCCACTGGCTCTGGCCAGGCTGCCTGCCACTGGCCCCAGCATGGCTGACTGCTGCGTCTCCAGCTTTCCTGCAGGGCTATTGTGGCCCTGACCCCAGCTCTGCTGCCGCACACTGCCACCTATGTCAGGCAGGGTTGCCAGCTGCCATCCCTTCTGCTGCCTGACTCCTTGCCACCGGGGCTCTCTGGCCTGAGACTATCTGTGGTTCTGGACCATGGATATTCCTGGACCAGAGAGTCCAAGTGTAGGGAGGTACAACCTGTTCCTGTATTTTTAACTCGACCATAAAAGACAACTTGCTCACAAATGTGAACCTTGCTCACTAAGTAGATCTGCTTTAGCTGTTTCTCATTATAAATAGCCACACTCCCACAGAGGTAACTGACACATTCTACCATAACATAACACAAATTATATCAAAAGAAAATGAATCAGGAGAAATTGCACAGGGTTTTACTAATTCTGTCCCTCTGAAATGGAATCTGTGTGATCTATGCATTGATAAATGCTTGCAGCTGGAAATGTCACATTTTATTTTGCCAGCCTCCTTACCTGTTGTTTTCAGTACCATTTGAATTTGTCTTTGCTTTAATTCAAGGCAGAAAGCTCTGAATCAGACTTAGCATTCACTAAGGAATGTTTCCAAAGCAGAGCTTTGTAACTACACAGTATTTCTACTCCCCTGGAAGAGCTGTAACCTTTTCAGTTTGTGTTGGCCTTTGATGGCTTCCACTGTCTTTCTTCATTGCAATGAATCCTTCAAAGGCCTTCAACATGCTAATACTATCAAAGACACTTTTGCAACAACTCCGCTACTACAGACACAGGTGCTTTTTGCAGGCCCCAATATATTCTGAATATTTCACTTTCAGTCATAACATTAAAAGTTACCTTGTTATAAAGATTTAAATATGATCCTCAAATTTCTCAGTCAGACGATAACAGCGGACAAAGATTCACTAAAAATTAATATCTGATTTGGCCAGTTTTCCTAAATTGGTCATTAAAACTGCATGTCCATATTCTGCACATTTCTCAAGAGAATTAAATCTTTTGCATCTGGTATGTGGGTGATTACAAACATCCGAGATCTTAGCTAGCTGAGCATCAAGTTTTGCTTGTCCAAAACTCACGTGTGCAATCTTACTATATATTTTAGAAATGTGTATCTGTCTGCCTGTGAGTCCATTTGTTCAAGAACGCCTCCTACAAAGCAAGAGCTAGGACCACCAAATTTGGTATTCAGCTTCCTCCTATCATAACTTAAAGCAAGGTAAGGGTTTGGTTTTGCCAGGACAATTGGATGTGCCTGGAATTTGATTGTTTCTTATAAAAAGGAAAGAGAGGGATTTAGTGTACAATGACCACAGGAGGGCAGCAAGGGGCCAGATATGAGGACCTGGAAATCTATAACCCCATTGGGCCAGCAGGGGACAGGAGTAGAGATATGGACAGCTATTACTATATATTTCAGAGAGTTTGTCTGTTTGTCTGTGTGTCTGCCTGTCCCCCAGCCAGGGGGCATGCACCACTGCTTCAGCAGCCATGGGCAGATGCTTCTTACCTGTCCCTAAGCTGCTGTGGTGAGAGAGAACTGGGGTTGTTCTCTCTCCCAGGGCAGCCTGCATACTGAATCCCTCATCCCCTGTTCCACCCCAGAGCAATGATTTAAATGAAGAAAAACAAAATTTGAGTTCAGGCACCTTAGGATTTAACATTGCTGGTATATTAAGCAAGAAACTATGCTAATAGCTGCTCATCCCCAGAAAGGAATATCATTATTATGAAATATTTTGTGGGTAGGGTGCTTTAAGAGAGCTTCACCCTTGTCTTGTGGCTTATGAAAACTTTTTTATTCATGATAATGCCACAATCTATAACTGACTCATTTTAATTTATTTGCTCCAAGACCATATTCTGATATCTTCACAAGAAAGTATATTTTGGAAGCTTCAGAGGGGTAGCTGAGTTAGTCTGTAACTGGAAAAAAACTTACAAAACAACAAAAAGTCTAGCAGCACCTTCAAAACTAACAAAACATGTAGATAGTTTTGTGAACTTTCATGGGTACAACCCATTTCTTCAGATGAATGGAGTATTAAAAGTCCAGTTCCAAAATTATAGGAGATGAGGTGGGAGGGAAGGAAAGGGAAAAATAATGAATTAGAGTGTTCATGTTAAAAGATGCTGATAGAAAAGGTGCACATTGTTCTTAAGGACCCATTGTTTGGTTGGTTAAGTCATTAGGATGTGATACTGGGGTGGCAAGTTAAAGTGTTTCTCAAAGTGTTACCACAGAACACTTTTAGAAACACTGAACTAGATAACCTCCTGAAGTTTCTTCCAACCCTCTTCTATGTTTTTCTTACTGCCAGAGTCAAGATTCTGCATCATGGCCCTATCCAGATGCCTTAGAAAATGTTACTCTTGACTATCTGAAGTGCCATTTTGCTCTTCTTTTATTGACTTTAGTGGCGCTGTAGTCCATTGAAAATGCAGCTAACCACTTCTTCCTTCACAAATGCTTACAGCCAATCAGAAACACGAATATACCTGACAACACTTCACACAACTCCCATTTCAAACTACGCTCTTCTTGCACTAATATCAACTGAGGAAATCCAACCGCTCCCCAATCAAGACTTCACATTAGTTAAGTGAACAGCAGGGTTAGCACATTTCTTCATTATAACTACAAACACATTGTAGTTTTTCAAGTGAGGAAAACTCATCCCATCATGTTAAATCATCTTTGGGTTTTTTGATGAACCCAGTAAGCGCAATAGGATGTCAGCAGCACTTCATGCTGCTGTATATAAGATGCAATGTTAGCAGTACATATTCGGGGCTGTTGGTCTCTAGGCTGGCAATACATAGGCTTAACGCACATAGCTAAGAGTTAATGCTCCAGGGCAGATTAGCAATAGTGTCACTCTCTTATAGAATTCTTTCCTTGTTCTATTTAAAAGTCTGACACCAGTTTCAGGGCAAATGCTTGTCAAGCTCTTCCAGCTGCAGGCTACAGTGATGAGTTTATAGCTACAGTTTCTGGGGGAGGGGAGAAGAGAGACAGACAGGGGTCAGGCTAGAAAGAAGTACTAGCAACAGCAGCAAGGAAAAATGTAATATAAGGCCCTAAAGCTTTGGTCTATAAATAAAAAACTTGAAGCCCAGGGTGTCTGCAAAGAGATATTATTAATGTGAGTTATTCATCTCAAACTGAACAGTCAACTGCATTAAAAATTTAACATCGTCATGAGACGTCATTTACTCTAATACCATAGTTAGCAGCCTGTGAAAATCTGAGACGACGACGAACACTCCACACCTCAAATTTATTTCCAAATTTACTTATGCTGGTATACAGGTGTTACCCATACACAGTTCAGCACACTAAAAGCGTCCATCTGATAAATTCAACTGTCAGGTTTTTTTTGTACTCACTGATAACTTTCTGACAAGCTGAATGTAGTAATTTTAGGAGTATATTTTCCTCATCTCTCTGTGTATGATTTGCCTACTTCTCTTCCATTAGTACAAATTGGGAGGCTATGTGAATAAACCAATGTAACAACTCCAACAATCCCTTTTAACAGGGATCCCATTACAATTAAAGTGTCTTGACGAGTTTCCATCTACAATTCTAGTGTTTACTTTAAAAGAAATACAATGACTATTAAGCATAATGAAAAGTAGCTACAGCATGTGGCATGGTGGTTTCTTAAACTTTAATAAACTTCCATAATATTGTCATTTCAATTTTAGCTTTCAAAATATTGCAGGAACCTAATCCACAAGAAGGGCCAATTTGAGCCTTAATCTCTAAAAGTCAATGAAGTGACATTGGAGATGAATTCAGCCAGTTGAGCTAATCATCAACAGCATTAGAACATTTTGAGATGTGTAATGCAGTACCTCCTATATGTGTAACTTCTTCAACCAAGGTTCATTGGAATTTCTTCTGTGCACTTGCAAGACACACTGCCTAAACCTATGGGATCATGTCTCCCTCTAGTGACTGGTCCACAAAGAAAACAGGATCTTATATGTTATGGTACTGAGGGCTTGTCTTCACTATGCAGAAGATGGATGCTGCCACAGTCAATCTTCTGGAGTTACCCATTGGTGCCGGTACTCCTGCTCCTCATGAGGAATAAGGGAAGCTGATGGAAGCATTTGCTCCCATTGATCTCCCACTGTGGACAATGCATGGAAACTCAAATTAAAGTATGTCATCTCCAGCTAGGTAATTAACGTAGCTGGAGTTATGTATCTTAATTCAACGTTCCCCTGTAGTGTAGACCTGGCCTCAGACTTAAGAATTATTCCATTAGTTCAAGAGATGGGGCAAATGGCTTGGGTACTAAAGGTCCAGAGTTCTATCCCCAGTGAAAAATGTAGCATCTGTAGGATTTCAGATAGGGCAGTTACAAAATAATACTCCCAGGAAGATTTAAACTCTTTTGGTCATAAGATGTTTCAGAGCTTCATCTAATGGAAAAAAAGTAATATATTAGCTGGGAATGGATGACCCTGTTTCCCCACTGCAATTAATTCACACAAATGACCAGGGCCTCAGACTTAGTCATAGTTAGCAGAGTCACTACTTTCATTCAAGTGCTGGAGGTCAAAGGATTGTTATCAAATTACTATTATGGGAGAAAGTATTCAAATATGATTCTGTAATGCTAGTAGGGGTTTGGCTATACTAACACCGGTATTCAATTTCTGAGTATACTTAGTGAGAAGTAGTGGTGAAATGTACAGAGGGATCCTCATCAACCTAATTGTGCTCCCAAGGTCAGTTTATTTCTTCTGCAAGCATTAGTTAGACCAATGACAAGCACTTTGGAAAAGTTCACCCATGCTGTTTCCAGAAGCCAGACAGATTCACATTAAGCTGAATGTTTGTGCAGTTAATCAAAATTACCCTCTTCTCTCCTGAGGACACTGACTTCTTAGTGCTTACTGAAACATTAAAACATTTTGCATTTTGAGTCTGACCCCCACACCTCTGCAGTCAATGAAAGCTTTGACATTGACTTTAATGGGCAAAAGGTCTATGTTGAAAGTTGTCTGAATATCCCAGCTGATAATCAGGGTCCACGTATGTTTGTTATATATGGATAGTTTTAGAAATATTTCACGGGTGTGCATGAAAACTAGAAGATATGTAAGCCCTAGGAAGTTGGCAAGGCCATCAAGCTATGATTAAAGAAGTAAGCACTGGTGTCTAGAGATTTTGTAAAGGTATTTTTCACATTTTTTAAAATCTGTGGAATACCTACTCTTTTCTCTCACCTACACTCTTTAGAAAAGCAATCCCTCAAGTTCTTAAATTGAGATGTTAGGCTCTGAGACAGCATTCACTTGTATCCTGGTTGTATCAGTCACATTGTGTTTTCTGTGATGTGACTAAATGCTACATGACTGATATCAGACTGATGGGATTAGACAATAAAAATTAGATCTTTTCCTGAAAGTCATGATTGAAAACTAGGGTGAAGGTTGTTTCCGTTTGCTGTTTAAGGAAAGGCATTATTTAAAGGGAGTTAGAAAGAAAGCAGAAACCCACATCCAAACTCTTTCTAACACTTAGATCTGAAGTCTGATCCAAATATAAGCATTTGGGACAATTTCTTTTGGAAACAAGAATGTTTAATTCAGCTCTAACCCATCCTCTATAGATCAATGCATTCTGTTTAGAACTATAGAATGCAATTTAGCATCTAATCTTGAAATCCCTGTTTTGATACCCAAGTAAATATTCTTAAACATGTTCCCTAGAAAAATTAACTATCATCTGTCCTGCAACTCAGAAACTTTGCATTTTTATTTACAGCAATGCCACTAAATATCAACTCCTAGAGATCTTGTCTTTAGAAAAATAGAAGAGGAAGGAATTAAAAAATGGAGAATAGGTGTGAAACAGAGCTTTTGCAGAGTAGTTTTTCACAGGGCATAACAGTTCTTTATAAATATTTCCTAACTTGTTTCCTAACTGTCAGGTGAATATAAATTGTCCCAATACATTGATTGGACTGCACTATAAGATATGGTGCTTAGGCAAACTACTCCATCTACAGATGTGGGACAGCAGTACGCACAATGCCTCTAGGAAAAAGGAGAAATGCAACTTCTGCACTACCATGGAGTTGGGTGCAGAATATAACCCCCACAGCATGGAACCAAGCAGGCCCTCCCTTGGTGTGTGTGGGGGGTGGGGGGTGGGAGGGGAGGAGACAAAGGGGCCAAGAACCCCAGGGCCTGGCATTTGAAAGGGAACCAGAGCTCCCAACAGTGGCAGCCAGAGCCTGGGTCCTTTAAATCACCATCGGAGTACGAAGTTGCACACTCCAAATGACTCCGAGGGCTGGAGTACAGCACAGAGTGCTGGTTTGCCTGGCCCCACCCCTTCCTCCGGATACCATGCCCCTTTCAGGAGCATGGAGCCATGCCCTCCACTTTGCCCAGGGGCCCTCGGATGCTGTCAACTCCCCCAGAGCCAAGTCTTCTGTCTGGAGCTGGAGCATAGTTACAGTCAGAAATTGGTTCCCTCGGGAGAACCTACTTCTAAGAGAAGTGCTGGAATCAAACACCCCTCACACAATATGTGTCTAACTCTTAAATGGCTGTGTAAGAAGGGAATTCTCAGCTTCTTGTGTCTTGCAGGATCAATTCATAATATGGGACCTCGTGATCTGTAGAGCCATTTGAAGCTGAAATGTCAGATAAGCACTAATATATAATAATAATGAAATTTAATTGCTTCATTCTGCAGTGATCTATTTAAAGGAAGTGATGGAGGTATCATTGAATCATGCTGTCCAAAAACAATTGAACCTGGCCACAGCATGTTGAGGTTCGGTTATTTAAATTTGCTAAACCACTTTTTGTTTAGTGGATAATGCTGAACTAAGCTTATTGGATAACTGGGTGCCAATTTGTGAGCTCTGAAAAGTCAGCAGAAATGTCCTGTATTCAATAAAACATGGTTGTCAACAGGGACCAGGTCATAAAGAGGTCATTTACTGCTAGCTTTCAAGAGATTACGTATGAGATCTTCCTAGGATCTTAAAAAGAGATAACAACGAGTTAATTGAAAAATTGTGGTCTGTGTGACAAACAAACAATCCATAAATTGGATAGATTTACCACAATCCTAGATCATCAGTAGCTCAGTGAGCAATGGGTGCTCTTTTTCACTGATGGCAACTGCAGTTAAAGTCATTTATGATCTGATTAGATCTGATGGGTGATTAGAGTGAAATTTGTTTACATGCTCTATTGGTTGAATTCTCAGGAATAAATAATACGTTGGTAGGAGTCATGACAGGTCTATAAACTACTCAGAAATGGGGCGGGGGAGAAGTTAACATTATTCACAATAAATAATCCAACACACTCTGTCTTTCAGAATATGTGTAGACTACAAAAAAAGGTCTATTTTCAACTCCAGTCAGCTAACTTTAATCAGCCAGCGGTGAAGATGCAGCTTTTAACTCAGGTTAGCAGCTCAAGTTAAAGCCTATAGAGGAGTTAGGGTTTAACTTGAACTGTAAAGCCAAATTAAAAGCCCAGTTGTCGTATCTTCACTGATACTTTAACCAAGGTAAGAACACTGGGGAAGGCAGGTTGCTTGCTTTGCTGTGAAGTCATATCCTAACTCAGCAGTTCTCCAACTGTGGGTTGGGACCATTAAAATGGAGTCACCACAGTTGGTATTAGACTTGTTTGAGTCTGGGGCTGAAGACTGAGTGTCGCTGCCCGGTACGAGGGAGAAAGCCCTGGGTGGCAGGACTCAGGTTACAGGTCCTCTGCCTGGGACTGAAGGCTTCAGTTTTGGACCCTCTGGCCAGAGGTCTGGGGCTCGGGCTTGGGTCCACTCTCCACACAGGACAGCAGGGATCAGGCAGGCTCAGGCTTTGGTCCCACCTCCTGGGATCGTGTAGTAACTTCTGTTGTCAGAAGAGGGTCACGGTGGAAGAAAGTGAGAGAACACCTGCCCTCGGTAACTGATCCCATAGGTCAAACAGCGAGAACTTGGAAGAGAGGAAAGTGGCTCATGCCAATGATGTCTCGTCAAATTGAACTGAATTTAATGCAAGAGGTTGCACCCAAAGGCCAGGGCAGGGAGTGAAGTTTTGTAACTTAAGTACCAATTTTACTATCTGGCACTAGTGGCTTCCCTAATATAATCCCAGCCATATTCCTGAACATATGCCTCACAGCACAGTTAACCTCTGGATACATGGTATAGCCATAGGTGCGGAGCAACACAAGGCTTCACCAGATGCCTGTCTTGACTGTCACTTTGAGCCAACAAACAGCTGAGCGGGCACAACACAATGGCCATTTTTATTCTAATGAAGCAGGGGATATTTAAATCCCCGCTTCATTAACTATGTTGATATGTCTAATTTACTTGCCTCTGTCAGCATGTAGTCTAGATATACCCTTAGATGGCCACAACAGTTCTAGGTGTCTGACAGCTAATCAGATCCCTTTATTTGACATTCCTTCATCCAATTTATTTTATTCTGATCTTCTTCCCACACCCCTAAACCATTTAGGCCTAGGTTCTATCAGCTTTTCTGTTACTGGTACCACCTTCAAGCTTGCTCTAATGCATTTGTTCTGAACATAGCCCATCCTTATAACCCCAAACATCCATTTTCACATTTTCATTTCCACTATGTTCAAGCTCTGTTCCTGTCTCTTCCTCAGTGCCCAGCATTCACAGCCATATAAAAGTGCAGCCCTAATTATTGTCTTGTAGATATTAGGTTTTCCATTTGACAGTCAATGTCTTTATTACAGATCATACCACTTTGTTTAGTTCATGCCTTTCCTGTCGTAAGTTTGTGGCTGAGTTCACTGGTTTCCTGTCCTATCAAACCTGAAGGTGCTGTTGCAGTCTCTCATACAGAGCAACTTCAGTGAGAGGTGGATGTGGATGTGTGGAGCAGGGAGAAGGTGGAAATAAGCAGAGAGATCAGATAAACTCTTCAGAAAAGATGACTATTCCCTTAATAACAAAAGCTGAGGAAATAGCTATGTAAAAAATACTGTTCAAACCCGTAATCTGTCTAAATGCGATATCTTTGAACCTTTCCCACTAGGAACATCTCCATAAATATTTTCAGTTTTCCTGCTGTAGATTTTGCCATTGACTTCAATAAAGCTCCCTCTAAGCCTCTGAGATTGTGGAACTTTTTAACAGCTGCTACCACAACAAACAACAATCGGCCTTTTCACTGCTAGGCAGGTGTTTCTAACCATTTGCAGCCTTCACAAACAGTTTAGTTTTGTTAGATCTCCATGCCACCTCATTGCTGGTCATGTTTAATATTGATATTCCATATGCTCCCTGCACACCAAAATTGCACTTTAATGAGGAAGATTTCTGAATTTCTGAAAGGAAACAAATTAGTTTAGGGTATCTTTTAAACAACTAAGTCAGTGCCATTTTTCTCACAAACATTAAAATAATAAAATGAGAAATGATTTGGGAGGGGGGTGGGAAATCACCATTTACCTTGCGGTCTTTAGAAGCTAAAAACTAAATTACTGTAATTGGCAGTTTATTAACACGAAAATTATGCTAAATAGCTTCATGTTGCTGTCAGGAATTATATTCAGTAAGCTCTGAAGATGGGCCCCTTAGTGCAACATTTGCATTTGCTCATTTAGGAAGAACAATGGTAATAGATGAGTGAAGCATGTACAAATTATATACCAAAGAACATTTGCATGGCTGTAAAAAGGATATCTTGATACCAGCATGATTACGGCTTTTGTTCATTAAATTCCAGTATCTACTTAAGGAGAGAGAGGGAGGGGAAAAAAACCACATTAACGTTATTTAGAGGCATGTAAAAAATGAACTCTAGTCCAAACCACTTGGATTTCAAGCAGGACTAGACTATAATGGCCGTGATCATTTGATATTTATTATGCTGCACCAGTACCAGCTTTCCTCATTTTGGAAGGAGACTGAAAATGTGATGATAATATGCTCGAAACACACATGAAACAATGGAGTTTTCCTCCCCAAAACAGTCATATGCCCACCCACTGGTCTCTAACTTTGGGATGGAAGATGTGGACCATAACATACCCACACAGAGAAGGGGCAGTGCAATGAGCAAAACAATCTTGTTATTGGGGTTTTCATGACTTCAGGTTGGCAGTTTTTCTTTGATTCTTCTTCTCCCTCTTTCTGTTAGCTGTTTTCACTCCCTATCCCATCTTTTTTGCATTTGACATTTCAAAAGGAAGGCTGACTTTAAATATCACTCGCACCTATAGGCAGCAGGGAAGACAATAGTAAAGAAGAAGAAAACTGGGTCATTTTAATGTCCTGATGAAAACCAGCAGGGACAGCACATTAAGTAACATGGACTGCCTCTGTAAATCCAGGACACAATGTCCTGCTACTCTGTACTTGTACATAGCTTTCTATTGTACCAGGAGTCTCTGAAGCATAGAATAAAGCGAGTTCAAATAGGTTATTTAGTAACTCTTAAATTCAACTGGTTTGGGGAGAGAATTGTTGATTTAAATGCAGTTCTGTCAGGATTTGAAAAGTTCCTGTAGTTAGCATCATTCCTCCCTGTGTTACTTTTCTAGGAATCAATGCCATACTAATAGCTGATTAATTTGTACCCATTCAAGAAGATGATGTAAGGAAAAACGGCTTTGAGGGATGAAATGGCAAAACTATACCTTCCAGGGGGAAAAATAATGAACTACCCTTGGTGGTAATTTCCCATTCTGATCTTCTCTTACATTAACAAGTTGCCCTACTAGGCCAAAGACTTCCCTGTTGTAAATCAAGTAGCTCCACTGACTACAGTGGAGTTTTGCTGTATTTATACGAGCCCATAGTCTTCAATGGGACTATCTCTGGGTATGTCTACGGGTATGTCTACACTGCAAAGTTCAATAAACCCAGTTTCTATTTTTGAACATACGTGTCTTTTGTTTGACATCAGGAAGGGGGGTTAGGGAGGGGTAAGTGGAAGTAGACGTACCCTACACTACAGCACTATTTCAAATTAACTTAATTCGAAATAGTTAATTCGAATTAAGGTAATTCAAAATAACGCCTCTATACACAAAAACTATTTCGAAATAGCAAGTCCACACTGAGTGGACCCTGAACCGAAGTTAAGGCTGACCGGAATCAGTACCGGCAGGGCATCAGGCATCATTAGGAATTACTGTGTGGGGCTGCTACCTGAGGCTAACTGAGCTCCATGCTTAAAGGGACCCTATCCCCACCCCGGACAGACAGTTCTCAGGGTTTCCCACTTGCTTGTCTACCTTGATGAGGGACAGCAAAGCAGTCCTGTCTTGGAGTGCTCTGAGTGCCCGCACTCGGGACACCATGGCACTTGGCCACACGGAGCCAGAGCTGAGCCTGAGTATGCCAGTGCATCTCGTGAGGTCGTTACCATCAGCCTGGCTGCACTTGCTGCAGGCTGCCATCTGGGGGGTCCATTGGGGGGCTGTCAGGATCCAGGAGGCCCTGAGGGAGAGCGTCCACCCCGAGGAGTCCTCAGAACCACCCCAGTCCCCCCCACTGGGGGTTCATGTCCCATTCCTCCCTCACGTCCTTACACTTACTCCTCCCTAGCCCCTCTTCCTGATGTCAAACAAAAGACCCGTATGTTCAAAATAGAAACTGGGTTTATTGAACAAAACTGGGGGAGGAGGGGATGAACCTCTGGGGACACTGAGAAAAGGAGGTGGGAGAGGGGAAGAAAGAGGGTAGGAGAGGGGAAGGGGAAACCTGGGAGGAGGGAGATGGAAGGGGGAAGCAAGGGGAAGAAGCGGGAGGGGAAGCTCAGGGCTCAGGGTTGGGGGTCTCACCGGACTAACTTGGCTTTCATTATAACCTGCTCCTGAGTTCGCACGTGGCCTTCAGTGGCCAGGCTGGCAGCTATCCTGCCATAGAAGGCCGCGTTCCTCCATCTAGTACGGAGATCATGGGCGTTGGGGGCATCCCCCCCCAAACCTGAATAAGGTCCATGATCTCCACTCTGGACCAGGAAGGCGCCTGCCTTCTCCAGTCCCTGTCAGGCTCCTGGGAGCTGGTAGACTGCTCCTGGGGAGCGGTGGAGGATGGGTTAGGGTTAGGGTTTAGGGTTAGGGCTGGCTGCCTCAGGGTTAGGGGCCCTGGTGGCCACTGCTGGCTCTGGGCTGGCAGGCTTGGAGCTGGCACAGGCACTGTGGCCAAGGACTACCCATTTAATGGCTCCGAGGCTGGGAGAGAGGAGAGTAAGTTTTTCTGGTTGTACCCAGAGTGGCCACCAGGGCTCCCTGGCTAGGACCGGAGGCCCCCTATTTTGAATTAAGTGTCTACACAGCACTTAATTTGAAATCGCTATTTTGAATTTTCCATTACTCATTATAGAATGAGGTTTACCAAATTCGAATTAAGCGGTTTGCGTGTATAGACACTACTAAAGTTAATTCAAAGTAATGGCTGTTATTTCGAATTAACTTTGCAATGTAGACATAACCTCTGTGAGTAAGGGCTATAGGGGTCAGACTTTTATTCCAAACATCTTTCCATAACACGAGGAACTCTAACTGTCAGAGAGCATATTTGCCAAATACTTTTGGTGAATGCTTTTCTTGCCAACTAATGCTAATCATCTGTTCAAGCAGACAGAGGTATGCAGTTATTTGGATAAGTTAAAACTCCCTAGCAAGTCCATAGTCATCAAAATCATTTACAGTTTCTTGTATGATATTCTCCCTTTGAAGAATCACAATGAGGAAATATAGATTCAAAATATTTCTATAAAGAATAGTGATGTTTTATTGACCTTGATTATATATTTCTATTTCCTGAAGTCACTTAGCTTAAGTAGATTGATCTCTGGCAATATTGTACCTCCATTTAGTATAGGATGGGTGCAAGACTGCTTTCCTGTTTGTATGACGTCATTTATATCTAAGTCTTTAGCATAGGCACTGTTGGTATAGAGAACACGAATGTCATTTTAGACCCATGAAATCATAGGGCGTTTGCCACTGGCATCAATCGGAGCAGAAGACAGCTTTAATCTTTTCTTGTTCATACTCTGGAAATGGTCTACTTCCTACGCCTCTTAAACTGGGTCATTAGTTTGACTGGTGAATCACATGGTCTTTATTATATTTCCTTGCCCAGACTGAATCTGTATACAAACATTTCCAGTGCTAATACTTGCATGTAAAAGTTTAAAAATTACTTTCTATGAACTTTAGTTCAGCATCTGATACCACCGACTTAATTAGGTATCACCTCTAGGGCAATCACAAGTATGCTTTGCCAATGCCAAAATATTATCACAGCCATGTTGCAAATAAATATTCAACTTCCAGTTGTCTTCCCCCATGCAGAAATTCTAATTTCCCTGTCACTCTGTCTCATGCAGTACAGTAACTGAAGAATCCAAAGCCACAGACAAGGTTTCAACTGTACATTTCCAAATCTGGCATTCTATACTCCTTACTAACATGTCTCTTGTGTAGAGCCCACACTCTCCTTGCATCTACACAAAGAAGCTGTGGAGTTGCCACAAAGCTTTGACCAGCACAAATGTCACCAGGTTAGGGTGACCAGTTTCTGACCAGAACACTCAGTCAAAAAGGGATCCGGGTGGGGCCAGTCAGCACTGCTGACCATGACTAGGTCATTGACTGTCCAGTTGGTAGTACTGCACAATGGGGCTAGCAGCTCCCAGGAAGCAGTGGCTTGTCTCCAACTTTGGCGCCTATGCCTAAGGTTAGCCCGGAGATTTGCAGACTGTCCTTCCCCCAGCAGGGCACCCGTAGCTCCCATTGGCTAGGAACTAACTGCTCAGAGCCTGCACCCTGACCCCCTCCTAGAACTGAACCACCTGCCCCAGCCCTGATCCCCCTCCCACCCACCAAAACCTTCAATCTCAGCCTGTAGCACCCTCCTGAACCCCAAACCTCTGACGTCCAGGCAGGTGAGGAGGCAGAGGAACCTCTCTTCACTCTAGAGCCCACCTTCCCCAGCGGGGGCCCTCATTCCCCCATGCCTCACCCCCCCCCCCCCGCGGCCCCAATTCTCTGCCCTAGCCCAGATTCCCCTCCCCAACCTCCAAACCTCACTCCCAGCCCAAAGCACCCTCCTACCTCCCAAACCCCTCAGACCCACCCTCCCAGAGTCTGCATCCCCCGTTAAAGCCCTCCCCTCACATCCCAACCCATTGCCTCCGCCTGGAGCCCTTTCCCACAGTCTGAACCCCTTATTCCTAGTCCCATCTCAGAATTCACATCCCCAGTCAGAACCCTCACCCCCTCTTGCCTGCTGAGCCAGCCCAGTGAAAATGAGTCAGTGAGGGAGGATGGAGTGAATGGAAGTGGAGCCTTGGAGAAGGTTTGGGGCATAGGTGGGGGCTTGGAGGAGGGACAGGGCAAAGCTATTCCGTTTTGTGCAAGTAGAAAGTTGGCAACTGTACACCGAGTTCATACACAAAAAGGTATTCATCAGGAAGCAACAGATTTAGTCTATGAGCAGAACAGCAGGATATGAAATGGCAGGCAGATGCTATTCTTTGAAGCCTGTCAGAAATGTCTTTCAAGGAAGGCATGCCAAGTACATACTGTATGCAAAGATGTTACTGTTGATTTTGTGAAACATTGCAAAAAGAGAATGAACCACATATGTCTGGGATTAGTCACTTCACTTAATGGACTACTGGAAGGAGCTCAGATACCAAAGAAATGAAGGCAGGCTAGTAATCTATATAGAATAGAATCTGTATATTCTGTTTTAAAACATCCTTACAATGTCCATTTAAGATCTAAATCCACATAGACAAGTAGCAGGGCAGGGCAGGGTGGTAATGTAGGCATACCGCACTTTCAAATGAAGCCCGGGATGTACAGATAGTTCGGAATGGCTTGCTAGTAGCGCGGCACGGGGTTCGAACAAGCCGGCATTTAAAAATGGCGCCGGCCGGCTTATGCAAATGAAGCCCGGGAAATTCAAATCCCGGGCTTCATTTGCAAGTGCGGTATGCCTACATTACCCCACTAATTCGAACTAGCGGGGTAGTGTAGACATACCCTACAGGACTCAGGGCAGGGCCTTGGGGATATTTATGGAGGAGTGCAGGAGGCTAAGGGAGAGGGGTGCAAGAGTGAGGGTTAGGAGATAAGGAGGGCTCAGGGTGCTGTGTCCCATCCAGCACAGGCTTTTTCTCTCCCCCAGGTCCTCTCCAATCACCAGAGGCTTTTTTCCCTCTCCCCAACCTCCCACCCCCGCACTGCGTCCAAGAGTCAGGAGGGAGGAAAGGGTTTGCGGGGGTAAGGAGGCTACTTACTGGTGTGCTGGCAGGCACGATTGGTGGTACAGCTAGCCCCAGAGGACACTGCAAGCTAGCTCTCTACTGTGCTTGCTGTCCCCAGTGTTCATTCTCATATCATGTCACGCCAAACAGGAGCTCCTCCTTTGCCTTGTTATGGAAAACAGTCCTTTTCTTGGGGCTTCTGATTGCCCTGGCACAACCAAATCCTGACCTTGCTGTAAGTTAGGAGAAGGGGAAGCTGCATACCATAATTGGTGGCCCTAGTCTTATCATTTAGGAGAAGTTCTTGATCATAGGACTCAGACAGTCACACTCTAAAATATACTTGGTTACAGTTTAAACTTATTTAAGCAGAAGAGTCACAATATAGTCCCTGGATCTCTTCCTTAATTAAGTGTAGCTGGGAGTGGAGAAATCTGCCTCAGCCCTGTACCTGGAACAGATTAACTTTCCCCTCCCTGCCACCTTGGTGGAGGGAGTCAAGTCAAGGCTCTGTCCACCCAATCCAGGCCAAACTGCTCAGGAGGGAGAGTAGTGGCCCTATAAAGACCACTATTCCATCTACACTATGACCCACTATGTAAGTCAGGCTCTTTTCTTACCCCCGCTAAATTGCCCCAGACACATGCGTAGCTCAGGTCACAACTGTGCCTGTAAGAACTAACCACACAGTAATAATTTGAAAGATGACAACATACTCTATTATGAGCATGTCTAACACCCACTAAAGACAATGGAAATCATTCCATTGATTTCAAGGGGTATATGCTATACCCTGCTAACTGTCAATTGTCTCTGAGACTAATTCTGCTCTCACCTGAAGTCCTTTGTCTTTCCTTAACACAATGCATTACCTGAAGGATTGGTGCAGTGACTCACTCTTCATTTTAAGTCTGCTTTCAGGACGTAATTCCTTGTAGCAAAGCATTTGCTGTAAAAGAGGAGTTTAGTGGGGACTTGAATGGGAAGACAGTCTCCAGACTTGAAGATGGGAAAACTGCACAGAGGGGAAGACTGTTGAACAATAACCACTGAGCTCTTTTAAAAGCTGAAAAGTAGATCAAATTTCAAACATGGAAGATGCAAAAGTTCAAATAATTCCCACTCGCCTGGTTTACTGGATTGAAATGGAAATAAAAAAAGGCCTATTACATATATGACAGATAAAACATTCTGCTCTATGAAAGCTCTTCAATTTACTGAAGTCCCTGAATGTTGCCCATTAATTAATATTTGTAATTACTATTTAGCTGGAAATTTAAATTGGTACTATATCTATTTGACAAACATATTCTATACATATCTCAGCCACCGTGCTATTATTTCGACTCACCTTGTTGCATTAGAAGATCATGTCACAATCAATCTTTGTTTTTATATTTAAATTTGCCCTTGCTAAAGGCCAGCATGTGGCCTATGCAGCACTTATGTCTTCAAAATAGGACATACCTGAGATTTAAGCGATTCACGGGCTTGTGCTGGGTCTCTGTATAATGGTCAACATTACCCTCAGAGTTTTATTAATAGCTTGGGCCTGATTCTGTTCTTGCTGACATTTCTTTCACAAAAATAGAACTCCATCGACTTTAGTATAGTTACTCCTGATTTATGCTAGAGGGAGAACTCAATAATTCTGTTGTTATTAAATTATTTGTATATCTGTATCTACATCTTTTAATACTGAGATTAGTTATGTCCTTAGATCTGCCAATATTAAGTGAAGTACAAGCCCTTTTAAATCATTATCATTCCTGTATTTAAAGTTAGAAATATGAAGTATATATCTGTTTACTAATCTAGACTTGCTGCGTGAGGGCCATTAGTAGTATTCAAGGAACTAAATGGCCTGGTACTCAGGATAATGATCTGTGAATGGTCTTGTTACTCCTGTAACCCTGGACTATGGCTGGTCCTGCCAACATGTGTGTCCATGTCAGCTGATGCTAGAACCCATTTTGGATGCTCCCATTCCAACCCCCTAATCATTTTTGTTGCCATTTTTTGAACCTTTACCAATGCCAATGTATCTTTTTTCAGATGAGGTAACCACATCTATAAACACTATTCAAGATGGGGGGTACCATGGATTTATGTAGAGGCAATAAGATATTATCTGTCTTATTCTCTATCCCTTTTTCTAGCATTGTGTTCTCAAAACATTGAATATACATGTCATCCCATCACTGTTAATACAATTAGGGATTTTATGCCCATGTGTCATTGTGGATGAGAGGTGGCCTTGTTCAGTGGTATTTCTGGTATGTTTATGGAGCTTTTAGGATCAGCAAGCTAGTACCTGGGTCCTGTAAGAATTCTTCTAGAAGGACTTTAGAGTTGAGGGATATACTCTGGGAGGGGACATCGGTGATATTAACCTGGAGGCGGTCATAGACAGATCAAGGAGGCGGAGATGAAGCCTTCATTTTACAGGAGGCTGGGGAGCCCAGGATCTTCCCTGTGGAGCTGATGGCACACGCATGGCATTAAGGTCAGGAAGCAAAGGGCACTGCTTAATTCATGGTGAGGGCATGTACATCACCATGAATCAAACATACCAAAGTTACACTTTTAAGATGGACATTGACATGATTGGGGTTTCCAGCACATGACTTTGGCTCCCACTCATTCACGATACAGGCGGAAACACTGGAGACCCAGCTGCCTCAGGGAGCTAGTGCAAATTCAACCAGTCGGGTGTTGGCATTCTGAAGCATACAGAACATACATGTGCCCCAAGTAGGGAATCAACGTTAAATTTCCTTTGTGTACCTTATAGACAGGCCAGGCAGATGGAGGGGGGGGTGACTCTGACGACACAGTTTGATTTATAGGAGCTCAGGCAGGCTTCCAGATTGCCCACTGGTTTACAGCTGATCTTTGGAGATTAAGCAGTTCTCCTTTGGCATGAAAGGAGGAGCATTTTATGGGACTAGTTGATACCCCTTCTGTACACCATAAGCAGGCACCAGATATGACTGTCATTCACCTGGGAAGAATGATTTGGGAATGTGTAAAGGGGGAGACAATGCTCAGAGAAAAGAGGGACTTGGTGCAGATCCTGGAACTTTTTCTAGGAATAAAAATGATTTGCTCAGATATATTGCAATGGATGGTGTGGTAGGGAGCTATGAAGCCCCTTCTCCTTATTATGTGAATAAGCAGGTGGCCAGATTCATCAGTGGCATATTTCTCATCCAACATAGCATACAGGGCCCCAGAATTATTTAGGGAACATGGGTTCCACCTGTCAGACTTGGAAGCTGATACATTTCTGGCTGATATAAAAGGTGGCATAAGTAGAAATTTGGGAACCTAGATAGGTAGGCAAAACTTCTTGCTGGTGCCTCTTTGTGGTAGATGTCCTGTGCAGGTACTCCACAGGGAAGAAATATGAGGACCAGACAAAATGGACTGGTAAAGGATTTTAAAGGAGGCATTCTTTAAAGGAGTGGAAAATCAGGGCTGATGGGGTTGGGCTTCTATAGCTGGTACAACATGGAATCAACCCACCTTTTACAGTCCCCCCTGAGTTGAGGGGGGCTAGGGTGGCGAGGTCCCAGCAGTGGCTTGTCTGGGGACCAGGATGGGTAGAGGGGAAAGGCTTTTGACTGCAGCATTCCTGGCTATATGCAAATGAATATGGAGTTAACCTGACTGTGCAGTTTTATCTGCCAGATACTCTCCAACACTTAGGAATAAATTTTAATCTAATTAAACAACATCTCCTATTTACTATCCTTTTTCTGGTATAGCCAAATAGTGCTGTGTGGTCTAACAATGAAAAGTTAGAAAAACTCTGTCCTTAAGATTCACTCACTGCCAGTCACACACCTCCCCTGATCCACCAGCTTAGATTTATGCTGTCTCATATTGGCATGTGGGTGGCACAGTTGTAAAACATAAAGGGAAACAAATATGAATAGCTGCAAATATTGATGTATTTCTTCAAGACTATAAATCTGAACAGTAATTTGGTTCTGTATCTTGGAAACTTTATGGCAGTTTTGCCAGCAGCCTTTGCCAGAGAGCCAGAATGCAACAAGCATTTGTGTTTGATTTGTAACATTAGGCAGCCAAGGTTATAGAAATGTAAAAAACCCTGAAATGATTAAGAATTTAACCTTGTCTTTAATTTTACATAGTGTCAGTGAGGGAGATTTAAAAGCAATAAACAAACTTGTTTCTGCAATAGAATCAAATAGCAACCATAAACTATACAGTCATAGTGCTAAACTGGAGCTTGACAGGTGGACGGCAGTAACATTTCTTCAATAAAACTAATTTATATGGAAAAGATTGAATAAAAATATCTAATTATTATACAGACATAAATTATAGAAACAAAAAGACTCGATGGGTGGGATGTTTTATATTATGCATGCAATTATAATGGTACAAGGGTGTTAGCTACATGTGTAATCCAGTTCTCAACTGCTGTAGGAGTGACGTGAATTGTGACATTATCAATATAAATGCTGGCATTTTAATAGTTTTCTATAATAGGTTAATTGCTGCTAGACCTACTCATTATTTACTATTTGTCTTTCTGCTGAAATAGAAAACCAGTGTCCTGACTACTTATAAAACCTAAATATCCAAAAGCACTTTTTGAAAGACTAATGGTACGTTAACCTGGACAACTTACTCAAATTTCAGCTTGGATAGTTCTATTTCTGCCAATCTAAAATTTGCCCTATGGATTTAATTTGAAGATGTTATTCTTCATTTCCTGCCCTATAGTGGTGGGCAAAGTTATTATACACAACTAGGCCTTGTCTTTGGTAAGGAAAACATGCATTTTAGCTAACTTTCCCCTAGGAATAACCCAACATGTAACAAAATTACAGCTAGGATTTTATCACATTCGCTAGCAGGATAAAAAAATATCTTTTTTCTACAGTGTGCATGGTCTTATGGAGTTACTACATTTAGATCAGAGATGGTGCTATTACAGTGTGGCATAGCAACAGTGACAGGAACGCTACAGAATATCCCTATTTGGGTACCACTACATTCAAGCGTTTAACTATAGGAATCAGCCCAGGGACACTTGCCAAGGAACAAATGTTTGGGGAGCATGCAGATTAGCCTTTACAAGTATATTAACTTCCTTGTGGAAATTAATTAATTAGCCATCAGTTATCTTGAGGCAAAAAAAATTCTAATGAATACAACCCCTCAAACAACATTAAACAAGGATTTAAAATTAGCTGGATGAGACTCATGGGCTGGAGAGTAAAATGTTATTCTAGGGGCCACAAATGATCACCTAAGAGAGGCATTTTCTATCGTTCTGTGTTTTGTTTTCTTCAGGCTGAGGCTTTCCATAGCTCTCCCACTGGTCAGAAGTGAACAGGAGCACAAAAAGCCAGCTGGTGCCTGCAAAATTTTGTCTCTCTTGCCCTATAGTTTAAAGTTAAGGGAAAGATAACAAATGCATGTAGACATGAATCCAAGATATTTATGACTCTTTTTACATCTAGACCAGTAGCATGGGCTGCGGCCCATGCCGCAGGAAAAAAATACCGGGTCTCGGCGTGGCTTCTGGGAGGGGAGCAGGGCGGGGAGGGCTGGGAGGAGGTGTACGTGTGGGGAAAACTGGCCAGGAATAAGGGTTGGGAGCAGTGGGGCTGTCTTACAGAGATCGGGGGGGGGGGGCGGCAAAAACAGGGCTGGATGGAGGGTGGGGAGGCTGGACGGGGGAGATCGGGAGGAGGAGGACGGGAGAACCAGCCACTGGAAGCATGGCTGGATGGGGGCAGCGGGGCTGGTCGGGGGGTTGTTGGGGGGAGCGGGGCTGACCAGGGGAGATCGGTAGGAGACGCGGGGGAACTGGCTGCCAGAAGCAGGGCTGGACGGGGACAGCAGGGCTGGACGGTGGAGATCAGGAGGAGAAGGGGTGGGGGGGAGCGAATTGGCTGGCGGGAAGCCAAACTGACCCAGGCACATGCAGACCTGGGCACACGAGTGAGTCCGGCACAGGGGATTTCATTTTGCCCCCCCCCCCCCCCCCCCCCCCCACACACACACCTTCCCTCAAGTATTTGCGAACTGCCTGGCTGGTAGACACACTCATGCATCATGAGCACATCTACCAGCCAGGCAGCGATAGACTGATACACCTAATTATAATAAAACTTACCTAATAAGAAAATACCAGACATTTTATATGTCTGGTATTTTCTCAATTTGTTTCCTGGACAGAACCCTCCAATACCGGCCTGTCCAGTACAAAACCGGACACCTGGCAACCCTACCCCTCCTTGCACCCTCCCCCTCCTACCCAGATACTCTACCCCCAGTCTGCTCCTGCCTCCTGGAGTGCTCATGTGGTGCCGGGTCCCCCAAGCCCTGGCCCAGGCTGGGCGAAGGATGCAGCCGGGTGAAACATTGAAAATTTATTCATTTTTAATTCTTTTTTTATATGAATTTATATTTTTGGGCTGCAAAAAACAGTACTGAAAAAAAATGGGTTCCAACTAAAGTAAAAAGTTTGGGAAACCCTGATATAGCCAGCTTTCTATCCATCTTACAATCCATTTATCCAATCCTTTTCCCTTAACTTGCTGGCAAGAATATTGTGGGTGACCGTATCAAAAACTTTGCTAACGCTGGCACTGGGGCTTTGGGAGGACCAGAAACAACTTATTTGAATATTCATAATTTACTTAATGAATATGCAAATATGCAAATGAATGTTACCGATCCTCCAAAAGCTCATGAATGGATTTACTGGCCCCTGTGTCAAAAAGTTTGGGAACCCCTGGTCTAGACTACAAGTTGCAGACGTTATTCCCAGCTTGCATATCCTTACTCACACTAGCACACAAGCAATAGCATAGCGGTGCTGGCATGGACAGCAACAGCCAACACAAGCATGTATCCCGGGGTTTTAAGAGGGTTTGCACTCAGAGGATATGTTTATACAGCAAAGTTATTTTGGAATACCGGCCATTATTCCAAAATAACTTTGCGAGCGTCTACACAGCCATTCCGCTATTTTGAAATAATTTCGAAATAACGGATGGCTTATTCCAAAATGTGTAAAACTCATTCTATGAGGAATAACGCCTATTCTGAAATAGCTATTTTGAAATAAGGTGTGTGTAGATGCTCCACTGCTTCTATTTTGAAACAGCCCATTACCTGGGCCATTCGAAGTTATTCCTCCCCAGTGTTTCCTGGGGCTTTAAATCGGGATAGCACGTCTACATTGGGGAAGTCTGCCTCGGACTAATTTTGAGGCTTCCCTGCAGTGTAGATGTTCTATTTTGAAATAAGCTATTTCGGAATAACTATTCTGGAATGTCTTATTTTGAAACCGATGTGCAGTGTATGCGTAGCCAAAGCGGCTAGAGTTCTGTGCTACTATTTTTAGTGTGTTAGCTCAGAAGAGAGCTAGTGTGAGTATGTGTATGTGAGCGAGGAATCAGACCTCTAGCTTATAGCACAGGTATATCCTTAAAGAGAAGGGCTCAGGCCACATAGTTCAGATCGGGTACCAAATCTCTCTAATTTGTGTGGGGATGGGAATATGGGATTTTGCATCAGACTCTTACAAAGCAAAGTGGGTTGTACGTTCAGTAGCTGTCGATCAGAGTAACTCCCTTGGATCCAAAGGAGCGACACTTACACAGTCTGAAGATCTGGCCTGCAAGGTTCTGCAATTTTTGAATGTGAAGCCATGCTCAGATTTTGAACTCTCTGAAAGGTCAGTGGATTTTGGATCTATGGATTTGATTCATCTCATCTCTAGCTTAATCTGCAAAACTATTTTTTCCACCACTTGAACTTTATTTTGCTATTTGTGTGAACATTGCAAAGTGCCTCGATATTATGTTACAAGTAGGGGCTCATTTCTTTGGGGGGAGTTCAGCCCAGTGATCTACCAAATGGATCTCCCAATGGAATTATTGGGGCACATAAGGTTGGACTACTATGAACTGGAGTGTACATAAACCTGGGATCAAGTATCAGAGGGGTAGCCGTGTTAGTCTGAATCTGCAAAAGCGGCGAGGAGTCCTGTGGCACCTTATCGACTAACTGAAGTGTTGGAGCATAAGCTTTCATGCTTCGTCATGCATCTGACGAAGTGGGTCTTTTCCCACAAAAGCTTATGCTCCATCACTTCAGTTAGTCTATAAGGTGCCACAGGACTCCTTGCCACTTTTACAAACCTGGGAGTATTTGCTGACAGGCAAACTAGCCAAAAGGCAATGCTTCTCCCATTCAAGGTAATAAACAACATCCGTGTTGTCACTTGCAATCCGAGAGTCTTTGAGATACATATTTTTATGATAAAAGGAACTTTTACTAGTCATTACTGTGAACCACTTTCCTCATGCTATATATCAGCAAAGTAAAAAGCATGTCTACCTGTTTCTGTCACAAATTGAGATCCATGGCAAAAAAAGCTAATGGGGTATTTTTATCTCCTTAATTGAGATTAGGCACCACAACAACTGAGCCAAGAAGTGTCAGAGACTTTCCACGAGTAGCACAGAGCTGCATGTTTCTGCTGAGCCTTAGGATAGAAAGCATCAGAAACTGGACTTCCCCATTAACCATGTATGAAAGATACACAAGCCATAGAAGAGCAATACAAGAGCTAAAGCTTTACACTTTTGATCTCTTTCACATTAATTATGCACCATTTGGTTTCTTATTCAATATTTATGTAGCCTGAGTTTTCAGCTGTTGGTACAGTGAGTTGATTTTGTTGGCTCTATTTGCTTATTAATTGAAAGAAAAAAGTAAAATTCCTAGGCATTAATGCCAGAAATGAGAGCCTGCCTTATTAGATTATCTGTAGCCCAATTGGGGGAGGGGGAATAAAAGAATTCACATTACAAATTTTATAATGACTTACTGCTTAGTTATCTGAATAATAGTTTGAGTGATAATTAGCCAGGCATTTCATTGCATTAAGGGGCAAAGATTTCTATCCACAGCACACCTTAAAATTTGCATTTTAATGGGCAAAAGATGTGTATCAGTAATAGCACTGATTGATGCTCTCTTATCGCTGCTAATAATGCAAAATACAGCTGAGGAGAGTAACAGTGCATGAGGATCAATCAATAAAGAACAAATGGTGGCCAAATGATGTCAACCCTAAATGTCATTGTACTGACACTTTTGTAAATAACCTTACAAAGCTCAATGCTACAGGTTAAGACAAAAACATATTGATGCTGTGAACACTTGGAATAGCCAGTTAATTGTAGTCGATTAAGGATTCAATTCTTCTTCTGCAATTATATGAGGAAAAGGTGAATATAAATGTGACTATCTACATGCTGAATAGAATAAAGTTTCCCAAACTCATCAGCATCATATCATCCATTTCCGAGAAGCAAACATCAGTCTCTGAATTGCTTTGCACAGCACATCAGATGTGCTGTAGATCAGATGGCATCGTGTTCTGTTCCTTGGCACCATAAAAATAAACATAAAAACAGCTTTACTGGGTCAGACCAAAGGTCCACATACTCCAGTATCCTGTCTGCTGACAGTGGCCAATACCAGATGCTCAAGAGGGAGTGAACACAACAGGTAATAATCACGTGATCCCTCTCCTGTCATCCATTTCCAGACAAACAGAGGCTAGGGACACCATTCCTACCATCCTGGCTAATAGGTGTACCTAACCTCCATGAATTTATCTAGCTCTTTTTTTGAACCCTGTTAAAGTCCTGGCCTTCAGAACATCCTGCACTTCACTTAGGACTAAATCAAGAATTGCCTCTCCCTTTGTGGGTTCCAGAACTAGCTGCTCCAAGAAGCAGTCACTTAAGGTATCAAGAAATTTTCTCTCTGCATTCTGTCCTGAGGTGACGTGTACCCAGTCAATATGGAGATAGTTGAAATCCCCCACTATTATTGAGTTTTTTATTTTGATAGCCTCTCTAATCTCCCTTAGCATTTCATAGTCACTATCACTGTCTTGATCAGGTGGTCAATAATATATCATTACAGCTATATTCTTATTACTAGAGCACATAATTACTATCCATAGAGATTCTGTGGAACATTTTGGCTCATTTAAGATTTTTACTTCATCTGATTCTACATCTTATTTCACATGTAGTGCCATGATTCAGTTTAATTCAATAGTTTCAAACAAAATTTATAACTATTAAGAAATTTAAAGGGCCCAAGATATTGTGGAAGGGGTGCTTTCCCTTTTGGTGGGAGAAGGATATTTTGAACTCATTGGGACTGGACAGCCACATTCTTGTTCTTTCAGGTTAGCTTTCATGCAACCCTAAAAAAAAGGTGGGGGGAAGTTGTGAAAGAAGTTGAAGAGCTGAGTGCAGTGTCTGAATCTCACTTGGTCTGCCTTAATCCACAGAGCCAAGAACATTTTGCTCTTGGCTTGTATGGGATCTAATCAAATGGGTTAGCAAAATAAAGGCAGATAGACTAATTGTCAATATTTTCATAGTGCTCACTCAGTCATTGCCAATGTTCCAGCTGCATTGATGTTGACTAGAATGACCTGTAGAGCTTGCATACTTCTTCTTGACAAACCTGGGACCATATATTGGTTGCTGCCAATTATTGAAGCAGATTATCTTGTGAACATAAAAATCCTTGATTCAAGTCAAATTGACATTTTGCACCAACCTGCAATTCTTTATCTAGTTATAATCACTCTCATTCATATTGGCAGCGGTCTCGATATGTATAAATGGAGTGGGTCACTGTTCATGAAAATGAAATTCACATTTGAGGCTGTGCTAGCTAAATGTGGACTTCCCAGCTCCACCACTTTTGACCTGTATCTTACATTGCAATGTTTACAAATTCCCATGTTGGCGTAGTACAATGTAAACAGGAATTAGGATGACTATAAATAATTAGAAAATTAAAATTGGTCATTGGTCAACATTGGAACAGCCAAACATTCAGTCAAAAAGCTTGCCTTTCAATGAGTATTTGAGCTCTCAAGCTCAGATGTCAGAGGAATCTAAACACAGAGGGTATGTTTACACTTGCCCCCTAGTTCGAATGAGGGAGGCAAATGAAGCATACCGAAGTTGCTAATGAAGCGTGGGATTTAAACATCCCGTGCTTGATTAGCATATTCGCGGCTGGTCAGCATTTTAAAATGCCGGTCGCCCGATTTAACTTGCCGCGTGTAGACGCGGTAGTCCAATCCAAAACCCTTCCCTCAAATTAACTGTTACTCCTCAAGGAGTTTTGGATCGGACTACCACGTCTACACGTGGCAAGTTAAATCGGGCGACCGGCATTTTAAAATGGTGACCAGCTGTGAATATGCTAATCAAGCGTGGGATATTTAAATCCCGTGCTTCATTAGCAACTTCGGCATGCTTCATTTGCATCCCTAGTTCGAACTAGGGGGCAAGTGTAGACATACCCAGAAAGGGCTACGAACATGAGTAAGCCAAAATTTCAAATTCAAACTGTAACTAGGACACTTCCAGGATTTAGCTTCTCTCATGTCTGTAAATGTCCAGACATGATAGAATGTCATAAGGGGTTATATTTGCAATTGGTTTTTCTATAATTTGTACTCACTACTATTTTCATTACTGTCTCAGCAGGCACAATAAAGATCCGATATGATCACATTAAAACAATCCCTGTCATTGGATTTCTTTTCACACACCAATCAGCCTGTCCATTTGTACTATGGACTGTTCATAGTTTGTATAGTGATTGAAGTAATGCAATTATATCATATGGAAAATCCATATAAACAGTCTCATCTACATCTGCTGGTGACAGCAAAATAGATAAACTCTCTGGTAATCAATAAGTACATGTAGATTAGCTGTTTAATTTTCTTTGGCTTTACCATCAAAATTTGCTAGTGAAAAACACAACCTTCCATTTCTCCTAAATGTAGACCCTGCTTTATTGATAACCTGGTGGCTATCTCTCTAGCTTACTGCATTATAACTGAGATTAAGGAGGAAACATGGGCATGTTTTATCCTGTTGAAATCATTCAGTCATACTCCTACACTCTGGGGCTGAATCTCTTCTCACTTGTGTCAGTGTAAAATTAGTGCAAGTCATAGAAGAATCTTGCTGTCGCATGCTTTCAGTCATGCCTTTTTCATTCCTCCAGGTACTTCTAAGTCCATAAAGGCATGCTGAAATGGGGTTTCTATTTTGAATGAAATCAACTGTAACAAGAAGGGAGCAGATTTCCTTATAACTGATCAGATTTTGGTGCATCACCAAAAAGGAAGGACAAAAGACTTCAGAATGACATAAAATCAGTAATTGAACTTTATGCTCTGCTTCCACTGAGTCCACAGTGGGAATTCAAGTTACTGTAATTTACAAATCTTATTCCCTGACCTTTGCTGACATCACCAAAGCTGCTGTCACACAAAGAGTGTATTAAATGGAGCAGAAGTCATGTTGGTTTGTGTGAAAATCATAAGGGAAAAACATCAGTGTTTGCCATATAGAACAGGAGAAAATATTTATTTCAATATCTCAAAGGGCAACACAGCCAACAGAGAAAAAAATCAGATTTTATTTTTACAAAATACATTCCAACATAAATAAAAAGTCACTGATACAGTCTGAACATACTCAAAGCCTAACACAGAGAGGATAAATCATCAACAGCACATAAAAACATGCAGACAAAAGTTTTCAGGGACGTCTCCCACTTCCCTAAGTTACTATAAGCCATAGTTTGGCCAGAGGAGAAAAAAAGAGAGAGAGAGAGTTGGTATTAATGTATATGTGTAAAATGTCCCCTTCTAATGAATAATCCACATAAAAGGATGAGAGTCTATTATCACTAACAGAGTTACTACTTTTGCTGGTAGAGGCCCATGTTTTTAAACACAGATGGTCCTAGTTCTAACGCCATCGGAAGGGTAGAGGATCATTTCACAAGTACTTATCTATGACAAGATGTACAGAATACAATTATCTAAACCAGTGAGGGGCAATCTAAGCTAGTGAGTGGGCCACATGAGTGGCCCTCCATCTCAGTGGGCTGCAGGATTGCTGTAACCAAGATGGTATCCCAGGATCAGATAGTTTTGCTAACTGTGTTTGCATACCTAGAATTTGCGAGGTGTGCCAGGTGAACAGTAGCAGAGATTTGATGGAAGCAAAGGGAGTGCACAGTCAATGTTGTGTGCAATCAGAATGCACCTCACTTCATGTGCCCTTGATTTACCTTGCTTTTTCTGCCACGATAGTGAAATCCTTCCACAAGATGGACCATAGCTACTTGTGTAATCATGTATGTCACTTTAATAATACCAGTAGAAAAGAAGATGCGGAGGAAAATCTGGCAAGCCTGTGCATGGGCAACTGTAAACAAAATGTCTCATGGGCCACACATAGAAAGCCAATTGTCTACATGTGGTTCTTGGGCTACACGTTACTCATACTGATATGAGCTATCACATGATCTATTGCTAGCTTTAGGACCACAGAGGAGCTTAGGAAACAGGAGGGAAGTTGTCATTAATACCAGTAACTATAACTATACGTTATGCCTTTGACTACCTTCTCTGGGTGCTTAATGTTACGTTCCAATGCCCAAATTTAGGTTTCTAAACAAATTCTAAATTAACATCCAGCAGCTTCCACTGATTTTATTGACACTCTCCTGATTTACACTAGTTGATAGTCTGGCTCCATTTTTCTATGTTTCCAAGAGAGACTGTATTTAAAATATCTTTAGCTACTAGGAAACCTGTGGTACATATCAAAGTCTGGAGAACCAACTGGGATGTACAAGGTCCCTATATATGGTACAATGAACACCATTACAAATTCCCAGTTATCTCCTCCAATTGTACATAGAGGAGGAAACAGTAGTTCAGATACTTCCAAGTGGAAAATGTTAGCGAGTGCTGCCTTTCTAATGGTCTTTACTGCATGTGTCTAGGATTCTATGGGTTTTTTTCAACTAATTTCTCTTTATGCCCATCTCTGCTCTCCCTACCTCCACAGACCTCCCCCTTCCACTCCTTCTCCCTCTCCTCCCCCCCCCCCCCAGTTTCCACTTCCGATTTCTTTCTACCACCCTTCTCCACTTTTCACATAGCTCCTTAGGAGCCTATCTTGCTTTTGAATTCTCCTTTCAAGGCCACATTGTGCAAGTGACTTTGAAGTTAGTAATACAAATGTATACTCTTGTTTGGGGAAAAACATAAAATTTATCATCACTAGTTCTATAACTGAACAGTTCCAAATGCAGGGAATTTTCCACATCCTTAAGATATACCTAAGCTCCACATAGAATGCTAACCTTCCTCCAGGTCAACTCCATTGAAGAGAATACAAAAACCCATTAACAGCTATGGGGATGGAGATCTAAATGTTCTGAATACAGAGACGTTACACAAAGTTTACATGCAGAAAGCTTTTGTCCAACATAGAAAAGTAGCAGATTTAGAGCAAGAATCTCAAGCCTATGTATAAATAAAAGCTCCCAGTAGTTTATACAGACTAGCCTAATACTGGTAAGTTTAGTGAGATGCAGATTCTCCCATTTATTTGATTTTTAACTTATTTTAGCATTTGGTTTTTGTTATGTTCATGTACGATATTGTGTATCAGCTCTGATCATGGATGTGCTACAACTTACTGAGCCTGATTTTGAAAAACGCTTAAGCAGACAATTGCACATGTACAATCATTATACATACAAATCAGGCAGCAGAGTATGCAGATAAAGACAGCTCTGAATATCTGCATGCCAATAACTCAGTTGCAGTAGCTGCATGTAGCAATTAAGATAAGCACTTTGCCCACAGAGAGTTGTATTACCACAAGGAAAAATACAAGAAAAATGCAAGTGCATAATTTTATTTCTGGCTTCCTTCTGCCACGATACTGAAATTCCTCCAAAGGATGGACCATAGCTACTTGTGTAATTATGTCTCAGCTTGTGACCATGACTTACACTGCCAGCCACATTCCATTGGAACAATACAATCCTCAGTCAATGGTGGGTGGTTTGTGAGTGCAATTTTCACAGGCATTTTACCCAGACTGGACTATGAAAAAGATCTCCCCACTTCCAGCAGTTAATGAACACAACTTAATTCTTCTTCAATTATTTATTTCTTCACCCCTTGTGTAGCCAGACAGAAACCCCCCTTGTAACATCCATTTTTGCTTGCCTGGAGCATACAGGGCACACAGAGCAGAAGGCCCAGGCTGCTGTGACCGTGAATGGCTGTAAACAGAGATACGTCAATTGCTGACCAAGAGGCTGCCAAGGAGTGCCCTTGACTCAAACCCATACTGATACGAACACACATCCATCCGCGGGGGGAGGAATCTCTCGCCCAGTAAAAAAATGTCTAGTGCTCACAATTTAGTTATCTCTCTTGCAAGTGTAAATTAACTTGAAACTTGCTTGTAAGAACTGGCGCCACAAAACGGACCAGTACAATTCGGCATCTTAGATAAGAAAGAGAATACGGGCCCCCAGGGGTATAAAGATAGGTCCAGCAGCGCATTTTCTCTGAGTGTCAATCTACCATCTATCTGCTGGTCGGGTTTGGTGTTTGATCTCCCGAGGTTCCAAGGGGACACCCACCTCGTATTCGTCTTTCCTAGGAATTGAGAGACCGGCCCTGGCCTGACACGCTGGAGTCGAGAGGCACAGAAAGGGGTAAAAATTGTACCTGGATGTGGTCCTTTGCTTAAGTATATATATACATAGACTTAGAGCTCTTTAAAGATTAAGCTGTCACTTGGTACAATTATTTTTATTTTCTATCTTTATTTTCTTTGTAACCATTTTTAAAATCTGTATTTGTTAGCATTTAAGAAATAGAGCAATAGCCATTGTAACCATATGCTTTTATAAGTCTTTTAATAAACCTGTAACTGTTTAAGCTTTAACCTGACTCCTTCAGTTGCTGTAACAGAACCAAGCACAATTTAAAAGAACTTCAGCCGGTCATAAAGGGACAGACATAGGGAGAGCTTGGGCGTTTGGATCTGTGTCACTCCCAGGTGACAAGATCCGTTGGGGCACCTTTCCAGCCTTTCCCAGGCTGCCCGCTGCGAAGGAACTTTGTGTTCTAGCAGTTAAAATCTAAGGTGTAATAAGCTCTTCCTATATAACGGGGCATCTGTTGGCCTGCTGGCCACCCTCTGCGATGGGACCCCGGTCCTAGCAGTAAAGACACGGACGTTAAACCTTTTCTCGGAAGCATACACACACACACACTGCCCTGACAGTCGGCTGACACCTTGTCAGACATAAAAATGTTTCTACTTACTCTCCAATATGTAAACAAGTCAAAAAGTTGTTCTTTTATTGTCCCCATTTTGCACTTTCCAAGGAGAATATGCCACATGGAACAACTGTTTCCTATTTTCTCTCCTGTCCTCTGAGGCTTCATACCCATCGTGATACACTTTGCTACAGAAATTGTAAAGAGCACCTTACAAGCAGGTTCTGAGGCTGGAAAGCTACCACGTCCTTCCCTTTGTGGTTAGTCCCTTACCACATCTGCACAGTATTTCTTAAACTTTGCTCCATGTCCATCTAGGAAGAGGGCATCTTTCCCTAAGTAGACCTCTAAAAATACTGGAGGTAGCTCCTGGAGAGAACTCTAGTTCTCAGTTTAATCCAAGCTGCTATTTCAAGATAGTCATGAAATGTTGCGATGAATTAGGAAGTAAAAAGAAAACAAAACTGCCTTGATAATTATGATGCTGTCTATAATACCAATCTCACAGAGATTGCTACATTACTAGCTTGGCATCCAAGTATATTTAACCTCCTTTTACATTTCTTATGACAAAGCCAGGATATGACACTCAACATAATTAGGTTCCAAGAATGATGTTATAAAAAGGATACAATGTACTGAAGGAATTGTTAGGTTTGTGTAACTCCCTTGCGCAAAACAGTTCTTCAAGGCTGGACTACTTTTTAATTCCTCTTGTATGGCTGTAGTGACCATGTCAGGAGACTGTATCTACTTCGCCCATTTCAGAGACAAATTGTAGGCTAGTGAGATATATTGGTCAATAAGGAAAATGCTTGTTGTGAATTCATGATGTACATAGAAACCAGGCCTAGAGATTTCAAGAGTATAGGCTCCCTTCCAACTATGCAAACACAGATCTCTTTGGGGTCTGAGTTGTGGCTGGCTTAGAACCATTAAATTAGGATGGGGAACCACTGCTGGGATTCAGAAATGAGGGGAGGCTGACCCCTTCTGCACTCAAAGGCCATTTTCATTGCTTTGCTCCCAGCCACATCCAGATCAGATGGTAATGTCAAGCAGGCCCGGTCCTAGGGCAAGGCAAGCAAGGTGGTTGTCTTGGGCCCCGCACCCTCAGGGCCCTGCTCTGCCAGGCACCTGCCCACCTGGCTGCTCGCTCACTGCCCTGGCTGGGAGCCGCCTGGCCACATGGTGCAGCCAACCACAAAGTGCCACCTTGGACCCCGCAAACTCTTTGGTCAGGCCTGATGTCAAGCAACAATCTGCACCAAAAAGTCTCCACTCCAGGCACTGTTGGTGGGGCACTGAACCTCCTCCTCAAATATATGGCTCATGAGAAGCATAATGGAGTCCTACTGGTACATTTAATCCACATGGCATGTCCATGTGCTAGTAAGAGGTCTTTAGTTTCCAAATGTGAAGTGCAGTATGAGGACAAGCTTCAGCAGCACATGTAAACTTCTCCTAAGTCAAAGTTCTACTCACATAGTTGAATTCTCATAGATGAGTATTTCTGCTGTGGTGAAAAGTTATTTTCCCCATTCAAAATTCCACCAGTGCCCAGTCAAAAAGTCCTGAAGAGTAAAGGTGGCCAGTGAGAACCCTGTCACTGAAAAATTTGGAGTGGGAGAAACAGGGCACTCAGTGGAAAGAGACACAACTCTAGTAACACATCCTGAAGAGGACAAACTCCTGTTTAAAAATCAAAGATGAGTACCATTCCCTTTCCCACCAAAATGCAAAGTTCCCTAAGGAGGAAGGCTCTTAGGCAAATGTATGAGTATTGAAGAGGAAAGACTTTTTTTATGGCTTTTGGAATAACCAAACAAGAAAACTTAAAAACAACTTCCAGAAGAGAGGTCAACGCATGCCTTAACTGACAGAATAAGCATCATGATTCATTCAGTGAAACTGTGAGGCTGGGGAAATTTGCATGAATGAAGCTACCCATGGTAAGAATTGTGCCTGAGAATATCAACTGCATTATCATCTCTGCTTAGCCAATATAAATAATGGAAGCGGCTGAACAACAAGCACAAATAGTTCAGTAAAAAAATCTGATACAGATTGTCAAGTAACATCAGTCTATCCTGTTAGCACAGAATTATCCACTTGAACCTGCAGTTACCATGCTGTTTAGCATAAGTCTACAAGAAGTGTTCACAGTGAGCAAATTTTAATGGGGCTATTAGAAAAGCCCTTTGAAGTTCTGTCTGTTCTGAGCAGAGCTTTCATTAATGACATTTTTCGGTATTGACTTTCAACCTTAGCAACACGTCTATGATCTTCTATCCAGGAGAAATCAAAGCATTGGATCTCAATCCTGTAGCTTGCCCTCAGCTGCTAGAAGAAACAAGCAAGAATCTCCTCTTCTCTCCTTTTTCTGGTGCTTACGCCCAAAGAAACTGAAAAAGTTGATGGCAGCTTATAAAGTTACACTTGTGCAAAGCAAAGAAAAATAAAGTGTCTTGTGAAGGAGAAAAAATATAATCCCAATGGTTGTGGAACTATTTCCAGAGACAAACAGAAAAGTATGAGAAGTTTTAAAAATTTGAGTGTTTTGAGAACACAGTTCAGTTTCTATGGCAACATTTTAACTTTAGACTAAAGAACAGGTAAGGCAAATGGTAATGGATTGCACTACTCTGGCCTATTCTGTAATGTTAAAACATTACCATAGAAATTGGTCTGTGTACTTGTAGGTAATAGATGGAAAAATAAGGTTAGGGATTGTTTCCAATTTTGTAAACATGTGTTTATCCAAACTGAATTTGGATTTGAAATTGTACAAGAATACAATCTTAACCCAAAGAATAATGAGAAAATATTCCCATTTTTATACTTTCCTCATTATTCGCAAAAGATAATCAGAATTTTAGGCATCAGACTTTGAGGTTTTAAGAATCAGATGTTCAGTGTGAAAGCAGAACTCTGTATGGAAAACACAGAACTCAGGTTATCTCACTTGTATTAAATTTGCCTTTTCTCATTAATGAGATTTTCAAGCCAGTCATCATTTGATTTGAGTTTATAAGGAAATAAAACTCACTTTATGGATGAAATTAAATCCATATTTAATTAAATAAATCTCCTCTCTATGGATGAAATTAACCCCTAGGCTGAGGGTCACTTATGTCTTACTGAAACCCTTACTCTTCTGTCCATTCTCCTTAACCCTGACAATCTGGTGAAGGGAGGAAAAACAAGCATAGAGGAGTACATGTAGCTGGGTACCCCAGCTAAGGTCAAAATACACCATGGTTGAACATTAAAAGGTTCACTTGGAATAAACACCTACAAGTCTCAATACATTTTTGAAGTTGGTCATAACTATCCATCTCTCCAGTGCCCAATACTGTTCAGCAAATTTCATCAAAACAAAGCTGTCTCATAGGATCTGTTGCTTCCATATACACTGGGTAGTCTCCCATCCTTCCACCTCTTTCTCTCTCCTGATATTTTGGCTCTACTGATTCCAATGCCAGTGGAAACCTACATGCTGTGGGAAAATGAAGTATTTTTGTTTGTTTTTTTAAAGAAATGAACTGGGCTTTTATGGGAAAAAATTGTGCCAACTAAGTTCAATTCTGAAGATTCTATAGTTAATTCTCATTTTTGATTAACTGATCACCCTTCTCTTATGTGCAGCAAAAACAAAACCAGTAAAAATAGGGAAGCTTTTGCTCTGTTATATTAGGGGAAAAAACAACCCTGATTTGGACTTATAGGGCCAAGGAAAAGTCTTTTTGTAGGTGTTTTCTAACCTTCACCAAATTAAGTATAGGTGTTTATTATAAAGTTAATTATAAAAAATGCCAGCAGGATGTATCCAGGAATTAGAAATAAGGTATTTGTTAGTATTTTTGAATTGTTACATAAACTCTGGCAAAGCTTTAACTGTCTCTTAAAAGGCACTTTAGCAACAAAATTGATTTTTTTTCTATCTAGGTGGCATTTTTTATCAGAATGCAATACTTGGCTTGTCTCATGTGTGGAGGAATGAAAAATACAATGGAAAGTAAACTATATTTGTGTAGGCTTAGTAGCTTTATGTTAATGACATATGGAGCCTTTTATTTTTATGTCACAAGTTGGAACTGGCTCCTGCTGATAGTGAGTGAAACTCATTGATACTGCAAGGGCTTTTGATGGCTAATGTGAAGAGGGTTGTTTGCTGGAACAGGACTGAAACTGTTTCCACATCACAAGACCTGTACCACCAGAAAAGGAAATTTCAGTATCCCGAGGGACAAAATAGATCATGTATATGAGGTCCACAACTTGCAATACAAAAGAAATCAGTGGACTTGCAACTGGTTTATATGAAGGCAGACTTTGGCACAGGACCACTAATAATACACATGAAAGGTCATTGCTAAAAATGTAAACCTCCATTTGATTGTCAGCAGTTTGCACAGCAGGTGTGCTCAGCTTTAAACCAAAAAAAGCCAGCTTTAAACCAAAACTAGCAAAGCCTAAGTGGATCTGCAGAACTTAGAGGTGGGTTCAATGAACCATAAAGCTCCAGTACAATGAACTATGAACTCCACAATTTGGCTGTGGGCATGAATGCAAAAAGAACATTTCATTCAAGTAAGCACACACTTTTCTCTCAGAGTTCTTAATAAAAGTAAAGGCTTCACAAAAGAGAACTCCACCTCTGTAATTTCGGTTTCAACAGCGACAGAACAGAGAATAACCAAAAAAAGGTTTGGAGAAAGTAATTATATCTTCTGCGTTTTGAAACAGCAACACCACAAAATCACTCCTAAGTACACAAAATGTAGGTTTTTATGGTTTTACCATAGGTACAGTGAAAGCCATCAGAGGAGGTAAGTTATGCATTTCAGAGTCAGTGTGCATTTGATATATCTCTTGGCTTTGTATAGCTTTGTTAATCAGCTATCTTCCTTGCAAGTATACTCATCAGAATTAACAATACTTTTTAGTTTGGTTTGGTTTGTTATCCAGAACAATTGTGGATGACTTGAATTTAATTGCACAGTTGTTAAAGCGAGCTTTGGAGTACATCTTATGGTGAAAATTAAATCTTTTCATCACTCAGCCATATTGAATAGCTAAGATTGCCAGTACTACTCATTAAAGACACAGATGCTTTAAAGTTTGATTGGGGAGTTGTAGCAAGCAGCTCAAATTTCAGTGGCATATGGGGGGAAAAAATAGCAAAGTAGAGCATAACCAAGGAGGAATTGTTTGCTGTCTAGGAGCTGTTTTTTTGAAAAGAGCATTACAATACTTTTTTTTATTTTTTTTGTAGGGGGGAAGGCACTAAAATGATGTTTTCTTTCTTCAACATCCAAAATTCATGAGACATATAATCTAATTTACTCAAAATGATTCTGATAAAAGCTCATCAAAACCACTGTGGTGTTTCAGTATTCCATTTAGATGTATTTTTCCAGTTATTTGCTATTTCTTCAATGTCAAACCACTTCAAAAGACTCAGCATGAAGCAGCGACATCCGGTGGACTGGGAACTGAAGAGACAAGAGACCTGGATTGTATTCCTGGCTCGCTCTTTGACCCAATGAGTGACCACAGGCAAGTCAATTAATCTCTCTCTGCCTCAGTTTCCTCATATGTTTAAAAAAAACAGATATTGATATTTATCTTCCTCTGAAAAATGCTTTGACATTACTGTGTCGTTGAAATTCACCTATGTGTACAGCATCTGTGCAACATCTATGCAAAGTCCCACTTATGCCTTCAACCTAACACTTAACTTGTCAAGTCCTCAGCACATGTATGAATTTCACCCTTCAAGACCCAAGTATTTTTATATAAACCCATGTTACTTACAAGAAGAGAATCAGTGATTTAATACAGCCGTTAGAAAGAACCTTTGCTATTGGTTTCCCTTCCCTCTGAGTTCTGCCTATGTTGAAAGGTCTTCTGGCCTCAAGCTGTCTTGATTCTGTATAGTACCAAGCACATTGCGAGCACTTAAAATACATTAAATACATAATTTAGTATTTAATTATGTCTTTAATGTATTTAGTACTCATGAAAGGCATCAGATGAAAGTTGAAATCAATTGGTTTCACATATTAGAAAATTGAGTTTGCCGGCTTTGCTTATCTGAGGGTTCAAAAATCATGAATCAGGCCTCCCAACCAATCACAAGATTGGCTTCAGAATCATGAGATGGTATTCCAGTAATATATTTGGGTGATTTTTATTTGCCTTTCAGAGTAAATTCACTGTGTATTTCCAAACTGTTCTCCACAACCATGATAATTACATACAACACATTTCCCCTGCTTTCCCTTTCTCCCTTCTTCCCCCTCTTCCCTCCCCCCCCCCCCCCCCCCCACTTTTAAAAGATGAAATCTGAGAGACTAATACAATCTAGAGTCTAGCAACAGGCCTTGCAAGAAAATATTTTTTAAAAGCATAAGGCACTCAATAAAAACCTGGCATTTAGTGGCACTGAGTATTTTCTACACATTAGTCATTAAAATCGTGGTCTAAAACAGATAAATTCTTATTGGATACACTCCCTTCTTATGACCTCAAAAAGTGAATGTCCTCATAACAGTGTAGGGTCTTTGCTTACTTCCTGATATTCAACCAGTGCATTTTTATCCTAAATGTTATATTTTTTATTTTCTTTTAATCCTCTATAACTTTATTGGTTTTGTACTGAGCAAAAATATAACTCTTTACATTAAAAGAAAAGGTAGCAAATCATGAGTTAAATGAAAACCACAATTTAGCTTATGTTGCTGCCTGACTATGCATTTTTTTGTTTGTGTGATTTTTAGTCCCAGAATGCCCAGACAAGCTGCTTTGCTCGCCATTCCTGAGTCTGAACATGAATGATCGGTAGAGAACTTAACCAGTGAGAACTTGCTACAGCAAGTACATTTCCACTTCTGAGCCCAGTCCTGCTCTTGAAGAAGAGAAATCTATGATCAGTGGATATCCTTTGGCCTTTACTATGTCTTTCATTAGGATTTTTTTTTTTCACTAAGCAAGGCCAAAGGGGTGGGAGGAGCAGTTTTGCTCCCAGAGGGGGAAAAAAACAAACCAAGAGAAATTGAGCAGCTGAAAAGTGTCTGTTTTGTATTTTATTAGCCACAGTGGGAAACAATATCCACTAGGCATCCATAGGGTCCTCATCCCCTTAGCCTTTAAGCACTTCACAGACATGAATGGATTTTATCTTCACAACAGTCCCATGAGGAAAGAAGTATCATCTTCATTTTACAGATGGGAAACTGAGGCATGAGGTAGATAAAGGGATTTTCAAAAGTCTCACACAAATTGTGACCTATTTACTAAACCATTCTCCCAGTTATAGGAAGCATTCCATTTCAGTGGCCCCTGAGTCCGACTGAAACTGCTAGCTGTGTTCCGCAATAAAATTAATAAAAATTGTTTGTGCTGAGATTCAAAGTGAAAGAAGTTTCACAATAAACACACTCTTAAGATCTTGTGTAAACGTATAAGGAAAATAAATTTAACATTGATATTCCTGGCTCCCTAATGACCTTTAAGACTGATTGAAATCATTGTTCTCACTTTTAATAGGCTTTTGCCTAACAGCAAGAGGTTAGTAATTACCATCGTACAAATTACAATATTACAAATATTAGAGATTACAAGATCTCTGTTGAGTCCCATTCTGATTCCCTTTCATCTCTGTTAGATCCAACTCTGTTCACCTCTCTGATCTTGGTGAGCAGCTAGTTTTTGAGGCTAAGTTACTGGCTTACTGTCAAGGTGCTGCAAAATGAATACAAAGACCACAGCACAGAAACTTTATTGTGTCTATGCTGTGATTTTTGTCATAGAGACTTGAGTCAGAATAAAAGAGAAATTCATCAGAAAACATGGTCATTTTTGTCAGGCATGTCAGCAATCAGGATTTCTGTTAGCTGTTCAGTCTCTGCTTTTCAGAAATGATCAAACATAATCAGCTGTTCAGTCTCTGCTTTTCAGAAATGATCAAACATAATCAGATTTAGACAGCCTGCTCCTTAATTACATAGATTACATATATAATAATTTGACTCAGGATTTTTGACCATTAATTTAGCTCTCCCATTGTCTTGGAAAGCATCTATGATATTCTACCTTGCTTGCTCAGGACCTGTAAACCCTAGTTAAGACTCAATCTAAATGGATTCCAGCTACCAAAAAGCAATAAGATGCTAAAATCCATGTGGTTTTCCATTGTATCACATTTATTTTGTATACATTACTGGGGAAATCAAGCCACAGGAAGCAAGTGGAGTTTTACTCCACAGTAGTTTTATTGTATATTATTTTACCTTACTAAGTTGAACTAGCATAAAGAGAATACCTCCTATGTTGATTTTATGGAGGGTTTTAACTAAACATAATAGTGCATGTAATCATGGAGAAAGAAATGCATATTAAATATTACATTTACCAGAGTGCCTTTATCACATGCCATAACAATCTCATTATATGAGCAGTTTTCTAACTGCCCTACAAATAAAAAAAAAGGCAATTAAATTAAAAAAGCAGTGTAACCCAAGTTCTCAAGCTATGAGGATTCTAGTGGGCCAGAGTCTAATACAAACTAATGAACAAGTGAACTGAAGCAAATTCTTTAAAAAAAGCAGCACTCTAAATTATTTTGGTTGAACCATCCTAGGAATTTCATTGACACAGTTCAGAATGTCTTCATGACACACATTTTATCCATAGTTAACTCTTCAAGTGCTCAAGCAATGACTGTGAATTTCGAACACTAAATCTTTGGGCTAGAAATGTTCCAGTCTTACAATCAGAAAGAACAGAATAACACAGGACAAAATTTGTGAGAGGTATTGTTGCAGTCTTTTGTTTCTGTTTTGGCTGGGCAGGAGATTTTGTAAGTAAGTCACTTATGCCAAAGTTTTCAAACTTGGATGCACAAAGTTAGCAGCTCCCATTCCCAATTTAGGTGCCTAAATACCAATTTATGTGTCTCACTTGAGACTCCCAAGTTTGTGTGGCAGTTCAATTATCTGTTAAATGGATATAATATCAACTTACCTTACAGGTATGTCAGAGATGTAATGTATTTACTGGACCAGCTTCTGTTGGTGAGAAAGAAAAGATTTCAAGTTACGCTGAGCTCCTCCTCAGGTGTGGGAAAAATACTAAGAAGGTTCAGCCAAATACAAGATGGGACAGATAGTTGAGCATTAGAAGTTAGCATATATTCTAAGGGATCATTCAAGGGGACCCATTAACAGCCCCTGTAGTAATAGGACAAATATGATTCCTCTACACTGCAACGCTGTTTTGAGAATAGTGATCTTCTGGTTCCACCCACCTAGTGGTTATCAGGGCATTTACTAAACTGGATGAGGTTCATCACATGTTGTGATATGCACATATATGACACATGGATCCTGAAAGGTTTATTGTGTTGTCTGGCCATGGTAGTAGTAGTGCAGATATGTCTGCTGGTTTTGCACATAATGTTCTGGCAGGGACTGAAGCTGCTTTGAGTTGGTGGGTCTTAGTCTGTGGGAAGCTTGCTTCTGATGATGAACTTGGAGAGGTTGAAGGGGTTATTTGAAGGGCATTCAGGAAGATGGTGTTTAGGATGGGGTCCTATAACAGGGTGGCACTCATATCGTAGACTTTAAGGTCAGAAGGGACCATTATGATCATCTAGTCTGACCCCCTGCACAGTGCAGGCCACAAAATCTCACCCACCCCTCCTAGAATAATCCTCTCACCTATATCTCAGATATTGAAGCCTTCAAATACTTTGAAGACCCCAAGATGCAGAGAATCCTCTAGCTGTGATCTGTACCCCATGCTACGGAGGAAGGCGAAAAAACCTCCAGGGCCTCTGCCAATCTACCCTGGAGGAAAATTCCTTCCCAACCCCAAATATGGCGATCAGCTAAACCCTGAGCATGTGGGCAAGACTCATCAGCCAGACACCCAGAAAGTTCTCTATAGTAACTCCTATCATCCCTCCATTGACCTATTTCCCACTGATAATGAATGGTCAATTAGTTACCAAGATCATGTTATCTCATCAAACCATCCCCTTCATAAACCCATCTAGTTTAATCTTGAAACCAGATAGATCTTTTGCCCCCACTACTTCCCTTGGAAGGCCGTTCCAGAACCTCACTCCTCTAATGGTTAGAAACCTTCATCTAATCTCAAGTCTAAACTTCCTTCTAGCCAGCTTATATCCATTTGTTCTTGTGTCCACATTGGTATTAAACTTAAATAATTCCTCTCCCTCCCTGGTATTTATCCCTCTAATATATTTAAAAAGTGCAATCATGTCCCCCCCTCAGCCTTCTTTTGGTTAAAGTAAACAAGCCAAGCTCCTTGAGTCTCCTTTCATATCACATGAGTGCCCCTCATCTGGCTGAGGTCATTTCCCTGCACTGCCTCTTTAAAAGCCTTTTTGGCTACTCAGCCCTCCAGCTGAGTCACACTCCTGTGTGATACTGAACCCCCTTCCAGGGTACACATGTCACAGGGGCCCATCCCAGTGCCCTTTGCTGGTATCTCCAAAAATGTCTCTCTTTCCCCTCAGTCTCTTTCCCCACTCAGTGAAAGTGACACCTCCAGGGCTTCCCCTCCTGAAGGCACCTTCCTCAATCAGCCTCAGAGCCCGCTCACCTCAAGCTCTGCTCCAAAGTGACTGCTACTGAGCTTTGCAGCTCCTTTTGTAGATCTCCCTGGCTCCTGATTGGCCAGTTCCTCTAAAGCCTCTCTAGGCTCTTGGAGGACTTATCTATAGCTCTTTCTGTGTCAGGGCCTTGTCTGCCCTGTCACAGGTCCTCATCAAGTATGGGTTGTAGTAATTTAATGATACCCCATATAGGGTTCAGTGTGAGGTAGTAGGTGACAATCTCCGAAGAAACCTGGACAAACCAGAACAATCTTTCATGGGATTAGGTTCTTAGTCATGTTTGAACTCTTCTTACACTCTGCTGGAGTTGCGGGAGTCAGGAAAGAGCCCCTTGATCCCATATGTAAATCCCTGCTGCTCCTCAGAAACTCTAGTTTCCCTCTGAAAACGTAATCCAGTACAGGATCAGCATAGGGAAGTTCTGCTGTATTTTCCTGCCACCAGCCAACCACCAATATGCTGCCAATTTATGCCAGAGTTGGAGAAGGAATTGCCTCTGTTAGCCTCATGGCAGTGGAGAAGTATTCTACATGTAGGAAATTCTCCTGTGGCCAGCTCTGACCAGTCTCTTTGTACTGCTTGAGCAAGCAGTGCAAAATGGACTTAGTAGACTGGAAAATGCTACCCACTGACTCAGCAGGAACAGAACTGGGTCTGTTTCACTATGCACTTTGCTCAGAGAGGTCACATATGCATGGTGGAACCCCATTGTGCAGAGTATTTTTAAAATTGTGCACAACATTTAAAGCAACGAGGAACCAACCCATTGCTTTTACTGATGTGGGAACTATATGTGAGAGGGAGCTAATGAATAGCATTGGATAATTGTAGCTGTATACCCCATTTCTAAATAAAGCAGTAGCCTCTATTCCAAATACAGACCCAATTTTCCCTTTACTGTATAGCTGCCTGGGTGTGTGTTTTTCTTTTGTGCATACTTGATGCTTGAACACTCTCATAGCTGTTTGACTTATGGCACTGATAGCTATCCGTAAATCCCTGGAATACATCTCTCTCCTCTGCTTTTTGACTATCCCAGCATGTGTCTCGGCAGTTCTTTAAATAAACCATTCCAGTTTAAAACCAATTCTTTCCTCCGTGTCCCACTTTTTTACCAAAGAGCATGAAATAGGGTATTTTTTCCCTGTACTCTTATCCCTAAAAACCCTATATAATGGCAGACACTAACCCTGGGAACACCCTTTGACAGTGAGGTGCAGAAATACAGGGGCATCCCTGTCTCAGTTTCCCTCCATGTACTTTTAGTAAGTTCCATGATGCCTGAGTACAATGAATAATGCTCCTGCAAAGATCTAATTTAATTCTTCTTACTTCTTAAACCCTTATACTCCGAGTGGAGCACAGGTCATCTACAAGTCTCCTCCACTTCACTCTGTCTTGAGACAAAACTTCCAGCTGACTCTAGGAGTACCTCAGTTGTTTCTGTAACTTTTGGGTGTTTTTATCGATAGGGTTATTAACCCTAAACCAATTCCAAATTCATATAGTCTCTACCCTTCGACCTGTCCAGTTTGGGTGACCCTTCCAGGAGCTGTAACTCCCACTGGCGTAGCTCTCCAGGTCATTGAGACACACAAGCCACCTCACAAGGAATGGATCATGGGGTGGCTAGTTTAATTACTCGCCACCAAATGTGGTATGTAAAAAAGCAGGTCAAGGCTTAAAGTCTCCAGCCTTCTCAACTGTCTGGAGCTCTGCATCTTTCCCCTGCTATCTCATGGTATCTCCCAGACTTCCTTGCCTAGAAAGCTTTCTCCCCTTGTGTTCTGGGGGCTGTTTCTCTCTCCAGCAGTCTCCACTCTCCCTGGAGACACCACTCCGAGTTACTTCCTACTCAGCTTTTCCCAGAGGCATCCTAGATAAGGCCCAGATGCTTCTTAACTAATTAACTGCCCCCAAATACTTATCCAATTTACTGTCCAAAAGTGAATTAAGTTTGGCTCATTCTCCATAGCAGAGCCTGTCAACATCTTGCATGCCTGATACATCAGAGAGCCAGCCCCTCATGACACCCTAATAGCTTTATGAGCAGCAGCAATTGTACCTAGAACCCAATCTGCTCTTTGGTATGCATGGAATGTGTTCTGCCCGGAGTTCATCAATGTACAGCAACAGCATTCTCTTTCATTTACCACACATGCTATACATAGAGCTGGACTGATGTTACTGATGGGTAAAGCTTAGAAATATGGTCTGTTGCAGTATGTACAAATTTAGATTATTTTTAAAGGAACTGCTCTAAAAATGTTGAGAGGCTGGAAATCCCGAGAGCCATTTTTGTCTTTGTGAGATTTATTATATTTCCTGGCCTTATTCCCCCAGCTTGAATAACAACATATTTATACAGTAATTTTAGGGTTCGAAGGGCTTGACAAATACTAACTGTGTTAATTAATTTTAAAATAAAAGAATGTAATAGCCATAATATTGAGAAGAGCCAAGGGGCAAGAACAATTTGTCTAGTGGGGGTGCTGAGAGCTATTGAACCAAATTGTAGACGTTGGGGAAAATGGAAACCACTTCAAGCCAGGAGGTGCTGCAGTGCCCCTTGTTCCAGCACCTATGGAGCAAAGATGTATATATTCAACACAGAATGCATTTTGTACACAGCAACAGACTTGCCAGGCCCCTGGTCAAGATGCGGGGGGGAGGGAGACGGCTCTGCACTCTTAAAAGGGACGAGGCTTAGAGCGGAAGGAACATGGTTAGGGACAGCCAGCCTTTAGTGCCGCACGGAGTGCAGCGTGCTGCTCCTCTGCCCCCAGCTAGCCCTTAGAGCCTCATGGAGTGCATGGTTCTCTAGCGGTGATCTAAAGGGCCTGTGGCTCCAACCACCACTGACTGCCACAGTAGCAGCAGTGGTGGCCGAGAGCCCTGGGTCCTTTTGACTAGCTGGGCCCTGGGGCAGTTGCTCCCTTTCCCTCCACTCCTCTCTATTGGTGGGCCTGGTTTTCTAGTGTTTGAAATATTCATAGTACAAGCAGTCCCCGGGTTACGTACAAGATAGGGACTATAGGTTTGTTCTTAAGTTGAATTTGTATGTAAGTCGGAACTGGCTCCAGATTCAGCCGCTGCTGAAACTGATCAGCGGCTGACTACAGGAAGCCCTAGGCAGAGTTGCTCTGCCCCCGGCTTCCTGGAATCAGCCGCTGATCAGTTTCAACAGCGGCTGAATCTGGACTGCTGGGACAGAACAGCTGGGGCACTGCCGGGTAGGTCCCCGCAGGACCAACCCGGCAGCACCCCAGCTGCTCTACCCCAGGCGTCCCACAACAAAAGCCTGGTCTGCTGGGGGGGGGGGCGTACTAGCTGTGCCCCCTCCCCCCCCAGCAGACCAGGGAGACCCGAGCAAAGCCGCGGAGGAGCAGAGGTCCCGCCGCCTCTGCGGCTTTGCTCCTGTCTCCCTGCTGTGCTGGGGGAGTCCCCCCAGCACAGCAGGGAGACCCGAGCAAAGCTGCACAGGCGGCGGGACCCTGCTGCCCGTGCGGCTTTGCTCCTTTGCCCCGGAGCAAAGCCACACAGGCGGCAGGGTCCCCCGCCTCTGCGGCTTTGCTCCGGGGCAAAGGAGCAAAGCCGCACGGGCAGCGGGGTCCCGCCGCCTGTGCGGCTTTGCTCGGGTCACCCTGCTCTGCTGGGGGGGACTACCCCCCAGCACAGCAGGGAGACAGGAGCAAAGCCGCACGGGCATCGGGGTCCCGCCGCCTGTGCGGCTTTGCTCAGGTCTCCCTGCTGTGCTGGGGAGTCCCCCCGAGCACACCAGAGAGACCCGGAGCAGCTTTTCTAGCCCCGGAGGATGCGGTGGCGGGACCGCTGCGCTCTGGGCGGTCCTGCTGCCTGCGAGCTCCGGGGCGAGAAAAGCCCCGTTCGTAAGTGCGGATCCGACATAAGTCGGATCCGCGTAAGTCGGGGACTGCCTATACTTCAATCTTCACTCAGACAATTCCAGATATTGTGAAAGAAGAGTATTTTTTTACAGGAAGTCAGAAAAATGTGCACTTGTATCAGATTTATTTGTAAGTGGCATTTTGAGAGCTTAGTACAAGACTCAGGATATAATTAAAGATGACTGCGAAGAGTTTGGGAATTCAGTTTATTTGTTCTAGAATATAGGAAGTCTTATACTATCAAAAATGGCCCAGTTAATTCCTCTCTTCCCCCATCAAGCGCTCAAAATAACTAATGCAGAAAAATAAATCAACGATTCTGTTTTTTGTAAGAATTTTGAGGCAAAAACAATCTCTTATGAACTTGAAAAATTACTTCTTCTTTTCACTTATTAGAAACATCACTATGCAAAGGCATTTAAACTGATCATGTAAATGGAACAGCTTACTATTCCTGTTGCTATATCTTAGAAACATTAGTTCTTGGGCACTTTTGTATGCAAATTGTTCAAGCTTTTGAAATGAATCTCAACACTGATTTTATTCCATACAAGTAGAGTGTATTTTATCTAAGGGTACAACTTGGAGATTATAGAAAAATAATTTCAGAAGATTTTTTTTCTGGGAAGATACAAAAGCAAAATACTACATTATACTGAGCAATCGTTTCATTTAACTTTGATTTTCTTGCCTAACACTTCACCCAACAGAGGAAATTATGATGTTAGAGAGCAAAGTTAGATCTATTTTCCTTTCTGTTTTCTGGTAATTGGACATCAATATTTGATGCAACTATATAAAGTAGATTTAAAAGCAACAACAAAAACAACAACAAAACCTCTAGCATTCCTGAAATTATTCAGACCTCAGGCCTTGAGAAAGTACCAATATGGAGTTCTGTGACCCAGAAGAATATGTTTTAACCTCATTGTGTTTACTGAACTGTGGAGGTCCCCAATCCAGCTCAGAAAAAGGAAGCAAGAATATGGTCTCTTTTTTTTTAAAACAGTATTACTCTCATCAGTTTGTTTCTTTTAATTAGTTTCTCAGAGCACTCCAATTGGTCAAGGACATAGACAAGCTTCAGCATCTGGGATTCATGCTGTGTTTTCTAAAGAATAAGAGCAAATAGAAGAAGGTGTTGACATTGCATAAGAAGCATGGTATGTCTCTATAGACTTAATAGATTAATGGAAAAAATTTCTGTAAGGGTGGTTAAGCACTGGAATAAATTGCCTAAGGAAGGTGTAGAATCTCCATAATTGGAGATTTTTAAGAGCAGATTCGACAGACACCTGTCAGAGATGATCTAGATAATGTTTAGTCCTGCCATGAGGGCAGGAGACTGGACTAGATGACCTCTCGAGGTCCCTTCCAATCCTATGATTCTATGATTATGATGATCACATTGGAACAAATGAAAGGTAGTCTTCAGGGTGTGAGGCTACTGTTGGCAATAAGGTACAGCAGAGGATAAGGATTTATTGAATTTGGGACTTAATAAAACCTTTAAAATGGATTCACTCCTGGTGCAAAGTGTGACAGCTTTAACAACAAGGAATCTTGTGGCTCCTTAGGGCATGTCTACACTAGGATATTATTTTGAAATAACATATTACAAAATAGCGTGCCCACACTACAGGGAAGCCTTGAAATTAGTCCGAGGCAGGGTCCCTTAATGTGGATGCACTATCTCAACTTACAGCCCCAGGAAGTACTGGGGAGTAATTATGCTGAATGACTTTGGGGAGTAGTTATTTTGAAATAGCAGCAATGGAGCATCCACAGTACTGCTATTTCAAAATAACAATTTAAAAATAAGTGTTATTTCTCCTGAGAAGTCGGAGTAGTTATCTCAAAATAACCAGCCCCTTAATTTCAAAGTAACAGGCTTGGAAGTGTGGATGCTTTGCTTGTTATTTCAAATTAAGGGGAGTTATTTCAAAATAACTTCCTAGTGTAGACCCGAGCTCAGAGACTAACCGAATTATTAGGGCATAACCTTTTGTGGGTAAAATCCACTTCATCAGATGAATTAGAGTGGAAGTAACAGAAGCAGAAATATATATGAGCAAGAAGTTGCTTATGTTAATGAAGCTAATTGGTAATACACAGATTTATGGTAAGAGGTAAATTTGGCCAAATGAGATATTTATCTCAGATGAAAACCTGTGCATCTGAATCATTTCATGTTAATTAGTATTTATTATTTTATTTGTATTTTATGCTCTGAGCATTCTGTTTACATGTTCTCTCTCAGTGTCACAACCCCGGCTCCCTACAAGGTGGTATGGTACATTGATGTAATGAGCCAACTATTCAAAAATGTGGTCACCTGCCAAGAGCAGTTAACATTCAGCCTCATGAGCTCTAAAAATAAGCAGCATGAAGGTGATGATTATGCAAGTCACCCTGCTGTGCACAGATATTGCAACTCTCAGAGTCCAAAAGGGAGGGTCATGAATCAAGGACATCCTGTAGCCCAGAAGAGTTAGGAACTGAGGTCAAATGGTGGTCACATCTGCATTTTCTTCCCTTGATAAAACCTTGACCCCTGTGGGAACTCACTAGATATGCCCTCTCATCCTGACAGTGAACCATTGAGACCTACTCTTTGAAGGTCTTTCAAAAAGTTGATGCAAGTTGCAGAGTTGAGGCTGCTGTCATTCTTTGGACAATGAATAACAAAAACAGTAGAGCAATGCACACTTTAAATGGGTCTTTTTAATGCACATATGTACAACCTGATCCAGGGCCAGTGAAATCAACAGAAAAACTTCTATTAATTCAGTGGGCTTGTTGGTTAGCATTATTATTGAATGGAGCTTATTACACATTATTTTACATGAAAAGAAAATTGCAGTATTTTCATTAGTGGGTGGGTGGGTTGGAAGTAGTGAGAAAGGTGAAGCAGTTCAGACTTCATATTCTTCTGTTCCTAGTTCTGATCTATTTTCTCCCAAGGATTCTTCTCATCGGTCCCCATAGCTTCTCCACACTCATTCGTTGAGAAGCCATAAAGGAATTAATTAAATTAGAAAAACCTGCTTTTATCAATGTTAGGTCACCTGCCTCCTTTTCAGCCCAGCGCACAGGATTTCTTGTCACTGACAAATGGAAAGTCATTTTATCTTGAACTATAGTCAAATGCCTGGAGAGGCAACAGTAAGAAAGTAAAATTTGTTTTTCACACATTCTATTCAGCTGTCTTTGAGAGGAGGGGACACCAGCTCTTTATCACAAGGGCAGGAAGTAATTACTGCTGACAGTATGAATATGAAACTACCACCTGGCTTTAAAAAGGTGATTAGTGCTGTTGGTGAAGGGAATACTGCCTGTTTAAAGGGGCTACAATAAGAGTTGCAATAAACTAAGGAGAGGGAAACATTCTGGCAAACCAAACCACACAGTCTTTGACATCCACAAAAACTTACTTATGCTTGATTTTAATTTTGTTGCCCCCTGAAATGCCCTGGTTTAGGCTGGGATACAACAGAGAGCACTACAATAACCCAGAGAGTCATTGTTCTTATTGTATATCATATCTGAAAGTATGGAAAATCTCATGAGGAACCCGGGCTTTACTCTATTTTCAGCCTAATCACCTGAACAAGCTTCCTCAGTGACATCTGGAAAGACCTGAGTTAACACAGAGACTCCTGCACAAATCAACTCTCTGAAACCTCTTGATTTTTCATGCTACTGTTTCTTTCCAGGCCACATCTACAATCATTAGAAAACTTAATAGAGGAACGTGGTGATTTTGGCAATTGCAAGTACACTTAACATTTTATCCTAGCTCTTTTTCATCCTGTCCCTTGAAACAGTCATTACAATTATTAAGTGGCTCCTACAACTGACTCTTCTCACTTCTAAAAATGACTAGATCATCAGCATAGACCATATATCTAGGTTCAGTTCTTCTTTCCTTATCTTTCCTGACAAACCACTCTCCTTCACAGTTTTATCTGTATAATTGATGAACCCACCCATGACATAATTTATAACCCTGTCTAGCAACCTTCGAAGCTGCACACCAGTCATTCTGGAATTGCATTCTCAACTCTCCTTGCTTGCACTGCTCGCCAGGTCCTATAAAATATTTTTCCTATAAGCCATCTAAGACATAATCTATGGGACTACACAAAACAGCATCAGCACAATTAAGAATATATCAGACCTTGGATGAATGTGTTGAACATTACTACAACAGTGGTTAGGAGAACAATAGCTGAAGTCAGAATTTTCTCAGGCACAAACATAGATCATCCCCTCTCTGCTTCTTTATTGTTTGGCATGAGTTAAGGTCTGGGGGATTTGGGTAAAGAGGAACGGGGAGAAGAGAATATTAATTATGCACAAGCATTCTTCATTTCCCTATCTGGGCATCCTGTGGGAAAAGTTAACTACAGCTAGGTCAGTGAGCTGGTAGGGAGTGGGTGTAGCTATTCCTCATGGCATTTCTCAACACTTCTGAGAAACATAAGATAATGACATGAATTATTTTAAAAAGTCAACTTGAAAGCATTTGGAAGCTGACAGGCTTATAAGGAATGACCAGCATTGATTTATCTAGAACAAATCATGTCAAATCAACCAATTTCCTTCTTTGCCAGGATTAGAGGCCTAGTGGATAGGCAGGAACCAATGGTCATGATGTAAATTGATTTTAGTAGGCCCACATGACAGTCTCATAAGCAAATTAGGGAAACGTGGTCTAAATTACATTGTTAAAAAGTGGGCACACCAATTCCTTGAAAGAGACTCGCTATCTGACTCAGAGGGCTTATCTAGTGGGTTCCCACAGGGATGAAGCCTGGGCCCAATATTATTCAAGATTTTCATTAGCGATTTGGGTAATGGAGTAGGGAGAAGGATTATAAAATCTGCAGATGACACCAAGCCAGAAGTTGCAAGCACTTTGGAGGACAGGATTAGAATTCACAAAGACCTTGAACAATTGGGGAACTGGTCTGGATTCAGCAGGATGAAATACAATAAAGACAAGTGCCAGGTCCCTGAGCAAGTAGGAGGGGAATGTCTTCACACTCCTGGAAGGGGTGGGGCCTCAGAAGGAAGGGGAGGAGTTGAGGCAGTCTCCCTCAGTGCTGCCCAGATGACACTATGCCCCACCCGCAAGTCTGCTCTCAGAGATGCCCAGAGCATGCAGCACAGGGCTCCAGCAACAATTTAAATGGCCCAGGACTCCAGCTGCTTTCACTGCCACAGTAGCAGCAGCAGCAGCAGCAGCTGGAACAGTTGTCCTCTTTCCCCCTCCATTAGCGGGCCTTATGGATGGTAATTGCCTCATTGTGCCTGGCACTGGTACTTCATCTGGAGTGCTGTTTGCAATTCTGAATGCCTCATATTAGGAAAGATGTGGACAAAATGGAGAAAGTCCAGGAGGAGGGGAAGAAAACTTTAGCAAACCTCCCCTATTGGGAAAAGTTAAAAAACGTGGGCATGATTAGTCTTGAGAAAAGAAGCTTGAGGATGGACTGGATAACAGTCCTCAAATGTTAAGGGCTGCCAGAAAGAGGACTGCAATCAATTGCTTGCCATGTCTACTGGAGGCACAACAAGTAGTAATGGGCTTAATCTGCAGCAAGAGAGATTTAAGTTAAATATTAGGAATAGCATCCAAACTATAAGGGTAGTCAAGCTCTAGAACAGGCTTCTAAGGGAGGTTGTGGAATTCTCATCAATGGAGGGTTTTTTTTAAAAGAGCAGGTCACCTGTCTGGGGAATCTAGATTTACTTGGTCCTGAGACCAGCACAAGTGGCTGGACGTGATGAGTTCCCAAGATTCCTTCCAGGCCTACATTTCTATCAAAATCAGAGAATCCTAGGGCTGGAAGAGACCTGAGGAGGTCATAGAGTCCAACCCTCCTGCTCAAAGCAGGACAAACCCCAACTAAATCATCCCAGCCAGGATTTCATCAAGCCAGGACTTAAAAACCTCTACGGTTGGAGATTCTACTACCTCCCTAGGTAACCCATTCCAGTACTTCACCACCCTTCTCGTGAAATAGTTTTTCCTAATATCCAACCTAGATCTCCCCCAATGCAACTTGAGACCATTGCTCCTCAATCTGCCATCTGTCACCACTGAGAACAGTCTCTCTCCATCCTCTTTGGAACCCTCCTTCAGGTAGTTAAAGGCTGCTATCAAATCTCTCCTCACTCTTCTCTTCTGCAGTCTAAACAAGCCCAAATCCCTCAGGCTCTCTTAGTAGGTCATGTCCTCCAGCCCCCTCATAATTTTTGTTGCCCTCCGCTGGACCCTCTCCAATGTGTCCACATCCTTTCTGTAATGGGGGGGGGAGCAGAATTAAATGCAACACTCCGCAATGCTGTATGTATCCCCACCTCAGGGAAATAATGAAAGAGCCAATAGGAACATGGATCTCATTTGAGCAATGCTGTCACGGTGGGGGGGGGGAGGGGGGTTGATAAGCAACAAACACCTTCCACGTGGTTAGCTATGACCAGAAACAGATTTAAAAATATCTGCAGATCTAGAGCAAGTCATCTTTTCCCATTCCACAGGTGTGGCATAAAGCCTGCCTATAATTTTTTTTTTTAAAGTAGAAATGCCATGAATACAATCACAGTTTCCAGTGCCATAGACTGTGAACACACAGCTAAGGGATGATCTGGTCCCTGTTCTACACATTTCATCACATCCTTTTCATCCCAGAATTTCATTCTGAACTTCGGATGTTCAGATTAGCGTAGTTCTTTTTCCCCCAGTTAAGAATTAGCAGATTCTCTCTTCTATACATAAATTTCCTCCCAGTTTCATTCAGATTATTTTATTAGGACTGTTTTTCTGTCAAAGTAGGCAGGATTCTAGCACAGTACAATGAGATATGTTCTTCTAATTATTGCATCTCTTGCAGTTCAGCAGAGAGTTTCAGGGGGACATCACCATGACCTGCAGACATGAAGCAATTTGTATTGTGCCAACTGTAAATGCATCAAAAATGTCCCCTATCATTTCCCAGAGTTCTAAACGACAAAAGCTTAGAACTGTTCAGTAAAAGAAATCTTCTCCTAGACAATGCCACTGTTCTATTTCTCAGATTAGGGGTCTTTTATTTTCCTCAAAGGTTCTCTTATGTTTTATGCTTTATTTTCCCACATTTGCAACACCCACCACCCTCTTTTGCTCCCCACACAATGCTCAACATCCTAAGACAATGCTGAAAAGGAGCAACAAGCTGAATATCTAAGAAGTCTTTATGCTTTTATTCTTCACTTTTCTATAGCTATTGCTAAGAATCTCTGTAGTCAGAAACCCATGAAAACTTCTCAAAGCAGATGTGCCACCTAATTTATTGCTGAGTTATACTGGAAAAATACATTGTTCTTAGATAAAACAGACCCTGCTGCTATTTTAGTAGTGATCCATCAAACATGCATGAATGAGTACACATCTTTTCCACTTAGTGGCCTTAAGTATGTAGGTTTTGGCACATACGCCCCACTATCTAGGCTTCCATTACAAGCTTAGAGGGATGTGTACAGGATCCCAAAGAAAAGGATGGAGAAAGCTTAGATAGAATATTTGCACTTTTCAGGAGTGTCATGTGCAATAGTGTCATGTGATTAGAGTTACAATCAGAGATCCACAATAATTAACAAGTATCAAAGAGGTAACCGTGTTAGTCAGGATCTGCAAAAGCGACAAGGAGTCCTGTATCACCCTATAGACTAAAAGATTTATTGGAGCATAAGCTTTCATGAGCAAAGACCCACTTCTTCAGATGCATGTAGTGGAAATTTCCAGAGGAAGGTATAAATATGCAGGCCAGAATCAGGCTAGAGATAACGAGGTAAATTCAGTCAGGGAGAATGGGGCCCATTTCTAGCAGCTAATCTAGAGGTGTGAACACCAAGAGAGGAGAAACTGCTTTTGTAATTGGCTAGCCATTCACAGTCTTTGTTTAATCCTGAGCTGATGGTGTCAAATTTGCAGATAAACTGCAGCTCAGCAGTTTCTCTCTGAAGTCTGGTCCTATAATTAACAAGAGCCTCATTGCTTCAGCTACATGCACTCACATGCTTTTGGATAGGGCTCTATAGAATTCAAGGTTCATTTTGATCAATTTTACAGTCATAAGATTTTTAAAAAATCACAAATTTCATGATTTCAGCTCTTTAAACCTGAAATTTCATGGTGGTGTAACTGTAGGGATCCTGACAAAAAGAAGGAATTAAAAATTCATCTCAATAATCTGCATTCACAAAAGAAGATAAGGACATTTCAGAATGCAGATTATAATCTATTTAAGTGGCTTCATTAAAAATTTTAAATCATGTCTAGGAAATAAGATTTCTGTTTTAGCACTAGCGGCGAGGAGTCCTGTGGCACCTTATAGACTAACTGAAGTGTAGGAGCATAAGCTTTTGTGGGCAAAGACCCACTTCGTCAGATGCATGTGTTTTAGCACTGTGAAAGGAGGTACTGTATAGGGTTTCTGAATCATCAAATATAAACACAGAAGGTGATTTTTCTCTTTAGGATCCGATCCAAAGCCCATTGATATCAATGTGATGCTTTCCATTGACTTTGTTATACATTTGAATGTGATGTCATCAAAACACAATGACAGTAGCATGAAATATAGTGGCTTAAAAATAGCAAAAGACTTTACCAGATGTCAAAACTACAGCTTTCCCCCCATGGAATTCAATGGCAGAACTTCCATTGTCTTTAATAGTGGTAGGTCTAAGTCATGACAGACATATACATTGAACCAGTAGCAAAAGATTAAACAAATCATATAATCAGAACACTAGAACTGGAAGGGACCTCGAGAGATCATGAAGTTCTGTCCCCTGCCCTCAGGCACTACCTAGATTACCCCGATAGATGGCTATCTAACCTGCTCTTAAATATTTCCAGTGATGGAGATTCCACAACCTCCCTAGGCAATTTATTCCAGTCTTTAACCACCCTGACAGTTAGGAAGTTTTTCCTAATGTCCAACCTAAACCTCCCTTGCTGCAATTTAAGCCCATTGCTTAATCAGAACAGAAGTAACCTAGAAGCAGAGATAAACAGTTTAGTGACAAAAATCTGCTTGTCACTAGAGAGATTCCAGAAGATCCAGGATTTCATACCCATGCTAAGTGATAGGCTTTTGGAGTATCCATAGGCTTTAGCTTTGAAACTTATAAAAACTATGTGTATGCCTGTGTATGTTTATCCTTGTCAGCAGTTTCCCACTCTACTCTGATCACATCCTCAAAGGATGGGTGCAGGTGAATCATTGCCTCAGGGATGGACTTGGAAGGAAGATGTTTGCTTTCAGGCCTCTCCTCAAGAGCCTGATAAGTTAGGATTTATACTGTTGATGCAATGTTTTTGCACATCATTTCACACCTCTCAGGGGGAAGAAACCTTTCTTGTGGGTATTTTTCCATGTGCTGCTCAGAATCAGAGAGGAAAGATCTGTGTCAGAGAACCTCCTAGCCCTTCTGTACTTTTTCTTTCCCTTTTCTCTCTTTTTGGATGTCTTTGCAGACGTTGCTGCCTGGCTATGGCCAGGACATAGTCTTTTGCACCTTACTTTATGCGAGACGTGAGCCCTCTAGAAATTCCTTCATCTGCATCCTCCCATGCAGGGCTACATTCCCCCAGGAGCTGGGGTCTTATTGCCAGAGTTCCCTGGCTTGACAGGAAAAGAAGTGGGGCTAGATATGAGCCCTGTTTCTCTCACCAGATAATTTAGGGCCCATTTTAGGACCAGGGGCAAGAGGATGGAGAGCACTTCAAAATCTTATATTTCTAGTCCTATGGGACCCTAGGACTTACCCCCAGTCCATTTGGACGGAGTCCTCCGCATCCTCCTTATCCTCTCCCTGCTCTGCTCTGTCTCCTGTCCAACTCAGAGCTCTGAGTCCCAGCAAAATCAGGTTTCGATGACTGAAAACAGGTAGAAAGTGCATAATTCACCTTCAGAAAAGGCTCTGAAAGCTGCCTTACAGACAGAGAGCCATTTGGACTTACTCCAGCAATTACATGGCTATTCTGACATTCCAGAGTGTGTGGAGAGGTGTGCGTGTGTGGTGGGGTGGGAGAATACACTCTCTTATGGCCTGTTTTTCCGAAGAGCTTGGTACTATCATTGAATTCCACAGGAATCAGAGACACTCAGCACCTCTGAAAATAATTTTCCTTCTCACTAGCTGTCCTACACAGATGTCATGTGACCTCATGCACATTGCCTCACTTTTCAATGCCTGAATTGACCCATCTGTAAAATGTGAATAAATAATAATACAGAGTTGTTTTGAGTCAAAACTGGCGTAGCTTTGAAATTCTTGGATGAAAGGGGCTATATAAGCGTGTAATTGTGTGTAATTCTGTGACAAAAAAATGAGGTAGGAAGAGTATGGTCAAAAGTTATCTTTTCACTAACATTGTGTAGCAAACATGGAAGAAGTATGAAGAGATCAAAAAGAATGAAGTGAAGGTGGGGGGAGGGAAAATGGGAGAGAGAAAATAACATGCAAAATGCAAGGACCAGAGAAGAAAAAAAGGTTTAAAAGACTAAACCAATTAGGAGGTTAATAAAAGGTCAGTATAAAAATGAAAGCAATGATAAGATTAGAGCATTACTGAGGAAATTCAATGAGAGATGATAGACATTTAGGGGGGGAAAGAGACTGGAAAACATTGACTGAAAATAAGATAGCAATGAAGTTTAAGGCTGATAATTACAGAGTGAAAAGAATGGCCCGGAATGATGCAATGCAACACAAGTTGGTACATACATGGAAATCCAATAAAAACAAATGTGCAGAGGCATGCTGTCTAGCTGGCATTGGGAGTTGCAGACAGTAGTTTACAGGTTAATCCAGTACAATAAAAAAATCAATTGATGCTTTATTCATTCTCTCTTAAAACCCTTTGCCCTGTATAGACTTTCCACCAGTTATGTATCATTTGGTAACCTATTACTCTGCATGTTCTGAGGGAGTACAAGAGAGAAGTTTGGGGAAAATTATTTCTGTGTGAAACCTAACTGCCACAATTGTATTAAACTCTGTAGATTCTTGAAAACAGATCTAACAGGCTTTTCAAAGGGCCATACTTGGAACAGCACTCTGGAATCTCCTCTAGCCATTTAATTTAATCAGCATTAGAGATACTGCTGCTCGATCAACTGAGGGATGAGAAACAAGAAGGTACATGAATCTCTACTTGCCTACTATTTCAATGTCCAAAGAGCAAAACTACCAGTAGTGTAAGAAGTCACCAGCTTCTTAATGTAAGAAGACTGTGGGGAAAGCTCGAAACAAAGTTTTTAAAGTTGACACTGCACTGAATTCTTAACTCAGCTATAGTAGGAGAGAGACAGAATAGAAAAAAAATCTGTGCAAAACAGAAGATGCATCCAATCAAGATTGTTTGTCTAACACACTGAAAGAACTATTCCTTCCTTGTTATAAAGATTATGCTAATGCAGGAGTGGGCAATACTTGTTGAAGTGGGGCCACTTCACAAATTTCTGAAGTGGTCCCAGGTCACCCTGGAAGGGGCAAGGCCAGAAGACTTCCCATATTTCCCTGCCCATGGACCCTGATTGGCTTGAGGGTGGGAGGAGCATGAAGTCTTTGCCCCCCGTCCACTCCCTGCAAGGGGTGCATGGCGTCTAGGGAGAAGCCAGCTGTTTTGAACAGCTAGCGGTTCCCTCTAGATGCAGCGTGCCCCTGGTAGTGGGAAAAGACTTCACGTGCTCCTCCTGCCCCCAGACCAATCAGGCGTTGGAGCGTGCAAAGTCTCTTGCCTCTTGTCCCTGCCCTGCCAGGGGCTCACAGTGCCTATAGTCTCCTCCCTACTGGTCAGGGGAGGAGACTTTGCATACTCTCCCATCCACAGCTCTTGATTGGTCTGGGAGCGGGGAAGTACCAGACATCTGTCTGGATTAGTATAGTGGGGAAGGTAGCATCACCTGTAGTTACGATTACCCAATACTTCCCATGATAAAATTCTGATTTCAAATCATTATAACTTTCCAAAATTGAACCACTTGGGCTTACATTTTCCATAGTAGATGTCTTCCTTGGGCTGAACTTTTTTTAAAAAAGTTTTGAGCGAAAACAGTTCAACCATTTCTCAGAACAAGATTAGGAGAAACTGTTATCCTTCCCAATCTATATTAAAAACATTTTTTCAATTTTCATCAAGAAGCTTTTGCCAGAGATTACCCTAGTGGAAGGGATGGTTTACTAGTGAAAATATGTCCTAACTTTGCAATGGTAGCCTTTGACAATTTTCAGTTCCCACATGCTCAATATAGATTTTCAGTTTGATAGCTAAATTCTCTGTAGATTCCATCTGTACTGAGCATGCTCCATCCTGATGCAGCAGCAGCAGCTGAGGAAGGGTATCCCAGCTATGAGCACTGAAAAACACAATGAAAAGCAGGGAGAATTTATTTTCAATTACCCCTTTCCATGCTGCCTAGCTCCCATTTTCTCCAGGATCCTGGACTCTCAGCACTGTGGCAACCTTCCTCACGGAGAATTAAAGAGCTGGGTCAGGACTCCAGACTCCCAGATTCTATGGCCACTGGGAAGCTAAGGGGAGCCTCAGCATCACACAGAATTGGCTCCTAGATTTGGAACAAAGCAAACAAATCCCATGTTCTCAAAAAGAGCGTGCACTATTTAGCAGGTAACACAAATGCCCCCACCTCAGAAGGTGCCTAAAAGCATTTCCAAGCAGCAGAAAAGAAAATTAATTTCAACAGAACACCCTGAAGCATTTTTAGAGGATTTTTTTTTTAATCTAAATGGGATTTTCCTGGTCATTTGATGCATTCTATTGATTATAATAATTGCCCTCACAAGAGTTGCAATGGCAAAATTGCACTGCTACTAAATAGGATAAATACCATATTTGCAAAGCAATAAATCAATAGACCTTTGCTTCTCTTCAATGGCCTTCTTGGTGCCTAGTAATTTTAATGGCCTTTTTGGCAATATTTTTTAATGTATGGAAAGAACATATTACCCAAAACATTAAGGTGTTTCATCACTCTATTTTCTCCTCAAGAAGCCTTCATTTCCTTTATATAGAAGGCCAAGAACCTTAATTTCCCCTAATTCACCCTCCCACCCTTTAGCCCTATGTCATTTCAACAACATCCTGCAGACCTGAGAAGGAATGAATAGGGTTCCCCTTGAACTTGGCCCTTCCTCTTCTCCGGGGGCTGGCCATGCTCGTTCTACAGAACTGTCCACCTTTATAGAAGGAAATCAAAACTGAGATTGAAAGTTACTGTGAGAGCCTTTTGTAGCGCACAATACCTATGGATGAGGTCAGATTTTTCCAAAGAGCTAAGCTCCTAGGCACCAAACTAAATAGCCAAATTTTCAAAAAACAAGCTCAGCACATCTGCTCTTCAGTTACTTTCACCCAAAACAGTAAATTATAGCACAGGGTGATAAAAATCAATGTTTGCACCGGCCAGGAGACAATTTAATTAGTAACCAACTCTTAAATAACTATTGCTTGTTTGAGACTTTAGCACCCCACCTCTGCAGGAATGGAATTACACAGAAATGGACTCACTATCTCCCTTTTGCTAGTCACAACGGTAAAGATCCAACTCCCAGATTATAGGATGATGGGTTCTTAGGGTACATCTCCAATGCACTGCTATTTCGGGATACCAGAGGTATCCTGAAATAGCTACCCAGTGTCTACACAAGCCACCCGTTATTTCCAAATATTTTTCGAAATAACGGGCATGATATTTCACCATTCTGGTAAACCTCATTGCACGAGGGATAAGGGATGACTCAAAATTTGGCGCATCTACACAACACCAAATTTCAAAATAGTTTCGAAATAAGATACGCAATTAGCTTAGAGCAAATTGTGTATCTTATTTCAAGTTTAGGGTGCTGGGTAGACACACCCTTAGATTCTGCCAGTATCATAGACAGCAAAAAATGGTCCAGAACTCAAAACACAGCCATTACTATCCATCCCAAGACTGACCAGTCACCATGAAGCAGCCAGACTTATCTAATGAGTACTAATCCTGACTATGAAGTGAAGAGATCATCATCCACAGCATGAAGCATGTGATAGCAATGCCAAGCAAAATCATGCCTCTAATGGCTTAAGAGGTAGTTAGCTACATCTGTGGGTGGCATGGATGAATTTCTGGAGGAAACAAAACATAGTAAAATGCATGCCACCACTCTCAGCTGATCATTACATTGCTTTAAACTGAAGTCACCATCTATTTTACTCCAGACTGCAAAATTATATATGCTTCTGCAAGTGCAAACCTTTGTATGAATACCAAAGGACTGAACACACCACTACTAATACCCAATGCTTACCCTCCATTATTAGAACTTGCAACATGAAAATATGTGTTTTAGATTCGCATTTGCATTCAAAATCACAAGACGTTATCAGTGCAAAAATCATATTTATAAGCTGGACAAAATAGTTTTTCTTGAAACATCCTATAGCAGAAGAAAATAAGCACTAGGGGAAATTTAGTTAGAATTTGAATGCTGGGGGAGATAGGGGTAGAGAAAGTGTATAAATGACTGAGTGTCTGTCCACCCAGTGCACCCATATAACATGATGCAAAAGACAAAGTGTGTTATTATTTATGTTGCTATGGACCTATAACAGTTTTTTTTTAAAAAAAGGGAATTATGTATTACTTAAAATCATGCATCTTTGTTTAGGATTCGTGGCAGCTTTAAATATAGGGTGTCTTCAAAACAAGAGCAGCTCCTATTAAATTGAAATTACATCCTCCTTCAGCCTGAGCAGTAACGGGCCATGGCAAAGATATGGTTACTAACTGAGCGTGACTTCTAAATTAAGACATACTACACAGTAATTTTACTTGCTGGGCCCCAGTCTGCTGTTTCTCATTGTATCTCATTTTACAGATTAGATGCAAGTAATTCAGGATTCTTTTTCTTGGGGCTAATTTGAGCAAAATCCAATCCTCAAGGTGCATGTAAAGAGTCCTCATTGTCTTCTATCTATCAGATAACAAAATATGGCTCTTTATGTCTGAAAATCAACTGCGACAAGGTTAAGGTTTGATTATTTTCTAGGTCATTCATTCATTTTCAAATAAAAGAAGGTATCAGCCTAAGCAGCAGCCTGTTTATATTTTTCAGAAATAATGACGACTTTCCCCATTCATTTGATTTTATAACAGAACAACTGGATTCACTGTTCCTAAAACAGTTGCATAAGAGTAGCTGAAATTCATGCTAGAGGTGATTTCTCTTCAATGGTAGATAATATGATATTTTTCATTGTAATGTGTTGTCAGTTTGCCAAGTGATTTGGAATTCTTTATAAGAAAAGGCATTATATAAGTGTAAGATAATCCTCATTCAGCCAAAAAAATTCATCAGCTTGTTTAACTGGCTTTCATAGAGTTGTGCCCTTTTAAACCAGCTGCATAGTTATCCTATACAATGTTCTTAGTTCATCATAGGTGTATTGTGGCTGAATGACAACTCTCAGCTATATTAAAACTTCGACTCCACCAGCTAGATCTAAATGAGAATTTGTGCATCTGTCTGCCCATGAGTCTGACCGTCCATCTATGAGTCCATTTCTGCTAAAACTCCTTCTAAATGATAGGAACTAGGAGCACCAAATTTGGTATGCAGCTTCTTCTTATCCTAAATTAAGGCAAGGTCAGAGTTTTGGTGTCCCAGGAAAATAGAAGTGCCTGGAATAGGATTGCTTTCCATAACACAGAAAAGGAGGGTTCTGAGAGCAGGGACAGGTATGCTCCACAATGACCACTGGGGGCAGGGAGCATAGGGAACAGTTATACTGCAGAGTGACCACAGGGAGCAGTCACAACAGGAAGATAGTGGACAGCTGAAGCCGGGGGGGGGGGTCTCATAAGAAAGAGGTCCCCTTCTCCAAACCCGTCTGCATTGACCACAGCGTTGGGTAGGGGGGAGCCCTAGCAGCCCTCCTGCCATGCCCACCCAGAGGAGATTTGGGCTGGGGCCAGGCAGTGGAACTCCAAATTCGTGTCTCCCCCAGGGGAGCCACAGGCCAGAGCCAGGCAGCACATCCCCATCCCCCTGGGAGAAGCCGTCAGCTGGCAGCATGGACCGAAGCACCCCAGGGAGCTGCTGTCATAAGAGCAATGCCACCTTCACCATTGCAGGTGGCCTGGTGAGCCCCCAAGACTTCCCAGTCCCCTGCCCTGACCTCCCTGGCCTGAGCCTCCCACCTCCTTCCAGGAATCCTGACCCCTGCTGCCCTGAGGCCCCCTCACTTCCCAACTCTGACCTGTGCCTCCCACCCCCTGTTCTAACTCCTGAACCCCTGAAAAAAAATGGGTTCAAATCTTCCAGTCCTTATATGGGGCAAACTCTGAAACTACTGTTTAAAAAGTTAAGAATATATCACAACGTGCTCAGGTATGCTTGTAATTGCATATATAATGTTTGCATGCAGGTGTCACATTAACCAACCCTGAAATAGCTACGGGTATGTCTACACTGCCACACTAGTTCGAACTAGGATGGCTAATGTAGGCATTCGAACTTGCAAACGAAGCCTGGGATTTAAATATCCCGGGCTTTATTTGCATGTTCCCGTGTGCCGCCATTTTTAATTGCCCCGTAGTTCGAACTCCCTGCCCGCTGCTACACGCGGCACAGGGTAGGTAGTTCAAATTAAAGCTCATTGCAGGAGGAGTGTGACGGGGCAGGACGCCTCTGCCCAGCCGAGGTGAACCCGCCCCACACTGAGCCAGCTGTGGCGCTTGCGCTTCTCAGCGCCGTCGGGAAGCTGCGGCCGGTCTGCGCGGCTTGCACGGCCGCTGCTGGGCAGCACGCCGCCGAGCGCAGGGGCAGCCCCGGCATCCGGCGTAGTGACGTCGGGGGGATGACGTCAGGGGCGTGCCAAGGGCGGGTAGTTTAAAACGGAAGGAGAAAAGCCCTGGGGGGGGGGGGAGGAGAGGGAGAGGGAGAGGGAGAGACAAGAGGGAGAGTCAGCAGCAGAGGAGCGAAGCAGGTAAGGAATAGGAAGCAGCCCAGGGCAGGGGCTGGAGTTGGCCCGGCGAGCCGGAGGGTTTCGGGGTTAGAGTCCCCCGCCGGCTGAGTGGGTCTGGTGGGACCTGCTCCTAGGGCCCTGGGCTGGGGCCCGTGAGTGAGGGCAGGCCCGGGCCCCCCTACTCCCTCCCTCAGCTGAGGACCCACCGCCGAGCACCGAGAGCGTGGCTGCTGCGAAAGCAAGCGTGTTACGCTCCCAAGCGGCGGTCGGTATCTGCCATCCAAGACCCTGGCATATGGGGCGAGGGGGTGAACCTTCGCCGTTGCAGACTGGATTGTAGGAGGGGTTGCACCCCAACAACGGGATTTTGGGGGCTCCGCACTCCCACAAGGAGTAACAGTAGTTCGAATTAGGAGCTTTAATTCGAACTACCTAGTCCATGCCGCGTGTAGCCGCGGGCAGGGAGTTTGAACTACGGGGCATTTAAAAATGGCGGCGCCTGGGAACATGCAAATAAAGCCCGGGATATTTAAATCCCGGGCTTCATTTGCAAGTTCGAATGCCTACATTAGCCACCCTAGTTCGAACTAGGGTGGCAGTGTAGACATACCCTAACTGTCCATTTGCACTTGCATGTGCCTAGTTTCCCAGCAAAGTCATTGTAACTGGTCGCATAGATTAAAGATATAATTCCACCTTCATTTCTGTGCATGGATTTGACCATTTGAAACACCAGACAGCCACTGACTTCACAAAAAGTTTTGCCAAAAAAAAGGAGTGAAAACTTGGCCAGCTTACATGGTGGGTGCCTAGATAAATGTGGGTACAATTTAAATGTCTAAGACTCTGCTCATTAATCAAATATCACAGGCAGTACTCATTTTACTGACTTTGAAAAGGCAGATTATAATCATATGCCTAAATCTCAGAGTAATGGGGAAAGAAATTGTGTTGCAGGATAGCCACCCAGAGGACAAAATCCACAATTGCCACTCATTACACACAGAGTAAGTAGAGACAAACTGTTCACAACAACAACAAAGACTGCTGAGACAAAGACTTTATATGGGAAGGAAGGATTATTCACAGATAGCAGTAGAACCTGTCCTTTCTTGGGGCAAAATAAAATAAAATAAAATAAAATAAAATGTCCCAGCAACATCAAACAAGTGCTGATTGATTTTTAAGCAGGGCAAAACTTCCATCCTCATCACAACTCCCCCTGCATCTTAGAAAGTTTTCCTAGCTTTGTCTATCCAGTTTGTTCTATTATCTCCACTTAGGAAGACTGCTGCAATGGCAAAAAAATTGAACATGTTTTCTTACTTTATTCTGCAGTATCAAATTGTATTGTTATGATCATTCATTATTATATATGAGAAGATGTACTCGGTGTAGTTTGGGTCCTTCAGGGCGGGGGGCTGGCAGTGTGCAGGTGGGAGGGGCTGGAGACTAGAGTGTGGGGGGTGCAGTAGTCATGGTTGGGGGTTGAAGAGCCTCTCAGGGCAGAGTATTGGGATGGGGGGGGCAGTCAGGATTAGGGTGTGAGAAGGGACTCAGAGCAGGTGCAGGAGTCAGGGCAGGGGGTTGGGAGGAGGAGCAGTGCAGGGTGGGGTGGAGGGGCTCAGAGAAGAGGCTGGTTGGCCACGAGCTTTTCCCCCTAGGGCAGCCTGGGGTGACGAGGGGCTGCGCATTGCACCTGCCAGCTTCTCTTGAGATTGAGTGCTTTCAGTAGAAACAGGATGCTGTAGTCACTGGGACCAGCCACTAGAGGGAGACATGATTCTTGCAGTAACCTAGATTACATATCAGTGGTTTGAAAACTTTTTTTCATTTGTTGACCCCTTACAGCAGGGGTGGCCAACGTGTTACAGGCAAGGAGCCAAAATAGCTGTGCATATAGCACAAAGAGCAGGCGTGGGGGGGAGTTGTCGAGCAAAAAAAAAAGCCCCCGGCCACACTTTTTTGGGAGGTGGGGGGAAGAGCCGTGGGTTGGCCACGCTTGCCTTACAGATTTCAAATCATGGTGCAGACTCCTTTGGAAATCTTAGACCTGGTTTGCAGATCCATAGGAGTCTGCTCACCAACAGCTAAAAACCACAATCATATAGAGAAAGCACTGATAACCTAGGGCATGCAGATGTATCAGAGATGCCTGTCTAGCTATGTACATTTATGACCCAGAAACAGAGCAGCCGGTGGCCTTCATTTTAAGAAAATCAAACCCTTGAGAGTCTTTTCTGTGTGCTTTCTATGTCATTGCTACCTTCCCGTTCATTTGGAAAAAGCATAGTTCTTACTATCTTTTTCTGGCTTTCAAATTGTAATTGGTATTCATCTTACTCATTCTTGCAGTTTTCATCACAGCAACATCTTTCCTATGCCTCTTTCCCAGCAGTTAGTCAAAAATGGTGTTCATCCCCTCCTGCTGCTTATAAATCTTTTCCCTCGCACACCCCAAATTACCATGATAATTCACGACTCCCAATTAGAGTTAGGGTAGATCAAGACCAGGAAAGAAATAAAAAGCTGCTGTAGCTCACCAGGGTACCAAGACCAAACTGAATAGTGGATTTATCAGGTAATGTACGTCTATGGCTTGCATGGTAATAGCATCTTTCACAGTGCCTTGAAGTCACTCCCCCCCCCCTTTAAATGTAAGGCTATATAGTTCAGTTGGATAAAAATGGCTTGTACATTTATAGTGTATTGCCAAACTGTTCTTGACATACAGTGGAACAAATCACAGAGGATAGGTCCATCAATAGCTATTAGCCAGGATGGATAGGAATGGTGTCCCTAACCTCTCTTTGTCACAAGCTAGGAATGGGTGACTGCTTTATCGTTACTTATTCTGTTCATTCCCTGTGGGGCACCTGGCATTGGCCACTGTTGGAAGACAGGATACTAGGCTAGATGGACCTTTGGTCTGACCCAATATGGCAATATCTTATGTTTTTATTGTGAAGTAGAAACTAAAAATATATATATTTGCAAATATAGCAGATATTGAGACCTTGCAAGTCAGTTTTCCATTGAGGAGAAATCAGTGACACAGAGGTGGGATATTTCTTAGTGCCACTTGTTTATTCACACTGTCTACACCAGTCTTTGAAAAGAGGTGTCCACAAATAGCACATAGGAAATCCTGCATTACAGATGTCTCACTCCAAACATCAGTTCCCAGCCCTGCAGTTCTAAGCACAATAGGTATAAAAGCGCACACTAATTTTCTACTTCATGCACCTAAAGAGCAAGCTGCAAGTTCTTGTTTAGGAAAGATGAACCGTTGCAGCTTGCAGTGGCCGGTCATCATTCACGTAAACAATGCTGAGGTGAATTTCTTTATATCTACCTTTATTCATCCAAAGCATCGCTGAGAGAGTCACAGCCCATTATGGCCTTCACAACCAAACACATCAAACCATGGGGGTTAAAGGATAGCATACAGCTATCAGGTGGACAGAAAATGATGGACATGTGTGTCAGAGAGAATGAGTCTGTGTGGGAAACACAGGGAGAGGCAAAGAGCCGACTGGTATGTTAGAGAGAGGTTTGAGTTACATTGGTAAGACATGGAAGCTTGCCCTACCTGCTTTACCCATTGGCTGTGTCTAGACTGCATCCCTTTTCCGTAAAAGGGATGCAAATTAGACATATCGCAATTGCAAATGAAGCGGGGATTTAAATCCCCCCGCTTCATTAGCATAAAAATGGCTGCTGCTTTTTTCCGGCTCGGAGCTTTGCCAGAAAAAAGCGCCAGTCTTAACGCGGATCTTTCGGAAAATAAAGCCTTTTCCGAAAGATCTCTTATTCCTCAAGGGATCTTTCGGAAAAGGCTTTATTTTCCGAAAGATCCGTGTCTAGACTGGCGCTTTTTTCCGGCAAAGCTCTGAGCCAGAAAAAAGTGGCAGCCATTTTTATGCTAATGAAGCGGGGGGGATTTATATCCCCGCTTCATTTGCAATTGCGATATGTCTAATTTGCATCCCTTTTACGGAAAAGGGATGCAGTCTAGACACAGCCATTCTGTATTTTCGTTTCTAATTTAGTGAATCTGGCACCTTTCCTTCATGCTACATTCATTGGAATTTAAAGAGATGCCATTTTACTTCTTATCTTTGCTCCTTTTACAAACAACATCTTTGAGGGACCGTGTAACCTTTTTTATCATTTACCTGTACTTAAGATGATGAAACCTTTCACAGACAGTGTAGAAAAGAAAAACTTGACAGTTTATTGAAGTATGTTAATGCACATAGTATTGTCCCTCTGCCATGCATGTCAGTTTTCCATTGAGAAGGAACCAGTGACACAGAGATGAGATCATGTATATAGACAAGTTTCACTAAGAACTACAGTATCTTTCAACAGAGGTGTTCTCAAATGGCACATAGGCAAACTTCTATTACAGAAGTCTCAACCCAAACAGCAGTGCCCAGGTCACCAAAAGCAATTCTGCACCATGAGTTGACTCTAGTTACAAAGTTCAAGGTAGAGAACAAACTGCTTTTCACAGCTCCCTATGTACATGGTGCATTACAGAATTAACAGCACTGCTTCAAAGGCTGTACACTGCTCGCGTGCTAACAAAAAAGAATATGCAAGACTATGTGACTACGTCTAGACTTACATGATTTTCTGCAAATGCTTTTAACAGAAAAGTTTTCCGTTAAAAGCATTTGCAGAAAAGAGCGTCTAGATTGGCACAGACGCTTTTCCGCAGAAGCACTTTTTGCAGAAAAGCGTCCGTGCCAATCTAGATCCACTTTTCCGTCAAAAAGCCCCGATTGCCATTTTCGCAATCGGGGCTTTTTTGCGCAAAACAAATCTGAGCTGCCTACACTGGCCCTTTTGCTCAAAAGCTTTGCTCAAAAGGACTTTTGCCCGAATGGGAGCAGCATAGTATTTCCACAAGAAGCACTGATTTCAGACAGTAGGAAGTCAGTGTTCTTGCGGAAATTCAAGCGGCCAGTGTAGATAGCTGGCAAGTTTTTCCGCAAAAGCAGGTACTTTTGCGGAAAAACTTTCCAGTCTAGACACAGCCTGTGTGTATAACAGTGCCAGCTGGTGAATCACATCATAACAGCCTCTTTTGTAACCCTAATCCGTACCTTCCATGACACAGAATGAAGTCTAAATATCTATAGGAGTTGCTAAGTATTGTGCACACTAATTTTGCTGTCTAAATAGGGGCTGTTGGCTTTTTATCTATGTATGCACTGCGGAATAAGTGAGCCAGGTAAGACAGTTCTTATACTGTACCTACCTAACCCTGAGACTCTGAAACATTGCAGGAGTGATTCATCAGATGTTGTAGTGAAGTTTCCATGCTACTGAATTGCTACTTATGGTGTCTAAATTAAAGTTATGCAAATGATACAATATCCCATTATATTAGTTAGCCATTCTGTCATAATTATGTATAACTTGTCTTTGCTGCTATAGAAAAATCATATTTGGCTAAGAAATGTGCTGACATAGTAGTTATTATGGCCAGATTTGTTTCTGAATGTGTATAATGAAATGTATGTCTTGTTTATACCACATTTGTGTTAAATATTGCATTAATGCTGATGGGTTTGCCATTTGTGAAAAATAGAAACAGCCAATAAGAAAATCCACCAATCAGGTTAAAACTCCCTGGAGAACGTTGGTCTCTGGGGAGTAATGTAATTATATGAAGTCTCAGCAGTAATTCACTACTTACAATCCACGTGGGGCACAATTTTCAAAAGCATTTATGTTACTCAGTAACCTAAGTCTCACTTTCAAATGTGGCTTAGGAGCCTACATGCCACAGAAAGTCAATGATATGGAGGGTCCTATAGAGATTCGCAGGAGTCACATTGTTTTCAAATGACAAAAATCAAAGGTTTAGAAAATAGGAACAGGACATTGTGTGAGCTGTGACAGGCACAAGTTCCCCTAAGAACCTTATGATTTTTAATTCTCCTTGCTGCAGGGGGAGCTTCATCACCCTTCACTATTCCACAGTCTTATGACTAGGGATGTAAAATCCCGTTAAACGTAATGTTTAATCAGTCAATTAATTAAATTGGTGAACTGATTAAACAAGAGCAGCCCCCCCGCCCCCGGCTGGGCTGGAGCCCCTCCTCCTTTCCCACTTCAGTGTGGCTACCGCTGCCAGCCCTGTGCAGGGCTGCCGGCTCCCAGCTGATGTGGGGCCAGAAGCAGCAGCCCTAGCAGAGCTGGCAGCCCTATGCGGTTACCATTACCCAGTAAGCATCACCATTAAGGGTGATGCTTACTAGGTCACCAGTTAACCAGTTACCCACTAACTTCCCTACTTATGATAACTTCCAATGAGACAATGACTTCAGCTGTGAAGGACAACACTACTGTCCTGTATCAATATTAAGTAGTTTTACTGGCAGATGGGAGCACCAGCCCTGCCCAGTAATCATAGAATTCTAGAACTGGAAGGGACCTTGAGAGGTCACCAAGTCCAGACTGCCACCCTCACAACAGGAGCAATCACGGTCTATATCACCCCCTGACAGGTGTCTGTCTAAACCTGCTCTTAAATATCTCCAGTGATGGAAATTCCACAACCTCCCTAGGCAATTTATTGCAGTGTTTAACCACCCTGACAGTTAGGAAGTTTTTCCTAATGTCCAATCTAAACCTCCCTTGCAGCAGTTAAGCCCATTACTTCATGCCCTATCATCAGAGGCCAAGGGAAACAATTTTTCGCACTCCTCCCTGTGAAACCCTTTTCTTGAAATGTGGTGCCCAGAACGGGACACAGTACTCCAATTGAGGCCTAATCATCGCAGAGAAGAGCAGAAGAATGACTTCTCATGTCTTGCTCTCAGCACTCCTGTTAATGCATCCTAGAATCATGTTTGCTTTTTTTTTGCAACAGTGTCACACTGTTGACTCGTATTTAGCTTGACCACCATGACCCCTAGATCCCTTTCTTCAGTGCTCCTTCCTAGACAGTCACTTCCCATTCTGTATGTGTGAAAGGAGTCTTCCTTCCTAAGTGGAGCACTTTGCATTTGTCCTTATTAAACTTCAGCTGAAGCCGCAGCACTGAACCTGCTGGGAGAGGAGTGGCTGGAGGATAGGGCTGCTTAACATCCTGTCCTTAGGCATAGGCAGCATAGGGCACCGCTACATTTGGGGCAGCAATGCTGTGCCCCAAATTTAGTGGTGCTCTGTGCAGCTGCATATATTGCATATGCCTAAGGGCTTCCTTTCTTCAGAGACCTGATTCTGTAAAACTATTCACACAAGTAGTTCCATTGGCTTCTTTGGGACTACTCACATGAGTAAGGATCATCTGCCTTTTGCTAAACTGGGTCATTAAACAAAGGCATAAGCGGATTGTAACAGAATAAATTTAATTCTGGGATCCGAATTTAATTAGTTTTATGTTTATTTAAATAGCTTTGCTATTTTAAGTATCTGTAATGGCATGTGCATTTTTTAAAAAATTCTTAAGCATTTAAGTAAGTATATACTTCCCACAAATAACACCTTTTTGCATTGCTTGGGTCATTAAAAAGTTACAGCAGATTTTTAAAATGTATAAATATAAGTCCTGAAAATAACCATGATAATTTGAAATACTTAAGTGAATTTTCTAACTGACCCCTCTTCCTAAATCTCAGTTTGGTCAGAGTGCCTTTTGAAAAAGAAAAATATATATCTCCCGGTTCATTGTCTTCATTATTAAGAGAAACTCAAAACATATTTTATCATTTCAGCAGTGAAAGAGAGTTCTCAAAATGGTCTGCAGTCCAGAGATTATACTATCATTTACCAGAGGGGTAGCTGTGTTAGTCTGAATCTGCAAAAGCTGTGAGGAGTCCAGTGGCACCTTCGTTTTGCCCACGAAAGCTTATGCTCCAAACACTTCTGTTAGTCTGTAAGGTGCCTCAGGACTCTTCGTCACTATCATTTACCATGACACATAATGTTCAGTTATTTCAGCACACGCCGTCTTAATGTTACTATATATGGTCACCAATACTAAATCTGACAAGTCACAGAACAAGGCATCATTGTCAGAGGAAATACACTTTGCTCAGAGGTACTGTGTAAGATCAGCAAGATAAGTTGGAGAATGATTAGACCCAGCATGAAATTCTCCTGATGTCAGATATGCAGTGCATATCCATGAGCTTTGTTGTAATTTACCACTGAGCGTCTGAAATCCCCTTACTCCTATAGAGTGTGAAGCATGCAAATTGTCCTTCCAGGGAAAATACCATACAAACTGTAATGTGTGAAGACAGACTGAGGGTATGTCTACACTACCCCGCTAGTTCGAACTAGCGGGGTAATGTATGCATACCGCACTTGCTAATGAAGCCCGGGATTTGAATTTCCCGGGCTTCATTAGCATAAGCGGGGAGCCGCCATTTTTAAATCCCCGCTGCTTCGAACCCCGTGTAGCGCGGCTACACGGGGCTCGAACTAGGTAGTTCGGACTAGGGTCCTATTCCGAACTACCGTTACTCCTCGTTTCACGAGGAGTAACGGTAGTTCGGAATAGGACCCTAGTCCGAACTACCTAGTTCGAGCCCCGTGTAGCCGCGCTACACGGGGTTCGAAGCAGCGGGGATTTAAAAATGGCGGCTCCCCGCTTATGCTAATGAAGCCCGGGAAATTCAAATCCCGGGCTTCATTAGCAAGTGCGGTATGCATACATTACCCCGCTAGTTCGAACTAGCGGGGTAGTGTAGACATACCCTGAGAGCTTGTGTATACTTTTATATGATTCTGTGTTTTTGGATGGAGTAAACATCTAAATCTTTAAACATGTGCATGCAGTTGTATATACAATGAAATTAACTGTATGTAGTAATTGTGCATGCAGATGACCAGTTAGACATCCCACTAGTCACTTACTACTGCAATCAGCACTATTTTCTTTGGAACCACATTACATTTATGCAAAATGTGTAGAAATTGCAGAGCCTTTTTGCACACCTTTTAAAAAGCTGCACTCCCATCAACTTAGTGCTCTTTATTAACTCTTTCTAGGGTACCTTTATAGTCTTCTTATTGCTTAGTGCTCTCAAAGTGTTCTTTCAAATCTCATGTAGGTTAGCAAGATAATGCATTCCCTTGAGAAATTTCTGCTTTATAGAGTTCAGCAGGGTTACTTTGTCTCACTAATGACAATTTCCAAACATTGCTTCTATTTTTCTTGAGAAATGGAGATTTTTCATCTAACAAAGCACTGGTTTTAAACACCGATTAAATAGAAAAGGAAAATTTGCATTATTATTGAACATTTCTATTTACTGTGGTTGCCAGAGGCTTTAATCAGTTTGGAGCCTCAGCCTGCTCTGCACTGAACAAACATATCTGAGGCACCAGGTGAGAACCATGAGACTGTTTGTATATTTTGGGTCATTATTACAGGCAGTCCCCGGGCTACGTACAAGATAGGGACTGTAGGTTTGTTCTTAAGTTGAATCTGTATGTAAGTCGGAACTGGCGTCAACCGCTGCTGAAACTGATCAGTTTCAACCGCGGCTGAATCTGGACACCAGTTCTGACTTACATACAGATTCAACTTAAGAAACCCAGGCATCCCCAAGTCAGCTGCTGCTGAAACTGATCAGCGGCTGATTCCAGGAAGCCTGGGGCAGAGCAACTCTGCCTCGGGCTTCCTGTAGTCAGCCGCTGGTCAGTTTCAGCAGCGGCTGACTTGGGGACGCCTGGGGCAGATTAGCTGGGGTGCTGCTGGGTTGCTCCAGTAGCGCGGCTCCTCGGCGCTACTGGAGCAACCCAGCAGCACCCCAGCTGCTCTGCCCCAGGCGTCTTGATTCAGCCGCTGCTGAAACTGACCAGCAGCGGCTGAATCAGGACGCCTGGGGCAGAGCAGCTGGGGTGCTGCCGGGTTGGTCCGGAGCGGCGCTGCGGGACCAACCCGGCAGCCCCCAGCTGCTCTACCCCAGGGGTAGGCAAGAAAAGCCTGGTCTGCTGGGGGGGAGGGAACTAGCTGCACCCCCCCCCCCCCAGCAGACCAGGGAGACAGGGGTGGCGGGACCGCCCAAGTCCTCCATGGCTTTGCTCCGTCTCCCTGGTCTGCTGACCTGGGAGACGCGGAGCAAAGCCGCAGAGCACGCGGGCAGCGGAACAGTCCAGGTGCGCCGCGGCTGTCCCACTGCTGGCGTGCTCCAAGGCTTTGCTCCCCATCTCCCTGGTCTGCTGGTCGGGAGACGGGGAGCAAAGCCACGGAGCACGCCCGCAGGGGGACAGCTCAAGCGCGCCCGGGCTGTCCCGCTGCGGGCGTGCTCCAAGGCTTTGCTCCCCATCTCCCTGCAGACCAGGAAGACGGGGAGCAGCTTTTCTCGCCCCGGAGGATGGGGGCGGTGGACTGCGGTGCATCTGGGCATCCCGCCGCTCCCGTCCTCCGGGGCGAGAAAAGCCCCGTTCGTAACTGCGGATCCGACGTAAGTCAGATCCGCGTAACTCGGGGACTGCCTGTATATGGAAAGCCTCAGATAAACTGGATTCTTGTACAAATTAAGCAGATATTCACTGCAGAGGATAGGATGAACATCTGAAGTAGAGGCAATATATCCATGTAATGGAGATTTTCACAGGTATAAATGGGAGTTAGGCAGCAGGGTCCAATTCCTGTTGTCTGGGAATTGGGAGCCAATTAGCATGCCTATACTAGTGAGAAGATGGACCCTCTGAAGACTGACCTTCTAGCATTAGATTTAGCAGGTAAATCAAACTCTGAGGGCAGCCCCCACTGGCTTCTTGTACTCCTCATTCTGCAAGGCATAAGGGATGCCCTGAAGTGTATGCTTCCATTGGCCTTCCAGTGCGTGGACGCTGCCACAGCCTAGCTTCAGGTAAGCCGACTCCAGTTATGCTTTTTGCATAGCTGGAGCTGCATACCTAAAACTGACCTAAATGCTCCTTGGGCCTTTCAGACCAATGGATATTTACATAGTAGTAATACAGGCAGTCCCCGACTTACGCGGATCTGACTTACGTCGGATCCGCACTTACGAACGGGGCTTTCTCGCCCCGGAAGTCGGGGCGAGAAAGCCCCGTTCGTAAGCTGCTCCGGTGCCCCTGGTCTGCTGGAGACCGTCTCCAGCAGACCAGGGGCACCGGGCGGGTTCCCGCGCTTCTGAGGCTTTGCCAGAGCAAAGCCTCAGAGGCGCGGGACCCCCCCGCGGCTGCGGCTTCAGTCCGGGAGCCTGTGGTCTGCTGGGGACGGTCCCCAGCAGACCACAGGCACCCAGATTGAAGCGGCAGCAGCGGCGGTTCCCCGCGCCTCTGAGGCTTTGCTCTGGCAAAGCCTCAGAGGCGCGGGACCCCCCCGCGGCTGCGGCTTCAGTCCGTGAGCCTGTGGTCTGCTGGGGACCGTCCCCAGCAGACCACAGGCTCCCGGACTGAAGCCGCAGCCGCGGCGGGGTCCCTCGCCTCTGAGGCTTTGCCAGAGCAAAGCCTCAGAGGCTCTGCTCCCGGTGTCCCTGGTCTGCTGGGGGGGGGTGGGCAGCTAGTGTGCTCCCCCCCTCCCCAGCAGACCAGGCTTTTGTTTTGGACTCTGGGGCAGAGCAGCTGGGGCGCTGCCGATTGGTTCTGCAGTGCCCGCTCTGGGCACTAGTGGACCAACCGGGCAGCACCCCAGCTGCTCTGCCCCAGGTCCTGATTCAGCCGCTGCTGGTCAGTTTCAGCAGCGGGCTGAATCAGGACGCCTGGGGCAGAGCAGATGGGGTGCTGCTAGGTTGGTCCAGTAGCACCCAGGAGCGGCGCTACTGGAGCAACCCAGCAGCACCCCAGCTGCTCTGCCCCAGGCGTCCCCAAGTCAGCCTCTGCTGAAACTGACCAGCGCTGACTACAGGAAGCCCCAGGCAGAGTTGCTCTGCCCCGGGCTTCCTGGAATCAGCTGCTGATCAGTTTCAGCAGCAGCTGACTTGGGGACGCCTGGGGTTCTTAAGTTGATTCTGTATGTAAGTCAGAACTGGCGGTCAGTTTCAGCAGTGTCTGAATCTGGACGCCAGTTCCGACTTACATACAGATTCAACTTAAGAACAAACCTACAGTCCCTATCTTGTACGTAACCCGGGGACTGCCTGTAGTAAATAGAATGTGATATATACTGACTATCATCCATAAAGGGTAGGATTTTCAAAGTGATTTAAAGCACAATTTCCCTGGATTTCCCTAGCTCCATATCTCTCCATATGCTGAAGGCCATGAGGGGGAGCCGAAGGGAGGAGAAGAACCAAAATGAGGGCCTTCAGGAAAGATAAGAATACTTCACAGAATTTGGAATTAGTGGCCTAAATTTTCAAAAGTGACTAGTGACGCACAGTGCCTGTGTTTGACACTTAAAGGGCTTGATTAGTCAGAGAATGCTGAGCACTCACCCTCTAAATATACCAGACAACTTACAAGTCGGCACCACAGTAATTAGTCAATTTTGACCTGTCAAGCAACTGTCTATAATCTTAGCTTCAAACACTGGTTGCCTTTTGTTCCTATTAATGGCAGTAAAATGCTACAATATACTCACACAATTAGTGAGATTTGGGTTTAAAATGAGGGTCAGCTCTGAACTCTCCAAAGAGGGGAGCTGAGTGGGATGTTGATCATGTAAATGCTCATATTTCAGATTTGGTATCGTATGGAACACGCAGTGAGACAAATTACAGCACAGCTAAGTTATATTGGCATGTTATTCTGAAGACAGCATTGAGTAGTCGATAGAGCACTGTCTGGAACCTGACTTTTATCCCCCAGCTCTCCCACTAGCCAGCTGGGTAATGTGAGGCAAGTCACCTCATTTTGCCCATTTGTCACATTGGGAGTAATGATATTTACCTCCTGTTGGAATGCACTTTCCTATCTTGTTAGCATTTCCCAGGCTATAATACCTGAGTAGATAGAATTTAAAGTTGCTGGGGGGCTATTTGTTTTTAATTACTTCAGCACAAAATATACCCTGGCCACTCTGCTCACATGCAAGGCTGGGGGGAAGGGACATTGGAGAGGTCAGTAAAAGCAGGGGCTGCAGGTTGCAGAAATGTTGGTGGTGCCCAGAATACCCAGACACTGCTCCCCTGTCCCATCCAAAGTCCCCTCCCCCACCTGTCACAGGCTCAGGGAGGAGTTTGTGTGCTGTGTGCAGGCTCTGGGCTGGGACGGGGTGCAAGAGGGGAGTCAGGCTCTGGGAGGGATTTGGGGCACAGAAGGGGTAAGGGGTCAGACTCAGGGGAGGGAGTCTGGGGTGCAGGCTCTGAGAGAGAGTTTGGGTGCTGGGGGATGTGGGAAGGAGTTTGGGGGCATTAGGAAGGGGTGGGAATACAGGTTCTAGGGGGGTGAGATGTAGGAGGGGGAGCAATGAGGGTTATCTGGGGCACGCCCCTCTAGCAGAAGCTTATAGGTGGGAGGTACAAGGGTCTCCACATGCTGCTGCCCACAGGCATCACCCTTGCAGCTTCCCTTTGGCTGAAGGGGCACTCGGGTGGGAGCAGCATGTGGTGACACCTCTCCCCCCCCCCTTCGGGGGGGGGCACAGGGACATGCTGGCAGTGGAGTGGAGCAAGTGGTAGGAAGCCACTCTAGCCACAGCTGGTGGCAATTGGGAAGCAGGTCATTTTAAATCACTTGGGGACAGCAGGAGGGGTTGGGGGAAACAATGAAGGGGGGTGGGCATTACACAGGAGTGGCAGGCAGGGCAGAGGGAAAAACCAGCACCCAAACTTGGTGGAGCCAGGACCTCGGCCAAGAATATTCCTAGTGTCTTGGTACCACAAGCCTACAGAACTCACCCCCCATGAATGCAAGTAGCTTTCTCCTCTGACATCTCCTCCCAAAGGGTAGTTTATGAGGGCAGAGACCAGTGACCCTGTCGGTATTGATCGCATCCCCATATATCAAGGAGTTCCTTTCCCGGGGCAGTGCAGTCTTCCAACTCGCCTCCAACCCTAATACTGAGATTTGCTCAACTTTTATTTGTTAATCAAATATGAAGACCTGACTGTGGGGAACATGCTGTCTGCGTAGTGCTATTTACACCAAAATGTAGGTGCGTGCTTCTGTGAATGTCTGTCTCGTTAATACTAAACCTGGAAAAATATATTTCTATTCAGGCTCTCCAGCATCCCTGATGCAATTCCATCAGCTGCACTCATCTCACCAAACTTCTGAGCTTTTTCATTTGTTCTGCTTTATGTGAAACTCCCACCCTGATGGCCTGACCTCAGAGACAGCTTCTTTTCTAACTCCACTCTCTCCCTCAGCAGCAGCCACAGAACGAGTTGACACATAAAACAGCAGACGCCATGACAAATGGAAGGTGACAAGTAACTGAGGCAGCTAAGTGTGGGCAAGGGAACCAGTAGTAAGTGGAAACAAACATGGCAGTAACTGGAAAGGCAGAATGCACAGAGGACAGGAGAATATGCCAAGTACCAATGAAGACACACAAATCAAAAGACAAAACAAAAACAAAGTGATTTACAAAGATGACAATAGTAGATTATTAACTGGCTTAGACTGAAATGCAATTAAAAGACAAGAAGAAATCACAGGCAGGGAAAACTGAAATAAAAGCAGCTGAGTGGGTAATAACTAGAAGTGGGATCAGACAATAGCACTTTGATAATGATCCCAGGCAGCTTTGGGGTTCTTGGGCATTCTTGAATCAAGCTCAAATTTGGGTCCCTTTCTAGTAAGAACTGAAATTAACTCCATTCTTCCTCTCCTAAGATATTACCTTCCTGCAAATGCCTGATGGAAATAAGTAAAACAAAAATAAATCTCTCAGCAGCCTGTTACTCTATGCAGTGTATGTACAGTCGAGCAAAAATGGGTCACATTTAAATTCATATTCTAGGACAATTGATTTTTTAAAATTTACTTTTTATTGATTTTTCAGATCCAGTTTTGGTCACTGCATTAGTAACTTTAAAAGAAAAGAAGGGGGAAATGGAATACAAGAAGGCAGGGCAATTGATTTCTTATATTAGAAAATCTTATAGGATATATTCTTTTTTCTTTGCAGAAGTGGGTTACATTCTTCCTTCAAGTCAAGCAAGAGCTACATCCATTTACTCCAAATGTTAGCATGTCCCTTTAAGTTCACAGCCTGTATAGACACATGCAAATCATACGAGTTACAATTCTAGAAACAGAACCACCTCAACAGTTGCTAATCAGTTCATTGATTCATGCTCACACAATAAGACAAATTTAGTCTGACAGTCCATGATAGGCGAAAGCTTTTTAGTTAACTAACCCTGACAAAGGGATCTGGATGGCTTATAGCAATGCTGGCCAACCACTGAGTCATAGCCACCTTTAAGCATCGCCTCTGGGAAATCTCAATTAGTCCTTTGCTCAATGATTTCCTTTCCAGAGAAGTCTGAATGGTTTTAAAAATGATTGTAAAACTAATGGAAAATCCAGGAGACAGGGTGACTGAACAAGAGCATTCTAGAAATGAGGAACCAGGAACAGAACTCCTATTATGACAAAGGTCTAGAATTACTATGAGAAAATGGTAGCGAGAACTCTTAAGTACAGCTCCTTGGCAAATGGCTTTCCCTTCTGATGAAAGCCTTAGATTTTTAATTTTTTTCTGCCCCAAATCTTCTAGCATTTGATTTAGCGAGTCTAGTGTAGACCTGTGATGGACTGAGCCGGGTCTGGGTACAGCTGAGGGCGTCCACTCAGGGCGAATTGCTCAACTTCGGGGATCTCTCTAGACCCCAGGCTGGAGACCTTCCCAAATAGTCCACAAACCAGTCCCACAGAGCGCTTCAGCTGCCTGCCTGAAGCTTCACGAGCAAAACCCCTCCGACACCCCAGCAATATCCTTGCCTCAGATTGCCCCAGGCCTCATTCACTGGTGAGGGGTTTTAGAACCCATCTCACCTTCCCCAAACAAGTTCTGTCTGGTTCCAAGAAATCAGCCACAGTTCCCAGGTCAATTTACACTCTGGATCCTACCCACAAATCACACTGAGCCAATCCTTTAGAATCTACAATCTAAAGGTTTATTACTACAAGAAAGAAAAGCATGAGAGTAAGGTTGTTAAAGTATCATACATTACATGCATCAAAATGTTTTTGCACAAAAACTCGTGGAGCATCCACACCTCAAGCACGTTTTTGCAGAAGAAAATTTACAGTGAATCGACAGAAGAGAGGATTTTTTGCGGTATAAGTATTCCTCTTTCTACGAGGAATAACTCCTTTTTGCTCAAGAGCTCTTGCACAAAAAGGTGTGTGAGGATGGGAAATGGGGGGTTTGCGCAAAACCAGCCTATTGAAAGAAGCACAGGTGCCCTGATGGCCATTTCTTGTGAGAGAGTGTCCAGCCAGTCTGGATGCTCTCTTGTGCAAAAGCACATCGCTTTTCCGATGCACTTTTGCAGTGTGGACGCACTGTTGCTGAAGAAGTTTTTGTGGAAGCTCTCTCCCACAAAAAGCTTCTTGCACAAGAAGCGTGCTGTCTGGACGTAGCCTCAGTGCCTTGGTGGGGTGAGAAAAGAGACAAAGAGGACCCAGTGCTCTATATAGACAGGAAGCAAGACAGACACTTTTACAATATTCTGTTAACAATACAGACACTTTTACAATTATTCTGTTAAGACATGGACAAAACAGTCATGTTAATGACAACTTCAAATGCCCACATTCTCCACCTCATGATATTTCACCACTAACATCACACAGTATCACAAACTAAATCAGACATTGAAGATTTGTCATCTAAGTGGGGAAAGAAATTCTAGCTACCATAATAATATTTGATAGGGAAAACATTTTTGAATGTTATACATCTGTCTATCTATAATGGTTTCATTATTTGCTTCCATAATTTTCCCATTTTAATATTGCTCATTAAAACTATCTGCATCAAGAATTAGGTACCATTCTTATTTCTAACTGCAAGAGGTTTTGATGCTTCAGGTGTTAATTCCAAGGTATGTCATATTCCTTCTGAGGCTGCAAATAGCTGGTAGGATTTATTTTATTGGCCACAATTAAAGGTTTCATAGGCTAAAGCCGAGACCAGATCTCTTTATAATAATTCTTTAGGCTACTGCATAATTTATGGCCCTTGTGCACTTCCCATGGTCTAATTTACCGTTCTCTTACAATATTTTGTAACTGTGTCCCATTTATAATGATATATATATCCCATTATAAAACATACCTAATACTTTGTTACCAAACAGCATTTTATATGTATAAAGATGCATTACTACAAGCCAGAATTATTCCCAACCACTCACTGATATACAGAACATAATGGAATTATGCACAATTTGGTGCATACTGTCAAAAATATAAATGCAGTGAGAATTTAATAGCAACGCTACAATGAATACTTCATAAGAGATGCATGCAAACTTCTGCAAACAGTATTCAGCAACGGGGTAAAACCTTGAACTGAGGTGAAAGGAAGAACTGGCAGAGAATGGACTTAATAAAAGAGCCTGTGATGATCTATTTTGTCATAGCTAACACAGAAAATTCATGAGCAATGTACATCATCAAGACTGCCCCAAGACACGAGGGAATGAAAACACCAAAAATGGGGAAAGACTACAAGCTTTACTGAAGGCAGATTCACTAAAAATAAGTTACATTAAGAAAGACAAAACTCCTCTACTACTAAGGTCACCACCAAAGCTGCTTTTAACATGGTGTGATGGGCCGGCAGCGGCCCGCACTCACGCCGACAGGCGGACAGCGCCTGCTCTGGCGATCGCTGCGGGGAGGGCTGTGTCGGGGGCAGCCAGCCTGGAAGGGCAGCCCCGCGGACTGGGCAGTGGGGGCTGACGCAGGGGGGCCGTGCGAACACGCCGCCTGCCTGGGCCACGGGGGCGGGGCCTCCACCCGGACGCCCCGCCGGCAGGACGCCGGGCATGGAGGCGGGTCTGAGGATGCAGCCTCCGGCAGGAGGCTCAAAAGCAGCCTCCAAGGGAGCCAGAGGAGGGGGAAGTGGTCGAGGCGGTTCCTCCCTCCGCGGTGGCAACGGACAACGCCCCCCCCAGGGGAGAGACCGGGAGAACACGGGCAGAACCCTCAGGAGGAGGTAAGGGAAGGCACACTGGAGGAGGAGGCAGCAAACAAGAGGGTGGCTAGGAAGCAGCCCGGGGCAGGGCTATTTTGGAGGCCGTGGACTGACGCGTTACAGGGTGGGACCCCGTCAGCTGGGTGAGGGTGTTCACCTGAACCCTTAGGGCCCCGGGCTGGGACCCGATGAAGAGGGCAGGCCAGGCCGCCCTAGAAAGGCCTCTGGCAAGAAGTAGGCAGGGGAAGTAAAGGAGACACGAACAACAAGCCGACAGAGACAGCGAAGGTAAACTGAGGTTCCCAGGACTAGCAGCCGGGAATTGTGGGCTCGCTGAGCACCTGCCACCCTAAGGTCGGGTCTGAACAGTTGCTCGCGCTCAGTCTTAGGGTCCATAGAGTCGAGAGAGGGGGCTCGCTGGGCCAGGGTCCTGCTCGGTGGAGAGGCCCCGGGCTCGCGCCTGGATAAAACCTGTCGCACATGGCAATAACGTGCTCTCTGTAGACTCCCACCACTCCAGCGATTGCTACTCACCTTCATATGATTTATCCATATCTGCATTCAAATGCAATTCTTTTGCCCTCCGCCCTTCCCCCGGAATTCTCTGGCTATACTCCTTCCCTGCTACATAAAGCATGGACATAACTAATAAAGTGTTAAGATGTTCTGCTCTCCTAGAACACTGTGGGAGTGACCAGCACCTCCTTTCCTTCCTAATATATGCTCTTCTCTACAAAAAAATTCTCTGCTGCCTTCTGACCATTTGAAATATACTCCTGGTGTTTCTCCATAAATGTTTCTGAGACAGATGATTCTTTATCACATTAGTGTATTATAACAAACAGGGTGTGGCTTACCATGCCATAATTCAGTAACACAGCCCTTATTTGGGCAACATTATTTGACCATGTGTGCATTTATACCCATAAAAATAGTAGGTGAGTGTGATGGGGCTCGTGAACCACAGCAGCATCCCCTGCTGGTCATCTTGGGGATTAGCTGTGCTAGTCAGTGCACCCTTTCCAGGCAGTGACTCAGTCCAACTATAGGAATGTCACCTTTGTGACTCAGCCCTCCAGCCATGTCATGATCTGTTTTTCTCCTAGGGGCAGGTACCATCATCCACCAATCAAGCCACTCCCCCAGTGATGAATGCGGGGTGGGGAACTGGGCCCATCCACTACTCCAGGTCCTGACCCAGGAACTCTGTAAGCCTCCTGCTGCATCTCTAAACTTCATTCAATGCTGATTCAATTCCCTTGGCCACTTCCCCCCAACCCCAGAACCTTCTTTGCCTTCTTCTCAGGGCTTTTAGCCAGCAAGTTCCTGCAGGCAAACAGAACTCCCCTTCTGCTCTCTGAGAACTGCAGATGTTCTTTTACATGCATGGCCTAGGGAATGTTTAATGTCTGTTACTGTCAGTTTCTGCCGGTAGAGGCATGTAGTCTAGACATACCCTCTCAGTTCTTGCTGTCAACTGCTCTGTCTAAAACACTGCCCTTGCTGCAGCCTGCTAAGAAAACAGCCCTCATTCCTTCGGCTTTCTGCATCCACTGACCCTGCCGTGCCCTTTAGCTCCTTTTGTACTAGCCTGCTGGACCCTGATTGGCTGCTCCATACAGCCTCTCTCCAATTGGCTGCTTCCTGGGCAGCCTCCCTAGACAGCTTGGCAGACTTGCCTCTCCTGCTCCTTTCCGGGTGGGGGTATGGAAGGCCCCTGAGGCCTCTATTAGCCCCTTCTCCTTGGATATGGGGTGAACACCCCATCACAATAAGATACATGCTGGTCAGTTTGGGGTATAGGTAGTTTTCACTGTGATCAGGCTAGGTACAAAATCTTTTGTTTTCCACAAATGGCCATGTTAATCACTATGCAGGGGAGAGATCCCTCCTAGAACGTGTGCTTCCATAAGGTTCACTCTGAAAATGTGACATACTTGTGTAAAACGCAACTTTGCTCATCCTAGCTGAAATTTGTTGTTTAACATTAACGGTGGAAGTAAATGAACAACATATATCACAATCTATAGATTCTTCATGAAAAATTTGTTGCCAGTATTTAAAATATGAGGTGTATTCCTTAGCTTTGGTTGGAGAGACAGTTTGCATGATTTTGTATCTCTTCATTAATTGAAAAGAACAAACAATTCCCATTTCAATCTTCACATGAATGGAGTGCAAAATTTGTTTTTCATGATTAATTCTCCCATATTTGGTTTAAGTTAACTCTTACTGCTAACTTTTCTGTCAGTTAAATTGTTCATTACAATAGTCATGAAAAACAACCAGCTGCAGTTCAATGTAAAGACACAATGGCCATTTCTTGCTCTTTTTCACTTTTCTTATATTCTACAATGATGACAAATGGGCAAATTGAGGTACAGAGAAATTAATTGACTCTTCCAAAGTCATGTTGCACTAGAGTCAAAAAGAAGTCTATGATTTCCAGTGCTGGTTTTAACCATCAGCTGATCTTCCATCTAAACAAGTACTTTTGTCAATTACAGATGCCTTTCTCTGTCGGGCAGACTCAAATCCCACCCCCCTTCAAATCATGTAGTCAGCAGACCTTGGATCTGAAGAGATATCACCATGTGACATCATATTTAATTTCTGCCCAGTAAGCTTGTGTTTTATGGCATTGCTACCACCAGTTCAGAATTTTCCATCCCTCCTCATGATCTCTGAAACACCAAGCTCACTTGGATTTACAAAAGTTGATTGGAAACACATAACTTTTGCTATTGTCTCTTTGAATGGAAACAAAGCATTGCATACCCGCAATTCAGGGAGACATACGGACAAACTGAAACCCAGAGTTGTGTTTGGATAGCCAGCCCCTACTATGCCATATTTTGGATGCTAAGAGCCACATCTCTACATATTCCAGACTTCTATGCCATACTTAACAATACATATCCACTCCTTCACCAGATAGTGCTGAAGTTCTGTGTAACACAACAGTCACTGAACACCTTGGTTCTTACAAAAGAGTACTTTACACCTCAGTATAAAATGCATCTTGATTTCTGTTTGGTACCGAACACAAGACAGTATATTGCTTTTGGCAACGATAAAGCAGACTGTCATTCTTATTGTAGATTGAGTACAGCTCATATATATGTTACCTTTTAAGTCCGTTCTATCCAAGCTATAGCACATACAAAGATGAATACTATCTCTTTCCAAGCTAGCACAAAAACACTACTCTTTCTTTCAGGAACTGAACAATACTTATCACCATTGCACTGCAATCTTTTAAGCTTATAAATACTTTTATTATTTCCAGATTTCATTTAAGATTTTTTTTTAATCCTCTCTGAAATTTCTCATTTTAAACTCTGCCTATCAGCGTATGATTTGTAACTATTCCTATCAGAGAAGTTGCCTGCAATGCACCGGTCCAGTATCAATTTACAGAGCTTGAAAGCAGCTGTCAATTTTTTAAAAAGGTAAGCCATTGAAATTACTAGTGGCTTAAGTCCACCATCCTTCTAAGCATAAAAAAATCAGTTTGAAATATATATTCATTTTAAACTTCTTAAATAAATAAGTAATCTGTAGTCTAATATTGTGGAAAGTATAACTGATCTACCCTCTTAGGTGACTATTCAATTCTGGTTCTTAGCATAGACAAACTGCAGATGTTCTTTTACATGCAAGGCCTAGGGAATGATTAATATCTGTAACTGTCAGTTTCTGTTTCTTCCATGTAGAGTTAGATTTTTGGATTTTACAGATACAAGAAAGCAGAATGAAAGCAAATTAACTAACTGTTAATTTGACTGGCTCTGGGCTGTGTTCACATAATGATGTGAAATCCACTCCAATGCACAAGGTCAATGTCTATTTAAGACCCCTTTAAATTCTTATTTTGAACTCTCAGTCTGTACTCGGGCTTTGTGTTGGCCCTCTGAACAGGGTGCTCTGTGTGTCCTTCTGAAAATAAGCAGGAGAGAAAGCAAGCATCCACTTAAAAATGCACCTCTGTGAAGGTATTAGACTGTTTCGGTCAAACGTTCCTTTAAGTAACACAAAAATACAGCCACAATAATTCCACTGAAGTCAGTGGAGTTCTTGCACGCTTACCCCAGTTTAAATGAGGACAAAATTTGCCCTTCGATTTCTCTTGTGTAACAAGTTACTCATCTGAAATTCATACCCCTTGCATTATTGTTTTTACAACCTTCCTCATCTTTAAGACTTTTTTATTGATTTTCATAGAGAAACACAATCAAAAGTACAAAAAGTTAATATAGGGTTCCAAATTTCACACTCATCATGGGATCTCCAATAGAACTATGGAATTTCACATTTTTTTCAGCTTGTCAAAGCTGCAAGATGAGACAGTACTAAACCAGACAATAGTATATAGATTTAACACAGTGCAGGGGTGAAGGACTTTTTCATTGGTATCACAATGATAGTTTGTTTTTTGCAACTTGAAATATTTACATCTACTGTATTAGATTCTCAGATGAGTCAGAGCTGTCCTTGGCACACTTGAGAAGTGAACAAAGGTGGCATCACACCGTTTTTCTATCTTTTTCTTTCCCTAGTACTGAGGGTAACCTAAAACCAGTTAGACTACTGATATCATTAGAAGGATTCTAAGTTCTACTAGCTCAGGAGTGGGCAAAAGGGCGTCCAAGGGCCCGATCTGTCTGCCAAGCAGGTGGATCCGGCCCGTGGAGGCTCTGCTGCTCCTTTGCCCCCAGGTCAATTAAGGCCCGGGGGGGGACACACGTGAACCCTCCTCCCACCTTGCCAGGAGCATGTGGCGCTTGGAAGTGCTGCCCGATGCTCTCAGGGCAGGGGAGAAGAGAATGGAGGAGGCTTTGTGCACTCCCCCTCTCCCAGGCCAATCAGGGGGAGCTGCGAGAAGCTTCCTTCACCCTGTCCCAGCCCTGCGAGGAGCCCACAGCACTTCAAAGTGTCATGTGCTCGTCACAGGGCGGGAGGAGGCTTCTCATGCTACCCAGCCCCCAGGCCCTAATTTGGCCTGGGGGTGAGGAAGCATGTCAAGCCTCTTCCAGAGCATGGGTGCCTAGTGGGAAGGGGAGGCAAAGGGGCTCCCACACCCCCAGACCAATCATGGTCTGGTATAGCCCATCCCCTTCCCGTTTAGGCCCCACCCCTTCCCCTTTAGGCCCGGGCAAAATTTTTGCCGATCCCTATATTAGCTGCTCATATCCAGGACACCCATTTGCAAAGTGGCTGAAGAGCAGATGGCACAGATTCAATGATTCTACCTTAATTCCATGGATTTATAAAGGTGTATAATTGAACCAGCTTTCAGTCCTCTTTGCCCCACCAAAGTGGCGCAAAAGGAATGGAACAGGGGCATAGATCTGGCTGACTTGATTTCAAATTTATAAGCGTGCAATAACCCAAACCAGAACAAATAGCAACTCTCTGTCTGAGGAAGATAGCATTCTAAACAACAAAAGCCAACATTGCAGCCCATGATTCCAGAGTCCCTTGCCAACCAAGACTAAAGTATGAGCATTAAAGTATTCTTAAAAATGCAGTCTCGCCCCCTCTAAGAAGTGTGGTTCTGGGTATTTTTGAATAACATTAAAAAAAAAATCTGGAAAAAATACATGCATTTAGTGACTGAATTTGCTATTATACAATTATTTCAATTTTCCCATTCTTATTTGAAATATATTGATCATTGTACAGATAAAATCTAGCATATTTTTACCAAGACAAAATTCATATCTGATGGGACCAAATGCTAGTATTGATTATTATTCCTATCCAGTGCATGTTTGGCCAATTGAGGGGAGAGGTCAGTTTGAATGATTTAGTACAGCATTTTTATCTAAATACATCTTAAAAATTACAGCAGTCTAAAGCGTTTCTTCAGTATTTCACCATCTTAAGACATAAAGTCTCCTTCTAATCTTACAGAACGTTGTGTTTAGCTTTTGTCCTTTTACAATTAATGAAAGCATATTTCAATGAATAAGAATAATGTGAATGCTTCCTTATTTTTTCAATAGAAATAATTACAAGATCCAAGCAAAACACTTGTAATCTTACATGAGGTTAAGAGAGTAACTAAGGTCACCTCAATTTTCAATTAAAATTTCCAATTTATGTGTGTCTCTTATGATATGAAATGGATCAGAAACCCATTGGGAGGCAAATGTTTAAAAAAAGATTCACAAGTTATATTGAAGTAGATGTCCATAACTGTACAGTCCTAAATGTTCGGAGAGCCCAAGATAGTAATTTACTTTTTATTTGCTCATAAACATTAATGGGAAAAAGCCTCAAGAATAAAAAAGGAAAGCAAAATGTCTCTTGAAAAGAAAAAAAAGGTGCTATAAAACGCTTCTTCAAGTAAGACTGCTTTCAGGGTATGATGTCCCGTTAGTCTATACTAGAGTTCAATTGGAGCAAGGACTGCAGGAGTGCACCACCGAGGTGTTTGTTGGTTTGCCATAAGAACTGAATGGGAAGACTGAACTATCCATTTAACTGGACTCATCTCCTCTCACATAGGGCCTGGTCATGCTCTCATTTCAGTCAGTGGCAAAACTCCTCATGAACAGAAGGCGCTAATGCACATCACATGATTTCAGCAAGAAAGAGGAAGATTGGGCCATTAATGAAATCAGAGATGTCCTTCACTGTTTTCTGCTCACTTCCCCCACTCCCCACCCTCCATGCCCAATATGATGCTAAATATATTTTCCACTTCCATCAACATTTCAGAGCAAATACCTTCAAATATGTATGGCCACCATGGCTTCCCCACTGGAGACCTCTGCCAATCACTCAAAGGCATAACTAATGGGGCAGGCCGCCACCTCTGGAAAATTCAGAAAAGCAAAGCAGCACAACTAATATTATGAATCATGATCCTAATCATGTGAAGTGCTGAGCGTCTGAACTTCCCATTGCCACTGAGCATTGAGGGAACTCAGCACCTTGTAGGACTGGGCCTCAGTTTTACAGTATTGGTGACTGAAGGAAACAGAATCAAAAGTTAGTGGCAAATTCTTAGACCATTTGTAACATCACAATATAATCAGTTTGGTCCCTCCAATGTGGATTTTTCACATTCCATAGGGATGAAAAAGATTCAGGTCTACATCTGGTGGGATTTTGATACTGGCTGAGAGCTCACTAAAGGCTCATCGTGTTCTTTCAGTCTCCTAGAAATTGGAAGCGTCAAGGCTTTGATCTCATACAGATATTTCTGACTTCTTCAAAACCTCCTCCTTATCTGGCTGCTAGCAGTGCACCTTTTTATCAGCTGAATACTTTCTGAGGTCTCTGTGGCTGAGCACAAACTACATATCAGTTTTTCTGCTAGGGAGTTGGAACACTAAGGAAATATTATACTAATCCATCAAAGTACAAGCTGATTGTCCATATCTGAATTATACTTTTATACAATAGGATGTTGGTGTTTTTTAAATGGCAAAAATTGTGGCACTTCAATATTTGAATAATTTTAATACAAATGTGTGCACACCTATTACACTTGTGTCTTCAAATGAATGTTGTAAACATAAATTAGTGGCCTATAGAATTATCTGCTTACTGCAAATGCAAACCTGTTTGCAAAGGTAAATTTTTTCTTTCTGCATGTGAAAAGGGCAGAGGATGATGCGTATTCATTAGTGCTAGCACATTTTATGTGTGTCACCTATTTATGCAAGTCTTTCAAAATCTGACCCACAGATTTACTGTTTATAATTACATTTATATTCTTCTTGTTCACTTACTGATTTATTTTCTTCAAATAAATTGAGTTGCTGTGAATATTTTTACTGCTTGTTTGTATTATTTGCTTTGGAAGACATTTCCTTCCATGGGATTTGGGAGTTTTTTCTTTTGTTAGAAATCAAACAGGGTGCAGAAAAAAATACCAAGGCTATTCAGGAGAAATTAATCTAATACAGCTGAAAAACTTGCTAAGAATAGTTTACTGACATGGGAACACTAAATTGATGTCAAGGTCATAGTCCGTTTCATGAAAACAACCTTCATAACTAGAATCCTGCAAATCTGAGGGTATCTACTTTATATCCACAGGTATGCACATCCATGGGTATTTGCAGCTCATTTTTGTGGATATGGATGTGGCTACAATTTTATGGAATTCTTCAAGGGCCACTATTCTTACCTACATGCTTCTAGCTCTAGAATGGGACCAATTGTTAAAATTAGAAATGGTTCCAAGCTATAAATTGCAGATCTAAATCCAGATGTAGATTTCAACATTCCCAGATGTCAGTGCTGTATCACCAGAGTGTGTCAGTGCAATTCACTATAGCAAGATGGATCCAATAAGAATTTGAAAGGCAACATTCAGAACAGACCTCCAACCCAAGATTTCAGGATTGTTTTGATACAGGTATTTGTTTCTACTTACCAGTATAACCATGTTTTTAAATGTTTCCTAATCTAAATTGGAAATAGTATCAACTCAAATTCTGGTGACATTCTACATAAGACTGACTTACAATTTTATTGCTTGTGGGTGGCTGTAGCTTCCCTGCTGTCAGAGAAAGGAAAAACCATATGGCAAAGATATACTTGTCCCAGAAAAACAAAATTTAAACAAAACCATTCACTGAGTAAAAACATTGATCCTTAGGCTGAATTAAAATTATCCTTAGAACTGACAGCTTCACCCTTTAACTCACCCTAGGGCCTGTATCTAACATTTGAACCTTCTTTGCAATTATATGTCCCCAATCACTATGATATCTGAACACTTCCATCCAACCTATCCTAACTGGGGCACTACTGTTTGGCACAAGCACTTAAATGAGCTAAGAAACATTATCAAGCATTGACTAAATATTTAATATTTTGTGTTCAATAATAACTATCAATGATAATTGACTTTTTCTTGATAATCTACAATCTAGGCCATGATTCACAGGTCTCCTTATAATCTGTCCAATCTTTCCTCACACATGCTCTCTGCCCTCACTCTTGATTCCATGCCTTTGAGCTCATTGCCACTTAAAAGAGGTATAACCACTCAGGCCGAATCCTAGATGGTGCCGAGCATTTTCTGAGAGGTGCTGTAGGTACACTTCCCACCTTTTTTTGAAGATACTATTCAGCACTTTGCCCAATTAGGTCTGCCCTGTGCACAATGCACCTCTCATCTCTGCATTCAAATCTCTCCTTCAGATCAACTGAAATGAAACTAGTTGCATACTTAGGCCATGTCTCCACTTGCCACACCGGAGATCCATCTTCTAGAGTTAAATTTAGTGGGTCTAGTAAAGACCTGCTAAATAGAATGCTGAGAGAAGCCCCAGTTTGTGCTAGTACTCCTTGATTCGTGAGGAGTAAGGGAAGCCAACAGAAGCCCACTGTGAAGACTGTGCCAAACTCGGCTTAAGATATGTTGACTCCAGCTATGTTATTTATGTAGCTGAAGTTACATACCTTAAGCTGACCTTCCAGGTCTAGTATGCACCTGGCCTGGCTCTGAGAAGAGGTAGTAGGATTAAGCCCTATAATACGATCATCATCATCAATATACCACAAGAATGGCATTTTTAAAATGCTTTCCAGCTTTTGTTTCCAGCCCCAAATGAGAGCAGGAAAAGTAACCAAACTTTTCCAAGGGTTCATGTTTTGGCCTGGGCTCAGATATTTTTAATTGATTCCAACAGACCTTTTAGGCAACAGGAGAAGGCAGAACAAGAACACGTTTATATACATGAGAGACTAACATAAAAGCTAGAATATTGATCACAGAAATTTTAATTATCTTGCTACTGATGGAAGTAACCTTTGTGGAATTGGTAAGAAAGCATCATTTTCTGAAAGATGGCCCTTTCTTTTCCTGGACACACACCACTAATGCAAGGTGCTGGTATATAAAAGACTAGTGCTACAACCATGCAGCTAATGTAGAGCCTGCCACTGACACGTGTGGATTGGGTTGGGTCCTAAAGGCTTTAATGAATACACAACATGGGAACCTCATTTTGGGACATTTCTCTCTCCAGATAATACAAAAGACATTTCAAACAGAGGCCAGCAGCTTCTGCTTTAATGTAACATTTGTCAGGAAATTGTGTTTTCAAAGTACAATATCGTCTAGTTCTGGGAGGCTCAACTTTTCCACATACATATTTTAGGTATTTTGGAGAAAATATTATGAAACAAAGCATACAGTTCATATAAGGTTAATACTAACTTTTTTCTGAATTAATCCATCATCTGACAGATCTGCTGTGGATCATTTAAAACAATCACATATGCAAACACTTGCCAGAAGGATAGCTTTTTTTTTCCAGACAAAATAAATTCACTTTCTACTAACCACAAGCAATCCTTTGGCACCTTGGAGATTATCCAATATACTCGATCATGAGCTTTTGTTGGGGGTAAAACACACTTCATTAGATGAGTTGGAGTGGAAATTACAGAATCTAGGGGATATATAATAGCAAAAGCAGTTACCTGTCAATTGTAGAGCCAGTGTTAAAGAAGTTAATTAAGTCAAACTAGATGTGTCCTATTCATAGCATTTGATGTGGAAATGTGAATATCAAAGGTGAATATCAAATAGTTGACACTATCACCTTGGGCTTCAATAAAGATATTAACTGGCTAACACACTATAAAGACAATTTCCCATCTGAGGCAATTCTGGGAAAATGCAAGATACCAAGCTGAGGACTTACACAGGAATTTCACATTCTATTTTCCAATGTTAATTAACAATGGTCTGACCTAATATAACTTTTATATGATCCTACAAATAACTGAAATGCTAAGCACTCACTCACAGATCGATGATTCTAAACTAATGGATTCCCAAGTCTTCATGAAGTTTTGTTTTTTCTATCTACTATCTAACTCCTGAAAGAAAGCTCTTTCCCCTTGGTATTTTTGACAATAACAAATCACGTCAAACCAATTTGATAGCTTTTTTTGATAGGATAATAAGACTTGTGGATAAGGAAAAAGCGGTGGAGGTGGTATACTTAGACTGTAGTACGGCATTTGACACGGTCTCTCATGGCCTTCTTATTAATAAACGAGGGAAATACATCCTAGATGGGGCTACTATAATATGGGTGCATAACTGGCTGGATAACCATTCTCAGAGAATAGTTATTAATGGTTCACAATCATGCTGGAAGGGCATAACAAGTTGGGTTCCATAGGGGTCTTGTTTGGGGCCGGTTCTGTTCAATATCTTCATCAACTATTTAGATAATGGCATAGAGAGTACACTTATTAAGTCTGCAGATGATACCAAGCTGGGAGGAGTTGCAAGTGCTTTGGAGGATAGGGTCAAAATTCAAAATGATCAGGATCAACTAGAGAAATGGTCTGAAGTAAACAGGATGAAGTTTAATCAGGACAAATGCAAAGTACTCCACTTCGGAAGGAACAATCAGTTTCATACATACAGAATGTGAAGTGATTGTCTAGGAAGGGGTACTGTTGAAAGGGATTTAGGGGTCACAGTGAATGATAAGTTAAACATGAGTCAACAGTGTAACACTGTTGCAAAAAATGCAACCATGATTCTGGAATGCATTAATAGGAGTGTTGTGAACAAGACACAAGAAGTCATTCTTTGCCTGTACTCTGCACTGATTAGGCCTCAGTTAGAGTACTGTGCCCAGTTCTGGGCACCACATTTCAAGAAAGACGTGGAGAAATTGGAGAAGGTCCAGAGAAGAGCAACAAGAATAATTAAAGGTCTCAAAAATAAGACCTGTGAGGAGAGACTGAAAGAACTGGACTTGTTTAGTTTAAAAAAGAGAAGACAGAGGGGACGTGATAGCAGTTTTCAAGTATCTAAAAGGGTGTTATAAGGAGGAGGGAGAAAAAGTGTTCTCCTTGGCCTCTGAGGATAGGGCAAGAAGCAATGGGCTTAAATTATAGCAAGGGAAGTTTAGGTTGAACATTATGTAAAACTTCCGAACTGTCAGTGGTTAAACACTAGAATAAATTGCCTAGGGCTGCTGTGGAATCTCCATCACTGGAGATATCTAAGAGCAAGTTAGACATCTGTCAGGGATGATCTAGACAAACCTTGGTCCTTCCGTGAGCGCAGGGGGCTGGACTTGATGACCTCTCGAGGTCCCTTCCAGTTCTAGTGATCTATGATTCTATGATTTTTTTAAATAAATTATAGATGGGGAGGCTATAAGGGGATGATGAGAAGTTATATTAGAATGGGTAAAGGAGCTGTCAGCAGCAATGTAAAACAATAATTGGATCTTCAACACTGAGGGTATGTCTACACTACCCTCCTAGTTTGAACTAGGAGGGTAATGTAGGCATACCGCACTTGCAAATGAAGCCCGGGATTTGAATTTCCCGGGCTTCATTTGCATAAACTGGTCGCCGCCATTTTTAAATCCCTGCTCGTTCGAACCCCGTGCCACGCGGCTACACGCGGCACGAACTAGGTAGTTTGGACTAGGCATTTGGACAATACCGTTACTCCTCATTCCACGAGTAACATACAGGGAACATTGACCCTGACCCTGCAAATATATTCATGATTAACTCTGCATGTGAATAGCCCAGTAAGTTTCATGGAGCTGTTTATAAATGTAAAATTAGGCACATGTTTATATGTTTGCAAGATCAGTGCATATACCACAAGATATGATTTTATTGCTAGGAACTGCCTAGTGACACAGTCTATTTGTAAGGTGGACATGGTAACAGTGCTAACAATTGCATTATTTCCTACTTTCACCATCTAATACTGCCTTGCTTTTGTGACTATGGCAGCATTTTGATCTGTGACCGATTTTTCACATATCCACAAAGCTACAGAAAATTATTTTGTGCATGAGAGTTCACAAAGCATAGATTTCACACATCTCTTCTGATGTGGATAAGAAAAAATGAGGAGGGAGACCAGCTGTCTTTGAAAAGTGATGCTTTTCTACAAAGTGGCTCTAAAAATAGTTTTGTGAGGTGTCCATCCATGTTTATTTTGCCCAATGATTCCAAATCAAGTTTATGTGAAAAAGGTGTTTCTTCTCTCAGCCTGTAACCTCAACCTGAACAACAAGAGTTAAGGTAGGTTCTTTATAGCACGTATATCAGAGATTTTACTAGATAAACTCTGCCCTTACAACTGTTTTTCTCCAAAAGGGGTCACGCTTGTGAAAACTGTAAAATTCGACCCTGTAGTTGGAATGTAGTTAACAACTCTGATGGTGCATGAGCCAAAATGAAACCATCTCTCTCCCTCTAAAATAGTTGCTCTTCAAGGCTGTCAGTAGTAAAAACAGATATATTTTAGTCAACAACAAAGCAGATATGATTGGATATACATAGGAAGACAGGCTGAGGAAGACGCCACCATAATTACAGGGTGAGTTCTCAGTGTCCAACCATGTTTTGTTAGCAAAGCATAAAGCTGAATGAGACAATGGAACTTCATTGAATCCTGTGCACTGCTCTGTCCATGCAGCCCTTTGCTTAAGAACATATGAACAGGCATCCTGGGGCAGTTCAACGAACGGTCCATCTAGCCCAGTATCCTGTCTACCAACAGTGCCCAACACCAGATGCCCCAGAGGGAGGGAACACAACAGGTAATCCCCACGTGATTTTTCCCGTCACCCACCTCCAGAGAAACAGAGACTAGGGACACCATTCTTACCTGTCCTGGCTAATAGCCATTGATGGACCTAACCTCCTTATCCCCCTAAAAAAGATGTTGTGTGCTTCTTTTAAGCATAACAGAGTCCCATCCTCGCTCCTCCCCCTCAGCACTCTCCTACAGCTTCCTGAATGCTGTGAATCATCTGTTTCACAGTACTCCTGAAACTCTGGGAGGGCAGGGGGAGGAGTTGGTTAGTAGGGCCACCAGTGGATGAGAGGCATGGGGCAGGGTAGACAGAGAGGGGGGTGGGAGGTTTGGCTGCTGGTGGGTGCTCACCACCGGCAGTCTGCTCCACAGGGCTAATGGCTCTTAGTCACAATCAATAGATGTCCTTGACCCCAGGGTACTAGGGTTTAACGTCCCAAGTCAACAAGTGCCCCTGTTTTCAGGGCACTAAGGCCCAATAGCCAGAGTCAGCAAGTGCCCCTGTTTGCAGGGCAGTAAGGCTTAATGGCCAGAGTCAAGAAGTCAGGGTTTTGCCCCTGGTAGGGAGATCCGGGCCCACCCTGCTCCACCAGGTCCCAACTCAGGGCCTTATGAGCCTAGGGGTTGCCTACCACTCCCTCTCAGTGAGGACTCCTGCTGGAACACGCCAAAGATACCTGGGTGGGAGGGGCCAGCTCCTGCACCCTCCCTGGGTCGCTTCCTACTGGTCCCCGTCGGGGCATCATCCCACATAGTCATTGGGTTTCCCTGTTCCCCAGCAGTGGATCTCCACAGGGGTTGAGCAGTCGATGCCTCTTGGCCTTTCAGCTCCCTCTATCTGGACCACGGGCTGTAATAGCGCTGGAACTCCATGTGGGGAACCTTCCCCTTCGCTGGCGAGCCCAGACTGAGATGCTCCCTGATCTTTTATACTGCCCCAGCACTTGGAGCATGCCCAGTCTGCTTGAAGGGGCAGGACTTCCTCTGCCCAGAGGTTTTTCACTCCTCCCATTCTAGAGGATCTGCACACTCTGTCACACACCTTCCCCCTTAAGAGGGAACCCATCTGGTGTTCTCCCTCTCCTTCTTCTCCCCCTAACACAGAGAAGAAATCCGCGTTGGTGTGGGCTTTACCTGGGCAATGGAATATGCAGTAATCATAAGGCTGTAAGGAGAAGTACCAGCGCAAAATTGGGCAGGGGGCTGGACTTTGGGCAGGAGGCTGCACTTGATGGCCTTCTAAGGTCTCTTCCAGCTCTATGATTCTATAATCCGGGGATTAGCCTCTTTCATGTGATTAAGCCACCGTAGGGGTGTATGATCTGTCACTAGTTTAAAGATTGTGCCCACCAAGTAATAATGCAGGGCATTAATAGCCCATTTTATGGCTTGGGCTTTTTTCTTGATCATGGAAAACTTTGTTTCTCTGGGAAAAAGCTTCCAGTTTAGGAATAAAACTGGGTGTTCTTCCCTGTCCACTTCCTGCGATAGCACTGCTCCAAGCCTAACTTCTGAGGCATCTGTTAGGAGAGTGAATTCCTTCGAGAAGTCCAGATGCACTAGGACTGGTTCTTGTCCTAGTCATTTTTTTAAGTCTTGAAAGGCCCTTTCACATTGTTCAGTCCATTTCACCTGTGGAGGCTGGGAGTTCTTGGTTAAGTCTGTAAGTGGTACAGCAACTGTCACGAATTCTTGGATGAATTGTCTATAATAACCCGATAGGCCTAAAAACTGCCGTACCTGCCTTTTTGTCCTAGGTGTCAGTGTCTCCGCCAGCGCTTGTATTTTGCTAACCATCAGGTGTAACTTTCCGCTTCCTACTTCATAACCGAGGTAAATTACCTCTTCTTTCGCGAAATGGCACTTCTCTGGATTTGCCATGAGGCTGGCTGCTCGTAGAGCTTGCAGGACTTCCTTAAAATGGTGCAGATGGTCTTTCAGGTGCTGCTGTAGATAACAATGTCATCTATATATGCAGCCGCATACTGGTCATGTAGTAGCAACAGCTTGTTTATCAGCCTCTGGAAGGTGGCAGCCGCCCCATGTGGTCCAAATTGCATGGCAACAAATTGTTATAAACTCAAATGGTGTGGGGAAGGCATTCTTGGCCCTTGAGTTAAGTGTGAGGGGAATCTGCCAGTACCCCTCTGTTAAAACCCCTAAATCTAGTCTATATGAACATGCTCCATGTTGGCCCTACAATCCTAAATCTGGCCTGGAGTGGTCTACTATTGATTTGAGTTTTTATCTGACTGTAAAAAGAAGGAAGCAAAATATCCCACACTCCTATGGCACTATATAAACAACAAACCATGCACATTTATATAACAACATGAGGGCTAAAGGCTTTATTGTTACACCATGTGACTGCTCCTTTAGGGAAGATTTATGTTCACTGTACCCTTCTGCACAAGTTCTCAGTATTCAGGCTATGGCACGTTACCAACAACATTCATAACTGTGTGGCAAATACAGATAATACCGGACCAACAAATACATTATACACAAGCTCTTGGATTCAAAAGGTCACTTCATCAGGTACAAACTGCATGCTCCTGCAATACTGGAATTATCTGCCAGATCTACCCAGTCCCTTCTCCCAGAAGATGTGAATACAAATGCCCAAACAGCTCAGAGCAGGACCCCGAAGCATTTCCAAGAATAATAAAGCCCATTTTGCTCTTTTAGGGTTTTGGCAAATATTAAATTTTCCTTCTGCTGACTGCTCAGCGGAAGGGTCAGACGCATCAGAAGTAGTGCAGTGAGTGCCATGTGCCTTTGAGGCTCAGGATACATACCTTCAAAGCAGTCAAAACTCTTCCTTCCTCTTCTCTACTTCCAGGTGTACACAGCTAGGGAGAGAGTATGGGTCTTCTGAAAGAGGCGAGCACCAATGAGTCCTTACGCAGGAATTGCCCTTGCTCCTCTGATGGCTTTTTGGCGAGAATCTCCTCTTAGGTCTAATAGACCTTAGCTGGTGTAAATTATGTTCCATCATGGAAGGCGTCTATGAAACTCCCCATATTTACTATGAAGGACACCTGTGTCGTCTCTCATCCTGACCTTACTCCGAGTCCCTCTTCAATTTTCCTATTTTTCACACTGCCACAGCACCCGATAATGCAGCAGATCCCCACTCACAACTGCCACTTGTCCTTACTGAAATCACATACCCTGCTTTGTACAACAACGTCTATCACCTACAAGCTGAACCTCTCTAGTCCGACATGCTCGGGACCTGACCGGTGCCAAACCAGAGAATTTGCCAGACCATGGGGAGGTCAATATTGTCTAGCAGCATTACTAATGCTCCCACTGCGTGCTGGAGTCTTAGAAGACATTTAGGGGTAAAGTAGAGCTAAATAACAGCACAGAACATGGAGAGCCAGGACTGGTGGCTGTAATCAAACTTTATGGGATCGCAGGAAACTTGGCCACACCCATAAGTGGACATCTGGCTAGCTAAAATCATGCCGGACTACGGATGTTGTCAGACCAGAGAGTGCCAGACTAGAGAGGCTCAGCCTGTATTACCCATCTGGTCAGTCTTCTAAGTCCCCTCCTAGCATCCCCTTCCCCTTCTGTGTATCTTTCTAGTCCCACAATCAGCTCCCCTGCCAGCATGCAATCTACCACATCAGCAACAGCTGCCTGATTCCAGATGCCTCCTGGCTCAGTGCCATTTCTCTTTGTTCAAATTAGATTAAATATGCTTCTTTCTCCTTCTGTGTCTTCCTATCAGTCATGAGTTTGCTTCCTTTGCCAGTTCTTCTTTACCATGTGCTACACGAGGTCTGACTAGACTGACCTTGGCATCCTGGATCTCCAGAGTCTCTACAGGCCTCGCTGCTAGCACCTGAAATTAGCTAAGTTTTCGCCCCCTTGTTGCTCCATCTCCCCCTCCCCAGTTCTTCACACAGATGCCAATTTCTCCCATTTCAAAGCCTCCCCCACCATAGATGTGACATCCCAGGCAAGTTGTTTGTTTATTCTTTCAGTGTCCACTTGGGGCACGTATATGATAGGGCGCTCTGATTCCAGTCACCTCCTCCACTAGGGCATAGTTTCTACAGGGAGAGAGGAGCCCAGGGGGAAGATTCCACATCTTGCCCACATACGGGTTTCTGTGGGTTTGCTCTATAGAAAAGCATTTAGTCCGAAAACAGATTTTTGGGCTCAGGAAATTAAAGGATTTTTTTAAATGTATGAGGACGTGAACATTCCCTGTAACAAAGTGTACATGGAATTTGAGCCAAGGTAAACAGAGTCCTGGCAAATATATCAGAACTAAACCGTGTGTGGACTTGGAAATATTTGAACCTGAACTGACTGTTCCTTAGTAGAGCCTGAAATGAGCTAACTGTAATGAAACTAAAATCTACTGAGCCAACTCATATGGGGAAAAATTCAGGGCAGGCCCATTTAACACTCCTATAGTTCTATAAGCCAAAACAGTAAAACTAATTATATTCTGGACCAATGATAACCCTGTTCTCTTCCTTCCATTCGTCATAGCAATGGCATATGGAGACACTTCTGCCTGCTTACACGTCCCAGTTTAACATAATGTCAGTATCAGAAAAGTATTCACTACTGCTGGGTTGGCTGAATTTAAATACCAAGTATCCGCTATGTCATGCTGTAAAAAGTCAGTAAAATGAGTCAGGTAAGACCCGACTAATTCATACAACTGGGAATAACATCTGAGCAAAGCAGATGAAGGTTAAAAGGCTGTTTTTCATTAGTTCAAAATATATTGATCTCCACTGGCAGTTCTATTCATTAGGTAGTTGAAAGACATCATATTATAATGCTGATTCTGAGCTAAATCTTTGAACATGACCACACTGCTTTATCCTGACATGAGTCATATGCTTCAGCTTGGATCTTCAGAGATATAATAATTTACCTACCAGACTACTGTTATGAAAAAACTCTGTACAATTAAATAGAAAACATTTTTTGCACCGTCCTATAGTTTGGAACAGAAAAGGATATCCCTGCTTTAGAATTCCAGGGGATGGTTAAAACAAACATCTACAGAAAGTGATAGAAATGTAGCCGTGTTAGTCTGGGGTAGTTGAAGCAAAATGCAGGACAATGTAGCACACGAGAGATCCACTTCCTGGACACCACCGTACAAATCAACAATGGAAAATTAGACACCACTCTCTACAGAAAACCCACCGACTCATACAGTTACCTACATGCATCCAGCTCCCATCCAGAACACACCACACGATCCATCGTCTATAGCCAAGCCCTTCGATACAACCGCATCTGCTCTAACCCCACTGACAGAGACCAGAAGCTTCAGGATCTCTACCAAGCATTTATAAATCTCAACTACCCACCCAGAGAAATAAAAAAGCAAATTGAAAGAGCCAGACGAATACCTAGAAACCATCTACTTCAAGACAGACCCAAGAAAACCAACAATAGAACACCACTTGTCATCACCTACAACCCCCAACTAAAATCTGTCCAACACATTATCAATAAACTACAGCCTATATTGGAACAGGATACCATACTCAAAGAGGCTCTGGGAGACAGACCCATAGTCTCCTATAGACAACCACCTAACCTCAAGATGATTCTTACCAACCACCACAGGACATACCACACTAATACCAACCCTGGTACCTTCCCTTGCAACAAACCCCGTTGCCAGCTTTGTCCACATATTCATTCTGCTGATACCATTATTGGACCTAACCAAGTGAGTTATAAGATCAAGAACACATATTCCTGCGCATCCAGAAATATTATCTATGCTATCATGTGCCGAAAGTGTCCGTCTGCTATGTACATTGGACAAACATCTCAGACACTTCGCCAAAGGATTAATGCCCACAAAACAGATATCAGACAAGATCACAAAGAGAAAACAGTTTCTTGCCACTTTAACCAGAAAGGACACTCTCTAAATGACTTAGCCACCTGCATTCTGCTACAAAGACCTTTTACATCTGCACTTGAAAGGGAATCCTCTGAACTGTCATTCATGTTAAAATTCGACACTTATCACCAAGGACTTAACAAGACTTTGAACTTTCTCACCCATTACCAAGACAGTTTCCCCAATTATCACCTGTAATACCATTAACTCACAAACATCCCACTCTCCCTACCTTTAATATCAGCAATTCACAGACACTTACCTTCCTTCCTCCCCCTTCCCACCCCCCCGCATCCCCCTTCTGTTCTGCAATGTGATTTGTCCTTTCATATTTGTTCATTTTTTTTTAATTGTATCCTTTGGTATATATGGTTGTGACTACTTTCTTCCACTATTTGATCTGAGGAAGTGGGTCTGGCCCACGAAAGCTCATCATCTAATAAACCATCTTGTTAGTCTTTAAAGTGCTACATTGTCCTGCATTTTGCTTCATCTACAGAAAGGATCTCATTCTCCACTGAATGACATAAGGTTTTAGAATAATTTCTGTATTGCCCTATGAGATCTCTATAGAGCCCCATGGATTCAAACACATTAGAATATGCCCCAGGATAATTTATATTATAATTTATACATAATTTACCAAAGGGTAACATAGTCTATAGGACTTTTCCATATTTGTGAAAAGGCTTTCCCATGACATGCATATGTTCCTTCACGTTTAAATTTATTGCTTGGGGTGTATGTGGTGGTTTTTTGTTTTTTGTTTTTTTGTTTTTGCTTTAATGGATCATGAACTCTGGGTTTTGTATCTGCCCAAGTGGTAGGGATTGGGGCTGTGAGACTTGTAAAAGTGGAAGAATCATACAACATGAGACATACATTCTTGGCTTTCCTGCTGATGGAGATTTTATATTTGTTCTTTTTTTAGTTCTTTTCTTCATAGAAACTGTAAGTCAGCCAGACTGGAGGCTTAGCCCATCCTTACTGTCCTGAGCTTGCATTTGGTCCAGCTGAGATAGAAGGAGTCACCTCTCTGCTCACCTCATGCTGGGTTAGCTTGGGGCCCAAATAGCCCTTGACATAATTTAGAGCAGCCACAGGTTACAAAACGCAAATTTAATTAGAAGACCAGAGAACCTGGTCCTATGTGGATTTTTTTCCATATTGGCTGGGAGCTTATGGGTCTTTGAACCTACATATGGAAGGTTTAGCAAATGTGGCAATGAGGAATGTATCACACAGCAAGCACACCACAAAAAAGGAGTCCAAATTGTGCCCTCCATAAATGTAGTATTTTGTATCATTCCGTTAGAACATAATGTTATTTTCATAAAGGAGCCAGTGTATATTTTAGATACTTTTTCAAGTTCTTTATAAAGTGAATGGGTCCATCACCAACCACCTGTGCAGTGTTTAAGTAAGAACGCAGGACTGGACAGCAGATAGATTGTAGGTGTAGAAATGAGGTCTCTCCATCACCCTTCCATGTCTTTTCAATATGTGGAGCATTTAGCTAGTGGGATGCATAGTTTGTGGACCTGCTGGCCACATCCCACACCAACAGTCTATGGACCATAAAGAGAGGCAACTTGGAGCACAGTCTTAGGACCAACAAGAGCAGCAGAGATCTCAGGGAACTCCCTATACAGAAGACCTGGTGTCCATGTGTTCCAGGCCCTGCTCACTTTTGCATCAAAGAGCACTTTCAAAGTAACTGAGTGGATGATATTTTTATTCTCTATCAAGCATCTCTGCTTGTGGTGTGCAACCCAAATCTGGCATCCCCAGGAATAAGAACAACAGAAGTGAAGGAGGGACAAGGGGGTGCCCTCTCAAAGTTCAGTTTCTGCTATTCCACACAGGTACATGCCCTGTGCTTGCTGCTAAAAGAAACACAATCCAGTAGACAACTCCCAGGGTCACTGATGGCACCTTTCATACTGAATTCAACAGGACTGTTTTGACTAAGGAACAATCTGTTGCATTTTTGTCCTAGGTTAATCAACAGCATCAAGGCTTCATACTCCTCCCTTTGGCTTGCCCCTGCAATGAGGAGGTTCCCCGATGGAACACTGCATTTTCAAAAATGCTCCCTGAACATTTTACATTTCTCCTAAGCTTAGCCAGGACAGGTAGGAATGGTATCCCTAGTCTCTGTTTCTCTGGAGGTGGGTGACAGGGGAAGGATCATGTGAGGATTACCTGTTGTGATCCCTCCCTCTGGGGCATCTGGCATTGACCACTGTTCAGAGACAGGATACTGGGCTAGATGGACCTTTGGTCTGACCCAGTATGGCCGTTCTTATGTCTTCATGTGTTTGGAAGCCTGAAGCTACCTAAAAGTTTTCCTTTGCAGAAAATTAAATTGAATAAAACAATAAAGGGATGGGAGATTTTTCCCCCTCTCCCCAACACCAATAAAAAGTGTTTTGGTTTTCTGTTCATGAGTATTTTCCTTTAATTTCAAATACATCACATCACAGGGACTAGCCATGAAATGTAACACATCTCACTATAACTCCATTACTAGTGGGACAGAAAGAGGCCGGAATCAAATTCATCCCAAGAATTTGCTGAGCAAAGTACAGCTCATCAGGAGAAAAGGAAAGCACGTTGCTCCCAGCAGTAATATATGAAGTTATATCCATCGACAGCACAATAGCTTGGCTACCTCCCCACAACAGTCGCTCTATCATTATTGATTTTGGTAACAAAATGAAAACAGCTATATTTAAAGTGACAAGCATTCCTGGTTCTTCTAGTTCTATAAGTCAAGCTAAATGTCTCTGTCGCCTTTGTTCACTGCACCTGTATCCCTGCTCACATTTTTCTTAGTTGCCGCCTATATTTTTTTTTCATATTTAGTTCCTCCCTTTGTTTCTTTTCCCCAGTGTGGGATGGAAAGAAGACACCACACAAAAACAATAGAATATATATCTGTGAAATTAATTAGGCATGTCTAGTCTTTCATAGAGAGCACTTCAGAACCCAGTTGTGGCATTAACTATTCTGCAGGTTGGCATAATTATTAGAATCAATTTTTATCTTATTCCCCAGGCATCCATCTTTACCATCTTGCTTTGGACAATAAGCCAAATGTGGATAATTAAATTAAGCTAAGGGTTCTCAAAACACCACTTATTATCATAATCACCCCTCCCTCTCCAAACAGCTCTGGGTCTTGATCTCTGAGGACACAGGGTTTTTTCTTTTAAGTAGCTAGACACTAAAACATTTTCAAGCATTATTTGAAAGCATTTTAGAAGATCTCACATATGGGTAATCAAAAACTTAGTGTAATAATAAGGTCACTAACTTCGTGCACCAAATCCAGACTACACAGAGTATTAAAAGGAACTTCAGGGAGTAGCTGAGTTAGTCTGTAAACTTAAAAAACAAATAGTCTGGTAGCACTTTAAAGACTAAAAAACCATGTAGATGGTATCTTGGAAGATCGACTGCAGTAGCATTGATCTTCTCGGTAGTGTAGACATACCCTTAGAGATTAATAGCTACAGTTTCTGCATATGCCTTATTTGAGACTGAACATACAAAGGATAAGTAGAGACTTGTGTTTGTGAAAAAATACAAAAAAGCTTTATACTGAATCACCAGAATGTGATCCCTGCAGAACCCCACACATTATGCCCTTTCAGCATCACTGTGATCTATGAATAACTACTCTCTGGGAATAGTTATCCATAGAAGTATTCACCCACTTATAGTAGCTCCATCTAGGTTGTATTTCCCTAGTTTGTTAATGAGAAGGTCATGTGACACTGTATCAAAAGCCTTACTAAAGTCCAGACATACCATATCTCCCACTTGCTATCAGGTTGGTTGGACACATTTTATGCATAATAAATCTATGCTACCTATTGCTTATCCCCTTATCTTTTAGATATTTGCAAACTGATTAATTAATGATTTGTTCTATTATCTTTCCTAGGCAGTTAAACAGAAAAACATGCATTTTTATTCAGTGTTAAATCCAAAACAGATGTTCTATTTCATGACACCTGTTTGTATTTTGATAAATGATAAATATTAATAGTAGCCTCACATAGAAAGCATTATGCTTTCAAAGGCATTAGAAATAGGGTCAGTATACCCTTTGTCTTGTGCAGTAGTTACCAAATTTGAGAAGCTAGCCATGCCATCTCAGGGTCTGATCCTGTGCAATTCTCAGTGGCCTGGTCTACACTACAGTGGAATGTTGACTTAAGATACGCAACTACGGCCATGTTAATTATGTAGCAGGAGTTGATGTATCTTAAATTGCATTTCTACACTGTCCACACAGTGAGGAGTTGGCAGAAGCAAACACTCCTGTCAGCTTCCCATACTCCTCATGAGGAGCAGGAGTAAGGGCACTGATGGGGGTGCCCTATGAGTTTGATTTAGCAAGTCTTTACTAGATCCACTAAATCAAACCCCAGAAGACTGATCACAGCAGGGTCAATCTTCTGCATAGTGTAGACATGGCCAGTGTGCCCCAACAGTTCTCTTTAACATAAGCAGGAGTAAGAGTGCTCTGCACACTAATAAGAGATATTCAGAGTGCTGCAGAATTGGGATTTATTAACTAGCAAAGCAATAAAGGAGTAATAAAACGGGTTACAGAAATTATATTCTAATAAACAAATCATAACAATTTGCCTTTCCATAGCATTTTGTCTGATCATCTGAAAGTACTTTGTAAAGGTGGGTAATAATAATAATAACTAGGGAGGCTGCACCCTCTGTTCACTACACTCTGGCCCCTTTCAAATTACTGAGAGAGCCTGTTGACACTGATGATGTGATGACATCATTCTGTCACCCAACAGGAAATTTTTTTTTATATATTTTCATTCATCTGAAGAAGTGGGTTGTTCCCATGAAAGCTTGTGATACCATCTATATATAAGGTGCTTCAAGACTATTTGTTGTTTTTTAATTTTTTTATACATAGAGAGAGAGAATTTACTGTTGAGGGAATACAGGACTATAGACATTATGGGCACATCTAGACTGCCTACGGCTTTCGAAAGAAGATATGCAAATTTGGCGCGAATTTGCATATCTTCTTCCTATCCCATTTTCGGAAGAGTTTTTTTTTTTAAAGCAGTCTAGACATGGTTCTTTAAAAAAAACAACCTTTTTTTTTTTTTTTAAAGAACCCTGTACACCTCATATTTTTTAAGAAGAAGGGTTCTTTCAAAAAAGAGGGGGGTGTTGAAAGAACTGCATCTAGACTGCTTTTTTTTTCAAAAAAAACTCTTCTGAAAATGGGATCTGAAGAAGATATGCAGATTCGTGACAAATTTGCATATCTTCTTTCAAAAGCCGCAGGCAGTCTAGACGTGCCCTATGTTACATACTTTAGGCCAAAGAGTACGCTGGCTCTGATTCCTGGACTTTACCAATCTCATTGCTTCCCAATTTACTGAATTAAAAACAAAAAAAGTAGAAACTTCAGTTTTTAGGAACTGTTGAATTTCAGTTATAAAGTACAGTACCCAAAACATGTTCCTGTAATTCAAATAGAGGTAATCCCATTTTAATCAAGGAGACAGAGTAAGGCCTATTAAGGATTGGAGTCTAACTTTTTAGTTACAGCATAATGACCACATAAGCATTTGAGTGCTTGGGTATAACAAAGTTAATCTTAGACAGAAAGATCAGTTTCTATAATGTAGTAACTAGCTCAACAGTCATCAGTAAAAGGACACACAAAAAGGAGTTACATGCTACACGTCATACTGAAAAGAAAGCCTGCAATGGTGCACTAAGTAGAATAGCTGGTCTCAGGAAAATTGCACATCATTTCACATTTAAAATGTACCAAGGAATATTTCCAGTACCAGGAATCTAAACCTTTAGTCCATATCCTGATAAGACCAAACAAATTAACTGTAAGCAGACATGACTGTCGTCATCTTGTCAGAAAAACAATTCAGGTTCAGCAGCAAGTGTGGGAGAATGGAGAACAAGGTGAAAGTCTTACAGCTGGAATCCCAGATGTTAAGGGACCTTAGTGCGAGTGGCTCAGGATAAAAGCAACCATAAAAGTTAAACTGCACTGTACCAACTTGAATACTTCAAGATGACTTTGCAAATGTGGCTGGTGAAACAGTATGAAAGCTACTTACTATAATAACTTTCAGCCCCCAGAAGACTAGAGAAAAAAGACAGTTGTTAATGCACTTGACTGGTTCTTGAGTATTTGGGGTCCAACTCCCAGCTATACTACCATCTTCCTGTGTGACCCTGGGCAAGTTGTTTACTCTTTCACTGCCTCATCTGTCAAATTGGAATAATAAGAATACTTCCTTCTCCCCCCTGCATTAACTATGTAGCACAGTGGTGGGCAATAATTTTTTACTGGGGGCCACTTTAGAAATTTTTGAAGTGACCCCATGCTGCTCCAGAAAGGGGTAAGGCCTCTGGTGGAAGGAGCAGGGACAGGATACTTCCGTGCTTCTCCACCCGCAGATCCTGATTGGTCTGGGGATGGGGGAGCACACAAAGTCTTTACCCCACCCCCAGAGGGAACCGCCAGCTGTTCTGAACAGCTGGTGGTTCCCTCTAGGTACCCGTGCCCTTGGCAGTGGGAAGAAAATTTGAATGTTCCCCCTGCTGCCCCCAGGTCAATCAGAGAGCACGTGAAGTCTCTTGTTCCCTGCCCCCACCCTACAAGAGAGCGCCATGCTTAGAGTCAACCAACAGTTGAGCAGCAGCTGGAAGTTGACTTTAAGTGCTAAGCCCCTTTCAGGGCAGGAGGAGACTTCACACGCTCACCCCTCCGACAAGCCCAGATTGGCCTAGAAGCACTGCACCTCTTGTAGGGCAAAGCCTGTTGCACCTCTTGCAGAGCGGGAGGAGACTTTGCACACTTCCCCCCGCCCCAGTCCCTGATTCGGCTGAGGATGAGGGGAATCGCAGGATCTCTGTTGGCCGAATCAACTTGCTTGGTGAGCCAGATCCGGCCCACAGAGGCCCTTTTGCCCACCTCTGATTTAGCATTTTAAGCTCTTTGGGGCTAAGGCACTTTTCATACTGTGTACAATGGAACCCATTTATTGAATGTAATATCTATCAGAAATAATAATAATAATATATGTAACAGATATGGGCATCATACAAATTACAAAGCTTATCTCTCACCAACAGAAGTTAGTCCAATAAATGATATTACCTTGCCCACCTTGTCTCTCCAATATCCTGGGACTGACACAACCACAACAATACTGCATAATCCAATACTGGTCTCTTGAGACTAAGAAAACTTTGAAGTGATGTTCCTTATTGTGTCTTATTTGAGAGAGCATTGATTTGTGTGTGCAAAACCTCACATATGTCTTCATGGTTACAAAGCTTGCCTGTAGAAATAAAATGGTTCAAATGTTTAAGCAGAGGGAGTTGATAATTTCTCCAGATGCAGCCAAGAAAGTAGGCTTAAAATGTAGCCCTTCAACTTCACTTTAGTCATTGAACTTGAAGGGGTACATTCTCAAGAGGTGTCACAGCCCAGTTTCTAAATTAGCTTGAGCAAAAATGTTCATTTGTGATCATCATATCCAATTTGGGCATGAAAATACTGTTATGAGATGAAATTTTGAAACTGCTTTGGAAGATTTCAGCATGAACAAGAAACAGTACAAATAAAAAGAAGTCTAAAGAAAAGTCTGTTTTATGCATTAGTGCCACTGGCAGGTTTTGTTTTAATAAAAAAAAATCAACCTAACATAGATCATTGAGGCAGAAATGTGTAGGTAAAGGTCAGCACAAATGCAAAATTGACATCTCTTAATATCATGTGATGTGGAAAAAATACCAGTGGTTCTCTTTTGACTTCAGATATCAAGATGATTATAAACCATGCCAATTATTGATGCCAGAAAATTAAAGGAAAGTCCTATTTGGAAATGGATGACAGAGAAACAATAATTAATTAGATGAGGCCAAAAACCACAATAGAAAAAGATCACATGAAGACTGATAAGATCACTTAAGATCTACAATAGTAGATACACAGTCTACTGCTTCCTCAGTAAACAAAATAATGATGGATTGGCTATGTCAGTATAACCTAAGTGAAAATATGATTGTGAAGGGTGTGATGACAGTTCTGGTTTTCAAGAAGCAATTGTTTTCTTTAGAGCTTTGCTTTAGTTTTAGAGATGCACGAGGCAGGTAGAGACAAAAGGCCACAAAAGGGAGAAAGTTAAAAACTGCCTATGAGGTCACGTTAAAAGGGTGCAGAGGTTAAGAAAAACTTAACCGTGTTCTCAGTGTCAGGAAGACACACAAAGGTAGGTGTCTTCCATTCTTAGAGGCTATTTGTATTGGGTATTAGATGAACAGGGAGTCCCCGCTATGAGTCGCCCCGTATACATCCATTTCACACTAAAGTCATTGACATTTGTAGGAAGTGAGGAATTATAAGTCCTCCAATTCCCCACTATAAGTCATGCAAAATAGTCCCCCCAATTTGCTTAAATGGAAGTCAGCTGCGGGGAAAAAAAATTCCCCGCTTTAAGTTGTTTTCCTATAAGTCCAAGTTGTTTGATACAACTTATGTATCGTAAGCCTGAGAAGAAGGCAGATGATCCTAAGATCAACTGCCCGATTTCTCTAATCAGCACCACTTTTAAGCTGTTAGAGAGAGAGACTGGTATTGAAATGATTGTTGCCTTTAGTCGACCTGCAATTACCTCATTACCAGACAGGGTTCCCTCCAAGCCTCAGTGCTAAGAATCAAGTGATTTCACTGAGTTCATTTACTGAAGATGCCTTTGAGGCAGGACAGAAGATTGGCACTAGTTTTGTTGACTTTTTGTCACATGCAACACAGTTTGGCACTGAGAACTAGTCCTAAAAAGATACTCCATGTTCCTAGATGAGAAACTTGTAGAAATCTTTATGCAAATGATTTCTAACAGAACAGCAGTTGTCAAGTGTGGAGATAATTCAAGTTACCATTGTCATATGAACGACAGACTTCCCCAGGGATCTGTATTCACTCCAATGCTTTTATATAGAGAGACACACCTGATCTGCCAGGTAGTTTGGCAGCTAAGTTTGTATACGCTAATGACATCTGTTGGGCAGTAGCCAAAAGACACTTTAAGGAACTCAAGTCCTTCTTGTCTGACCTTGATACCTTGGCCAAGTTCTTTTTGAAGTGACAACAAACATTAAACATGTTAAAGACCATCATCTTTTTTCCATCTCACAAATTAAATTAGCTTTTCGACAGTTACAGGTATTTTGGAACATTCAGCCAATTATTTTTGAACCATATCCTGCTTAATTGGGGATAACGTTTAATTGCTGTCTGTCCTTTCAACAACACGTTGAGAAGACAAAATGTAAGAGTCACATGAGAGTTGTACTCCTCTGCAGGCTTTCTAGCCAGCCATTGGGTGCTAGCGCAGCAACCTTATGGATATCTGCCCATGACCTAATTATTTCACCTGCAGAATATTATGCGGCACATGTTACTCTAAATTGTTACTGAACATAAGAACAGCCGTACTGGGTCAGACCAAAGGTCCTTCTAGCCCAGTAGCTTGTCTGCCGACAGTGGCCAGTACCAGGTGCCCCAGAAAGGGTGGACCGAAGACAATGATCAAGCGATTTGTCTCCTGCCATCTCTCTCCAGCCTCTGACAAACAGAGGCCAAGGACACTATTTTATTCTCTGGCTAATAGTCTTTTATGGACCTAACCTGCATTGAAGCAAGTTGGACTTAGTTTGAAAAGCATATTTAATGCTATCACTGGTATGACCCGGACAACGCTAGTCCCCAATCTTCCAGTCTTGACTGCTATTGCTCCCCCAGCACTTAAAGGTAAAGTCAGAGCCCTGGACATATTACTGCATGGAGACAACTATTGAAACAGTTTACTTCACAATTTCATCTCAAATCACTTGGCTTAAGTCATTTTTAAATGCTTTTACTCCTCAGGCAGTACATCAGATACATCCTTTCTAAGGAACCATAGCAACAGAGGCTGGGGCTGTATTTGGGATCAATAGTGCAGTTCTTGGCTGACAGACAACTCAAATCTGCACCCCTAATCTCTCTGGGTCAGCTCCCTCATGCTCCTCAGATCAACCACATGAAATCAAAGTTCCTTCTTCATACAACAGGATACATTATTGCCATGGGTAGTTTAACCTACATCTTTACTACTGGGATTTCTTGAGCTCCCTGCTGATTGCTCTGAACAGACATATATTTACAGAAAGAGGGGAAAAAAACAAATGCCTGGACACCAGCTACTCCTACTCCACTGAAGTCAATGACAAAACTCCCATGAACTTCAGTAGAGCCAGAATTTAATTCTTGATTGCAAACTTGGAAATCAAATCTTATATGTAGGGGCCGTTGTCAGACCCTATCAAGGGGCATGAGGGGGGGAGGCAGGAAGGCCATTTAGCCAGGGCCTCAGTAGACAAAGGGGCCTCAAATTTTGACTTTGTTTACCAAGTCACTTCCATTTATTACACACCTTGCAGTTATATCAGAGACAACAAAAGAAGCTATCTATACCCACTTGATTTAAATCATTGTGGGACCTTGGGCCTTCACAATTTTTTCAGTCACATCCGAGTTTTCATCTGCGTGACTGGAGTAGTTTCTGTGATTAGTCATTCTACATTATGAAATGCTGTTGACAGTCTTTGCATAGTTTAGAGGCTTTGAAAGTCATAATTAATTCTGTTACTGTAAAGTGATTTTGCTTGGTCTGAGGGTGAGTTTAACCTTTAAATGAGATGTTTATCTGTTTTTTTATGTGTCTTTGTATACAATAACCATATCAGGCTCAGCTGTAAGCTACCTCTTCATCCAGTTTTAGATTCACCTTTAAAGGCTTTTTTGTGATAATAAACTTTTAATGCTCCTTATGTAATAAACTTTATATCTAATCTGGCAATCGCCCCATGTTCATATTCATATAAGAGGAATTTAATAACAAGAACATGTTAGCAGATGCAATTTCCAAGACTTTGAAATAAGGCTATTAGGGTCATAATAAATAACCGCCAAACCAGTATTATATAATATTCATTGCAACATAAATATAATTAAAATTTTGTATATCCAATAGCCTTTAGCGAATTAATTTATTTTGTGTAACCGTATTTTTAAAGAACCTCTTTATAAAAATGAAGTAAAGATTTGAAAGTGGTGCAAGTAGGAGACAGCGAAAGCAATAGAGTGAAGCAGCAGTTAAGAAAAGACACCTCAGCCATTAGACAGTGACCATACTGACAGTGCGACGAGGAGTCCTGTGGCACCTTATAGACTAACTGAAGTGTAGGAGCATAAGCTTTCGTGGGCAAAGACCCACTTCGTCAGATGCATGTCTGTGACACTTCCAATTCTGATGATGCATGTCTGTGACACTTCCAGTTCTGATGATACTGACAGTGACACTTCCAATTCTGATGATGAAACCTTTGTACCTACAAATGACATTTCAAAATGCCTCAAAATGAGGAGGTCATTAATCAAGACACAGAAATGCCAAAAGTAGCAATAGATGCAGAATCTATGTTCAATTTAGAGAATATGCAGGCAGAAAATGAGGATCTTGGAGATGCTGCACAGCAAGAGCAAGAACTTATGACTAGCACAGGACACAGTAAAACAACCGTGGCATCAGAACCTGATATTGGACTTTTTGATAAAAACCATGTTGCTCAAATGCAGTCGTTTCTCAAAGTTAGTTGTTTACAGATTCCAAGTAATATACTGAAAAATGCTGAAAATCATGCTTTTCCTACTCATCTGCTGACAAAAACTCTTCCAAATGGAGAGATCTACACAAGAGACTGGTTCTGCTGAAGCATGGAAAAGCAGGCCTTGTACTGTGTACTCCATTTAATTTTTAACAGTAATACTTCAAATGTATCAGTACTGTCTGATCTATCAGGCTGGAGCATCAATAGAGGTTGTAGGAAATTGAAAGACCAAATACTTGCACATGAAACTTCAGTATCACATAAAGATAACTGTTACGTGGAAATCAGCTAGTAGAGTAGCATTAGCTGATAGTTCAATTGAAAACTTACTCTTGAATGAAATAAACACTGGAAAAAACTTGAGTGTATATTGAATGTCATTCTTTTTTTCTTTTTGAATGCAGATTGGCTTTGTTTGGTTCCAGTCAAGGTATTGGTGACCCTACAAATGGAAACCTCCTTAGTATACTTGAGCTTCTTAGCAAGTACAACCCACTTTTATCAGGCCATGTTAAACGTGTTCATGAATCACAAGAAAATGGAAAGTGCATGAAAGTCCATTATCTATCTACTAGAATACAAAATGAGTTTATTGAGCTGTGTGGGACATTTGTGCAAACAGCAATTATTGAAGAAATACGATATGCGAAGTACTTTTCAATTATTATTAATGCAACTCAAGATCATTCTCATAAAGAACAGATGACCTTGGCTGTTTGATATGTTAAAATTGCAGGAAGTTGAAAGGTTTCAATTAAAGAATGATTCATATTGTTTGATAATTTCATGAAAAAAACTGGAAAAGAAATTGCTGCTCACATATTAGAAATTCTGGAAGGCTTCAAATTAAATTTTCAAGTGTGCATTGGCCAAGCCTATGACAATGGATCCAATATGGTGAGGAAGTACAACTGAGTATAAGCAGTCCTTCTTAAGCAAAATCCAAACTGTATTTTCTCCAGTTGTGGCAACCACACATTAAACCTTGTTGGCATTGATTGTGCTGAATCATGTAAGGAAGTAATAACATACTTTGGAACAATCCAGCAATTGTACAATTTTTTCAGTTGTAGCCCTCAAAAGTGGGAAATTCTGAAGTAGCGTCTGCCTGTTTCCCTTCACGCCATGTTGACAACGAGACGGTCAGCATGAATTGATGGTATTAAACCAGTTGCACAGCATTTGGACTCTGTGAGAAATACTTTAAGTGAACTTTAATCTCTTACTCTCTCAGAGCAGGCTCACACTAAGCTTAAGTCAATTCAGAAGTATACATCCAAATTTGAATTCATTTTAATGTCATCCATCCATCCTTGTAGATGAAACTGCTAAAAATTATCCATGAAACTAATCTTGTAATTGAAGCATGCAATGCTACATTTGATGTTGAAAGGGACAACACTGAACAACTTCTTAAAGATATTCAAAAGATTTGTGATCAATGGGATGCAATCCTTTCTGAGTCCAAATCAGTAGCACAGGGTATTGACATTTCATCTGAGTTTTCCGCCAATTGTAGACTAACATCTCAATCTGATGCACTATCAAGTCAATTTTTTATTATAGTTATTATTAATGACTCCCTCAAAGCTGGTCTTACACATTGCAACAAATTTGTAGCCTTTTTGGATTCCTTTGGGAGTTCAGAGAGATAAGTGATGAAGATCTATATTCAGTGGCTGAACAGTTTCAACAAATATACAACAAAGAAATGTCAAGACATCTCTGTGGCAAGATAATCCTCCTGAAACACATACATTTCACCAACTTTACATTGGACTGCAAGCCAAAAGAACTGCTTCAAGAAATATTCGATTTTGACCTGTTGACTGTATTTCCTAATATCACAATTGCATTACATATTTTTGTCAGTGTCAAGAGTCATCATAATCCACTGCAAAATGCCTGTATTTTTAATAAACCATGAACCCTGCTCCTGCTCGATCTAGATGATCGAGATATAAAAGAAGCAATCAAGGACGATAAAGCCATTGCAGATAAACTAAATAATTTCTTTGCTTCAGTCTTCACGGCTGAGGACGTTGGGGAGATTCCCAAATCTGCACCATCCTTTGTGGGTGATGAATCTGAGGAATTGTGCCGGATTGAAGTGTCATTAGAGGAGGTTTTGGAACAAATAGAAAAACTAATGTTAACAAATCTCTGGGACCAGATGGCATTCATCCAAGAGTTCTAAAAGAACTCAAATGGGAAATTGCTGAACTATTATCTGTGGTTTGTAACCTATTCTTTAAATTGGCTTCCGTACCTAATGACTGGAAGGTAGCCAACGTGACACCAATATTTAAAAAGGGCTCTAGAGACAATCCTGGCAATTACAGACCGGTAAGTCTTAACTTCAGTACCGAGCAAATTAGTCGAAACAATAGTAAAGAATAAAATTGTGAGGCACGTAGAAGAACATAATTTGTTGGACAAAACTCAACATGGTTTCTATAAAGGGAAATCATGTCTTACTAATCTATTAGAGTTCTTTGAAGGGGTTAACAAACATGCAGACAAGGGGGATCCGGTAGATATAGTATACTTAGATTTTCGGAAAGCCTTTGACAAGGTCCCTCAACAAAGGCTCTTGTGTAAATTACATGGCCATGGGATAAGAGGGAAGGTCCTTTCTTGGATTGAGAACCGGTTAAAAGACAGGAAACAAAGGGTAGGAATAAATGGTAAATTTTCAGAATGGAGAGGGGTAACTAGTGGTGTCCCCCAAGGGTCAGTCCTGGGACCAATCCTTTTCAACTTATTCATAAATGATCTGGAGAAAGGGGTAAGCAGTGAGGTGGTAAAGTTTGCGGATGATACCAAACTTTTTAGGATAGTCAAGACAGAAGCAGACTGTGAGGGACTCCAAGAAGATCTCATCAAACTGAATGATTGGGCAACAAAATGGCAAATGAAATTTAATGTGGATAAGTGTAAAGTAATGCACATCGGGAAAAATAACCCCAACTATACGTACAGTATGATGGGGGCTAATTTGGCTACGACAAATCAGGAAAGAGATCTTGGAGTTATCGTGGATAGTTTTTTCAAAATTTCCACACAGTGTGCAGCGGCGGTCAAAAAGGCAAATAAGATGCTAGGAATTATTAAGAAAGGGATAGAAAATAGGACATAGAATATCTTACTGCCCCTGTATAAAACTATGGGACGCCCACATCTTGAACACTGTGTACAGATGTGGTCTCCTCACCTCAAAAAAGATATTTTGGCCTTGGAAAGGGTTCAGAAAAGGGCAACTAAAATGATTAGGGGTTTGGAATGGGTCCCATATGAAGAGAGGTTAAAGCGACTGGGACTTTTCAGTTTAGAAAAGAGGAGACTGGGGAGGAGGGGAATATGATAGCAGTCTAAAAAATCATGAGTGGTGTGGAGAGGGTGGATAAAGAAAAGCTATTTATTAGTTCCCATAATAGAAGAACTAGAGGACACCAAATGAAGTTAATGGGTAGCAGGTTTAAAACTAATAAAAGAAAGTTCTTCTTCGCACAGAGTGTAGTCAACCTGTGGAACTCCTTGCCAGAGGAGGCTGTGAAGGCTAGGACTATAACAGAGTTTAAAGAGAAGCTAGATAATTTCGTGGTGGTTAGGACCATAAAAGGCCAGGGGATAGAAATGGTGTCCCTAGCCTCTGTTTGTCAGAGGCTGGAGAAGGATGGCAGGAGACAAATCACTTGATCATTGTCTTCGGTCCACCCTTTCTGGGGCACTTGGTACTGGCCACTGTCGGCAGACAGGTTACTGGCCTAGATGGACCTTTGGTCTGACCCAGTATGGCCATTGTTATGTAGGGAAACCCCACAGCCCATGGAGAATCCCATGAAAGTCAGGACACTCCCTGTGGATGCAAGGATCTGCCCATCTAATCCAATTCCAGAATCAGAATTCTAGTTCAAATAATTGTGCATATTATTACTCAAACCTATGAAATGACGTATTGGCCTTTAGTAACAGACAGAAAAAATACTGTTTCCGGATTTCTTTTCCATACTCAGGTGCAAGAGATTCACACCACAGTGCATTCTGCAGTCTCTCTCTCTCTCTCTCTCCTTCTCTTTGCAGGAAGGTTTCAAGGAAGACACTGATGCACTGTGCAGGTGCAGGTGACAGGGGTGTCAAGGTGGGAGCAACTAGAAGGGGTACTCATCACTGATTCTCCCTTTTTATTGTATTAGATTAACAAAGTTAGACATGACTGGCTTTTCACAGGAAAATCTGCTCATGTGGTCCTTTCTTATATATAATTATTGACTACAAACATGTTCATTTAGTGTGATGCTTTACATAAGCATGCACTTGAATGATCAGACATCATATCAGAATGCTTCCAGCAATCTTCCCATCACCATCATAGAGGATTAATCTCACCATGGTTATACAATCTACTAACAGCTGTTTCTTTTCAAATTGGAAGGTTCTCAAAAATCGGCTTGCTGGGTACACGTGGGCATTAATAGAAAATGTCTGCTTTCAATGGGTAATCAAACCTGTACATTAATCTACTCAAAGAATAATACAAAAAAATTATCAATCATAAGGATTTGTATTTATGCCACATAGCCCTTTTCATACAAAGATTTCAAGCATATTATAAACATTGAGTCACTCTTTGGTGTAATTTTATCTCCTTTTTGTAGATGGGGAAATAGAGGCACAGAGAGATCTTATTGGGCCCTGCGATGGGGTGGACCAGATCCTGAGGCTTCCTGCTGGAGGCATAATGGTCCTACTACATGCCAGCCCCAGACAGAATAGAGAGAAGCCCTCCAAGCAGGCAGGAGTAGCTGCAGAAGAAGTGGCCAATCATGGGCCAAGAAGGCCCCACAAAAAGAGCTGCTGGACCAGAGTCAGGTCAGTGCCTCTGGAGACCTCAAGCTGTGCAGAGCAGGAGACTGGCAGGCTGAAATAAAGGTGAGGATGCTGCCTCCAAGAGGGGAAGCCTTGGGAGCAACATTCTTTGCCAGAGTGGGGAACAGGCTAAGTAAATGGACTCAGAGAGATACTGTACAGGAAGCACAAAGATGGATCCCTGTGAAATGGGTCCCCCAGAAGGAGTTTAACTGATTCACAAGGAGGGTGTGTGACTTGGCTGGAGGGCTGAGTTGCGGAAGAGGCTTCAAACAAGAGTGTGTAGGCACATGCACTTAGCCAGCGGGGGCATGTATGAGAGGTGAGTGCACCCCATGTACAGGGAGCACTGGCAAGTAGCTGGAGTAAAGGATGGGAGGAGGATGAAAAGAGAACATTGGGATCAGCATGTTGCAATCTAGCATTGATACAGGCTCTGTGTGCTTGTGTTCCACCTCGGATAAATTCTGCTCATGTCTCTATAGGTGCCCAGCAGCCACTCTGGAAACGTGGCTTCCCATGTACATCCTGGAGCCCACAGCCAATTACAAGTGGCACCTCCCTAAACTAGGACTCTCTTGTCCACCAACATCCGTGCTGCTGAATGAGAGAACCCCAGGGCAGGAGGGCCAGCAACTGAGAGTCCCATGCACGGTGAGGCTGGTGATAGCGGGGCCAGGGCCTCAGCAGCCCGGCGGCAGTAGTGGGGCTGTGTTAGCGGGACAGAGGCAGGTGGGCAATCCAGCTGGGACTGAGGCAGTCCATGTGTGCCAGCCCAGCAGCGGGGTTGTGCCGTGGTAGCCTGGCTGGCAGCAAGGTCAGGCCACAGCAGCCCAGCAGAAGCTGTGCCAACTCAGCTGGGGCCGTGGCAGTTTGGCAGCCCGATTGGGGCCACGTGCTGGCCAGCAGCGGGTTTGGTGCCACAGCAGTGGGGCCAGGGCTGTGTGGTGCCGTGCCACCAATGAGGCTATAGCAGCAACTATGGCAGTGGGGCCAGAGCAGCCGTGACTCTTGGCTGGCAACAGGGCCAAAGGAGCCAGCAGTGGGGATCGGTGGCAGGCTGAGGGGGCCGGTGGCAGGGGACCTTCCCTGGTCTGGCAAATTTCCTCATTCAGGACAATTCAGGTCCCAAGGGTGCTGGACCAGAGAGGTCCAACCTGTACTATGAAATAAAAATGCCATCCCATTTCACTGTTGTAATGTCAACCAAAGGTTGAATCGTGACATTTATGTCTCAACTCAATTTTTAATACTAAAATTATGCCTGACTAGCGGCCTTAAAAGCACTCACCTATGCTATTACTGATATTTACTTTTCATTTAAGGGAATAATTGCTTATTTAATTGAACATCTCTATCCTCTTAAGATAAAAAATGAAAAGGTTGGAGGATTTCTTCTGCTATGAGATCCTTTTCCCCATTGTTATTTTAAAACATCATCTGTCCATTTCCTTTATATTTCTTCCTCCTGTTCAGCTCTTTCTAGCTATTTCAAGCCCAATGCAGCCAAAGCCGAGTCTAAAAATCTTGCAGTGAGAACCAGATTTTTTTTCTCTCTTATCTGAAGTGTAAAAACTGAACGTAAAAATACCATTTACTAACTTCCGAAAAATTAATGATGTGGCAGGTAGACCCTTTGACTTAAGAAGTATTCATTCCTGATCAGAATAAGAAAAACAGAACTGGAACAAACTTTTCATACATTAAATGGAAATCATGAAATTCTTGTGCACTGGAGCAGTGCCTCATTAACCCACTATCAATTTGTTTTCAAGACACATCAAATTTGGCCAGAGCAATGGACACAGCAGAAACTCAAACAACCCTCTTGTAAGGAATGTAATAAGTCCAATGATAAAGCCATTTTAATATCTGAGAATGGGGAAATTACATTGTCAGCTACCCTTATTTATGGTAGCAATGGGTCAACTCCCACAATGAGTTACGTTGGTGTAAATCTGAACTAGCACTATTGAAGCTATATTGTGGAGATTATGTTTTGAGTCAGCTAAAACTTCACATTTATTTTGTGCTTTTCTCCCCCCACACACACTTCTGATAGTTTAAATTATAAAATGACCTCAAAACTGATGGATTCTCCCTCCACCCCCCCATACAACTGACATATCTGAAAACCAATAGTTCTCCTTCAAAAACAACAAGGAAAACTGAAGAACAAAATACTGGAACTCTTAAACTCAAGTTAGATGGTTGAGAGCAGCCCTCATCATGGCTCTGCATCACCCCAGATGGAAGAAAAAAGCTCATCTGCTCGCAAGAATGAATTCCTCCCCATGCTCCCCAGAGTCCAGGCAAATGAGTGCATGGCTATAGCTCATTATGGGATCCAACCCCCATTCCCTATGCACTGCTCATGTTCTGCAGACTGGTGTGTAAGAAGGTCAGCATTAAAGGCCTCACAGATGTTCATCCAGCTCCTTTCCCTGCCCTGGTTGGGCACCATTCACCCCACAGCAAGGACAAAATAAGTACTTAGTTGACCTGACTACCGGGACTGCAATTGTATTTGGCCTTTATGCAGCCTTCAGTGAAGTTCTTAGGCCTTCCTTTCATCATTACACACTTGTGAAAAAGCCAAGTAGAATATACCTCTAATGTTTTATTATAATCAAAGAGGCTGACAAATGGGGTGTTGTAGTCATCATCAACAGAACAGATTATGAACAGGCCAACACCAGATTCTACAGGTTTCTTCTCCTCTGATCCCACTAAAGAATCCGAACTCCTCTCCCCTCCCCCCCTTCAGCCCCCCACCAAAAAAAAAACCCTCCTAAACCATCTGCTCAGAAAACTTCCTGCTACAACTCAGGACCAAATCTACATCCAAATCCTCAACCCAATCTTACCCAAGGAGGGCTGCAATGGGGAAGTGGGGGGAGTGGAAGCAGGGTCTGGATTTAGGCTAACCTCATTGGAGGAAGAATAACAGCTAATTTGAGTTAAGGCTTTAATTCGGAATCCCATTTCACTGCCACGTGTAGACCTAGGCAGTTACTTCTGGCTAGTCAATTTCTAAAATGGCAACCGGCTGGGGACATGCTAATGAAGCGCAGGATAGTTAAATCCCTCATTTCATTTGCAATTTCAGTTGCCCTCATTAGCCTCCCTAGATCGAACTAGGGGGCTAGTGTAGACATACCCTAATTGACTATTCTTTTTCCATTTTTTTCTCCTTTCCTTTCCCTCGCAATACTCTCTCTTTCTCTGCTATTTGGAACCTGGACCCCTTAAACTCCATTCATCTGAAGAAGTGGGTTGTTCCCATAAAAGCTCAGGATACCATCTACATTTTTTGTTAGTCCTAAAGTGCTGCAGGGACTATTTGTTATTTTATAAGTTTTTTCAATTACAGATTAACACGGCTACCCCTCTGAAAGTTTTATTCAGCCTAAGGCTGAAGCAGTGAGAATTTGCCTAAGTATGTACTAAACATAAACTAAGTAAGGATATCAGGATTTGAACCATTCTCAAATACATTCTTTACAGTGTATTTAAATTAAAGCGAAAGCCAGGATTCCCACCCACAGAAGAATACAAAACATTTTTGTTTTATTTTGCCTGTATGCATTGTGGTTTAAAATCCACATAGGGATTGCCAGAGCTTATTATCTGGCTTTAATAGTTGTATTAATAAATCCTCTAAATTAATTGTGTAGTGACAAAGTTAATTACACTCAAATGAGATAGTATATTTCTCTACAAAGATGATAAAGAATTTACCAAGAGATATGCAGCTGCCTGGGACTGTAAAAAGAACATTCATCCACCAGTACAAATCCAGCTGTAATGCACAATTAAACTGATGACTGTAGGGATAACGTACAGGGGAAAGGTAAGAGATTATGGGGAAATAGTCATTGAATGATTTACCTAAGGAAATTTTAAAGGGACTTTGCTAAATCAGGCTCAGATCCATCAAGGTGCTAAAAGCCTCATCACACCTGGAGGTCAAGAGTCAACAGGAGTAGAGTGCTCAGCATTTTGCAGCAAATGGCCTTCAGTCTCTCTTATTATTATTTATATTAGCATAGCATCTAGGAGCCCTCCCCATGCCTCAGGACCCCACTGTGTTTGGCACTATATAAACACAGATGGAAAAGATGGTCCCTGCCCCAAAGACCTTACAATCTAGGTGTAAGACGAGACGCAACTCATGGATATGGATAGATGGGAATACAAGGAAACAATATAGGGCTATCCTTACCTGTACACAGAATATGTAGCTGCGTAGGGCACCTGAAAATTTGGGGCAATGCTGGGTCTTAATGTCCACCTAGCCGCTTCACAAAGCAAAGAGTCAACCTGTGGAACTCCTTGCTGCAGGAGGCTGTGAAGGCCAGAACTAGAACAGCGTTTAAAGAGAAGTGAGATAAAGTGATGGAGGTTGGGTCCATGGAGTGGTATTAGCCGGGGGTAGGAGTGGTGTCCCTGGCCAAAGTTTGTGGAAGGCTGGAGAGGGATGGCACGAGACAAATGGCTTGGTCACTGTCGTCGGTCCATCCCCTCCAGGGTCCCTAGGTTTGGCCGCTGTCGGCAGACAGGCTACTGGGCTAGATGGACCTTTGGTCTGACCCAGTACGGCCATTCTAAGCTCAGGGTCAGGGGTCTCAGTGGACCACCTTGATTTTCATGCACACCTGCTCCTGGGTGGCTAGGCTGCAGCTCTCCTGCCCTAGACGGCCGCTTTCCTGTGCCTAGTGTGGAGGTCGTGGACAAGGTCCATGATGTCCGCACTAGACCAGGCGGGTGCCCGCCTCTTGCGGTCCCGGGCAAGCTCCTGGGAGCCGCCAGCCTGGTCCCGGGAAGAGGGGGAGGGCTGGGGGGGCATTGGGTGGCTGGCTCGAGCCGTGCCAGGTGCAGGGTCTGCTAGCTGGGTGCTGGCAGGCTTGCACCTGGCACAGGCACTGTAGCTAGCCTGTGCCCCTTTGAGGGTTCCGGGGCCGGGAGGGGGGCAATAGAGTTTCCCTGGTGTTGGCCTGAGTGGCCACCAGGGAAAGCTGGGGAGGGCTAGCCTCCCACTAGTTCGAATTAAGGGGCTACACACCCCTTAATTCGAACTAGTAAATTCGAACTAAGCTTAGTCCTCATACAATGAGGTTTACCTAGTTCGAACTAAGCGCTCCGCTAGTTCGAATTAAGTTCGAACTAGCGGAGCGCTAGTGTAGCGCCTATCAAAGTTAATTCGAACTAACGTCTGTTAGTTCAAATTAACTTTGTAGTGTAGACATACCCACTCAGGTTAGGCCGTGGGACCCTGCTTAGGCTGCAGGTCTCCCTGCACTCTCCACAGCAGTAGGAACTGCAAGGAAGCAGGGCTACATAGCAGCTTGCTCCATTCTGCCACCATCTCTCAAGCCAGCCCTCGCTGGGACAGGGTGCCTGGCAGAACAGAGCAGAAATTACTGCATCGCTCCGCTTCTCTGCAGCTCCCATAAGCTGTGGTGAGTGTGGAAGACCCAACCTCTGCTGTCCTTCCATGCCAGGCCCACAGATAATCCCTGACACCATGTCCTCAGAGGAAGGGGCTTGAAGGAAGGCTGCAATAGGGAGTGGGGAGAGTGGAAGCAGGGTCTGAATTTAGGCTGTTATAGATACTTCACCCCATGGCCATAGGGACTCATGTGCCAGCAGCCATGCACAAGCTGGATTCCGGAATTGCTCGGGCTGCAGATGGCTTGCGGGCCATGAAATTTGAGACCCTGTATTAGCAGAATATTGAAAGAGCCATTCAAGTGGTGGCAATGAAGCCATTTAACAGGTATATACTGTAAGTGCAAACCAGGTGGTTTGTGTAGGCAAGGCCTTAGACATATCCTCCATGGGAAACAAGTTCAAATCAAACATGACACCCAAACATCTGCTCTTACAGACGAAGCACTTTGTTCAACTGGTTTTACACTCAGCTTCCCAACGTCAACTCCACCTCACCAGGGTGAAAAATATTGGTGTGGCAGGCAAGGATCCTTGCTCCTCCTCTTTATTGGTCCCATCCAGCTCCTCATATTGTCTGCAAGGCCCAGGAGCATCATTCCATTGTTTACCTGTCTGCTGGCCTCAGCACCATCCCTCTGAAAGATGCTCTCCTCCTGCACAAATACAGGTTTTGATTCACTTGCTGGCCAAAGTGGGTGTTAGAAATTCCTTAAGGCATCACCGGGCTTCTTGTACGCTTACAACTAAGAAGTCTGTAGAAGGCAGAGCTATGGAGAAACTCCTGGGAGGAGTGGATGATTAGCTACCTCTTCGCAGCAGCCAAGTCCCTTTCCTGGGTCCTTTGGAGAGCTTATTTCTGTGCACATATGGCGTGATGTGGAACCCACTGAAGGCAAGTGATAGAGTTACATTGATTTCATCAGAAGCTGGATTAGGTTCATAGACCGTACAGTAAGAGGGTGGAGGGAGAAGCTATTCTATGCAGATCTGTGTAGCCCTGCCACTTTGCTCAGTTATCTCCATCCTAGCGAAGAACCTAATCCGCCATATACTTACAACTGAGTGAGACTTTTGACCACACGTTTCAGCCTTCCAGAAGACTGTGTACACAAAAATACACAATCTCACAAAAATGAGCCAAGATTGTTCAAAAAAACTGTCACCTTATGTTAAGCTCCTAAATCCATTCATTAGCTCTTAAAAAAGTGATCAAATTTCAAGACTACTGAGCGTTCTATCAGTGAAAGAAGTAAGGATCTCATCACCTTAAAAAGTTCAGTTCTCTTAGTTGGAGATTAGATATGGATTGAGGAGCTTAATTTTTGCTACTGGTTTGGATGGCTTAGTGGTCTGTGCGCAATAGGATCCATATATAGAATTTCTTTTATATGATCACTGTACTTATGACACAGGTGACAAAATTCAATAATTCAGTTCTATATTGGTTTATTTTATCCCAATTATTGACAAACATACATCTATATACATGAGAGGTAAAGAGCAGGAGTTAAGGAATGCGCAGCAGCAGCCTGAGTAGTCATTTCTGAATGTAATGGTGTTGCACTGCATTCATATGCTCTCAATGTGTGTTCTATTCATGCCGTTTCTGTGTGTGCTGAAATGTAAAGAAATGTTCTTAAAATTAAAAATATAAAACTGAACGGAGCTTTCTGGGATATGGTCAAAATCTACTTGAGTTGAGTATGTATCCTGTAAATTAAGTTTCAGTTCTGAGCATTCTGAAATCATCAAAAAGTTCCAAAAAGACGTGTAAAATGGAAATGCTGACAAACTTTTTACTCAGGCAGCTTGAACAGTGCCACTATAATGATAGAAAGCTATTGATTGTCACCACTGTTCTATTCAATGGACCAGGTCCTGCAAACCTCAGATAACACTCATGTCATTAGTAGTCTGTATTGTGCCCTATGTGAATATAACTGATGACAATGTTATCACTGGTTTGATTGTGTGATAGTACAAGTGTTGGGGGGAGCTTTACTATTGATTGGTAGATTAAAAATATTTTGGTACCTTGAGACTTGTCAGAGGAATTCTTTGGCCAGAAAGGAGCATTGTACTTTAATGTTAGGTCATTTGGTAATTAAATTGATGTAAGCAGGGTCTAGAATGAATGCTTCCCTGACAGCTAGGTGGAAGGCGGGAGAGAACTTGGGTGTGCCTATGTAAATACTGTTTGCTCGTGCTTTGCTTAGAGTTGCTACACATTCAGCAGATGGAGCCATGTCTGGATCATTGTAATCCAGGCCCACCAATGGGCGGGTGGTGTGGGAGGAAAAAGAAGCAATTGATCCAAGGCCCAGTGATTCTAAAGGGCCCAGGTCTATGGCCAGCCAGGAACCCCAAGCCTTTTAGACTTGCTGCAGGAGTGCCACGTGCCATGCCGCACAGTCCCATGCCGCATGCTCCAGACAGCTCTGATGGCCAGCGGGTGGAATGGAGAGGTGTGCTGTGCCATCTAGGTGATGTTCGGGGCTGGCTGCCTCAGCTCCGCCCCTTCTGCCCAAGGCTCCGCCCCTTCCAGAGCTCAGCACCAGGGCTCCCCACACATTGTCCAGGGACCCAGCAATCCTGTCAGCTCCCCTGTTGTAATCAACACCAGCTATGTTAGTATGAAATGCAGGGATAGGGAAATATGGTCACCAGTGTTTGTAATTATTGTGGGACTACAGCAAAGCAGGACTGTGCTTAATCTGTTCCAGAGGAAAGAGCTCACACTGAGCAGAAAGTACCTTGCTAAAGAGAGGCTTGAGTTTCAGAGCCCTGTGAGAGTAAGACAGGTGAGGACAGGTGTTCTGGTCAGGAGTCTACAGAGCCTCGCCAGGGATACTGCCTGGACTGTTTTGCCCTGTTACTCCCCACTGTTCAAAGAATAGGGCTAAATAGGCTTCATTGGGAGCATCTTTCTTATTTTTTCTGTGATAGAGCTGTGTTTCTGTCCTGCCAGCTAAGAGTTTAAATACTGGGAACTGAAATCAAGGAGGGAAGTAACCTGGCATTAATTTGGGAAAACACCACAAACAGGGTTCATAAACAAGCTATGAGTAAAAGTCCTACCCCAAGTATGTTGGGCAAAGTCCTTCTTCTCTCAGGGTATGTCTACACTACAGCACTAATTCGAACTAACTTAATTCGAATTAGTTAATTCGAACTAAGCTAATTCGAACTAGTGCATCTAGACCTAAAAACTAGTTCGAATTAGCGTTTTGCTAATTCGAACTAGCATGTCCACATTGAGTGGACCCTGAACCGAGGTTAAGGCTGGCCGGAAGCAGTGCCAGCAGGACATTGGGTTAGGACTTAGAGCGTGGAGCTGCTGTCTCAGTCTAGTCGAGGGCTGCGCTTAAAGGGTCCCAACCTCCACCCCGGACAGACAGTTCTCAGGGGTTCCCTGCTCGCTTGTCTAACTCGATGAGGGACAGCAAAGCAGTCCTGTCTTGGAGTGCCCTGAATGCTCACACTCGGCACATCATAGCACTCAGCCATCAACCCGGCTGCACTTGCCGCAGACTGCCATCGGGGGGGTCAATCGGGGGGCTGCAGGAGAGGAGCCCGCAGAGCCACCCCAGTCCTCCCCATCGGGGGCTCGTACCCCATTCCTCCCTCACCTCCTTCCACTTACCCCTCCCTAGCCCCCCTTCCTGATGTACAAAATAAAGGACACGTGTTCAAAAATAGAAACTCTCTTTATTTAACAAAACTCGGGGAGACTGGGAAAAGGAGGTGGGAGAGGGGAAGAGAGAGGGTGGGAGAGGGGAGGGCAACTAAAATGATCAGGAGTTTGGAACAGGTCCCATATGAAGAGAGGCTAAAGAGACTGGGACTTCTCAGCTTAGAAAAGAGGAGATTGAGGGGGGATATGATAGAGGTCTATAAAAGCATGAGTGGTGTGGAGAGGGTGCATAAAGGAAAGTTCTTCATTAGTTCCCATAATAGAAGGACTAGAGGACACCAAATGAAATGAATGGGTAGCAGGCTTCAAACTAATAACAGAAAGTTCTTCTTCACAAAGCAAAGAGTCAACCTGTGGAACTCCTTGCTGCAGGAGGCTGTGAAGGCTAGAACTAGAACAGAATTTAAAGAGAAGTTAGATAAATTCATGGAGGCTGGGTCAATGGAGTGCTATTAGCCAGGGGATAGAAATGGTGTCCCTGGCCTCTGTTTTGGAAGGCTGGAGATGGAAGGCACGAGACAAATGGCTTGGTTATTGTCTTCAGTCCATCCCCTCCGGGGTAGCTGGTGTTGGCCGCTGTCGGCAGACAGGCTACTGGGCTAGATGGACCTTTGGTCTGACCCAGTACGGCCGTTCTAAGCTCAGGGATCAGGGTCGGGGGTCTCACTGGACCACCTTGATTTTCATGCACACCTGCTCCTGGATGGCCAGGCTGGCAGCTATCCTGCCCTAGACGGCCACTTTCCTGTGCCTAGTGTGGAGGTCATGGATGAGGTCCACGATGTCCGCACTAGACCAGGCGGGCGCCCACCTCTTGCAGCCCCAGGCAGGCTCCTGGGAGCCGCCAGCCTGGTCCTGGGAAGAGGCGGAGGGCTGGGTGGCAGCGGGTGGCTGGCTCATGCCGTGCCAGGTGCAGGGTCTGCTGGCTGGATGCTGGCAGGCTTGCACCTGGCACGGGCACCGTAGCCAGCCTGTGTCCCTTTAAGGACTCCGGGGCCGGGAGGGGGGCAGAAGAGTTTCCCTGGTGGTGCCCAGAGTGGCCATCAGGGAAAGCTGGGGAGGGCTAGCCTCCCACTAGTTCGAATTAAGTGGCTACACAGCCCTTAATTCGAACTAGTTAATTCGAACTAGGCGTTAGTCCTCGTGGAATGAGGTTTACCTAGTTCGAATTAAGCGCTCTGCTAGTTCGAATTAAGTTTGAACTAGCGGTTTGCCTGTGTAGCGCCTATCAAAGTTAATTCGAACTAACTTTTGTTAGTTCGAATTAACTTTGTAGTGTAGACATACCCTCAGGTTCTTAAGTCTGGCAACCCAAATATCCCCTTCACACATCCAAACCTTCCTGTGCATCCCACTCACGGTTGCTGCCCTTAGTCAATGAAGATCCAGAGGTCTGAGGTGCATCTGTAGAGTTCACTTTCCACCCTGGGTGGGAGGAGGTAAAGAGGCATCTTACTTGTCATGCTGGCTACTCGCCATCTGCCTGCTCACTGCTCTCTGCCACCTTTCTGCTGACTACTCATCACGCCTCCCGGCCGCCACACTACTGGCTGTCAGTCACCATCTGCTGCCATTCACCTTTCAGCTGTGACCTCTGCATATCAGCCTCTTCATAATTTTCTGCTGTTTTGCAGGCTGGACAGAAACACTGCCCCAGGAAGTACATTGCAGAAGTCAGAAGTGAGTCAATCACAAATTGCATATGCAGCTATGAAATGACATTCTTCACATGTCCTGGTAAAGGGGCCTGTTACAATCCACATGTTCTCTGTGTGATCTGTTTTTGAACAGTAGTAAACCAGGAAAGATCAAAACCTCTCTATCCACTGACTTAATTATCATGATTCCTTTGACCCAAGAGACCCAAAAGCCATATTAGTATATACAGCAAGCACAAGTATCCTTCTGTCTGTTTCCTCTTGGCTGTGTCTACACTGGCATGAATTTCCGTTACTGCTTAAAACCGAATACTATTCTGTTTTCAGTTTTTCTGGAAAAGGAGTGTCTACATTGGCAGGCTGCTTTTCCGGAAAAGCCCTTTTTCTGGAAAAGCGTCTGCGGCCAATGTAGATGCACTTTTCCTGAAAAGAGCCCCGATCGCCATTTTCGCGATCTGAGCTTTTTTCCGGAAAAGACTACTGGGCTGTCTACACTGGCCCTTTTCCGGAACAGTGTTCCAGAATAAGGACTTATGCCCGAGCGGAAGCAGAATAGTTTTTCCAAAATAGCCGCTGATTTTGTACAGTAAAGCGTCGTTGCTTTTCCGGAAATTCAAGGGCCAGTGTAGACAGCTCGCAGCTTATTCCGGAAAAGCGGCTGATTTTCCGGAATAAGTGGCCCAGTGTAGACACAGCCCTTGAGTATTGTACAAGTCTTGAGCTTTTGCAACACTTCTTCTTTGCTACTTCACCATTGGAAAAGCTCTAACAAGAAGGAATGTTTCTGGAGGTGCTTCTATTCACTCAGGTGCCTTCTGAACTATATATGAACCAAATAATTTTACAGGTGATTGTTTGCTGGATCACACATTTAGAAACATTGTCCATGGAAGAATAGAGCATCCACCAATCACAAGGTATTTTTCTTGGATCCAGCTTAGATAGTGTCCAGCACTTTCTGTAGTTTTCAGTTACTGTTGACATATCTTTCAAACAATTTGATTACAGAATTAAGCTTTGTCAAATGCTTTTTGGACTCATTTCAAGTACTCAATGGCCAATTTATTGAATGTGTGGATTTTTGTCTTTAGACATCATTCGTATGACAGCAGTGACATCTCTTATGTTTTTGCTGCATGCTCTTAACTTGTTGACTTTTCCTGTTCCAGCTTCTTCCTGTAGAGCTTTTTTTGTTCTTCTCATTGTTCTATCACCATGGAGAGGCACACAGACAATGTCCTATTGAATGACTAAGAATAACTACCACTGGAACATTTTCTAATATTCTGAGGTTTTCACTTTCTCTGTTTCAAGCTGGATGACTGATATAGTATTATACAAAACCACTTGTTCATTTGACAGCTGTTCATCAGGCTTGCAGAAGATCATCCACAAAACATTTGGATGACTTAAAATCCTGCTTCTGTTTACTAACTGATTCTACCCACGCTGTTAATGTTATTGGGTTGCACAGAACAATGGCTTGCCTTGTCCATACTGCACATGGAATGAAATGCAGAATGATAGTGTTTTTCTAATCTTGCCTGTAATTTGCAACTAGAATAAGTTTATGGTTTCCACCTCTGAGGGAAGTAAGATGTATATCTTTGTAGCAGCTTGGACAATAAAAGAGCTTTATTGCTGTACATAAGATCATTGTCTCTCTCTTCAATCTACTAATAAAAAGCAATGTCATAAGGTGACAGTCTTGTTGCAGTATAACTAGATGGTTGTTTTAAGATTTGTTTTACTCAAGTAGGAAGAAAGGCATGTTGAGTGATAAACTGCGTTCTTAGCAATCAAGTCTTCTGCAGATATTTTGCACAACAGGTAATCATCTCCTTTTTGATGTGCTGCCATCCTTAGACTTGTTGCTCTCTCAAATGCTTCTATTTCATGACATTCCTTGTCTTTGCTGTGGGTTTTTTTCCCCTCAAGCAAGCATTTCAACAGGATCAATCCCTAAAAGATATGTTTGCTCTGGTGATTTTTAATACATGGCCATTTGATCACTTTGACCAATAAACACCACATTAAGGTGTAGAGATTTACATAAAACAGTCAAACCAGTAGTCATAGTCATTTTGCAGTATTTCTGGACTGTGCAAAAAGAATGACACTCATCTTGGGTGCCGTTGTTTCATCTTGCCTACTGACAGCTCCACAACATAGATCATCCAAGTATTCATAAAATAAGCTTTCAAATGATATATGATATGGAATATGTAGAGTTAGAACATTAAACATCACAAAAATACAGCCCTTTTGGAGAAGTACTGCACACCTAGTAGGCATATTACCCTGTATGCCAAATTCATCCTTGTGGGGTAAGGAATAGTTCTAGTTACTCCAGGGATAAATTTGGCCTTGCTTGGCCATAGTATGAAAATCACCACAGAATTTGACCCAATTAAGCATTTTGATTCTTAAAAGCAGCTCAGGACAAACACAACAGGGCTGGGAAGTAGGTCAGGATGGGAGTAACGGATGCAAGTAAGCCTAATTAGATGATAACTTTTTCACTTGATTTTTAATTACAGCAATACAAAGGATTTGCTCAACACAAATGCAGTTCTGCATTAAAATGATGGAGTAACACATAAGGTGAAATGCACTTAGAGCCACAGTTTGAGTAAAACACTGTATCATAATTGACCGTCATTAATTTCAAATGCTGTAATTTTCTTATGATACAACCAGAAATGATTTCTAGGTCAAATCTTGGCATCAGCAAACCTGACTAAGCACAAAGAACCTACCAAAGGCCTGCTCTTGTAATAGTTGCTCACACAGTTAGATCCTTTATTTATTTATACCCATTTGGCAAAACTCCCTGTTGGTGTTACTACACTGACATTAATCCTTTTCTGTGACAGCATTCTTCTCTGAAGTCTGGCACTTTTGGTTATCTTCAGTGACAATCTGGGGATTTGGAGCCAAGAGCTCCTTGTTTTTAGCCACAATTCTCACAGGCTCTCTGTGTGGTCCTTTCTTTGCTATAAGAAGATCCAACAGGGGTTTGGTCTAAATTAAATATGAATGTTATTTGGGTGGTTCAGAGAGTTAGTCTTCCAAAAGTATGATCAAGATTAGGTTTTTGCTACAAGTTTAAACATCTCTTTTGAAGACTCTTTTGAACATGACTTGGTCCTCTGTGCATTGGGAGCTTTGCTCAGGCTGCTTTCAAACACAGCTCTTTCTCTAGCGTAGACAAGGGTTCTGTGTCCCAATGATACCCACTTGCAACATGGGGAAAACGCCAGGGTCTCAAAAGAATTAATGCTATATGTTGCACACACTGCTCCAGTGCTCTGCACCAGTAAGCACTGTGTATTATTATCCTTAATACTAATGTTAACAATTCTCTTTCCCTGGGGCTACAAACTTTGGATTTAATCTATACGAAAAAGCCAACTCTTGCTCATTCTTTTAGCAGGCAATTTCAAAGACACACAAGCAAGTTTTCAAATTCTGAAACTATATCACTGTATCACAGTTGCACCAGAGAAGCTATGACTTTAAAGTCACTGCTGGTGCATGCGGATGATTTTTGTCAGGTTGCCAAAAAGGTCTTTTTTGAAAGTGTTCCTTTTATGCTTATGCAATGAGACATAAGGCTTACTTGAATATGAGGAAGGTCAAGGCGAAGGGCAGACTGGCCAACCCTAAGGATGGGTTAGCTCCAGGATATTAGTGGGGATATTAAGAATCCCTTGATTTGTATCCCTCTGCCCCAATATAGATTGAATTGCCTGTCTCTAAAATGTGCACAACAAAGTGTATATCCTTTTTTGAACTGGAGGCAAAAGATTGCAGAGCAGTGGAAAAAGCCTGGATATTCATTGGCGAAAATCCGTATTGTATGTTCTAGTTAAAAATACTTTATTCAAAGAAGAAAACTAATTCCTATTGTCCCATGACAGCAATTGAAGATTTTGGTCATTCATAACTGTAAAGCTATAAGAAAACAACCAAAGTTGTGCTTTCTTGAAAGCAGATTGGTTTCAGAAATGCTACAAAGTATACTGCATCACCTGGGTACAAACATATTAAAAAACCCCAGAAGCCTAACCGAAATTCTTACTACTTTCCATAGTAACAAAGTTCATCTTTGGTTAAAGTTATAAAGAGAAATTATGTGTTTATAAAGCCTCTTTTGAAATCCATTGCCTCCATTTTGCACCCCTTCCTTGATCTGAGGGGGGAAGGCTACGTCTAGGCTGCAGAAAACGCATCCGCTTTGAAAAAAAAATGGAAAAGCAGATGCCTTCTTTCATCCCCCCCTGTAAACATCATTCTATGAGGCATAAGGGATGGATAAAAAGAGCAGGTTTTTCTGGAATTTGGCATTGTGTAGACACGCCAAATTTTGGAAAAGCCTCTTTCAAAATTTGAAATCTTTTTCCGACTTTTCTTTGTACTGTAGATGTAACCTTGGTGTGAGAATGTTTTATTTTTACACTATTGCAGTGGAGCAGCTTGACACAATATAATTTTATAATGATTGGATAGTCTCCCACAATTTCCTCTGATTTGCTTAATGATTGCTATGAATCTCCATTTCCTGGTGAAACCATGGCCCACTTATAACATTTAAAATGCTTTAAAACGTACTGGAGCATATTCTCTGATTGTGATATAGCTGCTTTACACTCCAGGGTGTCATGTGGCCTTAATACTGGCTCAACAAATAAATAGAGAATCCCTTCAGTGTTAAAAATATTTCTCCAGAGACATTGAAATACTTAAGCCACTTCTCCTCCCTGCTTTTGACAATGCCATATTAAAACTGGCTAAGATTTTTTTTTATCCATTTTACCTCCCTTTGAGGTAAGTAACATCTGTTATCTATTTCCTTCATCCTACGTGCAACAAAAGAAGGTTACCTTAAATTGATAACTTTTGGACCTTGAAAAACTACTAAACATTAAAAGTAGCATTTTAAGAAGCCTTTGGGGAGGTTGGCTTCTTAAAACAAAAACTGTGCCTCAAACATGAAAACCCCCGAATACAGGAGGCCTCACCATCTATTATCTCTAAGTCCTATACCTTTTAAGCCAGAAAACCCTTTAATTCAGACAGCCCCATGAGACATAATATAGTTAAAATGTTCCAAGCACCCCTTGGAAAAAAAGTCAGAATATAAAGGTGGTTAAACATCCTATTATCTCACCAAACGCGACATCTGTTGGCTCCTGCTTTTATTATAAAAAGACTTTTTTTTCTCTGGGAACCCCCTACCCTTCACTTACAGAATCTCTGCCAAAGATTTAAAACAAATTAAAGGGAATAGAGCACTTTAGAGTGATTCCCTGTTTCTCTTATGTCAGGAATAGACTAAAACTTGAAACTCTGTTCTCTGCCCCCCATTACTCCACTCTTCCTTTTTAACTTTTTCTCCCTTAACTAATGTGTTTCTCACAAATACTGTGGCCCAATTTTTGCCCCAAGTAAGTACCTATAACTCTGACTTCCACATTAGATGACAGATCTAGTCTCTCAGAAGTTCAAATATTAATATATTTGTTGTTTGTTTGTTTGATTTTCATAATCCCTTTCCCTCCATTCCTGACACAGAACTAAAAGGAGCATGAGAAAGGTTAATCAGAGTACAGGTTGAAACTCTCTGGTCTTGCAAGATACATGAAGAGCCTGTGGAATGGAGAGCTCTGAAAGGGAATAGCCAGCTGGGGAGCCCTGGTGGCCCCATGGCTTGCAGGGGAACCGGGTGATCTGCTGATAGACCCTGAGAGAGCCCAGAGTCTGTCAGCAGGGGCTAACCTCCCCTGCTCCAGCAAACTCCCTCCATCAGGACTGGTCAGGTCCCAAGGGTGCCAGACCAGGGAGGTCCAATTGTATTTCTGAATGACTGATCCTGAAAATAGAAGTTCCAGTAGGATCATGAATCTATAACATTCCCAGTTCCTTTCAAGTTTTACTTTCCCGCTTTAGTTTAATTTTTTTAGGGTTTTAGGGGGAGGGGAGTTGCCATAACTGTTTAGAAGAGATATGCTGCTACTGAGATCTCAAATCTGATCCATACTCTGGGTCTCGGGGAAGGAGAATAGATGGGGGGGGGGGGTAAGAAGAGACATGACTAATAACATGCAAAAATCACAAGGGGTTCTTAATTATGAGGCATTTCTGAAACAAAAGAGCAATAGTTAGAGAAACAAACACGCTTCCCTGCTTCTATTCCAATTTTGTCTCTCTTGTTTTTTAAACCAGGAGCCAGACCCGACTGCAATTTTACATCACACATAAACAAATTTGCCTGAGATGGCTCTAAGTGAGACCGAGACATTTTTTCATTAAGGATTTAGGATCTAAAGAACCTGCATTCCACTGAAATCAATGTGATAAACATCTAAGATTCCACTGAAGCATCCTCACAATGTATTCTTCACTCGATTCGCTCACATATGGTATCCAACATGAGGTAAAATCTAAATGAAGATAAAGCAGTTCACAGTTTTCACATGAGTTTGCAAATCAAGGTAAAGATTATAGAAAATTTACTTCTACCTGACAACTCATGTAAAAACTACAAACTATCTGGTCTTCCATAGGATTTTGTCTCGTGGTGGTAAGAGCACACTTTTTTCCTAGTGAAGACTAGATCCGCTTTTGAAAACGGGACTTTGGTGCCAACAAGTGTGTGTGTGTGTGTGTGTGTGTGTGTGTGTGTGTGTTTTAAACACACAGGCTGTGTCTACATTGGTATGATCTTGCACCAAAGCAGCCGCTTTTGCGCAAAAACATGCTGCCTGTCTACACTGGCGGGAAGTTCTTGCGCAAGAACTATGATGCTCCCACTCAGGAATAAGCTCTCTTGCACAACTGTTCTTGTGCAAGAGGCCAGTGTAGACAGGCAACATGAATTTCTTGCGCAAGAAAGCCCGATGGCTAAAATGGCCATCAGAGCTTTCTTGCGCAAGAGAGCATCTACACTGGTACAGATGCTCTTGCGCAAAAGCACATCTCTTGCACAAAGGCACATGCATTTAATGCAAAGAACTCTTGCATTAAAGAGTATTTGCACAAGATCATGCCAATGTCACATACACATACTTCTCCCTTACCAGTTTTACTTCCATGCAAAGAAAAAAAGATTGCTTAAAACTGTCCACAACCAGAATATAGGGCATATAGCAGAGTTGTTCTTACAATGCATGTGTGCTCTTTTGAGAAAGTAACATTCCCTCCTGGTTTTTGTAGCTTCCAAAGGAAAATGAACAATCAGCACTGATAACGCCATTGGAAATTACAGCAAAAATTGCTTTACCATGTATTTTCAGTTGCCATTTGAAGCACATTCTTCCCAAAAATTCCTTGCTCCTAAAGTCCCTCATAGTTAAACTAGCATACTCCGTGATATTACAGCTGTCAAACTACATTTCTCTCAATTTTTTTCTGCTTCACTCTTGACCTGAGTTTCACCAAGAACATTGCTTTAAATTAGATCCCATGAAAAACATCAGGGTAAATTCCTGGTTTCATGATGTTTATAGAAGTTGCTGCTATTTGTACATCATTACAGTTATGTTTGAGGTATTGAAGGCTATGCCAATTGCCATTCTTTTGTAGTTTATTTTCCAACCATACAAGAAAAACATAGGGATAGACCTACAGCTGACATACGCTTAAACAAAGTGGTCCTTTCTTATTCCTTATTTACTCTATTGGATTTATCATTTTTAAAGTTATTAGATATTTTGGGTCTCATTCTCCATTCTGTTGCATTACTTTTATACTAATGTAACACCATATTCTGATGTAAGGGCTTGCAGAATCAGGTCCTTATTGTCCCATCCATATTTAATGACCTATTTCATATGGAAAATGCCAAATGAGACAATATTTTACGTTATTTTAGGGAGAAAAAGCAGGGATAAATCTTTTCCACAGTTCTTTCAATTATTTCTTTTTTTATTTTCATCAGTTTGGAGGGATCAGACTATGAAAGGATTCAATTTCAGGCTTCCACAGTACATATCAGCATCAAAAGTATGAACAGGGAAACACAAAGTTTGCATTAATGAGAGGGCTACTTCCCATAATTTTTTCAACAATTTCTTTGTTAGTGATCATGAGCTCTATTTAAGAGGGATTAAAGGATCCTGTACCCTCCCTGAAGTTTGAAGCCCTGTATTTCATATGCTTCAGATGCGTGCCTTCACCCCAAAGACAGCTCTTAACTGCAACACAGCTTGTGCTGCTCCCAGCTTTGTCTTTGGGTCAGGGAGTTTATATATAAACAGAAGGAGGCAGAGCGATTAAGATAGCAAAAGACTTGCCATTCAATTAATTGAAGGATCATTAAGTGATCATGAAAACATTGCCAAATACTCCACTTAAAATATAGGGGGAAGACAGTAATCTGCATTGGGACCAGTGCAATTCAACTTATCTCTCTATATATATTTAAAAAAATTCCTATGGGATGACAGAGTGACATCATCTGTCACTCTGCATCCACAGGCTCCATCCTCACACGGGCTCTCTGCCCAGACACTGCTCAGGGATGGCAAAGCCGCCTGGCAGCCCAGTCTGGGAAGATTCCACCTCCCAAGGGTCCTGCCTACTGAGCTGTGCCACTGTCTTTCAGGCAGCCTGTCCCCTGGCCCAGCTGGTGAGAGGCCCAGGGCATGGTCCACTTGCATCAGGAATGGAGACAAGCTCCCACGACGTACTCCAGGGCTATGCTACTGTCATTCTTGGCGTTCACGGGCTGCTGGGCCAACAGACTCACAAGGAGCACCAGTATAGGGTGAGGCCTCCTGCCTCCCCATCCTCTGCTGTGCCCCGAGTGGCCGTGTCCTGAGCCCAGTGCTGAGCCTGGTGAGACCCAAGCCCAGCCCGTTTCCCAAGCCCAGACTGATTTCCTCCTCCTAGCTACACGTGGGGCTGCAGCAGTGAGCAGCACTTCTGCAAGGCGGGCAAGGAGGTGCCCAGCAGCACTGATCTGAGTGGCTCGAGTCCCCTTTTGCTGGCACTGCAGCCTCACTGCTCCCCTGCACGGTTGGAACACTAGCACTGGCTTCCCGCTGCAAGGCAGGGTGGAGAGTGGAAAGAAAACCCTGAGCCTCTCTGCACGGGGAAGAAGCGTTCCCTCTCTCCAGGGCTGGGGAAACAGCAGCTCACAAGTGCTGTCTGGAAGCTTTCCCTGCACTCCCATTGGCCAGATTACGGCTAATGGGAGCAGCAGGAGGCCGAGCCTGGGATCTGTGCAGGGGCCTGAAGACCAGTAAGTGTCCCCCACCCTCTCAAGCCCAGACCCTGCACACACCCCCACTGAGACCCTGCACCTTGCACCCCCAGCCTGCTCCTGTTCCCCTCCCCCAGCCAGATACCCTGCTCCCAAGCCAGCTCCTGCATCGTCCCTCCTGGCCAGACACCCTATCCCCAGCCTGCTCCTGGACCCTATCTTCCACCCAGACCTCACACCCTCTGCCCTTCCTGCATCCACCTCCTGCCCAGATCCTGCACCCCATCCCTATACCACTCACTGGCAGCCCTGTCCCACACACTGAGCCTAGGGGACACACAATATCCACTAACCCTGGAACCCCAGAAGAGTTAATCTGGCCTGAGGCACTGAATCTCAGTCCTGCCCTCCACCCCATGGGGCGAGAGCACCAGGGGAGTGAGGTGTTTCAGTTGGTGGCCACATCAGAGAGGGTTGGAGATTTGGGGGGGGGGCTTTGTTTTGCCCTCTCACTTGTGTGGTCCCCAACTAATTTTTTTGTGGGTCACTGGCCCTGACCCAAAAAAGGTTCCCCGCCCCTGCCATAAATTAAGACAACATTGAAACCTTTTGTGTTGGACATAATATTTTACTTTATTTAAAATGAAGCCTGACCAACAAGGCCCCACCAGCCTCCATCTGGTCACAGCGTCCTTTCCCCAGATGCAGAAAGGGCCGATGGCGGTCCCCCCTTCTTTTGCAGCATGAGTAGGAGGAAAGGCCACGCACCAGCTCCGGCCCAGCCCCCTAGTTTATAAATGGTTATGAAAAGAGGGAAAGGGTGAGATGGCAAAATTTGCAGATGATACAAAATTACTCAAAATAGTTCAGCCCAAAGCTGACTACAAAGAGTTACAGAGGGATGTCACAACAGAATGGCAGGTGGAATTCAGTGTTGACAAATGCAAGTAATGTTCATCAAAATATAAACCCAGTTATACATACAAAATGATGGGGGTCTAAATTAGCTGCTACCACTCAAGAAAGAGATCTTAGAATCACGGTGGATATTTCCCTGGAAACATCTGCTCAATGTGCAGTGGTAATCTAAAAAGCTAATAGAATATGGGAATAATTAGGAAAGAAATAGAAAAGACAGAAAATGCCATATCGTCTCTATATAAAGTCATGGCATACCCACATTTTGAATACTGCATACAGATCTGGTTGCCCCATCTAAAAAAAAGATTGGATTTGGAAGAAGTACAGAAAGAGCAACAGAAACTATTAGGAATAAGAAACAGCTTCCATATGAGGAGAGCGGAAAAAGACTAGGACCCTTCAGCATAGAAAAGAAATGACTAACAGTTGGAGGATATGTTAGAGGTCTAGAAAATCATGAATGGTGTGGAAAAATTGATTAAGGAAATGTTATTTATTTACTTCACAAGACGGTCACTCAATGGAATTAGTAGGCAGCAGATTCAAAACAAACAAATTAAATTATTTCTTCACAGTCAGCCTGTGGATCTCTTTGCAAAGGGATGGTGAAAAGGCCCACAGTATAACAGAGCTCCAACAAAATAAATTCAAGGAGGATAGGTCAATGAATGGCTACTCTCCAGGTTGAGCAGGGATCATGTCCCTTGCTTCTGTTTGTCAAAAGCTGGGAGTGGGTGACTGGGAGTGAAATATTTGATGATTGACTATAAAAACACTTGGCATTGGACCAAAGTTGAAAGGCAGGATACTGGGCTAGATGGACTATTGGGCTGATCCAGGATGGCCATTCTGATGTTCTTATATTGAGCCCAAATGTATCTGCCCCCTACCGTAACCCACTAGACGTTACTCTGCTTCCAGAGCTGAGGTAGATCGCTGGAGTCCTGACGGTCTCTCTTTCTCCCACCCCCCCATCCTCCGCAGCAACAAAGTAAGAATATATACAGGTTTACAAGTTGGGCCTCACTGGTCCGGCACCCTCAAAACCTGAACGGTCCTGACTGAGGGAATTTGCCAGACCAGAGGAGGCCTCCTACCATCAACCACCCAACCTGCTGCCCTTCCCTGCTATCAGCTCCTTCTGCCACAGGGCTCAGGCTCCAGCCCTGCTACCACCAAGGTTCTGGCTGCTGCCACCAGGTTCAGGCTTGGAATCCAGCCCTGGTGCCCCTGCCATCTGCCTATCCAGGGGGCAGAGCTTCCCAACTGCTGCCAGCCCCACGGGTCTCCTGGCTGCATCGTGGGGCTCCCAACCGCATCATCGGCCCTCTGCTGCAGAGCTCTTGGCTGTGCCATGGGGCTCCCTGCCATGCTGCTGGCCACCCCTGACACAGGGCTCCTAGCTACATCGTTGGCCCCCTTGCCACTGGGCTCTCTGGTCCATCAACATCTGTGAACCTGCTGGACTACAGATGTTGCTGGACCACAGCTTCACAGTTTAGGGAAGTACAACCCGCATTAAAAATTTTAAGGCTAACCAGTGTCCTTTTAGTGACTTGCCACATGATGTCAGAATATGTTAGTATTATAGATAGGTGGGTCTAATATTTAATTAATATTCCTTTTTCTATAGGGATTAGACACAGTGCTCTGTCTACTAATTGCTGAGTTATCTGCCAAAAGAACCCTAGAGTTTTCTAATGCCTTGGTGGCCCCTGGAAAGAGGTGATAAGTGTGGTGGGGAGTATGGACAGGGTAAATTACACCCCCACCCTCCGCCCCATTTGCTGCTTGGCTTGTACTGAGTCTGAGCATGCTCAGTAACACTACTGAAGCCGCTGTTGCCAGTCTGTCCCTCCACGTACTCTGCCCCCCACCATGACAGCATGCACAGATCACCCCTCTCTACCAAAATCTGAAATGGCTCCCCTGCCCCACTGGGGTGAATACTAGCAGCTTTCTAACAAGATACAGCAATGCTACTGTAGATTTTGATCTAAGAAAGGGAGAAAACATCACAAAATATTCTCTGCAGTCCTAGACAGTCATCATATCTCAGTTCAATGCCTAGCTTGCTACGTGTATGGAAGGGCTGATTTGATGAATCTGACTACAATGGCCTGTAGCCAATCCGCTAGTGGCAAATATCCCCAGTGGGATTTTTGTGGGAAGGGCTATGAGTTACTAAAGAGAATTGTTTCAAAGGTGTTTGGCTGGTGGGACTTGCTGAAATACTAACTGAGCCCATGTTTGGGGGTGAGAAGGAATTTTCCCATTGGTCAGATTAGCAAAACCCTTGGAGTAGAGTGCATGGGAAGGTTGCCTTCCTCTGCAGAATGGAGCATGGGTCACTTGCTGCTTTCAGCTAGTGTAAATAGTGGATTCCCCATTACAGCCGGTCCCTGAGTTACAAACGCATTATGGACCAAATGCTTGGCCGTAACTTGGAATGGTTGTAACTCAGAACCCATTGAGTTACATTGCAACTGTGCTGTTCGTAAGTGCGGGTTGTGTTCATAACTTGGAGCCCGCATTTACAACCGCTTTGGTCGTAAATGCGGATAGCCATAAATCGAGGTGGCCATAAGCTGGGAACCAGCTGTACTTGACATCTTTGGATCATGATTTGAGGATTTCAGTAACTCAGCCTGTGATGGGTTTAAAAAAAAACTAGATAAATTCATGGAGAATAAGTCCATCAATGGCTGTTAGCCAGTGTGGGCAGAAATCCAATCCCATGAGCTGCATGTCCCTCACCTTTGTTTGCCAGAAGCTGGGAATGGGTGATGGGATGAATCATTCATAGAATCATAGGGTTGGAAGAGACCTCAGGAGGTCATCGAGTCCAGCCGCCTGCTAAAAGCAGAATCAATCCTCACTAAATCATCTCAGCCAGGGCTTTGTCAAAATGGGACTTAAAAACCTTTAAGGATGGAGATTCCACCTTCCTAGGTAACCTATTCAATGATTACCTGCCATGTTCAGTTCCTCAAGCACCTAGCATTGGCCACTGTCAGAAGATAGGATGCTAAGTTAAATGGACCATTGGTCTGACCCAGTATGGCCATTCTGAGGGTCTTACATGGAACCCAAATGTATCTGCCCCCTGCTAGAGATTGTCTAGACAGCAACCAGTATTTTCGAAAGAGAGCACTCACACAGTCTGAATGCTCTCTTTCAAAAAAGCACTGTTTGCATTCTTTAACACCTTTTTTCGAAAGAGCACTTTCGAAAAAAGGCATTATTCCTTGTAAAATGAGGTTTTCCGCGGTCAAAAAAACTACTGTGTTCTTTCGATCTAAATTCGAAAGAATGCGGCAGCAGTCTAGTCGCAGGTGAAGTTTTTTCGAAAAAAAAGGCCATTTTTTTGGAAAAAACCCTGAGGTCTAGACATACCTAAAGTGACAATATAAAAATTCTAATCCTAACAGCATCCCTTAAGTGACTTCCCAAAAGATATCAGAACATGTTATTATTAGAGTTGAGTGGGTCTAATATTTGTCTTTTTATGTAGGAATGAGATACAGGGCTCCTGCCCACTAACTTCTAAATTATCTGCCAGAAAAGTAGGGTTTTCACGTGCCTAAGTATTCTCTGGCATCATGGTTAAAGTGATTCCCCCAAACAAAATTTGAAATGGCACCTGTGTTAGCTAGACCAGCAAAGCCTTCAGACTGTTGTCTAGGCCATAATGTTTTTCGCTTGATACAGATGGCACCCAGTTCCATTTACTGTATCTGATTTGCTATTATAAAGTTTTTGATGCCAAAGCAAGATTCAGAACATTGCAGCCATTCGGCTTCACAATATATTGTCTGAAATAAGACCTACAGTAATGTATTTGGTAGAAGGGACTTTCCGGTGGTTTACATTGTTAGCATTTTGGGCATCAAAGGTATCTTTGCTCAAAGATTTCAGACTTAGGGCTTTGTATATGCTACACAACCTGGCCATGTCGCTAAAAGTCTGGCAGGCAGGTGCTGTTTATTGACATTTTTGCTGACAAAAATACTTCTACCCTCAACAAGCAAGGTTTAATATATGGAGATATACCTATATCATAAAACTGGAAGGGACCTTGAAAGGTCATTGAGTCCAGTCCCCTGCCCTCACAGCAGGACCAAGTACCATCCTTGACAGATTTTACCCCATATCCCTAAATGGGCCCCTCAAGGAATAAACTCACAATCCTGGGTTTAGCAGGCCAATGCTCAAACCACTGAGCTATCCCTGACCTCTTGTGCTGTTAACAGGAGAGTTCTCCTACAGACAATGAGCCACTCACACTGCCACAGCAAAATGTTTCTTTCAGGGGGCTTTCTGAAGCACCGGTAAACAGGGGTGATGTGCTGTGGCAGGAGGGAGCACATGCCCCCCACATGCTTGAGCAGGAGGGGCAACAAAACAGAGCCTCTGGACAGCCCAGGCAACTTGTATGTGTGGGGAGGGGACAGGTGCCCACAGCAGGGGTTGCCTCCCCCACACTTATCGGCAGTGGCCGGGTGAGGGGCCGAGGAGGGACACAGCCCTAGCCTGCTCAGCTCCCTCTGCTCCCGGCTGCATCATGCCACTTCCTGCCAGGCCATCCCTTCTCCACCAAATGACGTGGTTGGGAGCTGAGGCAGTTGAGCAGGCTAGGGTTACATCCCTCCACTTCACCCCCCTGCTGCCGGTGAACGTGTGGAGTGACCCCTGCTGCCACACTGGACCCCTTCCAGTCCCCCTGGGTCTAAGAGTTGTGCAGGGAAGAGTCACATGGAGGGGCAGGTCATGTGACCAGTGCACCCAAACTCCCCACATCCCTCCTCAGCAGTTCCCCAATACCTGAGAAGTTTTGTCATTCAATGGGCAGTGTGAACAAAACCGAAGCCTCGTAAGAGAAAAGATAGTCCTAAATTCTGAGGGGGAAATGACCTTGATTTCCAAAGCAGACCTTGTCCCTTTAATTCTGCATAAATAAGGCACCATTTTAAAGGTCCATTTTGTCTCCAATAATTCATGGAACCATTAAGGTTAAGCTATGCCTCTTCTTACACTCTCAAAACCATTTCAATTTAAGAGTATCAGTGGCACTTTACATTAATTGTTCACTTAACCTTTTAAGACCCCAATCTAAATAGTGTTTTCAGCGTCTGGTCAACAATTTGAACAACATATAGGTAGCAGGCCTTTGTAAAAGCAAGGCAATGGTTTTGACTCATTATCAGAGAGTGTTTATATTCAAAGACGGCCATACTAATAGATTCACTTATTCACTCAGAAACCACCCTAGACCTTTAAAGCATGCAATTAAAAATCTTTGTCACTTTATATGGTGCGAAAAAATGGTGTGTTTTACTATCCAGTCACCGAGGGGTGACATCTAATTTGGCTGATTATGGCAGTGAAATTCATGAAACAGTCAAGATTCATGAATATTTTCATGGCTTCCCAGCAAAAGCTTGAATTGTATTACCCTGTGTGAACAGTGACAAAGCAAAGTCATCCACTTATAAAATATCAGGGTTTTCTCCTTTATTTGACCAGCTCCAATAAAAATGATAACTTTAAGCTGTCGGATTTTTTTTTCAAGCACTAAAAATTTACCCTCAAGATTTTTTAAGCTTGTCACCAGTATTCCCACTGATTTTTTCCATCCTTGTGTAGAGTACATTTTGTGTGGAGTAAATAATTGTTAAGGAATTTAAGCACGATACCTACAGCTGAGAAGTTTCAGTAAAAATAGATTTTCTTGGTCACCAAAAGACATCAGCTATTAGTTACTTCCCTTGTATAGATAAATGATTATGTATCAGATACATTATTTTTAGAATTACCTGTCAATATGGCATCTTCATAGCAGTGCCACTAACTCTCAAGGAGAGCAGCTATTTATTGATAAAAATAGTGCAGTTTGAAAATCTGGTGATACATGCTCAAAATTCATTACCAAAGATGTTGAGGTGCATAAATATGCAGATAAGTATGTATTGGGATTTTCAAAGGCACATAATCTACTTAGCTGACTATCTACCATTAAAATCAATAGCAGTTATGAATCTTAGCAGGTTTGATGCTTTTGAACTCCAGTCAGGCACCCATCTGCAGATGAAGGTTCCTAAATATCTTTGAAAATCTAGCCCCAAGTAAAACTTAGCATTTGAAGAGATGAGAATAGCAGGGGACTTTCAAAGATTCGTAAGACAAATTCAATTTGTTGGAGTGGGAGGAGATATTAGATTTTGTTTTACATTTGGGAAATTGAACAGTTGACTAACTAGCTAGAGTGACACTTGAGGACCCTGACCCCACATACCTTGCAAAGAGAGCTGAGGAGATAAAACTAGCTTGCTATTCTAAAGGATTTACTTGATATTCTTAGCCTGATATTTCAAAGCGCCTCCTCCATTCACGGGGCATAGAGAGCAGGGCTTTTTTTTTAACCCATCAGCGATAGTAATCCAAAAGCCAAACAAACAAATTAAATCCTTAACCTACTCTCCTATTATAAGCTGCTTCTTTTTTTTCTTTTTTTTAACTCTCTCCCTAAAGTTGTTTTGAAATTTGAGTCCACAGAGAAGGCCCTGTGATATAGTGCTGAAAGCAGTTTCTGGCTATATCTCATAATGGATTTTATAGCACATTTCTCTGTGCCGCTTACCATCCTTTGTCAAAGCAGTAGACAAGTATTTAATTTCATTATATCATAATGCACTTTGATCATTTTAATGTGACAAAGGGTTTTGATTTGTGGACTGGATCTCATTAACAGCTAGTCAATGGCATTCAGTATTAGTCTGGAAAGCAGGAAAAACATAGCGAGAAACAGGAAAAAAAATAGAAGAACCTATCCCCTTCTTTGGATCCTACTTCTACCCGCAAGAGACTATCCATCAGATTGAACTGAAGGGGCACAGCACCGTTGGCATTTCTCCAATTTTATGGGTGAATTTACTGTTATTAACTTAGGCCAAAGTGTTTAAACTTAGGTCAAAGTACAGGCATTGAAAAGCTACCCTCTATGACTAACACTGGTGTGAGATAGGGATAGCACGGGATGGTGGGGGCTGTGCCAAATAGGTACCACCAGGACAGCAAAGTACTTAAAATAAACCTAACTTTAAAGCACAAGTAAGTACTTTATCATTGGACAACCATTTGCTTCTGTTACATCTCACAGCAATAATCACAGCAGGTTAATCAGTTAGACCCCTCTATCATTCCCACACGGCAGGTAGGGAGTGAATCAGGGAAAAGCAGATCCATTAATCCCCGCCACTCCCACCCCACCTCCATTGAAAATGGGTGGGAAGTGAGTTAACAGAAGGGTGGAACAGGATTCTCCCACCTACACTCTTTGCATCAGTGATCTAAGGAAACTACACCAGGCTTGTACAGATTGTACAGTATCTTACTGCCTCTATACATCCACATTTTGAATACTGTGTACAGCTGTGGCCGCCTTATCTCAAAAAGATATATTGGCATTGGAAAATGTTTAAAAAAGGGCAACCAAAGTGATTAGGGGTTTGGAACGGATGCCATATAAAGAGAGATTAAAAAGATTAGGACTTTTCACCTTAGAAAAGAAGAAAGTAAGGGGTGATGTAATAGAGGTCTATAAAATCATGTGCGGTATAGAAAAAGTGAATAAGGAAAAGTTACAGAGAGGTAGCCGTGTTAGTTTGAACTTGGTAAAACAAAAAAAAGCAGTCATGTAACACTTTAAAGACTAATAAAATGGTTTATTAGGTGATGAGCTTTCGTGGGGCAGACTGAGAAGTGGACTATCCTGTTAGTCTTTAAAGTGCTACATGACTGCTTTTTTTTGTTTTACCAAGAAAAAGTTAGTTACTTGTTCCTATAACATGAGAACTAAGGGGTCACTAAATGAAAAATAAGTATCAGGTTTAAAACAAACAAAAGGACGTTTATCTTCATGCAGTACACAGTCAACCTGTGGAACTCCTTGCCAGAGGATGTTGTAAAGACCAAGACTTTAACAGGTTTCAAAATGAACTAGATAAAATCATGGAAGTTAGGTCCATCAATGGCTAGTAGCCAGGAAGAGTAGGAATGGTGTCCCTCGCCTCTGTTTGTCGGAAGCTGGAAATGGATAACAGGCGAGAGATCACTTGATGATGACCTGTTCTGTTCACTCCTTCTGGGGCATCTGGCATTGGCCACTGTTGGAAGACAGGATACTAGATAGACATCTTTGGTCTGACCCAGTATGCCTATTCTTAGGTACTTATAATTGTTTTCCCTAGTGTCCACATGCCTGGAGCAGGGGGAACAAGGAAGCAGATTGCGACTTGGTCTATTCCTGGGGCAGCACAAAGCTACACAACAAAGCCATGAATTACCTCTTAAAATATTTTTTGCCAATATAGTAATAATGTCTAGACCTAAATAGAGGCTTATGGGTCAACAGAATTATAGCTTTCTAAGATCAGAAACGCAGGGTAGCATGCGCTAATTGATGTAGAGATAAACAGAAGTGAAGGGAGGAAGATGTTACACTTATCTTTAATCTGACTTCTATTGTTAGCTTGGACTTGGTAGTGTAGCAATTTGAACTGGTCAGAATGTCAGAATTAGTGCCACAGCTTCAAGGCAGTATTACTGTTTGTCAGATGCAATTTCTGCATGTCACGGACAGAAAAATAAAGGATGTTGCATATTAGATGGCCACATGGCCCAAGGTGGTAGAATAGGGAGGGAGGAGATAAATATCTTTTACCCAGAGAGCTCTCATGTAAGACTGAGTCACAGTGTTTTGAACCATACTCCAAAACATCAAAAGTTCAAGTTAGCTTGGCTGTGGATTTTTTTAAATTAAAATCCTAATTAAGAAAAATCTAACAAAGGCTTTACAGACTAAGAGATTTTGGTAAGGCACCAGGAGAACAGCCTGATTACCATGTAACACTGAACACTCAGCACAAAGATCTTTTTCCCGACAAATTTGCCTCTATGCGCCACATTCTTTAACACTAAATAACATACTTTATAGAGCTACTTGCTGTACTCATAGAACATACAGCTCAGATTCTATTACATCTGCAGCACACTAACTTACTGCATACTAATTTCTTAATCTGGACCTCCATATGCCATCAAACTACCATCAATTTGAGAGGACCTTCTTTCTAAACAGAAGTGTTGCCAATGTCACACTAGATTATGCTCTACCACCTGAAAATACAGATATATAGTGTTCTCATAACAAAGTGCTGCAGGCTATAGCATTGTCTTTTCCCTCCACAATCCAAGGTGCCAGAGGCTAACCACACATCATGTAACAAAAGAGAATCTTTTTTTTAAACACAATAGAATCTTTAAGAAAAAAACGAGTGATGCACAGTTATAAACTTTTCAAAGTCACTCCAAAGAATCAGAAGACAGGGAAAAAACCCTATTCCTGCAGCATTTATGAATGTATTTTAGCGTACCAATTACAAACATCAGATGAAAAAACTCTTAGTACCTGCTGCATCATTTATGAGTAGAACTGAGAATATTAGTTTATTAGTTCAGGCTCTTTTTCACTAGCCTACATAGACTCACAGAATCATAAGACTGGAAGAGACCTTGAGAAGTCATGTAGTCCAGTCCCCTGCAGTCACGGCAGGACTAAATCTAGACCATCCTTAGAAAGTGCTTGTCTAACCTACTCTTAATCATCTCCAGTGATGGAGATTCCACAGTCTCCTTAAGCAATTTATTCCAAAGCTCAACCACCCTGACAGGTAGGAAGTATTCCCCAATATTCAATCTAAATCTTCCCTGCTACAATTTAATTAAGCCCACTGCTTCTTGTCCTATCATCGGAGGTTAAGAACAATAATTTTCTCTCTCCTCCGTGTGACAACCTTTTAGATACTTGAAAACTGTTATGTCCTCTTTTCCATACTAAACAAACCCAAATGTTTCAAACTTTCTTTATAGGTCATGGTTTCTAGACCTTTAATCATTTTTGTTTTTCTTCTCTAGACTTTCTCCAGTTTGAGTCCTAATCTGCACTGAGTAGAAGAAAGAATTACTTCTGGTGTTTTGCTTACAACACTTATGCTTACATATCCTAGAATGTTCACTTTTTTAACAACAGTGTTACCCTGTTAACTCACATTTAGCTGTGATCCACTATGATCCACAAATCCCTTTCCACAGTACTCCTTCATAGGCAGTCATTTCTCATTTTGTATGTGTGTAATTATTTCTTCCTTATTGTCCTTATTTGTCCTTATTGAATTTAATCCTATTTACTTCAGACCATTCCTTAAATTTGTCCAAATCATTTTCAATTATGGTCCTATCCTCCAAATCACTTGCAACAACGTCCATCTTAGTATCAACCACAAACTTTATAAGGGTACTATCTACGCCATTATCTAAATCACTGATGAAGATACTAACAGAACCGGATCCCACTCATTATTCCCTTCCATCATGACTGTGAACCATTGATAACTACCCTCTGGGTACAGTTATGAAAACAGTTATGCACCCACCTTATATTAGCTCATCAAAGGTTGTATTTTCCTATTTTGTTAGTGAAAAAATCATGCAAGACTGTATGAAAAGCCTTTCCAAAGTCTAGATATACCACATCTTATCCCTCTTATCCACAAGGCTAGCTATCTTTTCAAATAAAGCTACCAGGTGATTTGATAAGATTTGTTCTTGACAAATCCATCTATTACTTTTTACCTTATTATCTTCTAGAACAGTGATTGGCAATAATTTTATACTGGGGGTCACTTCAGAAATTTTTGAAGAGGCCCAGGCTGAACTGGAAGGAGCAGGGCCTCAAGCGGAAGGGGTGGGGCCAGGATACGTCCCTGCGCCCACACCATGATTGGTCGGGGCCGGCAGGGCATCACGTTAGGACTTAGTGTGTGTGGCTGCTGCCTGAGGCTAACTGAGAGCTGTGCTTAAAGGGATCCTACCACCACCCCAGGACAGACAGGTCTCAGGGTTCCCTGATTGCTTGTCTACCTTGATGAGGGACAGCAAAGCAGTCCTGTCTTGGAGTGCCCTGAGTGCCCACACTCGGGACACCACAGCACTAGGCCACATGGAGCCAGAGCTGCCCCTGGGCATGCCGGTGTGTCTTGTGGGGTCGTTGCCATCAGCCTGGCTGCACTTGCTGCAGGCTGCCATCCGGGGAGGTCCATCAGGGGGCTTTCAGGATACAGGAGGCCCTGCGGGAGAGCATCCATCCCAAGGAGCCCTCAGAGTCAACCTGGTCCTCCCCACCGGGGGTTCGTTCCCCATTCCTCCCTCAAATCCTTCCACTTACTCCTCCCTAGTCCCCCTTCCTGATGTCAAACAAAAGACACGTATGTTCAAAAATAGAAACTGGGTTTATTGAACAAAACTGGGGGGGGATGAACCTCTGGGGAGACTAGGAAAAGGAGGTGGGAGAGGGGAAGAGACAGGGTGGGAGAGGGGAGGGGGAAACCTGGGAGGAGGGAGTTGGAAGAGGGAAGCAAGGGGGAGGAGAAGCTCAAGGCCCAGGGTTGGGGGTCTTGCGAGACCAACTTGATTTTCATGCAAACCTGCTCCTGGGTTCGCATGTGGCCTTTGGTGGCCAGGCTGGCAGCTATCCTGCCATAGACGGCCGCATTCCTCCATCTAGTGCGGAGATCATGGACGTTGGGGGCATCCCCCCCAAACCTGAATAAGGTCTATGATATCCACCCTGGACCAGAAAGGTGACCACTTTCTCCAGTCCCTGTCAGGCTCCTGAGAGCTAGCAGACTGCTCCTGGGGAGTAGTGGAGGGCTGGCTGCCAGTGGCTTTCTGGCTCATATTTTGGGGCCATTGGGTCAGGGGCCCCAGTGGCCACTGCTGGCTCTGGGCTGGCAGGCTTGGAGCTGGCACAGGCACTGTGGCCAGGATCTACCCCTTTAATGGCTCCGGGGCTGGGGGAGAGGAGAGTAAGTTCTCCTGATTGTGCCCAGAGTGGCCACCAGGGCTCCCTGGGAAGGGCTGGAGGCCCCCTATTTCTAATTAAGTGTCTACACAGCACTTAATTCGAAATAACTATAATTTGGCATTACTCCTCATAGAATGAGGTTTACCAAATTCAAATTAAGCGCTCCGCTATTTCGAATTAATTTCAAAATAGTGGTTTGCATGTATAGATGCTATTAAAGTTAATTCAAAATAACAGCTGTTATTTCTAATTAACTTTGCAGTGTAGACATACCCTGATATATTTATAGATAGCAATCATATCCCCTTTCAGCCTTCATTTGGTTGGATAAACAAACCAAGCTCTTCAGTCTCCTTTATGAGATGGGCTTATTTCATTCCCCTGATCATCATATATATAGTAGCCCACTGTCTGTGACTGTAATGTGGTGCAGAACTCAGCCGAGCGCCACGGCGGAAGGGGAAGCAGCCACCGTGGGGAGCAAGCGGCCATGTGGACTCCCCCGTGGCGGCCCAGCTGAGAGGCTCAGAACTCAGCCGAGCGCCACGGCGGGAGGCAAGGGGGACGGGGCAGTGACATACACGGCCAGGGGGGCTAACTTCTGCGCCGCTCAGCAAGGCCACCATGGGGGAGCCCAAACGGCCGCTTCCGCCGCTTGCTCCCCAGCTGAACCTGTTCCACTTTGACGTCATCTTTCTTGAATGGGACCTATACACAGCATTGCAAATGAATATTTATCAATGCCTTCCACAATGGCATTAATACTTCTGAGTCTCTACTGCAAAATGCCTTGCTTGATGCAATTCTAGATCACATTTGCTTTTCTTGCTGACACATCACATTGGTGGCTCATAGTCATCATGTAATTGACCAACAAACCCAGGTCTCTCTCGTCTCTGATGAGCCCCCAGCTTATAGCAGAAATATTTATTATTAGATCCTAAGAGCTATTGGATTCTATCCCATTTCTGTAGCTCCAGTCACCAAGGTCATCCAGATGTCTAATCCTTCTCTGTATTGATGATGCCTTCCAATTTTGCATCATCAGGAAATGTCATTTGCATATTCCTACTCTTTGCATCAAGAACATTAATAAAAATGTCAAAGTAAAGTTGATCCCAATACTGATCCTTGAGAAATCACACTAGTGAACTCCCTCTAGTCTGATAAATTGCTTTTCAGCACCACCGGTTCCTTCTTTTCAGCCAGTTCCTTACCTACCACAATTCTTACGCTAATCTCCACACTTTTTAACTAATAGCTTCCCACATGGTATTATGTCAAATGATTTACTGAAGCCCATGTGTAGTAGATCTACTGTATTTCCCTTATCTAAAAAAAATGAATTTATCTTCTCAATAAAGAAAATCAAGTCAGCCTGGTAATTCCTGTTGCATTAATCTCCTTTTACTTTTGCTTCATGAATTGAACTACTCTTTCCTTAACTGTTTATTAGTCTGTGGTCAGGCTAACAAGGCTGTAATTACCCAGATTACTTTTCCCCACTTTCTGGAATACAGGCACAACGTTAGCTATTCTCCAGTCACATTGTACTACACCCAAACAGGCAGATGTATTAAAAGTCCTTGTAAACATATTAGCCTTTTGTTTGTGGCAAGATTTAGTTGGATTGTTAGCTCTTTGCAGCAGGATCGTTGAACTATTTTTTTGTTCTGTGTTTGTGCCTAGCTCAGTTGGCTCTGGTCCACAGCTGAGGCTACCACAATGCAAATAATAAATAAATAAACACACTTCGGAGATAAGCAGGCACATTCCTCACTAACTTCAGTTTCCAAATGTATTAAAGATGTATCTCCATAGAGAACACATTGCAGTAGTCTAGCCTTCAGGCGACAAAGACGTGGGTAACAGCAGTGATAGCTGAAGTGGCTGGGAAGAAATGACTAATCTCCCAGTCAGAAAAAACAAAAATGGCAGTTTCTGGGTCTTGCGGAAAACTGATTTTCCAATAACATCTTTGTATTATGCTTTATGTGAGGCATAATTTAAAAAAGAGGGTCAATAACTGCAGATTTTGAACAGTTTAATGTTCACTCTGGGTTTTGTATTTTACAATGATTTGCCTTATACTGTTTCTCACACAGTTTAATTGTTATCGTTATTGGTATTATTAATTACATTGCCCAAAATTATGCTAGGCACATCATTCTTTCCATGAACTATTGTGTGCAGGCAGCATGCTGCTCATTCAGTCCTTTCAAACAAATATAGGAAATGTTCATTGCTTTGTCATTTATGTTCTAACCTCTGTTTTCAACCTTCAAGGAGAAGACGACATAGAGTTGAAGAGAAAATAGAAAATTATTATTCCAGTTGCTTGGCAAAGGGATGGGCTGTGACTACTGCACAGTTAAGAAACATTTTTTTTTTATTTTTCTTTCATTTGCTTTTCTCCAATATTCCCTTTTTACACTAAATGCCAGCGAGATACAGTAATACTTGGCCCCATTCTCAGTCAATTGTGTGGTATTATACAATTTTGCATGTAATGTGCTGATGGCATAAACTTAAAAACTCCTAAATACCCTAAAAATGATGTTCCTATATAAACATCTTACCATCATTTGGAGACCATACCATTCTGATCTTCTTCTGCACTGCTGATGCCTTCCCATTTTATATAGGAACATCATCAGCAAATGTCTGGGTCTGATTGTGGCCTTGGCTAATTCAAATGTCCAGAGAGGATTGGGGGAGTAAAATCCTACCCTTTTCTCCATGTGGGGCTGTATTAGCATTCCCCAGGCATGTCTACACAGGAGAGCTAAACTCAAAATAAGCTATGCAATATGAGCCACGCTAATTGCGTAGCTTAATTCAGAATATCTTATTTCAACTTTTGGTGCCATCTAGACAGCAGTTATTTCAAGATCGAGCACTCTTCCCCCGACTTCTCTTACTCCTCGTACAGTGAGGGTTACAGGAGTCAGAGTAAGCCGTCCTCCAGCTCAACATTATTTCGACATTATGTCAAAATAACTGCTTGTGTGTAGACGCAGAGTATGTTACTTCGGAATAATGTCAGTTAATCCAAAATAACACTGCTGTGTAGACATAGCCCCCATGTCCTCATAGTCCCCTGAGGCAGGTAGGCAGAGGGGGACTCAGAAAAGACATGCCAGAAAGCAGAACTGAGCTGGTACAAGTGAGCGATGCATCAATCTTCTCTTAAGGGCTGGAATGAGATATTTCTGCACAGCAGCAAAAGTGGGGACTAAGAAGCAACACTTCCTTACAGCTCCACAGCTATGCACGTTTCCTTAGACAAAGACTCGGTGTATCCCTATGTATTTAACAGAAAATTCTTGGTTCCATGAGAGGGTATTTGTCCAGGGACAAGAATAGAAGCTTCATATACATAAGCTTTCTATAGGAGAGGCCTAATTCATCCCTAGCGTATTTTCAGTGAAGTGAAGTGAAGTGAACTACAGTAGGGATGAATTTAGCTCTGGTGCTGAGGATACACATTTGCAGCTACATCCATTGCCATTCACTTATTTTGTAGCTAAAATGTTTTCCGAGGCCACCCAAGAGACCAGCAAACTCAGTAAGCTAGCAGAGCTCAATCTGTAACTAAATGTCACATACAACTGCACGGGAACCTTTGGGACACTTTAGAGTCATTGCGAAAGACAAGGTGTCACCTGTTGGGAGGTAGCCTTCAGTGAAGTTTTCATATTATGGAGGGCATAATTTAGGTTATAATCTGTTCACTGCAGGGATTTGTCTATCTGTAAAGCTTCAGGCACACCTATGGCACTGTATAAATAATACATCTGTTTATTTAAATGTAGTGTCTCTAAGATGAACTAAAATTGCCTTGTGTTTGTAATCAGTTTTTTTCCTGCAATAGATGATTTATGGAATATTTCCAACAATGATGTGCCATGGGGCAGATCTTTAACTGATATAATAAGTCAGCAAGCCAACTGAGATATGCCAATTTACACCAACTAAGCATGTGATCATAAATCTGAACACATTGGTATTCCTTCCTCTGATTCACAAGCCACTGTTAACGGTAAGGAAAGAGACTCATGCACACCTTTGATATGCTGTCTCACATCGTAATGGTGGCTGTAATTGCGTTATCTATTCTCATCCTCCCAGACTCAGAACTATAGGCAGTCATGATGATTTTTGTAAGCTAAGGTGTTGTAAGGATTTAAGAGGCAAGCATCATTTCAGCTGAATTGAAATGTAGAACTGATATAAAGGTATTATGTGCATTTAAAGCATAGTGACATCTAGTATACCTTAAATAGGAATAGTCAACAATATTAGGCAAAAGTATAGACATGGGATGGGAAGAACAAAGGTGGAAATTGTAAGCCCACTCCCCTTACTCTAAGGGGAATGCATACACTTGTCCCACCATGGGTGAGATCCACCCCAACAGTGTCACACAAACACCAGTGTTAAAGGGCTGGGTGTGTATACATAAAATCAAGTAAAAGCAATAAAATAGGTTCTGCTGTCGTACATGTCTGTACTAACATCTAACAATCTGTAATTTTCATTCATATTTGAAATGCAGAAGAAATTAACATGGCCCAGGTGGTAGCATCTTGATTCAGAATACACACGAGAGTGCAGTCTGTTCTCCTTCCATCATTTTCACAGCCTCCCCTTCAGTAGCCTCTACAATTCACCCAGCAAGTTCACCAGCCATCACCATTTTTTCACTGGATTGAGAGACCTGGTTCAGAATCTCCCTCAACTCAAATTTTCGTCCATTTTTAGATTTAAAACGAAACTCAACTTGAAAAGTGTAGGAACCGATCGCTTACAATTTCTTTTAGTTTGCTACTTACACAGAAGGGAATGCGCCAAAACATTACAAAAAAGGGGGAGGGGAAACTGTTGTGACTAGAAACTGATGGGAAAGGTCAGAAAATGTCATGAAAAATCATATGAGCATAACATTTCTGCTTACTCAAAAGACAGAGAAGTTTCAGACCCAACCCAAATCTGAAGTCTCAGAGCCACATTATCATGGCTCTGAGTTAAGGGGAAAGAGCCCATGGAGACCTTTCCTTCTCCAATGGAAGCGCAGTTTGTTTACTAGTGATCTAGGTATACTAGCATGTAGACCAGTCAGTGCTGATCACAAGCCATAAAAGGGGTATGTCAGGACAAAGACAGACACACTTCCCTTCCTGCAGGCTATGTCTTCACTGTGGGTTTTTTGCAGAAGAGAAAATGCAAATGGAGCGCTCATGTGCATATCTTCTTTTGATCCTTTTTGCGGAAGAGATTTTTGCGCTAAAAAGCCCTTTGTAGACGGGGCCATTTGTCAGGAAAAAAAAAACGTTTTGCGCAAGAGCCTGTAAACCTCATTTTTTTTTAGGAATAAGGGATCTTGCACAAAAGGGTTTTTTTTTTCAGACAACTGGCCCCATCTACACAAAGCTTTTTAGTGCAAAATCCTCTTCCGCAAAAAGGATTGGAAGAAGATATGCAAATGAGAGTGTGAGATATGCAAATGAGCGCTCCATTTGCATTTCCTCTTCCACAAAAAATCCGCAGTGTAGACGTCGCCCCAGTACACTAACTATGTTCTCCTGCCTGCTCCTTCACCAAAGGACAGGCTCTTCTCACAAGGATATGAAAATGATTAAGGGCCCAACCCTCCTATTGGTCTCTGGCTCAGAGAGCTATTGAAGTGCCTTAAACAATTGAAGGTTTTATTACATCAGATAGGAACATTTTTCTTGCCATGTTCAGTTTGTAAGCCTTCTTTTGGCTGCTCTCCTGCTCCCTTTTAAATACCTGGGCAGAACTATGCAAAGCCTAGCCATGTCCATGTGATATGTATTTATGTGTTAACATTGACAGTTCTTTAAGTTTTCATATATTTACCTAAAACAATCTGGTAATTCCATGCATAAACATCATGTTTTCCCACTGAAAATGGCAAATTCCAACCAAACCCCTGACTTTTATTAAAATTTCATGATTTTGACAGCAGAAAAAAACTACTCTCTTCTGTTTCTTGTCTAACATTTTTAAAGCAAGCAAAACAATGTCATTAACCTGCAGAGCGAAGATTTTTGGCAGTGGTTTGAATTTTTTCAGACAACTGGACTTCAGACTAGAGAGCTTCTCTACTTTCCTCTAGTATATTTCAATCAAATTTTGTCCATCAAAAGTGATGATGGGAAGCCATTTCCTTGTAAAATGGGATTTCATTTCTATTATCTATGGGAACAGGAACAGACACAAAAATTTGCATCAGACATTCAGCAAAAGGCTTATTAAAAGTGAAGGTAAAGAGTATAGCAGGCTGTTCCCCTACAAATTGGAGTGACACTTGAATAGACTGGGGTTCCACAGAGCATACTCTGGTACACCAGTTGGGGCTCCCTCATGCTTTCCTGCTGAGCCAGGCCCTCAAGCCTCCTGTAGCACACACACACATAAGTAGACACACGGCAAGCTGCAGGACAGACCAACTCTGAAATCAGGTTTGTGTAGGAAGTCTTAACTTGGGAATTTCCCAGCACTCAAAGGCAGTGGCGGACCGTCAATACAGGTGAACTAGGTGGTCGCCTAGGGCACCAAGATAAACGGCCTGTGGCGGGGGGATCCGAGCGCGGTTGGGGGAGGCGCAGGCCTGCCGCAAGCGGATGCGGTCCAAACATTGCCGGACGCCCTCAGGACGGTGGCAAATCCACGTGGACCGGCAGCACATCAACTAGGGAGCAGGGAGGCATGCGAACATCACCTGATGTCATCAGCGAGACGGGAGGGGGCAGGGCTCGGGAACCAGTGAGGCAGCCAGGGTGGGAGACGTCACACACGGAGGTAGGGAAGGCGGGACATATAAAAGCAGGAGAGGGAAAGCAGACAGGGGTAGGAGCAAGGGCGGCAGGTAATGGGGGTTGGGGAAAGTGGTGTGGGAGAAGCTTCCCCTAGGGGTGGGGTCGTGTAGCCCGTGAACAGGTGAGTTTAGGGGTAGACCCCCACCTGTTACCACTGGGAGTGTTGTTCCTGGTGTTAGGGCCTTGGGCCAGGGTCTGGGAGTGAGGGTGGGCCCGGACCCCCCCTCTCTGCCACCGGTCTATGTGTGCAGTACCGCAAACGGAGGCGGCGGCCTTGTCTCGCGGGAACCACTTTGCGAATAGGTTCAGGTGGAGAACGTAGCCTGGAGTAATCGGGTCGTGATAAACATATAAACAATCTGATATAATCACCGAATAAAACAATGGACTCGTAACACAGCAATTGAGGGCTTTGGAGGTGGGGGCGCCGATCGCGCATTTCGCCTAAGGCGCCAGTTCCCGGCAGCTCACCTAAGGCCACTCCTGCACAAAGGTACACCCCTTCAGAGAGGCAAACACAAAACTGTATTGTCTTGCACTGCCAAGCATACAACCAATAGTTCAGGATCTACTGGTAAATCTTGGAGCCTCTGATAGGTGATCCTGACTGATTTGGCTGGGAAGCTATTCATGCGCTAGCACTTCAGTTACCCCTCCACCCACTGTCATGCTATGCCTGCCCTCTGCCTTGGAGATGCCCCCCTGGGAGCTTCCTGCTTGCTGTGCAAGGTGTGGGAGGGAGGGGGGGGGGGTCATTGATGTCATGATGTCCCTCCTGTACCCTATCCCCACACAGAGAGAAGGAGACAGAGGGAGCCTAGAAATGCAAATCTTTCTCACTCTCACACACTGTGTGTGTCTCTGTCACTCTCACAAACACCCACTGTCCTTCACTCTCACCTTCTGACCCAACACATATGTAGGGAGTTGTTATTTTTGTACTGCTTGCAAAGTGTGTTATTTCTTCATTTCTGTCATGCTTAAATTTAATTCTTTGAGGAGTGAGTTCTAAAATGCCTAACCTGTCGGAGCTGGAGTAATTATCCCCTTGGTACTTGCTGCTCCTGGAAGTGACTGGCATGTCCCTGCAGCCCCTGAAAAAGGTAGAGCAGGGGGTGTCCACATGCTGTTCTTGCCTGCAGGCAGTGGCCTGTAGAAGCTGTGGGCTCAATGCTGGTAGATGAAGGGCAGCACATAGCGCCATGGAGCCATTGCTGTCCATGCCAGCTGCTTTCAGGAGTGGTGCAGGGCCAGGGCAGGAGTAAGCCTGCCTTAACCCCACTGCTCCACAACCCGGAAGCCATCTCAGTTAAATGGTGCCCAGCCAGAGCCAGCTTTCTGAACCCCTGTCCCAGCCCTGAATCTCCTCCTACACCCAGACGTGAGTCCCCCAGCACCCAAACTCCTTCTCAGAGTTTGCACCCTGAAATCCCTCCTGGACCCCAATCCTCCACCCTGGGCAAAGGCCGGAGTCCCTCCCACACTCCATACCCCGTGGCCCAAGACCAGAGCCTGCACCCCAATCCTCTACCCCAGCCTGGTGCAAGTGAGTGAGGATGGGGGAGGAAGAGAGAAGGAGTAAGTAGGGTGAGGCCTCGAAGTAGGAGTGGAGCAGTGTCAGTGCCTCAAAGAATGTGCAGGAAGGAAACAGGGCAAGGGTGTTCGGGTTTGAGGTAAATCTTACATTGCACTTAAATTGAAAAAGCGATTTTATGGTTAAAAAGATTGGAGACCACTGGCATAATAAGCTCATTGAAAACTACCTCCTCCCTCAATGTGGAGGAAGATACACGCAACTTCTTGCTCCCACCCCAACTATGAATTAGTCCAACTGGGATTAGAGAAAACAAGGCAAGTTTATTATCTATAAGAAGATAAGGAATAGCAAACAGATCAAAGCAGGTTACTCAGTAAATAAAACAAATATGCATTCTAAGGCTAAATCACTAAAGAAACTGGCTACAGTTAGTAATTTCTCACCTTGTTGGAAACATTTATTTTACAGGTCAAACACCTTTTCCAGCCTAGGTTCAGCCATTTCTTCCCCAGTTCAATGTTACGTGCTTATATGCAATCATCTTGAACCCCTTTTCTTAATAATGTGTTTCCTCCCTTTCCCCTAGTGGAAAAGTACTGGAATTCCATTATGGAATCCTGTACCACCTTACCTAATCACATGACCCTGCATTGTTAAAGCAAACAGGAGTTGGGAAATTAGTAACTTCCAGGTCATATTGTTTCCCCTTAAAGGCCCATCCAGGCTGATTACATTTTGTCTGGCGGCTGTTCCCCAGATAAAACACAATTGTACTTGGTATACAGACAATTTTCCCAACTTCGGATACAATCTCCCCCACCACCACCACTACCACTACCATGCATACAAATAAGATAATCATGTTCAATAAATCGGAATCTTTCCAAAGATACTTAGCATGACTCATTTTGCACAAAATATATCGTATTTATGCCATATTCATATTATAAGCATGTGGGGAAGAATGAAGAATATGGGGTGTAGTGTCACAGTCAGGACAGGTAAACAGGATATAGTCCCTCATAACAACCTAAACTTATTTTTAGAGAATGTTATTCATAAAATCGAGGCACATGATAGACAAGAGGAGGCACAGAGGACAAACGCACTGTACTGAAAAACAAGATCTGATAAAAAATAAAAATCCTATCCAATTGTTAAAAAACCTAACAGTTCACTGGAGCTAGTCCTTTACATCCAATAACGCTCCAAAGGCATTCAAAAATGAAAGGAGTTTTAATGCTCCTTACATTTCTTTTCTTGTAGTTTTACAAGGGGGTGATGTGGCAATCTAATTATATTCTGTTGTGACCTGATATTGTGTCCTGCAAGTAAAGGTAAAGTAGGCTTTTTTATTGCTCTATTATGCCATTGTTGCAACTTTTTATATTTGTTTTAGTTTTGGTGCAGCAAGTTGGTATTGTAATGTAGCCTTTTGTTTTCCTTTACTGTTCACTGCACCTCACTGAAAAAAATAAGCTATACCAACAGATACATTACCCAGAAAATACATGAACAAGGCTATTCTTTATGTCTAACTGCCTCATACAGTATGCATGCAAGAAAGCCTCGGACCAAATTCCTACTTCCTTTAAAAAAGTTACATAATGGATAAGACTACATCCGTACTGATGACTTTTGAGATTGTACAACAAGCACTTAATTCTGTGAAACTCCATAGATGAAGCAAGTTACCACTCAAACCATATCCTTTCATGTAAAAACTCACCCTTTGCCCTTTTCAATTATGTATGGCCATGCATTTAAAATGGCATCCGCTGTCACTATGATTTAACAACTAGGCTAATTTTGAAAGATCACTTGTTTTTCAGAACCAAAACAGCCTGTCTAACCAGCTATATAGGTATATATTTTTGAGAACTCAGGGTTCTTATTTATTTATTTCTGTACCCGGAGCCTATCACCTGAATCTTTCTCTAATCATCTCAAGGCTATGCGGAGGGTAGTCCTTGAATAATTTTTAGCTTAGCATAAAAAATTGCCTAATTGTTATTCATTTGACTTGGCAGCTATTACGCATCGAAGTGACCTTTGTTTCTCTGTTAATTATAAATAGTTTTGTGTATTGATTAAATTGAACTGAATTAGCTCAGTTTTAAGCTCCTATCAATAATTTAAATAGCCATTTCAAACAAATGAAAAATAAAACAACCCTGTGTGGAAAACATAGTCTTTAGAGTTTAAACAGTGACTATTTGTTGATTTAGTAGTCAAGCCAGTATTTAATAAAAAAAAGCTAAATGCCTACTGGTTCTATTTTTTTGTATACATGCAGGTCTGCACACTTGGTGTGGAACATAAAGAATTTACAGGTCTGGTCCCCTCACAGTATGGCAGCCCATTAACTGCAGCTGTCAGAGACATCTGCCTGGCCTGATTACTGTCAAAGCCAAGTGGAAATAATAGTGTATTCGGCCCCTGCCTCAACAGCCCTTTCCCCTGCACTGAACTGTCATCAAGTAATTGTACGTGTTGTAGAATACACTTAAAACAAAGTTCAGGAACTATTTATATTCTTAGGTGAGGTCACATTTAGGTGAAGTGTTTATAGGAGGGTAATAATAAATCCAGCCTTAAAGGAACAATGTGTCTTGCTTTCTGCTATTCAATATAAGCCAGAATTACTTTGGAGTGCAAAGTGAGTTTGGGAGTATTATAACCTAAGCTCTGTTCATAAATAATAATAATAATACATACATACATACAGCATAAGGTTTTTCTCTGATTTTTTTTTTTGTCTTTTTTTAAGTCTCTAGAGAGCAGACCTTACATAAAAACTTCAGAGAGAAAATTGCAGTATCTGTTTTAAGGAGGAGTGTACAGCAATGAATGTAACTAGCCGAGCACTGATTTATCTAAGTAATTCAATTATAGGCATAAAGAAACCTCTTTTATGTGCAAATGATTTACAAGGTTCGGTGACAGGAAAATTCGGCATAATAGATCACTCTATTGGTCCAGGAAGTCCAGTAGTTTATGGAAATGGTCTAGACCTGATCCTTTAAAGGAAAGTGAAAAAACCCATAAAGCATCTAGCCAATTGTGCAATCATGTCTATTGGACCAGGGGGAAATGGAAAATTCTTTTCTGAGCCCTGTGGGGCCTTGTTTACCTATGTAGTTACATAAATACTTATAAAAGTGTCACATATATTAGACTCCCACCAAAATCTTGACTATGATGTTGCTTAAAAAGGAGGGAACTGAGACAGTCAGTCACACATACATACATATTCAAAAGGCTGCCATGGTACGCTGACGTGCATCTGCTTAAAATCGTCTGTGGATCTTTAAAGTACTTACACTCAGACAGGCAATTCTGAGCCAGGAAACTCCTATTACCTTGAAGATAGCGTAACTATTCATTGGAGAAGGCAACGTTGGCATACTCATTATGGGAGTTGCCACACCAAGCAGTATCAACTTCCAACCAAAGATGCCACCTCTGAATAGTGTTTGGCTAGAGTTTTATCACAAGCAGACCCACCAATGGAGGTGGAGGAGAGGGGGAAAAGAGGCAATTGCCCCAGGGCATGACAACTCAAAGGTGCTCAGGGCTCCCAGCCCCACACTGTTGCTATTGCTCCACTGATGCCCTGACCCCGCCCCTTCTAGGAGCACAAACCCAGCTCTTCCTCCCCTCCTCCCACTCACATACCTTCACCAGGGGCCTGAGCAGCCTGTTGACACCCCTCTGGACAATCACAGTACAGTACTAGAGGAATGACCATGCTTCAGCAAACAGTATGTCAGTGGGGATGAAAATACTGTGTGCACCCAGGAGTATTTTCAAGTATTTTTATACTCCTATCAGATAGTAAATGCATGCTGTCACTTTATGCATTTTAAACCTCAGAGGTAGTTATTTCAATGACCAAACTAATCAAGACTGAATTAAGGCAAATTTAGCTCTCCCAAAGGTTCATAAACCCACACTTGGGAACTTTAAGGAAAAGGTCAATTACCAATGAAGCTATGTGACAGAACAGGGCAGCCATTGTTTTTAAATAGCTATTATACCACTTGCATTTTCGTATCTTAACCAGTTACTATGCAGTTCTTAATTACTGCTAGGTTATGTCTTCACTGCAGGCTTTTTGTGCAAGAATGGCTGTTCTTGAGCAAAAACTTGCGGAGCATATACACTGCACGCGTGTTCTCGTGCAAGTAAATTTACAGTAAAGCATAAGAAAAGAGGGCTTCTTGCACAAGAGTTATTCCTCTCCCTATGAGGAATAAGCCCTCTTGCGCAAGAGCTCTCGCTCAAGAAGGCAGTGTGGATGGGCAACAGGGGTTTCTTGCACAAGCAACCCCTGTGGCTAAAATGACCATCAGAGTTTTCTTGCACAAGAGAGCGTCCACACTGCCAAGGACACTCTTGCGCAAAAGCACATGGCAGTGTGGACACGAACTCTTGCAAAAAACAGTTCTTGCGCAAGAAGCCTCCAGTGTAGCTGTAGCCCTACAGTTTACCATGGAGGCAACTGGATTTCCATAGAAGGTGAAACATTCTTCTCTCTCTCTCTCTCTCTCTCTCTCTCTCTCTCTCTCTCTCTGACACACACACACATCCTGTTTACTTCCACTTTGTACCTCAACTATCTCATTTGATACATGCATTGGTTAGGATGGATAGGGAGGAAATACAACTCAGGCTGTCTTCCGTATGCTAATAAACCCAGCAGCTTGTCTTTATTTCTAATACAGGCAATGCTAGTGAATTATCTTCCCAGTATATAACACAGAGTATGCATAGAGGAAGAAAAGTTAGCTGAGAATAGATCTGGATAAGTCTAAAATGATGCTGGTAGATTGACGAAGTCAGCAAGAAGATGAGTATCTGCCATTTGTGATACATGTGGCAGTATTGGAGACTGATCTCCAGATGTTGCTAGATGATCAGTTAGCAGCAGTAACAAGGATATTATTTTTCCACCTATGTCTAGGCAGTAGATTGAGCTTTTTTTCCCTGGATGTGAACAAAGCTATTATAATCCAGGCTTTTGTCCCTTGAGATTAGACTCTCTCATATTTTGCCTGGGGCTGCTTTTCACATTCTCCTTCAAGCTGTTAGTCTAGTTGTTAAGTAACGTATGCCAGAACTACACGACATTAGTCTCCATGATCTGTACTGGCTGACTACTGAATGGAGACCATTCTTCATGAGAGGCCTTCAGCTTGATCAAAACAGCTCTGATTTCTTGATCATTCAGGAACACTGCAAAGCCCATTTATTTTCAGAAGTTTGGGAGCAAGGGGAAGCAGTGAGAATTCCCCCATCCTTGGGACAGATTGGGTACTATTTTATGCATTACATTTATGGCATATTATTTCCAGTGAGGATAGGCTGCTGGATTTGTAGACAACTTTAAAAAGGACTGTATTTGTAATGCTTCTCAAATTTTGGATAGGCACTTTTTCTCCTAGTAAATAAAGATAGAAATAAACAAAAATATTCAATTCCCTAGTTATGTCCACATGTAAATTGCACATTGCATCAATTAAATTGTCTACATCTTCTGTATACAGGTGAAATCGGGATTTTAAACTTCTGTATGATCAACATAGTCATTACAATTGTATTCATAACTAAGGGCTATATCATTAAGGTAACATTTGGAACTCCTGAATATGCAGGTCAGTGGATTTCAGTCTTCACCCTATATCTCTTCCATAGGTCAGAGAGAGGCTAGAGTTGGCTGGCCTTTTCTCCACCAGTACCTCTGACACTGGAAAGTTTGATATCAGTCTCTCATTTGTTTTTAATCACTAAGACAGCTTTTACTGAAAATATAAACCAATGATACATAGACTCACTTGCTTACCCTGGATATGGTATGTGCTAAGTAATGTGTAATCGTGTTCAAGGTCTGACCTTCCTAAAAGGGAGGCATTATTGATTTAGAAAAGTCAACATCACAGGATGAGGTCAAACTGAATCCAAAGCATTAATGCCGATAACTATTGAGCGTCCTTTTATCTGTATCTAATGACCTCTCATCTTGGTCAGTGCTGATAGAAATAGTATCTCTCTCCTAGGTTCAGTGTAATTCTATTCTTTGATGTGGGAACCAGCAACATGTAAAAAATTTTGAGGTCTGTGGTAATTTTTCAAAAATTTGAATGACTGTATGGCATAACCTGACCCCCCTCCACGCCTATCACTTAATGCAGTAATTTTGTCAAGTGTCTGTCGTGCAACATGATGGTGCCAACTTAGACAGTTAATTCTCTTAGATTTTGAGAAACTGGAATATCTTTTCACTCAGAGTTCCTTTCTTTATCCAGGTGAATGATATATTTAGGCTTCTGAAGGTACCACATCAAATGAGTTGAGAAATACAATACAAACTGTACTGTAACGTGTAATTAATGTAACTGGTTACATTCAACAGCTAAAATGTTCTTTAGTCATCAAATATCTGGGTTTGTAGAATCTGATCAAGAGCACTGATCAGTTCTTTTTAACCAAATTAATAAATCTCCCAAAGATCTGTCAAATCAAAATGACACGCATTTAATAAAAAATGGAGTCCAATTAAACAATTGGATATGCGCCTTCACAAGCTGACCATTTTGGTTCAGGAAGTGGCACTTCCCTGAAGAAGCTCCTGGAAGCAATGGCCCATGCCCCACCCCATCTATGGCTTCTTTGTGGAGGCATGACCACAAGGTACTACATACCTCCCCATCCACAGGCACCACTTCTGCAACTCCCAATGAGTGTGGTTTCCAACCAGTGTTTGCTGCAGAGCCAGTACTTGAGGCAGGGGCAGTGTGTGGAGTCCCTTATATTCCCCTACTTCCGGGAGCCACACAAAGTGGATCAAGGCAAGCTCCCAATTCAGCTCCCCAGAATTCTTCCATCTACCTATCAGGTTATAGATCACCTTAACTATGTCTGTTGGGAATGTGAATTTTTACACTCCTCAGCGTAACACAGGTAAGACTACCTACATTTGAGGTGCAGACCAGGTCCAACAGGAGTCACACCAAGGTGCTGGAACTATTTTGGGGGGAACCAGGGATGCCAAAAGCCACTGAAATAAACTGTTTGCTCTGTATAAAATGGGAACCACCTCAGCCAGCAGGTACAGTAGCATCTCCAGACGTCCTGGTTTCAGCACCTATGAGTAACGCCCAAGTAATATATGAACTTACACTTCGTCTATGCAACTTTTTCTAAGGAATACTCAACAGCTAACCACTCACACCAGTTCAATAGCCTCCCATCTCACAAATACATCAATCCCACCACTCTCCACTCTTTGGTTCAATAACTTTCAACCCACCATGTTTCCTCCACCCCAGTCCTCCAGATGACTCTTTCTATCCCTCTCAGCCAGAGGTGGACAACCTAAACCTGAGAAGAAGCCAGAATTTACCAATGCACAGTGCCAAAGAGCAACAGTTAAATGTCACCAGTCCTGATCATCATCTCCCCACCCCCACTCTCACTCTCAGCACATCCCATCCAGTGGCAGCCCCACCGGTCAGTGCCACCTCCTCCTTTTCCTCCTGCCCACTGGGATCAGCTCTCTCAGGGTGAGACACTGGAAGGGGGAAGCATGGGAGTGACAAGCTCAGTGGAGAGGGTAAGAAGTGGCAGGATCCTAGGGGGAAAGGGTGGAGGGAGACAGCATCTAGAGCAGAGCTGTGGGTTGAACAGTGAGCACCCTCTGGCCCAGTGTAAAGTTGGCACTTGGAGCTCCAGCCCTGGGTTTGGTACCTATGTAAGGAGCCACATATTAACTTCTGAAGAGCCACATGTGGCTCTGGAGCCACAGGTTGGCCACCCTTGCTGCTCCTCAGATCAGTAAGCAAGTTGCCTGTCGGAGTGGAGAGGGTTGCCAGATGGTTTCAACAAAAATACCGGACACACTTGACATTACATCACAAGCTACATTACATCTTATTTAGAAAATACCAGATGTTTATATTTTCTCATGTATATTTTCTCAATTTGTTTCCCAAACAGAAAGCTCAAATACTGGACTGTCCAGTTCAAAACCGGACACCTGGCAACCCTAAGAGTGGAGAGTGGTTTGGGCTGTGTATTCAGCTGGGAAATGGGTTCCCTTTGATTCCTGAGGTGAACAGGGGTCCCTAGCTCAGAGGTTGGGTGCAGGATCAAGAAGCTGGCGTAGTAGGAGTAGAAGCAGAGAAAGATCCCCACATGGTAAGTAAGGCCTTTCTAGCACCAGCTCTTCAGATTCCAGTCTGTGGGTGTCCCTGCAAGCACTAGAATAGAGAGAGGCAGGCAACTGATTTCCCACTCAATACAAAGAAAACATAAGCCTGTCTCCTAGGCTACTGGGGAGGCTGAAAGGCTAGGATACTACGGAATCACATAAACGTCCCTCATACACACCTAGAGGCATTAATGGGGGCACAAAAACAGTAGAGTTCCCTTTTCAATAGTTGATTGTTTTGCAGAGACCTTGAGTGAACCCTGAATAGGATGAAGCTATTATTCAGAACTGGCCTTGGCATTTTGAGGGGGAGGGGTCATAAAACAATGATTTACTTCCTCAAAACAAAATTTAACAAGCCTATAATTATCACCTTATGAAAGGTCAGGTTAACAGCCTTAGGGGATGGCTTTAACATAACCTAAACTTGTCTCCCATTAAACTTATGTGCTGCATGGAGAGGGAGGGAAGAGTCTTAGGATCCTTGACCCTCCAACTGAAAAAAAAAAACCTTAAAAAGCTTCTCTCTTTCAGCCTTGACAATCACTTTGAGTAAGTTCACATCAGGCAGATCTCTCTTTGCCAGGAAGTCTCTCTGTTTAAAAAAAATAATAAATAAATAAAAATAGAGATTATCCTTTGCTACCTCAAAGACTAGTTACCACGATGTTCACAAAAGCCCACTCCATTTCTCCAGCATCTAGCACACAAACAACTGATTCTACCTGAAGATAAACACAAGATTCCAAATACATTTGTTTACCACATTTACTATTAATCAAAGTGCATTATATATTCCATACATCACTTGATTGCAGAGGGAAAAAATGCTGGCTTGATAAAATAGAAAAAAACAACCCAAATATGCAAACTGATAAAAGGGGCTTAGTTCATTAAACAAAGAGCCTTTTGAAGTTGAGATGCAATTCATCATGGCAAAGTAGGTTCAGAACAACATAAAACAAGCACATTCTCCATGTATTCCACATGCATCCAAACACAGGTGTAGGTAAGATTGAGACTAGTGGTCTTGTTAGAGAAATTGTCTGATTAAGTGTGGCCAAAGGAAGAGATACTGGACCAATGCTGATACCGTTGTTTTAAATCATTAATATTATATGGTTTATTTCAATCTCAGACTACAGAACAAAGCAGCACTTACACAGACTGTTTAACACAATCTATAATTCAAGCATACTCTAATAACCTCTGTTGCGTGAAAATATTTGTCAGTCTGCAATTACAATTTGAGAGTCCTAGCTTTCACATTGATTGTGTGAATCATCTCATAGGGATGTTTTGATGCTTAGTCAACATGTGTAGGACGCCATGAAATCATGCACATGTATTTTTTGAGATCGTGAGACAAAAGGCACAATGTAAATGCAGTGCATTCACAGTTACATTATTTTCACAGATTGAAACTGATTAATAGATTGTGATAATTCTATCCATAATTCATTGACTGTGCATACAGAATTAGTCATGTTTTACCGGGGAGGGGGGGGAGGATGGGAATCTGAAAGCAAAATTTTTGTGATGCCAAAACTAGAAAAGGCTAAATGCAAGATCATGGTTGCTTAGCAATGGAACACAGGCAGTTAATGTTTGTGTGGTCATGAGTGGTGACATTTACTCACTCAATCAAGCTGTATAAATTAGCAAAGTGTCAGTGAATGCAGCTCTCATCTCTAAAGAACTACCCTAAACTAGGGCACAAAGGTTGTTGGCAGGGTGGGTTGTAACAAACTGCAAGGCCTGCATTTGCAAGAGGCCCCAGGAAAGCAAGGAACCCCAAAGGCAGAAAGAGTGGTGTGCTTGCTCATGCTACTCCTACTCCCCTACCCATTCAAATTGTTAATGGAGCACCCTTCTCTGCCTGGTGTGCAGAGGAAGGACAGGTGGGAACCCACACACTGGCTGGGAGGAGAAGCAGCCCTACCCCCCCAGGAGGAATCCAAGAAAAGACCTGCTACCACCTCCTCACCTCAGCCTGTGAGGAAGGGAGAGGAGTTCCCAGCTCCTAGACAGAGGAATCTGCACATTGAGTGGGTGCTGAGGAGGAGGGAGATTGGGTGTTGAAGTGAGAGACACAGAAACTCATTCCATTCAGACTGTAACAACTTTCAATCACTAGCAACCTAGGCTGAATTCAAAGAGTGCATTGAATGTTTCTAATCCACAAAGCATTCAGCCCTGAGTTCATGGACAGTAGATGAAGCTGCTGCTTGAGGAATCAAACTCAAACTCCCCAGCCCACCTCATCTGCCTGTGGCCCTACCCAATCTCTGCCCATGCTCTGCCCCCACCCGCTCCTCACTGTCTTCCCCTTCTTTTCCCTCCCTGCTCACCCCACTTCCAGACAAATCCCAAATGTAGCAAATGGTATTTGAAGAGAACACTCTTCTGCATTTCAATTCTAAAGAAAACTGAACATGTTTTCCACTGCATACCAGATGGTGAAGACTGGACGGCACTAAATTTGGGAATAAAAAATGTCAGTTACAGGGGTTTTTTATTCGTATATATATATATATATATATATATATACACACCCTGAAGGTTTTCAGAGATTTATGTGCAAAATCCTTGCAGCAAGGGGCAAGTAAGCTGTCCTGTTGAATACAACATTAAATATTGTGGAATACAAGATGCACCTCTTCTCTATTTTACATTTTCTTAATCAATATTTTAAGCTGATTTTATATTTTAAATGCACACACAAGCCTTCATAAAGTAATCATTCCAGATTACTACATATTTAACTTACTGAAACAAAGACATTTAATTTAAAATAATCAGTCACAGACATTTAGTGTGTTCCTAACAATATTCATTGCTTTTAGGAAAAAAAAGAAACAATAGTTTATATGTTGTGTAATCCCCATAACAATCAAATTTAAAAAATGTTGCCAAATATTTTAGGCATAACAAAGGACTTTATTTCTTAGCACTGATTTCCTGGAGGGTTCTCTTAAAAGTAGTTTTTCAAATAATCAAAAGTGAAGAAAGGGAAACTATCTTGAAGACAAGGGGTATTGACTCTTTGGCTTACTTGAAGTGGAGGTTGAGGAACTGGGTGAAGGGAGAAAAATTACATTTAAAGGGATAGACAAAAAAGGCAGGAGACTTTGGAAGCAAGTTTTTTGTACTAAAGCAATTAAAATTAAAATGTCTATTGTAGATAAGGATGGTCTTTTGAAGGATTTATTTTAAAAAAATCCTCTGTTTGAAGTGTCAAGCATTTAAGGCTAACGATGAATACACAGATTGTGTATCTAAATATCTATGAAAGTAATTTTTTAGACTGATTTTTATAATCTTCAGCAGCACACTAATAAAATATTTTAAAGCTAATTTTAAATTAGGGTCCTGTAGACTAACATGTTCTGAGTAAATATTACAGTAATGCACAACTGTTCCTCAGTAAATTCAGAAACTGATAGTTCAACATAGGGGTTGGCAAATGCCTCATAAATTGCTTCATTTCCACTTGAACAGCTCTTTAATCATATAAATGTTCTGCTAATAAGTCTGACAACCTAGAAGGCTTTTTCACTTAAGGTACTAGTTGGAAGATTTACCAAGCATCAGCCAGCTGTGAAAGCCTATAAGAAGGGTCAGAACAGGATTAGGAAGAGGAGAGAGGGTAGGCTCTAAGACACAAGGAAGACGATGTCTTTGCTTGCCTCTTACACCTGCCATCCATGCCTGAGTAGCATGTTTTTTCTTGTTGTTTAACTAAATCTTTGTTTAAGGATTTTTAATATGCTCTCACAACCTCAAATAGGATAAGAAATAAATCTGCCACATCACTCTAAAATAATAATTATTGGGAAACACTGATACTTTTACTCATGTTAAATCTTATCAATATGTATCCTTATATACCCTGTTTATATGTTAGTTGCAAGAGCCATAATGAAGTACAGAAACAATTAAGCAAACATTCCTTGTGGGAGAAGTATATTGCAAGTATTTGTTTTCATGAAACATTCACTAAGTAAAGAATAAAAACATTTTAAAATGTCAACAGTATCTGTACAAGAAAATTCTAGTATAGACACCAAGAATAAAAAAGTTTATTTTGTTCTTAAAACAAACCTAGAATTAGGTTAAAGAATAAAATAGTTTTTGTAGTAACTAAGACCCCAAATTACTATTGAAGAATGGCCCATATACCAAAGGTTAAAAAAAACAGAGTACAGGGGTCAGAGCATAAAAACCCAGTGTCTCACGGCAAACTTTTTCAATAGAGTTGTTGCAGCATTTTACAAGAGTGTCCTGCTGGTATAAGCTAAAGAGACTCCCTTCCCCTATCAGGCTGCTCCTTGGTCCATGAATGAATGTAAAATAATTAAATTAATATCAAATATTGATGCTAGATGACAATCTAAATACAGAAGGAAAGTGGAGGATCTGATGGAATCTAACAACTAAAACATGTAAAGGGAAGTCAAATGTAAGTGATAATTCTTTGGGTAAAATATATAAACTTTATTGAGTTTCCTTTATGGTCAATCTGTTAAGAAAGAGAGAAGTTGTGTTCCTAGTGATTTTGTTTTAGTTTAAATAAAAACATGAAGGCTAATGTTTGCCATCAAGAACACATGTGCTGTCGAGTCAATAAAATACACATGTGCTGAGGAATCGAAACCACATAGCATTTTTATAAGGACACTTATCCACAGAGTGGAATAATCAGAAATGTAGCTGGCTTGATTAATAATGCACAAATTCCACTCCAGTCAAAAATGTAAAAGCAATGAGGAGTCTTGTGGTACCTTAAAGACTGAACAGATTTACGTGGGCATAAGCTTTCATGGGTAAAAACCACATGACCAGGTGGTTTTATGTGGCCATGTGGTTTTTATTCACGAAAGTGTATGCCCAGAGGGGATGAGAGCCTTGCCTGGACCCCAAGCAAGACACGGCAGGGGGAAGGGAAGGAGAGCCCTGCTCAGTGTCTCTGGAAGGGGCAGGGCCCCTCAGGCAGAAGTGGGGGGAGGACTAGGCAGCCCTCAGCACCACCCACAGAGCACTGTGCCTCCCCAATGCAGTCCCCAGTGCTGCCCATAGCACATGACACAGTACTCTGGCAGCAGTTTAAAAGGCCCAAGGCTCCAGCCACCAGCACTGTCACAGTAGCAACAGTGATAGATGGGAACTCCGGGCCCTTTGGTATCACTGGGCCCCATAGCAACTGGGCCCCATGGCAACTGCCCCGTTTGCCCCTCCTCCTCTCCTCCCCTCCCCCATCGACAGGCCTGCTTCTTGTTAGCCTTTAAGGTGCCACAGAATTCCCTGCTGTTTTGCAGATAACAGCTACTCCCCTGAAGGGTTGCCAACCATCAGTAAATTTACGGACAGTCCATAAAAAAATAGCCGAAATTAGACCTTTCTGTAAAGTCTGTAAAAAAATGTAGGTGTCCATAAATTTCATAAAAGCGCTATAAAATTTTAAAAAACAGCAATTATTCTATAGCAATTAAATTTCTTCTGTGCTGCTTCAGATATTTTACTGCGGAGCAGCAGAAATTGGACGTTTTAGTTTATTTAGCTCAATGGTTGAGGTGACGTAACATCACTCACGTGATCCACGTGATGTTATCATCTACATTACCCCGCCGAGCCCCATGACTAACTAAATGAACATAAGTTAAATAGCATATTGTTCTTGTGATGTATGAATGACGATTACTTTTCATTTTTGGCCATTTATGTCGTCTTAATAGAGTATAAAAATGATGTCCATAAATGTAGTTTATATTGTATAGAAGTGTTACCCAGATCCTGGTGCTAATATTAAGAAATAGGTAACAAGGATGACTATTATAGAGCCATTGGGACCTTGGTAAACTGGCAGGTAGGTAGGTGACTGACCCAACTGTTTTCTGATCCAGTTTTGGATTGCTTTTCTCTGTTGTGTAAGCAGCACTAGAGATGATATCCAACTAGCACAAGTTAGGCTCCATTGTCATGCAAAGATCTAAACATAGGCACCTTCCCAAGACAGTAACTGGACATACTATTTTCCATTGTTGTTACATAATCTGATTCTGAAAACCTGAATGGTTATAGCAGCAAATGTTTTGAGACAAATCATAGTCAGAGATTATTTTTGTCTTCTTATATTATATCCTACAGGTTGAACCTCTCTAATCTGGCAGTCTCTGGTCTGGCAATATCCATGATCCAGCATGATTTCAGTTAGCCGGATGTCCACTTATCGTGGATGTGGGCTAAGTTTCCCATGGTTCCATAAAGTTTGTTTGCAGCCACCAATCCTGGCTGACAGTGTTCTGTGCTGTTTAACTCTCATTTACTCCTAAATGTCTTCTAAGAGCCCAGAAAGCAGTGGAAGTGTTAATAATGTTGCAAGACAATGTTGATCTTCCAAGATTTGGCAAAGTCTCTGGCTTGGCACTATTCATATTCTGAGGGTGCTGTACTAGAGAGGTTCAACCTGTATTACTTGCTGTTTTTAAGAATTGTTAATAAAACTTCATACTAAGAACAGCTCTCAAGTCCTTTTCTTTAGTTAAGAAATCAATATTAAAAATTACCATAAAAAGGAGGCATGGGTAGTCAAGCAATTGCTTAACTAAGGTTTGTTTTATAACCTATCTTTGTGTCTTCAAGGTTTTTAATTTAAAATGGGTATCAGATTTCCAGAAGCTTCAATTTGGAGCAGAGCATGTGCTGTGTATATAATGTAGTCCCTAGCTAATTTATTGTTGTTGAAAATTAACTGGTCCCGTAGACTTCAGAGCTCCCTATAGGAAATCTGAGAGCAGCTGTATTATAACAGTTACTTTTGAAACCCAGCTGAACTAAGTGTACCTACCCTTTTTAAATTGTATTAAAATTGTGGTTTTGATGTATGTATTTATTTACTGGTGTTTAAGAGCTTAATTTAGATTTGACAATGTCCAATGTTTTCTGGGACTTCCATTGCAACACAAGGCATTAAACAACATCAACACGTGGGAAAACACTTGGCTTGCCAAGTTAAATACTTCTATGCATGATTTTGTAATTTTTTCCTGCAGATAAGAACTTGCAACCATTATTGTTAGATTCTGTGTTGAGTGAATATATACAAACTGTTCTCTTTCAGGCTTAGCTCAGTCAATTTGCATAAGTATCCTAGTGCACTTGGGACTCTGTTAAAATTGATTAAAAAACAAAAGCCTGTTCATATGGTTGCTACTATATTACATTAGTTATTTTTGTAGTGGTATAAGGCCTCATTCTCATCTCGCCCATATTGATGTAAAGTTGGGAGTAATTGTAAAAGTGAATGGAGTTACACTGGTATAAAACCACTAAGTGGGATCAGAATCAGGTCTGTAATGCACAGCTATAATAGTTAATGCACTACAACTGACCATTTTTTGTTAATGGGGTTTATTCTTGATATATACCATGTAAACTAAGGGAAATCTCTTTGACAAGAACAGCACACTTCAGTTAGAAAAATTATCCTCTTATTTTTTTAAAAGGTTAGTGTAAGGTACAATCTCTTATGGGCATCAGCTATGAGATCTCTCATTTTCCCATAATCTGCAAATGTTATTGTTTGGTTTATTCCCTTACTAATACTATCTACTGTGTATTTGAGAGAGTTTGTCTGACTGTCTCTGTTGATTCAAGAACTCTTCTTAAAGGATAAGAGCTAGGACCACAAAATTTGGTATAGAGCTTCCTCATATCATAACTTAAAGCAAGATAAATGTTTGGTTGTGCCAGGAAAATGGGATGTGCCTTGAATGGAGAGGCATAAGGATCTTGTGCAAAAGGGGTTTTTTACACAAAACGGAAGCGGCTACAATGCTTCTTTTTGCTCAAAAGGCATGGGCAGAAAATATGCTAATGACATCACGACTCATGCTAATGAGTCCATTAGCATACTCTCTGCCGCAAAAACTTTGTAGTGTAGACATAGCCTAATTGTTCTTTATTTGAGTATCCTGGACTTTTTTCTCTAAAATTCCTGCAGTTTGACTTTCTCTGCAGTTTAGTTAATCACCACATACTACTGTACCCAAGAACTGCAGGATTTTTAAAATTATGATTAACTTATGAAGGAACTATGACCATAGCATCTGACTACATTATAAATGTTCAATTTATCCTCACATCATTAGGAGGCTAGGAAGATTAGGAACTGAGGCAGAGAAAGATTAAGGGTATGTCTACACTAGCCCCCAGTTCGAACTAGGGAGGCTAATGTAGGCATTTGAAGTTGTAAATCAAGCCCAGGATTTAAATATCCCGTGCTTGATTTGCATCTTCCCGGCCAGTCGCCATTTTTTGAAATTTACAAGTCCAGACTAACTGCCCGTGTCTACACGCGGCAGGGACCCAGTAGTTCAAATTAAAGCCCTAGTTCGAACTACCTGTTAAACCTCATTCCAGGAGGAATAACAGGTAGTTCGAACTAGGGCTTTAATTCAAACTACCGGGTCCCTGCTGCGTGTAGATGCGGTCAGTTAGTCTGGACTTGTAAATTTCAAAAATGGCGACTGGCAGGGAAGATGCAAATCAAGCGCGGGATATTTAAATCCCGGGCTTGATTTACAATTTCGAATGCCTACATTAGCCTCCCTAGTTCGAACTAGGGGGTTAGTGTAGACATACCCTAAGTGATTTGACAAAAATAATACAGTGTGTGTGTATACCACAAAGTGGGGTTATTATCCAATTTGTTAAGACTCAGACTATTACCTTAACCATGTGATAGCAATGCCCCTCTGCCATGCAAATTGGCCAGTCTCTACACAAATGAATAAATCGACACAAATCAGGTATTAAGAATGGTAGCATACAAAAAACAGTAGGAGAGCACTTCCGTCTCCTGGAAGTGTCCTTGCTTCAACAAAAAAACCTTCAAAAACACTCAAAAGAGAAATTGCAGAACAGCAATTTACTTGCAAACTTGACACTATTAATCTGGGTTTGAATAGGGTCTAGGAATGGCTGGCTCACCTCAAAAGCAATTTTCTTAGTATTCACACCTCGTCATCAGCTGTTGGGAGTGGGACAAATGCACCCTAATTGTATTGGCCTCATAAGAACATAAGAATGGCTATAGTGGATCAGACCAAAGGTCCATCTAGCTCAGTATCCTGTGTGCCAACAGTGGCCAATACCAGATGCCCCAAAGAGAGAGAACACAATAGGTAATCATCACATGATTCCTCTCAAACAGAGGCTAGGGACACCATTCCTACCCAACCTGGCTAATAGCCATTGATAGTAGTTCTTTTCTGAATCCTGTTAAAGTCCTAGTCTTAACCACATCCTCTGGCAAAGAGTTCCAGAGGTTGACTGTGCACTGAGTGAAGAAAAACTTCCTTTTGTTTGTTTTATATCTGCTGCGTATTAATTTCATTTGGTGACCCCTAGTTCTTATATTGTGGGAATAAGTAAATAACTTTTCCTTATTCACTTTTCCCATGCCTGTCATGATTTTATAGAACTCTATAATATGCCCTCCCCCCTTGTCTCCTCTTTTCTAATCTAAAAAGTCCAAGTCTTTTTAAATCTCTCTTTATATGGGACCTGTTCCAAACCCCTAATCATTTTGGTTGCCCTTTTCTGAACCTTATCCAATGCCAATATACTTTTTTGAGATAAGACTACCACATCTCTATGTAGTATTCAAGATGTGGGCATACTAGGGTTTTATATAGAGGCAATAAGATATTCTCTGTCTTATTCTCTATCCCCTTTTTAAATGATTCCTAACATTCTATTTGCTTTTTTGATTGCCGCTGCACACTGACTGGATGTTTTCAGAGAACTATCCACAATGACTTCTCTTGAGTAGTTGTAGCTAAATTACTCTCCATCATATTGTATGTATAATTGGGATTATTTTTCCAATGTGCATTACTTGACATTTATCAACATTAAATTTCATTTGCCATTTTGTTGGCCAATCACTTAGTTTGGTGAGCTCTTTTTGAAGCTCTTCACAGTCTGCTTTTGTCTTAACTATCTTGAGCAGTTTGGTATCATCTGCAAATTTTGCCACCTCAGTGTTTACCCCTTTCTCTAGATCATTTATAAATAAGTTGAATAGAACTGCACCCAGGATAGACCCTTGGGGGATACCACTAGTTACCTCTCTCCATTCAGAAAACTTACCATTTATTCCTACCCTTTGTTTCCTGTCTTTTAACCAGTTATCAATCCATGAAAGGACCTTCCCTCTTATCCCATAACAACTTACTTTACTGAAGAGCCTTTGGTGAGGGACCTTGTCAAAGGCTTTCTGGAAATCTAATTACATTACATCCACTGGATCCCCCTTGTCCACATGTTTGTTGACTCCCCTCAAAGAACTCTAAGGGTATGTCTACACTACCCTCCTAGTTCGAACTAGGAGGGTAATGTAGGCATACCGCACTTGCAAATGAAGCCCAGGATTTGAATTTCCCGGGCTTCATTTGCATAAGCCGGGCACCGCCATTTTTAAATCCCGGCTCGTTCGAACCCCGTGCCACGCAGCTACACGCAGCACGGACTAGGTAGTTCGGACTAGGCTTCCTAGTCCGAACTACCGTTACTCCTCATTCCACGAGTTCGAACTAGGAGGGTAGTGTAGACATACCCTAATAGATTAGTAAGGCATGGTTCCCTTTACAGAAACCATGTTGACTTTCCCTCAAAAATTATGTTCATCTATGTGTTTGACAATTTTATTCTTTACTATAGTTTCAACTAATTTGCCCGGTACTGTTGTTAGACTTACCAGTCTATAATTGCCAGGGTCACCTCTAGAGCCCTTTTTAAATATTGGCATCATGTTAGCTATCTTCCAGTTACTGGATACAGAAGTTGATTTAAAGGATAGGTTACAAACCACAGTTAATAGTTAGCACTAGTTATCCACCTGATAAGGTAACTCCCTTCTTTTCATATGCTAGTATATTTATTCCTACCTCTGTAATTTCCACTCCATGTATCTGATGAAGAGGGGTTTTGCCCATGAAAACTTATGCTCAAATAAATCTGTAAATCTTTAAGATACCACAGCATTCCTCATTTTTATTTTACCCACATGACCACCCAAAAGAACAAAATACAATGCACTTAATGCCTTCAGAAACTTGACTCCCATTACCTTCAGCCAAAAAAAAGCAGGTGGAAGGAGCCCAGTAACTCAGATAAAATATGCAGCAATGCAATTTGCATCACAGAATATACTCTCATATAGCTGAATAGTGCTTTATAAGGAGCTATAAGTATAGACTCCAAAAGATATACACAAACTGGGCAGAAATATAGAACAATAATATTACCACCCTTACAGAAATTCCATCTCAGACACATACTGTGGTATAAAGAGCTTAAAAGAGTCTATTGACTTCAGTGGACATTAGAACATAATCTATGGGAGCCCTAATTTCCATTATTTTTTGTTGCCCTGGAAACCTAGTGTAAGGTGTGGAATGCGTGTGCCCACTCAACACTCTCTCTAGCCTAACTTATGATTTTTTTTTAAAACAGATTTCTCATAGGTGACCAGCCTGGTGCTGTTTCAGGACATTGCTCTGGGACATATACAGTACTCTAGACACTTTATTACACTATAGCCCTGGACATATTTTTAGAATTAAGTTATAGTTCTTTGTTTCTTCCTATTCTAGGTGAATATAGTCCGACATGTTTAACACAAATTTATGTTCAGCAATTACAACAAATTAGCTCTGAGATAAAAGAAGATTACACACAAATCAAAAGTTGGTGATACTTAGTTGAAAGAACAGTAACATCTTTCTAGTCTAGGTCTTGTTCTCCCTTTTGAAGCATTATCACGTAATCTTTGTGGGCGCCATTTCTGTTTCACATCTCATCCAAAATAGGCATGAAAAGTTTGCTGCAATTACGCCCAGCAGCCACAGTATTTCCTCTAAAGCTACCTTTCCTCATGACTGTATGAATCATATCACATATTTAGCTGATTTCTTTGGCAATGATAAAAATACAAGTGTTGCTTACTTTAGATTTCAATAATTTTTCCATTTGCAAATTCCAGCTTTTCTGATGTCTGAAAATTCAGCTGGTTTCTCTCTTGATTTTAACAGAGCTAGCTGTAGCACACCACACCCATTGATAAAAGCTTTCAAAGTACAGTAAATACCGATTGAACCTCTCTAGTCTGGTACCCTCAGAACCAAAACAGAGATTTTGTCGAACCACAGGAGGTCAATATTGTCTAGCATCATTACCCACACTTCCAATGCTTACTGGGTTCTTAGAAGATATTTGGGAGTAAATTAGAGCTAAACAACAACACAGAACACTGAGATCCAAGACTAGTGGCTGTAAACAAAGTTTATGAGATCACAGAAAACTTAGCCTACACTCATGATAAGTGGACATCCAGCTAACTGAAATCATGCTGGATCATGGATATTGCCAGACCAGAGACTGCTGGATTAGACAGGGTCAACCTGTATGCCAAACCATGGATATTGCCAGAGGGTACGTCTATACTACAGGACAAAGTTGAATTAAGCTATACAACTTCAGCTGTTAATTGCATAGCTGAAATTGAAGTAGCTTAACTTGATTTTGGTGCAGTCTACACTGCAGGACGTTGAAGGAAGAACACTCTTCCTTCGATTTCCTTTACTCCTCATGAAAGCAATATTACTAGCATCAATGGGAGTGCCTCTCTCACTTGGAATTAGCTGTCTTAACTAGACCACTAATTTGAACCCTGGAAGACTGACAGCAGCAGCTTCATCCTTCTTCTGTAGTGTAGACATACCTGGATAGTGCTAGACTAGAGAGGTTCAACCTGTATTATGGTCGTGTAACCTCTTTTAAGAGAAGAAAATGTGCCAGACTATCAACAGATATTAATTGACATAGTTGCATTGATTTAAATCAGTTGAGAATTTGTCCATAGAGTTTAAAAGCTAAGTCATTTTGAAATGCCTTCTTCATAAGACATAAAGGTTCACGACAAAGCTTTGTCAGAGGTCAGCCAGTTATTACATTAATTAAGCCATTGACTATTAATAGCAAATTAACACAACCTTTGAAAAAGAACCAACATTTTTCACCTTTGGGTGATTTAAATTCCAATCCGCAGCAGTATGACAGAGAGAATTTTGAAAAGATTTTATTTACATCATGAACTTTTCCTTCTCATCTTATTTCTACTATCTCACTGACTACATTTTTTAATGATGCAGTTCACAATCGTACCTATGTCTTATTGATGTCCTCAAATAGAAAGATTATACATTTTAAAATATTTTCAAGATTCATTTTAAATTCCAAAGCCAACTTTCTGTTTTAAAAAATAAATCCTAAAACCTCTGATCAGAAAACATCAATCTTTTGAGGGAAGAAGCAAGTCCCATAAGAATTCCTGGCCCAAACTTGCTTTTCTTCTCTTTAAATTTCAGCAATCAATTTATGATAATTTTGTTGTGTTTTCAATCTAGTATTGTGTTGTTCAATAAAGCACAGACAATTGACTGTTGGGGGAGGAGGGGGGCATTGTAATAGCCTTTGTGTGTGTTTTTACTTGGAAAGAAATGCTGTTATAATTTCTTCAGGGAATCAATATCTTCCTTTGCATATGTACTGCCCTATTCGGGATGCCGATTGCAGGGCGAGAAAGGAAATTTATTGCGTTGTAAATGTAGGCAGAAGGTGGCAGGTAAGCTGTAATTAAACTTTTGCTGATAATAAAAAATGAAGGAAATAAGCAGACTCCATAGTCAGTAAATGTTAGCTTTGGTGCACAATCACACCAACCTGCAGATGAAACTGCAGCACTGTGCTCTTTCAGTACAAATAGCCTAAGGAAGCATGGCTTACATTGGCACCCAAAAATGGAAGCCCCCTGCATCCACTTTGAAAATGCTGCAACATCTTGATTCTTCATGTACTTAAGAGTCTTAATCTATAAAATATCATTTATTTCTCTTTTGAAAATAAAATGTTTAGTAAATAAATATATTGCATTATTTTTAAAAATAAAATCATATACACAAACTAGCTATGGATGGTCAGAAGTATATTATTGGCATACCTTGTAGTTTCTGCTTGTAAGAAGGATGTCCAACGTAAAGGCTAGTAGTTGGCAAGTTACCTTTATAAAAAGTCAATGAACCATCTTGCAGGTGTTTGCATGGCAGGCAACCATAATACAGGACTTGAGAGATACACATTATTACTTAGAATTTAGCAATATTGAACATCATTTACCATCATGTCGCCCGTTCATCTAGCATGGTTAAGTCCCTCTAAAGTCTTCACAGTCCTCTCAGATGGACTTACCTAAATAACTGTCTCATCAGCACATTTTGCTACTTCACTGTTCATGCCCCTCCTCCCCCGCTTCCTATAGTGGAGCAACTGGCTAAAAGACAATTAGTAAAAAGTAGAGGTAGGTTGACATAGAAAGGGTGAAACAATCACTATAACCAGATCAGAGTCCTTAGATATCCAGTGATTTTCAAACATGGTTTAGTTCTGACCAAGATTTTCATGAAACAATCTTTTAAGAAAAGTGGTTGAAGACATGAAAGACTTAAGAACAGCCATACTGGGTCAGATCAAAAGTCCATCTAGCCCAGTATCCTATCATCCGACAGTGACTAATGCCAGATGCCCTAGACTCCAGAGCGTGAACAAAACAATAAATCATCAAGTGATTCCTGTCGTCTCATTTCTAGCCTCTGAAAAACAGAGGCTAGGGACACCATTCCTACCCATACTGGCTAATAATTATTGATATAGCTAATCTCCGTGAATTTATCTAGTTCTTTTTTGAATCCTGTTACAGTCCTGGTCTTCACAACATCCTCTGGCAAGGAGTTTCACAGGTTGACTGTGTGCAGCATAAAGGAAAAACTTATTTTTTGTTGTTTTAAACTTCCTATCTATTAATTTCATTTGTTGACCTCTAGTTCTTATGCTATACGCTATAAAAGTAGACTGGGCATTGAGCACAATCCTGTACTATTTGGAGTAGGTGCAGACTGGTTAACCAAACCCACAAGGGTTTTCCTTCTCTAACTTCTGTGATTCAAAAAGTGAAATTCAGAAAGCTTGAGAGTCAGAGGGGAATCAGGGTTTTGTACTGGAAGAGAAGGGAAGCATTGTGACAGTTTGGCCCCCTTTTTATGAGTTACCAATGAGCCCACCTCTTCACCAGCATGAGCACACTTTAACTATGTCTTGCTGAGACAGGCTTTTAAACCTCTTCTAGCATGCACCCACCTTCAGAATGATACAGACACCAAGATCAGTTCTGCAAAGGCTCAGCCCCATCATGTGCTTATGGGACATGTCAAAGCACTCATGTGTCCACTTCCCTAGAAGTACAAACCCAAAATTATATGAAATCCACCTCCTCCCTCATGGAGGGAGGAAGGTATGCACTTCTCCCCACATAGAAATTATGCTACATTATAAACAAGAAATATTTATTAACTGAAGAAGGTTATTGAAGTGGTTAAAGGGGTAGCTAACAGAACAAAGCAGACTACTAAGAAAATTAAGCAAAGTGAGCAATCTAAGCTTGATTCACTAAAAAAACTAGTTGGAAATAATAATTGCTCATCCTAGACATTGTTTTAGGTAGATTCCTTCACAGATCAGATATTTTTACAGCCTGTGTCTAGCAATTTTTCCACCGCCACTAGGGTTGCCAGATACTTTCACAAAAAATACCGAACATGGCAGGAAAAAAATTGGTCAAACAAACAAACAAAAAAAGCAGACGACAAAAATTGTGGAGTAAAAAAAAGGGGGGGGACCAAACTTGTTGAGCAAAAAAAAAACCCACACACACAAAAAAAAAGAGTCACTGCACCTTCAAATACCCATGCTCCCCGCTCTCCCCACCCCTGCCAGACGTAGCAGCAGAAAAATGTCCCAAGCGGCCTTCTGTCCAAGAAAAACAGAAAATACCAGACATTTTACATGTCCGGTATTTTCTGGATTTCTTACTGGATGGAAGCCGCAAATACCGGACTGTCTGGGCCAATACCGGAACCTAGAAACCCTAACAGCCACCCCTTAAGTCCAGTCCTTTTGTTTCCAGGTATCTCTTTGGCTGGAGAGGCAGAAGAGAAGCAAACTTATTTAAATCCCTGGCTTGATTTGCAATTCCGAATGCCTACATTTGCAGCTCTGTTCCAAAATAGGCTGCAAGTGTAGACAAAGCCTTAGTTTGTACGGGTATGTCTACACTTGCACCCTAGTTCGAACTAGGGATGCAAATGCAGGCATTCAAAATAGTCAATAAAGCGGGGATTTAAATATCCCACGCTTCATTAGCATGATCTCGCCGGCACACTAGTTCGAATCACAGCTGATTCGAACTAGGAAGTGTGTGCCGGGACACGTTAGTTCGAACTAAACCCCTTGGTTCGAACTAACATTACTCCTCATTTTTTAAGTCATCTGCAAACTTTATCACTGATTATTTTACATTTTCCCTACAGGCCACTAATTATAAATAGTCTGGGGCCAAGAGCCTAATGCAGAAGTATCTCACTAGACCTGTGGTTCTCAACTGGTTGTCCATGGTGAATTTTTCGGTGGTCCACAGGGACATTGTCCAAAGACACATAGCATGAGCAGGCACCACTGTTAGGCCATTTTACACCGTGTTCACAAGCACGTGGCGCATCATCCATAGTGTCACCTAGGACACATCCGTGTTGTGTTGCCACTAACTTCTGTCTGAAACTCTGCGTGTAACTGCCACCGTTATGCTGAGCAGTTGTTGTGTCATTCATCCTGTGCTACATGTGCTGTAGGTGGTCCACGAAAATTTTTTGATTGGCCTGGTGGTCCGTGGACTGACACGAGTTGAGAACCACTGCACTAGATGCATACTTGCTCAATGACAATTACCTATTTACAGTTCTATTTTCAGAACAGTTAGTAGTTTTTAATCCATTTATTGTGTGCCATGCTAATTTTATATAATTCTTGGGTTTTAATGAAAATGTTATGCTGTACCAAGTCAAATGCCTTACCACAGTCTACATGGACTACATCAATGCTATTATCTCTATCAACCAAACTTGTAGTCTCATAAAAAAAGATATCAAGTTAGACAGGATCTGCTTTCCATAAATCCATGTGGATTTGTATTAAATATGTTACCTTAAGTTCTTTATTAATGAAATCCCATAATAGCCACTCTTTTACATTGCCCATGATTGAGGCTGACAGGTCATGATCCAGGTCATCATATTTATCCTTTTAAAAACTGGCATAACATTAACTTTCTTCCAGCCTTCTGCAAGTTCCCTAGTGCTCCAAGACGTATTGAAAATAATCAGTAATGCTCCAGTAAGTTCCTCAGACAGCTCTTTTAAAATTCTTGGATGAAAATGTTCTGGACCTACTGATTTTTAAAATGTCTAACTTTAGTGGTTTCTGTTTAACATCCTCCAGAGATACTAGTAGAATGGAAAGAGTTATCACTAAACAATGAGACTATATCATTATTTTTCTGTAAATACAGAGCAGAAATACTTATTGGAAAATTCTGTCTGTTCAGCATTGTTATTGATCCTTCTACCATTTCCATCTAGGAAATGGACCAATACAATTGCCAGGATTCTTTTTGTTCCTAATATATTTTTAAAAGTGCTTGCTGTGCTTAAGTCTGCAGACTATGGATTTCTCCTTTTGTTCCTTGGCTTCCCACATAATTTCTCTAAATTTCTTAAATTCTGATTTCTAATAATTGCCATCTGTTTCCCTTGACTTCCAATTGTTCCTGGCAGAGGTGGAAAGCCAGTGAGAGTTTTTGCCAATGGCTTCAGTCATGTATCCTATCCATGAGACCATGCTGCCAGAGCACAGTATATTAATTTTTCCAGTTGACCTATGAGTGATCCAGCCTAAGAAAGTTAGTCATTTCTAAGACTCATTCTTTAGATCCTCTTCACTCAGTAAAGGGCCACGGAACCATAGAAATGTTGGGTGGGAAGGGATCTTGAGAAGCCATCAAATCTAGCCCAATATGCTTAGGCAGAACTAAGTAAACAAACCATCCATGACAGAAATATTTGTCCATACCTCCCTTGAGGTATGGCATCCAAATCTAAACACAATACTCCAGCTGAAGCCTCACTAGTACTGAGCAAAGCAGGACAATTATCTCCTGCATCTTAGGTATGGCACAACCAGTCATATACCTCAAAATAATTTTTTATTTCAATTGTTGACTTTCTTTCTGTTTGTGACAAGTGTCAGAGGGGTAGCCATGTTAGTCTGTATCTGCACAAAAAAACAAGGAGCCATGTGGCACCTTAAAGACTAACAGATTTATTTGGACATGAGCTTTCATGGGCAAAGACCCATTTTGTCAGATGCATGACATGCAAATTTCCACTCCATGCATCTGACGAAGTAGAACTTTGCCCAGGAAAGCTTTTGCCCAAATAAATCTATGGTCTTATTCAGTTTGTGATCCACTATAATCCCAAGCTGCTTAATAGCAGCATGGCCACCTTTTAATGGTGCTTCTACCACGTCTGTTAACACAACAGTTTTCAAAACAAAAACAGGGCCAGGTGCTTTTTGGATGTATTTTTCAGTGTTCACACACATGCTCTATTTAGTATTCAGAGTTCTGAAAGTGCATATAACTCTTTACAAAGGACACAATGGACAGGGTCCCTGTCCTGAGAAGTTTTGCTGTCTGGATTATAATAAACAAATTACACCAAATTCGGGAACATATTTTGGTAAAATGTTAATAACAATCACAACAAACATAATTAACATTAAATCTTCTAAGGGTTTGTCTACATGGCATGCATTTTACACAACAGGGCTGTGAACTGCAGCACACCTGATCATGTTGCACTGTAAATTCCATCTGATTTCTGAGGGTGCAAACTGAGAGGTACCTTTCACATTAACTCACATCAACTTAGTCCCAGAGGACTACATTAATGCAGTTAGGTACCTATTCATTTCAACACAGCATTCACACAGGGAAGCGCAGAATACCTAGGAGCCCTGCAATTCACACTTCCACAATCTGAGTCCAAACTGCAGGGCCATGTAGACATAGCCTACATTTAAATAAGACAGAAAACTAGAGCTTAAGTATTTAGTATTCATAGCAGCTCTACCCACGTTTAAAATACCAAAGAGCTAAAATTAGCCTCAGGAAAACAGAGACAGAAATAAATGCACTGAGTCACCAAAAACACAAATGTCAATAGCATTTGACATCTCCAAATCCAGATTAAAAGAGAAAGGTGTATAAATTGTGCTTGGGCATGGAAAAGAATTCTGCGTGTAACAAGTTGCACGTCAAGAAAGTGAGGAAGGGCTACAGATCAGTCGACGCATCTATGTTGCCGAGTTACATGAACCTAAACATGGGTGGTGTGTGTTTCTGGCATTTGCGGAGGCTGGAGCAGCACAGGACCATAGGGGAAGAGCAGGAGGGGAGTCTGAGGGCAGAGTGCAGATGGGGCGACAGCCCAGGCACTGGTGCTTTCAGAGATGACAGGTCTGTGGTATTGGGAAAGGTTTAGCTTCCCCGGGCCTATTATACACGCCTCACATAAACCTATATCAGCATAGAGCAGTTGAGGATCTTGTGCTTTAAATCTAAAATGCTTGCTCCCAAAAGAGCACTGTTCTGAGCAGCGGGTGACTTTTTAAAAAGACAGAAGGCGAGGGGGAAATAAACCTGCTCCCTGGTGGTAACGATGAAGCATTAAACTTTTGTCCTTTTGGTTTCTCTCTGTTCCTTTCATGCCTTCCTTCATCTTTGCAGGGTCGTTTCTGTCCTCATACCTCCTTTGGGATTGCTCACCACTGAGGATCCAATAAAAACATAGCTGAGCCATTAAATCTATCCCCAGTTAACCCAACATCTTTAAAAAAAGAAATTTTCCACAAGGGATAAGTACAGTATCTCCTTTTCTGATGCTCAGTAATCTCCTGTCACTCTACACTTATTAAAACTGTGGCTAATATACTGCTCCCAGTTATCAACTAAAATAGTTCAGTTATTCCTATTAATTCTCCAATAAAACATGGCCTCATGGTGCAATAAAAAGGGTTTTGTCACTGATTTGTTTTACTGATCTGACTTAAAAGTTTTCTAAGTTGCCCTCTGCATATTATCATTAAATATTTTCTATTGTGAAGGGGTGGGAAATATAAATGTTATTTTAAATTAGCATCTGATCAAGCTACAGATGTTCCTGGAATCCCCGTGGAAATCTCATAAGCGATGGTGCCGCTTTTTAAAGTTTCTTTCTTTTTAAACTTAAAAAACAACCAATAGTCTTGAAGCACCTTAGAGAATAACAAACAAATGTAGATGGTATCATGAGCTTTCGTGGGCACAACCCACTTCTTCGGATGAATGGAGTTAAGAGGTCCAGGGATTGGCCAAATGTGTTCTGGGACCTTGGTTTTTGTGTTTCATTCAAAAGATACCAAGTGCCCAGGGGTCCTGAACATCATACTCAAGAATGGGTTCAACATTCAGTGTGTCTACACTGCAATCAGAGGTGTGAAACCTGAGTCCGCTAACTTAGCAGCTATAGCAACATAGGTGGAAATACAGGCTGTTCAAACCTACCTGGGATATATGTATTCAAGCTACTATCCACACTGCCATGGCTTCAATGCCATTGCTATTCAAGCAAGGTATATCAAACCTAGCTCAGATGTATCTACACAGGCTGCAGTCACAGCTTTGATTTTTGCATAGACAGAGCCTAAGATGCACTAGCATCACTTAGTGAATCACCAACACCCATTTTTTGCAGCAGTTTCTTCACTGTAGCTCTTCCCTAGCAATTTGGCCTGCTCTTGCTCCGATTGAGAAACTTGATGTAACCCCATCCCAAGGGCAAAGTATTCTCAGCAGGCAAATCTTTACAAATTGTACGAATTCCATGGTGTTAGAGATTCTGAGTCAAAAGCCAAAACAATAACAAAGTGGGCTTTTGAAGTCGAGAAAGCTAGGAAAATTTATATCAGTTTAGGATCTGGCCACAAATTTTTAAACAAGTTAATTTTTATTATATATGGTCACATTATTCATTCTCCATAACCTCAAAGCATAGGTGTGAAGCAGCAATAGGCTTCAACTGTAGCCAGAAAGGTTTAGGTTGGACATTAGGAAAACATTTGTAGCTGTCAGGACGGTTGAGCACTGAATAAATTGCCTAGAGAGGTTGTGGAATCTCCATACTTGGAGATTTGTTCAGACCAAGTTAGACAAACACCTGTCAGGGATGATCTAGATCAGTGGTCCCCAACATTTTGGGGCTGCTGGGCGCCTGGGGGCAAGGCCGCTCACGTGCTGCACGTACGGGGGCGGGGCTGCTCACAGACCACGTGACTGGGGGCGGGTCCAAGCATGCGCCGCACGCTCGAGGTCGGCACCAGCATGTGCTGCAATCCCCGGCAGGGGCTGCCCAGGTTCCGCGCAGTGCCCCCGGGGCCGGGGCCAAGGCCAGGGCCGGCAAGGGCACGTGCGGTGCCTCCAGGGCTGGGGCCGGGGCCGGGGCCAGGGTCGGCACCAGCACGTGCGGCGCACCCGGGGCCGGCCATGCGCCCGGGGCTGGCACCTGCTGCACGCCCGGGGGCGGGGCCAGCCCAGATTGCTCCGCAGACGCACGTAAAGGGCCCGGCGGGCGCCATGGTGCCCATGGGCACCGGGTTGGGGACCACAGATCTAGATGGTGCTTGATCCTGCCATGGAATGCAGGAGACTGGACTTGATGACCTCTCAAGGTTCCTTCCAGTGCTACAATTAGGCAATAGAAGTGGTTGTGTGTCTAGGCAACACTGTCCTGAATGGAAAGAATTTCTCAGACTAGCTATATGTTGAACAACTTCCTCTATTGGCCCTTGAAGAAACTCCTCGTCGCTTTTGAAGAAACTTGTGATTCTGGATCCTAAGGTCACATGAAATCTGTTCCCCCATGCTGCATGTGTGGATCACTGTGCTATGTATATCACCACAAAATACAGTAGAGTATCTTTCTGCTTCAACTTTGCTTTGTGTTTTCTCAGTGTCTGCAGCAGTAAAAATGCTTTGCATGAGAGAGATGTTGAATTAATATGAGCAGATTTATTGTGCATGCCTCATAATATTTCAGGAACTCTGGACTCAAAACCTCACACATTAGGAAAACAGATTCTGACAGAAAGCTGGTGGGAAGCCCCAAAAATAGTCCAATGTCTCTGTTCACAAGGAACTCACCGACCATATAAAATGGTGGTATGTAAATATATGTACCTACCCACTGAGGTAATGCCCAGAATAAGGTATCATTTCTAGAACTAGAGCCTACAGAGATGAGTAGGAGTACAAAAGCTGACTCACAGGTTCTACAAAAGAATTATGACAATCCCTAGTTCCACGGGAACAGAACAGTAGTATGAGGCAGTGATTGGTAAGCATGAAGCTATTATATCTTCATATCTCTAGCTTCTGAAGAAAACCACAAATAAGAAAGGGGCTTTTTTGTATCAGGCACAATAAGAACATTAAAACAAATAAAAATTAGAAGCACAAATCATGCTCTCCCCCTTCCCCAGCCTGCACCCTTTCCCCCACAAAATATACACACAAACAACAACAAATCTACACACACAAACAACAAATAATCCCTAAATTTTTGTATGGAATTTAAAATTCCCTGGTATTTATTATAGGATTTTTCTCCCCCACACCTTCTCTTTTTAAATGATTCCCTCATTTTAATTCCTGATCTTTTTTTCCCTTTTGACAGAATCATTTCAGAGTGAGAAGCAGAAAACGAAAACAAAATAAGTTTCTCTAAATGAGCGTTCGTTCTCCCCTATCAGTAGATTTGATTTTAGAGAGGCTATTAGATGTTATACTTTGCTTTGCTCAAATACTAACCTGATCTCTTCTCCCAATCACAAGTGGATGAACTGCACTGTACTACATTACAGAATGTGAAGTGAGACCATATTAAAGTTTTCCCCCTTTTTTGAAGTCCAATTTTAAATCCACTGAAGTAAATAGAAGTCTTTCCGCTGACTTCAATAGATTTTGGCTGAGGTTCTAAGCAAATTAATTTATGCTAAATGAAAGCCAAACTGCATCTTGGTATTGCTTTAACAACTTTGTCCACTAGACATGACTACAGATGACACCATCCTGAGCCAGAGTTGGTATGACAATAAAAGGTTACTCCTACTTATTGTGAGAGGCCTTGCAGTCATTAGGCTCTAACATTGCTTTCTGAGGTGTAAGAAGAGACATAACAACTGGCTAATTTAATAAAAGTGCTTAGGTTTATTCACCCAGCGAAGCAAGGATAACAGCATGGATACTGGAAAAATTCTAAGTTACTCAGACATCATGAGCTCAAAGTTTTCTTAATGTAATCGGCCATTTTCAGGTTGAAGTTCATTTCCTCCCCCTCTCCACAGCTGTTTCAGAGGACCATGGAATAGAGAGCATGCAGGCTGTAGAGGTAGTGACACTGGCATAAAAAATGCTGGGAGAAATTATAGCAGAGCTGTTCTAACAGTGATACCAATCTCTAATTAGTACCTATGTACAGCCACAACTCATGAGCTCATTGGTTTGAATGGAGACAGGGACAGACCAAAAATCATTTCATTCCAGAGAGAAACAAAGTACAGGCAGTCCCCGAGTTACGCGGATCCGACTTATGTCGGATCCGCAGTTACGAACGGGGATTTTCTCGCCCCGGAGGACTCGAGCGGCGGGACGCCTGGTCCTGCCGCCTGCCTCCTCCGGGGCGAGAAAAGCTGCTCCCCGTCTCCCTGGTCTGCTGCGGGAGCCAGCAGACCAGGGAGACGGGGAGCAAAGTGGCGCAGGACCCGGGGCCGGACCCGCGGCCGCTTCCAGATCAGCTGGAAGCGCCGCGGGTCGGGCCGGGTCCTGCGCGGCTTTGCTCAGCGCCTCCCTGGTCTGCAGATCTGGAAGCGGCCGCGGGTCCGGCCCCGGGTCCTGCGCCGCTTTGCTCAGTGTCTCCCTGGTCTGCAGACCAGGGAGACGCTGAGCAAAGCCGCGGAGGACCTGGGCCGGACCGCGGCGCTAATCTGGAAGCACCGCGGTCTGGCCCGGGTCCTCCACGGCTTTGCTCCGCGTCTCCCTGGTCTGCTGGGGGGGGATGCAGCTAGTGTCCCCCCCCAGCAGACCAGGGAGATGTGGAGCAAAGCCCGGGACCTGTGGTCGAGCAGGTGGGGCGCTGCCGGTTGGTCCCGCAGCACCGCTCCTTGGTGCTACTGGACCAACCCGGCAGCATCCCAGCTGCTCAGCCCCAGGAGTCCTGATTCAGCCGCTGCTGATCAGTTTCAGCAGTGGCTGAATCAGGACACCTGGGGCAGAGCAGCTAGGGTGCTGCTGGGTTGGTCCAGTAGCGCCGAGGAGCAGCCGCGCTACTGGACCAACCCAGCAGCACCCGAGCTTCTCTACCCCAGGCGTCCCCAAGTTAGCCGCTGCTGAAACTGACCAGCAGCTGAATCTGGATGCCAGTTCCAACTTACATACAGATTCAACTTAAGAACAAACCTATAGTCCCTATCTTGTACGTAACCTGGGGACTGCCTGTATCAGGGAAGAGAGGGGCCTGATGGCAAAAAACATCCCTACCTCAGTAAGCCTGCCAGCGGAGGTCACAAATACATATACACGCAGGCATGTTAGTTCAAGCCAATTCATCCGCAACATAGTGCAAAATTCAATAATTACTGCAACACAACAGATTGTACCAGAACAATCAATAACATAAAAATCTGATTTGAACCATTCATTCAACAACTTGGAGGAGAAAATAATATAAATAGTAACAGACCAGATTGTTTATGAGAGTCCCATACTGCTACGGTGGGGAAAAAAATCAGTTTATAAGAGCAAGTCTGTAATAGCACTCAAGGTTGAACTGACAGGTTACACATTACCTTAAAGGTGAACTGAAATGTTAAAAGCTGTTGAAAGTACAAGTAATTAAACAGAAGTACATCACTTACACCACTGTGAATGTGGAGTAACCACAATGATGCTTCCTCTTGAGTGAGAGAAGAACTTGGCCATGTGCTGTTAGAAAATATTAAAACTATTTTTAAAAAACCCCAAACTTTACCCACTGACCTTTAAATAGCTGTAGTCATCACTTGTAAATTCATATTTTAAAATATTTTATAGCATGCATAATTGATTCTTTTATTTGAATACAATTTTGGTTCAGAATAAAATGTCGTTTTAACTGTAGAACAAGTCATTGTGTGGATGGTAATAATTGTTTTGCTTACTCTGATAGTAGTACTTTCAGGTTCACACAGCTGCCAAAAGCTTCCCAATATCTGTTGTTCCTAGGTCTCTAAGGAAGCCAGAGCTCAGCCTAACCATGGCAAAACAACATTTCCCTGTAATAGGCCATGATGCCAGCTGCTCTAAAGGAATGATGGTCAAATACAGTATCAGCGTGAGTTCTCTGTCAGTTCCAGGATCTTGTAATGAGAAAAAACAGACTACTTGACTTGGCAGTATAGTTGAGAATGCTCCAATTACAGGATCCCTTTATAATGAAATCACATAGTGCACTTAATAATTTTAAATAAACCTACTGAAATATAATTTGAAATTAACTTGTGTTAAGGCTAAAAAAATTATTACAATAATCTGTATTAATTACAAAAATATTAAGCAATAAATGTAGGTTGCCAAGTTTTGAAGAAAGTAAAACCACAGAACTGGTAGAAGTCACTGGCTAAGTTTTTGGAACCAGTCTCTTGAAATATTAAACCAACTTTTGAAAGCAATAGTGTTTGGGGCAGGATTGGTGGTGGTAGTAAGAGAGAGAGAATTTTTTTTCATTTTGTTTTATTCAGCTAAGTCAGTTCAATGGCTAGCTAATTGAAAACTAAGAAATCAGTGGCAGTGAAAAGAGCAGGAAACCTTATTTTTCTCTTCAAACCTATTAATAAAAACTCGTTATAAGAAAACAAGATATACTACTTCTAAAATTTTGAAAAATATGGGTACCAGAAAAACAATCAATTAATTAATACAGAGCCTGTTTCCTTTGTTAAATAAATCAGTTTGAAATGCATTGATAAACTTTTTTCCTTCTGTGTTTAGCACATTTAAGATTTAATTTATTTAAAAAGAAAATATTTAATGTTGTTTTTGCCATTTTTAATTGACTGTCTGCCAAATAGGGCTTGACAAATCACAGGCAAAACAAATCATTCACCGTTTTCTAACATAACAGAAAATCTAAAAATTAAGAATCTGACTAAATGTAAGTTAAGCTATATAATTTCTTAAATATATATAGACATATAGTGTATGTTCTCAGTTAGTTAAAAGAAGCAACAGACTTAGTGCAAAGATGTCAGTTGCAAATCAACATGTTTTAATGCTGACTAGTGAATTAGTTAGGAAGATAACTAAAAAGTACAAATGCAAAGTATGATTAAAATCAACTATTTAAATCAGGATTGCCCAACAGCTAATTTAAAATTGGATACTTAATTCAACACACCCTGCTGTGGGGCATAATTTCATTTTCATATATGTCCCAAAGTAAGGTAAAGGAGCCTTAGTGTGTATAATCAGGCCAAAAGTAAACCTGTTCAATTCCTTGCCAAAGTGATGGTCAGGACTTTTAAAAGGGTTCAAAAAAGAACTAGATAAATTCATGGAGGATAGGCAGGAGTGGCATCCCTAGCCTCAGTTTGTCAGAAGTGGGAAATGGGTAACAGCGGATGGATCCCTTGATGATTACCTGTTCTGTTCTTTCTTTCTGGGAAACCTGACATCGGCCACTGTCGGAAGACAGGATACTGGGTTAGATGGATCTTTGGTCTGACCCAGTATGTCCATTTTTAAGTTCTTAGTAGTATAACATCATGGATTTCTTTTGAAGATTGTTGGTCTTTCAAGAGACAGTACTTCAAAAATTGCAGCTGCTGATCTACTCTTGATCAAAAGGTCTTTGGGGTGGTAGCTAGAAAAGTGTAAAGCAGAAAGCCTGAAGCTTCCTCCCTATTAAACACATACACACGCCTCTCTGTTATGAAGGCATTGTTCTACGTGTTTATGTCTTTGTAAGGAAAGCAAGGTTGAAGCCTCGGATGTGCCATGATCCTTAAGAGTCATGAAAATTACAATGTTTGAAGGAGGACACTCCCTCTAATCAAGAGAATTTTGGGGGTGTACTGTAGTAACATACACAGATTAAAGGACCTAGCTCATATTTTGTAAAGGATTTTATGTCTTGCAAGAACTGGATCTGCCACTGGTTTGGAGTGCATAGGTGCAGAAACAGTTCCCATCTCTGGAAAAAGCCGGGTAAGACAGCAAGCAATATCAGGCTGTTCCCCTCTTAATTCAGTGCCTATTAACATACAAAGGCGTGGGTGGCCTAGGTCAGGGACAAGTACAATTGGCCAGAGATGGAAAATGTAACCTTTGAGGAGTGACAATAGAGGTTATGTGGATGAATGATAATGTGAAAGGCTTGAATTATTCATGTGTGATTCAAGGTAAAATAGTTTAACCTGATAATATCTCACTTTTTGTGGTATCTTGCTGGCCTAAGGAATATTAACTCAAAGAATAAGATCAGAGCCCAGTGAGGGTTCCAGGTGCGAATTTGTTAGGGGTTATTTCAAACCAAAGCACGGGTGTCTTTAAGAGTCACATTATGAGCAGCACAGGCTCACTTGGCCTCCCTTCAATCTTTCACCCTTATCCCAAACTGATTTCAAAACATACCTGACTTACTTTATTATTCTAATTTCAAGCTGCATTTTTACCTAGAAATTTAGTAACTCCTTATTCACAAAGTCAAAACTCAATGCACCTACTGGAGATTTGTGGGAATAATCATAGCATTGTGGCACCATTCTAAGAAATTCAGTCTGCTATTATGTATATTTTCTCCTCCTCCAGGTGGTCAAATGAGTTGCGCAAATCATATTGCACTGTTTTAATCATTTTCATACAATCTGTTGTGCTGCAATAATGACAGCATTTTGTATCCTGCTGTGAATGAGTTGGCTTGAACTGACATGTTTGTGTGTTGATATGTATTTGTGACCTCCACTGGCAGTTTCCAGATTGTGTATTTCACCCAACTCTTCATAAAAGTAACCCACATAGTTTAGGAAATTAAACTTACATGGTTACAGTATATAACATTCCCTAACGTTGAGTCCATCCACAGCATTCACTTCAATTTTCAAGTGAACTCCTATCTTGTGACAGGTTTCCAACTCAACAGCCCTTGGGAAGGAAGTCCTTCATTTTTTCACCAAACACGTATAGTCAGGACAACAACTTTAGTTATTTTTAACTGCATGTGATGAGGCGCCCTCGCCCCACACCTTTTCCGCAGCCAGGCAGGCGCTATTCGGCCACAGAGGTGGGGAGGCCCGGCTGTGTGCTGGTTGCTCCCACACCGCTCGGCCGTCGCCCCGAGCTGACATCATGATAAGCGATGTCGGGGGTGGGCTGCGGGTGGGCAGAGAGAGCAAGGGGAGGCCCTGACCCCATGGGAGGGTGGAGGCATCGTGGCGTCCCAGCCCACAGACGCCAGGGCGACCACGTCAGTGTAAGCGGGGCTGGCGCGAACCGGCGCCACGGCCCCTGCCCGTGATAGGGGGAAAGGGAGTGGCGTGGCGTTTAAAGCGCTGTTGCCGAACAGGACAGGGGAGAGGAAGGCGGGGGGGGACGCGATCAGGAGGAGGGAGTCCGGCCGGGGGGAGAGCCGGAATAGGGAGGATGGAGACGGCTGCAGCAAGTAATTGCCACCTCTGGCAACCCTGTCCACCAGAGGGAAGGTGAGCGCCCAAGTAGGTAGCTCCAGAGGGGAAAGGAAGTAGCCCAGGGCGGAACCCTACGTGGTTGGCGGGCTGGCGAGTTTCAGCGGAACGCCCCGCCAGTCGGACCGGATCTCCGAGGATCTGAGTCCTTAGGGCCCTGGGCTAGGGCCTGTAAGAGAGGGCGGGCCCGGACCTCCCTTTCCCCTCCCCCCATTGCAACGAGGAGTGTGTCGCTGTGATGGCAAGTGGGAAAGAGTAATGGTCGAAGTCGATGCTGGGTGTGAAAGGCGGCAGTAACGCCAGAGGCATTATCCATCCCCAACTGAAAAGTCGGCCGTAGGAGACCGTGGGCACGGTCATGCAGACATAGTGGGCCGCAGAATTGGTCACACTGCATTAAATCATGTTGATACCAATTCCATTTTCACACACAGCTCTTCAAATGATATAGAAATGACAGCGCACTGATACTAGTGTCGTCATGGAGGGCATTAAAAACTTTGCTTCCTGTCACTGAGCTGTAGATAAACTCTACATGACAAATGAGCACTATAAATAGCCGACAAATGCTGTATACATACATTTTATCTAAATCGGGCACTCTGATACTTTGACAGAAAAAGAGAGAGAATGCTGCTTCCGCTACTGGGCATAACAGTGATTTTCTGCTAACCTATTTTAATAATGCCTTGCAGTTTGACTAGGGGGTGGGACACAGGTTACCTATAGCTCTCTCACTTCTTTACAAAGGTGGCTGAGTTATAGTCTGATCCTGACGTAAATTTGGCTCAGTCAGTCTGCTATTTATGAAGCAACTGCATCTGAGCAATCCCCATAGAAGATGTTCAAATGCAGCTGCTGCAGAAACAAGCACGGAAAACAAGGGATATTTGTCTGTGGTTTCTTTTCTCCCTCCCCCCTTTTGAACTTCACATCACCTTAGATGCTTTATCACTGTGCCGCATAATGGAGATGTGTGTGTGTCTCTCTCCCTCTCTCAAAAATAATGGCCATGTTCATTTAAAGCACCTAATGCTCTGTATAAAGTGCTATACTGTGCATTCATGTGGAAGCCCAATTTTCATTAATCAAATATTCAGAAAAAAGTCAGGCTTTCCCTTACAATGCAGCCTCACTGAAATCAAAGCCTCAGCTAAAAAAGCACAAGATGAAGCATCGACATGTGACAACATGCAAACCTGAGGGCTTCACCGCAAAACAGACATCTCTGAGCAGCCCTGTGGGTGCTCCCTGTATAATACCCTTTGTATTCCCAATGAGGTAACATCTTAAATGGATACTTCCACCTATCTAATGCATTCCTATTGTCCCTGCCTTTCAAGGATCCCAAAGTACTTTTACTTTACATAGGGGATGTAGCATTGTTATTCTTTCATATATCCAAAAGGGGCTCAGTGAGTCAGTGGCAGAGCCGAGAACACCGGGCCCCTGTCATCATTCCCAGACTCCATTATTAAATCTGTGCCTGGTTGCAAATGGCAGGAAGCAAAGGGGTGTTGATCTAGTAGTGACAAAGACTGAACGGTGCTTTCCTGCTCTTCAGGTAGTGTACAAGGGACCCACTAATAAACGTGCTTGCAGGTACCCCACCCTGTGCCAATACACAGAGGTTGAGAGTTTTACAGCCTATAGCCAGGGAACTCTAGCTGTAGCAGCTCATGCTTTTAGCTCTGAAGGGCCCCAGTTTGATCTATGGGGGTTTGGCCCAGAGAAGCAGCTGTCCCTCCACACACAACCTACCAAATGGTTTCAGTTTTGTTGAAGCTTCAGGTTTGTGTGACAGGGCCTACAGGCCTTTGTGATTATTCTGCCCAATAGCGGGCCCAACCAACAGCCTGTGGTTAGGAGATTAATGCCAGGCCAGGGCTCATAGGCAAGGCAGGGAGGCACTACCAGCGCTGCCACATCTGGGGCTGCTCCATGGAGGACATTTTATGTAGATTCTTCAGGGAAATAATGTGTATTTATGAACAATGTCCTTCCCCACCCCAAATCAGCTACTCCTTCCTTCCTCGCCCATCCTCCATTCTGCCCCTTTAGGTGTCTCTACACAGCAAAGTTATTTCAGAATAATGGCTGTTATTCCAAAATAACTGTGAGAGCCTCTACATAGTCATTCTGTTATTCTGAAATATTTTCGAAATAACGAGTTGCTTATTCCAAAATCCATAAACCTCATACTACGAGGAATAACGCCTATTCTGAAAAAGCTACTTCGAAATAAGGCGTGTGTAGATGCTCCACTGCTACTATTTTGAAATAGCCCCTCACCAGGCCCATTCTAAGTTATTCCTTCCCAGTGCCTCTTGGGGCTCTACATCGAGGTATCACGTCTACATCATAATAAGTCCGAAGCCTGCCTCGGGCTAATTATGAGGTTTCCCTGCAGTGTAAACATCCTATTTTGAAATAAGCTATTTTGGAATAACTATTCCGGAATACTTCATTTCAAAATAAATATGCAGTATAGATGTACCCTATGAGACCATGCTCTATTCTCCCATCTCCCTCCATCTGCTCCCCATTCAGCCAGTTTTCAGCTTATCTCAATCTCTACCCCCAGCTCCTTAGATCAAAAAGGGGTGAGGTGGAGTGCTTTCCCAAAGCCCAGCTGAAGCTGCAAGACTCCAGCTGTGCTGCTGGAACCCATAACAGAGCTACCAAGCGTGTCAGGGTACGTCTAAACTACATGCCTCCATGTAGATTAACCAGATCGGCAGAGGGAAATGAAGCCGCGATTAAAATAATCGCGGCTTCATTTAAATTTAAATGGCTGCCCCGCTCTGCCGATCAGCTGTTTGTCGGCAGATCGGGGCAGTCTGGATGCGACGTGACGACAAAGAAGCCTTTCTTGATCGGCACAGGTATGCCTCGTGAAACCAGGTTTACCTGTGCCGATCAAGAAAGGCTTCTTTGTCGGCGCGTCGCGTCCAGACTGCCCCGATCTGCCGACAAACAGCTGATTGGCAGAGCGGGGCAGCCATTTAAATTTAAATGAAGCCGCGACTATTTTAATCGCGGTTTCATTTCCCTCTGCCGATCTGGCTAATCTACATGCCTCCGTCGACGGAGGCATGTAGTTTAGACGTACCCTCAGTGTCTGACACTTGGTAGCCCAGCATTTCCAGAGAGCCTCAGAGCCTTAATTAGCATCTATTTACCTCAACACCTTGCTCCCTTCTAATTCTAGGCTTACGGGGGCTGGTTTGGCCTTTCACACTGGTTAGAGGGGCTGTCTGGGGTTTGTGGCAGCAGAGGGATAAGTAGAATATACAAGGAGTTTGGGTAGAGCAGAAGACGGAGCCAAGGGAGCTGAAAAGCTACCTTGTAATGTGTTTGTGTCTGAGCATGTGTGTGTGCGCGTATTGTTTAAGTTTACTGTCTGTAACTGCATGGTGGTTTGCAGCTAGTCACTTTTACCAGAATGGGCTTAAGACAGAATCTCGTCTATAAAAGCCTAATCTCAGAGCAATGCTGCATTCATTCCAGAGCCTCTGGGGAACCTTTATCTTTTATTGTGCCATCCCTTGCTTTGTCACGAGACGGCTTTTCTATTTAATCATGTAATGCAGGTTCCTACCTCAACCACTCTCGTCAAACCCATTTTCCATCAAGGGAAAGAGAAAGGGGGAATGGGATTCCTAAAAGCTGTCCGAACTAATAGCACAATAACTACATGTCTCCATACCGGCCAATGATCCAGAATCCCTCCAAGTCCTTACTATCCACCTCCCAAAGGATAAAGATCTAACCACATTCTAAATAATTCCATTGTATGCCATACTGCTGAAAAGTGGACACTGAAAAATTATCTGACTGGGAGCTTAGCTACAGAAAACCATAAATCTTCTTGGCACTTATATAGTTTTATTGTTACGTGGTGCTTATGGGAACAGCTGTTAACTAACGGATATAGAAGTTTGGCATAGTGGCTTTTAGATTCTAAAGTCAGTAGGTGCAATGACTATTGATTTGACTGCAGTGTTGTATTTACAATCTTTTCTCAAGTGAGACACGGGGCAGACTGAAAGGCTGTCACTCCCAAAGGTCAATCTGGGACCCAGTGAAGGATTTATGAGAGGGGTGCCATGGGAGTACAAATGAGAAGTAATCGGCAGCAAGAACACTCAGAGATTATATATTGTTAATTAAGTATGCAGCGAACACAAGGACATCAGAAAAATAGGAAATTAATTCACCGTCTATACAGTACATGAAACTAATGGATGTTTTCTTGAGTCTGAAAAATATATGGAGCAGGAAATTAGAACACATTTCCAGATCCTACAAAACTCCATTAGGCAGCACAACTGGCAAATCTGAATAAATGGAAATAAAAGAATGTGAAGTCAGGTGACGCTGTTTGATTTTGCTTGTCTCAAATAACACACACACACACACACACACACACACACACACACAGTCAAGTTTCACTGAAGTCAAAGAAACAGAAGCGATGCCAGTTTACACCTGCTGTTGTGTGCATCTTTAACTTTCATAATCAATGGTTGCTTACAAACAGACCCCTCACAGCAAACAAAAAAAAGCCACTATGAAGTGTTTAAATGATTTTATAGGACGAGTCCTTGCTCCATCACTAGTCTGGGCAGAGCTTGAGCCACATTTCACCCCTCCTGGTGTGCCAGCCATGCCAAACTTAAAGTCCCATTTACCTCAAATTAGAGACGTTTAGGTGTTGATGACAGTCAGGTTAGAGGCCACATCTGAGTTATACCTTGAGCTAGGAAAGCAGTGAACACATATAATAGCTTTCCCACAGTCATAACCTATATAATGGTATGTCTAGACTGTGGGGGTTTTCCGGGATTCCGGAGGTATCCTGGAAAAACTCCACTGTGTCCAGTGAATGTATATGCTCTTCCACTTTTTTTTGAGGAAGAGCAAACGCACTCTGTCAGAAGCCCTGTCTTCCTCGTTCTACAAGGAAGAAGAGATCTTTCAAAAGAGGGGGATTTTCTGAAATTTGGCCCAGTGTAGATGGGCCAATTTTCCGGAAAAAAAAATCAGAAAATGGTGTAGTGCAGCCATACCCTAAGAATAAGTAAGACTATTTGCCAGAGTCACTCTGGAATAAAAGTATACAGAAACCAAAGAGAGAAACTAAGACCTTTGACCTGAGCTGCTACTTTCTGTAATTACACACCCCACCAGGTACCTTAAATCAGCAGGTTTTCCACAAATCTAAACATGAAGCTACACAGCAAAATTTGAGAGCATGTTTTACTTTCAGGCCCATTACAGTAAAAGGTTCATAGAATCATAGGATTGGAAAAGACCTCAGGAGGTCATCAATTCCAACCCCTACACAAAGCAGGGTCAACCCCATCAAAACCATCTCAGCCAGGGCTTTGTGAAGACAGGACTTAAAAACCTCTAGGGGAGGAGATTCCACCACCTCCCTAGGTAACCTATTCCAATGCTTCACCACCCTCCAAGTGAAATAGTTTCTTCTAATATCCAACCTAGACTTCCCCCACTGCAATTGAGACCATTGCTCATTGCTCTTCCTCCTGTCATGTCACCAAGAATAGCCTCTCTCCATCCTCTTTGAACCCCACCTACAGATAGTTAAAGGCTGCTATCAAATCCCCCTCACTTTTCTCTTCTGCAGACTAAATAAGACCAAATCCCTCAGCCTCTCCTCGTATATCATGTGCTCCAGCCCCCTACTCATTTTCGTTGTCCTACGCTGGACCCTTTCCAATGTGTCCACATGCAATGGTGGGCCCAGAATTAGATGCAATACTCCAGATGTGGCTTCACCGGAGCCAAATAAAGGTGAATAAATCACTTCTCTAGATCTGCTGGCAATGCTCCTCCTAATGCAGCCTAATATGTCGTTAGCCTTCTTGGCTACAAGGGCACACTATTGACTCATAACCAGCTTCTTATCCATCGTTATCCCCAGGACCTCAGGTCCTTTTCTGCCAAAGGTTCTGCAGCTCAGATTTAATTTAAAAAGATTAGGGGTAATTATTTTCAGAACCAGTAGCACAGTTACCAGTTGCTACCATTTCTAAATACTAAAACTCTATCTATTTCTGTCAGATTAAAGGATTTACTTTTTCATATGGGTAGTTAGCAAATCTCTCTGTAAACTATGTCTAATACATTTTGAAGTGGCTAAAGAACTTATGTTGAGTGTTTGTATTAATAATGCTATTGTTGCTACTACTCAGATTTGTATAGATTTCTGCCATTACAAGATCTGTATCAGTTCCTACCAGTACTGTTCCAAATCTGCAAACCTTACTCAGATAACCTTTCCATTGAAATCAGTGAAAATACTGACTTAACAGAAAGGGATGCAAAACTGGATTTTATGTTTTTTAAACAGAAGACCAAAGGCAGACAAGAAATAATTCTGAAGCCAGATATATTTTATATTATAAAAGATTCTGATGTTTACAATGCTAGTGATTAGAACTAGTTGAGAATTTTCTGTTTGCCTTTTTGTTGGTAAAATGTTGATTCATCAAAACAAACCATGGAAAGGGGTCAGTTTCAACAAATCTCTTGACCACCTGGGGCTCAAAACCTGAGATGCACTGAACATGCTGGCCCTGATACAACGTAAGCACGTGCTTTAATTTTTAGCATTGAGGATTCCCATTATTCTCAACATTCCTGACCTAATCCTGCAGAGTGTTCTTGCCAACCCCATGACATGGTGGTCCAGGGCAATGGTACTCTCAGTTATGTGACTCGGGAGCCACATTTGCACCTACCATTAACCAAAAGAGCCACATGACAACTGTATGTCCTGCGTAACACCCCACCAAACACACACACACAATAATGTAAATATGTAACTATAAATACAGGTTGAGCCTCTGTAGTCCAGCACTCTCTGGTCTGGCAACATCCATGGTCCAGCATGATTTTATTTAGCCAGATGTCTACTTATCATGGGTGTGACCAAATTTCCTGTGGTCACGTAAAGTTTGTTTATAGTCACCAATCCTAGATCTCAGTGTTCTGTGCAATTATTTAGTTCTAATTTACCTCAAATGTCTTCTAAGAGCCCAGAAAGTATTGGTAATGCTGCTAGACAACATTAACCTCCCAGGATCCGGCAAATTCTCTGGCTTGGCACCAGGCAGGTCCCAAGGATGCCGGATTAGAGAGGTTTCACCTGTATAACAATACTCTAAAGTTTTCAATAGAACAAAAACTAAATTTAAGTAAACCACTGTTTGGGTGAGCACAGCAGGCCGTTTATTTTATTCCCTTCACCCATACTTTTACCATTCCATGCAGCAATTCTATTTACAACCTCTTTTGTATCCTCAGCCCTTGTGCCATGGCCAACAAGGAGAAGTCAGCTGCCCCCTGGAGCTTGCTCTGTCATTGAGCTCAACTTGCCCTGTTCCTCCAATCATCTGAGTCACTGGACTCCTTGGGGGAGCCTTGAAGAACTGAAGGCTACACTTGAAAGAATCACATGCAACTTGTGAGCCACAGGCGGAGTATCACTGGTCCAGGGAGACCAGGGAGACTCCATGTTGGCAAAACTATTTGACAAACTGCATTAAGAATCAGGTTGTTGGGAGGTGCATATGTGACAAGACAGCTTCCATCATTTTCTGCTCATTGGTTTACCTGCTGACATGCTTCTGAGAAATACCACCTCTTTAGGCATTGCCTGGCTGCAAAATAGTTCCTATGATGCATCAAATGGAATTTACAGTTATATATGCTTTTAACAATTCTGGGAATAAGTTTAATAGAATCCTTGACTAACTAAGGTCAACTACGATGTTCAATTATAAATTCCACTCATTTAAATTATATAGTAGAAATACAATTGATAGGCAACAAGGTGGTCAAAAAAGGACATCATTATTCATGCCAGAAACATGGTGAGAGTTTATTTTATTGGTAGTACTATCTGTCAAGAGAGTGTTACCTGTTTATATGTTTTACATTCAGACTGAAGAATATTTTTATTTGGAAGACACCTATGAAAGAATACAGAACATTCCACTGTGAAGTCAACTCCCACTACAATTTTAATAGAAATAAACAAAATGGAATTAGCTGCCAAGTGTGTATGTATGCATAGCCTGCAGACCTTTTCTATGGAAAAGCAAGAGTATCTTACACACAATAGCTATTTGTCCACTCCAAAGTATAATTTAAAAAAAATACATCTAAAGTGAAATATTGCATCCCTCTGAATACAAAAACAGTGTATAATGCATTTTATATTAAAGAAGTAGTAAGCCAGTCATTTGCGAGTAAACCAATAAGTGATGGTAGACAAATTAAGCAAGGCTTTCATACAAAACTTACCACATTTATAGTTTATGATAATTTCTTCACTGTCGTTGCAAGGATATAAACATACAAAGGAATCACATTTACCACTGGAAAATGCAGGCATCTGGAAAACCTATTTATTGTTGAAATTTACTATTTGCAACCAGCTAGGGACCAGATATGTCTTGTTTTCCAGATGGGTGCTTCAAGATGCTGATGTCCCAAATGAGCAAAGCCCTTAAGCACTAATCTTTAAATTCCAAAAGTCTCAGTAGGGATGAATTTTGTTATGGACCTTCTTAAAACCCCTGATCAGAGTAACCAGCCTGAATTCTGTCAGACAGATTTTCAAAAGCACTCAGTTTTCACTATCACCCATTATTCCTAATTAAAGAGGTTGGGTGCTGAGCAATTTGAAAATCTACACTTTCAATTAGGTGCATACTAGGAGCCAAGAACTTTTTTAAAAGCCTGTTCCATTCAGAAAGCAAGGCAGATACAGTAAAACCTTTGTTATCCGGCACGCTCGGGGATTAGGGCTTTCTGGTTATCTAAAAATTCTGGTTATCTGAGGGTCCTATCAACCTAGGAAAAACCAATGGGCAATAATAGTAAAACTCAAGATTTTAATATTGGTAGTTTTGTAGTGTGAGGCAGTTGGTCTCACATTTCTATTTAGAGTTCAAGATGATTAGTACTTCTTAAATAAAAAATTGTTAAGCCAATCATGGTAAACCAAGCCAGATCTGTGCTCCTGAAGATGTGACAGTATTGTGGTTGGGGGCAATGCCAGTTAAAATTTTCTGGTTAACAGAGTGCTGGAAAACAAAGGTTTCACTGTATATTGCTAGGTAATTTTTAGGAGAGATTAGATTTTTTTTAAACAGGAAGCAAAGCAAAGATGAACACAAGAAGGAATTTTTGGTATCAGAATACCTGTATCTCACTTGAGATTTAATTGGCTTTCTTGGCCCCCCAGTGAAGTCAATGACAAGTTTCATTTGAGATCAGGGCTTTGATATGTGTTTTTATTGGTTTTCTAATATGAAAGGCAGGCACATTATCCTTGTTTTTAATAGTGGCATAGTCAGAGCTCAAATCCCAGCTAAGAACCATCAAACCACCACTGTAAAAACTGAAAGTCACATAAATCAGAATAAAAGGTTTTTCTCCCACTAATACAGCACAACAAACCTTGCCAGCTTCCATTGTGCTCTGACATGTGATTCAAATGGAGGCCCATCACAATCATTTGACTTGATTAGTATTATCTGAAAAACACACATGCTGTACATTTAGAATGAGGATTGTGACACAGAAGCCTATACCATGGCATTTAGTGTTTACCTTCTCTCCACCCCACTTTTTATTGTTATTCAAACAGACAGGAGCTAGTGAAAACTAATTCAAATGCTAGCCTTATGATGCCATCAAACACAGCTCTCGAAAATAAAGCAGAAGAGTAACCAAAACCCTTCTAAAGTATTCCCTGCTTGTTTTCACTAGTATAAAAAGGCTTAAAAGACTTAAGGTAAGAAAAAAATAAAAGTTCTCCAGCTCTTCTTAGTATTAGCCCAAGTCGAGCCAACTGTCTTTGAATAAGAGAAGTGTCTTTCAGAACTAGAAGCGTGATGACAGGCCTGAAGAAGAGATCCCAGCTCTGAGTATACCATCTAAAGAACAAATGTAACCCCCGCCACACACACACACTTCTAAATGGCAGGAGGGAAAGCTAACAACGTAATGAAGTTGGGCACCGTTTAGTGTAGAGAACTAGACACCAGGACTCCTGAGTTGTAGATGAGCCGGTGCAGCTGTCCAATAAATGACATTAGAACCTACAGGTGCTGGAACAATTTGTATAGTGGTGATGCTGAGAGCCAATAAACTAACCTGTAAACCTGCTTATAATGGAAACCACTTCAAGCCGAGGGGAGCAGTGGGAAGGGGGAGGAAGGTGCTGCAGCAAACCTAGCACGCTTACTTCCTGCACCTATGTTAGAACCCAATCCTACCTTATGAAACAAAAATAAAGTGTTGCCGTTTACTTCAGTGGCTGCGGGCACAGGCCTTTAGGCATCTGATTCTGCAAAATATTACTTAAGGAAATAATCTTCTTGCGGCTGAAGCTCCATCAAAGTCAATGGGATTATTCTGGTGAGTAAGGATAGCTCAGGGGCATAAAGGTTTGCAGGATAGCTCCTTTGGTCTCTGTGTTCTCTTCAATATGCATTTACCACAATTCCAACAGCACATTAAGTAGTGCCTTACAGTTACATCACAAGTAGTCCTCTGAAATGAAAAGGACTAATTGTGTGCTACTTAACATGAGTAAAAGGGGTTGGAATTTGACCATCAGGGAACTGTTCAGGGCTACTGGGATTTTCCCCAATAGTGTTAAGGGTCAGGATATAATATGTAAAGTTTTACCACCATGCATGCTGCATGCATATTTTCAACAACAAATCTCAACAGCTGTGATAAATTCTTAAATCAAAGGTATATTAGGGGTTGGAGGAAGAGAACACAGCTGTGAAGATTGGAAGACAGGATCCTATCCAAGTACAACTATATTACAATAGCTACACTGTCACAGCTATGTTGTAACCTAGCTGTTTCTTGAATTGAAAGGAAGGCTTTTTCAATCAAAGTAGGTAATCCACCTCTCCAAGAGGCAATAGCTAGGTCAATTAAAGACTTCTTGGTGATTAAGATCATCTTAACCATCTAAAATCATACAGAAGCCAAAATGTTTTACAACCATGAGCAATATAGATAGATTTTTAGGTGTAGATTTTTAGGTGCTGACCAGGCCATAGTGACCCCTCTTGTCCTATGAGTTAACCCAGCTTCAAAATGCAGATGTTTTTATATAGATCCAAAAGCTATTAAAACCTTTTTCCTACATTATGAATAGAAATGTTTGACCAGATAGAACTAGAAGTTAAATTTATTTTCTCATGTAACAGAACTGGACATGAACAGAGTTTTTAAATTTTCATCTGAGAATGACACATGCAAAATTAGACTTAAGTCCATGACTTTTAAGTTTAATGCATGAAATAAGTTTTCATCCATAAGTGCCCTTTTATTTTAGGGGAGAAAATTTTAGCTACAAAACAGTATTTTTTTTTATCTCCTCTCCCTTCCCCCCAAAGGCGATAATTTTAGATCAGAAAAACAGAACATTCTGGCCAACCAGACAAAAGTTTTCTAAATGGAAACATATATATTCTTTCAATAAAAGTGTTTAAAAATGAGTGTCCAAAGTTAGTCTGATGCCTGCTACTGGGTCGGTATTGTAAAGAATTAATCACTTGCACATTGTACAGGAACGAGTGATTAATACCCTAATATATCTCTTCTAGGAGAGTACAGGAGCTTTGATGTCTCACATTTCACATACCACAGAAATCAATGGAAAGGTGCTATCTCAGACTAGATCTTTCTCCAACACTAAGGACTGGTCTGCACTACAATGTTCAGGCGATGTAATCCATCTCGTGTTGACCTAGTTGTGCATATCTGTACTTAAATCTGTTTTCCACTGATGCAAGTGCCCCATTACAGCATCACCATCATATGACCTATCTAAGAGGTGCTAAGCCATAGTCAATATACTGAAGTTTATGCACCCGAAGTGCAATGTGTTACTGATGTCAGCTCTAACAGTCCTCCAGCAGCTGTCCCACAATACCTGTCACTGAATGCTCTGGTCACAATTGTGAATTCCACTGCCTAGGAGCTATGGAGATTTCCAGAAGGCCTTTTCCTGGTAGTGCCGGTTGGTGAGCATGCCTAGATACTGTCCACTGTTGTGCTATTGCTGCCGAGCTCTCCATGTCAGCTACATACCCCAGACATGCTCTGACTTGGAGTAGACAGGTAAAGCCCTCCATGGATATAAAGTGGATATCTGCAGAGCATTAGGGACAATCAGTAAGACCAGCAGGACCACGGCCAGCAACCAGGCCAAGGACCGCAGTGACAAAAGCAGCCACATGTCAAACTGCTACTCTGAGGACCCAGTGCCCAGCCAACGCAGTACCTCAAGTATGGCTGTACTCCCCGCAGCCCAGCCCACTAGGGTAGGCTTACTGACAGCTGTCCCTGGTGGGTACAAGTGGCGGAGATGCTCCTAAATAGAAATCCAGTCAATGCACTGCTTGGGTACACAGAGAGCTGTGTAGGGTGCAGACCCACATAGTTCTGGCATGTCTCTACTCTGCAACTCAGAGCAGTACCAGCTACACTGCTATTTATGGCCATGCTGGGGGGATGTCACTTATGTGCTCTATGCACAACCATTGAGGAGTGTCCAGTGTAAACATATCCTACAAGTGACTGTAGAGAGTATCCTTTCACTCATGATAAAACCCTGATTTTACTGTACAGAGGGATTGGAGGTTGATGTTTACTCTCACTCATAGGGCTCTGAACATCCATAACATGCAGTCCACTGAAGTCTGAAGCCAGAGGTGTTTGTGGATTTGTTTCAATATAAACCCAGGTGAACAGGGATTTTTGACAGAATCAGCTGGCTGAAGGTCTCATGGTGATCCAACGTCCCGCAATTTAAAACAGCTAAAATGTACCACATAGGGCCATCATTTGGAAAAGGTGAAGGAGGAATTCTTTGCTCTCTGCCCATTTTATAGGACATGCATTGAAATGTGTTCAGTTCTCAAACATCTGATCTGAGTCATCTTAACATTTGCCTGCCTTTGCACTTTAAAGGACTGGAATCTCATGAATCACATTGTTCCTGTGGCCCTTAATTTTTTTTTTAATTATCCTGTGTGATTATAATTCCCACTCCCACTGAAACCTCTGTGATCACTACAGTACTAAGGCCTTCTCTACACTTAAAGGTTTTGCATTGTTTAAGCAGAAAAACTAGTAGCAAACACTCTAGTTAGAGACACAGTTATCTCTCATAAAAGATATATGGCTCTATATGGCTAGCCCACTTGCTTGCCTATACATAGATCTTTTCTTATAGGTTTTGATTATTTATTTTATTATAGTAAGTTATAATGGGATTGTATTATAGTATTTTTGGCTGTAACACAAGGGACCTACAGTTTACGTCCTGTACATTGAACTAAGGCACATTAGCATATGTATGTTCAAGATCTTTCACTAAAATAGGTGATGATGAGCTAAAGCATAAGGTCCTTATATGGTGGTGACCTTTAACATACATAGCTAAAGGATGCATTGAAGCAGGGTGGTATAGTGGGGCTACCTAAATTTAACAGGTACACCATAACCTAGAAAGAACTGAAATAGCAGGTTACAAAAGAAATAACAGATGTGAGAATGAGCTCATGTCATTAATATGAATGAATGTGTCATCAGTACTTACACACTTACCAGCCCATGGAATAAGAGTATCCAAACATTTCTGTGGGTGAGGAAGCCACATTTGTAAACAGGAGGGTTCAAGTGTTCAAGCCCTGTAAGACAGATAATCCACCCTGCCATGGAAACATCAAATTTTTACATTTCAAGGCTTCTTTGTTCTTATTTTCCCCTTTGTTTATGAGTCTATTACTCTGTTAGGTCTTATTTACAAACTTTAAGTCAGTCAAGTGGAACTAAGTTAGTGTCTTTAGTTTTCTATAGTGCTCAGTTCTTCAGCTTCTCCTAGGCTCTGAACCTCCCATTCAAAATTGAGGAAACTGGACCTGAACTCTTCTAGCATGCCAGTGGTGAGGCTGGTCCATTGTCTCTTACCACCAGGTTTCCAAGGAAGAGAGAGAGTATATTAATCAAAAGCTTCATAGTATATAACAGCAGTTCTCACGCTGTGGGTCAGGACCCCAAAGTGGGTCACAATCCCATTTAGGTTAGGCTTACTAGGGCCAGCAGCCAAAGCCTCATTGCCTGGGGCTGAAACAGAAGCTCCTCCCCCAGGATGGAGGGACTCGGGCAGGCTCAGGTTTCAATCCCTCCCCCCCACTGGGGTCATGTAATAATTTGTGTTGCCAGAAGGGGATCACAGTGCAACGAAGCTGAAGAATCCCTGGTATACCACAACACATTGGCTACGTCTACATTGGCCCCTTTTCCGGAAGGGGCATGTTAATTTCAGAGATCGTAATAGGGAAATCTGCGGGGGATTTAAATATCCCCCGCGGCATTTAAATAAAAATGTCCGCCGCTTTTTTCCGGCTTTTAGAAAAGCCGGAAAAGAGCGTCTACACTGGCCCCGATTCTCCAGAAAAAGCGCCCTTTTCCAGAGGATCTTATTCCTACTTCAAAGGAATAAGATCCTCCGGAAAAGGGCGCTTTTTCCGGAGGATCAGGGCCAGTGTAGACGCTCTTTTCCGGCTTTTCTAAAAGCCGGAAAAAAGCGGCGGACATTTTTATTTAAATGCCGCGGGGGATATTTAAATCCCCCGCGGATTTCCCTATTACGATCTCTGAAATTAACATGCCCCTTCCAGAAAAGGGGCCAATGTAGACGAGCCCATTGTATTTCTAGTTTTATTGCATGTGTAACTCTTGATTATTTTACCATTTGAATACTATTTAATTGATCTCAAGGAATGTCCTGAAGGCTACATTTGCCTCAGCGTGAGTGTTCCTGTCATATTTCCAGAGGATCCTTGCCAACTCTTGTAGCCTGATTCTGGGACAAGAACCTTATTATCTGATTAATTGGCAAGCCTATAACCCACATTATCTAAACTACTATATAACCTCCAAAAATCAGGCAACATCTAGGTATAACCTCCTTTGTTTACATGAAACAAAATAAATTATAATGAGATAAAGCTTTTATGCCAATATAACTGCATCTACATAACTATATCAGTTAAAGAAGAAAAATCACACCTCCGGCAGCATGCTGCTAAAATTTTAAGTGTAGGCCAGATCTGAATAGCCCTAGTAACCTAAGGACCCTTTGGTTAGCAATCAATTCCTTGGTCAAGAGATAGCACAGGGGCTAGCAACAATACCTACATTTTATAACTAAAGAGGGACCTTAGCCCCAAATCTCAGATCCAGAATCTCTCCAGAACTTCAGGACTATTCAGAGGTAGGAGGTTGCTTTGAGCTATTATTGTTGTGGCTTGTCCCAATCACATCTTGACATGAATTTAAGTTTCCTTCAATATTAAGGGTATGGCTAGACTGCAGGACGGGGCTCAGGATTCTGGAGGTATAAAAAACTCCGCCACATCCAGGGAACGTGTTTGATCTTCCACTTTTTTTTTTTTTTTTTTGAGGAAGAGCAAACGCATTCTTTTGGAAGCCCCTGTACTCCTCATTCTACGAGGCAGAAGGGGACTTCCGAAAGAGGGTTTTTTTCCGACATTTGGCCCAGTCTAGTCGGGCCAAATGTCGGAAAAGCCTCTTCCGACAAAAGAATCTGAAAAAGGTATGCAAAACGCGGAGCACATTGTACATACCTTTTTCCAACAAAAACTTGTAGTCTAGCTGTACCCTAAAATATTCATGTCTGAGGTTTTTTTCCCCCCTTGCATTCATTTACACCTTGCATGCACAAAAAGGATTTGGGATGCAGAGATAACTGTGGGTTGTAAGAAAATATCAGTAGTTTAGGCAGGCAGGTATGCAGCCAGAAATAATGTTTATAGAGACATCTGGCACACCTTTAAGCAAGATAGCACCTCCAAGATACACAAGTTTACCTGCTCTATCTTACAAAAGGAACTGCCAAAGTTCTGATTCTGTACTTTGATATAGACTGTTTCTGTGGATTTGGACATACCACTTACCGTCTTTATTTCAGTTTCCTCGTGTGTAAAGTAAGACCATGATCACCACCTTACCTACCATTTGCACACTGAGATGATTAATTAGCTGCTTGCGTAACACCTTAAAAACAACAATCAATGCTACTCACTCAGATCATTCCATGCATTGGCCAAGGAGCTGATTCACTTCAATATTATTTTTCCAGAAATAAATAATCTTGGCCTAACTCTCCGGATGACTAAGCTCCTCTAAATGTACTCGGTTAATATCACTGTATATGAATGAAAGAGAGGCAAAAGCTAGTTAGACCTCTGTGTGTGTGTGTTCATAGTTAATAAAACTGATTTTTATATTCATATGGTATATGTTGAAGTTTTTGATTATCTGGAGGATTAGCTTTTACAATAAACATTAATCTGCCATTCACAAAATACATATTCTTGCATGTCCTATAAAAGGAGCAAAAAAAACCCACACCTTTAAAAAAGTTTACACCATTCTCTCTTTCAGAGTCAAAAGCAGAAAGTAAACATGGGTCATTCCATCTCTTTTAAGTCATCTCTCCCTGACTTTCCGGTTAAATAAGCTCTCCTCAGGTGCTCCAGTCTAGTGAGCATGGGGTCTATTTGAGCAAGCTGCATGTGCACCAACCAGCATTCCTATTCATCACAGTCTGGCATGAAGTCTCTTGATAGTTTCTGTTCATTTGTCCATAGACTCAGAAGACGTGAAAAGTCTGAAAGGGAGATCGGGAAAGGTTAATTGGTTTCATTGACCATCTGTTTGTGCTGTGAATAAATGCTGAGAATAATGTATAATAAATGGCATCTACAAGGATTAAATAAATCAATTCCAGGGATTAGAATTAACCTATAGATTGTGTTAATGGAGCAGGAGTCTATGTAACAAAATCAGTCTTACTGAGATGTAAAGCCTTAGACCTTTGGGGGATACCTGAGCAAGGTTTCCCAGGAAGCCTCAAGGTGAAATGGGAAAATAAAACAATTAGAGATGTTGAAGCAATATGTGAGCAAATACCTGAAGGAGGACACAGACCAGACCCATGTCATTGAAAAAATACCACCAAATATGTAGCCACTTTGGCTTTCTTGTTTTCTCATTGTTACATTACAATTCCATGCAGCAGTTGGAAGTTCCTGCACTGAAAGTATCTATTTTATATACTTTTCATTCCTCATTAGTGTCTTCCATTCAACGCATTAAAACACTCGGTTGAATCTGGCCTCACACTGCCATGAACTGGGTAAATTGAGATCAGTCACACAGAGCTGGGAACACAATTCAGTCTTCTTACCAGTCCCATGCTTAGCCTCTCACCCTTTGACCGCGGTCAAATTTTCAAAATCACCTGTGATTTAGGAGCCTAAATTACATTTTCAGAAGTGATTCAGGTGCATAGGAACCTAAACTCTACTGAAAGCCAATAGGAGTTGTGCTCTTAAGGGCCAGATTTTTACTCAAGTAGGCACCTAGTTGGATTTTCAAAAGTGCCTTAGTGCCTATCTCCCATAGATTTCATCGGGAGTTAGGCACCTAAATACCTTTGAGGATCTTGACCTACATACTTAAGTCACTTTTGAGAGTGGGAATTCAGCTCCTTTTGAAAATTTTACCCTATCCTTCCTTTCCTGCTCATCTAAAATCCTCCCTAAGAATTACTAACCAGCAGCATTATATACAGATTCAGCATCTTCCAAAAACTCTCAATTCTAAGGCCAATCTATTTTCACAAGAAAGGAAAAGAGGGACCTGCTCCAAGCTTCTATTCTCCCTCTGTTCTTTCCCTCTCTCCATCTTAAAAATAGTATCAGCTGTTCTGAAGGAATCTAGCACCATACAGCAATGCAATGAAAGATAATACATGTTATAATCAATTATCTCTTGTGCAAATTGATCATATTAAGTGACTACTGTATTTTAACTTCCTAATAAATCCTAATTACCACCTAATTAATTAATTTTGTTTGTGAGATCATGATGAATTGTTGACAAACATTTAAAATTATGTATTAATAAGTGATTGGTGGTCCACTTTTTTCTCCCATCCCAAAAAAGTGGTCCAGTGCTGTCAAGGTGGCTAACAACTATTACATTAGAATATAAGATGTGGAATGAAGAGGCAGAACCAAAAAAAGAGTCACAGTTCAAGCTTAGAAGTGAGGGGGCAGTTCCTAAGCTGCCTAAGACAGGGAATTCATAGCAAGGTGTGCTTTGGCATGACTTTTCTTAATGCAACTTTCATTTATTATAATTTTTACAATTATTATTTCAGTTGTGGTACTGCCTACAAGCCCTGGTGATGGCTCAAACCTTATTGTACACACAAATTAAAAAGCTGGCACCTGTCCCTGAAAACTTATAGTCTAATCATTGGGTTTGCATTAAGCCAATGAATACACTGAACTATTCTGTAGACACTACTGCATACCTATCATGATATGAAAAACTGGAAGATCTCTAGTTTAAATATCATGTATAAACCACCTTGATTGGCCATACTGGAGCAAACCAGTTTGTCCATCTAATTCAGTAAATTGTCTCTGATAGTTACAGAATCAAAATATAAAGAGAAATTTACAATGTAATGGACAACCATGAATTAACATTCCCATAGACACATTTTAATTCTAACTTCTATCAGAGATGATTTTCAACCTTTTGGTTGTAGAAATAAAGCTGTATCGTTTGGGCATCAAGTACTCTTGATGTGTGACCATGGAAGAAACTTGACAATACCTCTCTTGCTGATGTTTCAACAATAAAGCAAAGCTATGCTTGCATCTGCAGAACATTAACATGCATGGCCAGCCCTGAAAAACATAGCCACGAAGCCTGGTCAAGGATGGCTTCCTGCAATGAAAGCCTTGGACTGATTTATTCAACAGAACTCGAGTGACTTAATATTCTGCCTAAAAATGAGCCTGATCCTGCTGTCACTAAACTCATTACAAGACTCCACTGGCGTCAAAGGGAGCTGGCTGAGATTCCGATAGCGAATGGATGTTTGTGAAGTCATGTTTTTCATCATGTGCATAGGGGGTGCCATAAAAAACTCCCCAATAATTGTGGCACTGCAGTGTTTCCCACTCCAACTATTTGAGAATACCAAAAATACTACACATACAGCAGTCAGTGGCGACCCCTGGACATGTGACTTTAAAATATAAAAAAGAGGAAATGAATCACACTAGTGCACCACGGCAAAACTATTTTTCTTTTCACTTTTGCTTCCTTGGGATTTACAATCACCTCAGATGACAATGTTTCTACACAGAAGTATTATTAATGTAGAAGAGAGTTCATGATAATTGGGGGGGGAAAGATATTAAAATATACAGATTAGCAGAAAGAATGTGATCACAAACATTTAAGAAAGAAACCCACTGGGAAAGAAAGAAGAAAGTTCCTATTGGTGACATTCATAATTGAAGCTTTCAAGTCTATTCTTTTAGTTGAACTTCCTTAGATAATTCAGATAGACCAGGAAGCTCAACAGCGATGAGCAAAGTAACAAAGCCTCAGCTGAGTTACAATAGGTCACAAAACGTGGCCAACTTTCATGAATAAAATCCTGATTCCTCAGAACAGAATAATTTACATTATTTTTGAAACTGAAATAATATTTTATATGAATCAGGAAGAATTGCGCATTTCAGAGTAAATTTGTTATTTGGACATCAGCAGATTCAGGCACTATACATGTCTCAGTACGGCATATTCTAAGCAGTAATATAGGATATACAGCACATGCAGATTTTGATTAATTAGATTTTTGTCAGTAAATGTTGATTTAACTGGACTCACAAATCAACAAAAAGTATTTTCATCTACAATCATCAAAATTTACAAATAGGCAAAATTCTCCTGGATAGCTTAGTTTAATTTAAGGATTTTTTATTTGTATATTTTGACAGGTGATTCTGACAATGAGTGTTCAAACAAGTATAAATCTTTTTAATGCACATCATCAACTATCATTAACTCCTGTTGGCTGCTCCCTTGGTGATTTCTCATCACTGTAAAAATTTAAATGAAAAGTGCTTTCTTTAAAGTAACCAGCGCTGTTCACATTTAAATTAAAAGAATCAAATTCTACCAAGCTTAAGTAGGGTTACCATACATCTGGTTTTTCCTGAACATTTCCTCATTTTCACTTGTTAAATCTCTGGCTGGCTGGCTTTTTTAAATGGTAAAAAATGTCCGGGATTTGCCCTGCAAAGGCGATTAGGGAGGAGGCAGAGGCACATGCCTGTCAAATGGAATGTTTGGAGCCGCACGCCCGGACCGTTCACAGCCGCTCTGTGCACGCGCCACAGTGCCTGGAGGGAAATGTGCCTGGCTGCAGCAGTTACGGTGAGACCCAGGACAGATCCAATGTTGGGGAGGGTGGCTCCTCCAACAGAGTCACCGCATTACCCTCTGCCCCACTAGATTATGTTCCTGGCTCTGCAGGAGGGGTGGGACATTGGGTTAGAGCAGGAAGTCTGGGGGTGCCTGGCTCTGTGGGAGAGATGAGTTCATTGGGTTGGAGCTGGGGGTGCCTGACCCTGGGACAGGGCAGGGGCACTGAGTTAGAGCAGGGAACTGGGTATTCTAAATTCTGGCTTCTTTCCTTTTCTGTAGGCTGGTTAGATTTGGGGGTTCCTGTCTCAGCTCTGTGAGCACTGTGGGAGCTGGTGCTTGGTGGGCGGGCAGGGGGAAGGAAGGGATTCTAGGAAGTGGATTCCTCGGTTCCTTTTCTAGCTATGCCACTTCTCCCCTCAGTGCCTTTAACTTCATGCCCCAGGACAGGCCCCAGCCAGCAGCCTTCCTGGCCCCCCACTCTCCCCTCCTGGCCCTGCAGCAGCCCAGGCTGCCAGCTGGTTGGTAACACTACTGGAGCCCACACTGCCGCGTGTCTCGGGGCAGTGCGGCAAGGAAGCGGAAGCCTAGCATGAGGCGTTCCCTTGTGCCATGAGAGCCAGTGGGGGCAGCGGCAGCAGCAAGGTAGAGGCCAGAGCACCGAGCTTGGCGTGCGCAGGGACGAGTTTGCCAGCTCCCAAGCCCAGCCTCCTGTGCAAGTGGAGCAGCCTCCACCACAGCAGCACCGGCAGGCACCAGGTGTCCTCTTTTTTGAAAGTTCAAATATGGTAACCCTCGCTTAAGTGTGACTTAGGTATAACTAACTTTGAAAGAGAGAGGAGAGCCTATAGCAGGGAGGAATTAAACACAGATCTTTGTCCCATCCTTGCACAAATCTTCTCTGAAGTTTGGATTTTGCAAATTTAAAAAATGTTACTCAGAGATAGCATTAGAAACCACCTGAACATGAAGAGCAACCCCTGATACATACAGGAAACATCTCTTGTAAACTTATCATCAATTGAGACAAAGTGAATCCAAGAAAGAGGGGAAGGTCATCTTCAGTCAGGCTGTTGATGACGGGTGAGGGCTAAGAGGGCAGTTGGCCAGGGGCCTGTTGATTCAAAAGGGACCACAGCTCCTGGCCGCCACTGATGCTACTACAGCAGCAACAGCAGTGACTGGTGACTATTTAAAGGGCTTGGAGCTCTGGAGTGCTGCACCACATGCTACAGGTGGGTCTAAGGACTGGCGGGGTTGCGGGATGGCATGGTCTCACCGCTTCCAGAAGCACAGAGCTGCTCCCCTACCCTGATCAGAGCCCTGGCAATTCTGTCCCTCCCTCCCCAGGCCTTCTTCAGTCTTTACATCCCCAAATCTGAACAATTCATTTCTACTTATTTTGAGATTAATTTGCTTTTCCATGTCTTGTCTGCAACTCAGCAGCAATTATTTGCCCATCATACTGCAGTTCCAACAGAGCTTTAGTCCACACCAATATATGAACAGAGAGAGAGATTTCTTAAAAGGAAATCTGACAAAAATTGTGCTCATGTAGCCACCTGCCTTTGTAATTATACACAATGAGACATGGCGCTCATATAGAATTTAAAATCTTCAAAGCACACTGTAAACACTGCAGTCACATAAGGTAAGTAAACTTTTATCTTCACTTTACAGACATGCAAACTAAAATAAAGCAGAAAAGATAAATCACGTGCTCAAACAACTGTTACTAGAACGCTAAAGTAGAGATGAGCAAATAGCTGAGTTTTTGGTTCGGTGGCCAAAAGGAAAAAAAAGGTTTAATAGAATCACAGAAATATAGGTCTAGAAAGGACCTTGAGAAGTCATTATGTCCAGCCCCTACCCATCCCTATGTGTTTGTCAATCCTGTTCTTTAAAACTTCCAATGATGGGCATTCCACAACTTCCCTTGGAATCCTATTTCAGAATACAACTATCCTTATAGTTCAAAACTTTTTCCTAAAATCTAGCATAAAGTTCTCACTTACTGCAGATTAATTCAATTACTCCTTGTTCTACCTTCAGTTGATCCTATAGTCATCTTAACAATGGTCCTCAACATATTTGGAAGCTGTTATCAGGTGTTCCCCCTCAGTCTAATTTTCTCAAGCCTGGAAGGATAATTTTTAATCTTCTCTCATAGGTCAAGTTTTCTAACCTTTGAATTTGCTCCCTTCTAACTCCCGCCCCCCACCCGAGTCTCCAGTTTGTCCACATCTTTCCTGAAGAGTGGTGCCCAGAATTGGACATGTGTAAGAGGGGGAATGGTCCCGCTATTGTGAGGAACTTTCCTGGCTTCTATATTACCTCGGTGAAATGGACCAGTGAAAGGATCTGAGTCCCCGCTCCCACTTCTCTTACCAAAAGTCCTCCCTGATCCTGAGGTCTCCCCTTCTACTCTCCTGAGTAGCAGAGTCCTCAAAATCCCAATAAGGCTGGGCCCAGGTTTTCTAGGGCTTAATCCCCGACCTTGTAGTCACTTGGGGCAGGGGCTAGAGTGTCCCTACTGCTCACACTGCGTGCTTTCTTGACCTACTGGTCATTACATACAGTTCAAAGTGAATACAATTTATTAAACAGCAACTGATTAAAAAGAAAAGAATAAGGAAAACATGAGAAAGGTTAAAAGAGAACACATAGTCCTGCTCTGTAGCATGGATACATCACAAACAGCAGTTTGCAGAGTGTAAGGACAGTTCACAGTCTGTTCCTTATAGGTCCCAGGGACCTTATAGGCTCTCAGGCCCTGACTGTGTTTCGGGGGGGGGGGGGGGGAGGGGCTGAAGGTTAGACACACTTGCTCTGGCGGTGACCACACGACTTCAGGCTCTAGGTGGCAGAATCCCTCTCCCAGTTGGAGTTACAATCCCTCTCCAAGTCTGGCCTGCAGGGCCTCTTGGCTGGTGATGTCTCCCTGCCCAGAGTCTCTTCCCCACTTTTGCTGGTCCCAGCTGCTCACCACACCCAGCTCCAGACTATACTGCTTTGCCAGTCTCCAGCTCCTTGCTTGCTTCTCTGACCCCTTTGGCTCTGGTCACTGCAGGTCTGCTTCTCACCACAGCGTCTGTGCTCTTTGGGCTGTGTGGGCCTCTGGCTCTGTCACTGCAGGTCTGCTCGTCAGCACAGCTTGCTCTCCTTGCTGCTCTTCTTGGCTCTGTCTCACTTTCACTCAGAGACCCAGAAAATCCCAGCTCACACAGAGGACGGGACCTGGCCTCCTAATTCCGTCATTGGCCTGCTTAACCTGTCAATCAGGCTGACCTGGAGTGTTGGCCTCTTCCCATTGTCCTTGAGGACTATCAGTCTCAGGGCCCTGATTTCTCATGGACTCTTCCCCTTTCAGTATTGGGAGCTGGCCAACCAAAAACTCCCACTGAGTTTTAATAAGGGGCTAACAGTCCCCTTACACATGCTAGCCCAGCTGAGGCCTCATTAGTGCTGAGTGGGACAGTTACCTCCTGCGCCCTGCATACAGCCCTCCTGTTAATACAGGCTCATATCATTTTGGCTTTTTGGCAACCACACCACATAGTTGACAATCAAAATGTTTCATTTGACCCAAAACTTTTTTTCCCCACTTTATTGTTTTGTAGCCCCATTTGTAAAACATCAGCTAAAATCCAAAATAACATGTTTTGTTTTGACTACTTCAAAATAGAATGATTTTACTTTTTCAAAAATGTTCATCTTTTTCAGATAAAACTCTTTGCAAATAGTTTCAGTGGCTTCAGAACTGCATTTTCGTTTTGGACAAGTTTGCTTGTTATTCAGTGAAAAAAGAAAGATTTGCACAGCTCTTCTCAGAAGTTTCCAGCTTCTAATCCCGTGCTCAGAACACTAGAGCTAATGTCTCTCTCACTGTGCTCACACACTTAAAAAAAAAAATCCAGATCCACACGGGTGAAAATGTGTGATCTGTAGTTGTTTTACTGGATATGAATATAGCTACCATTCAGTAAGACTCTAGGTCACAATGCTGGCACCACAGCAGTTCTGACTTCTACCACAAATACAAAGAACAAATCATTTTCACAATGCTTCTTCTGAAAAGAACAACATCAGTTCAGCAAATCCAAAATGTTTCATTACTGGAGACACAAGTATTTTTCCTTTATTTTTCCTTCCCCTTTCATCTCTGTGCTTTTCTGAGTGCATCACATAGGATCAATATCACAAGTAGGGTCTCATCTCACCAGAGTCTAGCAACTCTTGCTGGTAACCAGCAACCTGTGTGAAAACAGCACTGCAAGGTCACTTAACTAATTTTTCCTTCAAGATTTTCTACCTACTTCACTACAGGCAGCCTATCTGATAAATGATTCCTTCAACTGAAGCATCAGGGATGAAGTGCCCACTACAGGGAGCTAAGAGCCCTTACTTTCCCACCCTCATTTCTAGGAGTTCAAAATTAAGTTCTATATAAATCAGTCACTTCAGAATAACCTTCTGTGGAGGGCAATACCTCCTCTGTCAAATCCAAAACCCACCACATCCCTCCAACACATACAGTAACTGATATTTTAACATGTTTAAGCCGTAGACAGACATTGATGCTACCTGAGCTATTGGGAAGGAATTATTCCAATGTTGGTTCTAACCTTTGAATACTACTTGCATTTTGCAATAGTATTCAGCACACAGGGTGAATAGGATCTCTGTTAGGATAATCCCTGGAGCTCCAATCCTGAGGTGGCCCATGTGAATGGTCAAATTTCAAATATAAAATTCATTGCCTGCATAAGGCTGGAACCCAGTCATGTTCTCATTGAAATCCATGGGAGATTTTGCTATCATTTCCACCAGGAGCAGAAATGGATCTTAGCTCTTTGTTATCCTGAGAGCTCTCTGAAAGCCCTCTTAACAAAATCCTATCACCACTATCATGAGAACAAAAGAAATGTTTTATCCCAGCCCCCATGAAGTTAAACTGAAAGATACCACAACATACACAAGAAAAATCTATAGCTGTACGAGACCTTACTGATCATATACTGAAATTTTTGTCGGGGTACACCCATGTTCTTGCTGCACTAAAGGGATAAAAGAACAGTACATAACCAAAGATGATGGTATTTTTCTCATAACGAATGAAAATAAATAAATAGCAGTAGGAAACACTGCATCTGAGCTCACTTTAAAACAGATGCAGTGAAATTTAATAAAAAGAGAGTTACCTGGAAGGAAACATATTTTCTTGTTATCCAGTTCTGGTGTGTTCTTTGGTGTCATTTTCACATAAGATTACTTGGGGATTTATTTAATTTTGGCAGTTACTTTTTACAATCTTTAAACTTCAGATTCTAGATGAAGGCATCTTACCTTGAACAAATTTTCCTTATATCCCAGGTAAATGTCTTAATCATTGAGTTATTCAAGGGTAGAGGCTCACATATTTCTTCCCCCCCCCAAAAAAAATTAGAAGCTTTGGTTTCAATATAAAAACATTCTGAAAACCCCCAACATTTGATTAACTGGGTGTTTTTCCAGCCAGCCCACGTGTTTCTCATGTTTGGATATGAATATATTAATAAACGTGGTAGAGGTGCTTTCTTTTCATATTGCAGCATAAATAGTATGTCCTAGTATTACAAAGTAAAAAGTACTTTCAAACAAAGGCTTTGTCCTTCACATTTGAAAAAATGTTGCATCAGTTCTTCATGTTCAATGGGCTCATACACTGGTAGCCAACTTTATTATCCCACCATATTACGAACACTTTATTTAAGGTATTACAGTCTATGCTTGACCTAGTAATTTGAACCATTTACAATACACAATTATTAAATGGTAGGAGTCCTCTGTTATAAAATAGAAGGGCAGCCAAGCAACTTTATATAGACTAAAAATCCTCATGTGATCAGAGGACCTCTCCACTTTGAATCACCGAGTGTAACATTATGGATGTGATCACTGGATTGCCCCCTTTATCTGACTTCTAGTTCATTACTTTTGCTTGAGAATACACATCTCTTCTCTTATCTGATCTCCTTCAATCCTCCTAAACCAAAAGAGCAGCATGCCACATTGTAACATTGGCTATGAGCCCAAAGTAGCAAGATCAATTAGACTTCATTTCCTGACGCCATTTTTCTTCAGTTCCTTTGGCTGGATGTGTCCTTATTTGTGTATTATATTGTCCCCAAATATAGGACCTCTTCATATTTATAAGACACATTTGCTGGCTATCAGAGTAGAACTCCGAGGATTTAATTCCTATGGTATGCAAAGCTGATGTACATTGTAGTTGATGGAGTGTTGAAAATGATGGCTCTAGGCTAGATTTCTATCTCCCCCAACCCTGGATCTAGGCTGTACTCCTCTTGGTTACCTTAGAGTAGACACAAGTCTTCTCTAAGTTATGCCAACTGGAACAAGCTACTGGGTACCATTCCACCAGTTCCAGCTCCCATGAGATTAAATGCAGTTAGTCTCTACCCCTCCCTACAGCATCATACCGCCTCCCCAATCCAGAAAGCCCCTACCCTACATAGAGGGAGGTGCAGTGAGTAGCATAAAAGCCATTTTTCTACAATCAGGGGTTCCCTTTCCTCTGTGTGAATGGCACAAAGGACAGTCAGCACCATGGGTCAGAGAACTGGAAAACAATAGAGATTTGTATAAAAAATGCTAACAGAAAGAAATATGAAATACAGCTATAGGATTGGAAGCAAGAGGATTGTGTGTGCATGCACATATGCAGCTGCAGCTAATTCATGGGGTGTACAGATACAAGCACATCTACTAAATACATCTAGTGATGTAAAACCAGTGGGATCCACTAGCATGAATCATTATTCCTTTTTTCTACTAAATCCAGCTAAGGGATCATTGTCTAAGTTTGCACAAGAAACATGTTCTTGTCAGGAATGGAAGCATTCCTCTATGCCAACAACACAGCGCCATTTTGGATAGAAAAATGAGGGCTGTGTTGCCATTTTGTATTTATTTTCAGGGACTGAAACAGCTTCAAGATCACTGGGTTGCTCAAATCTCAGGATCAAGATGGAGTTATATCCTTCCTTGAAGCTACTAATAACTGGGATATTTGGTGCTCTAAAAGAAATAAAGACAACAATAACTGCCTACACATTTCAATTTTCCATAAATGGCTACACTCTGAGGCTTACGGGCTAAATTGAGTTCTCTGGAGATGGAATTTAATAGCAGTGCCTGTATATCTGTATGACTCTAGTATGTCATGTGTAGGAAGCATTATTTAAGCAAACAATATAAGCAGAGCTTCTGGAGTAATTTTTTTCTTCAGTCCATGTAAAACAAAGACTCCTATAGTCTGCCCACAACATCACATCATACACAAAAAGTCATTCATCTAACAGTGAATTTTTTTTAATCTTTGTCTCCCATGGTGAAGTGATTTGTACATCCTTTTCAGAGATGTCAAAACTTGTGAGAAGATGGAGGTTTTTCTATTCGATGTATTATTAAACATAACAGTCAACCCTCTAGAACTCATCATTGATTGAGATAGATGAAGCTATTTTAAAAAAAAAAACACCTAATGAAGTCTCTTCGGTGCCTCAAACTCCACAGTAAAGATAAATGAGAAACAATTTCTTGATAGCCATTATTTTAAATTACAGAGATCAGGCATGATGCTGTTTTCAAGGTTTATTGAATTTTTATAGAATATCAACTTCTTCATATGCTACTTGTAATTGAAACCAGAGACTAGTGTTTTTCTCGTCTATCACATTTAAAATGCAAAGAAATTAGCCTCTGTCACGTTTTTACTTCAGAGGAGGCCCCTCACTATTGCAGTGGATTTCATATTGTATCTGCAATATGCAGCGTATGTCCATGGGGATTTAAGCTGGGAGAAAGTCACTTATGGACATGTACCGATTGAAGCTACAATCTGGACTTCTGGCAACATCTATGGCCTGGCATCTATGGGTGCTTCAAGTCTGCAGCACTCACATGAAAAAGCCAGGCACCCTGTGCTCAGCAACTCCTCCATGGCTCTCACAGAGGTTCTGGAACTCCACAAAGAGCTGATCTGTGGCATTCAAGCTCAGGGAGGGAGGAAGGGAGAAAAGCAGGGATATGGGTGCTCAGGGGAAGTGGCAGGGTAGCTGTGGAGCAATGCGGCCATGAACCAGAAGCACAGCCGACTGGCCACAGGGCTCTACTGCCTGCCACAAAGTTCCACCACGGGCCTCGGGGCTTCACTCCTGGCCCCCACAGCCACTCCGCCTCTTCCTCTGAGCACCCTTCCCATCCCCACTCTATCAATTCCAACCCCTCTGCTGTCGACAGAGCTGAGCCCTGCAGCTGGTGGCAGCAGAGTGGCCAGCATTGACCTACCCTGGTCCAGCAAATTCTCTTGTTTGAGACCAGTTAGGTCCCTAAGGAGCTGGACCTGGGGGGTTCAATCTATAGTTATTTGCCTGAGCATTGGGGAAATATTTCAATAGCTCCAGGCTAACGAGTGACCTCTCCCTTGTGGATTAATTTCTGTAAGGACTAGCATTTGAGCTGTTAGATTTCAATGTTAACACCACCCTACCCTTCAAATAATCACAGGTCAGGCCCTCATAAATAAGGTCCATTTTAAAAAAATCAAAACATTTAAAAAAAATAAATACGTCTGGGGTTCTAACTGACTTCTTGGTTTCTGAGCCTTTAGAGTGCCCTGAATTTATATTATCAGGATTTTCTCCACAGCCATAGGAACTTACTGAAAGCTGAGATTCACAGTCGTACAGCCTGACCCAGTACACCACTTTATGTCAGCAGGCTGTGGGAAGGGCACCCTTCTGGTGGGTCCCACATGCTTCCAAGTCAACTGGCACGGTCCAGACTCTGGGTTTGCTCCTGGGATCAGATTTCTTATTTAATCCCTATCCTTGGGAGATGGGACATTGCAATCCAGAAATCCCAGATGCCAAAAACAAATCCAAGACTTCCCAAGTCATACCTCTGTCATTTGCTATGAATTCCCCTCTCCCAGACCTAAAATTTAGATCAGCCTAACTCCATCACTTAGGGCTCTGCCCAATTCATGCCTTGTGCTCTGAATTGCAGTGGACCATACCCTCACTATTGACACAGCTAAGTCAATGGAAGATTTCTTCTACCAACCTAGCTCTCGCTCTAGCCTTCTCTATTGCGATTGTGTCTACACTACAGCTACAGTGCTTCAATTGTGCCGGTGCAGTTCTGTACGCGAAGAGCCCTGGGGCTGGCAGGAATAGAGTGGCACAAAGATGGCAACAGGGCACCTTAATGCACTTTACCTTTGGGCAGTAAGTTCTGGGCTGTTCCTTTTAATTGGTGGAAAGACAGTCCCAAAGAGGAACTGCTGTTTGTAAGAGAGGGGGAATACTATTAAACTGGATTTTTAATTTGAATTTTGTTTAGCTATTATTTTGGTATTTAGGTAGTGGAATGGCTGTTAGTTTTACTTGTACTTTGAATTTTTTATTTTGATGCTCAGTTTTAATTAGCTGCTATGTTTAGCTGTAAACTAGGGAAAATATTTTAAAATATCGATTATCATAATCCCTCAAAATGCTGATTTTTTTTTAGTTGATAGTGGAAAAGGAGGGGTTTAGTAGGAGGGAGTTATACTGTAGAATGATCATGGGGGAGGGCAGCAAGGAGCCAGAGATGGGGAGTGGGGCAGCTATAATCCCATTGGGACAGCAAAAGGAAGGGGTGTAGAAAGGGACAGCTACCTACTATATATTTCACAGTGTTTTTCTGTTTTGTCTGTCTAACCCCCCAGCCAGGGGACATGCACCCCTCCCCCAGCTGTGCCTGCTACAGCTTCAGCAACCATGGACAGGTGCTTCTCACCTGGCCCCAATTTACTGTGGTGAGAGAGGACTGGGGTAACCTGCATACTGAACCTGTCAGCCCCAACCCTACCTAAGAATAACGATGTAAATGAAGAAAACCAAAACTTATTTGAGTTAAGGATCTGAGCCACACCAGGTAAATCTTCTAGTTGTATTATAAGGATACACCCAAAATCTGCAGCCATATTTTTTCCATATTCCTTTTCATCAAAGCAGCCTTAAGAAAGATGTGCTATTAGTGATGGCTTCATTTCCACTCACTGACTGAGAAGTTAGAGAGAAATGAACTCAATCTGAAAGCTGTTATGGACTTCAACTGGGCAAGCAACATCTTCTACAAAAATTTGTTACCGACTCCAACAAAAACAGAGCTGCAATTTCCAGAGCTTCAGAGCTTCTGAGCACTCCAACATACGTAAAAATCATATAAATACTGTACTGCCCTACCACCAAAGACAATCTCAAAGTGGTCGAATGAGATGTGCGCCCAAATCAAAACCTAGAATAAGGGATAAACCCTGCACCTAGCACACACACACACACACACACACACACAACTTCTCAGAAAAATCTGAAATCTGAAGTAAATCATAAATCCTGCTCAGAGCAGACTTTGCCATGCAGTTGGAGGGGCTAAAAAAAGTGATATGCAAAACTCAGATTTCCTGTTTCGGGCTGATTTTTAAAAGGGACCATGGTTCACAGAAATGGTTGCTAGTATGGAGTTTTTCAAAAGGAATATCTCCTGGCTACCCCTTGTGCAACAGATCCATCACAACTCCTTGTAGCAGATGGCACTGTTTATACTACTTGGATTCTTTCTGCACTGTACTTTACTGAAACCCAGGGACATATAAAAATCCATGCACTCAGTTGTGGTGCATTCATGCTTAATTTCTCCATATGCCTGTGTAGCTGAAAGATTTCCTATACTCATCCATCTTGCAGCACATATAGTAGTTTTAGATTTAAATATGGGCTTATACCAACCTATTGTTGAGTAATTTAATCCCCCAAAGCATTTAGTGAGATCTTTAAAGGCAAGGCATGTGTGAATGTATTAGGTGGTATGAATGCCTCATCAATAGAAAAGCCATTATGTGCAAATTGCCGGGCTACTTTAATAAAATTGTTGTGGTAAAGTGGTTTTGTATTATGTGAACAATTTTACATAAAGACCAAGTAGGTTTTGGATTAACATGGCAATTTTACAAATCATGGAGAAAATCTAAATTGTCTGCGTTTCAGCAATAATTTTGTATCAGTGAACTGGTTAATGTGGTTTTTTTTTTTTTTTAAATCCAAATAATTATTTTTTAATTCCAAATAAATGCAGGTTTGCAAACTAAGTCTGACTTTTAAAGATAATAGACAGACACACACACACTCACTCACTCTGTATTGGTACATAGATAGAATCAGCCAGCACCACTATCTCCACCAAGCCATTCATTTAAAAAAATGCTCCCCTTTCCCGCCCATACTGAATCAATTGAGCATGTCAATGGAGATACTCTAAACTATCTATCTAAGAGAAAATCAAGTGTTCCTACATGAAGAACCCATTGACCTTAGGGCTCCACTCATCTCCACCAAGCTTCAGATACACTCACAGGCACTTTACCAGAAGCGTACTTTTCAATTTTTTTCTGTAATTTTAAATTCATAGATTTACTCATGGGATTTTTCCCAACTTTTCTCCAGGGACCTGATCTGGAAAAACCACCTGAGTGCAAAGTGTGGAGACAACAGAATTATTCACCACACTAAGCACTACATTCATTAGCAAGGTCTTGACTGAGCAAAATACTTGTGTGTTTACCTAGCATAAAGCATGAGAGCAGGCCCATTGAAATCAATGAAGAAGGCATCTAAGTGTTTGCAGGACTGTGCCCTATGAGACTTCTGTTTCACTGCAACCAATTAGAAATGACCTATGATCCTCTTTCTGTCTCTAATTTCTATCTTATCTGGCGCTGGTAACTGTCTCAACGAAATTATTTCCACGTTTCTAGTGCTTTTTCCTATCTCGTTCAAAGTGGATCCATCATGAGAATTTCTGAACTCCGAGGGGAAGGAAGACTATCTTTTATTTTACTGAATTAATGTATGGTATTTAATTAAATTAAAGACATGGCAACACTTTGAAGCCCATGGTGAACCTTCTAGAATGTTCCTGAGTAGATTTCTAGAGCACCCTAATCCTCCCATCTGAAGTTTATGCCTGTGTTTACTTTTAAACCTGTGACTAAGCCCATTGACTTCAAGTGCATGCTGAGCCTCAGGGCCTGATCCAGTGCCTCTTGAAATTGGTAGTAAGCTTCCCATTGACTTTGAACATAAAAACAGTCATACTGGGTCAGACCAAAGATCCATCTAGCCCAGTATCCTGTGTTCTGACAGCGACCAATATCAGATGCCCCAGAAGGAGTGAACAGAACAGGCGGTCATGAAGTGATCCCTCTCCTGTCACCCATTTCCAGCCCCTGACAAACAGAGACAAGGGATACCATTCCCACTCATCCTAGCTAATAAGTATTGATGGACCTAACCTCCATGAATTTATCTAGTTCTTTCTTGAACCTGGTTAAAGTCGTAGTCTTCAGAACATCCTCTGGCAAGGAGTTCCATAGATTGACTATGTGCTTTAGCTCAGAACCTAAGTACACTATACAACACAGAAATAAATGGAACCCTGTCCTGCAGTAATTTAACCGGATTGAAAACACACACTTAAAACAGTCACTCAAAAAGGAAACTACAAATTGGAAACAGCGACAGCCCATTAAATATCATGATCCAATCATAAAACATTGATTCCTGTTACAGCATCTCCAGTCCCAGCTTGTTGATGTGATGTTGTGAGGGGGTCACTCACCACCGTAGCGGGGGTCCGTCAGCTGTCCCCGGAATCAGTCCATTCCGCCCGCACAGGCCTCCGCTCACGTGGCGTTTCCCCTCTGGAATCTTCTAGTCGCGTTGCTCTCTTCGCCACACTGCCCTCCGGCAGTGCCCAAGTCACTCGCTCTGAGCCCCCCTTCCGGGGGAATGGTGTCTCTCCAGCAGTCCTGTCCGCAGGCCTAGCAGGCTGGCCGGCTGGCTGTCCGAGCGCCCTGGCCCAGCCTAACTCTCTAGCCCTGCCCTAGCTCCAGAGAGCGTCCTGCTCCCTCGGCAGCCAGGCTCACAGCCCTGCCGCAGGCCTAGCAGGCTGGCCGGTTGGCTGTCCACGCGTCCTGGCCCAGTCTGCCTCTCTAGCCCTGCCCTAGCTCCAGAGAGCGTCCTGCTCCCTCGGCAGCCAGGCTCACACTGCCTTGGCTGAAGCAGCCCTGCCCTTTTATAGCCCCCAGCTGGGCCTTAATTGGCCAATGCCGCCCAGCTGGGCTGAACTCCCCGGGCCTGCTCCAGGCTGGGGTTTGGCTCTTAAGGGGCCAGTACAGGGCAGCTGCCCTGTTACAGATGTCCTGAGTAGATCTAAGAACCCATCTTAAAAAATTGTGGACAACAGTTACAATGTATATATTTTACACCTGAACTAGTCTGGAACAAAGTACATAGAAAGGAGACAGGGGTAGACCCTTTGAAGTAGGAACTTGGGAAATTCTCCCCCTTGAAAATATTTTGCAACTGCAGTCCTCTTGAAAACTGGACAATTCTAGAAACAAAGCATAAGGGGCCAAATTCTCAGCTGGTAAAACCCACTGTCACCTCATTTAATTCCCAGAATTATGGAACTGGAGAAGACCTCAGGAGGTCATCGAGTCCAGCTCCCTTCCCAAAACAGGGAACTAAATCATCCCAGCCAGGGCTTTGTCAAGCCAGGACTTAAAAACCTCTAGCGATGGAGATTCCATCACCTCCCTAGGTAACCCATTCCAGTACCTCACCACCCACCTAGTGAAATAGTTTTTCCTAATATCCAACCTAGACCTCCCCCACTGTAACTTGAGACCATTGGTTCTTGTTCTGCCATCTGTCACTACTGAGAACAGCCTCAATCCATCCTCTTTGGAACCTCCCTTCAGGAAATTGAAGGCTGCTATCAAATCCCCCCTCACTCTTCTTTTCTGCAGACTAAATAATTCCAAATCCTTCAGCCTCTCCTCGTAGGTCATGTTCTCCAGCCCCCTAATCATTCTATTGCATTCAGTAGATTGCAAATTTCAGATGTGGTCCTTTGGGCACAATTCTCTTTACACTTAAACTGGTGTCAATCAGGAATAAACTCCATAGATGCCAGTAGTACTATACTCGTTTTATTCAGGGTCAGTAAGAAGAGAATCAGGATCCTGCTCTTCAGGAGGAGCATTATGAATTATGACACAAGTCATTCCCAGCAAGCAAGTGTAGATTAGCGTAATCCAGAGCAGCTGGAACCTTCCCCAATTTCCTCTTTCCATCTAAGCACTACTTCTTATACCAGTTCACTCCTGACCTTGGCTTCTGTGAATGGATGCTTTCCTCTTCCTTGTGAGGTTACTTCAATCTGTTCACTGTGGCACTGTTAGTCACTTTCTCAAAGCATGGCCCTGAGGTACTCAAGTCATATCATTGCTGGAAATAATTTTGTCTCACTAGATATTTGCAGGTAGATGTATTAATGCTGATCACCTTCAGCCAGCCTCCTGTGGCTCTTCTGAAATCTATTTCACTGCTCATTCATTACAAAGTCAACCTAATTCAGGCAATCTTCCTGATCCATGGACTTGCACACCCGATTGTGATATTTCATTTGATATGATATTTTTCTGTAATAATTGTATGGTTTTTTTCACGCATTGAGGGCTCAGATAAAGGACACCAAGACATTTTTTTCTGTAATTAGTATTATAGCAAGATTCAACAATCCCTCTCTGTTGCAGAGATGAGCAATGCTACTCAATCAATATAATCTTTTACTCCACAACAGTTGAGGGCTAATCAGTATTTCCATTTAAATGGTTTCATTCTCAGATGTAAAAACGTTGACAGATTTTAATTCCTTTTGGAATATTATCTTGTTGCTAAAGTAGGGAATAGGAAAAAAATGTTTATGGAAACTAATTTAAGTTCAAAGGCTCTGAACACACAATCATTTTGATTAAACTCAAAAGTTTTGCAGATATTTTTTGATGAAAATGCAAAATGGTCATATTTTAAACATTAAAAAAAACATTTCTTGATCAGCCTTTGTGTAATCTGGACCAGGTTTTCCTTGCTTTTCCATACTTATGTGTAGAATTGGAGTAGTAAAAAAATCTGGGTGACATTTTTTCAGAAAATGATTTTCCAAGAAAAAAAAACAGCCTATTTGGCAACACCAGGACATTCTGTGAATGTGTGTCAGTTTCACCAAATGGTTTCAGCAGGGGGGAAAATTTGAAGAAAATCAGGAAGTTTGGTTTTGATTTCTCCATTTGAAATTACTTGGATTTTGAATTCCAATCAATTGTATTTAAAAATTCAAACATTTTAAAAAAGGACTTAAAATTTAAAACTAATCTAAAATTGCTGAACCTGAAGCCATTTCTCTGCACATTTCAGCACTGTGGAGCACAGCAAAAAATCCATTATTCACAGCTCTAGTAGTGATAGCTGCTTCACAGCACTGCTGAGATAAAAATGCTTGGATTTCTTCAGATGAAAGATGCTTCATAGGTACATTCTTTCAACAAATTTCTCAAGTCTGACTTTATTTTAATAGGAGAAAGAGAGTTAGACATAAGCTTATAAAAATACATACTGAACTATTATAACTTAGAAAAAATTAAAAGGTAACATTTACTGGTAATTAGCCCATATATAAATGTGTTCTCAACTAACACATTCAGGGTTCTAGTCCCCCCTCAAAACCTAATCCTAGTCCCATTCAATCAATAGCAAATGCCCATGGTTTAGCCACTGATGTCATCTACTGAATCTGCAACACTAATTCCTGCAGGAGCCTAGGCTTTATTTTTTTTAAATATTAACTAGGAGCACGATTCCATCATTGCCAATATATGGGCAGAGCACTGTACCCTCAGAAGAGAACTCCACTTTAATCTGTATGGCTCTAGGTAGGCACTTCTGTTCACCTATGTGCAACATTGTGGTTTAGGATCTAGAACGCTTCCGTAAGATCCAACAGGATCACAGCCGAAAGGGATATGGCTGCAAGCCACAAAGCACTTACATGTTTCTAAACATTGAGGCTCTTTTAATCCTCTAATTCACAGGCTTCTGCTCAAATGGGCCTCGTCTCATTTAAGCCCTATGAGTAAACTGAGGAACACAAATCTCTTGCTAATTTGAAATACCCTTTGAACTTGTGTGCTGGTTTATGAGTCAAAAAAGGCAGTGATGAAAAACCTATTACAAACTCCTTGATAATTGACAGAAGCATTGTAGAGGGATTCATAGATAAGTATCATAGAATATTAGAACTAGAAGGGACCTTGAGAGATCATTAAGTCCAGTCTCCTGCCTGCATGGCAGGACCAAGCGCTATCTATATCATCCCTGATAGATGTCTGTCTAACCTGCTCTTGAATATCTCCAGTGATGGAGATTCCACAACCTTCCTAGGCAATTTATTCCAGGGTTTATCCACCCTGACAGTTAGGAAGTTTTTCCTAATGTCCAACCTAAGCCTCCATTGCAGCAGTTTAAGCCCATTGCTTCTTGTCCTATCATCAAAGGCCAAGGAGAACAATTTTCCACCCTCCTCCCTGTGACACCCTTTTAGATACCTGAAAACTGCTATCATGTCCTCTCTGTCCTCTTTTTTCCAAACTAAACAAGTCCAATATCTTCAGCCATAACTCATTGCTCATGTTTTCTAGACCTTTAATCATGTTTGTTGCTCTTCCCTCGACCTTCTCCAATTTCTCCATATCCTTCTTGAAATGTGGTGCCCAGAACTGGACACAATACTCCAATTGAGGCCTAATTCATACAATTCTTAATATTAATATTATTTTAGAACTGAAATTCTGAAATATATTCTTCTAATCTCCCTCTTCTATAACTGGCTTTGTGGTTGCCTCATCCTCTGAGAAAGACATTCACATGAATACAAGTATAAAGTCCATTGTTGCCTACTGTAAATATTTTTTCAAATCATTCTTTTAATGTGCTATACAGGAAAACTTAGAAAAATCAGTAAAGTGCCTGAACCACTATTGTTTACTGCTAATAGCAACCAAGCTAGCAAGCCCAAAACAGGCCTACACAGCAGCCTTAGCATGACCACGTTGGAGAAGAGGTGGAGAATAGGGTTTGGGTGCAACAAACAGGACAGCCTGAACCTGCATTCTTTCTGAGGGCCAGATCTCTGTTAAAATTGCTGGGCTACACATTTAGAAAAAAGGAAGCTTGTCTTGATGCCCTAAGGAATAAATCTATACAGGCCACACACACACACACACACACACACCCCTGGATACATTGATGATCAGAAAAAAAACCTCTTGCGCGCGCGCGCACACACACACGCGCCGCCTGGATACATTGATGATCAGAAGAAAACCTCTTGCCTAACCTTTAAAGAGTGCTTACCGAACAAGTTTTTTTTTTAGTGACATGTTATTGTAATACGAATGAATAAATAGGGAAGAAATGTTTGGGATAGTGGGATGCTTTGAGGACTCTTCAGGGACCCTTTGTGGTCTCTACATCTGGACACATCTTCGGTCCCCACCAGCAGATCGAAGACTTGGTCATCAGAAGCCTGCCCGGTGTCACTCAAGAGCAACACTCAACTTCAAGAATTATCCAGGGTGAGGGTGTTTTATTAACCTGTTGCAGACATGTGTAAATGATTGAGATTAAGTAAAGTTTAGCTTTAAATGAAAGCATTCGTGTTGCCCTGTTTGTACCATCCATCTATCGGACAGACAACCATATCTCCCTTGAGTTATTTCTGACTCCACCTCATAGAGCGTAAAGTTACCAAGAGGTTTGGGTTGAAAGAACCCTGGGTAATAGTATCTGTTGGTTTCCACAGTGTCTTTAGACCATTCAGCCCTTACAACTTTTGCCTTGATAGACATTGCCATTTTCAGCCTCATATAAGTTTAGGTTATAGCAGTTTGAAAATAACATTTGCTGATATAAAGTAGCTGTTTTTGACTAAAAAACCCCAGTCTGTATTTTGACGCAAATTTTTCAAACAAAAAAGGCTCAAATCGACACATTTTTCTCAAAATTGTCATTGCCAAAAACCAAATCATTTTGATTAAACTCAAAAGTTTTGTAAATGATTTTTAAATAAAAAAGGGAAAATGGTCATATTTTTAACAGTAAAAACAAAAAAGTCTGACCAGCTCTAGTTGAGTTCCAGGCTACGTCCAGACTACAATGCTTTATCGAAAAAAGGTACACAAATTGCGCACCGCGATTTGCCTACCTTTTTCTGATAGTTTTGTTGAAAGAGGCTTTTCCGAAATTTGGCCCGTCTACACTGGGCCAAATTTTGGAAAATCCTCCTCTTTTGGAAGAGCCCTTCTTCCTCGTGGAATGAATAAAAGCGTTTACTATTAAAAGCTTTATATTGGAAATCGATTTGATACCTTTTGTATGTACAATTGTATCCCTTTTCCCATGTGTGGATAAACAATTGTGTAGTTCCTGGGTAGTGAATGAGTTTGGAATGTGAGTGTTTGGAAAGATAACAATTTGGAGGCCCAGCAGTTTCAGAATTCTGAAACAAAAGAAAACATAGAAAACAAACTATGTCTCTGACAGCTGACTTCTTAGGCTAGGCAGGCATACACACAAACCTCCCATTACTTTCCAGGACACAAGAATCAAATCATTGTCTTAAAAAATGGTATATATTAACAAAAAATAAAGATATACTTGATAAAGCATACTCATTTGCTCTGTAACACGTAACCACCAAGAAAAGAGCAGATTAAAACACAGAAAAAAATGGTATCTCTGGGCATAGCTTGGGATAAAGTGAATGAGGGCAGAATTACGGATGGTTAATATTTACTCTTACACTGCCCATTAAGCACATTACATAAAACATTATAAAACTCTGTTGTCTACACCAGGAGACAGGGGGCTGGGGAAAGAGGGAAAGACAAAGCTGCTAGTAAAAACTGATTAATATCTAGCTAGCTACTGAACAATACTTGTAAGCATGTGCTAGAACTACAAGGACTCTGCCCAGGTACACAATTGAAAACATTCACTCTAAAAAGAAGCAAGCAAGTAGAGACAAGTCAAGAAAACTTTTAGGAATTCTATCTTCAGTAAATTACAAAGGACACCATAGCTAATAGGACAAAGACCTGGGGTGGCGGGAGGGCATAAATGATGGCTATTATGAGAGGCCAACAAGAGGCAGCTAGCACTACATTACTGTCCACAGTTAGAGGGTCTTGTCATAATACCATAAGCCCAATTTAATTTCAATAGGAATTTCACACATGCAGCAGTCATAGTGTTTTAAAATTCCATGTGTTGTGCATGATCTGCATTGCTCTGCAGGATGAAAACCACTGTATAACTCAATTCCTTTAAAAAGAAAAAAAATGCTCCAATGCACCACTTTCTCGCCAGACAAGTGGCAATCTCCTGATAATAGCACCATTGAACCAAGACAAAGTATAGACCAGCACCTGTAAATTACTCCCACATTTTAACAGAAAAATATTCCAAGCCTTCAGATTTTGTGAGCATCCAAAAAAAAGCACAAATCTCTTATAAAAGAGCAAGGAAATATATTTCAAAAGCTAAAATTGCAAGTGAATTAGATCAGAACTCCATTATTCACAAGTATGCCAATAAGCATAAGATGACCTATTTGATAGCCGAAGTTACTGAAACACCTAATTAAGTACAAATGGCATGATTCAACATCCCATCTGCCTCATCCCAATACAGATTCCCATTTTATCTCTGCAAAAATGTACAGTGGTGGTCAAAAAGGGGAAAGGGTTAGTAGAAATAAGAAATAGCACAGAACAGAATGTGAGGTCATTGTGTAACCTAGTGATGTGCCCTCATCTGAAATACTGTCTTCGGTTCTAGTTAGCTTATCTCAGAGATGATCTAGGGCCATGTCTATACAAGGCTATCATTTCAAATTTGCTAAGTTCAACTTCTGGGCACCCAATTATACAAATTTAAAGTTCTGATGTCCTCACTATGGGAAAGAATCAAATGTAGCCCAAGGTAGCGCATCTACATTAACTGAGTCTGCCTTGGACTTAGCTCCCCTGAGTGCTTCTTGGGGCTCTGTGGAAGGCCTCATGGAGGCCAATTAGTTCAAATTAGCGTAGTTAATTACGGGAGCATCTACACTAATGTTATTTTGGACTTATAAGTTCAGGAATAGCATTACTCCTTGTGAAAAGCAGGACTTCAGAGTTTGAATTCCGTGACCCCTTATTCTGGAATAATAGACTTGGTAGTGTGGACTCATCGCTTAGAAAATTGACCTTGGGGGGCTAATTTCAGACTCGGGTCCTAGCATAGACCAGGCAGAGCAGAATAAAGTAGGTTTCAGAGACTGCCAACAAGAATGATTAAAGGTATGCACATGAGGAGAGACATGAAAAGTCAAACTCTTTAGTTTAGAAAAGCAAGCTGAGTAAATGGGAATGAAATAGAGATAACAAAGCTACATTAAATGAAACTGGAAGGGGATCAATTTGAAGATGATAAAAGGAAACGCATCTCTACCCATGTTCACTCCAAGCTGTGCACTTCTGCAGTTGCTCAGGAGAGATTCAAATGCCAAACAGCTGATTAGCAGAGCGTCCAAGACTAGGAATTTTGTTTCTACTGGTGGAGCACATTCACACATGCCTTGGTGCACATAAAAAATGTATGGATAAAAAAAATTAGAGGGAATATTGGTCTCACCCTTTATACAATTCACAATCAATTTGTGCAACTCACGGTCATAAGATACCACTGTAGCCAAAGCTTAGTAAGATTAGTGAAAGACTGAACGTTCATATGGAATATCATGACATCCACAGCTGTATTAGACAACATACACATTTTACAAGGCTATAAACCATCATTGTTTCAGGCATAAACCAATCACCATTTCGTGGCAGGTTATTCCACAACTGTACTAGGTAGTTCCTAGAATCTCTCTCTCTGAAAACACTGGTACAGGCCATATTATACTAGGAAGACCTCTGGCTTGATACACTGTGGGAAATGCAACTTGTCCAATCATGTAAAATTAGACTGAGCTGGTTTGAAAAAAAGAGACTAACACCTATATTTTCACAAGTGGGTTCCTAATGTTAGAATCGTAAGGCCATATTTTGGCACCTAAATATAAAAACTAAATTTTTAAGAACACTGACCATTGACTTCAAACACGTATGTTTTATTTCATGGGGCGTGCCAGACCCAGTGGCACCAATTGACTTACGGAGCCCTTGGGCAAGATTTGGGGGAGGGGAGATTTGTTCCATGCTTTCAGAAGGGGTGGAGCCTGGGTAGAAGGGGCGAGTTTGGGGGCAGCCAGCCATCAGTGCTGCCCGGAGCACACAGCACGGTGCTCCAATGCCTGGAGCAGTAATAGCACTGGCCAGAAGTCCCAGGCCCTTTTCAATCACTGGGCCCCAAAGCAAATGCCCCCTCTGCCTTCCCCTGTTGGCGGGCCTGGCCAGACCCAGAGAGCTACTGTAGTTACTTTGTTAAACATGTTTTTGCTGCTACTGCCTATTCCTCAAGACTGATCTCCCTCCTTCACTCTGTACATCTCAGTCTCTCTCTACTTCTACCCATAGTCGATATCATCCTTGGAGTCCCACACTCCAACCCCATTCGTAGCCTACACTCTTTCAATTAAGACCACGTTGGTGATATTTCGAGCGCCTCCTGCAAACAGCTTTGACTCCTAACTCTGATCCCACATCATGTCTGCAACATCTTCTCTGTTCCTGTGCACCCCACACCCCCTTCATTTCCTGGAAAGCCATCTTCATAACTCCTGTTTATCAGCTTGCTTTCAAAAGCCAACTTTCACCCCACTCTTCTCTAGTCCCCCAAAATTTTCCTCCGACACCACTTTAGTAAGATGATCTGGAAATAATTTGAAGCATACAGTATGAAATAAGCTTATCTCATTACCTACACTTTTGTACAGTCAGCTTTCCTTTTCCCGGCTCCTGTTTATTGGCTTTTCTTGCAGATTTATGTCTAATTTACATTATAAAATCATCAAGACAGAGGACTATAATTTTTAAAATTGTCTATCAAGTGCTGTGCACAGCTAAAGTGCTATAGAAGGAGAAGAATTAAAAATAATAATTAATATTATCCTCCATAGGAAGAGGAAAGCCAGAGAAATACCTTTTATTTATATCCATAACCATAATCTATTACATTCATTGGACTTCATCTTCATGCACAGATATAAATACTGCTACTATAACAAAGTCAAATGTGCAGGTTCTTACACTTGCTTCAAGCAATAGAGCACCACGTCACACTTGGTCTATCTAATCCACAATGAGAACTTTTGCAGCAGCAATACGATCAACAGTTAGTCAACTCTATCAGATAAACATTACATTTTACTGGCAACAACAACAGAAAGGAAATTAGTGGCTATCCATGCACTTTTTCCACATGATGTACTACTCACGAAAGATATACCGGGTTTGATTACATATCAGACTATGTCTATACTACCTGGTGATATGAGAAGAAAAAGTGGGTTTTGACCATAAAGCTCATGATATTATATATTAGTCTGTAAAGTGCCACAGGACTACTCGTTTTTTTTTTAAAGTTTCAGAGGGGTAGCTGTGTTACTCTGTGATGTTTGCCTATATCAGGTTAGTTATGCTGGAAAACCCCTTTGAACAGGCACGGCATACACTGAAAGAAGGAGCTGTTCCTACACTTGTGGGCAACCACATCCCTAAACATTGTTAGTTATGTGGACAGAAGCACTCCACACACTTCTGACCAACATAGATATGCTGATATTAGTTTTTAGTGCAGACCAAACCTGAGTTATATAGATGTAATTCTAGCTACTTTCAAGGCCTTGTCTGCACTAGAAAATTGTACCATTTTAGCTATACTAATTTCATGAAGGCATCACATTTATATTAATACAAAGATGATTTCTGCTGGTTTAACCATTCCTGTACAGAATACATCACTTTTATACCCATATAACCACGTCCACACACAGGAGATTTCTGATGTAACTATTTCAGTTAAAAAAAACCCACACATTTAACCAACATGTGCTTGGTCTCCATTGGCAACTTGTGTTGCTAGAGCTAAATCTAGGAAAACCCACACTCCTAAGTGACACAGTTATACTGACATAATTCCTCTAAGTTCTCCCATTGACATAACAACCTCCTGGGGGTGTGGAGATGCCCTCCTGTTGGCATAGGTAATGTCTTCACTGAAGCACTACAGTGTTACAACTAGACTCGTGTAAGTACGCCAGCATTTTAAATGTAAACAAGCCTATAGTTGCACTATGTACTTCCAAGAGTACACCCTGTGTAAGGGAATTAATTTTTCTGGCCTTGGTTATGAATAACTCAGCAGAATCTGTCAAATCCACCGTCACTACAGGAATTTTCCAGTTTCCACTTTGTCTGCCTGATCTTTATTCTGAACTAGCAAAAGCAATTCATCCTGAGGTGAACCCAGCAGACCCTCAGCATGCTCAGCTGAAAGCTTGAAATTTCTAAAGTGGTACCCTGTCAAAGAGCCAGGTAGATGTGTGAGATTTGGCAGAACCACAACTCCACTGTAAATGACAACCGTGAGCTTGAGCAAGATTGGTGGCTTCTGAGCATGTGCAATAAGAGATGGCAGAGAGGTCAGCTAATTGAGCAGCTAGCTGGTCATACCCACTCATATCCATCAATTTAAAGGGAAGAGCTTCCAATCATAATTCTGAGGCAGCAGCTGATATGAGCGTGGGTGAATGGGGTAATTGCTTAAGGTTATAAAAGGAAGTCTCACTTGGACAGTTGTCAGCAGCTTCTCAGTGGGTATTTAGGTCAAACTTAGCCACATTAGGTCGATTTGCTAAACAAGGAGTCCACACCATCAAGCCCGTTGTGCTAACTTTAAGGGCTGTTAAAGTCAATTTCAGTACTCTTGCTTTTCAGAAGTAACAGTACATTTGACCTTGCATGGTCAACTTTAGGATAGTGCCTACACAGCACTGTGAAAGCAGACATTGTTGGCTTCCAGGAGGTGCCCCAATGTGACCATTCTGGTCAGGACTTTCAAATCTTCTTGAAAAAGTGCCAGGAAAAATTGAATTTCTTTTCCTGTTTGGCCAGTGTAGTGAGCAGACCTCAGATCAAGCAGCGCACCTGACCATGAATGTCCAGGGTCACAAATCAGCTCCAGCATGGAGCATGCAGGAGATCCTAGATCTGATTGCTGAGTGGGGTTGAGAATGAACTATGAAGCAACAAAAGAAACACTGATATCTATGCCAAAAAAAAAAAAAACCCACACTGGGCATGGTGGAAAAAGGATATGCCAAGGACACCCAGCAGTGCCACGTGAACATAAAGGAGCTGGGGCAGATATACCAGAAGACAAAGGAGGCAAACAGATGGTCTAGATCATAGAAGCAGCATGTTTGCGGCACTGAGGAACAGCATGGTGTTCTGGGGGGGGGAGGGCAACCCAGTCTGTGGATTCCTTCCAAGAAACTCCTCAGGCAGTTTCAGACAACAACAAGGAAGACAGTGTGGAGGAGAAAGAGAAGGAGGAGGAGAGCAGTCAGCAGGTGAGTGGTGCATCCAATCTCACCAAATGCCAGGACCTTTTTATCATTTTGGAAATAATCCTCTCCTTCCAGGACATACGCTGCCAGACTCTGGTGGGTTCACATTTTTAATCATGCTAAAAGTGGGTTAAAGCAATTGGCTGTGATCTGTGGCAGCCACTCTGCCTATGCAATGGGGGCTCCCTGGAACAGTTTGTTAACGTGTCTGGACTAGCATTGGGAGTCTTTCCTGCACATCTTCATAAGCTCCTATAGAGGTACTCTTTCATCCTTCTCACAAGGTTTCTGGGAAGGCCTGCCTTATTCTGTCCTCCATGGAAGGACACCTTTCTATGGCAAACCAGCAGTAAGTGGTCTGGCATCATTGCAGCATGAGGTCCAGGTTTCGGGCACATTTAGTCAGCATTGGCTCCCTATGATTCTGTGTGGCTTGCAGAAGATTGATATCTCTCATGGCAACCTGGAGGAAAGAGGAAGGGAAGCTTTTACCTCAAGAAAACAGACTAAGGGTACATCTACACTGCACCTGTAGCTCAAAATAAGCTACACAATTTGAGCTACACATATTTCAAAATAAATCACTATTCCAAAATGCCCCTTACTCCTCGTGGAATGAGGTTTACAGGGATATCAGACTAGCAAGCCCATTATATTTCAAAATAATAGGTGTGCTCAAAAGATACCTTAAGTATCCCGAAATAGCGCTGCAGTGTAGATGTAGCCTCAGTGAGCAAGAGGCAGGCTATTATAATGCCACCACAAAACTCCACTTTTTGGTGTAATGCAACCATATTTAGGAACCAGGTCAGAGGAACCAAGGCATCACCACCATGTCCCCTGCCATTCATCATTTATTTCTCACAGTCAAAGTTTTCAGTTGTCTGTTCTGAAATTTAAACTAGAGTCAGCTTGTAACTGGAGTAAGGCAATGTAGAGGAACAAAAAGAATCCCAATAAAGATAAATTGTATCCCAAATGAATAGGTTGTAGATGCCAATGGAGTGTTATGACTGTGAGAAAGAGAAAAATATGCATGATTTGGATTTTGGATATTTTTTCATGTACAAGAAAAATCACTTTCATTCCATTATTAATGAACTTCTGTTTCATTTGTCAAGACTTTCACAAAAGGGAGATCAAAAAGAAAACCTCCAGCTTTTTTATGATAATGTTAATAAGTCTGTGCCATGGAAGATTACAATGCATGCTGTGCTTCTTTCCAACAAAATCCCTACTCATCCTTTTAGATTTTTTAAATCAAAATGAGGGGAAAATGAACTATTTAGAACATTAATAAACAAAGACCTCTTATTCTCAATTTATGCTGCTTTTATATTTTGCTTTAAATGAAAATTAAAGTCCCTTTAGCCTTCCAACTTTGCTAGATTTGTTAACACTTTCACTCATTCGTACAATCATTTTCCATTCCCATTTTTGTCTTCAATTTGAGAAAAGAGTGTATTTTTTATCAGTTATTTATTTAGGGTCTTGGTAAATTGACTTTTCCCATATATGGAACATTCACAGCCAGAAATATTAATATAGATTAATCTCATCTATTGGTTTGTTTGATTTTCTAAGTTTCCCCTATACTTTCAGAAACTTTCACAACATCCCTCGTATTACAGATGTTTGTACAATGCCTAGGCCAGTGAGGTCCCAATCCTGAGCTTCTAGGCAATATTGTAATAGACATAAATAAGTATACAGAGAGGGTGATTTGCCACACACAAAAGAACCAGTATTAAAGCTCAGGGAGTTTGTTGGCTGCCTGTCCTATGTTCGTATTTTAGGACCGCATGGCCTCTTTTGAGCAATTTATTAATTACCATTCCCTACAGTAAGATCTAAGGCCTTGTTTAAATGGCACAGCAATGTACAGTAGAAAGGTGTGACTTCTAAAGCTCTAAACGTGCTGTGTACTAACCAGCCCTCTGCTGGCACCCACTCAAAAGTTCCCTAGTGTGTGCTAACGTAGTACTGTTTCAAACAGCGCTACTTGAAAGTATACCAGAGAACTTTCAGTGTTTGTCAGCAGGGCCTACATGAGTCGGGAGCAACCTTTGGCCTGTAAGCCGCATGCGACCCATCCAATTAATCCACAGGTGGGACGGGAGACATTTTGCTGATGTTGACCATCCACAGGTACGGCCTCCCATGGCTCCCACTGGCTACGATTTGCTATTTCCCCTTCCACCCCACCAAAGGCTAGTTTCCTCTAATATAACCCAATGTAATATATGCCATCATGTGCCAGCAATGTCCCTCTGCGATGTGTATTGGACAAATTGGTCAGTCACTTCGCCAGAGAATTAATGCTTACAAATCAGACATCTCCACACAGAGAAACCTGTTAGCCAACATTTTAATCAAACTGGCCATTCCTTTAAAGACCTGACAACATGTGTCTTACTTCAAAGAGACTTCAAAACCAGATTACAGAGGGAGACTTCAGAACTTTTATTTATGCTAAAAGTCGACACGTTGCAATGGGCCTTAATTTAGATGTTAATTACCTTACACATTACAAAGACAACCTCCCCACCTTTTGATATTTGTAGTAACTCCAGATTAGCCACTTAATTGACTCTTACAATAAGCAATATCCTCCTTCCTTGTCTCTTCCTCATCCCCTCGCCCCCACCTTCTGTAGCTGATTCGTTACTGTATAATTTGTTTACTTCATTGGATCACTCTGTTATATAATGGTCATGCCAATTCACTTTCAGAATATGATATGAAGAAATGGGTCTGCCCCATGAAAGCTCATCACCTAAGAAACTATCTTGTTAGTCTTTAAAGTGCTACATGACTGCTTTTTTATTTAAACGGTGTCATATGATATTCTACATGTGGCCCTTAAGGTCACTGGGTGTATTTCAAGGAACAGCATCTTATAGGTTTATTCTCAGGATGTTTGAATTCTGTGAAAAAAATCACCACTCCAGGGCATTCAAATGTATTTGATTAGTGCTTGGACAATAGTTTAAAAATATTAAAATACATTCTCAAAAGATTGTTATTAATACTGAAAAATGTAGACACCTATTAAGGGATATGGTCAAGATCAGGAAACCATCACTACTTAGGGCAACACTTAAGAACATTTAATTTTGAACATATACCTCTCTGGCCTAAATTCTTCCTGCTAAATTATACAATGTCTAGAAAGACAAAAATTGTGCGCAAAGTATTTTGCAAAACTGTAAGTCACCATAGAAACTCCTGTGTGATTTTGTCCTATGAAAAAAGTGCCTCTTCCTTCTTTTTAATAGGGTAATTCATCAAGCTATTCCTTTAAAAAGTAACTAATACAGCTAGATGAGATAGTGAGACAGGATACATAAAGAATAATAGTCCATTATTAATAATAAGTTTCCAATATATTATAATTTAATATAATTGATTAGAAAGTCCACTGTTTTACTCTATCACCTTTTTAAAGGCATCTCAATATCAGTTCAAGATTAAAAAGGTAAAGGAAGCTTAATCATCACTTTTAAAAGCAACTCTGAGAAGTATTAGATTCTGGATCACTTGAAATTGTTGAAGATGGAGCTACTAAATAGGATACTGTATAAAGTATATCCCAATTGTCTAATCTACTGAAAAGCTTTCGCCCAAAATAGTGGAGGAAATAATTAATGGATCAGATCCTCAGGTGAAACCTGAACCAGCTGCCTCTGAATCAGAGAGTATCTTGACCATTGTTTACAGTGGGAACTGGCTCAGATCTCTAATACATGTCCACATAGCTCCACTGATTTCAGCGGAGTTACATCAGCTAAGGATTTGGCCTATAGACATTATAAGGGGATATCATTTTAACTCTTTCTCCAGCTAGAACTCCCTTTAAAACATTCATGCATTAAACAGCAACAGCTATGAACTATGAAGAGTGCATGGCAAGCGAGTTTGAAAAAAATGGATTTAGGGAGGAGTAGAAAGGAAAAGGATATAAAATAAGGCAGTTAACATGCGGTTATACTGTATACCTAACATATCAATTGAATAGGTATCTGCAGGGTTATGCAATAGCTTCTACATAGGTCAAGAAAAAAATGGCTAGGTGAAATTCAGCTCTGGTATAAATCCAAAGTTGATGAAATTACACCCAGCTCTGAGAGGAGACAAACCCAAGGACAACTGTAACAAAAACCTTCCCTCTATGCTATCTTAGATTCCTTTAGACATCACCTCTGAATGTGATCAGTTACCTCTGTTGCAACTGGTAATTCGGTGGGATAATGGTATTAAAGAAACAACACTGTGTGCAATGCCGTGTAAGCCCTTCATAGGATCAACACTTCTACCATTCTCCCTTCCCATCACCTTCACCCTTCTTTCTAGCACAATAAGTAAAATGCTCTGCTCAGTGACCCTCCACTCACTGCAGAGCTGCATTTGTCTCTTCCAACAACACATGATCACATCAGCTGGCAGCAATCTGACAACAGCCTTTAGCCAAAATTCAAATTAGCAGTTTACTTAGACCTCTCCCCTTCGCCTCCCACCATTCAATCCATTCTAGGAGATGAGCCTGCAGGGAGGTGAGCCTACGGTAAGTTGCATGATGGGAGGAAATAGATCTTCTTGATTGCCAGCAAGCTGCACACCCATACATACCACCCAAGGCCATTCTAGAAAATGAGTTCATGTTTCAAGTTATTAAATTAATATTGTGGCTATGGAATAAGCTATTTCCTTGTTTTTGTCTTCCACATCAGTTCTATTGCCAGAGGTCTGTCATTTTAACAACACTGAGAAAATTAACTTGGAAGAATATAAAGGAGCACACTGGTTGGGAACCAGTACATGATCTTTTGTGCCAGAGCTTCAAAAATGTGACTGTGACACAAGAATAAATACAGCTGAGAACACAAGGACTCTAACCTGCTTCCACAAGTTAAGACTGTATCCTTACAATAGTCTATATGCATTATTGGCTACAGCAGCCTTATTCATGTCTTATGTGCATTAATGCAAGGAAATCCGGAAGTACTACAGAACCGAACTGGAAGATAGGGTGTCTCATCTCCTCACTCTTTTTCAGAAGGACATGAATTACATCTCTATTACAAACTTGGCCAGAAGAAAAGATAATTTGGCCGATATGCCCTTCTCAATAACAGAAGAGAGACCAAAGTGCTACCTGAACACTAGAACTTTTCAGAAGTTTTCTGTAAGAATATTTTTTCATTGGAAAATGCAGTTTCTGCAAAATTGAATTTATCCTTAGGAAAATGCCCACTTTGATTACTTTTTTTCACTTTTCTGTGAGAAAAACAAAAATCAAGTATGTTTCAGTTTGATTTGACCTGAATTAAAATATTTTTATTACAACTGACCTGAAACCTTTCATTTCGAGGCAGGTCAACATTAAACTGTATTACCACATTCCAGCATATTGCTTTATGGGAAAGGCACGATGCCACTATTCTTTCTTATAGGACAGGATCTCTGATCAGACTGCATCTCCCACAATGCAATGCAGTACCTTCTGACTGAGTGCTATGCTGCATAATTGGAAAGGTAGTCTGGCCAGAGATCCCAACATAAGGAGAAAGCTCTTGGCATGGTACAAGAGAGCAGCTGGAGGGACTTGGTCCATACCATGTACTGAAGGAAGCCAGCACTCTTCCTAGAACAGTAGCTGTCTCCTTGAGCCCTGGGATAGTTCCAGCTGGTTTTATGGGACCTCTTCCTTGCCACACCAAAGGAGGCAAACAACTTCTCCTCTTGGGGTAAACACCAAATTGGCATCACTTGCTGGATCTGCAGGCAACTAATAATCAGTTGAGGGCCTTGGTACTGAAGTGAGCCTCATTGCCTACTCCAGAATCATAGAATACTAGGACTGGAAGGGACTTTGAGAGGCCATCGAGTCCAGTCCCCTGCCCTCATGGCAAGACCAAATACTGTCTAGACCATCCCTGATAGACATTTATCCAACCTACTCTTAAATATCTCCAGAGATGGAGATTCCACAGCCTCCCTGGGCAATTTATTCCAGTGTTTGACCACCCTGAGTTAGGAACTTTTTCCTAATGTCCAACCTAAACCTCCCTTGCTGCAGTTTAAGCCCATTGCTTCTTCTTCTATCCCCAGAGGCCAAGATGAACAAGTTTTCTCCCTCCTCCTTATGACACCCTTTTAGATACCTGAAAACTGCTAATATGTCCCCCCTTAATCTTCTCTTTTCCAAACTAAACAAACCCAGTTCTTTCAGCCTTCCTTCATAGGTCATGTTCTCTAGACCTTTAATCAGTCTTGTTGCTCTTCTCTGGACCCTCTCCAATTTCTCCATATCTTTCTTGAAATGCAGTGCCCAGAACTGGACACAATACTCCAACTGAGGCCTAACTAGTGCAGAGTAGAGCAGAAGAATGACTTCTCATGTCTTGCTCACAACACACCTGTAAATACATCCCAGAATCATGTTTGCTTTTTTTGCCACAGCATCACTCTGCTGACTCATATTAGGCTTGTAGTCCACTATAACCCCTAGATCCCTTTCTGCCATACTCCTTTCTAGACAGTCGCTTCCCATTCTGTATGTGTGAAACTGGTTGTTCCTTCCTAAGTGGAGCACTTTGCATTTGTCTTTATTAAATTTCATCTTGTATACCTCAGACCATTTCTCCAATTTGTCCAGATCATTTTGAATTATGACCCTATCCTTCAAAGCACTTGCAACCCCTCCCAGCTTGGTATCATCTGAAAATTTAATAAGCATACTTTCTATGCCAATATCTGAATAGTCGATGAAGATATTGAACAGAGCCGGTCCCAAAACAGACCCCTGCGGAACCCCACTTGTTATGCCTTTCCAGCAGGATTGTGAACCATTAATAACTACTCTCTGAGTATGGTTATCCAGCCAGTTATGTACCCACCTTATAGTAGCCCCAAATAAGTTGTATTTGCCTAGTTTATTGATAAGAAGATCATGCGAGACCGTATCAAACGCCTTACTAAAGTCTAGGTATACCACATCCACCGCTTCTCCCTTATCCACAAGACTCGTTGTCCTATCAAAGAAAGCTATCAGATTGGTTTGACATGATTTGTTCTTTACATATGCATGTTGGCTGTTCCCTATCACCTTGCCACCTTCCAAATGTTTACAGATGATTTCCTTAATTACTTGCTCCATTATCTTCCCTGGCACAGAAGTTAAACTAATTGGTCTGTAGTTTCCTGGGTTATTCTTATTTCCCTTTTTATAAATGGGCACTATATTTGCCCTTTTCCAGTCTTCTAGAATCTCTCCTGTCTCCCATGATTTTCCAAAGATGATAGTGGAGGTATCTGAGCCTCTAGCTATCAGCTCCTTGAGTATTCTAGGATGCATTTCATCAGGCACTGGTGACTTGAAGGCATCTAACTTTTCTAGGTGCTTTTTATCTTCTTTTTTATTTTATCTTCTAAACCTACCCCCTGTCCACTAAACCTTCTTCAAGCACAACTCTCTCACCATCTCACTCCTCTTGGTAAATGCTTTACAAATGGAGCACCTCTCTTTAATGGGTTCTTTTCCAAAATCCAACAAGTCAAGCACCTCATGTGGAGGACTCTGTTGTGGATAGCCAACCTACATGATGTCAATGCTTGAACCCTGGTGAGGGCATCACACAGAGCAGCCAAATACTCTTATTAACACTAACCTAACTCAAAACTTAAAGGTACTGCTACTGCCACAGACAAAAAAATGTCCCAAGAGAGAAAGAGTGCGCAAAGTGAAGAAACCCCACAGAGGTCCAACTCTAGTCATGGATGAAGAGAAGGAACTGAGGAGGTCCAGATGCCATTGCCCTTGTAATAGCTGGGGAGAGGTTATGGTCACAGAGCATGACCACTGCCTCTAAAGTTCTACTAGATAAAGTTCTATGGCAAAACTATAGATGCACTCAATGGCTGCATCTAGATTGGCATGATTTTCCGGAAATGCTTTTAATGGAAAAGTTTTCCGTTAAAAGCATTTTCAGAACAGAGCATCTAGATTGGCATGGACACTTTTCCGCAAAAGCACTTTTTGCGGAAAAGTGTCAGTGCCAATCTAGTTGCGCTTTTCCACAAAAAAAGCCCCGATCACCATTTTTACGATTGGGGCTTTTTTGTGGAAAACAAGTCTGAGCTGTCTACACTGGCCCTTTTGTGCAAAAGCTTTGCACACAGACACCAAACAAAAAAGCACATATGTTGTTCTCTTCTTCAACTGGCATCTGCAATTCTCTAGCAATTATATCCCTCGCACTTGTACATTAAGTAATTGGCACAATATTGACACATTTGAGAAAATGCAGATGCCACATTAGAATTTTGTGTTGTATGGCCAAAAAAAAAAATCAGACCAATGTTCATGTATCACAAAAAAACCCATTTACCTTTTGAGGAATGCAAGGATGTTTATTTTAATGTAGTGATGAATAGCACACTGCCAACAGCAAATCCTCAGTGAAAACAAAATGCATCATAACATCTTTAACAAGCAAATAAACCTGAATACAGGTTTTGTTTCTTAAATTCCCTGATACAAGCAGGACAGTCCTCTCAACTATTCAATTAGTTTTCAGATATTTTAGTATTTCAGACATTGCTGCCCCAAGTGCCAAACACAAATACTTTCACTTTTCTTTCATGACATTTACGTCACTGCACAATTTAAATTTATTGACAAATCCATTCTGCACCTCAGTTCTGAAGTGATAAAAATATACCTTTGGTTTTTTTCTGACTGTACAAGCTCACAGAATAGCTGCAACCAGTAACTAACAGAGGAAGCAAATGTAAGTTTATCCTATTTGGTTTTTTCAGTTTGCCCATATTTATTGATTTAGAGGTTTTGAAAGGTACTATCAAAACTGTGTGTGGGCACGTACACAGAAATTTTAAAATATTGGTCCACATGCAGCCATGGTGTAACAATTCACTTACCGGGGTTTAGCCAGAGGATGAAAATGGCCCACAATGAAGAAATTATTATATATCAATCCAAAAAGAACCTGCCTCAGAATAAATCTCAACACATTTCCCACATTCATACCTCTTCAGACAAAAGCCTGAATACATAGATTATCCTTATATCTTGGTAGGCATTTCCCTACGACTCCCCACCACCTTAACCGGTGGTCCATTCATTACATATAGTGTTGACAATTTAGTCATTTTCCCACTAGATATAGTTATTTTAAAAATGTTCTAGTTTGAAAAAGATTCCATTTAGTTGGTGGTGGAAATTTGAATGGAAATCGAAATATTAATACACATTTTAAAAGCCCATATGATAAAATACTTGTACCTGAAAAAGCATAATACTGTGTAGGTTTGAAAAGTACGAATAAAGACTAGCTTCCTCACAAAGCTATGCTTGTTATGACAATGTTGGCACATTCATTTCAGCAATGCTGGCCAAACTAAGTTTCAAATGATGATTTATGAGCCATAAATCACCACATTCAAATACCAACTTTTATTGGTGTTTTATGATGTGTAAAGCGTGGGGCTGAGAGTGCCAGATCACCTTGCCAACCAAAATGTACAAAAAGGCATAGCCCACCTTTGCCTTCACTGTCTCACCCCTCACTCTTCTGTAAATTTGAACACCCCCTCCAATTTCAATTCCTGAGGAAGACACTTCATCTTGCTCTTGAAAGACAATAAAATCTAGATCAGCACAATAAATTCCACAGCCAACAGCTGTCACCAAAACTGTCTTGCCTCCACTCCCCAGACAAAATAGGAGTGACAGAAAAGCATCTCAGCTTACCTAAACTATCGTATTTATTTACAATTGCAAGGGTGGACAGTGGTGGGCAACCTGCGACCCATCAGGGTTCTGCATGTGGCCCACAAGACATTTTGATTAACGTTGTCCCATGTACAGGGTTACCAGATTCTGCTAGTTTCCATTTGAGTCAGGTTTATTTTCTCCTACTAGTATTACTAAAGCAACACATGCATAAAGCAAAGGCATGTGAAGTGAGGTATGTGACTATCTGCATATAACAATGCTTGCAAGAGCTGCATGCTCCCTCTCTAGCCAATCAAAGCACTGCTACAGTTTAGTCGGTACACCTCACAAATTCTAGATACACAAAAGCAGTTAAGAAAAGTACCCTGTTCAGGGAGACTGTCTTGGTTATGACAATCTTGCAGCCAAATGAAATGAAGGAGGGCCACTCGAGTGACCCAAGCACTAGCCCAGGTTGCCCATCACTAGCTTAGGGTGAGGGAGGAAGCCCTATGGGATAGCCAAGGCTCTCACATCATTCACAGCTGAAGTGAAATATACAATAGCATACAGAAATGTTCTCTAACATGAAAGGAAAATAAAAATAGTAATTACTGCCCAACACACCTGTGAAATAAATACATTATCTCCATTTCAGAGGTGACGGAGAGGCCAAATTACACATTGACAAGTCAACATGAATCAAATGTTAAGTGTAACATGGTATAAACTTGCACACTCAGGGGGCAAAAGAACAACAACTATTAACGGGAAAATACAAGAGAAATAATCTATACATCTTCCAGCTTCCTTGCTGGACCTTTCATCCTTTCTATACAAATTAGTCTGAATATAAACAAGCCTAATAGACATATTACTTATATCACTATTGACTCTGTATTTATTTGAACCAAGGAGTTAGGCAAGTAGCCCAAGAGGAATTTTGTTTCAAAGCTGAGACTGGATTCCATGCTTTGGCCCCATAAGCCACACTGGTGATGTACAGGGACAATAAACAATATGAAAGGGGCTGTGGAAGAATTCCCATAGCACAAACCACATAATAGGCTGCTGGGGGCAGTTTTCTGCTGGCACCTTGCACTAGGATTGTGCTGGAAGTGGGGCAGTGATAAGAGGCAGCAGGGTCAGGCTAATAGTAATGTCACTCTAGCTGTTCTGAGATCGCAACCTACAAAGAAGGCTGATGTGACTAGGAGCAGACACTCATCCTGCCTAAATGACACTCAGGCCAGTGCAGAATCACAAGGGCACAACAGTGACTTAAAGCCATCCTTGCCCTTCTCTCCAGGATGTATCTTGAGGAGCAGCACAGAATCTCAGCCCTGCTCCCATTTCTCCCCCACTAGGCTACGCAACCACTTTGAACTTGGGAGATAAATCAGCAGTACATCCACATGGAAGGCATCTGCCCATACCTACATAGCCACTACTGACTCCTAGTGAGAGACCATCTCACACACACAATCCCTTTGCTATGTACACAGCTCTACTCAAGGATCACTGAAAGAAAAGTTACTAGAGGTCTATTTACAATGTTAATAGACTTGCATTTGTGATGAGCAATCATCTTGACCAATGCATCAGGGTCTTCCAGGACCAGGCTTCAACCACATTTAATTGGATATACTAAAAGTGTTTCAAGAAGATCGGGTATCTCCCAGTCACTAGAATCACTGATGTACTCCAGATTTAATTAAAATGCCTACCTTAACAAGACCTATTTATCCAATTTTGGTCTGCCCAAGATCTGGGCAAATAATGAATAAGGATGGAGGATGCTTACTTTCGTTTGTCCTCCTGGCTGTCCCAACTCCCAAGCTCCTTAGCAAAAGAGAATGTGTTCAGCAGAAAGAAGAGGCTCAAATCAGATGAAAAATGTAATGTTGTACAGCTGCTGACAAACACAACTGATGGACAACAAGACACCACAATACTCCATCGAGGCACAATGACTGCATGCATTGAAAGTGCAGCTGAATAGCCAATTCTATCAAAGTATCCTTATAAATGACATTTTACATTCTTTGCAAGGCAGGGAGAGCTATTAGCCAAATGTTCAATAGTTCTGCAATGAAAACAAATGGCACTCTAGGAACTCTCAAGGGTGATGGAACTCGGTTTACACTTTTGATTACACTCCTTTTCCTTATGGCCAGCACATATGGCCTCTGTTGAATAGATACCAGAGTTTCATCCAGAAACAGTCCTGGCCTCTAGTAGCTTCAGCATCTCATTCAACTCTTCATGCCTTTTCAAAGTTTTGAGCACTTCCTGCTTTCCATGGTTTTCGTCTCAGGGTTTTCAGTTCTTATAATTACATGATGCATTCTTCAATAACTTGTAAAGCCTGTTGCTCTCAGTTACATAATTTATACATTCACTACTAAACAATACAGTGATTTAGCAACTTTTGAAGGCTACATTATTTTGATTTGACAAGTTAAAAATGTAACATTTAATTTAAAATTAATGTACTCTATGCAGGCGGAATAAAATGGATCAGATGTCACCATTTAGCACACAATGAATACATTGTCAGAAATCATTTCATTTTATGCCAGTAAGAGCAGCAAATGCACATAAGAACCACCATACAGGATAAAGGGTACATCTAGCCCATCGTCCAGTCTCCTGACAGTGGAGAATGCCAGATGCTTCAAATGGAACTAACAGAAGAGAGAACAATTTTGAGAGTGATCCATCCCCTGCTACCCAGTCCCACATTCTGGCTTAGGGAGATCCAGAGCATCAGTTGAATAGCCAATTCTATCAAAGTATCCTTATAAATGACATTTTACATTCTTTGCAAGGCAGGGAGAGCTATTAGCCAAATGGGAGAGCTATTGGCCATCATGGCTAACAAGCATTGAGTGGCCTATCCTCCATGAGTATATCTAATTCTTTTTTGGCCTTCACAACATCCCTTGGCAGTGAGTTCCACAGATTGGTTGTGCATCATGGGAAGTATTTCTTTATGATGGTTTTTAACCTGCTGTATATTCATTTTAGCAGATGATTCCTAGTTGTGATATTCCTTAACTCTAACCTATATGCAGTTTCAGTGGGAAGGGGGAGGGTTAACCCCTGACCAATTTCCCATCCCTAGCTCCAAACGTGAAGTTATTTGGCTATTTTATGAGTTTGAGTTGTAATGCCCTAATAAATTTGTTAGTCTTTAGAGCACCATAAATTCCATAGATACTGTAAATTACTATCAGGCACTTTAAATACAGTGCTTTATAGAACAAAGTTGTAGCAGAACATGCAAAGTTGCAATTGTTTCTTTTAACATTTCCAGAAGGGTTTTTTGTTTGTTTGTTTTTGGCCCTCAATAAACAGTTCAAGTACAGTAAAATACATCTAAAAGATTCCTGGCAATCTTTAAATGGCAGGTCAATGCTAACTGACATTTATACATGCATTAGGTCGCAATATTTCAAACAAGGAAATCATCTACAGGAGTGGACAGTTCGTGAGATGAATGCACATGCCAATATCTTGTGCATTACCTGACCATACTCTTTCAAAAAGCAATATGAGATATGCCCAGAGGGCCTTACTGTTCATCCATTATTTTATGCTGCTGGTTGCAGTATTTTGTTCAGATATTTGTCTCTAGTCTCATTTTTGTCTGATGAGTAGGGATGCAGGGAAAGATCGGGTGGTTGTGGATACTGGTATGTGCTCTTACAAGGACTGGATGAACAATTTTTGACAGAACCGTTCCCCCCGACCCTCTTCCCCAATAAGAAAATTAAATTGTTAAAACTATAAACATTTTGCAAGACTATGGCTGCTTATATTTGACAGGAAAAAGTCAGTGATTAATTCTGAATTTGTTTCACTTTGATCAGGTTTATTTAGACTTTATTTCAAATATTTTTATTTCAACTATTATATTAATGTTAATGTTTTATATTAATAATAATGTTGACATCTCTCAAAATCTAAACATTTTACTTATCAAAACTAGACATTGCTATTATGGAAAAGAAACAATCCAACATGGCAATTTTTTTGGCAAAAAACATTTAGACTTTTCCTTCTGATATGGATGAAAACAAGTTTTAGGGTGTTGGAATTACCCACAGAATGGAAACCAGACGTTCCAATAGCTCTACTCCCTTATAGGAAAGGCCTCTAGTCCTAATTTATAATGAAGTAATTAGGAAACAGAAAGAAACAGTCATTAATGATGCTTCGCATTCATTTGGCATCTTTGAGCAATCAATGCAATTCATAAACATACAGCAATTAAGCTTTACGCCACCGCAGTGGAATGAAGTTAAGTATTGTCAGCCCCATTTTGCACATGGAGGAATTGAGGGAGAGAGAGCGTAAAAGCTTGGTTTTGAGAGATACTTAGCACTACAGCAGCTCTTATTGACTCAGTTGGAGTTCTGGGTGCTTCATCCTTCTGAACAGTCAAGCCTTACGTGACTTCTGTGGTGACAGACAAGCAGTCTGTATACAGCCAGGAATAGAAACCAGATCTCCTAAGTGTTGAAACAAATTTAACTCCACTTAAATCAGCAGATTTACATGAGCAATTCATTAGTCTGTCAAAATTCTAATCTTATTGTAGATACATCTTCTGGCTCCACCTCTGTCCTTACACTTGTCCCAAAGTGGTCTGAATGCTAACCCTACTCAGTGTGCCCAATATGGTGTAATTGTGTTAAAACTGTGATCATTTTTATAAATACATTAAAAGCAAGAGGAAGACCAAGGACAGGGTAGGCCCACTGCTTAGTGAGGAGGGAGAAGCAGTAACAGGAAACTTGGAAATGGCAGAGATGCTCAATGACTTCTTTGTTTCGGTCTTCACCGAGAAGTCTGGAGGTGTGCCTAACGTAGTGAATACAAGCAGAGAGAGGGTAAGTTTAGAAGATAGGATACACAAAGAACAAGTTAAAAATCACTTAGGAAAGTTAGATGTCAGCAAGTCACCAGGTCCTGATGAAATGCATCCCAGGATACTCAAGGAGCTGATAGAGGAGGTATCTGAGCCTTTAGCTATGATTTTTGAAAAATCATGGCAGACAGGGGAGATTCCAGAAGACTGGAAAAGGGCAAATATTGTGCCCATATATAAAAAGAGGAATAAGAACAACCCAGGAAACTACAGACCGGTCAGTTTAACGTCTGTCCCAGGGAAGATAATGGAGCAGGTAATTAAGGAAATCATATGCAAACACTTGGAAGGTAATAAAGTGATAGGGAATAGCCAGCATGGGTTTGTGAAGAACAAGTCATGCCAAACTAATCTGATAGCTTTCTTTGATAGGATAACGAGCCTTGTGGATAAGGGAGAAGCGGTGGATGTCATATACCTAGACTTTAGTAAGGCATTTGATACGGTCTCGCATGATATTCTTATTGATAAACTAGGCAAATATAACTTAGATAGGGCCACGATAAGGTGGGTGCATAATTGGCTGGATAACTGTAGTCAGAGAGTTGTTGTTAACGGTACTAAATCCTGCTGGAAAGGGATAACAAGTGGAGTTCCGCAAGGGTCTGTTTTGAGACCCGTACTGTTCAATATCTTCATCAATGATGTAGATATTGGGATAGAGAGTACGCTTATTAAGTTTGCAGATGATACCAAACTGGGTGGGGTTGCAACTTCTTTGGAGGATAGGGACATAATTCAAAATGACCTTAGCAAGTTAGAGAAATGGTCAGAGGTAAACAGGATGAGGTTTAATAAAGAGAAATGCAAAGTGCTCCACTTAGGAAGGAACAATCAGTTCCATACATACAAGATGGGAAGCGACTGTCTAGGAAGGAGCATGGCGGAAAGGGATCTAGGGGTCATAGTGGACCACAAGTTGAATATGAGTCAGCAGTGTGATGCTGTTGCAAAAAAAGCAAATATGATTCTAGGTTGTATCAACAGGTGTGTTGTAAGCAAAACTCGTGAAGTCATTCTGCCGCTCTACTCTGCACTAGTTAGGCCTCAGCTGGAGTACTGTGTCCAGTTCTGGGTGCCACATTTCAAGAAAGATGTGGAGAAATTGGAAAGGGTACAGAGAAGAGCGACAAGAATGATTAAAGGTTTAGAGAACATGACCTATGAAGCCAGGCTTCATGAACTGGGCTTGTTTAGTTTGGAAAAAAGATTAAGGGGGGATATGATAGCGGTTTTCAAATATCTAAAAGGGTGTCACAAGGAGGAAGGAGAAAATTTGTTCCTCTTGGTTACTGAGGACAGGACAAGGAGTAATGGGCTTAAAGTGCAGCAGGGGAGGTTTAGATTGGACATTAGGAAAAAATTTCTAACTCTCAGGGTGGTCAAATATTGGAATAAATTGCCAAGGGAGGTGGTGGAATCTCCCTCTCTGGAGATATTTAAGAACAGGTTAGATAGACATCTGTCAGGGATGGTGTAGACGGAGCTTGGTCCTGCGTTGAGGGCGGGGAGCTGGACTCGATGACCTCTCGAGGCCCCTTCCAGTCCTATTATTCTATGATTCTATGATTTTAGCCCTGGAAGGCCACTGGTACTTTATTTACCTATGCCTCCACAGGTACAACTGCTTGAAGCTCCCATTGGTCACAGATTGCCGTTCCCAGCTAATGGGAGTTCTAGGAAGTGGTGTCCCAATCTGTGCTGCTTTGGCATTGGCCAAGAATGACTAACCCTGGTGAACCACATCTGGCCTGAGGGCCGGTTATTGCCCACTGCTGGTCTATAGCAAGATCAGGTGAGTCACATCTCAACATTTTAAGGAGCAGCCTGCTTTGTCTCGGTTTGAGTTCTTGTCTGCTATCGTTCTAAATTGTAAGAAAAGGTAGTTTCACATTTCCTTAGGCTTGCCAACAGGAGGGTGGAAGGGGCAAAATGGGGCACCTGCCCTGGCACCCAGCAATTCTAACGGGCCTGGTGCCCTGGGCCCTGTACATCACCACTGGAACACCATGTGGCACACTCTGGGAGGCGTCACGCTCCAGGCAGCAATGAGGGTTGGGCTGCTAACCCCAACCCCAACCATTCCGCCCAAGACTTCACCCCTTCCAGGAGCATGGAGCCAGGTCCTCCCCGCATCTTGCCCAGGGGCACAGTGTGGCTGTCGGCTCCCCTCAAATTCATCCTTTCAGCAAGAGCATCTATGTTTTATCTAACTTTTCTGAGTTTATGTTATCACCATTACACCAAGAAATTGCTCTAATCCAGAATCTACACCAATAATCACAAATTAAACGCAGTCTTGACCCAAAAAGCTCATACATGAGCCAAGCCTAATACATACAGTACTTTCTGAACCAGTGTGTAACACAGCTGCATATAATTTGTGTTCTTTTCCATGACTAACCAAAAAAAAAAACCCCCCACAAAAGCTCATCATCACAAAATTCCTCTGGTTTAGTAAAACATTTTGCAGTTGAAATAAATGCTTCCTACTCAAGCTTCTAAATTAGTGATTAGTAAGGGGCTGGGAATTTTGTCAGATTTTTATTAAACTTTAATGTGTGGTGATTATGAAATGTGTGGTAATTATTCTCTGTAAGGGATAATGATGGAGACTTTGGGCCTCACTGTCACAAGAAGAAAATCTACAATTATATTAATATCATGGAGGCAACAGTCCCTAGACCTGTTTGTTAATAAATTGTCAAACCCCCACCACTTGGTATTACTTACAGGAGGGAGCAGGGTTGCCAACTGTCTAAGAAAAAACCAACCACCCTTGCCCCACACATAGCCCATCCAATACCCAACCTTTTCCTGAGACCCTGCCCTGCCCCCTCCTAAGACCCCAAACCCACCCACTCGCCATATTTATTGTTTGGACAAATATATTATGCTAAATTCTGGTTATGTTTGTTACAGAAGGGCACTGGAGCTGGAAGTAGAATAGTCAAAAGGATAGTGTAAAAAAATGAAATTTCACAATAGCTTCATGATTCTTTCTCTACCCCACTTCTCATTTTTCATAACCAGCTCCATGTTTTTGTTCACTAAAGTTATTTTAATTTTAAGTGTGGCATTATCACAGCTGCAATGGGTATAATAAAGTCCCATTCCTGAATCACAGAATACTAAACTGGAAGAAACTTTGAAAGGCCATCCAGTCTGGTCTCCGGCACTCATGGGAGGACCAAGCACTATCTAAAACTTCCCTGAAAGGAATTTGTCTAACCTGCTCTTAAATATCTGCAGTGATGGAGATTTCACAACCTCCCTAGGCAATTTATTCCAGGGTGTAACCACCCTGCCAGGAAGTTTTGCCGGGTACGTCTTGACAAAAGGCTTTTGTTGACAGAGGTTTTGTTGACAGATAGCCTCTGTCAAAAAGCCTCTGTCGAAAAAGAGCATCTAGACTACAGCCAGTTCTGTCGATAAAGCAAGCCACTTCTTCGACAGAGAGTCTAGATGCTCTCTTTTAAAAAATCAGTGTGGATGCAATAGTGCCTTCTTTCGACATAACTCTGTCGAAAAAAGGCGTTATTCCTCATAGAATGAGGTTTACTGCCATTGACAAACTGCCGCATTCTGTCTACTTAATGTCGACAGAACTCGGCGGTAGTGTAGACGCAGGTATAGTTTTGCTGACAAAACCCTGTAGTCTAGACACTTTCTTGCTGTAATTTAAGCCAATTGCTTCTTGTCCTATCATCAGAGGTTAAGAATAGCTTATTCTCTCCTCCTTGTAATAACCTTTTAGGTACTTGAAAATTGTTATGTCCCCAATGACTCTTCTCTTTTTTAGACTAAACAAACCCCATTCTTTCAATCTTCCCTCATAGGTCATATTTTCTAGCCCTTTAATCATTTTTGTTGCTCTTCTCTAGACCTTCTCCAAATCTTTCCTGAAACGTGGCACCCAGAACTGGACACAATACTCCAGTTGAGTAAAAGAATTACTTCTCATGTCTTGCTTACAACACTCTGGCTAATACATCCCGGAATGATATTTGCATCAGCCTTTTATATGATTCCTTTTTCACTATCCTTTTCCTGCTTTGCCCTGTCACCCCTCCACCTCTCACAGGGCATGTCTCACTCCCAGAGCTGTGCAGAGAAACAGTCCCTGACCAGAGTGCTCTGCTCACCAACTGCCTGGCTAGCAGGTCCCATCCCTCCCCCACTACCGGTTTCTGGGCCACTGCCCCTGGAAAATCCAAGACCCTCCAGGCCAGGCCACTGTCCAGGAGAAACCAAGCTCTGCGTGCGCCAAAACCTACACAGCCCTGGCATGGGGAAGCCTCTATGCCCTTCAGCTAAGCGCTGGAGTTGTGAGGAGAATTGGCTTCCATTCTACACATGCTCTGATCCAACTGGCTCCACCGCAACCTTCTGGGCAGGGGAACAGCACCTCCCACCCCCAACGCTCTGGGTCATGCCCCCAGGGAGCAGGGGACTGCTCCATCCTCTAGGTACCTTCCTTTCCTGAACCCCATAGCCAGCCCAAGATCTGGGGCACTTGCCCCGGGCTCCCAGCCATCGCCACTGCTGCTCTGAGGGCCGGCAGGGGGGCAGTGCTATATTCTGTGCAGCACTGAGGGCTGACTGTTCCTGGCCCCATCCCTTCTGCTTGAGGCCTCATTGCTTCCGGGATGTTGTGCTCCCCCGCTCCCCCCCCCCCACGCACACTTAGCCCAGGGGCCCATGGAGGCTCTGCTGGCCAGCCAAACTGTTCCTTTGCCCAGAGTGCCATAGCCAGGGGGCACTGCTGCCTAAAGCTGGAAACCCAGTCTGCGGTGCCACAGTGAGACTGGCAGGCTCCCTGCTAGTCGCTTTGCTTGTGTCTACACAGCAGCGTTATTTCAGAATAACATCGGTATTGCGTGTCTACACGGCAAGCCCGTTACTTTGAAATAAATTTAAAATAAGGGGCTTCTTACTCTGATTTCTGTAAACCTCATTTCATGAGGAGTAAGGAAAGTCAGGTAACTGCTGTGTAGACAGTGCCAAACGTCAAAATAAGCTATTTCGACTTAAGCTACGCAATTAATGTAGCTCAAGTTCCATAGCTTATTTTGAGTTTAGCCCTGCTGTGTAGACATGTAGCCCATGAAAAAGCAGTCAGGTCAGCATGTCCTTAGGGACTGCCAAAAATGGGGTAAAGGGGTATTAAAGATTTTAAATTTAAAAGTCTATCTTCCTTATTAGACTTTGTAACTTCACTGTTTTATACAGAGACAGATGCATCAAGACAACAGACACACTCTCTATGGGATAATCCAAAACATGTAAACTGAGCAGCTAAAATTCATAAACTGATTGCATTAGAGACCAAATGCACAAAAAAGCTTGATTTGTAATTTGATATCTAAACAGACCGAAAAAAAAAACCACCATTGAAATTAGTCACATTTATGTATGAGTCCAGAAAAACTCTGTTATATCCAGTATTCTCAAAATATGTAGAAAAAGCAACATTAATCAACAAACTTGTGTATCCGCGCTGTTGTGATTTTGGAGTTTCACTGACTGCCTCTTCACACTTTGCTTTCAGTTTCACAGTCATAGAAACTTAGTGTAATAATTCCTCAAAGTAAAGTGTATTCTTAACACATTTTGTATCTTCAGATTACTTAATGCGAAAACATTTTCAAATGTGTTTTATAATGGCAACATAACCAAGCACCAATTACACTGAGCATGCCACATGAGAAAACACCAGCAGATAGTGTGGACGGACTGCTTTAATGAATATATTGTATCTATGGCCTGCTATTCTCTTTATGCACCATTCTGGAAGCAAAGGAGGATCAAAAAGCAACTCATGTCCCCCTCTGTGAGGGCACATCTACACAGCAGCACTAAAGTTGAATTAAGCTACACAACTTCAGCTACATCAATTACGTAGCTTAAGTCGAAATAGTTTAATTTGGCTTTTGGCAGTATCTGCACAGCAAGAAGTTGAAGGAAGAACACTCTTCATTCAATTTCCCTTACTCCTCATGAAATGAGGGTTACCACGAGTGAGAGAAAGAAGTCCACCAGCTCGACATTATTTCTAAATAATACTTGTCGCATAGACATTCACTGGCTATGTCTAGACTGGCATGATTTTCCGCAAATGCTTTTAACGGAAAAGCACTTTTTGCAGAAAAGCGTCCGTGCCAATCTAGACGTGCTTTTCTGCAAAAAAGCCCTGATCACCATTTTCGCGATCGGGGTTTTTTTGAGCAAAACAAATCTGAGCTTTTGCCCGAACGGGAGCAGCATAGTATTTCCACAAGAAGCACTGATTTCAGACAGTAGGAAGTCAGTGTTCTTGCAGAAATTCAAGAGGCCAGTGTAGACAGCTGGCAAGTTTTTCCGCAAAAGCAGCTGCTTTTGCGGAAAAACTTGCCAGTCTAGACGCAGCCACTATGTTATTCCGAAATAATGCTGCTGTGTAGATGTACCCCAAACAAATCACCAAGGGGTACAGAGAACACAGTGACTCCTCCACCATCAACCCTGTATGGCCCTGGCATACATGATGAGGGGGAAAGTGTGGCTGAGATGCCTTGTATTTCAACTACTCCTGACTAGTAAAGGGCCCTTTCAGAAACAAATCCAGTTAATATCATTTAAATCAACTTGCTTTAAGGAGGAGGGGTTGCAGACCAGATTGAGCCCTGCTTGGAAAGGGAAAGGAAATGGCTGTGTGCATTGCAGGGAAATGCTCCCTGCAGGCACTGCCCCCCATCACACTCATTGGCCAGGAAACGTGGACAACAGGGAAGGCGGAGGAGGAGGGGTAGTGCCTACAGGGAGCACTTCACAGAGAGACCTGTGTCTTTCCACCTCCCCACCCTCCTGGGAGCTGCACCAGGTGGGAGCCCCAATTGCCTGCTCCTTCCTGCCCAGACCTGGCACCCCCATGCCACTCTATTCCTACACCCTCTCTGCGAACCCCCTTCACATGTGTTCCCTGTAAGCTGAGAACCTTGGCAGATACCCAGGAGAGACACTCAGGTGCCTCCCAGCTGATTTACAGAGCACCCACAGCCAGCAGCATCTGTTTCTACCAGGGTGCGCATCTGCACGTCTTGGTGCACATAACAAAATTTATTCTGCCCATGGATGGACGGAAAAAATTAGAGGGAACACTGACCCTCATGCCTAGCCTGCTTCTGTACCTCCCTCTCACACATACCCCACACCCTCTGCCCCAGCTTCCGCCCTCCCACCCAGACCCCACACTTCTCACCCTCACTCCCAATCCACTCCCTGGCAGTCCCCTCCCACACAGTGAAATCTTCATTTTTGGCCCCACACCAGACCTTGGGGGAGGGAGCACATAATCCACTAGCCCCAGCTTCCCAGAAGAGTTAATCCAGCCCTGGGGGTGAGCCCTGAGGCTCTGTGCTTCTCCCCACCATGGAGCTGGAAGGGAGTGTCTTTTTTACCTCCAGCTTCTCAGCTGTGGGGGAGGGGAAGATATACCTGTGAGGTTTTATTTACTTGGTGGCCAGGTCAGTGATTTATTTTTTTTTAATTTTGCTTCTCTCTTATGTGGAGCCCGAACTGATTTTTCTGTCTCGGGCCACAAAAAGGTTCCTCACTCTTATTTTAAATGCATTGAACATACTTTCCCATTGACAGATACACAGGAAACCCTACTGGCAGGGCCAATTTTTCTTCTGACCACCCATTACACAGGAGGAAAAAAAAAAACCTTTAAATGCCAATTAAGTATTTGTACTATAAATAATGGGCTTCATAAATGTTCTAAATGAAGGATGGAAAGCTTTTTGACTTCTGGTCTTTTCTATTACTTTGTAAGACAGCTTCACAATTGATAGTTCTAAAAACCATAAAAGAAATTTCCAGGACATAGTCTGCATCTTAGTTTTTAGATATCAGACCATTTAAAATAAATACCTGCAATACCCATCTGTAGGATATGTAAATTCATACAATCAATATTCCCCATAACATTGAAGAAAAAATGTCCCACTAACAGTATATTCTCTTTCAAGAAGTGTAGCTTGTATTGAAAGCACTTTTACATTTTATTTTTCCTAAATGCTTAAATACCATAACAAATGCTTGGTTAATTAATAGTTATCTAGTGTGGCCACTTTAAACTTCACAATTTACATGCAAACCTCTCTCATGGTTGTGTATTACTCTCTTCAAAACAGTTGAATGGGATAACAAAGGATCAAAAATACATAAAAACAGGTTTATTTCATGGTGGACCATAAGAAAGAGTTTGTTATAGCCAAGTTAATTAAATGTTGTGCCACGCTATAAAGTTTATGGACCCAATTTAATATTGGAAACAAAGTCTTAAAGGCCTCATATGGACCATCTTCTGCCTTTAAAATCTTTGCTGGACACATTCATGTTTTTTAGAAAACAGCAGCAAATTAACAACATGATAAAGAAGTCTTCTGTCCAAAAGAAAAGCATGTCTACAATGTCTTGCATCAACATAAAGGCCATTAGCACCCAGAATCAATCTGATTATTTTGGATTATTATTATTTTCACAAACCAACAATTCACCCAAGCTTGTACGGTAGTAACTGAAGCATGAAGGCTTCTGAAGTAGTCTGAAATGAAACATCACACATATTTGTTTCCAGGACCTCCTAAAACATCTGATAAAAAAGCAAAATATATGAACTAGGCTCCCAAGCTTTTCTCTTTAAATTGTAACTAAAAGCATCAGCTGGAGTGACCACTTTTTCAGATACAAACATCCAAGGCATTTTACTAAACAGGGACAGGCCTCAAACCTTTTTCTCTGCTTTGTAGATTCTCTCTCCAAATTCCCTCTTCTACATTTCATGTGGTTCATTGGTTTACCACAACCAGTGTTTTTCCTACAAAAAAAAAAATCCAAATCATTATTAGTTAGAAGCAGCACTGCCAAACATTGCTGGCTTTGTCTCACCTGTGGCTGATTTATTTACAGCCCAGCTGATAAGGAACAACGCTTTGTAAAAGACAAAAATGCTCACTTGAGGGATGCAGGAAGTGCCCTGGCTTCTGTGGCAGGCTATTGAGTTGAGGAAAAGGCTTCTGCAAATCTGAGCCTAGAGTTAGTATAAAACCATGGACTGCCAGTAAAGAAGACAACAGAGAAAAGGGTGATTTTAAAAAATAGAAAAAAAATAGTTTTCACAAATATCCTTATACTTTAAGGCATCTTTTCAAGGTTAAAAAAGCACCTTATGTTTCCATCTGTAGGCAATACAATTTCAAATCAGCATTGAATAGTAGAGGTTTATTTGTTTGCCGTTGACAAGAGTGCAAAGCTAACCTATCTAAACATTTAACTGAGGTTATACTTAATTATAAGATTAACAATCCCCTAAACTGACATGATGAAGCAGTACTCATAAATGAGTCTTACAGGTTTGATAGGCCTGTAAGGTCATAAAGTATGATATAAATGTGAATGACAAGAAAAATTACATGTGACACTTCCTGCATGAGAAATGAGTTAAATAAATGTTTGTGACGATCTGAAAACTTTTTCAAGATATATGGGAGTATGAACTAGGGATACAAAACTAGATTAATGCTAGTAAATCTTTAAGCAAGAAAGAGGAAAGCTAATCAAATGAGAACTTCTCTTTTTGGAAAACAGTGTTAGCAAAATAAAAGTAACTGAGGTAAAGTATAACACCAGGTAACAGATCACATTGTTTATTCTGTATGAATTATGCAAAAAATCAGAGAAAAATTCCATTACATTTTTTTCTGTGTGCAGTATCTTGGGAATTTTGTCTAAAGAAAACAGACTTTATCTATTTGCCAAGTGCTTTCAGTAAATTCTTTTAATACACCTTAGTGATAAGATTTGCAAATTGTAATCAAGATCTGGTGTGTTCTTTCTTTTGTTTATTTTCTTTACTGCTATGTAAACACTGAGGAAGCTGTGTAAGGACTTCATAAATTCTTATTAATAAACACATACTTTGGGGTCAAATCATAGTCCCACTGAAGACAATGGAGTTTTACCATTAACCTCAGCTGAGCTATGATTTGGTCTTTAAGGCTTTATCTACACGGCAGGGTTTTTGCACAAGACATTTTTTGCAGAAGAGATCTTCCGCAAAAACTTCTTGTGCAAAAGTGCATCCACACCTCAAAAGCAATGTGCTTTTGCATAAAAGAGCATCCATACTGCATGGACACTCTTGTGCAAGACAATTCTGAGCACCCGTGCTTTTTGTGATAGGTGCTTTTTGTGCAAGAAACCCCTGTTGAGCATTTACACACACCTTTTTGCGCAAGAGTTCTTGCACAAAAAGAAGTTATGCCTTGTAGAAGGAGGTATACCTACACCGCAAAAAGCCCTGTGTTCTGTCGATTGACTGTAGATTTTCTTGCACAAAAGCAGGCTTGACATGTGGACGCTCCACAGGTTTCTGAGCAAAAACAGCTGATTTTGCGCAACAACCCAGTAGTGTAAACATAGCCTAAATAAAAAGCTGTTATTACTGATTGTGAACTTCATGTAAGCAACATTACTATTAGATTAGGTGCCCAAATAAGTTAATTTCATACAAAACTCTCTTCCAAGAGGCATAATTTCCAAGATACTTCTAAATCTTTCATGCTTGACCTGTACCCATTACTGCTGCTGCTGTACAGCATACAAGGGGATGGTGGGAGAATTTGGAAGTTTCTAGTCTGGAAGAGAGAAAGCTTCAAGGCTATATCTACACTAGTAGGTTTTTGCGTAAAAACAGCCATTTTTGCACAAAAATCGGCGGAGTGTCCACACCTCAAGCATGTGGGCTTTTACCGGTAGAGTTATTCCTCTCCCCACAAGGAATAATTCCTTTTTGCACTACAGTTTTTGGGCCAAAAGGCAATATGGATGCTCCGGGGGAGGGGGGTTGCGCAAGAAACCCCTATCGGAAAAAGCACAGGTGCTCTGATGGCCATTCTGTGAACAGCCATCAGAGCTTTCTTGCGCAAGAGTGTCCATGAAGTGTGGATGCTCTTTTGAGCACAAACACATCACTTTGAGGTCTAGACATGCTTTTGCGCAAGATGTTTTTGCGCAAGAACTCTTCTGCAAAAGGCTTCTTGCGCAAAAACCCTGCAGTGTACGCTAAGCCAAAGAGACCAAGAGAAGCACCCATCTGTTTAAACAAAAGATGAATTTTTGTCTCCTCAGATAAAGCTGCTTTACTCTTCCATGCAGGATACACCTTTTGGTGGAATGTGCCCTTTGGGGTTACAAAGATGGGCTAGCCAATTATTCAGAAGGTAAAGGAAATTGATTAATGGGTCATTTTTGGTGCACTCTGCACTTTTGAATCATAAATTCCACAGAAAACCAGGTAAATGGAGCATAACTTATTAATGAACAGAGTCCTAAATATCAAATGTTCTGCTGTGACTCATCAGCTGGAAAGGTAAAACCTTCATAAGCTGGAAAGGTAAAACCTTCATATCACACTAGTTCTATCATGCTGAGGTGATTTAGGAATATATAAACTCAGCTACCCAGGATTGCAAGATAATCTATAAAACAAGAGGCTGGTTTTAGGTAAAGCACAGTACAGCTGCAATGAAGAATTTGCCAGACCTTCAAACTTTGACCTCCAAAGAAGGTGAGCTTATAGCCCTCACCTGGCTGTGTAAGCCTGAAAGCCCCATTAAGCTTGTGATGTATTGCAAGCCTTACTAAAAGACATCTACACACACTAAATCTCATCACAACGCCAGTGAAAATTCAAACCACTTCTAGTGAGGGATTCAATAAAGCCACTGGGCTGGAAAGTAACTTTAGAATGAGGTCCCTGCGTGCTCCATAATTTCTGCCCTATTGTTGTTATGGGAAACAGCCTCCGGTTTTGAGTGCACTGTAGAGGGACAGATTAATCCGCAAAGCACCAGTTGATTGGACTTTTGTGAGTGCATCTAAAATCTGAAGAAGAGAAAATGGTGACCATGAACTGGACCTCCAAATTGTTCTGGCATGTACTATTTTCAGAAATATTTGGAAAGTGAAAAATAGGGAAGAAAGGCATAAGAGAGAAAAATGTGAGCAACATATATGCTTTTGAAGCATATGAAAGAGGGAGAGCCTGCATAGACCTCAGTTATTCATCCCCATTATCCTTGTGCCACCAACACTCCTGTTTCTGGCATGTTTCCTTCCCTCAACCTACCATCAGGTTCCCCTCACTGGCTCCGTAGCATGTCTCTCCCACTTCCAATAGCTGTAAGAACTTTTACAGATTTCATCTCTCCTTAAGTTCTCTTTTCCTTGGTAATATTGGATTACTTGATGGAGGAATCAGTTGCAGAAGAGACTAGTTGTCCATTGGTTCTGGCATCCTGTTTCTGACCAAGCTTTTTGACCATGGCAAAAGCTTCAGAGGAAAATACAACAATCTCTGTAGCAGACCAGAGGTCTCCAACCTTTTTAACCACAAGATCACTTTTCAATTTAAGTGCAATGTAAGATCTACCTCAAACCCAAAACACCCTTGCCCCACTTCTTTCTCACCCCTTCTTTGAGGCCCTGCCCCTGCTCCACCCCTTCTCTGAGGCTTTACCCTGCTCACTGCCACCCTCTTTTTCCTCCATCCTCATTCACTTTCACCAGGCTGGCGTAGAGTTGGGATGCAGGCTCTGATCTTGGCCCAACGAGTTTGGAGTGTGGGAGGGGCTCGAGGCTTAGCCCAGAGTGGGGAATTGGGGTCCAGGAGGGGGTTCCGGGTGCAAGCTCTGGAAAGGAGTTTGGGTGCTGGGGGACTCAGCTCTGGGGCAGGAGGTTGGGTGCAGGATGAGGTTCAGGGCTGGGACAGGGGTTGAGGAAGCAGGCTCTAGCTAGGGGGTGAGGAAGCAGGCTCTGAGACAGCTTTGGGATGGTGGAGCAGTGGGGTTAAGTCAGACTTACTTCTGCCCTGGCTCTGCACCACTCCTGAAAGCAGCTGGCATGGACAGCAATGACTCCATGACGCTATGTGTTGTCCCTCATCTACAGGCACTAAGTCCACAGCTGCTACTGGCCACGGTTCGTCATTACTGATTCATGGGAGCTGCAGGAATGGTGTCCGCAGGCAAATACAACATGTGGGCACCCCTTGCTCTGCCTTTCTCAGGGGCTGCAGGGTCATGCCAGTTACTTCCAGGAGCAGCAGTTACCACAAGGATAATGACTCCAGCCACGACAGGTTAGGCATTTTAGAACGCACTATTCAAAGAATTAAATTTAAGCATAAGAGAGATGAAAATTATGAAATGCACAGTCCTGGGGCAGCTAATATTGCCATATTGCCACTGAGAGGCAATGGAATGCGCTCTGAAAGGAGATCTGTGGAGCTTAGGAGCCTCAGACAGCACTGACCCAAGGGGCCAGAGTGACAGCACCATGCAGCCTTCTGATAGGACCATGCTTACCATTTAACTCTGGACGGTGCCCCAGGGAATTGTCGGGCAACCACACAAGAGTTTCAGCTTGATGCAGCTCCAGATTTCACCTCACCTGCCAATCCCCTTGCTGGTCTTCAATCCTGACGCCCATCTCTTGCCTACTGGTTTTAGAGCTCAGAGCTCTTCTCACCTTAGCTTGCTGACATTACATCATGACTTCACCATAATTCCATAGCACCAGCCCAGCAGTAAGCCACATGTCTCAATGCCTGCGCCTTTGTCCCTTATAATATCTTCTTATGAACCCAACAGAAGACCCTCCTGTCAAGCGTCTGGGCAAAATACACTCCATGAAAAACTGAACTTCTTCAAGGACTATCAAGTAGGGCAAAAGCTACAGACAGTTGGCAACAGCCAGACTGAAAGAGACCAGCAGCAAAATCTTTGCCTTACTGCAGTTTGCCCATTGACATTAATGAGAAGTTTCAGACTAAAATATTATTTTTAAGCTCTGTCCCATTCAGAACTTGACTTTATCCTTCTCAGCGACTGCCTAAAAATATATTGGATATAAAAAGCTTGATTGGAATAAAGATTAAAATGTTCCTGGGGAACTGTACAAAGTCAACAATAATGATCAAATTTTTAACACTTTCCTACCCAGCTTATTTACGTGTATCCAACATGGATTCAAACTCTTTCTTCTGGTGACTGTTGCCACAGTTAAGTACTCCTAGTGTTGAGTGTGTTTTACACAGAGGCTAAGTCTACACTGGCATGATTTTGCGCAAATACTTTTAACGCAAGAGTTTTTGTGTTAAAAGTATTTGCACAAGAGAATGTCTGCACTGGCATGTGCTTTTGCGCAAGAGATGTGTTTTTGCACAAAAGCATCCATGCCAATGTAGACGCTCTCTTGCGCAAGAAAGCTCTGATGGCCATTTTAGCCATCAGGCTTTCTTGCGCAAGAAATTCATGTTGCCTGTCTATACTGGCCTCTTGCGCAAGAACACTTGTGCAAGAGGGCTTTTTCCTGAGTGGGAGCATCATAGTTCTTGCGCAAGAAGCACTGGTTTCTTACATTAGAACGTCAATGTTCTTGCGCAAGAACTCCCCGCCAGTGTAGACAGGTGGTAAGTTTTTGTGCAAAAGCAAATGCTTTTGCGCAAAATCTTGCCAATGTAGACACAGCCAGAGAATTTTAAGAACTCCCTTAGATTGTGCAGTGGTACTCTTTAGTTATCTGTGGCCAGCTAGCCAAGTAAACTTCAATGGATTTATGCACAAAATAAGTTCACTACATCTTAAAGCCTCAGATTATGAGGGGCCTCTAAATACAAAAAATTACTAATTTTTTTTTTAATGCTATGGGGTCTCTTAAACTTGACATAGTTTAGGGCAATCATAGGTGTGCTGCAGAGAACAGAGTTCAAAATGGCCACCCTTAAAGGGGCAGGCAACCTTTTTTTTTCTCTCAACAAAAAATCATTGGTGTTCCGCATAAAAGAAGTTATTGTTTGGTGTTCTTTGGTCTTAAAAAGGTTAAGAAACACTGGTTTAGGGCATCAGCATATCTTAATCCTGCCCTGTAAGTAAAATGTGCTAGCTAATCAATATTTGTGGTGACCAAGGTATTTCCTGAAAGGAAGCACACCAGGGAATGATGCAAGCATTGAAATTACCATACCTATTGCCTGTAGATAAAATGCACAAGTGTTTTGGTACCACCATTCTATCTATGCTCCTCACATCCCCCAGCAAGACGGTGACAGGGAAGCAAGAAGGGATAAGTTATATAACTTCAGAATGCTGAACCGTCCATCTTGTTCAACAAAAGAGCAGTTTAGTAAATTCCCCACATCTCCAAAGTCAAATAGAAATTCACTAGCTGTTGAAAACAAACAATATTTGGAGAGTGCAGGAGAGGGAGGTGGCCATTATCCCTATAGCTGCACAGCACCTGTACTCTGCCTATGCATAGAGCGCTTTACCCTTTCAAAAATGGCCAGAAGAGGATTGTTTGACTTACAAGGGGCAAGGAGCAGCAGAGAGAGAGAGACAATTCCCATGGCCCTGCCACGCCAACCTGAATTAGGAAACCTTTTTTTGTTTTCACCAACTCTTTTAATTTCTCCTCATGTTTCCGTGGAAGAAGCAGCCTCCATCAATCTAAAAGGAGTGATGGTGAATATTGAAGGGAGAAAGCTTGGCAGTATTCTTTGAATAGTTCTGTGTTTGTCAAGCTGCCCAAGTACTACTTGGGTCATCTCATGGATATTTAGGAGCTTATGCATTTTAGAGCTGGTCAGGGTGCATTAATTCCATCTCAGTCGCGCTTGGGATATATTATAGAATTGGGCAAAAAATAGGACACAAAACTTGTTTCCACTAGAACTTTTATGAATGTAGATTTGGGTCAATTGTGCCAAATTCATTGAACTGATCTGGTAGAAACCTCCCCTTATTTCCCCCCAAAAAAGTAAAAAAGATTTCTCTGATGTTTCTGAAATGTTTTGATTTTTTTTAAATCAGCTTGCTCCTTTTCATTTTAAAAACATTAAAGAAACTCAAAATGAAACATTTTGTTCAGTCTGAAACAATGTTTCAACTTTTCAGTTCTCAACAAAATATGAACACTTTTTATTCCAAGCCTACCCAAATTTTAAAATAAGGTTTTTCAAAATGTCCAGTGAATGAGAAAAAAAAAATCAGTTTTAATTATGTTCATGGTCTCACAAAAGAAATAAACAGAATTCCACTATTCACATTCTCCAGTAGTCAGCTGCCTAGTCACAGCATTTTAAGACAGATGTGCTCAAGCACATGTCTTGGAGAAAGCAGCTCCTACACATCTACCTTTGGTACATTTTAAATGCTTTTATGAACTTTGCCTACCTTCACAGCTTTCTTATAAAATTAATGCACTGGTCAAGTGCTATGAATAACCTTGTCAGTGAAAACCAATTTCTTTATCGTCACAAACATCATTAATTTTGCGTGTGTGCGCGCGCACACTTAGAATAATAGCTTTTCTACAAACCAAATGGGGAAATGTGTTAATGTATTTCCATGGGCAAAGCTTGAGAACATTGTAAATTACCTTGATTAATGGACTTTGGAATTTAGTTATCCATTTGAAAAAACTTCAGGCCTTCAGCAGGCCCAAATAAAATGGTTTAGTCCTCAGAAAGTGAACACACAATTTTACAGCTTTTTGGAGGTGATTATTTATGTCTGTTCAATTTTCTCAAACAAATTGTTGTTTGGAATAAGGGCTTACAGAGAGTCCATTGTCATTTCATTTGATAAGTCACAGACACTGCTGTGACAGTTTGGATTACAGAAGTCCCCAGGGACGGATACCTATCATACTATTGAGCCAAGCCTATATGCCCTTTAAGGAACCACACCATCCTATCCTCTGGGACAGAAGTTCTAGTCTCCTCCAGCCAAAGCACAGATTTGAGGTAACAGCAGAGTAACAGAGACACTGAACCCATTCAGCTCTCGGAAGGCTCAGCTATAAGGCCATAGACAGCACCCAGAAATACAGCCCTAAAGAAAGGACCAAAACCCCAAATAAATCCATCTTACTTTGTATAAAAGTTTTATAGAAAGCTTATAAGATGCTTTACCTTTATCAATGAAGAGAGAGAGGCACAGTTGTTGCTCCTTCCCACCGCTTCCTGTACCCCTTCATCCCAGTAATAGTTATTTACACTGGGCTTGATAATAAACCAAAGGGTTTTTATTATTAAGTATAAAAGTAGAATTTAAGTGATTGCAAGCGAAAACAGGCTGATCAAAGTATGTTACTAAGCATAAGCAAACCAAACATGCTAATTAAGGGTACGTCTACACTACAGGACAAAACTGAATTAAGATATGCACCTTCAGCTACGTTAACTGCGTAGCTGAAGTCAAAGTAGTTTAACTTGGCTTTTGGTGCTGTCTACACTGCAGGAAGTCAAAGGAAGAACACTCTTCCTTTGACTTTCCTTACTCCTTGTGAAAGCAGGGTTACTGGCATCAACTGGAGTGGCTCTCTCACTTCGAATTAGCCGTCTTAACTAGATTGTTAATTCAAACCCTGGAAGATCCACAGTGGCAGCTTCGATTTTTTCTTAGTAGTGTAGACGTACCTTAAGTCTAGTACACTAAGAGAAATTGTTTCAAAATATTTTCCTTATTCTTATTCCAGGTAAAATTCTTCAAGACAGAGTTGATTTTTTTTCTGGCCTTGGTCTACAGCTTTTTACAGTTCTTTAGAGTTCTTTGTTTTCATGTTTCTTCATGTTCATCCTCTTAAAATGGGGAGTCAATTTAAAAAGCCATCTGAAGACAAAAGATTGGTTGCTTTCCATTCCTTAAATACTTTCCCCAGGGCAGGAATGCTTTGTTTTATCTCTCCAAACCAATGGAAAAATACCAGTTTAAAGGTGGATTCCAGCTCTTATTATGTTGAGCACCGCACCATTAAGTTTCCTTAAGTACCACTAATGGCTTTCACTAGAAGACTTAGATTAATAAGACAGGTCTACACTTCATATTTCTAACTTCACATACAAGAACAATACATGCACAAAAATAAAACATACATATTCAGCAGATTGTAATTTTAAAAATGATATGTTGCATGATGCATTTTGCCTAAAGCATCTTTGAAATATGCATATTCATAAGCCAATTTTCATAAAGTAATGGAGGGGGGCATGATAATCACTACTAACTTTAAGTAAAGCCTTATTCTTCATGCAGTCCCAATGATTTCAACAAACACTGGTTGTGTGAAGGGGAAGCCTGACCTTCAAGTAGTGCTGTAGTCAAATAATTCTTACATTGATGGAAGAGGGTTTTTCTCCTTGATGTATTTAAATTCAGTTCCCCAAAAGGTGACAGCTAGGTCAAGAAGGTAACTCGCTTCAGTAGAGATTAATTTAACTACTCGCTCAGGGTGCAAAATTTCACAGATTTAAGCACTGTAGCTAGGTTGATCTAATTATTAAGTATAGTCCAGGTTTCACACTAAAAACGTGTCCTGGTAAAATTTTGAGCAATGCTGTTAAGAACCACTCCTTGCAAGTCTCCAAACTGACCACAGGCTCACAAATGAGCGGTGTGCTGCTGCACTTGTCATTTCATCCCCCAGAACCAAGGCAACGCATAAGTTCTCATTCTGAGCCCACTGATTGGCTCTATTGTGCAAGTCATGCGGTTCAGTGACAATGGAGATTTCAATATTCTTCAGGATTAACCTGTCATCCTCATTCCTCAACCCACAACTTTATATCCCCATTTTTATACAGGCAACAGATAATCTTTGCAAAAGAGGGTGCAACATAAGTGCGCAGATACATAGGCATGCGCTAGTTCCCAACTGTAACTCCCTGGTCAGTGGGTTTTACCTGTGCATCCTCCAGTCAACAGAGGATGAGAATCTATTGGAGCCCCATCCAAGACCCTACATCTTTAGCTCAACCTGTGTGTGATGGATTTACTGGGTGCGAGCACCCGCTCTCGCCAGAGCAGGGGGATTCAGTGGACCCACCATCAGGGTTTGGATCTCGGGGTCCAATCCCTAGTGGTGGAGTTCGCAGGTGTGATAACCCGTTGCTGGATCGGCAAGGGGCCTCAGCAGACCCACCGCCACGTCCCCATTAAGGGTCCTGGGGTACTATCCCCGATAAGGGTTCTGGGGTTCTACCTCTGTTAAGGGTTCTGGGGTTCTATCCCCTAAGGCCTGTCTTGTACGAGCAGCGGTCGCCCGTACCATGTCCGGAGTCACCTGACTCCCAGGAGCTCCAGCCTATTGGGGCGAGTTGAATAGGTTGAGAGTGGAGAGCGGGGAGTAGGTGACCCGGGCCCACCCTTTCCACTGGGTCCCAGTCCAGGGCCCTAAGTGGAGGGATTAGCGTGTTCCCTCCATGACTGGCAGGGTTGATCCTTGAAACTTGCCTGCCCACGGGCACCAGAAGCACTGTGCCCCGGGCTTCTTCCAGTCCCCATCCTTTGCTAACCCGCTGTAGCCAGACAGACCCCCCCTCACCTCCCATCACATCCATCTTTGCTTGCCTGGAAGCATACAGGGCACACAGAGCAGTAAAATCAGCATAGTCTTTGAAAGCCTTGACAGGAGGCCCAGATATGCCAGCTCACCCAGTGACCCTGGACAACTGTAAGCAGAGATAAGAGGGTGGTCGAACTAATCGCTGACCAAGAGGCTGCCAAGTAGTGCCCTTGTCTGAAACCCATTTTTATACGAACACACACTCCTCCGGGGGGAAGGAATCTCCCACCCAGTAAAGAATGTCCAGTACTCACAATTTAGTTCTCTCTCTTACAAGTGTAAATTAAATTGAAACTCCCTTGTAAGAACTGGTATCACAAAGACGGACCAACATAAATTGACATCTTAGATAAGAAAGAGGATACGGGCCCCTATGGGTATAAAGATGGGTCCAGCAGCACACTTACTCTGAATGTCAATCTACCATCTATCTGCTGGTCGGGTTAGGTGTTTGACCTCCCGAGGTTCCACGGGGACGCCCACCTCGTATTCGTCTTTCCTAGGAATTGAGGGACCGACCCTGGCCTGATACGCTAGAGTCGAGAGACACAGAAGGGGGTAAAAATTGTACCTGGATGTGGTCCTTTGTCTTAAGTGTACACATAGACTTAGAGCTCTTTAAAGATTAAGCTATCACTTGGTGCCATTATTTCTATTTTCTATCTTTATTTTCTTTGTAACCATTTTTAAGATCTACATTTGCTAGCAGTTAAGAAATAGAGCAATAGCCATTGTAACCATATGATTTATAAGCTTCTTTAATAAACCTGTAACTGTTTAAGCTTTAACCTGACTCCTTCAGTTGCTGTAACAGAACCAAACACAATTTAAAAGAACTCCAGCAGGTCATAAGGGACAGATACAGGCAGAGCTGGGCATTTGGATCGTGTCGCTTCCAGGGGACAGATCTGTAGGGGCATCTCTCAGCCTTCCCTAGGCTGCCCACTGCTAAGGGATCATGTATCCTAGCAGTCAAAATCTGAGGTGTAATAAGCTTTCCCTGTTGGCTGCCCACTGCGAAGGAACCTGGTCCTAGCGGTCAAAGACACAGACGTTAAACTTCTCGGGGCACCCGTCGGTCTTCCCTAAGGCTGCCTGCTGCGACAGGACCTTGAGTCCCAGCAGTTGAAGACTCGGGTGTAACATACACACACAACCTGCCCTGACCATCGGCTGACACCCGCCTGCAGACCCGACTCAGACACTCACCTTTCCCGCGTCTTCAGACATGTCAAGTTGGTGTCCTGGAGGCCACAGCATTGCTCCTTCATTCCTCCAACTGGGTGGGATGTTCACCTTCCCGAGGAGGGGTCGGCGGCTCCTCCCTGAGCCCCCGCTAGACAGCTTGCCCGTCCGCTTTTCAAGCGGCCCGGGGAGAGACGCCGTGCGGGGAAGCCCCGCTCCCCTGGCGTCCTCACGCTCCGGGACGCCTTGCCTGGGGTAAGGAGCTCTGCCCCTCATTCCTCCCTGAGCCATGTAGCCAGAACATCCCTCAGGCATCCGGTCTGTGCACCACCACCGGGTCTGGCCCCACCTCCTATGCGGTGGGGCCATGCGCCTTCCACCACGCTGGGTCTCGGCCCTGCCGGGGCTGTCCCAGCCGCCTGCGCTGCCGATCCACCCTCTTGGCCCCGGAGGGGGAGAGGTCCCCCCTGGGCAGTGCGGACCCCGCTGGGTTCATCACACACCTCCCCCCTTTGAAGTGACTCGCTCGGGGTTGGCTCCTGCTCCCCTATTTGCGAAAAGAAGTCCACGTTTTGATGTGAGACCCTAAGCCGGTGAATCACCTCAAAACAGTACGGTTGGAGGACAAAATACTACCGCATAATGCGGGCATTCGTGTCCTTCATTGAATTCAACCACACTAGCGGGGCGTGATCGGTTATCAGTTTAAATTTATTACCCCACAAGTAATATCTTAGTGCGTCCACCGCCCACTTTACCACTAGGGCTTCTTTCTCTATGGTGGCATAGCTTCGCTCTCAGGGTAGGAGATTCTGACTGAGGTACAGGATGGGGTGTTCCTCTCCCCAGTGTTCCTGTGCCAGTACTGCACCTAGTCCCACATCGGAGGCTTCTGTATATAGGAGAAAGGGCGTATCGAAATCGGGTTGAGTCAGTACCGGGGCCCCCGACAGTTTTTCTTTTAACATCCGGAAGGCTAGCTTGGCTTGCAGGTTCCACCGCACTCTCGTTGGCTCCGTGTTCTTTGTCATCTCGGTTAGGGGCGCCGCCAAAGTGGTAAACTGCAGCACAAACTTCCTATAATAACCCGCAAGCCCCAGGAACTGCCGTATTTGTTTTTTTGTGGTCGGGGCCAGGTAGTCCTGCAACGCCTGAACCTTGCTACAGAGCGGCTTCCGTTTGTCTCCGGCCTCCCCAGTATAGCCTAAATAGAAAACCTCCCTCTGCGCAAAGTGACATTTTTTTGGGGTTGCCGTGAGACCTGCCTTACCTAAGGAGGCGAGTACCTTCTCCAAGTGTACCAGGTGGTCCTCCCAGGTCTGGCTGTAGATGACAATGTCGTCTATATACGCAGCCGAGTATTCGTGGTGGAGTTTCAGCAACCAATCAATCACCCGCTGGAAAGTGGCGGTGGCACCGTGGAGAATGAAGGACATGGTCATGAAATGGAACAGTCCGAATGGGGTGGAGAAGACGGTCTTTTCCCTGGCTTCGGGTCCAACCTTATCTGCCAGTATCCTTTTGAGAGATCTAGAGTTGATATATAGGTGGCCTGCCCTAGCCATTCCAGGAGCTCATCCACCCTTGGGATCGGATATACATCAAAGCGGGATATAGAGTTGACCTTCCAAAAATCGATGCAAAAATGGGTTGACCCGTCGGACTTCGGCACCAGAAAAATCGGGCTCTGCCATTCACTGTTAGATTCCTCTATCACTGCCCAGGGTCGCAATAGTTGGATCTCCTTCTTCACCGTATCCTACAATTTCCAGGGCAACGGTCGAAGGGGTTCTCGCACGGTCTTGCCGCTCTCTGTAATTATCCGGTGTACTCCCAGGGTTGTCCATCCAGGCCGAGCTGTGAGGATTTCCTGGTACCGCTGTAGGATACCTCTCAGCTGTTCTTCTTGCCGGGTCATCAGCTCGGTGTCTAGGTGGACCCCTGGCATTTCCTCTTCGTCCCCGCCCCATCCCCGAGTCCATCTCCCTCTGAAGGTGGTGCGATTATCAGGGCCTCCCGAGGGACCCACTTCTTCAGCAGGTTAATATGGAAAACTTGGGTGTCTCGTTGGCGGCCTGACAGCCTCACTTCATAGTCCACCTCGCCTACCTTCTTGACCACCTCAAAAAGTCCTTGCCATTGTGCCAGCAGCTTGGACTCCTGTGTGGGTAATAGGAGCATTACCCGGTCCCCGGATTGGAACTCTCGTTGGTGTGCGTTGGCATTATAATACTGTGCCTGTCTCCCCTGGCTTTCCTCCAGATTCAAGCGTGCATATTCCCCGAGATGGCTTAGCTTCTCATGCAGTTGGGTAATATACTGGATGGTCCCGCATCCAGTCATGGGTTGGGTCTCCCACCCTTTCCTCAGTAGGTCTCCCTTGGGATGTATTAGGCGAGGTATTTCCAGTAGGGATAAGGAGGTGTTAGTGCCATTATACAAGGCATTGGTGAGACCCCATTTGGAATACTGTGTGCAGTTCTGGTCTCCCATGTTTAAGAAGGATGAATTCAAACTGGAACAGGTACAAAGAAGGGCCACTAGGATGATCTGAGGAATGGAAAACCTGTCTTATGAAAGGAGACTCAAGGAGCTTGGCTTGTTTACTTTAACCAAAAGAAAGTAAGGGGGGACATGATTGCACTTTTTAAATATATTAGAGGGATAAATACCAGGGAGGGAGAGGAATTATTTAAGTTTAATACCAATGTGGACACAAGAACAAATGGATATAAGCTGGCTAGTAGGAAGTTTAGACTTGAGATTAGACGAAGGTTTCTAACCATTAGAGGAGTGAAGTTCTGGAACGGCCTTCCAAGGGAAGTAGTGGGGGCAAAAGATCTATCTGGTTTCAAGATTAAACTAGATGGGTTTATGAAGGGGATGGTTTGATGAGATAACAGGATCTTGGTAACTAATTGAGCATTCATTATCAGTGGGAAATAGGTCAATGGAGGGATGATAGGAGTTACTATAGAGAACTTTCTGGGTGTCTGGCTGATGAGGCTTGCCCACATGCTCACGGTTTAGCTGATCGCCATATTTGGGGTCGGGAAGGAATTTTCCTCCAGGGTAGATTGGCAGAGGCCCTGGAGGTTTTTCGCCTTCCTCTGTAGCATGGGGTACAGATCACAGCTAGAGGATTCTCTGCATCTTGGAGTCTTCAAAGTATTTGAAGGCTTCAATATCTGAGATATAGGTGAGAGGATTATTCTAGGAGGGGTGGGTGAGATTTTGTGGCCTGCACTGTGCAGGGGGTCAGACTAGATGATCATAATGGTCCCTTCTGACCTTAAAGTCTATGAGTCTATGAGGTCCAAGATTCCTCGAGGGCGTCGTCCATATAGCAACTCGAAGGGGGAAAAGCCGGTAGATGACTGGGGGACCTCTCGCATGGCGAAGAGGGGGCCTGGGAGCATTTGGCCCCATTCCCAGGGATCATCCTGCACGAACCTTCTCAACATCCCTTTTAGCGTCTGGTTGAAGCGTTCAAGGAGTCCATCGGTTTGCGGGTGGTACACAGAGATCTGCAAACGCTTGATTTTCAATATCCGGCACATCTCCCTCATGACCCGGGAGGTAACATTCGTTCCTTGGTCGGTTAGAATTTTCTGGGGTAACCTGACCCTCGAGAACATTTTTTACTAATTCCCTGGCTAAGGTAGGGGCCCGGGTGTTCCTCAGGGGGACGGGCCCGGGGTAGCGGGTTGCGTAATCGAGGACTACCATTATATACCGGTGTCCCCTTCCGGAGGGCTCCAGGGGCCCCACTAGATCCAAAGCCACTCATTCGAATGGCACTGCAATTATTGTCAAGGGCACCAAATGCGCCCTCAGTACCCGGGCTGGGGCGGTCTTTTGATGCTCTGGGCATGACTCATAAAAGTCCTGCACAGCCCGGAACACTCCTGTCCAATAAAACCTTTGTAGCACTCGGGCTAACATTTTTTCCCGTCCAAATGTCCAGAACAGGGGTTTGCGTGCCCGAGTTCCAGTACTTCCCGGCAGAACCGCGCCGGGACCACTAACTGTTTCAGTTCTCCATCCCCTTTCTCCCCCGTCACCCGGTACAAGCGGTCATTCAGTACCTGGAAGTGGAGTCTTTGAATTTGGATGTCCTGAGTCCCCTCCAGCTCCTCGGGCATTATAGCCTGGTCCCAAGCATTTTGGAGCATGGGATCCTGTCTCTGCTCCGTCACGAAGTCCGGGGCCGACTCCACCTCCAAGCAGGATGCTCCACCTGTTGGGCCTCCCGGTGCTTTTTTCTCAGTGCTTTCATGGGTCCTCTTCTCCACGCTCTGTCGGCCTTAGTTCTGTAGTAACTGCCCGAACCCTGGCCAATCCCATCCGACTAACACAGGGTAGGGCAGCGTCGCAGACTTCCCTACTCTCCATACCCGATCTTGGTCGCTGCCTGTTATTCGGACCCAGACTGTCAAGTAGGCTTTCACATGCCCGTGGCGCATCGCATCCATACCGGTTCCCCTTCCGGCCACCCTCGGGGCACTAGGTCGGCCCACACCAGGGTCACTGTCGAGCCCGAGTCTACTAGGGCCTCAGTCCACTGGCCTTCTACCTTTAATTTACTGATAGCCTGATCCCTCCCCAAACCAGGGGCAGGATTGGGGCCGGCCCGCTTGTCTCGGCTTAAGGTGCAGTCCATGAGTGGGCAGTCCCGCTTGAAATGCTCTTCTTGACCACACTGGAAGCAGGGCCCCTGAGGGCCTGGCCTCATTTCCCTCTGAGCCCCTTCTGGCTTCTCTGGGGCCCTGGCAGGCCATACAGTTGTTGTCCCAACGCTGGTGGGTACCTTGGGGTTGTCCCTTCCCTGTGGGCTTGCGTTGGGGCCTCAGCCTCCCTACCTTCGGGCCGGATAATGCCTCCTGTCTACTGCCTCCTTCCTCCATCTCGGCCGTTAGGTGAGCCTCCATCAAGTTCACCGCCTCGTTAAGTGTCGTGGGCTGGTTTCTTCGCACCCACCTCTGCCCCTCTCAAGGAAGGATGTGTATAAATTGCTCCATTATGACCATCTCCAACACCTGGGTGCCTCTTTTATGTTCTGGTTCCAGCCATCTGGCTGCCCATTCTCAGAGACATTGGACTACCACGCAAAGTCGATCCCCCGTTTTAAACTGTTCTTGCTGGAACCTCTGGCGGCAGGTCTCTGGGGAGTGCCCCAGCTGATCGAGTATCACCTCCCTCACTTTGTGGTAATTCAAGGCATCGCTGACGGACAGGCTACGGTATGCCAGCTGGGCGGGTCCGCTCAAGTAAGGTGCCAACAACGTGGCGTATTGCTCAGGTGGGCCAGTGTGCTGCAGTGGTCACTCGCTCAAATGTCATGAGGAAGGCTTCTGGGTCATCATGGGGGCCTAAGGGCAACCCGGTCCATCCCCGTGACCCGCAGTAACACCCACCAGTACCTCCAACTTCTTCTCAACCATCTGGCACCACTAGTCTTGTTGGGCCGCTAGCTCCCTCACCAGGTGTCGCTGGTGTTCCTGGAATTGAGCGGCTAGTTGCTGGACGAGTTGGGTCTGTTTTTCCTGCTGGGCCCATTGCTGTTGACGCTGACTCTCCCCAAGTCACTCCAGCAAATGCCTCGGCTCCATCAGGTCGGCGGGGTCCGTCCCATCTGTGGCTCTGAACACTCACCGAACGCCTGGTCGTTTGGTCTCTGTGGGTCACAGCGTCACCCACATTCTCCACCAGTTGTGACAGATTTACTGGGTGCAAGTGCCCCCCTTACCAGAGCAGGGGGGTTCAGCGGACCGACTGTCGGGGTTTGGGGTTTGTATCTCGGGGTCCAATCCCTCATGGCAGAGTTCGCAAGTGCAATCACCCATTGACGGATTGGCAAAGGCATTCAGCAGACCCAACGCCATGTCCCCGTTAAGGGTCCTGGGGTCCTATCCCCGATAAGGGTTCTGGGGTTCTACCCCTGTTAAGGGTTCTGGGGTCCTATCCCCTAAGGCCTGTCCTGTATGGGCAGCGGTCGCCCGTACCGCATCCGGAGTCACCTGACTCCCGGGAGCTCCGGCCTACTGGGGCGGGTTGAATAGGTTGAGAGTGGAGAAGGGGAAGTGGGGGACCTGGGCCCACCCTCTCCACCGGGCCCCAGCCCGGGGCCCTAAGTGGAGGGATTAGCGTGTTCTCTCCACAACAGGTGGGGTTTATCCTCAAAACTCGCCAGCCCACGGGCGCCAGAAGTGCTCTGCCCCAGGCTTCTTCCACTCCTCGTCCTTTGCTAACCCACCTGCAGACCCGACCTGGGCACTCACCCTTCCCGCGTCTTCAGGCATGTCAGGTTGGTGTCCTGGAGGCTGCAGCGTTGCTCCTTCGTTCCTCCAACGGGGCGGGATGTTCACCTTTCTGAGGAGGGGTCAGCAGCTCCTCCCTGAGCCCCTGCTAGACAGCTTGCCCATCCACTTTTCAAGCGGCCTGGGGAGAGATGCCATGTGGGGAAGCCCCGCCCCCCTGGCATCCTCACACTCCGGGACGCTGCGCCTGGGGTCAGGAGATCCACCCCTCACTTCCCCCTGAGCCGCGTAGCTGGAACGCCCCTCGGGCGTTCGGCCTGTGTGCCGCCGCTGGGTCTGGCCCTGCCTCCTACGCGGCGGGGCTGTGCGCATTCCACCACGCTGTGTCTCGGCCCTGCCGGGGCTGCCCCGGCCACCCGCACTGCCAATCCGCCCTCCTGGCCCCGGAGGGGGAGAGGCCCCCCCGGGGCAGTGCGGACCCCACTGGGTCCATCACACTGTGTAGACACTCGTGCATTCAGCACTGGAGTTGTCCCTGATTCACATGGTATCTTGAAATGATGATCTAGGTACACCCACTTTGGAGACAAATATACCTCAAATTTTTCCCTTGACAAGTTTTCACATTAATCCATTGACTGGAAATAAGATTGGTCTAATCCTGAAGTATTTTCAAAATGTTTGGTTAAATTAGAACTGTAGGAATGGCCAATACTAGATCAGATTAGTTTAGCTATCCTAGGCCAGTATCTTGTCATGTTTCAAATGCTTCAAAGGAAGTTAAGAGAAACACTGCAGTAGGCAGTTAGGGTGCATTTACACAGCATAGTTATTTTGGAATAATGGCTGTTAATCCGAAATAACTATGCTAGCGTCTACACAGCAATCACGTTATTTTGAAATAATTTCAAAATAACAGAAGGCTTATTCTGACTTCTGTAAACCTCATTCTCTGAAGAATAATGGCTATTCCAATATAGTTATTTTGGAATAGGGGCTGGGTATACGCTCCACTTCTGGGCTACGTCTACACTGGCCCCTTTTCCGGAAGGGGCATGTAAATTTCAGCAGTCGTCGTAGGGAAATCCGCGGGGGATTTAAATATCCCCCGCGGCATTTAAATAAAAATGTCCGCCGCTTTTTTCCGGCTTTTAAAAAAGCCGGAAAAGAGCGTCTAGACTGGCCCCGATCCTCCGGAAAAAGTGCCCTTTTCCGGAGGCTCTTATTCTTACTTCAAAGTAAGAATAAGAGCCTCCGGAAAAGGGCACTTTTTCCGGAGGATCGGGGCCAGTCTAGACGCTCTTTTCCGGCTTTTTTAAAAGCCGGAAAAAAGCGGCGGACATTTTTATTTAAATGCCGCGGGGGATATTTAAATCCCCCGCGGATTTCCCTACGACGACTGCTGAAATTTACATGCCCCTTCCGGAAAAGGGGCCAGTGTAGACGTAGCCCTGCTGTTTTGAAATAGCCCCTCACCAGGACCATTCAAACTTATTCCTCCCCAGTGCCTCCTGGGGCCCTAAACTGAGATAGTATGTCTACATTAAGGAATCCTGCCTCCGACTAATTTTGAGGCTTCCCTCCAGTATAGATGTTCTATTTTGAAACAAGTTATTTCGGAATAACTATTCCGGAATAGTTATTCTGAAATAAATGTGCAGTGTAGACATAGCCTCAGAGAGAATAACCTATACAACACAACATTTCATTCCAATTCCAACTGGATAAAGGTTGGCTAGGCCATGAAAGCATGATTGTTTGTAACCCTTTCTGAATTCTTGGGTTTGTTTTAAATCCTGTGATGTTAGATAGTCTCATTAGAAGAAATAATTATCCAACTCATTTTTAATCAAAGTTTTTCATGTCTGTGACATCTTGTGGCAATGAGTTCCAATGACTGTTTGGACTGGGGTGTATTTCTTTTGTGTGATTTGCATGCATACAGGCATACACACATACACAGTGTAAAACAAGCAGTATAACATTGATTAACATAAAAGCAATACTGGGGACTTAATGTCTTTCAGGGCTTTTTGAAATATAAAATATGGCTAGATTGCAGAGGTTTCAAGACTGACTGTTGTGCATACCCAGAATTATATATATTGAGACACAAAGATATATTCATATGTAATAAAACATGTACTCCTGGCATTTATTGTAGATGGCAACCTGGAAGCATCAGAATCATGAAAAGTAATATAATGAAGGAGTAATGCTTCAGAAAATATCTACTGTTTTGTTGTGGTTTTTGCTTTAACTAACACACACACACACACACACACACACTGGTATAACAACTACTCAGTGGGTTTTGTTGTTATTCAACTGAAATAATCATCACTTCTGGAATGAGATTTTGTGCACTAGATTTCAGCTGGGAACTCAGACGCCTGCAAAGCAGTGTTTATAAATGAAAGTGTCGACACAACTTCAAATATAGTGTCATTAGAAACAGTTATACGGCAGCAAATCTCTAACTGCAAGTCACACTGCAAGATACTGGATTCATGTGTTGTTTGTGTTATCTCTCTCCGGTTTGAACAGCGGTGTTTGTTTGTAGACTATGCTGGGATTAGCCCTTTTATCTTCCCGTGCTTTGTTTCCCAAATGTAGATTTTATTTGCCTGTATCCATCCAGTGTTCCAGAAACTTGTTTTGATCCATTTCTGCATTAGTCATACGTTAACACTTGTGCTCAAACATGCATGTGTCCTATCAGCCGAACAGAATGGGAACACTTATAATTGCCTGCCTACATCTGAAATATTCTGATGTCCAAATGATATCTGATCTTTAGAGTATGAGATTTCTTCAGTCTGTGCTTGTGAAGTCAACGAGCCATCGCTGATGACGGTTTCGCAATCAAAATGGTCTGTTTAGTTTCTTCTTGCCTTAAACCAGACTTCATTTGTCCACACACAGCAGGTACTGCAGTGAAATTTACTCCACTTACAAAGCTTTAACTAGGTGGCTTTTTTTGGTTTCGTTTGGTTTTAAATCAATTAACCTCTGTTTGCAGTTGCTGCAACTAACCAAGGTGGACAAATGGCTGTGCGGTATGCTTAACAACTAGTTCAATCGGCTGTTTAACCCCTTTCCACACATGCCTCTCTGCAGAGCTGGAACCCTGATGTTAAAAGACAGGCTCATGACTCTAGTGTAGCAGCAAGCAAGGAATACAGTAAGCAAAGCATGACTAGGGAGCCTTACAAATTTCAAGATAGCGCATAGTTTAAAACTGGGAAGAAGTTCATTAGAGTACGCAGCCAAAGAATTTGGGACACCATATGCTCCTAATAGCTTCTAGATGGGAGTGTTACCATGTCAAGGAAGGATATAACCAGGCCTCAGTTTACTCCATGGTAGCAAGTTTGTCTCAGCTTGCCTGAAATGTCCACCCATGCCAGAGTAATGCTCCAAAAAAGAAACCAGCCTTTTGCAAGCCTCAGCTCCTTCTCTAAGTCTATGTGAGTCAATCCACCCTTGATTTCCAGTGTTCATCAAAGTTATGAGCCCCCCTGGGTCGCAGTCCACTCTCCGGGATTGTGTAACCTCCTCCCTCACACTTTGCCTTGGGCTGCTGCACAAAGGGCCTGTAGAAAGAAGCGGTTGTCCATTAAACACTTAAACCACATGTCTGCTCCATGTTCGCCTGCCTCTTAGGCCTCCTTTCCTTTTCCATCATTCTGCAGACCTCTGTCCCAAGGCATTCTCTATAAGGTCTGTCTTGCTTCTACCAGCAGCTGCTGCCATCTCTCAAGCTCTCTTCCACTTGCAAAGGAAGGGCGCCTATTTATAACCAGCATCTCTTTTCCCAGCATGCTTTGCTGTCAGCCTACAGTTCACATCCATGCCTGTGTCACCAATAAATCCTAAAATGCTGAACCAGTTCAGTAACAGGATGGTGCCACGCCTGGACCTACCCCGGGAGTGCCACCATTTCCCAATGCAGGGCCTTTTTGTGCATTTTGGGGTAAGCACTTGGAATTCCATGATACTGATGAGGACAGCGACAGCTGACACTCAAAATTAAGAAAATAGTAAGACATTTAAAATCGCTCCTTTTATCGAAGGCTCAGAAAGTGCTATAAGGTGGTGTTTATCAAAGAGGAAACTGAGGTACATCTATTGAGGACAAGATTGTGACCAGTTCTGCATGGGTGTGCAGGATGGGGAATAAGAGATTTCCTCTTCCTTCCCCCACAGACATGAAACAGCAGCAATCACAAACTTTGCCCTCTGCTTTCCATGGTTCTTTATGGAATACACCAATGGGCATTGTTTCTGGGGTTGTCTCTAACAATCCCTTCAAATATCAGCTATTCTCACCGCAAATAACATGCCTGTGAATTTCCTTAGTAGGCTTGTCCTTTGTAAGCTTCCATTGATGCCCCTCTTCTTTGTGAGCCTGTCACCTTCTCAAACTGCACAGTCTGATGACATTGCCTGTAGATCAGGGGCGGGGAAAGTTTTTTGGCCCAGCAGCAGCTGACTCACAGAAAAATCAGTCGAGAGACACACAAAAGTGAGACGCAAAAAAAAAACCCAAAACAAAAACACTTCACTGACTGAGAAGCAGAAAGATGCTTCCCACATTTCCCTTGCACATCAGAGCCTAGGGAGGCCCAGGCTAGTAGATTCTGTGCCCCCTCCCAGGCTTTGGGTAGGGCAAAAATGAGGGGTTCAGTGTGAGGGAGGGGCTGCCAGAAAGCAAGCTTGGAGTGTGGGATTTGGGCAGGAGTGAGGGTTCAGGAGTGTGTCGTGGATTGGTAGGTCTGGGAGGGTGTTACGTTGCAGGAGTGGGATTGGGATGGGAGGACTGGGTGGGAAGTAGGGTGCTGGTGCTCCAGCCCTCCAGGGGAGGGTCCATGAGGTGAGGGGGATGCAGGGCTGAAGTGCCAGCGCTGGCTCGCCAATGCAGGGGTGGAGGGGAGCCCCAAGCCGCGGGGGCCAGATCCAGACCCTGGGCCATAGGTTCCCCACCTTTGGTGTAGACAGTGACAATCCCGTTGCCTTAGAAGAATCAGGTTCTTCTTATTCTCCACTGACATTCCTGAGCTGAGTGATGAGACGGATCAGTATTGGAACAAGGAGCAAACTCGGCATCCCTAGTATAGTGCTGTGCAGATACAAAATTTGTATTTGCATCCGCAAAAATGATCCACAAATATTCGCATCCACATCTGTGAATGCAGATACCCACAGACATAAAGCAGATAGTCACGAACTTGCAGGGTCCTAGATAAAAAATTTATATCCGCATCCATATCCACAAAAATGAGCTGAGGATATCAGTGTTCACACCTGTGGATGAAGATACCCATGGATATAAAGTTGATTTCCATAGACTTGCAGGGCTCTAATTCTTAGTCCTCAGTGCGTACCATCGCCTGCATCCTCAAAACTACATCTGGACAATAGCATTTAAAAAGTACGTGCTTCAGTGTACCTGCCAACTATTCTGACTGGATGAGTCCACCTGGTCAGTTGAATGAGCAATTATCATGAATATATCAATCATGGTAATTGTATGTACAAATTATTCACAATGCATTTTACATGCATAACCGAGTATGTGCAATCGGGGAAAAAAACTATTTTACAAAGTTGTCTGCTCAGTTTGTCCCAACGCTAATACACATATGGAGTGAGCATGACGAGTGGTCTAATGGCAGGAAGGGTAACTTGTATACACTATTTTTCAGCTACAGTTACAGGGCATGGAGGACAAACTATGAAATATGGGGGAAAAATTGTTCATAGAAATGGCTAGATTACAGAATCACTGTGATAGAATAAGAGGCGAGCAACAGAAAGGAGAAGCAGGCAGAGGAGATGAGTGCTTGACAGTGGAACAGGCTCTTTACAATGAAGAATCTGAAGTTGGTATTTTAGAAAGAACCACAAAAATAAAAGTTCCAAAAAAGATATCCAGGAGCTTAACCAAAAAATTCAGGGGGGGGGAGGGGGAGAGAAAAAGAAATACCATCTCAACATATAGTTACTGTTAGTAGCCAAATATGGAGAAGTTACCCAACAACAGAAGGGCAAAATCTGTGCCACTGAAGTCCATAAGAATAAAATAATCAAATCACAAAAACGTAGGATGGGAAGAGACCTAAACAGGTTATCTGATCCAGTTCCCTGAACTAAAGCAAGACTATATGGACCCTTCCTGACATGTTTATCTAACCTGTTCTTAAAAACCTTCATTAATACAAATTCCTCCTTGGAATTACTTCTCATTTCTCATTGTTCCTCCTTGGAATTACTTCTCATTTTCTGCTTAAAAACAAGCACTTTTACTAATACATCCCAGAGTGAAGTTTGTGTTTTGGGGGGTTTGTTCCACCCCCCAAACAGTGTTACTTTGTTCATTCATTTACTCTATGATTTACCAATTACCCCAGATGTTTTTCTGCAGTACTCCTTTATAGGCAGATAGTTCCCATTTTGTATTTGAGCAACTGATTATTCCTTCTTAAATATAGTACTTTGCATTTCTTCTTATTGAATTTCATTCGGTTTGAAACCATTTCTCTAGTTTGTTAATATCTGTATGAATTCTAAGCCTGTACTCAAAAACATAGCAAAATCTCCCAGTTTGGGATAGTCTACAAACTTTATGGCTACATCTACACTGGCACCTTTTTCCGGAAATGCTTAAAACGGAACAGTTTTCCGTTATAAGTATTTCCGGAAAAAGAGCATCTACATTGGCAGAATGCTTTTCCGGAAAAGCCCTTTTTCTGGAAAAGTGTCCGTGGCCAATGTAGACGTGCTTTTCCAGAAAAAAGCCCCGATTGTCATTTTCGCGATCGGGGCTTTTTTGCGGAAAAGAGTACTGGGCTGTCTACACTGGCCCTTTTCCGGAACAGTTTTCCGGAAAAAGGACTTTTGCCCGAGCGGGAGCAGCATAGTTTTTCCGGAAAAGCAGCTGATTTCTTACAGTAGATCATCAGTGCTTTTCCGGAAATTCAAGGGGCCAGTGTAGACAGCTCGCAGCTTAGTCCGGAAAAGTGGCTGCTTTTCCGGAATAAGTGGCCCAGTGTAGACACAGCCTTCAAGTGTACTGTCAAGGCCATTATTCATCTCACTCAACATATTGATCAGAACAAAACCCAGAACCCTACTCAATATACCCTTCCAATTGACTGAACCACTGATAACTATGCTGGATATGGTTTTCAATCAGTTGTGCTCCCACCTTATAGTAGGTTCATCTAAGCTATATTTCCCTAGGCTGTGTCTAGACTACACCTCTCTGTCGACATTTTTTGAGGAATACAGGATCTGTCAAAAAAGGGTTTATTTTCAATAGATCCACATCTAGACTGATGGTTTTTTTTCAGAAAAGCTCGGTTTCCAAAAAAAGCAGCGGACATGTTTTATGCTAATGAAGCATGGGATATTTAAATCCCTGCTTCATTAGGAATTTCAATGTGCCTAATCTACATCTCTCTGTCGACAGAGAGGTGTAGTCTAGACATAGCCCTAGTTTACTTATGAGAAGGTCATGTGACACAGCAGCAGAAGCCTGTTGCCCTTGACTTTAATGGGAGTAGGAATACACTCTGTTATCAGATTTTATGCAGACAATTAGGATTTAATGCTGGCAAAGTAATGTACAATAATCCTTCCTCTTCTCTGCTATTCACACTTCCCCCTCAACAATGACAATCAAAAAAACCAATCCTAATAATTATGTTTCAGCTTAAACTGTGCAGTACAATTGTTTTTAAATCATATCTATGTTGATACTAATCTGCAGAAAGAATGTCATGGCTGATGTCATACAGGATACAAATTTCTACTTGCCATACTTTGTTTTCTATTTTCCATGTCCAGATTCAAAGCTTTAACCTAGTATACAACCTAATGCTCTGATACATTAGGGGTGGGTTCAAAAGTCAGGCCACAGTCTGGATGTGATTTTTACAAATCACAGTAATGGACTGAATTGACACCAGATAGCAAACACCACTCTGCTTTGGGTTTGGGATGAATGCTGGAGCCCAACGCAGACCCCAAATCTGGATGATATTATGACTGTGAATGAATATCTCTATTCCCTGCATTATCTTCTCAACTTTAGTTTGATCCTTGTTCCTCACAAGAATAAACTCTCCACCAAAGTCTATGAAGTTACACTGATGTAAGGGAGACTAAGATTAGGGCTAAGGGATTCAACATAATTAAGAGTTTGGAAAAGAGATAGAGAACAGTTTTCAGATAACTCACTGAAGGACTGGTTTACACCAAAAAGTTACAGCAGTATAGCTACAGGTCTCAACAATGTGAAGAATCCAAACCCCTGTGAGATGTCGTTAAGTTAATTTAACTCCCTCTGCAGACACTGCTAAGCTTCTCCCAGAGGTGGATTGCTTACTGCAGTGGAAGAGCACCACCTGCACCTGTAGGAAATATGTACACTGACACACTACGTGCACCACCACAGTTGTGCTAATGTAGCATTTTAAGTGTAGACACAGTCTAAGATGCATCAGCTGGAAAGAGTGTTGCAGATTTTCTTTCACAGAATTCCATCCTCAAAACACGCCATCAAGATAACAAAGGACGTTGTGCACAGCCTACGAAACGCCATGCACAAAGTTTCATTTCATCAAAATAGATCCTCAATGGGCTACTTATAACCAGAGCTCATGCCACTCTTTTTAATCTAGAGACTTAAGAAAAATGTCTTTTCTATGGATGTGTCTGTGCTATGGGCATACAGACATGGCACCACAGTAAATATCATAATGTGGATGCTCTTTCTACAAGCAACAGACAGGGTTTCCCATCACTTCAGGAACTCTACTGTCTCCAAACAATGGTATTCTGTCAACTTACCTGCATCTCCACTGCCACTTTGGTGAAAACCCCCACATCCCTGACCAACGCAAATTTCACCAATGAAACTGCTTGTGTGAACAGTGCTGTCGGCAGGAGAGTCTCTCCTGCTGTCATAGGTGTACTGCTACAGCAGTGTTACCAATTCTACTATAAGGTCTGTAATGTAGACAAAGCCTTAGAGACTGGCTGGGCATAGCTACAGAGCTATGAGAGGTGAATTTTTCAGACACTTGACTGCCTTTGCTATGTTGACCTAACTTAAGGATAGACCGAGTATAATTAAGATGTTTTGGGGATTACATGCAGCACACTGAGGACATGAGAGGGAACTGAAATGACAAAGATTTTTTCCACAAAAAGGTGAAAACATTCCATGTGTATCTGACATTACTAGTATCAATATCACTTGGGTCCATATTTTCCATAGGTATTTAGGCATTGCTGTGCTAAGTGTTGCAGTGCCTAAGTGATTCAGGAGCCTAGATTTCATTTTCAGAAATGAATCATTTTCAATAGACTGTAGGGTCCTAAGTGATGAAATCACTTTTTAAAATTAGATGTAGTCTCCTAAATCAAGAGAACAATATTCTTGTCTCTTCACTTCTTTGATTTGCACATTTTAGGTCAGAACCTGCTTAGACTAGAATTAGATCCGCAGCGTGTGTGTTACTTATGTGATGCAGAAGAGACAATACCTGCCATACTGATTTCTGAAGTATTTGTAGAAGTATAAATACCTAAGTTGCAAGCCTCTAACGAGTTTGATTTCTTCTTTCAGTCTCAATTTAATTGTTTCGATACACAATGGGAAGAGAAGTTTGACATGATATACAATTCTTTGGCAAGAATCCAATCAGACTAGAAGGTCCCGTTCTGCTCAGAGAATAATAAAAGGTTTTCAATACCTAAAAAAAGATAAGTGAAAGTGAGAGTTGTGAAGAAGTGAATCAATCAATCCAGGTAGCTTAGATACCTAAAAGAAATTAACCTCTCCCCCACTGCCTACATTACAAAAGACTGAAAATCATCACGCAGTTACATTATGATTTTTTGGTTTAACTAATCCACCAGAAACATGACATTTAAACAGTTCTAAAACTCCCATTAAAAAAACCAGGTGCCATGTGAAGGGTAGCATAATTTTTTCCTTACCAAACATCAAGACCAAGACTTTTAAATTATGAGCCTAACTTTGGACTCCTGATTTGTGACCTGAGTTTGTAGGTGATGAACAACCTGCACCTCCCCAACTTCAATGGGAATTGCATAGTGCTCAAAACTTGACCCCAGTCCTGCACTTAAAAATCACTGGGGTTCCATGTAGGCACAGGGATCTCTCTCTTTCTCTCTGAGCAACACGCAGTGCAAGACTGTGACCTCATTAAGGGCAGAGCTACTTGAGATGTGCCACACTGGTGCAGCTGCAGTGCATTTGGTGACAGTGCTGACAGGAAAGCACTCTGTCAGCATAATTACTCCAGCTCCACAAGAGGCGGAAGCTATATTGTCAGGAGAACATCTCCTGCCACCATAGCATCCATGTGGGCAGCGCATATGTCATTGTCACTTGTGTTGCTCAAAGGGGGTATCTTTTTCCGACCCCTGAGTGATGGAAATTAGAACTCAAGCAGTGGTATAAATCTGCCCTTCAGAATTTAAATATAGATTTAGTAAAGCTCCTATTTTTTAAAAACAAATCTTGGTCCCAACTATTTGCATCTGCATGAAATAAAGTCTCACTAATATTGTTCCCTCCATTTTCTGGAAGTCACTGATACATATAACTGTTAAAACAATTTAAAAAGCCTACGCCATCTCATTCCTGATTTCGAAGAATTATTTTGGGTTGCATAATTTAGATCAAGAAATATTGGATGATGAATGCTCAGGTGATATGTTGAAGCCACTGCCTCTCATGCCAACCAATAGTCTGACAATGTTTCCTTTTGCTCTGTATCTCTATGGCCACCAGTTGCCAACGGTATTGAATCTGCCTCTTTAGGGCAGGGCTCATCTTGAATTTCTGTATTTGAACAGCACCTAGTAACATGGAGTCAATGACTGAGCTTAGAAGATGGTCATTAAGATTTATAATTGGGATTCTCTTTGTTTTTATAGATTTAATACCAATTTGCAGTTATTTAATGTTTTTTAATTCTGATTTCAATGTCACCAAATTACCATGTCCCACTTTGATATAAAAAACTTATTTCTTTTCTTGTTTCATCATCCATGTATGTATTTGCCTGTGCTTCATGAAAATCCAGTCACCAAAGTCATGAGCAAATGTAACAACTGTAAATATTCCAAAAGGTATCTTTTCTAAAACAAAGAAAAAAGAAAGAAAAAGAAACTAAGTAAACCCTGACAAACCTAGCATTGTTTCTCTAAATTTAAAGATCTATTTTTTATCCACAGGAATATACTGTGTGTATTTACAACAATGATGAACAATTGTTCGCATTTTATAAAACAATTAAAAGCTGCATGATTTTTTGGGGGTATAGATCCAAATGTATTTCTATTCTAAGTATTTGTTTAGTCTATATTCAAGACTATTTACATTTGATTCTAGACTCTCACTTGATTTGCAAGAGTGTAACTTCCTAGAGCTCATTTGAGTTATTCCTGATGTAAGTCAGAATGGCTACATCTACACTGGCATGATTTTCCGGAAATGCTTTAAACGGAAAAGTTTTCAGTTAAAAGCATTTTCAGAAAAGCACATCTAGATTGGCAGGATGCTTTTCCGCAAAAGCTCTTTTTGCGGAAAAGCGTCCGTGGCCAATCTAGATGCGCTTTTCCGCAAAAAAGCCCCGATCGCCATTTTCGCAATCGGGGCTTTTTTGCGGAAAACAAATCTCTGCTGTCTACACTGGCCCTTTTGCGCAAAAGTTTTTCGGAAAAAGACTTTTGCCCAAACGGGAGCAGCATAGTATTTCCACAAAAGCACTGACAATCTTACATGAGGTCATCAGTGCTTTTGCGGAAATTCAAGCGGCCAGTGTAGACAGCTGGCAAGTTTTTCCGCAAAAGCAGATGATTTTGCGGAAAAACTTGCCAGTATAGACACAGACACTATGTCTACACTGCGGCACTTTTTCAGAAGAGGATATGCAAATGGAGCGCTCATTTGCAAATCTTGCGCTCTCATTTGCATATTCTCTTCCGATCCTTTTTGAAAAAGAGGTTTTTGCAATAAAAGTCCTGTGTAAATGGGTCCATTTGTCAGAAACCCCCCATTTTGCGCAAGATCCTGTAAACCTCATTTTTTGAGGAATAAGGATTGGAAGAGAATATGCAAATGAGAGTGCAAGATTTGCAAACGAGTGCTCTATTTGCATTTCCTTTTCCGAAAAACTGCCGCAGTTGTAGACGTAGCCTGAGTGTATAAATCAGAATGAACTACTCCACAGTTTCCCTCTTTGAAATGGATCTAACATGGTCTAGACATAGGTATAAACAAACGTGTTGTGAAGCCTACTTAAGGTTCTTAAATCAATTTGATTTACTTATTAGATGGTAGTATATAAATATTATAAAGCCACGCCCTCAAACCCAAAAAGAAAGCCTTTTCCTTCCATTCCATGTTTTACTGTTCTTTTAGCCCACCAGTTCCTGCAACTCAGGAGTCATCCTGGAGTAGTGGTCACCAATCAGTCGATCGGGATCTACCGGTAGATCTTGGAGCCTCTGACAGGTTATCCTGACTGGTTTGGCTGGGAGGCTATCAAGCGCCTGCATTTCAGCAGCCCCACCTCCCCCTGCCCTGCTGCTCCTGCCCAGAGCCTCAGAGCTCCCCCCTGAGAGCCTCCTGCTTGTTGTGTGGGGTGGGGGAGACAGAGGCAGGGGAGCACTGTTGTTGCTTTGTCTCCCTCCCTGGTTACCCCGTCTTCACAGAGTGAGGAGGGTGGGTCCTTGGCGAAGGGGTGGAGCAGAGGTATTTGTGTTTGAGGTAGATCCTGGACTGACAAATTCAAAAAGTGATCTTGTGCTTAAAAAGATTGAAGACCACTGGCCTGGAACATTAAGCCAACTGAAACAACCAGCAGAAATCACAAAAACTACCATTTTTTGGCCTTGGAAAGGGTTCAGAAAAGGGCAACTAAAATGATCAGGGGTTTGGAATAGGTCCCATATGAGGAGAGGCTAAAGTGACTGGGACTTTTCAGTTTTGAAAAGAGGAGACTGAGGGGGGATATGGCAGAGGTATATAAAATCATGAGTGGTGTGGAGAGGGTGAATAAAGAAAAGTTATTCATTAGTTCCCATAATATAAGGACTAGAGGACACCAAATGAAATTAATGGGTAACAGGTTTAAAACTAATAAGCGAAAGTTCTTCACACAGTGTGTAGTCAACCTGTGGAACTCCTTGCCAGAGGAGGCTGTGAAGGCTAGGACTATAACAGAGTTTAAAGAGACGCTAGATAATTTCATGGAGGTTAGGTCCATAAAAGGCCAGGGGATAGAAATGGTGTCCCTGGCCTCTGTTTGGCAGAGGCTGGAGACGGATGGCAGGAGACAAATCACTTGATGGTTGTCATCGGTCCACCCCCTCCAGGGCACCTGGTCCTGGCCACTGTTGGCAGACAGGCTACTGGGCTAGATGGACCTTTGGTCTGATCCAGTACGGCCATTCTTATGTTCTTACGGCACCAAACCACTAGCCCTTTGAGCCAGAATCTAACATTCTTGGAGCAGAGCCATCCTTACCCGTACACAATTATAAAGGGCAGCCAAAGACTTGGGACATCGCGGGTTCTTAATGTCCATTCCTATCCCTGTTCTGTGGCTCTGATTCCGCTGGAGAGGATCTAGTTAACTTTAAAGTAAAAATGCCAACCAGGCCTATTAGCACAACACTGAACCTGTGTAAGAGTCATTCAAGTGAATTTACTTTGTTAGTCTACAGCAGGGGTTTTCAAACTCTAGGTCACAGCTTGTAAGGGCAAACCACTAGCTGGCCACAAGATGCTTTGTTTACCTGCACCTCCACAGGTACAGGCAATCACAGCTCCAGTTGGCTGTGGATCATCGTTCCTAGCCAATGTGAACTGCGAGTAGCAGCGTGGACCATGACACTTCTCACAGCTCCCATATATTGGGAACGGAAATCTGCGGCCAATGAGAAGCTGCATTTGCCCAAACCTGCAGAGGTGCAGGTAAACAAAGCATCTTGCAGCCAACTAGCAGTTTGTCCTTACAAACTGTGACCCAGAGTTTGAAAAACTTTGGTCTACAAGTCTTTAATTTAAAATGTGCATGTTGTCAGCCCCCAAAGGTGCCATCAGTCGTAGGGACAGCAGTTTACCAGTATCGCATAAGGCCCCATAAATCCTAAGGACAGCCCTATCTCTGAGCATAAAGGATCACTTGTCCTCACTACATTCCCCCTGATCTCTGGAATACTGCACAGCCTCAGTTGTTGAACCGTTGTGAAAATGCTGCAACACTGACAGACTGCATGCTAGGCCATCTGTTCATCCAGACATAGCTGCAATTTTCTGAAACACTGTCATTTTGTGGGAGGTGAAAAAATTACACTTTTCTAAAATTTCCTACTGTGGCTACCACCTTTTCAGCAGCACTGGAAACCAACAAGATATTAGCTGCTGCCAGTTTGTGCAGCTCCATGGCACCTAATTCTGTTCAGAGGATGCCGAAAGAACAAGATACTTAAAAAGCCAACAGCAGCCTGACCATCCCCAGAATGCTGGGAGCCCTGCAATCAGCACATACAGCAGTGGGGAAGTTTTGCAGAATTTCTTTAAAAAAAACAAACAAACAAACAAACCAGGCACTATGTTTTCAGGGAGAAGAAACACACTTCGGTTCTGTATCAGGTTCGTGAACATGTGTAAAATAACCTGTTCACATAGAGATATGGATTAAATGGATGCGAGTATTAAGAAATTAGTATAGTTTTTAATTTAAAAATGTATTTCAAGAAATTTTGAACCTACAAGATGAGAGTGCAGTGATTCATGGAATATGTTCAGGACTGAATATTAATTCATTAATCTTTAGCTCCAGCAGATATCAGAACTGTGTCTTTGAAATCACATTCTTAACTTAAACATCAATTAATTTATATTGCCTGAAATTGTGCTAGGAGGTTCACGGTGCTAACAAGATTTGGTCCCAGTTTGAGAAGTTTAAATCTAATATCCCACATAACACAATGGAAGGTATGGCAGAGTAATAGGAAAGACCTGGGTTACGCCAATAAATTATATAGTTATTCAGAAAAGGTTCAGGCAAAATTTGATGTGCACCTAGTGGAAGTGTCACAACCAAGAAGCCTTACATAGGGAAATCACACAAACACAGTTTATGACAAAAATTAATTTAATTTAATGCAGACCATTAGTAAAATCAAAAAATTCCAATCCCAGGTGTATTTAGTCATCAGATGGTGGTGAAACATGAAAAAATAAGCCTGGAACACTAAAAGAAAATTGAAAATCCCTCTTAGACTATAACTTCACTGAAGAAATAACCCAAACATAAGAACAGCCATACTGAGTCAGAGCAAAGGCCCATCTAGCCAAGTATTTTGTCTTCTAACAGTGGCCAATTCCAGGGGCCCCAGAGGGAATGAACAAAAAAATAAATCACCAAATGATCCACCCTTTTCGCCCATTCCCAGCTTCTGATTAACCTAACCTTCATGAATTTATGTAGCTCTTTTTTAACCCCATTAATAGGTTTGGCCTTCATAACATCCTGTGGAAAGGAGTTCCACAAGTTGACTCTGCATTACATGAAGAAAGTACTTCCTTTTGTTTATTTAAGCCTCCTACCTATTCATTCTATATGATGATCCCTAGTTCTTGTGTTATGGGAAGGAGTAATTAACTCTTCTTATTCATTTTCTCCACACCAGTAATGATTTTATAGACCTCTATCATATTCGCTCTTCATTCATTTTTTTTCCAAACTGAACAATCTCCGTTTTATTAATCTCTCTTCATGTGGCAGCCGTTCCATACCCCTAATTATTTTTGTTACCCTTTTTTACTTTTTCCAATGCCAAAATATCTTTTTTTGAGATGAGGCGACCACCTCTGCATTCAAGATACAGGCATACCATGGATTTATATAGAGGTAATAAGATATTCTTCATCTTATTCTCTATACCTTTCAGAACAGAGTATTGACTTTCAATAGGATTTGAGTGTCCACCAGAGTTCCCCTGTAAGCTGAGCACTTGGGCAACCAGCCAGGAAAGATTAAAATACCACCCAGCTGATGTGTAGAGAGCCCACAGTCAGCAGCATTTGTTTCTTCTGGTGGTGCCCAGCCACACATGCCTCAATCCACGTAACAAAATGTATTCTGCACAAGGATGGAAAAAATTAGAGGTGCCTAACTACCCTTTGTGGTTTTCAAAGTCCTCAGGATCTAAGGAAAAATGGGAGACTGACATTAAAACTAGAAGCTCTTTGCCTTGCAGAAAATTTGATCCTAAGCAGGTGCCAAAGGACACTGTTTTATCCTCCTCATTCTACATTTCTCCAAACCTCCTTGCTGTGTCTGTACAAAAGGATTATATACAGCTCTAAATGTTATTCTCTATATAGCCACACTTTACTGTGACAGGCAGCCAGAACGTACAGCATGAGTTTAATCTTCATTTAGATCTCAAAAGACTGGATTTAAAAAAAAAAGATTGGGAGTAATCCCAGTAATTAAAGATGAGCACATTTAACCATCTACTGGAGATTTGCATTTTTAAATTAAACAAATGGATGTCAGGGAGAGTGTTTGTAATGTACTGAGACCTCTCTCAGGTCTTTTATATTCTAAGAGGAGTTCAGATACTTGCTAAACTGCTTTGACTACCATAAGTGTGTATCAATGACTACTACAGGTTGAACCTCTCTAGTCTGGCCCCACACTGCACCTGACCAGTGCCAAACCAGAGAATTCGCTGAACCACGGGAGGCCAATACTGTCTTACAGCATTACCAACACTTCCACTGCTTACTGGGCTCTTAGAAAACACTTAGGGGGTAAATTAGAGCTAAATAACAGCAGAACACTGAGAGCCAGGACTGGTAGCTGTAAACAAACTTTATGAGACCACAGGAAACTTGGCTACACCAATGACAAGTGGACATCCAGCCCACTAAAATCATGTTGAACCATCCCTGCTGTAGAATATTGTAGTAGCTACTAATGAGGCAGCGCCTTCACGCCTTGACTACGTCTATAGCCATCACAATAGCCATCATCCGCAAAAGCTTATGCAAATGAAGAGTGGAGTGGAATATTGCTGTGCTTCATTTGCATAATTAATTAGCAGCCACTTTTGCACAAGAGGCTTTTGCACAAAAAGGAGCTGTGTAGACAGCTCCTTTTTGTGCAAAAACGGCCTCTTGCGCAAGGGTACGTCTACACTACAACGTTAATTCGAACTAAGCTAATTCGAACTAACGGATCTAGACTAAAAAACTAGTTCGAATTAGCATTTTGCTAATTCGAACTAGCATGTCCACACAGAGTGGACCCTGAACTGGGCTTAAGGATGGCCGGAAGCAGTGCCGGCAGGGCATCAGAGGAGGACTTAGAGCGTGGAGATGCTGTCTCAGGCTAGCCCAGGGCTGCGCTTAAAGGGACCCGACCCCCACCCCGGACAGACAGTTCTCAGGGGTGCCCCGCTTGCAAAGCAGTCCTGGCTTGGAGTGCCCGGACTACCCACACTGGGCACATCACACCACTCGGCCATCAGCCCGGATGCACGTGCCGCAGGCTGCCATCTGGGGAGAGAGGGCAATTGGGGGGCTGCAGGAGAGCTTCCACCCCCAGAAGCCTGCAGAGCCAGCCCAGTCCTCCCCATCGGGGGTTCGTGCCCCAGTCCTCCCTCACCTCCTTCCACTTACCCTTCCCTAGCCCCTCTTCTTGATGTACAAAATAAAGGACACGTGTGTTCAAAAACAGAAACTCTGTTTATTTAACAAAACTTGGGGAAACTGGGAAAAGGAGGTGGGAGAGGGGAAGAGAGAGGCTGGGAGAGGGGCGGGGGAAAACTGGGAGGAGGGAGCTGAAAGGGGGAAGCAAGGGAAAGGAGGGGTGGTGAAACTGAAGGATCAGGGGTGGGGGTCTCGCTGGGCCAACCGCCTCCCAGCACGGCGAGGGAGGGGGCCTTGGCGTCCCCGGGGGGATGGGGTGGAGGGTGCGGAGGTTGAGGTGGGGGGTGTGGACATTGAGGAAGAGGTTGTGGGGGTTGAGGAGGGAGAGGTGGGAGGGGGAGCAGGAGTGGGAGGAGGGACAGCAGTTGGGGGGGCAGCAGGTGCAGGACCAGCACGGGGCACCATGCTCTGCAGCAGGAGCTGCAGGTTGGTGCTCAGCCCTCGGAGCTCAGCCAGCAGCTCGTGGCGGACCTGCAGGTCTTCCCTCATCTACGCCTGTAGTGTGCAGTGCACGGCTCGCAGGGCCTCCAGGTGCTGGTCCCCGTACTCCTGCTCCGTGCTGGCAGTCCGGAGCAGGCCGCGGGTGCGGGAGCATGTCCCGGGCGGGGTGGTGCGCCCTGCATGAGCAGCTGGTGCAACTGTAGAGAAAGAAGAGGAGAAGTGGTCAGTTCTCCCTGGGGACGCAGAGGATGATGCCCAGCCCCCTCCCCAACTCCGCAACGTGAGGGTGACCATGTCCTGCACCGTCACAGCCGCTGTGCTTGTACAGAGGCCATGGTAAGGATGTCTGGCTCTCCCCGGGACTGGGAGCTGCCCCAAGACCGCACCCATGTCCCTGTGCCATGTATAGTGTGGCCGGGGCGGTGTGGGGGAAGGGGAGATGTCCCCTGCCTCCGTGTAGAGGGGACATGTGAAGGGAAATCATCCTGCTGGGTCCTGCCCCGGGGTCGGGAGCATGTCACGTCTCTTTGCACAAGCATGTGCCTATTGGGCAATGGCCCCTGGGTGTCACGCAGCTGGAGCCACCTGCCCAAGGGTGGCATGGCACGTGCTCGCACGTGCACAGGTGTCTGCGTGATCCGTGGAAGGCATGGCCCACGCGCGCAGTCTCTGGTCTCCCTCCCACCTCCCCCCCTCCCCCCGAACTACTTAATTCAAACTACTTACCCGGTACGGTCTCCCTGGACGACCCTGCTGGAACTGCTGGCGGTGGCCCTTCTGGTGCGCCCAGGTCAGGGCCCTCTGGTCCCGGCTCGATGTCCCCTGGGCTGGCACGGACCGCCCTGCCCCCCAATAGTTGGTGGAGGGCAGCGAAGTAGGGGCAGGTGGCAGCCCCTGCAGCGGCGCCGCCCCTTGTGGCCCTGGCGTACCCCTGCCGCAGCTGTTTCACCTTAATGCGCACCTGCTCCTGGGTGCGCCTGTGTCCCCTGCTGGCCATGGCGGCTGCTATGCGGCCATAGACGGCCGCATTCCTCCTCCTAGTGTGGAGATCATGGACGTTGGGGGCCTGCCCCCAAACCTCAATGAGGTCCATGACCTCCGCACTAGCCCAGGAGGCCGCGCGCCGTCTACGGCCCCTGGCTGGCCCCTCGGTGCTTGGGGACTGGGCAGGGGACGTCTCGCTGCCACTGGCTGCCTGGCTCATCATGCAACCACTGGCTCAGGGGCAGAGACTGCTAGCAGGGCTGGCTGACTCTAGTGCCGTCTGGCCAGAGTCTACCCCTTTAAGGGCCCGGGGCTGGGGGAGAGGAGAAGAGTTTTCCTGGTTGTGCCCAGAGAGACCACCAGGGGGAACCTGGGAAGGGCTAGCCTCCCACTAGTTTGAACTAAAGAGCTACACAGCCCTTAGTTCGAACTAGCTAGTTCGAACTAGGCTTAATCCTCGTAAAATGAGGTTTACCTAGTTCGAACTAAGCGCTCCGTTAGTTCGAATTAAGTTCGAACTAACGGAGCGCTAGTGTAGCGCCTAGGAAAGTTAGTTCGAACTAACGTCCGTTAGTTCGAACTAACTTTGTAGTGTAGACATACCCCAAGAGCTGTTCTTCCTCATTTTTTCAGGAAGAATGGCTCTTGCACAAGAGGGGAGTTTTGCGCAAAAATGAGTCGTCTACGCAGCTCCTTTCTGCACAAAAGTCTCTTGTGAAAAAATTAATTATGCAAATGAATCATGGTAATATGCTAATCCATGCTTCATTTGCATACACTTTTGCACAAGAGAAGAGCAGTATAGATGTAGCCCAAGAATCATTAACTAAGCAGCTCAATAACACTTTCCTACAAGGCCTGCTTTGATCCTTCCCTCTATTTCTGACAGAGATGAACGGGGGCTTCCTTCTACTGTCTAGGAGTCCCAGATAGTCCTCAAGTGCCTTGGTTCCACATTGTATTGTGCCCAGGCTCCTTTTATAGCCTGGCTGCCTCAAAGTCTTCTCCCCAGGCCTTTTCCTTCAGCCCCTCTCTGCTGCTTCCTTGCCTTCATCCATCAACCCCTCTAGCCAAAGCCAAGGAAGTTTGACATACACAGGATCTTTCTAACCCAGCATTCTTTGCTGCCCAGACCCCCATTCTGATGCACTGATTTGAAATGTGTATTGTCAATGGCTCAGTGAGGGACCCCAGTAAAGTCTTAAAGAGGTGGAGGCTTCTGTCTCTCTGCTATAATAAAGTCTCTACTCTTTTAACATAATGGTGGGGATGGGAAAAAGACAAGAAGGTTTGGGGCCAGCTTTCCAAAAGAGCTTGGTTCTCAGTTAGGAACCTACATGAAATGGTGGGATTTTTCCAAGTGTTCAGCAACCAGCAGCTCCCATGGTAGAGAACAGGAACTACTGGGTGCTGAGCTTGTTGGCAGATTTGGCCTGCTACTGAGACCATAATTGCACTCAACCCTACCAATATGGGTATGATTTTGTCGTCAAAATCTATGCTACATACAAGTTCAAGAGGAGCTTCCAGCTTCCTCTAGAGTTAAAGTTGCAAAACACTTGTAGTTTTAGTTCTGTCCTAGTCACCCAGAACTTGCAGAATATTCCACATCTCAGACTGATATTGTCATATATGAGCTCTCCTTAAGGAAGATTTTGAGGAAAGTGTCAAGTAAATATTAGAATCAGGAAAGTTTACACAATATAGACAGAATGCAACCTAAACCTCAGCAACAGTTTCTGAGATCCTATATTCCATGCCCTGGTTTCTGTATATGTAAAATCTTAGTCATCTTTTGGCATTAATGCCACTAATTTTCCCAGGCTTGTTCCCCAAATGTCTCCCTAACTGTTAAGTTCCCCTCTGTTCACAGAAATTACATCAACCCTTGACAGTGAGAACATTGTTTATATTTGCAAGGCTGGTGCCACCATCAAATAAGACAATTAGGTTGTTTTGGAAGGATGAGAACATATTTGCTCTTGTATTTGGTTAACTGAAAGTGGCTCTGTTAAATAAAGGTTTCCCTTAATACAAAATCGAGTGAGCCCCTTCCTCCCTCTCCCCACCATGATGAACAGAATTCACTTAAAATAAAACACACCACACATAAAATACATGGACTTAAACAAATCCACATTGGCATAAATCTTTTATTAGCTATCACCTTTCAATGTGATCAGTATTGCCAACCCGTGTTTTTGCCATGGGTCCAGAAAACAGAAGGCCCATGAGATAAATACTGTGCAACATGTGGTTTACTTTACAAACCCTATGAGGATGATCAAAGCATTTTGGTGAACTGATATGTAAGTTTGGAGGAAATTAAACATGCAATAATTACACAGTTGGTTAACTTTTAGAGAGGATCTTAATTTATTTGTTAAGAAAAGAAAGAACACAATTACTACTTTGACATTAAATAATTTATCCTATAATATGGTGTTTCTTCCCTTTTATCAGTTTAATGCTTCCAAATTATTTATCTTGTTTATCTGCATGTTTGCTTTTGAAGGGAATCTTTTTGTGCCTTCAAGCCACTTTATTCATTAATTCTTTAGCATTTGTGTCCTATTTCATTATGTTTCATTCTTTTCAGTTAATTTACATTTCTTTTCCAGTAGTAACAAAAAGTTACCAGCAAAATGTATTGTAAATATTAATACAAAGTAAGTGTGAATCATCCAAAGAAGCATTTTTATAACAAAGTTACTTTTATCTAAAGCACACAAAAAAAGATTGCCAAGGTAATTTCAAAGTGGGCCTTGCATCATCTCAGACTTCTAAATCAGGCAATCTTAAACAAAGATTAAGACCTCCCTGGTACTCAGTCATCTAACATCTGTCAGAAATCAAAGTGACTTCGTCTGCTTCTCAGCATGTATTAAACATAAGAAGCTGTTTAACTAACATTAAGGCTGTGACACTCACCCACAAAAGCCAAGGAAAAGCAACATTAGGGTTGACACTGTCATAAAACAGTACAGAACGTGGGGGCATGATGGAGCGAATAAAGAACAGAGTGTCAGGCTTCATTTTATAGGTCCTGACGTCTGTCACTGTGTCCTAACCTCCGCATTATTTGCATGGGTTTGTTTTCCTTTCTATTTATTAAAAAAGTATAGTGGAGATGTTTGCATGTCTTCTTAAAAATTGACTCATAGAAGAATCCCTACAATACTGCCAGTCTTCTGGGTAAATACCACTATTTCCTAGGGCTAGGGATTTATTTTACAAGTGTGCACTATTTCAGCCTTTGAAAATCTCTATCACACTAACTAAATGCCTTGGGCCAGCCAAGCAGCGTTCACTCCAGAAGGGCAGGAGAGGTATCTCTAATCTAAGCCTTGGTTTCCTTCCAATCCTAGGCCTAACTGGACCCAAACATAACAAAAGCAGCTGAAGGGCTGATATAAATTATCCTAGCAAAAGTGATTCCCTCGCCACCCTTTTGCTGACTGGGGGCTGCCGGGCTGCCACATGCTTCCATCTCAGCCCAGCCCTAGAACTATCACAGATAACAGATACTGCCATGGCAACTTTTCACCACTCTTCTATCATCAGCGGAATTTCCTGCTGACTCCCCTATGGCAGCTTGTTTATGCCGCCTGGACAGATCACAGCAACTGAACTGAGTGCAGAATATGCAGGGATTGACATTTCAAACGGCTAAGGAATGCTCAATTGCTGGCTGTGCCCAGGCTCAGGCCCCGCCTCCAACTCTACCTGCCCGCCTCTTCCTGCTCGGTCCCTCCAATCCCCTTCTCTTAAGAGCTGCCCCGGAATCGGCACCTATGTGACTATGTATGTATTTAATAGGGCTGTCGGTTAATTGCCGTTAACTCATGCAGTTAAAGATTGTGATTACCTGCACTGCTAAACAATAGAATACACATTGAAATGTATTACATATTTTGGATGTTTTTCCTATATTTTCAAATATATCTATTTCAGTTACAAAAGCAAATACAAAATGTGCAGTGCTCACTTTATACCAAATATTTGCACTGAAAAAAAAGTTATAAGTATTTTTCAGTTTACATCATGTAAGTACTGCAGTGCAATCTCTTCATTTTGAAAGTTCAACCTACCAGTCTACATTTGTGTTACATAATTGCACTCAAAAACAAAACACTGTAAAAACTTTAGAACCTACAAATCCACTCAGCCCTATTTCTTGTCCAGCCAACTGCTCAGACAAACAAGTTTGTTTACATTTGCAGGAGATAATGCTGCCTGCTACTTATTTATAATGTTACCAGAAAGTGAGAACAGGCATTTCTTTAGCACTTTTGATGGCATTGCAAGGTATTTACATGCCAGCTATGCTAAACATTCCTATGCTCCTTCATGCTTCAGCCACCATGCCAGAGGATATGCTTCCATGTTGATGATGCTCCTTAAAAGAAACATGCATTAGTTAAATTTGTGACTGAACTCCTTGGGAGCGACTTGTATGCCTCCTGCTCTGTTTTAGTTGCATTCTGCCACATATTTCACATTACTGATGTCTCGGATGATGAACTAGCACACTTCATTTTAAGAACACTTTCACTGCAGATCTGACAAAACGCAAAGAGATAAAGTAAACTGCAGCACTCAACCCCAGGTTTAAGAATCTGAAGTGCCTTCCAAACTCTGAAGGGGATGTGGTGGAGACATGCTTTCAGAAGTCTTAAAAGAGCAACTCTCTGATGTAGAAACTACACAACCCAAACCACCAAAAAAAGAAAATCAACCTTCTGCTGGTGGCAACTGACTCAAATGATAAAAATGAATATATATTGATCTGCCCTGTTTTGGATTGCTTTCAAGCAGAAGTCTTCATCAGCATAAAAACATGTCCTCTGGATCGGTGATTGTAGCATGAAAGGGCGTATGAATTTTTTGCACATCTGGCATGGAAATATCTTGCAATGCCCAGCTAATACCAATACTATGTGAATGCCTGTTCTCACTTTCAGGTGACATTGTGAACAAGAAATGAGCAGCATTTTCTCCTGCAAATGTAAACAAATTTGTTTGTCTGATTGACTGAATGAGAAGTAGGACTGAGCGGGCTTGTAAGCTCTAAAGTCTTACACTGTTTTGTTTGAGGGTAGTTATTTTTTTAACACAACTCTACATTTGTAAATTCAATTTTGCATGATAAAGAGAATGCTCTTTAGTATTTGTAATAGTGGAACTGAAAACACAATTTTTTTTCAATGCAAATATTTGTAATAAAAATATAAAGTGCGCTCTGAACATTGTGTATTCTGTGTTGCAATAGAAATCAATATAGTTGAAAATGTAGAAAACATCCAAAATGGTATTTTATTATTGTTTAACAGAGCAATTAATTTTAATCACTTGATAGCACTAGTATTTACATCAGGTTTTTGAAGTGCATCATCCTCCCAGATAAATAAATACTGAATTCAGGCTTGAGAGTCCATTTGGGTTTAAAGGGCAGTAAGTTTTATCCTGGTTTAGTAGAAAAGGGAGAATGTCCTTCACTCCATGTCCTCTCCCAGGAATATGCTAGAGGGGCTGTGAGCAACAAGGAATTTAAGGAGCCTCTTGCTCAAAATCCTCCCTGAAACTGAAGGAGAGATTAAGTGATTTTTTTGACTCACTCATTTCTGGCTGCTGCTTGAGCTTCTCTGCTAGAAACTCCATTTTGCCACAGAATTTAGGCCCAGTTTGTCTCACAGTATATAGATGCCTGCCAGGGGGGGAAGGGAGAATTACTGTATAAACTGGTGTGTTCATTCAGTGAGCACCAACTAGGAAAGTCCAGTCAAATCCTACAGTTCCCTGAAATTCAATTCTTCATACTTTCTGTGCTTTAAGAAACCTTGCAATTTTAACCATATTGTCTATTCAGAGCCTCTTCACTGAACAGTATCCATTCTCTTCTATCCATCGCAACAGCACTTAGATCTGCTGCACGCACATGAAGGAAGGTTGTTAAAAGGGCTTAACCTTCAATAGCCCGTTCCTTCATGCCTCTCATCTGAAACTCTTAATCTCTGACTATCCCAATTTAACCTATTGGGGCAGATTTGGCATTGTACTGTCAGGGTACATCTGCACAGCAACATTATTTCAAAAAAACTAGCATTATTTTGAAATAACTTAGTCTGCGTCTACACCACAGGTAGTTATTTCAAAATAATGTCAAAATACTGTCAAGCTGGAGGACTTTTTCTTCCAACTCCTGTAACCATCATTGTATGAGGAGTAAGGAAAGTTGGTGGGAGAGTGCGCTAGTTTGAAATAAGTGCTGTGTAGACACCCCCAATTTCAATTTCGAAATAAGCTGCGTAATTGACGTCACTCAATTTGCATAGCTTATTTCAAGTTCAGGTCCGCTATTTCTGGGCACCACATTTCAAGAAAGATGTGGAGAAATTGAAGAAGGTCCAGAGACGAGGAACAAGAATGATTAAAGGTCTAGAGAACATGACCTATGAAGGAAGACTGAAAGAATTGGGCTTCTTTAGTTTGGAAGGGAGAAGACTGAGGGGGGACATGATAGCAGTTTTCAGGTATTTAAAAGGGTGTCACAAGGAGGAGGGAGAAAAATTGTTCTCCTTAGCCTCTGAGGATAGGACAAAAAGCAATGGGATTAAACTGCAGCAAGAGAGGTTTAGGTTGGACATTAGGTAAAACTTCATAACTGTCAGGGTGGTGAAACACTGGAATAAGTTGCCTAGGGTGGTTGTGGAATGAGATTTACAGGGGTCTTTTGAAATAGGGGTTTATTTTGAAATTTGGCTGCGTGTAGACATGGGTAAATACCAGAAGAGCATCTTCCGGAAAAAAAATGGAGGAAATATGCAAATGCACAGCGCTATTTGCATCCTTCTCCTGAAATAAAAATTGTATGTAGACATACTCTTAGCCTCTCTGTGCTTTAGCTCCCAGCTATGAAATGGGAAAACTAGCACCTCCCTAACTCCAAAAGGTAATTATAAATATATTGTGAGGTGGTCAGTTAATAAAGTTATTGGAGCCTTATAAGTACCTAAAACAGGTACCTGCTCCCCTGTCAGAACTGGGCTCTGCAGCTGTACAGTTATTCACTTGTTTCCATTTTCTGTGGACAATATATTGGACAACACGAAATCGTTAACAACAATGGCCCTAACGTCGAGGGCATGCTTCAGCATTTTTTGTATGTCTGGACTGGAGTGCTCAGGACCTCACAGGATAACTACATGGAGAAATGAAGATGTTTAGCATCTCGCAGGAAGAGGGTGCTCCTGATAGAGGCTTGAGATAATCACTTTAACCATTTACTTAGCATAATCCCTCACCTGTTAAAGTACACACCCTCCTTTTAGAATGCCACTTTCAATAGATTTCTTTTCTTTTAAGCAACATCTTCAACACTTATGGCTTAATGTAACCTAGAGGCACTGAGACCACTGAGAAAGAGAGCATGAAAACTGCTCTACAGCCTAAAAAACCAGCTAGCTTTTCAGCTCATGTGATAGAAGCACATGGCTTCAGTCCCTGAGGTCCCAGGTTCAATCCCACCTGGCCATGATCCAGATGGGTGGGCTATCCATAAACATGACATCTTCTCCTCTGCCCTGTTCTTGCAAGCTTCCTGACATTGCTTTATGCAGGTGATTCAGCTGGGGTGGTAGTGACAGGGTGCTGATCCTATCAAACTGGAGAAAAAAAAACACCCAAAAAACCAAGCCTGCTGTTCTCTGCTGATTGTAGAGTTTCATGAGGTGTGAAAAAACACTACAGTGCTAGCCAAATTGGTATGACAGGCATCTCCCATTAGACAAGTACTTACAAGTTTAAAGGGGCAGATTGATAGCCATATGGGAAAAGCTAATGTTAGGAAATTAGACTAAGGAAGTGCCAAGTAATGAACCGTTTGCAGCTGCAGACTTCACACTACCCAAGGGTGAGATAATTTTCACATCTTTCCCCTACTTGAGGAAAAGGCACCAACAAAGGGAACATTTACAGAAGTATAAATACACAGCATGCATGCTGCATACACTGCACTCCTTTGGCGATTATTGTCTGGCGCATACAACCTGCACAAAAGCCTGCTACCTACCTTAGTACCCACTTCAGCCAGAACTATTGTAATTGGAGGCCAGCTGCTGATAAACAATTCAGAAAAGCTATTGCTGCTGTTCATTCATTAAGCTTGTAGGAAATAAAAAGCAAGCAAACTTCCTTGGATTCTATTCAGCCTCCAAAAATAAAGTCTACCTCTCTCTGAGAATTAATGGGACAAATTCTGTTCATTAGTTTAAATCTAGGGGGATGACTGTATACACAGCTAAGTTTGGCTGGAATTTGCAGCAACCTATCACAGCAAAGAGAAAAAAATTAAGAACAGAATTTGCCCCAATGTATCCATAATTCACATTATCTTCATTTTACAAATGTGGAAACTGACCAGAAAGGTTACACGACTTCTTATAGCTGCACAGTAGGTTGGCCAGGTGTCTGGTTTTCAACCAAACACTCAGTTGAAAAGGGAGGTCTACTCTAGCCTGGTAAAAAGTCAGAGATGAGCAATAACACCACAACAGTTCAGAGTTAACCTCTGGCAGACCGCCACTGCTATATTTACTACACAGCCACAGGTACTGGCAATCAGCTCCCACTGGCCGTGGCTCGCCATTTCCGAACAACGGGAATGGCGGAAAGTGGCGTGGAACAGAACACCGCTTCCTGCAATTCTCATTGGCCGGAAATGGCAATCCACGGACAATGTGATCACCAGGTACCTGTGGCCATGCAGGTAAACATAATGGTGGGGGCCCACCACAAGCTAACCCTGACAGACAAGCCGATATTTTCCCGCCCATGCTTTAAGTCATGCTGCCTTAAATACAGGTATTCCAGAATATGAATTAAACTCAAATTAGTGCACATACACTGACATCAAAAGCGACAAGTATCTGAAACAGCAGCAAGAGAGAAATACCCATGTGCTAGAAATAGATTTTAGCCACATCCGATTTTCTGAAAGTTATATGTATTCATTCCTCATTGGTAGTCAGGACAAAGCAATACCTTAGTGTTTCAGAGCTTTATGATCTAAATAATCCAAGCTTAGGTAATGTCACCTGAGCTCATTTAAGACATACCAGAGGAATGGAAGATTTCTATATATGTGCCACCACTGGTGAGTATAGTGTTGTACAGGGCAAATAAAATGATGTAATCCCTGCCCCCAATTAATTTAAGGATTAAAAGTATTTATTATCAATAGTGTGCAAGCAGTTCTAATGACAGTGCTGAAACAATTTTATTTTTTAAAAAGAGATACAGTACCATGAAATTCCATAATTCTTTATCAACATGATATGCTCTCAAAGGAAAATGTATTCATAGCCTTCGGAAGTTTTCAATACTCAGGGCTAAATTCTCGCTGCTGTAAATAGTTAGGATTTCATGTAATAGAAATGGCCACAGCTCCATCAAGAGAATTTGGCTCGCATGGTGTTCATAAATGGATGTATTTTCCCCACCCATCAGTAATAGATAAACTCACCAATATATTTGTATCATGAAGGGATAATTAGTAATTGCCCAGCAAAAAGTTTCTGATGAGTGAATGATAAAAGCTAATGTGACATTAGTAAATCAGGATTTATTTATAGCTAGATAACACCATTATTGTCATTTTTACAAAGTGACTTTGAAGGAACTTTTTAAAGGGGATATTGAGAACACTTTCCCATTCTGTTTACAAACAGTCATAACTATTATTGATTGCACTTTTGAAATGACAGGTAAAGAGAAACAGAAACTGTTAGTTCACATGAAAATTGTTTTATGGCATCATATTTTTATGTTTTTAAGAAGGTATTGCTCATTTACTATATTAAACAATGTGATTTATGTACTTTAAGAGAGCTCACTACATTTAAAATGTTTTAGGCATTTCATTTTTACAACGTACCTTGTTCCAATATAATCAATGTGCTTTTTTTCTTGGGCTGCGATAGAAATGCAGTTTGTGTTTATAGCAAAATCAATATAAGAATTCATGTATGCCAAAGAAAGCAGAGTGTAAAACTTGGGGAGAGGTTGCAAGCTTTCTGTTGCCATATTGATTCCATTAGCATTGGTTTGCCCATGTTTATACATATTTTTTATTTGATAAGCAGAAGATAGACCTCATATTTTGCAAAAGACACATCCAGACAGGTTCATCGCTGAAATAACCACTGAAGCCAATAGAATTAAAATGGATTTGGGCCAAGGGAGAGATTTGAAACTCTAAGCTCTTAATAAAGAATGTGAACCTAACATAATGTGGTCATGAAAGTGTGGGGTCTGACTTATTATGTAATGCTGTACACCAGAGATGACATTTTGGGCTATGTTAATATTTTTTGCTGCAGGAATGTGTGTTTTCTAATTAAAGTAAAAAATGATCCCAAGAAACACCCAACAATTGCTTTCAAATTTGCTTTCTGGTGGAGAAAATGCAACCTTTAGAAAAGATATATGCCACTAATATTTTCTTTTAAAGACATTCAGAGAATAACTAGCATCCGGAAGATAAATTTTGGCTGCCCTTTGCTTCTTTTCTTTTCTGCTCCCACATTCATGGCTCTCTCACAATGTCTTTATTTGAATTGTGTGCCAGATACTCCTTCCTCTGATCATGTCCAGGGTTCTCCAGTCTAAGGAAGAGTCAAGTGATTCTCAAAGTCAATGTACACAGCTAGATATAATGCTCTTGTAATTGGAGAGGATTGAAAAGGTTTCACATTTCCTTAGGCTTTCTACATCATCAAATTGCTGTAAAATACTACGGGGAAGTAGTATGCTTCGTAACTCAGACCAATGTTATGCGACAGACTCAGGAAATAATCTCTCTTACCAGCCTTCCAGTGCGTGTCACTCTTACTACAACAGTGTCTCCAAGCAAGAAGCCTTTTTGCTACTAGAGCATGTCTCATTTTCATTTTGGGTGCTGCCAATGATCACTAAGGGCACGTCTACGCAGCAGCATTATTTCAGAATAACAAAGTGAGCATCTACACAGCAAGCCCATTATTTCAAAATAATATCAAAATAACAGGTGTCTTATTCCAGATTCTGTATCCCTCATTTTATAAGGAATAATGCCTATTCCGAAATAGCTATAGGGTGCGTGTAGATGGGGCAGGTGGAGTAATTTTGAAGTAAGTGGCCTCCAGGAAATCCTACAGCTGCCCTGGTAGCCACTCTGTCCACACTCATCAGAACTTTATAGTTCCCCTTCCCCTGCAGGCCTTTAAGCTGCAGGCAGAAGGGAAAGGGCTTGTTGCACAAAGCAGGCCCCGATTGCATCATCCACAAAGGGTGTGTCAAAGGGTGTGTCTAGACTACCTAGTTTTGTCGACAAAAGTGGACTTTTGTCGACAAAACAATACCAGCGTCTACACTACCGCGGAGTTCTGTTGACATAACGTCGACAGAACTCCGCGGTTTTGTCGACGCTGGTATACCTCATTTTACGAGGCATAACACTTTCTGTCGACAGAACTCTGTTGACAGAAGGTGTTATTGCCCGTAACACTGCGTCCAGACTACGGAGTTCTGTCGACAAAGCGGCTTGCTTTGTCGACAGGACTCCATGTGTCTGGACGCAAATTGTCGACGGAAGTTTTGTTGACAGTATCTGTCGACAAAACTTCCGTTGACAAAACGCGGTAGTCTAGACGTACCCTAGACTACCTAGTTTTGTCGACAAAAGTGGACTTTTGTCGACAAAACAATACCAGCGTCTACACTACCGCGGAGTTATGTCGACATAACGTCGACAGAACTCCACGGTTTTGTCGACGCTGGTATACCTCATTTTACGAGGCAAAACACCTTCTGTCGACAGAGTTCTGTCGACAGAAGGTGTTATTGCCTGTAACACTGCGTCCAGACTACGGAGTTCTGTCGACAAAGCAGCTTGCTTTGTCGACAGAACTCCATGTGTCTGGACGCTCTTTGTCGACGGAAGTTTTGTCGACAGTATCTGTCGACAAAACTTCCATCGACAAAACGCGGTAGTCTAGATGTACCGAAAGACTTCCCTGCAGCCGTGGCCAAGCCCACTGCTCCAGCTGAGCTCCCCACAGCTGCCAATACTGCCTCAGGCAGCTCCCAAGCCCCTGCCTGGTGCCAAAAGAAGAGGGCACCGTCCTGGTCTGGTGTGGAGATCCTGGATCTCCTTGAGATCTGGGGTGAGGAGGAAAACCAGCGGGATCTCTGCACCAGCCACAGGAATGAGGACATCTATGGCTGGATGGCCGAAAGCCTGGGCCACAAGGATCACATGTGCACACAGGAGCAGATGCACGTGAAGGTCAAAGAACTGCACCAGGCCTATATGAAGGCCAGGGAGCACAGCTCTCGCTCAGGGGCAGCACCCGAGACCTACCCCTACTACGAGCAGCTCCGTCACATCCTGGGAGGGGGGCAATCCCATCCCCCGCCCTCAGTGCTGGAGACACCCATCAGGAGCCACCCAGAGGGCATGGCTGGGGACAAAGAGAAAAGGTAAAGGAGAAGGAGGAGGCTAGTGTGGGCATGATGCCCACCAGCCAGTATGTCATGCTGGCCCCGGAGCCAGTACCCCCAGAACTGGCCCAAGGTACAGGCCAGCTGAGCTACCACCTGGGGCGCCCCATTGTAGGGGGTGCCGCGCAGGGCTGCCGGGCCGGGCGGGGGGCGGCACTGCGCATGCTCTGTGTTTCCGAGGTGGTGCCATGCATGCGCCGGGTGCCCGGGGTGCGCGAATGGCTCGGACTGGCCCTGAGTACCCCCTTCCCAGGATGTTGACCAGGGAGTGGACGATGGCTGGGAAGACCCAGCAGGTGAGTTCCATTACTTTCCACACACACACACACACACACACACACACACACACACACACACACACACACACACACAGAGTAACAAGGGGCTGTACACGCCTCACTTGGCCTTCTTGGGCTGGGGATCACACAGCAGCCACGTACGTAGATGCACATGGAGCACCAGTCCACAACACGCAGCCCCAGAAGCCTGCCCAGAAGGAACCTTAAGCCCCTGCTCACAGGGTTTCTGGAGAGGCCACCACTGCTATATGTACCTGAACAGCCACAGGTACTGGCAATCACAGCTCCCATTGGCCGGGGATCACACACTGCAGTGCCACTCACACCACATGGATCTGCTTGCACTCCCACGGCAGCATCTGCTCCCAGGCAAGTGTGGTGACGCAGAGGACACTGAGCCACTGCATGGGAATCTGCCAGCAGCCTCCCCAGCAAGCAGCATCTGCCACACACACACACCCCTCCTCCAGCACCCTCCCCCCACTCTCCTCCAGCAGCCAGGGGTAGAAGTCATCTCTTTGTGGGATGCCACCACTGCTGGACCCTGCGTACGCGCAGCATGGAGGGAAGCCCAGCCACCCCATGGCCCCTCTCCCACTGCCAGGCTCCTGGTCCGGCCAGTACCTTCCCATGCCTGCTTGTCCCTGGGACATGGGGGTAGTGAGGCTCCCCCTGGGACATCTGTACTCCTGCAGGAAAGGGCCCAGGCTGTGTCTACATTGGCATGAATTTCCGGAACTGCTTAAAACGGAATACTATTCCGTTTTCAGTTTTTCCGAAAAAGGAACATCTACATTGGCAGGCTGCTTTTCCGGAAAAGCCCTTTTTCCGGAAAAGCGTCTGTGGCCAATGTAGACGCACCTTTCCGGAAAAGAGCCCCAATCGCCATTTTCGCGATCGGGGTTTTTTTCCGGAAAAGACTACTGGGCTGTCTACACTGGCCCTTTTCCGGAACAGTGTTCCGGAATAAGGACTTATGCCAGAGCGGGAGCAGAATAGTTTTTCCGGAATAGCGGCTGATTTTGTACAGTAGAGCGTCGTTGCTTTTCCGGAAATTCAAGGGCCAGTGTAGACAGCTCGCAGCTTATTCCGGAAAAGCGGCTGATTTTCCGGAATAAGTGGCCCAGTGTAGACACAGCCCCACTGTCTAGGCCATAGATGGCCTTGCTCGAAGCACATTGCCTTGAGACCTTTTGGCCTTGGCTCAGAGATGAGGGCTGGCTTCAGGCACAGTGTCTTCATGGCTAGAGAGCTGTAGCATCCGCAAGGGTAACCGGAGCACACAGAGAAAAGGATTTGCTGTCCCTCAAGGAGGTAGGTAAAGGACAAGAATCTGAGACACAACTATACAGGGAGTCCCTTTAAGCACAAGCCTCAGATAGCCTCAGGCAGCAGCTAGGAAAGTGACTGCTGTCCTGATGCCCTGCCTGAAGTGCTTTCAGGTGGCCTTAAATGCAATTCAGCATCCAATGGGTGTGGCTGCTCTATTTCGAAATAGCTCAGTGCTATTTTGACAGGCATTTGCTGTGTAGACACGCTATTTCAAAATAAGCTATCTGATAGCTTTCTTCAATAGGATAACAAGTCTTGCAGATAAGGAAGAAGGGGTGCATATGGTATATCTAGACTTTAGTAAGGCATTTGATACAGTCTCGCATGATCTTCTTATCAATAAACTAGGCAAATACAACTTAGATGTGGCTACTATTAGGTGGGTGAGTAACTGGCTGGATAACTGTTCTCAGAGAGTAGTTATTAATGGTTCACAATTATGCTGGAAGGGCATAACAAGTGGGGTTCCCCAGGGTCTGTTGGGACTAGTTCCGTTCAATATCTTCATAAACTATTTAGATATTGGCATAGAGAGTACTTATATTAAGTTTGCAGATGATACCAAGCTTGGAGGGGTTGCAAGTGCTTTGAAGGATAGGGTCATAATTCAAAATGATCTGGACAAACTGGAGAAATGGTCTGAGATAAATAGGATTAAGTTTAATAAGGACAAATGCAAAGTACTCCACTTAGGAAGGAACAATCAGTTTCAAACCTACAGAATGGGAAGCAACTGTCTAAGAAGGAGAAATCTAGAGAGGGATTTAGGGGTCAGAGTTGACCACAAGTTAAATATGAGTCAACAGTGTGACAAAAAAGCAAACATGATTCTGGGATGCATTAACAAGAGTGCCGTGAGCAAGACACGAGATGTCATTCTTCCGCTTTACTGTGTGCTGAGTAGGCCTCAGTTAGAGTATTGTGTCCTGTTCTGGGCACCACATTTCAAGAAAGATGTGGAGAAATTGGAGAAGGCCCAGAGAAGAGCAACAAGAATGATTAAGGGTCTAGAGAACATGAGCTAGATGGGAAGACTGAAAGAATTGAGCTTGTTTAGTTTGGAAAGGAGAAGACTGAGAGGGGACACGAAAGAGGTTTTCAGGTATCTAAAAGGGTGTCACAAGGAGGAAGGAGAAAAATTGTTTTCCTTGGTCTCTGATGATAGAACAAGAAGCAATGGGCTTAAACTGCAGCAAGAGAGGCTTAGGTTGGACATAAGGAAAAACTTCCTATCTGTCAGGGTAGTTAAAACACTGAAATAAATTGCCTAGGGAGGTTGTGGAATCTCCCTCTGTGGAGATATTTAAGAGCAGGTTAGATAGACATCTCTCAGAGATGGTCTGTTCTAGACAGTGCTTGGTCCTACTGTGGGGGCAGGGGACTGGACTCGATAGCCTCTCGAGGTCCCTTCCAGTTCTAGTGTTCTATGATTCTATGAAATATAAATTTCAAAATGGCTCATTTCAGAATAAGCGTGCCATGTAGACATAGCCTAAGGGTATGTCTACACTTCAAGCTGGGCACTACAATTCCCAGAGTGTTGAGAAACTCTTATGTGCTAAGAAAAATAGGGTAGCCATAGTAGCACAAGCACAGGGGTGAGCCACAATGGGTTTTTATGGTGGTTAGACTCACCCACCCCTCATATTGTTTTGCTTTAACTGTTTTTTAGTACACTAGCTCCATCAAAGATAGCACCAGGATGGAATCACCCCCAGCTCGAAGTGTAGGCACACCCCAAGTGTTTGTCACTAGCTTTCTCAGTCTTACTCCCCTCCAGCAACCTCAGCTCCCAAATACTATAAACCAGCGAAGTACGTGAGGCACACAGCCACTTTTGGTACATATGCACAATCACACATCCATGCCCATCCATGCATGGATCCCTGTGTTTGCATAAAAGCCTGCTCCTCGGGTCATCTGTACATCTCAAGTGTCCATTCAGCTTTGATTGGTATTTAGCACATTGACTAACGTGACTATTCCTTACTCTGTATCAACAAACTGTAATAATGAGCTTTCATTTTTGAAAGCATCTAACCAAAGTCCTGTTTTGAATACCACATAGGATGCAGCTGTATCTTTTGCTACATTACTTTCCAAACCTATGACCAAATAAAGCAATTACTTTTCAGCTCAGAATTTAGATCCCCTCCAATGTAACAATAACACATATGGGTGTGGGTAGCATCTATTACTCTCCTTGTCTTTTTTCCCCCCTTTGGCAAGATTCCTCTTCATTTTCACAACTATTGCCTGTTTATAATAGAACCTAGGACTCAAGACCAAGAATTGTCAAGTCCCAATGTACTTGTTCTCCAAATTATCAGAAGGTCTTCTGAGAGAAATATTTAGAGCTAAAGAATCTAATTATATTTTATTTCAAAACAAATTATTCATATAAACTTGATGTGTCAATAATTAGATAACTTTCACAATGCACGTTCCATTATTATTGCTATATTTATTTCTAGAGTTCTTCCTGCAGGGTAGCTCTCCCAGAACTAAGTAAAATAATATCATAAATGATTATATGATTGGTAAGGTCCACAGCTGTTCTAGTCTTAAAGTATTGTATTCAATGGAAAAATTTCCATCCAGATTTAGAGGAAGTAGACACCAAATATGAAAACCCTGGCTTCACTAAAGTCAATGGCAAAAACTCATGGAATTCACATTTTAAATAAAATCAGATCCTTTACAAGTAATTATTAATGTAAATCATAGAATCATAGAATCATAGGACTGGAAGGGACCTCAAGAGGTCATCGAGTCCAGCCCCCCGCCCTCAAGGCAGGACCAAGCTCCACCTACACCATCCCTGACAGATGTCTATCTAACCTGTTCTTAAATATCTCCAGAGAGGGAGATTCCACCACCTCCCTTGGCAATTTATTCCAATATTTGACCACCCTGACAGTTAGGAATTTTTTCCTAATGTCCAATCTAAACCTCCCCTGCTGCACTTTAAGCCCATTACTCCTTGTCCTGTCCTCAGAAACCAAGAGGAACAAATTTTCTCCTTCCTCCTTGTGACACCCTTTTAGATATTTGAAAACCGCTATCATGTCCCTCCTTAATCTTCTTTTTTCCAAACTAAACAAGCCCAGTTCATGAAGCCTGGCTTCATAGGTCATGTTCTCTAGACCTTTAATCATTCTTGTCGCTTGTCTTGATATACGAAGACATGGAATATAATTTGAGTGTATGAAGTGATTCCATAATAAAGGCTGTAATGTGTAATTGAATAAGTTGAGGTTCAAGTGTTTATCAATAGGCAACAGTCTCACTCCATAGTAACTGGAAAATTAAAAATGACTTATAAGCACTGCTGTGCACTAGCATTTGCAATACATCCCACTGCCTGCTACCCTTAATTTTAAGTTGTCTCTTATACAGGCAGTCCCCGACTTACGCGGATCCGACTTATGAACGGGGCTGCCCCAGAGTACACGGACTGCGGGACCTCACGGTCCTGCTGCCCGTGTACTCTGGGGCTTTCTCTGCGTCTCCCTGGTCTGCAGACCAGGAAGACGCAGAGCAAAGCCGCGGAGGGGCTCGGGCAGCGGGGGGGCTCGGGCAGCGGGGCACCCCAGGCGCGCCTGGGCTGCTCCGCTGCCGGCTTCCCCGAGGCTTTGCAAAGCCACGGGGGAAGCCGGCAGCGGGACAGCCCGGACGCCCCGCGGCTGTCCCGCTGCTGGCGTCCTCAGAGGCTTTGCTCCCCTTCTCCGCTGGTCTCCAGCAGACCAGGGAGACTGGGAGCAAAGCCGCGGAGGACCCAGGCGGCGGGATCGCGGTGCGTCTCGGTCCACCGCCGTGTCTTCCTGGTCTGCTGGGGTGGGGTGGGGCGCAGCTAGTACGCCCCCCCCCCCCGCCCCCGCAGCAGACTAGGCTTTTCTCTGGACGCCTGTGGCAGAGCAGCTGGGGTGCTGCCGGTTGGTCCCGCAGCGCCGCCCTGGGCGCTACTGGTCCAACCCAGCAGCACCCCAGCTGCTCTGGTCCTGATTCAGCCGCTGCTGGTCAGTTTCAGCAGCAGCTGAATCAGGACGCCTGGGGCAGAGCAGATGGGGTGCTGCTGGGTTGGTCCAGTAGTGCCGAGGAGCGGCGCTACTGGAGCAACCCAGCAGCACCCCAGCTGCTCTGCCCCAGGCGTCCTGATTTAGCCGCTGCTGAAACTGACCAGCGCTGACTACAGGAAGCCCGAGGCAGAGTTGCTCTGCCCCGGGCTTCCTGGAATCAGCTGCTGATCAGTTTCAGCAGCAGCTGACTTGGGGACGCTTGGGGTTCTTAAGTTGTTTCTGTATGTAAGTCAGAACTGGCGGTCAGTTTCAGCAGCGGCTGAATCTGGATGCCAGTTCCGACTTACATACAGATTCAACTTAAGAACAAACCTACAGTCCCTATCTTGTACGTAACCCGGGGACTGCCTGTAGTACTTTTTGTGCTTAACTATCTGTCCCAATTTGTATTTAGCCCAGTCTGGTTTCTTTGCCCATACCTGAAAAAGAGCTCAGTGAAGCTCAAAACATCAGCTCTTCCCCCAACCGAAGCTGGTGCAATAAAAGATACTACCTCACCTACCTGTTCTCGCTCAAAACCCGCATAAGGCATTCAGCCATAACCCCTCCAGCTGTGTAATGAAATAGACTATGGACCAGTGCACCAAGAATTATGCTTTACCCTTTGAGGAAAGTCTGAGCATTGAAAGGCAATTTGAAAGGTCTCATCTGAACGTTCTTCTAAACAATGTAACTTATAATACTGCAGCCCAGTGATGTAGCTGTTAACCAGCAACCTTCAAATGGAAAGACAAGAGTGCTGGCAAAGTGAAAACAATGCCATATTTGAATCACACGTATCATTTTTCCAGATGAGCACAAGGAAGATAGCATTTTCTGAAGCATAGAGTAACCACAGAACTCCTTCTGGCTTTGCAAATATACACCAGATAGGCTTCAAATGTAACTGTTAGTGTTCATGTTTAAGATAAAACACTTTCAGGCTTCACTTGTGATTAACAGTTCATGACTATGTTGCTTTCCCTTGTCATTTCAAAATGTTTTTAAATTATGTCATGAAATGAATTTAGCGGAAGATTCTCTCTCACCTTTACAGCTATTTAAATATGCAGGGTTTTGTTTGCACACTTCCGTTTCATAAAAGAAAATGGTCAGTTAGTAACAAAGAAAAATCAGTTGTGTGTGTCTAACAGTAATATAAGCTAGTCTTTAAGATGTATGTATAGAATCGCTGCAATAATTTTAGAAAGTTCTCTACCAGACATGCTCAGAAGTAAATATATTTCATTTTTAATTAAAATATTTTTCACTGCAGATCGAGACAAGGGAAAGCAACATAAAAAGGAATCAAGATTTCACATGTCAAATCAGCTTTGTAATTCACTCATGTGCCAAATAAGTACACATAATGAGATCCAGAAGATATTAGGTCTTTACAACAAGTAAACTATCTAAAGCAAAAAGATGAGGGAATTGGGCTTGGCTAAAATAGGAACCAATTTATACTGAAACTGAATCCAGGTGTCAGAATGCTGCATCTCTGCCCAGGCCTCAACCTCAGTAAAGCCAGCGAGACTTTATTTACTAAATGTCACACAGGGCTTTATTTCATGAGTTTTTTCATGCCTCTTACCAAAAAAAAAAAAAAAAAAAAAAAATCAAGCACAGGAACACAGCAGCTGTTTTTAAACCTTTTATTCAGCAATTAATGTCCTGAGGGTGGGATCAAGCCACAAAAGTTCACTTCATTAGAGTTCAGCAAAGTATAGTAACCGTTCTATGAACTGCCTACATTTCCAATCTTCTGTGTTCACACATATGGATCCCTTACTTATGAAAGGGCATTGGAGGGACAAGTCTGGAGACTGATTATTGGCCAGACTGGCAGCACAAAGGAGCCATTAGCCACCTGAAACATTGCCAAGGGATTCCATCTGCATTTGGGGAAATCTCTGCCTGATGAAGTGCTATCCTGATGATTCCATGCTACCTATTGCTTGCCTCCTGGGAGACAGAATTCCTCAGAGGAAGGAAGTTAGACCAAAGTGCCTCTCCATTCCAGCAATCCCAAGATGATACAAAAGTCACGTATAGACCCAGGGAGATAGGTACAGTAAAGGAACAGCTTTGAGACTCTTCTAACTTGCACTCACGGCAGACTCCACCACTGGCTAGGCTAGACTAAGGGAATGTAAAGGTGTCCAAAAGCTACCCTTGCCACAAACCGCTTGTTCTTCAGACCTTTGCTTGGCTGAAGGAGAGAATCTGGGCCTAAATACTCTCACAACAGACACTATATTGGCAGATCCCACACTGCCTCACCAACAGAACATTCTTTTTTTTTTTTAAACTTACTCTGCAAAACTTGCTGTAATAGAAAGGTGCCTGTCTGTGCAGTAAAGCTTTCTCAACTTGAAAGGTAATTCTTTGGTATATTGCTATGCAAACTTTGAAAACACCAGACCGAATGGTGCAGAAATAAATTATTAGCTTTATGAGATCTGGAAAAAACCTCAGAGCACTGTCGTGGAATATTGAATTTGCCCATTACTGCAGCTTAATGGAGCACTTTCAAGCCCAAACAATTCCATTCTGAAGACTTTAATGGCTTTCTGAAGATCAGAATGCCAGCACAAACTCTCAGACCCACTGTATTTCTCCTGTGCTGGACCTTTTCGTTCAGGTCAGGAAGAAAAGCTACAGAAAATAAAACATGATGCTTGTAACAGATGCATCTTAAATCTTAGCTAAAACAGGTTTCCAAAAGTGAATATGTAGACAGGGAATGTTACTGTACTATATCCGGTATGTTAAATAAATAAAAAGGCACCTTGTTTCCTTATCGCTGTCATCTGTTGGTTTCAAACACAAGCATAAATCTGAAATACATATTAAATCAGCCTTAGTCAAAACTTCAGTCTCATTAGGTCTGAAGTTTGGAATTCAAACACAAAAAGTGATAAAGACCCATATTTTATGTGCTCTGTCTCAAAACTACAGAGAAGTTGTTACAGTAAATACAAAACCAATGTGGCCTGACACTCTGGCAAGAGTTATAAGACCGAGAGACATAAAATGCATGAGTTACTTTTGCATTAGGTACCAAACTGGGTTCCAGTTTAACCACATAATTACCTTCTGCTGACAGGCAAAAACATTGGAATGAAAATTAATAACATCTTCAATGGGGATGGGGTCTTGAAGGCATTGGTACACTGACTCATACATCAGTGGAAGTGGACTGGAAACAATGAAATAATTCTACCTTATGAGTGGATGCAAAGATGTTAGGCTTTAGCTGGGGATTTATTATGCAATGTAATGGCTATTACTTAGTATCATCTGCTTTTTTATACATTTTACAGCATATCCATTTTTTCCCCTCTTTCAGCTACGTGTATTTTATCTTCACATGAACAGAGAACAAAAGAGTCACAATTAATGGAAACATAAGTCAGCCCTCACCAGCCACATGTAAGTCTGCCAATCATAACCCAAACTCCAGGTTTGACAGCCTTAGCACCAGTCCAGGTATGACAGCCTTAGCACCAAGGCATGATAACATTTGTGGCATGACAGCATTACACAGAGAGGTGAAAGTAAGCAGGTGCCCAGCTCCAGCGAAAGATGGCTGAGCTGCAGCAAAAGCCAGCAGGGAGCTGTTTAAAGAGATGGCAGTCACCTGGGTTGCAATAAGACAGCACCTGTAAGTTATTTTCACTGCTGATTACACTGCAAAACCAGAGGGAAGGATGGTCTTGTGGTTAGAACAATAGACTGGGAATCAGTACAATCTGGGTTCTCTTCACAGCTCTTCCACTAGCTTCCTGTGTGACACTGAGGAAGCCACAGCCTCATTGCTCTGTGCTGCCATCTCTCCATCTGTACATTTGTTGCTCTTGAATGAATGCAGCTGTCTAGGACCTTGAAAGTCAACTCCCCTGTGGAAGGGAAATCAATGATGCAAATGGCTATTTGCCAAGTGTAACTTCTTATATCTACACATACGCCTGTCGTAAAGCAGAAAATCAAACTGTACACAGGCAATCCCTTCCTGTCACGCACTCAGCCCAGCATCAACTCCAGGTTACCAGAGAGCAAGAGGAGACTCCAACCAGATACCAGTGCAGGGAGAACACACTCCTCTTCTGCTGCTCTGTTCACACAACTCCAAAAACATCTTGTATAACAAAGCTAACAGCAGCATGACAGCAAGACTGAACTAAACATCCAGGAACAAAGGTTGAAGGTCATATTTACACAAAGGAGGGGACCAAATCGTGGGAAACAGGAACTTTGGAAAAGATTTGGTGGCTAATCAGCTGAACACGAGTTCCCATTGCGACAGCGTGGCCAAAATGATGTTTGAAGTAGGGTGTGACAGGATCCCTTGGGCAGCAACCTGGGGCCGCTGTGCTCCCTTAACTCTCTCCAGCTTGGCCCATCTTTCACAATGCCTTGCTAGTGATCAGCAACAAAACTTCCAGATGATGCTATTAGCAAAAGCACATGGGGAGCCCTACACGCCTAGGTAGATTACACAACTGCTCTCAGAGCCACTCATGAATCGCACAGAGAAAGATACCAGAGCTGAATTCTCTCCGGCTCCCAATACCTCAGGGCTATACTGTCTAATTTGTTAGTTGGTTCATGATTTCATCCATGGAAAGTGGCCATACACCGGCTTTCATAAAACCTGAGCAGATTTGCCACACACTTCATACCAAGGCACTGGCACAGATAAACAGTAAAAGATGGTTTTTGACTATAAAAGATAGATTTAAGTGACTATAAGTATTAGGCAAAAAGTCAACGCAGTTACCAAAAGAAAAGAAAATATAAAAATGCAATCTAAACAGGAATGGTAGTGGTGTGGGGTTAGGGCAGCTGGGGAGCCTGCCTTAGCACCGCTGCACCCCTGAACAGGAGCTGCCCAAGGTAAGTGCCACATACCCCTCCTGCACCCCAACCCCCTGGACTCCCTCCCTCCCTCAAACCCCACCCTCGCAACCTGCTGCACTCCAAAACCTCATTTCCAGCCCCACCCCAGAGCCGGCACCCTGAGTTGGAGCCTTCACCCCTCTGCACTCCAATCCTCTGCCCTAGCCTGGAGCCTCTTCCTGTTGGCTAATCTAAGATTGCTATGAATGTCCAGTTACCACCTTTAGGGTTGACAGGTTCTTTACCCCAGGATCAGGCCCAGTACTCAATTATTCTAAGGTAGTGAACCCTAATGTGCACAGATGCAACACTCACACTATAGAAACTCTTGCATATTTGCAAATATAGTTTATTAATACATTTAGCATAGCCAAAAACACCCCAATTTCATAAGCTAGATAGGGAATGTGCATCCCTATTTCCATACACTCACACTATTCCTTCTAGAACAATCCAAAGTGCTAGCCATCATCTTCCTCATCACCTGTACCTTCCCCATCATCACCGGTGACCATCATTCCAGCACCTCGCAAGGACTACATCTCTTTCTCCTCCTGCCCCTGGGCTGGAATGCCACTTTTATTGTATGTTGTGCTGATGTTGTTATGTTTGATGCATATTCAGTAGGGCATGTTTCCTTTTCTCCATATTTGTATTTCCTCACATTGCTAATGGTGAAGTGTCTTTTTTCCAATAGGTCAGTATATCACTAATCTCATCTTATCATATGCATCAATTCATTACCATGGGCATTTTGTGGTTGTCTATCACATTTATTATTTCTGTGCTACCCAGTTATTTGAGTTTTTTCTAATTAATGATGTACCTGCTAAGTTTGAGGGTATTTTTAGAAGCCCCCTACACCATAGAAAGTCACTATCTTATCACCAGCTATCTAGAGTCAGGGTTCGGCAACCTTTTCAAACCAAAGAGCCAAACTACATCAAAATTCAGAACAAGTGGTCAACAAAGAGCCATATAAGAATGCTCATTTGCATGACTGAAAATATTCAACTCAATATTATTGATAATTGACATAATGCTAAATAATAGCATAAATGAAACACTCTACTCACAGACTTTATTTAATGGGACTTCTGCTGCTGCATCTTTTTGCACATTTCTTTGAAGTTTACATCATAAATGGTCAAATCCAGCTTCATGCACACATTCAGGCTGTCTTCTGTCACTCATGGCAGGCAGCTGGGAATGTGACATGTAAGAGACATTTTTTGCTCTGCATGTTCCCCGTACGCCAGATCCAGTGGGGAGGTTCGGGGCTTTCTCCCCCTGCCAGCCTCCTCACAGGAAGTTGACACTGGCATTCCCATTTTGTGGGGGTCTGTAAGGCTGTAGCAGCACCAGTGCTGGCTCCCTGCTGTGGGGGGCGGGGAGTTAGGGGAGTCTGAGCGCGGGCTCCAGAAGAGCCATGTCTGGTTCCCTAGTGAATCATATTTGGCTCACAAGCCATTGGTTGCTGACCCCTGATCAAGGTGAAAGGCCCTGAACATATGTGAGCTAACTGCTATCTGAATGAAATGTCCCAGATAAAAATATTAACTTTGTCTTAGCTCAACATACAGGACATGGCCTTTACTTACAACTAAACTGCCTATATAAACCTGCTGTAGCTTATTATAATAAACATATAATCAAACCTTAAGGAAATAATAAATGTATATACGTATAGCCAAGCAAGCAAGCAGATTAACCCTACAGGCTACATTCCTGCACCCTAAACTCCTCGTTTTTTGTCCCGAGACTCTGTCCCTCCTCTCTGCAGGACTGTATGTGGCCCACAACTTATTTTTTCTAGGCATCAGGGGCCCCTGATAGGAAAAAGGTTCCCTACCCCTGTTCTGTGGGTTCCCCATCGACATCTTCAAAATAATCTTTTATGAAGATATGTGAGGCTTGTGATCTTTTGCTGTTGCGAACCAACTGTGGAGTTCTGACAATGGCAGGTAGATGTCACGAATGTTCCCAACTTTACTCAGTGTAGGGAGACAGGGCAGTTTTTATGATCACAAAGGCAGCTTCTGAGCTATACAAAATGCCACTGAACAACTAACTGATATGATGCCACATCCAAAATGCAGAAACTTGGCTCCTATAGAGAAAAACCATGTGTAAATTCTTCTTTTGATCAACACAAACTCAGTACTAATTCCTATTCTATAATTCAGCAGAGTTAAGCAGCAAATATGGACAAATGTCCTTAAATAAGTAAGTTTTTCAACATAAGCAAGTTCACAGCCTTCTATCTTGCCACTCTAGGTATGTAAACTTTATGGAGGATGCTGACATTTCAATGTGGTGGGTGACTTTCAGTTTTAACCTAGTTAGTTCCCTGATAAAAATAAGTCTCTAATTTGAGGCCATGCCCAAAGAGAGAGTTATTGGAGTAACATTAAAATCTAGTTTCAGAAACTCCGCAGCACCAGGGAATAAGCGGCCTCAATTTAAATTTTATTGAACAATACCGTATTGTAAGCAGGAGGTTATATTCAGTGTTTATGTTTTTAAAAAAAATAATAATTATATGATTTAACTCATTGATCATTTTACCTATATTTAGATGTCTTGAGACCCCAGTCCTGACACCTGTACCCAAATTTAGCGTGTTGAAATCAATGGTTGCTGGCATCTACCTACGAAATACCAATTGCAGAATTGAGATCTTTAATTATTTTGGTTTCGCCTGAATCATTGAATTAGGATGAATGTATGAAAATTCATTGAATTTTATATCTTAAGCATTTATATCTAAGCATGTAAGTTTGTGCAGTCCGCATAATCCTACCTTAATTTAAAAAGTGAAACTGACTGGGACTAAGAGAGTTCCTTGGAAACTCTTTGTGCAAAACATCAGAAAGACTATCTGTGCGGTGTTTTATCTCATAAAATAAGAAAGGGCAACAGTCAGACTCCAGCCCACAATTAGGTGTTAGACATATTCACAAAAGTTAACTTCATGTAAACCTGCATGCTAACTTTGTAGTTTCTACTTCCTGCTGATAGCTGTAATTGATCGATTTATTCTGTATTATTTTAGAACCGATTTACAAGCTCGACTTTGGAAGATTTAAAACCTTCCTCTGGTGCAGGATGCTCAGCGAGCACAAAGAATGTCTAGCCAGAGATTTTTTTAAAAAAGCTTTGGGATCTGGAGCAAAGGAAATAAAGGCATCTTTGTGAATCCTTTGGCACATTGCTCTTATTCAATGAAATATAGGGAACAGAGATTGAATCAAACTGACCTCAAGTTTTCAGCTCATCTGTGGGCTTCTCAGCCCAACACTCATTGAAGCTTTCCTCTAGCTTTCTTGGACTGACAGCTTCAAGTGGGCAAAGAGCAACTCCTTGAATGTGACAAAACACATTTAAATATGAACATGGATTTGGTTGCACTGAATAGCCATTTAAAAGATTCATCCTCATTTGTAATTCAATTTCTTGCCCCCCTCCCTCACTTGTCAGCTTTCCTGAAAAGAACAGCAACGATTTTACATCTTATTTACAAAACATGGGTGAGCTTTCCCACTGGTATTTCCTCTGCCAAATGAGGCTATTCAATGAAGCTTAGCTGAATCTTCCAAAGCATGGGTTCCCAAACTGGGGGGTATGAAGAAATTCCGGGGGGGGGGAAGGAGGGCGCAAGGTGATCCCCCCCCCCCCCCGAAGTTTTGCTGCTATTTTTGTTTTTCAGCCCTAGTCAGTTCTCTTTTTTTTCCCCCTCGACAAGTTTTGCTGTTATGGGGGGGGGGGGGGGGGGGAGTTTGGGAACCACTTTTCCAAAGGAACAAGGGGAAGGAAGTTAAAGGTAGTCATGGTATGTGCAGTGCTCCCTGTTTCCATGCTTTCAGTTTGTGCTACACAGAAGCCCTTTTAATTCATCTCACAGGGATTGTTTCACTAAAATGCTTGTGTGGGTCCATGAATGTTAGGTGAGCCCATGTGAGGTTTGAGGGAAATGACCTCATGTCTCCTGTTCCAGACACATTACTGAAAGGCCTGATTCCTACATACTCTCAGGGGCAACTGGTGAGGGGAAACCTAAAAGGCCACTGCCCATGTGACCCCTCCCCCCCCCCCACACACACACAGATAACTCCCCTCAACCCCAGGCCCCATTTGTTCCCTCCTTGGGCACCACTCTCTTCCCATCTCAACCCTACCCTTGCTTCACACCTGCCCTACCTCTTCCCCCAACTGAGGCTGCTCAGGGGAATAGTGAAGCCAACATTGCTGCAGCTCAACACATGATTTAAGTTAGAAGAGTAACAGGGATAGAAGCAGCCTGCACTAGGGAGACATCCTCTGCTTCCTCCCAGGACAAATCTGCATCAAGGGTGCCATTTTGAGTGCGTGGGGGCGGGGGGGCAGCAGCCATGTACTCCAGGACGGAGCAAGCTTTTCATCCCGTTCCTCGGATGCTAAGGGAGTGAGGGGAAAGTGCTGGCATTCCATGCATTCCCCTCACACCTGGCTAGGGACCTCACCAGCAAAGTATGAGAGCAATGCATGGAATGCAAGCACATTCCCCTCACTTCCTTCATGTCTGGGGAACAGGGAAAAATGCTAGCTACGTCCCCGAGTGCATTGCTGCTGCCCTCCCTTCGCACTTGAAATGGCGCCTTTGGTCAGCATGCACAAAACACTCATCACAATTTGCATTGCACAAGTCTAAAGATATCCTGCTTTGCAGCCTATCCCAGCTTTTCAATAAGGAGCTGCACATCTAAATCATTCCCCAGTAGCCTTGTGTAATCCTTCTGCCTGGTGAAGATGGCACCAACTGGGGCAGATTTAAGTATCTAGGGATTCTTTTTCAACAATACAGCATAGAACCAGCTTAAATCCGGGGAAAATTACACACCACCTCAGGGTGCTTCTGGGAGCTGTACTTTCCACTCACAGGCACAGAATCTGAGGGTAGAAAAGAAAACTTTTAATGAAAGGAGAGAAGTCACCAAACTTTAATGAGGATTGGTAAAAACTGTGAGCAGGATTGGTAAAAACTGTGAGCAGGACACTCCCCCACACATACCGTGCATGGGGCAGAGCTTCAGTTCCTGGATAATGGACGCTTCAGAGCCAGCACTCAGGACAAAGCCAGGCCACAGAGCCTCCCAGTTGCTAGACAACCCAGCATACAGGGCCCGTAGGGACCTGGTGGCCACTTCTATGAGTAGTGCAGACCCAGAGCAGGTATCGAGTCTGCCTCAGCCCCAGTCTCCGCCTGCACCGGCCACCAAACTTTCAACAGCCCAGTCAGCAGGGCTGAAAAATGGATGCCTAGCAACCCACGTGTTTAGAGAAAATTTTTGAAGCCCGAGAGTATCCTCTGAGCCAACTTCTTTCCCAGCCTTTACTCCCCAATTCTTTAACATGTGGGTGGAACATAAAGAATTAAAAACAAAAAACAAACATGGAGTGGGGTCCTTCACTGTGAAGGAACTGCTCACATGGCACTGTCAAGCTAGCTGACCGCTAGTGCCCTTCTAACCCACACAGGGAGCATCGCAACAGAGGAATAGTGGTTCCCCAGTGGCATACAGCCAACATAGGAGCTCTTACGCTGATAACCGGGAGGGAATGCAGTGTAACAAGGAAAACATGAAGGCATGACATGAGGGAAAAGGAGGGTGACCAGGCACTCCTGCATTGTGCTAGTACTCTGATGCGGCTTTGGCCCCACAGAGGCTGTTCACAGCCTGACAGAAGTAGGAACAGCTGCACACTGCTCCAACTCAACATGTGGGGACGAGATACAGACAGAGCAGCACTGGGGTTTAGGGAACATAAAAGGAGCATTCAGCCTTCATTGCCTTTCTCTGTACGTCTTCAGCTTTAGGTAATAGCAAAAACCCCTTCTCAAATGCCATCTTCCTGGTTAGTCTCTCACCTGGAGAACCCACAGACATCAAACAAATCTGGATATTTTGGAAGGTATCCAGAGGGCCCAAGCTGGAGTTGAGGCAAGTCTGGTTGAAAGGCACCAAGAATTCCATCTCCCTAGGACCTGCCCTACTTTCCCTTGGAGATTCTGTCTGCCTGCCACTCTCAGATTCTCAGTTGCTTTGTAGACTCCCCTCAGGTCATTCCTCATCCGTGAGTGCTGGCATATTGGTCCAACTGTCATTTCTTCTATCCCTCTGGTGATGCTTCACACACTTCTTTCTCACCATGAGCCATTCCATTTGACGCTCAGTCGGTGACAGCAAATTTTCAGTGTGACTTGTGTCTGAAACCCACTTCTGAGCATAGCCAGGTAGCGTTGAAAGGGGCGGAGGGGGGAGGTTAACTTGAGACAGAGGCATAACTAAATGGTGTGTAAAAACTAAATCACTGCAGCACATTCTCAGTGCCCCGTCCAAGTCTGGGCATTATCAGCACTTACCACACAACAAGCCATTGACTCGTAAGTGGTATGACAGTTAACTGCTTTCCTGACAATAATAAATCTATTCCATCACTATTTGGTATTAATTGGGGGGAAAAGGCTACATTTGTAGCATGTAAAAATGGCTCATCTACCAGCTAATGTGGAATGTTTCATTCAGCTTGAAAAATTAATTTTTTAATCGCGTATCGAGGTCATAACACATGGGCAGTTTCATCATCCATTAAGGCATTTCTTTTGTGGCTGTGCAAGTCAAGGGCTCGTACCATATTTTTATCTCCTCCATGTGAATAAGAGAAGCAAATAAACTTTTGATCCATGATGGGAACAAGTGGAAACAAGATCTATCTGTACAGACACTGTTCTACATCTTCTCTCTACGGGCTGCTTCAATGCTGTTTCTTTTCCCACCACTTGAAATCCCTCCAGCAGCAGCAAATCGGTTGTCAGCCCACAAAGTCCCAGCTGCAACTGCATTACCCTCACCCAATTACTGCCTCCACCCATCACAAACATTCCCACCCCAAGCTTCAACTCTCCTGCTCATCCCTGAATATAAGCAGCACAGATTTCTGGACCATCCTACTGACAAATTTGTGTCCCCTATTGCAGCTTTACTACTCTTTTGTCCCATCTTGATTGAATGAATTCAGTACCTTCCTTTTCAATTTTGACAATCTTTAAATTATGCCCTGAAAATAAACCTCACAATCAGCAATATATAAATTATAATTTCCTTCTCCCCATGCTTCTAACTATTATCTTAATCAAAGCAATCATGCGATTTCGCATATTGCCCCTCGTTATCCAATTCGTGCCCTGTGTATATTATATTTTCCTTATCTGATGGCACATCAAATGATGAAACAGAGCCTCAGCATTCATGCAAAACCTAACAGCAATTCCCCCAAAACAGTGAAGTGTCCTATATAATATAGTTCCCCACCGCAAAAAGAAGCCAATCCTATGGAATAGCTTTTGAAATTTAGGGCTATCCATTGGCTTTATGTAGTTGCTTACCCATAAGAGATTGCTTCCTTTACAGTTACTATTTTCAGCCCTTTATTCTGGAAACAGTCACATTCAGAAAAAAACATTTAAGAAACATGAAGTAAGAAATCTTTTGTGCATCTTCTGTTAGCACTGAGACCTAGAAAGTAGGAAAGTCACAGTGGGAGACAAGCTTGGAAGTTCTGTATATGAAGTACTCCAGTTAATGTGATCATCTTCAATAAGCAGCGCTCTCCGGGCCAAACTGTTTCAAATCAGTGAAATGGGCAAAATTTGCCTCTTCTGATGTTTGGGATAGGGAGGTTGCAGGAGGAATAAATTCTTCCTACTCCTGTGATGATCATGTCTATACTTGCAAAACCAACAACACTTCAAGCTGTTTTCTCCTCCCCTCTAACACCAGAGAGGTGTTCTGCCAGCGGTAAGGCCAACCACCTTGCTTCTTTGAATCTGTATCTACTCTGTCAGCTTGCACTGCCCAGCAGACGAAAAAGAAGTATTGTAGTTTAGCACCAGGAAAAAACTGGACGCTGTATTTTCAAAAGCAAGCAACTTGATTATATTGCAAAGTTATTACAACCCCCAGATGTCTTCTTCTGGCTTCCAGGAGTCATACCCAGTTGCCTGTGATAATTCCGCACACAGTGTCACAGAGAATATTTATAAAATGGAAAATTTCACATTTGTATGCTCTGAATCAACCCGCCTGCTCTCCCAGTATTCTGCCCCAATCTATGCATTATTAATAAGCAACATTAATTTCCAGTTTTCAGTTAGCTAATTTGTTCCTACAATCATGATTCCAAATAACTTACTGAATTATTCATGTGATATTTTAACTGTAGTTAGATAAGCCTGTTTGCCATCGTTCATTTAAATAAATTATCGCTTGCTAACATATAACAGTGCAAAAGGAGAATACCTCAGCAGGTGAAGTTATCGTTCTGCATTTTACATCGAAAATACAAGATCTTGTAACACAAGACCACCTGGAATGCTGTTTAAGGGAAGATACAGACTGTGGCAAGGTTTGACAGATTCCACATTCCGCTGTTACTAGATTACTAAAATTCGACACTCTCCGCGGGGGGCTGAACAAAGACTCCAGCTATCTTACCCATTACAAAGATAGCTTCCCCAATTATCACCTCTAATACTATTAACTCACAGACATCTACCCTTTCCCACCTCTAATATCATTAACTCACAGGCATTCACCTTCCTTTCCCTCCCCCCCCCCCCCCCCCCCGGCATCCCCTTCTGTTCTGAAATGTGATTTGTCCCTTTTCATATGTGTTCATTTGTTTAATTGTATCCTTTCGTATATATGGCTATGACTATTTTCTTCCACTATTTGATCTGAGGAAGTGGGTCTGGCCCACGAAAGCTCATCATCTAATAAACCATCTTGTTAGTCTTTAAAGTGCTACATAGTCCTGTATTTTAATCTCTGGGTAGATTGTCTTCATACTGCTTGCCTGGTTCTTTAACAAGAAAAATAGGAGCAGTAATGTTTGCTACAGGGAATATTTCCACATGATGCCCCAGGACCTCTGAACCATGCAGCTCTTGACCAGCAACCTTCCAGCTGTGTCATCACTACAAAGTGATACAGTAGAATGCATGTACAACTTTGCACCAAAAGTAGGAAAGAAATCGTATGTTCCCATTTTTCTGGGACAGTCCCGGTTTGCCATATGATGTCCTGGTATCTCTAGAACTTTTTGTCCCAGATTCTCAATTCAATCAAATCTTTAGAGGTTGCTTTATTCCTACAAAACGTAAGAGTCTGTTAAAGACTCTGCTATAAATTACAAAGCGTTTCCCGCCCCCCCCCTTCTACTCCCATCACATAGCAAGCGTGTTTTGCACCAGCCCTCGTTTGAAGTCAAAGCTTGTTATTAGTTGTTGAGCAGCAATTTTGCAGTACCAGTCAGTGACCAGTTGGCGTAAAACCCTTGCTCTTAGCTGGGAAGAGTGCATTGTCTCTCCTAGGTAGACTAATCTCAGAACAGAGACTGTATGTCCTTGTGTCTGTACTGCAGCTAATTCATTTTTGGGACTGCTGTAATATAAAAACTCCTGGCTCTCTGCCACATATTTGCTCTACTAAATTCCTAGGCATCTTGCCTCTTGGATTACAACAAGATTCAATTGTTTTTTTTAAAAAAAAAATCACACACACGCACCACTTTATAATTTAATTTTTCAGTAAATTAAAATGGGCCAAATTTTCCCTCATGCATAGTAGCACTGGAACAATTGTTGGGGTGGGGGTTCTAGGCTACATAACCGCCTCCCCCCTTGCCTTATGCCATTCAAGCCCCTCACTGCCCCAGGCTGGGACCCCTCTTGGGGGCAGCTATGGAGCACTGACCTATGGCCAGGAGCAGAGCTTAGTGGCTGTAACCCTGGGGCTGGCAGCCAGGACCCCAATCAAGGGGCCAAGACCCTGAGCATGGGGACCGCATCCAGGACCCCAGGGCTCCCAGACACAGGCTGGTGACCAGGACCCTGGTGTGGGGCCATGCAGGGCACCAAGCCTGAGGGTGGTGCAGCACTCCCCACATCCCTACTTCCCCCGCTTATGAGTATGTCAGGCTTCCACTGAGTGTCTACAGGCCATTTGATTACTCAGAGATAATAGGACATATCTAAAAGGGTAATACATGAATCTGATTATCAGCACTCTACAAATCATTTATAGCCCAAGTTCACCGAATTTCAACTCACCTGATCCTTGCATTAATAATGTGGCTCTAAGATAGCCGTCCGTTAACCAGCTGGACTCTCCTGTATATGATTTACAGTAGTCTAAAAGACGAGTGAAAACTCCCAGGTGGTGTGCACTTGATCTGAATTTAGAAAATTTCCTTCCAAGAGAGAAGCTTTTTTGTTTGGTTTTGATTTTAACACTTTCTAAAGAATATTAATATAAAGCCTTGCATGAGAACTCCTAACACAGTCCCGTTGCCAGAAGAAAGGCTAGAAATGCATCAGAGCAGAATTCCTCTAACAATCAATGGAAAAAACAGCTGGTTTTAGTCAATAATTATAGAAGCCAGCCTAGCTTTTCAGAACACTGTATATAAATTGTGTGCAGAGTAGAACACATCTGTATGCACAAAATTGCCACCACTACAATATTTTGATGTAATGGTCATTTGTGTGTGTAGTTACCATCACTGCAGCAGGGTTTTCTCAACATCTAATACATTTTCTAACAGTTCTTGCCAATTTGTTACTCCTGTGTCATTTCCTGTAGGCAGAGTTATAGTATAACATATTGTATTGTATACTAAGCAGCAAGACATAAACACAGTCCCTGTCCTGTCCCCTACTCCCTGTTCTTAGTCAAAGCCACACACTCAATGCTGCAGGGCCAGGGGGGTGCAGTTTTCATATGTTTCAGGATCTGTGCTCTTGCACCTAGCAATGTTTGTCTCAAATACAAGAAGGTTTCTGTTGGCATTATTCATGCTGTTCATATTGAAAAACTTTCAGTTCTATGAAACTTTCACTGAAGTGTGATATTTTCAAATTACATAGCTAGACAGGTCTGATTCTGCTTTTCCTCCCTTCTGAGGTCTCATTGCTTGAAAATGTTCCTGTTAATCTATGACAAAAGTTGTCAAGCACCCTCTCAAAGAAGAAGCACTCTATTATATTTTGGGGGGTAAAGATACGCTGCTTGCTATACAAATAAGCAAAAGTCTTTTACAGATGCTGGAGTATTCAAACTTGCTGCTCTGCCAAATAGGATGCACCAAAATCTTAGCACACTCGGGATACATCTGCACTGTATCCCTCTTGCGCAAGAGCCTATGCAAACGAAGCATGGATTAGCATATTGCCACACTTCATTTGCATAATTAAGTAGGGCCATTATTGCGCAAGAGGTTTTTGCACAAAAATGAGCAGTCAACACAGCTCCTTTTTGCGCAAAAACACCCTCTTGCACAAGAGCCATTCTTCCTCATTTTTTCAGGAAGAACGGCTCTTGCACAAGAGGGTGTTTTTGCACAAAAAGGAGCTGTGTAGACGGCTCCTTTTTGTGCAAAAGCCTTTTGCGCAAAAACAGCCCTTAATTCATTATGTAAATGAAGTGCAGCAATATGCTAATCCATGCTTCATTTGCATAGGCTTTTGCTCAAGAGGGATGCAGTGTAGCTGTAGTTTCAGGAAATAAGAAGCTATTTAAGTGGCTAATCTTAAGCATGCATAAGATGAGCGCTTCTTCCTGTAATAAATGCTCTAACATTTTTTCTGCTTATATTGTGCTTTTTCATGCATAGATTTACTAAATTCAATTCTGCTAACCCTAACATTCATGTTCCAATGTCACTGTTAATGGGAGGTGTGTTTGATTTTTATAAATTAAGATTTTTTGCAGCATGTTGAGATGCTCCCATTCTTTGATTTGTGAAGTACTATGAAGGAACTGAGTTTGGGAGGACAATTCCCATTGACTTCAACAAGACCTGACAGCACTAAGCACATCTCATGGCGGAGTCCCATTTCTGCATTGTACAGGATCTTTTAGAATGTAGGTTCTCTGGGGCCAGGACTGTGGCTCTGTTATGTACAGTGCCAATCACAATGGTGGCTCTAAATTAGTGTGGGACTCTCAAAAGCATTCCAGGGTGTGTAGTGGTCAGTTGTGGAAGAACTTTGTAAATGCAAGTTTAGGGGTGGTGAAGCCTGCATTCTTTCCCCCCTTTCCCCTATATCTGATGAGCCAGAAGCAAGTTTTTGGGACCATATGCCACTTAAGATAAGCATAGTTGCCAGTATAGCAGGAACAAGTATAAGATAAGGGTAAAGGGCTAGAACACATAAACAATTCTGTTTACCCTAATGTACTGATCATGTAAACAAGGCTAAAGAACAAGTAGAACTAGATCAGAACTAGATCGATAACTAGCAGCTAAGCCCTACATCAGCACGAAATGAGTAACCCCTGGAAATTTCCAAACTGCCAAACAAGGCAGGAAAACTGTATTTAAGGCTGCCTCAGAGCCTAGCAAATTGGACCTCACTGATGGGTTTTGGGTACCAGCCCCGCGGAAGCTGAGACAACCTCCCACTTCATCCGCAGCCTACCCAGGGTTCCAGGCTTGCAGGAAGGGATGTAAGATATGCCGCTTCTTTGTTATATTGTTCTTCCAGTTATGGGGCACAGCAGTTAGCTGTCAGGAAATAAACTGTTTGGGTGCATCTAGACTGTTCATGGATCTGGAGATACTTGTGTGTACGCTCCTGATACAAAGTGCAGAGGGGCAAGCAGGCAGGCAGAAAAGCTCTTTTTAAAAAACACCAGCAAAAGGGAGGAAAGCTACACCTTTTCTACGGGCTCGTCTACACTGGCCCCTTTTCCGGAAGGGGCATGTAAATTTCACCAGTCGTCGTAGGGAAATCCAGTAGGAATAAGAGCCTCCGGAAAAGGGTGCTTTTTCCGGAAGATCGGGGCCAGTGTAGACGCTCTTTTCCGGCTTTTTTAAAAGCCGGAAAAAAGCGGCGGACATTTTTATTTAAATGCCGCGGGGGATATTTAAATCCCCCGCGGATTTCCCTACGACGACTGGTGAAATTTACATGCCCCTTCCGGAAAAGGGGCCAGTGTAGACGTAGCCTACATGTTCTTTGCCCAACTACTTGGTAGGGCTGATTTGGCTTTGGAGGATAGGTATTGGGAGTGGGAAAGGCCCGGGAAGTGGTTTCTGGTTGCAAGATATTTCACTTAGGAGAAATCCAGTGAGTCACTGCTAATTGAATCAGCAGTCACTCCTCTCTGTCTCAGCCACCAACCCAGAAGGGGATTAGGGCACAGGCATGGAGGGTATAGCCAATGGCAGTATGGCTCCAGAGCTAGGGATGCATCAGAGAAGGTTCAGATATCTTGAAAGGATGGGCATAATCCACCTGCTGGGAGATCCAGCCTTCCCCTCCCGCAAAAAAGGGGAAGATAGGTGTGTGGGCAACAAAAAACAAATTCCTATGTATAGGCCAAACTCCTCTCTTCCTTCTGGAAGCAACAATTTGCTAGCAACTGAGATTGTTCTGGTCATATATTTTACCTTCCCACCAGTTTCCTGTGGCAGGGCAGGATGTGGTCCTTTGGTTTGGAATTTTGACTTGTTTGGGTTTCTTCCCTTCTCCCTTGGCTTTGAGAAACAGCAATGGAGGCATCCTTCTAGCACTGTGGTCACCAACCTACTGGTAGGGATCTACTGGTAGATCTTGGAGCTTCTGACAGGGGATGCTGACTGGTTTGACCAAGAGGCTGTCGAGTGCTGGAACTTCCGCTGCCCCTCTCCCCCCTGCTGCTCATCTCCTACTCTTTGGCTTGGAGCTGTCTCCCATCCCCCCTCCCGAGCCTCCTGCTTGAGGTAAAGAGCAAGGGAGGGAGGGGGGTGCTGATGTCAGAGTGACTCCACACAATGGAGGGGAGGCACAACAGGGCTTGGGATGGAGGGACTTTGCTGGCTGCTTTAGAGAATGGTGCAGGGCTAGGGCAGGAGTCAGTCTGCCTTAGACCCACTGCACCACCACCCAGAAACCACCTGAGGTAAGCAGTGCCTAGCTGGAGCCAGCCCCGAACCCCTGCCCTAGTCATAAACCCCTTCCTGCATCCTGAGCTCCCTGGACCCAAACTCTCTTACAGAGCCTGTACCCTGAACCCCTTCCTGCACCCTAAACTCTTGCCCCAGGCTCAGCTCAGAGCCCCTCTCACACTTCAAATCCTTTAGCCCAAGACCAGAGAGAGCCTGTGCCCCGACCCTGGTAAAAGGGAGGAAGAATGTGGGAGGGAGGACGGAGTGAGCAGGGGTGGGGCCTCAGAGAAGGGGCACAAAGGAGGCAGGGAAAGAGTATTTGGGTTGAGGTAGATCCTGGATTGCACTGAAATTCAGAAAGTGATCTGGTGCTTAAAAAGGTTGGAGACCAACATTCTAACACCACTGGGCTAGAAAAAGGAAGGCTGTTGCCAGGGTGATTCTCTGTAATCATCACGAGTAGCTTTGATTACTGGGGACAGTCCGCTTTTTCCATGGGTTCTCAAGTCAGCTAGACTGAAAATAAAGAAAGTGTTCTATATTAAAAGCACTTTCTGCATTTGCAACCAGATAAAATGAATGTACTCAGGTATTTATGTGTTCTCATGCATTGAGAGCAAAACAAGCATCTTTCCATCTAGATATCTTATTTCAGATTATGGAAAGCAGCAAATACACAAGCTCTCTAAGAGCGAGGGGGCCAATTAGTAACTAACATTCTGCATCTGAATTCAATACAAAATGGTAGCTGCCTCATTGCTGGGAGACTCATCTCCATGTAAAGCTGAAGTATCTTGAAAAAAAATAAGTTACTTGCATCTGTGTATGTAGCAATGCAAAGCGTACAATACATTGATGTCAATATTTTTCATTAGTAGGATGGAAGAAGCTAGAAAACAACTTCAATGATATTGGAATCAATCATCTTGGAAAGGGACATTTCTAATAACTGAGTTTTACCCTGACACACACGCCTGAGAATAAACAGGGGCAGAATTTCACCCTGACTTAGCCCACAATAATGTTAGCTTAGAAATGAGAGGGAGAGCCAATGTTCCCTCTAATCTTTTCTATCCATGTGCAGAATAATTTTATATGCACTGAAGCATGTATGAGCATGCACCACCAGAAGAAACAAAATCTAGCTGTGGGAGCTCTGCTGTTCAGCTGGGCAGCATTTGAATCTCTCCTGATCAGCCACACAAGTGCCCAGCTTACAGGGAACACTGGTGAGAACCAATACCAGAATAATCATAAACTAGTCTTTCTAGTTAGAACCTCTGAAGATTGAGAATATAGGAGAGAAACTGAAAATTACTCAGTTATTGCAACTGCACTAAGAGAACACTTACATATTCTAATCTTTCCTGGCAATCCATATTCCCACCCTGTTATTTCCATGCTTCCTTGCATGCCATTTCTTAGGGTCCTAGTCATTTCACCTTCCACTACTATTTGCCTTGTCTCCACTTAACATAGTCTGTCCTTCCCTGCAGTGTGTTGATTTCTCTCAGCATCCCTTTTCAGTCTTTATCTTTCTGTCCCCAGCTATTTCAATTCTCTTCCTCCTAGCCCCAGGAGACTACCTCAGAACTGAAACAACAGTTTTGACCTTGTCCTCTATTTCAGTGTCTATTTTATCCGCCCATTGTTTTTATTATGATTGTGATTATTCATGAAAATGCACACTTTGACTCACTCTTCTAAGGGCCTCATTGTACACACTATCCAAAGGGTTCTCTTTATTCTAGGAATACTGATAGTGGAGGAACTGCAAAGGAACCCCAGAGCAAACTAGCAATGTTAAATTCCATAGTGTCCTAAGAATGACCAAATAAAAGTGTCACAAAGAAAGGACTGAGAACAAGAGTGCACAAACACCTCATAGCCAAAGGAGCGGCTAGGACAAAGGGCAAGGCAGAACTCCAAGTTCTACCCCGATCCCACCACTGGCTAGCTGTGGGACTGGATAATTCACTCAATTTATTCATCTCTACAATGCAGGATTGTTGGGAGGCTCAGCAAACATTAGTCAAACCCCCAGATCCTTGGCTGAAGACTGGTTCAGGGATGCAATTGATGCCTCATTAAATTTGCTATTGCATCTTTATTGTGCAAGGGCTACAACAAAAGTCCATAAAATTGAGCCACTCATCTTCTATCTAGAAATGTGGCCTGCGTGGTTCATTCATCCATGTATGCAATTCTCCAAGCAGGAGTCTCTTCTAATCAAGATGGGGCAACACATGCTATCACCTGCAATTTCCATGGCCGGTACTCCCTATTATGAGAGTAGGAAAACCCCTGCCTAGATTTTAAAATGCAGCATCCTGCAAGATATACTTTGGTCACCCCTAATTAAGGGGCAAAAGCAATCCATTGCTTTGGGATGGTACTGAAGCTCCTACATGGGGGAGCTGCAAGAATCAGATGGGCTAACCAGGAGCTCCACATTGCCGTGTGGACTCTACCACCACTGGGGATCCTTATGCAGCCATGCCCAGGGTGAAAGTTGGGAAGGCAGCAAAGACGGGGTACCTTCCATATTTGGATCCACTAGTCTTCTCTGTGGATCACTGGTTAGGGTAACATCTGTGGCCCTTTAAAGGATGAACTAGGCTTTATGCAATTGCTCATTTCCACTCTCCAGTCTGGGGACAGATTCTTCCTGGTGAATATCCCTCCTTATCAGTGGTTATAAAAGTGATTACTGCTCTTGCTTTACATGAGACTTCTAAACAGTACTTCTAAAATTACCTTGCATTCATGTGCTTGTTAGCATCTGGTTAATATTTTACAGGGAAATTACAACCTCTAGCCTAGTTTAGCCCAGCAGTGTGAAAGTTCAAACAGTTGGAACGCGGGAGTGTCTCTGACCAGCACACAGCGACATGTATATGAAATGAGTATTTTTAATTATAAAGGGCACTTATTGGTCTTCTGAGCCTAACAGAGCCATTGCCCAGAGGGGATTGTTTTTGTTCAAAATGCTTTATCGTCAAGACATGGATACTGATTGCGCATGCCCACTGCACTGTATCAGAGATCCAACACCAGCTGTAGTATTTATTTGAATGACCAATAGACAGACTAAGGCCAAACCCTGCATTCCTTGAGCAGTCTGACCCCCTGCTGAGCCACACAGGACTCTTGGAGTGTGCAAAGAATGCAGGATCAGGGCCTTAAAGTTTAATATATAAATGAAAAGGCTTAATTACCAAACCAGCATGGGTTCTGGTTTACATGGTTTGGCACTGAGCTCTCAAACAGATTAAAAAAAATATTACCAGTGACCATTCTTAGCAAGATGGTGGACACCAGCAAGAGGCCCAATCTGCCAAATTTAGATCAGGCCCATCAACCGGGGATGAATTTGGTCCAATTCTCATTTTCTGTTAGTGAAGTATCTTTGCAGTGAGCAACCTACAGAGACCCTTTGTTCCCATTTCCCTCATCAACAATCCAATCACTGAGCAAAGCATTCTCTTCCAGCCACACACAGGCCAGGGCTACACTAGGGATGTTAGCGACTAGTCGACTATCCGATAAGCAAATGCTTATCGGCTAGTCGAGTAGTGACTGACTAGACACTTCCCCCACCTTGCTGCCTCTATCAGAGACAGGCAGCAATGGGGTGGGGAGAGCAGCAGGAGCCAGATCCCCCCCAGTATCATCTCTGCAGGGGGCAGCGGAGGCAGAGGCACAGAGAGGAAACAGCGCAAATGGGGAATGAAACAGGGCTCTTGTACATTGCAAAAGCAGAAGTGCTGCAGGGAGCACAGGGTGAGTGGGGACTCAAGAAGTCCCCATTCACCCTGTGCTCTCTGTGGCACCCTCCTCCTTGCTGCCTCTGAGCCAGTTCACCCAAGAACCATCTCCGGGGTGCCACCTGCCCCCCGCCATTGGCTCTATCAGAGGCAGCGGGGGGGGACAGGGGACACTGCTGGAAACAGGGGCTGCCGGACTCAGCACAAGCCAGGACTGAGTAGTCCCACCTCGCGCTGATCACTGCACCTCTGCATTTTAAATGTTGTAAGAGCTCAGCAGCAGTGCGGGTGGCTCTGGAGCCAGCTCCTGGAGCTACCTCCACTGCAGCTCTGCACAGCAGTGCTTATCGACTAATAGTATAGTTGATACAAATTGTATCGACTATCAATTAGCCAGATAGTCGCATTTTACCATCCTTAGTCTACACTACATGAGAAAGTCGACCAAAGATACGCAACTCCAGCTACAAGAATAGTGTAGCTGAAGTCAAAGAACTTTAAGTAAAATTTCTGCTGCATTCCCAGTGCGGGAACTTACATAAGAACATAAGAAAAATTATCCCATCAACTTCTCTTACTTCTCGTGACTCCATGGAGCACCAGAGTCAATGGGATGCCATCAGCAGTTGATTTAGCAGGTCCTTACTAGAGCCACCTGTATAAGCTAGAGCAGCCCTAAGTGGATCGTACAGGAAGCTGAGCAAATCATATATAGTCTAAAAAGTTTTTCTCTTTTTGTTCACTTCTGGTCTCATCTGGCCTGTACATCTGAGCTTGCAATTGCTTCAATTTTATCCATTATATTTGCTAAATTTCTGTGCACGGATTATACTAGAAGTTTGTTTCATATAATTGAGAGGCAATTTTATGAACGTTGTTCTTAGTTTTGATTGGAGACAGATCTTACAGAAAGTTCTTCTTCCTTTGAGTATAGACTCAGTCTGAAGTTCCTCAGGCTTATAAATTCAAACGTGACCTTCTATAAATATTCTATGGGTGTGTTTAGATCCTACTTCTTTAAATTTACCTGCCATCACATGGAACCCAACTCAAATTGGGAAGTCTGTTGGGTATTCCTATCCCACAAAACTTAGTGACACACCTGTATGGATCCCTCCCCACAACTTAAATTGTGTTACTTGTGGCTGTAAGCACCTGCTGAATGGGAGAAACTTGCAGGATCATAAGGGAAATCCTAGTCCTAATTATGTCAATGGGAGGTTTGTCACTGTTATTAAATAGAACCAGGATTTCATTCCAAGAGGATTTTAGATTGTAAATTCTTTTGGGGGGGGGGGGGGCTTGTACAAATTCATTAGACTGTCCAAAGAACATTAACTAGCAGGAGAGGAAGGGAGTATGTTGAAACATTTGAAAAAAATGAAAGGAAGATTGAAGTTATGTGTATTCACCCAGTATTAACTGGGATGCAATTTGCATTCATTTGCAAGTTGAACTTCTCCTCCCAGAAGAGAGCCAGCTGTCACTAATTCCACTATAATTTGATATTCAATATCAACAAGAAGTTATTTCTCTCCTCTACTATAAAAGACCAGTGTGTTTTCCCCTTGCTTTGATTTCCATTTCCCATCCAGCTATTAGAAGAAACCCATTAATCAAAACTATGGCTTCTCCCTCTGAAAACCTTCAACATTTAAAAGCTTCTGACTGAAATATAACATATTAATAGGAACAATGATTGCACAGCCCTTTGCTGACCTTCCATAGACTGAAAATTGCTTATTTTGCTAAATTTATTTGCCTCCCATTTATCAGTCAAAATCTAAGATGGTTTTAAAAGGCCATAAACCAAACATTGAGTGAAATATGATTACAGAATATGGAAATAAATTACAAACTCAATGTTATTCCTTCCTGTGACTGAGCGGCAGAAGCACAGATGAAGTACGGGAACTTGATTAACATGAGGGCAGGGGACTGGACTCGATGACCTCTCGAGGTTCTTTCCATTTCTAGTATTCTATGATTCAATCTTATGTTCTCCTACCTCCAGAGGGCAGCTGTCGCCCTGTTTATTCACAGTGGGTGGCTTTGTGTGTCCAGGAAAAAAAAAGAGGATTATTCACAGCAAACTGTGGGTCACAGTGAAACTAAACACAGGCTGTACACTTCCCATGGTGGGGAAACTCTGCCCTTGGTGACCAGCTTCCATTTATTAACGGACGTTTAAAGCTGTGCTGTGAAGTTACTTCCCATTCAATAAATGGCTTCTGTTTCAGAACACTGCAGTCCTAACGACGCAGAATCCCCAGACCACCTTGCACTGCAGGCCTCCAAAATAATTAACAGGGCACAAAGCTGCTGTAAGACTGCAGGCTTCACATTGAACCAGCTGAAGGTTACAAGAGAATTAAGTGAATCTAAATTTTCTATCTGGAAGAGTGAGGTAAAGGGGAATCTTCACTTGCAGCTTCAGGACATGTGGATGAAATTTGGCTAAGGCAAAATAATTGGGTTCAGATAAGCCATTTATCATAACAAAGAGCTCAGTCACTAGCACTAGTCAGCAGCAGTGGTACCTTTATGTACTGCCTAGCTTCAAATGATAGACAAAGTGAAGGCTAGTAACCACTTACAGTTGCCCATATGCTGCCAGTGGTTTACAAACATAAGCCAGTAATACCCACAACATTTACTGTCACCACACTGTTAATAGGCTGATTTAGGGACAGGTGTTGAACCCCATTGGGGTTATAAGCTATGTAGGGTTTTTCTTCACAAGCAACACTCCCACATGAGAAACGATATGTATACCAGAGTAACAGACAACTGCTAGTGTCCACGAGCCGAGCTGGGATTCACTCCTGCACACCTAAGGAGTGTTTGTCCAAAAAAAGGCTTCAAGAATGAGCCATGATGCAAAAACACATCTAGGAGAACAAGCACATGCCAGAACCCCAGAGCTTGGAATGGAATGTTCCAAACCTACCTGCTGTCTACTCAGGTAGACAGGTGAAGCCATTAAATGCAAGTGGAAAAGTGTTGTTTCAAGCGACTTCATGACAGCCACCTGCATGTTGTTTTCTTTAATAATGAACAAAGCCACCAACCCCTTTTGTAAGTTGTCTCACTTCTGTCTCATTCACATTGCGGGCTTCAGAGCTGGAGATGCTGGGAAATACTGAGAAAATAGTGTTAATGGGTGCAACTCCAGATGAAGTCAGTGTAGTGCATCCACTTATACCAGCTCTGACTTTACATCCTGCTTCTTTCCTGAATGCACCCTGGTCAGAATAAGATGACTTAGGAGCTGGTATTCCAAGCAAACAAACTTCTGATTTGTTCAAAGTGTTTCCCTCTCTCTGGTTACTAGAGTTTAGAATAAGAATTCAGTAGCTCTGGGATCACTATGCCTGAGGTAGTCTCTGTTTGAGACCATGCAGCGTGTATCCAGGAGGAGGAGATTTGGAAGACAGGAAGAAGCCAAATATTCCAAGGAAGCACAAGCACAACATTACCCCAATGCTCTGTGTCCTCTCCTTTTCTCATTTGGGACGGCTAGCCACACTGGCCGAGACCAAACCTCTTATGCGGTGTAGTGTTATTAGTAAGTCTGTGCCTGGCCTTTGTGCACAGGAATAAAGTAGAGAGGAGGCTGCAAAGTATTCGGTCACAACAGAGCCGGTCTCAGGGGCGGGCGAGCTGGGTGGTTGCCTGGTGTTGTCATTTGAAGGGGCCTCTGACAGAGCCGGTCTTAGTGGCAGGGGAGAGGGGGCCATAACTGCATTTCAGCCTGACCTCCCGAACATCCCGACCCTCTTTTTTTGCTCGACAAATTTTCCCTAGTGTTTATTTTATGTTATGCTTGGCCCAGGGCTGCCAATTGGTTAGGGTCACAATATGGCCCTCTTTGTATGCCTATTCCCTGGAGTTCTAGCAAACAGATCATAAGCAAGAGAAAAAAAATCCAGCCGCTGCATGGTACAAAATATACCTGCAAGGGTGGCACCCTGAAGTTCAGACATAGCCTCAGGGTCTCCCTTTATGAGGCATGCTAAAAATAAATGGCATATGATGTTGGCTACTTTAAAAAAATGACCTACTCAGAATTAGACAGTAATTCACCAATTTCCTCCAAACCACTTTAGATGATCTAGACTCTAGAGCAGGGGTTCCCAACCTTTTTCGGTCCCCGTACCACCTTGGCTTTCAGTAAACCTTCCTGTATCCCCTATTCAATATGAAAGGAAATAAATTCTAGACTCTAGAATCCACAACTTTTTCACTAACACTACTACTTTTGGAATATTTCAATTAGGATAATCTAGTTATTTGCCAAATATTCCCCATACCCTCTTGACAAGCTTCTCGTACCCCCGGCGGTACACGTATCCCAGGTTGGGAACCCCTGCTCTAGAGCATCAACAAGAAGACTATGTAATCACTAGTGAATTTCCTCTAGGTTATTAAACTAATTGTTTTGCCCTCAGGCATGTGCACACACAGCCACATACATTAACATATATACTCTCCTTCAGAGACAAGACACCAGGGTTAGAAGCACAGTGTGATTTCAGTGTGATACTATCAATCTTGTTTCCCTGGGACGTTTCTAAGACAGAGGCACCACGCAAATTAGCAAGAACAGCAGGGTCAATACAAGAGTGGCTCAAGATTAGCATTGCAGGGGTACTGCAGGTTAGCACAGATGTGCTGTGGGAGTTCTCTGTGGAGTGTTTGCACAGTGTCTCCCTCCACTAACAACAGCTGGAAGTACTGCTTCTAGTCCCTCATTTTTATAAATGTTAAATAAACCAACAAGATGAGAAAGAGAGAGAATGCAACACACATCTGTATATATACTACTGATTTATAAAGTACCCTTCATAGATAACAGGGTGCTGTGTAAGCTTAACAAGCAAGGAAGCAAAGACAAAGACAAAAGTAACTGGGAAACAACATTTGTTAGACTGACCTTAATACCACTTAGGGATTCACAGATATAGATGATGAATGGGAGGGCAATCCACTGGAAGCACAGTCCTAGATAGCACACAGGTATATAAAATGGCAAAGTGTGCATACACAACTTACCCATGTTCCATCCAGAAATATACCCATCTCAAACCCACACTGCTCTGGGAAATACACATTCACCTTGAGACTCTGACCTCATTGACACTGATGTAAACCTGAAGTAATGCTATTGACTTTAGTGGAGCTACTCTTGATTTACACCAGTGTCAATGGGATCAGAATTAATACATAGAGGCTACGTCTAGACTGGCATGATTTTCCGCAAATACTTTTAATGGAAAAGTTTTTCCGTTAAAAGCATTTGTGGAAAAGAGCGTCTAGATTGGCACGGACGCTTTTCCGCAAAAGCACTTTCTGCGGAAAAGCGTCCGTGCCATTCTAGACGCGGCTTTATGCAAGAGAGCCCCGATTGCCATTTTCGCGATCTGGGCTTTTTTGCGCAAAACAATACTGCATCGTCTACACTGGCCCTCTTGCGCAAAAGCATTTGCACAAGAGGGCTTTTGCCTGAACGGGAGCAGCATAGTATTTCCGCAAGAACACTGACAATCTTACATGCGATCGTCAGTGTTCTTGCAGAAATTCAAGCGGCCAGTGTAGACAGCTGGCAAGTTTTTCTGCAAAAGCAACTGCTTTTGAGGAAAAACTTGCCAGTCTAGACGCAGCCAGAGTGTAAAAGAAATCCAATTTTTTTTAATGGTAGCAGGATATGAGATGACTTTGAAATTTCATTTCTAATCTTTTTTTTTTCCATTTATAAAAGATGCATTGCCACATGCTGCTATCCAATTGTTTTAAATTCAGGGTGGTTTGGGGATAGCATTCTCTAAGTACCCACTCTTTAGAAAGACTGTGACACTAAGCCCCGTATGTTTATGGAAATATGTTTTGGATATGAAAATGCACAACTCAAATATGCTTTATGTAAAATGTGGTATGCATCCTCTCATAATCCACTAAACATGCATATTCTATTTATGTGCATGTATCATTCTAGTATGTAAAGGAGAAATATGAGATGTAAACCTGCTTATTAAGCTAGGTTTTCTAGTGAAAGCCATTAGTGGTGTTTATGGAACTTAATGGCCAGGTGCCCAAGACAACGATCTGTAGTTTTGTTTTTGCTATAAGCCCAAACTGTGGTTGATCCTACAAAGACAGATGACCATGCCACCTGGAGCTGGAATCCATATTGAATTATGTATTCTTCTGGGGGGTGAGAATTAAACAAAGCATTCCCACCCTAGGGAAATTATATTTAAGGAATGCGGAGCAAATAATAAGGGTGTTCAGTGGGCTTCTGAAACTGCCTCCCCACCGTAAGACATTACACAAGAACACATGGGGGGAAAAATAACTGTAAGAACGGGGATGAAGGTGCATTACTGGGCCCAGATGAGAGAAAAAGGATCAGCTCTGGCTTTTGAACTCTACCTGAAAGGAAAACTGGGATGAGAAATATGATTTGTAACAACTTCTCTTAGCCCTGGTTTACACTAAGACTTTATTTCGAAATAACGCCCACCCACACCCCAAGGTTGAATTTATAAGCAGAGCGTCCACACAACCAAGCCCATTATTTCAAAATGGGCCACAGAAATCTGTACATCTGCTTTTCATCCAAAGTAATGCTAATTCCAAAACAGTTATTACAAAATAATGGTAATGTGGATGCTCTGGTGCCATTATTTCAAACTAATTACTCCCCAGGGCTTCCTGGGGCTGTAAGTCTGAGGTAGCACATTCACATTAATGGAGCCTGCCTCAGACTAACTTTGAGGCTTTCCCGTAGTGTGGACATGCTAGTTCAATTTTGTTAGATCAGGAGTTAAGTCAAATTTAGTAATTTTGAAATAATTTCCTAGTGTAGACATGGCCTTAGTGTATTAGGCTTAGCTGGAATGTTTTATTTCATCTTAGTAGCTTACTTTGATCTCTCTGTCACCACCTGCAGCAACTTAAATCTTACTTTTTATACTTAACAAAATCAGTCTTGTTTGATCATAAACTCAGTGTAAATAATTGTTACCTAGGAGGAAAGGGGCCAACAGCTGTGCAGAAAGTGAGAGAGAGCAAACTTTATGAGCTCTCTCTGTGTAACTTTTGTACAGAGTAAGACAGATTGATTTGAGGCGTTGGTCCTATTTGGGGCTATGCTCCTGGGGTGCTGACAAGTCCCTCTAACTGAGCCCTCCCAGAGCGGAGTTGTTATTGGTAGCTATGTTGCTCTTCTGGGGGGCTGTTACCCCAACTCTGTGCCTTGGCTGGGGGAGACCAGAGCTTCTGACTGGGCAGGACAACGTTGCCAGATGCCCCAGAGGGCAGGTTGGAGGGCTCAGTGATATGATCAGCACACCGGGGTGACCGTCTCAAGGGAATCTCTGTGATCCAAACAGTCACAGAGATCATGAAAAAACAGAACAGTTATCAGGAAAGTGATTTCAATGCCATTTCACAGGGACAAATCTAGATTAACTCATAAGTGAATCAGCCCCATCACTTGTAAGTCATTTCAGCAACTATTCCAAGTCCAATTTGTCTCAGCTCAGTAATGTTCGCTGAAAGCCTGAGGTTATGGAACTTTTCCTTTAAATGCACTTATCCCCTGAGTTAGGGATTATTTTTAGCAAAAGATATTTTAAAAGGTCCAAATGAAGGAATAGGCATAAACAACATTTGACTTTTAGTAATAGAGATATATCAATGAAAACTAAGTGAAAGTGAAAGAAAATGCAGCCTTTCTGCACTCTATAATGAAAAAGCTATTTCTTGATCAACTCCTTTCCTTTAAAGCTTACATTTACCAGCAGTTAGAATATATTTTCCTAGAATATATCACAAATCAAAGAAAAATTAATCCAACTTTCAATTTATGAACTGTCTCTAATTTACTATGATGTATTTTAATTTAGAGTGACCAACCACATACCCAGACAAATACCTAGGGAATTCATTCTGGTATCTCATTTCTTTCAAGGAGTTATTTGTCTGAATTTGTTTCAGATGATACTTTAAGGCCCAAATGTGACATACTAAGTACCCTCCACTTCCCACCACTCATTGTAGCCCTGGAATTTTGTAATTAAGAAGTCAATTAGTTATAATGGATGTATATTATAGCAAAAGATTTGGATTAAACTTAAATACAAGATATAGGTCTCAAACAGGCCAGACAGCTTTGTTAAACTAGCTCCAGCTCTGTTTGATGTTAGCATGTTCTGATGTTAAAGCAAAGGGATGGAATATTTTAATACATAGCGATGTTAATATTAGGCAAAGCTTTGTAATAGATAGAAATTTAATGCTAAAAGACTTTGTAACTTTGTTAAAGTGACTAGAAGTACCCTTCATTCCATGCTAAAATTCTGTAAATGTATTGTTTGTGTGAATGAGAGAGAGAAGTGTAAAGGCCACTCCATGCTCAAATAGTCAGATGAAGGACCAGAGACTCAGAAGCACCAAATAATTATCAACTAAGTGAAAGCACACTGAAGACGCAGACTACCAAGGCAGATTGACGAACCCTGAAGTTAGTGGCAAGCACCCCTGAGGGAACCAATAACAAGTTTCATCAGAGGACAACACTCAAGAGGAGTCATCAGCATACTGATATCAGATGACTGCGAGACCAACCTCCAGATAAACATAAGTTGCAGGAAAACTGATTGTGATGCTGAATGACTGATGAAGGCCTGACAAGATAAAGTGCATAGACTTGCATGAAAGGAAAGTCCTATAAAGGATGGAGTGTCTTGTATCGTTCTTCAGGTTCTCATCTTGCCAAGAGGAATATCAGTCCATTCTGACACAAACCCGGCTCCTTCCTCATACCCGACCAATTGGCCTATTTGGCCAATAGGTTGGGCCAAGCAACAGACTGGTAACTATTCCATCAGTACTGTGTGTGCGTGCGCGTGCGCATCCTGCTTTGTTATATTATCAATAAATGGAGCGTGTTGCCTTATCCCCCTGACAAAGATCCCATGTGCTTCTTTTAAGCATAACATTATGACTTCCTAGGTTTGAGCTATTTCTTTCCCCAGCCCCTCTCACTAATAGTAAGTAGTTTTCCACCCTGTCTCACCACCTGCAGAGAAAAAATGCGCACACAAATTAAACATTTAAACTAATTACTGAATGTACTCAAAGATGGCTTGCACCCATTTAAATCAATGGGGAAGCTTCCTCTGATTTCAATGGAGGGGGAATATGTCCAATGTGAGTGAATCTTAAATACATTTCTATTGCTTCCCTTCTTAGAATCACACTTTTGCACCTGACGGCAAATATGTCCTGCGAGCCTGGCTTACCCCAACCCCGCTCTGCATCTGAGGTTTAATCTCTCAACGGTGTCACGATCTCATCTGGCTTTACTGAACCAAGTGAAAACCTGAATCTTTTACCTGCCAGCTTTGAGTCACCTCCTTGTACAATAGGGAGTCAAGCACTCAGTGAAATCAAATCAGACCTACAGTTCCAACACCTCCCAACCAATTCTCTTTTGGAGCCACCTACAAAAACCATCTTCAAACAAACACATTCAGATACAACAGCAACAGGCTCCATCATCTGATTTGAAGTAGAATCTCTGTTAGGGCACGTCTACACAGCAGGGCAAAAGTCAAATTAAGCTATGCAACTTCATCTACATCAACTGCATAGCTGAAGTTGAAATAGCTTAATTCAGCTTTTGGCACTGTCTACACAGCAGGAAACTGAAGGAAGAAAGTCTTCCTTCGACTGCCCTTATTCCTCGTGAAATTAGGGTTCCAGGAGTTGGAGTAAGACGTTCTCTGTCTCAACATTATTTCAAAATACTGGCTTGCTGTGTAGATGAGCCTTTTGTTATTTTGCAATAACATCGGTTATTCCAAAATATCGCTGCTGTGCAGACATATCCTTAGGTTCCACTCATATAAGCACTTACATAGTCAAATGCCTTCCTCAGTTACTGCCAAGTGGTGGAAAATTGGTCCAGAGACTCTGCACTCCTACTGTGAGATACCATTTCACAAGGATCACAGTGAAGGTACCAGGGTGCTCGGTACCATGCATCAGCATCCTTAAATTTTAATCCCAACATACAGATCCAAGCAGATATATCATTAAGCCATTTGGTGGATCAGGACCCTTAAACTGTAGACTGTCAAACAGTTTAATGAGGAATCCCAAATGGCAGTTTTCAGATAGAGAAGCACATTGGACGTTCTGTCCGCTAGACTATATGAGCTCAGAACCACATGCTTGTGTTCCAGAAATAGGAATCAATTAGGCTGTTGGATAAAACAGAACATAGTGTACTTGATCATTTGCATTCTTAGAATTAAAGTGACTGCTCCATCAACTAAAAACTAAATATATGATCTCCCAGAGTAAGTGGCCTTTTACCCAAGGACTGAGATTTTCAAGCTCCAATTCTCAGGAGAAATTAAGAAATCTGGTGAGATCAAGCATTTATAGCCAGGCTGTAACACCCTAATAGTTCAGGACCCAAGAGAAAACCCTGACAGGCCTTTAATACATTTGCAGAACTCACTAGTACACTGATCAAAATGTTCCATTAAAAAAACAAAACAAAACAAAAAACAACCTCTCTTACTAGGAGGTTTGTAATCTGATCAAGAGGGAGAATAGTACAGAAATTTGGCAGCTTAAAGAGATTCTCTCCAAAGCTTATGACTTCAGTTTAATAACAGTAAGCTACTTGTAATACATTTGGATCCCAGTCGTATCTATCCCAATTGTCTCATTAAATATTTTGTACAAGTTTGGAGAATCAGCTTTTGTGCATGTTACAGCTAATTGCCTTACTCTTTTAATGTGCAACAACAGCCCTGACTAAAGTACTTCCTCCCACAAGTGCCAAGCAGGGATTCACTAATTAGTAAGAAAAACAAGATTTTCTCGAAAGAATATTACGTAGATAAATTAAAGGGACAAGTTACGTTGAAGTGAAGGGCACGCTTTTCTTCCTAACGAAGCTTCCAAGGTCATACTCTTTTCTTGTTATGCCTGAGGCACGGCAAATGTTTTAAATGGGACATATCCAATTACATAATCAAGTATGGTTTATTCTGCTTTTTAAGGTCCACCAAAGGACATTTTTCTTGGTTATTTTTAACCAAGGACCACTTAATGGCTCAATTCAATCCATCTAAAGAAAGCCATGGTGACTGTATGGTTCTATCAGTCTATGTACTGTGCTACTGATCCCATTTGCCAGCTCCTTTTATTTTAACCAATAAGCTAGCAGTGTGCAAAATCATAGTAATGTGAGGAGCTGAAGGAGAGAAAGAGAGAGCTGATTTCTCTCGGATGTCCCAATACCACTGCTCACCAATCCATTGAGCAGTAGCTGCAGGAGAAGGAAAAAATGAAGGAAGGATAAGAGATGATGGTGCAGAAGGGAGAGGAGACTGATCCCAGAAGCTGCAATTCCACTAGCGTCTCTCAGTCAGTCACAGTACGTGATATTGCTGCTGGCAGCTTGGCAGACTGAGGCTGTGAAGAAGCCCATAGGGCATTGCTTTTACCAGTACAGCAGAGGTTCTCATGTCACGGAAAGACTTCCCTGGGACAGAGTTTCAGTCAGATGCATTATAGATAGTAACAGATATTACCTCTACCTCAAGGCATTTTCTTTAAACAAATGTTTTCCTTAAGATTAATTGCATGATTATCCCCATAGTCACCAAAGACAGCTGAAAGGATGAGTCTGAGTAGCAACAGCAAAAAGATGAGGTTACTTACCAGGAAGATCTTGGTAACAGAGCAAGATTAGGGCAATGAAACAAGCTGCTAAGACAGGTTGTGGTGGGATCTCCATTAGGATATTTGAGTATGGACTAGTCAACTATCCATAATTGGTCCTGCCCTGATGCAGTGTTGGGGGTGGATTTGATGACCCATTTGGGGCTCTTCCAACCCATTTTACTCGATGATTAACATACAAACTACCTGTCCTACCAGGTTATTACTTCCTAGAATTTGATCAGATACGAATGAGACAAGTGATTTCGCTCATCCCCTAGGTACATCCAGGCCCTTTGGGAATCTTTCCATTAACTTCAAGGATCCTTGAATCAGCTCAGCACCTATTTATACTCCAGCTTCTCCCTCTGTTCTTATTCCCAGCTCCCCCAAATCACTGTGTGGCCTTGTGCAAGTTCTCTGGGGCCCAGCTGACCCATTTTACAGGGAAGTATAATAATACTGTGAGTCTGCATTAATGTCTGTGTTAAAAAACCCACAACACACACACACACACACACCATGCTTTAAAACCATTAAGTGAAATGCCCTCCTCGCCCTCCAGGAATAAACAGAATTATTTGTTTGTGTTTCCCAGCAGCAACACGCCTTTTGGCCAAACTCTCGGCTGTCCCTCTTTGCCTAGGTCTTAGATGGCATCATGTTTTCATTACCATAAACTGCCAACAGGAACATTAACTATGAGCCTGATCTTATAGACAATAAATAATTGCATGAGTGTAATTTCCCCCTATAATGCAGAAGTCTCTATTCTATTAAATTAGGCATATTTAGTTCTATGTGGGTTTCCCCCACAATTCAGAGGTCTAAACCCAAGAACTATTTTAAGTAATACAAAAGTCGAGACATGCAAGGTGATGGGATAGTTTATTGTCCTAGCATGGCAACTATTCAGAGTTAGCACAACATTCATTTTATACTGATTGAGTGATAGCCTGCAAGATCTCAAAGGCTGGTATGTAAAAGCTATGGAATATACCCATGTGTACCTTCACAAATCCCACTTACCCACATCTTACAAAGCACGAAAGCCATAAAGGAACACAGTGCAACAAAGAGCTCCTCATCTGGACCAAACTCGCCTGGGAATCAGAAAAGTACCAAATGGCAGATGGAAAAAAACCCTCCATTAATATATAGAGACCAATCAGAGATCTGGCACTAAAACTTGCTGAGAGAACATACAATTAAAAAATTCATAGCTTCTTGGTTGCATCAGAAGAGACAAAGAGAGTTCTGGAGCTTAGAGACGCTATCCTGTAGTATTTGAAAGACATGACTGTGCCCTTCAAGTTTTACAGCTGATGCCAGAATTTGACAGTGTTTCATTAGGAAATTAGTAACTTCATGAGATCAGGGGATATGCGTGGGAACAAACAGAATGGAGAATTAATTTTATTTCAGCTATGTGCTTGTAACAAATCGGCTTTATGTCATGTCCCAGGACGTGCTCTTTGGCTTCCCTAATCTCGGTGCCACTGTGTAATTTCAAACTGGCTCTAAATCTAACTGCCCAGTTCTGCTTCCCTATTTAAGCCTCTCTGCTTTTTAATGGTTTCATTTTTTAAAATGGTTGAATCTACATTCATTCCAATGGCTTTAGTAAAATGACTAAGTGAGTCACTCTCACCATCTCTCAGTGACACTAGGAAATGCCAACTGACTTCTTCTTCTTCACATTTTCCTGCGTTTGGAAGAAAAATAAATTGTCTCAGTCTGGATATATCAAGAGACTGTTCTGGTTTCACAGTTTAAATAGATTCTATTCAAAGCCATGGAGAGTGGAGGCAGAAGGTTCTCTTCTTCCATTTGAATGAGTGTTGGCTTAGCACCAAACAGAATACAGTGCAATCGGTATACAGAGGGGGGACAGAGTTTGGCTCTGAATGCAGCCTGGCTAGCAGCCACACTGGAAGCCAGGTACCTCTATTCTTCAATTCTTACTCTGAGCTGCAGGGCCCCCCAGCAGTAAAAAAAAGTCTTCAGGGAACTGAGACACTGTTGCTCAAGGCCCAGCCACTTTTCTTCTGACCAAGTATCCCACGATAAGGGTCCAAACTGCTGACCAAGACTAAATGGGCTACCAGCTGTGCTGAATCAGCTCCTAAGAAACCCAAGATGAAAGCACTTCCTATGGAGTGTTGTTGGATTTTAAGCTGTATTTATCAGGTCAGATTCCCAAGGGGAGGGTTACTCCTGGGGGAATTCTGTGCCACTGTATGAGCACATGCAAATTAGCTTCTGCTGATAGGTTGCAGCCATTCTGCCCTTTACTCATCAAAGGGCACAGTGGTGCTAGAACATAGAAGATGCATCAAGCCAACCAGGGAAGGGAAAGAGTCAGCCTTCCTCACAGTGCTTGTCAGGCCAGCTCAGGACACAGGGGGCTATGGGTAGAGCCCTGCACAGATATAAAATTTGTATCCATATTGACAAAAATGAGCTGTGTATAGCTGTAGCTTTGCAAGACTTTGGCTATGAGGAGACAGCATGGAGCTGCTGGGGGCGGGGGGGAGACAGTGGCTCATATGTACGGGGAGATTTCAGCAAATCCAGTAATGTGCCTGAACCACTATTGCTTACTGCTTGAACTTTAGCAACCAAGCTAACTGGTCCAAAATAGGCCTAGACAGCACGACCAGGTCAGGGAGGGGGAAGAAGGGGAGTTTGGGTGCCACAGGAAGGGCAGCTTGACCCCACATCCTTCCTGAGGCCCAAATCTCTAGTGAAATAGCTGAACTAAACATTAAGAAAAACAGGACGTTTGTTGAAATGCCCCAAGAGACATATCGATCAGGGCCCCCGAGCATGAAGTCTCTGAAAAAGAACAAAAACGCATCTGGTGAAAGTGATGATCAGAAGAAAACCTCTTGCCTAACCTTTAAAAAAATGCTTGCCTAACAAGTTTTTGAGTGACGTGTTGTTGTAATACTAATGGATAAATAGGGAAGGAAAGTTTGAGTTGGGAGGGAACAATTTTGGGAACACTTGAAGGGACGCCTCGAGGACTCCTTGAGGACTCTTCACTTCTGGACACATCTTCGTCCCCACCGGCAGACAGAAGACTGGCCATTGGAAGCCTGCCCGGTGTCACTCAAGAACCACACTCAACTTCGGTAATTATCGAGGGTGGGGGTGTTTTACTAACCTGTTGCGGACGTGTGTAAGTGCTTGAGACTAAGTAAAGTTTAGCTTTAAGTGAAAGCACTCTTGTGTTGTCCTGTTTGTACCATCCATCTATCGGTCGGACAACCATGTCTCCCCTGAATTATTTCCTGACACCACCTCGCAGAGAGTAAAAGTTACCAAGAGGTTTGGGTTGAAAGAACCCCGGGTAATACATAAGGGCTAGTGTGGAAGAAAAGTCTCAGGCAGGGTCTAAATGGGTGTGGAGGTACAGGTCCACATGTGCCTGACAATGAGCGCACTAAAGGGTCAGCAAGCATCTGCATTGTGGAAGCTGCATCACAGTCCCTCCCCAGCTCATAAAAAAAAAAAAATGCTTGTTCCATACTTTTTCCACCCACATCCAACAACCCTTCAAGTTCACACCCAGACTCTTTCCGAACAATTATTTCCCTTAGCTCCTCTCTTACCCCTGACTTCCCGCAGTCTTTGCACTGGATCTCAGGGGTGCAGGAAATATGGTCCTATGTTGTAATTTAAATGAATTATTACTCAGAGTTCTGTATTAACACGCCTAGTAAGGAATCTAGTTGTCAAAACCAGTTTCCTGAATCTTTTTTGGGGTCTGTGCAGGGCTGGCCCACAACATTTTGGCACCTGAGGCGGGGAGCTCAAATGACGCTCCCATGCCCCCTCCCTGCACCAGCAGCAGACACAATTTTCTACACTCTGGGTCCTACTGCTTCTCTTCCCCCCCCTACCCCCCACACACACAGGCTACGTCTAGACTGGCCCCTAATTCTGGAAAAGTCATGCAAAGCAGGTAAGTCAGAATAGGGAAATCCGCAGGGGATTTAGATATCCCCCGCGGGATTTAAATAAACATGTCCGCCACTTTTTTTCCGGCTTGGGGGAAAAGCCGGAAAAAAGCGTCTAGACTGGCGCGATCCTCCGGAATAAAGCCCTTTTCCGGAGGATCTCTTATTCCTACTTTCAAGGGGAAAAGGGCTTTATTCTGGAGGATCGCGCCAGTCTAGACGCTTTTTTCCGGCTTTTCCCCCAAGCCGGAAAAAAAGCAGCGGACATGTTTATTTAAATCCCCCGCAGATTTCCCTATTCTGACTTACCTGCTTTGCATGACTTTTCCGGAATTAGGGGCCAGTCTAGACGCAGCCACACAGTCTGGCACCTGAGGCGGCCACCTCAGTTCGCCTAATGGTAAGACCAGCCCTGTGTCTGTGTTGTTCCAGATATACTTGCTGATGGACATTTTGAAATCAATGAGTAACTGAAACTGGTATGATTATATTGTGTTATTTTGACAAATAAGATATGCAGAATTTGAAAATATTGTGGGCAGAATTAATTTTTTTGGCACAGAATTCCTCTGGTAGTAGAGAGTAGCAGCAATACTGTAAGTTGTCCTTCCCCACTTGGCCCTGAGATCCAGGATGAGTATAGCCACAGAGGTAAATATCTGTCTCAATATCTATTTTAGAGTTTTATACTGCCACCCATCACTCTAATATATGAGCATCTTCCAGTAAAAATCAATATCAATAGCAAAATCTTTAGTGGACTTCACAGTAGCTCAGGCACTTTTTTATTATTGTTTTATTATCAGGTTGATAAGGAAGGGGTGTCACTGGTTAAAGTGTCATTCTTAGACTACAAAAGCTTTTTCCAATTATATAGGACATCATTTAAAAACAACTGGTCCCAGACTGCTTTATCTTTGAAGATGTGCTCATAACTGTCATTCATAAGGGGAGTCAAGTTCAACCCAGAGCTGTATTAGGATGGTTAGGTAGATAACAATGACCCCTGTCCACTAGCAACTGGACAGCTGATTTTTTTAAAGGCCTCTGCTGCAACCAGAATGCCTAGCTTTATAAGGTTAAGTTAGATTTTTAGGACTTGGTTCATTATTGTCCTGCATCTTGCATATATATTCACACCAGCACAAAATGAATGTGAAATATGCCCATTATGGCTTTATAGCTACATACAGGGCAATGGTAAATTCTACCATCAGACTTCCTTTAAGTGCTTTTTAAATGTCTCAAGTACAGAGTAGCTGTTTTCGCTTAGTTTTTGGATAGAGTGGCTAGTGGAAATCCATTACTACACATGGGTATGATTAAAGTGATTGGTTTTCCATGGCAACATTACCCATCTATAATCTTGTTTCTTACTGAGACTTGAGCCAACTGTATTAGTAATCTCCTTTAATAATATACCATTGGCTCTGCCCTTTAAGCCCAAAAGCTGAAGCAGTAAATGAATGACAGATGTCACAGCTTTCAGATAATTACGTATTTGTGAGTGCACTAGACAGGGAGTTTCTAAGAGAAATAATTAAGGACATTAAATCTTAGCATTCAGACTCTATAATAATTTCATCAACAACAAAAGGGTCAATCCAGCACCATAACCTTAAAGAATCTGGAAATAATCGTCACTTCACTCAAAAATCCCCTCCCCCCAGCCTAAATAAGAGTATAGTAACTCCTAATTTAAAGTCATCCCAATTAACATTGTTTCACTATTGGGTTACTTAGTTATTATGGTATGTCTGCACTACAGAGAGATCGAAGCTGCCTCTTTCGATCTTCCAGGGTTCAAAGTATTGGGTCTAGTGAAGACAGCTAATTCAAACTCAGAGGGGTACTCTGGTCAATGCCGCTAGTCCTGCTTCCACAAGGAGTAAGGGAAGTCGAAGGGAAATTGTTTTCCCTTCAACTTCCTGCAGTGTGGATAGCACCTTTGAGGTTCTGGGCCCTTCTGACTGCTGCTTTCCAGGGAAGAGCTAATGTGCCACAGTGTGAAAAAGCCCATTGCCAGAAGAACTCTTTTAAGATAAGCCCTCACTGTGGTTAAGTTTTTCCCTACAGTCCCAGCCATAGTTTTAATTCATGCATTTTCCACATCTCCTATTTATTGATAATAAAACGAACTTAATGACTGTGGTTTTAGTTGCTGGAATCCGCCACTTAAACTACCTTTGGAGTAGCAATTGCTATAACTAGAAAAGGCATCCAATTGTACACTGTGAAAAGTGCAGCTAAAATAACTGCTTTTTCCTTCCTTCAGTGATATGAAATAAGTCAGGTGTGATGTGCAATTTTACTGAAAAGTCATCTCATCTGACCCTAGGGCTTCAAGATCAAATGTAACTCTTGGTTCTCACAGGAAGTCATCAGAAATTTCTATAAACATTTTGTTGGAGGAAAGAATGCACTTCAAAGCAAGTCTAAATCTTAATGAAACCTGTATTTAAAAAAAAAAAAAACAACATAGCAAGTCATGGGAAAGAACGAAAAAGCAAATAAATGTAAGCTTTTTCAGGAGACTAAACATTTGCAAAATTAAAACTTCCACGAGATTTTCACAAGTCTTGACTATGTTAACCTTTTTGTGAAAATTCAGAGTTAAGAACATTTAGACAGAGGATGCATATGGTAATTTTCTGTAGAGGAATACAGACATATTGTACATATTATGTGGCATTACTGCTGAGCAGTTGCATGGGAATCTAGGTTCATATTACCTTGTAAAAATACAGATGTGAAGAATGCAGACAACAGATGGCCAAAGTCGTCCAGTAGAGGTATGGGTATGCTTGTATTGCCAATTAACTGTCTATGGGCCCTGGGCACAAGTCTGAAAACTCACATAAGTAGTTCCAGCAAAGGCTCTGAGATTACCAGCACAAGTAAGAGCTACTCACATCAGCACAGATGTGCTTAACAGGCCTGTATTACAATTGGCACAACCGCAGGAATTTCCACAGTTTGGCATCGGACAAAATATTTGTCTGTCATGTTGACAGAGTCCTAATAAAGTACAGGCAGTCCCCGGGTTACGTACAAGATAGGGACTGTAGGTTTGTTCTTAAGTTGAATTTGTATGTAAGTCGGAACTGGTACATATTGTAGGGGAAACTCTAGTCAAACATTTTTTTTAGTTTTGGATAGCATAGGGAAAGGTTAACTCCCCTCTAATGTTTGTTTTGCTGTCTGTTCCCCTGTTCAGAAGATTTCACATCTATTTCTGTCCCTGTGACAAACTCAGGACTAAAGGAGTAACTCACCAAATACCAAACAGCTCTGCACCATGCTTTGAGCTAATAGCTTTATTTCCACACACCACCCAGGGTTCTAGGAGGAGGGTCCTTTTTTTGCTAACACAATGAGGCCAGCACTTTGTTTGTTTTGGTGGAGTCTTTGTTTGCCCAGGGAGCCCAGCATGTATAGGGGGAGGAGGGGCGGAGAGGCTGCTTTTGTCCGCTGTTCGGCAGCCTGTTGCTCAGGGGAGGGGGCAGCCTATTGCTGGCAGGGGGGGAGGGGGAAGGCGTGCAGGATGCGAGGCCGCGGGGGGGGGGGGGGCAGCAGGCATGGGGAGGCACTTTTCCTCTGCCCGGCAGCTCTGCGGGATCCCTGTCCCTGTGGCCAGCTGCTGCAGGCAGAGGCCAGTTGGAGCCGGCCGAAGAGGAGGAGGAGGTGGATTCTAGGACCCAGGTGAGCGAGCCCCGGGGACGCTGCTGCGCTCCGGGAGCCCGGCATGTATAGAGGGGAGGAGGGGCAGAGAGGCTGCTTTTGTCTGTTCGGCAGCCTGTTGCTCAGGGGAGGGGGCAGCCTGTTGCTGGCAGGGGGGTGGGGGGGGGGCAGCGGGCGTGGGGAGGCACTTTTCCTCAGCCCGGCAGCTCTGCGGGACCCCAGTCGGAGCCGGCCCGAGGAGGAGGAGGATCCTAGGACCCAGGTGAGCGAGCCCCGGGAATGCTGCTGCGCATGTGCGGGAGTTGCCTCACCCCGTTCGTATCTAGGGATCCGACGTAAGTCGGGGACTGCCTGTACTCAAATCACCAGAAAAATTACTGCATAACTCACCCCCTCAAGTACTTTTTTTCTCCTGAGCTTTAATAATTTCTCATCTTTATTTATAAAATAACTAATCTGTGTAAAAATGAAAAAAACAAAGTGTTCACACGTAAGCCTTAAAATGCACGTAAAATAATTAAACCTATGAACAAAGCCGGTTTCATTTACACATTTATCCTCTTTCACATGTCACAAAGTTACTGATTTTTTTTTTAAACAAGTTCAGTAATGATAGCTTCCCCTACTTTGCACTGACATAGGGTCTTCCGTCTGCAGCCTGCCACATAAACTAAGGATGTTACATTTCGGTTAATTGAATAGTCAAGTAACCTCATGAATTCTTTTTGGTTACACAACTAGTCTATAGTCCCCGGAGGTGGGTCCAGCAGCCAGTGAGAAGCTGGCATGCCACTGAGGAGCCCTCTGCCACTCCACACAGCTACCTCTGTATCAGAGATAAAATCGCAGGGTGCCAGGTGGGAGCTGATGCGTGAGGGGAGCCAGTTTAAAAAACAGCTCACCTTGCAGACTGGCTGCCTGTCGCCCCACACTGCTGTCTCTGATACTGGAACTGGGCTGGGCTGCCTGGCTCCTAATACACTTTAAATGCAGAGACGCTGTGGGGGTAAATCCCGGACCCAGCCTGCTAAAAAGTATACTGGCAAGGGGGAAATGTGTGTAGTCTACAGCATTAACCAGTATGTTTTGCTTATCAGTTAATCAACTACACTATTACAGCCCTAGTATAAACAGAGAACCAGAATTTCCCTTGAGCCAAGAGCCACTTGACAGCACAGGGAGGGAAGGCTGGTAGCAGCACTGGGTGTCTGTCACAGGGTGCTTCACTCATCACTCAGATGGTGCCTCCTCTTGGCTGCTCTAGGGAACAGCTGAAGAGGTAGATGCTGTCACTCTGGTCTGCGGTCCCTCTCTGGCTCCAGGGATCATATAACATCTGCTTTGTGACTCAACCCTCCAGCCAGGTCATTCTGTGTCCCCCCGTGTCCTCCTCCCCCCCCCCCCCACACACACACTTTGAATGTTTAGTCCTTCCAACTTTGTCGTTGCCACGGTGACTCTGATGGTCTTCCAGCTCACTGTCCTGCTCATGCAACATCCCCAGTGATAGAGAAAAACCTGGACCCATCTTCTAGGTTCCAGCCCAAGGTCCCTAAAACATACAGGACTCGGTTGCCAACCTTGCTGCTTACTCTAAGGGCTGCTTCCTACCCAACCCCACTCTTGAGGTTTGCCAGTTTCCACTCTCCCCTCCAAGGGAGTAACTCTGAGCTACTTGATTTTATGGCACACACGCACACATGTACCTCTTCTACCACATAATTACAGCTGCTCCCCCTACAGCTTCCCTCCTGAGCTCAGCTTTCTAGCAGCCCTGTCTGTTTCCACACAGGGGAGCTTCCCCTAATTAGGGCTTTCCTCTCAGTCTTCAGCTTAGGTTAATTGGCCCATCTGACCTCCATTAACCCCTTCAAGGAAAGCATGGGATGGACACCCCATCACAGCATCAGTCTGATTCCAAAGGCAAGTTTGCATGACCCCAGCGTGAGTAAGACCCCACCACCATATGCCAACTGAAAATCAGTAGTGTACAGCTGTGCCCCTCGACACTGCCACTACAGCACCTGCTGCAGGAACCAAGTCAGCAGCTTCATCCAGCAATGATAACCCTCCCATCCCACCAAAGCGATGCTCGGATCTGTTCCTTTCTATCCCCTCAGTAGGACAAAAGAGCCAGGCTGGGGTAAGGAGTCTGGCCTTAAGTAATTATACTGTGGATCTTTAAAGAGAATGTGCAATGTCGTCATGAACTGCAGTTAGCAGACACACTCACGTGTCCAAAAAACACCCAAATATACCTGTGGGATAATGGCATACCATGTGCTCTTAGACTGCAGCCCTCCCACGGACTGTGTCTTTGTAGTTGCTTGCACAGCACCTGCCATAAATCGGGTCCCACTCTACATTCCGGCTGTTTTACAAACCACAGTCAAATCAATTTGGAATAAACTACAACAAATGAATGTTAGAGCATTAGCACTTTTGAGAAGCTTCACCACCATCTCTTGCAGCAGCCCGTACCCACAGCAATGAGAGAAGCTCTCTTGCTGAAGGAGCTCTGTGCATGAGTCCGTACGTTGGAGTAACATAGGTCAGTATGGGGGGTTGGAACATTCACAGCCTTAAGAAACATAAGCTTTGCGTACATAAGCTGTTGTATAGACCTGGCCTCAAGAGCTATACAAGAATAGGTGTCTGCGTGGGCTGGGAACTTGTAGTTAGTAAGCTGGGGATTTAGACTCAGACTCATAGACTCCAAGTTCAGAAGGGACCATTATGATCATCTAGTCTGACCCCCTGCACAGTGCAGGCCACAAAATCTCACCCACCCCTCCTAGAATAATCCTCTCACCTATCTCAGATATTGAAGCCTTCAAATACTTTGAAGACCCCAAGATGCAGAGATCCTCTAGCTGTGATCTGTACCCCATGCTACAGAGGAAGGCGAAAAACCTCCAGGGCCTCTGCCAATCTACCCTGGAGGAAAATTCCTTCCCGACCCCAAATATGGCGATCAGCTGAACCCTGAGCATGTGGGCAAGACTCATCAGCCAGGCACCCAGAAAATTCTCTATAGTAACTCCTATCATCCCTCCATTGACCTATTTCCCACTGATAATGAATGGTCAATTAGCTACCAAGATCCTGTTATCTCATCAAACCATCCCCTTCATAAACCCATCTAGTTTAATCTTGAAACCAGATAGATCTTTTGCCCCCACTACTTCCCTTGGAAGGCCATTCCAGAACCTCACTCCTCTAATGGTTAGAAACCTTCGTCTAATCTCAAGTCTAAACTTCCTACTAGCCAGCTTATATCCATTTGTTCTTGTGTCCACATTGGTATTAAACTTAAATCATTCCTCTCCCTCCCTGGTATTTATCCCTCTAATATATTTAAAAAGTGCAATCATGTCCCCCCTTACTTTCTTTTGGTTAAAGTAAACAAGCCAAGCTCCTTGAGTCTCCTTTCATAAGACAGGTTTTCCATTCCTCGGATCATCCTAGTGGCCCTTCTTTGTACCTGTTCCAGTTTGAATTCATCCTTCTTAAACATGGGAGACCAGAACTGCACACAGTATTCCAAATGGGGTTTCACCAATGCCTTGTATAATGGCACTAACACCTCCTTATCCCTACTGGAAATACCTCGCCTAATACATCCCAAGATCGTATTAGCCTTTTTCACGGCCATGTCACAATGGCGGCTCATAGTCATTCGATAAACAACCAGGACTCCGAGGTCCTTCTCCTCCTCCGTTACTGCCAACTGATGTGTCCCCAGCTTATAACTAAAATGCTTGTTATTAATCCCTAAATGCATAACCTTACACTTCTCACTATTAAATTTCATCCTATTGCTATCACTCCAATTTACAAGATCATCCAGATCTTCCTGTATGATATCCCAATCCTTTTCTGAATTGGCAATAGCTCCCAACTTTGTGTCATCTGCAAATTTTATTAGGACACTTCCACTTTTGGTGCCAAGATCAGCAATAAAAAGATTAAATAAAATTGGCCCCAAAACTGATCCCTGAGGAACTCCGCTAGTAACCTTCCTCCAACCTGACAGTTCACCTTTCAGTATGACCCGCTGTAGTCTCCCCTTTAACCAGTTGCTTATCCACCTCTCAACTTTCATATTAATCCCTATCTTTTCCAATTTAACCAATAATTCCCCATGTGGTACTGTATCAAATGCCTTACTAAAGTCGAGGTAGATTAGATCCACTGCATTTCCTTTATCTAAAAAATCTGTTACTTTCTCAAAAAAGGAGATCAGATTGGTTTGGCACGATCTACCTTTTGTAAAACCATGTTGTAATTTGTCCCAATTGCCATTAGCCTCAATGTCTCTAACTACTTTCTCCTTCAAAATTTTTTCCAGGATCTTACATACTACAGATGTCAAACTAACAGGCCTATAGTTACCCGGGTCGCTTTTTTTCCCTTTCTTAAAAATCGGAACTATATTAGCAATTCTCCAGTCAAATGGTACAACCCCTGAGTTTAGAGATTTATTAAAAATGTTTGCTAATGGACTTGCAAGTTCATGTGCCAGTTCCTTTAATATTCTTGGATGAAGACCATCTGGGCCCCCCGATTTACTCCCATTAAGCTGTTCAAGTTTGGCTTTCACCTCGGATATGGTAATATCTACTTCCTTATCCTCAGTCCCATTTGTTAACTTACTATTATCCCTAAGCTCTTCATTAGCCTCATTAAAGACTGAAGCAAAGTATTTGTTCAAATATTGGGCCATTCCTAGATTATCCTTAACCTCCACTCCATCCTTAGTAATTAGTGGTCCTACTTCTTCTTTTTTTGCTTTTTCCTATTTATATGGCTATAAAACCTTTTGCTATTGGTTTTAATTCCCTTTGCAAGGTCCAACTCTACCTGACTTTTAGCCTCTCTCACTTTATCCCTACATGCTCTAACCTCAATAAGGTAGCTTTCTTTACTGATCCCTCCCATTTTCCACTCCTTATATGCTTTCTGCTTTTTCTTAATCACCTCTCTAAGATGCTTGCTCATCCAGCTTGGTCTAACACACCTGCCTATAAATTTTTTCCCTTTTCTAGGGATACAGGCTTCTGACAGCTTCTGCAACTTTAACTTAAAATAATTCCAGGCCTCCTCCACTTTAAGATCCATAATTTCTTTAGTCCAATCAACTTCCCTAACAAATTTCCTTAATTTACTAAAGTTAGCCCTTTTGAAATCAAAAACCCTAGTCTCCGATTTATTTTTGTTTATCCTTCCATTTAATTTAAACTGAATTAGCTCATGATCACTCGAGCCAAGGTTGTCTCCTACAACCATTTCATCTATGAGGTCCTCGCTACTCACCAAAACCAAATCTAAAATAGCATCCCCCCTTGTTGGTTCAGCAACTACTTGATGAAGGAATTCATCAGCTATCACATCTAGGAAAATCTGAGCCCTTTTACTATTACTAGCACTTGTTCTCCAGTCTATATCTGGAAAGTTGAAATCTCCCATGATTACACAGTTTCCATGAGTATTTACTTCATTAAAAACATTAAAGAGGTCTCTATCCATATCCAAATTGGATCCTGGTGGTCTATAACACACCCCAAGCACTATCCCAGGGGAGGATCTGATAGTTTTCTTCCCCAATGTGATTTTTGCCCAAACGGACTCTGTCTTCTCCATTCCATCACTTTTTATTTCTTTACAATCTACCTCATCTTTGATATACAATGCGACTCCACCACCTTTACCCTTATTTCTGTCTTTCCTAAACAACACATACCCTTCAATACCTGTACTCCAGTCATGCCTAGTATTCCACCATGTTTCTGTTATTCCTATAATATCTGGTTTCACTTCCTGGACCAATAGCTCTAGTTCCTCCTTTTTGTTACCTAGGCTCCTCGCATTGGTGTACAAACATCTTAATTTTTGCTGTTTGGCCTCATTCACATTCTTTACCCAATTTGGCACAGACGTTATACCTCCAATATGACCTATTAGACTAGTATCCACCCCACCCTTCCTCATGTTCATTCTCCTATCCCCAGCTATACCCTTTCTTACTTCGTTTTCCTCCCTCTCAGTGTTAAAATCTGGCATAGAGATTACCTTGGCATCTCCCAACCATCTCCCCCAAATTCCTAGTTTAAAGCTCTCTTAATAAGTTGAGCCAGCCTCCATCCTAGAAGTCTATTTCCCTCCCTACTTAGGTGAAGTCCATCTCTAGAGAACAGTCCTCTGTCCATAAATGCCTCCCAGTGACCATACATCCCAAAGCCCTCCTTACAGCACCACTGCCTAAGCCATCTATTGATCATCATAATCCTGTCACATCTTTGTTGCCCTTCTCTAGGAACAGGCAGAATTCCACTAAAGATCACCTGAGCCTCAATTTCCTTGAGCATCCTCCCCAACCTAGCATAGTCTCCCTTAACTTGTTCCAGCGAGAATCTAGCCGTATCATTTGTTCCTACATGAAGGATCATCAATGGATTCCTTCCTGCTCCCTTAATAATTCTCTTCAACCTCAGTTCCACATCTCGTATCTTAGCACCTGGCAGACAGCACACCCTTCTATTCTCTGGATCAGCTCTGCTTACAGGCCTATCTATTCTTCTTAATAAGGAGTCCCCAATCACATAGACCTGCCTTTTCCTAGTGACAGTGAAATTCTCTGGTCTATCTCTAGCTTCCTCTGGCTGCAAGTCCTTGCCATTCCTATTTTCCCTTGTAATCCTAATGCTCATTATTGGTGTTGTCTCCATTAAGTCTTCCCCTTTATCTATGGGACTAGCCACTCTTCTCTTCTTCCTTACCCTTCCATCTTCATTATCTACCTGCTGTACCCCTTCTTCATTTTCCAACTCCACATACCTGTTCTTGAGCTCTATTTTTCCTTCACTGACCCATCTTTTCCTCTGCCTGGTCCTCTGAGTCACATGCTTCCACTGTCCATTTTCTTCGCCCAGCAGTCCCCCCTCTGAGGCCCTTGATCCTGCTTCCATCTGCATATGTAAGCTTTCCCCTTTAGCCACGTCATGCCTTTGCCCCATCATCTGCTCAAACCCCCTTCTAAACTCGACCAGAGTTTCCACCTGCATCTCCAGTCCTCGGATCTTTTCTTCCATCAGTTCTATCAGGCGGCACTTCATGCAAACAAAACTCCTTTCAGGTACCCCCTCCAGAATCATGTACATACCGCAGCTACCACATCCAATCATCCTCCTTGTGTTCTCTACTCCTTGGGCCATGGCCACTAATGCCTTTATGTTTTATCTACTTTCTCACCAAAATCCTATTAGTCCGGTGAACACAAAAACAAACCAAAATACCCCCTCCACAGCAAAAACAAACTCCAAACAAGTTCCAATATCCAAGCTTCACCTCCAACAGAACTCCCACTCAAACTCCCCTGTTTACAGCTCTGTTTGCTTGGCTCCTGTGCCGCTGCAGCTATCTGTGCCGCTGCCTGACTAGAAGGCTACCTTTATAGGACCCCTAATCAGTGAAGCCCCGCCCCCTAATCAGGGCTCAGCTTCTCTCCCAGCACACTGCCCCTCCAACAGAACTCCCACTCAAACTCCCCTGTTTACAGCTCTGTTTGCTTGGCTCCTGTGCCGCTGCAGCTATCTGAAGGCTAGCTCCACGAATGATATTCAAAACGATTTAGACAAGAAGGTGGACATGCATGGGACAGGGAGGGGGAAGATTATTTCCCCTTTACTGGCCTGCAGAATTTATTCTTCCCTCTCACAATGAGCAGGAGTAGCCTGAAACTAAAACGCTCCTGGGTACAAAATCGGAAGGGAAGAGGAGAGCAGGGGATCGACACTAAGAATGCCTGGTACTTTATTTTACTTGTGCCTATCGATTGCCTTCCCTCACACCTGCACGAGAACCCAGCAACCCTGTGCATCCAGCTCAGTGTTATGCAGAGACTTGAACAATCCAGGACTTAAGAAGTCACAGTTCACCCCCACAGCAGTACATAACAAACAGCATCTGAAGTACCAACTAATATTCCACACCGAATGGAAATGGCTCAGATGCTGTATTTCCAGCACAAGGGAAAACTGGAGAGAAGCAATGTGAGGGAGGGGATATCGTCGACTGGACCAACTTCTGTTGTGTGCTCTGTGTAAGCTTGTCATTCTCACCAACTGAAGTTGATCCAATAAAAAGTTATTTCCTCTTCCGCCTGGTGTCTCTAATATCCTGAGACCGACAAGGCTACAACAACACCGAGTACAAGAAAAACAAGCATTTCCATAATCCTTCAGGACAGAGAAGCTATTAAAAATGCTGTCGTTCATCCATACAAGCTGCAAAGTTAGAACTCACTCTGGCTTCGGAGTCATTCAGGTCATAGCCTACAAAGAGACTCTCAAGCTGTTTGGAGAAGCTTGTCTGGTGAAGCCTACGTACTCACAATTCCAAACCTTCACATGTGTATTGTGTATGCAGGAGCTAACCTACCAACTCCCACCTAGAATACTAAGGGCTTTAATGCCACAAGGAAACTTTCCCTATTTCAAAGCCAAGCACTGCCAGCCTTGTCCTTTAGCCAGCTGAGACAAGGTGGGTGAGGAAATATCTTTTGTTGGACCAACTTCTGTCTCAATAGTTCAAACTCTTGTGTCTCTGAAAGAAGTTGGTCCAATGAAAGATATTTCTTCACCCAACTTGTGTCTAGTATCGTGGGACTGACATTGCTACAACAATACAGCATACACCATTAGTCAGCTGGTCATTTTAAAGCTATGCTTTGCAGAAAGCTCCCTGAACTGAAGAGTGGGAGTTAACATCTAGCAAAACGTGACTTCTTTCTCTTACTTTTCATAAAAACAGCTCCTCACCCACAGCCCTCACACTTATTTCCTTCCCCTAAACAGACAGGGTATTAGTGAACATACAAACCACATTAGTGGGTTATGGGGGAGACAGTGCATGAGCCTGCAAACCACAATCTAGAGGAAGGTCATTCAGACTGCATTCACAGCAAGAACCAAACGGCCAGGCCTCTAATTTCATGCACCTCCTTTTATCCTTTCAGAGAACAAAAATTTTCCTCCTCTCTTCACCCCCACTCTCAATGCAGCTCTCTGTAGGTATGGCTGAAAACAGTCCCAGTAGCTTGCATAAAATGAGAGAGGGGAACAGAGGGGAGATCTGGATGCCCATATAAGGGTAATATCAGTCTGGACCATCCATAACTTTCTGCTCAAGAAATGTATCTGTCTGGAAGACTGTGAGCGCATTTTATTTCTATACAGCCCCACTGAAGTCCATGCAATCAGTGGGGTTTCAGCAGGTATGAGTGTTTATCATATAGCACCAGATTCAGCTATACTTAACCATGTCAAACAGCACCTGAACTGCTTGGGCTGTCTTTCTGAAATCAGTGGGACTCTTTGGCAAGGTCTACACTACAGAGTTTTTGCGGAAAAACGGCCTTTTTCCACAAAAACTTGTGGAGCGTCCACACCTCAAGAGCGTTTTTACTCAAGAGAATCAAAAGAACAGAGCGGTTTTTGCACAATTGGTATTCCTCTTTCTACGAGGAATAATGCCTTTTTGCTCAAGAGTTCTTGCACAAAAAGGCATGTGTGGACAGGAAAGAGGAAAAAGCACACATGCCCTTGTGGCCATTCTGTGCATAGCAATCATGACTTACTTTCGAGAGAGCATCCATGCAGTCTGGACACTCTCTTTCGCAAAAGCACATCATTTTTTCGATGCACTTTTGAAGTGTGGACGCACTCTTGCACAAGTAGTTTTTGCAGAAGATCTCTTCCAATAAAAGCTTCTTGCGCAAGAAGCCTGCAGTCTAGATGTAGCCTTCAGTGTAGTATGCTTCTACCCTACTTAGTATAAAATTTTTCCCCATTGTCTTTACGGCCCCACTCCTACAAACAAACCTCCCGCCAAACAGAGACCCCTTAACTTCTTCCTATTGAAGTCCACCCTTGGGATTCTTTGCAGAACAGGGCTAGGGAGATATGCTATTACAGTTACTGTGTGATGTCTCAGCTAAGTTTTTGGTACAGAAATATATAAATAAAATGGTAGTTAATCCCACAGACACTTCATCCTGCTGTGTCATTTACAATAATCACCCTCCTGCAATATTCACCTTACATTCTATTTCCATTGCTTGGCTCTAACTATTTTCCTGTCACCTCTTGTCCAACTTCTAGCTTACACATTTTCTGAGGCAGGGATTATTTCTGTGTTACTTGTTTGTAAGTACAACCAAGCCCCAATGGGGTGGTTGGGCCTTACTGCAATAAATAGTTAATTGGAAGCCTTACAAGAATCTTAATACAAAGAAACCCAAAAACAACAGGTCATTATTGTTACATGCATTTCTATGGTGAACTTGAATGCAACATTTGGAAATCAGGTTGTCTGAATGAAAGCCCAGCCCTTTTATTTGATGCAGAGGCACTCCAGGAGACCCAGACTGCTACGACCTCTGAAGATATGTAGCTCACACCGAGTATACTCAGAAACTTAATATACACATCCAAATAGTCATAAATCACCATTCTAATGTCACTCTAAGGCCATCAACATTTTCTCTATTCATGCACATCTTGATGGCTCCAAATGATCTGAAAAATGTGCTTATGTTTAATAAACCAAATTAGTTGCCCTTTAATCTTTCCACAATTCTGCATTCAGCTCTGCATTATCTGATAAGTGAGTGTAAGAGCGGGAAACCTGGAAGCCAAGCAGGAGGCAGGTGGAGAGTTCCTCTGAGTCTTACACTTCTGATGAATGCAATTGATTTCTTAACAAAAGTTAATCTTTGGAAAGGAACTGTGTTAGTGTACCTGTCAATTTAGGGGGTGTTTTTAAATTGTTCTGCATACAGCCTGAAAAGGAACAGTATCCAGAACTCTGACATGCTTCAGAGAAACATATTAGACTGCTTTGAGCTTTAACAAAGCTCTCCCTTTGAAGGCTTAGTGTTTGGAATTACAATTGATTTTAGAACAGTAGAAAAGTAGTCCCACAAACATGAGAAAAAGAATCTCCAATACCAGGTTTACCTTGGACCCTCTGGGATTAAGGATCCATGCTTCTAAAAACAGGATATGTAAAGAGACTCTGACAGATCTTTTGTTTGTCGTGTACTGAATATAACAGCTGCACTGTGCCAAATAGCCCTTAAGAAAGTTTAGTAGTCACACAGCATTTGAGAGGGAGAGAGAGAGGGTATGTCTACACTACCCTCCTATTTCGAAGTAGGAGGGTAATGTAGGCATACCGCACTTGCAAATGAAGCCCGGGATTTGAATTTCCCGGGCTTCATTTGCATAAGCCGGGCGCCGCCATTTTTAAATCCCGGCTAGTTCGAACCCCGTGCCGCACGGCTACACGTGGCACGGAGTAGCTAGTTCGGATTAGGCTTCCTAATCCGAACTAGCTGTACTCCTCATTCCACGAAGAGTACAGCTAGTTCAGATTAGAAGCCTAATCCGAACTAGCTACTCCGTGCCGCGTGTAGCCGCGCAGCACGGGGTTCGAACTAGCCGGGATTTAAAAATGGCGGCGCCCGGCTTATGCAAATGAAGCCCGGGAAATTCAAATCCCGGGCTTCATTTGCAAGTGCGGTATGCCTACATTACCCTCCTAGTTCGAATTAGGAGGGTAGTGTAGACGTACCCAGAGAGAGAGAGAGAGAAATTAATGGGTTCTAACAGAGCTATCTTAAAGGAGACCATCTTCTACAATAAGTTATAATGTACAGCTCCTGTCCCTCAGAAAACATCCGTTTAGTCTTCTGCTACTCAGCTTGCTCACTCTAGAACACACACTGAGTTTACATGCAAAAAAAAAAAAAAAAAAAAAAAAAAAAAAAGGGGTGCAGTTCCCTAGGGAAACCTACAGGATGCCAAGGCTCTGCTAAACTATATGTAAACCAATGGCAGGATTTTTTGGCTGATCTTCTCTGGGAGCAAGTGTTGGAACCCTGCAGAGAAAGCTGATGGGTTCCCGCTGACTTGATGCAAAGGGATTCATTCATTGCACCCTGGACATAAAGGGTCACAGGAGAGCTTCTCAGTAGAGAAGTTCCAGGCTGAACAGTCCAAAAGAAGGAACCATAGAAACAGCCCTGTTTGGGGGAGAAAACTTGTGTTGCATTCTAGTTTAACTGTAAACAAAGTCAAACCTCTAGAAGATTATTAGTTGTGTCCCTGCCCAGTATAGTGGGCTAGATTTTGAAGTAAGCCAAGAAACCTATCTACTCCTATGATACAATTGGTAACAAACCTGATAGCAGCCCTGGAATAAACCAGCATTCTACCTGTTTAGAACAGGTTCTTCATTCTGCATATGACCTGAGGCTGTTTTAAATGTTGAGCTTCATAGAAACAAATAGCCCCTGTCCCTGTCCCAGGCTACTTCACTGCAGGGCAAAGAAAGAAGTGGGGGTTGAATAAGAGTGGAAGAAACCAGTTAGATCACCTGACTACTCAGTATAAAAAAAAAAAAATGGTCTGGTAGCACTTCATAGACTTACAAAACATGTAGATGGTATCATGAGCTTCCGTGGGCACAGCCCACTTCTTCACATGACCAAAGTTATGAGTTTGGGATGTGTACACCCTAAATAAATAGGAGGGGGAAGAGAGGGAGAAAAAAGGGATGGGGTGGGAGAGAGCATCAGTAAGTATCTGAAGATTGGATAGTTAAACCAAAGCAGATAAAAATCAGTGAATAGACAGACTCCCATGTCAGGAAGGATACAACACAGAGAGCTGTTTGCACCTTCAATGGTTGTTAAATTGGTAGTGTCCCAAACAACTTTCATCACGATTGAGTCCATTAGCACGTGAATTGAATTTGTGGATGAACTCTAATTCCAATGCTTCCCTGTGGATCTGGCTTGCAGAACTGATTTGTGACAAGACAGCTAGTTGGAGATCAAATCAGATATACGCAAAGGAAACATACAAAAACCTATTGGAGAGCACGTCAACCTTCCAAATCACACTTTGAAAGATCTTACTGATGCTTTGTCTCCCACCTCATCCCTATTTCTTCCCTTCCCCCTCCTCCTCTTCCCCTCTCCTATTTATTTAGGGTGTTCACATCCCAAACTCATAACTCCGGTCATGTGAAGAAGTGGGCTGTGCCCATAAAAGCTCGTGATACCATCTACATGTTTTGTTAGTCTATAAAGTGCTACCAGACCATTTGTTGTTTTTTTCCTGTAACAGAATAACTCAGCTATCCCCTGAAGCTACTCAGTATGAGATATGCCTGCAGCTCACTGATTCTATCAAATTGCATTTGCTTTGTTCAACATTTTTTATATTTGCAATTTCTCCAAAGTGACAAGTTGGGGTGAGCATGCAGGAGGCACTAGAATACACTGGTAGATTTTAAGAGATAATGCTTATGGACAGCAATGAAGGCCCCAAAGACCCAGAATGGCTCTCATCTGTCTGGGGTTATTACACACTACAGCCATTTCAGTTCTGTTACAGCTGGGGTGGGGAGAGCCGAGAATGTAATTTGAGATCGTGTTTGATTAATAAGTTTTCATGCCTCTAAGGTTTACCTCTCTGAACTTGGAGTGGGGGCTCCTTCGCAGCTCTGGGACTCTCCTTCAAGCTTCAAAGTGCTCTAGCTTGACACTACAATTCTTCACTCAGACACTTCGAGGCAATTACTGCATCTCTGTGCTTAATTGAAAGGATGTGTGGTTAGTCACATGATTAGACTAGCAAGTGATATAAAAATATAAAATAACCACTGTTCAGATACCCAGATCAATAAAGAAGTGGGGGAGGGAGGCAGAATGATATTAGCAGAACAAATTAATTAGTCCATTAACCAGCATTTTTCACTGTCTACCTAAATCTATACTCTAGAGTATCCATCAAGTTTGTATATTGCTCTCAAAAAGCTGTCGTCAGAATAATTTTATAACCCCATAATTATCAAGTTTCTCATTGCATTTATTGCTCTATCATGCAGTAATATTTAGAAAGATCTGTAGCTTCATATTTCAATGTTTTCCTTGAACACACAGTAATAGAAAGATGTTCAGCTGAGAAGCAGTCTCCCCTACCTCCTCCCTCAGGGATAAGAGAAAATGTATTCTGAAATCAGATAAGGACAATGCATTCACTAATAGAACAGGAAAGCTTATTTTTAGTTGTATAAACCAAATGTTAGGGATCCAAGATCAAGTACTAGGTTTTCCTTACATTAGGAAACATTGAGGCATCATGGGCTCTCCCAAGCAGGGTCTTGCACAGAAAGGTGGGAAGCTCATTGTGTTTGTGAGCAGGTGATGAAGGGGCTTAAGTTAGTGGATTCCTTTGCCGTAAGTGGTTGAGAGACACAATGGTGCACTTGCAGAGGTCAGATGGGCCACCTTCCAGCTCAGAGCAAACAATTGTGGCTTCCAGAGATGAGTTGCAGCAAACAGCAGGCTCTGGGTTCTCTTGGATTAGCATTACGTTATCCTTAAATCTGGGCTATTTTACCATGAACAAAATACTCAGTTTTAACCTCCTGGCCCATGCCCCCCTACTTACAAATACACAGGCTATGAAGGGTTTAGTGTAGACAAAGAAGAGCAGTCAGGCTTTCAATGCAATTCCCATCATGTTAATGAAATATTTTGCTTTATATTTCCTCACCCGTTAGCCAGCATCTCTTGTATTGAACCAGATTGAGGAGGAAGACAAAGGATCCCTTCTTGGCTTTTCTCCATAATCATTCCACCAGGATGCAGCAAGACTTCTGCTCTCCCAGCACCCATGAATCCAGGAGGATCTACAAGAGGACAGAGCCATCTGCGTGGAGGTCCAATGCTTCTGTACCAGCTCTAAAGCTCCACTCACAACTGACTACCATACATCCCTTTGCCCCCAGACTGCAGACTTGACACCAGGGATTTCCCCTAGCTGCTCCTGCTGGGGAAATCTTCAAACTCCAGCCATGAAGTGGAGTCCATCATGCAAGATAGGATCTTACACTGAAAAAAAATACACAGCGAAATACCTCTCTGTAGCAGGCTCAGCACCCACCTCTCTCAAGCACCCCCTTTCTGTGGCTGATAGTGCCTTCTTCGTCGTAGGGTGGACCGTCCCCTTTTCTCAGTTAGTTGTGAGCTTGCTTTTGTTTTTTTGGACACACATTGGCACTTGCCTGTCACAAGAGCCTCTCTGGCAGGTCTTGAACAACTTAGCCCTCTGGCCAAGCCACTCAGACTTCCCCTTCCCCCCACCCCTTCAGGGTACATAGTCCAAGTTCTTATTTTGGCCTTTGTATGGGAGCATAGAGCTAAGTCTTCTCCCAGAGGCGCTGCCTTCTTCTTCCACATAGCTGAGGCCCATCTTAGTACCCTTGCTGGCCTGGACAGGTTCTGTGCTCAGTCTCCCAGGGCTTCAGCCCGCCTGCCCTGACCTCCTGCTCTTCCTGCAAGCCAAATACACACCAACTGACCGTCATCTGCTTGCCTCATACAGGGCCTTTCTGGCCCCGATTGGTCTCTTGAGGAGTCTCTCCAATTGGCTACACTAGGGGTGGCCAACCCGTGGCTTGCAAGCTGCATGCGGCTCTTCAAAAGAAAAATTGCAGCTCCAGCACCCATAGCTGTTCAGCATTCCCTCGCTCTGACCTTTTTTCCTTGTCTGGTCTGGGTGCCGCTTGTGACGCTGTGGCCAATGGAAGCCTGCTTGGGCCACACACAGCTCTTAAAGGGGCAGCGTGGTTTTTTAAATTTGTTTGTTTGTTTTGCTCAACAACTTCTTTCCCTCGGCTCTTTGCACTGTGTCCATCACTATTTTGGCTCTTTGTCTGTAACGAGGTGGCCAGCCTTGGGCTACACCTTTGCAGACATTCTAGGGTTCCTGAAAGACTTCTCACTGCAGGCCCACAGGCTTCCTACTCCACCCTGCTGCAGTCTTCCAAGACGCATTATGTAGTGTAAACCCACATTACTCACTTGGGCTACGTCTACACTATGAGCCTTTTCCACAAGAGGAAATGTAAATGGAGTTCTCATTTGCATATGACACATTTGCATTTCCTCCTCAGATCCCTTTTGCACAAGAGGTTTTTGCGCAAAAAAACCCTTCCTCTGAGTATTATGAAGGATCTCCCAGAATCATTCTTCCACTTTAGATCAAATTGTTTGAGTATTTAAAAAGTTGACTTGTTTAAAAAAAATCATTATTCATTACTGCACTAATGGGGGGCCTGAACCAAAACCTCCCACAGGTGGAAGATCTGAAGGGCAGGAACTGCCGTACTTCACATCTGTTCAGTACAACTGAGAGCCAACTTGCAGCCAGTATTCTTACAAACAAGGTCAAAGATAGGGGGTCCCACAAGAATCATACTGTTTAAGGGACATCTGGGAGTAGATGAACCACACAGAATTCAAAAGTACGTTGTGCAAATCGGATGGTGTCCACGCAGCTCTCAGTAGAGCCACAAAGAAAAAGGATTGACCCTGAACTTCCTATTGTCTGTAATGCAATATCAATTAGCCATCTCCATTTGGTCTCACCGCCCTACTGAGGTAAATGCGATACACAAGTGCACAAAAGAAAGGCTTCCTACCCACAGAGCTTCCAACCTAAGTAAACGGGGAATGTGAGGCAAAGCTCAGCACCCACAGCATGAAAAGGAACCTCCGCAAGCTGAGTCTTTGTTACTCCTGTACCAGAGAAAGGAGGACACAGATGAGGAGCACATCCAGCAAGAACTATGACATCGTGTATTATCTGCATGTCATGATCATGAGGGTTAGCCAGCAGCCTGGGGACTAAGGGGTTAACTATACCTAACTCAGGTAGATTTAGCCAATAGGAATGTAGGTAGGAATCTCAAACTAGGACAAAGGAATTTTTGGGTTTCCCTCCTTTGTCTCTGGGGTAGTTTTTCTCTCCAGCTATTGAAGGGGACAGGATGTCTCCCTCTAAGAAAATACTTTTCACAGTCTGTAAGTAGGATAAAGTTTAGACAAATCGTTAGGTTTTATTGTTTTATGGTTTGGGAAATGGGATCTGGTCTGTGCATTTAAAAATGGTTTTGCTTTCCTTTGTGACTAAGGGTGTGTCTAAACTACAGGGTTTTGTCAACAAAAGTGGACTTTTGTCGACAAAACTATACCTGCGTCTACACTACCACTGAGTTCTGTCGACATAATGTCGACAGAACTCAGCAGTTTTGTCAACGCAGGTAAACCTCATTTTCGAGGCACAACGCCTTTGTCGACAGAGTTCTGTCGACAAAAAGTGCAGTCTGGACACGGGGGTTTCTTTTGTCAACAGAAAAATACCTCCAAGGAAACCCCCTGCTGGACAGTCCTTCAGGAAAAACCTCTCCTTGTTCCTGTCTGTAGTCATGTTTTAAAGGCACAGACACCCCTGGCAGACATTGTGACAGGAAGCTGGCCACAGAGGAAGCCTGTCAGCACAGAGCTCTCCCGGCTTCACCTGCATGTGGCCATGTGTGCAGCTCCAGAGCCACGAGGCCCCCAAGGACCTTCAAGGGAGCCAGCCCTGCTGCCCACAGCAGAGAAAAAGAGAGCCCCAGCCTGGTCAGGGCCAGAGGTCCTGACACTGCTCGAACTGTGGGGGGAGGAGGAAGTGGTCCAGGCCCTGCACACCCGATGCAGGAACGCCAACATCTACGGCTGCATGGCTCAGGGGCTGGCTGATAAAGGGCACCACCCAAGGACACTGCAACAAGTCCAGGAGAAAGTCAAAGAGCTTCGGCAGGGATACGTGAAGGCCCGAGAGCAGAGCTCAGCATCAGGGGCAGCCCCGGCACTCTGCACCTATTATAATGAACAGGACCGCATCCTGGGAGGCCAGGAACCTATGTCTGCACCAGTGCTCATGCAGACAGGGTTGCACACACCGGTGCAGCAGAGCCAGCAGGAAGTCCCCAGGGAAGATATGGAGGAGGAGGAGGAGGAGGAGCAGCAGACGGAAGACACCTGACACTGACTCTGCAGCCTGCCCAGAGACCCAGGAAGCCTCATAGGCATCCTCCAATGCTGGTGAAGGATCATCAGGTGAGTGCAGTCGAGGGAGGTGGGAGCAGAGAGGATGCAGAGCAATGTTCACGTCTTGGTCCTCCTGGACAGCTTGCATCTCTCTGTGCATGTGCAAGCAGGTGGGAAGGTGGTGGGTGTGTGGGTGGGGGCCATAGGAGACCCAAGGTGCTGCAGGCCCCTGTCCTACTGCGGCTGCACGCTGATCTGGCCTGGACGGCCATGGTGGCGGGGGGGAGGATGTAGGGGGTGGAGGTGGACATTGTCCTAGCCACAATGGGGCCCCTGTGCAGCCGAGGCGGCTGGCAGGGCCAGACGTGGCCTACCAGTAACAACATTCCCATCCCTTGTTGTAAGGACTTATGTGTGAATTGCTAACACTGATTGGTTCTCCCTCTTCTCCTCCAGAGCCGGACCTGCTGCTGACCGCTGAGCGACACGTGTGCCACCACCCACCCGGTCCCACAGCACCCGCTGGCATTGGAGGACCTACAACGACCTCCTGAGGAGGCATGTGGAGGTCATGGAGAATATTGAGGGGACCCTGGCCAAAATGCAGGAGACCATGGCCGAAAGAGCCAAGGAGGAGGCTCGCTGGCATACTCGCCTGCTTGAGGACTTCCTCCCACAGTGGAGTGCAATGTGTGCCACTGTCCGGGAGGCCCTGGGTATGCCAGGTCCTCTCCCCCTGTTTATTTTTTAAACAGTTGTTGAACAATACTATATGTTATAACAGTTCCTAATTCTAATTTTACTTGTTAATAAACATTATATTTTTCATATTTAACATTATGGTGTGTGTCTTAACTGCTCAGAGGCTGATGCAGGGATGGATTATGGGAGGGAAGGTTTTGGGACGGGGGGGCCAAGGGCCACAGACCCCATTGGGGATACTTTGGGGAGTCATTGGACTCCAGCTGAGAAGCGCTCACGCAGAGCCTCCCAGATGTGAAACCGCACCTGTTGGGCTTGGCAAATGGCAGCTGTCCGAGGCTGCGCAAACCGCCTCCCCTCCACTTCAGCCATTGGCCCCCAACCTAGCAGGAAGACCTCCCCCCCCCTTGCTCTCCACCGGGTTGTGGAAGATGCAACATGCTGCCACCACCTCTGGGATATTGTGTTCCCCCATGTCAAGGCGAGTTAACAGACACCTAAACCTTCCCTTCAACCGGCCAAATGCGCATTCCACCTGTAAACGGGCACGTGTCAGGTGCGCATTAAACACTTCCCTGCTCGGGGTCAGGTGCCCTGTGTATGGCTTCATAAGCCAGGGCATGAGGGGGTACGCCGCATCGGCCACAATGTAGACCGGCATCTCTACATCCCCAATAGCAAAGGTTTGCTGGGGGAAGAAGGTTCCTGTCTGCAGCCTTTCATACAGGTGCGAATTGCGGAAGCATCATGTGCTCGGCCCGACCACCCCACACAAAGGTCCGTAAATAGTCCATGGTGGTCAACGAGGGCCTGCAGCACAATGGAAAAATACCCTTTTCTGTTGATATACCGGGCGGCTCGCTGGGGTGGTGCATGGATGGGAATGTGTGTTCCATCGAGCGCTTCTCCGCAGTTTGGGAATCCCAGCCCTGCAAAACCGGCCATGATGGTGTCTAGGTCTCCAAGGTGGACAATCTGGTTCAGCAGCTGAGAGTTGATGCCCTCACCACCTACAGAAATAGACACATACAAACACACACCGAATATGAAGTAAGAGGGGTTGCCCAAGTCCTCGGGAGACCGTCCCCCGCCCCAAAACACCAGTATTCCCCCCCCCCAAGTGATTGCTCCCAGTAGTATGATGGTGTAAGGCACAGAAGCCCTCCACCACCTCTCCTCCATTGCCCCCACCCACCCTTTTTCCTGTTACAGTCCCCTTACAGACTGCCCCCGCTCCCCCAAGGGACTTACCTCCATCAACACAGCACCAACAGTAGATTTCCCAACACCAAACTGGTGTCCCACTGACCGGTAGCTATCAGGAGAGTCTCATGCAGTTGCAGCAGCATTTGAAGCACCATGAAGTGGGGGCCAGCGCCTGCCATGGGGAAGCTCCATGGCAAACAAAGGTTTGGAAAAACTTTTTTTTTTACACACACACACACACACACACACACACACACACACACACACGCCAGAAAGCAGGGCACTCCAAGCAAGTACTGCAGAACTTCTGCTGTCCCTCTAGGAGGTAAGCAAGGCAGCTGCAGCAGCAGAGCAAAAGCTAGTCGGGGCAAAGGCCAGGCAGCAGCACCAGGAAGTACATGCTGCTCCTGTGACCTGGCAGAAGCAGTTCCAGGTACTTTCTTCTATCGACAGAGCATCCAGCAGTCTGGACACTCTCTGTAGACAAAACTACTCGCTTTGTCAATCTGCTTGATGTAGTCTAGATGCTCTTTGTCGACAGAAGTTTTGTCGACAGATTCTGTCGACAAAACTTCTGTCGACAAAAGCCTGTAGTCTAGACGTACCCTAAGGTCCTGGCCCATGGTAAATTTCTCCTCCATGAGTATATTATTTTGTTACTTTTCCATCTAGTCATTATGCTTGCAACAGGAATATTGAGGTGATAATAAAAATTCTCTCTCTTTTCTTTTTATTAACCTGTATTGGTTAATTTGTGTGTCCTGGTTTGGACTTTAGGGGGTGAGATTTCCCAAGTAGTCTCTCCCTGGTTGCTTTATTAATATTTGGGTGGTGGCAGCTGGTATTTTATCCCCAAAATCTAAGTTAAGATTTTTTGGGGGGGAAGTTTTGTACCAAAGCCTGGTAGATAAGGTTTTGGGGTACTTTTTCTGCCCCCCCCCTTCCGCATTTATTGTGCCAGAGTGGGGTAGGAGCCATGATACTGCACCTGTTCTATTCTGATTCCTCAGAGCCCCATAGTTTGTGTGTGCTCAGTTGAATATTTGTGTATCTGTCAACACCTCCATGCAAACGCAGGCCTTGGAGAGTGATCAAAGCGGATTATAAGACAGTCAAACTTTTTGTCTTTGTAATGCAGTCAGTAATACTGCTCCTCATTTCCTAAGCAAACAATTCAAAACAAAGGCATATGCTTTATGGTATCACACACAATACGTCTTACAATGTCAACTTTTATCTGAAGGGCTCCCAATGCTCTATTTAAACTTACTTTTTGTTCCTCTTCCTCTTTACCATCTCTCTCTTCAGTGTGGTCACACTGCCCCCTGCTGGATACCTGGGATTGGTGGAAGCAGAGCTCTAGAAAGTGTACTTTTAAAATAGGACTACTCATTTTTCTAACACAGTAGGTATTATTTTCCTCCTGGCTACTTATCAAAAGCTTTTCCTTCCTAAATGGCCATTTCACAGCAGCAGAAAAATAGCTTCTTCACACTTACAAATGGCTGCTTGAGTTAAATCTTCAAATTGCCTGCCTCATTATTTAATTCCTTTTTAAGATGTGGCCTTTTTTTAAAAAATGTATCTACTTGCCCATGGGGGGACAGGAGTGGGTAAAGTTAATACTTGTGAGCAGTACCAAAGAAGGTGGGAGTCTCTTGCCTAGTCATAAACCAGGTACAGCTTGGGCACCAGAAGTAGGAAATTCACACTGTCACATGAATGAAACTCAACCCTTCCATGGAAACAAAGTTGTCTCAGTGGGTGAGAAAACAGATTAGCCTCCATGGGACCAACAAAGTTACAACTATGCTGCAGAGTCTCCATGGCTCATTTATTCCTTGGCCTTCTCCAGCTGACCCTTACAGACCATTCTCCAAAATAGTTCATAGAGCATCTAATGCCCAACTCATCCTGTTCTTAGGATTCACCTTTGTTTAAAAAATAAAAAATAAAAGAACAGAAAAAAGTAACAATGCATAGGCCTGCTCAAACTGCATCACACAGTATATCTTACAGTGTCAACTTTTATCTGAAGGACCCCCAATGTTCGGTCCCAACCTACAACAGCTCCTAGAGTTCTTCCCTCAGGAGATTCACTCTCCACATTTATATGTGGGTGGGGCAAGAAGCCACCCACTTCCATTAGTCAGGTGGCTTCTGCTTGTAAGGAGGATCACCACCTGCTAACCAGCTGAAGAGAGCATGAGTCACACAAACACTTCCAGCCTGGGTGTAATCTCTGTCATTGCAGACTAGGCAAATCTAATATGGAATAGATGAGGAACAAGAGATAAACACGGAATCCTACAATGCTGTTTTCAGAGTAGAGCTGCATTTTCAGCTACCATGTTCCCAGTGACACTTCAGATATGTTATGCAACCAAGCAAAACCAATCAATAATCACTGGAGGACTGAGAGCTTAATTAAATGTTAGCAACATGCACACAAGTGAATAGTCCACTTCCATTTTAATACAAGTTGCAAACACTTTTGCAACAAGCTACCGTACATGCAGGAGTATTAGGTTCTCCTCTTTGCTGGAGACGGACGTGCAACTGAAAAATGCAACTGATGTATCACAGGAAACAATCTCTGGTACCAGAAGTAATGTAGCAAACCCAGAGACACTATCACAATCCAGTGATTAGGAAAAGAAGCCTGCCTTGTAACCGATTTCTGTTACTGCTGTTCAGAAAAAAAATGAAGATCACTTACCTGTTACCAGAGTTCCTTGATATGGACTTGGCCTAATCACTCAGAGGCTAGACTAGCAGTTTGTAATAGAGCATTCCAGACTGTAGTGAGGACAAGAGGGCTAGAAGAGGGTGATGAAAGGACCTGAAGAAGCAGAGGGTACCCTGCTTCCTTTGGTAGCCTTGCCCTCGATGCTCAGGAATGCAAAGGAGAGCAGAAGAAAAGGTTCAAGAGAGCTCTACTGGCACTGCTAAGGAGGTTTCACCATCTGAGCTACATCCATTGTGGTGTCATGAATGGGAACATGCAAATGACGCTCAAAGAACAAATGAGCTTTGAAGTAGTTTGCCTGCTACATGGGACCAACACACACAAAAGGGGCTTCTCTTGTAGCCCTGACATCTTCTCTGAATTTGTGAAACCCCACAACTTCCCATTCTCATTCCCTTCCCTTTTTGTTTTCAATGGAGAATTATCTGCTTTTCCCCAACCTCCTCCCCACAACTCTCCCAGTGGACATGTAACCCACACACCTAGTGTAGTTAACTGCCCCAAGTAGTGGCACTTAGATGCTTACAGTGAGAGTGAAGAAGGGGGGGAAACTCTACAGCTCAAGCTGTAGAGGCTCCTACACTGAGCTCCAGTGTGCCTAAGTTCAAATCTGCCCAGTGGTGATTACAGTCACATCTCTGGATACCCCTTACATAAGCAGCTCATTTTTTTTTTATTCCTTTCCTCCCCTCAATTAGTTAACAGTTTTTAAAACTGTCATTGCATTTGCATAGCACCTGGAGCCTTAAGAAATTGTAAAAATAAGAATGAATGATACATAACAAGCACCCTGGGAAGGGAAGTAATTTGGGATAGCTTTTGCAAAAATTGCTAAGTGACCTATGCACTATGGCCTAGATTCACTTAGGTGCCTACCCACAGATGCCAAAGTTTCGACTAGCTGGAATCCATAAAGCCACCTATACAAGATGGTCAGTACCCTAAAACAATGGGAACCCTCCTGGCCTTCAGATGGAATTTTCAAAGTACACAGGGTGGGAATACCTCTCACCCATAGGTCCATAATTCTGCAGGTGTGCTGCAAGCACACTGAGAGGTGAACTGTCCAGAAGGGCCTGATCCTAAGAGCTGCTGTCAGACCATGCAGACAGACCAAAAAGGATACATCTGCACTGCCACAGGGAGCACGAGTAGTAGAAAAACAGTCACTAGGTCTCTCAAGCTAGAGCACTAAAATAGTAGCATAGATGGAGTAGCAAGGGTAGTGGCTTAGGCTAGCAGCTTGCATATAAATCTGCCCCAACACCTTTGGTACATGCTGTGACAATTGGGACGAGTCTTCATTTATGCTACCCCTCAGCTATACTGCTATTTTTAGTGCACTAACTCAAGCCGAGCTAGTATGTGTGTCTACCCAAGCTGGAAAAAACACTCCTAGCTGCAATGTAGAGCTACCTCAGGAGGCAGAGAGGCAGCACAGCAGCCACAAAACAGCCAAAGGGTGAGTAGGCTGGGAATCCAGACAAAATACATGTGCAAGAGGCCTTCTAGCTGAAACTTGAAGACAGTGTCCACATCAAGGCTAGGGTTGCCAGGTGTCTGGTTTTGAACCGGACAGTCCAGTATTTGAGTTTTCTGTTGAGGAAACAAATTGAGAAAATATAAAATGTCCAGTTTTTTCTAAATAAGATGTAATGTAGATTGTTATATAATGTCAAGTGTGTCCAGTATTTTTGTTGAAACCATCTGGAAACCCTAATGAAGGCTGAGTGCCCTCTCTCCTTTCCGCCCCTCCCCCCCGCCCAAAATTTCTATGTAGCCTCTCCTCTAAGGTGTCACATAAGCCCCCTTTTCCTTTACTTGTCTCTGCTTGCTGTATTCAATATTTAGAGTGGTTTCTCCTGGCTCATGTAGGTCAGGTCCTCGTCTCCTTTTCTTGGCAGGCAGTGACTCCTCCCTGTGCCAGATAAAAGAGGTGCTACTGTCCACTGAGAAATCAATAGCATCACTGCTAGATGGCAAGGAAAAAGCCCAGTATACTGCTATCAGTAAGGGAAAATAAAACTAACTCCAGCAAAAGGATCATTCCAAAAGTAACAGCTGGAAAGGGTTAAGTAATAATTTATAAGAATTAACAAAACTAATTCCCTACATCTCCTAACACCTTCAAACTCTTTGAGCCTCAGTTCCCTCCCTAGCATCTTCTTAAGGCAGATGGCATGGTCAATGTTGCATGTTCAGAGGCAGAATACTGCAACACTGAGACACTGCCCACAAACATTCATTGTTAGAGAATATCCACAATAACTGTAATTCCATGCTCTTAGCAGAATTATTTGATAGAAAGTGAGAATCACCATTTTGACCAACCCAGGAAAATTTTAAAAAAATATTCCCATAATTAATGTAATGTGAACTCAAAACAATCTTGTAACATCTTTAGTACACCTGTGCATCTGAATTAAAATGCTTAATTGATTTCCATCCATGGCTAATATCATTTCAGCATTGTTTACAGAATTTTTATAAAGTTTGCTGATTAGCTCAGGCTTCAATTTATTCTATAATAAATTAACCATGATTGCTCTCCTACCAGAATAACATGACCTTGATATATTAATTTTAAGATAGATAAGGAATTGCCAAGATAAATTATTAACACCAAAAATTACTTAACTGGGCAATAGACCTTGTAATTAAAAATAAGTTTAAGGAGGCTGCTAAGTGATTTTGATAATGATTTAAGGACCAATTATAGAAAAGATCTCACTCTTCCCTTCCTAATTAAATATTGCAAACCACGCAAAGAGGAAGATTTGAAATTAACCATTTTTATTATATTGAGGGCATTTGCATACTAATTACACCAGAAAGGTTTGATGGAAAATGATATAATGGGATCCTTAAAGAATGTCATTTTACAAGAAAAAATGCAATCTAAAGGTTGTTCCAACTTCTGCTACTTTGTAATTGCCCAGTAGAAGAATTGCAAGAGTAGAAAGAGTTGCCAGAGTGCACTCATCTTCCAGATGTTCCTTTTATACCTACCCCTCAGGGACGAATGTAGATCCAAGTACACCAGTCATGCATTTCACCCATACTACAAAGAAAAGCAACACTTCCAGAAATGGAAGACTAATCCACTGATAGAAATCGATGCCTGAACTTGTGGATTCTCAGTATGAGATGCTTTCATGGGTTTTAGTGGGTGCTTCTGAAAATCAAGCCCAATGTACCTCAGTTGGGCACCAAAAACAGGATGCAACAAATTGCTGGTCTACGTTTTGTCCCACTCGGCCCACAACTTGTCTAATGTCACCCAGGAACTCTACTGCATATCTGGAAATTGACCCAATCTGTAGGGCCACAAATTAATCTTTCTTCCTCACAGTCTGTGTCCCCCTAACAATTTTTGCTATGCTTTATCTTACTGAAAGCATTGTTAATTTTTTTCCATCTTACTGCAACTGAGTTTCCTAAAACTCAACCCATCCCATTAATAAGTGATTGTCATTTCATCCTGCATACAGCTGAACAGGAGCCAAAAACAGGTGACTCAGCTGATCACACTAATAATGAAAATTAAACTACATATACTTTCATATATGTGATTTCCTATCAGCATAATGTATCATTTAATTAAAAAAAATCAAACCATTCATGAGAACCTATTTAAATAGACCATCAACTCATCTTGAAAAGTTTAACCAGGAAACTTCTGGAATTTTATTCCTTTTATCTGAATCCTGATTCACTTAAAATAAAGTTTCCTTACTTCAGAGGAAGAATTCGTTAAGACCTCCTGTACGTAAGATTTTTTTAATATAAATTTGCTACCATTTGACCTCAGTGCTTTTATGAATTTGATAGTCTGTTACTCAATTTCCAACTGGCAAATTAAATTAACACAAAGTAACAGTTCCCACCTGCTTATTTCATGAACAATGGTTTGATGATTTCACACAGAGTGATACACACCCTACTCTTACAGTGGTGAGTTGAATTGAAAATATTTTTTTTTATTATTGCTATGTTATGAGACCATCAATTTAACTGGTAAACATCAGACAGGTGTGACCTTATCCATTTAAAGCACTGTTTCCCAAATTATGGGCTGGGACCCAAATGTGGGTCACCATTACATTTCAAAAGGGTCACCAGGTGGCTCTTAAGGAGCCATTCACACATTTTTTGAATTGCCTTGGGTTACCAAGTCTTCCTAAATTGTCAAAATGGGTCCCCATCTGGCAACTGCTACATTTAAGTATCAGTCCAGGCAATATTGTGTCACAGAAAACCCCTTAATGTGCAGAGGGCTTTGTCTACATTTCCAATCTTTTTACCTCTTCAATTGTTTAAAAAAAATAAACAGAACCAGGATAAGAAAGCACCGCAACAAGTACTGCAGAATGGACAGTCAATGTCTAGTTTAAGTTAAAAGAAATTGTTCTCAAATTATTTATTCCATTTTCCTGCTTAAAACTGTTGCCTTGGACACAGTTACAATCCGATGGAATATTCTTGCTGCCTTGGAAATTCAACAGAATTCTCTTTTCCAAAGAAAAAGTTTTGGGAAACCAACTAACACAGTTGGTGCCAGTTATTAGCTATCAGTTAGGAAGTGAGAGTGAGGGCAATCCACTAACTGGTTTGTAATTTGTAGGATACCAGTATTACTTGATCTTAATTTGAATTAGTTTTTATTATGCCTGACAGCCACACAAAGCAGCAAAAGCTTTCTGCCACACTGCAGCAGCTGTCTAATCTTATATTTTCAAACCTCTCTCTTGGGACAGCAGACAGAAGCATTTGTCAATTTTATGAGTATTCACCCTGGTACATAATGCATTAAAATTCTGAAAATGAATGTCTCTAGTGATTGCCCAAAGTAAAACCTACCAGTATGTTATTTAAAGAACTTCAATCATTTCACATCCATGTTAATTTCTTGTGACTTTAAATCATACAAATAAGTACCCCTGAAGTACCATATACAGGAGCCTTATTTAATTTTTTCTTTAAATATTTGCACAGTTAAAACAAGATGAAAATGATCTATTACAGGCTCAGCTATATTAAAGGAAAGGAGCAGCACCTTTTGTCAATACATATTCCTATCTCTGGGTTAGAAGAGCCAGCCCGAGTTGTTCACAGAATGCTTTGTCAGTCTGAATGTCAGCCTTTGTCATAGATACTTTATAAGCCAATGTATTTTGTCAACTGCATAGAATAGGGAATGGGTTATATTTGTGAACTGAATTGAAGATGTCAAAGTCAGACACCTCAGGACTTCACTCCCCCTCTCATCCAACTTTAGAGGATCAATAAATACAAGATATTCTGTTTCTGATTTGAGGCCTATTCCTTCAAGAGAATTTTCAGAGGTGGAGACTGCAGAAGTGGATAGTAAGATTGAGGGACAAGTCTTATTGTCGAGTTCAATAAAACCAATAGAATTCCATTAAATAAACTTTACATAAATAATTTAAATAATCTCCTATGATGGGAAAGCTAGGGAATGTGCCTTTTACATTAATCATGGAAGTGCCTTTCCCATATATAATGCATGCACGCAATACGTAGAGTATGAACAAACATTACATACATATGAAAACACCACAAAAGCAAGGAAAACAAAAGGATAAGGCATCTAACAGTCCAGACATTCTACTTTTCCACTCAGGCACACACATCCCTCACCACTGCAACGGTCACCGTCACACAATTTTACCCTTCCCCAACTCCACAGGGATAGCAGCTTTCTGGAAATCTATAAACAGATTCAATGAGATGTGAAAAGTATGAGGAATTAGCAGTAACAATTCAGAATGCTAGCAAATAAACAACTAGGCAATAGCTAGCACCACAGAGTCTTGGTGGTCATGATGCACATGAATGGAATATCAGTATAGAAGTTACAACTTGCTCAGGAAAGACAGGCAGGGGGAAAAAAGGGAGGCGTTGCTTTATATATTAAAAATGGATACAGTTTGACTGAGGTTGACACAAATAGGACACAGACTTGTTGAACATCTGAGTAAAGATAAAAAAAGAGGCGATAAAGGAGTGGTAAAGGCTTTTTTAAACTAAATCATCCAAAGCACAGGACTTGATTGTGAAGTGGGGACTTTGACTACACAGATATCTGTTGGAAAACACAGATTATGCATCAAGTTATTGGAGACACATTTATTTCAGAAGATGGAGAAAGCGCTTGGAGAGGCTGTTCTAGATTTAATTTTGACAAATAGGGAGGAAGTGGTTGAGAATTTGAAAGAGAAAGGCAACTTGAGTGAAACTGATCATGAAATGAGTTCATGATTCATGGGAATGGTAGGAGGGGGAAAATCGCACACACACACACACACACACACACGTACATAAAAGGTGAAATTTTAAAAAGACCAAAGCATAAAACGAGCTCAAACTAGCTAGAGACATAAAGGGTAACAAGAAAAAATTCTCTGGATACAAAGGAAAACAAAGGACAGGGTAGAACTGTTACTTAATGAAGGGAGGAACAATAACAGAAAATAGGGAAATAGCAGAGTTGCTTAATGACTGTTTCAGTTTTCACCAAAAAGTTTGGTGGCTACTGGATGCCTATCAGTGAAAAATTGAGTACGATCAAAAGCGAGGGGAAAAGAACAAGTTAAAAGTTACTTTAAAAAAATTTATCAGGGTTGTTTACAACTGGAATAAATTACCTAGGGAGGTTGTGGAATCTCCCCCAATGGAGCAAGTTAGAAAAAATACCTATTAGGGATGGTCTAGATCAGTGGTTCCCAAACTTTTCGGCATCATGCCCCTTTTTGATTTTTGAAAAACCCTTAGACCCCCCAAAGAGCAAAACTTGAGCAAAAAAAGGGAACTGACTGGGGCAGCAAAACTTGATGGGGAGGGGGACTGGGTCCCCCCCCCCTCGAATTTTTTCATGCCCCCCAGGTTGGGAATCCATGGTCTAGATCAGTGCTAACTGGCCACTCTGGTGTGTTCATTTACCTCTATAGCTGTGGAGCTGGTAAATAAAACACACCAGAACAGCGAGTTAGCAGGTTTCTCAGAGTGATTTTGTAGACCACTCTGAGAAACTCATCTAGATGGTGCTTGGTCCTACCTTGAGTACAGGGGACTGGAACTTGACCTCTTGAAGTCCTTTCCAATCCTATTATTCTAGCGCCTCACCGCCCCCGATTTGAGGGCAAGAGTACTGAAGTACTTATCACAATGTGAGAGGCAGCCCTATTTGATATCAACCAGCAATTAAATTAAAAAGGCAGCTGTCAAAGGAAAAACCAAATAGGAAATGAAACAATGGCAAAGAGACCTGGGATAAACCTCTCAAAGGACTGAGAATAGCATCTATGGATTAAGTTGCAGCTAGCTAGCTGACTCCATCGAGGCTAAAATGGTTTACTCTTCTCAAGGCTAAGCCTCATATCAAAAGCTTCAGGGGGTAGTCGAGTTAGTCTGTACAGAAAAAAAACAAAAAACCAATAAATGGTCTGGTAGCACTTTATAAACTAATAAAACATGTAGATGGTATCATGAGCTTTCATGGGAGTGGGCTGTGCCCACAAAAAGCTCATGATGTCATCTACATGTTTTGTTACCCTAATATCAAAGGGATCCCTAAAGCTTAACTATGGGGCCTTCAGGAAGGAGAATGGGTTAGCTGTCAGCCTACAGACACCCCAAAGCTGACTCAAGATATGTCCACTCTACAGAGAGACTATATTGGCATAGCTATGGTTCTGTAGCTACACTGGTATAAATCCTACGCTATAGACAATTTACACCTCGAAGAAAAAGTTGTTCTGTCAGAACACCACCTTGAGCAACATCAGCTAGGCTGACAAGCAGTCTCCCAGAGTTTTGTCTACACTGAGGATTACTGGCAATACCTACGTCACTCAGAGGTGAGAATTTTCAAACCCCTGAAAGATTTGCCTGTTTGGGTAGAGCATTATCTCTCCCAGCCCAGAGATGAGAAGAAATTGGACTAAACTGAGTTACATGGCGGGAGAGGCTAAGCTAGAGAGATTTAGATAGGGAAAAGTGAATGGGACTCTTGCATTAACTTATTTTCCTAAATGCTGTGCTCTCTTTGACAGCAAAGTGTAACTTTGTTATAAAGATACTCTTGAGTCACTTCAAATGTCATACAGGTTGGACTTTCCTGATCCAGAATCCGAGTAGTCCCATACTAGGGAGTTTTCCAGACCAGCAAAGGTCAAGGCTCCCCTGCTGGCCATCAGCCCTACTCCCGGGCACCAGCCCTGGCCACTCCCAGCTGCGCTGGCCCCACTGCTGCCAGCCTCAGCTGGGGCTGCATTCCCCCCATTGTCAGCCTGGGCTGCGCGCACAGCCCTGCAGCGACTCGTCAGAGCTGCACTTCTGACCCTAGCTGCCCCTACTCCCAACTGGGCTCTCTGGTCCAGCAATGCACGTGGTACCTGCCGGACCAGGAATGTTGCTGGACCAGAGAGTACCAGGCTTTAGAGTTTCAACCTATACCCCAAAGTGAACAGTCTTACTGGTGCCAAATGCTGTTTAGTCCTTCCTGTTAATGTGGCTGGGAAAACAAGAGTGCTGAAGTCTTGAGATCCAGTTTAACAGTGGGTGGACTGCATAATTCCACAGAGTGAAGGATGCCAGGCTATCCCAACAGAGGTGCTCCTTGGAAGAGCTGAAAGGGTGTTTAAGGCACAGTTTACACTGGAACAGTGACAGATGCACACATCTGATCCTTCACACTTGAAGGATCTTTGATTTAATCAGTAACTCAAAGACACTGTAAATCGTGGTCTGTCAGCTAACCATTGTGCATAAAAATTGATTTAGAATGACTACTAACATTTTTTGTTTAATTAACAAGCCACCTCAGAGAATCCAGGTTCACTATGAGTACATTTTTGGCTTTCAATGTCTTAAGCTAGAAAGGAACAATTATGAAGTTCAGAATATTTTGGGAATGGGAAGAGCTTTTTAATTAACAGAACTTTCAGACTGACCAAATTTTCTTGAAAGTCATTAGAAGACTAGAGTTTTACTGAATTTGTGTGCTGAACATTTGGGACATACACTACATTTTGCACATAAAACAGAGGTGGTACACTCATACTTTAAACATGAAACTGAAAACAAATCTTAACTCCACAATGGAATAGAAAATAGTATTGTCAACTGTTATTGTTTTAATCATTTACATTTCAAGCCACCATTCTTAAGGACAAGGTGTCTCATTCTCTCCAGAAAGGATTTGCTAGAATACTGACAAAAGAATGCATATCTTGTAATACAGTATTGTTTTTTCAGCCCTTCTCAGCAAGAAATTAATTATAGGAGGCTTAATTAAAGCTACAGTTTATCAATGAAGCTGAAATTGTACTCCATAGAATTGAAAACTCAAATGGAAGGAGAAAGTACTGCATCCATAAACTCCACAAAGTTATAAACAAAACGAGAGATTTGGTTATCGTTTCAATACAAATTTATTACATTGGTGTTATGGCTTGGACCCTTTCCTCCCACTTCTCCCTCCCCCAATAGTCTATACAGTAGGGTAAAAATGGATTAAAAATAACCCACCTGACCATTTTTCTAATTTGTTATTTTTACATTCCTACTGTAAAAAAAATTAAGTGATCCTGTGCAAGGTGACATGAATTGAAAACCTGACTCCTTTACTAAACCGGGTTGAGATGAATAGTAGCAAAGGTGCTGGTAAGTGCAAATAGCTTGTCACATTATACAAGGCCTATTTAATGAGAGAGTATTCTACACAGGGTGAATCCACAAGAATGGCAAAAACAGTTGTTTTGAGACTCAAAAAATAGTTTGCAATGCGCTGTTCAATCCTAAATAGAAAACAAATAGCATATTCCAATAAAAATGAATAGTTTAACATGAAAATATTAAAGAACTGATCAAATTATGAAGACAGAAGCTATATTCTCCCCATTTATTTTAAAAACATTATTCAAAATATTATGAGATACAAGTCCAAATATGATAAAAATTACTGCAAGAAAACAGTTCTGGCATATTGTTTATGCTTCACTTTCTTATGGTTATTCAAAAGAAAGCATGTAACTAAGAATTCAGAAGTTGAACTATTTCACTAATATCATGCCATCACAACTCTTCTCATGCTAACATCTGTAAAGCTTTGACTATTTTCAAAACAGTACATTATCACTTGAATACCAAGTCTTAATTGTAGTTCTATTTCACCATTATTTACATATTTATCATCTCTGAAAAATAAATCAAACAATATACAAAAATTGAAACTATGAAATTGTATATTTTACAACTCGTGGAAAAACAATTAGTTGAACTGCATAGAGCAAGGTTAAAAAAAATTCAGCATACCAATAACTTGCTGTACACCTAATTCACGTGTAAAAATTGACAGAATTAAAGGATGCAATGTTGTTCAGAGACCATGACTATCCAGATGCTTTTAATTTCTACCCCACCTGCCAATGAGTTAGGATAATGTAAAAAATTAATTACTTTCATTCCCAGACCTAACATGTTTGTAGTCAAGAAGAAACCACACAATTGCATACCACAACTGCCTTAACATTTAGGGGAAGTTTTTGTTGCATTTACCTGCTAGATATATTTTATAAATTATACTATGAAGCTTATTTTTAGTTCACTAAATCTTTAAAAGATAATGAAGTTTCCATAAGTGTAGTTATAGTAAATCTTGGGCAATCAAGAAGCAGCAATATTTTCACACAAACCTGTGATATTTCAAATTTAAAGCATAACTTGAAATCAAGTCATCCTTGCTACATAAGTATTTTAAAATACTTTATGGAGAAAAGCATCTAGAGAAGAGTATCAGTATAAAGTTTGACTCATTAGTAGCCTAGCATAAGAGCCTAAGTTAGCCAAAAGATAGCTAGATGAAATTTTTGCAGCACTGTGCCAGTTATATATTATTCAAAAAAAATTCCAAAAATAATTCCAAAAAAAGTAAAACAGGATTTATGAGCCATATAACTGATTTGCAGAAAAGGACCATTGATCTGATTCAGTTATCGCAGACTCAATTTATTAGATCTAAAATGTTTTATCCCATATTTTTATATTAGCTATGTTGGCACTGCTCTAGCCAGAAGGAACGGAAGCACAAAATGAAACACAAGAAAAAAGTGAAATAAACTGATTAAATCTAGTTCCTGTACATGTGATTTGAAACTTAACTGTTGACTAAGAATTAAAATGCTAATACTACATGCCTTGTATCTTACAAGAGCTTCTATCTCAAACCTATCCAGGCAAGAGATCTCGCATTTCAACACAAATTCTTTATAGCAGACTCTGCACATTTTATATAAAGTCAGGCAAAGAAAATGACTAATACATCAAATTGCTGCTTTTAAAAAATGTAATCATTTGTTATCTTCAGTGAAGGCATTGCTTCATTAACATTTTGATCTAAACGATGATATTCCACTGTTCTGGAGCAAAGACCATCACGCCACCTTCGGCTCTGGACCAACAAGAAGATCTGGAAGCAAACACAATTTTGATACAGATGAAATTACAACATGATGCAAATGTTTCACTTTTTGTCTAAGGTAAGAGCTACGTTTGCAATCACACAGCAATATCCAGAGCTACCAACAGGACAGTTGCTAAAATTCACAATGCTAGCAACCTGTACTCTTGAAGTATTCCCCCCCACTCTCAATCCACTTGTTACTAACCCAGGTCTTGCCCACACCAAGAACTTCTCCCACAATTTGTTTTGCCATTATGGAGCTTCACCTGTGTTAAAGCATCAATATTAATAGCATACAAGCTTTCAGAAGTGAAACAACTGCTGGAATTTCAGTGCTAGAGTATTTTCTGTTGCTACACTCCAGCAATGAATGAGCATGCAATGGTAACCCAAGCAAAGTCTGCAGATTCTAAGCATCAAGCTGTAGCCATGAGAATTGTGAAGACAGAAATCCCCTGATCAGACAACCAAGATAAAAAGTTCCTTAGTTCAAGTGCTATTTTCAAAAAAGTGTCAGGGGCATTTTTAAAAATTGTATCCATATTCAATTATTTTTGGCAAATAATGTGTTATAAATTACCCATGTTAGTTTCAGAGCCAATAAAACTTAGGGCTAAATAATTAAAATTTAGTAAAGGGATAAAGAAAAAGAGCAAAGGAGAAGAAATAAATCTAAACTTCTTGGATCATTACATTAAGAAAATAGCTCACATTTTATGTTTAACTTGTGTGTCATGTTATATGATTTGTAGATTCTGAATTAAGACAGCTCTTATTAGACTGGAGAAAAATATTTCAGTGGAAGTGTGATTTTATCATCAATTATCTATAGTCAGAAATACCTTTTTTTGCAGTTCTAACAACTAATACAACATGTTAATTATCAAGTTGTGATAGTGCAAGGGTTAAATCCTAGGCATATCTACAGTTCAAAATGGTCTCAATTGTAAGCATTACCAATATATCTCTGAAACAGTCCCGCTTTACTAAAGATTAAGTTTTCCTTAAATTGCGGTATATAATCCCGTGCAGACCCAAAATTAGTTCAATCAATCACCTTCATTCAAAATTCCCTTGATCTTATTTCTAGAAATCATGTATTCCATCACAGCATATTACTCAACTGATTCCTGGTGTTATCATTTAATTGATTTTTACCCAACCTAAAATACTTGTACTGTATTTCTAAGTGAGCTTTCTTCTTTGTACGGATATTAATGACCTGCATATTAAGGTCACAAAACAGAATACTGTTTGTAAATGTACTTAGACCATTAGCACAACCAAGTAGTTTTTATAAAAAAGTTTTTCCATGTTTCAAAGCCAATTCTTGAAATATTAAAGAGGAATTTTGTGTCTTCCTTTCAGGATATACGTACCTTTCTCTTATTATGATATGTGATATAAACTACAGCTACTAAGAAGGCAATAATAACCAAGTGGAAAAAGAAATGGGTGTCTTCTTCTTCCAATTCTGAGACAGAGTCCTTTATCTTGGCATCAAGAGATTTCACATGCTCACTGTAGCTGTCAAAGGTATCAGTCTCCTCATCTTCTCGCAAATCCAGGTCTGTATTATATCTAGAATTGGATGTCATCTCATAATGGCCATAGTCATCCTGTCCATCAGATTCCATAGTTTCTTTTGCTGTTGGTGGTGAACTATTCGATATATCTTTGAAGTCTGTTAGGAGACCCTCTTCCTCAATTTTAGTATCTTCAGAAGCATCCACCTCCACTTGTGAAATGGGGCTAACAGATGTGGAATGAGCTGTAACAGATAAGGCTGACTCATCCTTCTCAGTCGCTGGTCCGCGTGTGACAATATTATTGGCCTTAAGAGTTGTTGAGAGCATTTCTTTTTTTGTTGAAGTTACTGAATTGGGCAGATTGACTGCTGGAATATGAGATGTATTTAGCACTGCACTGTCATTTTTAGAAGCATCTGCAGTAGTTAGGGAAAAGAAGAAAAGACATTTATTCTGTTTGTTGTTCTTTAGATTTGCATACAAACATTACTCTCTAAATCTCTTGATTTAATTTACAAGGAATTCTTACTTCAATGGACTACACCCACTTTGGAGAGCAGCAATATTATGCATTTTTAAGCCAGTGTATACAATCCTGCCAGTTCACAACTGAGAATAATGGAACAGGGACCATAAAATGTGATACACTAGTATGTTAAATCATTTAGTGACTTGAAATATAAGTTATGGTTACTATGCATTGTTTTACAAAGGTAAAAGATCTCATTATAGAGTTGACAATTCTTGCAATATATAAACCATCAGATTTAAATAAACATCACCCTAAAAATGTTATATTTTCAAATACTACATTCATGCCTCTTCTGAAAAAAATTCTAATTTATTTATTTGGATGGAGATAATCTGGCAGATAAACTTTCCCAATCTGCCATAGAAGTCACAACTGTTGGCAAATTAGATGTAGATGCATTTACAAATTCATGCTGGACCAATGTTCCCTCTAACTTTTTCCATCCATGAGCAGAATAAATTTTGTTATGTGCATCAAGACATGTGCAGATGTGTACCACCAATAGAAACGCATGATGCCAGCTTTGGGCGCTCTGCTTATCAGGTGGCTGGCATTTGAATCTCTTCTGGGTAGTTGCCCAAGTGCACTCAGAGTTTACAGGGAATGCTGCTTTGGACTGGTATTTAGAAAAGTTCTCAATATTAAATCACTTTTTAAAACAAATTTCAAATATTTATTCCCAACAGAACTAAAACCAAATCAATGTCAGAAATCCCTTTTCACCTCTAAAGTGAGAAACTGATTTAGTTTCAATAAGTCATGTTAAGAGATTCACGTGAACCAAGAGAAACCAGGAACTTGAATGCTCAGCCTGACACTATCTGCAGATCAAACTATTCTTTCCACAAGTGCAAATTACTGAAACCAGCATTAACCATTGAATGTCTTTATTTTCAGTTTGTCTCATGATACTGAAGGGAATATGGACAGTAACAAAATGACCTCCCCAGGTGTGGCAAAATCCCTCATTGGGAACCAGTCACATCCCAAGGGTGCAGGATCAGGGAAGTCCAACCTGTAGCATGCACCATGCACGTCATTCTAGTGGAGAATTGGAAGTACTCAGAAGTGAGTGATATTGCAGAACAGTCCATCCAGGAGAACAAAATACTATGACATTATCTCTGTAAGACTGGGACAATTTTGCAGTGTGTTGCATAAAAACAGGATAAGAATAAAAAGACAAAGCGGGGTCCTGGATTGTACAGAAAATGCAAAAATTGGGGATCGTAATGGTTACTCAGTTAACCAGCTAACTCAGGGTGGGGAACTTCAGGCCCAGGGGCTGGATGAGGCCCCTCAATTGCCTGAATCCAGCCCCCAAGGCAGACTTCCCTCCCCCCCGCCCCCCTGCACTGGAGAGCCTGTGCTGGTGCTCGCTCCAGTCCCCTGCTCGCTCCAGTCCCCTTCTCCCTCTCTCCCTCTCCCCCTCTGCGCCACTGCAGGGCTGGAGCACAGAAAATCTACTAGGCTGGGCCTCCTAGGCTCTAGTGTGGGAGAAGAATGTAGGGAGCGTTGTTCTCCTTCTCAGTTGGGTGCCACATCGGTGAGGATTTGTTTTTGGTTTTGTTTGTTTCTCACTTGTGTGTGGCCCCCTACTGATTTTTCTGTGGTTCAGTTGCCCCCAACCCAAAAAAAGTTCCCCACCCCGGGCTAACTGATAAGCAGCCACAGTTAACAGCAACACCATTCTCCCACATCCCATGTGCTCTGCATTTAAAACTTGGACCAGCAGGCTGGCTCAGTCCTAGCCCACAGGTACGAGTTTTAAATGAAGAGCATGCAGGGGAGCCACCTGCCACCCCGCACTGCTGCCCCTGTATCCCTAACAGAAACTCCTATTTTCTTCCCTAATGAAAAAAGCTCATAGGGACTAATAGGCCAAAATAATCAAAGTTCTCAAAACTCTGAAGGATCAGACCCTAAAACTGCTCATATGTTTACGGCACTTTATCTCTAACAAAAAAAACCCCAAAACATTCAGAGAATGCTTAAAAAGTCACATTACGCACTGCAGTTTGAAAAAGAATTTGGCATGTGAAAATTACATAGGAATGTACATTTTAAAACTATCATCATTTACGATTATTAATAATTCATTAATAGCTCCCAATTAGTTCTTTGGCATGTTGGAAAATGAAGAACTTTGGCATCCAAAACATCTAGTAATGAATCAGAGACAACCAGCCATTTTTGTCCAATTACTTATCAATAAAGCATTATATGGATGCTAAATGAATCAAGTTGCTCAGACTCATGTACATTTATAAAGGACTAAAGCTGAACAAACTATTCCTTGTTTAAATGGCAAATTTTTCCAACATGAAATAGGCTTTAACAGACTGTAAAAACAGGAAAACCTCAACTAACCCCAGTTGAGCTAGACATCATGGAGCCTTCCAGCAACTAAAATAAAGGAAAGTCACAAATAATCTAGTCTTCATTACAGAGGTACCATTTATCAAATAAAAATAAACTCTTTAACTACCACCTTCACTAATAGCGATAGAATTTTACATAATTTTAGATTTTTTTTTGTTTTTACTTGCAGAAAAAATACTTGGTACGTGATGCCAAGATAAACAATCTCCATGTCTAAAGCTACAGTTCTGCCAGGAAATCCATCAGTGCCTTCTTTCTGTTAGCCTCAAAATCATTCACGTAAGACATGACTGTCCATACAGAAAATCTTTCATATTCAGTGTCATCAGTTACAGTGCCAGCTATCATTAATACACGTAAAATGCTTGAACATAGACTTACCAGGAAGAAGTCTTATAAATTTTAATCTTCTCTGTCCATACACAGCCAATAAACAAAGTCTCCCAAATTGTTCCATCAGAATGGATGATTCATTCAACCAAGACATATACCATATAAATTTACAATAAGACCAAATGGTTGAGTTATTGGGACATTCACAGAGGTCACACGCTCAGATGAAGTCTGAACTCAGTATAGCCAGTGAAATTAAACTTTTTGTAAAGAGAAAAATACTGGTAAGTACTAAACATTTAATGGAGTGTTATATGAGGAAAACGGGAAAGATAAAACTGTGCTTATTGTGCAAGGCATTTCCTTTTAGATTTTTTTGCATATCCTTTTAAAGGATATACAAAAGAGGCACCATCAACTTGAAATCTAGTCAATAAAAACAAAAAGAATTCTTCCTTCTCTTTAGAACAAATATTGCAACCTTATGCAATATCTTTGGGTATTTTGTTTAAGTATCACTAACTCCAAAAGGACAGCTCTTGACACACCTTCACCAGGAACTAAAAACAGTGCGTGGAGGGATTTAAAGTGAATCACTTTGGCAGGTTATAAACACTGCCAGAGTACCACCACCCCTTCACAAGTCAACAGGAAAATCTTTTAATGTAAATATCTGGGTTTAAACTGATTCAGTAACTTCTGAGCCACTAAACAGACAAGAATTTCTAACCAATGCAAGCCCTGATCCTTGCAGAAGAGCTGGAAAGAGTTTGGCCTATCATAGCCTCATATGACTGAGCAGTGACCTCTGGTAAGCTTTTAGAACACATGTAGGAACTTTTATTGTTTTGAATATGTTTTCTTTTTAATTCTTTTAACCTTAAGAATAAACATTTTTACTTACAAAGAGCAAGATACCTTTTTCACCGCCTTTAGAAAATAAAGTATTAGTATTGACCTTTACATGGACAGCGGGTTTGTATACTTTTTGGTGTTGCCCCATTAGCCACGCCCCCTGGCCCGTTAGCCATGTCCCCGACCTCCATTAGCCACACCCTTGACACCCCCCCATTAGCCACGCCTCTGGAGGTAACACGCTCGGGGCAAGATGAACACATGACCAGAAGTAAAAGGTGTCATGTCACCCCTCTCGAAGGGCTTTTCCCACCATCCTCCTACCAAGAGAGATTAGTTTGGCCCCCCACCAAACACAGGTCTCCACCCAAGTCACAAGATTGCTGGGAGCCAGAAACATCAAGTAGGTATCTTTGAGGGACAACAGAGGAGGTATTCATGTGCAGTTACTCAAAAATGAGATACTCTTGAATCCCCCTACTATTTTTGAGAAGGTCTGTTTCCTATTTTTAAGTACCTTTCTCTGACCCTTGTGGTTTCTTTCATGCAAAGAAGGGGGGGAACTGACTATACACAAATGTTGGACACAGTAAAATGGAAAAAAGCTCATTAATTACTTTCAACTGCAATGTTACACTACATGTGACAATAGTATACAAAAAAATCAGAAAGAAATGTACTGCTAACGATGTCTCTCTAAGGGTGCATCTACACTGCACCTGTAGGTCAAAATAAATACACAATTTGAGCTATGCAAATTGAATATCTTATTTTGATATAATTTCAAAATAAAGCGCTATTCTGAAAAGTCCCTTAACCATTGTGGAACAAGAGTTACGGGGTTGCCAAAATAGTGCAACCATAATTTCAATTTCAAAATAACAGGAGTGTTTAAAGACACAGAATAGCTACTTCTGGTATCCCAAAATAGGACCGCTGTCTAGGTATAGCCTAAGGCTGTGTCTACACTGGCCGTGAGTATTTGCACAAGAACACTGATGTTCTACTGTATGAAATCAGTGCTTCTTGCGCAAATACTCTGACGCTCCTGCTCAGGGATAAGTCCTCTTGCGCAACTCTATTATAGTCCTAGCCTTCACAGCCTCCTCTGGCAAGGAGTTCCACAGGTTGACTACACACTGTGTGAAGAAGAACTTTCTTTTATTAGTTTTAAACCTGCTACCCATTAATTTCATTTGGTGACTTCTAGTTCTTCTATTTAGGGAACTAATAAATAACTTTTCTTTATAAGCCCTCTCCACACCACTCATGATTTTATATACCTCTATCATATCCCCCCTCAGTCTCCTCTTTTCTAAACTGAAAAGTCCCAGTCGCTTTAACCTCTCATCTGGGACCCGTTCCAAACCCCTAATCATTTTAGTTGCCCTTTTCTGAACCCTTTCCAAGGCCAAAATATCTTTGAGGTGAGGAGACCACATCTGTATACAGTATTCAAGATGTGAGCGCACCATAGTTTTATACAGGGCAGTAAGATATTCTGGGTCTTATTTTCTGTCCCTTTCTTAATAATTCCTAGCATCCTATTTGCCTTTTTAACCACCGCTGCACACTGTGTGGAAGTTTTCAGAGAACTGTCCACGATAACTCCAAGATCTCTTTCCTGATTTTTCATAGCCAAATTAGCCCCCCATCATACTGTACGTATAGTTGGGGTTATTTTTCCCAATGTGCATTACTTTACACTTATCCACATTAAATTTCATTTGTCATTTTGTTGCCCAATCACTCAGTTTGGTAAGATCTTCTTGGAGTCCCTCACAGTCTGCTTCTGTCTTGACTTTAAAAAAAAAAAAAAAAGAACAAGTCAAAATCACTTAGAAAAGTTAGGTGCCTACAAGTCACCAGGGACTGATTAAATGCATCCTAGAATACTCAAGGAGCTGATAGAGGAGGTATCTGAGCCTCTGGCTATCATCTTTGGAAAATAATGGGAGACAGGAGAGATTCCAGAAGACTGGAAAAGGGCATATATAGTGCCAATTTATAAAAAGGGAAATAAGAACAACCCAGGAAACTACAGACCAGTTAGTTTAACTTCTGTGCCAGGGAAGATAATGAAGCAAGTAATTAAAGAAATCATCTGTAAACACTTGGAATGTGGCAAGGTGATAGGGAACAGGCAGCATGGATTTGTAAAGAACAAATCATGTCAAACCAATCTGATAACTTTCCTTAATAGGATAACGAGTCTTGTGGATAAGGGAGAAGCGGTGGATGTGGTATACCTAGACTTTAGTAAGGCGTTTGATACAGTCTCGCATGATATTCTTATCAATAAACTAGGTAAATACAACTAAGATGGGGCTACTACAATGTGGGTGCATAACTGGCTGGATTACTGTACTCAGAGAGTAGTTATTAATGGTTCACAATCCTACTGGAAAGGCATAACAAGTGAGGTTCTGCAGGGGTCTGTTTTGGGACCGGCTCTCTTCAATATCTTCATCAATGATTTAGATATTGGTATAGAAAGTAAGCTTATTAAGTTTGCAGATGATACCAAGGTGGGAGGGGTTGCGACTAATCTGGAGGATAGGGTAATAATTCAAAATGACCTAGACAAATTGGAGAAATGGTCTTAGGTAAACAGGATGAAGTTTAATAAAGACAAATGCAAAGTTCTCCACTTAGGAAGGAACAATCAGTTTCATACATACAGAATGGGAAGCAACGGTCTGGGAAGGAGTATGGCAGAAAGGGATCTAGGGGTTATAGTGGACCACAAGTTGAATATGAGTCAGCAGTGTGTTGCTGTTGCAAAGAAAGCAAACATGATTCTGGGATGCACTAACAGGTGTGTTGTGAGCAAGACACGAGAAGTCATTCTTCCGCTCTACTCTGTGCTGGTTAGGCCTCAGTTGGAGTATTGTGTCCAGTTCTGGGCACCGCATTTCAAGAAAGATGTGGAGAAATTGGAGAGGGTACAGAGAAGAGCAACAAGAATGATTAAAGGTCTAGAGAACATGACCTATGAGGGAAGACTGAAGGAATTGGGTTTGTTTAGTTTGGAAAAGAGAAGATTGAAGGGGGACATGATAGCCATTTTCAGATATCTAAAAGGGTGTCATAAGGAGTAGGGAGAAAACTTGTTCATCTTGGCCTCTGAGGATAGAACAAAAAGCAATGGGCTTAAACTGCAGGAAGGAAGGTTTAGGTTGGACATTAGGAAAAAGTTCCTAACCGTTAGGGTGGTCAAACACTGGAATAAATTGCCCAGGGAGACTGTGGAATCTCCATCTCTGGAGATATTTAAGAGTAGGTTAGATAAATGTCTATCAGGGATGGTCTAGACAATATTTGGTCCTGCCATGAGGGCAGGGGGCTTGACTCGATGACCTCTCAAGGTCCCTTCCAGTCCTAGTATTCTATGATTCTATGACTCACTTGCTGACTCTTTGGAGAGACCAATACAAAGGTGGACCTCACTGCAGCGACAGAAAAAACCATCACATGCTCTGGGAAAACACAGATTGTGACAAGGGCACAAGACGACAAAGAATCATAGAATTCTAGAATTGGAAGGGACCTCAAGAAGTCAAGTCCAGTCTCTTGCCCTCTTGGCAAGACCAAGCACCATCTAGATCAGGGCTGGGCAAAACATGGCCCAAAAGCCGGATTCAGCCTGCAAAGCTACCAGATCCGGCCCCCAGACCACCCTGCCAGGCTCTCAGGCACACAGCTGCCGTGGGTTTAAAGTGCAGTCAGGCAAGACTCTGCTCTGGAGGAAGGGGGAGGCTTCATGCAATCTCCCTGTCCCCAGCCCAATTCTCCGCTTCTATTGGCCAGAAACAGCCAGACAACTGGAATTGACCCAGCCTGTCTCTCCCCCTCCAGTAGCTGAGACCCACATTGGAGGAAACAGCCTGCAGCTCTAAGTGACCTGGGGCTTCAGAAGGCAGGGAGCCCAGCCTGCCTTTGGGGGTGCTGCAGGCCAGGAGATATTTAGGTAAGTGCCTCCCAGCCAGAGCCTACCCCTCCCACATCTCAACTCCCTCCTCCAAATTCATCCAAACTTTCTGCACCTTCCCCCCCCTCCTCCCCAGGTCATAACTCCCTCCACCTTATACTCCCTCCTGCACCTCTCCTCAGGCCAGAATCCTCTCCTGCACTCAGACACCCTCCCAGGCCCTGCACTACAATCCCCTGACCGAGGTCACAACCCCCTCCTTCACCTAAACTCCCTCTCAGACCTCACATCATCTCCTGCTCCTCCATCCCTTACCCGTGCATCTTTCTGTACCCTGCTTCCATCCTAAACCCCACACTCACCTTCACAGAAAATTGCAGCCCTTGACCACTTTCCAAAATCTTGGCGTGGCCCCCAACCAAAAATTATTGCCCACCCCTGATCTAGATCATCCCTGACCGCTCTCTAACCTGCTATTAAATATCTCCAATGTTGGAGAGTCCACTGGCTCCCTAGGCAATTTATTCCAGTGCTTAGTCACCCTGAGTTAGGAAGTTTTTCCTAATGTCCAACCTAAACCTCCCTTGCTGCAATTTAAATCTATTGTTTCTTGTCCTATCATCAACAGACATAAGGGAGGTGCTTCCGCAGGAGCTCCCACCTCCCCATTTCTACCTGTGTTGCTGCCTCAGTATCAGCCAGCTCCTGCCTACCACCTCAGCCTCGGCTACACGGTCAGCTGTGTGTGACCGTGTATATTAACTGATGAGCCCAGAGTCATCAGTTAACTGAGTACATGGTTACACTTTCATATTCCTAGTTGCACTTCAGGAATTGGTTCAGTGATCTACCTACTATATATTTGCATTTCTCTGTGAGTCGGTTAGTTCAAGAACTCCTCCTCCATGGTAAGAGCTAGAATCACCAAATTCAGTGTACAGCTTTCTCTTAACTTAAAGCAAGGTAAAGGTTTGGTTCTACCAAGAAGATGGAATGTGCCTGGAATGGGATTACGTCTCAGAAAGCCATACAGAAAAGAGACAATCATCGGCAGTGAAAGAGGCTGGATGGCACACTCCCAAACCCATGGGGGATTTCTCAGCCCTGAGCCTCTCACACCCCAAGAAGCGTAAGGTTGGGAGGGGAGGGCTGAAGCTCTCCCCTCCCCAATTCCTACAGGAACATTGCTGGCCGTTTTTCTTCATCAGGGAGTGAGGAAAAAGTGCAGAGTTTACTGCATTCTTCACTGGCTGGGGAACACACAGAAAAGATGAACCTACACCTGCCACAGGTCTTTAAGGGAATGGCCAGTTAGATTAACATGTTGACTAACAGGTTTTTCTGTGTGGAGATGTCTGACAGCTGATTTGTGGGCATTAATAATTTGGCAAAGTGACTGAGCAGTTTGTTCAATATACTGGCCAAACTAACTGGCCATTCCCTTAAAGACCTGAAAACATGTGTCTGTCTTCAAAGAGATTTTAATACCTGATTGCAGTGGGAGACTTTAGAACTTGTATTTTTGCTTAAATTCAACAAGTTGCGAATGAGCCTTAATAAAGATGCTAATGACCTTACACATTACAAAGACAGCCTCCCCACCTTTTGACATTCATAGTAACTCCAGATTAGCCAATTATTGACTTACAATAAGCTAGTTCCTTCTTCCTTGTTTCTTCCTCACCCCCACCTTCTGTTCTAGTAGCTGATTTGTTAGTTTATAATTTGTTTACTTTCTTCATTGTATTCCTTTCTTATATATGGTTATGCCCAGGGCTCGCCGAACCGCGGCGAGCCCTGCTCGCCAGCCACGCTGTCCGGTGATCTGCACATGTGCAGATCGTTCTGCGTATGCACAGATTGCCCGAAGCCAGCTCTTCCAGGTTGCAATCTACTCGCCACAGGTGAGTAGATTGTATTATTTGTCGAGTCCTGGTCATGCCAATTCACTTTCAGAATATGATCTGAAGAAGTGGGTCTGCCCCATTAAAGGTCATCACCTAATAAACTATCTTGTTAGTCTTTGAAGTGCTACATAATTTTTTCCCTTTTGTTTCAGACAGTATGCCAAACATACTGTGAAAAAATGTTAAATCTGCCCTAAAAGTAGGTATGGGGGATTCCCATCATAAAGCCCTCTATCTCTAGAAGGAAAACAGCAACAGGAATCCTCCCGATTTCAACGGGACAATATCAGCAGGTAGTATTCACACAGCTTCCTGGGTTCTTTGCCACTCACGTGGCTACCGGAAAAGGGCACCTACGGCAGATTGCCAAACGTCGGCATTCAGAAACGCTACATTAAAGCCCTGGCTTAGCGGAAGGAAGGAGGGAAATGCAGAACTGGCTTCGCACGGGACGTGGGGGAGAAACTCCTCATGAAGACACAGTGGAGGGAGACAAATGGAGACGTGTCTCCTCGCCTTAAACACTTTTCCGTTAACAGAAAAGGCGCCCACTCAACCCCTGCCCCCCAAACCTGACACGTCCCCCTCAACCCCTGCCCCCCCCCAAATCTGACAGGTCCCCCGCTTCACCTCGAGCCCTTCTCTGACTTCTACTCAGGTGACTTCCCAAGGTCCCATTTACCCACCACAGCCCTCCCAGGCGCCTGCTTCTGGCCCTCTCACCTCCGACCCCAGCGCCCCCCCCCGCCAGGTTTCCCCCTTCACACTATCCCCCGCCCTCCCAGCCCAGGCAGCGCCTTCCCCAGGCTGCTCTCTTCCGCGGGCTGAGCCAGCGCTCACCATCGTCCAACTGGGTGCAGGCCGACAGGGCCAGGCTCACGAGCAGCAGCAGGAGGGCGAAGGCCCAGTCCGACGGAGACGCCTCTCTCACTGCGCCCCGTCTCCGTTCCCTGGTAGCAGCCATCTTTGCAGGCGCGGAGGTGATGGGGGTTCGCAAAAATGACGTGGCGAGGCTCCGCCTGTTCGTTGCTAGGATGTGAGGTTCCGCCGCGATGACGTATGCCCCAGACGCTCGCTACGCATGCCCGGCGCACGCGGAGTAGACTCCTCCTCACGCCTTCGTGTGAAGGGGCGGGAAGACTCCGCCACGGCAGCTGGACCACGAGTGCGCATGTGTCAGACAGGGCAGTACGCGGCGCTGATTGGACCGTTCTTAGGTGGCGCGCGCGGCCCGCCTGTGAGGGAGTTTGCGTCGGGGTAGGCGCTCCGGCCGCCGCTCCGAGAGGGCTGTAGCAGCCGTCTGGGAGCTGGTCCTGGGCTTCGCCTCAGGATCCTGGCGCTCCGTGCATCTTAGTGCTGCCCCGACAGAGTTGTGCCTTTCCGAGGTTGTAAGTGTCCGCTCTCCCCTCCCCGTCCACGCTGCCAGCTGGCCTGTGGGGCTGCTCCCTTCCCGTTCTCACCGGTGTGACGGTATCTTTCAAAGGGAAAGGGGACAGCACGTGGGCCGGGGCTCAGTATTCTCGCCTCTCCCCCCCCCCCGGGCATTGTGCCCAGTGTAGGGCTGGCCCAGGTCAGTAATACTCCTCCCCCCCCCCCCCCCACACACACACTCTCCTGCACTCCGCTGATCCAGTTAGCAAAAGCAAACAAGACAAATGCCAAAAAAATAAGGGTGGATAGGACGGGGCTTAAAAAGGGGCTGTCCCAGCCCAGCTGGACAGAGGGAGCGTCCTCATGCTTGTAGCTCACAGGCTGCAGGGGTAGACTTGGGGGGAGCAAGGAGAGATTCATGCAGCCTGTTGCCCTTCCCTTGCCAATAAGGGCTGAGCTGCAGGAAGGAGAGGTCACCTGAGCACAAAGTTACGCATACGGGTATGCTAAGTCACTGCAGGACTGAGGCCCTAATTTTACATTGCACCTTTTACAACCCTCATCTCGCCAATGCTAGGGATAGATTTGCAGAGTAAAAAAAATCAGCAGACAGCTGAGGCACTGTAATCAAAGGACAGCACAGCTGTTTTAATCTAAAAGGTTCCTGTGCAGGTTTTTGAAGTGATCCCTCCACACAAACAGAAGAAGGAACTGGAGAGAGTGAAGAGAAACACAGGCTATGTTGAGAAACAGAAGCAAGCCCCCGAAGCTTTATAAAACAAAACAACTTTATATTGAGTCTACACATACTGAAAGCAAATTCACTACTTTCCCCTTGAACTAAGCAAGTAACACTCAGCCTTACAGTCTTCACTAACTGTTACATGTAAATAGCATATTAGATGTATAAATGGCAAAAGACCAGCTTGGCTTAACAAGGAGATCTTGCATGATCTCAAAATAAAAAAGGAGTCATATAAAAAATGGAAACTAGGACAACTAACAAAGGATGAATATAGGCAAGCAACACGGGAATGCAGGGGCAAGATTAGAAAGGCAAAGGCACAAAATGAGATCAAACTAGCTACAGGCATAAAGGGAAACAAGAAGACCTTTTATAAATACATTAAAAGCAAGAGGAAGACCAAGGACAGGGTAGGCCCACTGCTTAGCGAGGAGGGAGAAGCAGTAACAGGGAACTTGGAAATGGCGGAGATGCTCAATGACTTCTTTGTTTCGGTCTTCACCGAGAAGTCTGGAGGTGTGCCTAACGTAGTGAATACAAGCAGAGAGAGGGTAAGTTTAGAAGATAGGATACACAAAGAACAAGTTAAAAATCACTTAGGAAAGTTAGATGTCAGCAAGTCACCAGGTCCTGATGAAATGCATCCCAGGATACTCAAGGAGCTGATAGAGGAGGTATCTGAGCCTTTAGCTATGATCTTTGAAAAATCATGGCAGACAGGGGAGATTCCAGAAGACTGGAAAAGGGCAAATATTGTGCCCATCTATAAAAAGGGGAATAAGAACAACCCAGGAAATTATAGACCAGTCAGTTTAACGTCTGTCCCAGGGAAGATAATGGAGCAGGTAATTAAGGAAATCGTATGCAAACACTTGGAAAGTAATAAAGTGATAGGGAATAGCCAGCATGGGTTTGTGAAGAACAAGTCATGCCAAACTAATCTGATAGCTTTCTTTGATAAGATAACGAGCCTTGTGGATAAGGGAGAAGTGGTGGATGTCATATACCTAGACTTTAGTAAGGCATTTGATATGGTCTCGCATGATATTCTTATTGATAAACTAGGCAAATATAACTTAGATAGGGCCACGATAAGGTGGGTGCATAATTGTCTGGATAACCGTAGTCAGAGAGTTGTTGTTAACGGTTCTAAATCCTGCTGGAAAGGGATAACAAGTGGAGTTCCTCAAGGGTCTGTTTTGGGACCCGTACTGTTCAATATCTTCATCAATGATGTAGATATTGGGATAGAGAGTACTCTTATTAAGTTTGCAGATGATACCAAACTGGGTGGGGTTGCGACTTCTTTGGAGGATAGGGACATAATTCAAAATGACCTTAGCAAGTTAGAGAAATGGTCAGAGGTAAACAGGATGAGGTTTAATAAAGAGAAATGCAAAGTGCTCCACTTAGGAAGGAACAATCAGTTCCATACATACAAGATGGGAAGCGACTGTCTAGGAAGGAGCATGGCGGAAAGGGATCTAGGGGTCATAGTGGACCACAAGTTGAATATGAGTCAACAGTGTGATGCTGTTGCAAAAAAAGCAAATATGATTCTAGGTTGTATCAACAGGTGTGTTGTAAGCAAAACTCGTGAAGTCATTCTGCCGCTCTATTCTGCACTAGTTAGGCCTCAGCTGGAGTACTGTGTCCAGTTCTGGGCGCCACATTTCAAGAAAGATGTGGAGAAATTGGAAAGGGTACAGAGAAGAGCGACAAGAATGATTAAAGGTCTAGAGAACATGACCTATGAAGCCAGGCTTCATGAACTGGGCTTGTTTAGTTTGGAAAAAAGAAGATTAAGGGGGGACATGATAGCGGTTTTCAAATATCTAAAAGGGTGTCACAAGGAGGAAGGCGAAAATTTGTTCCTCTTGGTTTCTGAGGACAGGACAAGGAGTAATGGGCTTAAAGTGCAGCAGGGGAGGTTTAGATTGGACATTAGGAAAAAATTCCTAACTGTCAGGGTGGTCAAATATTGGAATAAATTGCCAAGGGAGGTGGTGGAATCTCCCTCTCTGGAGATATTTAAGAACAGGTTAGATAGACATCTGTCAGGGATGGTGTAGACGGAGCTTGATCCTGCCTTGAGGGCGGGGGGCTGGATTCGATGACCTCTCGAGGTCCCTTCCAGTCCTATTATTCTATGATTCTATGCAAATATGTGATCAGCAGTCCAGGATTCTGACTTAGGTGAAAGCTGCATTGGCTATCTAACTGTTAATAGTTGCTGAGAGAGCCCTGAAATTGTGAATCTAGTGTAACTGATTTAGTGATAACCATAGGAATTTCCATTTATCAGTGATCACTAGCTGATATTATCACTATCATTGGCTGACAAAGTACTATTTCACTGTTCATCAAAACATGTAAGAAAGGATATGTTAAGTTCATACAATCTAAGGTCATATCCCCTTTAGGCAGCATGAGATGTGCAGATCTGGGAGAGTACAACTTTTCCTTAGCTCCCAATCAAAGAGCTTTCTAGTTCAGGAACCCTCTACTGTCAATTACAGAAAGCAAAACTCAAACCCAGTGGAATATGCAGCAAGCCTCACTAAGAGGAAGCAAAGCAGAAGACCAGCAGAACATATTTGAATCACATGAAGAGAGAGCAAGCCTAAAGACTCCAAAGAGCATCTGTTCAATCTGTTGTGATCAGTGTCCATTATGGGTAGAGTTTATTTTGTGGGCATAATTTGAAAGAGAATCACCACCTTTTTTCCTCCCCCATCTGAATAATAGATCAAGCTATATCAAATATCCTTCAATAGCTAGTAAAATGACCTGAAGCTGCCAGAAGTATTTCAGAGTTTTGAATCTGTCATTAAGACATGACACTACTTTTTGTCTGTTATATTTTCCCTCAGTACGTTTTATGACTCTTGTGAACATATCCTCTTCTGCTCAAATGATAACATTTTCTATGGCAACTAAAGCATTTATTTATATGGGAAAATATTTGGGATGCATTTCAGCTTCATACGTACAGTAAAACTCCAATAGTCCGGCACTCCTGATAGTCCGGCATCAAAATGGCAAGAGCCTAGTGAGTGAGCTTCGGCAAAAAATGAGTCACAAGGTAACAGCGGCAGCAGCTGAACTGAGCAAAAAGGCTTAAAAAAACTACAACATTACAGTATACTGTATATAGTATGTACAATAAAAAGGGTTAAGAACACGTTATATACAGTATATATATATATATATATATAACCATCTCATAGTACCTCCTGATAGTCCGGCATATTTGATAATCCGGCACCACCTAGGTCCCATAGGTTCCGGATTATCGGAAGTCTACTGTATTTTGTCCTTTTTGGAAAGAGTTAATCACACTATTGGCTTTTGCTTTTCATTCCATCTTCTACTCCATTGTTTCTTTCAGACAGAAATAGGGAAGAGAGCTGGCTCATACAACCAGCCACCTTTTTATAAGTGAGCATCAACTACCCCCTTAGACCACTTTGTGTCAAAATCCCAGGAAGACAATACTTATAATATACAAAAGGAGTAAGAGTTTATTTGGTGGCACAATTCATTTAACTTTTCCTTTAAGATCAAAGAGGTTACAAGTTGGCATTTGAAAATTGAGGAGCTGGTCATGACATTTTCAAAAGTACTGGAGATTTTCATTATTATATTCTCCCTGGGAAAAACTGTATCTGATCTTTGCTAGGTTTATAAATGGAGAACCACAGGAAATGTACTGAATTCTTAAATATTTGCAGTCTTATGGAAAATAACCAAGAATAGCAAAGAACTTTTCTGAATGAGGTATTCTAAATTGTTAAATCTCCCACACAGTTTATTCATAACATACATTGGAGTGGACAATAATTTGTGAAGGGGGACCACTTCAGAAATTCCTGAAGTGGTCCTGGGCTGCCCGGAAGGAGCAAAGCCAGGAGACTTCACTGCCCACAAACCCTGATTGGCCTAGGGGAGCAAGTGAAGTCTTAGTCCCCTCCCCTGTCCCCACTCTGCCAGGGGCATGCAGCACCTAGAATTGCCAGCTGCTTTGAACATGCACCTCTGTCCCCAGGTCCTGACTGGCCTGGGAGTCAGAGCAACAGGGCAGCTGTGGGCCAGGAGCCCTTTCAACTGCTGCTATTTAAAGAGTTCCCAGCTCTGGCTCCAGGAACTGAGAGCCCTTTAAAGAGAAGCAATTTAAAGGGTTTGTGCCTGTTGGGCAGCTGCTACTATGTGGCCTGGCAGCCCCCTGGAAGGTGTGAGCCCTTCAAATAGAAGCAACTGAAAGGGCTCACGCCTCCCTGGCTCTGCTGCTAATGCGTTGCCTGGCAGCTACCCACAAGTAACGAGCCCTTTAAATAGCAGCAAGTGAAAGGACTCGCCTCTACCCCACAGCTTCCAGGCAACGCATTAGCAGCAGAGCCGGGAGATGCCACTGGCCGGATCAAAGTGCTAGGCTTGCCAAATCTGGCCCACTGACAGCCTCTTGCCCAACCATGACATACAAATTAGATACAAATTAGAAAAAAAACAGCAATAAAATAAGATGATGTAAGCCTGTTTTGTACAAACTAAGGAATTAATTTGAAGTGACTTTTAAAACTAATATAATGACAAAATAAAAGGTGAAGTTTCAATATTTTATTCAAGTTGGAGTTTGTTTATTTCATTGTAAAGTAGTGTCAAGTACAGCATTTTGGGGTCTAATTCCACACAAAATGGAAGACTCTAAAAATGTACCCATTAAATTGCTAAAAAAAAAAGTGGTAATAAAACAAAAGTCCATTTTAAATTCAAAGTGATGCCACTATGTGATGACAATTACAAGGACTCTTCCCTGCTTATGGCTCTATTTTACAAGCTTTTCCATATTTAGTGCAAGGGAAAGGAACCACAACACAAAACAAGTATTATTGACTGAGTCACATCAAACCTTTCCCATATCAAAATTATACAAGGTGAATAATCTAAAGCATTCTGAAGACAATAGGTGTCAAATAACTAAATAAGACAAACAGTTAATGAAATAGTTTTGCACACTCCATCATAGACTGAAACTTTGATAAGTTAATATCCAAAAACTATGCTTCATGAATTAAGTGTTCACTATGGTGAGTTGCAAGTTTCAGTCACAGTTTCTTTATACCATTTGTCTGTCATTATATAGCCATTATTCTGGAACAGGTAATCAATACCTGCATATCCCTTGTAAACTCATAATTAGCAGCTGTGATGGGCAATGAGCCTGGAATTAGGAATTTTTTTAAAATATTTTCTTCTCAAAGAACACTTTAAAGCTTAGCTGTCTTTAACCAGGTTTTACATGACTGATACATAACAATACTTGCATCCCGGACATAAAACATTGAAAGGTTCACTAAATTTTGAAGGTAGCTATGCCGTAAAGTATTTTCAAATTAGTAATCATACAATCTCTTTTTATGCTTCAAATTCCAATCCTAGACCAAGTTTGTGTCCACCTGCATTGACATTCTTGCCATCCAACAAAGCCGACAATGTCAGTTTGATACCTGAATAAAAAATCAAAGAGAGAGAAGATAAAACCTGGAATAGAGGTACCACATAAAATATGATGTGTATATATTTTCCTTCTTTGATTTGTTGGCTGGTTATGGTATTTGACTGTATGGTACAGTATTTGACTACATGTAAGGACCGTTCTTAAAATAAACTGGTAAAAATGCATCCACTGCTACAGGCAGTCTATCAAAAGAAATAATAATGAACAACAACAGAGGACTAAATTCTGATGTTTATTCATCTGTATGGTACTTTGAGTAATTCTATTGATTTCAGGGGGACTAATGGCACAGTAAGGTGTACTACTTAATGCGAGTGTGAATGCCTATTATGTCTATCCAACTTTCTAAAACATTTTTAGAACTATGGATTAATCGTGCAAAATGCAAAAGTTATAAAAATTTGTATCAGTCAATTTAGTATTCCAACAGAGGCATCATTGTGCTTCAGTAATTCTGTGATCAGAAGCACTGAAGTTCTCATCTTTGAGTCAGTGGAGCTCAAGCGTGTCATGCTTTGAATCAAAAGAGAAGCTTACAATAGGAGAGCTTCTAGTGACTATGAATGCACTTGCTAAATCAGGTTTTTACATGTACAAAAGGCCTGTTTGTGTGTCTAACTGGTCATCTGAGGTGCTGCATGCCTCTGGCAAATCTGCTTCTCACTGAATATCAAAAACTTTTGAAAAAAAATCCAATCCTAAAAGAGTCAGTTCTTGTGTTGGCAAGTAGGACAACGTTATAAAACCAAATCACTTTTCTACATAAAAAACTTCGTTGCTCCTTTAAAACAAAAATGTATCTATCTTTCGCAAATTCTGAATTCCTTCTGTTTATACTTACCTGGCTTCAAAGTCTGAGTATACCCTAAGCCAATCAGACTGGAGTTGTTCACTTTAGCCTGAAAAAGAAGCACCACACTTAATAATCTGGTATACTTTTTAAACAGCAAAAACTTTGAAATTGTAAGTGGCTTATTTTTAAACTTAAAGTATTTCAGATGCCAAATCATGAGCAGAATATAGACTAAATTTTTCTGCTACTTACATCTATATTCAACTCCACTAAATACTTTCAATACACAAATATATTTTTATTAACCAACTTAAAAACTATTGTAATGAGTCATGAATACCACAAGATACTAGATCAATTCGTATATACCAGCCTGCTGATAAGACAACAAGCAAAAGAGAGAGAATGGGTCAGATGCATCCCCTGGAATTATGTAAAGGATGTATTTGACCCACCAATTCCAAAACAAATATGAAATGTGGAATTATTACAGACAGTGCAGACTGAGTTGTAGTTTCTCCATTTCCATTTTAAAAACCTGTTTTCCATTGCTTATAAGTGAACATGTACAGTACTCACAGAGAAAGATGCATCTGGGTCAATCTGATATTTGGCTGCTATTCCAAAGCGAGTGTTGCTATTTCCAGCTGTCCAAGCAAGATTAACAGCAGTTTCCAATTTGTCATTCACTTTCTGGTAAATGGAGCCTCCAAATTCTGTGCCATCATTCCTGTAATGAGTAGATTAATTTTAAATTGCACAGGAAACTTTAGGTTCTTTATCAGGATCCATGTAAGTAAAAGCTTCATTAATAACTCATTTAATAACTCTGTAGCAAATCATGTAGAATGGATACAATGGGCCAGATTGATTGAGAAAGTCATGCGCATTACTGTTTTTTTAAACAGCAAATTTCATGAATTGCTTATCATATTTTAATAAACCCATGCATGACCTAAAGAGAAGCCAGGAGAAATAACTAGGGATGTAAAAGTGTAACTGTGTATAATGCCCTCCTCCCTGCACAAAGACCCACATGTATCCATGTAACTACTGAAATTTTTCAGCAGTTATACGGTTAAACAAATGCATTTTAACATCCCTACTTATAACATGGTTTTCAATTTTACTTCCTCAGTGGTTGAAATTTTTGCAGCAAACTGTGTCCATCAGGCTCATTCTTATCTATTCATCTGAGAAATCTGTTTCTCTAACATATATACCTTTTTTTAGTGCTTATAGAAGGAGTTACAATGACAATCCTGCAGATTCAACCTTCTATTTATCCACAAAACAGGTGTAACACTAGCAGTGAAATTTCCTCCTGCCACCTCATCAACATGACTTTTACACAGATATAAAAATGCCATCTTTAAGGATAAAATGCCAGTTCAGTTTCCAAGTCCATGCAATTCTTGAACTTCCCTCCCGTGAATGCAAATTAGTGCCATTTGCAGTAACAACAGTTTTGTATTGTAGACACTTCTGCATTAAAACTTTATTTTGATTTCATTCGGGTACCAGATAGAATTTTTAATTGATACTAGCTTAGCTTAAACTAGCTCCATAAAAGAGGCAAAAAAGGTTCCAAATCTCATTCACCAAATATATGAACCCTCATAGCAAGACTGGAGATTTTAAAACAGCAAACTACTTTTACTGTATCTGGCTTCTGCATTTTCAGTATAACTCATTCTGCTAAAAGAGTGTGCAAATATATTGCCCAGAACAGGCAGCACATAGGAGTTTATGAACCACCTGAACTCCTTTGCCAATAATAGGTCTCTGATCATGAACTTAAAAAAAAGGATTACTGCAGTTGAATTTTAAGTAAATAAGGCATTTTGGGATGGAAAAAGATGGATTGACTTTAAAAAAAAAAAAGCTTAACAGTGGTGGGCAATCTACCTCCCTCCCCCATGCGCCACTTTCATACTGGAGCACCAGATCTCTGCACTTCTTGCTTCTCCTCCTTCCTCCCAGAGCTGGAACACCACAAACAGCTGATTCATGGCTGTTTAAGCTCTGAAAGGGAGAGGGAGGAGTAGGGACAGAGTGCAAATCAGGGGATTCACGTGGTCCAAAAGTGCTGTGTGGGAGGAGGATGAATAGGAAATATGTGGCTCCAGTGCACAAGAGACACATGGAGGAAGGGGGCAGTGGGTGGAACTTTAGTAAGCCACAGGCTGCTGCAACCCAGTGAGGTGAAGGAGAGCCACTCATGCAGCCCACTCCTTGTTCTTGAATGTCCATAACTGCCTTACAACCTGTATAAATCCAATGTAATGTTTATGGGCCATATGAATGCCTCTTAAATTCAAAGAATAGCATCAGCTTTTTAAATTATCAGTACTGTTTTCCCAGCCAAGCACTAAATATACTTCATATACAACTAAAGGTCATATACAGTCAACTCATAACTGACTTTATTTGGCACACAGGAAAGGGAGGGATTACAAAGCACTGAGTAGAGTTGGATATACAAGCAGACTTTCTGCAAGGTTCCCACATAGCTCTATCAGGATCTACAGCAGCAGTAGCCCAAGTGTACTCATAAAAGACAGGAAAGAAATAGTTAAGATACAAACTAAGGATGTTAAAGACTAGTTGAGAATCCGATAAGCAAATGCCTCTATAGAGGCAGCCACAGAAGGCGGGGGGAAGAAAAAGGGGTCCTTCAAAGCGGCAGCGCTGCACAACTGAGTTCGGGATCCATGCAGCACTGCCCCTTTGAAACGCTGCCGAGGTGTTTCAAAGGGGCAGCACCGCATGGAGCCCGGGTTCAGTTCCATGTGGCACTGCTTTGAAATACCACAACTGCATTTCAAAGCAGCAGAACTGCGTGGAACCCGGGGTCAGCTGGGTTCTCCCCAGCTGATCCCGGGTTCCATGTGGCATTTCAAAGCGGAAGCGCCAGCATGGAGTCTGGGGTCAGTGGGGGACCCTGAGACTCCCGCTGATCCCAGACTCCATGCTGGCGCTTCTGCTTTGAAATGCACAAGATCCCCCACTGGGGACTCTTGTACATTTCAAAGCTGGCACCTGCATGCAACACAGAGTCAGTGGGACTTCCCACTGGCCCCAGGCTGCATGCAGTTTCGCATTCCTCCTTTGAAATGTACGAGAGCCCAGTGGGGGCTCTTGTACATTTCATAGGAGGAATGCGGAAGTGCCTATCGACTAGTAGTGTAGTCAGTGGAAATTCCATCAACTACTCGATTTGTAAATTAATCGTTAGTTAACATCCCTAGTACAAACCATGTTGCCCTACCTAATACCTAGACACTATACATAATATGTGTGTTATTTTACATCACCATTTTGAAAATACTGAAATATCCACATGTGCAACGTAACATATTAGGAATGAAATTCCAGCTATAAATCAATTCCCTGGATGCTGTGGATAACAGAGACCTTTGGTGTTATTCTGATGTGGATACTGGTTTACATTTTTTTAATATACAATTTCTTAACCCTCTACACAAAAAAAGTGTGATCAATTTACCCTGGGATTCAAGGCTTCTTCAGATCTGAAATCATGTCAAAGGACCTATTAACCAATACCAGGAGTTAACATTTTTGCCTTGCACATATACATACAGTATTTTTGTGTACTACAGACTGATAATACCAAATCCAAAATAAAAATCCTCCTAGACAGTATTAACTCAGTAATTGTTCACTAAGAAATACAATTCCAGGAATCCAAGAAAGGGTGGTGAAGTCCGAAGCATTATTTAGACATTTCTTCATACTGTAGTCTTCATTTTAAAAAATCCCAACAATATTTTATAGTAATGGGCCCACGTACAATATTTTGTACTACTACAGATTACTGTAGTGGAAAGCTATTTTAAATGTTGTATGGGATAGCTCATAACTTTTGATCATCTGTAGGGACCAATGCATACACTTTAGATTAGAGTTCTCGGTTAATGCATCCGCAATTTCCCAGTCCTTCCTTTCTAGATTGCATGGGTTCAGCCGTTGTTTATCACAATCTGAGCTTCCTAAATCAGATCTTGCAGAAGCACTGAAAAGGAGTAGCCTTTGAATAAGCACCTTGTAGAAGGCAGAACAATTGTTCAATTCTACATGGGAATGGCTTGCAATAGCCCTGTTACATAGAAGGGTGAGGACAAACCTGAAGACTTCAGTTAAATTTTGTCCTCTTTGTGTATTTGTACATAAACAACAAGCACTTGTGTAGGTGGATTATTAGAAAATACAATTATGAAACATTCCAGGGTTAAAGCTATATGAAGTTTGATTAAATTTTCCTTGCTCCAGGATTTCATTTCCTTTTGTTTCTGTTCTTGTATATTGTTGTTTATATTCTCTCACTCGCAAACCATTAGTCTCTATTCCAATGTACCTTGAGTAAAAGCTACTTTTCTCTATTTTCTTCTGCATGAAGTGTGTGTAATTGAATATGTTCACTTGTTTTATTTTTCTAGTAAAAATCTGTTACAAAATTATACAGCTGACTGACAAGCCAATCAATGGCTCACAATCCATATTTATTCCTGCAAAAATTGAATGAGTGCTAAAGGTTCCTTCTGTCTCTCACAACCTCACCCATATACATCCAACAAAAGCCCAGAGCAAAACAGCATCAGAAGTCTTTAAGTCTCCAATTTCTGGAGACTTCTATTAAGCCTTTTCAGTATGTGTCGAATCCATACCAACTTTATCATTCTCCCTCTTATTAACTTTTGACAACCTTTCCCTTCATTACTAAACTAGGGAGCAATATACATTAATGCTCATTTGCTGGTACTTACACATTAGTGTGAAGCTGGAATTCATCCGTTTTATAGCCAACAGCAAAGTTGCTCTGGGTTACTCTGGATTTAGTCGTCTCAAAAATCATTTGATAACCTGCCAACCAACCTTCATAGCCGAACACAAAGGCTCCACGTATTGAAGGTCCAGCAATATCAAAATCCATGTCGCAGCCAAGGTTGATGTGTTCCCGTTTATATCCGGTCTTAATTTTAGCATTTTTTTTCCTGAAGGAAGAGGGATGGCAACAAAGTTTTATATCAGAATGACTCGTATGTAGCAATTTTATCAATCAATTGTTACTTTAAATGAAATGTAACAATGCCAGAAGACAAAGTACACATATCCAGAGACCCATACTTTAAATATATGTCACATTTATTTGCTATTATATGCAATAATGGGGGGGGAGGACCCCACATTTGGAATACTTGAGACTTACATCAGAACTTGAAACTAAATTATTATATACGAAAGTTGCAATGAAAAAAGCACAAAACTATACAAACCTAATACATACTAATTTTTTTTTCAATTGAAGACTGAATTATCTAGGATCCTACTTAATTGCTTTGTAAATTGGTGTAGGTGAGAAATTACTTTACTTATTTTTTAAGTATAATTTTAAAAGTTTATTTCACTGGAAACTCCTAAAACTGGAAATTTCTAGGACATCATGAAACAAAAAGGTTGCTTAGCCAAGTTTCATCTACAGGCTGCTGCAAATCAAACTGAAGTCATGCTCTGGGTTCTAAATAGGTGGAAACTGTGTCAAAAAAAATCCATTGTTAACCATGTAGTAACAGAGAGCTCTACCGTATCTTACTAGCTACAGCCCTAATTCAGCAAGATATTGAATCTTATCCCTAACTTTAAATAGCCGCAACTGGGCTACAGGTGTCCTCAATGGTACAGAAGTGCTTCACTACCTTGCTGAATCAGGTCCTAAGGCAGAAAGTGAATCTTTCTCTTCCAAGAAATATTGATCGACTGTATGGCATTAACAGCAGTTACAATCCCATCTAAGTGTGTTCAATTTCCAAGGGGATCAGCTATATATCAATTTCTGCAAAATTACGGCTTGACACAATTGTGCACTTGGTGATTTACTTCCAGTTATATTAGGATGTAATTATTAAAAGTGTATTACCCCGTGTTAATTCTTTGCAATGATAATTGATTTATATATAATCCTACCTATTTGCTTTGAAACTTGGTGTAGATGGAGAGAGATGATTACTTTGCATTAGATAATTCATATTTGAATATACACTTAAAAGATTGTTTCATTGATTTCCCCTAACAACCTGAAACTGAAAAACTTCTGAGAAAAACAAGAAGTAAAAAGTTGGCTAATCAAGTGACATATGCGGATCGCTGGTTACCTAACAAGTTCACACAAACACTTTCATGCAGTTGAATGGGCTCCCTTTCATACAACCCCGGGATGAAGGGCTTTCTCCTGTCTAGTCTTTCTATATACAAGTATTAATCTAGGGCAGGGGTGGGCAATAACTTTTGATTGGGGCCATGCCAAGATTTTGGTAAGTGGTCAAGGACCATGTCTTTCTATGAAGCATCTGCGGGATCAGGGATGGAGGTTGAGTGCAGAAGGGAGCTCAGTATAGGAGACTGGGCTGCACAAGAGGGTGTGGGGTCTGAGAGAGCGTTTGAGTGAAGGAGGGTGCTGTGATCTGGGGTAGGAGATTGGGGTCCAGGAGTGAGTATGGATGCTGGAAAAGGAATCTGGCCTGGGGGAGTGTTTAGGAAGGGCACAGGATCTGGGAGTGAGGGGCTGGGGTGCCAGAGGCATGCTCTAACCAGGAGACACTTACCTAAGCAGCCCCCAGCCAGCAGCACTCTCAAGCAGGCTTCCCTGCCAGCAGCCCCCGACTGCTGGCTGGCTGTGCATGTGGCTCTCTTCACTTCCAGAGGTGGGTAGGGAGGGAGAGGCTTCACACACTGCCTCTCCCCCCCTGCAAAATTTCTCAGGAACTGAAGGATTTTGTTGGGGGTGAGTGGGAGCAGTGTGCTAAAGCTTCTCCCTCTCCCTGCAGCACAGAGAGCAACACAGAGCAACTAGCTGTTTTGATCAGCACCACTCCCTGTTGCAGGGGTGGGCGCGGGCCAGATCAAAAGGTTTGGTGGGACGGATCCATCCCACGGGCCATATCTTGCCCACCCCTGATCATAGAATCATAGAGCTGGACGAGACCTCAAGAGGTCATCAAGTCCAGTCCCCTGACCAAAGCAGGACCAATCCCAATTAATGTCATCTAGGGCATTAATTCCCTCTGTACCTACTAAATGAATCACCTATTTGCCTATCACCCAAAAAATAACCAAATGCCCTATTCCCCATCCTGCTCAATTTCTATTTACAACAATGAACAAAATCCACAAAAACAGGAGGACAACAACACTTCTAAGGATTAATTATCAACTCTGGCTAATGGCCTTGCAGCTGCCACATATCCCTCTGCCCTGATTATCAGATATTTACATCAATAGCATTTTGGTCTCTAAAAAATAATACAAGACACAAAGAATCACAATTTTTCATAAGTTCAAATAATCAGACTCCTTGCCCTTTCCATCCTTATAGCTGTTCCCATTATCGTACAGCTGGGGCCCGTCCAGTGATTTAAAAGGGCCCAGGGTTCCAGGCCACCATTGCTTCTACTGCAGCAGCAGCAGCATTGAGGGGTCCCAGGCCCCTTTAAAAATCACCATCAGAGCCCCAGGAAGAGCTGAGAGCTGGATGGGGGGGGCTAGTTGCACCCCCATCCCTTCTGGAGGGCCTAGAGCCAAGCTTCCCACACATGCACATTGCCATGGGCCTGGCAAAGCCTGTAACCAATCCTTTGAACAGCCACCCTGAGCTATGGCAAACATTTTTAATTTGAACATTGCCATTAAAGATGAAGATGGAGAGAGGAAAGTGGGAAGCGTGTAGCTGTTCCATTAGTGATCTCTCAGGAGAGGTCAACAGAGTATTGCAATAAGGAGCTGCTGGCAACTAAAACAGTGTTTTCCAATCTTGCCCCCATATTACTCACAGAAAAACCTCCTTTTCCATAAACTAGGAAAGTTATGAGTAGCAAGAGTTTTTGAGCTAGTCTTTGGAAACAAATTTATCACTTTTCTTTTACAGTGACTATTAGCCCTTCAATTTACTCCTGCTTTGGAGATCCTCACAGAGGTCGTTATGCCACAGAGCCATCTGTGTAGCCAGTCTAGTTTTTCAATGATTAAGTAAAACTCTGAAGTGGAGGAACTTGAGTCTTGTGGCAGCTATGCATTTCTAGTGCAGAAATTCACCACCATGTGCTAAATGCACTAGGCACGAAATGCAACCTCAAAATTGCATCATCTTAATCCACAAAGCATCTCTTCTCCATCACTCCTTGATTTAGTCATTATTACTTAGCTTTTCTTTGTATTTACACGAAATTATGCTGTCATTCTTCCACACCCATTACTGAGGGAGGCTTGCCCAAACAAGGTGCGTTATGCATCATGATCTAAAAATAGGCTCAAGCTCATTTGATCTTCTTTGGGAGGTTATCTTTCAAGACCAACACTACCCCTGGAAAGTTTCATCTTGTGCTCTCTTATCTCAGAGGGTCAGAGAGGAAGAGGCATAGTAAGCCCTAATCAGTGAAGGGTTTTAAAGACTAGCACCAGGACAAGCAATAACAGAATAGAAAATGAAAAGGAGTGTGCTGAGCTCCCCTGTACTTTCCTTGTAGCTTTCAACATGGAAAAACACCTACAAATGAACCTGCTGCCTAAAATCACTTGTTCCTTGCTACAGTCTTGTCCAATTCATAGTATTTATTTTACACTTCCTTGGTTGGTTTACATTAAGGGAGCAGACATCTAGTGGACTCACACAGAGAATTTTTGACCGTCACTTTTTCAGATCTTTTCTTTCCTTTAATGTTACAATTTTATTCCATCAATAACCTTAATTTTGGGGAAAATTGTATCAAAGTGTTTTCTGTCACTTGGTAGCTTTCCCAAGCCATCCCAAAAGTATGGCTCAATCTAAATGAAATTTCAGAGTAATGCTCTATTTCAGCTGAAAAAGCAAAGTCTTTCACTTTAATAGCTTCAATCTTGCCTGTATCACACTTCTATAGCGATTGCTCCCTTCCTTCTACTTTGCATTGCTCAGCTGATGTTCACTCCCAAAACCATCTCCTCTACAACAGTGCAGGAAGTGAAAGTTAAAGACTGTCAACAGCACCCACACTGGCCTAACAGTGCTTCCACTGAAGTCAATAGTAAAATTTACAATGACTGTAACAGGAACAAAGACAGGCCAACAAAAGATGTGTCAGTCTCATGTCTGCGGTAACTCTACTCAACTCAATAGAGTTGCACCTGATTCTAGCCCAGTTTATTCAGATAATTTTTAATGGCACTCCACAGAGGAATACCCATTTCATTTATAAGGCAGATGGTATAATCTCTGGGAAGCTGCTGAGAGATAACTGTTGAGTTATAATTTCCCATTCATGGGTGGTTATTTTAAAAATCTGATGCTGTAATAATTCATTTTCAACAAAATTACAGATTATTATGCTATAAAACTGGAACTGACTGTACTACCTGAAATGTAGATATGAGGTCTGCAACTTAGGGTGAAATGGTCACTGTGATTACAGCCTTTGTCACTTGCAATGCCATCTGCTACTTTCAGAAGCAAATCTCCATGACCGTCTCAATCATCACAACATTTCTGAGTGGAAGGGGAGGGAAATCAATCGGGGGGGAAAAATCAACCATCTACTCTTACTGCTGCCTAATCCTTCTGGCTCATGTGCAATGTCAGTGTCCAAACACACCAACCAAAACATTCATCCAATCCCAAACCATAATACAGCCTGCTAGAATTTAAATGCAGGACAATGTAGCACTTTAAAGACTAACAAGATGGTTTATTAGATGATGAGCTTCGTGGGCCAGACCCACTTCCTCAGATCAAATAGTGGAAGAAAATAGTCACAACCATATATAGCAAAGGATATATGGTTGTGACTATTTTCTTCCACTATTTGATCTGAGGAAGTGGGTCTGGCCCACAAAAGCTCATCATCTAATAAACCATCTTGTTAGTCTTTAAAGTGCTACATTGTCCTGCATTTTGCTTCAGCTACCCCAGACTAACACGGCTACATTTCTATCTGCTAGAATTTAGACTTTTCATTCAGTTTGAAAGGAGAATTCAATTACTGAACTGAGTTATTAGGGCAGTCAGCCAAATGGTTTGCAGTGCTCATTAATCAGCACACTTCAACTGATTTTAGGGTTTTTCCTGTTCAGATGGTAGCCAAGTATGCATCTTATGATATCACTATATTAAGTCACAAAGACCAAAACAAAACTGTTTCACCTGACACCAGTTTTGAATATAATTTTCAAATTACTCTACTTAATCCTTTGCATCCTACAAATTACGTGAAGAAATGGATTTTCAGTTCCAAGATCTAATAAGATGTGACATGATTTGATCAGAGAATAGCTGCAAACTGTTCTTATACTTCAGTCTGGAAGGAACAAAAGTATAAGCCAGTGTTCTACAAATAAAAACAAGTAAAAAATTATTTTGTGTTGCCCAAGCAAACTTACTCACTTCTTACCCAGTATTAGGAGAGAACGAGGAGTCAAAGGTCAGCTTCAGTCCACGTGCAAGCTGAACAGAAAAGAAATTCACCAGTTGCATTTATAATTAAAAAGGAGACTGTGATAAGTGAATTGGTAAACTGTGACTTTTGAACTAGAAGTTACCTGATCTTCAATAGTAATCTCTGTGCCGAGTGTATTGTCGGTGTTCCACTTCTCTGTGAATGTCAAGCCATATTCTGCCCATTTGTATTTTGTTTCCAAACTGCCAGTAACTTTACTTGTCTCTGAGTTTGCTGAACCTGAGCTTGTAAATTCCTAAAGTAAAAAAAATAAAGTGCAAAATATACTAATTGTAGTAAATTGGGGGAGCATACAGCATCACAATGCTCTCTCAAATGGCTGCTCTATATTTGTTTCTTTGTCATTAATATCACACATACTTGCCTGGACAAATCTGCAAAATAAGAATACTTCACAATTAAGGAATGCACTTATGATGGACGTGTGAATAATTTTCTCTGCTGACATAAGACACTATTTTATGTGTTACTATGCAAGATAAAACCTGTAAAATAAAATAATTTCTCAAGTCTGCAACATCATCTTTAATCAGGTATTTCAATCATTAGCTCAGTTATGCAATGAAACAGCTAATGCTCATTTTGTAGCATATCCTAAATGAGACAAATGCGTAAGGTCATATATTTTGTGAGCAAATACATTTCAAAAGTTCTGACAGAGAGGAAGAGATGCTGCAAATCACAGCAGCAGTAAGGGTACGTCTACACTGCATCCCTAGTTCGGACTAGGGATGAAAATGGAGAAGACCAAAGTAGTTAATGAAGCAGGGATTTAAATATCCTGCACTTCATTAACATGATCTCACAGCGCGCTAGTTTGAATCACAGCTGATTCGAACCAGAGGAGTAACGTTAGGAGTAAAGTAAAGGCTTTAGTCCGAACTAACGTGTCCCTGCACACACTTCCTGGTTCGAATCAGCTGTGATTCGAACTAGTGCGCCGGTGAGATCATGTTAATGAAGTGCGGGATATTTAAATCCCCACTTCATTAACTACTTCGGTCGTCTCCATTTGCATCCCTAGTCCGAACTAGGGATGCGGTGTAGATGTGCCCTAATATACACTTTATTTTAGAACAGGTGACTGATAATGCTGCCAAAGAGCACTCAAGCATAGGTTCCCCAAAGAGCAATGGCTCTGGCCCAGTGGTTCTCAAAGTGGGTTGCAGGCCCACCTGGGTAAGCCATTAACAGGCCCTCACAAGCCACTGACAGGCCCGTGCCGCTTTGTTTGCCTAAAATATTCTTAGCCACAGAGCCTCGCAGTTCCCATTGGCTATGGTTTGCCATTCGAAGCTCCACAAATATGGACACTTTAGGTAAACAAAGCAGTAAAGGCTCATCAGTGGCTTACCCAAGTGGGCCTGCAGCCCACTTGGAGAAGCACGACTCTATCCTGAACACTTTACTCAGCCAAATCAAAGTGCCGAAAAAAAACCCAGCAGCCTTTGTAAGATGAAGTGAATGCAGTTCTCTACTCATCCTATTCATCGGGGCAGAAATGGAAAGACTAAACCCTCATCATCTGGGTAGGAGGCCTAGCCTAAAGAAGAGTACAGACAGAGAGCACACCTAGGTCCCATGATAGGGCAAAATTCGGCCTTTTTAAGGAGGGCTTGGGAAAAGAGGGACTATGCCTATGACGTCCCTTAGTGGGATTACTAGGAGGAGGATGGGAGATGATAAAGACGGAGAAGTGAGAACAGAGCTAGTCTAACCGTAGGGAACAAAATTCATGAACATTTTCATAAAATGTGTGGTTTTGTTTGCGGGGGACACAAAGTGAAGTGGCAAATTATCAGAGGAGTTGAAATTTTCATGAGCTTTTTTGATCAGTGCTAGGGGGAATGTACGATATCCTGGGGTGTGTGACAAAGAAAAGGAAATAAAAAGCCCGAGAAGTTTAGAAGGGATTATTACTCCATTTTCTGGCTCCCATTTTTATTCAAGTCCACTGTACATGCTCATATTCTCTACAACTTGGTTGGGGAACCTTTTTCCAGCAGGGACCCACAGAAAAAAAATGAGTCATGGCCACACACAGTATGGGAGGAAGGGATGCGCAAAGTCTTAAGGCTTCCCTTAGGCTCCAGGCTGAGGCCAGAAATAAAGGGTTCAGGGTGCAGGAGTGGGCTCCCATCTGGGGCAGTGGATTGAGTGGAGGATTATGGCTGGTGGATGGGCTCTGGATTGCAGCTTAGGAGTGTAAGGGCTCCAGGCTGGGACCAAGGGGTTTGGGAAGGGGCTTGGGGCTGGGCAGAGGGGATTGGAGTGTGGGAGAGGATGCAAGCTCTGGCTTCAGGGAGGAGACGGCTGGGGATGGGTCGGGGGTCAGAGTGCAGGATGAGGTTCGGGGTGCAGGCTATTGGAGGGAGTTTGGGCGTGAGAGGGGGCTCAGGGTTGGGGTGTGCATACCAGATATTGGAGGGGGTGCAAAAGGAGGTTCTGTAAGAGGGCTGGGGAAGTTAGGTGAGGGGTACCATTCAGTGCTTACCTTAGGGCACTACCAGTTGGTGGTGCACTGGGGCTAAGGTAGGCTCCCTGCCTCAGCTCCTTTGTGGTTCCCAGAAGTGATTGCCATGTCCAGCTCCTCTGTGGAAGGGCCAAGCACGAATTGGAGCTATGGAGCTGGTGCTTGGGGCAACACACAGAGTTTCCCTGATTGCCCCTCTGTGTAGGAGCCACAGGGATAGGCCAGCAACCTAATGCTTGCGTCTCCTTCCCCATGGGGGCCACCAAGGCTAAGAAAGATTAGCTATGGGCTAGATGCAGGCTGGTTCCCCACCCCTACTCTATAGATTACACACTGCAATAGTTTATATAAAAACAGAGAGAGAGAGTCCTGCTGGGTCAGACCATGGTCCATCTTGGCCAGTTTCCTATCTGCAACAGTGGCCCATACCACAACTTCAGAGGAAACAAAGAACAGGATAATTACATATATGGAGATATACCTCTCTCATAGAGCTGGAAGGGACCTTGAAAGGTCATCAAGTCCAATCCCCTGCCTTTACAGCAGGACTAAGTACCATCCTTGATAGATTTGCATCAGATCCCTAAATGGCCCCCGCAAGGATTGAACTCACGACCCTGGGTTTAGCAGGCTAATGCTCAAACCACTGAGCTATCCATCTTCCAGACATAGTTTCCTGTAGTCAGAGATTTGAAGTCACTGTGAGTACGGGGTTGCATCCCTGACCATCGTGGTAAATAGTAGCTGATGCGCTCCTTTAATTTATCCATTTCTTTTTCAAATGGTTAGTTGTGCATTGTCTGTACTTTCTATTGTTCATATTGCTCTCTTGCTTGCTGCCAATTAATTTCAACAAGCAACTTCAGGTTTTTGTATTGTGTGAAAGGGCAAATAACACTTCTCTGTTGATTTTCTCCACACCATTTATGATTTTATGGACATCCAGTCTTTTTTCTAACATGAACACCCCTAATAATTTCCTCACATGGAAGCCATTCTACACCCTCAATCTTTGTTGCCCTTTTCTGAACTTTTTTCTGTTGCATTATTCACTGTAAGATAGGGCAACCAGAATGGACATAGCATTCAAGATGTGGGCATAAAAATGGATTTACATAGTGGAATTACGGTATTTTCTATCCCACTACAATAGTCTCTAAAAAAATGTTAGCCTTTTTGACCCTTGCTCCATATGGAGCTGAAGTTTTCAGAGAATATCCACAATGACTCCAAGATCTACTTGATGGGTGGTATTACTATATATGTAGAATTGGGATTTTTTTCCCCCCAAAGTGCATTATAGTACACCTTCTCTATAACATCCTTCATAACAACAAATCTTATTACTATGAAATCTTAGCCCATAAGGAGCTGTCAGCTACCTCTCTCCTTCATCTCTTCCCTCCTCCCAGCCAAGTGGTGGAGCTCTCCCTCTATCCCAAACCCTGGGCTATAACAAACAAATAGCTTGGATCCCAACTGGGGATGTAAATCCCGTTTAATTGGCTAACCAGTTAAACATTTATTTAACTGGTTATCCAATTACAGGGGGGCAGGCAGGAGAGCTGAAGCACCTCCAGCCCCTATCACAGACAAGGGCTTCTCTGGCCAGTCAGCCCAAGCAGCCCCTGCCTGCAGTGGGCTCCACAGGGCTGGGGCTACCCCCTGCCTGCAGCAGGCAGGGAGCTGCTTAAGCCCCTACTAGTTAACCAGAACTTGTAAGCCTGACCTGTTATGGTTTGCCCATTCACATACCCAATCCCAACATGTTCATTATAGCAAGGGTGTACTGTATTTTGCACTTACCAATACTGAATGGCATCTACCATTTTGTTGCCCAATCATGCGGTTTTGTGAGATCCCTGTGCACCTCTGTGCAGTCTACTTTTCACTTCACTATCTTGAACAATTTCGTATCATCTGCAAACCTTGCCACTTCTCTGTTCACTTCCTTTTCCAGGTCATTTATTAACACGTTGAACAGTCCAGGTCCCAGTACAGATCTGAGAGTGACCCTGCTATTCACATCTCTTCATTGTGAAAAACAACCATTTAGTCCTATCCTTGTTTCCCATCTTTAAGCCGGTTGCTTCCCTCCTAGCCCACGACTACTTGGGTCCCTTAAGAGTATTTGGTAAGGGACCTTGTCAAAGACTTTCTGAAAATTCAGGTACACTATAAGCAATGGATCATTTTTGTTCACATGCTTGCTGACTCCCTCAAAGAATTTTAATAAATTAGTGAAACATAATTTCACTTTATAAATGCCATGATGATTCTTCCTCAAGAAAACATTTTCACATATGTGCCTGGCAATTCTGTTCTTCTCTATAGTAGGGATGTTAAATTTTGATCAACGAATTGAGTAGTCAATGGAATTTCCATCGAATACTCGATTAGTCAATAAGGGGGCACTCGCTATCCTGCCTTTGCCTCGCCCTTTGAAATGTACAAGAGCCACCACAGCTCTTGTACATTTCAAAGGGAGAGGCACAGCAGCAGGGATGCCTCTGCCCCCCCTGCTTCTTTCAAAGATGGTGCTCAGGGGAAACCAGCTTTTAAGCCAGTTCCCGCTCCCCCTCACTTGCTGCCTCTCTCAGACAGGCAGCGGGGGGGTGGGGGAGAGAGAGAGAGTCTAGTCGAGTGATTACTCGACTATCCGATAAGCATATACTTATCGGAAAGTTGACTAGTTGCTTACATCCCTATTCTATAGTTTCTATCAATTTGCCTGGCATTGAAATTAGGTTCACCAGCTTATTATTGCTAGAATCTCCTCTGGAGCCCTTTTCTCCAGAATTATTTTATAGAAAGATGGTGTGATGTATAGTACGATGTTCTCCAGCAAATATTAAACCAAACTACAAATCTACTCACCAAAATTGCATCCACTAAAAGGGAGGAACTTTTAAAAATGGCAAAATAGAAGTGATAAACTTAACTTAAACCATTTAACTGCTTTCATAGAATATAAGGTATAACTAGGATTTTATACAAATGATGCATAGTATTGAAAATGAACATATCTATTATATATTATACATCCCTCATAACAGAAAGATAAATGCATTGCATAGTACAGCCAGATTATAATATATGTAATCCAGAGTATAAAAAATGTAAAATATGTATTTGTCCATTTTTAGAAATGGCAATATAAAACGCATATAGTTGCTAGATATTAATATTTTCTTTCCAAACTCACCAGTCCATTTTCAGATTTGGTTTTCAAATCAAGTTTTATTAATCCAAATCCTAAAAAATAGCAAAAAAACAAGAATTGTACATTAGTTTAAAACAACAACATACAGAAGCAGCATTTCTGTTTTAGTTCTTACAGCTCCCAGCTACATCTCTTTGAACCATCTAAGAAAATAGGATTTATTTAAAAAGTCAGCAGTTGATCCTCTTACTTGTTTGCCAAGAGACAGATTTTGCCATTTATATTCATATTAGGTAGCACCTTCATACACTAGTCCTACTGATTTCAAAGGTACTTCTTATACAAGGCTAGAATAGAATATCTCTAACACCAAGGAATACTTTGGTCCACAAGTAACTCTAATTACTTTACTGACACTATGAATGAAGTAAGGTACATTCAATATGAGTACGGGGGACTCATAATCTGGCCCATAAAAAGTTACTATACACCAATTTCCTTCAGACCAGAGCGCCCTAAGGGAGGCACTGATGCGCCAATCATAGGAACCCATGGAATGCAGTTCCTCCAACACCCTGAAACTGAGGCAGAAAGTTCAGCCTGAACCCAGATACTATTTAGGGATGTATGTGACTAGTCGAGTCATTACTTGATTAATCATTTCTCCCCTGCCTTGCTGCCTCTCTCAGAGGCAGCTGAGGGGATGGAGGAGGTAGAAGCCAGTGCGGGGGGGAACCAGCTTAAAAGCTAGTCCCTCACCTCCCATCAGAGTCTCCGTGAAGAGACAGGGGAGGCAGAGGAGCAGCAGGGGACTAGGCATGAGCTAGTGATAGCTAAGTCCTGGCTCGTGCCTGGTTTCCCTCTGTGCTTCTGCTTTTTAAATGTAGTAAGAGTCGCCCGTTCCCCCACTGCACCTGGCTCTTATTACATTTAGAAGGCAGATCCACAGCGGGCTAGCTTCCAGGGCCAGGAGCTAACCCCTATGCGGCTCTGCAGTTTCCCCCTTTATCAAAAAGTCAATGGAAATTCCATCGACTACTCGATTAACTGATTAAATACAATTTAACTTCCTTTAATACTATTATCTGCAAAATAACTTAAAATGTCTTCATCACAGAAGGCATTTAAACTAGCAGCCAAGCTGTCAACAGCTCAAAATAAACCTGAGTGAAAATTTCAATCAAGATTTTTTTTTCTTTTGGTTCCAACTTGGTTTCGGCTAGTTATTAGATTTTGTAACAGGTCTCCCGGTTAACCAGTTGCTTGGATTACTGGTTCTCCATTAACAACCTATACAGGTCAGAGTAGCAGAAACCAGATGGTGGTTTCTAATAGACTGTAGTGACATTTCTAGTAGGGAAGAGAATAAACTTTTAACAAGACAGCTTCACAGGAGTTGGTTATTCAGTAAAAGAAAAAAAACCTGAATTCCTCTTGGTATTATTTACCATAGCCCTTGGTGAAAACATCTCTGGCAGATTTTCCTAGATCAACGTAAGCAGGGGGGACAGCCATTTTCTGCAAAAACAAGAGATTACATTATTTAGAATCATTTTTCTAGCTGATCGTTTAAGCACATCTTCCAGCAGGGGTGGGGAACCTTTTTTTGGTCAGGGGAGAGTGAAAAGCAAAGCTTTAAAAGGGGGGGAAAAAAAAGAGAGAGATTGAGAAGCAGAAAGATACTTCCCACATTCCCCTCACGCATCAGAGTTCTAGTGGGACCCAGACAAGTAGATGTGGGCCCCTCCTATTCTCTGGGGTGGAGCCAAAATGAGGAGTTCAGGGTGTGGGATGGGGCTGCCAGGAAATGAGCTTGGGATGTTGGGTCTGGATGGGATGCTGCAGGGCTGGAACGCAAGCTCATGAATGCTGGGAGGGGTGGGGGGGCAAACCTCGGGGTCTATATCCAGGCAAGCCAGGGATCAGATGTGGCCCCCAGGCCATAGATTCCCCACCTGTTATAGTATGGTCACTTTCCTTTTTCCAAACATAAGCTTTCAATTAGCTGTAGAGCTAGATTAGGCAAATACAGCCCGCAGACCATATCCAGCCCGCCAAGCCACCGGATCTGGCCTGCAGAGAAGTAGGGAGCCCCAGGCAGACTCTCCTACTTGCCCCGCATGCTGCTCAAACATGGCTGCAGGGCACTTTCTCTTTGAGTCCGGAGGGGATGGGAGAAGATTCAGCTGCTGCTCCTGCCCCCAGCACAATCCCATTGGCTGGTTTCTGGACAGATACTGGCCAATGGGAGCTGCCTGTATGAATAACAGGCAGCCACAAAACACAACCCTCCTGCTCACTTACTCAAACACACGGCCGAGCAGGCAGAAATATTTTAAGCTCTGCAAACCTTTAGCTCTGCAGACAGGCAGGCTGGTAAGTCTCCTGGTGAGAACTTGCCTCTGGCATTTCAGCCTCTTCCTTCCCCAACCTTCTGCCCCACACTCCTGCCCTGTGACTCCACATGCATCCATACCCCCTCCCAGATCTGGCACCCCAGTCTCCTGCCTGAGATCACAATCCCCTCCTACCCTAGGTCACATCCCAAAACCCTGCACCCCAGTTCCCTGCCCTAGGTCACAACTACCTCCTTTACCCAAACTCCCTCCCAGACCCCATTCTCCCTCCTGCACCCCAATCCCTTACCCCAAGCTCCTTTCTGCACCTAAACTCCATCCCAGATCCTGCACCTCCTCCATTAATATCATGCAAGAGTGCAGACCTTGATCACTTTCCAAAATATTGGGAGTGGCCCCCATAAAAAATTATTGGCCACCTCTGAGCTAGATAAAGTAACTGAACTGCAGCCATATTGATATTTTCTTTAGTGGCCAGTATGTAGTCAGAGACATATATGCCATGTTGAATCAGAAACCATCTGTACAGAGGAGCGTGAGGAGAACTGGGGCAAAGGATGGTGATGGGGTAGGCAGAAGGGAGAAAGTGGGTAAGGAGAGCAGGGGCAGTCAGGGGAGGGAGAGGCACCAGGAAGGTGCAGGGGTAAGAGAAAGTGCAGGTGCCACAGGATGAAGCAGAAGGGCAGACTCTGGAAAGGAGGGACGGGCCCCTGAGGAGAGAGGCAGGGCAGGTGGGTAAAGGGAGGTGTTAGGAGAAGGGATGTGGAGGGGTAGCTACAGATGATCAGAGTGGGGCTAGAAGAGGAGTGGGCACGGGGGAAGACAAGGGCTGATGCAGGAGAGTGGGGCAGGTCCCAGGAGGGATGAGGGGAGTGAGAAGAGCAGGAGTCAGGACAGCAGAGGGGTAGGGGGCAGCAGGCATCAGAAGAGCAGATGGGGAGAGGGGACATGGCAGCAGAGGGAAAAGGGAAAGGTTTATAAGATATTTATTAATAACTTGGATGCCACAGTGGCACACATCCGAACAAGTGCACATGAACTCAATACTTGTGCACCAGACAAAAGTCACTCCACGCATGGGAGGAAAATCTTAGAGGGAACACTTCCCCCAGCTGCTCGCCCCGAGTTAATGCAATGCAAATTGGGTTAGCAGGATAGTTGCATGGGGGGCCCTGTGGGGGAAAACTCATCCCTATTGGTAGGAGGACAGTGAGAGGAGTTCTTAGAGGGGGTCACACAACACCCTTTACTTTGGGTCACATGTCCCTCTTGACCCCAGAAGTACTACCTCCAGGGGTGGGACTTCTTGTGGCAGGGGGAGTGGCTAATGTATCCCTAATTTTGGTTCAGAAAATATGGTCACCATATCTCTAGCATTGACCTATGAGCTTTTACTTATTTGTTAATCCACTAACTATAACATCCTTAATTACAGTCAATAGGAGCAGCGGGGAAAGCCTCCAGGTAGCACATCCACAGGCTGCTGTTCCCCCAGGCCAGCGTGGGGGAGGGAAAGGGGGAGCAGCAGCGCACTGAGCCGCTTCTGGCTGCACTTCTTCCCCATTAGCTGGATCCAGCAGCGAGGCTCAGGGCTTCCTCCCCTACTCCATGGGAAGCCAGCATTGGTGCTCAAACCTTGGGGGGGGGGGAGGAGAGCAGTGCAAGGCTGGAATGCCAGAGCGGGCTCCCCTCTACAGGGACAAGGGAAGGGGACAGGATGAACTCAAGCTGTGGCCCACCACAGATGTCAGTTTGAGAAACACTGCCTTAATGTAAGGCCCAAAGCCCAAACAAAACGCCACCCATCACACACACAAAAGGGTACTCCTTTTCCTTTCTTTGGCTTCAGACTTGGATGTAATTTGTTTCAACATGAGCTCCACCACCCATTAACACCTTACAGGCACTTTTAAACAGCCATTTAAAACCTCAAGCATCCACTTCAACAAGTTGTTGCCTGGCAAAGAAGGATCTTGCTGTTACATAAGTGAGGAATCCCTATCCTAGGGCATACAAAACTGACTTGGTGGCTAAATCAAATTGAACTGTCTTCTCAGATTACACAAAGTAGAGAGCGTGTATATAGTCATTTTCAGATCTAGGTTCAGTTACTCAGACTACATTTAGGGTTGCCAGGTGTCCAGTTTTGAATCGAATAGTCCAGTATTTGAGCTTTCTGTTGAGGAAACAAGTTGAGAAAATATAAATGTCCGGTATTTTCTAAATAAGATGCAATGTAGATTGTGATGTAATGTCAAGTGTGTTTGGTATTTTTGTTGAAACCATCTGGCAACCCTAACTACATTGTGTCTGGACATATCAAAAGACTCAGAGTCAAGATGGAGCAAGTAATAATTTTTACTATATCAACTTTTGTTGAATAGTGATAGAAATGTAGCCGTGTTAGTCTGGTGTAGCTGAAACAAAATACAGGACTATGTAGCACTTTAAAGACTAACAAGATGGTTTATTAGATGATGAGCTTTCGTGGGCCAGACCAGAGGAAGTGGGTCTGGCCCACGAAAGCTCATCATCTAATAAACCATCTTGTTAGTCTTTAAAGTGCTACATAGTCCTGTATTTTGTTTCAACTTTTGTTGGTGAGAGAAACAAGCTTTCAAGCTCTCTCACCAGCAGAAGTTGGTTCAATCAAAGATATTGCCTCAACCACCTTGTCTTTCTAACATCCTAGCACAGCTACAACCACACACATCTGAAAACCCTTGCAATTTCTTAGTAGGGCACATCAAAAAGTATCTGACATCAAGCAGCTAAATGGTTAATAAAAAGTCCAAAGGATTTGAAGCTGCTTACATTAGGGCTGAATTTGGTGGGGGGGGGGGGGGGGGTAGTGCGGGTGCCAGCATAAAACCTGGGATTTAATTTTGCATGCACTTCTTCCTATAGAAGAAACATTTTTTTAAAGTTGGTCAGATGGGGTTCTGCAAAAAAAAAAAAAAAAAAAAAAAAAAAAAAACACACACACAACACCACCACACACACACACAGCAATCACATATGCACACACACACCACAGCTTATAAAAGCTATTATTGCTTTTACTTTAAAAAATATTTCTCTGTTCTGCAGACCACAGCACGTCGTCAAATTTAAAAACACAGCACAACTATGGCCCTCAGTGCACAAATTGAATGACACAAAATAAAGTCAAGGTGGGCCTAGCAAACTCCAGACATATTGGCTACGTCTACACTGGCCCCTTTTCCGGAAGGGGCATGTAAATTTCACTAGTCGTCGTAGGGAAATCCGCGGGGGATTTAAATATCCCCCGCGGCATTTAAATAAAAATGTCCGCCGCTTTTTTCCGGCTTTTAAAAAAGCCGGAAAAGAGCGTCTACACTGGCCCCGATCCTCCAGAAAAAGTGCCCTTTTCCGGAGGGTCTTATTCCTACTTCAAAGTAGGAATAAGACCCTCCGGAAAAGGGCACTTTTTCCGGAGGATCGGGGCCAGTCTAGACGCTCTTTTCCGGCTTTTTTAAAAGCCGGAAAAAAGCGGCGGACATTTTTATTTAAATGCCGCGGGGGATATTTAAATCCCCCGCGGATTTCCCTATGACGACTAGTGAAATTTACATGCCCCTTCCGGAAAAGGGGCCAGTGTAGACGTAGCCATTGAGCTAATCCAGAATCAGGGCCACTTGCCATATAAACAATGCCACTTTCCAGTCATAGCAGCCAAATCTCATTAGAATTCAGTGAGGGGTATTCCCAAAAGAGGAAGCAGTATCAAATCATAGTATTAGAACTCCTCACATTTGAAAACAAGGTAAATATTGCTGTGAAGGAAAACCCACTCTGATATTCTATACAAGCCTTAACTGCTCTCAGTATAAGCAGCATTTTCAACAGACACCTAAAAAAAAAATCACATTGATTCGGTGTGCTCTCTTAAAATTTTACACTAACTTGTTTTTTACGAAGACCATGTGCTAATATTATTTTATACAGAAGAAGTATTAAAAATATATAAATAAAACTCCAAAGTGCCAAATTCTGCTCTCACATTTGTGCACCTCCACTAACAGCAATACAGTTACTCTGAATTTATACAAGTGTAACAGAATGGAGGAAGGCCCACAGTTTCAGTTCTAAGATTTTACTGCCTGCAAGCCATCAGCAGGGAGAGTCAGCCATGACTGTGTGATGAATCAGCTACAACATGCTTCTCCAATGCAGCAGTTGTCTGTGGTTGTAGGGCAGTGGCAAATGCCTAGTCTCCTCTTATGTAATCACTATAATTAAGAAATAGCATAGTAATGCTAAATCTATGTCCACTGTGCATCTGTTTGCAAGGCAAATCAATTAAGTTACACAGAAAGAGGTGTCTGGTGAAAAACATTCTATGAATAAGCTGGTGGTTAAGCTAATTATTGGTAGTGACAAAAAAATAAATTATTTCTGTTCACATCAGCTTGCCAAGAGAAGTCTACAGTATTACAGGAGAAAAAATGAACTCATCACATCATTTACGACTGTAGCATGTTTAACCAAAATAAAGAGCCAGACACTAAAGACATACCAAGCACATGCCCTTGTCTTTCACGTCAAGAATTCCAGGAGGTGAACTCAGACTAGGTCACAACTGAAACTGAAAGTGTTGGCCTTAACCTCATGCTGCTGTGTCTACAGATCATAAAACTACCACAACTCAACCCCTGCTCATAGGAGGCCAAGATTTAAATACCAGGAAATACTCGAGTTATTGAGGCACCGACAGAGAACTACTTGGGGAAAATCTGAACCGAGCACTGGGCTCATAGTAGAGCTACTAAAGTGAACTCTAAATTCAGAATTGTAAGGAGAAAAAAAAATCTTCCTTCAGAGAGTGCAGTAGCCTCCACTTAAGTTATTATAGACAACAGGGATCAAATTCAGCCCTGGTTAAGAAAACTCTGTTACAGCCACCAGAGTTCCACCTCTTCAAGAACTATTAAAGATAATTAAATGGCATCACAGTATCTGAGCAATATCCCCACAATATTCTTATGAAGTAGGGAGGTACATTTAACAGGAAATTGAGGCATGGAGTTTAGGAGACTTGCCCAAAGCCACACAAATTATCTGTGGCAGCACAGCCAACTATCTAATCTTACAAACCCAAACACTCTTGCACTGCTCCCTGTGTTGCCCTGCCTCTTCCCAAGGTCATGCCCCTTCCCAGAAGCCACAGCCATGTTTACTCCACCCTCCATCTCCCTCCCTTGCTCTCTCTTACCCTCACTCACTTTCAACAAGATAGAGCCTGTACCCCGACACTCTGCCCTATGCTGGGACCAAGGGGTGTGGAGTGTGAGAGGGAACTCTGGGCTGAGCTTGGGGCAGGGATGCAGAGCGCAGGTTCTGGGAGGGCGATTAGGTGCAGGAGGGGGCTTCAGGGCTGGGGTGAGGGGTTGGGGAGTGGAATGGTGTGAGGGGTGCTGGACACTGGCTCTAGGAGGGGGCTCAGGGCTGGGGAAGGTTGGATACAGGCTCTGGCCATATGGTGCTTACATGGGTGGCTCCTGGCTGGTGGAGTAGAGGGGCAAAAGGCAGGCTCCCTGCCTATCCTGGCTCCTGTGCAGTTCTCAGGCATGTACCTGCAGACCCTAGGGGCAGGGGGCCAAGTGGCTCCATGTGCTGCTCCTGCCATTTCTATTGGTTGCAGTTCCCAACCAATGGGAGCTGCAGAAATCAGCATTTGGGGTGGGAGGGCAGCCAGGGGTGACCCTCTCCCCTGCCTAAGGGTCACAGGGACATGCCCAACAACCACAGACAAAACCAGGTTTGGCATCCCTATCCACACTGAGTTTGTGGAACTCTTTGCAGGATAAGGGCCTTATTCTTTCTTCACTGAGCTAATATTATGCATTTTAAACCCTCTCAAACCAGTTACATTATCATCCAAATAAGTAATGCATTTAGTTATTAAATACTGGTGTATTTAAAATACTCTAGCAACTCTTGATTAATCAAGCAATAAACATTTTCAAAAACCCTTCAGTGCATATTTACAAGACCAGTTCAATGATCTTTGGGTTCAGGATCCGACTTCCATGGCTTTAAATACAATTTTAACGTAGACAGTTTTTATTATTGTTTGTAAAATTTAAGATACTTATGAAATACAAAACACGGGATACAATTCTGCCCTCCCCGTTGTGACCATCAAGCTAACGAAGGTTGTGAAAGCTAACCAAGTGCCAAAGATCCTATTATTTAAAAATAAAATCACAAATTAATCTCTAATTGATTGTGCAAATACATGTATAGGAAGCAGTGAGCAATAATGTGACCATTGGAAGCAAGGATGGGAACAGAATTAAGACAGTGATTTATTTGGCCAGTGATATCTGAGTTGCCAGTTATATGACCAATGCAGGACAAGGTAACCAGTTCAGAGGGCACAGTATGCCTGGGCAAAGCACTGAAGAGCAAACCATATGATACTTCTATTATTACATCAGCACGCCCTCAAATTAATGGGTCTGACTAGTTAATATTGAGGGTAACAATTGGTTCCCCAGTGTATTTTTGTTTGCTAGTTCCTATCACACTACAGGAAAATGGCTCCCTGAAGCAGCCAGCTTGTACCTGCAGCGGTTAGGGGCGGGGGTATAGGTTAAATCCATTTTCTCCTTCTATGCTTTTCATCTGTCATTTTCTCAAAATATGTATGTCTGGGCTTTGCAATCTCACTACTTAGATTCTGTTTGACACCGTCCTGCAGGTAAGCCACAAGACTGAATCGGGGATATCTTTTTGGTTTCCATACCCAATTCAGACTTTCTTGCACTACCAGACAAATGCTATAGCAGGATGGGGGGGGGGGAGGGGGGAGAAACAGGAGGAATACAGAAAATGACGGGCCAAACAAATGACTTGTTATGTAAAAATGGAGCAGGTCTTGTACTTTAAAGAGTTTTCACACTGCGAACATCCTTCTTCAAAGAGATTCTGACAATTCCTACCAGGGAATGAACAAATCTTCATTTCTGACCCTCACAAAGCAATCTGGTATGCAACACAGAATCATTATCACTGCTCCTTAGAATTGTATCCTTTGGTATATATGGTTGTGACAATTTTCTTCCACTATTTGATCTGAGGAAGTGGGTCTGGCCCACGAAAGCTCATCACCTAATAAACCATCTTGTTAGTCTTTAAAGTGCTACATAGTCCTGTTTTTTGTTTCAGCTACACCAGACTAACACGGCTACATTTCCATCACTATCCTTAGAAATAACTCTACTCAACAGCATGGATACCTTCCACTCCAATTTTACTTTAACTGATGGCCAGTGACAGAAAATACATGGAGACAGAGCTACTTTACACCAACAAAAATTGTTCTTCCAGATCACACGTGACAAGACAGTGTGGAAAAACTTTCATGGCTGCTGCACAAGGCTGAGCCTGATCATAGGTTAAATGAATTCAGTCCCTAGCATTCTTAAACTGGTCCTTTACCCAGTCTTAACATTCAGTTAACATATAAATAACTTCTTTTTTAAAAAGTACATGTATTTTGGGAGTTGGGTGTGTGTGTTTTATTGAATATCTCATGCTGAATTTCTCTCACTTCTGGAACTCCACTAAACCCTACAATTCATTCCCACTTTTCACAAGAATACGGAAAATAACAGGCTGGAATGAGCCAGTTAAAATAAGGTAAATTACTGGCCAAAGATTCTGTGATGAGTCATGCTATCATATAACAATATAAGCAGACATATAGCCAGTGACCTTTGCTTTATATGAAAATGAAAAATTATAAAAAGCTGCACATATCTCAGGAAGCATGCTTTCAGAAACATGTACACGTCAAGGGTTAAAGGATAATTACCTTAAAGACAATTCTCAGACTGATTAGCAGCTAGTACTACCACTCCATTAAAGACAATGGGATTGTAGGGAGAGTTAATGGCAGAATTTTGTCCACTACATGGAAGTATCCTCATATAACCAAAATTCTGTTACCTGTTATTGCTCACATTTATATCAGTCACATAGCAAGTCATGCTTCAAAGGATCAAAACTCATCTGAAATGAAAGATTATAATCTACACTATTTCAGAAAAAGTTTATATAGTAAATTGTTAGCAAAAATATTCTTATTTTGCCTCCACGTACATTTTAAAACATGCAAAGCTTAGCTGCTATGGAATTTCCTCCTATCATTCCTGAGACCAATTGAAGCAGTTCACATTTCAGGATCCTGCAGTTTTAACAGCCTGATGGACAAACAGCAAATATGTTTTATTACTGTCAGGCCTCAAAAAAAAAAAAAGAAAAAAAAAAGGTATGAAACAGGCATTAAGGGCATTCAGAATGCAAGGGGAGGAGGAGGCCCTGGAAGTATGAGCACCCAAAATCCAACCAAGAACAGGGATGAATGCAGTCCAGATAATGCACAATAGTAAAATCTGGTTGGTGGAGAAGTTACAAATTGTAGGCACAATAATTTACATCCCTCTCCTGGCTATGAGAATAATCTACATATTGCATCAGCTAGTAGAGCCCTGCACTGCGATGTAACCCGTCCTAGGGATTCGCCGGGGGGAGGACAGCAGACTCGCATGTTCTAGTCGGGGCCTGTATGAGAATGCGGTAGGGTAAATCTTACACGCCTTCCCCAGAGAGAAGGTCACCTACAGACTGGCTCTGGGGGGATGACGGGGTGGAGAAGGAAGCGGGAGATGCCATCCTGCAAACCCCTCCCTCTCTGAGCCAGCTGGCGGCGGGCATAAGCCGGGGGCGCTGCCTGAAATAGGGACCACGCTGCCGAGAACATCCGACGCCCTCTCCGCATGGCTGCACCACCCCGAAGGTGACTGGAGGAAGACCGGCTCAGCCCAGCCCTTTGCATCCAGGCGCCCGGCTCAGGCTCCAGGGCGGGGGAAGGGAGGCAGCTGCCAGGGCCTGGCCGCAGCACAGAGCTCCGGGCCTTTGCAAAAGGCACCGCCCGGCCCCATCCCTCCTGCGGGCCGCCCCCTCTCTCCCCGGCCGCCGCCCGGTTACCTCTGCAGAGCGGCCTGCTCGGAGACAGGGAGGAGGCTGCGGAGCGGCGCCGCTGCCGGCCCACGCGCTTACCTTGCTCGCCGGGCTCTGCGGCGGCTGTAGCCGGGCTGAGTGACAGCTGGGTGGGAGGGAGCGGGGCGGACCTAGGAGCCCGGCCTAGGGAGAGACCGCGATAGCAGCCCAGACACTCCCTGACAGACGGGAGACGGGACTCCCGCCCCCTCCGGAGCGGCTGGGGCTGCCTCGCCCCGCAGCTGGGTGGGGAGCTCTTGCAGGGCTTGGCAAGGAAAGGGGGTTCGTCAGATCTCCAGCAGCTGCCCAGGGGTTTAACCCGGTGCTGGGCAGAGCCGCGCTGGGCTCAGCCCTGCCCTGGCAGCGGGTGGGGAGCATGATACCCAGAAGCCTCGTCCACCTTCAACTTCTGGGATGCCGAGTCTAGGGCACGCCGGGGTGCTGCAACCCGCACCTCTGGCTCCAACGGGTTTCCAGCTGCTACAGGAGTTTATATTTGGTTCAGTGGTTTTTAGCCTCCCCCCCCCCCCCACACACACACACTATACAAATTGTTCAGCGCCCCCCTGCTTTTGTCACGTTAGAGCAGGAGTCTGCAACCTTTTCAAACCGAAGAGCCAAACTACATTAAAATTCAGAATAAGTGCTCAACAAAGAGCCCTCTAAAAAGGCCCATTTGAATGACTGAAAATATACAACTTAATTTTATTAATAATTGACATGATGACTAATAATGGCATAAAGGAAACATTGTATTCAAGGACTTTCTTACATGGGACTTCTGCTGCTGCATATTTTTGCACATTTCTTTTGACGTTTACAAGGAGTGGAGAGGATGGATGGTTATTAACATGAACAGTTAAAGGTGAAATAGACAAAACAAATTCTTGACATGAGTAATTACACTTTTTTAAATTTTGAATTAATGTTTCATTTACATTTAAAAAGTTGTGTGTATTTGGGATTTGCAAAAGAGCCATATTTGGTTCCGTACTGAGCCATATTTGGCTCTAGAGCCATAGGTTTCAGACCGGTGCATTAGGAAAACATTTCAGGTCAACTATAAATCTAATAAAACCCATGTCTGGAACTCCTTTATAGTTCTAGTTCTGTGGTGTCCAACCAGTTCTGCTATAGTGAAGTATATAGTGAAGTAGCTACACTCAACTGGCCAAATAGTGGCTAGTGGCTAGCATGTTGGACATGGTTCTAGTGGAAACAGAGCGTGTATTTCTCACTTCTATTTTTAACTGAAGAAATATTCCCTTGCCCTTTCTGCTTCCCAGCTGTGGTATCCAATGTTCCCTCTAATGTTTTCCATCCAGGTGCAGAATAAATTTTGTTATGCAAACCAAGGCATGTGCAGATGTGTACTACCAATAGAAATGCATGCTGCCAGCTGCGGATGCTCTGCTAATCCATTGGGAGGCACCTGTATCTCTCCTGGGTGGCTGCCCAAGCTGTCAGCTTACAGGGAACACTCGGGTACCCTAGTGCTGTGGGTAAGAGAACCAGAAAGTGAAACATATTCTCTTAGGGTATGTCTAGACTACATGGCTGCATCGACGGAGCCATGTAGATGAGTTTACTAGACATAGGAAAATAAAGCAGCGATTTAAATAATCACCACTTAATTTACATGAAAATGGCCGCTGCGCTTTTTGGCGGCACAGCGGGGCAGTCTGGACACGCCACAGTCGACAAGGGAAGCCTTTGTCAACCGCTCCGGTATACCTCATTTCATGAGGCATACCGGAGCGGTCAACAAAGGCTTCCTTTGTCGACTGCAGCGCGTTCAGACTGCCCCACTATGCCGCCAAACAGTTGATCGACACAGCGTGGCGGCCATTTTCATGTAAATGAAGCTGCGATTATTTAAATCGCCGCTTCATTTTCTTATGTCTAGTAAACTCATCTACATGGCTCTGTTGATGTAGCCATGTAGTCTAGACATACCCTTATTGACTATAGCACTGTATGCAGTGTAGAGGAAATATGCTTCCTGTCCCAAGGACTTTACAATCTAAGGCCCTTATCCAGCAAACACAAATATATGTATCTTCATTCCCAGCAGTAGTCCTAATGTCGGTGGAGTTACAGGAATAGAGCTTTTCACTTACTTAAGTGTATGTAGTGTGGTGGTCAGTACTACACTCAACAGTAAGATTGTGCTGGCTCAGACATGGAAGATAAAGTTAAAAGCTGCAAGTTGTATGAACTCTGGCAAGGTGTACGTCAGGGAGACCCATTATGCTGAGGTTGCAGTAATCAAAGACCAGCATCACCAAGGCAAGACATAAGTGTTGGAACTAGGGATGCCAGGAGTGCTACTGCACCCTTTGGCTTGAGGTGGTTTGCATTCTACACTGGGTTTACAATTTGGTTCAGTGGCTCTGAGAATCCCCATTATAAAACCTGCTCCAGCACCCCGGGACAAGATGTAAAGCCAATGCACTGGTTGTCCAATTCCAATCAGTGCAGGATAGCTTAGCAACATTATTCCTTGAAACAATAATAGTCCCCTGAGAAAGGGGTGTTGATTTTGGTACTGTTAATATTTCTGGCCTGAGCCATCTGCAAATATTTGGGACCTTGCATTAGGAGGAGAAACTGGTGATACAGTCAGGTTATTTCTTTGATACAGTCTTGTTAATTTACAACGAATGTACACAAAATCCCATTTCCTTGAACCTGGTAGGAGCAAACAACAGAAGTCAGGTTCCTTGCTCACAATCTCAAGTCTCCTTTTATAGCCGGAACTCTGCCCAAAACACTTCCTCTTGGCTTTCTCTTAGGGCCACACTATCTGTGCTTTGCTTGCTGTTTCCTGCTGCTTTTTCTGCTGCTCTGTGCCTGCAAACTCTGGGGACTCACTTTCACCCCTTTCTTCCTTGTAGATTTCTTCTATACCAGTATTTACTAGATCCACTGATTTTTGTTTTGCAGTTGTGGTTCCATTTTCTAATATTTGCTGTTTTCAGAAACATTTAGTAAACGAACAGGAGTCCATTGCCAGTCCCACCCTCAAGAATCTTAACAGCTACAATCCCTCTGAAAATCTAGATCTTAAAGCATGTCTCAGTCACTCTCCATCCTCCTTTTGCTTAAAAGCTATCCCAGCATGCTGCTGGAGGCAAGACAACTTGCTCACTGCAGACCAAATGCCTAAAATTATATGTCTTTCTTGCACCACATCTTTAAAGGGAATTTCCACAGAGTGAATTAATAGGTTGCTTTTCCTGGCATTTATTACACAATTATTAGTCATAATGAAATCCAGACCAATTATTGCCTCATCCACTGTCCCGCTATTCAGAGTTCTTGCTCTAATTATAGAAGTCTAAGTTTCAGACACAATTTCCCCCATTTTTGGATGGGTGCAAATTCCCGAGTCCCTGTCTTCTCAGGAAACCAAATAGGTGATTTAATTTTGGATCCCCTCTTACCTAAAATGTTGCTAGAAGAAATGAGGTGCAGGAGGAATTTACGGAGCTAAAAATCACTTTGAGAAAGAAATCAAAGGATCACAGACCACAGTGGAAGTCAGTCATCTGGATGAGGAATTGGGCCAGCCAATAACAGGACATTTGCAACAGTTTTCTGCCCCATCTTTAGCCGGTGTATATCTAGATTATATCCTGGTGGGATCTAAGCCCTCTGAATAGGAACTCGTATAAATGGTTTGTGGTAAGATTCAGACTGCCAATTTGAAATTGAACCCAAAGAACTATGAGTTACTCTAAAAAGAAGTAGTCTACCTTGGGATGACTGGAAAGGCATACTTGGACATGTGAACAAGGACATTGCCTCTCATCATTTGATCTTATTGTGTTCAGAGAAACAGGACTTTGTGCACGTTCTTTGTAAATCAATAGCACTGTTAAAGAAATACCTCGCTCTATTTCTCCTCCTACTGGAAACAACCTGCAGGACCCCAAATATTAGCAAAGTGCTCAGGTCAACAGGGTAACTTCTTGACTACATTTACATTGGCATAATCTTGCGCAAATAGGCTGTGTCTACATTGGCACCCTTTTCCGGAAAAGGGATGCTAATGAGACACTTCGGAATTGCAAATGCCGCGGGGGATTTAAATATCCCCCACGGCATTTGCATGAACATGGCTGCTGCTTTTTTCCGGCTCGGGGCTTTTCCGGAGAAAAGCACCAGTCTAGACGGGATCTTTCAGAAAATAAAGCCTTTTCCGGAAGATCCCTTATTCCTGATTTTAAGAGGAATAAGGGATCTTCCGGAAAAGGCTTTATTTTCCGAAAGATCCCGTCTAGACTGGCGCTTTTCTCTGGCAAAGCCCCGAGCTGGAAAAAAGCGGCAGCCATGTTCATGCAAATGCCGCGGGGGATATTTAAATCCCCCGTGGCATTTGCAATTCTGGAGTGTCTCATTAGCATTCCTTTTCCGGAAAAGGGTGCCAATGTAGACACAGCCATACTCTTTAACGCAAGAGTTCTTGCGTTAAAGTATTTACGCAAGAGAGCGTCTACACTGGCATGTGCCTTTGCGCAAGAGATGTACTTTTGCACAAAAGCATCTGTGCCAATGTAGATGCTCTCTTGCGCAAGAAAGCTCTGATGGCCATTTTAGCCATCGGGCTTTCTTGCGCAAGAAATTCATGTTGCTTGTCTACACTGGCTTCTTGCGCAAGAACAGTTGCACAAGAGGGCTTATTCCTGAGTGGGAGCATCATAGTTCTTGCGCAAGAAGCACTGATTTCACACATTAGAACATCAGTGTTCTTGCGCAAGAACTCCCCGCCAGTGTAGACAGGCAGCATGTTTTTGCGCAAAAGCGGTCGCTTTGGCACAAGATCACGCCAATGTAGACACAGCCCTTGTGTACAGTTTGGTCCACTCAGATAGAAAAGTGTTATTCACATTTAGATGGTGCCTAAATATTAGTGTGATGGGTGCATTATAAATACTAAATCAGATTAGATTAGAAGAGGTGAATTTACTTAAAATGTGGCACACCAAAGAGTTCTCAGACCTTGCCAAACTGCTCGACATACTCAGACCACATTTTTTTTTTTTTTTTGGTTTCTAACAGAGCATGAAACCAGCTGAAACTGGGTTAGGTTTTTATTAGAAAAAGTTTGGCCAAGTCTAAAAATAACCTCAGGAAAAATGGAGAGTAAAGGAGAGATTGTGGATGGATCAGTATTGCTGTGAAGAGTAGCCTCCTTCAATTCCCCCAGTTGAGAGCAGGATTCAAAGTAAAATTTTGGTTTTTTTAAAAGCCTGTGGATGGTAAAACAAAAAACAGGACTATGTAGCACTTTACAGACTAACAAGATGGTTTATTAGTGGGCCAGACCCACTTCTACAGATCAAATAGTGTAATGTAACAGGATTCTGGGGGCACCACTGAAAGGATCAAATCAGGGTGAATTGGTTAAAGACAACGCTACTTACAGCCCAAGACTGGGGGTCCTCCACTATAAGGCACCAAACCAGTCACAAAGAGCATTTCTGCTTGCCACACTGGCCCAGCAAGAAGTCACACAAGCAATCCCCTTAGGCACACCAGCTTCTCCTGTGCCACCACCAGTATCACAGCTTACATGGATGAGAGGGTATGAAAACTACTCTCACTAAATCTGACCAGGTTCTCCCAATCCCAAAGGATCAGCCACATTCCCAGATCAATTTTACCCAAAAGAGCATGCTGTGCCAATCCTTTAGAATCTAAAATTGAATGGTTTATTAATAAAGAAAGAAAAGGTTGAGAGTAAAATTGCTAAAGGAATCAAATTACACACACCAATTATAAAGTTCTTGATACAGGCTTGTAGGAGAGATGGAATAAACTGCTATTTTAAAAGTCCCTGGAATACATTCTTCGTTAGTATGGGTCATTAGGTCCTACTAGGCTCAGTTCATAGCATAGATGCTCCTGGAAAGAAGACAGGGACGAAGACAAAGATGGAGGAACCCTACAGGGTTTATACCTTTGCCCATATGGAGGGAATTTCATTATTCTCCATGTGTGAAAGGACCTTCCAAAATGGAGCTTGTCACATGAGCTAGTCACCTGTCCATGCATGATTCAGTCCCTTTTTAGACAACAGCTGGTCTGAATGTTCACAGCAATGTTCCTCAGATGTGGATTGGCACTGCTTAAAGTCCATCATCAGTCAAATACTCCGATTCACTTGACTAGCAACCTTTTTACACTAGGTGTGCAAAGACTGTTGATAATCTCCCAGAACTAAACATGTGAAATACAAATACATACCCAGTACTCATAACTTCCAATACAAAAATGATACCTGAGCATGAATAGTATAAACAGAATCAGAGAATCATAAGCTTTCTATAGACATCTCACTTGGCCCACTTTGCACAAGATTTGGTGCAAAGATATGAGAGTGGTTGCAACAAGTTTTGTATGTTCATCTCAAAAATCCAAAAACATCACAGGGAGATAAGTGAGAGCAGCTGATTTTAACTCATCACAGCTACAGTTGCCACAGCACTAGGTTTGCCTATTGCCAGTAGCAATGCCAGCCCTGGGTAGTAGGCACCAGCCACTCCCACCCAGTTGCCTCCCTGCCCGGACTCCTGCACACCCACACCCACAGCCTCATGCTTGATAAATCTAGTTACTTATAATCCTAGAACTGTGAGGATATGTCTACACTACAGCACTAATTCGAACTAACTTAATTCAAATTAGTTAATTCAAACTAAGCTAATTCGAACTAGTGCATCTAGACCTAAAAACTAGTTCGAATTAGCATTTTGCTAATTCGAACTAGCATGTCCACATTGAGTGGACCCTGAACCGAGGTTAAGGCTGGCCGGAAGCAGTGCCAGCAGGGCATCAGATTAGGACTTAGAGCGTGGAGCTGCTGTCTCAGGCTAGCTGAGGGCTGTGCTTAAAGGGACCCGACCTCCACCCCAGACAGACAGTTCTCAGGGGTGCCCTGCTTGCAAAGCTGTCCTGTCTTGGAGTGCCCTGAGTGCCCACACTGGGCACATCACAGCACTCGCCATCAGACCGGCTGCACTTGCCTCAGGCTGCCATCTGGGGAGAGGAGGTAGTTGGGGGGCTGCAGGAGAGCTTCCACCCCCAGAAGCCCACAGAGCCAGCCCAGTCCTCCCCATCAGGGGCTCGTACCCCATTCCTCCCTCACCTCCTTCCACTTACTCTTCCCTAGCCCCCCTTCCTGATGTACAAAATAAAGAAAACGTGTGGTCAAAAATAGAATCTCTCTTTATTGAACAAAACTTGGGGAGACTGGGAAAAGGAGGTGGGAGAGGAGAAGAGAGAGGGTGGGAGAGGGGAGGGCAACTAAAATGATCAGAGGTTTGGAAGAGGTCCCATATGAAGAGAGGCTAAAGAGACTGGGACTTTTCAGTTTAGAAAAGAGGAGACTGAGGGGGGATAGGATAGAGTTCTATAAAAGCATGAGTGGGGTGGAGAGGGTGCATCAAGAAAAGTTCTTCATTAGTTCCCATAATAGAAGGACTAGAGGACACCAAAGGAAAGGAATGGGTAGCAGGCTTCAAACTAGTAACAGAAAGTTGTTCTTCACAAAGCAAAGAGTCAACCTGTGGAACTCCTTGCTGCAGGAGGCTGTGAAGGCTACAACTAGAACAGAGTTTAAAGAGAAGTGAGATAAAGTCATGGAGGTTGGGTCCATGGAGTGGTATTAGCCAGGGGGTAGAAATGGTGTCCCTGCCCAAAGTTTGTGGAAGGCTGGAGACGGATGGCACGAGACAAATGGCTTGGTCACTGTCGTCGGTCCATCCCCTCCAGGGCCCCTAGGGTTGGCCGCTGTCAGCAGATAGGCTACTGGGCTAAATGGACCTTTGGTCTGACCCAGTACGGCCTTGTAAGGTCAGGGCTCAGGGTTGGGGGTCTCAGTGGACCACTTTGTTTTTCATGCAAACCTGCTCCTGGGTGGCCAGGCTGGCAGCTATCCTGCCCTAGACGTCCACTTTCCTGTGCCTAGTGCGGACGTCGTGGATGAGGTCCACGATCTCCGCACTAGACCAGGCAGGCGCCTGCCTCTTGCGGCCCCGGGCAGGCTCCTGGGAGCTGCCAGCCTGGTCCCGGGAAGAGGCGGAGGGCTGGGTGGCAGCGGGTGGCTGGCTCGTGCCGTGCCAGGTGCATGGCCTGCTGGCTGGGTGCTGGCAGGCTTGCACCTGGCACGGGCACCGTAGCCAGACTGTGCCCCTTTAAGGGCTCCGGGGCCGGGAGGGGGGCAAAAGAGTTTCCCTGGTGGCCACTCTGGGGAGGGCTAGCCTCCCACTAGTTCGAATTAAGTGGCCACACAGCCCTTAATTCGAACTACTTAATTCGAACTAGGCGTTAGTCCTCGTAGAATGGGGTTTACCTAGTTTGAATTAAGCGCTCCGCTAGTTCGAATTAAGTTCGAACTAGCGGTTTGTATGTGTAGCGCCTATTAAAGTTAATTCGAATTTATGTCTGTTAGTTCGAATTAACTTTGTAGTGTAGACATACCCTGAGACTGGAAGAAGCTTAAAGAGGTCATTCCTCTACTGCATTCATGGCAGGACTAAGTATTATCTAGATCAGGAGTAGTCAAGAAGCAGACAGTGGACCAAATTTGGACTGCCAGCAATATAGAATCATAGAATACTAGAACTGGAAGGGACCAAAGTCCAGTCCCCTGCCCTCATGGCAGTACCAAGCACCATCAAGATCGTCACTGATAGATGTTTATATAACCTGCTCTGAAATATCTCCAATGATAGAGATTCCACAACCTCCCCTGGGCATTTTATTCTAGCACTTAACCACCCTGACAGATAGAAAGTTTTTACTAATGTCCAACCTAAACCTCCCTTGCTGCAATTTAAGCCCATGGCTTCTTGTCTAATCATCAAAGGTTAAGGAATATTTTTCTCCCTCCTGCTTGTAATACCCTTTTAGGCATTTGAAAGCTGCTATCATGTCTTCTCTCAGTTTTCTCTTTTCCAAACTAAGCATATTCAGTTCTTTATTCTTCCCTCATATGTCATGTTTTCTAGACCTTTAATGATTTTTGTTGTTCTTCTCTGGACCCTCTCCAATTTCTCCATATATTTCCTGAAACATGGCACCCAAAACTGGACACAATACTCCAACTGAGGCCTAATTAGTGCAGATTAGAGTGGAAGAATACTTTTTATCTGTTACTCACAACACTCCTGTTAATTCATCCCAGAATGATGTTTGCTTTTTTTGCAACAGTGTCATATTGTTGACTCATATCTAGCTTGTGGTCCACTATGACCCCTAGGGAATGTCTACACTGCATTCCTCTTTCAAGAGAGGAATGCAAATGCAGATGAACGAAATTGCAAATGAAGCACGGATTTGAATTTCCCGTGCTTCATTTGCATAATCGCATCCGGGTGCTATTTCGAAATACCCTATTTCGAAAAAAGAAATGTTGTCTAGATGCGGTTATTTTGAAAGAAAACCCTTCTTTCGAAATTACCTTTAAACCCTTAATTATAAGGAGGAAGGGTAATTTCGAAAGAAGGGTTTTGCAAATGAAGAGCGGGAAATTCAAATTCGCGCTTTATTTGCAATTTTCTCAACTGCATTTGCATTCCTCTCTCGAAAGAATGCAGTGTAGACATACCCTATGTGAAGTACTTTGCATTTCTCCTTATTAAACTTCAGACCATTTATCCAGTTTGTCCATATCATTTTGAATTATGACCTTATCCTCCAAAGCAGTTGCAACCCCTCCCAGCTTGGTATCATCTGCAAACTTTATAAGTAGGGTTGCCAGATGGTTTCAACAAAAATACCGGACACACTTGACATTACATCACAATCTACGTTACATCTTATTTAGAAAATACCGGACATTTATATTTTCTCATTTATATTTTCTCAATTTGTTTCCCGAACAGAACGCTCAAATACTGGACTGTCCGATTCAAAACTGGACACCTGGCAACCCTATTTAAAAGTGTATTCTGTATGCCATTATCTAAATCATTGATGAAGGTATTGAAAAGAATCAGTCCCAAAACTGATCCCTGAAGAACTCCATTTGTTATGCCTTTGCAACAGGACTGTGAACCATTGATAACTACTCTCTCTGAGAATGGTTATCCAGACAGTTATGCACCCACTTTATATTAGCCCCATTTAGGTTGTATTTCCCTAGTTTATTGATAAGAAGGTCATGTGAAACCGTATCAAATGCTTTACTATAGTCTAGGTATACCACTTCTACTGCTTTTCCCTTATCCACAAGGCTTGATATCCTATCAAAGAAAGCTATCAGATTGGTTTGACATGATTTGTTCATTACAAATCCATGCTGATTGTTATTTATCATCTTATTATCTTTCAGATGTTTTCAGATAGTTTCCTTAATTCAGGGGTGGGCAATCTAAGACAGGGGGGCCAAGTGTGGCCCCGGGTTTCTCTGGATTGTTCCCCCAAGGCTCAGCACTAGAGAGCCCGCACTGGTGCTCTAGCCTCCCTGCTGCCTCACCGCGGGGCTGGAACATACAAAATCTAATAGGCTAGACCCCGTAGGCCAGGGGTTGCTTAGCTTAAAATGTTTCTGCCTGCTCGTCCATGTGCTTGAGTGAGTGAGCAGGAGGGTTGTGCTTTGTGGCTGCCTGTTATTCAAACAAGCAGCTCCCCATTGGTCAGTGTCTGTCCAGAAACCGGCCAATGGGATTGTGCTGGGGATGGGAGAAGCATCTGAATGTTTCCCCCTCCCCTCTGGATTCAGAGAAAGTGCCCCACAGCCACATTTCTGAGCGGCCTGCCTGGGGCTCCCCACTGCCTCCGCAGTCCAAATCCGGTGGCTTGGCTGCAAACCACCATGCAGTTACAGGCAGTAAACTTAAACAATACGCACACATGTGCACATGTAATAGCACAAGTGGGACCTATTTTGCCAGGCCTGCCTTAGGCTCAGGTGTGCGAGGGGAATGCAGGGAGTGTCTTTTCCTTCTCAGCTGGGGGCCATGTCAGTGAAGATTTTTTTTTTTTTTTGCTTCTCACTTGACTGCAGCCCCCGACTGATTTTTCTGTGGGTCAGTAGTTCCTGACCCCAAAAAGTTTCCCCACCCCAGCCTTAATTATTTGCTCCATTATCTTTCTGGCACAGAAGTTAAGGTGACTGGCCTGTAGTTTTCTGGGTTGCCCTTATTTCCTCATTTTGAACAGACCATGACATTTTTTGAAGCTTTTGACCAGACTGCAAAATCTTTTTACTGCCCTATTATTATAGTTATTATTTTTATATTGTTTTCTCTGGAGCCTGGACTTTAATTATACCTTGACCAAGCATTGTGGATCTTGACAAAAAATAAGTGATGACCCCTGATCTATACCATCCCTGATACATGTTTGTCTAACCTGCTCTTAAAAATCTACTGTGATGGAGATTCCACAACCTCCCTAGGCAATTTATTCCAGTGCTTAACCGCCCTCCTTGACCTAAGTTTCTGCTGAGCTACACAGCCATGCGGCTGCACAGCTTCCCATTAAGCACTGTGCATGGGCTCAGGGCTGCAGTAGAGAGAGAGACCACTCTCCAAGCCCTGAAGCTGCTGCAGCTGCTGGGGAAGCACTCCACCAGTGGCTCCAAATAGTGGCTAGAATACAGCAGCATCACATCCAGTCATCTATGGTGAGCTGAGAATCATAAAAGGCAGGAAGGGCAGTCAATACAAACGCTTCAGAGACACGCTTAAGTGTGCTCTGCTCATGCATCATGGCTATGTCTATACTGCACTGTTTTGCTCAAGAATATGCAAATGAGGCTAAGCGTAGAATATCGCCACGCCTCATATGCATAATTAATGAGCAGCTGCTTTTTGCGCAAGAGGCTTTTGTACAAAAAGGAGACATCTTCCTTTTTGCATTTTTTTCAAGAACGGCTCTTGCACAAGAGGTTTTTTTGCACAAAAAGGAGCCATGTAAATAGCTCCTTTTTGCGCAAAAGCCTCTTACACAAAAAACAGCTGCTCATTAATTATGCAAATGAGGTGCAGCAATATTCCACGCTTAGCCTCGTTTGCATATTTCTTGTGCAAAACAGCACAGTATAGACAAAGCCCATAAATATTAACGACTTTGGAGACACAACCAAGGACTGACTGACCTGAATAGAGGGCAACTGTCAAAGAAGGTTGTAAATACTGTACTTTGAGGAAGACAAATGTGACAGACTGATTGGAAAAAAGGGCCAAATGTCTTGCCAAGGCGCCAGCGGGAGCCTACATATTTCTATGTGACATCTGTATATGATCTTGGTCCTAGACAGGCCACCAAGATTTCATGACAGTTGGATACAATTTCACAATAGCCACACCCACAAGTTCCGTACACTGGCAGTCATGGTCTTGTGCCCGATGCAGCCTGTTACACGACATAGCAGAGGCCCCTATTTTGTGCAACACAGCTCTTCCCCTTTCTCTATCACACCAATGTTATGTCCACTGCTGCCCTCTTCAAACACACCCTCCTCCTGGCCAAATGCTAATGGGAATCAGAGATGACAGATCCTTCTTTATGCATTTTCTCTCTGTGAAACAGCAATCTAGATCTGCCACAGGGCCTGCTACATGGTCACATGGTGAGACAGACAAAAACCGAGGACAATCTGTAAACAATGGGAGCCTGATTTCCAAATCACTGGAACCTCAGGACTGGACTGTTGCTTAATCAGTGCTATCGCAGGTGCAGATTGGGTCTCTGTGTTACACAGATGGCCACTGAGATGCCCAATTGGCCATTTGCATTTGCAGTAGCAGTACTTAGGCAACAATCAGGCCTTGAGGGCCCAGTGTTTTGCAAGTCACGCCCAGGAGGCCATTTGAGCTTGGAAATATGTTACCCTTCAGCTCCTGTGTCCCCTTCTCCCAACATTCCCACCCTTGTCTGCCCCTTAGTCAGTCACTTAAGAAATTGCCTCTGTACTTCCTCCCTTACAGGCCCCAATGCATGGTTACACCTCACTGAAATCATCTTCATGCTCCTTCGCCACTCCTCTTGTTCAATATACCGCTGGTTTATTTATGCCATTTTTTACAAAAGTTTGTGAATGTTTTCCCATTAAGATTCCCATTCAGACTACTCACAAGTGGAAAGTTATGCACAGGCCTAGGTATTTGTAGAAGCAGCTCCTAAAAGCTTTTGGCATGATTATCAGAAGTGCTGAGTACTCAAAGATTCCGCTGTAAGTCAAGGAGAGCTGAATGTGCACAGCACCTTTGATCACACTTGTGCAAACCTCCTCATTGGTAGGATTTCCCCTGTGGAACCAGGGAAGTGACCCTAACTTTGTAATTCAGCCCTCTCTTGGCAGCTTCTGGTCTACAAATTCAGAATCTATGTACGGTTCCCCACAGACCTATCTCCATGTTAAGATACACTGTACTTAGCCATTTTCACTCTTCTGCTCTCCCTGTTTTCTGCTCAAGGTTGGAAGTAAGTGAGGGAGACTCACCCAACAGAGAACAGGTCGATCCTGGGTCTCTCTAGTCACCAGATGAAATGTGAAACAATCTAGAGAAGTTTGGTCTGCAGTAGAGGACATCCATCAACTGAGGAAGATTGTGTCATGGTAGACTCATTTGGGGATCTGTGTGCTGTGTCAATGGCAAGTCCTGTTCTTACACCACAGGATCCTGTTGGAATAGGTCCGGGAGAGCAGATTCAAAAATCACTTGCAGAGGAGACGATTTGGGAGTGGGTGCCACTGTTCTGATGAATGATCTCACTCTGGAGCAGGATGGCAAGGACTGTGGAGCATACCAAGGATTCCAAGGAGGCTACTGGGCAAATAGATAAGGCACTGGTGACCAGTAAGCACCACGCTAAGAGCTCCTGTCCTGACCGTGGGACAGGTGCCAATTTTGGCACCAGTGGTGACCTGAGGGGAATCTCTGGTGCCTATCTGACGATGCAGGAGAGGATGACTCTAACCTAGATCTTGTAGAGTCCCAGAGGTTCTTTGGTGACATTGGGGAATCCAGTCCCATAGGGGCAAACAAACTTGCTCATCTACAGTCCCACACAGGGGTAGCATCATGGCGAAAGAGGAATGGAAATCGTCACTGGTGTTACTAAATGAGACACTGCCCCACTTGTTTCTGGGAGAGGCACCAGTACTGGGGCTAAAGCCAGTGCCTACCTTGATGAAGGGGTCTGCCACAAAGACCATGACAGAAGTGCCAACGGAATCACCACCATCGAGAAGGCCTTAAGTATTGGGCTCAATATCAACTTCAGCTCCACAGATTGAGAGCTGGACCGTGCAAGCTGTGGTACTGACAAGCCCAGTAGCTCTGTAGCATGACCAGAAGGCATTAGAAGCCATGACACCAGTGGAGAGCCTGGGGCTGAAAGGCAAAGCTGGGCTAATGCCACCTGGGTAAGCTGCAGATAGGGCCGTCCTTAGGCATACACAGCACATGCAACTGCATAGGGCACCACTACATTTGGGTCACTAGTGGTGCTCTAAATTTAGTAGTGCCCTGTACTGTGTATGCCTAGGGCCATCACCAGCTGCAGGCAGCACCAGCTCCAGCAGCCCCAATGCCCCAGTCTCACACCACCCCCCCTGCTTCCCCTCCCAGCCCCATCAGTCCCAATCCTCCAGCCCCCTGCTGCACCTTCAAACTCCGTTGGACCCAATTCCCCACTCCCAGACTCCCCACTTCAATCCCCACCCCCTCTCTGCCTGCCGACCCGCAGCTCCAACCAACTGTATCACTCCCCCTTCCATCTGCTCTGTCTTCTGGCCTGCAGCTCCAGCCAGCTGTGCCACTCAGTCTGCCTGTTGCCCTACCAGCCTTCCTACCCTCCTTATGCTCCGCTCCGAGCTCCTGTGCCCACAGCCCTGAGCACAGCCCCACTCCATGGAGTGGCTGCCCCCGGCAGGGGATGGAGGGTGTAGGTTCTCAGGTTTTGTAGGGCACCAAAAATCTTAAGGATGGTCCTAGCTGCAAATGCACAGACTCTGTAATGGATGGGAAAGTATCTGTTATTAGCTAAAATCTAGCACCTCTGCAATTTTTCCTGTTGAGACTCAGGCCTGGGGAGTTGAGGTTCGTACCTTATTGTACATCAGAATCATCACTCTGCTAACCCCCAAATTTGGCATTTATTACTTTTAATTAGTTTGGTAAATCAAGTTAGCACTTCAGTGACAGGTCAAATGTGGAGCGTCCCATTTTCTGTCTGTTTCCTGGTAGGGTTGCCAGGTGTCCAGTTTTGAACCAGACAGTCCAGTATTTGAGCTTTCTGTTTGGGAAACAAATCGAGAAAATATAAATGTCCAGTATTTTCTAGATAAGATGTAATGGAGATTGTGATGTAATGTCAAGTGTGCCCAATATTTTTGTTGAAACCATCTGGCAACCCTATTTCCTGGTCTGGCAGATACTGCCTCAGTGCCACACATATGCTAGGAGGCATCAGACAGTAGAGGACCAGCCAGCAGAAGGCCTGCCAAGACCCTGCCTGTAGAAACAAGCCAGGTACTGGCTGTGTGGGATGGTGTGGTAAGGGACAAGCCCCATTGCTACTTGGTGGAGTGGGAAGCATTGAGAACTTAGCAGGTGCTGTAAGGCAGGGCACTGCAAGCAGATGTTTACAATGTGTGTAGGGGTAAGGGTGACTAAAATAACTTGATGCTCTACTTCCATAACATGCATCCACCAAAAGGTGGCAGCAAATCTCTCGCTATGTTAACTGGATATTTGCCTCACTCTTAATAAACACAGTGAACTGCAGCTTATCCCGATAAGTGCTGGCTAAACTGAAGGATTTGTGCTGTTTACTGTCACAGGACAAAAGTCTATGCTTGCAGCTTTGGTTGAAAATGGAAGAGGGTCATAAAAATAAACAGCGAGTGGTAAATGGCAGGTTCTTCGTTTATGTAAACTGTCTATTGTTTGGATAATGTCACGTCTCATTTTATTTTCTCATGGACACAAGTGAGGCTGGAGTGTCAGGGACTCCCTGGTTGTCACAAATAATGCAGGTGCAAAGTCCAGCTGCCTCATCCTTGCTGTTAGATACTGCAGATCTTCACCTTTGGCAAGACTGTTTAATATTACAGTTGTTTACTCTGTGTTTGCCTTTGTGGTGAATCTGGAACTCATTTCCCATTTGTTATATACGTTAGTATGGCAGCTTAGGCAAGAAGCACCTTTTCAATTATGAGCCTGATTATGGACCTATTTACACCAGAACAAATCAGAAATGACTTAACTGAAGTCAATGGCACTACATCAGTGGCATAAGTCAAATCAGATTCAGGCCCGATGGGTCTGATTCTCCTCTGTGTTATATTTTGAATTCTCCTGTAGCTTTGGCAGCATTTTACACCTATTTTGCATAGGAGTTAATAATGGCAAAAGAGGCAAGACAGAAAGGAATCAGGCCCTAGCTAAATTCTGCTTCTCATTCAAGGCCCTTTATAAAACAGGATTGATGGGAACTACTTTTGCTTGTCAGTGTAAACCAGCTCTCTCCAGTAGTATATAAGTGGTCTATGCAAAAAAATGCACCCATCCTCATCCTTCCTGTAGGCTTGTTCTCTCGCTAGCCATATCTAGTTTTAAACAGATTGTAAGTTCTTTGGGGCAGGGACTGACTCTCACTATGTTTGTACAACAAGTAGCACATGGAACTACTGATCTATTTGGGCCCTCTGGATGCTGCTGTAATAGAAATAAGAAGACCAGCATGTCCTTCAGGCCTTAAACTGGGATCTGTTTTTTCATTCTGTAATACTAACAGGAGTTACGTGGATGCAGCAGGAGAAGAAGGCATTCTTGGGCAGGGCGGGATCACATCATGGGTACTCACAGATCAGGCCCCGAGCATTCAAATGCATTCCTGCCATTTTAATTCTGTTGCAAACATTTCCCTTCTGGTGACTGACATGAGGTTCACTACAGATTGTGATGATGTTACTGGGATCAAGAAGCATGTAAGTGTGGCTGATATCTGGACTTTTCTCCCAGTTAATCAGAGAGGTAATCGTGTCTAGCATGGGCTTCCTATGAATTGTGTGGTGATAGCTAGGGGGCCTGACAGACTTGTGGGCAAGGTGGGAGGGAGTCCAGCTCTGTGGTCCTGGAAGCGGCTGGACCTCAGGCAGAAGAGGTGGGGCTGGGGGCAGACAGCCCTTAGAGTCGTCCAGAGCATTCCATACAGTGCTGTGCCCCCTGGTACACACTACGCTGCGCCGCCCCCCCCCCCCCCACCTCCTGCCAACCCTCAGAACTGACCAGAGTGCGCCATGCCCTTGCCCTTGCCCTTGCCCTTGCCCCCTTCACCTCTTCCTCCCTTCCTCCCCCCCCCCCCCCCGCCTCCAGCCATCCCTCAGACCCACCTGGAGTGCGCCACACCTCCCCTCCCCCCATCAACCCTCAGAGCTGTCCATAGCACGGGGTTCTGGCTGTAATTTAAAAAGGCCGGGGCTGAGACCTGCCACTCCTGTGGTAGCAGCTGGGAGTCTCGGGACCTTTTGAATCACCAGGTCCCAGGGCAACTGCCCTCTTTGCCTCTCCCTGTCCCCATAGCAGGCCTGGTGATAGCATTTCCAGCATAAGGCAATAGTTCACCCTGCAGGTTCCTCCCAGTAAAATGTGACCGTTTTCTGTTGCACACAAGGCAGCGTAGATAAGATCAATGGGCTTGCAGCAGAAACAGGTGTTATAACTGTGAGTTCTCTATCATGTATGCATTTTTATAGCATATATATGACAATCCTAAGACTAACTCCTGAAAAGTACAGGGGATCTCCTACAAGCACCTGCCAAGAGCCCCTCAGCCACTGACACAATCAAATCTCTTATCCCCAAGGGGAAATAAGTACTGTAGTAGTATTACTAGTATGATCCAGTGAGTTGCATTATAGGAGGTCAGTAAACTCTGTATCTCTAAAGGTTTGGACCCAGTTCTTTGGGTAGTGGCCAGTCTTATAGCGTCATAGGTGACAAAAAGGGTCACATTTTGGGTGTGTCTAGACTACAGGGTTTTGTCGACAAAAGTCCACTTTTGTCGACAAAACTAAACCTGCGTCTACACTACCGCTGAGTTCTGTTGACATAATGTCGACAGAACTCAGCAGTTTTGTCGACGCTGGTAAACCTCATTTTACGACCTTCCCCACTTTTGCACGTGCAGCTGATCATGCCCACGGAGCTGGCTGCACACGCAATACATATATGTGCACAGGCAGTGACCTAATCCCTTCACATGTCTGACCATACAAAATGGCTGTGTACCTATCCTAGCAGGTACAAGCAGTTTTGTCCTTTATGCTGCTTCATGGAAACCAGAAGAAACCTGTTTACATCGGTTTCAGTAGAGGTGTGATCTATTATGCCCTTGCAGATGCCAATGAAAGGTATTTGTGCTGTTTGTCCCTACAGCATTTATATATCTCTTGGGGTATGTCTACACTATGAGATAAGGTCAAATTAAGATACACAATTTCAGCTACATTAATTGTATAGCTGAAGTTGAAGTACCTTAACTTGAATTTTGGTGCTGTCCATACTGCAGGAAGTCAAAGGGAGCACCCTCTCCCTTTGGCTTCCTATACTCTTCACTAGACCCCCTAATTCAAACCCTGGAAGATTGACAGCGGAATCTTTGATCTTCTCTGTAGTATAGATGTACCCTTGCAGTGCAGAGTTCTTGTACATACCTTGCACTATGGTACGTCATCAGCAGGCATTTAGGATCTTAATTTGTTATGTGAAAAAAATATTATTTTATGTCTCTAAATACAAGACCCATAGTCATTACCCGTCTGCAAGGCATCTGAAGCAGGAACTATCAATTAAAGCAAACAAATACAGATCAACAGAATATAACTAAATTCCCTGGGTGTTAACAAAGACAAAAATTCCCTGTGATTAAAAAGATCAGTTCAAAACCTGGCAAACAAATAAGACTTAGAGCTGTAAATAATGAATTTTCAGTGATAGCCAGTCATTTAAAATTAAATTAACAAATTAGGATCTTCTCCAGCCAATACTTAAGAACCTGAGTAAACTTGTAGAAGCTGGGGTGGAGGGGATTACTTATATCTGGAAAGTTACTCAGGTGCTTCTGTTATTTGTAAGATTATGTCCCTACACACCAACTGGGAAACATGTGGAGATATAGTTAGGCCAGTCAGCCTTCGGTGACACATGTACATCTCCAAGCTGGCAATGCAAAGGCTCAGAATTACAGCTAGCAAAACAACATACCCAATTCCAAAAGAAATTAATAAAAAAAGTGTTACAGCATCGCCTACCCTATTTTATTGATTTTGACAGGGAGGGGGGAGATAGGAGGACAGAAAGCTAAAAACAGAAATAAAAGGAAAATGTAATAAAAGCAAAACTACCAACACTCTTTTGATCTAGGAAAATAACAAAGAAATTGACCTGGCAATATTTTATCTCTCTTACCCCCGCCTCTGCACCCCACCACCTTAGGTTATATTTTGATTTCCTGTAACTGGCAACGATCAAAGTCAAGATTCTTTCTGCCTTTATATATTTTTCTCTTCACTCTTTAGAAAAGCTGTAAAGGCCGCAGCATAATCTTTCTTGTCTGTCCTGGACCAGTAGTCTACTTCAAACAGAGCTGTTTAGAAGAGAGCAAATTCATGTAGTTTTGGTAACCTCATCTTCACATTGCACAGGCAAAGGCATGCTACTTTAGAGAAGTGGGAGAAGAATGGGGTAGGTATCCTGCAGCCTTGTAGATAGTAGAGATGCAAAATCCTGTTTAATTGGCTAACCAGTTAAACATACGGTTTAACCAGTTAACCAATTAAAGGAGGAAGGGGAGGCCATTCCAGCCTGGCTGGAGCAGCCCCCTCAGCAGCTGCTGAGCTGGAGTGCGCCCCCCCTCACTCCCACCACATGCATGTGCAGCAGGGTCCATGGTGGGATCCCTGTAGGGCTGGAGCAGCCCCTTGCCTGCAGCAGGTGGTGAGCTGCTCCAGCCCCTTCCAGTTAACCTTAACCAGTAATCATCATCAGACACAAGGCTTATTGGTTAACCATTAAAGTGTCACATCCGTAGGAGATAGAATGTTGAAATGCATATAATGGCTTCTGGGACTTAATAATTTTTGCAAGGGTCTGTCTTTTAATATACTAGGCAAAATGATGGCTGCTTAGAGTTATTGTCCATTTGATGATGGACCTTGGACAATATTAGGCTGCGTCTACACTGGCATGATTTTGCGCAAATACTTTTAATTGAAAAGTTTTTCCATTAAGAGTAATTTGCGCAAGAGAGCGTCTATACTAGCATGTGCCTTTGAGCAAAAGATTTGCTTTTGCGCAAAAGCATCCATGCCAGTGGATGTTACCTGTCTACACTGGCCTCTTGCGCAAGAACACTTGCGCAAGAGGACTTATCCCTGAGCGGGAGCGTCAGAGTATTTGTGCAAGAAGCACTGATTTCATACAGTAGAACATCAGTGTTCTTGTGCAAATACTCACGGCCAGTGTAGACAGGCGGAAAGATTTTGTGCAAAAGCAGTTGCTTTTGCGCAAAATCTTGCCAATGTAGACACAGCCTTAGAGTCCATGGGGAACACAATGAGGGAGTGACATGGGAAGGAATTTGGGGTAGTATCATTGCAATGTGGTGTGACTGCAGCTACGAAAGAAACCTTCAAAGAATAACCCAAGAGGAAGAGGTGAATATATGTCAGGTGGGTTGCTGACTTCCAGGTTTGATTTCCCAATGGCTATCTTTTGTTTCTTCAAATGAAAAAAACCTGCAGGGGAGGGATGAGGTTAGAATGAAAAATCAACATCTGGTTGACTCGCAAGTGCATGTCATAGACCCTTTATCCTATCCAGAGGATCACCCCTGGTGGATTAGTAGCGTTGCCTTGTTAGAGAACCCTTCACACAGTATGCCCAACACTGACCCACAGTCCCCAAGATATTGACCTCACATGATTCTTTAGACATGATCACACTTGTGAGTAAGAAAAGAATATGTCCTGAGTGAGTAGAAAACAATGCACAAGTCCAGTTGTTTCAGGACAAATCACAGATGTTATTGCCATTGACACTGAAGAAACTCAATAAGCCCAATGGGAATATGGAACAAGATGAGCCACACAATGGTGCAGAATTAAGAGAAGATACTATTTCACTTCCAGCAGATAATATAGACAATAGTTTGTATTTCTGTAACACTTTCATCAGAGGAACTCAAAACACTTTACAAAACTGAGATGTGAAGTAGATGAGTCATAGACATATTCTTACAGAGAGGTAATCTGAGGCACAAAAATTAATAGTGTGATTTCCAAAGTAGTGAACTACTGCAGCTCCCAGCAATTTCAGGGGACAGCATTTTTGGAAGTCAAGTCATATGTGACATATGCAGCAAAGCTAATATCAGTGCTGGGAGCAGAACCCCAGAGTTCTCTCAGCCTGTCTTTTACACTTTCTCTTACACAATGCAGTGAGAGCCTGTTAGAAGATAGTTGTTGCTGGTGTAGTTGCCATAAGCTAATCAAGAATAGTGGCCCACCAATTTACAGGACTCCTCTTTCTCTAGAATTCATTCTGTACCAAACACTTTCTTTAGATGAAAGTAAAGCTTGAAGCACTTCTAACACATTCCACTTCTGAAGGACGTTCAGCTGTTAATCTCCCTGAAAATGCAGAACCAAAGACAAAAGTTTTCCCAACCATGAATGTTTTAAGTGTACCTGATTATCCTATCTTACAAAAGGGATTATAGAAACAGAAAAAATGTGGTGTGCACGTCAAATAGACAATACGTGTATATCAAGCAGAAGATCATTTGTAGGCTATTAAATACAGAGAGCTATTTTTCTAAAGGCAGCAGGAGTATTAATTTGGCAAATAGAACCACCATGCTGTGGTTAGGCTTGCAACACAATATGGCTAACAACATTGCAATAGAATGTTCTGTTTACTGCTGCTACTTGTTTACGACTAGATTCTGTTATATATTCCCACAGAATAGACCTTTCATTGAAACGAAGAAGGCAATTCATGAAGCAAAGACAGACTCAGCATGAGTAAATGTGGCAGACGCTAGCCCTTGGGCAGCAGAGTTTTCTACAGTCACTGGCTAGTGAAGATGTATAGATTATGCCCCTGAGAACTAGGCTCCAGGTGACCTCTCATATCTCTCAGGCTACATCTAGACTGCAATCTTTTTTGCAGAAAAGGAAATGCAAATGAAGCACTCATTAGCAATTTCTCGTGCTTCATTTGCATATCCTCTTCCAATCCTTTTTGCGGAAGAGGTTTTTGCGCAAAAACCCCTATGCCTCAAAAAATGAGGTTTACAGGTTCTTGCATGAAAGGTTTTTTTTTGCAAAAACCTCTTCCGCAAAAATGATCGGAAGTTGATATGCAAATGAAGGGCGAGAAGTTGCTAATGAATGCTTCATTTGCATTTCTGCATTTTCTGCATTTTCTGCAAAAAGATTGCATTCTAGATGCAGCCTCAGTGAAATACGTTTGCAACCAGGGGCAGTGAGATATATGTTTTCCAATGTACATTACTTTACATTGAAATCAACATTGAATTTCATATTGATCACTGAATTTCAATTGATCACGGTCTTTTTTCTAGCAGCCCTTAACATACTAGAAGACTTATCAGATCCCCCTCCAGTCTTCTTTTCTCATGACTAAAACTATCCAGTTTTTGTCAATCTTTCCTCCTAAGTCAGGATTTCTAAACCTTTTATCTTTTCTTCTCTCCCCAATTTGGAAACATCTTTCTTAATGTATGGTATCCAAAGCTGGTCCCAGTGCTCTACCTGAGGCCTCAACAGTACCGAGTGAAGTGGGACAATTATCACCTGAGTATTATGTATTCCGCCTGAGGCCCTGCCCTTTCCCGGAGCATGGTGCCGGGTCCCCACTCCCACCTTGCCCAGGAACCTGGCGAGGTTGTCAGTACCCCTGGCCTAGAAAACATGAGCTATGAGGGAAGACTGAAAGAATTGGGCTTGACTAGTTTAGAAAAGAGAACACTGAGGAGGGGACATGATAGCAGTTTTCAAGTATCTAGAAGGGTGTTATGAAGAAAAGAGAGAAAAATTGTTCTCTTTGGCCTCCGAGGATAGAACAAGAAGCAATGGGCTTAAATTGCAGCAAGGGAGGTTTAGGTTGGACATTAGGAAAAACTTCCTACGTGACAGGGTGGTTAAACACAGGAATAAATTGCCTAGGGAGGTTGTAGAATCTCCATCTCTGGAGATATTTAAGAGCAGGTTAGATAGACATCTATCAGGGATGACCTAGATGGTGCTTGGTCCTGCCATGGAGCAGGGGACTGGACTTGATGATCTCTCGAAGACCCTCCCAGTTCTACTATTCTGTGATTCTATAAGAAGCATGCAGATATGTTAGGAGCTAAGGGTACGTCTACATTGTGGGGGGTTTCTGGGATACCAGAGGTATCCCGGAAAAACTCCGCTGCATCCAAGGAACGCGTTTGCTCGTCCACTTTTTTTTGCGGAAGAGCAAACGCGCTCTTTCAGGGAGCCCTGTATACCTTGTTCTATAAGGGAGAAGGGCTTTTCTGCCATTTGGCCCCATCTAGACATGGCCAAATGGTGGGAAAACCTCTTCCGGAAAAGCAATCGGAAAAAGCTACACAAATTGTGGTGTGCAATTTGTGTAGCTTTTTCCGAAAAAAAACCCTATCGTGTAGACCTAGCGTAAGGGTTAAGGATTTATAGAGTCAGCAGATTGGAAGGAGAAAATATATTTTCATAGCTCTTAGGACAACTCTTTGACATCAATTAAAGTACGGTACCAAGTGTGTACATACCGTGAATTAATGGGAAGGCTGCATTATCAACAGACAAACCGTGGTTTCCTCATTAAACTGATTTATTTGTTTTCCGAGAACATGAAAGAATATGGCTAAACTGTGACAAAAATAGTGGTCTGAAATGCACATATGGCTCCATTCAAGAAAGCATGCTCATGCCATGCTGCAGTGAAGGTCTGTTCCCACTTCCACTGTAGGCCCTTAGAAGACAGGAGTTTTACAACACAGCTCTCAAAATGCACTGTACTTGGCCGAGAGTCACATACAGAGCATCACTTAGGGGGGTCTTTCTCTAGTGAGCCATTCTTAATGTACAGGCTGAACCTCTTAATTCTCTGGTTCAACACTGGTCAGGTCCAGAGGGTGCCAGACTAGAGAAGTTCAACCTGTATAGGAGTACAATTGAGAAATGTTACTTTGAGTTAGCGATGGGGATTGCTAGGACCTATAGTTTATGTTGGGAATTAAACCCTTTTGATATTGTATACAGCTTGAACCTCTCTAGTCCGGCACTCTCTGGTCTTTAGCAAAAAGGCTTCTTCCTCGTAGAATGAGGTTTACCAATACTGGAAAAACCCCTCTGTTCTTTTGATTTTCTTGCAGAAGAATGCAATTGCAGTGTGGACGTTCCTCAAGTTTTGTCGGAAAAATGCCACTGCTTGTGCATGCCATCTGGTAGCTCATGGTAGATTTCACTGTATGTCTCAAAAAAAATTTGTACTTTCCTCTGAAACTAATTGTTCTGTTTTCTTTGCTATTTCAAAAGCTCTCTTGTAACTGAGTTGCTTAAGAGAAAGCAATGCACATTATTTTTAGTGACAGTTGACATTAAATGTAGCATATTAAAAAAGTTGTCTAAAAGAACATATTGGATGATCATAAATCCTTTCCCCTGCTTTTTGAAACTGCTGCCTATGGAGAAAGAGCTGTGTTGTAAAGTTGTAAAGCAAATACATAGCAAGTGCATTGTTACCCACAGCTAATTTTGATCACCAGCATCTTATAAAAGCTGTAATTCTGCAGAAAACAGAAGTCACTCAATAGACTAAAGGCAATATTTTCAAAAATCCTATCGTCATTGTAACATTGGTTTCATATTTGGAGGAATTGTCCATTTCTTGTGAAACATGCCAGATTAATAGTCTTGAAGTGATATCCATGTTTTCTTTGCAATAGATACTACATCAGCAGGGCCAACTTTTCCATGCTGTTCTAAAAGAGCTTAGTTTCTGTTAGAACTCAACCTTGAAGAAATGTCTCAGAAGGGTAGCCGTGCTAGTCTATAACTTTAAAAACAACCCGTTGTCCTGTGGCACCTTAGCCCTGGTTTACACTTGGGAGTTATTTTGAAATATCCCCTCCCCCACTTAATTCAAAATTAATAAGCAGAGCATCCACACTACCAACCCCATTATTTTGAAACAAAAGGCTGGTTATTTCAAAATCTGAACTCCTGCTTTCCTCAGGGAATAAGCTTATTTCAAAATAGTTATTTTGGGGAGTTATTTCAAATTTAGTTATTTTGAAATAATTTCCTAGTGTAGACATGTTCTTAGAGACTAACAAAAATATATATGGTATCATTAGTTTTCGTGGGTAAAATCCACTTCTGAGGAAATATGATGTCAAACAAGAGGCTGTTGGAATTCAGGCAGAGACAAACTGTATTTAACATGGCAGATTATGGTGTGATTAAATGTATACTTCTATGCAATAGAAATGCACCATGTTACTGACACAGTCAGAAGCAGCTGTGTGACTGCTACAAAGTGTGTGATGGGAAGAAATTAATGTCTAACCCCCGTGCTAATATTCAGGTAATAGCCCCCATCTGCCATCTAGCGGCAGTAATATTTAATGCCTTTTGTATCTTTGTGCAGAGGGGCCAGAAATGGCCAGAGCTGTTGGTGATAGAAAAAAAATAGATGCTATTGGCTTGGTGTGGTGCTGAAGAGCTATGAGAGAAAGCTCTTTCAGTCAATCTCTCTTCTTTCTGCATTGTTCTTCCAAATTCACTCCAGTCTGTCTGCAAGTGACCCTGCCCACCAATGCTGCAAACCCATGGGATTTACTGGGCTGGAGAGTGTTCCCTTCATAACTTTCAGGAGAGAAAGAGGGGCTATGCCTAGACTACGGAGTTTTTCCGGGATACCAGGGAATGCTGTGGCCATCTAGCTGGGGTGAGGTCATACAGAGTGACTGCTCTGGGTTACCCTTCACAACTGACAGTCACACACAGAAGCTATGTAATACTATTTGACACTTGTTCTACATTAAAGTGAATCAGAACCTAATAGGGACAGAGTACCATCTGCTTCGAGGAAGGAATGGCATCAGGGCTCTCCCTGACTCTGTCACTTGTTCCTTGGGTGAAACAAAAGACAGAACTCTGTAGCACTTCAAAGACTCACAAGATGGTTTAAAGTGCTACATAGTTCTGTCTTTTGTTTCAGCTAGACCAGACTAACACAGCTGCATCTCTATCATTGTTCCTTGGGGTTGGACAGTGAGAGATACTGACCATTTGCAAGTCCTGTTCAAGTCAACCAGATGATAGTAATCCATAGCTCCTAGATGCCCCTTTTCTGCTAAGCATTGTGCAAACATAAGAGACAGAAACAAGGAGTCAAGTAGCATCTTAAAGACTAAATTTTATTATGACAAGCTTTTGTGAGTTGTAACTCATTTCATCAGGTGCACGAAAGGAAAGAAGCTATTCCAAAGAGCTTACAATCCAAGTAAGCAGTTGGAAGTGCTTAGCAGTAATCAGTCTATAACACCAGCAGGGCTTTGGGAAGTCAATGCACCTATGTGTAAAGCACCTACAATAACTCACTTACATGAGTGTTGTGAATTTAGACTTTTTCCTCTAGCTCCCATCAGTTTAGTATCTGGATACTTGGCAAACATTAACTAATTTATGCACACATCACAACCTCCTTTGATACAGCAAGATATTGTTGTGCCCTTCTACAGGCAGAGAAACAAAGCACAAAAATGTTAGGTGACTTTTATAGAGTCACACAGGAATCTGAGCTCTCCAGCGCGCCACATCAGAGCCTCACACACAAACCCCTGCTGCCTGTGTCATCTGTAGAGCTCTTTGAAACCCTATGTAAGCACAAAGCATTATTACTATGGTTTCCTCAATAGTTCCTTTGCCTTAGCCACGTTTACACTGCAACACTATTCCAAAATAACTTAGTCTATGTCTACACAGCAGGCAGTTATTTTGAAACAGTTCAACATAACTTATTCTTCATACAATAAGGGTTACAGGAGTCTTGAGTAAGGGAAGTTGGAGAAAGAGTGCTCTATTTCGAAATACGTGCTGTGTAGACTCTCCCTATTTCGAAATAAGATACACAATTGACGTGGTTCAATTTGCGTAGCTTATTTCAAGTTAAGCCCTGCCGTGTAGACACACCCTCAGGTTATGTCTAAACTGCTTTCTTCTGTGGAAAGAAGATTTGCAAATTTGGAGCTAATTTGCATATCTTCTTCCAATCACGTTATCGGAAGAGGTTTTGTCAAAAAGGAAAGCAGTTTAGACGTGGTTCTTTTGAAAAAGAAACCCTTTTTCAAATGAACCCTACACACCTCATTTTTTTAGGAAGAAGGATTCTTTTGAAAAAGGGGTTTTTCCCCCGAAAGAACAGTATCTAAACTGCTTTCTTTTTTGACAAAACCTCTGCCAAAACACGATCGGAAAAAGATATGCAAATTCGCTCTGAATTTGCATATCTTCTTTCTGCAGAAGAAAGCAGTCTAGACGTAGCCTCAGTGTATCTTCTTAGAAGATTGTATTTTCCCTTTTTCTCCTAGATCTTCTTCCTGTTATCCTGTCTGTTCAAAGAACCATTGTTTCACAACTAGGTAACTTAGGTGCTTGCTTAAGAGAATCTAGCTAATCCATTTCCTCTCACCCCAATATTCATTTTGGCAGCTCCCTTTCCTCTTTCCCACCTCTCATCTCATTTTTTACCACCTTAAGTATTGCTATTGTTCAAAAAGGAAATTTAAAATTCCTCAAATTGTAGTGGAAAAGATTCTCCTGGGACAGTTATTCCTGTCTGTAAATGAATGAACTGCAATTGTTTTCAAAAAAAGATTTTGAAATGTTGTAGAACAGAGAAGCCAGTTACTCTTCCTGCACTCTGAATCCTACATACTTAATCAGTCTCTGCAATCATGTTAAAAGGAATTCATTTTCACCCAAGTTAAACTTGGCATGAAAACTTTTACTGTGGACGCCTCAGGGACATTGGATGACTGGGAATTGCATGCAGTGGCCTGTGCTATTGCAAATGAGAATGCAGATGATTTTCAGTTTGTGAAACAGGTTGTCTTTTAGAAGTGGATGAAAGGTTAGGAGTTCCATAATATTTACATTTTTTAGAGAATTATCTTCCAACTCCTGGGTTACTAACAAAAATGTTCACATAACAAGAAGTTTCAAAGTGGACATCACTATTCACTCCAGAATGAAAGTGCTTGCAAGCTCATCTAATTAGAGTACTGTAATGGGGTCAGTTTACCACTCCCAATCACAGCCACACCTTGGCTATCCTCTTCTGGGCCTCGGTTTACCTCCTGAAGACTGTCTCCCTTTAGCAGACAGGCAGTGTCATTCCCCACTTTTCCAGCAGAGCTCCTTAATTTAGAGTCCGACTCTTCCCCACTCCCAGGCAAACATAAGAGCCTGTCCCTTCCAAATGAATAGAGTCCAAAAAAATCTTAACAAAAATAAACATTATTTTGATAAATTCAAGAATGTGTCTTAAAGGAATAAGAAGATATTCAGTAAAGATAAGCGCAAAGTACTGTACTTCATAAGCAAATAACTGGCTAGGCAAAAGGATTAGGGGATTACGGTGGATTACAAATTAATATGAATCAACATTGTGATGCTGTTGGGAAAAAGATGCACACTGACATCCTGGAGACATATTAACATAGCATATGTAAGACACAGAAGGTAATTGTTTCACTCCACTCAGCATAGGCAATACATGGGAGTAAGAGGGGGCATGTGCATCCCCAAAACACTGTGGAGAGGGAAGAGACAAGGCAGGGACAGAGCAAGGGCAAGGAAAAGTTAAAATAATTGGTCAGGTGTAGGCTGGAGACGACAAGGCTGAGGGGGAATATGGTAAGTCTTCAAAAATGTGAAAGGTCGTTACGATGAGGTTAGTGAATAGCTTTTCTCCATGTCCACCAAGAGTAGGACAAGAAGCAATCGGCTTAGTTTGCAGCAAGGAAGAAATAGGCTAGAAACTTCCAACTGTATGGACACTGAAACACCGAAACAGATTTCCTCGGAAGATTGTGAAATCCTTGTCAGAGACGATTTGTAAGAACAGGTTAGGTAGACAAACACCTGTGTGGCAGAGCTGGATTGATGTATTCCCACCTCCACACAGGGGAGTGGATGACTTTTTGAGGTCTCTTCCAGCCCTGCATTTCTATATTGCTCTAAAGAAATACTCTGAGAGATGCTCCATTCTCCCTTCCACTACAGAATATTAAGACCTAGCAGTGCCTCGAATTTCTGGGTGCCCTACGCAACTGTGTATTCAGTGTATGGGTAAAGATGGCCTTGCTCTGAGGTGACAGAATAGGTCAGTTTCCATATTGACCCTTCCAGGTCATGACTGAGATTGTACTGCCAGTTCCCACACTGTATCTAGTTTGTGTCTGAAGAGAGGTCTTCAGGCTCCAAGAGTATCAAGGCAACAATTCTCTAAACCTCTAAAACTCACCTACACCATTTTAAAAACTCAAGCGGCTCCTGAGTATGATATTTCCAAGTTAGGTATAGGCTCCTGATGGCTTCAGTCTGCAGCATCTGCATAGGAATGGCAGAGAAGGGAGTAGCTAACTCAGCATAGAACTAAATCTCTCCTCTCTTTTTCTAATGTTACTGAAAGCACAAAAAAGCACCTCGTTCTCCTTCTCAGTTACATTTTGGTGGACACCAACCTCACATGTCCAACCCCTATCCTGTGATACTCTTCCAGGAAGGCATCCTGGTACTGGCTGCAGGAGCCAGCACAGAGCCTTCCGGAAGGGTGGAGATGGCAGCATCTGGGGGATGCTCAGAATCTCCAGAATCCTCTTCAGTATCTCTAACTTCCTCCTCATCCACCTCTAAACCTGCCTTTCCAGCATTCCAGGTTAAATAAAATGCTATTTCTACTATTTGTCATTGCAGATATACAGAATTTCAGTTACCTTACGGGTTAAATAGGTGTTTGTGGACTAGCCTGGGAACCTAACTACCATTTATAGTATTGTTTTTCCGGGGAAATGCATTCTGAGTTCCAAAAAACCGACTTACAATCAAACTTTTGGAACACAATCCATGCCTCTCACACTCAGACCTTACAGACATATTGGGCTGATAGCCCTGCTTGCAGCCCCAGAAATGCCCCCGACGCTTTACAGATCACACTGCTTCAGTAACTTCTGAGGAAATATGCAGAACATTGCTGGTAAATGAAGCCTTTAAAGTTTAAGTAGGTCACACAAAAGAGAACACCTTGTTTTCTTCCATTAGGGAAAAAAAAAGACTTTTTATGTGGGGAAGGAACACACAATTAATTAGCACTTATAGGAGTCATGTGAAAAGTGTGCTACTTTGGAACTTCCATGTCAAACAACATGGATGATTTACTGCCATGTTAGGGGACATCATGGTCATTAGATAAAGAGGGTGCCTGCTCCTAGGTTTGCAGCAAGGAGTTGAAAAAATGGAAACAAAATAAGAAGTAGTGCGCTTTACAAGACGGTTGTTCAACAAAGCTTGTCATTCAGAAAATGTTAAATAACAAAATTATGGAAATGTCCAATTATAGTTTCATTGTAACTCTCAGGTAATTCCAGCAATGACATAAAAGAATTGAGTAGAAAGCCAACATTATTTCAGCTTACAGCTGTTGCATTATTTATGATTTTCAGCTGCGTTGAGTTTCTGGGGTTTTCAACTGACTATGAACCCAAAACAGAATTCAGGTCCAGGTTGGCAGTCCTTTGTGACCTACTCTGATGTTGGTGTAATGCCTCCATGTAAATCTGATTGCAGGAGCATGGGTCATGTATGATTAAATTGGATCCAATTTTACATTCCTGGATAAAAAATATGCTTTTTTTAAGTTAATATTTGTTTGTGCTTGGACCTTCCCTCAAGGTTGATGTGAGTTCTTTTTGGGATCTTCTCCAAAATGTAAAGGAGTTGGGTCCAAGGATTTTGTTCAGCCTACCTAAGAGAGGAATGGATCGACTGCACATTTTAACTAATTCTCAGGCTAATGGTCTAACTCACGGTAGTGGATGGCTTGCACATCATCAACCAACCAAACCAACCAAACAATGAAGGTGCCAATGGTTCCTGATGTCTATGCAGAATCTGGTGTTAGTACTCTTCCTTTTCTAATGCATTCTAATGGTTCTTATCAGCCTCTTTTAACTATTTACTCTTTTTTTAATGTTACTGCAAAGGGACTGGCTCAGCTATCCCTTTGAAACTTATCTACTACTGTCTTGCCTCCCCTCCCCCCCTTCCCTTATTTATTCTTGGTCTGGACATCCAACACTCTGGTCATTTGAAGAAGTGGGCTGTGCCCGCAAAATCTCAGGATACCATCTACATGTTTTGTTAGTCTTTAAAGTGCTACTAAACTATTTGTTGTTTTTAAAGTTTTTCCGTGCTGAAAAAACAGTGAAGTGGGGAAGGTGGGAAGCAGGGGAAAAAACCAGGCAACAGAATCATCTTTACAGCACTGGAAAGTCTTATCATTGACCAGTACACCGTGAAAGTGACGATAAAGAAGTCCTAGAATAAAAGAGAAAAAATTGCAACAAATACTGAGTCTAACACCACAGTTAATTCAACGGATCACATTGGTTTTTCACAAACAAATCCTGTCTTCAATATTTTCCCATTGTATTGAGCTCAGTGGTAGCTGGCATAAGGTGCTACACATATTGGTGGAAATTTCTCTATAGTTCATAGGCGGAATGACCCATCATATGCAAACTATTCCTTCCTTTGGTGCAATTACACTACAACATGCCTTAGCAACATTGTATTCCAAATGTTCAGACTTTGTGAGGCAAATTAAAGGCACTTCCTGTGGCACACACATGTAGCACAGGAGAAAAGTTTATTTTAAGAATTCCTCTGATGGGTGTAAAATAAATTCCATGACAATTGTTACAACGCAGGAAGTTATTTCACGCATTAACAGAAACACATTTTGTGGTTGTTTAAACAGTCTGCCTGGCATCTTCCTGAAGCACTTGACCTATATCATCCTCCCACTCTTGCTTCAGCTTCTGTAGATTCAAACTAACTTTTTAAGGAAGCAATCCGTTTTAACATGTTCAGCTTGCTGTGAGGCTCTAATGAAGTGGTGGGAGGAAAACTCCCTGGCGGGGCCCATTTTCAATTAGCAAAATCTACTATAGACCTTATTTATGCAGCAAATGTAATTACAGAAGTCCCCAACTTATGAACAGGTTGTGTTCCAAAAGTTCATTTGTTCATCAGTTGTTTGGAACTTGGACCACATTTCCCCATAGAAACAATGTTTTAAATGGTGTTAGGGTCCCAGACTAGTCCACATACGCCTATTTGACCCATAAGGTAGCTGAAATACTGTATATTTGCAATGCAAAATAGTAGCAATCGTTTTTCATTTAACCTTGAGTGCTGGTGCTTGAGGAACGGCAGATTTAATTAGAGGAGGATGAGGAACTATGTAGAGACTCTGAAGGGGAATTCTGGGCATCCCTTGGACACAATTGCTTCCACCTTCACCGTGGGCTCTGCACTGGCTCCTGCAGCCAGTGCCATACCCCAGTGCCCCCAGGAGGTGGAGGGGAGGGGCAGAGGACTCTGGAAGAGCAGGGGGTGGCCACAGGGCTGGTGGCTAGAAAGAAGCAGCCGTTTCCCCTTCAAAACACTGCTTCTCTCCAATTGGCTGCACAACTGACCCCTGTTCCTCTGGAGTCCTCTGGCCAGCACCACCTGTGCCGCTTGCCTGCTCCCCTGAGGCTGCCAGTGAGGTTTGTTTGTATGTCCAGATGTTCACACATCAGATGTTTGTGACTCAGGGAGGTCCTGTACATCCTCAGTTGGTGTAAATCAGTCATTGAAGTCAATGAGTTACCCCAATTTGCATCAGCAGAGGATCTAGCCCTTTCATTTTCTTGTCTGTTTTTTCTCCCCATCCTTTTTGTGTAAATCTCTGACTGCTTTGTCTTCACCATGACTCTCAGAAAAGGAGCAAATTCTACCTGAATTCCAGGCTGGGGAATAGCCTAGCCATTTATAGGCCTCTTTCCACATATAAAATAGTGATAAGGAGCCCAACTCTGTGGTACTTCTGTAGCCAAAGCTCCTTGTGATTCAGAGGCTGCTCATTTATATTGTGGATATGAGAACACTAGCTAGTCTATGGGCTGACCCTGAATTGCTTGCACCCTCACTCCCATACTCCTTTCCCAGTCTGTCCAGTGCCCTAAGCAATATATAGTGTAAGCAGGGGCTGAACTACAGCTTATAATCAGCCAGCTAAAAGGAGAGAGCTGCCCTGGGCGTAGGTATGCTCACTCCAAGGCTATGTCTACACTGGCGGGTTGTTGTGCCAGAAGTATGCAAATGAGGCTAAGCATGGAATATCACAAGCCTCATTTGCATACCTAATGAGCCGCCATTTTTGCGGAAGAGGCTCTTGCACTAGAAGGAGCTGTCTACACTGCCCCTTCTAGCGCAAGAAAACCCCTCTTGCGCATTGCCATTATTCCTGAAAATAATCAGTGTAGTGGCATTGCGCACGAGGGTTTTTATTGCGCAAGAAGGGGCAGTGTAGACAGCTCCTTCTGGCGCAAGAGCCTCTTCTGCAAAAATGGAGGCTCGTTAGATATGCAAATGAGGGTATTCCACACTTAGCCTCATTTGCATATCTCTGGCGCAAGATCATGCCAGTGTAGACATAGCCCAATTGTTTAGCTCTGCAAGATAATTAACTGTTAACTGTTGATATGTAAATACAACTCATGCCAGGAGGGAGAAGGAATCCAAGGTGTGGCTATGTAAATCCAATACAGCCAGGGCTGATGGAAGATCAATGTTGGAATGGAATGTGGTGTACTGTAAATAATTTGGGGCTGTTGTGGGGGGTTCACAAATCATGCTACCCCTAAATGTGGGAACTGTAAAACATGACACCAGTGCTTGCAGGAGAGACACGATCATTGTAAGAGGTCTCCAAGGAACAAGCTTCCCCCCTTCCAGAGTTGAGTGGACTGAGCTGGGGGGAAATGCTAAAGGGCTTGAGTCAGCCTGCTTCACACCTGCCAGGTATGAGCTGTAAGACTGGCCCAACCTGCCCCTTTCCCCCTTTGTTTTAAGGACAGACCTAAAGCAGATTCCATGGCTGTGTCTAGACTGGCTAGTTTTTCAGGAAAATCAGCCGCTTTTCTGGAAAAACTTGCCAGCTGTCTACACTGGCTGCTTGAATTTCCGCAAAAGCACTGACTTACTACTGTAAGAAATCAGTGCTTCTTGCGGAAATACTATTCTGCTCCCGTTCAGGCAAAAGTCCCTTTTGCACAAAAGGGCCAGAGTAGACAGCTCAGATTTGTTTTCCACAAAAAAGCCTTGATCGTGAAAATGGCAATCGGGGCTTTTTTTTTTGCAGAAAAGCATGTCTAGATTGGCATGGACGCTTTTCCGCAAAAAGTGCTTTTGCGGAAAAGCGTCCATGCCAGTCTAGACGCTCTGTTCCAAAAATGCTTTTAATGGAAAATTTTTCCGTTAAAAGCATTTTTGGAAAATCATGCCAATCTAGATGCAGCCCTCGAGAAGTCTTTTTGCTAGTCCAGTGGAAGCTGGAATACTTTGCCAGTCTAGGCGGTGAAATCACTAAGAGCTGAAATCACTGGTTTGGCTGGGAGCCAGACCCATTGCAGCCAGCAAAGCAGCTGGCAGGAATGCCCAGCAGGCGGCCAGTAGGAGCGGTGGCAGGCGACCAGTAGCACAGCACAGTTGGTAGGAGTGGCGGCAGGCAACCAGCGAAGCGGTGGCAGGTGACCAGCGGAGCGTCCGGTGGAGTGGAACGAGACAGCTGGTGGAGCGTGGCAGAGTGGTTCATGTTAAAGACAGCAGCAGAACCCTACGGAGAGGTGGGGCCGTTGGCCTCAGACCATGTAAGATGCCCCTATCAATCCCCCTGCCCCCTTTCTGCCCAGGTTGGGAGGTAAAACCTGGCAGGTGAACTTTTGGACTCTGACCAGGGACAGAGACTTTTGGGGTGTTGGACTTTGGGACTTTGGGTGATTCTTGCCGGGGGGGGGGGGGGAAGGGCCTCAGCTCGTGGTTTGGGCTATGAACTCTGTTTATGGTATTTTCCCAAGTTAATGCCATATGACTTCTCTCTCTCTTTCATTAAATGTTTCTTTCCGACACTCAGACTCTGCTTGCGAGCAGGGAAGCATTGCCTCTCAGAGGCACCCAGGGGTATGTGAATTTCCCAGGTTACTGGGTGGGGACTCAAGTCGGTTCTGTGTGAGATAGACCCCTAGATATTGAACCTGGCCCTGGTTGCTGCCGGGCCTACCCGGCAGAAGGGTTACAATACTATCTAGACCCTTTTATGAAGAACTTTGAGAAGATTCACTAGAAACACCTGAAAACAGCTTTTATTGAAGAACTAGAAGATTTATCTGACATTGCTCAAATAAGTTTTGTTTTTCTTCATTTAAATCATTGCTCTGGAGTGGGGCCGGGGATGTGGGGTTCAGTATGCAGGCTGCCCCCCAGGAGAGAGGACTGCCCCAGTCCTCTCTCACCACAGCAGCTTGGGGCCAGATAAGCAGCACCTGTCCATGGTTGCTGCAGCAGGCACAGCCTGGGGAGGGATATATGTCCCCCAGGTGGTGGACAAACAGACAGACAGACACAAACAAACAATCTGATATATATAGAAAATAGCTGTCCCTTTTCCCACTCCTGCCCCTGGTGGTTTAATGAGGTTATAGCTGTCTTAGTTCTCATCTCTGGCTCTTTGCTGCCCCTCTGTGGTCATTCTGCAGTATAACTCCCTCCTACCAGACCCCTCCCTTTCCATTTTATTTGATGATCCTACTTCTTACCATTTAAGAAGAGTTCTTGAAGTAATGGATGGACAAACAGACAGACAGACAGATCCACATTTCTAAAATATATAGTAAGATTTCACTAAAGAGAAACCCCTTGGGGTGGGGAAACATAAGTGTTTTGAATATTTAAGATTCCTTCAGAAGGTTGTAAAAATGATACACAACCCCAGACTTTCTTCCCTCCCACACCCAGCTTGTACCCAACTGACAAACTCTGTATCACACTTCTGGAAACAGGGAATGACGTGACATTCACTCTTGTGCCGAGGCTTATGTGGCACTCAAATCCTATTGTGAGAGTTTAAGTGGGCTTTTCATGATGTGGGCTCTCTCCAGAGAGATGAGTTTCCCTCCTTATGTCCAGAAAACAAAAAACAGGGTGGATTTTCCCTAAAGTATATTACAAGAATGAGTGAACTGAACTATCTGCACTAACTTCAACAGAGCTATGGTGATTTACACCAACTGAGGAACTGACTAGCATGTCCTGAAATTCGCTAATCCCTTTTGCACGGTACCTGAACCAAATGCCTTCTCTCTTTCCCCATGCCAGCAGACCTGTGTAATAAGGAAGTACTTCATGGATGAAGAGTGATATGCATTTGGGTCCAGAAGTCAGGAAAACTGGGTGGTATTTCTATACCTGTTTCTGATTTGCTGCATGAATTCTGGTAAGTCACTCAGCCTCTCTGTGCTTCCAATACCCTATTTATAAAAATGCACATAATTATTGGCTGGGCCTCCCAAGAGTGCTTTGAGGCTTAATGGATTAATGTGAAATGTTTTTAAAATTCCTCAGACGGAGGGGTTATACAAGTACAGAGACTCTCTACTCTGATAAACACACATACTGTGATTTAATCTTTGTAGTGTTCATCTGACCAGGGTAAAAGCTATATTTGATTAGATATTTTCTCCCCTGCACAACAACCAAAATTCCACCACTGACCTCCAAATGGACCACAGCAATGCCTCTTCCATATCCTGATCCTACCATTTCTGCTTGCTTGTCCCTTGATGCCACAAGTTCAGAATCGGATACTCAGAAAAGACATGAGAGTGTTTCACAAATGAGCGATAGATGTGGATATCCGATCCCCAACTGAGGATGCAAGACTTTTTCTATCTGATCATTTTTGTCAACAATTGGTCCTCAGCAAAATATCTGATTTCACCACTCCCAGATCTGATTTTCATGTATATCAGACATGCTGACTGGGCTTTTAAAGCCTCTGAAAGCAGCAGCCTCATGCTGTTAATACTGCAACCCATCCAGTAGTTTTTTCTCCAATACAAGTAGGCGTTTCACTGAGGCTAGTAATAGATGAGCCCTTAAATAGCTATTTACATGATCAAAGTGTCATTTTAATTAAGAAATTAAACCCTCCAGCGTAAGGAATCATCAAACCCCTATTTTACATATAAGGACAAGCATATAGTCAGAGAGATTAAGTGACTTGTATAAGGCCAGATGGTGTATCAGTGGCAAAGTCAGACTTAGCTCCTGTATGAGCTGGCCAGAGAAAGAGTGTGGCTAGGGCACCCAACAGATGCACTGACTTAACATTGACCCTAGATCGCTTCCAGCAGCAGGGCCCTAATGGAGATACCGCTACAATTTAAAGCTGCCCTTGAATGGGAAAACTCTCAGGGAGGGTTTTGGTGCCAACTTTGTCGGCCTTTCCTGCCACATACCACTTCCTCGCTGCTACAGGGCAGAAAACTATGCTCCCTTACATCAGCAGGCAGCAAATCAAGCTTGTTCTGTCAAAAAAAAAACTGTTCTGATTCTAGCCAATTTGCTAAACGCCGCGTGAAAATTTTGTTTTCAACCAAAGAATTCCATTCTCACAGTTTAGCTGCTTCCTGATGAGTGTGTTTGTAGCACTGGAGATTGGATCATTTCCTAATTTTCCCTCCAGCTGCCTCCACAATCTGTCACTGAGCAACCCAAACAAAAGTATCATGGAAAAAACCAGAACATGTTGTTATTAAATAATGAAAGGACTATTTTCATGGGGACTTAGTATGAACCATAGTTTTCTTTAGTTCCTGCCATGTCTTCCAAGTCAATCCTTGGGTGCCATTTCCTGTTCATTACTGGTACCCTGCATTTATATCAGACTTTGACCATATATGTTACAGTTCTGACTGTCCCCGCATCTGATGTTACCTGTGAAGAAAAGGTAAAGCTTTAGTGGCACAAACTGTAAAAAGCAGAGCAGTAGCCAGATAAACAGTACAGGATGAAAATATTGGGTTCTTCCTTCTTTGGTAATGTGTATCTTTGTGTGACAGGAAAAATGGGTGATAAGGGAAACACATAAACACACTTTATTACCAACCTAAATGGCAGTCGTCATGTTCCTGTCCTGATGTGCATGCTGAGCTAGTGGAAAAGAAACTGAGCAATATAGCATGTGAACATGTAAAAACAGGATTCCAGATCTGGCCTTGCAGCGTACATGCCGGGCTCAGTGAAAGATGAGTCAGCATTTCTATTCCAAATCGGCCATTTTAATTTAGCTCAAAATAGAGGTTAAGTCGTGCCCGGAGCGAGCACACGTATTGTTGCTATGGTGTCCTCAGAGAGGTTGTATCATTCCCCTCGTATCACTTGCAGTTTTCAGAGTATGTTTTAAAACATATTGTTCTTCATTAAATTCTGTGTGATCCTCCAGACATGCAAACACAGAAAGAATGAGGCCTTCTGATATGGTCACCAATTTCAAACCATTACTGTACATGAAATGCCTTCATTTAGCCATATTTTACCAATAACTTCAATGGGGGAAAGAACTTGCCTGAAATGCTAACATCCTCAGGGCAATAGGATGTTAGCAGGGGGCAGGGACCATCTTTTTTGTTCCCCGTACAGCACCTACCATACTGGTACATGATTAGGATGCCTAGGCACCATGATCATACAAATAATAACTAACCGTTAGCCCTATTTTATAACCTGGAGAAACAAAAGCATGCAGGATAGAAATTTCAAAAGCACGCAAGTCATGCAGAAGCTTAAGGCCTTGTCTCCACTTACTGTGGGAACAACGGTGTGGAGATCGATATCTCCAGGCTAAATCGACCACTGATCACTCTCTCATCAACTCTGGTACTCCACTGGGTTGCAAGGAGAAAGGGAAGTCAACGGGAAAGTTTCTGCCGTCGACCCCCCGCAATGGGAATGCTACAGAAATTCAAACTAAGGTAGACTTCAGCTACACTACTCACATATCTGAAGTTTCATATCTTCGTTCGACTTTGCCCCTAGTGTAGATTTGGCCTAAGTCAGTGACTGTAGGGACTTTTAAACCCAGTGAGACTTAGGCACTTTAGGAAATTTTACTCAGAATGAATAAGTGAATTAGCTACGATCCTACAGAAGATCTATGCTAGAACTGAGATTCGACTTCAGCCTTTCCTGGTTCCCCATCTCATTTTCTTTCCACTAATGTACAGTATCTATAGTCTAAATTCCACAGACCCTATGTAAACTACACATACACTCATACTTTCGTCTTCTGCTGCCTGACTGAAAAAGACACAATGAAAACACTCTAAAAGGAAAGATTTTATTAGTTAAGATATTAATTGGGCATATTACTGAAATATAGATTCAATCAACTTTTTTTAAAAACAACTGATCAATGCTCCAAATTTGTCAAGGATTCCAGAAAGTGATATTCAACAAATCACAGAGCAGCTTGTTTCTGTTTTAACAAGGAGGAGTCCTATGACACCTTAAAGACTAACGCATTTGTTTGGGCATTAGCTTTTGTGGGCAGGAGCCCACTTCATCAGATTTTTTTCTGTTTTGTTTTTCTTATTAGTTTGATGGAAACTGAAAATTTCTGCTAAAACAGACACTGAAACTAGTACCTACTGGCAGGTGCATAGTGGCCATGCAGCTAGTCTGATTCTTACTTATATATTAATTAAAGTATGTAATGACAGCTGAGTCATAGATAAAACATGAGTGAGTTTTCCTTGTATCTATAAACCACTTAAACAAATGAGCACTTTTCACAGGCTTCCTTAAAATAATGACACTTAGATAGTGGCATGTCGGGACTGTATATAAAGAAACACATTGCATGCCCCAGGACTACTGTAGCTGTACCCACAGGGAAATTCAGTCTGGTTCCCAAACGTGCAAAGTGGTGCCCCCTGCTGTAGCTCAGTGGGCCAACTTACCGTTCTTATAGTCACTGCTTTGCAATATATTTTGCTTTATCATATTAAGCAGTAATGCAAGCAACCTACAGGTCTGAATCCTGTAAGATATCGGCTTTGGCAGCTGGCATGAGGCTTAAGACCTGTGAACTTTGGCATAGATTAATTTAAGTAATTCATAAATTATAAGGAATTTAAAGTAGAATGTCAGGAGGAGTCTTGGGCATATGACATCAACTGACCACAGAACAGAAGCTTCTGGAAGGTTCTAGATGAAACATCCGACCACAAATGTGCCATGGCAATGAACTGATGTGGGTTGAAATCATAGATATACTAATCTATAGGAAAAGGAAGGGACACCTTTGCATTGGTAAGGGGAGGAAATACAGATAAGGAATAAGGGTGACCCCTATTAAAGATGCATTAAATATAGTAATGTAAATAAAAGTAGCATCCCAGAGCAGCAAAGGGAGAGATGTAGATCTTGAGAGGAGCCAGATTGATGGCCACTGGTGAAGATGAGGAAGGTGACGGTATTGAGGAAGATAAAGGATAACATGCAGGTTATTCTTCATGGCATGGTGAGAGTATGGATGTTCCGATGTACTTCTCTATTATCTTTGTATTATTTCTCTATCTCTTGCTGAGTTGGTGTGTATATCTGTAAATAAATTATCTATTTGTAAATATAAAAGAGTTCCAATAGTGTGAGTATTGTGCCTGTGCACATCACGGTTCCCAGCTATAAAATAATTTAAATAATTTTACTGAGTCTGATCTTGGGACAAAGATCTGTCAACCCTCAGAGTAGTGTATGGGAGTCTTTGAATCAGGCTACACTGCATAAGTGCTAGCGGTGCTGGAGATGCGAACCCTTTTAACTGTTTCTGTCTAAAGGGATCGTGCCTCCCGGGTGGTTGTGTTGCCTGACAGCCACCCGGCAGGCACAAGCCCTTTAAATAGAAGCAATTGAAAGGGCTTGCAGTTCCTGTCTCTGGCTAATGTGATGCCTGGGAGCTACTAGGGAGGTGTGAGCCCTTTCAACTCCTGCTATTTAAAAGTTCTGCCCCTTCTGTCCGAGGCCCTGCCCCTGCTGGGGCAACCCTCAGCCGCTTCAAAAATTTTTGGCCCCTGCTCAAACATTATTGCCCTCCCCTGAGTTACAGTGACGATTTAAAGAGTGGTGGCAGTCAGAAGACCTAAGCCCTTTTAAATTGCTGGATCCTGGGGCAGTTGCCCCTTTTGCCCCTCCCCCCATCAGCAGCCTTGCCTCTAAATAATACGTTCCTCTGTGGTTAGTGAGCTTTGGATACAGGGTTTTGTCAGGCATGTTAAAAGATTTTATATTTTATATTTTCCATTATCCATATGAATGCCTTTTTGAAAATGAAATAATACACCCCACCCTGCAGAATGTGAACCATTTCAATTTTTTTTCAGTGGTGTCTATTTCCCTGTGTTTCTGAAGAAGTTTAAGACAATATAGCTTTTTTGAGTGACTCCCACTTGTGATGATAGGAAAGCTGACTGATGAAAAACCCATAATGGGAGCACAAGACAATATAAAATCACATTGGCTATCAATGGGGGCTAGCTGACTTGCTCCTCTGAAATCCCTTACCCAGTTGAAGGGCTCTGCATAAGGAGTAGCTTATTTCAATTAATTTCATGACAATGTGGTTGATTTAAACAAAAACTCCTTATTTGTTATTGTCCATTGCTGATCTAATCCGTCTCTCTCTGCCAATGCGGAATTGCTCCATCATGCATTTTCCTTGTTCTTTGTCCAGTCTAGTTTTAAAATGTTCCAAGTGAAGCTCCAAAGTTCATTCTTCTCAGGGCATGATTCTGTAGTCTAATATATCTCATTATCAAGATTTCCTGATATTCAGCCAAAGTTTTCCATTTCTTAATTTCATCCCACTATTCATAATTATATCCTATTAAATTGCTCCTCACTATATCCCATTAAATGTCTACATTCCTGCTGCTAAACCTTTTCAATTATTTGTACATTATGTCCCAGCTTAGCTGTTACTTAGCTAAACTAGCCATATTTAGCTGTTTTGAATTTTCCTCTTCAGTTATAGTACCTCTGAATATTTTAGTTCATCTCTGGATCCCACTAATTAGTCAATATTTTTCTGATAACTGAACACAGTCATACCTAGTATCCTGCGGATAAACCTGCTACTTTATGTAATGATGTGCCATGCCATTAAACATTACTTCCACTTGTTCAGGTAACTTGCAAAGCCTTCTAGTGACTCTACCACTCATGGGCAGTGTGATGGTTCCAAAATCATGGATATAATAATGGTCACGCACACATCAATGTAAATGATAAATGAGAAGACACTGGAGATCCTGATTACTATTTTACAGCAAACCTTGAATATATATTTCTTGTTTCAGGTTCACCTGGAAAGTTCCGGGTCTATCATTTACTCTGCTGGTTCTTATAGTTCTTATCATCCATCTTTGGAGATATTTAAGAGCAGGTTAGACAGACATCTATCAGGGATGGTCTAGATGGTATTGGGTCCTGCCATGAAGGCAGGGGACTGGACTCGATGACCTCTCAAGGGTCCTTCTAGTTCTAGTATTCTATGATTCTGTGTCTCATGAAAGTGGCATCAGTTATCTTCATTTATGCTACTTTGAAACTGGATGTCATTGCTGCCTACTTTGTAAGTACAGTGATGTTCTGGTGGTGCCATACGTTAGCTAACAATCAAGTCAATCTATGTTTAACCCCCATACTGTCTGGCTGTAGAATACTGTCCCAGCTAGTGGCATTGAGATAATTTACAGAGAAAATGAGTTTGCATCACAGGCTTAGCTAAGAGCCAGCTGGCTTTTAGCTGATGTGGTAGAGACTCAGGCACTAAGCTCTAAAGGTCCTAGGTTTGATTCTGTCACAGACAACAAGGATCTGTTGGTATTACATATATGTACTAATTACTGTTGTTACTAATCAAAGGATGAAAAGAAATTATTAAGAATGAATTAATAGAAAATTCCATTCAATATAGAGTATGTCTTGCTGCAGTTACAGTGAATTCCCACATGAATATTACAATAAAATGTAAAAGAGCTGACATTTACAGTAAAATATTTCCAATCATAAAGACTAGTTTTAATAGCTTATTCATCAGTTATGGATATTTTCAAGCTCTTTTGTAATTCAATTCCTTCTTCATCAGGTATTTTATTTCTCAATGGGGTAATGTTTCAGTGGATCATATGCCACTAGTTTGTTTCAAGGAGTAACGTGTCGCAAAGTGTGGGTGTTACATAAGTTGACACACTGATTAAACATCAGCTAATATCTCTGGAACCTAATCCAGAACCTACTGAAGTCAAAGGGAATCTTCCCATTGACTTCAGTAGGCTTTGGATCTGGCCCCTAATGAGCAATATGCTATTTCATTTCAGGAACTAATAAGTATTTTTTCTCTTTAGGCTATGTCTACACTGCAGAGTTTTTTTCCGGAAAAATGGCCGTTTTTAAAAAAAAAACCTTCATTTATGTCCACACTGCAATCGCGTTCTTTTTAAAAAAAATGGAAAGAACTGAGGGGGTTTTCCAACATTGGTAAACCTCTTTCTATGTGGAAGAAGCCTTTTTCCGAAAGAGCTCTTTCAAAAAAAGGCGTGTGTGGACAGGGAAGAGGGAGTTCTTTCAAAAGAAGAGGAAAGAGGAAAACACACAGGTGCCCAGGTGGCCACTCCATCCATAGTAATCACAGCTTAAATGCGAGATAGTGTCCATTCAGTGTGGAAAAAGCTATCTTTCGAAAAAGCAGATTGCTTTTTCGATGCACTTTTGCTGTGTGGACGCTCTCTTTTGGAAGAGCTTCTTCTGAAAGAAGCCTGCAGTCTAGACATAGCCTTAGGGTACGTCTAGACTACATGCCTCTGTCGCCGCTTCATTTAAATTTACATGGCTGCCGCGCTGAGCCGACAAACAGCTGATCAGCTGTTTGTCGGCTCAGCGCGATAGTCTGGATGCGCGGGTGGCGACATCAAAGGTATTTGTCGACTACCCAGGTAAACCTCATCCCAGGAGGCATACCTGGGTAGTCGACAAATACCTTTGATGTCGACACCTGCGTGTCCAGACTATCGCGCTGAGCTGACAAACAGCTGATCAGCTGTTTGTCGGCTCAGCGCAGCAGCCATGTAAATTTAAACGAAGCGGCAATTATTTAAATCGCCGCTTCATTTTCCTATGTCTGGTAGCCTAATCTACATGCCTCTGGTGACAGAGGCATGTAGTCTAGACGTACCCTTAGTGTCTGAAGATTCCATCTCCTCACAACTGCCTTTCCATGGTCTGGTGATTCAGCATTTTGTGTTCTGTGAGGAAAATGTCATGGAAACCATCCCCCTGTCCTACTCATGGCCAGTTTCCTGCTTAATATGTCAAGATTGAAGACAGCAGTAAAAAGACCAACTAGACTTTATAGAGTCTTATACCACAACTGATTTTGTAAAAACATAAAGAATGGAAATAGCAGCGTTAAAAGGGTAGGTTTCCATATTGCCTATTCTTTTTTAATTGCAGAAAACAAACTCTCCACTTGCTTGAACAATTTTCAGTGTGATTTCCATGATTTCTGGCTGGAGTCCTTTACATAGAGGATACAGTTCTTCTTTCAGGAGTTTACTTCATGATTCTCCTTGTGTGTCATGTTCCGTCCATCACAGCATTTGTTTCCTCACAGCAAATGGAGGTATCTGCTTAGGAACAACATCAAGACTCTGCTGAAGTCATATTCAAAGCAACTCTTCCTACAAATTTTCAACATGCGGCGAGATTCAGACATGATGTAATTATTTCATGCAACTGTATTCAATTCTGCCAGGTCTGAACTTGTTGCTCAGTGTCAAAGCAGCTACTTCAACAATCACAGCTACTAAGAGGGAGCAATAGCTCAGATCAGCACTGCAGACTCACAGAAGGAAGAGAATACAAATAGTGTAGTGATTGTGTAGGCAAATGCAGCAGCCATGCCCATGGCAGGTCACACAAGTTTACTAGTCTGTATCTGTAAAAACAATGAAGAGTTCTGTGGCACCTTAAAGACAGGTAGATTTATTTGGTCATAAGCTTTTGAGGGTCATAAGCTTTTGAGGGTCATAAGCTTTGTCAGATGCAACGGAGGGCTATAGAAGTATAATCAGTTCTTATAGAAATTATTCTAAAATCCTAAAGGATTTACTGCTATCCTGTTTTATCATACAGAAATTCTGTATCAAGGAAATAATTCTCTATTCAGTTTTGTGTGATAGTTCAAAACCTTATGGATGTTATAGCATTTAACAGAACATTATAATTCATCCCATTTTTGGATCTTAGACACACAATCTGGACCTTTGAATTGTGTATTTTTTTCTTCATTGGACATACATCTTTAACCATAAAGTTTCAGTAATAATTCTCTCTGCTCACTTTAAGTTATTGTCACCATCGTGGACAGAGTCAGTGCAAGGACTGGGCTTCACTTAAGCCCACAAAATAAGGGGTGTGCACTAGGCTTCTGCACAGGAAAGAATTTTACTCCGACAACAACTCAAATTGCTAACATGAAACATTCAAATGATCGCTTATATCAGTAGCAGAGCTGGGTGACTACTGCAAAAAAATCTAGACTATTCATTTGCACATTTAAACAAATTTGCTTTGTATGGGAATCACTGCCTTTTGTACTTGCTTTCCACAAATATTCTGGGCTGGAGTTTTCAAAGAAATTAAAGAGTGTGGGTTAAGCACCCAAAGACCATTAAACGCAACATAGGAACTAGATAACTAATTGTATTAGGCCCTTTAGAAATTCCCTGTCTTCATGAACAAATTGCTAGCAGGAAATGAGACACCAAATATTTAAGAATATTAGTAACAAACAAATTCTGTGCTCATCATCCTGAATAATAACATTGGAAGCTTGGGTCATCCAATCAGAAAAAAGAGAGATACCATGTGACCTACGTATTCAATGGAAATGTTCAATCTCAGATATTTGCAATGAACTGCTCACAGATGAGCTAACTACTAGGAATTAGCCACAGAAATGAGTTACTGAATAATTAACACATTAAAAAAAGCACTAGTGGCCACACTGAGGCCCTAGCTACACACCAGCACTAGTCATAGGGCCATGCTAGATTTCCATTATGCACTTACAACAGCTACTCACATCATGGGTGAGAAGGGGGACAGGCTCTGAAGCTTGAGGGCTTCCCCACACACATACATAAAAATTGCTCCCCTATCATGTTGCTTCCATCACGAGCATACACGGTACCAGGTATAGACCCTGCACATCATGCAACCTCTCCGCAACAGCAGGGCCAACAGGAAGCCTGAGTCCCCAAGTCCAGATCTTCCTCTTGGTCTGCTTCTATGGCAACCCTGCAATGGCTCCCAGCATAGCTATGATGGATTCTTGTGAGTGGAAAAACTGGAAACAGCAAAAAGGGTGAAAATTCACTCTGAAAAGTATTCATTGCAAACTAGTCTAATCAAAGCCTTGACCAACACTGACTCAATAACAATCGCCTTTAATCTGAGAGGAAAATATAAGGGGAGGGAGAATAATCATTCTGTGAAATGCTGTGGGAAATGGGCTACCACAGAGATATAAGACAGAAATTCTCACCATTTTGTATCTCAGCAGACAAACATTGGTTGATGAGATATTTCAGAGGAAGGAAACAACAATTAAAAATAACCAGCCAACACTTTTGAATGCCAAGCGGCCTATTTCTATATTTTTGGAGCAGCTCTCCCAAAACAGGTTTAAGGAGGAACTTAACTGATTTTTTTTATAAGGACCTTCAAAAAGCACTCCATTGAAGTTCCAGTTTGTTGTTTTTTGTGTTTTTATCCTCCATCCTAATTAGTTCTAAAACAGACAGGTGAGCCAACAGCCTGCGTGGGACCCTGGGCAACGGGCAAGCTGGCTCTGCATTCCTGGAAGGGGTGGGGCCCTGGGTAGAAGGGGAGGGGCCGGAAAGCCAGCCTTCTGTGTCACCCAACAAGATCCCTTTGAATTGCCAGGCCAATGAGCAACTGTCTCCTTTGCTCCCTGCTGCAGCAGGACTGATAGCAAATCGTTAGATATAACATTTTTATATTGCACAGGAGTAATGGGCTAAATTCTGCTATCTTTGCTCATGTGAGTAGTACCTTAACGCCATACATTATCCTGTGGCAATCAAGGTAGAAGTATCCCTTAATGTGAATGAGGGATAGAGAAACCTGGCCTTATGTTAGAAATCATTGTAAAGTTATAAAACTCTCTGGCAAAAACAATCTATTGCTGATTTCTAGCCTCTCTCTAAATTGTTGCCTATTAGAGATTATGTATACACCATGCTTCATATGCTTCTGAAAGTAAAGTCATACTAGATGCCTTCACTTCCCAGGTGACTAAAGGTTCTTGGCTTTCAATTTCACCACCCACTCATCTGCATGTTTGTTGCTTGTTCATAATACACCTCTTACCATAGAATCAGGGTAGCAGGAGCATCAAGTTAGCATGAAACTGAGTCTTCTCAGTACAGCATACCAATTTGGATACAAAGGTTTTAATTTTAAACAAAAACAAACAGTGACATATGTAAAATATTTTATCCTTATGCATCTCAGCTGTCAAATCTATTCTTTCAGTAACATCTGATTTCTTCTAGCTTGCACACTGTACAATTCTTCCCATAATCTCATTTTTATACAAGGATGATGAACAAAATTAGTGGAATTAAAAAAAAGCTACCAAAAGTCCAATGCATATGAATCTATTAATTTGTATGTGTGTACATCTAAGTTCTCATTGTGCAGTTTGTGTATTTCTATCTTTCGGAGAAGCGTGCCATGATTCTGTGGTAATAATATGTCAACTGAAACCAAGCCAAACCCCCTGAACTTCCTTTCATAAATGATATAAAAACAGATTCTAGAGAACACCTGTGTAAAATATTATACTTCTTTGGAACATTTTCATGCATTTTATTTTCATTTCGGGGGAGGGGGACATTAAAATAATTTAAATTCCATAGATGGATACAGAACACTGGTTCTCAGTTCATCCAGAAGGATCAGCAACTTGGTGACAAATGCTACAGTAGATCTCCGATCAATCTTTCGGACATGTCAACAAGCTAGGTAAGTGGCTTTTTTCCTATGATACATAATGCTTGTTATGCTATGCCTAAAAGACTGTCCGTGGCAAAAGCCTGGTCAAAGCTGGGACATATTGTTAGAGGACATCAAGCTTTTGATTGTGGAACAGTTGCAAGAGGAACAGTGGAGGAGAGGTAAAACCAAGAACCTGGTGGTTAGTAACGTCCTCCAGACCCTTCTCAGGAGAGTTAACAGTAGTATCCTGGCCAATGGGATAATCGCATTCTGGATTTAAATTTCCCATGCAGTCTTAACAAAATCTTCGCTTCCGGTTCTAAAATGCCACATACCAAAGCTTTGTGCTGTAAACCAGTTGCCCTGCTTCATCGGTGATTGAAGTAGCTTGTATATATAATTTGCATTTCAGCTGGATATATTTGTAAGCATTTTGGGCTTCTTGGTGGTGAAAAGTGTTATATACAAGTAATGGCAACAGCAATTAATGAGGAGCTGCTTCATATATTTCAAGTTATTCAATATAAACACCATGCTCCAAACTCAGCCCTGTCTTTCACCCAGGCAACCTCCGATTAGAATTTGGCCTCAAAGAACAAAGCTCTGAGTGCAGCTTAATACTTTTCTAGTGCTTTGTGTATATGGGCTTTTTCCTTCAACCCTTTTAGCATTAAGAGCCCTCAGAAAGTGGTTATGGTTCCATTTTATAATCAGAACAAAATACATTATATATTGTAATCCCCAATACACAAAATGTAGGTCTGTTAAATACAGTCACTTTCTAAAAAAAAAAAAGCACATCAATAAAAGGGAAATGAAAGGTAAATTCTACCTTTGAAGCAGAGATTTCTGTGCCATCAATGTTGTTAAGAAACACATTCCTCTCAAACACCATGGCAACATAGTGAAAAGGCCTCCTTCTTTCACAAGGACTATGTGCTTGTTTTCGTTCTGTCTCCGGGTCATTGACAACACGATACATATTTTCCCAGCATTTTATGGACTATTCTGTCCTTCCTCTGCTTTAAGATAGCTAGACATATAGGATGAAATCCTGACCCTGTTAAAGTTAATGGAAGTTTTGCCATTGACTTCAATGGGCCAAGATTTCAACCATATGCTTTAACTTTCCATCATTCTGGAACATCATCAGTATTAATTAGAGTCAAAATGTTCACTTAGATGATTATATGCAAACTTGCAATTGAAGCTAATGGGAACCCCATGCATGTATCTGAGGAAAGATTTTGGCATTAAATGTTTCAAAAAGTTCTTAGGACCAGCTTATATTTACTCAGCCAGATCGTGGTCCCATGGAAATCAATTACAGAACTCTCATGTCATGTGTTGTTGTTTTTGGTGGGGGGGGGGGATTGGGGGGAAGGGGGAAGTTGCAGAATCATAGAATTCTTTATTTTTATCCAATGGAATCTTATAAAGTCTTTCAGAATGTTCATATCACAAAATGCTAGGGTCTCTGCCATATACACATAAAGTTTTGAGACTTACTTGTACAGCTTGAACCTCTCTAGCCTGGCACTCTCGGGATCTCACTGGTGCCAATCCTGAGAATTTGCCCAACCACAATATTGCCTAGCAGCATTACCAACACTTCCACTGCTTACTGGGCTCTTAGAAGATATTAAGGAGATAAATTAGAGCTAAATAACAGCACAGAATGCTGAGAGCCAGGACTGGTGGCTGTAAACAAACTTTATGAGACCATGGGAAACTTTGCCACACCCATGATAAGTGGACATCCAGTAACTAAAATCATGCCGGATCATGGAGGTTGCCAGACCAAAGTGTGCTGGAATAGAGAGGTTCAACCTCTACATTTAAGTGAACGTTACTACCAGTTAATTATGTAGGTTCATGCATTTATTAGTATTTATTTATTCAAAATTATAAAAATATAGCAATAGGTGTTCTTCCTTTGCCATATGGGCATCTGTCCCATGAATATGACTTTTCACACAGGCACCAAAATCACGGGTCTCAATATAGGGTGGACCCTGAACCCTTTTGGAAATCTAGCTCTAAATAACTACCCAATACCCTCTGCCTTGACCTTCATTTTACCTTAATCTCAGTAGCTCAGTAAATGGACTTTTCACTGCACCCTGAAGATTAATTAATCAGGGCTCCTGGGGGCCAAATTGGACAGAGTACAAGTTCCAAGCAGTAGGGAAATATAGGAGCTTCCCTGTTTAAAAATAAAAATAAAATAATAAATAAAAAAGTGAGGAATAAAAGCAAATAAAGAAAATAACTTCCCCCGCCACTGCTGCAAAAAAGTACTGGAATGTTAAAATTTTTGGATGAGTAAGTCTTGAGGATATGCTAGAGTATTTGCATATGTGTGTGCTTAGAGAAAACAATACATTTGGTGGGTGAACAGGAAGGACGTATATGAACACCTAGGATAATTACTTTTCTATAATAAGTTTCAAACAGAATTAAGTCAGCCACAGCACTAATTAGTCAGTGTCAGCAAAGTGCTCTGGAGGAAACATAGGAAATGCATTGTGACTGATTTCTCATTCGGTAAACCGCCCAGCTTGTCCACTGAAAATCAAAACAGTCAGTGCCCTGTTTGTTCCAGTCCTATTTCTCCAGTTGTCTTTCACACATTGCCATACAGAAAAACTGTTTCAAAGAGGCCGTTTGTTTTCCATTTCACTGTGCTTCGTTACTTTTCAGCTCCAACCAGGTTAGCTAAAAAAAACCCCATCAGTTAGCTTAATTGGTCCGAAAGCAGTTTTCTTTTCCCCTTCTTAGTGAGAATTGCACTTTAGTTTTTCAGATGTGGTTACCTTTACTTTTCTGGGAATAGACCCTTGTTTACTTTCTCCTGTTTGCAGAACATTAGGTTTCTAGGGAGGTAAATTAATATAGTACAGTATATTTGTGTTAAAAATAGACACCTACAAAATGAGAGAAAGGGGTCATTGCTGCAAATTGGATGGGTGCATTATTACCACAGCTCTCAACACATGGCTTAGGCAGGATTTAAGTGGCATTTAGGCCTCAAGCTGACCGTTGGGGGGGAGGTAATTTTCACTCTGGGTGAGATAGTAGAAGCCCCAATCCTGCAAATGATTACAGCACAAGGAGGCTTGCACCCTGAATGTATCTTCTCAATGGATTCGGCATGGCGAAGTGAAAATCTGCTTTTTCCTGCAAGGCGATGAGCCCCTCCTTGGCAGACATTGTATGAGAGCCATACAAGTATCTGAACAGAGCAAAGCCAAGAAGCCAGAAACTGCACCATATTTTCTTAGGGCTGCCAGATGGTTTCAACAACACCCGACACACTTGACATTACATCACAATCTACAGTACATCTTATTTCGAAAATACCGGACATTTCTATATTCTCCTTTATATTTTCTCAATTTGTTTCCCAAACAGAAAGCTCAAATATTGGACTGTCTGGTTCAAAACCAGATAACTGGCAACCCTATATTTTCTCGAGAGCCCCGTCTGCGTTGGGAGCTTACAGGCACACAAGCAAGTGCACCCGTAAACACACGCATGGCAGTTCTAACAATCAGAGGAGGAACTGGGAGTAGGGATGTAAAATCCCATTTAATTAATTAACTGGTTAAACTTTATGTTTAACCATTTAACCAATTAAATGGAGGCAGGTGGGAATGCGCATCTCCTCCCCCACTGCAGACAAGGACTGCTCCAGCTTGGCTACAGTGCCCCCTGCCTGCAGTAGGCCGCACAGGACTGGGGCAGCCCCCTGCCCGCACCAGGCAGGGGACTGCTTCAGCCCTCTCCTGTTAACTGTAATCAGTAAGCCTCTCCCGTTAAAGATGAAGCTTACGGGTTAACCATTCACATCCCTAACAGAGAATGAAAACAGTATACATGGAGCAGAACACCATTGCAGAAGATTCTCTTCAGGGTTTCCACTAGCTGAGGACTTCATGTGTCAGCAAAATGCAGGTGAGGGCAGAAGGCTGTAGAGCCATCCGCTGCGCCATGATCCACTGGAGACTACAGCGAGCTTCTCAGGAACTGGTGCTGTCTCAAGCACAATTAGCCATTCCTCACAGACTCCAGCATTACCTCTCAGTCTTGAATCCCCATTACTGTAGTACCCGGGCACCTTGAAAATACCTTCTTTGCTGGTTTGTGCGTGTCTGAGGGAGAGCTCAGTCAGAGAGAGGAAGGTTTGCATTTGCAACAAAACTGATAATCATCCTCATTCTGGGGGTGCTCAGGTTATGGGCCACCAAAAGAAAACAAACCAGAGCTAAGTGGGTGGGATCCGTTTGGCTGAAAATCATTTCTGGGAAGTTCAAGATAACTGAATACATTGTCACTAACCCTAGGCTGCTCATTAGCCCTTTACAGCCTTGGAGTGAGAAAATTATTGCTTTGAATATAGGATCAATTAGTCATTTTCCTGTCTGGGAAACAAACCCTTCAAGAGGTTAGATATCTCCACACATTGCCTCCATTTCTTGCATGGGGAGTGCGTGAGAACCGATCAACCGCCCTAGTGGGAAATCACCTTACAAACTGCTAAAGGATGTTGAGGGCCTGAGAGAGGCACAGGGCTTGGAGCAGTTTGGACCTAGTATGAGCATAGCTTGTCTGGATGAAACATAGCTTGTCTGGCTTGAAAGATGAAATGTTCCCAGCCAGAGGGAATGACTTAGTAATCTAACCAAGCTTGGGATAACCTCGATACCTGGGTATCAGAAGTAGTCATGTCATGAGTTACAACTCACTTTATCAGATGCATGAAACAAAAGAAAAAGACACAGATGGTAGGGACACAGATATGGGAGTGTTACATCAGACCTAATCGAATCAGGGTGGATGTGGATAAGAAGGGGAGAATTCCCAAAGTGGAAAATTATTGTCATGAGAGAATGACACACTTTCATCTTTCCAAAAAATATAATTTAGGGCTGGTGTCTTTTTACTCAGGTCAGTCTAGGCCGCCTTTGGCATTGCTGCTGCCTAACTGCAGCAAAGAGAAATCATATTGGGTAGAGCTCCAGGTGCAACCAAATTTTCAGCACTGGCAACAAGTAAAACTCAGTAACTGCCCAGCTCAAATAGCTAAAGAAACAATAGGAAGATAATATAGCAATTGTCCCTGAAGAGCCATAGTGAAATGCCACTAGGTGGTGACAGCACCCATAGATATACATCTGCCCACCACTCCCTGTAGGCCCAAAAGAGAGATAGACTTAGAATAGATGGACCAGCAGAAAGCTAAAATGTTGTTCACAACATGTTTTGCCATTCTTGTTTGTTATATAAGCGAGGAGGTTTCAATTAACAGATTTTAAGGCTACAACAAACTCTTGCGTTCATCTAGTCTGACCTATTGTGGGACACAGACCATAGAATTTCATGCAGTAATTCCTGCTTCAAAACCCTAATTTCAGATTAAACTACAACTGTTTCCTTGTGCCAGGATAGTAGATTTTATAAACCAGAGTACCTTATGTAACAGGTAATTATTTCAACAGCACGCCGGAGGTACCTGCATAACTTTCATTACTGTGGAGCTGTTTCAATATAAATACTTCCCCTGAACTTTTTTCACGTTTTACAGCCCTTTAAAGCTCAGGCATATTGCAATATTTGTGTTTCAAGCTTCACTCTTCACGTGAAAGTTCTGACATGACTTTAACTAATTAATGAATGCTGAATTACAGGGTAATTCTCTTGGGAAAAGATACTTTAAAAAAATCAATAGATTTTATTAGCATTTATGCTAGTAATTCGGAGATTGGGCACACAAATGGTTACCTTGGTTTATTTGCCACACAAAGGTTTCTAATATATGGTTTCGCCTAATTATTTTATTAGGGCTGTCTGAGAAACATGTCAGTCTACCTGTCTACTTTCCTGAACTCAAAGAGTTGAGCAAGAGTTGAATTCTAATGCTATCTTTCCCTGCTGGAAATGTGACTCGGAAGACTACAGATCTTATTATAGAACAAAAGACAAATCTAAGTGCTGCACTACAAAAATTTCAGTTTTTCAACAAATTGGCGGCAGAGGTGGGATTTTCCGTTGGCATCTAATAGTGTTTGTCATGACAGATCAAATAAGGATGGATAAAAATAAAAGCTGATTTACATTTGGCTGGCTGTCTTGTTTCCCTAGTTCTCTTATCTAAGCACCAGCTAAACATGAGAAAGGGCTTAGATTGAAAGAAAACTACAATACCTAGATTCCTAAATAATCCATATGCATGATGTGACCTGCTGTTTATATCCTTTTGAAGCTGCAGATTACAATTGTGCTAACTCTTAGCTTGTCATGGTGAAACACTGAGCAATACTGAAGTGATGAATCATAATAACTATACAGTAGGCTACAAATTCACATTTCTGGTGATTTCTGTTCTTCTGCACAACACTATAACATTGAGGGAAGGAAGGAGGCTATCAAAAGCAAGAACACTTACAATATCAGTTAGAATATGGAGAAAAATGAGGTTAAGATGCACCTTTTCCAAGAGAATAAAATGAAAATGTTACAGCAATACAGGTAAACAAGACTAAGAATTAATGTGGAATAAATAACAGCAATTAGGTCTCAGTTCAGCTTCTACTTCAGGCAATTAAAAGACTGCTCCTAACTACACTGTACTAGGATTCCTCTTTCTGCAACATTCCACATCACGGCAAAATGAAGCAGATCTTCTGATGATCTGAGGCAAGTTAGGGCCTGATTCTACTTCCACTGAAGTCACTGGCAAAACTCTCATTAAACTCCAATAGAGCAGCAAGAGAGGGCTATTAATACAATTGCCAAAAAAATATCACACCAGTTTAGCATCACCATAATTATAGCAAATATTTATATAGAGTAGAAAAACTGTGCATGCCAGTAAAATGATTAGAGTGTGAAAGAAATGGCAAATTATGCCAATATATATCACATGCTCCAAGACCTTCAGAAGTAAAAACTGATCTCACTATGCCTGTGTGAAACCGGGGGAAGGGGAAAAGGGAGACAAATCTGCCAAACAGTCATTATTTGAAATGTCAGATGATTTAGCAACCACAGAATTATATTTTAGAGCTGTTGGGGTTTTTTTTGTTTTGTTTTGTTTCGCCTGTTTGCTAACTTTCCCTAAATAGAGTTTTTATATCAAGCCAAATAAAAATCTGAAAATTTGGATAGTTTCATTGCAAATATCTTTTGCTTGAAAATGTCCACATTTCACTCAATTTCAGGCTAAACATCAGGTTTCATTTGAAAATACTCTGGGTTGGAATGGAAAAATCAGTGAATTTAGCAGAAGAAAGGACAATTTTTAGTTTCACAATCAAATGTAAAATTTTGCTAGTTTTGAGGGGTTTCAATTTCATTTTATATTTTATTTATTTGCACACATCTGATTTTATCCAAACCAATCAAATCTCTAACACATAATTAGAAGCTTCCTCGCTCCTGCCATCATAGTTCCCAAGGAAAATATGAAAAGCTGTTAAAAATTTAGGCAAGAAACGAAAGTGCCAACATTCCTGTCAAATTGTTTTTAGCATGAATATTTTGAGTGTGGTAAAAACTAGGAGATGCTTGAAAACTTGAGACACAACTGTTTTCAGACCAAACACATCCAAGCTTTTGAAAGCATGTCTGCTTTTAGCTAGAGGACAAATTATTTTGAAATTATTGTATCCATAAATGGGTACATAGAAGCTTCCCCTAGAGGGGAAAGACAGAAATAAAAATAATAATGTATAGACATGAAACCATGCTAGTGACAAAGGGTATGTCTACACTTGCCCCCTACTTCGAAGTAGGGAGGCAAATGAAGCATACCAAAGTTGCAAATCAAGCCCGGGATTTAAATATCCGCGCTTGATTTGCACATTCCCAGCCGTTCGCCATTTTAGAAATTCACTAGCCCGGAGTAACTGCCCGCATCTACACGCGGCAGTGAAACGGGAGTCCGATTTAAAGCCCCTGATTCAAATTAGCTGGTAAACCTCATTGCAGGAGGAATACCAGCTAATTCGAGTTAGGGCTTTAAATCGGACTCCCATTTCACTGCCGCGTGTAGATGCGGGCAGTTACTCCGGGCTAGTGAATTTCTAAAATGGCGACCAGCCGGGAACATGCAAATCAAGTGTGGGATATTTAAATCCCGGGCTTGATTTGCAACTTCGGTATGCTTCATTTGCCTCCCTACTTCAAAGAAGGGGGCAAGTGTAGACATACCCAAAGGGAGTCCACATCAGGAACATCCAATCTTAACTGATTTTGGGGCCCTGTCTTATCTGCACTCGCATTTTCCCCCCACGCCATTAACTAGAACAGGCCAAAGATGTCAGTCATCGTCATATGCAGCCACCCACACACCGTCTTAACAAAAATGAAGACAGCAAGGAAATTCTACTGAAAATCAGCCTACATTGCTTTGGATTGTAAAGCTGGCTTTTTTGCTGGGAGTGTTTCTGTTGTGTTCTCCATTTAAAAAAAAACCCAAAGCTACACCTCACAGTTGATAAAGCTTGAGAATTAAGAAACAAGGGAAGACATGGATTCAAAGAAGTGGGTTTCTTCACAACATAAGACTTCTCAGAATTCCTTTCCCTGCTCACACAGCAAATTTTCAGCAATTCAGAGGCATCAAAGAGTTGAAGTGATTGCTAAGAGAAATACCTGACTAGGGGCTACTTTGCATTTCTGTGTCATCTTTTATCTGAGGATCTCAAAGCAGATTTTTAAAATTAGTTAATTCATTCTCCTAACATCCTTGAGAAAAATATTATACCCACTTACAGATGGGTAAACTTGGGCACAGAGGGCCAAATTCTGTGTTCTCATTCTGCTATAAATCCAGAGAAAACACACTGAAGTAAATGAAGTAGCTGACTTTACAGCAGTGTAACTACAAGTACCATCAGATATACAGCACTCAAGTGACTTACCTACGGTCACATCAAGCATCAGTGTCAGGTCAAGAAGCCCTGCCTCCTTACTTTAGTGAGGAGATAACACTAACTATTGTTTCTCTGGGCACTAGTTCATTAGCTGAAATAAAATCCTTTAAAACTATTATAATGACAAAAATATGATTATAAACTCTTGCTACCTTGTACTTTGCTAATATCTATCTATGTAATCTCTATATTAGAGATATGTGTCTGTCTGTGAGTCCATCCATCTGTCTGTCTGCAAGTCTGTTTGTTCAAGAACTCCTCCTCCACAGTCAGAGCTAGGTCCACCAAATTTGGTATGCAGCTTCCTTGTATCCTAACTTAAAGCAAGGTCAGGGGGGTTTGGTTGTGCCAGGAAAATGGGATGTGTGTAGAATATGATTATTTTCCATAATATGGAACGTGGCTAAGCGGAGGGACACTTTACTCACCGTCACCACTGTGGGCAGCAAGTGCAGGGGAGAACTATACTGCAGAGTGACCAGCTGGGGATGGGACTCACCATCTTGCTTGTCACTGTCCCAGGTAAATGTCCTTGCTGCCCCAAACCACTACCTCCCCCCCAGCCCTCAGTCACAGACCTGGCCCCCACTGCAGATGCCAGAGCCCACCCCACCACCACCACTCCCAGGCCATTCTCTCTGGTCCTGGGCCAGGAGCCCCCTCTGGTCCCAGCCCAGTCCTAGGGAGTGCCAGTGGGAGGCCTGTGCGGCCCCACCCCACCACAGGGCCAGACCCAGGCAATGCCGCAAGGGAATGTCTCTGTTTTCCTCTGGTTCACAAAAGAGGGTAAGAGTCTATTTCTGCCAGCAGCTAAAAGAGTTCCATTAGCTCAAGCATTAAAGTTCAGCTGTTCCATGCTGCGCTCTTTGTTTCAATCCAGTTGATAACTAGACCTATGCAAATCCACAAATCTCCACAGGTATCCTCATCTGTGGATGGCTCTCTGTGGTTCATTTTTAAAAATATGGATGTAAATATGGATATAAATTTTGTATCCATGCAGGGCTCTACTGACAACTCATGGTGGAGAGCACTTACACGCGTACACCCCATGCTTCACAAACAAAACCAGTTTCTGCCAGGTTCTTGGCAAAAATGCAACAACGAATGTCTCCTATTACCTAATGGGCCAAATTCATTCCTAGTTTAGTTCAGCATTCTTCATCAGCAACAAGTAACTGTTCACTTGCAGTGAAAACGACCTGTTTTAACATTAAAACCACAGCATCAGAGAAAGAATAAAACGGCTGTTCCCCAGGAGAGCCCATACACCGTGTAAGTATTTTTTTGTCAAAGTTTGCACCAAACAAAACAAAAAATGGCTGCCAATCTTCCGTAAACCACACAGCCCTTTAGCGTAATTAAGGTGCAGTGCATGAAACACCATTGTAACCAGTGTAGAGATGCATGCAGCACTCCACAACAGTATTCCCAGTCAGCTGAGCTAGTTGGGCATCCACCCTGGAGAAATTCAAATGCAGAGCGCCCACAGCCACCAGCATGTGTTTCTATTGCTGGTGCACATCCACACATGCCTCAGTGCACATAGCAAAATTTATTCTTCACATGGATGGAAAAATTAGAGGGAACTTTTCTCCACACTACAAAATATTATCAGAAATAATTAAAACTAAATTCTAATGGGCAAGCAAATAAACTAAGTACAATTTGGGGAGACTTACTCTTAACTCACATAGAACCTGCCCATGTGAAGCAAGTTACCAAGGCCCAAGTCCACAAAAATATGTAGACACTTAAATCCCATTGATTTCAATGGACCATGAAAGCACTAAGCACCTTGCAAGATCAAGGCCTCTTTGCAATTCACAAACATTCAGTCATTCACAATAGGTCTCCCAGCCATTAGTGTGAATTAACAGTGTGTGATTTTTATTTATTATTGGCATTGTGGGAGCCCCAAAGATTCCTATCAGAATTAGGCCTCAAGTATGCCAGATGCTGAACCAACGTTTAGAAAGATGTAGTCTCTACCCAAAGAGCTCACATTGAATGGTGTCTTTGTGATCTCAACGTGTTACTCTCCGTAATGACCCATGCTGGTTTGGAATCACTTGAGCACTTTATTATTGTGATCTGCTCTACATAGACGATAATTCTTTTTCCAGGCATGTAGCTTTCATTTATGGAAACCTAAAATCATTTACATATTGCCTCATGGAAACAGCTTGGTTCTCAACCATGACTGCATTTATTCCACTCCAAAGCAGATGTGCAACGTGAGATGACAGAGCAGAGACAAGGGACCACCCAACAGATGTTTCTACAAGCCCAGCATTTATCTTGGATTCATTAAAATAATCCGCTGAATCCCAGCAGTGACTGCTACAAACTGTCACTGATTTCCATGTTTTGCCAGCTTTCTGGCACGGAACATGTTATTGTACAACATATGGAGAAATTAAAAGGATTTTATCTGGTTGAAATAATATTTGAAAAGGGCATTTCCTTGCCTGTGTGTTCTAAATAATAACTTTGGATGTTAAAACTAACAGAACATTTTAAAATCCAATTTCACTGTTTATGCTTTTTGTGTATTTTTGGATTTCTCACAGAATAGTCAGTTTCATATTTGTATACAGTCCGTTACTAGTCAAGTTCACTTTCGGGTTCTCTAGCATCTCTGCATGAAGCAGGATTGTCTAGTAGTTCGGGCACTAGCCAAGGATTTGAGATTGCATCTACACAGACTAAAAGCCTCACAGCCCGGCTGCTGGCCTTGTTTAGTTGACTCAGGCTCACCAATTTCTGTGTAAATCAGAGGTTTTCAAACTGTGGGTGCTTCCCCGGGGGAATGAGGAACGTTCTGGGGCAGGGAGGGAAACAGCAATACCAAGTGGCTTGTGCCATCCTTTCACAGCAGGGCTCAGGCTAGATCCCACAGCCAGCAGGGAGGGAGCCCCAACTCCACTCCTGACCCACCTCAGGAGGGACAATCTCAACATGAGCCATTGCTGTGCCAATTTCTGTTCCCAGCAGCCTCTATGCCCAGCACTGACTCTACCCTGAGGGACTGGTCGCATGTACCCATTCATGGGCAGCAGGTGAAGCTTCTCCTGGGGGGAGCTAGCTTCCCGTCCCATCTCTTCTGCCCACAGGCCTGCCCATACCCATAGCTGCTCCACCCCCTTCTCCCTATCAGCCCCCTCCCCACCACATACTGAAGTAGGGCCTGATTATTTAAACCTAGACTAACCCAGGTAAAACCAGGAACCAAGAGCTTTTGGAATCAGCTTTTAAAAATTGTGAGGTTTTAAGGCAGGGGTGGGGAGATTAAGGGCCTAGGGATGGATGCAGCCCCCGGCTTACCTGGATCCAGCCCCTGAGGTTTGGGGCTCCCCCAACACTGGGGAGCCTGCGGTGATGCCCCCTTCCACGGGGCTTAAGCACACAAAATCTACTAGCCTGCCTACCCCCACCCTCCCAGACTCTGGTGTGCGAGGGCAATGTCTTTCTCCTTCTCACTTGGGGACCACATCAAACAGGGTTTGTTTTTTTAACTTCTCACTTGTGTGTGGCCCTCGACTGATTTTTCTATGGATCAGCTGCCCCTGACCAAAAAAGGTCTCCCACCCCTGTTTTAAGGCTTTGTTCACAGGGCAGGGAACACATTTTGTTATATGCTTAGGCTATGTCTAGACTGGCATGATTTTCCACAAATGTTTTTAACGGAAAAGTTTTCTGTTAAAAGCATTTGCGCAAAAGCACATCTAGATTGGCACAGACGCTTTTCCGCAAAAGCACTTTTTGCGGAAAAGCGTCTGTGCCAATCTAGATGTGCTTTTGCGCAAAAAAGCCCCAATCGCCATTTTCGCGATCGGGCAAAAGTCCCTTTATGCAAAAGCTTTTGCGCAAAAGGGCCAGTGTAGACAGCTCTGATTTGTTTTGCGCAAAAAAGCCCCGAACGGGAGCAGCATAGCATTTCCGCAAGAAGCACTGATTTCAGACAGTAGGAAGTCAGTGTTCTTGCAGAAATTCAAGCGGCCAGTGTAGACAGCTGGCAAGTTTTTCCGCAAAAGCAAATGCTTTTGCAGAAAAACTTGCCAGTCTAGACGCAGCCATAGAGAGAAAAATAATTCTCTCTGTTGTGGCTTCCTGAAGGCTGGCAAACTGCTCCACTCTCTGAGTGGGATTTTACATTTGCCATGGCACTGTGCAAGGAATAAAAAGCCCTTCAGAAATCTACATGTGCATGCTCATCAGAAATGGTATAGAACATCTGGCTACTAGATCTGCACAGCCCTCACTGCAGGTCACTTCGATATTAACCCATTTACCTCAGGAGATTAATTTTCCCACCAATATAGAGGAATCAAAATAGCTATTTACAGCATGAATAAGCCATGAATGAACAAACATAGTTTATCTGTTCCACTGCTGAATTAAGGAACAAGCACAATAATCTATCAGGGATCTGGTGAGGTATATGAAACTATAGAAACACATGATACAACTGGAAACAACTACTATTAAGGTGCCTAAAGCCACAAACCTACTTTTATAGGTTGAATCCCTCTAGTCTGACGCTCTCGGGACCTAACCAGTGCCGAACCAGAACATTTGCCAAATCAAGGGAGGTCAATATTGTAGCGAGTGAGGTGAATAAATGGAACAGCACTTGAAATGCTGCTTAATAAAGTATAACTGTTCTGACACACTGGCTGTGTCTACATTGGCACCCCTTTCCGGAAAAGGGATGCTAATGTAGACTTCGGAATTGCAAATTCCGCGGGGGATTTAAATATCCCCCGCGGCATTTGCATTTACATGGCTGCCACTTTTTTCCAGCTTGGGGATAAGCCGGAGAAAAGCACCAGTCTAGATGTGATTCTCCGGAAAATAAGCCCTTTTCCAGAGGATCTCTTATTCCTACTTTTCCGGAAAGTGGTGCCAATGTAGACACAGCCACACTATTTAAGCCTATGCCTAGCCAAGGCTTATCAGCTCTCTTCATAACAAAGTGCTAATGTTGTTACGCCATTTTACTGAATTGGCAAAAGGAAATAAGTAGGAAAGGCATAAAACCCATGCTTACACTTAGCAGCATTACCAGCACTTCCATTACTCATGGGACTTTTAGAAGACATTTAGGGGTAAATTAGAGCTAAATAACAGCACAGAACACTGAGAGCCAGGACTGATGGCTGTAAGCAAACTTTATGAGACTACGGGAAACTTGGCCACACTCACGATAAGCAGACAACCAACTAACTAAAATCATGCCGGAGTAGAGATTTTATTACACCAGAGAGGTTCAACCTGTACTATGAGAAGACAGTTTATTAACCATATACCTTGAAGTAGTAATTTAATATAGCTATATATAATTAAATAAATGCTCCAAATGAGCATTATGTAATGACAGTGAGGCTGTAGCACTTACACAAAGATCTCTCTCAAAACAGGTGTATCCATCAATCTGCTGGATGCCTCTGAGTAGAAGCGTATATATACATGATCACACTACAACACATCACTTACTTCCCATTGCACAAAGGTTAATGCTGTCTGGAGTCAATGCTATGTCTCTGACCACACACTGTAATGTCACTCCATAGCGAAGGAAATCCAGGCAGACAGATTTTCAGGACGTGTATCAGAGTACCAAAAATTGATATTGGCTAACTCCAGAATTTTTCCTGCATGCACTCTGCAGACTGAGCTTCCAATGATAAAGTGCATTTCAAGTCAGTGAATGCATATCGATATTTAAGGCATGGTACAGATAGCAAACTCTGACAAATAGGCAGATGCAGCTTCCAGTACTTTAATATTCATTGTTAATCTAAGGGAATGTCTTTACTACCCGCCGGATTGATGGCCAACGGGCGTTGATTTATCATGTCTAGAATAGATGTGATAAATCGACCGCTGAGTGTTCTCCCATCGACTCTAGTACTCCACCAGAACGAGAAGTGTAGGTGGAGTAGACGGGAGAGCATCAGCTCTCAACTTATCACGTCATTTTCAATGCAATAAGTAGATATAAGTACATCAACTTCAGCTGCATTATTCACATAGCTGAGGTCATATAATTTAGATAGATGGCCGTGATAATATAGTCTAGGCCTGAGTTGCTATGAAACAGAACTTAAAAGTGGTCCACCCTGTAGGGGTGGGCAATGAGCAGCCCTTGGGCCAGAAGCAGTTCACCAGGATTAGCCCTTGGCAGGCTAACAGATGCTTTATTGACCTATGCCTCCACAGGTACAGTCCCTCCAGCCCCTGTTGGGCATGGTTTACCATTCCTGGCTAATGGGAGCTCTAAGTAGTGGCACAGGCAGGGCCACTGCTTCCCACAGATCCTATGGCTGGGAACTGTGGCCAACAGGAGCTGCAAGTGGCTGTACCTGTGGACATGCAGGAAACTAAAGCATCTAGTGGCCCGCCAGGGGCTAACCCTAGTGAACTGTGTCTGACCTACAGGCTGCTTATTGCCCACCCTTCATGTAGGATCTGATTTAATAAAGCACCTAAGCATGCACTCACTTTATAAGTGAGACCTAAACATGTTGCTGGAATTATCTGCCATTGTTATTTCATTGACTATTAGGAGTTAGAAAGAAAATGTGTCTTAGAAATGGTGTCCTTGGCCTCTGTTTGTCAGAGGCTGGAGAGGGATGGCAGGAGACAAATCGCTTGATCATTGTCTTCGGTTCACCCTCTCTGGGGCACCTGGTGCTGGCCACTGTCAGCAGACAGGATACTGGGTTAGAAGGACCTTTGGTCTGACCCAGTACGGCCGTTTTTATGTTCTTATGTTCTTAAGTGTTTTCTTTACTAAATTGCAAGGCATAGTAGCACAGATTATAATTGTTTGATATGTAACTGATCACTTTCTTCTTTTCATCTTTTTTATGAGCATTTAGGGAAGAAGTGGCTTAACCAATTGAGAACTGAAGATTCCTGTACATTAATAGTTTGGGTGCTCTGAGAAATGTTTGGATCCTAGGTCAACTGAAATCAGTAATTACATTCCTTCTACAAGTGCAGTGACCCTTTGGCAAGGTTGGAAGTGAAGAGTGGCAGACTCTATGTTACTAGACTAAATCATGACTTTCTAAGGCAGAATGTTCCTATTGGTCCATTGGGTTATTTTAAAAATCCTGATATACTCAGTCTTTTGTGCATTTCTGTTCAGAGAGAAACAAAATTCTTCCTGACCTCTGCAAGGCTCAGCTCATGCCATGGACCACGTCAGTTCATTACCACTATTTTACCATGTATCATTCACTAGAAGTATCATTGCTAGTTATAATATTATCCAGCTGTTTCTAAAATTCAGCTACAGAATTTAACTTTATGGCCATTTTACTGTAACAAGTCTTTACCATATGTTCTGCCCCTTAATTATGCATGCCACAAAAGCATATGTTATAATGACATAAATACAAAGCAAGATGAAAGTAATGGAAATGCCTGTGTGTTCTTTTCACAATGCAGCTGCATTTGTGATGTTTTTCTCATCTGCCAAGCATACCTCATACAGGAAAAATGATCCGCCAACGTAGTAGAATATCCTAATACAGTGAATGTTTTCCATCATGAACATTGATGGATATCGGGAATGATTAAGTCTCCATTCCCACAGGTGCTGAGAGACTTAATTCATTTGATGTCCATATACCACATTGAATCTTGGGCTGTAAAATGCTTAGAGCTGCAACATTCACTAGATACTTCATTGTTTTTATTAAAGACTAGGAATGTTAGATAGCAGTTAGAGCAGGTGGCTGTTAGCTAGGACACTGTGTGTCCTGTTGTGACAATAACTCACTGTGTGACACTAGGTAAGTCCCTTAGCCCTTCTTTAAAGTGTTTGTCAGATTATTTCTCTAGCTTTCTGAGATGCCCTGAGAATAAATTAATGGTTGAGATATAACTCAGAACAAAGATATTTTATCACTAGTAAATACTATTACTTATTATATTTAAATTTTCAGTCTATCATACAAACTATATAGATGTTTGAAGTAATGGGAAGTGGTGTCATACATACAAATTTGGGTGTGCTTAATGTAGCGGCATGAAAGGAAAGATACCAGGTTTTTTTCTGACCTTTCCCAAGCCAAGTACTATTTAAAGTGAGCCCTCTGCTATATATTATCTATTTCCTGTATGAATGAATGGGTCTTTTTTGTGTGTGGTGGTTCAAAGCCAGTGTGTCCGTTTCTGCTGAAGCACCCAGAGGTTCACTTAAAACCACATATTCAGCTCTTGTTAATGTCACAAATGACGTACCAGAGAAAGTGTATTTTGTCCTGAAGAAATACAGGACTTCCACTGCTTGCGATTCTGAGCTTGCTTCTGAAGACTTGCTTTAAAAAAAAAAAAAGTTGTTGACATTAGAGGAAAAACCAGGTTTCCTGTTTGAACTTTGACAGGTACTGGAAGATATGAGTAACGTCAAATCTTGGTCTGCTCTAAAGGCAGTCTGTGGTCAGGGGGTTCTCACATTTGTTGTGTAGAAGAGCTTTGAATTGTTTGCAGGTACCTCGTAGAAGAAACTCAGAGATTCTTATCAAGATGTAGGGCTTGTTATGAAATATGTGCGTTTGTGAACAGGCTTGAAGAGATCAAAACGGCTCCAGATGACATGCCTCTCATGCTGTAAAATGTGGTAGATGCTCCCGAGATACCTCTGAAAACATCACATGTCACAGTGTTGTCAAGTGCACACACTGGCTACCTTTCTTTCCATCTCACATTGCATGGCAGCAAAAGGACCTTTGTACTTTTCCAGGCCAGTTGGTTTATTTTTGTCAGAGTTTGAATAAAAAATTTATCTCTTGCCAACAAAGCACCCCAGCAGGTGACTTGGGCTAGGTCTACACAGCAGTGTTATTTCAGAATAACTGACATTATTCCGAAATAACAAAGAGAGCGTCTACACAGGAAGCCATTATTTTGAAATAATGGCGAGCAGGAAGGACTTCTTATTCCAACTCTTATCATCCTTATTTCACAAGGAGTAAGGGAAGTCAAAGGATGGATGTTCTTTCTTCGACTTCCTGCTGTGTAGACAAAAGTCAATTTAAGCTTATTTCAACTTTAGCCCTGCGATGTAGTCATGCCCCTGTGAAGTAAACTGAAGCCTGAAGACGATTTAATATGAATTCTCTCTTTGGTTGGAGCTGAAAGTGAAGCATTCCAGAACTCCTGAAAATGAGGGGTTGGACTAAGACTGGCAGATGGCAAATCTAGGAACATATAAGTTCCCCCAGACAACACTGCCAATGCCAGTTAATCAAGCCCTACAACACAGCCTTCTGTCCAAGTCTTGGCTTCCCACGAGCAGAGGATGCCAATCCTGTCAAGTTCTGACATTGTTCATCTGCTTCTCTGTAAGAGGATACCTACAAGCTCACGGTCACTTAGGACGTGATGCAAACATCACTGAAGTCAAAGGGAGAGTCTGAGGAGCAGTCCCTTGTTGAACAAGTCTCCAAGGCTTGTTCACTCTACACGAAAGATCAAATTAGTGAGTCTAAGAGGATGCCTTTGTCGGCTCTGGTAGTCCTGCTCCTCATGAGGAGTAAGGGAAGTTGAAGGGAGTGTTTGCTCCCATCAACCTCCCACTGTGTGGTTGGAGCAAAAACACAATTTACAGTAAGTCGACTCCAGCTACGTAATTAAAGTAGCTGGAGTTGGATATCTTAAGTCGACCTTCCCCTTTACTGTAGACCAGGCCCAAAAGTAAAAGGCAAAACTGTTAATCTAAGATGCCCCCGAGACCTCACAGTAGAATCTCCTAATTGCCATCACTTACTTCAGCTTTTACATACTTTGAACTCTTATTCTATTTGCCCACCCCTCATGCAGCATTATAGCATTTTCGTATATACAAGAGTCCCAAGCTTCAATTTTCTACACACTCTAATGCAAACCATGTTTTCAAATATTCGACTAAGGAAAAGGCCTCCCAGAGCTCTTCTAAATCTCAGTCCTACTGTGGGACGTGTTTAGTTAGTGTTTTCTTATTACAACTTAATCTTTGAATATTTTAGTATGAAATGTTTCTTATTGTAAGGTGGCATTAATTGAGGCAAAGCTCTGCACTGCAGTCCTGCAGATCTCTTAACCACACGCTGGACTCTGTCGTATCCTGTGCTTATTCCACACACAGAAATTACGATGTCTGTGCTGCACCAAGAATCAATGCAGAAGCAGCATTTACCCATCAAGGAGAATTCTCCCTTGGACTAGATTCATAAACAATCATCTCTGTGAATACATTTATGCAAAATAGACCTCAGGGTATTTTGTGAATGTTCTTACTCTTTTATGGGTCCTACCTGTTAATGAATGAGTATGCAGGTGCCGTCAATTTCACTGAAATTGAAAGTGCTCGGCATTTCAGAGAGTCAGGTCGTAGGTGAATTCTCTGGCCAGCATCAATGCACCTGGATGTGATTATGTAAGTGACTGTACATGGTAGTCCCCTGAAACATACTGGACTGACGAGATGGCAGAGGTTAACTGATTTTTTAAAATCCTTTGCTAATCTGGAACTGTGGCCCCTTCCGCACTAACAATGTGCTGAATTTCAAGATGCAGCCTGAAACACGGGAGCACCTCAGCTGTTTTACAGTTAGAGAGAAAGTGTAAAACAAATAATAATAAAATAATAATAAAATGACAATAATAACATAGTCTGTTTAAATTTGTAAATATTTTGCTTTGGCTGTTCACATGCCCCTTTTATGTTTGTTTTCCATGAACATTAGTGTGTGACAGTTCTACCAGCATGAATGATAACAGAAAGCTGAATTTAATCTCACATGCTAGAACAGACGTGGAAAGCACGCAGACCCCTCAAACACAGAAGAGAAACAAGACTACCTGATTTTAGCAAACCGCAAGGTTAAATTAAATTTGAGACTTTACAGTGATTTCAAGCAACCGATAAATCTAAAAATAATCACAATCTGAGAGTTTTAAACAGAAGAAAAAACTGCAAATCATTAGATTATGAATTATGCATTGTGAATTAGTCGCTCCCTTCTAATTATAACACAACGAGATTGAATCAAAAGCACATTAAAAAATCATAACCTTTCAAAATATGAAATGGAAAAGAAAAAAGGAAGAGTTGTTCTGATGTGACCTATTTTACAAAAAAGCAAATTAGTGATTTTCATGATTTGCTCTTGTAAATTAAGTGAAAAAATATTAATTACCCTTAAACAGATTAGATTTTTACAACTGGATTCTAATAAAAATAATAAAAATTCTCAGTACAGACATCAGGTAAACCCAGTAGGATTATGACTAGAAATAATGAATACTAAATGATACTACAGTGAGGAATAACTCATGCTCAGTTTATCTACAGCGATAAATCATCACAAAATCTTTGGGTCCTGCAAAAAGACACTTTTTAAAAGTAAATCTTTTTTATTTAAAAAAAAATGCCATCCCTAGCAAAACAGTTGAAAATAACTCATTAATGTTTAGTACTCCTTTGATTCCTTAATTATTCATGTGTAACTGTCCATTAAATTTAAAGTAGCCTACACTGCTTTGCTATTACAACTATATTGATTTTGTTTTGTTTTGTTTTTTGCCAGAATGTGTTAACATAAAATAGGGCCAGGTGTATTCACTCTTTGTAGATTTTGAATACTCAGGGACAATCAGACTGAGGATCAAACAACCAGGAGATGTGAACAAGTCTGATTAACACTGACACTCATCCACTTTAAACATTATCACTACTAGCACTCAGTTGTTTCTATTGACTTATTTTCACAAATCACAATTTAAAACAGTCATGCTTTCATTAATGAAGAAACATGTGTCAGTATTTTTGATTATCTAAACTTTTAAAGTATTGCTAGAAAATATTTCCATGCTTGCTTAAATTTAAAAAATGTAAAGGAATATTTCTGTCAGAAGTTTTGCAAAAAATATTTAAATAAGACTTTTCATTTTAACTTGCATCGCATTTTGGTATGGAGAAAGTTCAGAAGAGGCAAGAAAACCATGTTCTCCCAAGAAAATCTTGAATGTATTATATCCATAGTATTTTTCATAATATACATAATTTTGCAGATCTACTTTTACAAAGCCCACCACGATGCAACTTCAGTCCTACCAATAAACTTGACATAAATTTAATTTTTAAACAGCAATATTGCCTGATTTCAAGGTCAATATATTATCAAACAACAGATTGAGAATCATTATAATGTGGTTGCTTATTTAATGAAACCTGTTTTTTAACAAAGGAGATGATTCTCAAAGTATTTAATTTTTTTCAGTTCTATATATTGAGAATCTCTATTCACAAACATGTAAGCAAACTACAAAAAAGAACTGTTGGTAAGTTTCTGTAAGTTTCAAAAGATAGCAGGATATACAAGCTGTTTTATGTTGCTATGTATAGCTATCTACTGGCAAGCGTACAGTGGAACAAAGATAGACATCTAGCTGTATTTTTACCTGCAGTAGATGTGTTTGCATGGAGATAGATTCATAATTAGATAAGTAGACAATGGAAACTTTTAAATTTGTAGCTTTGGTGTGCATCAAATATATATGTAGCACCTTTATCTTGAGTGAGAAATTCTCACGCCGCAATAGAAATAGACATAAATTTATTAACTAAAATGCATCTAATTACTGCTACTGCAAATTCTTCATTGCATATATCAGGTTATATTTCTTTGAGGTTTGTTTTGTTGGATTCATTACTTGCAGTACAACTGAATTTATAAAAACAGAGGTGAAATAAATATTTTAAATTAAAACTTTTCTTTGCATCAAGAGCTGGATTGTTTAACAGATTAGTCATTTCTGAATTAGCAAATGAAATGATTGTAAGAAAGTATAAAAAGAAAAAAAAAGAAAAAAGAAAGATCTTTGAAAAGTATGAAACCTTGAAAAATGTCACTTAAGTCTCTTTTTTTTTAAAGTAGCCAATCCTTTAAAATGTGTTTGTTTGGGGATTTTTTTTTTTTCGTAATTGATCATTACATTTTGTTCACACTAAGCATTAAACCCTATGTTACCAAATGGGATATTCCTGAAGCACGCCTGCATCCCATACTCCGTTATTTTTCATTAATAAAATCAAGACCACCGATTTATTAAACAATGGAAAATGCTCTTGTGGACAATTTATCTAGGTCAACACAAAGGAGAGCAGAATCCAAACTCTTTCAAATCAGGGAAAATGAAGATCTAATAGATGACACAAAACACACACAATTGTTTATTTAGTTTTTTATCTCCCTCTATTTTTTATTAACTTACTGCTGTAGATCATTCTCAGGATACTTAGGTTTGTCAAGAGCCTGACCAATTGCTACTACTGACTCCCCTATGTTAATGTAATGTAAAGCAGCGGTGAGCAATAAAATGGAGGTGGTTCATCAGGATTAGCCTCTGGCAAGTTGCTGCCACTTTATTTCCCTGCCCCTCCATGGGTACAGGTGCTTATAACTCACGTTGGTCGCAGATCGCTGTTCCAAGCCAATGGAAGTTGCAGGAAATGGCACGGACTGGGACACTACTTCCCGCAGCTCCTATTGGCCAGGAACAGTAATCCGCACTAACAGAAGCTGCAAGAGCTCGAATCAGTGGAGGTTCAGGTAAATACAGTGGTGGCAGCCCGCTGAGGATAACCCTGGCAAACCACATCCAGCCTGCAGGCCGATATTTGCCCACCACTGATGTAAAGCCAGAAAAATTATTAAGACCCTGGAGAGGCAGATTCTCAGCTATTATAAATTGTTTCAGCTCCACTGTCTTCAACTGAGCTATGAAAATACACAAACGTTGAAGATCTGACTCAGACAGTGTGAGCCAAAGAGCAATAAAATCAATAAGGGTATGTCTACACTACAAAGTTAATTCGAACTAACGGACGTTAGTTCGAATTAACTTTCATAGGCGCTACACTAGCGCTCCACTAGTTCGAACTTAATTTGAACTAGCGGAGCGCTTAGTTCGAACTAGGTAAAACTCATTGCACGAGGACTAAGCCTAGTTCGAACTTACTAGTTCGAATTAAGGGCTGTGTAGCCCCTTAATTCGAACTAGTGGGAGGCTAGCCCTCCCCTGCTTTCCCTGGTGGCCACTCTGGGCACCACCAGGGAAACTCGTATGCCCCCCCTCCCGGCCCCGGAGCCCTTAAAGGGGCACGGGCTGGCTACTGTGCCGGTGCCAGGTGCAAGCCTGCCAGCACCCAGCCAGCAGACCCTGCACCTGGCACGCCATGAGCCAGCCACCCGATGCCCCCCAGCCCTCCGCCTCTTCCCGGGACCAGGCTGGCGGCTCTCGGGAGCCTGGCCAGGACCGCAAGAGGCGGGCACCCGCCTGGTCTAGTGCAGACATCGTGGACCTCATCCACGAACTCCGCACTAGGCACAGGAAAGTGGCCATCTAGGACAGGAGAGCGGCCAGCCTGGCCACCCAGGAGCAGGTTTGCATGAAAAACAAAGTGGTCCACTGAGACCCCCGACCCTGAGCGTAGAATGGCCGTACTGGGTCAGACCAAAGGTCCATCTCACCCAGTAGCCTGTCTGCCAACAGCAGCCATCCATAGGTACCCTGGAGGGCATGGACCGACGACAGTGACCAAGCCATTTGTCTCGTACCATCCCTCTCCAGCCTTCCACAAACTTTGGGCAGGGACACCACTCCTACCCCCTGGCTAATACCACTCCATGGACCCAACCTCCATGACTTTATCTCACTTCTCTTTAAACTCTGTTCTAGTTCTAGCCTTCACAGCCTCCTGCAGCAAGGAGTTCCACAGGTTGACTATTTGTTTTGTGAAGAACAACTTTCTGTTACTAGTTTGAAGCCTGCTACCCATTCCTTTCCTTTGGTGTCCTCTAGTCCTTCTATTATGGGAACTAATGGAGAACTTTTCTTTATGCACCCTCTCCATACCACTCTTGCTTTTATAGACCTCTATCATATCCCCCCTCTGTCTCCTCTTCTCTAAGCTGAAAAGTCCCAGTCTCTTTAGCCTCTCTTCATATGGGACCTGTTCCAAACCCCTGATCATTTTAGTTGCCCTCCCCTCTCCCAGCCTCTCTCTTCCCCTCCCCCACCTCTTTTTCCCAATCTCCCCCAGTTTTGTTCAATAAAGAGAGATTCTATTTTTGAACACATGTTTTCTTTATTTTGTACATCAGGAAGGGGGGTTAGGAAAGGGTAAGTGGAAGGAGGTGAGGGAGGAATGGGGTATGAGCCCCCGATGGGGAGGACTGGGCTGGCTCTGCGGGCTTCTCGGGGTGGAAGTTCTCCTGCAGCCCCCCAATTGCCCCCTTTCCCCCAGATGGCAGCCTGTGGCAAGTGCAGCTGGGGTGATGACTGAGTGCTGTGATGTTCCGCGTGTGGGCACTCAGGGCACTCCAAGCCAGGACTGCTTGCAAGCGGGGAACCCTGAGAACTGTCTGTCCGGGGTGGGGGTCGGGTCCCTTTAAGCACAGCCCTCAGCTAGCCTGAGACAGCAGCTCCACGCTCTAAGTCTTAATCTGATGCCCTGCCGGCACTGTTTCCGGCCATCCTTAACCTCTGTTCAGGGTCCACTCTGTGTGGACATGCTAGTTCGAATTAGCAAAATGCTAATTCGAACTAGTTTTTAAGTCAAGATGCTCTAGTTCGAATTAGCTTAGTTCGAATTAACTAATTCGAACTAAGTTAGTTCGAATTAGCGCTGTAGTGTAGACATACCCTGAGAGACCTTCCACTAACTCCAAAGAGGTTTATATCAGGTCCCTGTACTATCTGTCTGTGAGTCTGTTTGTCCAAGAACTCCTAAATGGTAAGAGTTAGGACCACTAATTTTGGTATGCAGCTTCCTCTTATCATAACATAAAGAAAGGTCAGGGTTTGGTTGTGCGAGGAAAATGGGAAGTGCCTGGAATGGGGTTGCTTCTCATTAAACCAAACAGAAAAGAGACAGAATCACAAGGCAGATGAAAGAGGCTGGCAAGGGGTGTTTCCTCCCACCCCCCATCTGGGATTACCTCAACCCGGAGCCTCCCACCCCCCAGGTGTGCTTAAGGGCTGGGGGAGGCTGAAGCTCCCCCTACCGATTCATACAGGAACATTGCTGGCTGTTCCCGTTCCCCAGGGATCAAGGGGAAAGTGCACAATATACTGTATTCCTCACTCTGGCTGGGAAGCACAGGGAGCATACAAACCTGGGCCTACCCCCGATGGGGGACATTCATCCCTCCCCCGGCTGTGCCCACTGGAGCTAACGTAGTCATGGAGAGGTGCTTCTGACCTGTCCCCGAAGTGCTGTGGTAAGAGGGGTGAAATAGTCCTCTTTCCATGGGGCAGCCTACATACTGAACGCTTCATCCCCAGTCCCACCCCAGAGCAATGATTAAAATGAAGCATGTACATTTTCATTTTGTTTTAAAAAAAACAAAAATTAATTGAGTTAAGGACCCAAGCAACACTAGGTAAATCTTCTGGTCTATATATTTTAGAGAGTATGTTTCTTTAAACAAGGACTCCTCCTAAACGGTAAGAGTTAAGACCAAATTTGATATGCAGTTTCCTTTTATCATAACTTAAAGCAATGTAAGGGTTTGGTTGTGCCAGGAAAATGAGATGTTCCAGGAATGGGATTGCTTCTATTAAAATCAAACAGAAATGAGACAGAATCACCAAAGGATATACAGTCCTCACAATTGACATACCTGAGTGAATGTTAAAAGAGACTGAACCAAGATGAGCCAGAAAAATTGGATGATCCTGGAATAGAATTGCTTCTCAATAAACCTTACAGAAAAGAGATAACACTGAGAAATTTGGAGTAGTGCTCTGTTTTAGCACTAAATCAATGTTTAAGGTTTGAAAATGAAAAGAAAAGATTATTGGAAACCAAACTGACTATAGCTCTTTTCTATTAAAAGACAGTAAATGATAGGAGTTTATAGGGATGAAGAAACAGAATACAGAATTCTTGATGGAATTCCTGAATTACACACCCAAGCAACACCAGGTAAAACTACTAGTTAAAAATAAAGAGCCAACCAAATTTCTCCAGTAATCAGTCATTTTTTTCCCCACAAACTGAAAGCAACCTGTTTATTTTATATTAATCTTTTTTTCCTACTCTTGCAGAACTTTCTGACAGGAAAGATATAAAACAGAAATATTTAAGAGAATATTCATTAATTTGTAATAGCTACAACACTGGATGTTTCAAAATTCAGGCTCTTTCTGAGAATCACAAGTGTTAAATGTTCGTTCCAATGGTTATGTAATGCCAAAGAGGAAATTTCTTTGCAAATAAACTTAAAAAATAATGAAAAATAAATAAATACAATAAAATCCAGATGATGACTCTGACTAATGCCAAAGGTAGCACCTTTTTAAAGGGGTCTGGCAGTGCCAAATCTTTTTTTCACCCCGCACAGTGGTTTCTGTTTTGACTGTACATCACTTTTTGAGTATAAATATTTACATAAAACAAAGCTCCGACAGCAAAGGTGTCTATATAAACACAAAGTCAACATGGCATTGACTAGAACCTCCGTGACTGCTCCCCACATACAAGTGGACTGAATGATAACCGACTACTCCACTCTCTAGTAAACTTTTGGCAGACAAGCAGTCCCACACAAGCCCTCCTTGTGCCAGCATGTCACTGGATCCGTTAGAAAGGAAGAAGAAAAAATAAGATTCCTAGTATGTTGGAAACCATTGTGCAAATAAATGGAGCCCCAAATATTGCAAACCTGTGCAATCTATCTATTGGCTGGTGCAAAAGAGTTTGTGATGAGGATAGTCCAAAAGTAGCTTGCAACGTGCATATCCTGTGGCATCACACCACCATTCGATTAATAGGATCCTAGAAGCCAAGAACGGGAAGGGTCCTTGAGAGGTCATCAAGTCCAGACCCCTGCCCTCACAGCAGAACCAAGCACTGTCTAGATCATGGGTTCCCAAACTTGAGGGCATGCCCCCGTAGGGGGGCATGAAGAAATTCTGGGGAGGGGGGCACGAGGCAACCCATCTTCCCCCTTCCATCAAGTTTTGCTGCCCCGCTCAGTTCCTTTTTTTTTTTCTCATCAAGTTTTGCTGCTTTTTTTTGGCGGGGGGGGGGGGGGCGTGAGGGTTTTTTCAAAAATCAAGAAGGGGGACGTGATGCCGAAAAGTTTGGGAACCACTGGAGATCATCCCTGATGGAAGTCTACCTAACCTGCTCTTAAATATCTCCAATAATGGAGATTCCACAACCTCCCTAGGCAATTTATTCCAGTGTTTAACCACCCTAACAGTTAGGAAGCTTTTTCCCAATGTACAACCTAAATCTCCCTTGATGCTAAGCCCATTTCTTCTTGTCCTATCATCAGAAGCCGAGGAGAACAATTGTTCTCCCTCCTCCTTGTAACTCCCTTTTATGTACTTGAAAACCGCTATTATGTCCCCGCTCAGTCTTCTCCTTTCCAAATTAAACAAATCCAGTTCTTTCAGACTTCCCTCATACCACGTCTTCCAGATGTTTAATCATTTTTGTTGCTCTTCTCTGAACCCTCTCCAATTCCTCCACATCTTTCTTGAAATGTAGTGCCCAGAACTGGACACAATACTCCAACTGAAGCCTAATCAGCGAAGAGCAGAGTAGAAGAATGACTTCCCGTGTCTTGCTCACAACACTCCCGTGAATGCATTTCAGAATCATGGAGGGACTACTCCAGAAAATCCAGAGAGGTAGCAGCAGTAGCAGCAGCAGCAGCAGCTTTGAGGCATACAGGCTGAGGTGGATGGTGGATTTCTCTTCCATAGCATCTTCGGATCCTACCAGAGGTGACAGTAAGCCACCATGGGCGGATATGGCATACTGGTAAGAAGTGACTGAAGCCATGCAAGTAAGGCAATGCGGTACACCATACCAGTAAGCTATTTTTAGCTGGTACAGTGCGCCAGAAAGACACCTCACTTCTCCACAAAGCTGACTCTCAGAAGAACAGGGCTGGAGGAGAGGGATGGAGACAGTACAACAGCCAGAGGAGCTGCCAGTCTTTTGCTCCTTTCCCCATCAGCTGCTGCCTTTCCCAGCAGGAAAAGGAGCATAACCCCCAGGCCTATCCTCCAGCAGGACTGCTGTTGTATGGAGCCAAAGGAAATGCAGCTCCTGGGAAGCATAGAGGGCAGGGAGGGACAGCTAGGAAAAGAGCAGACTCCCAGCAGTTCTTCTGGTTGTTGTACTGCCCCTAACACCCTGCCCCTGGAACTAATATGGTATGGAGAGAGGAGTGGCAGAGCATGGGGTCCCATGGAATCTTGTGGAGGGTCACATGGAGAAGTCACATGACCCCCATACATACCAGAAAGAAATTAATTTTACTTTTGCCACTGGATCCAACCCTTCTTCTGCCCAGAGTTTTAGTTTCACAATCAGTAGAGCAGGGAAACATTGTTTCCCGACAGTCCCTCATGGGTGTGGTGAAGCCTAATTAATGACATTGTAAAGTGCTTTCTGATCCTCAGATGAAACACATGGGTATAGTTATTGTTTTACACGTGTATGCCATTAACATTAATGGCCTTTCGTTGAAGTTTGTCCCTTTCCATAGCAAACAAGTGAATGCCATGTGAACCAAATCCTGAAATCCCATCTTCCAATTTCCTCATCCAGGCTCTTGTTAAATGTACTGATGCCAGTAAAAGAAAAGCAAGATATCCCAGATCCTATCATTATAATTTTGTAGAAAAATTAAATGGGATTAAAATGTATTGATTTAGGTAAGTACCCAATCACACAGATTCTTCCAACTGAAGTACTCAAATGACAATGATATAATAGCATAAGGAAAATACTATTTATGCCAAGTGCAATACAAACTCCTCATGGGAGCTGAGCGACTGAATGTTTTAAAGGGGTTCTGCTTATTCAGCACTCAATGCATTAAGACCAGAACTACTCCTATAATTTAATACAGATTTCAAAAGCTCTAGAGCTGCACATTGGCTCTTTAAAAAAGCCTTGCAAAAATTCTGTTTGCACACTAGGGTTGAATTTTGGGTTTCCCTGTTTGTTTGTGGGGGTTTTGGGGTGGAAATAAAATAGCATTTGGCAGTAGGGGGGTTTGCTTACCATTATCATCTTCATGGTGGAGGAGAGGGGAGACTGAGCTGGGACTACCCACATTTCTGTGATGATTTTGAAAGTCTATTTTGAAGCTGTCGTATTCCTTGAGCATTTAAGATAGCTTCCTGATTGAGGGCCAAATCCTATATTCCTGGCATCCCTCCAATGTCTCCTGCCTCAATGGAAGAGGTGCGAGTGCAAGGAATAGTGAATCCAATCCTTTGTTTGCGCATAAAGCACTTACTGTATTTTATAACACGATGGTTCACCTGTTGCAAAACTTGGTAAAATTAATTGGGTGTGAAATTTACTCCAAGAAGCAATCAGCCTATGACCTTCCACTTAAATCCCAGTGAAGCTTTTGTGTGGCCTTGAAGTGATGTACTTGTCTTGTGATGGCCCCTTGCTTTGCTTTATTGTTAAACTCAAATTTGTGATATGAAATAAAATGGATGAATAAGTATTCTTTCCTCTTCTAAGCCAGGGGCTTCTCCTAGGGTGAAGTGTCTCTGTTCACTTCAGTTATAAAGTCTGCGCTGTCTTTCATATCCCTAGGGGTCTCTATGGAAGTATGTTTCTTTCCATTTTTAATGATGACATTATTTTTTTTAATACAACCTATCATACATCTGCTAAATGTCAGAAAATCACAAATTATGTGTCAAATCATCCAGGCTATTTCACTAGGATTGCCAGGGGACTGGTTTTCAACTGGAATACCTGGTCAAAAAGCAATTCTGGTGGCTCAGGACAGATCAGATGCTGAAAGTCTGATCGGTGTGGCAGAGCTAAGGTGGACTAGTCTCTACCTGGCGAGGCTTTGCACTGTACCCAAGAAGCAGCCAGCAGGTTTGGCTATGAGGCAGGGGTACATATTGCCCCCACCCTGAGCACTGGCTGTGCGTTCCCATTGGCTGGGAAACACAGCCAATGGGAGCTGCTGGGGCAGTTCCTGCAGGCAATACTGTGCAGGAGGCCTCCTGATCATCCAGCCTAGGAGCCAGAGCTGCTAAACGCTTCTGGGGCACATTGTAGAGCCTGCCTTAGCTCCACTGCACCACTGACTGGGAGCTGCCCAAAGTAAGACCATGTCCCAACCCTGAGTCCCAACCCATTGCCTCACTCCTGAGGCCCCCCACCCCGCACTCCAAATCCTTAATTTCCAGCCCCACCCCACAGCTGAGACCCCACCCCTTGCCTCAGCCCACAGTCCCCTCCCACACTCTGAATCTCTCACCTCAGCTCCCACCTCGGAGCCCTCATCCCCAGCTGAAGTCTTCACCCCCTCACACATCCCAATACCTTACCCCAGCGCAATGAAAAGGAGGGAGGGAGGTGGCAAGTAAGAGAGCCCCTGAGGGCGGGAGAGTATAGTGAGTGGGGGCAGGTTCTCAGGGAAGGGGAGGGGCAGGGCTTGGATGTTTGGTTTTGTGCAGTTAGGAAGTTGGCAACCCTGAATTTCATATGCACATTCCCAACGCTAACACTTTAATAGCTAGAAGTCCAGCACAAAAGCCGTAATGTTATCAGGTTCCCCAGAACCATCACAACCATTAGAGTGTTTCTAAATAAAGGCTATTTTTGTCCCATACAAACCTTCGACTTTCCGAACCTTTGATCTTCTTCATGGACAATTCAATAAAGGCAGAGATTAATGAAAATTTAAACAGAAGAGTCACATCACAAAGTGTGAATTGCTACAGCTCTGCCTGTGCTTCTAGTCTAAGTGCACTTATTTACTGACCTACTGCTCACATTCTGCATTGCCAGAATGCTTCCAGTTCTGTTAGAGTCAAATTCAGACTGGAGTAAAGGGTGCAAATTCCCTGGAAGCGTCAAAGCCCGACCAAATGGGTAAGGTACGTGGTATACGGGACACGTGGGATCTAAATTGCTCAAGAGCATTGGAAAGTGATGTATATTGCACCATCATGGCATTCAATGGATATAAAAAATTTCACCATCTGGTAATCAAGTACAACACCTCTCTCCACCGATGTCAGGAGTGTATTTGGTTCTCGAGGTTGTCTCATGATCACATTTTCTAAAATAGAGACAAAAGAATTATGCACAGAGAAAGTGTAAACACAAAAGTGCACTCACACTTTTTCATACAAAAAGTCTCAGCGGCATAGCCATGTTAGGCTGTAACTTGAAAAACAATAACTGACATCTTAAAGACTAACAAAAAGACATAGGATCATGAGCATTCATGGGCAAAACACACTTCATCGGATGTGCTGGAGTGGAAATAACAGGATCCAAGATATCTATAACAGCAAAAGAAGTACAGTACCTGTTAATGGTAGAACCCAATTATATGTATAAACTAGGGGTCATGTACACACAGGGGCTAGTCGGTCACTTTACTTGCCTTTTCCACGTGTGTTTTTGGCACACTCATGCCTCTGGGTTTGAAAAAATCAATGTCTTTCAACCAACGCACGCAAAAGACTCCCTGTTACTGAGACCCACATGTACTTAATGCTATTAGCTAAACCCTGCTGTCTGACTAGGTTTCATGTCTATAAATCTCCAGTCTCCTTGGGACTTCACCATTGTCATTCTGTTGCACCCAGTGGCCTCGTGAAATTTCACAGAGACGTCAGGAATAGGTCTATGATTCTCCTGCTATAAATGCACAGGCATCTACCACAGAAAATTTCTGTTGGCTTTTAGCACTAGTAACACACAATTGAGCAGTTCTAAATCCATCCAGTATAGGGCAATGTGCTAATTGGTGTATTACAATACATACTTTCCCAAGCAATGTTGTACATGGATGTGTGTGAATTTTGTAACAGCTTCTAGGAATACAGACTGTCCTGTAGCCTTTGATGACAATAATGGAAAATGGAACTGAACATGTTGTGGTGTTCTAAGTCACTTACACTTCTTTCTATTGAAACAAGCAATCAACACATATCTATTAGGGTATGTCTACAATACCACCCTAGTTCGAACTAGGGTGGTAATGTAGGCAACCGGAGTTGCAAATGAAGCCCGGGATTTGAATTTCCCCGGCTTCATTTGCATCTTGCTGGGCGCTGCCATTTTTAAATGTCCGCTAGTGCAGACTACGTGCCGCGCGGCTACACGCGGCATGGACTAGGTAGTTCAGACTAGGCTTCCTAGTCCGAACTACCGTTACTCCTCGTTTCACTCTTATTGTTGAAATCTTGCTGTGTGCATTGGGAGCGAGCAGTTTTCCTCTCTTAACTATATGTTGTTTACTTATAGATAATTTTTCATAAGGATTTATTGTTCAACTCTTTCTTTTTTCTTTCAAAGCCTGCAAACATTTAGAAGCATGTTCAGCCTGCAAATCATTTGTAATTCTATGGTGGTTTATTTTCAGAAATGAAATACCCGGTGGTCACTATATTTTATTGCTAGTACTTAGTGGTTTTACAAGTTGTTTTCTGTTCTATGTATTAGCATAATTTGTTTGCTATAAAAAGTCTCCTAAACATATATTTCTGCAATCTTCTTAGCCCATCAAACATGAAACCTAAAAGTTCTATTTAACAGACACTGGTCAAAGTTTTAGAGCAAAAAATTTACTTCTTCTAAAAACATTTTGCTTGTAGGTTCTCCCTAAGTACTTATTTTTCCACACAACAATGCAAGGTGTGTGTACACACACATACAAAAGGAGCACATCAAATTCACAATTTGACCTAAGAAACACAGAGACTCACCTGTCATAAAGGCAGAAGCCTCAAACTGGACAGAATGAACATTCTGAAATGGGAGGAACTATGCTTAAAGAAGCCAACAATACCAACTCTGGAAGCCAAATTATAGAGTGATTTTAAAATGTCACCTACATCAACTAGGGTGCATCTACACTAGCGCTATTCTGAAATAACAATGTGAACGTCTACACAGCAATTCCATTATTTTGAAATAATATAGAATGAGTCTGGTCATTTGAAGAAGTGGGCTGTGCCCACGAAAGCTCATGATACCATCTACATGTTTTGTTAGTCTATACAATGCTACCAAACCATTTGTTGTTTTTTAAGTTTATTCTGTACAGACTAACTTGGCTGCCCCTTGAAGCGACAGAAATAACAGGTGGCTTATTCCGACTTCTATAAACCTCATTCCATGAGGAATAACTTCTCTTCCGAAATAGCTATTTCAAAATAGCTGCAGTGTGGATGCTCCACTGCTGCTATTTTGAAATATCTTCTCACCAGGGCCATTTTAAGTTATTCCTCACCAGTGCCTCCTGGGGCTCTAAATCGAGATAGCACATCCACATTAGGGGAGCCTGCCTTGGATTAATTTTGAGGCTTCCCTGTGGTGTGGCGCTCTATTTTGAAATAAGCTATTTAGGAATATATCTTCTGAAATAGCTTATTCCAAAATAAGCATGCAGTGTGGACGTACCCCTGGAGGTGTGACTAGGCAGCTGTAACTCTTGTTGTTGGCTAGAGATCTCACTGGTATTGGAAGCTTCTTTAAATAAAATCTCTACGATGGCAGGCAAATGTAGCCTCTTTTCCTGTATCAATCCTGCCTGCATTCCTTCCTCTAGTATTTCTCTTCAACAAACATTTAATTATGTCCAGTAACCATGGGGCAAACTCTACTACCAATCTGTGGTACAAAATGCCATTACAAGTGAGAGGAGGTAATAATGCTCTTTTAGTTCATCTCTGGTGTGTCCATTCATATACCAACAGATAAGGCAGCTTGATCCACTTGCATGCCTCCTAGCAACAGAACGGGACTTATACATGCGTAGTCAGGATAAAATAAGGCCCAGAGAATAACATACTGTTAGAAAGAGCTTATTAAAAATGCTATTGATAAATGAAAAGCAGTTCAAGCAGGGCTATTTCAATAACGAAGAGCTTCGGGGGGAATAGATGGAAGAGGAAAGATTAGAAGAACCGAATCTGTGTGTCTTTGACAAAAGGAAACAATCCATGAATATCTGAAAGATATGAACATCCCCAGAGGGGAAGGAACTGCTCAGGGTGGGATCGAGTGATAAGCAGGAGCAATTATATGAATTTCCACAAAGAGAATTTGAGACTTAACATGAGAAAAAGAGAATCACAACAGAACATTAGAAGAAAGACTAAACTAGGGGCGAGAAGGACATTTGTGGAGACGCCATCAATGGAGATGTTTAAAATAGGAGTGTAAATAGTAAAAAAGTTAACTGGTTAAACAAAATAATTGTAATCGTTTAACCAGTTATCCATGCAGGGTTGGTGGGCCTCAGCAGCAAAGGGTCCTGCCGGCCAGCCCGCTGAGAGTGAAGGGGCCTCTCTTGCCAGCCCACCTCTCCAGTTAAATGGTTTCCAGGTAAGCATGCCGGTAAGGCTAATGCTTACCAGATAACCATTTAACCTTTTACATCCCTAGTTTAAAAGAAAGCAAGATAAAGCACTAATAAATATTTGGTAGGAAGATCTTTTGTGGCTTTGGTGGATAGTCTAGGTGACCTAAATCTTTTCCAGTTCCAATATCTCTAATTCTATTTATATCTTACTAGAAGATTTACCCAAGATGTTGCTTGGGTCCTTAATTAATTTTTGTTTTTTTGGGAAATAAAATGAAAATGTAGATGCTTCACGTAAATCATTGCTCTGGGGTGGGGCTGGGATGAGGGGTTCACTATACAGGCTGCCCTGGGGAGAGAGGACTATCCCAACCCTCTCTCCCCACAACAGGTTGGGGGAAGGTGAGAAGCGCCTCTTCATGGCTGCTGCAGCTCCAGAGGACACAGACAGGGGAAGGGTGCATGTCCCTCAGCTGGGGCAGGTCCAGGTTCACCTGCCGCTGCACTCCCCAGGCAGAGTGAGGAATGCAGCAAACTGTTCACTTTCCCCTGGCTGCCTGCTGAAGGGGAACAGCCAGCAATTTTCCCATATGAATTGGGGGGGGGGACTTCAGCCTCCCCACTTCCTAAATGGCACCGGGGGTGTGAGGCTTGGGGCTGGGGCAGTCCCTGACAGAGGGATGCATCCCCAGCCTGCCCCATTCACCAGTCTAGTCTTTCTGTCTCTTTTCTGTTTGGTTTTCTGAGAAGCAATCCAATTCCAGGCACATCTCATTTTGCTAGCATGACCAAACCCTTAGATTTCTTTAATTTATGATAAGAGGATGCTGTAAACCAGATTTGGTGGGCCTAGTTCTTACCATTTAGATGGAGACCTTGTACAAACAGATGGATGCACAGACAGACAAACACTCTCAAATCTATAGGGGTATGTCTACACTACCACCCTAGTTCGAACTAGGGTGGTAATGTAGGCATACCGCACTTGCAAATGAAGCCCGGGATTTGAATTTCCCGGGCTTCATTTGCATAAGCCGGCCGGCGCCACTTTTAAATGCCGGCTTGTTCGAACCCCGTGCCGCGCGGCTACACGCGGAACGGGCTAGATAGTGCGGAATGGCTTGCTAGTTCGAACTATCTAGCCCATGCCGCGTGTAGCCGCGCGGCACGGGGTTCGAACAAGCCGGCATTTAAAAGTGGCGCCGGCCGGCTTATGCAAATGAAGCCCGGGAAATTCAAATCCCGGGCTTCATTTGCAAGTGCGGTATGCCTACATTACCACCCTAGTTCGAACTAGCGGGGTAGTGTAGACATACCCTAGTAGACTAGTCTGGGACACAACATGACATAGGGTCACACGCTCAATGTGAAACTTTTGGGAGACTTCTTTTCAGAACTCCATTGCAATATGGCAAAAAGGGGTGTTTGCTGAGACTCCATTGACTCCGGTGGAATTTCGGCAAGGATAACTAGGGACCGTGGGCGAAGTGTCCCTTACCACAGGAGAATGATTGGATGTTGAAAATGATTTTCCTTTATCTCGACCTATGCAGACCCGATGAAGTTCAAGACTTGTACATTTCTTTCATATTGATGTGCTACTGCGTTAGCCTTGGTTAAACTATAGTGGCACCTCTGTGAGATAAACAATAGAATGGTCTTGACTTAACCTACACTCTGATAAAGAGTTCTTAGGACTTCCCTAAACCAACAACAGATAGTGTTGAAAACTGAATCCACTGGACAATAACGCCCTTGTTCTTCCATGGCCTAGTTACTACGGAACAACAGCAAGACACTAAAGACCTCTCATCTTCACGTCTCAGATGCTCATCTTCACTCTGTTTCCACTCAAATGCATGGCAGGCACTTAGAACTGGTAAAGCCTTGAGCGAGCCTTAAAAGGCTCACAGAAATTAGACAGGAATTGTATCAGAACTAAACACTTCTGTTATGTAAACCTTGTTTTTTGTATCTCTAATGTAATACAGAGCCACCATTTTCTGCACTTTCTTAGTACGTCTCATGATAATAGTTAATGCCATAACTGTACAGAACAGCATTATGCAGGGTGCTCTAGAGTAGACCTCAAGGCCCAGTCTTAGAAATTTCTGTAAAATGATATTGCACCCTATTGCAAATGATCAATAAGAAAAATCATGCTGATGTAGAGAACAGTGTTTTATTTACCTGTCATTCCATAAGACAGGGGTCGACAATAATTTTTTGAAGTGGTCTCGGGCTGCACCAGAAGGGGCGGGGCCTCAAATGAAAGGGGTGGAGTCAGGATGCTTCCAGGCTTCCCCGCCCACAGACTATGATTGGTCTCGGGGGGAGCCTCTTTGCCCCCTCTTCCCACTAAACACCCAGGAGCCTGGGGTTGGGGGAGCACATGAAACCTCCTCCGACGCTGCCAGAAGCACACGGCACTTCTAAGCGCCGGGCGCTCCTCGCAGGGTGGCAATAGGGCGGAGGAAATTTCATGTGTTCCTCCCACCCCCAGGCCAATCAGGGCATGAGGGTGGGGGAGTGCGCAAAGTTTCTTCCCGCCCTGCCAGGAGCGTGTGGTGCTCCAAAGCATCATGTGCTCCTGGCAGGTCAGAGGAAACTTCGTGTGCTTTCCCTTCCCCCAGGCCTTAATTGACTTGGGAGCAGGGGAGTGGCAGGGCCTCCACAGGCCAGATCAACCCACTTTGCGGGCTGGATCTGGCCCGCAGAGGCCCTTTTGCCCTCCCCTGCTGTAAGAGGTAGAGAGACAGAGGGAGGCATATTTTCAAACAGCCTCCATTAATGTCCATCATGGGGAAGCATAACCTGTGTCATTAAGGGTTTCATTTCCCTGTGTGCATGGGCAACAGTCTATGAGCATGTGCAAAAGTGGGCACTAGGACAACAATCAAACAACTTGAAAATATGACCCAATAAGTCTGATTGGAAGTTGTTATGCAGATGAAATCTGTATGAGGCCAGAGCCCTACGAAACAGTAGTCAGGGAGAGCTAGAGGTTTGGAATTCGCAAATGCATAGCTCTGTAGTGCCAATGATTTCTGTTCACAGCTCCTGTGACAGTCAATTAGAGGTCTATATGCAGTGAACCATTGCTGCATACATACAATCACTCCATGGTCATCCAGAATTTGAACCCAAGATCTTCCATACCAAATGAATGCACCCCTATCATTAAGCTAAAACAGTTATTACAAGATATTAAAATCAGGCTGTTACAGATGCTAGATCTATGTGAATACCATGATCATCAGAGCAGATAAAATCCAGTATATTAAGCACCAGCCCCTACCACTTGAGCCTAAGAAGCAAGTCCATTAGGGTACAGCTAGACTGTGGGGGGGGGGGGGGGGGGGTTCGGGATACCTCGGGTAGCCAGAAAAAGCTCCATCGCATCCAAGTAACGCATTTGCTCTTCCACGAAAAAAAAAGCAGAAGAGCAAATGTGCTCTTTCGGAAGCCCCTGTATTCCTCGTTCTACGAGGAAGAAGGGGGCTTTCGAAAGAGGGTCTAGACTGGTCAAATATCAGAAAAGCCTCTTCCGACAAACAGATGTAGTCTAGACGTACCCCTAGTTGTTAATTTTTAGCAGGATTTTATAATTCCAGGAGTCAACCACTAGAGAGAGCCTTGGTTAAATAAAGCCATGTACTGCACCTGCGATGGCAGATGAGTCTTTAATCACCAGTGAGTGATCATCACAAAACTAGAATGGCCTTTAAGGGCTTCAGAGGTGAAGTCTGACCTGAACTTTGCCTACTCTAGTGCGCAGTGATGGTTTATAGGAGAGTTGTCAAACATCTTAAATGTGATAGCGTGAATTTGTTGTGAGATCATGAATGCGAAGACGGTTCTGCTCTGAAATCTGCCAGATGGAATTAACATAATCTTCATGACCTAAAGCTACCACAGATCTGTGTACAAGAAGTGGGAAAGCAGTTAATGGGAAAATAGAGGGTGGAAAAACTGATTGAGCAACCAACTATATAATACTAGGGGTTCCAGGTTCATGGAGGCCCATTCCTATTCCCCCATGCGGAGATTCATATGGCAGGGATCTATTTTAGGCACTTACAGCCAACTTTTTCAAACTTGGCTACCTACATTCAAGGCAATGAAATTTAGTCAGCCCAGGGGTTTAGGCTACGAATTGCCTCAAACCCTTTTGAAAAGGAGACTGAAGCTCCTAAATCAGTCAAGCCTTACAACATTGAGCACAGCAATGCCTAAATAATGTTAAAAATCTGCAGCCTTAATACCTAAGCATAGTCATACAGATTACAGCCTAGATAACCTTAACTTAGGTGCCCATGTTGAAAAGTTGGTCTTGTAAGATGAGATTTCAAACATGCACAACTCCCAGCAGTAAGGCTTTTCAAACTAAAGCCCCTTTGAAAATCCCAGCCAAAATCTTTATGCACTATTCTCCTGTGTCCGACCATCCTGTATAACCATTAGGGATTCTTATTAATACCCATTTTAAGTTAATTCTCTGCTCAAAACTATGAGCTAAAAACTGGTCAGTTGAAATTTCTTTGTAGGTGACCTGTAAGTTAATTATATACATATTATCTGCTAGATCACTTTTGGAAGTAATCATAGAATTTAATAGGCACAACAATTAAAGTTTAGTGGAGCCTGTCACTTGAACTTCTTTTTATAAAGGAGTTGAGACAAATTCAAAGAAATACTGGCCCAAATTCTCCAATTGGTTACATACACCAAAATCCCACTTATTTCCCTGAAAGTTTTTCTTGTGTAACTAGAGCTGAATTCTACCTTATATTCATATCCAGTTGCAATGACATTCATACAAATAAATTTTTCACCTAAAATACATTGCTTCATTTACAAAACATTTCCATGCTAACCACCAATTGAATGTAGCAAAGGCATTTTATAAGCTGTAACATTTCTTGTATAGGCCTATTGTTTACATACATGCCATATAAGAGGGATTTTCAAATGTTCCTGAGTGACACAGAGCACAAGTCTGTCAGAAAGTCAATAGGGTTCAAGTAAAACCACTGGCTTCAATGGGAATGGAAGCAGGCCCTTAATGCTTTTGGAAATCTTGCCCTATACAGAAAGTCCCCAGCTTATGAACATGTTGTGTTCCAGAAGTTTATATGTTAAGTTTGTTGGAACTCGGAACGCATTTTCCCATAGAAACAGTGTTATAAATGGTAGTTAGGTTCCCAGGCTAGACCACAAAAGTCTATTTAACCCATAATGTAGCTGAAATACTATATATCTGCAATAAAAAAGTAACAATAGCTTTTTATTTAACCTTGAATGCTGGTGCTTGAGGAAAGGCAGATTTAATTAGAGGAGGATGAGGAGATAGGTGGAGATTCTGAAGAGGATTTCTGGGTATCCCCTGGCTGCTGCCACCCCTACCTCCCCCAGAGTTCTGCAAACAGCCCAGCCCCTATTCACCAAGAGGTGGTGAGCAGGGGCCGGAGGACTCCGGAAGAGCAGGGGATGGCTATGAAACAAACACCTGGAGAGAAGCAGCCATTTCACCTTCAAAGCACCATTTCTCTCAGCCACTGACTGCTTGACCACACCCTGTTTCTCTAGATGCCTCCAACCAGCACTGGTAGTGCTCCCCTGAGGCTGCCAATGAGCTTGTGTGTGTATGTGCAGAAGTTTGTGAGTTGGATGCTTGTAACTCAGAGAGTGCCTGTATAGATAAACAGTTCTGGCAATATTACCATGGACACAATTAGCAATCTAACTAGCTTTGTATTCATAACCATGGAACATAGTCACAGCAATCACTAACCATTTCACTTCACATTGATAATACGTAGCTATCAAATGATGTCTAACTGAGACTAATTAGTTACAATAATAAAGCAATAACTCACAGTGCTGCCATCTCTGGATACTACCCACTAGTTTAAATTCCCAAGTCTCCATAAAAAAAAAACTATTTTCTACTCTGTGGGCAAACAGGTTGGACTAATTACCAAATATAATTGTTATTATTTATGCTTTGCAGACATCAGAGTTTGATCTTTAAATGAATTTATAGGAGGGGGGAAATCAGAAAGATGAATAATCTCTTTAATTACATGTATAAAATCCTGAATGGAAGAAATTAGGAGAAACAAAGGAACAAAGGTAAGCTAATTATTCCATGTCTTGCAGCTAATGTATTTCTATGGCAACCACAGTGGTCTTAGAAGAAATTAAATGACTTTTTAAATCAAATCATCGGGAAAGTCACCCAGTAAAGCCACAAAACACCAATCTTTCAAATAAATCTAGAGATGATGAAGAAGGAAGGCATGCATATTTCCAGCTGTTGGCCATTAGAGCTATGAAACTGCATTTTCATTAAAAACCACCAAAGGGATTCTTTCTTATGTGCTTTGGGGGAGGGGTGTTTGTGCATGTGTGTGTACATGCACATGTGTGAGAAACAGAGACAAATTTATTTTAGGTCTTCCACATGCTGTATGTCTGTGAAGAGCCCATGGATGTGTGCATGATGTCTGCTGGGTTGAGGAGGACACTTTTGCTTTCAGCTTACCTGATGACTCTGGTGTAGATTAAAAGCTCTTTTGGGTTGACACTTAAGTCCACGTAGCTCATCTGGTTTGGGATGATTTTCAATAAATATATCGGACGGGTGCCATGATTTCAAGTATGCAATGTCCAAACTCTCTCTTCCAAACTATGGAGCAGCATGCCAGGCAGGTCAGAAAGAGGCACACACAGGAAAGCAGTGGCAAGCATGTGCAACAGGGTGTAAGGTCCAGCAAACACTGTGTTTCACACATTCTTGCCCTTAAACAGGTAGGAAACTAATCAAACCCATGCTTTAATTGACTTGAACCAGCCCTCTGCCTGCTGTACATTGTTATGCTTTAACTTAAGGGGTACGTTGCCTGAGGCGTATTTCAACCAGAATGGTCTGTGAAGCAGGCAGATTGTGGCTCTGTGGGAGGCTGACTCCTTCAGCTTTGCTATGTAAGCACCACAGAGCTCGTTAGCTATGGGGTGCTCATGCAAATGCGCTCTTCTCTTCCCCTAGACCACAACACCACAGCCGATGGTTTCCCACATCACATCTGTGGCCATACTGGCAGCTACAGATAAGAGAATTGACTTGCCAGCTTTATATGAAAAGACCCCAGTTTTTCAGTTAAAAGGAAATTGCCTGCATTGAGCATGGGGAAGAAGACTGTAACATCTTTAAAGGGGGTCAGCATTTTTTTTTCTTGCACCAAAGCTTTGAACCGTGCATGGATCCTTTAGAGCTATAGTATGGCTGACTTAGGCTCTTCCACTCCTGCAATCAGCCAGGAGGCGTGCTATAGACAAAGCTAGAGGCCAGTCATCTGAAGAAGTGGGCGGTGCCCACGAAAGCTCATGATACCATCTACATGTTTTGTTACTCTGTAAGCTGCTGCAAAACTATTTGTTGTTTTTTAAGTTTTTCCAGTTACAGACGGACACGGCTACCCCTCTGAAACTAGATGCCATTTGTCACTTTCTTTCTGTCAATCCTCACATGACTTTATAATGGCCACAAAGACTTGGTCACAAGCAAAAATCCACCTCGGGAATTTCTATGCTCAGAACACACCTCTCTAACATATTCCATGGCAAGGGTGGGCAACATACAGTATGTGTGCTGTAAATGGCACATGAGCCGGTTTTGAGTGGCACATGATCCAGCAGGAGCTGGGCCATGGTGAGGCTGCCTCTGCTGGGGCAGCCTCATTACAGTCCTGGTTCCTGCTCCGCGGCAGCCACGCAGCCCAGCTGGAGGGGCTGAATGGCTGGAGGCTGCTTCAGGGGCTGGAGCTACTCCGGAGTGGCCGGGCCATGTGGCAGAGCGGGGCTGTTCTGGGTCCTGGGGCTGCTCCAGGGTCAGCGAGGCCATGTAGGGGAGTAGATTACCCCTAAGCCAATTGCTGGGGGAGGCTGGAGCCGGCTGGGGTGCAGCGGCTGCAGGGAGGAGGGGAGCTTGCTCTGGGGCATGAGTGAGGGTAAGTGCTGCCGGGGCTGCAGCTCCAGGGCTGGGCAGCAGTAGGGGCGGCTGAGGGGAGAGGAAAATGTGGGGTGGGTCCCACTTCCCTGAAGCAACGTTGGCCCCTGGGTGCCTGGGTGTGACATAGTGGGGGTGCTGTCTGCTCTGTAACCCAGTGCCCCCCTGCACTGTGATGTATGATTCCCACTGACTCACCCACATGTGTATTAGCCCAGACACCTGATAACAAGGCTCTTTCCCCAGGGGAGAGGCAAAGGAAGGGAGGTGGAGATGAACAGTCCTGGTTTAGGGCAGGGTCTGGGAGCGAGGCAGTCTTGGGCTGGAACCATGAAGGAAACAGCCTAAGGAGGGGGCTAAAATCTAGGGGCCCAGGGACTCCATCTCAAGGGGGCTGAGGTATCCTGGTCCAGACTCCTGTAGAAACATCACGTCTATGCTGTGCTGTATCCTGGAGAAGCAATAAACCCCCTCTATTCTACTGGATGGTGGCGTCTGTTCTTGCTGCTTCGGGGCTGCAGAATTGGAGGAACCCCGACTCGTCATCACACTGGGTTACTGGCAGGAGGGCGAGAATGCCACGAACACCACCCTGGGATCACCCACCCAGCCACCCCACCCTCTCTCGTTTCCTTGAAGACCCTCCCAGCCAACCTGACCCCAGGTCATGCTGGTGATCCACCATCATGTGCCCCACAAGATTGGAGCCAATATTGGCTTCTGGTGGTCGGGGGCAGGGAAGCCTCGAGGCGCCGCGCTGTATCTGGCTTCCTTGGAAGCATGCATGTTCTGCTCCTCCCCTCCCCACAGGAAAAGCCAGCATGGAGCCCAGGGCAGAAGACCAAGAGCGGTACACAGTGGAGAGAGCCCCTTCTGGAAGAGTGGCGCAGCCCAGGGCAGGAGGGTTAAGTCTTGGCATGCCACTTCAAAAAGGTAGCCAACCTCTGTTCTCTGGCCACCCATTAGAAGGCCACATGGTTTCATGTCTGGCTAGCCAGCATCAAACATTCTCAAGAACAGACACTCTAGGGGTCTTCCTAGAACAACTTAAAGTTCTTCCATGTTGACTTTCACCTCTTAGGTATAGTTATGGTGCCACCCTATTTTTTTAAGAGCACAAGACAGCTCACAATGGGAACAAGACAGGCCACAACATGCAGAGCAAGAGCAACCACTTCAGTAAACATGTGGATAAAGGCGACCCAGTAGACAGAGTGTATTTGGACTTTTCAAAGCCTTTGACAAGCTCCCTCCTCAAAGACTCTTAAACAAAGCAAGCAGACAAGGCAAAAGAGGGAAGGTCCTCGCATGGATCAGTAACTGGTTAAAAGGCAAGAAATGGGGTAGGAATAAATGGTCGTTTTTCAGAATGGAGAGACATGAATACGGGTTAAACCTCTCTGGTCCAGGACTCTCTGGTGCAGCAATATCCGTGGTCTGGCAGGACCATGGATGTTGTTGGACTAGAGAGCCCCAACCACAGAGGTTGCATGCTGGGAGCAGAGCCAGTCTGGTGGAAGAACAGCCTGCGGGGCCAGAGTCTGGGAATAGAGCTCATTGAGCAGGTCAGCAGCCAAGTCCCGAGCGCAACAACCAGCCAGGGGATGGGAGCCCCAAGCCAGCAGCAGAACCTTGCCAGTACTGGGGGCAGCAGACCCCATCAAGCAGGCTGGGGCAACAAGTTCGCCAGGGCTGGGGGTCAGGAGGCAAGTCCTAGAGCGCCTAGAGGCCTGACCTTGCTTGGTCTGGCAAACAGCCTTGTTCGAGACCACTCAAATCCTGAGGGTATGGAACCAGAAAGGTCCAACTTGTAGTGGCATTCCTCAAGGATCTGTACTGGGACCAGTGCTCCCTGTAAGTTGTGCAGCCACTCAAGATAAATACAAATGCTGCCCAGAGCACCCACAGCTAGTTTGGTATTTCTATTGGTGGTGCACATTCACACATGCTTCGGTGCAAATCAAATTCTGCACATAGATGGAAAAAACCCACATGTGGGTGGAAAATATTAGAGGGAACATTGACTGGGACCGGTGCAGTTCAACATATCCATAAATACTCTGAAAACTGGTAAAAAGTGAGGTGGCAACATTTGCGGATGATACAAAATTACTTGAGATAGTTAATCCAAAGCAGACCGAAGAGTTACAGAAGGATCTCACTAAACTGAGTGACTGGGCAACAAAATGGCAGATGAAATTCAATGGTGGCAAATGCAAATTAATGCACACTGGAAAACATAAACCCAAGTATATATAGGATCTAAATTAGCTGATCTTGGGGTTATTGTGGATAGTTCACTGAAAACATGTATTTTTATTGCTGCTGTACTTTGAACACTAGCAGAATATTAGAAACCAATATGAAATGGATGAATAATGTATCTAGATAGAAAATATCATAATGCCACTACAGCTGGACCCCAACTTACGAACGAGTTACGCTCCAAGCACTTGGTCGTAATTCGATGTGTTCGTAAGTTGGATTACATTCACTGACATACGGCTACGCTGTTCATAAGTGTGGATTTCGTTCATTGCTCAAGTTCCGGCTGTATAGGAGGTTGGTTGTAAATACAAATGGTAGTAAATCGATGTGTTCGTAACCCGGGGACCGACTGTATACAAATGCATGCAGTTCTGGTCAGCCCATCCCAGAAAATATATTTTAGAACTGGAAAAGCTACAGAGAAGCACAACTAAAATTATTAAGGCTATGGAACAGCTTCCATATGACGAAAGATTAAAAAGACATTTTTAGCACTGAAAAGAGATGACAGAGGGGATCTGATAGAGGTCTATAAAATAGTGAATCATATGGAGAAAGTGAATAAGTAACATGTTACATGAAAGAGTAAATAACATAGGAACCCAAAGGTCCTCCAATTAAATGAATAGGCATCAGGTTTAAAACAAACAGAAAGATCAGAGCAGCTAACAGAGGACAAGCAAACTGAGGGATTTTGTCTGGAAACCATCTGAGAGGAGCTACAGTGGAGGGGCTGCATTATGGGGGCTGTTTTGTGAGCTGGTGGGGTGAATACACGAGGGTGGGCTTTGAGTGCTTGATTGGAGGGAAGGCTTTGAGCCCAGCCAAATTCTTTGAGCTAGCAACCAGATGTTAACCAAGTGAGCAGCAAAGAGAAGACAGGCAAACAGAGTGAGTTTGCCTGGGGGGAGCTCCCACAGAGATTTGTTAGCCTTTCAGGCTTCTGTGAGCAGTAAATACAACACGTGGGCTGTGTCTACACTGCACCCCTTTTCCGGAAAAGGGATGCAGATTAGACACGTTGGAATAGCAAAATCCGCGGGGGATTCCTACTTGAAAGTAGGAATAAGAGATCCTCCGGAAAAGGGCTTATTTTCCGGAGAATCACGTCTAGACTGGCACTTTTCTCCGGCTTATCCCCAAGCCGGAAAAAAGCGGCAGCCATGTTAATGCAAATACCATGGGGGATATTTAAATCCCCCGCGGATTTTGCTATTCCAAAGTGTCTTATCTGCATCCCTTTTCCGGAAAAGGGGTGCAGTGTAGACACAGCCGGGGAGAGGCTATTAGAACAAAGGCAATATGGATAATGCCATGTTTGTCTTTCTCTCAGGTGATAAAAGCGACTTTGTCTGTATGAAGTTGTCAGCCGACGGTCAGGGCAGTGAGTCCCTTATGACCGGCTGAAGTTCTTTTAAATTGTGCTTGGTTCTGTTACAGCAACTGAAGGAGTCAGGTTAAAGCTTAAACAGTTACTATTTTATTGTTACAGGGTAAATTTAGCTGTTAAATGCTACTACTGTGTTACAGATAACACAGACACTACAAAGGACAGGACAGAAATTACACTAATAAGTTACTTACAGGTACCATGAAACCCTTTGGTTCTCTGAGCTCTTATTAAATGCATGCAAAATAGACACATAGCAGGTATATATTCTCACCCCTGCGTTCCAGACTTGGCGTGGCCAGCGTCTTTCTCTCAATCCCTCGGGAAGAAGTAGGGCGAGGTTGGGCGTCCCACAGACCTCGGGAGACAATCAATACCTGCCAGCAGGTATAGATGATTGGAGCTCAAATGGGGTGGGCTGCTGAACCTCTTTTTATACCCCTTGGGTCATGTAGGCTTCTTCCTGGTTTTAAGTGGCCAATTAGGAAAAATGGCTTTGAACACCAAGTTTCCCACGAAGGGTGCAAAGCATAATTTACACCTGGGAAAATGCAGACAATGGGCACCTCTGGTATGTGATGGGCGAAGATTCCTCTCCTGGGACAGTGCAGGCGTGTCAATTACTGGTACTAGCCATCAGGGCGACGGGAGGCCCCGGGTCGTCAGCTAGCCCATTTACTGTCTGGTTTCTGTTTATGGTAGAGTCAGGGACAGGCAGCAAACCTGTGTTCCCAGGGCATCAAAGGCTGACTGCCTTTCTCTTGCTCTCTGGGGGGAGGGGGGAGAAACAAGATGGGGCTCGTGGAAAAACAAGATGGGGTTTTGTGTCTGGCTACAGAAGTGCAGGTTGGTCTCCATATTGAAGAGAAGGTCAAAACACTAGAGGTCCATGTATCTTTCCTGCATTGCATCTGAAAAAATGGAAGACTTTCTGGTTAGAAATCAGCATTTGGTACTGCAGGCACAGCACACTGAAGAATCAGAGAGGGGAGCCCGGAGTGGGGAAGAAAATTGGCAGCATGCGACCTCCAGAAGAAGAAAGAGGAGAACTCATGTACCCCAATGCAGACAGAGATAAAAAACAATTTTCATGCTCTCTGTACAGGTACAGTGGGAAAGATTGGTTTGGAAGCATTATCTAAAGGAAGGGATCAGAAGACCCTATCCACCGGAAGGCATGGGATGTGTTGTCTCAGGGATGGGGTTTCCACAACCAACCCAAAAGGAGGTAGTGGTCAGGGACTCCCTCCAAAAGGGGACAGAATCATCCATCTGCCATCCAGACCAGGAAACTCAAGAAGAGAGCTGCTCTCCTGGAGCTAGAATTCAGGATGTGACAATGTCTGCTGAAGTTGGTCAAGCTATGGAACTGCTACCCATGAATGATTTGTAGTAGTACACAAGAGATGCACCACCCCTATATGCCCCTCTGCAGCACCTTCCCTGCAGGTACAAGTTGCCACTGCCCACTACCCCTTCCTACTTCACCAAATGGGCACCAATGACACTGCCAAGACTGATGTTGAGCAGGTCACTGCAGACTATATAGCTCTGAGAAGAAGAATAGCGGCGTTTAGGAGCAAGTCATGTTCTTGTCTACCCTCTCTATAGAAGGAAAAGGCCCAGGTTGGAACCATGGAACTGTGGAGGTAAATGCGTGGTTGCACAAATGGTATCGGAGAGAGGGGGCTTTGGATTCTTTAACCATGAGAGGTCAAAGAGAAGGGTTGCTAGGGAGAGATGGGATCCACCTAATGAAGAGAAAGAAGAACATATTTGCAGGCCAACTTGCTAGCCTAGTGAGGAGGGCTTTAAACTAGGTTCACCAGAAGATGGTGACCTAAGCCTTAAGTGAGGAAGTGGAATACCAGGAGGAAACATGAGGTGCAGTAGGGGAGGCCTCCTGATTCACACTGAGAAAGTGGGGCAGGCAGTCAGCTAGTTATCTTTGGTGCCTGTACACACATGCAAGAAGCCTGGGAAACAAACAGGAAGAACTGAAAGTCCTGGCACAGTCAAGGAAATTGGTTGTTATTGGAATAACAGAGACTTGGTGGAGTAGCTCACATGACTAGAGCACTGTCATGGATGGGTATAAACTGTTCAGAAAGGACAGGTGGAGGAGAAAAGCTGGAGGAGTTGCACTCTAGATTGGCTTCACTCCTAGCCTACAGTCTCTGTAGCTGGGACTCCCTGATCAAGTTCAGGATCCCCTCCACCCCCTTCACGCCCCGCAAAAAAAAAAGAAAGAAAGGAGACCAGCAGAATATGAGCCTTAGACTTGAGAAAAGTAAACTTTGACTCCCTCAGGGAACTGATGGGCAGGATCCCCTGGGAGAGGAAATATGAGGGAAAAAGGAGTCCAGGAGTGCTGGCTGTATTTTATTATTGCAGGCACAGGGACAAACCATGTGCAGAAAAGTATCAGAGGGGTAGCCGTGTTAGTCTGAATCTGCAAAAGCGACGAGGAGTCCTGTGGCACTGACGAAGTGGGTCTTTGCCCACGAAAGCTTATGCTCCTACACTTCAGTTAGTCTATAAGGTGCCACAGGACTCCTCGTCGCATGTGCAGAAAGAATAGCAAATATGGTAGGCAACCAGCTTGGCTTAACAGAGAAATCTCTGGTGACTTTAAACACAAAAAGGAAGCTTACAGGAAGTGGAAATTTGGACAGATGACTAGGGAGGAATATAATATAATGCTCAAGCATTTAGAGGTGTAATCAAGCAAGCCAAAGCACAATTGGAATGCTTACTTAATGGGGAAGGCAACAAAGTGACAGATGATGTGGAAAAAGGTGAAGCACTCAATGCTTTTTTTGCCTCTGTCTTCACATACAAAGTCAGCTCCCAGACTGCTGCACCAGGCAGCACAGTATGGGGAGAAGGTAAGCAACCCTCAGTGATGAAAAGAACAAGTTAAGGGCTATTCAGAAAAGCTGGATATGCACAGGTCCACAGGGTCAGATCTAATGCATCCAAGGGTGTTGAGAGAGTTGACTGATGTGATTGCAGAGCTATTGGCCATTATCTCTGAAAACTCGTGGCAAACAAGGAAGGTCCAGAAGACTAGAAAAAGGCAAATATAGTATCCATCTTTTAAAAAGGAAAGAAGGAAAATCCAGGGAACTACAGACTGGTTGAGGAACAACCTTACCTCATTCCCCAGAAAAATCATAGAGGGGAACCTCAAGGAATCCATTTCGAAACACATGAAGGAAAAGAATGTGATCAGGAGTAGTCAACATGGATTCACCAAGAGAAGGCCTTTCTGACCAATCTAATTGCCTTCTATGATGAGATAACTGGCTCTGTGGATATGGGGAAAGCTGTGGATGTGCTATACCTTGACTTAAGCAAATCTTTGATAGGGTAGCCCATGATATTCTTGCCAGCAAGTTAAGGAAGTATGGATTGGATGAATGAACTATAAGATGGATAGATTATTGGGCTCAATGGATAGCGATCAATGGGTTGGTGTCTAGTTGGCAGTCAGTATCAAGTGTAGTGCCCCAGGCATCAGTCCAGGGGGCCTGTTTTGTTCAAAATCTACATTAATAACCTGGATGAGGGGATGGGTTGCACCCTCTACAAGTTCACAGATGACACGAAGCTGAGGGGAGAGGTACATATGTTGGAGGATAGGGATAGGGCCAGAGTGACCTAGACAAATTGGAGGATCGGGCCTAAAGAAATCTGATGAGGTTCAACAAGGACAAGTGGAAAGTCCTGCACTTAGGACAGAAGAATCTTATGCACTGCTTAGGCTGGAGACCGACTGGCTAAGTAGCAGTTTTGCAGAAAAGGATCTAAGGATTACAGTAGATGAGAAGCTAGATACAAGTCAGTAGTGTGTCCTTGTTGCCAAGAAGGCTAACGGCATTTTTAGTTGCGTTAGTAGAAGCATTGCCAGCAGATCAAAGGGAGTGATTATTCCTCTCTATTCAGCACTGGTGAGACCACTGAGTTCAGTTTTGGACCTCCCCACTACAGAAAGGATGTGGACAAATCAAAGAGTGTCCAGAAAAGGGCAAGGGATTATTATTAGATGGTAGAGGCACATGACTTATGAGGAGAGGCTGAGGGAACTAAGGTTATTTAGTCTTCAGAAGAGAAGAGTGAATGAGTGTTTTTATAGCATCCTTCAACTTACTTGATGGGGGAGTGGTTCAAAAAAGGATGGAGAGAGGCTTCTCTCAGGAGTGGCGGATGATAGAACAAGAAGCAATGGTCTTAAGTTGCAGTTGGGGGTACGTCTAGTCTGGATATTAGAAAAAACTATTTCACTAGGAGGGTAGTGATGCACTGGAATGGGTTATGTAGGGAGTTGGTGGAATCTCCATCCTTAGAGATTTTTAATACCAGGCTTGAGAAAGCCCTGACTGGAATAATTTAGTTGGGGATGGTCCTGCCTTTAACAGGGGGTTGGACTCGATGGCCTCCTGGGGTCTCTTTCAACCCTGATCTTCTATGATTCTAAATACTTCACCCAACATACAGTCAACCTATGGAGCTTGTTGCCAGGGGGTGTTGAGAAGACCATCTATTACTGGGCTCAAAAAAGATTTAGAAAAGTGCATGGAAGATAGATCCATCAATGGCTCTTAACCAAGATGGTCAGGGATGCACCCCATGGTCTGGCTGTCTCAAGCATCTGCTAGCCAGAAGCTGAGAGTAGATGACAAGGGATGGATCACTCCATGATTGCCGGTCCTTTCATTCCTTCTGAAGTACCTGACATTGGCCACTGTTGAAAGACAGGACAGTAGGCTAGATGGACTTTTGGTCTGACCCAGTATGGCCATTCTTATGTTCTTATTATATCTGCTCATTGTTTCCTAAGATTGGACCTGAACCTTTACTTGGCTGTTTTGCATTGCTGTCTTCAGAGAATGGTTTATGCTTTTTCAAAAGATTCTAATTTTAAATTCTTTAGGAGCAGTGTAAATGTGGCTTCCAGCTAAAAAAAGATATGAACCAAAGTTATAACTGAATTATTTTTAAAAAGTATGTGATGTTGATGATGGGTTCAAAGTATCCTGCTATAGGGAGAAATTCATACTGAAATGCAAAGATACAATCGCAACAAGAAAATCTTTATGGTTGTGATCCAACTCCCACTGGAACCAGGGGGAGAGGAATAGCTCAGGGGTTTGCACATTAGCCTGCTAAACCCAAGGTTGTGAGTTCAATCCTTGCAGAGGCCACCTAGGGATTTGGGACAAAAATTCATCAGGAATGGCACTTGGTCCTGCTGAGAAGTCAGGGGACTGGACTCAATGACCCTTCAAGGTCCCCTCCAGTTCCAGGAGATCTTATATTAATGAGAGTCTTCTGCTAACATCCATGAGATCTTAATACAGCATCCAGTCTAACAAGGTACTGCACATGATCCATGCACACTGAAAGTTAAAAGCCCTGAAGACCTCACCAGATTAGAACAGCCAAAAGAAAAGGAAATTAGCTATATATTTACACTTTCCCATGAAAACCTATAATGCAACACAGAAAACATATTTTGTGGAAGTTGTTGATGCCTACTTAGATGTGATCCAGGTCTCCCTAATTCACAACAATTGTGCTAGTTTGTTAGGTCCTAATTCTTCATTCCTTTATGAACTCAAAATTCAATATACCCATTCCTATTTCATTCTGCGCCACTGAGGGATCAGAAATACAAACAGCAATGATACCAGATTAACTTCACACATACATAAGTGTGATATGAAAGAATGGATGAGCAATTTTTTTCAATGCTGAACACACACTTACAAAATCAAGCCTACCAATGCTCATCCCACCACCACCTTTTTTTAAACCAAATAAAAATATCATTATCCATAATAAAACAATTTTATATTGGACCTTAAATAACATAGACAATAGAAGTGAAAAGTCCCCTTGAAGTCAAACCCTGATCCTACAAACCACTTAATCACATGCACAGCTTTAAGCAGATGAGTAGCAGTTGAATTCAATGGGACTATATACATGCTTCAGATTAAGAGTGCTCTGAAATGCCTTAATGAATCAAGGTTTTAGTTCATCTCTCTGTGGGTATATCTACACATAAGAACATAAGAACATAAGACTGGCTGTACTGGGTCAGACCAAAGGTCCATCTAGCCCAGTAGCCTGTCTGCCGACAGTGGCCAACACCAGGTGCCCCAAAGAGGGTAGACTGAAGACAATGATCAAGCGATTTGTCTCCTGCAATCCTTCTCCAGCCTCTGACAAACAGAGGCCAGGGACACCATTTCTATCCCCTGGCCTTTTATGAACCTAACCTCCATGAAATTATCTAGCTTCTCTTTAAACTCTGTTATAGTCCTAGCCTTCACAGCCTCCTGTGGCAAGGAGTTCCACAGGTTGACTGCACACTGTGTGAAGAAGAACTTTCTTTTATTAGTTTTAAACCTGCTACCCATTAACTTCATTTGGTGTCCTCTAGTTCTTCTATTATGGGAACTAATAAATAACTTTTCTTTTTTCGCACTCTCCACAACACTCATGATTTTATATACCTCTATCATATCCCCCCTCAGTCTCCTCTTTTCTAAATTGAAAAGTCCCAGTTGTTTTAACCTCTCTTCATATGGGACCAGTTCCAAACACCTAATCATTTTAGTTGCCCTTTTCTGAACCCTTTCCAAGGCCAAAATATCTTTTTTGAGGTGAGGAGACCACATCTGTACACAGTGTTCAAGATGTGGGCATACCATAGTTTTATACAGGGGCAGTAAGATATTCTGTGTCTTATTTTCTATCCCTTTCTTAATAATTCCTAGCATCCTATTTGACTTTTTGACCGCTGCTGCACACTGTGTGAAAGTTTTCAGAAAACTGTCCATGATAACGCCAAGATCTCTTTCCTAGTTTGTTTTAGCCAAATTAGCCCCCATCATACTGTACGTATAGTTGGGGTTATTTTTCCCATTGTGCATTACTTTACACTTATCCACATTAAATTTCATTTGCCATTTTGTTGCCCAATCACTCAGTTTGGTGAGATCTTTTTGGAGTCCCTCACAGTCTGCTTCTGTCTTGATTATCCTAAACAATTTGGTATCATCCGCAAACTTTACCACCTCACTGCTTACCCCTTTCTACAGATCATTTATGAATAAGTTGAACAGGATTGGTCCCAGGACTGATCCTTGGAGGACACCACTAGTTACCCCTCTGCATTCTGAAAATTTACCATTTATTCCTACCCTTTGTTTCCTGTCTTTTAACCAGTTTTCAATCCATGAAAGGACCTTCCCTCTTATCCCATGGCCATGTAATTTACACAAGAGCCTTTGGTGAGGGACCTTGTCAAAGGCTTTCTGAAACTCTAAATATACTATATCTACTGGATCCCCCTTGTCTGCATGTTTGTTAAGCCCTTCAAAGAACTCTAATAGATTAGTAAGACAGGATTTCCCTTTACAGAAACCATGTTGAGTTTTGTCCAACAAATTATGTTAGTCTATGTACCTCACAATTTTATTCTTTACTATTGTTTCGACTAATTTGCCTGGTACTGAAGTTAGACTTACCAGTCTGTAATTGCCAGTATCGCCTCTAGAGCCCTTTTTAAATATTGGTGTCACGTTAGCTACCTTCCAGTCATTAGGTACGGAAGCCGATTTAAAGGATAGGTTACAAGCCACAGATAATAGTTCAGCAATTTCCCATTTGAGTTCTTTTAGAACCCTTGGATGCATGCCATCTGGTCCCGGAGATTTGTTAACATTAAGTTTTTCTATTTGTTCCAAAACCTCCTCTAATGACACTTCAATCTGGGACAGTTCCTCAGATTCATCACCCATAAAGGACGGTGCAGATTTGAGAATCTCCCTAATGTCCTCAGTCGTGAAGACTGAAGCAAAGAAATCATTTACAGGCAGTCCCCGGGTTACATGGATCCGACTTACATCGGATCCCTACTTACAAATGGGGTGAGGCAACCCCGCACTAGCTGTTTCCCCTCAGCAGACCAGGGAGACGCGAAGCTAGCGTTCCCCGCCCTCCCCCCGAGCAGATCAGGGAGACGTGGAGCGGCTTCTCTCAGCAGACCCCTCAGCTTGAGAATAAAGGACTGAGGGAAGTGAGGTGTGGGAGAATAAAACTGAGCTCTGGAGAAATGTTTGGCTAGAGTTTCCCCTACAATATGTACCAGTTCCGACTTGCATACAAATTCAACTTAAGAACAAACCTACAGTCCCTATCTTGTACGTAACCCGGGGACTGCCTGTAGTTTCTCCACAATAGCTTTATCGTCCTTAATTGCTCCTTTTATACCTCAATCGTCTAGAGGACCCACAGGTTTTTTAGCAGGCTTCCTGCTTCTAATGTACTTAAAAAACATTTTGCTATTTCTTTTTGAGTTTTTGGCTAGCTGTTACTCAAAATCTTTTTTTGCTTTTCTTATTACATTTTTATACTTGATTTGACAGTGTTTATGTTCCTTTCTATTTATCTCACTAGGATTGGACTTCCACTTCTTAAAAGATGCTTTTTTTGACTCGCATTGCTTCTGTTACATGGTGGTTAAGCCATGGTGACTCTTTTTTAGGTCTCTTGCTATGTTTTTTAATCGGGGTATACATTTAATTTGGGCCTCTATTATGGTGTCTTTAAAAAGTTTCCATGCGGCTTGCAGGGATTTGGCTCTAGTCACTGTGCCTTTTAATTTCTGTTTAACTAACCTCCTCATTTTTGTGTAATTCCCCTTTTTGAAATTAAATGCCAGGGTGATGGACTGCTGAAGTGTTCTTCCCACCACAGGAATATTGAATGTTATTATATTATGGTCACTATTCCCAAGCGGTCCTGTAATGGTTATTTCCTGGACCTGATCCTGCACTCCACTCAGGACTAAATCGAGAATTGCCTCTCCCCTTGTGGGTTCCTGCATCAGCTGCTCCAAGAAGCAGTCATTTAAGCCATTGAGAAATTTTATCTCCGCTTCTCTTCCTGAGGTGACATGTATCCAGTCAATATGGGGGTAATTAAAATCCCCCATTATTATAGAGTTCTTTATTTTGGTAGCCTCTCTAATCTCCCTCAGCATTTCAATGTCAGTATCGCTGTCCTGGTCAGGTGGTCGGTAATATATCCCTACTGCTAATTTCTTATTATTGGAGCATGGAATTACAATCCATAGTGATTCTATGGAACATGTTAATTCACTTAATATTTTTATTTCATTTGATTCTACATTATCTTTCACATACAGTGCCACTCCGCCACCCACCCGGCCTGCTCTATCCTTTCTATATATTTTATATCCTGGTATGATTGTGTCCCACAGATTTTCCTCATTCCACCAGGTTTCAGTGATGCCTATTATGTCAATCTCCTCCTTTAATACGAGGTACTCTAGTTCACCCATCTGGCCCTGCGTGTGGAACACTACAGAGTTTTGTCAGAAAAATGGCCATTTTTCTGACAAAACTTGAGGAACGTACACACTACAATTGCGTTCTTCTGCAAGAAAATCGAAAGAACAGAGGGGTTTTTCTGGCATTGGTAATCCTCATTCTACAAGGAAGAAGACTTTTTGTGAAAGAGCTCATTTCGGAAAAAGCCGTGTATGAACGGGGAAGAGGGAGTTCTTTCAGAAGAAGCGGAAAGAAGAAAAAGCATAGGTGTCCTGCTGACCATTCCATCCATAGCAATCACTGCTTACATGCGAGAGAGCGTCCATTCAGTCTGGACGCTCTCTTTCAGATCGCTTTTTCGATGCACTTTCGCAGTGTGGACGCTCCCTTTTGGAAGAAGATTTTTTGGAAGATCTCTTCTGAAAAAAGCTTCTTCCAAAAAAAGCCTGTAGTCTAGACATAGCCTGTGTGTGTATCAAATGGTTCCTTACAGTCTAGTCTTCAGTGGATCATTAAAAATTAGACAGCACAAAACACTCCATGAGGCTGCCACCGTTTCCCCTGGGAAACTATTCCCAAATCTTTAATAAATCTCATTGTCTGATTATTTCACACTCATTTATATTTCCTATCTGTGTATTAAGGCCTAAATAAGGTCTCATAAAAGCAACAGCTAGGCTTTCTCAACAATTGCACCAGAATAATAATATTTTGATTTTACAGGGCCAGTTGCTCAGCTGATACAAAGAGTAAGGCTCCTTCCGTCTTAAGATCTTAAGAACACATTTAGGTCTTTAAAAAGCATAAGGATTCTGTGTCCCAGTAATATGGTGCTAAGTCAGATAGCTGACTTTGAATTAGTTTGTTTCTATCTGTCCATGTTAAAACGAGTGCATTGGGGTGAAAATTTTCTTCATCTATACTTTAGGTTCCTAACTTACAGAATAATGAGTGATAAAAAGTCCGTTATATGTATGCTTAAGTGTCTTTGCAGTACAGAGGGATTCCACAGGAAGGATAAATGAGTATGTGTGTTAGCTAAAGACTGAGGCATGTTTTGCACACATGATGTCACTCTTGCAATTCACAAAGAACTAATTGCCTAGCTTGTATGCTGGTTGGGTTCAGGCTGCAAATTATAGTTGTCTGCAGAGCTACAGTATGTCATCAGTAAACAGCAAAGTTATCTAAAGCATAATTAATAACTGTCTTCCTTTTCAAGTTGCTTATTTATCCTCTCTCCCTATGACAAGTGTGTTAATGACCTCTCCAAAACCTACAATTTGTCATTTTCAAAGATTCTGTCTTTCTTCCTGGGGCTAAATGCTTTAGATAAAAACACTAGCAGCCTGATCATGCTCCCATTGAAGGACATGGCAAAATTCCCATTGACTTAACAGGAGCAAGATCTAAAAATATATTTTCTTGTATAGTTTAAGTCAAGATAACAAACAAAGGGCAGAGATGACTTATAGTTTGCAGGACCTGGAGCACATTCGGGCTCGAGCTGCCCAGAGCAGCATAAGGCTCCTAAGCCAGAAATGTTCAGTTTGGTGGGTTGCAAAGCTTGTGTTAGACCACAGAGCCAACCATGCAAAGCCACTGCTAACCTATGCTTTGGACTGGGTTCTGGCAGACAGGTATATTCTCAATTCAATATCTACCGTGTTAGCCGTGTTATCTCCGGGGCTGTGTCCAGACTCAGGGTTTTTTTCGGGAAAAGTAGCCTTTTCCCGAAAAAACTTCACCTGCGTCCAGACTCAAGCCGCGTTCTTTCGAAATAATTTCGAAAGAACGCGGCCTTTCTTTCGATGGCGGTAAACCTCGTTTCACGAGGAAGAACGCCTTCTTTCGAAAGTTCCTCTTTCGAAAGAAGGCGTTCTTCAATATAAATAGGGCTTCCTCGAAAGAGAGCATCCAGACTCGCTGGGTGCTCTCTTTCGAAAAAGCGGATTGCTCTTTTGAAAGATCCGCCTGCAGTCTAGACGCGATCTTTCGAAAGAGGCTCTTTCGAAAGATGCTTTCGAAAGAGCCTCTTTCGAAAGAAGCCTGCAGTCTAGACATAGCCCAGATGAATAAGAGTCTGGAAAATATGTCTAAGTAAAAAGAACCAAAGCAAGTGCTCCAAACTAGGGGATGAGGTTGTTTGCACCATTGCTGTAGACTACTGTGACACCCTTTGATGATGCATTGCTCCCACACAAACACATAAGGAATATGAACAATTTCATGTGCATAACTTTTTAAAATGCGTCTCTTTACAAATGACTCAGGAGGTCAACTAAGAGTACATTTACACTAAAACCAAAAATACAAGAGCCTATAGTTAAATTACCTATTTGTCTCTATTTTACTTTTTCATTTTCATAAAAAAAAATCCCCTGATTAAATTATCTACCATGAGGCAGAAAGCTCCTTGTAGCAAAGTAATACTACTTCCACTGCTGCATACAGCAGGTAAAGTCCTCCATTAATACAGCAATTCACTTCTCCAAGATGTGAACACCCGGGCGAGTCCCCATGCCACGACTGCTGCACTTTTACATGTTGCTCTAATCTCCTGTTTTTGGCAAGGAGAACCTCCTGGAAGTCTTACAGTTTTACTAATAGAAGTTGGACAACAGTTGCAGGTAAGAAACAATTAGAAATCTTTGTTTGGTTTGTGCTGTTGCAGTGAAGCTCAGGTTTCATTTTGCACTGCTCTTTCCCCCTCTGTTGATACTTCCATTCTCTTTTTCCTATCACACCAATGTGCCACATGTAGGGTCTGATCTGACACACACAGAAATGGCAGCAGAGGCACTGAGCACCCCTTTAGAGATTCACAGACAGGAGTAGACCCTTTGGGATTGCATCTGTGAACATGTGCTCACCAGCACAGTCCTTACTCAGCTGGAATGGTTAGAGTCAGGATTTAAGGCCAGAAGGAACCACCAGATCTTCTAGTCCGACTTCCTGTCAGTCCTACCTCAATATGACACTACTCAAGGGTGATATTCACCTGTGTGTGGAAGAACAGCACAAGGATTGTGCATGACTTAAATCTCATGTGAACCCACTGCACAGAGGTGAATTTCACCCTGAGGGAAGGCCTTTTCCTTCTACTTCAACCTTCTTATGCAGCTATGGCAGCATCAAGTGGACACCAGAGACTTAGATGCAGTCAGAAGAGAATTCCCCTGTCAGATGCTTACACTGCCCTCAAGTGCCTGACACACTGGTGGGGCTAGAAAGGATACATCAGCAATAGCAAAGGGCAGGGCCATAATATCTAGGACTAGGAATCCCAAAGGACGTGAATGGGAACAGGTTGCCATAATTTAGGCACCTCTACAATCTATTTTAGTCACTCTAGAGTCTTCAGCAGCCCAAAATTGTATAAGGGCTACTCTTGTGATAAGGCTTTGGAAGATCAAGCCCTTACTCAGCTGAAATAAAGATTGTCAGAGCATTCCAGCAGCTACCACCAGTGGGTGCAAAAGCGAGTCTCTTCACCTTGCCTTAGCGACGAGGAGTCCTGTGGCACCTTATAGACTAACTGAAGTGTAGGAGCATCTGACGAAGTGGGTCTTTGCCCACGAAAGCTTATGCTCCTACACTTCAGTTAGTCTATAAGGTACCACAGGACTCCTTGTCGCTTTTGCAGATTCAGACTAACACGGCTACCCCTCTGATACTTGTCACCTTGCCTTGAAAGCTGTAATTTTCAACACAATTGAGAGCCCTCCCTGCCAACAGTGCCAAAGACATCCCTGCTCTGCTACTACACAGCTCCATGCCTCAGGCCAGAGGGTGAGGCCATTACATCTCTTAAACAGCTGTCATGTCCCACCCTGAGATGCAGACTAGAAACACTATCGCTGCTCTATGAGAAGAAAAGTCAATTCGAGAAAGGTTTCATCTTCCTTCTTAATTTGATTGATATTGGTTTGCACTTCCTTGTGGTTTTATTGTGCTTCAGTTAAAATACCCTATACCACTCCGCATCTAATAAACACAACCCCTCTTCATTTAGCAGAGCTTGTAAATTTCTAACACCTGCCAGGTTTTGTAACAATTTTGGGTTGCTGTGATTATTTTTTCCATCTTCTTCTCTCCCCACCTGCTTACTGCTAGAGGGGATGTAAGATCTATCTGATAGAGCACAGAATTAAGATGCAAGATTCCTGGGTTCAAATCCTGGCTCTACATAACTTGCCTAAAAGGACATAAATCATTGTAACCGCTCCTTGCTATAGCTTGCCCCAATGTCAAAGGGGCATAGTAACACTGATTTCACCTGGGCAGTAAAAGGCTTAGTTAATGCTCATAAATTATTCTGAGATCTTGGGGAAAAGGATACATATATGCAAAGTATTTTATTGATTTTCAAACTACATTATATTGTTTTAATGAGATATGGTTCAAAAGTACATTGTTAGGAGATTCATATTTCTTCTAATACCTTGTTACCTATTAATATCAAGAATTATTTCCAGTATTGTGAAGGCTCATTAACCATTATAATATCTGTGTAATGCCAGTCACTGGGAAAAGAGGTCTAGTGATTCTGTGCTGGAGCATCAATATCTTGTTGTCCCAGCCCTGTTCTCATTGAGGTAAAGGGAATTCTGCATTAACTCCAGAGGTTCCAGGCATGGAATTAGCCTAATTAGTCAGCCTTGATAAGTAAAGCTTAATCTTACATAATACTGGCACCTTTACCCACCATTGCTCCTGTCCTAAACTCAGATTCATACCAGGGCTGCTTGCTCTGCCCCTTCTTGTCCCTGGATGCACTTGTCTGCCCCCTGCACTCCCCAGCCAGAGTGAGGAATGCAGAAAACTGTGCACTTTCCCTCGCTGATAAAGGGGAAGAGCCAGCAATGTCCCCATATGAATCTGAGGTGGGGAGGAAAGCTTGATTTCCCCCCCCACATCCTCCTAAAGGGCACGTGGGGGCATGAGGCTCGGGGCTGGAACAGTCCCAGAAAGGAGGGAGGGTGCACTCAGCCAACCCCTTTTACCTGCCTGGGGATTCTGTCTCTTTTCTGTATGGTTTTATGAGAAGCAATCTCATTCTAGGCACATCCCATTTTCCTGGTACAAACAAACCCTGACCTCGCTTTAAGTTATGATCAGAGAAAGCTGTATACCAAATATGGTGGTCCTAGCTCTTACCGTTTAGAAGCAGTTCTTGAACAGACAGACAGATGGACGGACAAACAAACTCTCTCAGATATATAGTAGATCAGCCATACATTTCATATTCCTCTTATTCAAAACTGTTTCTCCTTTCTGTATCTACTTACCTCACTGAGAACCAAGCAATTTAACTTTTCTATATAAGGGACTTCAAGATACTTGGATGGAAGGTATTCCAGCACTGTTGAGGATTTTGTTATTGTCACACTACAATGTAATTTGAAACTCTCTCTTTTTTTCAAAAATGGCAACATGGAAAGAGAGAGCATTGGTCAATATTTCAGTCCAAGGGGCTGTGTTCCAGACAATATGAATTTTATTCCTGGATCCACACTGACTTACTGGATAACCTTGAACAGCCCACTATAGATGGTTACTGTGACAATTATCTATTTTCTGCTTTGAGATCTGTAGATGAAAGGCATAAATCAATGTAAAATATTATAACTCGCCATATTTTTTTATTTTCAGCATGAACTACTACTTACCGTCAACAACAGATTCTATTTCATATTGGAAACAGAGTAGGAATGAAAACCATACCTTTCAAGATATTACAGAACAGATGTAGTTTGAAGTAGAGGAAATGTATCCAAACCACACAGTTTGGATTCAAATCAGAAATTCCCCCAAAAGCCTCTGGATTTTTCAGATCCTAAATTCAGCTTCAGCCCAATGGATAGTCTGGAAGGAGTGGGGCATACCAAGTTTGGCTCCAAATCCAAAATTCGTCACAGTCCGGCAGAGGTGTTTGTAACTGGGTATTTAGTTTGGTTCCATCTCTAGTATGGAGCACTGCAATCACCACTTAAGTAACTAAAGCAAATACCTTTCTATTCATCCTCCATGCTTTATTGTAGGTGTAGTGGGGGAGCTTTGGGAGAGGGCACAGATAAGGACTCACTGATGGGGATTTCCTATAACAATAATATTCAGTTTATGCCTGACTTAGTGTTCAATGCGACTGTGAAAAATGTGTTTGTTTTCACCTGACAACATTGTACACAACTGCCATTTCACCATTAGGCTGAAAAGCATGAGAGTTTTATACAGGGAACTGTAGCTAGAACTCATTTATAATGCAAGAACAGCCATAAAATCTCAGAAGATCATGACCCCAAGAGAAAAGTCGTACATCTTCTGTGAATTGGCATGGTTCAGTGGCAGGCCACTAGACTCAGTTCTATTCACAGAGCTACTGCTGTCTAACCCTGAGCAAGTCTCTGAAGACTAGATCCACTAAGGGATGGAGGTATTTCAATGCCACTGAGAGCCTCAAAACCTCTTGCTCAGCTGGTGCCTAAGTTTCCACCTGTAAAGTTCTCCGTGGGCAAAATGTCTGCAATGCACATGTGCAAAACCACCTGTCTTGATGCTGCCTACTCAGACCTCAGCCCCCGTGGGCGTACTCCCACCTGCAGAGCTCCATCCCAAAACAAAGCTGAGGGTACTGCCTCTGTTACCTACTATATATTCCAGACAGTTTGTCTGTCTGTGAGTGAGTCTGTCTGTCTCCATCTATCCTTTGTTCAAGAACTCTTCCTAAAGAGTAAGAGCTAGAACCACCATATTTGTTATGCAGCTTTCTCTTATCATAACTTAAAACAAAGTCAGGGTGTGATTGTGCCAGGACAGTGGGATGTACCTGGAATGTGATTGTTTTTCATTACATGCATAGGTAGGGGGCTGCTAGCAGGGACAGTTATATAATAAAAAGACCACAGAGGAGCAGTAAGATGGTGACCGGTACAGCTATAACCCCACCGGGGGAACAGACGTCAAGGGTGGAGGCAAAGTTCCTGTGCTGGTGCTGGGCATGGTTGGCCCATCCCTCCCATTCTGGCCCCCATTCCCCACAACATGAGCCCAAATCATTCCTCTCCTTCACTCAGCTCCAGGGCTGGACAGCTGGAAATGGGGAAGCAAAGCCCCAGCCCTGGTGAGCCCGAGCCAGACACCACAGCCCAGGGGTGGCCACAGCAGCCACCCCAGCCAGCCCTGGGGAGATGCTAGGCACAGCCCCCACCTCCCTGGCCAGCCCTGGGGAGCTGCCACGTGGACAGCATGGTGGCCACACTCCCAGTCCTGACCCCCCCATCTCAATCCCTGCCTTGAGGCTCCCCACACACCCAGTCACCTGCCCTGATTCTGGCACCCCCCACATTTCTGCCCTCAGCCTGCACCCTCTGCCCTGGGTCCTTCCACAGTTCCTAGACTCTTACCCTGACTCCAGCACCCCCAACCTCTGCCTGAACAAGCCCCCCATATTTCTCAACCCCTTCCCCTGATTTCTGCACCCCCCATACACACCCCGCCCTGACTCCTGCACCTCCATGTCCTACCCAGGCCAGCCTGCATACTGAACCCCTCATCCCCAGCTCCACTCCGGAACAATGATTTAAATGAAGAAAAAACACAAATTAATAAATGAATTGAGTTAAGGACCCGAGCAATGACTTCTAGTTTCCACTAATGCTGTGGTCAGGGCATTCCTCTGATGTGTGGGGGACCAAGGTACCAAGCCTCTCTCCTCTCGTTAAATTAGAGCATGGCCATGAATCAGGAGCATGCTGCCACCTCCCCTCTGGAGCCTGCAACACTGAGTTCAGACAGATCTCTCAGTCTCTCCCATTATACGTGTGTGTCTATAGATCGATATATATTTCAATACCCATTGGAGCAGGGACTGATACCTGCCTGTCCCCACTCCCAGATAAGTGCCCTATCTACCAGGCTCTGTGCACCTTGCCCGTCTCTTTTTGTGCCTCAGTTTTCTTATCTGGAAAAGGGAGCTAATTGCATTCACCTTCCTTTGTACTTTAATACACTTACACAACATAAAAATGGCCTCTGATATCTGGAGATGAAAAGAGCAAAACAATATTACAGTTTTATGAAAAAAAAAAAAGGTAGCTACATGATGCTTCTCTTAAATGCTGAGGAAATTTGGCAAGGGCAGTGCTGAGGTTTGCAGTTTTTTCCACTTTTCTTTGTTGACCCGTGGTATGGGAGACTAGGAAATGACTAACAAACGGGCTGGAAATATTTAGTACATTTCACAAAACTTGAACACAGACTTGGTAACTTGTGGATATCACAGAAACCCGCTCCGGGTGCTCAGTTTCAGTTTACCAGAAAACTGAAGGGCAGTGCGCTTCTTGCAACTGTTCATGATGTAGGTGGCAAGCGAAATGCCAAGAAGAGTGCATTCCATTTCAGCTCTCACTTGACAGTAACAGGTGATCATAATCTCTGACTATCAGGTCTGAAGTTTTCAGATTTAAAATGAAGGGGCCTTTGGTCCTACTGAGGGGCCTACAGGTGCTACTGAAATGTATATAATACAGGAAATAAGATGGGATTGCAGCATCTGGCCCTTGGTGGGTGGGAAGGGGGTTGTAATGATTGCTCTTCCAACAGAGAACAGGGTGAATGAAACCAATTAGCCACTTTAAACAAAGTGATACCAGTGGTTGCCTACCCGCAGCATTCAAAATGAGACAGGCCATGCCCAATCATGAGATTTAAAATAAAGAATAACAATAACATTTGGGAGTCTCTGTTCTCCTGCTAGTTCACACTATTAGGCTACGTCTACACTGCAGGCTTTTTGCACAAGAACAGTCGTTCTTGAGCAAAAACTTGTAGAGCGTCTACACTGCACACGTGTTCTTGCACAAGTAAATTTACAGTAAAGCATCAGAAGAGAGGGCTTCTAATGAAAGAGTTATTCCTCTCCCCACGAGGAATAAGCCCTCTTGTGCAAGAGCTCTTGTGCAAGAAGGCAGTGTGGACGGGCAACAGGGGTTTCTTGCACAAGAAACCCCTATGGCCATCAGAGCTTTCTTGCACAAGAGAGCGTCCACACTACCATGGACGCTCTTGCACAAAAGCACATGGCAGCGTGGATGCGCTCTTGCGCAAAACAGTTCTGGCACAAGAAGACTGCAGTATAGACGTAGCCTTGGAGTCCACCTTTTCCAGCTCTTCTCTGCAGCCCTGAGGGCTAAAATTTGATTTTCTTAAAATCATGAGATTACATGAGCATGTGAGCCTTCGTTTTTTAAAACGTATCACTAGACTGGGGTGCCATGGGGCTCTTTCCCCACAAAAGTGGGGCTCGTGAAGTAGCCCCCACATCTTGTAAAGTTGCTCCTGTGCCCCTTAAAGTCCCCGTCTCCTGTCTCCCTGTGCTCTCTGGTCTTTTTTTTTTTTGCTCAGCAACTTTGCCCTGGCTCTTCGCGCTGTATCTACTGCTATTTTGGTTGTTTGTCCAGAATGGGTTGGTCACCACTGCACTAGACTCAAGAAAAAATCGTGAGAGTTGGTAACAGTATGTGCCACCTCAAGGAAGAAATACACAGTTATGGGTACAGAGTTATAGACGAGCATTTTTTGATCTAACGAGATACACACTTATGATCTATGCACAAATTACTGTTTTGTATTCTCTGTTTTCCATGCTTGCTCCTCAGAAATTTAAAAATAGCATTGCTGCAAAATATGGACCCAGGCTAAGATTTAGTATCCTGCAAAGCTCAGAAATGCTTGGATTCAGAGATGGGCCAGTCACAAGATAAAGATATAAGTTTGGGCCACAAAGAATCCCTCCAGCCTCCTGAAAATGAGGGGCAACAGACTCAGGGCACATCTACACAGCAGGGCTAAGGCCGAAATAAGCTTCGAAACATGGGCTACGTCAATTGCGTAGCTTAAGTCAGAATAGCTTATATCAGCTTTTGGTGCTGTCTACACAGCAGGAAGTCCAAGAAAGAGCACTCTTCCTCCGACTTTCCTTACTCTTCATAAAGTGAGGGTTACAGGAGTTGAAGTAAGAAGTTCTCCAGCTTGACATTATGTTGAAATAACTGCCTGTGGTGTAGACACGGACTATGTTATTTCAGAATAACGCACGTCTAATGCTGTGTAGACGTACCCCCAGGCTGTGTCTAGCTGGCAAGCTTTTGCTTTTGCGGAAAAACTTGCCAGCTGTCTACACTGGCCGCTTGAATTTCCGCAAGAACACGGACGATCTCATGTAAGAAATCAGTGCTTCTTGCAGAAATACTATGCTGCTCCCGTTCAGGCAAAAGTCCTTTTGTGCAAAAGCTTTTGTGCAAAAGGGCCACTGTAGACAGCTCAGATTTGTTTTGCGCAAAAAAGCCCCAATCGCAAAAATGGCGATCGGGGCTTTTTTGCAGAAAAGCGCGTCTAGATTGGCACGGACGCTTTTCCGCAAAAAGGGCTTTTGCAGAAAAGCATCCATGCGAATCTAGACGCTCTTTTCCGAAAATGCTTTTAACGGAAAACTTTTCCGTTAAAAGCATTTGTGGAAAATCATGCCAGTCTAGACGTAGCCCCAGAGTGTAAAGTCCAGCAGCAGATCTCTACAAAGCAGTTTTTCTTTCCTTATGGCTTTGTCTGTTTTCATTTGGAAAAGCATCAATTCCACCACCTTGGAATCACTAGGGGTACGTCTACACTACAGCGCTAATTCGAACTAACTTAGCTAATTCGAACTAACTAAGCTAATTCGAACTAACGCGTCTAGAACTAAAAACTAGTTCGAATTAGCGTTTTGCTAATTCGAACTAGCAAGTCCACATTGAGTGGACTCTGAACCAGGCTTAAGGATGGCCGGAAGCAGTGCCGGCAGGGCATCAGAGGAGGACTTAGAGCGTGGAGATGCTGTCTCAGGCTAGCCGAGGGCTACGCTTAAAGGGTCCCGACCCCCACCCCGGACAGACAGTTCTAAAGGGTGCCCCGCTTGCAAAGCAGTCCTGGCTTGGATTGCCCGGAGTACCCACACTGGGCACATCACACCACTCGGCCATCAGCCCGGCTGCACTTGCCGCAGGCTGCCATCTGGGGAGAGGGGACAATCGGGGGGCTGCAGGAGAGCTTCCACCCCCAGAAGCCCGCAGAGCCAGCCCAGTCCTCCCCATCGGGGGCTCGTGCCCCATTCCTCCCTCACCTCCTTCCACTTACCCTTCCCTAGCCCCCCTTCTTATTGATGTACAAAATAAAGATACCGTTTCTTCCAACATTGACTCTGTCTTTATTGAACAAAACTGGGGGAGACTGGGAAAAGGAGGTGGGAGAGGGGAAGAGAAAGGCCGGGAGAGGGGAGGGCAACTAATATGATCAGGGGTTGGGAACAGGTCCCAGATGAAGAGAGGCTACAGAGACTGGGACTTCTCAGCTTAGAAAAGAGGAGACGGAGGGGGGACAGGATAGAGGTCTCTAAAAGCAGGGGTTGGGTGGAGAGGGTGCATTCAGAAAAGTTCTTCATGAGTTCCCATAAAGAAGGACTAGAGGACACCAAAGGAAAGGAATGGGTAGCAGGCTTCAAACTAGTAAGAGAAAGTTGTTCTTGACAAAGCAAAGAGTTAACCTGTGGAACTCCTTGCTGCAGGAGGCTGTGAAGGCTACAACTAGAACAGAGTTTAAAGGGAAGTGAGATCAAGTCATGGAGGTTGGGTCCATGGAGTAGTCTTAGCCAGGGGGTAGGAGTGGTGTCCCTGCCCAAAGTTTGTGGCAGGCTGGAGAGGGATGGCACGAGACAAATGGCTTGGTCACTGTCTTCGGTCCATCCCCTTCAGGGTCCCTAGGGTTGGCCGCTGTCGGCAGACAGACTACTGGGCTAGATGGACCTTTGGTCTGACCCAAGACGGCCATTATACGCTCAGGGCTCAGGGTCAGGGGTCTCAGTGGACCCCCTTGATTTTCATGCACACCTGCTCCTGGGTGGCCAGGCTGGCAGCTCTCCTGCCCTAGACGGCCACTTTCTTGTGCCTAGTGTGGAGATCGTGGACGAGGTCCACGATGTCCACACTAGCCCAGGAAGGTGCTCACCTCTTGCGGTCCAGGGCAAGCTCCCGGGAGCCGCCAGCCTGGTCCCGGGAAGAAGGGGTGGGCTGGGGGACATCGGGTGGGTGGCTCTGTGCCGTGCCAGGTGCAGGGTCTGCTGGCTGGGTGCTGGCAGGCTTGCACCTGGCACGGGCACCGTAGCCAGCCCGTGTCCCTTTAAGGGGTCCGGGGCCGGGAGGGGGACATAGAGTTTCCCTGGTGTTGGCCAGAGTGGCCACCAGGGAAACCTGGGGAGGGCTAGCCTCCCACTAGTTCGAATTAAGGGGCTACACACCCCTTAATTCAAACTAGTAAATTCGAACTAGGCTTAATCCTCGTAAAATGAGGTTTTCCTAGTTCGAACTAAGCGCTCCGCTAGTTCGATTCAAATTCGAACTAGCGGAGCGCTAGTGTAGCAGCTATGAATGTTAGTTCGAACTAACATCCGTTAGTTCGGACTAACATTGTAGTGTAGACATACCCTAGGTCAGGGATGGGGAACCTCAGGTCTGGTGGCCAGATGCGGCCCCCAGCTTGCCTGGATCCAGCCCCCGAGGCTCAGCATTGGGAAGCCTGCACTGGCGCTTTGGTCTCCCTGCCACCCACCCGCAGGGCTGGAGTACACAAAAGCTACTAGCCTGGGCCCCATTCGGCTCTGGTGTGCAGGGGGAACGTGGGTAGTGTCTTTCTGACCCTCAGTCAGGAGCTTCTCATTTGTGTGTGGCCCCCACCTGATTTTTCTGTGGGTCAGTGGCCCCCAACCCAACAAAGTTTCCCCACCCCGGCTCTAGGTCCTTTCAACCTGATAACAAGCCATTTTCTGTAACATTGTAAGTAAAACCACACATGTTCATTTTAGTTCCATTCAAACTATAGGAAGGTTAGTCCGACGATACAAAAGGAGAAAAACCAACAACTCCATGACAGACTGCAGGTGGGGAGAGAGGATAAAATATTTCAGGCTTCATCCAGGATACAACCAACAACAGAAAGCAAAAATACTGTTTCCAAACAGTGACCTGGGACTGGGGGTGTACCCCTAACAGCTTGAGATGAACAGCAAAGCAGGAAAACAAACCCAACCCCTCTCAAGGTCCCTAATCCACAAGAGCTTGGCCGTAGAGGCCAAGGCTTGTGCGGGGCCACATGTGACACAGGTCATGCAAATCAACATACCAGTTTGCTCCTAGCCATCAGTTTCAGCTTAAGGCCAATGAACCCTGCCCTGTGGGCGGGGAGGGTGGAACGCAGGAGTGCACAAAACAGGGCAGGTGGGAGATGCTGGTGGCTAAAGGGCAGCTGACAGTGATGAAATGCCTGGAGTTACTGGGGGAAGGAGGGAGTGGTGGCTGCCTGTGAGCACACGGGGATTGTTTGTGGGAGCTGCTGAGGTGTGTGATGGAGGAGCCTAGTGCAGCTGTCTGTGGGTGGGAACCCTTCACCTCTTCCACCGCTGCTGCCGCCACCGAGGCCACCACCACCACCTCTCCCTTCCCTCGTTGTTCGTTCCTGGCTGTGACCCAACAGAGAGGTAGAGCAGCAAGAGAAAACACCTGGCTGCCAGCTCAGCCAGCACTACAGCATCCCCGTGTGGCACAAGGCTCAATAGCAAGCAAATACCTTCAGCCTGCCCACAGCTCAGCTGGGTGAGTGAGGGCCCAGGAGGGCCTTCAGGAGGTGTTGCTGGAGCCTTGGTAGCCCTGCTAGTCCAAGCTGTCAACTGGCCACATAACTCACCACAGGCACGAGCTCTACCACACAAGCCCCACTTAAGCAGTGGGCTAGGGACTCTGAGCCCAGCCCACGTAGCCCAGAATATTCCCCAGGGCGGTAGGACATCCATAGATGTACCCTTGGAGATTCTTCAACCAGTGCCAACCACTGCCCCCACCACATCCGGTCTAGTGAGGTAGGGCAACTGCCCAATGGTGACTTCTGGTTCCACCCTCAGATCATCCCTGTTATGCCCACCCAGCTTGCCTACAGGGAGGGAGTCTGCAGGGTAGAGCTCCACACTGGGTGTGCACTCCTGCACACATCAAATCAAGCCACCCTTCCCCACACCTAGGGAGACTCACTCAGGTCCTAATGCAGAAGGACATCCCTATCCACAAAGGCCCAGATGCAGTTCACCAAGGTTAGTCTCTGGGGGGCGGGGGGCTGGTAATTTACCTGTGAATGCAGGTAAATAAAGTGTCTGGCAACCCGCCAGGGGCTAACCCTAGCGAACCACATCCAGCCCGCAGGCCGCTTAGTGCCCACCTCTGGCTTAAATGCTGCATGGAGCCAAGTAGGCCTTCTGCACTAGGCTGAATTTCACCCTAACAGGATATGGGCCTGATCCTGTATTTCCTGAACATAGAAAACTCCTAGGCTGTGTCTACACTGGGATACTTATTCTGGAAAAGCAGCAGCTTTTCCGGAATAAGCTGCGAGCTGTCTACACTGGCCCCTTGAATTTCCGGAAAAGCACTGACGATCTACTGTAAGAAATCAGCTGCTTTTCCGGAAAAACTATGCTGCTCCCGCTCGGGCAAAAGTCCTTTTTCCGGAAAACTGTTCCGGAAAAGGGCCAGTGTAGACAGCACAGTAGTCTTTTCCAGAAAAAAGCCCCGATCGCGAAAATGACGATCGGGGCTTTTTTCCGGAAAAGCGCGTCTACATTGGCCATGGACACTTTTCTGGAAAAAGGGCTTTTCCGGAAAAGCATCCTGCCAATGTAGATGCTCTTTTTCCAGAAATACTTATAACGGAAAACTGTTCTGTTTTAAGCATTTCCGGAAAAGGGTGCCAGTGTAGACATAGCCCTATTGACTTTAATGATGATGTGATTGGCAAGGACTAGGAAGCCCAGTTGTGGATTAGGACACCATTGTGGTAGGCTCTGTACAAACACAGAACAAAAACACAGTCTCTGCCCCAAAAAGCTCAAAGTACAAGTCAAGAGACAGCATATGGATAGGGTGAGCACCGGGGGAATAATGAGGCAACACTAATCCACAGCACAAGGCCTCAGCATACCAGTGACCTAAACACTGCCAAATATTTGGTAGGCACCACGGCAAAGGAAAAACATGCATGAACATTAAAGTGTTCGTACATTTTAAAGCAAAATATTTGACAGGCCATGTCCTTACGACTTGTCAGTCTAGGACCCCAGGTTTGCCCTGAAATAGCAGATAGCATCGTAAGGGCCTAACAGCACCTCATGAACAAGCGCAGAGCTACGGCATAAAAACAGTTAAAGAAGAACCTGGACTTCATTTTACTATTACTTCTAAAGAAGCTGTTAAGATCTGCCAAGCCCAGGCATATGGAATTACTGAACTAACACTCACAGAAAGATGGGAGCTTAAACATGGGGCAGATCCCGCTCTGGCCAAAAACAGTGAGAATATAGCCATGGATAATTTTGAACAGTGCTTGGGTCCAGGGATATTGTACAGTTATTTCAAGTGAAAAGAAAAGCACAGATCCACATTTAGAATTGATCATGATACTTTCTGCATCATAAGAGGCAGCAGCTACCACATTAGTTCTACTTACATTTCGCTCTTACATGCAGTGTGGACAGTGTCCCTATCTCACACGCATCTGCCCTTTTCCTGAGGTTTCCTTTATTGTTAATTTAAGTACAGGTTGAACCTCTCTAATCCAGTACTCTCTGGTCTGTCAGCATCCATAGTCCAGCATGATATTAGTTAGCTGGGTGTCACTTATCATGGGTGCGGCCAAGTTTCCTGCAGTCCCGTAAAGTTTGTTTACAGCCACCAGTCCTGGCTCTCAGTGCTCTGTGCTGATGTTTAGCTCCAATTTATCCTAAATGTCTTCTAAGGGCCCAGTAAGTAGGGGAAGTGTTGGTAATGCTGATAGACAATAGCGAACTCCCATAGTTCGGCAAATTGTCTAGTATGGCACCACTCACATCCCGAAGGTGCAAGACCAGCATAAGAACTAAAGCTACACTACCTCCCCCTGAGCCAGGATAGGTCTCAGAGGTGCTCCCTGCACCCCATCCCTGTCCCAGAGACCTCTCCACAGAAGCCCATCCAGCTCTTATTATATTCTGATTGGAGTTAATTAAAACTGCCTGCCCCTCCAAAGTCTGCAGCTGTTTGCCAGGTTTCAGTACCTGACAACAGGATGATACAACAAAAATCCCCGCACCATTATGCAGCGTCCAACATCCTGCTCCCTAGGGGTACGTCTGCACAAAGTCGAGTTAAGATATGCAACTTCAGCCACATTAATTGTGGAGCTGAAGTCTAAGTATCTGAACTCGACTTTTGGCTCTGTCTGCACAGCAGGAAGTTGAGGAAGAGCACTCTTCCTTCGACTTCCCTTACTCCTCATGAAATGAGAGTTATAGAAGTCAGAGTAAGAAACCCATTATTTCAAAATTAATTTGGAACAATGAGTTTTTTGTGTAATGCACGCTGTTATTTCGAAATAAGCGTGTAGTGTAGACATAGACAGGAGAGCTTATCGGAGCCACATTTTGCTCTGTTGTACACAATAGGAGAACATGCACTGAGGGTGTTCGCATTGCTAGCCTGGAAAACAGCAGAAGGCTTAATATTGTTCCAGCCCCTTGCTTCCACTTCCCTGACGAATGAGCAAAGTGTCAATGGAAAACTGCAGTCACCTCCCAGTTCCTCTGTTGCTTCAAAAAAGGCTTAAACTAAACTGGATCTATGCTGGATGTGCCAGCAGTTACTCCACCAGAGCCCTTGGAGGGTGGGTAAAGGTGGCAGTAACTATTTCCCTCCATTCTGTACCCTCCTATCCACCTCTGTGAGGGCCTGGGGATGTAGCATCCCTGCAGAGCTTGCTTCCATTGACCTGCTGCTATCTATGATGCAAGTAACCAGCATAGGATAGAGGTGTGCAAACACCATTACACAAGACAAATCATCATTTGTCCCAGGGTATAAAGAGAAGATGCCCTTTCCCTAGCTTTGAAGTTTACTGTTTAGTAGCTGGTCAGTCAAGCACTGCTTAAATGCCACTCAGTGAAGAACCTGTGGGTGAATTTCATATGCAATTACCACTGGGCAGATTTGAACCTGGGACCTCAGGAGCTTAGTGTAGGAGCCACTACAGTTTGAACTATAAAGCTATAGAGCTCCCTTGTTCTTATCTCTTGTTATAAGTGGTCTAAGTTAAGGATGTTAAAATGTTAATTGACTAGTTGATGGAATTTCCATCTAGTAGTGGACTAGTTGATAGGCACTTCTGCATTCCTCCTTTGAAAGGTACAAGGGTCCTGACCTGAGCTGACTTGAACCTGGGGAGGCAGGACTTGAACCCACAAGGGTGAATGCCCTAGCCCCTAGGCCATGCAGGAACTTGCCCCACCACCTTACAGGAGGGTAGACACTTATCCCATTTGGCTGTCCTGAACCCACAACCCTGTCCTCCCCAGGCAAGTGACCTAGCCCCTAGGCCACCCTGGAAACCACGCCATCACCTTATCGCAGGGAGGCCTCTTATCCCGCCTGCCCCTGGGCCAGTCGGCTTTCCCCTGTTCCGTCCTAACCCGACCCGACCCGACCCAGCTCTTGTACATTTCCAAGGAGGAATGCGCAACTCCACATGCAGCCCAGGGGCAGCAGGAAGTCCCGCTGATTCCGGGCTGCATGTGACGTGCCTGCTTTGAAATGCATAAGAGTCCCCAGCAGGGGCTCTTGTGCATTTCAAAGCCATGGAACCCGGGTTCAGCGGGGAACCCAGCTGACCCGGGTTCTGGGGAAATGCCACAGGAAGCCCCAGCTGACCCCAGGCTCCATGGCAGTTGCCCTTTGAAATGCACAGAGGTGGCGTTTTAAAGGGGCAGCTCACGGCACAGCTGATCCATGGACCAGCTGTGCAGCGGTCGCCTTGGGGTTTCAAAGTGGCCTGGGATGGCCTGGATCTAGCCCCCAAATCTTAGGGCCCCACCAGCATTGGAGAGCCTGTGCTGGCACTCCAGCCCCCACCTCACCACTTCCCTGCAGCCCCTGGCTGATTTTTCTGTGGGTCAGCAGCTCCCAACCCAAAAAAGATTCCCCATCCTGGTGTAGTCCAGCATCAAAGGTGGATTTACACTGTGGTGTAATGTTAAAAAAAATAGGTAACCTCCACATTCCTTACATTAGAAGTAAATAAACTCTACCCAACTTTATTCCCAGCTAAGCTATTTGACTTCACCTCCTCATTAAGATGTGAAATGCTTGTGATGTGAGCCCTGGCATATCTCCACGGTACAGGAAGCACCCCAATAGTTGGTCACTTGTTGGCAGAAACCAAGAGCATATAGACTGAATTCCCTTCTTAGCCAACTGTACCCAGGACACAGCATGCTAGGAAAGGGGAAGAGGGACTATGGAAGCTGCTGCCTGTGCTGCACCCTGGAGACTAAACAGAAGACATCGACCTCCAGTGAAATCTACCAACATCTTTTACAAGCACTGAATTCACATGCACAAAAATCTTCTCAAAAATTATTTTCTGATTTATCAAGGAAAAGTATTAGATGCCAGACAGCTCTTAAAACCCAAATTTTACTTCCAATTAACTCAGGGGGAGATTTGCCATTGACCTGAATGGGATGAGGATCCAGCCCTACATTCATGGATATATATAATCTGCAAGACACAAGAGTGGTTCTAGCAGTTACTCTTTGCCAATCTGAGCTGGGAGTGCCATACAAGATATCCCCTAATTTGTCCAGAGGATATGTATAGTCACACAGACATTTGCTACGTCTCTGCCCCTCATGGATCAGCACAGTTCCACATCAGAAAACTGTCAGTGAATTGGCACGTGGTTCCAGAAGATTTCAACCCCTCTGGGTTTTCCATGCTCACAGCGGAGAATGGGGCAGAATTTAGCCAAAAAGACTGATTATGTATTTTTCAAAGGAGCTGCTTTGTTTGAATTTATATCTGTGTAGTTTAGCTTGTGCTGTGAATTATATAGGAACTAAAAGATATCGTTCAAAACTCATGAACTTTCATACTGAGCTAAGCGAGGCTGCACTGTGATTGGGTTTTTTTTTTAAAAATAGTCACACAAACTAATTCCCCCCTCATTTTCAGTAGTGTGGTCCAAAATAGCTACAGTACAGGAGTGGGACTAGCAGACCCAGAATTTATTCCCAGCTTAGCAACTGACCTTGTAAAAATCACTTCAGCTCTCCCTGCTTCATGTTTCCCATCTGTAAAATGAAGATAATGGTACTTACCCTTGGCTGTAAAAGCACTTTGAGATCTAAGGGTAGAAATGGCTGAATGAGAGCTACACACTGCTGCTGTTCTGCCTGGCAAAACAACTTGACACTTGGACTGAGGCTTCATACATCACCTTTCAGAGGGGAGTGCCTCTTATGGGAGCAATACATTTGGGCCTCATTCTGTGTTCCTTCTTCAAACAACATTCCCTTATCAAACACTGAGTCCTTTCCTGAAGGAGAAGTGCTGGTTCATGCCCATATAACCTGATTACAGTTTGATTTCAGGAATCTTATATTTTCTTCCCAATCAGTTTTCCTCATTTCTTTTCTTTTTGTCTTCTTACTGTGCTCATGTGGAGGCTAGAAGACATATTTAAAACCTTTTGCGCTTCTATAAGACACATTTTAGGCCCTTTGTGATCTAGGTTTCATAATTGAGGGTTACAATTAAGTATATATAATGAGCTAGAAAATTGAAGTTATTAGATGTTCAAAAAAGAGAAATCTATTGCACTTACCCACACTCAGATTCTAAACGAGAGGGAATTAATGGGCATATAAAACAATAGGAAACAGCTCTTTCCTTTAAGCAGACTGCCACAGATGCTACAACAAATGTCTTCCTTAAACAAAAGACAATTTAAATTGCTCCATATGCTTTCCAAATTATTTCCACTGAACACGGAAGTCATCTTATAGTTTATTTCCCTGATTGCATTAAGTGCTGCACACTGAGACATAATCCTGTGACTTTCACTCACACAAGTAATCCTTACTTCTCCAAGTAATCCCATTGAAATGAATCTAAAGATCTAATGCTGAATGGAGGCAGCACCTGGTGAGTTGCTCTTTTATCTAGTTTGCTTGTCATAAAGTAACTCTGGATCTGTTCAGTGTTTCCACCGAAACCATAAGTGTTTGCTGGCACTGCTACCTATCTTTGCTGATGTCTGAAATCACATTGCTGCTTCAGACTACTCATCATCATTTCAGCAAGCAAGCGGAAACCATGAATCCCCACTGTGCTGCATTTTGTACAGTTTGTAAGAAGGGTAGATACAGGAAACAGAAATTACATCAGTAATACAAACAGTCTATCATTCTGGTAAGGTCAGTAGTAATTGGATGAGAATTCTCAGAGGACCACGTGGTCCGTGGTCTTGACAACGTGGGAGCTGGGGAGCTCAGGCTGGACCAGCAGTGGCTGCACCAGACAGCAGCTGAGGAGCCCCTGACCTGGCCAGGGAACCCCCAACATCAACAGGGTCAGGCGAGGTTGGGGAGGCCCTACCCCAGCAGGGGAATCTTGGCATCAGCTGGGCCAGGTCGCTGGGTAGTCCTGGCCCCAGCTGAGGAGCCCTTGGCTACAGAGGGGCTGCTGGCAGTGGGAGGCCCAGCCAGGGAACCTCCAGCAGCAGCAGAGCTGGCGGCAGCCAGGCAGCCCCTGCCGGAACCCTGAGAAACCAATGGCAGTGGGGCCAGGGTGACTGGGCTGCACCGGCCAAGAATACCCTGGCTGAAGGACGGCTGGTGGAGGCAGGTGGCCTCACCAAGGAACCACAGGGAATCACTGGCTGCAGTAGGGCCAGTCCTAGCAGAGGAGTGGGGTAGCCAGGCAGCCCCTTCCGGGAAACCCCCATCCTGGCAGTCCCAGCTGGGATCCCCAGGGGACGCTGAGGCAGTCTGTGGGCAGCAGCGTAAGGAGCCCCTGCCGGCCCAGCATTAGAGGGGCCAGGGCAGGGCAGGGAGCCTCAGGGAGAGAAGCCCAGGAGTGGGGCAGCCAGCAGAGGAGCACTAACTTCCCCTGGTCTGTCCCTCGTTCGGAACAGCTCAGGTCCCAAAGGTGCCGGACCAGGAAGGTCCAACCTGTAGTATTGAACCAGTACTCCAGCATGATGCTAAAGGACACAGCGAGGCTGGAGGTGCTCTCTTTCCAATGCTACACCAAGGCCTTGACCACGTGGTCATTAAGGATCTTACCTCAAGATGAAAGGTGTTAACCTTGAAGTCCTGTCCAGCTGTTTGAAAGTGTGTAATCACATTCTGCCTCCCCACGTAAACAATTCACTGCAGAGTTTCACTTGGGAATTTTTGGCCTTCCTCTATTATATAGGCCAGGTCTACACTGGTGGAGAAAATCAATGCAAGATACACAAGTCCAGCTACGTGAATTGTGTAGCTGGAGTCTATGTACCTTGCACCAAATGTCTGGGGCAGCCCCAAAGCTGGAGTTTCACAGGAGGAATGATCCCATCCACTTCCCTTATTCCTTGCGACAGCGAGGAGTACCGGAGCTGACAGGGGGCACCCTCAGCATTCAATTTAGCAGGTCTTTACTAGACCTGCTAAATCAAACCCCAGAAGATCAATTGCCAGAGCATCGATCCTCCAGCAAGTGGAGATGTGGCCATAGTCTTGCTATGAGCAGTATTATGTGTAATTCTGCCATCTTTAATCATTGAAATAGCCCCATTCATATTCCTGGCAACAACCTGTCTACACTAAACAAATTTTGCAGCAAAGTTAACAAGAGTAGGACCTAGTATAGATTGGCCAGCAGCATTTTAAGTACTATGATTACACAGTGTTCAGAATGCCAGGAGCCCATCTAAATTAGCATCCCCAATTCTGTTACCAGAGGTACAGTGGAATTAGTGATAGCAATGTTGGGATGTCCCTGGTATTGACAGGACCAATGGGAGCACTTGGGTGAGTGAGGATTACATCTATAAGTTAAGGTTGCAGGGTCATGCTCTAAATCAGTGTTTCTCAACCAGTGGTACCTCAGAGGTACTTGAGAGAAGTTTGGGGGGTACATCAATTTGGAGAAAACTGAATTTTTGTTTTAAGTTTTACAGTGCTTTATTATTTTTGTACTTTTTACACCCAAAAATTTCATTACCTGCCAGACTACAATTCAGTTGCTTAAACAAATGTGTTGCAATGGTAGAAAAAAATTGTGTGCGTCGGAAAACTGTAGGTACTGTTTTTTTATAATTTTTTTAAAAAGGGGTACTTTATAAAAAAAAAAGGTTGAGAAACACTACTCTAAATAGCTGCAACTTTTCTCTCTGGAAGAGAGTTCATTTCAGTGGCAGCAGAAGAGATTTCTGTGAGCCCCATTGTGCAAACTTTTGGTCGCATGAGTAATCCTGATTCATACAAGGAGGCTCACTGACAGTGTTCCCTGTAAGGTGAGCACTTGGGCGGGCAGCTGCCCAGGAAAGATTAAAATACTGCCCAGCTGATTAGCAGAGCAGCCACATTGGACACAAACCAGACACGTGTTTCTACTGGTGGTGCACATCCACACAAGCCTCAGTGCACATAAACTTTATTCCACACTTGGGTGGAAAAAATTAGAGGGAACATTGCTCACTGACCTCATTCATGTAACCATGAATTATACTCACATACTCCTACCTTGGCATGGGGAGATGGACTTCACTAGATGACCTGTTAAGATCCTTTCCAGCCCTATGATTCTATGACCCTAGGGTTTGCATGTTCACACCCAACACATGTAAGGTTTACAAAATGCGTTGAGCTTCTCTTGGATATAGCAACTGGCAGAGCCTCTAAACTGTTATTTCACAAGTAATCCTTATTCATGTCATGCAGGGCTGAAGTTTGATTATTACTGGTACTTTAGACAATATGAATGTTGGAGGATTTATGACTGATCATGCAACAATAACTTCAGTCTACTTAAAGTGCAGCTAAAGAAAGTCCTTTTTAGCTTTGGAATTTCAATATGAGAAAATTAACGTATGACAGTGAAGATTTTCAGGAAACTTTCCAGTGTCCTAAATACATTTTACCAAATACTCTTCAATTCTATGCAAAGAATGTATCCTTCCCTGCAGAAGGTTTCTGTTTGATCACAGTGACAACCTACTGCTATTCTATATCAAATACTAATGCTCTGGAGTTGCAAACCTTAGAGCAACCACAACGTGGAAATAAATACCACTTAATGCCCACTCCTCTGTTCTTACACATTTCAGCAATCCCATCAGTTAGACTTACTAGCAGGAATAAGGGTTGCAGGATTCAGGCCCAAGCTTTTGAAAACTGAATTTACAATCCTAAAGAGAATGGACACTTTGAAAGAAAAAAATCACAGATACAGTTTAGGATTATTGTTATGGGAAATGGACTTTGATTCTAAACCACTAATATCCAGCTGGACAGGTACTGATTTAGCTATGAAATTCCTAGGATACCACACATAAATCTGGAATTTGTTTGTAAGCCCTTGTAAATCAACTCACCAAACATCTTTAGCAAATAAAATGCAAAACAACTGAAACATAGCTAAAAGATGCATGCCCCTGAGAAATGTATAAATGCTGAGACCCAAGAAGCCAGTAGTTTGGGGGTGGAATGATTCCTACAAATCAGACTCTGCAGAAAGTTAACGTAACATAAGTTGTGCATCTAATAATCAATGCTCAACTGCAAGAAACAGGGCTCAGTATGGAAAATCTTGTTGGGTATTTTAAGCCTCTCCCAACCCTTGGACAATTCCTCTGCAGGCTGTAATTTACTATCCCCATGGGTTGCTCCCTCAGCTTGCTTTCTGGAAATGCTTCATTTCAAAGGTCTGCTTGTTACAGAAGGTCAAAGAGTGAAGCAGGCCCATTCATTTAAAAACAACTTGAAAGGAAATTTATATTTAGAAATATAGCAATGACTAACGAGGGGAAATATATTAGAGCATTAAAATAAATGACGTGGAATAGCCCATACATCAGTGGTGGGCAATCTACAGCCTCGGGGCTGCATGCCTGTCATTGGGGTTCTGTGTGTGGCCCATGAGACATTTTGCTTACCACTGCCCACACGCAGGGTTGCCAGATTCTGCTGGTTTTCATCTTTGTATTTTTTTCCCCTAGGTATTACTATAGGGTATGTCTACACTACAGAGTTTTATCGGAAAAACGGCCATTTTTCTGACAAAACTTGAGGCACATCCACACTGGAATTGCATTCTTTCACAACAAAATTGAAAGAACAGAGGGGGTTTTCCAGCATTGGTAATCCTCATTCTGCGAGGAAGAAGCTTTTTTGCAAAAGAGCTATTTCGCAAAAAGGCATGTGTGGACATGGAAGAGCGAGTTCTTTCAGAAGAAGAGGAGAGAGAAAAAAGCACAGGTGCCCTGGTGTCCATTCTGTCCATTGCAGTCACAGCTTACATGCGAGACAGCGTCCATTTCACATTGGCAGCGTGGACGCTCTCTTTCAGAAGAAGTTTTTTTCAGAAGATCTCTTCCAAAAATAGCTTCTTCCAAAAGAAGCCTGTAGTCTAGATGTAGTCAAAGTGATATGCAGGAGACCATTTTAGGAATGACAATCTTGCAATCCACTGAGATGGATTGCCCCTCACAAGCCTATGTTGCCTCTCACTGCCTTACAGCCAATAAAGGTGACTGCTTCAAGAAAAATATTTCAAAATAAATATAAAAAGCTGAGAAATGCCAGCCTACATCAAGATACATGCATCTCATAATGTAATTTATGTTTTACTTTTATTGTCCTTAAATACTGGCATGAATTTTACTTACTTTTTCTTCTTGTCCTGCTAAAAATCCCTGCTTCTAGATTTTCTTCTCTTTCCCTTCTCTTACTTGTCTGTTACTGAGTTCTTTATTATTGTTAACATCCAACTCTTATTATTATATAGGGTTGGTTTTTTTACATATGTACAGTGATGAAATCACATGACTTTTGCCCCAGAAGAGGAGACTCATTGCTTCATGGGGCTTGGAATACAGAGCTTTTCAGCTGTAGGGTCGTGGCTTGAATCTAAACCAGTCTGACAGTTACTTCCTGTGTGAAAGGAACTGGTGGTTTCATTCTAGTGCCTACTGGAAAAATCCTGAACTGTAAATGCTGAGCACCCTCAAGTCAGTGGGAATTGCCTAGTCCCTCTCACACACCATGAAGAAAATGTTTCCATGTACTTCCACTGGAACTGAAGATGCCCAGAATTTTGCAGAATCAAGTTTCAAATAGCAGATCACCAAATCACCGCCACCAAAACTGGTGGTCTCGGCGGAGAAGACAAAGATTGACCCAGGTCTGGAGTCTGAATCCCCTACCATCACCGGACAAAAACTCTGCAGATCAGGACAAACGCACAGGAGCATGCTCGTGGGTGGCTTGCTTGTACAAGTGCTGTCTCTGCTCTCAATGCATTCAGAGCTACAGATGCCTGGTTTATCTGTGTGACCAGCTAATGAGCACTAGATTTACTTAAAAAAAATAAAACTCTATTTTGAATCATTTCTGAAAAGTAATGACCCTCCCTTTCTATATACACTCGACCCCAGGAGAAATGAGCTCTCCAGGAGGAGTAACCCTCTGCTGTTTAACAGTGCACAGCAATACTACATAGGAAGGGAGGAACAAGCTACACATTTGAGACTCCAGGAGGGAGAATGCAATGACACCAGCTGGAAGCTGGCCCTGACGCAGGAGCTAACACCTCTCCTTATGCAAAAAGTGTCAGGAGATTTTTAATGACAAGTGGCCAACACGTCAGTTTGCAAAAAATCAGCAGCCCCAGTGCTCCTAACCTCCTGCTGGGACGTCAGCACTGACTCAGAGGGAAGTGTGCCACCTACTGAATCACCAAAACCACTCCCTGCAGCATTTCGTTTTCCTTGGAGGTCTCCCCTCTAAGTACTAATCAGGCACAACCCTATTGAGCTTATGAAAGCTGACAAGCCCACAGTCGGAGGTGGAGTTGCTGCAGTGAACAGCATGTTTTTAACAAAAGGGCTCTCTCTTGCGGGTCGAGCATCCCTACTCTAAGGCGTTTTGTAAAAGAACTGCCAACAGGAGGGTGAATGGCTGTTTGCATGTAGTTATGGAAGAGCTAGTCAAGCAATTTCTGTCAAATAAATCCACCTAACAGACTCCAAAGTCAGCTTCAGTACAGTTATTTGGCCACAGTTCATCTAAACTAAATGGACAGGACTTGCTTCAAATATACTGCTCCACTGACTGATTAAATTATGGGGGAAAGGGCTAGTGATGACATGTATTTAACTCAGCAAGTCTCCTCCTTCCACATTCGGAGAAGCTGGCAAGCCTCAGGTCTGCACACATGCCAGCAGCGGATGTCGGCACACTCATAACACTTTTCAGAGCGGCATATTGTTGAAACATGTAATGTAACTACAAGGCACTCTTTCTGTAGCTAGCCCAAAACAACACATTTAATTGCCATGCTTAATATGATAGTCTTAGGGTCTGTATGTAAGGAAGGCTTTACTGCATCTTTAATCTGGTTCTTAAACACCACGCAATAGAAGAGGAAGAGTTTATGAACGCAGCCCTATTGCATTTTCTGCAAAATCCCACTCTAATAGTTGAATTGGGAGAAGTGCCGGAATTGTGGGTAACAGGGATGTGAGAATAGGGGGTTGGTGTGTGAAATGAAGGGCTACTGTTCTCTTTCTTGCACTTACCTTTCCTCACTCTGCTTCCATTTTGCAATCTGCAGTGAGGAGAGTGCGAGGATAACAAATGCACAATCTGCTTGCTTTACCCTGGACCTGGTTTGTAAGTATCTTCCTCAAGTCAGCAATGAAGTTGTGGGAGTTTAGATGACTACAAAGTAAACTTAAGTATCCTGAAACCAAAATGCACCTTTCTGCAGAAAACTCTGCCTTACTGGGTAGTTCAGACTTGCAAACACTTTTTTGGTTCTTTCCTCCACTTCAGCTGAGCATTTTCTGTTCAGAGAAACTAGTGAAAGAGATGTCTTGGCATACGATTCTTCTGAGCCCAAGTTTTCAGAGAAATTATTTCCCCTTTTAAAAAGTCTTCCTTATCCTAGTCTTCATCTCCAATCTTTCGTCTTTTCTCCATCCCTTCTTTTCCTGTCTCCTCACTGCACTAATCTATATTTCCATATCAAAAACTATATATAGGACACTTCCAGACCACTTAATTAGCCTCATTAACACAGGCCCTACAATTGGCAAGTATTTCTTCTGGTGTATATACATCTTGGTTTCTGTTATTTCCACTCCAATTCATCTGATGAAGTGGATTTTACCCAAGAAAGCTCATGTTTCTATATATTTTGGTTAGTCTCTAAACAGGACTACTCATTTTTAAATTACAGGCTGACACAGCTACCCCTCAGAGAGTCATAAATAGAGTTATCACTATTGAATTGCATGGGACTCAGAGAGACTTTGGCTGTGTCTAGACTGCATCCCTTTTCCATAAAAGGGATGCAAATTAGACACATCGCAATTGCAAATGAAACGGGGATTTAAATCCCCCTCACTTCATTTGCATACACATGGCTGCCGCTTTTTTCCAGCTCAGAGCTTTGCCGGAAAAAAGCACCAGTCTAGACGGGGATCTTTCGGAAAATAAAGCCTTTTCTGAAAGATCCCTTATTCCTCTTTAAAAAAGAAATTTTCTCCAAGTTCTCACAACTTGCCCTTCTGTCCCAACCTCTATCACTTTGATTACTCCCTGTTAATTTTACCCTGCTGTCAGTTCTTTTCCCCTCTTCTTCCCCCGGCCTTTTTTTGGCTCATCTTTGCTCTGCACGTGTTTGACAGGTTAACATGGGCATCTTAGAAAGTTCTGCAGCCATAGCTGTCAGGGTCATCCCAACCCCTTATCTCTCTTCCCCAACAACACAAGTCCCCCTAGGTCTCTTTAAGCAGGGCAAGCTACAGCCTGTCTCTGACCACTTCTGCCTCTCTCTTTTGCTTCAGAAGCAACTACTCCCCATACAGAGAGCCCAGCTCTTGCGTGGCACAGATGAGCTGAACCACATCTGGATTCCTTTGTGCTGTGTTATAATCAGTGTGCAAATAGGAACCCCAGTATGATTTGTCCTTTATGCTGCTTATAACACAGTAATGTATCTCAAAGGGACAGCTCTACGACCATATGTCGATTTTGTAATTATTTAAAAGGGATGGTGTGAGGTTAATCTTGATCCAAAACTTTGGTTTTGTAAAAATAATGATTTAAGAAAAAGGTTCAGTGGAAACAAGGAGCTTCCTTCTGCTAGCTCTGTGCCCTTTTAATGCATGTGAGGAAAAATAGCTTTTATGACTGTGTGACTAAAGGAAGCAGGGCTGAATCCTGTGATTTTTGTAGGTAAGTGAACTTTTTTGCAAGTAAATGAACTCAAATCTGGCCACAGTGGACTAACACATGAGATCCTGATCTTACAGTTGTTTAGAAATTGACAATAAACACAATGGCAACTAAGTTGTCAAGGTCCAAGGCAAATAGTGACTAAAACAGAAAGAATGAAAAATGAAAGAATTATAAAATCATTTCAATTTTAATAATTCCAGGCGTTGTTTTTACTGGGATCAAGGATATTTTTAAGTGAAAACTATCAGATAACACGGCTCAAGGGATCAACAAATCTCCATGGCTCGAGGGGAGTAGCCTTCTAACAAAAGGTAAAGTAAAATTGTACTCAGTATATTTATCAACAGTATGAGCTGTTTCTAACACAGGAGGTTAGCTAATAATGATGGTCAGGGCTCAACAAACTACAGCAAAATCCACTCGCCAGCCCTGCATGGCGCATGTGCCAGACCCGCACTGCGTATGCGCGCGCCGCTGGTAAATGGGGTGACCAGCTGACATCTACTCACCATAGGTGAGTAGATACATGGATTTGTAGAGCCCTGATGATGGTTACCGGAACCAGTTTCACTGTATGGTTTTTCACTCTGAAAGTGACCTTTTAAAGACTATTCTCATCCCTTTGTTCTTTCTCCTTGAATTCCTAGAAAAGGCAGGACCCTTGTCCCAATTAATGGATTACAGTGTCTTCGATGGCTTGCCTGATAAGAGAAAGAGGAGTCCTCACTTTTGGTATCTGGGAACATTTCTGATAGATCCAGAAAAGTGTTTACTCATTATAAGGCAACCTAAATATGTAATATTGGGAAAATCAATTTCTGTGGTTACTTATAAAAACTGCCAGATAACTGTCTGTCCTGAAAAGCTGTCATTCAAATTAATTTTTTAAAAGAGACAGAAATTAGTATGGATGGAGAGAGTGTGAGTGGGGAAAGGAAGGCAACAGACCGATAAATTAACTATCTTTTTTAGCAATGGTTCAAATCCTGGAACAGGTACTGGGTGCCTAAACCTCAACAAAACTCAGTTATGTTCAAAAGAAGAGTCCAATAGGAGATAAGCAAGTGGGGTGCCACTGCTTAGGAATGAGGTGCAACATTTATCACAGCTAAAGGTCAAGAGAACATGACCTGTGAGGGAAGACTGAAAGAACTGGGGTTGTTTAGTTTGGAAAAGAGAAGACAGAGAGGGGACATGATAACAGTTTTCAAGTAACTAAAAGGGTGTTACAAGGAGGAAGGAGAAAAATTATTCTCTTTAACTTCTGAGAATAGTCCAAGAAGCAATGGGCTTAAACTGCAGCAAGGGAGGTTGAGGTTAGGCATTAGGAAAAACTTCCTAAATATCAGGGTGGTTATACACTGGAATAAATTGCCTAGGGAGGTGGTGGAATCTCCATCACTAGAGATATTTAAGAGCAGGTTAGACAAACACATGTCAGGGCTGGTCTCAATGGTGTTAAATCCTGCCATGAGGGCAGGGGACTGGATTTGATGTCCTCTCAAGGTCCCTTCCACTTCTAATATTCTATGAGGGGAAGTTGCAATTTACCACTGATGAATCCATCCTCCTTCTTAGAGCCTGTCTAGATCAGGGAAATATTCACTGATGTGACTACATTAGACAGTTACAGCAGTATAGACCCTCTACTGTGCAAAGAGGGCTTGCTGTGCTCTGATTGACTCTGATAACTTACCAGGATACTTTGCACTGATATTAGCCCCGCTTTACACCACTACTGTGCATCTACATGGGGCACTGTATGATACCCCAATATGGACAGAGTCTTAAACCTGCACTTCCAGGACTAATACAAACAATTTGTGCAAATGTTTCTCCAAAACATTCCATATATTTTTGCAGACTCTTCAAGCATGTGGAATACGTATGCTAATGGCAGAATTAAACAATGCTCTGGGAAAACCATTATAAAACAAGTCTCTTTTACAAATAAATCTTCAGGGTAATTTTGTATGCAAGCAGCAGACACACGTATGTCCAAAAAGAAGGTAAAACAATAAGGCACATATACTTTATTGAAAAGAGAGAAATGAATAAACACAGATTTAAACCAATGTTGGCTAAAGTTAGCCCTGACTTACACCCACTGGCTAGAATGGCATTACATTGGTGTAGTGCAGGATAAAATTGTGTCCAAAGCAAGTGACAGCTAATCAGAACTTCACTGAACTTCTCAACTTCTTTTCCTATTTGCCCTGGGTCAGAGTTGCCCATGATTCCTAGCCACTCCTTTTGGTCCAGGACACAGAGATCTTGGAGTTCCAGTCCTCTTTCCTTCAAACTTTTTCTTTACAGTCTTTCCATTATATCCTTGGTCTTTCTCACTGTTTTCTTCCTCCGAGGCTCTCTTTGTTGGTCATTCTTCTGCTGTTCTTATCACGTGTCCAATCCACCTCAGAGTATTCTCAGTTAGCACTAGAAGAGTATGTTTACACCACAATAAAACACCTGTGGCATGACCACAGATGGCTTGGGTCAGGCTGCATGAGGTTCACAAGGCTCAGGCCTTGGGGATATATAATTGCAGTGTAAATGTTTAGGCTCAGAATGGAGCCCAGAGTCTGAGACCATGCGTGGGAAGAAGATCTCAGAGCCAGGGTGCCAGTCCATGCGCAAAGCTGTTTTACTATTTTTAACCCTGTGAGCCCAAGTTTGTTGACCTGGTTTCCAAAACATGGTGTAACAAGTTTTTTAATCACAGCATAGACATACCCTAAGAGTTCCAGCTTCATGTTTCTTGTACTTCTTCCAGGTACATTCTGTGCGCCCTCTACTAGTATACCAATCTCCTCATTATATTACTTTCAATTATTTCTATCTATCTTCTATATCTCCATAAGATCCACTATTCCCAAACCAGAGCATAGGTAGGGACAAGAACATGCAGCCTCCCCCTTTCTTTTCAATTTGTCACTTAATTGCCTGTTAATTACATCAGATAATCAGAACTGATATAATATATGAAGAAGTATTTTTTAAAACAGCTAAAAAAAAATTAGTGCTGACAAACCCCAAGTTCTAAAATCATGAGTCAGACCCTCCCCAAAAAAAACCATGAGGTTTTTTTAAAATATTGCTTTTGATCTGCTTTTTTTTTTAAACTTGCTCTGCCCATCCTCAATGTGTGTGCGACACTTAGTGTGGCCAGCACTCCCAAATTTATTTATAATTCTGTGCTGCACAACCCAGTCCCACCAATTCTCTTCCATCCCAGCTCTTACCTTGCTGCTCAGCACCTATTAGTATAGTCCCACTCTAATCACCCCCTCATTAGCTCAGCTCCCCAGCTGACCAATTCCATCCCCCATGTAGCTTCTCCCCTCAGTTCAGGCCTTTTCCCCCAGCCTCACCTCTGTTCCTCCTGGGGCAATTCACCCTCCTTCCCCTGGTCTAGCGGGCTGCAGCAGGGTTCTTTCTTCACCTTACAGGATGGGGGAGGATAGCTCTAGGATTGCCTCCACAGAGATATCAAAAACAGGTCAACAAGGACAATCCTGATTCCGGAGCCCCTGGAGCTGCATAACTGGCAGCATGTGCTGAGCACCCCTCTGGATTGCCCAGGGACAGAAACCTCAGCAAAGAGGATAATCCTACCTCTTTGGCAGCTCCAGGGTCCCCTTCCCAGGTCAGGAGCTGCAGGAATAAAGAGGAGAGGAAGAAAAAACAGAGGAGCTGTCCCCTCACTCACAGGAGGGGCGGGGCAGCTACCCCCATCCCCTCCTCTAAGAATGGTGTCAGGAGCAGGGGAGGGAGAGAGCTTTGCTTTCTTCCTGCAGCAGCTTTGGCTGGCTGATCTTTCCCAGCAGGCATAGTAGTGGGGCTCTCACTCAGGCAGAGGAATACCAGCCCACACTCCTAAGACTCACAAAGAAGTCCCCACAGCTGGTACACTGATCACCAAATAGAGCCAGCCATGCCAATCTGAAACTTCTGTTCACAGAATAATGAGTGGAATCCAGAACGCATGGAATCCTGAACCCACTGGTGTTAGTACTTTTCTTCTCTATTGCCTACTAATGGTTCTTATCTGCCTCTTTTGACTATCCAGTCTTTAGGTGCTTATGACTTTGTTTTTCCTGTTACATTCTAGCGGCTTTCCCCTTGATATTTTTATACCCACTACCTCTTCTTGTTCCCCCTCCCCTATTTATTTTAGTTCTGGACATCTGAAGAAGTGGGCTGTGCCCATGAAAGCTCACAATACCATCTACATGTTTTGTTAGTTCTACGAGACTATTTGTTGTTTTTTAAGTTTATCCTGTACAGACTATCTCAACTACCCCCTGAAGCTTTTGAACACTCCCAGAGACTTCAGATTTTCACCCAGTGAAGTCACTCACACTGTGATACCCACAGAATATTTTATCTGTTTGGTTCGTTTAACATATTTGCACAGCATTCAGAATACATCCTATTGACAAGGGTGGAATGATTAGATTAGATAAAATAGATCTCTTTATTCTTAAAAATGCATAGTTATCACCCAGAAGATAGAATGTCCTGAAAAGTTATTGTACATGTTTACTTGTAAAAAAACAAATACTGGCTGGTCATTAGAAAATGTAACAATGCTGACAGCAGATGTGCTTCTTTGCTTTAGATGTCTGCTTATAAAAAAGAACAAGTATGTCAGAGGCTCAAAGATGACATCAGGAAAAGTTCCTTAATTCACAGATGACTGCACCTTTCCAAAAACGTTAACATGGAAAAGCTGGATTGATTTAATCATCCATACAAGCAAATGATACTTAGTGCCAAATTGGTCTTTTGGGATCTTTTCCATGTAAATAATACAAATCAAACCTGGAGGTTCAGTGCCGATATGATCTGACAAGTGAGCCAAGATTTTCACTGTACTTTGATCCAGCTCCAAAAACATACTCAAGGTAAAATTGGTTGTGTTTAACCATTTTCCATTTCAGTTTTAAATTTTAGACATTTATCATATGGGAAACTTGCCTATAGTGCTTAAAAGACAAGTCTGATTAAACTGACTCATAGCCTTAAACATATCAATCTTTGTATATTTGATATTGAGACTGAAAAACAATTTACAATATGCCACCTGATGAGATTCAGCATTACCTAATTGTTTTTAAATGGTGTATTCTGGATTTGTACACCCTGACTCAGAATCTTCAAGTATTTCTAGCACTGTTCCCTTTTTCTTCTATTTAAATGTTTGAAGCTATAATTCTGAAGACAGTAAAGTGGATAGGCTTTTGTTTTCTAAATGACTTCCCAACTTTACCACATTCTTCCGTTCCACAAATAGTCAGAAAATACTCTGCAAACTGTCATGAATTGCCCTTAGAAGAAAAACTCTGTATGTATTCACTTTATTTTGATTTGCAGACTGCTTTGGTTATTTTGTTATTATAACTCAAGCTTAAGTGTTAATTTTATTTTTATCTTTGATTGTAAAAAACAATAAATCTCTTTCTGTAGAACCTATTTTAATAATAGAGTGAAGATGCAGCAATTCAAAATCTGCAGAAATAAAGAAGAAAATCTTGGCCAATGCTTTCAGAATTAGGTACCTAAATATGGATTTAGGCATCCAGATTTTTTTAAAATTGATTCTTCTTAGTAATAAGAACCTAAGAATGGGCATACTGGGTCAGACCACCGGTCCATCTAGCCCAGTATTCTGTCTTCCAACAGTGGCCAATGCCAGATGCCCCAGAGGAAGTGAACAGACCAGGCAATCATCAGGTGATCCCTCTCCTGTCATCCATTTCCAGACTCTCACAAATAGAGTCTAGGGACACCATTCCAACCCATCCTGGCTAATAATCATTGATGGATGTAACCTCCATTAATTTATCTAGCTCTTTTTTGAACCCTGTTAAAGTCCTAGTCTTCACAATATTTTGTGTCAATGAGTTCCACAGGTTGACTGTGCACTGCATGAAGAAAAACTTTTTTGTTTGTTTTAAACCTGCTGTTAATTTTATTTGGTGACCCCTAGTTCTTACGTTATGAGAACAAATAACTTTTTCTTATTCACTTTTTCCACACCAGTCATGATTTTATAGACTTCTATCACATTCCCCTTTAGTCTCTACTTTTCTAAATGAAAAGTCCCAGTCTTTTTAATCTCTCTTCAAAAATCTCTTTTTAAATCTCTTTTCAAAATCTTGTGGATTTTTTAGCTTCCATCAATTACTAACTGGTAATATTTAATATTAGAAAGGCTCTTTTCTCTGCCCCCCTTTCTTTTTTGTATGTGTGGGTCAAGGTTAATGAAAATAAGACAGATCTTTTATTTTGGGTCTTAAACATAAAATGATGTGTCTACCAGAAATGTTGGATAAAATATTTGCTCTCCTTGAAGATTGTGATATTTGTATTCTAAGCCTCACCACAGTGGGTTTCTTTAAATAGAAGCTATACTTTACTCCTAAATTGCTTAAGGCAAAGGAAGCAGAGATGATGTTTTTATGAATGTTTAAATGCAAATGGAACTGAGAGTGAATGCTATGCTAGCTAACATCAAAGGCTCACCAAAATCTCTGCATTAATGAGGCTCTTTGTTTCCTGGATCACAGATTACAACAGGTTTCCAACTCATTGCCAAGGTTTTATCTCCATTTGGGAGGCCTGTAAACCTCTGACGATTTTTTTCAGATACAAAACAAGAGGAGAATCTGAAAGAAATGAAAATTTAAAATAACAAATATTCCATTCAAATTATTCCTCACATTGATTACAGCTTTGATTTGAAAAAATAATCTGAAAAAGAAAGAAAATTTACAAAGGAACTCCCCTAAAATCAAATTTGATTTGACTGGCTGAGTAAGGAAGCTTATAAGCAGAATTATTTATAGTATCCCTATCTATTTCACACATCTGTTTCCACCCCCCCCTCCCCAAATAAGTTGTAAGCATTATGTGATATAAAAAAAATCAAGTATCAGGTCATTGTAAAAATTAAATATATTGATTACTTTTTAAAGTGGTACCAAATAATTCTCACCCCCAAAAAAGCAATAAAAAGACACGCACAACAATAAGTCCCTTAATTAACAGGCAAAATAGGGACCCAGATTCTCAGCTCCTTATTTCAAGTGTTGAATGCCACAAATATGTGCTATATTAGGCCATAAAGACCAATTTACATGGCGTCACTACAGCCTGAAGAAAAACTCTCCCAAACCCCCAGGCTATCTTATGCAATCTTAATTAAGGAAAACAAACAGCGGGTGTGTGTTTTTAAGCTACCAGAGACATGCACAGGACTTGTTGTATGGGATCAGCCGAGATGGGGAGTTTCCTTTCCATGGGAACTGTGGGATTTTTTTTATCTCTCCTCTAAACTGACGCCAAAAACAGACCTGTCTTGGAAATTGGCCGCGAAGATGTTAATTTCATGTTTCCGGGCCCTCCGGGCAAGTTAGGAAAACTAATAATTTTCTGAAATCGGACGTCACGTCTGTGTGTCTCATGAGATCGGGGCGAGGGGGCCAAGCAATACTTGCCAACGAGAAAGCCCAGGACCCGGGCTGGGCAGAGGGAAGGTGGCTAATGAGATGTATCCTGCCAGTTACAAACTCAATCCATTACCACGCTGCCTCGAACCTTGCAGGGTTGCACGTTGGCTCGGCCCTGGCAGAGAGGCAAGGAAAACCGGGGTCGATCAAAGCAGGCAATACATGAATGAATGAATTCCCCATCCAAACTTCCGAAGCCCGTGCAATGGAACGGGCCCGATCCTGCTTCCCCCGGGTAAGTCACTGGCGTCCCCCACTCACTGCAGGATCGGGCCCCGCGGCCAGCAGCACGCCTGAGCGAGGGAGGGGTGCAGCGCTAGGGCTGGCTGGGAGCCGGGGTGGAGGGGTTAACATTTCAGCCACTGGCGAGTCCAAAAATAAAACTGGAATCACGCTCCGGAACCCCCAAAGCCGCCTTAGACACCCCGCCCCACGGGAGACCCTGCCCCTGGTGCCCATGGTCCTGCACAGATTGCTGGAGAGAGGGGGAAGGTATACAGCGGTGAGTCCCTTAAGGCCCCGGGCTCCCCCCTCGCCGGGTGTGCAGGCATCGGCGCGGCCCCTTTAAGACAGGCGCGCCGGAGTGTCTGTCTGTGTGTGTGTGTGTCACAGAACCCCGCCCCGGAGCTGTCAATCAGCCGGCGGCTGCTTTGATGTCTCCAGCCCCTGGCTGGGGCTGCTCCGCCTGGCTCGCAGACACCGCTCCGCGCCGGGCGCTCCAGTGCCGTGCGTCTCCCGGCCGGAGCCTCGGGCTTGCGCTCCCCCAGGCTGCTACTTGGCTGAACTTTTCCCGGGGCAGAGCAGGGGGATTGCAGGTCCCCGGATCCTGCTGCTTTTTCTCCACCAAGCCCCCCAGGCTGCAGCAGTGCACCCCGACTCCCGCCCCTTCCCCCCAGAAGGGTTGGATCCTAAGGGGGGGGTGGAGGGAGCCGTCGAAGTCCCCGCGTGGCTTGGAAGAGGAGCGGCGGCGGGGTGGGGGGGGACCATGCCCCAGCTCAGCAGCGGCGGAGGGGATGACCTGGGGGCCAATGACGAGATGATCGCCTTTAAGGACGAAGGGGAGCAAGAGGAGAAGATCCAGGAAAGCGCCTTCACCGAGCGCGACCTGGCCGACCTCAAGTCCTCGCTGGTGCACGAGTCGGAGAGTAGCAATAGCCCCGCAGCCGCGGCGGCCGATCCGGAGGTGAGAGAGCCCCCTCCCCGCCCGCACAAAGGGCTTTGCCTCCTGCTAGTTCCTGTCTTTGGTTTATTGCAATGAATAAAACTTTGTTTCTCCCACCCCCCCATCCCCTGATGTGTTTTTCTCCCCCCCCCCCCCCCCAACAGGCGATCAGGCGTGTGCAGGATCCTCAACGGGCTTATCAGGAGAAACTCCAGGATCACATGGAAGATGGTTAGTTTGAAACCATTCATTTATCCGGCCCTTCCTCTCTCTGTAACCCCCTCCCCCTCCACCGGCAACCCTTTGGGTGATGTGCTGAGTCCTGGGGAGGGATTTGGGGCGGGGGAGAAGAGAAACTTGAGTTTCTTTCTATAAATCAGAGCAGTCAAAAAAAAATCAGGGAGGAACTTTGATTCGCCAGTTGAAGAAGCCCTTGAGTGCTGGATACATTGTATTGCCACAACACAAGGGGGTTTAGTCACTCCCTTGACATTCAATGTGTAAACAATCCTCCCCTTTCTCTCAGTGTCTGAAATATTATTGATGTGCTGGTCTCTTGGTGGGTCTCTGGAGACAAGCTTTAGGAATCTGTGGTGATGCGGGGGAATGGTCCAGGAATAGTACTGCTCTGTTGAGTGTGCTTCACCCTAAAGGGAAAACCATTGAGCGCAAGTTTTTATTGGGCTTTAGCACTAAAACAAATCAGAGCTGTTGATGGAGGCAGGCTAGTGGCACAGAAAATACAAATGTGTTATAAGTCTTAAGGGTAAACTATGCACATAAAATAATTATTCTAGAACAGAGGGCACCAAAAATATATAGGTTGCTCCTAATATTCTGTTTGCAAACTATAAGCACCTGGCCCAGGCAGAGGAATGACCTGTTTAGGGCACGTCCTAATGAAAATACTTTAATTTTAACAGGTATAAAGCATCAGGACACAGGGATGTACAAAGGATCTGCGTATTCTGGCTACCCTTTCCTAATGCTCTCAGACCCTTATCTTCCAAATGGATCTATGTCACCTTTGGTGAGTTCATCATGTTTTTGACAAGTTTTCTAACCTTTCACAACTGACGTATGTTGCTGACAGCTATGCAATCACTTGATGCCAATGCTTTTGCAGTCCTGATGTAGCATTATTTCTAAAAGGCCTGGATGGTGGCCTAAAGAAATTAAAGGAAAAGGATGAGCGGGTGAATAAGGTTCAACCCCAAGACAGTGGTGTGGTTCTGAATTCTCAAGAGGGGTTTGTTTTCAGATCGCCTCAGCTTCTAGTTTCATCCTCCGTCTTCAACAAATAGATTAAGAACTACCTGTAAGAGCTACTTGCAGAATGCCGCCTTTGTTTCTCCTTAAGTATGAGATGATGATTTGTGATATATGTGTTTATGAAACTAGCACCCAGCTCAGCTGTCTTGGTATCCCCTTGTAAAATGGCTTGCTTTGTTGTCCATCCCTCCAACCCCAGCATGAAAGGGTTCAGTTGTGGATAATCTTCATAGGGATGTACATTTTACCATGTTTAATTAGTTGCAGTTGGGGCTACACAAAGGTCTAATGTTCCTAAAAGGCAATGATTGTTCCACTCTTTTTTTTTTTTTTTTTTTTTACAGAAGTTTTGCAAATAAATATTAAGTAAATTTTAGTAATAAGTATACAATTTACTGTATGTATTAATTTATTAGATGAATTCTTTGATATGGGGGGGGGGTTCACCAGAAAATCCTTATCCATAGACATCTCTAGCAGAGTTTTTAACAGAAATTGCAAATAACCAACACAAAGGGGCATATTCGGCTGCAAATCTTGAGTAATTGTATGGATGTCAACCATTATTCTAGATTTGGAGTTGTGTAAATGAGAGCAGAATATGGTCCATCTTATTTCATTTTTAGTTTTGGTCTTACTGCTACAAGATTTAGAACAATATATTTTGACCTCCTTTAATGTAAACCTGCAGGTCTCTGAAATTCTACTAACTTTAAGAATTTTAGTCCTTTCAGAACTTGAAAAGTAAGAATGCAAAAACTGCTGCTATGAAAAATGCTATGGTGGGGTACTATGAAACACTTTTTGAGTCAAGGCATAATAAAACGTTTGTGTGACCCATCTAAACGGTTGCAATATTACAAGTTTTAAAGTAGGGTAGTGGTAGCTTTGGCTATTTTTGAAATCTTGTTGTGTTTATAGTACAGTTGCCCGGTAAAGTGTAAGACCTTTAGCTGGTGTAGTCGTTCATTCCACTTAAGTCGTTTTACAGTAACTGAGGGACCTGTCTTTACATTTGTTGTAATTTTCTTCATTATACAAAAAGAAATGATACATTTGCAAGGCCATGCCAATGTGGAACACTATATATACATCTGGTCACTTGTTTCCATCCTCCTACCTGTTACTCCAGGTTCCTGTTAATCCTCTCATTTCTCTCCCCGATAATGCTCTTCTTTTGCTGTTACATTTTGAAGTGTGCTACTAAAGCTGGTTTTTTTTTAATAATGCCATTAATTTGTGCTCCCTGGTACAGAATTTGGATGAGCTGTCACTTGTGTTGGCACAGTAGCTATTCAGATGCTTAAGAATTCTGTGAATATTTATATACATCTTAACCCTTTGAGGATCTTATTCTGTTGGTTAAAACTGTGGCAGCCTGTTTATTAGCAGTGTGGTTAAGAAACAGGCTTTTGGTTAGTGAACCAGTTAAGGAACCTCCCACCACTGCTAATGTAAAAAGAGTATGGGTTTACAGTTGGAGGAAGGTAGAGTAAAACAAACAGTACAGAAATCAAGAGAATGAAAAATGGCAAGCAGAGCGGGAAGGATCCAAAGTCCATTTAAATTCAATGGAAATCTTTTAATCAAGCCATACAGATTATGCAATGCCTCAGGTTCGGTGGACTGAAATGGTGATTTAATTTTTCTATCTAAAAATCTGTTACTTATTTTAAAAATGTGGAAAGAGTTCTTCCCTAAAATCAAGGAGAAGTTGCAAATCTTCCTTCTTAACTCTAAAGAAGGTACAATATATATAACTAACTATTTTCTTCTGGCCGATTTGGTCTGTATTTAGTATTGATTGATTACAGTAATTTATACAAAAGTTAAGGTAGTAAGTATTTTTACTGCTATCATTTGTGATCATATAATACTGTTCATGTTTTATAAGAAATAGATTTTGATCCAATAGTTATTCCCACTGTGTGATCATTATTATGATTGAAGATTTGGGATACTTATCCTCCAAGAAAAATATTGCGTTTTTAATTAAAATTCTGGCAGCTTAAGGGGATTGTGTGAAAAATAAGATTGTACATCACTGTTGTATATCTACTTGGTAGTGAAGCCTTACTCTAACTGGGACTTCCTGTGAACATTTGTAGGCAGCTGGGATGAATTTTGTAATCCTCCTCCCTGCCCCTTCTTCTCTCTCTCCACCCCATAAGAGAGAAGGAGCCCAGGCAGTGCTTTGAAAACTCAGGAATAGCAAAAAATCCAAGGGATTCAGAAATAAGGCTGGAATTGAACCCCCGCACTGTTGTTATAAAATCATGTCCGGTCTGCAGACAGACTCCTGTTTTTGTTAGACACAGTATTACAATGAATTAAGGCTGGAATCAGTTCTGGGTGTCTCTGCTTTTGTGAACAAGTCACAACATTAGTATTACTGTGCTAACCTTAATGTTGTTAAAAATTATTTTCACGATAGCTCCAATTGTGTTTCAGTTTCTTAAGGGCTCGGTCATAGTTTGATAACTGAAGTAATGGACTAGCAGTGCGTGAACTGATATCTTGTCCACCTCGTGTAATAGTAGGTTTCATATATATGCATTACATTTTATCCTAATGCATGCAACTCTGATTTTTATGTGTACATGTGCCTTTCTTGAGCCATGAATTAAGTGACTCGCTGCTTGAGTTCATCAGCAGTTCAATGCTCCAGTTGATTAGTTTTGCTCTTACCTTACATTAAGATGGTGGCGAAAGGCTTTAGGTGCTGGAATTAGGGCATGCTGGGGTTGCTGTCGCACCCCTTGGCTTGAAATCGTTTTCATCATACAGTTTGGTTTAATGGCTTTCAGCATCTCCTCTGTACAACTTGTTTCAGCACCCCTGCTAAAGGCCTTATTTTAGCACCCTGTGGTCAGCTATTTGGCACTCTGGCCAAATTTAGGCTGCACGTGCAATAGACTGATGAGGTCCTTTTAAAGTGATTATGATCTGTTGTATTGATGCCTGCTTCAGCATGCTGTGCACAGATGGTGGATGTATTAGGTCATAAAGTGTTCTGGACTAGCATCCTCAATATTGGTGCTGCACATGTGTATCGAGGGACTAATCCTCCACTCCTACTCTGAGGAAAGTTCGAGCTTTCTCAGAGTGTGTAGACTTTTGTCAGTTACAAATCTGTATGGAACATCCAATGAATGCGTATCAATGTATTCAGAAGCTATTTTTCCAAATGCAACACCAAATAATAAAGGGATATCCTTTTTATTAAAGTACAAATGACTTTAAAGGACATTAAGGCATCTCCTTAGTAGTTATGTCTGTCTTTTAGGCATTTATAAACAGCAGAGGACAAACATGTTAAAACTTTGATCAGATTAAAATCTTCTTGCTCTGGTTGTATAATTAAATTTAGGCCTGAGGGAGTTTTCTGAACATTGTTACATCTTGTAGCACGTGGTACTCAAAAGGTTTTAAGAAGCACTGGTAAGTTCCTGTATTTTGTATATGAGGATATAAAATAAGGAAATTAACTGTAGTAGTGGAAGTGCATAGGGCCAACTTTGCACTTCTAAAATCAGTGACAGAATTCCTGGTGACTTCATATGGCCAGTATTAGGTCATCTACTCCTGGGGTCAATTTTTGCCAGCATTATCTAAGGACCTATTTGAAATCATGGGATGGCATTATCTAAGGAAGTGTGTCTGGCCCACGAAAGCTCATCACCTAATAAACCATCTTGTTAGTCTTTAAAGTGCTACATAGTTCTGTCTTTTGTTTTAGCTACACCAGACTAACACGGCTGCATCTCTATCACTATTCTCAGTTGGATTTGGTGGGCTTGTAAGGTAACTGAGGGAATAATTAATGCTTTTCATATGCAAGTCTGAGACTCTGGAGTGGCTTTCCCACCCTTAAATCCAGCTTTATGCCACCTGTTGTTTGAAAACATAATCCCTACAGGGTCTCTGTAAAAGTGTGTAAGAACAGCTCCTCAAATCAAAACTCAGATTGGAAGGGGAAAAGTAGAAGTACTATCCTTAGCCTCACCCACTTCATGTGCCACAGTGAGATGCCATTCACAGAAGATTCTGTATTTTCCAAATCTGATATCCTGTAATTCTGCTGTGCTCCTCAGATTTGGCTCTGTCTCTTTCTCTCTCTCTGAGGTTTGGATTCACCGTTGGGCAAGGCTACATTGAGGCAGACAAAAGGCATATATATGTCTGTGACCCCAGTTCTCAGGATTTTTGTGATATTAGACTCTGTTTGAGCTAAAAGTGCATCTCTGTTAGCACTATGACATCTCTGGCACACAGAAAGCCAGTTCAGTTTCCATTCAGTTGAAGAAGTGCTACACAAATCTAATCGCTTCCTTACAATGCATTAGTTAAAAAAGAAATCTATCCTCTTTAAACCAAATAAGTCATACTAAGAACCTCCCTGAGAATAATCTTCTACAGCCCATTTCTCCTGGGAGGAGCCCAGAGTTTTCTAGACAAGCCCGTCAGTTCTGTTCCATTCCTACTACAAGACAGGGCTAAATTCTGTTTTAATGTCTTTTTCCCCCAGAGATGCACAGAGTTACCTTCTCAGTGTCTGAAAATCTAATTCTCTTCTTGGAATGTTCCCACCACTTATTAATTCCTAACTTTCCAGAATATGAACAGGAAAGAAGTGGGCAACAAATTAATATGTAACCTGTAGTTCAGTGAGCTACTCAAATATACTTTTAAGCCTGGAACTTAGGTGATTCATGTTCCCACTGGTGCAAATATTGTAATGGTTTGGGGCTAAAAAATGTTAGGGGCAGATCCTGATCCAGGTGCAACTCAATAGTAAAACTCAGCATGATCATATGATGTCACTTTCCGTATTTCCTGTAAGTAGATTGTTTGGGCAGCCAAACAAAATTTATTCCTCACATGGATGGAAAAAATTAGAAGGAACTCTGGTCACTGTTTGTCTCCTTAGATGCTCAGGGTCATACAAAGATGTGTTTAGAGAGACTGTCTGCTTCCGAGTGAAATTGATGGCACCATCATGATTTCACTCAGTTTCTCTCTAGACAGTAGGTGCCACACTGATGGGCACTAGAAGACAGTGCTCTTCCCCCTGAAGCTGCCAGCACAGGTTATCCTGTCTCTGCCACTTGAAGGGAAAGGAGATAGATGAGGGACTGCCTGGCCAAGAGGACATTCCATCAGAAGGATGGGAGATTACTAATTTGCTCTCCCCTGACCAAACCACATCTTCATCCTCCAGCTCTTCACCTTGCTTGGCATAGGATGAGGGTGGAAATAAAGAAGCGATATGCCGGCTGGTCAAATCTATCAAGAGACAAAGATTCCAAAGTAGTCTGTCTATGTTGGGTTCAGCTGTGGTTCCTGAGGAAAAAATTATATATTTAGTTTTTGGAGTTTCGTATTCTACCATCAATTTTGAAGCAGTATTCGAAATAATTGAACTAAATGAAATAAATTTGAGTTATGTATAAGAAATAATGACAAGATATGGCCCTTTTTCCCCCCTCCCTCCCCACATATAAACTTTCAAAAAATTCTGACTGAAAAATTTGGAAGAAGAATTTCACATGGAAACAAATGGAAGTTTTTGTATGGTCTTTGCTTGTGAATAGCTATATGCATGTATTTAGATAGTTTTAAAGTGTGTAGTACATGTATCTTCCCACCGCAGTTCCTTAAGAGGATAACTTGTCCCTTGTTGCATCAATCATGAGAATAGATTACCGGTATGTTGTGGTAATTATGTTAATTTTGACATGTGTTAAATTCTCCACCCATGCAGGCTGAATTATAGTTGTTGCTGTTTGCTGAAGTGTTACAAAATGAGCTGTGTGAATATTTTAAATACAAGGACACACCTAAACCCACCCAAGTTAATGATTAATGTCCTGGAAACTTGCACTTTGAAGAACAAAGTGATTTTTTTTAAGTGAATCAAGGATACAATGTGTCTGAAACAAGGCAGCATACTTCTTCCACCTAATACTCATCATTTAGCTCTTTGCAAAATGGAGAATAAAATGTTGAAAATGATATTACTCTAAGCTCAAGACTGAATACATTTTTGTCTGCAGTCAATTTTTTTTACAGTCAATTTACAGACACTATCAAATACCTGTGTTCATATGGAAATTCTGCCGAAACTCAGTGCAGAGTTGTTGACTGAATGCCTCTTGTTTATCTGTATATAGTAGCCATTTATGTGACTAAACATTCAAACTCATTAACATGTCTGTATGGCTGACTCTCTTTACTATTCTCGTAGTCTATGATGGGCGAGATTTTAACCATAGATATATGGGCAGTTTGTATCCCTGTGTATCTTAAAAATCTGGTGGAATAGCAGATTGTTCAAGGTGTGGTTATGTGCAAGACATACCTAAGATTTAAGTTTGATTCTTACTGTCTGTGTTTCAAGATGGTAGATTTCAGTTGTACCCTGACACGTACCTACTGTTTTTAAGGAAGTACTTATGCTTATTTCACCTATGCAGTTCCGTCTGGCTACTTACATGCTGCAAGTACAGTATTACCGGGACACCACATCTAGAGTTCTTTTAGTGTAACTTAGCATTTCACTTTCAGTGATTCACTTGTGGCCTTAGAGAAAATAAAGGAAATGCATGATCCAACGCTCCCCTGCCTCTGTTCATACAGAATTTACTTTAAATGAATGTGAGTATTTTTGTAGGGAGGTGAATGACATCATCTTGAACAAAGTGGGTTTGTGTGAGTTGTAATAGTCTGTACAATTGCCATTCAGCCAAAAGACTGTCTTGGGTATGAGTTCTGATTATCCCCTGTCCCCCACCTCCATTTATAGTTGCTTTGATTCTGGAGTAGGCCACTTCAGCTGTAGTGCTGACCACCTGCGAATTATTTGCTGTAGTGGCTCTTGGGATAGTTAATTGCCCCTACCAGAACTGCAACTTCCCTCTCACTTACTACCTTGAAGCAATGATGCATAATCCTGCTTAGAGCAACTCCACAGACAGTACTCTTTCCTTTATTCTCTTTTGCTATTCTTTAGCTCTTATATTCCTGTATCACTGCAGCTTATTTCTTTATCTTGATGCTTTTTCTTGGTACTGGCAGCATCTTTCAAAAAGTGCTCTACCCTATTGCCTCAATTTATCTGTGATGGGTGGAAGTCGCAAAGGCAATAACGGGTAGACACTGTCCTTGTCAGCCTTAAAGGAAGCACCATCTTGGAGGAAAGTTCTCCAGGCTCTCATGAGTATCCCCATCTCGTGGGCTCTTTCATGCTGTCATCTTTTAAATAATTCCTCAAGAGGAGAGGCAAAAAACTATACCACGATATTTGCTCATTAATGGATCCGAAAGATGGAACAAAGGCTCGATAGGAGATGACTCGGAAGGCTGGCAATGGGCTTGAGTCCTGTTCATTTTGTGGTAATTCTAATCTAGCTGGATGATAGAGACCTAAATCCCATTACTATCTGATAACAGAGTATCTAACTCCTCTCAGTTGGTCATTTCAGTTCAGTTGTTGGTAGATTTGTGTCTGCATTATTAAGAGCTTCTGTTGCAATTGAGCTGACTGGTTAGCAGGCCCAACAGACAGCAAGTTCTGAATGATCTGGTCTGGAAAATGGAATGTCCTCTCACGCTGCTAAGTTAGCAGTGAGGCGTGTTTGTGCATAAACTATTGCTTTGTAAACTATTGCTTTGTACATAAACAGAGGGTTTCATTCTCTAGGGCAACCAGTCCAGCACATTTTCTGAGCACCTCATCTGCCTAATTAATTTTTGTAAAGGCAATCACAGCATCATGTACTTTTGAGCCTTGAGGATCCAAACACACACACAGGCCTTTTCTTAATCACCTCTCAACCAAATTGGCCAAATAGCTCACTGTGCATTGGTCTCTCCTTGCCTGGTAGTGACTTATCTGTTTACATTTAGATGTTGATCAATTAACTGCATACCCCAAGCTTCTAAGGGCCAAATTTTCATAGTGGACTGTGGGCACGGTCACAGGGAGCCTTTGAGAAACTAGAAAGATACATTTGGGAATTCCTTCCTGTGCGGTACCATCACGCTCTTTAACTCTCCTGCTGCAGAGAGCTTGGGAAACTAATTTCTCCTAGTAGTACGGTTTGTAGTCTTAGGCATGTGCACGCAGAACCTCGTGCTGTCTAGGGCTCAGGAATCAGATCATGGTCTTAAAAAAAGGTGATTTTTATTAACAAAAGATACTTGGTGAAACATTACTTGGTTGGTAGGTGTTACAGAACAACTAAAAAAAAATTAAAACACAGAATTGTTTCCCTGGAATTCAGTTTGGAAAGTGTGTGTGTGTGTGTGTGTGTGTGTGTGTGTGTACGCGCGCGCGCACACGGAGGTTACATGTGCTCAGCACAGAGAAGTCCAACAGACCCTCCCCCTCCCAAATAAAATTACCTGATTGCGTGTAACTAAACATTCGCTGTTCTACTTACATATCTGTAATTTCAAGGTTTAGTCCTTTCCTAGGCATGGATGTCGCTAGATTCTCCATGCCTTGCTACCTGGCTTAATCCATGTTTGTTCAGTTTTGCTCTGGTCACATAGGAACAGGAAGGTCACCGCTTCGAATTCAAAAGCCCACACACTGTTATCATTGGCTTTCGTGGCCTCCTGCCAACTGAATTCCTGGTTCCCTACATTCCTGGAGACTCTCTAGGACCCATGTCTATGATTTTAATCCAACATTCTGATTATCTGAAGAAGTGGGCTATGCCCATGAAAGCTCATGATACCATCTACATGTCTTATTAGTCTTTAAAGTCTTTAAAGTGTTTAAGTTTTTCTTGTTATAGACTAACTCGGCTACCCCTCTGAAGCTTAAGACAATTAGGGTTAGGTTTCAAGAGTTAACCGTTGTGAAAAGACTTTGGTTAACTGAATGGTGAGAATGTCCAGAAAAGGGCATTACCCCACCTATTCATCACAATATATATATAAGATAGCTACTGCATTGTTAGGCTTTGCAGAACTAATTTTTAATCATTTCAATAGCTAATATCAATGTTTAAGCATTTGTTATTTTTATCAATTTAAAATCAGTTGTGGAAATAGACAAGTGTCAGAACATGGGGGGAGCAAACAGTTAATGTCAATAGATGTTGAGATTCAAGAAGTTAGTTTTATAACCGTTAAAACAAAAATTAACATCGCATGTCAAACTATACATGTAAATGTTCTTAAACTTTATGTTCTGAAGCAGTTTTCTGAAGTTATGTTTTCTTTGCCTATAACTAAATTTCAATCCTCTTCAGTGGAAATACTTTTTCATCGGTTTGTGTGTGTGGTAAAATTGATGTTTTTACCGACATTTACAGATACAAATCTAATCCGCCAAAGCCAAGTTATTGTGATGAGTCATTTCATGTATATTGGTGAGTATTAAAAAATTATCTAAAAGATCTGTACCTGAAGATTCACTGTAATTGACTAAAAGGCTTATTTAAGCCATTGTGGTGATCTAGTAGAATTGTTAGTATGACATTAGTGTATGTAAATGGTCACTCGGCTATGTTTCTACATATCTAAATATCTTGTGGTTGACTTGGAAGAAGACAGAAGATCAGGAACAGAGTTTTTCCTCGTCTTTCAGTGGCATAGGACAAGGGTCATGGCTGGGGGTTACATTTATACTTTGTCAAACCCCAGCTGACAAAATGGCTTTGTGAGACTGTCAAACTGGCCAGAAGCTCAGGATTAAGGAGTCAGTAAGGTGGCTGATACCCTGGCCTATGATCCTGTGCTAATAAGCACAGCTCCGGTCTGTCCCATTGTGTTGTACTTAGTCCCCAAATTAGTATTTTCTTTTAAGCCTCCCATATTAGTTTTTACTACAACTAAAACTATATATTTAGAATCTAGAGCATTTTCCGCATACACTTAGAACAGTTTGGGGTTTGATCAAATGTTAGGCAAAAAACACTGAGTGGAACAAGAGACATGCTGAGTCGTTTGAACTGTATTCACAAAATACACATCTGGGTAAAAGAGCTACACAGTAATCAAGGACTGACCAAATAAGTGTATTTTTAAAAAAGTGATTCAAACCCTATGCTATATGCTGAATTTATTTTCTTCTGTGGTTTGTTCTTCAGAATGGCATATGTTAGTGAAAACAGATTCTTCTGGGGGTATAACATACACAAAAGGAAAATGTCAGAGGCTGGAATCATAAAGCATTATTGATTCAGCAAAAGGGCCACAAAATCATGAGCATGCTTTTAAAATAATTTGTTAGTTGATGTTCTTCATGCAAGTGTAATGCCGACAGGCAGAACCAAACTTGGGGCTTCTGGAGCTTAGTTCATGAGTATCTACTACTTGACCAAAAGCCAGTTGGCACTCAGCTCAGCTTGTAGGGCAAACTCATTATTCTCTCTGTAAGTGACCTACGTTCTAACAGAAAAGTGACCCTTTACCTATTGTTCTCATGTTTGGGAGAGAAACTCTCTTAAGATCTATCAAGTGAATGTGGAACCAACTTTGTTTGGCATGATCTGGGTCTCCTAATTTAGTGCTTTTTAAAATCACTAGCACACGCTTGTGTGCTTTTTTTTTTTTTTTAAGTTGAAAAAGAAAAGTAGGGTCATTTTCAACTGAAAAATCTGCCACATCCAACCTCTTTTTAAGGTTAATAGGACTTTGCTGTTTGTTACGCTGGCACAACCTCATTGACACTAGTATAAAGGAAATCAAAATCTGGCCTTTAGAGTGTGGTTTCATGCCCTAACTTACAGCAGGTGGCAACAGGGGCTTTGAAATCAGAAAATCTTAAATGGCAATCAGATTTCCAGGTCCCTCTTAACATTTTCTGGGCTCATGAGTTGATTTGATTAAATGCTGTGACAACTAATTTTGTTGCTTAGGACAAACCAATAGTAACACTAAATCTAAAGCAGAAGCAATAATATAAAATTAGAAATGGGAACAAAATTGTTAAACTTTCTCTGATACAGTGCAATTTGAGCAGGACTCTACACCATATGAAACACATGGTAAATACTCTTGTAAACTCCACATCATTGTACCACATGAAAGACTGGGTCCTAAAAATAACCATTCACAGAAGATGCAGGCTAGCTGTAATTGTGGCAATTGTGATATAGTTGCATGGACATCCACTCGCACGCATGCTCACAGAGTGCTCTAACTTGAAGATACTTAGGAACGGGACATCGTTGTCCTGTAAATCTTTGTCCACCCACTGCCTTGTCTTTCTGCTCCTATTCCAGCTACTCTGAGTAGTTTCATTGAGAAAATGGATAATCATAGAAACTTGCTTTCTCACAGAAACACTCCTTTCTCTGTCATCAGTTTGATAGTCTCTATGCTTGAAAACCTCAGCAGTGTTCTCCCTTAACCATTCTTACGGCATTTCTCTCTCTCCTTCTCCCCCCGATAGGGAAGTTCTTCTCATAGGCATTTGTCAATATCATTTCCTTAAATGGTAATATTTTTTTCTTGAGCTTTATATATTTTTTTCATATAAGTTTTCAGTTTGTCATAGAAGGAAAGCATATATTTCCCTGATGTTTGGAAGTGTGGCTGTCAAAGTTTATATTCAAGTATCAGAGGGGTAGCAGTGTTAGTCTGAGTCTGCAAAAGCGGCGAGGAGTCCTGTGGCACCTTATTGACTAACTAAAGTCTTGGAGCATAAGCTTTCGTGGGCAAAGACCCACTTCGTCAGATGTTTATATTCTTATCTAGTGCTCTGAATTTAAAACAGTCGTACCTTATCAGACCATTTTGCTCAGTATCCAGAGGAATGAGCAAGAAAGTTACCAGTAGGCAGTTATGGAATAAATGTTTTCCAAAATGAAAGCTTCTTCCTAACCTCATCTGTTTGCCTTGAGGCCTGTGAGTTTATAATTTCCAAAGTTTGGAATTTGGGGGGCAAATCCTTAGTGTAAATTGTCATACTGCCATAGAAGACAATATGTTAAGTCAATTTACATAACCTACCTTTTTTAAAAAAATCCTTACTAATTTTAAGGGCATTTCTTTTAAAAGAAAAAGTTTGCAGTACAAGTGTTGATCTGTACTTGCATTTCTCTTTTGTAACAGAAATCTGGGCCATGGATTCAAGAACCTTCAAATATGAGTGTATTTGAATGTTTTGTGGTATAAGCCCATCCCTAGTTTTAATTTACTCTCCTCTAAACCCATTGAAAACTTATTTCCCTAAAAGATTGCTTATGAGGCTATGACTACACTGCAGGCTTCTGCAAAAACTTCTTGCGCAAGAGTGTGTCCACACTGCAAAAGTGCATCGAAAAAGCGACGTGCTTTTGCGCAAGAAAGCATCCAGACTGCATGGACACTCCCTCGAAAGGAAATTCAGATTGCTATTTACAAAATGGCCACCAGGGCACCTATGCTTTTTTCGATTACCTCTTTTTGTGCAAAAAAACCCTGTTCCCCATCCACACACCTTTTTGTGCAAGAGCTCTTGCGCAAAAATGAGTTATTCGTTGTAGAAGAAGGAATACCTACACCAGAAAACCCCTCTGTTCTTTCATTTTACTAGCACAAAAATGCACTTGAGGTGTGGACACTCCATGAGTTTTGAGCAAAAACGGTTGGTTTTGCACAAAAACTCTGTCGTGTAGACCTAGCCTGGGATTCAAAGAAAAGCTTTGGAAATATCAAACAAAAGGGTGCTCAAGAAAAAGACATTGCCTCTCATATAATGAAAGCCTGAAGTTTCATTTAAATCAGATCTAGCTGTGGTTCTAATCACAGAACTGGAAGGGACCTCAAGGGGTCATTGAGTCCAGTCCCCTGTAAGTAAGAGTATTTCTTTTAAAAAGTTTAGGAAATATAAATTAAGTGATTCGCAGTAGGAGTTTTATTAGCATTTAAATTGTGTTTTTAACTCCTCATGTCCAGCTTTGGAGTTCCTTTCCAATAGTAACATTCTCAACTTTTTAATCAAGCTGTTAAATTTTTACAGGCCTTCAGTAACTTTGGAGAATCAAATGACATCATATAACTGTCAGCTGTAGCTAATGTAGTTCTTTAAAAGAATTGTGTGTGTGTGTGGGGGGGGAGACCCTGATTAAATAGTCCTAAGAATTTTGACCTATGCAAACCTCAAAGTAAATGTGTACACAAGTAAATACAAAAGCAGTGTTTTAAGGGTATATTTCTATCTCAGTAATAGGCAATCCAGGCTGCACCGTAGAAAATACGCTGTATAAAGTATCTGGTACTTATATTTAGATATAACTTTTTAAAAAGGGTTTGTCCAGTTGTGGTTTGAAATTAACTGTATGCCCTATTCTTTTTTTCTTGCCAAGATCACATTTGGCAATATAAATGTTTGGGTTTCCTGCCATTCCCCTGGGCTGGTACAGAGAAACTTTGTGGTGTACTTATGAGCAGAACCCACTAAAGAATATATGGTAGATTGGTGCTACAACTGAATCTTAGAAGTTCTAAGTGACCCTTGAATGTAAGAGCTAACACAGAGAATTTCTCTCTCAAGCTCAAAAGAGAGACCGAGTTGCTCATTACATCCAATTACACATCTCAGTGTTGGTGTTGATTTAAATTATTGTATAACTAGAAACATTGTAAATCTGCTTGAAAAAGTAGAAGTGTAATATATTTAAAATTACTTTCTTGTATTAGCATAACGCCTAGAGAGTTAGGTCTCTATAGAACTATACAAAAAATTAAGAGACCGTCATTGTTTTTGTAAGGTTCTAAGCCCACATATTTGAATGAACGCGGTAGGTCTTGGTAAACCTAATCTGTGTTGCATAGTGGGAATTTAACTGATGACTTTCTGGTTTAAAAAACAAACCTAAACAATGTTGGCCTCTACTATTCTACTGACTTATAGTGACTTTCCTTTTTGAAGCATCAAAGTTGGTGAAGCACCTTATAAATAGTGCTTCACCCCCCTTGTCTCTCAAATATCCTGGGACCAGTGCCGCTGCATTTTTTCTCTTTTAGAACTCATGCCACTAGCTTGAGACCACTGCAAACTCATCAATGCTTGAGCAGTTTTAAATGCACATTCTGCCAAACATAAGGGTTTGCATTACACCCCCAATGCCAATTGTCACCCAGATAAAACTCTGATCTTCACTTTTGGGATCATTCCTCTTTTTGGCTCCTATGCAGAAGACAAATAGCAGAGTAGATTGATTGGGCAACCTGCCACATCACTACCCGCCTCACACCCTGGCTTAAAAAAAAAAGAAAAACTTGAAGTAAACAGTGGAGATGGGGAGGTGGGTGGATGCACATCTGGTATACAAGTGATAGTCTCCTGAGCTGGTTCTCAGCTCTTTGTTCAACTAACTTCTGTCATGTGATTGGAGGCAGGAAATAAAGATTAGTCTTTTATCAACGCTTGCGTGTCACACTGTTACATGGTGTTAGAAGAAAATGAAATCTCTAGTATAAGGGAGATGATTGAGGCTCCCCAATCTCCTCAGCTGGAAGGGAACTTCTCACAACAGGGGACAGGGCTTGCACCATTTCCAAATTTTTATGGAAGTGGAGAAATTTGGTATTGCAGCAAAGTTGGAGAGGGTAAAATCCTGCTCACTTTTGTGGTGGGCAGACCTGGAAGAAGTGAAGATTTACTAGCTACTGGGTGCATGGAAAGGATGGCAAAACATTCAGAAGTGTCACCGGAAAAGGCACATGTTGTTCACAGAAAACAGACTGCCAGGTGAGACCAATGATGATTATATTATAGGCCTGTATAATGAAGTTAAGTCACATGTATTTGAACAAATGGACTCATTAGAAACCAAATTGTGTGCATCTTAACTCCGTCAAAACCATGGTTATTGCCAAGACACGTCCGTTTCTTGCAAAGAGCTGTGGATATTTGCAGGACTAGTGAAACTGTTTCCCAGACTGCATTAAGTGGCGGGGAAAGAACAGAAGTGCATGTAAATAAAAACATCCCTTCTAAGGGATGAAGGCAGAAAATTAGGGTAAACAACGAGACCGGAAGCTTCAGGGGGTAGCCAAGTTAGTCTGTACAGGATAAACTAAAAAAACAACAAATGGTCTGGTAGCACCTTATAGACTAACACATGTAGATTTGTCTTTAGTAAGTGTGCAGGCAGAAATGTCCAGTACAGAGGCTGGTGTCATTCATACAATGATGTTCAAAATTGTTGCTAAGAGTGTCATTCTAGCACATGTTGAGAGGGGGAAAAAACCTGCAAAAGCAATACATGAACCATGAATCCCAGTCACAAAACATACTCAATGAAGTTATTCCTGCTTCCACTGGAGGTAGATTTGGCCCTCTGTGTATGGCATAGGCTTCTAGTACGGTGTTGTTGATATTTATTTGTAATTGAGCGATCTTACTGATATCTGACACCAGGCGCTTTGCTTGATAGGCACAACATGGAAATGTCTAATGAATGTGCATTAATAGGATAATGGAGAATATTCAAGTACAGTCAGTCCCCGGGTTACATACAAGATAGGGACTGTAGGTTTGTTCTTAAGTTGAATCTGTATGTAAGTCGGAACTGGCGTCCAGATTCAGCCGCTGCTGAAACTGATCAGCAGCTGATTCCAGGAAGCCCGGGGCAGGGGCTTCCTGTAGTCAGCCACTGGTCAGTTTCAGCAGCGGCTGACTTGGGGACGCCTGGGCTAGAGCAGCTGGGGTGCTGCTGGGTTGGTCCAGTAGCGCTGCCGCTCCTCAGCGCTACTGGACCAACCCAGCAGCACCCAAGCTGCTCTGCCCCAGGCGTCCTGATTCAGCCACTGCTGAAACTGACCAGCAGTGGCTAAATCAGGACGCCTGGGGCAGAGCAGCTGGGTTGCTGCCGGGTTGGTCCAGTAGCGCCCAGAGCGGCGCTACGGGACCAACCGGCAGCACCCCAGCTGCTGTACCACAGGCGTCCGGAGCAAAGCCGCGGAGCACGGGGGCAGCGGGACAGCCCAGACGCACCGTGGCTGTCCTCCTGCCCTTGGGCTCCGCGGCTTTGCTCTGCTTTGCTCCCTGTCTCCCTGGTCTGCAGACCAGGGGGACGGGGAGCAAAGCGGCGGGACACGCGGGCAGCCCAGATGCATCTGGGCTGTCCACTGCCCGCGTGCTCTGCCGCTTTGCTTCCTCTCCCTGGTCTGCTGGAGACCAGGGAGAGGGCCCCGTTCGTAAGTCGGATCCGCGTAAATCGGGGACTGCCTGTAATGTAAGTAGTAAGGTATGTTACCAAGATTTGTGGAAGAGAAACTGCATGGCCTCGTGGACAAAGCAAAGGGCAGAGTCAGGGAATCTATAACCTATTCCAGCTTCATGTTAACTCCCTCTGTAACATTTGCTTTAGCTTCTCTGTGCTTCACTTTTTTCCTTTTAGGTTTAATTTCAAGTGTATATGAGGGGGTTAGGAAGCACTGAAAGGAAAGTCATGTCAAATTCAAAAACAAATATCTTGTCCAGAACTGTCTGTCAGCCTATTAAGATGATGGGCAATTTAGAAATTTCAGAGAGAGAATGGTTAAAAATCCCAACTGTTGCTTTCTATGGCATGTATTTCTGAATACTGTATTTAACAAATTGCAGCTTCATAATCTTTGAGCAAGTTGCAGGTGGCTCCAAACCACTTAACCCTTCCCCCAGCATTTGGCATTTTGTTTCACTTGAAATAACAAATAGCTTTTTCAACATAAGTGATTCCATAAATTCCATAGGGTGGTGGTTGCTGGATAAAGTTGCTGGCGTGTGAGATCCCAAAATGTTTTAAAAGATACATGCGCTATACAAATCCATGTTAATCTGTGGACAAAGCACTGTTGCTTATTTACCAACTTGTAACGTGCTGATGAGAAAAACCTCAAGAGTTGTACTACGTACTTTTTGGAAACATGTACCAAATCTCTGGACGCATAATTCAAATTCCTTGTTGTCAAGAAGCCTGTTTATCTTGGAACATTTTTTACTTAAACAGTAATCTCTGGGAAATCATTTGTTAACTGTAGTTAGCAGCCAGTCTGTCAGTTAATAGCTTGAGGCAAAGTCAGAAGCAAATAGGTCCTTTCAAGGGGAAGTTGTTGCATATGGCACAGAAAAGTTTATTACAAAATATTAGAGGACTTTGTCAACTGGATAAAAACCAAATTTTGTAGACATGAAGGAGCTAGGAATATTTTGGCTGCATAAATGAGTCTTGCTAGCACATCCATTTGTAAAATATTATAGCCGTCAATCATGCTTATGTGTTTGGCATTCAATTCTCCACTCTTCAGACCAAGCGCGGCAGGTGAGAGCATGCAGGCACACACGTGTTCACGCAGGCTGTCTGCACGTTGCTTGATGCCTCTTGCATCACAGCACGTTGGTCCTCTTTTCATAGACTCCTAGGGCTTGAAGAGACCTTTGGAGGTCATAGAGTCCAGCCTCCTGCCCAAAGCAGGACCAACTCAAACGAAATCATCCCAGACAGGGCTTTGTTAAGCCTGGACTTAAAAATCGCTAGATTCCTCCACCTCCCTGGGTAACTCTTCCAGTATTTCACCACCCTTAGTGAAATAGTTTTCCTAATATCCAACCTAGATCTGTCCCACTGCAACTTGAAACCATTGTTCCTTGTTCTACCATCCGTTACTACTAGGAACACCCTCTCTCCATCCACTGGAACCTCCTTTCGGGAAGTTGAAGGCTGCTATCAAATTCCCCCTCCCCCCTTCTCTTCTGAAGACTAAATAAGCCCAAATCCCTCAGCCTCTCCTCGTAGGTCATGTGCTCCAGCCCCCTCATCATTTTGGTTGCCCTCCTCTGGACCCTCTCCAATGTGTCAACATCCTTTCTGTAGTGGAAGGGGCCCAGAACTGGACACTGTTCCAGATGTGGCATCACCAGTGCTGAATAAAGGGGAATAATAACGTCTCTAGATCTGCTGGCAATGCTCCTCCTAATACACCCTAATATGCAATTAACCTTCTTGGCTATAAGGGCATACTGTTGACTCGTATCCAGCTTCTCATCCACTGTAATCCCCAGGTCCTTTTCTGCTGAGCTGCTGCTTAGTCAGTTGGTCCCCAGCCTGTAACAATGCTTGGGATTCTTCTGTTCCAAGTGCAGGACTCTGTACTTGTCCTTGTTGAACCTCATCAGATTTCTTTTGGCCCAGTCCTCCAATTTGTCTAGGTCACTCTGAATGCTATTCCTACCCTCCAATGTATCTACCTCTCCCCTTAGCTTAGTGTCACCCGCAAACTTGCTGAGGGTGCAATCCATCCCATCGTCCAGGTCATTAAAAGATGTTGAACAAAACCAGCCCTAGAACCGATCCTTGGAGCATTCCACTTGAAACCGACCACCAACCAGCTGTCAAGACATTGATCACTACCCGTTGGGCCCAACAATCCAGCCAGCTTTCCAGACACCTTACAGTCCATGTATCCAATCCATATTTCCTTTACTTGCTGGCAAGAATATTGTGAGAGGCCATATTAAACGCTTTGCTAAAGTCAAGGTATATCACATCCACTGACTTTCCCCATGTCCACAGAGTGAGTTACTTCATCATAGAAGCTAAACATGTTGGTCAGGCATGACTTTCCCTTGGTGAATCCATGTTGACTATTCCTGATCACTTTCCCCTCTTCCAAATGCTTCAAAATGGATTCTTTAAAGATCCCCTCCATGATTTTTCCAGGGACTGAGGTGAGGCCGACCGGTGTATAGTTCCCTGGATTGTTCTTCTTCCTTTTCTTTAAAGATTGGCACTATATTTGCCTTTTTCCAATCATCTGGGATCTCTCCCAATCTCCACGAGTTTTCAAAGATAATGGCCAAAGGTTCTGCAATGACATCTGCCAACTCCCTCAGTGGCCTCAGATGCATTAAATCCGGACCCATGGATTTGTGTATGTCCAGCTTTTCTAAATAGTTCCTAACCTGTTCTTTCTCCACCGAGGGCTGCCTACCTCCTCCCTTACTGTGTTGCCTTACTTTTGGGCCCAGTGTGCTCCCATAGTTTGCCACAGTTCAGACTGCTGGAGGAATCAACCAAAGCCAGTTTCAGTGACACTCTTCAGAATTTCTGTGGCAAAACTGTCCTAAACCCCATGTGGGTTTCGTGAAAGTGGGAGGTACAGATGCATCGTTTCTAAGTAAATGAAAATAACAGCCATGCTTTTAGGTAAAAAGAGTTATCTGCTGCTCTTTCTAAAGAACATCCTATGCAGCGTTATCCTCAAATTGCTGTGCATATTCAGGCAGATGCCATGCAGAAGGAAGCAAAGCAGCAGATATGGCCAGAACTCATCGAAAGGAGAGCAGAGAAGTCTACTTGGCCTACTATAAACTTCTCCATGCAAAGGTTCCCCCCAGCACTGTCTCTGCGGGGGGTAGGAGAGTTCTCCTGGTAACCTACAAAAGCCAGCAGAAATTAATGTTGCTTCTATTCCATCCTGTCTTTGCTCAGAAAGCTGTAAGGTACGTGTGCTGCCAAGAGATCAGTAGCAGCACAGGCAAGCTCTGTGGCCAAAAGCTATGTGACCCAGACAGGAGTACAGATAGGCTGGTTCTCGGTGCTTCCAAGATGTGTGTCAGAGGCCAAATTTTTGGCCTTCACACGATTTGAAGAAACCACCCCTCTCCAGCAGCTGCAGTCCTTCCCTCCCCTGAGGGGGAAAACAGGGAGGTAACTCATTGAATCCTGCGGAGGTTGAGGAGCACAGCCATGGGAGGGAAGACTTGGCTTATTATTGTGGAACATTGTGTTGCCAGGTCTGAGTTTTGGGACAGAACTAACTGTGTAGAAACAAGTGCCGTCAGCTTTTACTAAACTAGTTTGTAGATTACTTTTACAAAGCGCACATGTTGTATTTTTTTTTTTTTAAAGGCAAGACTCTCCTTTCAGATCTATGCAGTAGAGCTTGACTCTGATATCTGGGTTTGCATGCAGGTTCAGAAATCCCATTTCATGTGGCTATAAGAAAGGAATTTGGCCCTGCATGTTCAAGAAGAATGTGGTTGTGTTATTGCTTTACACGTTTTTGTACTCCTTCTATCTCATGTGGAACTAGCTTTAAAGTCTGATATGGAACACAGCTTTAAAGTCAGAGTTTAAGGTCAAAAGGGACCATGAGATCATCTAATCTGACCTAAGAATGTTAAAAAGCAGTTATCAGGCTAATCGTATAGTCGATACAATTTGTATCAACTATGCAATTAGTTGATAGGACCGTTGTGCAGAGCTGCAGTGCGGGTAGCTCCAGGAACCGCTTCAAGCTGAGACTGAGCAGTCCCGGCTCATGACGGCTCCAGGAGCCACCCACACTGTGGCTCTGCATTTTAAATGTAGTAAGAGCCACTGGGTTCTTTCTACACTTAAAATGCAGAAGTGCAGCGATCAGCATGAGCCAGGACTGCTTGGCTGAAGCGCCGCAGTGGGAACATGGGGCCAGCAGTGACTGCTTGGGTCCATGCACTCCCTGTGGCACTTCTGCTTTTGAAATGTACAAGATCCCCGGGGGAGCTCTTGTACGTTTCAAAGGCTGAGGTGCTGCAGTAAGAACCGGATCATTAGTCCCTGCTCGCTCCATTTCCCCACTGCGCCCCTGACTCCCCCCGCCCCCCAACACACACTTTTAAACTGGCTCCCCCCCAGCACCGGCTCCTGCTCCCACTCCCTCCACCCCTTTGCTGCCTATCTCTGATAGAGACAGCAAGGGAAAGGGGAAGCGACTAGTGAAATCACTACTCGACTATCTGATGAGCTTATGCTTATCGGATAGTCATCTAGTCACTTTCATCCCTAATGTGATTGCCTGTACATCCTATTTATTCCTGTGTTGCGCCCCATGTGGTGAATCCCTGCAATAAGAGATGAGCACAGATTACAAAGCTCTTAAATCTTGTTTAAGACACCCTCGTTTTGCTGGTGGAAGTGCATAAACTCCGCTTCAAACCAAGTTTTGAAGCACTGCTCTGCTCAACAGTTTGACTCATGCATCATGTTGCTCTAATTATTTCCATTACACTTAACTTCTCTGAGCAATACGTTGGCTCCCATTTCCTGAAATGTGACATTCCATGATCCCAGTAACAATGAGTTAAACTAGTTCTGTAATTGTCTTGTGTCAGTACCTGGGTGGCATTTGAATGGTTCACATAAAAGTTGTCTTTCCTACCGCATCAACAGAGCCAAGCAAAGCCACTGCTACCCCAGAATTTCATCAGAGCTCGCCCCTTTGCCAGCTCCAGCAATAGCACATGAAGAAGAACAATAATTCAGCCTTTTGCCACATCTACTCTTTTGGGTCCATTCTGTCATGATTTTATGCACAGAACAGCCATGGTCCACCCATCATAGTCTTTTGGCTGGCTCCATATGTTTCAGTAGTCTCCCTGGACTTCCATGAGCTCTTGAGCTTTGTTGCTTTATTCACAGCGATTACTGCAAAGTCTTATAAACACAAAACACACAGAGAAATCTCTTCCATATATTCTGTACCCAAGGTTAGATCCACAAATGGAGCAACCTTTCTTTCATCTGTTCCTTACACACTCGTTATTCCGAGTGTTAAGTAAGCTGTAATGAATGTCTTTTCAGTCTTATTATTTTGTCCTCCCTATGCTATGTGTTACTGTTTTCTCATCCAGTTTCTAATCAGCATTGTTCTGAGATCTGTAGATAGCACAGTGTAAGTCTTCTCCTCCTCTCCAGTTCTGTCTTTCGGTTCCAAGGGTTTAAAATCCTAATACCACATATCCGGGGCTTTCACTCTCTTCATCTGATGTGTAAAATGTACGTCTAGACTGCAAGGCTATTTCAGGATATCTCTGGTATCCTGAAATAGCTACCCTCTGACAAAGGAATGCACCCGCTATTTCAAAATAATGGATGCGCTATTTCAGCATCCCTGTAAATCTCGTTCCATGAGGAATAAGGGATGTCTCGAAATAGTGATTTATTTTGAAATTTGGCGCCGTGCAGATGCGCCAAACTTCAAAATACACCACGCAAATTGCGTATCTTAAGTTGCATATCTTATTTCGATTTTAGAGTGCAGTCTAGACATACCCTCAGTGTTGCTCTCACTTGACAACTTTCCAGTCGTTCCTAACTTCTTATGGAATCCTTGTCTAAACTCCTTGTGCACTTCTTCACAGAGGTGGTTGTCGATCCATCAAGCAGACCAGAGATCCCTAGCTTTGTTCCGGAACCACCATGTTATTCAATAGTCTCCTTAATCCGTGTGCCTTAATTGAAAGCTGCTCTCTTCATGGTGCCCCATGCCATTGCTGCAGAGGATAAGGCTATTATAGTTTTAGCACTACTGATGTGTGATTTTTTTTTTTCCCTTAATGTCTCTTCATAACGCCCCCTGTGACGTCATTGATTTTTTGATGTGAACAGGCAGAACATTGTTGCACTCAGTATAGAATGTTTGCCCTGAATGCTGTACGAAGTGGGCCAAGTGGGGTGTCTGTTGAAAGCTTTGCTTTGCTGATTTTATGTTTATAATTTTAAAGTATTGGTTCTGTACTGGTATTCCAAATATTTGCTTCTGAGAGAGAACCAGAACCTATCGTGGAAGGGTGGACAGCTAAGTGAATTGAAGTACTTGACTAATGGACCATAAGAGGTGCAATCCACATCTAAGAAATTTTGCAGTAAACCTGCAGATTAGCACAGATGGCCACTCCTTAATGAGCAAGTCACCTGCCCGTGCATGCTTCATGTGGTCAACTCCATTTTGGAAATTATTTTCACACAGTGGGAAAATGGAATTCCCTCCACATTGGGCAAAGTAATAAAAAGGGCGCTAGGGGGTTCCCCAATTTTGCCTTCACTCCAGCTCATTACTTCAGGATCAGCTTTGCTATGAAATGGGGCCCAGAAGGACTGATGGCCCATCCTAACAAAGGATGTATTACAGACACTTATAAGAGTAGACTTTTCCACTCCTGCTACAAGCCTGCATCAGGAACCTTGTAATTGGTTTATGTAATGTGATTCTTCAACAATTGTGCTATCAATTTTTTCTTTATTTTATAAACAAGCCTTTAGATTCTAAAGGATTGGCATGACATGCTTTTTTGGTAAGATCTGAGGTATAAATTGAATTGGGAATGTGGCTGGTCCTTTGGGATCGGAAGTACCTGGGATTTGAGATTGGCTTGGTTTTCATGACTTCTGATCTGGGTAAGATGTGGTACTGTTGTGGCACAGGAAGAGCTGGAGTATCTGAGGGGATTTCTTGCAGATCAGTGTGGCAAACAGAAGTGCTCTTTGGGACTGGTTTGGTGTGTCTTATGGTGGAGGAATCCCAGTCTTGGACTGTAAGGGCTCGTCTAGACTGCATTCCTCTCTTAAAAGAGGAATGCAAATGAAGCAGATCGAAAATTCAGATGAAGTGCGGATTTGCATCTCGTGCTTTGTTTGCATAATTGCATGAGCACGCTTTTTCAAAAAAGGTTTTTTTTAAAAAAAATCCCACACTCTAGATGGGATTCTTTGGGGGGGGGGGGGGGGGGGAGGAAAACCCTTTTTCAAAAGAACCCTGTCTAGACTGGGTTTTTTTTCCGAAAAAGCGCGCTCACGTGATTATGCAAATGAAGCGTGAGACTTGCAAATCCATGCTTCATTTGAATTTTCGATCTGCTTCATTTGTATTCCTCTTTCAAGACAGGAATGAACTCTAGACATAGTCTAAGTGGCCCTGTTTCTAAGCAATTTGCCATGATTTGACCCTCTCAGTGGTGTCCCAGAATCCAGCATAATACATCCCCCCCCTTTTTTAGATAACTTATAAGATTCCTTTTTCATGGGCAATGTGAGATCTTTCCTTGTCAGCTACAGTATGCAAGTATGTTAACTTGGTTGTCCTCCTGAACCTAATTCAATTTCTGTTTGGCTCCTGAGTATGTGAGGAATGGATGGATTATGAATAGGTACTAATGTTATGATTATCACCAATAAATACACCCATAAAAGCCTATATAATCCACACCCCAAGCCCAGGGCAAGGCTATGGGCCTCATCCATGGATGTTGCTGTAATTTTATATGCTTGTGGGGTGTTTTCAGTCACCCTTCCCATGCTACTTACCTAGTATGCTCAAGGTGTTGGAGTCATATAATTGCATTGATTTCCTTCCCCCTCCCCCATCATTCCATCCCTTCTAGCCTAGTTAGAACTGGCACTGAGTCTAATCATTACCTCCCCTCCCCATCCTGGCACGCAGATGAAATGGCGATCTCCTTTCACAGCCACTCCACTTGCGTTCTCCATCCCCTCAGTCAAACTGGAGATGTAAGTGGCATGCATTGACTCTACTTGGGCGAGTTTCAAGGATGCGGGTATGTGGTTCACACTAGCTATTTTATTGTACAATTCCTTCTGAACGAAGTACATTGGCAATTAGCAAACGCACAAACACTTAATCGTGTGATCATGGCAGGCAGATTAGTTCTTCTGCCAGCTTTGCAATTTCATTGCCAGTTTTGGTTTTAATTGCAAATACATTACTGCCAGTTCCCTTGCATATTGTAGAGGTAGGCAAATTAAAACATTTGGGCTCAGTTGGGTTGGGCAGTTTTCAGTTAAGAAATTAATTGCTGCTGCCAAGCAGTGTGTTTTTAATGTGTGGTTGGCATTGGTGACTTATAAATAAAACTCAAGGACCTTCCCCCCTCCCCATCTTCCAAACTGCTGTCTGTACTGCCATGTTAAGAAACTACCAATTTTCTCCAGCAGATTCCTCTTTCTTTTGATTCATAGTCTAGAAGTGTAGCTCTGTCACACAAAATCTAGTGGACCAGATCAGTGTTCTCTCTAATGTTTTCATCCATACGCAGAATAAATTTGATGTGCACCAAGGTATATCTAGACGTGCACCACTGTTAGAAACACATACTGCTGGTTGTGGGTGCTCTGCTAATCAGCTGGGTGGCATCTGAATCTCTCCTGAGTGGCTGCCCAAGTGATCACCTTACAGGGAATACTGGACCAGATTCTCATCTGGTGTAAAAGGTGGCACCAATTGCTTCACCAGTTCATACCAGCTGAGGATCCAGCCCACAGTAATGTTGTTTCATGGGAGAAAATAAAAGTAGATGTAATACACGTTTTGCAAATGGGACCCATTGTAGTTTACTTTACAGCAGAGAATTCCAGGTAGGATGATGAGGAATGGAGAATAAAAGTGTCAAGCGCAACTTAACTTTTTTAACCATGACAGGATATCACCCCTCTCCTAGTACTCTAGATTTTTGTGCCATTAATTTGTAGACAAAGACCTGGTCTACGCACTAGTTAAAATTGGTGTAACTTTGAGGCCTGCAGGGGAAGAAAGGCTAGGAGGACTGAAACTGTGCAGAGAGGTGTTTGTTCTCTTAAATAGGCAAAATGTGAGTGCCCATGGTTAATTGTTTTGATTTGCCTTTTGGGATTGTACAAAGAAGCAGAGAGGATGGTGCAGGCAGGGTCATGTGTTTAAATTTTTTAAAAAGATACTTGTTTTCTTTAGAAATTCAGGTCTTATCTACCCCTGGTTTGGCCTGGAAAATTGTAAGGGTAACTAAAGAACTGATAGGATTATGCCCTCACACACATCATGCTACTGGAAATCTGATTGACAGAGAGTATAGGAGTAGAGAGTGACTTTTTTTTTTATTCAGGCTGTTTAAAACTTTGTTTCTCTGGAAAGATCTATTGGAGAAGTATTGAGAGAACAAGGCATTCTGCAATCCTACCACTTCCACAAAGGGCTGAGAGTGGTCATAGTTTCTCTGAAACTGTAGCTGAGTCCTCCAGCAAAACCAGGGGAAACTAAAGAACTGATAGGATTATGCCCTCACACTGGTATGATACTGTGGCTATTTGTAAACAAACTAAAGTGGTGGGGGGGACCGTCTCAGGACAAAAAAAGTCACAACCAGGGAGGGTAGGAATTGGTCATTGTTGCAGGGAAGGAAATACAGAGGGAGAACACATTGAGAAGAAATAGAGCAAGGAGGGTAGGAAGGAAAGAGACCCAAAAGGAAGAAATAGTATTGCTCCTACTAGAGAGCATATTTTCCTAGTGAGTGATGCAAAATGTAATAGCAGTGCATAAAATGAATCATGAGGATAACTGAAGTTTAGTTACGACATCAAAGCTACATTTTTAGGGACATCCAGGGAGATCTGCTGTGGATAGAAGTGAATGTGGAATCTTTAATTTTATATCCAGGATCATAATTAAAAATGGAATTGTGGCCCTCTTCACCCACTGATGGATTAAGATTGTCCAGAGCCCTGGGCACACCCATCTGTCTTCACCATGTTCCCACCTGGTATTGGCAGGGAGTGCTCACGTCTGTGTTGTTGTTTGTCCATCGTAGTCGATGAAGACCTCAACACCACTAAGTGCTTTGAGATTGGATACAGTGTGTCCGAAGATGACTTATCAGGCCAATTCGGGCACCAAATGTCCTGGAACATGTCTGCCCGACATGTGTAGGCATTGCAGTCGTTGCACTGGTAGCTTTGGACTTGCGCAGCACGCGCTTGTGTTGTGCTTCAGAGATGCGCCTTGTTTCGAGAGCTTGGCATCCCTTGTGAATGAGACTGCGCCAGGCAGGGCGGTTGTGTGCCAGCGATTCCCAGGTGGTTGTATCAATTCCAAACGACTTCAGGGAGGCCTTGAGCTCATGTAAGAGCTGCCTGTCCCAGCCCCCTTCCCTCCTCTTTTGGCAGGTAAGGGTTACCCACTTCCTTGGACCATCAGTTCTGTTTTCAGTTCTGGACCATCAGGGTCTGTTTCAGTGCAAGGAAAACTCAGCCCTTGCCCTGCCTGCATAGAGGAGTCCTAACCCTGGCTGACGCTACCCCAGCAGAGCTATGATGGGATGGCCCAGTGATGCATGTTATTAGACCTTGCCTCCCCAAAATGTGTTTGATATCCATCTCTGACAAAGTCGCGCCAGTACCGTAAACATGTAATATATTTAAGTTTCTGATACTAGGTGATGTCCAGTGCCCTAAACTCAGAGTGACTCCAATGAGTTGAGCAAATGCAGTGTAGCTGGTAGAGCGGCTTTGACAAGCCATGATTTTTGTCTTTTCCTGCACTTCGGTCTCCTGAATAATAGGCCAAAGCTCAATCTCCTCCTCTCATCCTGTGATGTGTTAGTGTGATTCTTCTCTGAACATGGACTCTAAAATTGTCTAACTGTGCAGGAAGCTAGTCTATATAATTGCTCGTTCCTATCCTTTTTCTCTGTTTCCTTCAGTTGTTTAATACCCTTGCTCTGTTTTGCTTGGTCAGTTGGTATTCTCTTCAGACTGAGGCTGTCTGTTGCTGTGTGCTTGTATAATGTGAAGCATCATGTAACACTTGGCACATCTGAACTGAGCATAGGAATATTTATGATTTATGTGCAAATGATTTTTTTTGTTTGTGGGTTTTGGGGGTTGTTGGTTTTTGTTTTTGTTTTTCTGACTGCCAGCACCGCATCCTTAGGCTCAGATCTGAGAGTCAAGTTAAGTCCTTTCCTTCTTGTGCATTATCCTGAGTTAACAGAAATACTACAGAATAAATTATGACTTCAGTGTCACCTGTAAAAACTCTATTGCCTTTGCTGGGTTTGCCTGTATGTAAGGGATTGAAACTTCAACAACTCCATTGAACAGAATTCATCTTACTCTGAGTTGCCTCTGCATTTTTTACCACAGTGGTTTTTTTAACTTATTCTGGTCACTAAAGCCAGCTGTTGTGGTTCTGACTTGAGTGAGGTGCACAATTTTTACTTAGTGTAGAATTTAAACATTCTTCCATTGTTTTCTGTTCAGAAAATAAAAAACAAGCCCTGTTCAGCTGTGAACAAAACTGAGCGTTTTTTAACCTATGCTCTGAGTGTCAAAGCGCGTGTATTCAATATGCACTACCGCCCTTCCGTTTTGCAGCCGGCACCTGCTTGCTTCTGAGAGGGTTTGTAAAAAGTGTGTACAGTGCGTTAAATACTTGCGCGTTCTGGCTCAATGATATTGTGGCTAGCAAATCTGACTTTAATTGTTCATCATCTCTATCACTGCAGACATCGGGTTTGAGTTTAGCCAGCATGGAGTCAGGAGAATTAAACACTGCATCTACAGTAAGATCAAAGCACCAGAGAGGGGCGCATGTGCTAATAATAATAACTTATGAAAGCTCATTTGCCGTCAACAACATCCTGTCATTTCTATATTAGTTTTGAAGAGGGTAAAAAACATTCAGTTTACTTTACTCCAGTGAAGAGAGAGATAAGGCAGATATTTGATTGCACCAGTGCATATGTGGTTTGTTCTAAGAACTGTACATGAACCACGTCTTCCAGTGCATGTGAGACTCTAGAATGCAAAAGCTGAGCTTACTGTGACCGAAGTACCATTGTTATCTGATTTTTCTTTTAAATATATATACAGCCTGTGACAATGTGATGCAGAAAGAAAGCTGAGGTAAACAGTCACAAAGCTGGTAACCGCATCCACACCTGGTGCACCTCGGAAAAACGTCTGTAAACAGTTTGTGTAAAGAGTGAGGTTACAGCTAGGCTAAACATGGGTGAAGATATGTAACGGTTTCTAGCAACCCAGGCAAACTCAGGAAAATAAACACCTACCCACCCACCCTTTTTTAAAATATACTGGTATTTTTGTTTTCAATGGAGTTGCTCTGGATTTACACAAGGTAATTCAGATCAGAATCTGTCCCTTTTACGACAGCATGCAAACTTACCAGGCTTTTAAATCAACAGAATAGAAAATGTGTGATCACTGGAATGAGATCCAGATAATCACATCACATGAAATATTTCAGGATAAAGTGTGTTCAACACTAACCTAAATGTCAAATCAACAGTGACCTATAGTCCAGACTTGCATGACCTACTTAAGATGAGGTGATCGGTCTTCAAAACTGGACACAATGAAGCTAAGACACAGGAAACTATCACTGTTAAGTACTGTAACCGTTACCTATCAGTTTTTGTAATCTAGGGCACAGACCTACATGATGTTGTTTGTTTTGTTGTGTAGGTACCAACCTGTAATGAGCCGTCCAGCAGTCAGTCACAAAGGCCTTGGGGGTGTTAATTAACTGAAAGGGATATTGTGGGAGAGAGGTGACATTTGAACTAGGCATAAAAAAGAGCCATTTTGCTCAAGATGAGTTAACTTATGGTGGTGTGCTGAAAGGACGGGCCAAGATGGAATGAATGCTAGTTCCTAGAAATAGCTACTTTTTCCTTCACATTTCACACAGCACTTGAGAAGTGAAGTGAATGTCAACATTTTGCAGTTATCTAGTCTAAGGAGAGAGAGAGGGGTCATTTGGGGAGCAGGAAAGGGGTGAGAGATGGTGAACTAATCCAGGTTAGTTACTAAGGATGGGCTAGCTGACAACTGTGGAGTAGCTAGAAAGGCAAATAGGGATAGCTTTGTTCCTTAATGTAAGTGGGGGGAATGGTCCCGTTATTGTGGGGAACTTTCCTGGCTTCTGTACTACCCCTGTGAAATGGACCCGCTCCCACTTCTTTTACCGAAAGACCTCCCTGACCCTGAGGGCTCCCCTTCCACTCTCCTGAGTATCAGAGTCCTCAAAATCCCAACAAGGCTGGGCCCAGGTTTTCTGGGGCTTAATCCCCAATCTTTTAGTCACTTGGGGCAGGGGCTAGGGTGTTTCCACTTTGGGGTGCTCTCTGCACACTGCATGCTTTCTAGACCTACTGGTCATTACATACAGTTCAAAGCGAATACAATTTATTAAACAAAAACTGATGAAAAAGAAAAGAATAAGGAAAAACGAGACAGGTTAAATGAGAACACAGTCCTGCTCTGTAGCATGGGGACATCCCAAACAGCAGTCTGCAGAGTGTAAGGACAGTTCACAGGCTGTTCCTTATAGGTGCTAGGGCTCTTAGGCCGTGGCTGTGATGCAAGGGAGCTGCAGGTTGGACGCACTTGCTCTGGCAGTGACCACAAGGCCTCAGGCTCTAGGTGGCAGGATCCCTCTCCCAGTTGGAGTTACAATCCCTCTCCAAGTCTGGCCTGCAGGGCCTCTTGGCTGGTGGCGTGTCCCTGCCCAGAGCCTCTATTTCCCCCCTTTTGCTGGTCCCAGCTGCTCACCACACCCAGCTGTAGACTGTGCTGCTTTGCCAGACTCCAGCTCCTTGTGTTGCTTCTCTGACCCCTTTGGCTTTCTGGTCACTGCAGGTCTGCTGCTCAGCACAGGGTCTGTGCTCCTTGGGCTGTGTGTGCCTGGCTCTGACACTGCAGGTCTGTCTCTCCACACAGCTTGCTTTTCCTGCTGCTCTTCTCAGCTCTCTCTCCTTTTCTCACAGAGACCCAGAAAATCCCAGCTCACACGAAGGACGGGACCTGGCCTTCTAATTCTCTCATTGATCTGACCAACCTGTCAATCAGGCTGAGCTGGACTGTTGGCCTCTTCTCATTGTCCCTGGGGTCTGTCAGTCTCAGGGTCCTGATTTCTCACGGACCCTTCCACTTTTAACACTGGGAGCTGGCCAACCAAAAACTCCCACTGAGTTTTAGTAAGGGGCTAACAGTCCCCTTACATTTAAAAAAAGGGGGGGGGACACGGGGAGGAATTAGAGACAGAAAAGCTGTTGGAGGTGTGCTTCCCATTTCTCTGCTCCTTTTTAGCTTCTACAATGTACCCGGCATAAATAAGTCTTGTTTTTTTTAAGATTGCAAGCACTTCGTCAGGAATTCTTTTATAATATATTAGTGCAAACAGCAGCACAGATTGGTTCCACTATTAATTGGCCCCTTTTAAAGTACTACTGCGCGCGCGCGCACACAGATTCTACAGCCTAACATCCCAGTGAACAGTTAATGAGGTGGTGTTGCCGTAAAAAAAATAAAATATAGGGTTATTTAATGCAAAATGGAGTCTTATCTCAAGGAGAATGTTATAACAGAGTCCTAGATGGAGGATTGAATTATACCTGTTCTCTATTTTCAACAGTTCAGCTGTGGTGTTGCAAGCAGGTCACATGGCAATATATTTATATTTCCATAGTGTCTAGGAGCCTTATTCATAGACCAGGAACTCCTTATGCTAGGTTCTGTACAAATACTGAACAAAATGATGGTCCCTGTCCATATGAGCTTGCACTCATAAGTAGAAGACAAGAGATGACCGATAGGGGAATAAAAGGAAAAGGGTGAACAGGATTGTTCAGCCAATAATCAGAGATTTTTGGAACACTCACAGCCTAACTATAATCAAGTTTCATTTTAGCCATCATGACAAAGAGTTTTAAGGCGGGAGTTGAAGGATAATGAGGTAACTTGCTGATGATCATGGGAAGTTTCTCCCAAGTGTGAAGGGACCTCATAGGAGAAAGCACGAAGGTGCTTGTGGAAAAATTTAACAAGTGGGTGATGGAAGCTGGCATCAGTGGCTGATCAGAGGTACAAGTGGGCATTTTGATAGGGAATGGGAGAAGATAGATTGGGTAGAGAGAGATTGAGAATGGCTTTGAGAGTGAAGACAAGTGTCGTACGTTTGATGAAGAGAAGGCAGAGCCAGTGTAGAGATGCAAAGAGAAGGGTGACTTTGTGAATGTGACGGGCTAGGAAAATGATCTTTGCAGCACCATTCTGGAGATGAGCAGGTCAAGATTGCATTAGTCAAGGTCAGAGAAAAGGATGCTGCAGTATATCAAGATATGAAGTGAGGTGTGGTGGTATTTTTGTTTGTTTTTTTTAAGACATGAGGATGAACTGGAAGGACCATATCTTGGAAGTGTTTATTCAGATGGAGCTAGGATATAAAATTAACAGCTGGGCAGCTAGCATTGAGTGCAGGTCTTGAGACATAGAGTTTGTGCGTGACACTGTTGCAAAAAAACCAAACTTGATTCTGGGATGCATTAACAGGAGTGTTGTAAGCAAGACACAAGAAGTCATTCTTCCGCTCTATTCTGCGCTGATTAGGCCTCAGTTGGAGTATTCTGTACAGTTCTGGACACCACATTTCAAGCAAGATGTGGAGAAATTGGAGAAGGTCCAGAGAAAAGTAACAAAAATGATTAAAGGTCTAGAAAACATGAGCTATGAGGCAAGGCTGAAGGAATTGGGCTTGTTTAGTTTGGAAAAGAGAAGACTGAGGGGGTACATGATAGCAGTTTTCAAGTATCTAAAAGAGTGCCACAGGGAGGAGGGGGGGAAATTGTTTCCCTCTAATGATAGGGCAAGAAGCAATGGGCTTAAACTGCAGCAAGGGAGGTTTAGGTTGGACATTAGGAAAAACTTCCTGTCAGGGTGGTTAAACACTAGAATAAGTTGCCTAGGGAGGTTGTGGAATCTCCATCTCAGGAGACATTTAAGAGCAGTTTGGAGAGACATCTATCAGGGATGGTCTAGATGGTGCTTGGTCCTGCCATGAGGACAGCGGACTGGACTTGGTGATCTCTCGAGGTCCCTTCCATTTCTGGTATTCTGTGATTTCTCGGCTATGCCACCGACTTGTGGTGTGACCTTTTGCAAGCCATGTCATCTTTGTATGCCTAAGGAATGAACACACCTTAAGGCTCAACATTAAATCATGACAGCAAAGCTCACCTATCTCTGGGATAGGTGCCTCTGGCATGGGTGGAATTTACTTCCCCCATTAGCCTGATTGGAGCTGCCCCCAAAAGGCAGAGTCAAACTACACCTATGAGTGCTGTTACGGCTGATACTACTGCCCGCCACTCCTGGCTTGCTGGGTAGAATATTTTGAGAGCCAAAGGCAATGGGATCTGTGCTGGGTGCATGTAGTGAGTGCCAAGTGCTGCGCCATTGAAGTCGGTGGGAGCTTTGCTATTCCTGTGCTCCTTCACGTGATCAAACCCTTAGCTAGCAATAGTCCTGCCAGCGCAACCAAGTGTCACTGCAGATTGGCACCTATTGGACTGATTTCTTGTAAAGCTCATATATTCAGAACTGAACCGGACCGGAAGGAAAAGTGCCTTACCTGGGGAGAACATATAATGTACTGTTTTGTGTAAATGTGCCCCACTTCCTGTTACAAATGGAGCAGGTCACATTTCCCTGATTATTAGGAGATTCCTTCATTGGACCGATCTAGCAGAGCTAGATTCGTGTCTTGCAGATGAGGGTTTCGTATTTATTCCATGTGTGCACATCATAAACAATACTAGTTCCAGAGCAGGGGGTCATCTATCTTCTCCATTCATCAACTGGTCTCAGACAAATGTTCTCCTCTCTCTACCTATTTCTGTCACCCAAACATACTGCTATTTGGTTCACAAAATATAAACACGTTGAGAAGTACCTCACTCTTCGTCTCCTTCACTTACACTCCCCCCCGCTCTTCCCATAATTATAAAATACTCCTCAGCAGAGACTTCATAGTATGAGGGATTATTGCCAAAGTTGTATTGCTTTTACATATTCTGGTACATGGTTTTAGGGGGTGGTTGTTGTTGGTGGGTTTTTTTTTTGGATTTTTTTTTTTTTTCAGTCTGAGGTGTTGGCATGTTGCTAATTCAGGAAACAGGGTAACATGCCCTGAAGTCACCAATCAACTAATGCAAATTAGCAAGGTTCTGATGTGTATATGAATAAATAATCCTTCTATTACAATTTGCCTTCAACATTACAGTGTCTTCCCAGAGACACTGAATCTAATCAAGAGCAAAAGCTCATACAACATAAGTAATTAAAAATAAGGGCAAAAGGCCGAAAGTACTGTAAAGAGCATTTTGTACAGTGCAGAACACATCTGTGGTGGTGGTCATGGTGGATAATATATTTTCTTTAGTTTTATAATTGCTCTGTAACATCCCCAGGTATATGCCTTTGCAGATTCAGGGCTGAATCCTCAGTGGTTGTAAGTCAATTAATGAAGCAACACTAACTTATACAAGCTAAGAATATGGACTTTATACTGACAGCATCCAGGGACTGCAACTAATATACCGTCCTCAGCTTCATATTTTACTTTTTTATTTTTGTGGCAGTGGTTTGCTGTTTCTCTAAAGCAGTAGCACCTCCTCTTTGATTTGTACACAATATGGAATAAGTTAGGCTTCTAGCATTGTCCGCTGTATAAGCTGTGTGCTTGTCCAGCTGCCCCTAAGCTGTTAGCAGAGTGCCCAGAGCTATGTTTTCTTTCTACTGATGGTGCATATTCACACATGCTTTGGTGCACATAACAAAATTTATTCTGCACATGGATGGAAAAAATCTGCACACGATTGGACAAGATTAAAGGAAACCTTGGCAGAAGTCTCAAAGGATTAGTACTTTTTATTTTTGGAGGACTGTTATGAAAAAGCCCTAGGAATTTAATAGATATTGATAACTTTTTGGAGTTAAATGATAGCTCTAAACTATAGATCTATCTATAGATTTCTACAGAAGGGTATAACATGGTCACTACCTACAGAGCATTTCATCACATGGGTGGCTCTACAACAGCCCTACCACAATTTTCTTCCCTCCCCTGTACTTTCGCTTCAGGACTCCTCAGCTAAATTGTAAAACCTTGACTGGCTGCTGCCATAACTTGGCCCTTCAGCTAAGTCCTTAGCAAAAGTCCATCCCTCATAGGGAAATGGAATTCTGTAGTCCAAGTTCAAAGCAAAATACAAAGTCTTTTGACTCCTTCCCAAGGAATTTTTCCCTTCTCTAATCACTCTAACCATCCATGCTCAGGCCTTGTCTACACTGGCAAGTTTTGTCACCAGAACCCAGAGAGCAATCATATTTCAAAAGTCACGACAAGTACCTACAAAAAAAAGCAACAAAAAAAGTTCCAGCTCTTAGGGGGACTTGTGTTTCTTCCCCTCCTTTACTGTCGACAATCATGCAGTGTGTATTCCAGTAGGGTTTTTGTCATGTTTATTTATCTCGAGCATGTTTGTCACAATTCCCAATTAGCCACTCTGGCCAATGCTTTGAACTCTGCTGCCCTGCAGCCATGTAAACAGGTAAAAAGATGCGCCCCTCCCACCTGCAAACCCCAGAATCTGTTTTCTGGTGTCTGGCCCATTGTGTAGTGTTTCTCCTGGCTCAATATGCAGTGGGCCTCATGGATTCTTCTCAGGGAATCAGGGTGCTCAAACCGCTCTCCTCATTGGAGCAGTGCAGACCTTTTGGATCTTATGAGTGTGTTGGGCAAAGAGTCAGTGCAATCACAGCTGAGAGTGACCTGTAGGAACTGGGCTACATATGATCACATTTCTCGAACCCTACACAACCATATCAATTGTATTGACTACACAATTAGGCGATAAGGGAAGGCTCTCTGTCCTGGCTCTCACCGGCTTCAGGAGCTACTCTGCTGCGGCTCTGCAGTTTAAATGTAGTAAGAGCCAGGCACGCAGGGACATCCCGTGCATAGGTAGCTGGGATGCTCCGTGGGATGTGGAACAGCCTGTATTCGTAGTGGGCCCAGGCCCACCGCAGGCAGAGGCTGTTTCATGGAAGCCTCTCCTTCCCTCACCTCCATGCTGCTGCCTCTGATGGAGGCAGCTGCGCAGGGGGTGAGTGGCAGGCAGCACCACAGAGATGGTGTGGAAGGAAACGGACTTTTAAGCCGGGTCCCTCCTAGCACCAGCTCCTGCTTCCTGATACAGAGGCAGCAAGGCTGAGAGGGAGGAGAAATGCGAGTAGTCGACTTGGCTACTGGATAAGCCCAGGCCTATCGGATACGTGACTACTGCTTACATCCCTAGTCAGCAGTGCAGCAGGGGTCCTAAGGCAGGCTTCCTGCCTTTCTTGCATTGCAGATCATGCTGCATCCCAGAAGCAGCCTGCAGCAGGATCCCATCCAATGGGAGAGTGGAACTAGTGCTTGGGACAGGAGCAGTGCCTGGAGCCCTGAGTGATCTTCTACTCCCCCTCCTTCTCCCTGTGTGATCTCCTCCTCCCCAGCTTCGCCTGCTGCTGGCTGCTTTTTAAGTGCAGCACAGTCTGCAGTGTCAGGACAGGCAGGTACCTGCCTTAGCACTGCCACTGATCGCCTGACCACCCTGCCGCAATGAGACCCAATGCCTGGAATTACATGAGCCAGTATTGGGTCATGACCCTACGTTTGAAAACCACTACCCTACAATGCAGAGCCAAGATAAAGGAACTTCGGTAGCTGTACTAGAAGGTGAAGGAAGCAAAAGGCTACTCAGGGACTGGACCCACAACATGCTGTTTTTATAAAGAACTGGACGCAGTCCTCAGTGAGGATCCCACGTCCATACCCAAGGAGAGTGCGGATACTTTCCCTAGCCCAGCATCAGAAACAGGAGTCAGCCCAGAGACAAAAGCTGTAGCTGAAGAGATGGAAGTACACAAAGAAGTGGGGCTCAATCTGGTGACAGCCAGTGCACAAGGCAGCGAGGAATTGTTCCCAAGTCCCAAGGTTTTTGAGGACTCTCAGCAGCTGTTTATGGAGCATGAAGTAAGGGAAGAAGGCACCGCAGAGTTTGGCTGCAGAAGAAGCAGGGTGTCCCCTGCTTGCATTCAGAAGCAGAGTCCGGGTTTGCTTGTTAATCCTATACTTGTCCACAGGTTGCCATATCCCTGTTGAAGGTTATTACAAATTGTTTCCATGTACACTTGCTTCACAGGAAAAGCGCAGTCACTCTGTCAATGGTTACTTTTCTAGATGAGACTTTGAGAAGGTAAGCACATTTCCCCCATCGACAGACTCTGTCAACTAAGAACAAAACCTCAAAGGAGGAGGAGGACCTGGTCAAGGATATTTTGCAGCATATAATGTTTCAAACAGAAATGGGAGCAAAGAAGATCTAGGGAGATGCACGCCAGAACAGAAGCCTCGGAGCGAATGCTAAAGCTCATTGAAGACCAAAATGAAACAAGATGCAAAGTGCACAGAACTCCTCGTGAGCACATGCAGTGCTCTTTTCATAGCCACCCTCCCTTTATGCCCACACACTTATTTTCACAATAAGATCATGTTTTTGCCCAGTGCACTCCACGCCTCATGAAAGCAGCTGTGACTTTGACAGCTGGATGTTAACACCATTGTGAGGTTTTTCAATAACCCTTACAACCAAACATCCTGCTTGAAAGATCTCAATAAAGATAAATCTGACACAAGTTGCCATGAGTTTGTGTGATACAACCCACACCATTTGCTCTGGCCCCTGTAGAAGCCTGTAATATCCCTGGGTTTCATGTGAATTCCTCTCTGCCTCACTCAGGGTGACAGTGGGATGAAGCAGGGAAGCAACCCCAAAACTCACAAATGTCAGCGCCCCTCATTATCAAAGTGGCTTCTCAGAGCCTCCCTGATATTGATGGCTGCGGTCCACTTTGAGAAACGCTGCTTTAGAGAATGGAGATCTCTGTGAAACACTGCAGGTTAGATAAAATTCTATAGAATTCTATTTAACATTTATAGTACACTGGTTTCATCCCTGTTGGATGATGAATATAAGCTTTCTGATCAAAGCTGCAATGGTACAAATCATGGTTTACCTCGGGAGCAGGGACAGAGGAGAGCATGTCTGCATGAGAAATTTGCACCAGAGCAGCTAAATCGCCAATGGCTAAAATCCCGATGTTTAGCAGGCCAGAGGTCTATGCAGGTCAGTGTTTCAGAACAGTTATTAAAATTCAAGGTCCTGTCCATTTTTATAGACACTAAGGCCCACATCTTCCAGGGTCTGTAGATGTTTAACTTCCATTTCAATGGGATTTAAGCATGTAGATCTGAGTTGTGAGTAACAGTAGAGTTTTGAAACACTGTCCTTTACCAGAAACAGTCACTAGTTCTAACCTCCCTTAAAGTTGCTACTTTAAGTGGTTGCTACTTTCCACTCCACAATTGACATAAAAATTCTGTGTATTCTGTATATGTGGGCTCCTACCCAGCACACACTCTTGCAATCCGCTGTACACATTTATAAATGTTTGCAGAATCTGGTGTTAACAGTGTTATTGACTAGGATGTTCAAAGGAGCCTGGTGTGGTTAAATACTCTGCTTCCACTGAATTTCAATGAGATTCAAGCACCTGAGTACCTGGAACTCCTTTGAAAATCTTAGTTCTTAGTGTTGTTTTAAAATTTATGACAAAGTGAAAAATTGTTGATTTTCAATCCAGGCAACACTCACAGAAGATGTGGTAGATACAATTTGTTTCATACAGCCTCTTCCTGACTTATGAACCGGTTACGGACCAAGAAATTGGTCATAACTCGGTTCGTTCGTAAGTCCGACCTCATTGAGTTAAAAGTGACAGCGCGGATCACATTCGTAACTCGGGGTCCGCCATTTACAACAGCTTTGGTCGTAATTGTGAACGGTCATAAGTCAACCATTCGCAACTCAGGGACCGGCTGAATAGCCAAAGAAAGCATTTTGCGTAAAACTAAGGAGTACATTTTCACCCATGGCCAGTTTCAATGTGCTCAATTAAACCAAAGATTACAATTACGCTGACTGATCATCAAGATGATTTTTTACTACTTTGTTACAATATTGTTTTGACTGTATCTTGAAACCTGTAGATTTTGCTGCTAATTGTGATGGACCCGCGTGGGACCCCGCATTGGCGGGGAAATTGAGCCACCACTGCGGCTGGTCAGGGCAGTCTTGGCCTCTGGCACAGTGAGGCCAGGGCCGAGCGGGGAAGCGGCGCGGCCAAGTCAAGTCAACACTCCCCGGCAGGACGCCGGGAGAGCACACAGGCAAGCGAGCACCAGGAGGTTCAGGGGGTAGGGTTCCCACGCCCCGCCTGATGTCCCGGAACAGGACAGCGCGGTGGAGGCAGGGCGCCGGCGCACGGCGTCCGCCCCCGAATGTTTGAAAAGCGGCCAGGCCAGAGGCAGCAAGGGGATGCACGGAGGAGGTGGCCCTGTCCTGGCCGAAGGAAGGAAGACCTGCACCCGCACTGGAGGAATGGAGGCAGGACCTGCGGGCCACCGGAGCACCAAGGAGGACTGAAGGCAGACCAAGCAGGGGTAAGGCCCCGTGGCGGGTTTCCGGGCTAGGCCTCCTGGGAGGGGGATAGGAAGCAGCCCGGGGCGGCGCACCTCTGGCGCCCGTGGACGGACGAGTTTCGGGATTAACCCCCGTCCATCGTGCAAGGGGAACGTCACCCCTGCACTTAGGGCCCTGGGCTGGGACCTGGTGGAGAGGGCAGGCCCGGGTCCCCCTTCCCCCACCCGCTCCTATCCCTAGGGCTCACGGCCACACCAGTAAGCTGGAAACCCAACCCAGCTACTACATACCTTTTCTGGACCCTGCCCAGGGTCCGGGCTAGACTTCAGGGCGGTGGATCCTACTCAACCCTATCATAGGGGGACTCACGAGTTCGCTGACCCCCCCACCCCCGATCCGGGAGAGGGAGATCGCACCCAAGGACCTATCCCACAGGGCAGAGGACCTAAAAATCAGACCCAAGTCCGGTGGTGGGTCCACTGAACCCCACTTCTGGGCGGGAGGGGGTGTTCGCACCCTTAATACCCATCACATAATCATAATATATATATGAGATAATTAACTTTCATTGGCTCTGATCAATTGTGTAGCATTTTACCACTGTTTTAGACAAAGATACATTGAGTAATATGGGACAAAACTGACTTGTCATTTTGGGGTCTGAAAGATATCCAGGTGACCATCCTGATAAATTTCACTGCAACTATCTTCCAGTTCTATTGCCAATGTTTTGCAAAATAGCACACTGGGAAGAGTTTTCACCAATAGTCTGAATAGCCATCTAGTACCCAGAGTGGAAGCTAAATTTCAGTTTTGAAGACATTTTTAGGCCTTCTGTGGTATTGAAGGGGATAATTTCTCCCTAAATGCTTTGATTTTGAAAATCCTAACTCCTGATTCATGTGGCCTAGAAACTGGCAGTGCTTAAACTGAGTTCTCCAGATTCATCAGGAGCCTGCAATCTGCTGGAGCGCAAAATGTAGGCCAATTACATCAACAAACTAAACCTTTCTTTGGAAGGACAGAGGTTCCCTTGCCCTCCTCCCCACATAAACATTTAAAATGCTTTTTCCTTCCTTAGTCATTGAAATCTGTAACATTGTCAGGAATGCACTATGGCTGCTGGAATAAATAAATGTGGAAAATGAAGTCAACACATGCTATGAAAACTATAATCTTTAGTTTATGAAAAAAATATAGAATTTGCTTTGAAAAAGTCTGGTATTCTGCTTTCAGCACTAACCAATGCCTAATGCACTGTACGACTAAAAATACCAACGAACCAAACCCAAAAGCAATAGTTAAAAATTCCGTATCACCATCTAAATTTTTTCTAGTTTCCCTTCTGCTTTAAAATGTGCATCTGACGAGGTAGAGTGGAAGTTTTGCACTTTCTTACAAGTGACTTGCCTAGTGCTAAAATTAGAGCAAAACATTGAACTGGTGTAGAGGTATCAGAAAGAAGAAAAGACAGCAGAAGACTTAGTTGTTTTTCAGTCAAGTTACAAAGTGAATGGGCAGCCCAATATAGTAAGAGACATTGACAAATTATGCTTATAGCGGAGATAGGCTGACATCTGTTGGATGGAATGGCAGCCTTCTCCCCAGAGTTTGGGCCATATTATCTAATGCAAGACACTGGATACTTCTTGCTATCTAAGTTCCTCTCCCACAACAAGAAAATCCAGTAGAGGCAGGAGCTGAAACCCATTGAAAGAATGGAAGGAAAGATCAGAGCCTTTTTGTGTAGCCCAGTGTATCCAAATTTTCAATACTTTTTATCATGCACCTGCATGTAATTTTATCAAAATCTATTTGTTGATGATGACCAATTTGGGTGGAGGGGGGGAACAAGAGGAGTAACATTAACTTATGGTTCCATAATTTCCCCTTGCCCTTTGCATATGTTTTACAAAGCATCCTTGTCTCTGGTAATGTATTTTGTGGTCAGTATTTTTGTAGGCATTCTGTATGTGTAATGTATATTGGTGGCAGGGTGAGTGAAAACAGATGTCCCAAATGAGAAAGCCGTTTATAGCCCAAGATGTGGTGGTATATTTAGGGATGGTGATGATTACTATAGTCTTTTGCACTTACTTATTTAATCTGCAGTTTGGTTTTCAGAGCATAGATTTGTAGTCTCCTTCTAATGGCTTGTAGTGGTATTCAAAGACCGTATTCTATAGAACATTTTGGTATTCATACTGCTTTTTGTAGAAAATTGAGTGTAAATTTGAATGTCCTGATTCTTTGATTATATTCATTCTCTGTAAACCTTCCCTGCATTTCATGTATGTATCCTAGTCTTTGCTAATGGTTAGAACTCTACAAATTTGTGGCTATCCGCTTTTATATCCGCTAGTTTGGCTGTGGATATCCATGGGCTCATTTTTGCAGCTGCAGATACAAATTTTGTATCCACGCAGGGCTCCTCTACTAATTGTCCCAAACTGTAGAGTTTTCTGTGCAGTGTTGATAAAGGTATAAAAAAGTGCTAGATTATGAGCCCTGTAGACTGAAGCCTTTTTATTTCCTGCAGAGGTGTGGGAATAGGCATGAAATTAACTCATTTGCCTATCTGTGGAGACAACTTTGGTGTTGTGGTTTTGTGGAGTGAGTTTTGGAAAATGGATTTATTTCTCAAGGCCACCAAACAGCTCTCAGTTGAAAACTCATATGCATTCAAACAAACAACCTAGAAGCAAATGACTGAATGGGCCAATGCAAATCCTATGAGTTTTCCAGCCCTCATAGAATCATAGAATAATAGGACTGGAAGGGACCTCAAGAGGTCATCAAGTCCAGCCCCCCGCCCTCAAGGCAGGACCAAGCTCCACCTACACCATCCCTGACAGATGTCTATCTAACCTGTTCTTAAATATCTCCAGAGAGGGAGATTCCACCACCTCCCTTGGCAATTTATTCCAATATTTGACCACCCTGACAGTTAGGAATTTTTTCCTAATGTCCAATCTAAACCTCCCCTGCTGCACTTTAAGCCCATTACTCCTTGTCCTGTCCTCAGAAACCAAGAGGAACAAATTTTCTCCTTCCTCCTTGTGACACCCTTTTAGATATTTGAAAACCGCTATCATGTCCCCCCCTTAATCTTCTTTTTTCCAAACTAAACAAGCCCAGTTCATGAAGCCTGGCTTCATAGGTCATGTTCTCTAGACCTTTAATCATTCTTGTCACTCTTCTCTGTACCCTTTCCAATTTCTCCACATCTTTCTTGAAATGTGGCGCCCAGAACTGGACACAGTACTCCAACTGAGGCCTAACTAGTGCAGAGTAGAGCGGCAGAATGACTTCACGAGTTTTGCTTACAACACACCTGTTGATACAACCTAGAATCATATTTGCTTTTTTTGCAACAGCATCACACTGTTGACTCATATTCAACTTGTGGTCCACAATGACCCCTAGATCCCTTTCTGCCATGCTCCTTCCTAGACAAGTAAGGTTGTATTTAAAATGGAAAACTGCTGGGTTGAACAGGCCAACGGGGGCATCATTTGAAAACGATAGGGCTGAACAGTATGGCAGAGTAAAATTTGATCTATATAATCTTTAGAATTGGTGATGATGTGCAAGGAAAGAACTCAGCATGGCTATCAGATCCCAGAGTGAGTTTGCAGGACTGGTACGTAGAAAAACTGTAATTTTATTTGTAAAGTTGAATTCACTGAGAGTCAATAAACAGGGAACCTCAATTGACTATTTTTGTAAAGCCACTTAACAAAGCCACACTTCAAATGTGAAATGTGCTACTGGGAGATGAACCCATATTTAATGTGAAATTCATAACATCAATCTGAACTAAAAGGAAAATTTTGAAAAATTATATCACACTATTTCAGAAATTAAACTATAAAGTTATCTTTCTAGAAATTTCATCTAGTAAAAACTACTGCACTCTGTTTGATGCTCCTTGTATTGCAGCACAGAGTCAGTACCTGTGTTCGTGAACTGCCGTGTGGAAAGGGCTTTGATAAGCCAAGCAAGTTCTGCCTTTGAGCAGATTACATGAAAGATTATAACAGCTGCATGCAGCAAAAATGTCTCTAGGATTCATGTTGAGAATGTTCATTGCACAATACCATGTTACATGTAATGTTCTTGGAATTGCAAACTATTTATTGATTGCAATCTTCAACTGAGGTGTGTTCCTTTCTGTGAACAACCAGTAGGGAGAGCTTTGAGAATAAACATCAACTTCAGCTGCTTCTGTGTTTACTGTTTAAACCGGTGGTTTCCAGACATTGGTCTGTGGATTATTGTAATATCCACAATACTGACGGATGGTCCAAGAGCTGTCAAATCACATGATCTTTACGCTCCTGCTCTCTGATAGTAGCTTCTGTGGGTCTCTAGGATGTTCATTGCAAAAAAGACTAGGGAAGCATATAAAAGCAGCTGGAAACAAGGAGAAGCCAGCCTTGCTGCTTCTACTAGGCTTGTCTTCTATCTAGGAAGAGGAAAGGAAAGGGACAACCTCTCCTTAAGGACAGGGGCCACCAATGGGGTGGGAGCTGACAGCCACCAGTGGGGAAAGGAATCTCCAGGAGAGAAGAGAGCTCAGCGGTCTCTCAAGAGGAGAGCCGAACAGGTGGTTTGGCCAGTGTTCTGTACAATCACGAGTAAGAGTGGCAGTATCCTGGAGACAATCTGTCAACTTTGAAAAAACGTGGGAGAACTTTGATTTAAACGAAGGCCGTTATTTGCTGCTCCTAATACACGTGTCTACTATACAAGGTAACCTAAAATAGTCATTTTCCTCTTCGGTCTAGCTAATCTCAGCAATCCGTTCTGTATGAACAGAAACCATTTGTTTCCTATTTTCTTATTCTTTTTCTTGTGAACAATGCATGAGTAAACCCTGCACGATGCATATTGGGATGCCACAGAGCAAGTGTTTGGAGGCTAATGATAAGGACTGGTATTTTGACAATCCCACTGTACCTCCAGATCACTGGATACTGCCTCTGGAGTGCTGTGGGGGGGGGGGGGGGGGGAAGTGATCCTGAGATGGGCTTGGGACTTTCAGATACTCCAGTTGGCCCCATTTTTATTAATTTCCACCTGGGGAAATCAAAGTAACAAACAAAAAAAAATCTCTTGTGGTCGAGATCAGTTGCAAAGTCTCCTTTTGAAGTCTCGTCTATCACTCTGCTTGTGGCAGTCATTTATCATTTGTAGTGGGGAGGTAATGATGGTTCTGAGACAGCCATGGACTCCTTCTTAAAGGAGGATTATTGTGCCTATGAAGAATGTTGGTGAGCCAGATTAAACTTTCTTATGGCGAGATTAGCAACAACTGCAAATAAGACTATCTGGCCACTCTCACAATGGCCGGATTTTCTTTCTCCCACTCCATTTGCATCTGTTTTCTCTGATAAACCGATCAGTGGAGCCCTTTGAACCGTTCTGCTGCTTCCCATCCCATTTCCAACTTTCCTAATATAGGAGAGACATGAAAAGTCTGATGAGGAGCCCTAGGACTTAAGAACTGCTTTTGCACCCAAAGTAAAAGGAACTGATGGTCATACTGAGGCCAGCTCTGAGGTTTTTTGCTTGTGGTTGAGAATGTAACCTGTTTTGTACCGCTACAAAATCTGCGTGTAGACGGGGCTCCCATCCTCTGTTTAGGGATCTGATCCCTAAAATCTAAAAGAGCCAGTCTGCCAAATTTTTGCTGCATGTTGGGTGATGAATGGTTGTGAATCATTTAAACACTAAGGCAGCAATGTTTAGGTGCAGGCCATGGGATGGGGGTAAGATTGGTATTCCTTAGACCAGTATAGGGGTCAGCAACCTCTCAGAAGTGGTGTTCCGAGATTTCATTTACTCACTACTATTAAGGGGTCAGCGTGCTGCAGGGCCGGATTTAAGGGAGGGGGGCGGGCGGGCGCCAACCTATAGGGGACACCTGATGGCAGTTGTAAGGGGCGCTGCACGCCCGGCCGCGCGGCGCCTCTTAGAGCTGCCATCAGGTGCCATGCGCCCGATTGCAGTTGTAAGGTGCACAGCACGCCAGGGGGCGGGGCTGTGTATGCACCACGTGCCCGGGAGAGGGGCCGCACATGCGTCCCGCGCGCGCAGGGCGCAGGAAAGGCTCGAGCCGGCCCTGGCGTTCTGGTGATACTTTTTAAAGTCAATAATAGTCCTGCTTACAGCAGCTTCATTACTAAAGATGGAGATTTACCGTTTAGCGTGATCCTTGGCCTTGCTTTGCCTTGCTGAGTTCTTCGATCTCGGGCTCATATTTGGATACTAAGCAGCACAAAAACCTCTGAGTCATGGTTGGGCATCCTAGGGCATGCCAGAGCGGCCGCCTGAGCAGCCACCCCCCAGTGTGGCTGCAGGCCCATCCTCATCTCCAACTGGCCTGTCCACCCGTGGCTCCAACCCCTGAAGGCAGCAAACCACCTGCCCGTGGCTTCAACGACCCCTCTCATGCCCCGCTGCAACCTGCCCAGATGCAGCTTCAACCCTACCTCTTGGCAGCAACCTGTCCGGACGTGGCTTCAACATGCTGTGGCAGCAACCCTCCTGCCCGCCACATGTTCTAAACCTGAAATGCCAGCGGCAGTTGCCCCACAATGTGGCCTCAGTGACAGCTGGCCCCCAATGTGGCCCTGACTGCCTGAGCCAGCAACCCCCCCTTCCCCCTCCAATGTGGCCCCGGGCTGTCCCCGTCCCTGCCAGTGTGAGCAGCCATGACCCTCACCTTCCAGGAGCAGGAGGAAACTGAGTCCTGCTGCAGAGGTGGGCAGGCTTAGATTAGAATTTTTTGTGCCATGTAGGCACGTATGTTAAGGGAACACTGGCGCAGGCTCCTGGCTGCACGGGGGAGGAGGGGCGGGGCTGGGCTTCTGCCTTGCATGCCAATGAAAATCAGCTCACGTGCCACTTGTGACATGTGTGCAGTAGGTTGCCAACCCCTGGTGCAGTACCTACTGAATGTCATCTCGGATGGAGGCACTGGGGGGGGGGGGGGGGGAGGAGTCAGAGACTGCGGGGCTAGTTGTACTCCGAATTCAGTCTTAGCCAACCTACACCGACTAGGTGTTTGGCCCAGATAAACACCATGGCATGGAAACCAAAATACAAGCTCCAATTTTGCGAGTGCTACACAGGACACACTGGGGCCAGCTCTGAGGTTTTCTGCTTGTGGTTGAGAATTTAACTTTCGTGTTTTTGAAAGTACTTTGACATAAGATAGTTTGGGGGTTAGGGTTTGAAATGAAACTAGGATTTCTCTGCATGCAGGAGCTGCTTGTTTGCAAATACAGTGATGTGAATTTCAACTCATTGTGGTTCACCATGGAAAATAGAGAGATACTGTTTTTTCACCTGAGCTGCACTACAAATAAATTGCAGTAAAAGGAGACCACTATCAAAAAGCAAGTAACTTTAGGTGTAAAACTAAAATTAACCCCCCCCCCAAACATGCACTCAGGTAATTTCCTAATACTACTTTTGCTTGTGGTGCAATTACTGTCACTAGTGAATAGGAATTGGTGGTAGCTTGACAGAATTTGTAAGGAAAATCTGTCTTCTATCACCTGAGGAATTAAGTACATTAGACCAAATAAGGGCCTTGTCTGTATACAAAAGTATTAGTCAAATGATATAACCTCTCTAGTATAACTGGAGCAACACCAGTATAAAAGTGCTTATATAGGTGATTAACACTATAGATATGTTTCAGAAAATGATCGTGTTAAGTGAAAACGTGTTATGCGGGGACAGTTTTCCCATTGAAAATAATGGAAAAGGTGGGGATTGTGTTTCAAGCGGCGGTGTCTTTTGAGACCGGGACATAAGGTTGGGAGAGAAATGGGACTGGGTTACAGCAGGGAGGAGAGGCATTTGGCTCTGGGGAAGGAAACGGGAGTAGAAGAGAGGGGGATTGGGTTGGGAGTATGCCCCTGTAATGGGTCTGCCGGGACCCGCGCTGTGTCCGGTGATGGGGGTTCAGCGGGGAACGGTGTGGTGAGCGGCGAACCCTCTGCTGCTTTGCAGGGAAGTGGGGGAAGCCCCGCACAGCCGCCGGCGACGAGCCGGCTGGAGACACCCAGGCTCCAGCCTGCAAGTGGGGGCGGAAGAGAGGGGACAAGGCGTCCAGCGAGGGGGAGTCAGCAGGAACCCTCCACCGCTTTGCAGGGAGGCAGGAGAAGCCCCATGCAGCCGCCGGCGACGGGCCGGCTGAAGAAATCATGTTATTCAAGGGGAAAGGTCGTGTAATTCAAAAAACATTCCCTAAAAAAAAATCGTGCTATCGCGAAAACGTGTTAAGCAGGCACGTGTTAAATGAGGAATTACTGTACTGCCATGGTGATATCTGTATAAGAGGAGTAAATTCTACCTATTAAAAGCACTCTTATAACTGTGTCCACAGTACGGGTTGTGCCCACTATACCAGTAAAAAAAAAAAAAAACCCACGCCTAAAATAATTGTATTGGTACAAAATCTGTGTGTAGACAAGGCTTACATCTTCTGTTTAAACTTTGGAGCCATAGAGTTCAAGGCCAGAAAGGAAAACCATATCATCCAATCTGATCTCCTGTATATCACAGGCCATTAAATGCCACCCAGAGACGTCCATACGAAGCCTGATAACCAAAGGTAACCAAAGCATTATAGCCCTCAGGAGACTAAGCTATTGTATGCCACAGGCTCTTGCTCAGAGATGCAGCATAAATTCAGTCCTGCCTCTGCCCATGTGCAAGGTTTATATATTTGAGTGTAATATCCCATGGCACTACATTTCCTAGCATGGGAAAGGCATATGTGTGGCTCTCCTACACCAGCTAGGAGGAGTACATAGGCCAAACCATATACCTTGTAACCAACACCTGCAGTACCTCAAAACAAAGGGTTGCCAGACATCTGGTTTTCTGGTTGAAAAGTGACCCTGGCAGCTCTAATTGATGCTGGTGACCAGGCCACTGAAAGTCCAGTCAGCAGTACAATGGGGTCCCAGGCCTACCTGTTTTGGCTGAAGTGTTTCCTGAAGTGGCCACCAGGTCCTTGTGATCCCTAAGGCTACGTCTACACTGTATGGCTTTTTTTTTTTGGCAGAAGATATGCAAATGGAGCACTCATTTGCATATCCTCTTCCGATCCTTTTTGAGGAAGAGGTTTTTGCGATAAAAGGTCATGTGTAGACGGGGCCATTTGTTGGGGGGGAAAAAAACCCTTTTGCACAAGAGCCCTATAAGGGTATGCAAATGAGAGTGAGATATGCAAATGAGCACTCCCTTTGCATATCTTCTACCCAAAAAAACACGCAGTGTGAGACGAAGCCTAAGTGCTGGCATGGCGAGGAACTGCGAGTCTCCATGTACTAGCCCCGCCCTGATTGCCAGCTCTGCAGTTCCCATTGGCAGTGCAGGGATGTACAGAATGCAAATTCTCAACAAATATTATTCATTCTGAAATATGTTATTTGAAGTGTCAAGGATTAAAATTATGACTGACCATGTCTAAGAAGAAACATTTGAGATTGTAAGTTTCTGGTTTGATATTAGAGATTCAATTCTGCATCAGAAGAGAGGGAACTCAACAGGCACCGTGCAAATGATGAGATCTTCTGGATTCATTTTATGACTGTCTGAGATGTATGGGTAAGATAACTTCCCCTACTATTCAGAGCTGCATTCATTTCTGACTCTTTCAGAGCTAACGTTAGTGTTGGAGACATACAGCCTATAATGTTAAAAATGGGCTGTGGGTTTCACCTATTAATGGATAAAACCTTAAGTGAAATGTATTCCTATGCTCATTCTCCTTGTCTCACCTATGGACATGCTTTTCAGGAGCTCTGGATATTGCCAGTAAAACATGGAAAGTTTCACTTCAGTCTAGAGATGTAAAATCCAGTTTAAAATGTTAACTGGCCTGCCACATGGTGTCTCGCAGGGCAGAGAGCCACTGGAGTGGCCCTGTGGGACAGGAGGCCCAGGTGGGCTGGATCAGCCCCCTAGCACGGAGCGGTGGGTCGCGCCACAGGCTGCTTGGGCTGGCAGAGGCCATCCTGCCATGTGCTGCCCCAGGCCAATCCTAGTGCACTGTGGGTGGGAGGCTGAGGATGCTCACTAGCCAGTTACCCCAGTAAACATGCCAGTAAGAGCTGACTAGTTAACCATTACCTGCCTACTTCAGTTGTTTCTGGATGTTCAGTTACCATCGGTGGAAACCGAGCATGAGTTTTCAGATGGCAGCAGTCATGTTACTTGTTCTCTGAGGTGGAATTTACCACCGTGATCCAATCCTTTGTGAGACCATTTGGGCAATTGCACATAGAGCAGAATAGGACAGCCTGCTTGTTGAAAAGTATTTAATGCAGGAAACACAATTGATTTTGGGGTGAAATTTAGGTTGTTGGTTTTGACCTATGGTAAAAAGGCATAAATGATCCGGATCCCAAGAAAAGCCTTTTCACTGTTAGGATACCACAGCAGTTGCAGACAGTTACTAGCTGAATATATGTCTGTATTTGGATTCCTTTACCTTCAGCGCTTCTTAAAGTGGGTCTAGCTTCAAATCAAGCTCAAACAAGAGTATCTGGCCTTCCCCAGGATCTGCTCTGCTGGATGGTGCATTTTCCGGAACATGGATCTGGCTACACTTGTTGGCATCACAAAAGAGCATTTTCTTTCATTGGTCGGAATACAAAGCAGCACGGCCTTTTCACTGTCTGAATTTGCTTTGGGATTTATGAAGGAAACTTTGATGCCATTCAGCATCTATTAAAAAAGCCTTTCTTGGAAAAAAATCTAGGTTTTATTAACAAATATCGTCATCATGACCGTGAACTTCATTAAACCACTTGACCAGAATCTTTCCCAAAAGTTAACGTGATGAACTGAGGTACCTCTCTGAGGTTCAGCAGTACAACAGAGGGAAGTTTTACTGCCCTTGATCTCTTGGAAGTCATTTTAATAGGGAGGGTGCAGGATCTATTCATAGCCCTAAAGATAGCACTTTGCTCTTTGGGTCTGGATAATGCGTTGCACCTTAAAAGTAATTCAGCCTCCAAATCCAGGACAAGAATCCACTGTTTTCTGATTTTGCTTGCAAATAAAGCTAATGCTTTTCTACGTGGAGGTATACAGACGCAACGGAATGACCTTTCCACTTTGCAGCTTGTCAACAAACATTCAAAATATGTGACTGTTAGTTGCCTCTGTTCTGCATGAATAAAATAGTTTTCAGGATTCATTTGATCTTCAGTTCAAATACTTTCAGAAGGGTAAAAAAAGATTAAGGTATTTGCAGTCTCACTTTCGAATGACCCTGAAGAGATTTGAGGTCAAAGTTCATGTAGAATTGAGTATCTTGCTGTGCTCTGAGCCACTGTGATTAAAGTCGGTTTCAAGCAGTGTCCCAAGGGTCAGTTCTGGGGCCAGTTTTGTTCAACATCTTTGAATGGATTGCATCATCAGCAAGTTTGCTGGTGACCCTAAGCTAGGGGGAGAGGTACCCATTGGAGGGGAGGTATAAGGTCTAGAGTGATCTAGACAAATTGGAGGATTGGGCCAAAAGAAATCTGATGAGGTTCAACAGGACAAGTGCACAGTCCTGCGCCTGGGACAGATGAATCCCAAGCACTATTACAGGCTGGGGACTGACTGGTTAAGCAGCAGTTTGGCAGAAAAGGATGGGGATTGCAGTGGATGAGAAGCTGGATATGAGTCAGTGTGCCCTGTAGCCAAGAAGACTAATGGCATATTAGGGTATAGTAGGAGGAGCATTTCCAGCAGATCTAGAGAAGTGATTATTCTCCTTTATGTGGCACTAGTGAGGCCACATCTGGACTATTGTGTCCAGTTCTGGGCCCTCCACTAAAGAAATGATGTGGATGCATTGGAGAGGGTCTAGAGGAGGGCAACGAAAATGATTAGGGGACTGGAGCATATGACCTATGAGGAGAGGCTGAGGGATTTGGGCATGTTTAATCTGAGAGAAGAGTGAAGCTGATAGCAGCCTTTAACTCCTGAAGGGAGGTTCCAAAGAGGATGGAGCGAGACTGTTCTCAGTAATGAGGGATGGCAGAATGAGGAGCAATGGTCTCAAGTTGCAGTGGGGGAGGTCTAGGTTGGATATTAGAACTATTTCACTAGGAGAGTGGTGAAGCACTCGAATCGGGGAGGTGATGGAATCGCCATCCCTAGAGGTTTTTAAGTCCCGGCTTGACAAAGCCCTAGCTGGGATGATTTAGTTTGGGTTGGTCCTGCTTTGGGCAGGGGGGCTAGACTCAACCTCCGGAAGTCTCTTCCAGCCCTATGATTCTAAGTTTCATGGAGAAAACATATCTTATTTCTAAAAATAGTTGTTGAATGGCAGATAAGTACTTACATTTGGGGGTACATCTTTTCAGATTTGATATTAAGCATATCAAAAGATTCAAATCATCTCAAAGATTGAAATCTTCATCCCATTATGCCTGTGGACACCTCCGTGATAAAGTCCTAAATCAAGAAGTTAGTTCTTAACAACAATGATTTTTTTTCTCACTGATGCTCTTTCCCTTTCAGGTTTTTAACTGTATTTTTATTTTCAATGTGCTTTGTGCAATCCTGTATATACCTACTGTCTTCTAGAAATAAAAAGTTGCATTTAATACTATTAAAATCTTCTTTAAATTTATATGCAAATTTGTTGCAGCCACTGGTTCCTGGAAGTTACCTATGAAGCCTTTTGTGCTCTTAAGATTGCATAGCACTGATGAGGCAGATAAACTTGTCTCCCTCATCATAGATTTGTCTGGACATTCACTTTTTTTTATAACTGCTGGAAGATGTAGGTTGACAAATGCTGGTTTCATTAACAAGCTTGTGGTTATTCTTTTTGCATGCCGAAGTCATACACTTAAGTGTACATAAGTGTATATATAAGTGTATATTCCATATATCCATGGAAACTTATCAGTACATTTCTTCTGGATGCGTCCTACTTCCTAAAGTAGAAAGTGATGAAGCATCAGAATCCATTTTGAAAAGGAGTTAACTAATCCAAGCTCCAACCTAGGTGTGAAAATGTTAACTCTGCAATCTGTTGACTGCCATTTTAAATAATTACTTTGTGTTTATTTAGATTTTGAAAATGGACTTCTTCAAAGCTCTAGACTTGCACAGACACAGTTTTTAAATACATCACAAAATGAGCAACCCTTAATCATACCCATTAATGTAAAATCAGTCCTGATTGCACTCGCTGACACAGTTGACTGCCCCAGCAGGCCCTGAAAATTGACATTTTTGTCATCCCAGTGGGTGGCATGAATTCCATATTTGAGGAACCTTTTCTGAGACACCTCTCCTTGCAGCCCCATTACATTACAATCTGGGGGCTGCTAGCTCAAGAAGTTGGTGATCTAACTTTCTGCAGTATCACAAAAGGAGATGAGAGATGTCCATATTTAAGATGTTTCAGAGACAATAGATGACAATGGGAAATAGTCTCACTGGGGTACAATAGAGAAGTATGTAAGGTTGTTATGATATATCAGACTGAATTCCCCTCACATCAAGTCTGGATTATTTTTTTAAACAATTTTGTAGAAGTATCTTGCTTTAGAAAATCTTGCCTTTTGCCTTCAGCAAGAAAAATAAAGAGCGACTCTGAATGCTGCAAAAAAATTATTTTCCACGTATAATCCACAGGTGCAAATAATTTACATTTGGCATGGACAATCCTGGGCTTGTAAAAAAACTCATCACAGATAACTGATGTCACCGTCTATGTCCCAGGGCCATGCTGCAGCAGCTGCTCACAGCAAGAGGCCAGTATGCAAACGTGACCCTTCTGTGGATCCCAAACTATTGAGAATTGTTTAGAGAATTGTCCCTGACAAATTTATTTGCGAGTTGGCAACTGCAGCATTCATTCAGGGTTTTTTTTAATGAATTCACTTCTGCTATCCTCAGCCTTTTGGTTTTCTTTAAACATTAGTGCAATTAAGTTTTGCTAGCATGAATGCTGGAGGAAAGTGAATTTTTAGCCACTACTTTTAGCACTAGAAGAAAAACAACTTTTAATAGGATTTAGAATCCTCTAAGACAGCTTTTAGGCACCTAGTGAGATTCTCCCAAGTGAATAGGTGCCTAACTCCCACTAATTTCAGTAAGGCAAGGCACTTTTGAAAATCCTAAATCCCATCAAAACTCTGTCCCTAAGTGTCTCATTCACTTTTGAGAACGGGGCTTAGAGCTTCTCTAAACACAAAATTTAGTTTGCTGCAAGCTGGGTTATGAATCTCCCTCATATTAGCCTGCTATGCACTGACTATCCTTGTGCACCCTGCTGACATGTATTGACAGTTTGTTAATGAATTTGAATGGGTTTCACTTCACAGCTTGCTGCAAGCTGAATATTCGTGTAGCTAGGCCATGAGTCTCCTATGTCACTGGCGCTTTTGAAAATTTTATCCAAAGTTCCTGCTGTGACACATTCTATCACAGGTCCCTTTGAGACTGTCACCCAGTGTGCTTGCTGATCGTGTCACTGTGCCTGCCTACCTGCCTTCTGGGGTGCCCCACACCACCCCCGTCCTGCAGAGCCAGAGGCTTTGGTCTCTCCCAGCCAAGACACAGAGTTGGAGTAACAACCAGAGCAACAGAAACATTGAACCAGCTCTGCTCTGCTCTATGAAGGCTCAGCTGTAAAGCCATTGACGGCATCCAGGAACACAACCCTCAAAAGGGAGCAAAACCCCAAATAAATCCATTTACTCTCTGTAAAAGTTTTTTACACAGAGTAAAGCTCATAAGTTCACCCTCTTTATCAATGAAAGAGAGAGATGCACAGTGATTGCTCTCCTTCCCCATAACAGTTATTTACACTGGGCTTGACAATAAACAAGTATTTTTATCGAGTATAAAAAGTAGGATCAAAACTAAGCCAAAATAAACAAAACACGCCAGCTAATCCTAATACACTAAGAAACTTGTTAAATGCAAATTCTTACCCTCCTAGTTCTAATCATCTTTCACAAGCTAGGCAGCCTCCTAGCTTGGGGCCCAGTCCTTCCCTCCTGTTCAATCTTAGATGTGTCCAGCAGGCATCTTGGGTGGTAAGTGGTTGGGTCTCATGGCATCTAGCAATGACTGATTGTTTTGATTTCCCACCTTTATATCCCTATTGTCCAAGGTAGGAATTCTTTGTGTTCCATACAAACTTTTCTCCCCTTGAGTGAAACAAGTACTAGCTGTAGAATGGGTTCCAGCATTAAGTGGCCTGACCACATGCCCCTTTGTAGGACCAACCACAGTTTGGGCTTACAGGAAAAACCAAACCGTTCATTGGTCATTGTCTTGAGCATCAGGCCATTATGTCTTCAGAGTATTACTAATGGCCCTCATTAGCACATTTAGCACCATAAACAGATGCACACATCATATTTCTAACTTCACATACAAGAGTGATGCAAGCACAAAAATAGAATATACACATTGAGTAGATTGTAACTAGAAAAATGATGTTACATGATGCATTTTGCCTAAAGCGTCTTTGAGTTATTTATATTCATAAGCCAATTTTCATAAAGCATTGGGGGGGGAGGGAAATATATGTAACGGAGATTTCAGTACAACTCTATTGTTTCGGGGAAGGTGGTGGGCAACCTGTGGCCCACGAGACATTTTGTTTACCGTTGCCCCAGCACAGGGTTCCCACATTCTGTTGGTTTTCATCTGCATAGTTTTTTTTTTTTTTCCCTACCAGTATTACAAAAGTGACACAGTTACATTTCTCTAGTTGTCTGCCAAAGGATTTGCCCCTTAGGCAGTCAGAGATACCGATGATGTTATCTGCCATTGGAAATGTTCCTATCTATAATGAAGTTTGCAGAGGTCTAGTAAATTATAAATGTGTTGATATGACTCCTCTATTAATGTGATACATACACACTTTTAAAAAAAATAGATTTTTTTTAAAAACTGTCAAAGGGTTACAGTGCATCACTGTGTTCTGCAGAATACTTGAAGTGGGAGTAGGTCCCTCTGAACTTTGGGTCTTTAATATTAGAACTACTTTTTTGGTTTTGAGAACTAGCCTATGGATCTGCACTGTGCTGTTTTGAAACAGAAGTATGAGGCCCTGTCTTTACTTGCTGCACTGGCAATTGATCTTCTGGCATTTGATTTAGCAGGTCTTAACTAGACCCGCTAAATCAAATGCTGAAGGTAGTGCTGGTTGGTGCAGTACTCCCCGCAGTCACAAGAAGGAAGGGAAGCCTTGGGAGCATTTGCTCCTGTTGGTCTCTGTCTGTGAAGATGGCACCAACCTTGGCTTAAGGTAAGCTGACTCCAGCTATGTATTTCACATAGCTGGAATTGCGTACCTTAACCCAGCCTTCCAGGTCTAGTGTAGACCTGGCCTAAGAATCCCTATCCAATTCTCCAGGGTAAAAGATTAATGGATAGAAATAGTTGGTAGAGCAGCGTAGCTTTATATTCCCCAGCAGAAGTCATTGTAGCCAATGCAGATTAGGATGTAGAACTTGAAGAAAAATCTACACAAGTTCAGTCAACAACCAGAAAAAAATCAAATGATCATTGGAGCTCATTGATGTACTTGGGAAATCCAAGTTAAGGAAATAAGGGATAGCAAGTTTAAAGAGAGGTGGGAGGGGGGGTGTAACATACCACACAGTAAAGTTGTTTCCCATGGAATACTTATAACTCATATGTCACAAGTTAGATTATAGTAATTTTGTATCAAATTTAATATTAAATTTTAATATGTAAGCAGAAATGCACATAATGATGCTAATCTGAACCACATACCAAACATGCCTAATCTGAATTCATTTTTCCAACAGTGTGTTCCTTTTCATAACTCTGTAAGTACCACCAGACTTAACTGCAAAAGAAAGCACTGGTAACTTCTTTTGCACCTATCCCGCCCATTACCACCTGCTGAAAAAAATCATTGGACCTAAAAACCTACTACAGTATATCCAATGCACTTTAACTGACATTCAGTTGAAAATGTGTTTAGAGATGTGTTGGTGAATCAGATCAAGTGGACACATCTTAAGGGAAGATAATTCTGCATATATTACAGTTTGTTAAACATTTGGAGTGAAATACTGGCCCCACTGAAGTCAATGGCTGAGTTCCCATTGACTTCAGTAGAGGCAGGACCTTAAACCTGAAGTAGAGTTTAGAGCTTAGATCAATGAGGGGTAACCTAAGGTTAGAGAGTGGGCTGCGTGAGTGGCCCTCCACCATCCAGTGGGCCGCAAGATTGTTGTAATCAAGACATTCTCCTGGGATAGGGTAGTTTTGCCAACTGCGCCTGTATACCTAGAATTTGCAGGGTGTGCCAATTGAACCGTCGCTTCATTTTGATTGGATGCAGAGGGACTATACGGCTCTCTCAGTGCTGTGTGCAATCAGCACCCACCTCACTTCGCCTGCCCTCGTTTTACGTGTGTGTCACTTTTGTAATACCCATAGGAAAAAAAACCAAGTGGATGGAAACCAGCAGAATATGGCAAGCTTGCGTGTTGGCAATGGTAAACAAAATGTCTCGCAGCCCACACATAGAACCATAATGGGCCGCAGGTTGCTCACCTCTGGTCTAGATCAGAAATGACATAAGCATAGGTTGGAAAACATGACTCAGCATAAATGCACTGCAAAGCAGGCTACTTCCATTGTCCCTTAGGCTTAGGACATGGGGTTTTAACCTTTTTCTTAACCCCTCCCCAATCCCCAACATGCTATGAAAACATCATGGTCCCTTAGTGCTCCAACAACTGGTTTTCTGCATATAAAAGCCAAGGCAACTGCCACGGGGCCCTCTACAAAGTTAAGTTGCTCATGCTTTTGCTTCAGCCCCAGGTGATAGGCCGCAGGGCCCCTGGATTCAGTCCCATGTAGTGGAGTTTAGACTTTTAGCCCTGGGCCCCAGCAAGTCTAAGGCCGGCCATGCTTGGAGCCTCTAAGGCAGTGTGTCTTAAACTTTTTAAGACCAAGAAACACCAAAGAATTTTTTTATGAGGAACATCAAAAAAAAGGTTGGGGAGAGGGGAAGGGTCGGGGGGGCGTAAAAAAGGGTTGGGGAAAAGTTATTGAGAGGGGAAAAAAGTCACCTGCCCCTTTAAGGGTGGCCATTTTGCATTCTGTTGTTCTCCACGGCACACCTCCAACTGCCTGGAACATAGTTTAAGAAACACTGCCTGAAGGGGAGCCCTGACTCCTGGGTGAGAACCACTGCTCTAGGATTTGTCTAAATGCAAAGAATAGGACATGTTTAATAATGGGTTAATACATTTTAACTAATACATCTTCAGAAGGGGTCATGGTTATGTGAAGGGTTTTTATTCTGAGGGGCCGGAGGAGAGTAATCTCTCTTGCTTTTTACAAGGAGGAAGCATTATTTAGTAGCTAAAGCGCAGATTGGAGCATTGGCAGATATTAATTCTATTTCTATCTCTGCCCCAAACATCCAGTGAGGCCTTGAGAGAGTCATCTAATTTCTCTGTGTGTCTGCTTCCATGTCTACAAAATGGGAGAATAATATTCACCTACATCACAAAGCTATTGTCAGGATTAATAAGTTAATGTTTGTACAGGGCTTTTTCACAGGAAAAACACTATGGGCTAAATTCAGATATCCTTATTTATGGTAAGCATCTACAGTATTAATTTCAGAAAGACAGACTGAATAAGCACATTGGGGTTTGGCCCTATATAAATGCTGAGCATTATTTTTACTAATGAGGAAGGAAGACGTACAAAACCATACCATAATAAAGCCAGAAATCATGTTAAAGATGCAATCATGCTGTCCGTGTTGTATGTATGGTGACAGGGGCTATAGAAATAAACCTTACCTGAAATTTTAAAATAGATGAACTTTGTAATAGTGGTACTAGTACTAAAACCTTCTTCAGAAAAAGAGCTCAGATGCCTTTTTGTACTAGCTTGACAAGGGACCTGTCTTGAAAGCTTACAGGCTAATTTTAGACACTGCACAGCTGCTGGATGATGGGTTAGTGCATAAGGACAAGATTTGTAATTCTCAGATCTTATCATCATCATTAGTTTGTGCCTATACTGCATATTGAAGGGTATTTTTTATAAACCCATCAATTAATTCACCTTCATTGTATAGGTGTGAAGGCAAAAAGCTTTATACATTTTATAAAATTTGTTGTTACCATCATCTGTTAGATGTCACTAGTGTGTAAGAATGGAGGACAGACAACTGTCATAAAAAGAGATAGCAGTTAAATTAATTTTATCTGAAGAGAGACAAGATGGTAGCTTCTGGTGGCCTAATCCAGCCTTTCTAGGGCACTTGTGCCAGCAGACTTTGGAGGTGGCTAAATGTGTTGTGACGTGATATTTGTGTCATGGCCCCAATCTGTAATATTATTTGACTGTTCTAGAATGATGGCCAGTTCAGGGATGTTAAAGTTGCAATAATTGGCTAATCGAATAGTCGATGCAATTTGCATTGACTATCTGATTAGTCGAGAAGGGTGCCTCTGCCTTTGAAGTGAAGCAACAGCCCCAGGGCTGTTCCTACACTTCTGTTGTATCATGCAAGTAAGATACTAACAAACTTAACAGAACTTTATTTACCAAAAGTGGAGCCTCTTTACAAAGCTGCTGCATCCCTCAGTAGCTCTCATTCAGCCCCTGCCAATCTTCTCCTCAGTACTTCCTGTTTCCTGTTCGTCCAGACTCCCAACAGCCAGTGCTCCCAGTTCTAATAATTACAAGCAGCATCTAAAACACCACAACTTCAAAGGCGAAAGCGCTGTGGAGGAGGATGTGGCCTCGTACTCCACGCTGTGTTTCAAAGTGGCTGGACTCCATGCGGCGCTGCTGCTTTGAAACACTGCAGGGAGCATGGCGTCGGGCTCCTTGCGGTGTTTCGAAGCAGTAGCGCCCCAGGGTGAGTCCCCAGCTGACCACAGGCTCCACGCTGCGCTGCCGCTTTGAACCAACCCCCTCCCCACCCCGCTGCCTCCTCCTGATATTGGCAGCAGGGGCGAGGGGAAGCAACAAGTCGACTAGTGTGTCAACTATCCAATAAGCATTTGCTTATTGGATAGTCGACTAGTCGTTCGCATCCCTAGGCCAGTCCCTACATTGCAATCACCAATGGTACTCTCCAAGCATTTGTACAACATAAGATGATTGTAAGAAAACTACTAGTCATCTAGAACAGAGGTTTTCACACTATGGGTGTGAACCTAGTACTGAGTCATGGAATGTCAGGCACTGGGTCTTGTTGCTGCCGGGGGATCAGATGACCAGTGGAAGTGCTTATTGGATAATCGACACACTAGTCGACTAGTTGCTTCCCCCCACCCCTGCTTCTACAGTGGTGCAAATGCAGCATTGCAGCACGGCTGGTGACAGGACAGTATCTTCCACCAACATTGCGCTGGCATGGGCAGCACTTTGGTTGCTGTTATTTGTGTCGCTCAGGGAGGTGTCCTTTTTGCACCTGTGATCGACAAACATCGGATCAACTTAAGGAGTAGTGTAGACTTGCCTGAAGCCCATGTGGAGATTCCAGCGCCCAGAATGTTCTATCTATTGGTTCATAAGGAGCAAACTTAAAAAGGAATTGTAGTGAATTTTGAAAATAGCAAGACATGAAAAATACAACTTTAAGAGGAAATGTTTCTGAAAATCTGCAGAGAAGAATATAGACTAGTGACTGTACATCCTCTAGCAATGTTGCTTACCTGTAGAGGTGCTTGTCCAATTTGATTCCAGACTGCCAGGCTCAAAGTCTGAGTAGAGGAGGAGTATCCTGTCCATCTGACCATATGAAAGTGTGGGGGTGTTGTCAGCTGTAACCACCAAAGAATTAGGAATCAAAAAATATATAATCCACCCCAGTTACAATAAATGCATAGATAATACAGTACATAACTGTTGTGCTGTTATTTGCCATTCACTATTGTCAGACATGGAGTGTAATATTATTATTATCCCAGCATTTGTTATAAATGTGTTCACTCTACTGCCATCAGCTGTTCACCTGCAGTGCACATACTTCAACGAGTTATGGTGGGAAATGTGGGATAGGAATCCACAATGTACTGCCATTGCTGACTTTGCAGAGAATTCTGCATCACCACCACCACCACAACAACAAAATACAGTTAGTGTGAGTATAGTGTCAGCTAGCAGTGTTTGTCACATCAATGAACGTTTCAGTGGTGTGATTGTCTAGTACAGACAGAACTTCTCTCTTTGCCTTCCCTCAATGGGACTTACTAGCTTCCAGAATGCCATTCCCATCCCCTGGTTTCTGGTCCTGGGCTATGTCTAGACTGGCAAGTTTTTCCGCAAAAGCAGCTGCTTTTGCGGAAAAACTTCCCAGCTGTCTACGCTGGCTGCTTGAATTTCTGCAAGAACACTGACTTTCTACTGTCTGAAATCAGTACTTCTTGCGGAAATGCTATGCTGTTCCCGTTCGGGCAAAAGTCCTTTTGAGCAAAGCTTTTGCGCAAAAGGGCCAGTATAGACAGCTCAGATTTGTTTTGCGCAAAAAAGCCCCGATGGCGAAAATGGCGATCGGGGCTTTTTTGTGGAAAAGCGTGTTTAGATTGGCACGGACGCTTTTCCGCCAAAAGTGCTTTTGCGGAAAAGCATCCGTGCCGATCTAGATGCTCTTTTCCGCAAATGCTTTTAACGGAAAAGTTTTCCATTAAAAGCATTTGTGGAAAATCATGCCAGTCTAGACGTAGCCCTGGTGTTTACTCCTTTCTGCTACTAATCAATGATTGGACATTTTTTATCTGTAAGGATCAGATAGAGATGTGGTTTTCTATGGTACTTGCACAAGCGTGAGAATTTCACAACTCTTTTGGATGCAGCTTGTCTAAAAGTAAACACAAAAATTAACAACTTGGGAGAGTGCTAATTATAGCCAATTCTAAATTGATTTACCTCTCTCATAGTAACAAAATATCTTGCAGATTGCACCTTATCCTTCAAAGACTACGTTTTTGCTTCCATGCAGGAGACCTGGGGTTTTCAACAATTCATGAATGCACATGTAGTGATCATTCCTTCCCATTAATCAGAACGAGAGAGTGTTGTCCTCCAAAATGACCTCTCTATATGCTCCATGATTCATCTGAATATGCTTCAGAGCTGAGACTAAGCCTCTTCCAAGCTCCCTTTGTGTGCTTAGCACCAGACTCAAAATATTGAAAGCATAAAAATATGACTTCTATGGACACGATCATTAGGATATGACAATTTTAGAAACAGCTCACAATGGTGCATACCTTAAACAACCTACATAAGAATGGCCATACTGGGTCAGACCAGAGGTCCATCTAGCCCAGTATTCTGTCTGCTGACAGTGGCCAAAATACAGTTAGTGTGAGCATAGTGTAACAGACCTGATAACAGACTTTTTAATCTTCTGGTATTTAATAATTATTTCTTTGCCCAACACACATTGCAATTAAGGACTCCTATTGGAGTAGCATGATGGCTTAAGATCCTGCAGGAAGTCTCAATAGCTGAGAGGATTACTTTAGCAAAACACAATAGGCTTGACAGATAGCACATCCTTGTGTGTGTATTTTGGAGTCATTCCAGCTTATTCTAGTACTTGGGGAGGTGGTCTTCCTTCACAATACATAGAATAGGTCTACTCCCACTGAAGTCAGTGGCAAAAGTCCCATTAGCTTCACTGGAACTAGGATAAGATGCAGAAAATATTTATTCTTAGCATATTGAATGTGGTGCTGTACGTATGTACCAATGTCTGTTCCATCTGTAATACCAATGTACGTGGTGTATTTATTTAAGAACAGATTTACTGGGTCGGGCCAAAGGTCCATCTAGCCCAATATCCTATGTTCTAGCAGTGGCCAATGCCAGGTGCCCCTGATTGAGCTGTTATTGTATGAAACAAGACCGTTCCACCACCCCCCCCAAAAAAGTGAGCGGGGGAGCCATGAAGATGAGTTAATCCCGGTTCAATCCAATGTATTACCATATTTATCTGTGTTACTGGTATCTTGACAATACTTTATACAGGGATTTATCTTATGAGAAGCTTCAGGGTGACTTCAAAGTTTTATACAAGAACTTTGTTCACAAAAGGCAGTTGGTTACATTGCAAAAAGATTGGATGTGTACCATCGCTTCTGTACACATGCTTGAAACCATACTCCTTTTGTGTGGTTCTCTTGGGAACCAGGATAAAATACTGCATGTTAAAAAGTAGAGATAATAAAGTAGCTTTGCAGATGTTCTGAAGAAATTGCAGAGGTGTATCTGCTATCTTCATGCCTTAGGCCTCAAAGGTGCTTCGTTTTTCTCTTTATCCTGGTAAAGCAGGTGGCTTTTCAGCGGTGCAGTTGGTTTGAAGTAGTTATACCTAGAAGTGAATGATTAAAAGGAGTACACTGCTTAAATAGGGCACTGTAGTCCCAGATAACAGGAATATGCAATTTTATTTTTTAAGACAGCATCCTTCAGAATAATTTTTTTTGTTATCCTTGTTATCTATTTAGATATGTCATGCATATCACCATGGTATCTGAGTGTTTTACTAATTTAGAGCGCTTCTGCATCTTTCATGAGTGTAGGAAAAAAGAAAATATATTTGAGCTCTCCAGCACTCAGAACATTATTATTGTTATGCATTGTTATCCTCTCACACATTCTGAGTAAGATTTTCAGAAAGGGCTTTCGGGGTCAGATTTTCAAAGGGTATGTAGGCTTTTAAAGATGCAGATAGGTGCCTAATGAGATTTTTTTTTAAGTGTCTAAGCAAATTGGGCATCTAAAGCTCATTGATTTCAATGGGAATGGAGCACCTAATCTGTTTTTTAAAAGTCCCATTAGGCACATAACTATCTTTAGACACCTCTGTATATTTGAAAATCTGCCCTTGTGCGCCTCGAAGTTGAACATAAAATTCCCATTGACTTCAATGGGAGCAGAGTTGGGTCACTTGTGAAAATGTGTCTTGAAATGGTGAACAGGTTTTTTTTTTTTTGTTTTTGTTTTTTTTTTTAAATTTTGCCACAAAGCTGATAAATGGAAAAAAAATTGAGTTTGGGGCGGGCAGTACCCATCAAGTTCTAGTTTTAATAATAAGAGCAACACAGAAGTGTAAATGGTTGAGAGGTGCATGTAGTCTAGCACACCCCTTTATGACAATGATCAGTACCATAGTGGACAATTATGGAATAACCCATACTTGAGATGTTTCTTCCTAAATCCTATCAACTAGAAATATGAGGATTCATGTCTTCAAAAAGTCCGCGTCGTCTCCTTTATAGTCTGAAACAGTACCAAAAAGGTAGACAACAAATTCAGGGGATACAGTTAGGCTTAGCAAGGTATATTCAGAATAAATCTTTCTCTGTGGGACACCTGACCGTAGTAGAAACTGTCTAGCCAGTCATCATTTATCTGTTAGTTTCCTTTTTTGCTTTTAAATTGTCTTGGACAGTGGACATAGAATAGTCCATTTCATGTTTGGAAATTGTTTTAGCACAAAATACTCTTGTTTCGGCTGCAAACACTGCTAGGGAATATTTAAATCCCAACCAAATAAAACTTTGTTTAATGTGGATTTTTTTAAACAAATCCTGAAAACATTTATTGAGCAGAACATTTTTTTTTGTTTCACTTTTTTAAAAACTTTAGTTAAGGCCTCAAATCCAGGGCATGTCTCTTTTATAGTATGTTTCCTTTGCCCTTTGAGCATGCACCCATTATAGATTTTGATTCTCACACTTTCAGTGCTCCAGGCATAGAACGTACAGGCCTTTTAAAAAGTGTATGGCAAATACCCTAAACGAGAGAATCAACATTTTTTTTTTTTTTTTAAGAAAAAATAGCATCTTACAGATCAGGAAATGAGGTGCAGGTGGCAATGGCAGATGTGTCACTTAGGTACAATTCCAGTGTTTCTCAACCAGTAGTATGAGTACCCTTAGGGGTACTCAAGAGAAGTCTGAGGGGTATATTAACCCAACTGAAATTTGGAGAAAGCTGAATTTTTGTTTGTTTTACAGTGCTTTATTATTTTTGTACCTTTTACACCCAAAAATTTCATCGCCCACCCGGCTACCATTAAGTGGTTTAAACAAATGTATTGCAATGGTAGGGAAAAAAATTTGTGCATCTGAAAACTGTAGGTGCTGGGGGTACTTATGACTTTTTTTTAAAGGGGTACTTCGTAAAAGAAGGTTGAGAAACACTGTTCTATTCAACCATCAGCTTCAGCATTGCCTCTGTCAATTACAGTGATAAGAGAGGATAATCCAAAGGAAATTTAAAAATGAGTTCCATGCTGCTAGATGACCTACAGATGAGCAGTAGGTTGCTGCCATTTTATTAGAGCACTTGTGTAAATTAATTAATTGTCTGGAAAGAAGCATGTATAATTTTGTCAGAGAAAGTCCAAAATACTGACAATCTTGTGTTGACTAAAAAACCAGAAATGTAATTTGTCATCTTGTCTTTGTGTTTAAATCCACCATTTGGATCAAATCTGACTGCTAAAATAGTTACAGTGGATGGGAGTTTGCATTTCAGGGCAAGAACAGCCATAAAATAATACCTAAGTACTTTAGTACAGAAGACTACAGCAGCGGAAAAGCTCTAGCTAGCTCTCTGAGTTCTGCTATTAAAAGGATTCAGATTCCTACACACACACACACTAAAAATTGTACTTTTTTTTTAATCAGACTGTTTGCATATTCAGATCTGCATATCTGTACACGTAACTCTGGGTATGAGAGTATCTAGACTCAAATATGCTTTCAGGGCAGTGTGGTCTACAATCTGGCTAAGCCTGGGTCCTATTTCATTTGAGCTACTAGGTCCCAGTACCTTGCACAGGTCACTTCAGCTCTTCGTGTCTTAGACCAGCCTTTACCAATGGGCAGGGCACGTCATTTGTTTGTCATGAGGCATTCAGTGGGCCACACCTACAAGGTGAGAAAAAGTGTCCCAGGGAGGTTAGAATCGAAGCCGTAGATGTAGCAATGAAGAAAAGCTAATAACTAATTAACCCCCTTCAAACAACTGTTACAGTAAGAGCCTATCCTAAGCCAGGGATGTGAGAGTATAAATGTATACTCAGTTAACTGATGAACCTGGGCTCAGCAATTAACCTTCATGGTTACTCACATGCTGCTGCTCTTCCTCCCCGTCCCGCAGTGCTACCTCTATATAATAGGCAGCAGCGCGGAGGGCAAGCAGTGCTCACGGGGAGGCAGCAGCTGGTGCTCTGAGAGCTGGTTTAAATGCCCCCCCACACACACACACACCATGTGTAAACATGTAATGACTGAAATTTTCAGCTGTTACAAGTTTATTTTAGTTAAACATGTTTTAACATATCTAGCCCATACCTAGTCTACACTGCAGAATCAACCATGTAGAGCAGGGCTACTCAACATGCTGCCCGTGGATGGGAGCCAAAACAAAAAAGTAGTCAATAAAATGGTCTTCTGTTGATAGGTGTTTTAGTAATTAAATTCCTGGACTGTGATTGCTCATTAAAAGTGCTGTCTTATGGGTGGAAGTTGGGTAAAGATTGCGTTTTATTAATATCAGCAGAACTGACTTAAATGGGGCCTGCATGTTGTGTAGTCTTGCCTTAATCTTTGTATTCATGCCGGTCAGTGTGAAAGAAGCTAGTTGCATATATTTGCATATATATTTCCTTATATATGCAACCACACTTAAGTTGCAGCTCTTGGCATGTGCTATGAGTATCTTTGTGGCCCCCGGAGCTTCCAAAGTTGAGTAGCCCTGATGTAGAGCGAACTTATAATTGTAACAGTTGTCTTCTGACTTGGTTATAATCTAGTTCAGTTGTGCTGCATAAACAGAATCGAAGTATAGCGATCCTTACAAGTGATGGCTTTGTGGGGGAGGAGGTCTGTATGGGCACTGGAGGACCACCATTACAGTTTACTCTTTAGGAATGGGTTATGTGTCCTTAGTCGTGCTGCAAGCTGGCGCTATGACTAACATTTTCTAACCAAGTTCCAGGACACGGCTGACTTTGTTGCATCCGTGGTTCCTTAAGTCAGGTGACAGGTTCTCCCAGTGTGGATGTGATCACTAGGACTGTAGTGCATTCCGTGGCTTCGTTTCCTGTGGGTTTGCACCCTTTATGTTTCATGTTCAAATTGAACTCCACACTCAAAGCAAAATCAAGTTGAAAGAGTGAAATTGCACAGAATTTTTTTCCTCATCAAAACCATATGAAATTGCAAGTTTCACATTGTTTCAACATGAAACCTTTTGATCAACCCTAGTTTGTGAACCTTTTGATGAGCCTAGGCTGAGTTTCGTGTTTTGTAATGAAACCCAAGGCCAGCCACACTTTGTGTGGTCTCAGATCTTGTAGTGAAAGTTTTTCATGGCTCTAGGAACCATGTTATCTGCTGAGTGTAGTTCATGGTCTGCCTTTTCAAGCAGTAGCTGGAACCTTTGAAAAAATTCTGCTTTGAAGCAATGCTAACTCTCTGTTCACCCATTATTTAATAATTGGTATAAAGCAAGGAGAATTAATTAATCTGCTGCTTATTCCCCTCCTAGTCAGTCATAATCCTCCATTTATAGTATCACCTTGCCATCAGCAACTCAGTGGGATCACCAACAGGAGATTATAAACTTCAGCTGAGGTTTTACCAGCAGAAGCAAGCAGCGTCTTAAAATCTTGTTTCATACCAAAGACCATTAAACTGAAATGTTCCTACCACTTGGCACTTTTGTACCAAACATTACGCAGTTCAGCTGATGAATCTCAAAACCAATTTCTAAAGATTATATAGAACCATCAATTGTACCCATGTGGCATACTTATTACCACCTCCACCGCCATATCATTTCCAGATCCGTAAGCTGTTGGTTTATTTTTGACTCTCTCATATTTAAGGTCTTGGCTTATATTGTTAAAAGGCCTGAGGATTCTTAGTCCCAGGATTTGATGATACATGATGAGATCTAATTTTATATTATAAGAGTCAAGTAATCCTTACATCAATTTTATAGATGGAGAAACTGAGGCATGTAATAAGGAATAGAATTAAGATTTCTTGACTTCATGCTATTCCTTGACTACAGTACCATTTTATGACCACTTCCACCCATCCCCAAACTATATCCAAATACATTTTTCTAAATAGAATGTATTGACAACACTGATTAATGCCTGAAAAAGGGACTTGGTATCCCAAATGTAAAATGAAGGTACTAGGGATGTTAAAATGTCCATAATTAGCTAACTGTTTAACTGCTGATTAATTTCAGCAGCCAGCTACCCAGGAGCCAGTGCCAATGGGGAGCTGGCTTTTAAGCTGGCTCATGGCATGGAGCCTCAGCCAGCTTCTGGGAGATGGAGTGGGAGCCACATGTAACTGTTAAGCACATTTATTCGTTACCCATTTAAATGGCTACATTGTTACATCCCTAGTAGGTACAGACATTACTCTGGTAGTTTAATATGTTGTTTAACTATGGGTACATCTAAACTACACTTTATTTTTTAAAAAAAAAATTATTTTAAAAAAAAAAATTATTTTTGAAAGTGAAAGTAGTCTGGACACTTTTTTTTTTCCCCCGGGGGAAAAAAAACCCTTTTTCGAAAAACCATGTAAACCTAATTTTTTTAAGGAAGAGCGGTTTTTCAGAAAAGGGGGGGTTCTGAAAAAAAAACATGGCCAGACTACTTTCACTTTCGAAAGATCCACATTTGAAAGTGAGATCGGAAGAAGATATTCAAATTCCCACAGAATTTGCATATAATCTTTCGAAAATAACACTTAGTCGAGACATAGCCTAAGTGTCTATTAGTATTTGATGTGAAATGTAACATAGTAGTGTTATCAACAGTGCATCTGATCCTTTGAAATGTGTTTGCTACTTGTGATAAACAATCTGTTCAACCATGCATTTAGCTGTGATACTCTGAGTACATTTCCTAGACCTGAAATAAGAATTCTGAGTAAGCTGAAGAGCTTGTTTCTCTTACCAACAGAACTTGGTCCAATAAAAGATATTTATTTCATTGACTGTGTATCTAGCAGAGCGGACTGAAATTTCTCAAAATTCAGAATTTTTAATCAAAACACCATCTGGTGTAAATCCAGATTAAGGGCTCAGTCTAGCTACTTTTCAAGTCAGTGACAGTATTTTCACTGATTTCAGGGGGAGTTGGATTGAGCCCGATCTGTGCTGCTGATTGGCAATAGAGTTACTTGGGTTTACACCAGATGTAATTGACAATAGATTTATCCTGAATAGCTGAGGGACTGTCATCTATAAACCTAATTGCTCATTTTTGTCATTTTTTCTTTCTTAATGAAGTAAACTAATTTAAAAATACAATCCTGATTTTCTCCCTTCCTCCATAACCATTAGAAACTGTTTTCCCCACTTATTGCATGCCGAGTATTAATTTACGTACGGGGGGAGCGAGAAATCAACGTTTATGCAAGATTACATGCAATTGTGGGTAGAATAATTGGCCCAGCTGGACCACAGCTACGTATTGCCCAGGAATGCAGAGGCTGCCTGTTCAGATTATTATATTTTCAGTTTAATTACAACCAGTATCATGGCTATATGGGTTGCTCTCACAGGTAAGAACTGCTCTCTGAAAACTGTTCAGGCTTGATTGACATTTGGGATGTAAGAGAGTAGACAAGCTTATTGGGTAGTCGAGTGGCATACTCAACTACTCACTCCCCCCCTCCACCTCCTTCTCCCGTTGCTGCCTCGGTATGAGAGGCAGCAAGGGGAAGTGGGGAAACAGGAGTCGGTGCTGAGGGGGAGCTGGTTTTTTTCCCCCCAGCACCATTCCACGGTACTGCCTGTCCCCCACCACTGCCTCTATCAGAGGCAGCAGCGGAGGATGGGAGGTAGCGGTGGCCAAGCAACCCGTTCTCAGCAGCCCAGGCTGGCCATGGGCAAAGACTGCTCCTGGACCCCTGCCACCGACAGCTCGGGCTGCCATGAACAGTGGCTGCTGGACCCGGTGAGAGCCAGGGCCAAGCAGTCCCAGCTTGCGCCAGTCCAGGACCACTGCGCCTCTGCATCTTAAATGTAGTAAGAGCTGCCACATTTAAAATGCAGAGGCACAGTGGTCCTGGAGCTGTGTTGCACTGAGGCTCTGCATTCTAAATGTAGTAAGAGCTCAGGTGGCTCCCGGAGCCAGCACCAGCTGGGACAGTTCAATGCTGGCTCACACCAGCTTTGGGAGTTACCCCTGCTGCAGCTCTGCAGAGTAGCACCCTTATCAACTGATTGTGTAGTTGATACAGTTTGTATCAACTACATGATTAGCCAAATAACCCCTTTTCAACATCCTTAATTGACATCAACTGTAAAAATGATTGTCAGAAAGGTGAAAAGCAAAAGGGTCAAATAGTTTTGTTTAGATATGGATGATCTAGAGCAGTGTTTCTCAACCAGTGGTACAAGTACCCTTAGTACTCAGAGTCTGGGAGGTACGTCAACACAACTGAAATTTGGAGAAAACTGAATTTTTGTTTTAAGTTTTACAGCACTTTATTGTTTTTGTACTTTTTACACCCAAAAATTTCATCACCCACCTGGCTAAAATTAAGTTGTTTAAACAAGTGTGTTGCAATGGTAGAAAAAAAATTGTGTGTCTGAAAACTGTAGGTATTGAGGGGTACTTAGTTTTTTTTTAAAGGAGTACTTTATTTTTTAAAAAGGTTGAGAAACACTGATCTAGAGCACAGTGAGTTAGCCTTAATGCATATTCAACACTCCCAACAGAGGCAAAGCTCTCATTAAAAGAAATTGAAATCCTATTGAAATCAATGGGTTTGATTTGACTTCATTACACCAGCGAAACCCCATTCAAGTCACTGAGGGTTGCACAGCTGTGTGAAAAATTTGGTCCACGAGGCATTTTACTCACATAGGGCCAAATTGTGCAAGAAATGGGAGCGAGATGGGTCTGGGAGAGGTAAGGAGGGATGATTTCTGAGTCCCTTTGGGAAGTGATCTGTGCTCCCCTCCTGTTGCCTCTGTCAGCTCCAAGACCTCCACTGGAATTCTGTGCCCAGTTCTGGGCAACTCAATTCAGGAAAGATGTGGACAGACTGGAGAAAGTCCAGAGGAAGGCAACAAAAATTATCAATGGTCAAGAAAACACAATCAAAAATTGACAAAATTGTGTTTGTTTAGTCTGGAGAAAACCAAGATTGGCACTTGATAGGTTTTTAAATATATAAGAGCGTAGTGTCCCACCAGTTCTGACAGAATAGTGGCTACTGCTGTAGCGAACTAGCCACACTCAATCGACCAAATAGCCACAGGTGACTAGTGGCTAGGGTGCTGGACATCATGGATATAAGAGATTATTATGAGGAAGAGGATGATAAATTATTTTCCTTGTCCACTGAAGACAGGACAAGAAGCAATGGGCTTAAATTGCAACCAGAGAGATTTAGGTTGGACATTTGGAAAAGCTTCCTGTTAGGGTAGTTAAGCACTGGAGCAAATTACTTAGGGAAGTTTGGGAACCTCTATCATCAAAGGTTTTTAAGAACAGGTTACAAACACCTGTCAGGGATGGTCTGTATAATACTTAGTTCTGACTCCATAGTACACATTTATCATTCTAAGATTCTATGCCCCGTTTTTTTCTCCCCAGTCTTCATTTTAGGGCAATTTCTACCCTTTTACACCCCTACTAGAGACATACAGAGGGACTATTGCCTATGCAATCCAAGCACAAGAACTGCACCTTTTCCTGGACCTTATGTAGGGTTTGCCCTTTATCTCTGCCCGAGGTTTTCATTTTAGCCTTTGATAGTCTGGCCCATAATGAGTTAGTAAGGATCACTGAATAGTGCCTGCAGAGGAGATTAGCTAGCCAGTCTTCAAACGACTCCTTGTTTTAAAATTAAATTGTAGGTAACGTTGCAGGAATTTCCAGAAGTCAAGTAGCAAAATAAGATTACTTAGGATTCTTTTCTAATCCTAACAAAGGGGGCATTTGCTTCTCATTACAGGAAGTATTTAGTATTTATATGTGTATGTTTGGGTTTTTACATCTTTCTGCTCCCCTCTTGACAAAAAGTTTAAGTAACATTTAATACGTTTTAAAGTGGTTAAAAACAAAATAAAACTTTTTTTGTCTTTAGTCTAGTAAAAGCATTGGATGTGGCAGAGAGGAAGCTGTTCCGTTTCTCTGGCTGTCTAATTTTATGTAAATCCACCAAGCACGAGTTTTAATTCAGCTGTTCTCATCAAGAGATCAGAGAGAGAATCAAAATGGGAAATTAGGGTTTGACATATCAATGGGGGCTTTCAAGAATTCAGCTGTAAAATTTTTTACATTTTAATTAAAGTGTTTATTTCATTCGGCACAATAAAGCATGCTTGCTTTCAACTGAAAAAATGGCGTTAGGCATTAAAGAAACTAATTCCATACATCAAGAAAATTAAGATTTCTCCCAGGCAGACCTTTAGTATCATCCCAGATTAGTGACAGTAGCATTCTTTGTAAACATGTCATCCTTGAAAGTGAATAACAAGGAAAGCTCCTATCACTTTCCTGCTGCAGGGTGTCAATAAAAGATTCATTTGACTCCAGAGAGGATTATCTCTCCCCTGCCTCCTCAAGAGAGGAATTTAAGCAAGAAACTGAGAGAAAAAGCATTAGTGCAGATTAGTATAATATGACTGTTGTAAGCAGAGAGACTGTTCTGGGTTGACTATTTCTGTCACAGCGCAGCTCTTCACCACTTTGCATAGGGACATATTGTATGTGCCAGGGCTTCTCATGTCTGCCACGCTCATGAATTTGGTGGTGTGTTTCTGAATTTCAGTTTAATTGCTTCATGAATGTATTTTAGACCTTTAGCAATCATCATTCCACCAGCAAAGCTTGCAATTGTGTTGCCCTGAATCCTTCAGAGATGGGTCTAGATTCTGGGGCACTTCAGTGCAACAGAGTGGAAATTCTGCAGCAGCTTCAGATACATTTTAAAAAGGAAGGTTTCATGGAATGAAGCATAGGAACGGGTCATGCAGTTCGTAGGGGTGTTCACCAAGTTATTTAAACAAATTTCATTCTGCCTTGTAATTTTAAAGTTTTCCGTATGTCACATGTTAGATTTTGGAGCATAGTTTTGTGGCAAGGGAGCAGAGTTGTTAAAGTCTTATGGCAGTAAAATCAAGGTGTGCACAAGACGTTCCCCATCTTGGAGAGAGAGGTCCACATTCACGATTGGCATATATGGTCCACCCATTAATTTATGTCTGTGGTGAATGAGGACCATGCTGTCAATTTCTTTCTTGTATTTACTGTAGGACTTTCAGATCCCATTGACTTCACTGGGGCCAGGATGTTACCCACCCTGTCCATTTTAATGACTCTGTGAGACATTAGTGGAGTTTGGATCAGTGGAGGTGCTTTTGGCATCCACATAAATATCAAATGAGGTCACTGTAGCAATAAAATGAATACCTAGGAAATGTCATAATGATTATAAATTACTATGCCATATTGTTTGTACCTTATTATCATTCAATTAGACAGTAGCCCACAGCACAGAATAGAAGTGTGATGCAAAGCATCTCATGTTAAAATGCCCTGACCCTAATGTCATGTGACACCATTTAAGTAGGTAGCCTTAAGAATTGTGTGAAATAGGGAGATGCTAGAGATAACAGGGGACAGCAGGATTAGTTTATTATTTTTATTTGTACTATTTTTGCTGAGCACTATCCGCATGCTTAACACTCTGCAGAACATGGAGGAAACGTGCCGTGAAGCTCACAAAGAAACACAGCAGACAATGCATGGAAAGCATCAGCAGAGGAGGAAATGATGTCATCATAGAATGGTGTAGGAGGGGATTTTGTTTCTCTGTTTTATAAGTAGTTACTGCCCACTACACTTCTTGGGGTGTGGAGTTAACAATGATAGACTTTGAGAAGCATGTTTTGGAAAAGGGATTTTAGAGAGGAGAGATTGGATGTAAAAAAATTAGAATGGCCATACTGGGCCAGACCAATGGTCTGTTGAGCCTATTATCTTGTTTTCTGACAGTGGCTAATGCCATGTGCTTCAGAGGAAATGAACAGAACAGGTAATCATCAAGCGATCCCATCTCTGTCACCCGTTCCCAGCCTCTGACAAACAGAGGCTAGGGACACCATCTCTCCTCATCCTGGCTTAATAACCATTAATGGACATACCCGCCATGAATTTATCTAGTTCTTTTTTTGCACTCTGTTATAGTTTTGTACTTCACAACATCCTCTGGCAAAGTTTTCCACAGGTTGACTGTGTCTTGTGTGATGAAATAGTTTTTCCTTTTGTTTGTTTGAAACCTGCTCCCTATTAATTTCATTTGGTGACCTCTAGGTCTTGTTTTAAGAGAATAAGTAAATAACATTTCCTTATTTACTTTCAACACTAGTCATGATTTTAGAGACCTCTATCATATCGTTAGTTGACTCTTTTGCAATCTGAAAAGTCCATTTTCCTAATCTCTCCCCATATGGAAGCAGTTCCAACCCTAATAACTTTTGTTGTCCTTTTCTGTACCTTTTCCAATTCCAACGTTTTTTGGTGGGGGAGGGAGGAGTTGAGCTGGGGCAATCAAATTTGCATGCAGTCGTCAAGATGTGATCATACTATGGATTTATATAGAAGCAATACAATATCATTCGGTTCCTAATGATTTCCAATAGGCAGCCATTGCCTCCCCCCCCACCAATATTAAAAAATCATGAATCGGGCCTTAAAAATATAATAAATGTGGGGGTTTTGTTATTTGTCTTTGGGCTTTTGAGCACTTATAGTATCCCAGGTTCAAGTTTTTTTTTCTCTTCTCCTGTCATGACTAGACACTTTTTTGTTCTGTTTGAATGACAGCTGAGATTCTCACATAATAGCATGATTTTGGGAGCTGGGACTAAGAAAACCATCAGTTATTTCAAGAAAGACACACAAGGCCTCTTGCTTTCCCTGGAGTGAGACAGGGTTAGGGGGTAACTCTGGTGAAGCCAACTGAATTCTACAGATGTGAGCAGACATAGGTCAAAGGGAGAGAGGAGGTAAAACTAGAATAAATGGAGCATGGGTGGGACTGATATAGGTAAGAATGAAAGTGAAAATGAGGTATAGGTGAGGATGAGGAAGTTTTAAAATTTACGTGAATAAGGAAGGGAAATGGGTGAAGAGATTTAAGAAGGGAAATGTTATGGTCAGGATGTCTGATGATGACACACACACACACACACACACCATGGTAACATGATCTAAGGTACGTCAAGTGGTATTCACATAGCTGGAGTTGCAAAAATTAAGTCGACTTTGCCCCATAGTGTAGATCTGTCCTAAGTGTATTTGAGAGATTCTTGTCTGGATCATTGCCGTTTGGCTGTAGTTGTGCTTCAGTTAACTGTTGCATAACTCAACAGATTGCAGCCATTCCTGCCCTGGTATTTATATACAAGACCAGTGAACTTTCAGCTGGTCCACTTAACGCACTCAATTTTACTCAGCTTGTGTTTGTGTCAGCAATGGGTGCTTCACCAACAAGCACTCGTGTGAGTCAGATCTGTGCAGCCCATGTCACTTGTGAGAGGCGGCCAAGTTTCATCACATGGAAAATCGAAACACCATGAATCACATGGGTTTTTTTTTTAATTTGGTTTCCCTTCAGATCTTTCAAGTGAAGTAGCTGTTTTTTGTTTTTGTTTGTTTTAAATGGGGAGGGAGGAAAACCTAAGCCGTTACAAGCCATAGCACAAGTGGAGAGACAATATTTTAGCAAATAATGAATATCAGAAAATGTGTTTTACCTCATGACTTCCTTGTCCGTTATCAGTATTTCCCAACAGATATATGCTAAGAAACCTCATAAAAATTTGCCATCCCACTGCTAGAGCATATCCTGAATAAAGATGGACCCAAACACAGATCCTCAATCTGATAACCCCTTTAGCTTTGTTCCAGATTCAAACCCAAATATGGATCCATGTTTTATAAATGTCGTCTTCAGATGTCATAGACTAAGTCCCTGGATCTGAACCCCAGATTGTTTGAGATCCAGATCTCTCAGCTGGAGCCCATTTCTAGTTCTCTTATCTGTTACCTACATTATATAAGGCAAGTCAAAATGGTTCCTTCGATGTCTTATGAAATAGAAATCTCAAGGCTCCTTATAACATAACTATTTACCACATTAAGATTCTGACCTTCTTGTTTTTGATTTCCTCCCCTTCTCTCTTGAATATTTTCCTGATTATTTGTGAGTAAGAGCTCATATTTCTATTAGACTCTTAGCATAAAATGAAGGCCAGATCTTTCCAGCCTTTGAGTCAATGAAGTGCCTTTTTATTTTTATTTTTGCAAAAGTTTTTGTTTTTAACTCAGAGGGTTTAAAACTTTTTTCTTTCAAACATCACAAAACTGCGTAATGGCCCATAAAGTTGGCACTCTTATGCCTCTGTTTGGGCTCAGTGCTCTAAAACACGACAGATTTCTCTGTGTAGCTCAGAGGATGGCATGCATGACATTGGAGAAGGAGCCCAGGACTCCAGTGGAGATGGATGCTACAGTACTGAAGTTAAAAATAAGTGTTGGGTTAAATGCTGAGTTCTGTTACAGTACAGTTAGTTAGTAGTACAACCACCTGTGATATTTGTTCTATTACCCCAAGTGACCCTTATACTTCGGCATGTCACTACACTTGTGGGGAATTTTGGTACAATGCACAGGTTGAGCATGTGCATTTGTGTGAATTGAATTAAGTTGAATAGTATCACAGCCGCAGGGTGTTTCATAAGCAAAATTTGAGTGGAGAGCTGTGGGACTTTCTGCACCATTCAGAAGGCTTCTTGAAGTGAGGCAGCTCTTCTTCTAAATGTGACTGTCAATATTGGACAGTGATGTCAAAAGTTCATTTTGCAGGGTTTTTCTTTTCTCTGATACGGATGTAATCAACTCAATACTCATCCCTGCCACCTAGGAGAGAAGCAACTACGAAGAGACCTTTCTGATATCTCTCTCTCATGTGAGTGTGCAAAGAACCACCTACATCTTTCTCTCAACAGATAAAACTCAAGAAGTGAAATGTCTTTTCCTGTGCCCGTAAATAGCAAGAAACTCAGTTTTCCCCTACAGAGCGTAACTTAAATAATAACTATCCTCATTTAAAAATAGAACCCCATAGCAGCAGAATGAACTTCACTGGTCAACTACTCCCTTTTCTGAGACAACAGAACTGCATGCCAACGACAAGCTCATGGCATTTTATCCCTTTGTCCTTTTAAGAAAAGTTAAAGTTCTCTTTAACTTCAACTTTGCTAGTGATGGGACAGGTGTGGGGCTCTGACCAGAAACATGTAGACAACTGAGAAGGATGCTCAGTTTTTTCTCTAATCACGCATGGAGCTATTTATGCATAGCAGAGTTGTTGTTCCTTTAATATTGAATAACTTTTATTTTTTAGAACACCTGAAATAATTTTCATAGAAATGTAGGGCAGAAAGGGTCCTTGAGAGGTCATCTGTCCATCCCCAGCGCTGAGGAAGGACCGAGTACATCTAGACCAACTCTCAGCAGTTTGTCTAACTTATTCCTTTACTACTTGTCCTATCTTCAGTGGAAATAGAAAACCATTGATCACTGTCCTCTTTATAACAATCCTTAAACATATTTGAAGACTGCTACCAAGCTCCCCTCTCTGGCTTCTTTTCTCAAAACTAAGCATGCCCAGGTTTCTTCACATTTCCTCCTAGAACATGTTTTCTAAACGCTTTTTTACCTTTGTTGCTCTCCTCTGGACTTGCTCCAGTTTGTCCAGATGTTTCTTCAAGTGTGATGCCCCGTACTGGACATAGTGCTCCAGCTGAGGCCTCACCATGCTGAATAAATCATGATAATTACCTCCGATGTCTTACATACAACATTCTGTAATACACCCTAGAATAATATTAGCTTTTTTACAACCGCATGACACTATTCTATCAATATTCAATTTGTGTTGCACTGTAACCTCCAGATCCTTTTCTGTAGTACTACCACTTAGCCACTTGTTCCCCATTTTGTGTTTGTGCATTTGATTTTTCCTCAGTATCGTATTTTTCATTTGTCATTATTGCATATTGTTGATTTCAGACCAGTCCTCCAATTTGTCAAGGTAATTATGAATTCTAATCCTGTCCTTCAATGTGTTAGCTATTGCTTCCATCCTGAGGTAATCTGTAAGTTTTATAAACATACTCTCCACTATGGTTATCCAAGTAATTAATGAAACTCTTGAGTAGTTCCACACCCACTGTGAAGACCCACTAGCTACATCTTCCCCAGTTTGACAGTGAACCATTGGTAACTGCTATTTAGTTATAGTCTTTCAACCAGTTTTGTGCCCACTTCATTACAATGTAATCTAGACCACATTTCCCTAGTTTGTGTAAGAGGAATGTCATTTAGGATTGTATCAAAAGCCTTACTAAAATCAAGATGTATCTACAGCATTCCCCCATTCTTGACCAATAAACCTGTTAAAATTGGAAATCAGATTGATGTGCTATGATTTGTTCTTGGCAAATCCATGTTGGCTATTACTTACAACCCTATTATCCTCTCTAGGGTACTAGGCAGGATGGACCTTTGGTCTGACCCAGTATGGCCATTCTTTATGTTCTTATGTTCTTTCTTTATATCTTGAAAGTCCTCTAACTGTCTATAGAAATGTAGAGCTGAAAGGGACGTTGAGAAGTCATCTAATGTATCCCCTGAACTGAGGCAGGCTTAAAGTACCTAGACAAACCCTAATATGTGTTTAGTCTAAGGGTTTCCCAACCTATGGGTTGGGACCCAAGTATGGGTTACTATTACATTTCAAAAGGGTCACCAGGTGGCTCTTAAGGAGCCAGTCACACATTTTTTGAATTGCCCTGGGTCACCAAGTCTTCCTGAATTGTTAACATGGGTCCCCATCTGGAAAAAGTTGGGAATCGCTGGCTAACCTAAAACTTCAAGGATGAGGATTCAACAAACTCCCTAAATAGTATGTGCCAGTGGTTAATAATACATATACTTAGGTTTTTTTAATTATCCGAGCTAAATCTCCTTTGATGCTAACTAAGCTCATTACTGCTTGTCCTACCTTCGGGGCAATTGAGAACAATTGATCACCTCCTCTTCACAACAATTGATTACATATCATGTTTCTCCCCTCCCCTCTTCAGCCTTCTCTATCCTAGACATGTGCAATGCTTTCAACCTTTCCTCACAGATCATTTTTTTTAACGTTTTTGTTGCTCCCCTCTGAACTTTCTCTAGTTTGTCCATGACTTCCTTAAGTGTGGCATCCAGAACTGGATGCAGTGCCCCAGCTAAGGTATCCCCAGTGCTGAGCAGAGTAGAACAGCTACCTTCCCCACCTTACATACAACACTCTTGTTAGTTAATACATCCCAGAATAAAATTTTCCTTTCTCGCAGTAACCTCTCACTGCTCACGTTAATGACAAAGTGAAGTATTTTTTATGTTGTTTTACTCTTGCTGCTGCTCTTATTCTTTTTCTTTCTTTACTATTTGTATTATCATCACACCTGGGGACCCCACTCAGAATTCTGCCCAACCCCCCACCCTTCCAACATGTCAGGTGCTGAAAATATGTAGAGTCAGAGGACCATTCCAGCCCTGAAGAAGTTCTTTCAGCCTGGGACAAGCCAGCAGATGGAAAGTAAGCTGAATCTTATTCTGGCTCATGAAAAACCAATATAATGCAAAGTGCTCCACTTAGGAAGGAACAATCAGTTCCATACATACAAGATGGGAAGCGACTGTCTAGGAAGGAGCATGGCAGAAAGGGATCTAGGGGTCATAGTGGACCACAAGTTGAATATGAGTCAACAGTGTGATGCTGTTGCCAAAAAAGCAAATATGATTCTAGGTTGTATCAACAGGTGTGTTGTAAGCAAAACTCATGAAGTCATTCTGCCGCTCTACTCTGCACTAGTTAGGCCTCAGCTGGAGTACTGTGTCCAGTTCTGGGCGCCACATTTCAAGAAAGATGTGGAGAAATTGGAAAGGGTACAGAGAAGAGCGACAAGAATGATTAAAGGTCTAGAGAACATGACCTATGAAGCCAGGCTTCATGAACTGGGCTTGTTTAGTTTGGAAAAAAGAAGATTAAGGGGGGACATGATAGCGGTTTTCAAATATCTAAAAGGGTGTCACAAGAAGGAAGGAGAAAATTTGTTCCTCTTGGTTTCTGAGGACAGGACAAGGAGTAATGGGCTTAAAGTGCAGCAGGGGAGGTTTAGATTGGACATTAGGAAAAAATTCCTAACTGTCAGGGTGGTCAAATATTGGAATAAATTGCCAAGGGAGGTGGTGGAATCTCCCTCTCTGGAGATATTTAAGAACAGGTTAGATAGACATCTGTCAGGGATGGTGTAGGTGGAGCTTGGTCCTGCCTTGAGGGCGGGGGGCTGGACTCGATGACCTCTTGAGGTCCCTTCCAGTCCTATTATTCTATGATTCTATGATAATTCTGAGACATGTTCCATCTGCTTCTCATAGGGCTCCATGCTTGTCATCTTACACATCTCAAAGGCAAAGTTTATCTTGTTTATCCTCGAAAAACACAACTTGCCATGTGAAGGTCCTGCTGGCCTCCCTTTGGTTTGGGGGTACATTCTGGTGGAGAAGGGCAGTGATAGTGTAAAAAGGTGGCCCTTCCCAAGGAAACACTGAGCTGGCAATTGCCCTTTGAAAGATGCAGCCAATGTATCCTAGTTTAGAGCTACCACCAGGTGTGTGGCAAATGAGTCAGGAACTTCAGAATCAGGGACCTGATTTCAAAATGCATCAGCAGCTTGCCACTGTTTCTGCCACCCTCCTTGTCACTCATCGCATATACGAAGTTCTTTTAGCTCCTTCTCCACTTTTTTGTAGTAGCTCTTCTCAGCACTTCTCATTCGCTCACTGAAAGGCAGGCCTCCATTTATTCTCTTCGGTGAGAGGTCCATACTCACGTGAACCCTGAAAGCCACATCTCATAGCCAGTTACCTCGGAGACACAGAGCAGCAGATGCTAAATCCCTCTAAATTTGGTGAAAGGAGCAGCATGGATCATGGCCATTGAAAGCAGCACCCAAGTGTGAGTGGCATTAACTTTCCTTATTTCCTTTCTGCTACAGCAGTGGGCTGGAGAGATGAGACAGTGTAGCAAAAGTGAGAAAAGAGAAAAAGTGCACAGAAATGTGAAATGAGTTGACAGGAGGTAGCCCAGTTGCTGCGGGAGTTGAGGTGGTTGCAGCTGCTTCTGCTATAATCAAATGGTATGTGCTCTCACGCTTTCAAACAACAACAAAAAAGGATATTGACTTATTAGTTTGGGTGTGATTTTCCCCCCCTCCCCCAGTATAATTTGTGGTGCAGTAGCACGAAGAGACAAATGCTGAAGACCTCTAGAAGCACCAAAACAATTCTGTTTGTTTCATTTTTATTACACAGTGGCTCAAACTGGCAAGCCATTCTGACACTAGACATACCACACAGGGCTGTTCATATCTGGTTCTCAGATGGGTGGTTCAGGTGGATGTAAATCAGAACATTGCATGCAAACGCCTATCTACTCATCCCTGTGTGTTTATAATGAAGTGCAGACCCGGATTGACCATGTTCCTAATACTTATGCATTAATTTAAGTTGTTTACAGTGCCAGATGATGGAAATGAAATCGGCAAAGGCAGGGGAACATCTGAGCTTGGGAATTTCTCCAAAAACAAAGTATGCTTTATGTTTAGTACAGCCTAACCTTATAGCTTTTTTTTTTCTTTTTCTCAAAACACAGAAGCTTGGCTCAGATGACTAATTTTTACAGGAAAAAAGATAATTCCCCATTGAATCAGCAACAGTAAATTTCATGTGTTTTGTTTTTCATGGCCTAAATGTCACACACCACTTCTCAGGGAGAGATGAGTCCACAAACACATGTAGGTTGACTTCTCTTGACTTGACTGCATAGTTTGCAGTATGGATGCCACAACCACAGTCAGTCCAAGGTAGGACTGCAAGACATCCACTTACTTCAGATTATGGCTTCCAATATGCAGGCTTCAGAGATTCTTCCTCTTAAGCCACCTCAAGTGTAGTGAACTGGTACACAGAGCTCTTCAGTTCTGCGGACTAAGCTCTGCACATACTCAGAGTTCTTCAGAAATGGAGTTCCTCTTCATAGCTGGGCAAACAAAGGAAGCAAGATTTTAGCTTCCCTGAGGCCAGCCTGCTCAGAGTCACTATCTTGTTGGTTATCCCAACTTTTCTTATGTGAATAGTCCAGGGGACAAAGTTTCCCTTCAGATAATAGGACTTTTGAAAGAGTCAAGGCTCTTCTGCTGAAGACTGCTGTTTGCCAGCAGACCCCGATGGACAATGAAAAAGTTATTCAGTGAGTACAGCTTACAGTTATTCTTGTTAATGTGTCTCCTAGGGGAGAGCCAGGTGAATAGTCACAAGTTTTGATTCGTGTCATTCTCCCATCCCTATTTGAACATATACTGCTGTGTTTATGTGTAGGACCTACACTAACTGGGGTGTATATTTGGATTTTCTAATTAGGAAAAGTTAATCCATTTCAAAATATGTTGAGTTTGATTCTCCACTACAATCATAGCTACATAGAATCCGAGGGCTGGAAGAGACCTCAGGAAGTTCGAGTCCAGCTCCAATGCCCTACTTGCGTGCTTTGCTCCATAGCAGAACAGCTTTAACTCACATGTAAGGTCCTTAACATGAGTGGAAGATGGGGTGTAACAGATCTTCCATTCCATGCCCTGACACATCCCTAAGCCTTTTCCAGCACTCCCCTTGCCTCTTGTCACACCCATGTTCCAGCACAGGCAGCCACAGAACTCAGTAACCAAGCTGGTGAAGATGGAGGCAACATCACCTACTCCAGCTTCATTCTGATGGAAACCCCTGACACCTCCCATGGCAGGACAGTTCTGCAGCTGCTGTATGTTCAGCTTTTTGGAGTAGGGAATCCAGGTAGTATATGTAGGCTATGTCTACACTCGCGGCTTCTTGCGCAAGTATGGTCGTTCTTGCACAAGAATCCGCAGAGCATCTACACTGCCCGCCCGCTTTTGCGCAAGGAAATTTACAGTATGGTGTGGTAAGAGAGGGCTTCTTGCACAAGAGCTACACGCTTTTTTAACAGGTGTAAGCCCTCTTGCTCAGGAGCTCTTGCGCGAGAGGGCAGTGTGGACGCTTGGCAGGGATTTCTTGCACAAGAAAGCCCTATGGCTAAAATGGCCATCGGAGCTTTCTTGAGCAAGAGAGCGTCCACACTGCCATGGAAGCTCTTGCGCAAAAGCACTGCACGCACATGGCAGTGTGAACATTTTCTTGCGCAAGACTTCGTGCACAAGAAGCCGCGAGTGTAGAATTAACCGTAGTTATAAGCAGGCTAGGGAATGGCATGTAGTGATCTGAGGGATGGGAGGGAGGGAAAATCTATGGCAGCAAACTCAGAGCCCAGGTCTTCAAACTCAGTGTGAGGCTCCTGTTATAGCACTAAACATAGCCATGTGGACATCCCCACTGCCGGCTTTTGGGACCCAAGCTCCAGCCCAAGAGGGAACATCTACCCTGCTATTTTTTTACGTTGTTGTGTGAGCTCAAATCTGTAGACTTGCTCTTTGAGACCAGGTTTGGTGTATTTGTGTGGGGTTTTTTCCCCCCGGTGTGGATGTGCCCTGAGACAGCTACACAAATCCCATGTCTGAACCAGTGATGAGGAGCTGCAGAATTCCCTCAACTTCGTTTTGGATCCTGTGGTTAGTGACTAAGGGTAAAAATTGCGAAAGGGCTTAAGTGCTTTAGACACATCTCATGGAATAGCATGGAATGCGTGTGCTGAAGTGCCAAAGTCACTTGGGGGAAAAGGGGATTATGCTCCTAAATCAATTAGGCCATTTGGTAAGCATTGGTTACATACAGCATAAATACAGTGAGGCAAAAGGGCAGTGCAATATAGCAGCCAGTCACCACTGGAGCTGGAAAGAGATCTTGGTTCAAAATTCTGGGCCGCTTACTCCATTCAATATCTTTATTTTCCCAGGCATTGACTCAGTCCCCTAAACCACAGCTTCCTCTCCATCAGATGGAAAGTCAAATGCTTCCTTCAGTTGCCTGAATAATTTTCTTGACCATCTATGCCAAGCAAAGCTACTCTAGTAAAGCACAAGTGGAGTGAGCTACTCAGAATTTTGACTTGTTCTTTTCACAAGAATTTGTCATGGAGTCACGAAGACTCTCCCACAAAGGCTAAGGGAGCTGACAGACTTGCCTGCTGCTTTTTCAATGAGTTATTTCTGGGGCCAGCAATGTGGGAAAGTTTGAAAGTGATATGACTAATCTGTACTTACCGCTGCTTAGGTTACCTTGCCGAGTGCTAGAAACCACAGTGATCACTCAATGCAGCAGCGGCGGCAAATTTGTGTACAGTATTTGGTTAGTGACAGTGAGGGACTAGTCATACACAAACTTAGGGGGATGTTTCAAGATTTGCACCTCTTGTGACCAGAGCTCACCAATAGGAGCTCGCGGGTATGTGCATGTGTCATCAGAACACAAAGGCTACGTCTACACTGGCAGTTTCTTTCGGAAGAACAGCTGTTCTTCCGCAAAAACTTGCTGGCTGTCTACACTGCATGAGTGTTCTTCCAGAAGTAAATTTACAGTATAGCGTTGTAAAACAGGGCTTCTTCCGGAAGACTTATTACTCTCCCCATGAGGAATAAGCCCTCTTGTGCAAGAGCTCTTCCAGAAGAGGGCAGTGTAGACAGGCAACATTAATTTCTTGCGCAAGAAGCCCCTATGGTTAAAATGGCCATCAGAGCTTGCTTGCAGAAGACAGCATCTACACTGCCATGGATGCTCTTGCGCAAAAGCACATGGCAGTGTAGACGCTCTCTTGTGGAAGAGTTTTTGCACAAGAACTCTTCCGCAAAAGAGTTCTTGCGCAAGAAGCTGCCAGTGTAGACATAGCCAAAGAGATTTCAGGAAGATGGGCAGTGACAACAGGAGATGGGAAACGCCGAAGTTCTGTTCAGCAAGCTTTTGTAGTGATACAGATAACATCAGGAGTGATGTCTGCTAGTTCGAAGACAGAGCTAGGAACTGATTTCATTGGATTCAAGTCCCAACTCAGTTGTTGCTTTACTGTATGACAGCAGGCAAGATACTTAATCTTCCTGTTCCCCATCTGTAAAAAAAAAAAAGGGCACATCTTAAAACTTTGAGATGAAATGAGCTCTAAAAAGGCAAAGTATTATACATTAAATACTATGCAGCTACCACAGGTAAATATATCCTTGCTGATAAAATCTTTTTTTCCTACCAATCTCTTTGGATATGTCTAGACTGCAGCACTATTTCGGGACATCAGAGGTATCTTGAAATAGCCGTGTCTTTTTATTTCGATAGTCGAATACTCGATGCAATTTGCATCGACTATTTGATTAGTTGATAACGGCGCTTCCACCTTTGAAGTGTAGCAACGGCCCCAGGGCTTTTGCTACACTTCAAAGGCAAAAGCGCTATGGGGAGCATGGAGCCAGTGGGGGACTCAAGCAGTCCCGCTGGCCTCATGCTCCCTGAAGCATTTCAAAGCAGCAGTGCCACATGTAGCCTGGGGTCAGAGGGGGAGTCCCCAGCTCACCCAGGCTCCACGTGGCACTGCCGCTTTGAAATGCCATGTGAAGCCCGGGGCCAGCTGGGGACCCTGGGCTGCACACAGCATTTCAAAGCGGTAGTGTCACATGGAGCCTGGGGTCTGGCCCAAGGCTCCACGCGGCACTGCCACTTTGAAGCACCCCCTCTTCTTCCCCACCTCCTTGCTGCCTCTTTCTGATGGAGGTAGCAAGCAGAGTGGAAGTGACTAGTTGACTAGGCTGTCGACTATCCTATAAGCATTTTCTTCTCAGATACTCAACTAGTCGTTCACATCCCTATTTTGAACCAGCTTATTTCGAAATAGATTTTGAAATAAGGGACTCGCTGTACTGATGTCCCTGTAATCCTCATTCCGTGAAGGTTAAGAGTCGTTTCAGAATAGCAATTTATTTCAAAATTAGACCGAAATAAGACACACAATTTGCGTAGCTCAAATTATGTACCTTATTTCAACCTACGGGTGCAGTATAGATGCACCCTGGAATGTGGCATATTCCTGTGATATGGAGACAGGATGATCCTTGAGGATGGTGTGTGATACACTCCTGAGGCAGCAGCCACGTCACCAGGGAAGCAATTATGTAGCAAAAATAGAAATTTTACCTTTTTGTTTCCCTAAATTAAAAAAAATTAGGAAAAACTACACTCTTCCTAGAACGATGCTGAGTTGTCTGTGCTTATTAACGAATTGGAAGCCTGGCATTCTCTGTGGTGTCTAAAGGACGGGGTAGGGCTCTAGAATCTTGGTTGTATTCACGAATCTGCCACTGACTTGCTCTGTGGTCATAACTGAATCACTGTGCCTACCTCTCTGTGGTATGGGGCATGGTCTTACCCTTATTTGTAAATTGCTGTGAGAGCTATGGGTGTGTCTAGAGTACATGGCTCCATCGTTGGAGCCATGTAAACTAGTGTACCCGACATTAAAATAAAAATGGCCGCTGCGCTGTGCCGACAATCAGCTGATCCGGCACAGCGTGGCAGTCTAGAGGTGGATTGGTTGACAAGGGAAGCCTTTGTCGACTGCTCCCTTATGCTTTGTGAAACGTCTAAACTGCCGCGCTGTGCCGGATCAGCTGATTGTCGGCACAGCGCGGTGGCCATGTTTATTTTAATGAAGCGGGGATTATTTAAATCCCTGCTTCATTGACTACGTTGGGTAAACTATTTGATTATGGCTTTGTCGACGGAGCCATGTAGTCTAGACACACCCTATGTGTGTAAAGCATTATACAAGTGAATGTGTTCTTCTATTTGGCAAATAACCTGCTTTTGCCAAAGAAGAGCTATTATGTTTTACCATTTGGAGGATGAAGAAACAGTGTGTGACACTGAAGTTCCAGGAGCCAGACCTTCTATGACAGGCAGATTTAATTAAGGGTCAGAGCAGAAGTGTCCTGCAATCATTCCTTGCATTATTCCAGTTTCAAGTAAGTACTCAGCGAAGAGAAGGGAAAGTCACAAGGAAACTACATGTAGTTTAGAGAATAGTCTGAAAGTTTTCACATTACAAGGTTTCCAGCATTTTGAAGCTGAGGGCTCAGAGGACCTGTTGTGTGCCACGTTGCAGGTGCAAACCAGTCTTCCCTAGTGTAGGGATATCCTCGGGCGGTACAGAGTTGATTCACCCAACTCGATGCCACTGTCCCTTTCAGCCAGGGCCGGCTCTAGGATATTTGCCATCCCAAGCAAAAATATGTTTTACACGCCCCGCCTCCCCCTCCCACCCCCGCTACACACACACACTTTGGCCCGTCGCTGCAGGACAAGCACTGAGGAGGAATGAGCCCCTTTAAAAAAAATAAAATAAAATAAAAAGCAAGCTGTACAAACATTCTAGAACACATAGTTACCAAGGCCACAATAGTAGAGCAGCAAGAGCGTGTGCTCCCCCTGCTGGCAGGCCCACGTCAGGCAGTAAGGCTGGCCGGAATGCCGCCCCTGGAGATGTGCCACCCCAAGCACATGCTTGGTGTGCTGGTGCCTAGAGCTGGCCCTGCTCCCAGCCCTTGGCACAGGGGTTAATAAGGGGCATGGCTAGAGCGTGCTATGCTCCAGTGATCTCCAGCTGCTGCAACAGTCTCTTGGGGGCTGCTGAAAGCAGATGCAAAGTTAGAGCAGCCCTGAGGCTACTCTCATTTGTGCCAGGAATGCAAACAAATCCACAGCCGCCCTAGGGAGCCTCGGGTAGTATAAAATATGCCTTTTACAATAGGACAATAAGTGAAAGAGTATAGAAAAGCAAGTAAAAAACCTGCTATTCAGAGAAGATTTGAGTAATGAGTAGGAATTGAGACCCAGAGGTTAGGGTATTTCCTATGATGTCTCAAACACAAAATTTGGAGCGCACATACTTTCTTGTTGTTTTACTTATTTTATATTATTGGTATATTTTTGTAGTGGCTTGCTTGGATGAAGCACTAACAGACTGCTCTGTAACTGCATAATCTGCCATTTAACTGCAATTTTCCCAAGCCTCAGGAACACTTGAGGTTTTTTTTTTTTTTTAAAGGACAACACCCAGAAGGCAAAGCCAAATAGTTGCAGAATATTTAAAATTATCAAAAGTGTAATGGAAAAAGACTTTGATTATAAATCCCCACCCTCCTATTGAGGAATCAGGATACGAAAGCGCATGGTCAGTTAGTTTAGTTAGTGCACTTCATTTTTAGGTGATGGTGATACTGCAGGTTCTGAATTTTGCTAATATCCTCTGCGAATGTCCGTAACCTGCTGCTAGGGTTGGCCTAACTGTTATAAAGTGTCAACAAAATCCTCCAGCTAGTTTCTTCTAAAAGATAAAGGAAATCTGAGAAATAACTTATAACTTTAACGTACATAGTTTTGTTTTATACATCTATGTACTTGTTCCCTCATCCCCATTTTGAACAAATCTCCTTGAACTGTTATCTCCTGTATCAAATGTGTAAATACTTGTTCAGGGAATGGTGCCCCATGCACAGTCCCTGATAGAAAGATCCATGTTTATCACAAAAGCTAAGCTCCTCTGCCGTCTTTGTCTGTTGTTTAATTCAAATTGTGGTTGGATGTGTTGGTTCTTCTGCTTTAATGTGTTAATTCTGGGGTTACCTGCATTTCTCTTATTTTCAATGTGTGATGAACAAAGCACAGACATGGAATACCATGTGAGGGACCATAAGAAAGTTTATTATCTAGCTGAGTGATACATCCACAGCTCATGTCTGCAGACCAGCTGAGGGCTCTGACCCAGAGTGCTTGATCCAACTCCCAGTGAAGTTAATAAAAATGACTTTCATTGATCGTTCCCTAGTGAGCTATGGGCCACTAGAATTAAGTGTCTTCCTTTCAGTTATGACTTATCTATACAAGGGGATTTTCCAAAACATTTCCTCTAGCAGCTAATTTGGATGCAGCTCCACCAATGGCAGTAATGCTGGAATCCCAAGCAACGTTCCCTCTAATCTTTTCCATATACGTGCGGAATAATTTTTGTGTGCAAGACGTGCGAATGTGCACAATCAGCAGAAACAAAAATTAGCTGTGGGTGTCTGCTCATCAGCAGGATGGAATCTCTCCTGAGCAGCCGCAGAAGCACAGAGCTTACAGGGAACACTGATCCCAAGTATAGGTAAGGTCCTGGGGCTGTTGACCTTTTTAGCAGTGTGTCAGTTTTGGATGATGCAGTGGTGAAACTGGAGGTGGCTCCAGTAACCATGCTTAGCCAGGAATAAATGGTGCTGTTTGCACATGCATCTTGAATGCATTTGGCCAAAGGTGGGGTTGCCTAATACTTGATCCTGCAGTGAAGGGAAAGATACTGTGGTGGAGGTGGGGAGGAGTAGGAATCTTCCGGTTTTATGTCCATTCAGCAAGAATAAGAACTTGATAGTTAGCCTATCTTCTCTTGCAGTTGGGCACATTTGTATGTAAGGGAGGAAGTCTCCTAATTGTCCCTTGACAGCAGTTCATCTTCCTTAATAATCAATGGCTTATCTGCATTTCTGCACTGCCCATCCAATTACATTAGTTAGGAAAGCGGCTTTTTTTGCTTCAAAGTGAAAGCTACTTCTCTCTGGCCCCCTTTTTTTTTTTTTTTTCCTCCCCACACACAATTTCACACAGGTTAGTAGGTCTGAGTAATCTCAGGAGTGTGGCTACTTAAAAGTAAGAGCAGTATAAGATTATACATGACAGTGACAGGAAATCTGCACCAGACACCGTGTTATTTGGTTACCACGGTGAACAAAAAGAGAAAACACAGTTGCGCACTTAAGAAAGTAGGTGTTTGGAGACAACTCTGAGATGTCAAACTTTGTCAGGGAAAATGATGGCCCAGGATGCAAGAATATTCAGTTACCATGTTTTATTTGGGGAAAACAGTTCTTACATTATTGTATGTGTTCATCTTTGTGAGCGTAAAACCTGTGTGGGTAGCAGAGCAGTGCAAGCTGGCCGGTAGCGCTTAGCAATGGTCCCATTTTAAGGGCGAGACGATGGGTTAATCTCTATGGCTTACTCATTCCTTGGTCTCTACTGAGACTGTGAACAAGGACTCACAGTTTGGTGGGTTCTGATGTAGACATCTGTGCATAGACAGCTGGATTGAAACCAGCCTGGTTATTTTAGATAGGCATCTAAGCAGCACATCAGTCGATAACTAAAAAGTTTGTCACCTCTGACCTAAAATCGATTTAAATCGGTGACTTTTATCTAAAAGTTTAGAGCAGGGCTACTCAACACGCGGCCCGTATTTTTGCGGCCTGCAGTGCGGTTTGGGTTTACACAGGGCTCAACATGCAGATCCTTTCAACATGGCCTCCACTGGGAACACGGTCCACAGTGGTGAGGTATCTCCTAGGCGGGGTGAGCATTGAAAGACACAAGCTGACGGGCTGGCTGGAACAGACGGGTACAGGGTGTCGACATTTCTAGTTCCCAGGCAGGCGGTATCAGCAGCACCAGGGCATTGTGGGAAGTGCTGGCTGCTTAGCCTTGTGGACCAGAGAGTACTGGGACACAAAGGTTCAAACTCTAGGATGAAACTCTGTTGGACATGAAGGAGAGTGAAGAATCTGCTCCTTTGTGGACAAATGAAATGCGAAAATTTAGATTTTCAAAATCATTCGGCATTAGCCTAATTCTGTTCCCATTTAAGTCAATGGAAGTTTTACCACTGACTTCGTTGAAGGCAGAATTCATCTAAAAGAACTTTTTTAAAAAAAAATCCTATTCTTAAATATACCAAGGGCTGGCTTGTCAGTTAGGCAAGTGAAATTGTACATATACTTTGCTTGTGCCTAAGGTCTGTGCATAAAACACTTAGTGCATAGATCAGATATTTGTACAAGCACCTGAGTATAGTGATGGTTTTTAGTGTGTAGTGATAACTGATTTGTGTGTGTCTGCTGGGTATTAACATAGGGTACGTCTACAGTGCACACTTATTTCTAAATAAGCTATTCCAGAATAGTTATTCCAAAATAGCTTACAGGCAGTCCCCGACTTGCGCGGATCCGACTTATGTCGGATCCGCACTTACGAATGGGGCTTTTCTCGCCCCGGAGCTCACAGGCGGCGGATCGCCACCCGTGTCCTACGGGGCGAGAAAAGCTTCTCCCGGTCTCCCTGGTCTGCTGGGGGGGGTCCAGCAAAGCCGCTGGACCCCCCCAGCAGACCAGGGACACCGGAGCAAAGCCGCCCAGGCGGGGGGAGTCCCGCTGCCTGGGCGGCTTTGCTCGTTTGCCCCGGAGCAAAGCCACCCAGGCGGCGGGACTCCCCCCGCCTGGGCGGCTTTGCTCCTGTCCCCCTGGTCTGCTGGGGGGGGGTCCAGCAAAGCCGCTGGACCCCGCCAGCAGACCAGGGACACCCGAGCAAAGCCGCCCAGGTGCAGGGAATCCCGCTGCCTGGGCGGCTTTGCTCGTTTGCCCCGGAGCAAAGCCACCCAGGCGGCGGGACTCCCCCCGCCTGGGCGGCTTTGCTCCTGTCCCCCTGGTGTGCTGGGGGGGTGTCCAGCAAAGCCACTGGACCCCCCCAGCAGATCAGGGACATCCGAGCAAAGCCGCCGCCTGGGCGGCTTTGCTCCCAGACAAAAGAGCAAAGCCGCCCAGGCGGCGGCTTTGCTCTGGTGTCCCTGGTCTGCTGTGGGGGGGTGCAGCTAGTGTCCCTCTCCCCCAGCAGACCAGGCTTTTCTTGCCTACCCCTGGGGTAGAGCAGCTGGGGGCTGCCGGGTTCGTCCCGCAGCGCCGCTCCGGACCAACCCGGCAGCACCCGAGCTGCTCTGCCCCAGGTGTCGTGATTCAGCCGCTGCTGGTCAGTTTCAGCAGCGGCTGAATCAGGACGCCTGGGGCAGAGCAGCTGGGGTGCTGCTGGGTTGCTCCAGTAGCGCCGAGGAGCCGCGCTACTGGAGCAATCCAGCAGCACCCCAGCTACTCTGCCCCAGGCATCCCCAAGACAGCCGCTGCTGAAACTGACCAGCGGCTGACTACAGGAAGCCCCAGGCTTCCTGGAATCAGCCGCTGATCAGTTTCAGCAGCAGCTGACTTGGGGACGCCTGGGTTTCTTAAGTTGAATCTGTATGTAAGTCAGAACTGGCATCCAGATTCAGCCGCGGTTGAAACTGATCAGTTTCAGCAGCGGCTGACACCAGTTCTGACTTACATACAGATTCAACTTAAGAACAAACCTACAGTCCCTATCTTGTACGTAACCTGGGGACTGCCTGTATTTCGAAATTGCCTGTCTATACTTCAGGGAAGCTTCAAAATTAGTCTGAGGCAGATTTCCCTAATGTAGACGTGTTATCTCAATTAAGAGCCCTGGAAGGACAGGGGAGGAGTAACTTAGAATGGCCCTTCTGAAGGGGCTATTTGAAGTAGCAGCAGTGGAGTCTGTACACACACCTTATTTCGAAATAGCTATTTAGGAATAGGCATTGTTCCTTGCAGAATGAGGTTTATAGATTTTGGAATAAGGTGTCCGTTATTTCAAAATTATTTTGAAATAACAGAATGGCTGTGTTGACACTCGCATTATTTCAAAATAATGCTAATTATCTCAAAATAAGGGTGCAGTGTAAACACACTCATACTGAGTTAAAAATGTGGAGCTGTAAATATACACTTGCATATCCTTAACTTTGAAAATCTGGCACTTAATTAGGCTTCAGTTATACCCAATATCAGAAGTATCCCTGAAAAACTATTCCAGACCTCATCTCTTGTTCCAAAGTTATCAAAATTCAGTACTTCATGGTAGAACCTAAAGATCCCATGTTTGACTGATCACTTTCCAGGTTTGAAGTGTTGCTTTGCTTTCACTCTTATTTACTTGAACAAACATTTGGTAGCAAATACAAATGTGAAGTAACAGTTTCTCCTAGCACAGATTATTTTCCACTTAATACAGAGAAATAAATATATGTTGCATAGCATTTTACCCAAGAATTTAAAAATACTTTGTACAAGTTTAGCTTTGCGAGACTTCTGTAGACTATGTATTATTATTCCTCTTTTTTATAAATGGGGAAAAACCAAGACACAGATGCCTGATTATCCATTTTCTTCTACCTGTGCAAACTGAAGCTACGTCTATACTGTAGCCTTGCGGAAAAGCATACGCAAATGAATCGCGGCGTGGAATATGGCCATGCTTCATTTGCATAAATAATGAGCAGCAAGAGGCTTTTGTGCAAAAACGAGCCATGTAGACTTTTTGCGCAAAATCCCCCTCTTGTGCAAGAGCCATTCTTTCTCAAAAAATGAGGAAGAATGGCTCTCGCGCAAGAGGGGGGTTTGGTGCAAAAGCCTTTTCCGCAAAAACGGCTGCTCATTACTTATGCAAATGGAGCTCAGCAATATTCCACGCTGCACTTCATTTGCATATGCTTTTCCACAAGAAGGCTACAGCATAGACGTAGCCGGAGTGTGAAACTGCTATGAAATCAGAAAAGTCTAGTGTTTTATACTCAACTTGCACAGGTGTAAATGCTAAGCCATATGAAAGGCAGCGGCAAATCAAGCCTAGAGATAAGTGACTTGCCTGCAGCTATAAAACAAATCATGTGTAGGTTCTGCAATAGAACCCAGATGATCTGATATGGAAACCCCTGCTTTAATCACTGACCAACATTTGTACATAACCCACTCCTATTCCTCCTAATGTTGTACTGTTGTCTGTCCTAATGTTGTCTATGTATTTTCCCTGGGATAAATCCTGACTATTTTTCCCCAATCATGAAGAAGTCAGTCTGGGTTAAAAGGCAATTGTGGGCGAAACTGGGCAAGTATGAAACAGCAGACATGCTTTAGGCAAACAGCAATGTTGTATGTGTGTTTTTCTTACAGCACTGCAACTGTTTTAAACAAGTTCCCTTTTCTTTGCACCAACATGCAGAAATATTCTACATTGTGCTTAAAACAGCAACCTGATTTCACAAAGATTTCAGGCCTTGATTGTTCTGAGGATGTAACAGAGAGAGACTGAAATTTTTCTTTTTTGAAATTAGTTTTGTTTGCTGCAGTCTTCAGATTTGTCCATGACTACCATGAAGTTACTCAGGTTTTGTGGTAGGGATGTAAAAAATGTGTACAAATATTAACCGGGTAACCGATCAAAATTCTGTTACATGGTTAAGTCAGGGCAGCTAGCCCGTGGGGCATGGTGTTGTGTGCCTGGTTAGGCTGTGGATCAGCCCGTGGCACGGGGGAGCTACTCCGGCTGGGCGGACATCAGTTAATTGGTTACCGATAAGCATCACCCAGTAAGGTTACCCATTTAAATCCCCATTTGGTGCTGCAAAAGCTATAGGTTTTGTTGAAATTTTCTCTGGATCAACACTAGCACTCAAAGCCAATGTTTTCAAAGTGCCTGCTAAATATGGGTTTCTCTGTTTTTGAGAAACATCCTGGGACTGATTTTTCAGAGGTGCTGAGAACCTAAAACGACTAGAATCTGTGACTAGTATGTGTGTAAACTAGACCCAGAGAGTTCTGTAAGCGCCTAAATTCTCTAGTCTAGACTTAGTGTAAAACCTATTAGGACTCTTCAAGGACAGTCTTTCCTTTGGATATTCGAAAGTATAGCTCAGGAATCTGGAGAGACTGTTAGAACATATTCTCCTTTTGCTTTCCTATTGGTCTCCTTTCCTTTTTTGCTCCTTTCTTTCTTCACTAGCAGCTGAAGGGCTTGTGCTCTTTCCAGAATCACTACATTTGCCACCTGTCCCTACTTCAAAAAGACAACTGCCTATGGTTTAGCAGAATCTGAAGCCAGGGAGTGTCTTTGCTAACTACAAATTAGCACTGAAGGTCAGAGCTGTGCTGTTTATTCTTTACTTTCAGTCTCACACTTTTCTGTGCCATTATTTTCCTCATGTCATAAAGGGCAACCAAGAGGGGCCAGTTTATCACTTTCCTTAAAGCCATTTTGCCATGTGTTCTTTAAGTTTTCTCCCGAGGGACTGTGTTTATTTCTGCTGATATGAAAGCATTTGGTAGTTGAAGTGGATCGATGTAAAGTATAGCACTTTATGCTTTAACAGAGAGGACTAAACTTATTCCAAAGACAGGGGCAGAGTGAGGGCAGTGGCTTCACCAGAACTTACTGAGCATGCTCGGTCCAAACCAAACAGCAAGTCTGGTGGGGGCATGACCGCAAGCGTCCCCTCACTCCCCACGCATCATCTCTGACTCATTCTGTCCAACGTCTGAGTGTGCGAATAATAGACTTCAAGTCTGCTAAACTGAAGAGCCCCTGGAGAGAGAGTCTTTGTATTAGTGCACATCTTCCAAAAGATCACCGAGCATCCAAAATACACACACCGGGCCTGTCACTTACTTTAGTCTGGAATACTTATGTTCAAATTTGGATTTAGAAAAGAGAGAAGGTAGGAAGGAGCATGCAGGGACCCTTTTGCCTCAGCAGAGGGAACTGATAGGGCAAATAGAAGGTGCTACCACAGCCGTACATTTGCTAACATGTTCCATTTCATTCCTGAGATAAAGAAGGTATTTGAGATGCAGAAGAGGCATCACCACTGCACAATACAAAAACTTCAAGGTGGTTGTGCCTGTTCAGGGGAATAATATATATATGATCAGAAACTGTGTTTTTATTTGACAGTGATAGTCCAAAATACAACAGCTCACAGCAGTGTTGCTGTTTTTGTGGATCTTTCCTGTAAGGAACTGCAGGGTTTGTTTATTTAGGTAAAGGCATTGTTCTGCTCAGTCTTGGAGAGGATTTATTATCATTCTCAGCATCTCATTTTGAAAGCCAGGCCTATGGAGGGCACTTGGAGCCTTAGGCAGGCAGGAATAGCTGCTTCCATATATATTTACCCTGTGCAGTCTCTGAGCTGGGCCTTTGCTGGTGCTAGGAATAGCATTTCTAATTGTGTTGGCTTAGACTCTTAATTCCAGATATTCAGTACATCTGGATCATGAAGCACAAAGGCGTAAATTTCTGAAGCCTTTCCCATCCCCTTGTCTTTTACAGTCTAACAAGGTTCCTGTAGTGCAGCCGTCCCACGGAGTCCATCCACTCACCCCCCTCATTCCATACAGCAACGAACATTTCAGCCATGGCTCCCACTCACCACACCTGCCAGCCGACATCAGCCAGAAACAAGGTAACACTTATCCTACATAAGCTTATTGGGGGGAGGGGCTCTCATGATGGTTCAGAAGAGAGCTGAGGCCAGAAGCTGTTGAAATTAGAGTTGCTACCTAGCCAGTGTTTCTCCAGCAGAGCAAGATTCTGTAACCTATGTCCAGTTTAAAAAAATGACTAGCAATGCAAACATTTAGTGCCATGAGCCGTGGGTAGGTGTGGGCATGGACTAGCAGGGAAATTTGCTTGGGATTTAACTTATTGGGGATGCTCCGCAATCATGATCAAGAGAGACTTGAACGTCAAAAAGTGTTTGCCTGAATCCTCCATTTTGCTTAATTCCCCATGTAATATAATGCTTTTTATAGCCTCAGAACAGACCAGGGTTTGGGGATGATTCACAAAAGTCAATCAGAAAATGGAAAGTAACCTTTCCTTTGACAAATACCAGAACAGTTGTCAGGTTGTCATTTTGAGAAAATAAATGCTTGAAACAGGAAATATTTTGACTAACTAGGATCTGCGTCTGGTGTGTAGCTGGATTTCTTTGCAGTCTGCGGCCATGTGTATGTAGTCAACCTGTGTGACAACCACTTGTGTTTCTCTTATTTGTTAATATAATACACAACGGTCAGTCATCTCCGGAAGGGCACAGACAAAAGCTCAGTAAGGAGAGGTTAGATGTGGTACTGTGGAAAGTGAATATGTATGTATGAATTGATCATAAATCATTTTTGGTTGGCTGATGGAAAGAAGCTGCTTTGGTGCATCAGACTCAAAAATCCTCCAAGTTCATCCAAAGCTTTGCTGAAGTTCACAAACTATGGGCAGACCATAAGCATAGTTTCAGATAAATCTAGATAAAATTTACATATTTGGGTCAACCTAAATTCTTGCCGGGATCTTGAGTTCATTTGAACCTGGAAGTTAGTAGAAAACTCCAGGTGCAAATACAAGATGCTGTTTCATGCAAAGCCCCACATATCAAAGCCACATAGTTTACCTACCATTCTAAGCTTTCTGTGATGCTATCCTGCAAACATCCCCATTGAAAGGTAAAGAAATGAAGTGGTCTACCCACACAGTATTGTTCCTCACCTTTTGCAGGGAGGGGGATGTTCTGTAATTTCATGCAACAGCCACCAGTCTGCATAGTCTCCATTTCTAAAGCTTCTGAGCGTGTTGCAAAATGATAGCCTTGCTGAGTTGAGAGAGCTGCCTAACGATGTGCCATCAAGGAAGGGGAGTGGGTACAGAGGTGATGCTGATTTGTCAGCAGTTTGAACCGGAAGGGCCACATTCTGGTCTCACCAGTATAAAGCCACAGACTGCTGAGGATGGAACAGATACCAGAATAAGTCTGATGTTTCTTCCAGACAGCAAATCACTTGCCAACCACTAGCATATTATAAAGTCAACAGAAAAATAGGAAGTTAATACATTAAAACCTATTAGAAACTTGGCTATTGGCAAAGTTCCAAGTCTCACCAAAGTGGTGAAGGAAGGTTGGGGTTTTTTTTCTTCTTTTTTTAAATAATCTTGCTTGGCCCCTCAGAGAATATAAAACAATCCACTTTACTTCAGGCTACCCTTGAAAATGACTTGCAGAACAGAGCTCCATGACTGCTCAAGGGCTTTTGAAAAAGTGGCTGTGTGTAAACGTACTTCAGAGAGTTCCTATTAGTATGTAAAGCTTTAAACACTATAGCACCAGCCTACCCCAGGGACTGGCAGCTGCCCTATGTCCTTTCATGAAAATTAAGATTGGCACTGGAGCTGCTAATGATCCCACAGCATAAATCTCTATTGAGGGCCCATGAATCTAGAGTGCTGTCCTCCTGGAGGTAGGCCAAATGACTCTTCAGCGTCCTTCAGCTCAAGGTTTTAATGGCTGGTATATAACTGGAAGGGTATTAGATGTTCTGCCGTCACCGGGTAACTATACGAAAGTCAGTGCTGTGTTCAAGGCATCAATCATTTCACATCCTTCACCACCCTGGCCACACTTCGCTTCATCACACAGATAAATGTGTGCACCCATATACACGCACACATGCACGCACACACACTCGCTCTCTTTCTTTCCACCTGGGAGACCTTAATCTTCCCTCCCTTTTGAAGATAGGTGTCTAGATACCTGGAGCCTGGTTCTGTGTTTCAGTCCTGTCCAAGTGCAGTGTGACAGAATAGGGTGTGTGTTTTTCAGTGCCCTCATTTTGAGAACAGCTCAATTCCCATTTTGCCCTCAGTGTATGAGCAGCTTGAAGATGGCTCTATCTTTTTCCCAGCTACCCAAGGCTCCAAGAGAGGCTGGTGTGAAAGCAAGGAAAATAACCAGTGTATAAAGACACGGGCCACGCACCCTTTCCTCTCACCATGCCAGCAGTGAGAGCACTCAGGAAATCCGATTACCAAAGCGGAATTCCCAGCTGAAACAAGTTTATGGCCCCTTGACAGCAATGGAGCAGCACACACAGGCTGTGGGGAAACAGAAAATCAGACCCTTAAAATCCAGACCTCTCTGAAATGGAGTACACAAGCAAGGTACTGCTGGGGAAACAGCCGTGCTGGAACATCCCTGAAGAAAGCTAATGGCAAAAGCCAAGAGTACACAACAAAATGACAAGAATCCACAGAGAAGGGATTCTTACTCCTAAATGATGCAATTGGAAGAGCTTATCTGTGATGGGAGAGAGGGAGGGTGAGAGAGATGGGGATTTAAAACTTCTGGGATGGAACAGAAGTGCAAAGCATTGATGGGCAGGTGAGTGGTGTGACTTGTGCATTTCCCAAGCATGAGCAGAAGCATCATCCTTTTTCTGCAGTGATATTTGAAGGACCTCGCTCTGCCCTGCTGCCAGCAAAAGGCTACCCTGAAGGGCATTGTCTGGGAATGAGGCCCCGCTCCCCTGCCTGGGTCCATGGTGTTAGTAGCAGGGCTCATCCTAGCCCTCTGAAAATAACTGGCTAAACGCCAAGGTCAAAGCAGCAGTCAGCCTGTAGCTTGGACTCTCAAGAGTCCCCTTACACCCAACCTGTAGAGCGAGCCATAGTGTCTATTTAGTGAGCCCAGCCAACACAAACTGTGGTCCCAACTTGAGACACTCACTCCCCGATGCCGTGTAAACACGTCCTTAATGGTACAACCAAACCACTAAAAAGGAACTCTTGTGCATAGAAGAAAATGGTTGTTACACATGTTTCTCACAAGTCACCAATGCTGTCCTTCAACTAAATGGAAGTAAATAAAGGAATTGAAAACCTATTGACTACCATAAACATGGAAATGCTAGTGCCTGCTCTTCCCAAATTTCCTTCTCTTACTAAAGTCTTGATCCTCTTCTTAGGTGTCCACCGTCCTTCCCAAACATCGGATATCTCTAGTTTCTACTCCCTGCCTCCTGGTGGGGTTGGACAGATAACACCTTCTATGGGATGGTAAGTGTTGATAGTTTATCCCGGGCCTCTGTTTGCTGTTACTCCTGCATTCTAAGCCGCATTCTAAGTAGAGGCCTTTAATCTTCACAATGGTCACACCCCTGCTTCACAATACCTAATTTTTCCTGTTCCCTTTGAGGCTGAGAAGCAGAATTGTCTCCATTTTGCAAATGGAACGCATAGGCCTTGTCTATGCTAACCCCCCCCCCCCATCCCACCCCATCATCAATCTAATCTTCACTTCAGCTGTGCATATAGCATAGCTGAAGTTGATGTATTTACCCCCGTGTCTTGAATATGGTAAGGTCGGTGAGGGCTGTTGAAGTACTGGCACTGACGGGATAGCGTTTGGAGATCAATATATCGTGTCTGCTTAGACAATAGCCAGTGGATCAATCGTTGCAGCGTCGATCCCTGGCATAGTGGAGACAAGCCCTGAGACACAGAGAAACTAAGGGATTTGCCCCAGGTGACTCAGTGTTAGAGCTGGAATTAGGATTTGGGACCACTAGCTAGCAATCTCTCTATCTTCTCAGATGCCTTTCCCCACAGTATTTGACATTATAGAGGGATTTTAAAAAAATACACAGAGCTACTTGGGTCAGCAGTCCATTGCCCGTCCATTAGATGTAACCATGGCCTCTCATTTTGCATGGGCTACTAGTTCAGTTCTACTCTGAATGTACCCATGGACTGCTATTTTTGACCCTGCCAGAGTTTTGTGATCCATTTCTGTGTTCAGTCCACCAGAAGCTGCCTTTCAGACAGTGTAAGGCGACGGGGTGGGTGGGGAATAGTATGGCAGAGAACTGGCTCGACAGAGTACAAACAATGATTACTCACCCAACAGCAGGATGTGTGATGTTGAGAAGTCGAAAACTATAACAAGGGTTCAAAAAAGAACTAGTAAAATTCCTGGAGGATAGGTCCATCCGTGGATATTAGCCAGGATGGGCAAGAATGGTGTTCCTAGTCTCTGTTTGTCAGAAGCTGGGAATGGGTGACAGGGGAGGGATCACTTGATGATTTCCTGTTCTGTTCATTCCCTCTGGGGCACCTGGCTTTGGTCACTGTCTGAAGACAGGATACAGGACTAGAAGGACCTTTGGTCTGGCCCAATATGGCTTTTCTTCTGTGCATCCTGATATTATTCACACCCATGATCTCTTGGAATCTTGCCTTCTGGGCAGCCCTGAGGCATGCTTAGTATTACATTTAAATTCCTTAGTTTTTAATTAATCTTATTTTTGTCATTAAAACTGAGTGTCTTTGAATACACATAGGAACCAGATCTGGTGAGTCGGGAGATAACATTTTTGCATGATCTCTCTTCAGATTAGATCAGCCTTTTCAGTTAATTCTATCACCAGTTCCTGATAATGTACTGGAATTGTAGAGGCTTGAGGCAAGATTTTCAGCTGTAGGGTGAGCTTGGGAACATATGTCACGGACTATTGGCTTTGAGAAATTTTAAGATGAAACAATCAATGAACAACAGTATGCAAATAACAATTATCTACCTGTTGCTTTTGCAGAACCCTCATGTTACTGTAGACAAATAAATATCTTAAAACGAGAGAGGTGAAACAATTAAAGGACAATATAAAGTGTTAACTGGATTTTTCTTATTTAGTGATTTAAATATTTAACCACAAGGAAACAGAGACTGAGGCCAACCTTAGACTCATGTTTGGTTATGAGGAGATTTAAATTTTGCTTTTTATCCTAAACCATCAGGCAAAAACAAATAGGTTTCACTCCTCAAACAAGGTTATTGCTTATCAGGACAGACGAATAGAGACTTTAGGAGAAAAAAATGCTGGAGAAAAAGCAGCTATGATGCCAAATGCACAGCCTGGCCAGAGAATGGGAAGCTATTAAAGGCAGCCTAGTTACATGGGAAAAAATCTATTTCTCAAAGAGTTTGTTTGTTTGTTTGTTGGTAAGACAGGAAGTTTCATTCTGCTGACAGACACTACAGCATCTGGCAGGATTTGGCACTTTTTAACCAAGCGAGTCAGACAAGTTCATTAATGACTAATGAAACCGAGATGGTAAAATGACAAATAGAAAAATGGCCCCGTGGATCAGACAGCAAACCTTTCAAATAGCAAAATATGACTCTTTTCTTTCTTAAAATAGCTGTCTGCTGAAATTTACAAAATTCCATCAAACTGTTTCAAGGTTCCTAGTCCTAAATTTTAGTTTGATGCTTATTTTTCAAAATCTCTTGTGAACAGAAACATGATAAAGCTGCAGCAAGTGTCAAGCTTGGCTTCCCCCAGAGGAATGATGGATCCCCCAAAGGGAGTTTCCAATCAGAACTTCCTCTGAATTATGTAAATTATACTCTGTATTAGAGAAGTGCTTAGAAGCAACGATGGTTCTCAGCTATGTCCACTAAGACCTTCATCATGTGTTTACAATCCAAATGTTTTACATCTCCAGAGCCGCCCACACGTTATCAGCACTCTCCAGGCACTTCAGGGAAGCGTGACTGATATTTTCAGAAGCTTCAGAGGGGTAGCCGAGTTAGTCTTTAAAGTGCTACCAGACTACGTGTTGTTTAAATTTTTCCTGTTACAGACTAACAAAATATATAGATGGTATCATGTACTTTCGTGGGTACAACCCACTTCTTCAGATGACAAATGCTTCATCAAAGAGATAGGTCACCTGTTTAGGCTTTTACAGAGGTTTGGTGCTTAAACAGTGTGGAAGCTAATTGTGTAGGAAAAGAAATGCTGCAGAGACTCCTTGTGCCAATAACTAGCGCTGTGGTATGTGGACAGTTCTGAAGGTTCACTGTTCTGGAATGAAGCTGACTTCAAACGCAAAGCGGTCTTACTACAGGAAGCAGCTTTTCCTTAGCAAGCAGTGTAACAAGAGTTCAGCAGAAATGGTCTTTGTTCCTGCCGAGCATGTTGAGAAGAGGAGCTGCAATAACTCTCTCTTTAATTAGCTGGGATGACAGTCAGGAACTTCGAATAAAAATGAATTATAGTCCAGTCCAGTGAGTTTGATCGCTGGAGCCTGACAACACACCTTCCTTGTAAACTGTGTCATTTGTACAGCTCGCCCACTGAACTATGAAGGAAGCTTGCTGGTGTCTCCTTTCCCCCTCACCCTCTTTAAAGACAAAGAGCTGTCCTCTCATCATGGGGTGATACAATCTTTAATTGTACATTCCCAGCGATCATGGATTGGTTTTGCAATTGAATTAATTTGCATGTCAAAATCACTTTGGATAAAGGCTTGAGTGCCATGATCCTTCTGTATTCGGATATCTTGGCCTCTGGAGTAATGAATGTCACTTCTGGATTAACTTTGAATGTTTTCTCACTGGGGCAAGAGGGGAAATGTTAAACTTCAAACATTGTTTACGTTTCCTGATACATTGTAGCGCTTGACTATTTGTTGACAATGTTTATACTCTATCAACTTCTAAGCAGTGCTGAGAAGGATTTCTGTCTGGCAAATTGTAAACAGAGCAGGCCAGTTTTCAACCACGTGCACTAACTTTAATACAGAGCTTTTTAGGTTTCATCAAGTTCAGACATAGTAATTCACTGAGTGGCATAAACAGAAACCTTGTTCTATCAGGTTTAGGAGCTAAGTTCTGTGATTCTCCAGTTACAGCTCTTCAGGGCAGGGGCTCTGAATAACTCCAGGCACAAGGCAATTCAAGTCCTTTTTGGGACTTCTGGATGCTTCGGTGGTGGTGGTGGTGGTGGTGGTGGTGATGATGATGATGATGATGATTGTAATTAATGGTCCATGTTTTCAGAAGGTTGGGAAAACAATTGAAGCTGTTAATGCAGAGCACCTCTGTAAATCATCTTCAGTGATACTAATAATGATAACTGAAATTTAGAACAGATGTCTCAGTTTTCTTGTGCTTAAAAACCTCTGATTTTCAGTTTCTTGGGTTTGAAACTTCATACCCAGCTTTAAGCCAGAGGTGAAATAGTTTTTTAGGAAGTGTGTAGAAAATCCATTCTGAAGGGTGCATTTTAATCTGTCTGAGCATGGGGGAAAACAGTTTTTCATTTTATGGAGAAGACTACTCTGATACTTGCATTTTAGTAACACCAATAGCTACAGATGCCAAACCTGGCACATATGCAGTCCTACGCCTGGGATTTAAGCATTACTTTATTTGAAGGAATCTATAGCCCAACCCGAAGCTTGTGCAAATCAGCATAGCTTTGTTGAAGTAAGAATTTTCAGTTCAGTTCTGGGAAGTGACACCAATTTACACTACTTGAGCATTTGTTGCCTACTTTTGAAATCAGATAATTTTAGAACAATATATAATGCACAGTGTGTTGTTTTCCTTGCCCAGTTAAAAAGTCTACCAAAGCATGCTACTCTAGTGATCCCAGGTGCAGATATTTGATTTTGTGGCCTGCACTGTGCAGGGGGTCAGACTAGATGATCATAATGGTCCCTTCTGACCTTAAAGTCTATGGCTGTGTCTACACTGGGCCACTTATTCCGGAAAATCAGCCGCTTTTCCGGAATAAGCTGCGAGCTGTCTGCACTGGCCCTTGAATTTCCGGAAAAGCAACGATGCTCTACTGTACAAAATCAGCTGGTATTCCGGAAAAACTATTCTGCTCCCGCTCGGGCATAAGTCCTTATTCCGGAACACTGTTCCGGAAAAGGGCCAGTGTAGACAGCCCAGTAGTCTTTTCCGGAAAAAAGCCCCGATCGCGAAAATGGCGATCGGGGCTCTTTTCCGGAAAAGCGTGTCTACATTGGCCACAGATGCTTTTCCGGAAAAAGGGCTTTTCCGGAAAAGCAGCCTGCCAATGTAGACGCTCCTTTTCCAGAAAAACTGAAAACGGAATAGTATTCCGTTTTAAGCAGTTCCGGAAATTCATGCCAGTGTAGACGTAGCCTCCGAGTCTATGATTGGTAGACCATTCCCCTAATCACCAGCATGGGTTTGAGGCTGATTTTTGAACTTGGCAGTTCATTGGTATTGCACAGCAACTTTCTATGCCTTGTAAACACCTTTTCAGTCAAGGTATGCATTGCTAAACAGTTTGTCCCTACAGTAATAATCTTGATACTTGTCACCTTGATACTTGCATCGCTCACATAATGCTTTAGTAGTTTTCAACATTTGGGGAAGCTGGGATCCACATTCAGATCAGAACTTTGCAGTCCTGTCCATCTGCATTACATTGCAGTCCGGTCCATCTGCCCTTAGGTTGGAAAAGAATGTATGTCACGAGCATTTACTTGCAGCCGGAGCAACTAAAGGCTTTTCACCTCCATGAGTAGCAATGAGTCCAACTATAGAGGATATTTTTAGGAAAAACCACACAGATGTAGATACTTTATAGACTCTTTCTTCCTGATCCCAGGCAGAGCCAGTCTGTCTATCCGCTCCCGTCATGTGGATTTAGACAGCCGTATTCGTCAGCGCTCTCTGCTGGGGCTACTTTCTCCAGGTAAGTATGAGCTGTGTGAGGCAAGACAGCAGCTCTGCTGGTCTCGCAGCTTGCAGTTTGTGCCATGCAAGCTTACAGCAGACTGCCAACAGCCAGGGAGGGGCTATCAAGCTTCCAAGTGGCAGGAGCAGGGAAAGAATTTTGCTTTTAGTCGAGTGTCTCTAAAAATCATAAAAACACTTTTCTCCAAAGAAAAGCCACAGAAAGATTTGGTAGGTAAAAAAATTAAATATAAAAAAAATCCCCCCTGTTGATATTATACAGATTGAATGAGAGCCAGTTTTTATATACTTTTAACTGTAACCTTTCCTAGCGATGGAAATGTTCCTTTCCTCAGTGTAATGGACGGGGTTATGCAGAGACTGACATATTTTACTGGTTCTCAGTACTGTTGTAAAGCGGGTGGGGAGCATGATCACAACCAGTGATTTTTATTTGTCCCCATGACTACAAAGGTTAAACATCTTGAGCCTTTTAAGTTCCATTTATCTCCTGCTGCACTTCCTTGCATTCCCGTAGGATGAGGAGGAGGAGTTGCCAGACTATCTCCTTGCTCACCTTTAGAGCCTCCCCACAAAACTTAAAAATCTAGGGTCAGATACTCAGTGCATATAGAACAGTGTAGTTCCATTGACCTCAGTTCACCTCTGCCAGCTTAGAGTAGCTGAAGTTCTAGCCGCTAGAACATAATCAATCTTATATACAGAGCAAGTTGCGTTCTGTGACACAAGCCTAGGACATTTGAGTACTGCAGTGTCCTTGGCAGATTTATGAGCATGCTGGGCCTAACTCCCCTTCCTATACATGTGTACAGTTCCCATTGAGTGCACTACATTGCACAAACATGCCTATGTACACAGTTTGCCCCTGAAGTGTGGATTTGGCCCAATTACATAGCACTAGCGCACTCACAAACATGTTTGGACAGAATAGTGAAGAGTTTGTTATAAGCGCTTGCATTCTTCCTTTGGCCAACAGCAAGCCCCTATGCTCTTGTAGATCGCTTCAGCTAGAATAGGTTAAGCCCCATGGAAGTTTATGTTGAAGCAACATTTGTTCGCATCTCCAGCTTTTGCTTCTGCTTTGTGTTGTCATGATATGTAGGGGATAATATTCAAAAGGGTTGTGGAAGGCATTCCCCGGGGATTTATCCCTGGAACTGTGGCAGGAAAATAGTCAACCACATTACTTTAGTTTTCCACCATGCTGCCAGAGGCCTCTTCTCCTCTCTGAGCATCTGAATATAAAATAATAAAGATGAGTTTACAGGCCTCCTTAGTTGCCCAAAAGCCTCTTCTTGCTTGGTGTTGGCATTTCCACTTATGCTCTAGAGTGGGAAAAGTTTTGCAATACTGCAGACAAGAAAGAACACCTTGTTGGATAAGGATCAAACTTCACACTTTGGCCAGTGGATCAAATCACACATCTTCTTTTGTTTTGTGACAATGTATCTCATGAACTGTTTATTTCCTGGGGCGATACTTGCTGTCTCAATCTCCAGCCATAAAATGGCAAGCTTGGCAAAGCTGTGCTGGTTATAACCTCAAGAATGTACACTGAGCTAATGAAGCTTGTAAGCTAGTAAGACCGCTTATGATCTCATTTCTCATTGTTGGTGGATAAGGTTGCTAGGGCTGGGTCTTGGGTGCACCTCCAAAGGTTTCAGATTTAATTGTTCTCATGCTTTTTCTATTAAAAAAAATTGTTCTCATATATGGGTATCCTAACTGAAATCCAAATGTTGGTGTGGCTTAGGTTTTTATTGTAACACTAATAAAAATGTCAGCAGGGTAGTTGTTTAGAGTCGTCTGTACCATTAAAAACAAGTGGTCCTGTGGCACCTTACAGACTAACAAAATATATGGAATCGTGAGTTTTCATGGGCAAAACCAACCCTAAGACTCCAATTGATCTGATGAAGCGGCTTTTGCCCACGAAAACTCATGATACCATATATTTTGGTTAGTCTCTAAGGTATCCCAGGACCGCCCATTTATTTTAAACTAACAAAAATACTGTGACAACTGAGATCTGAAAATGCCCCTTTAAAAAAAAAAAAAAAAAAAAGCTGTTGATCTCTGTAAAGCTAGATTACATTGCAGATTAATTTTTATAAAAACCTCCTGGATTCTGATTGCCGTTCCAAATCTTTTCTACAATCAATTTGGCTACTCTGTTATCCGCTCATCCACTGTCATCATGACAGAGGATTACTCAGCAAGGATGCGCTGATGGAGGAAGCCATGGAAAAGCATCAAAGACCCAAAGCAAAGTGTGCACGCTTCCCCTTCGTTTTCATTGATTCAGAAACTTTAGGGCAGCAGCAGTGATGGCAAAGTTCTGGATTAGGCTTTGCAGAGCTACAGCACCTTTGCAACCCTACATGGTCCCTTACTGTTATTTCGAGACAAATGATTTCCTTATGACATTTGAGATCTGATATCTCAGTGATTTGCTTTGTTTACTTCTGCGTAGCATGTTCCTGTGACTTAAAAACCACTCAAAGATCGCCATCTAGTGAACCAAGGTGTGTTCTCCATCTGCCTGGCAGGAGTACGGATAGAAAGGGTAGTAGCCAGCTGAATCTCACATCTGAATTCTCCTTTAAGAGCTGAATCCATCTGTCGTGGGAGGGTTGTACTAAATGGGAAGTTCCAGTGATCACTGACACGCCCCCACTCTTGCAGGTTTACACATCCCCTGATGCTGAGCTCTGGAATGCATACTACTGGAATCCCTCATCCGGCCATCGTACCCCACTCTGGGAAACAAGACATGGATCATTACGACCGGAGCATGTAAGTCAACACATCTTGAGACAAAGGTGGGGCCGTCAAAATGGTCTCCTTAACTATTTAGTCCTAGTCTCAATTATTCCTCTGTTTATCTGACACTTTGGGTGGTACAACTCTGTGGAAGCCAGGCATGGAACATTGGTAACTCTGTCGATTTGATAAGTAGCCTGGTGGTGCTATGCAGTTGCCCTAGCAACCGAAAGGTGCCAGAGAAATGATGGGCATGATTGTTAAAGAATCCATGCCCTAATTGCATAAAATACACATTAATCGAGGTTTGAGGTCAAGTGTTTTAGTATTTAATATATTCATGGGGAATCAATTTCTTCTGGTTACTGTTCGGTTACAATGGCTGAGATGGAAGATCATGATTGTTACTGACTGTTGTTTTGTTTCTTGCAAGGAAACCCCAACCAGAACCAAAGAGAGAGAAGGAAGCCAAGAAGCCAACTATCAAGAAGCCCCTGAATGCTTTCATGTTGTATATGAAAGAAATGCGGGCAAAAGTGATTGCCGAGTGCACCCTGAAAGAAAGTGCCGCTATCAATCAGATTTTAGGAAGGAGGGTAAGAGCACAGAATATATTGCATGCTTCTAAGTCAGCAATGGGCAACGTACGGGTATGTCTACACCGCATGCTTATTTTGAAATAAGCTATTCCAGAAGAAATACTCAGAAATAGCTTATTTCAAAATAACACGTTGTAACGCGGGAGCCCGTCCTGCTCCCCGCCGTGCGTCTGCTTGCCCCCTTTTTACCGTCCCCCTCACCACTTGTGCTCCTCCGCTTCCCTCCTCCTCGTGCTGCGTGCCTCTCCTCCAGTGCCCTGTGCCTCCTTCCTCCTCTGTTCTCCTCTCCTCTCCTCCTCCGCTCTTTCTTCCGCCTCCGCTCTCTCCTCCTTCTCCGCTCCTTCCTCCTCCGCTTGCTCTCCGTCTCCCTCCTCCCCTCCTTGCTCCTCCGTGCTCTCCCCCTCTTCTTCCGCTCCCTCCCCCTTTTGAATTCCCCGCCGGCGTCCGGCCCGGGTGACGCAGTGCGCCACGTCACCAGGCTCCGCCCCCGCCGTGCGCCTGTGCCCGGTGACGTCAGACGCCACGCCGCCGAGGCTCCGCCCCCGCCGCGCGTCACTGTCCGGGCGTAGCCCCGCCTCCGCCGCGCCGCCCGTTATCCGGGCCGCAGCAAGGGAGCAGGCCCCGCAGTGCCGCCGCGCTCCCTGGGTGGCGCCCAGGAGGGACAGCGCGATTGCGGGCTGAGTGCGGGGCGGGCCGCCGGGTGGAGTGCGGGGGCGGCGCGCCCCGTCACACACGTCTACACTACAGGGAAGTCTCAAAATTTAGTTAGTGCCCCAGGAGGCACTGAGGAGTAATTAGTTTGAATGGCCCTGGGGAGGAGCTATTTCAAAATAGCAGCAGTGGAGCATCCACACTACAGCTATTTCGAAATAGCTATTTTGGAATTGGCGTTATTCCTCGTGGAATGAGGTTTACAGACGTCGGAATAAGCCGTCCGTTATTTTGAATTTATTTCAAAATAATGGAATTGCTGTGTAGACACTTACACTGTTATTGCAGAATAACGGCCGTTACTCCAAAATAATGCTGCTGTGTAGACGCACCCTAGGCTAGTGAGTGGGCCACAGGAGTCTCATCTCAGTGGGTTGCAAGATTGTCATAACGAAGATGATCTCCCAGGATAGGGCAGTTTTGCTAACTGTGCTTGTGCACCTAGAATTTACAGGGTGTGCCGAGTGAACCGCAGCGGCACTTTGGATATAGGGGGAACGCACAGCTCTGAGTCAGTGATGTGTGCAATCAGCGTGCACCTCACTGCACATGCCCTTGCTTTACATGTCTGTCACTACTGGTTGGGGAAAAATTACACTGATGGAGATGAGCGTGATCTGCCACGCCTATGTGTGGGGAATGGTAAACAAAATGTCTCATGGCCACACATGGAACCCCGATGGGCCACATGGGGGCCACAGGTTACCCACCACTGTCCTAAGCAGAGCTTCTTCATAATCCCATAGAAAGAGACAACTAAAGTGCTACTTAACAAAGCTACTATCAATGGAGCTTTGGGCAAATCAGTGTTTTTAAAACGTGGTCTGGGTACTAGCCACTCCACAGAATAAAATGTTTAGATGAGCAAACAGTGGGAGTGATTGGGGTGTTCGTTAGAGAGATGAAAACCATGGGAAGGTCTCTCTCTTATTAAGTGCTCTTTAAATAACATTTAAAAACTACCTGGGTAGGTGCCTTTAAGTACTGTGACTGAAATGAATGGTTACAAACGCCCTTTTGCTATATGAGGGCAGAGGAGTGGAAGCACATCAGGGATCTAGTGGTAATGAACCACTCTGACACAAGGCCCTAACTGAAGGGGTATTATGATTATTGGTCCCCAGTGGGGGGAGGAGTGACCTCCTATGGGTCCATTCGGGTACTATAAAATACAACGGGGGGAAAAGGCTAGGGTAGTGTGCGCTGCATGCGCCACTACTACATAGAGAATCTTCACACCCTTCGGAATCTGGGGAAGCCAGTTAGTCACACTAAGGGTCAGCCTCGCATAAGGGATGTAATAGTGTAGATGCTTAACTGATAAGCAAAAGCTTATAAGTTAATGCTATAGACTACATGTATTTCCCTCTTTCTCTCCCTTCCACCCCTCCCCCAATAATTTTTTTAGCAGGCTGGCCAGCAGCCCACCTCAGTCCTGGCTTGCAATGGGTCCAGGAGTTAAGACGCCCTTAGACAGGGGCTGCTGCCACCCTGCACTGCTGCCTCTTTATCAGAGGCAGCAACACAGGGTGACAGGCAGCCAGTCCGCGAGGGGAGTTGGTTTTTAAACGGTCTCCCCTCGTGGACCAGCTTCTGCCTGGCACCCCACACTGCTGCCTCTGTGTTGGAGGCAGCAGCGCGGAGTGGCAGAGGGCTCCTCAGGAATGAAGCCGGAGTGCACTGGCTGCCAGCCCCGCCCCTGAGAACTATAGACTAGTCGACTAACTGATAAGAATTCATGAGGTTACTAAACTATTTAATTAACTGATTTTTAACATCCCTACCTTGCATCCCACAGCAGTGTTTTGCTTAAGCAGGTAGCATGCTACTCACATTTTAAGGTGTGTACATTATCTTTATGCCACTGTGAATACCCAGCCTTCAACATACATCTGACAGGAAGGGTGTTACACAAGGGATATTGGAAGGAGACCCCATCTAGCCCTCCTCTCATTCGGATTAGCAGAGTGATAGTGATGAAATACACTGAGGGATCTCACAACTGATTGATTGTTTTTGTTGTTGTTATTGCAGTGGCACGCACTATCACGGGAGGAGCAGGCCAAGTACTATGAACTAGCCCGAAAGGAACGGCAGCTTCACATGCAGCTCTACCCAGGCTGGTCTGCTAGAGACAACTATGTGAGTGCTTAATGCAGCTATAGAGTAAAAGCCCCAACCTGACCGCATGTTTCAAAACCTGCAGCTGAGCTTGAATGTTGCCTGCGTTGCTTAGCTCCTGTCCCTGAGAGCATGTGTCCTGATAATGCTGGTGTGCCCCATGGCTCTGGTGCAGATAGGTAATAAAGAGGAGGACGTTTATATTCCCATAGGCATTGGAATATGTACCTAACGTTTTTGGCTTTGGATTAATGGGTATTTTTGGCAAGAATGTCATGTTTCCCAACAGCTAAATGATGGGTTTTTAACAAGTTAGGTGGTTTGCCAACTTACAGTCTTAGGTAGAAGCTCTTATAAAAATAACCTGGTTCATATTACAACTAAGCAGAAATCAAAATTATCATTAAATGACGTGAGTGGTCTTTGGCAATATTTGTCCTGTGGGAATATGCTCCACTGGTGGCCTTATGCAGTGGTTTTCCATCTATGGTCCATGGCCAAGCGAGGAGCATTTCCTGGTGGTCTGCAGAATGGAACATTTTGAGATCCATTTACTAAGCTGGGGTGAAGGTTAGGAAAGGAGGGAATCTCAGCCTCTGAATGAAAGTTCTAGAGAACTTCTAGCCCAGTGGTTCCCAAACTTTTTGGCATCACGCCCCCTTTTTGATTTTTGAGAAACCCTCACGCCCCCACTCCCAAAAAAATAGCAGCAAAAGTTAGAGTGGGATTGACTGGTGCGTGTGTGGCTGGGTTGCCTCGCACCCCCCTGGAATTTCTTCATGCCCCCCCCCAGGGGGGTATTCCCCCCACTTTGGGAACCCTTGTTTTAGCCTAAGAAATTCATAGAGAGAGAATTGCAATGACCTTCACAATACTCACTATACAGGGAACCCTCCCGATTCGCAACATCGCTATTCAGAGTTCCATATATTTGCCGATGTCTCCTGTCCCTGCGGGAAGGGGGGGGATTGTGGTGGCTGGGAGAACCCCCTTGGCTCCTATTCCCCATGGTGAGGACCCTCTAGCTCCCGAGCCCTGTGACGAGTTTGGGAGCCATGGGGCGCTTACCAATATTTGCAAATGTCACCATGCATGGTGGTGCCAGGAACACATCCACTGCGAATGGTGAAGGTCTCCTGTAGTGCTTGTTGGGCCCTTTTCCCAAATTCCTTAGGGATCAGCTTTATGACTTGGATTTTCACTTGGTTATCCCCTTCTCCCTTAATATGGGCTGCCTCCCATGTGAGGATGTTATGATTTAAATACTTCCTTTTTTTATTTTTATTTTTTATAGTAGCACGTACTTGCTGGTAAGATGGAATAGTCTTTGCTCTCAGGAGTTTACAGACCAGCAGACAAGTAGGGAGACGTTAGGGGTAACGTTTTTTTACTTTCCGTTTTATTGTGCTTGTCAGGAGATTTACTGTAGGTGGCAGTAGGTCTTCAAGAGTGCCTTAACTGTGGAGAGCATTCAGGCTTTGTAGATGAACTCCCGTACTGGCTAATAAGCATTCTCTCCTCTGTCCTTATACTGTTTATTTAACCAAATTAGACATATTCCTACTGAATGACGTGACATGTAACATCAGTATAGTTTTGCTCTGGGGTTGGATTCTTCTCTCATTTAAGCCTGTCTTACTCCTGAGTAACTCCACTGATGTCACAAGAGTTAGTCCTGATTCATGCCATTTTGAAACAAGACAAAGTCCTTTTATAAGTTCACACTGGTCTAATGTACAGACGCAGGTCTAGTGCTGAGTGAGCATCAGTCCCTGCTCTGAGGTTACTGGAAATATCGGTCTCTGTATAATGTCAGAAACACAAAATATTTTTATTTCCTAAATTTATACAGACCGCAAAATAGAATTCACAAGCTGATTGTTGTATTTCCCACACATATATAACTATTAACCAGTATGGTTAATTAGCTATAAAGATACTGTAACAAGTGAAAGTTTTTTAACTTTAATGAGCTTTGGGGAATTTCAAATAGGATCCTTATTGTTTCTTCACTCTTATTCCGTTTACCATGATGTTATCCTCTCCTGGATTTTCTTATGGCACCTTCATTCCCAGCTGAGCTGGTGACCTTTAGACTTGTTCCAACATGGTTTGGATTGCCATTCATTAGGAGAGAATTCCACAACAGTGGAGATAATGATAGTCATTGTACAGATTATAGTCCTGGCCTTATAGCAGCTTGTCTGGGTTAACTTTCAATCCATTCATGAGGCTGCTGTCATAAGTAAAGGTATGAACTACAGCAACATATGGACAATGTCTAATGAGAGATTGTACGCTGCACTTGCAAGGTGATAGATTTACTGGTCTGTTAGACCTTTACCCTGTCCTAGGATTCTAAAGGGGTCCCAAACATGTTATCTTCAAAGTGTTCAACTAAAACAGGAGCATCCAGATGTGATCTCTGGAAGGACAGTCTGTGGACTAAGCCTAACTCTGCTGTGATGCTCCTGTCAGGACAGGGATACCACAGGCAGGTGTTTTTATTTTAAATGACCATTTCAAACGAGTGTCCAGAATAAGGTTGCTGAATAGAACAGCTAGAAATACGCTGTGAACATCTCCGCTGTGACTGCTGGATTCCACACAGAGCAGCTTTTCCCATTGCTTGTTGGGAAAGTGAAGCATATTCTGCCGTAACCAGTGGGGAGGGGCGTGAAGCACACTGAATAGGCTGTGTCTACACATGGGGTGACATGTAGAGTACATACACGACATGGCTGCCTAGCGCGGGTATAAATAGCAGTACAGCTAGAAAAGCATTGCTTAGGAGAGTCAAAATACCCCATGGTTCTGTTGTATGTACCACACGTGACTTTCTACACACCCAAGCCATGCTCCCATAGCAATACAGCATCCTGCTGCCTCCCAGATGCTGGAGCCTTGTCCTGTTGCTTCCCCATCCGAGGGACCAGCAGCCTTCCCAGGCCCTTGGCAAGGTGTGGTTGGGGTGGCTCTGTGCTCCTGGAAGGAGCAGCCAACCCTCAGTATTACCTGGAGTGCACCCTTTCATCCCCAGCCCAAAAAGCTCTTGCAGCGATTTAAAGGCGCCAGGGTTCCAGCTGCCATGGTAGTGGAAGTGGCAGCTGGGAGCCCCAGACCCTTTTGAATCACCGGGCCCTGGGGCAAATGCCCTCCTTGCTCCCTCTCCTCCTGCCCCTCTCCTGTCGGTAGATCTGCTGCCCAGTGGAGCCTTTCCCCAATGGGTGTAGCTACACTATGCAATATGGATATAGCCTGTAGCTATGCATACCCTACATGCTATTACTATCAGTGTAGACAAAGCCAGAGTCTCAGAACCTATCAACCTGTAAAGTCAACTGGTGGAACTCCTTGCCAGAGGATGTTGTGAAGACCACAACTTTAACAGGGTTCAAAAAAGAACTAGATAAATGCATGGTGGTTAGGCCCATCAATGGCTATTAGCCAGGATGGGTAGAAATGGTGTCCCTAGGCTCTGTTTGCCAGAAGCTGGGAATGGGTGATGGGGGAGAGATCACATTTGGCTTCCCTGTTCTGTTCACTCCCTCAGGGGCATCTGGCATTGGCCACTGTTGGAAGACAAGATACTGGGCTAGATGAACCTTCGGTCAGGCCCAGTATGGCTGTTCTTATGTTAACCTACCTCTGGATAGCTCTGCTACCTGATAAGCTAGAACTGATAAGCAGTTAGAAGCTGCATGTTTGCTCTCCACTTGATTAGATATCTAGAATACTAAGATCCAGCCTCACTAGTGATTCGGAATTAATTCACTAGACATCCATGATATTACTTGTTTTGTTCTGTCTAGAAATCTGAATAGGTTGTTTTATTTATAGAGGATGGGATTCTCAGAAATGCTCCCTATCGGCCTAAACTCTGCTCTCATTGAAATCAAGGGAACTTTCACCATCAACTTCAGTGGGAGCAGAGCTAGGCCATGCAGATATGGAGAAGCTGAAGCTGTTGGAATCAAGTAAGGGAGAATTTTGAAACACAAAGGCTTGTTGTAATGTTAAAGTATTTTAAAACAGACACATGAATCCTGATTTCCCTTTAGCACCATTTTCTTAGTGTTCGCAATTTGATTTTTTTTTTCTCCTGATGATTCAGGAATGTTTCTGTGACTACTAACATTCAGGTGAATACAAGCTTCCAGTAGCCAAGCTCTGGTGTAGAGCTTATCTGTCTGAAACATTGTCCCCCCCCTACCCCTTTACTTTCTAATCTATGGTGCATTTGAGAAGAGCCATTCTAAAAATAAATAATCTCTCCATTTTCTGTAAGGTATATGATCAGTTAAGAGGCAACCCGTGAAGTGCAGTTTTATAGGGACAAGAATTCTACATAAACATCCACATTCAACTTTGTTTTCTAGTCTTTGTCTTGATCCCAGATAGAAATGCCTCACTAGTTAGCTTGGGACCTGAGCCAAAGCCCATTGCTGTCAATAGAAACCTTGCTTTTTAAAAAAAAAAAGTTGCTGCCTTCTCCTAGTGATGATGATAAATCATCACACCACCGTTTATTGCTCCCCACAAAGGCTGTTCGCTCCTCATTCCATAAGCCTGCACCTGTTTCCTGTGGTGCTGCAGTAACTCAGCCCAAGGCTCTCCTGACGGAACATACGATGGGGGGGAATTTTGCTCATAGCTCTTCAGGATTCTCAGTGGCATGTATTTCTCGGGGACAGTAGCTAAACCAGTATCCGAAGCAGCAGTCAGCAGCGTTATGAGAGCCAGAGCAATACCAGCAGCCTCAGATACAGCAAGCTGCTTTTCTTTCCACCCCAAGATGGAATGCTTCCTTTAACAAAGCCACCTCATTCTGCATTTCTCTCACTGAAATCCTTTCTCCTCAAAAGGAAAGCTGCTGTGTGCGCTCTGGAAGCATTCTCTTACCCTACCTGCATATCTTCAGTAACCCTCATATCTTCTTCTAGCCAACCAGACCCAAGCAGTCTGCTCATTGGCACATCCAAGGTTGTTTTGGGATAATGTGTCCAAAGCCAGGAAACGGACACTTTGTGGTGGGTTTTTTCCCCTCCTACACTGTACCTTCAACAAATGCTTTTCTGTCTCCCAAGCTCTGTAACACAAATGAGGAGGAGAAATCTAGGTCAACGCCCTGGCACGTGACTTGATACAAGATAGGAAATACAGTTACTCCCACGCTGAAGAAAAACTCACCGCGATTAGGAGTTTTCCACCTTCACTCAAACCACAAGAAGTCATATAAGAAGTCACAGGTCAAAGCCAGCACTGCTGGCAGCTCTTTCACACAAGACAGATTTGTTCCAGCTGTTCTTGGTGCGCTTGTTAATAGAACGCCTTGGGACACAAAGGGAGTTAGGCATTTTGAGTCAATAAAGCAAGATGTCCTTAACAATACTTCATCCTTTCCCCATTTGTGGTCATTGCTGTTGTTACCAAATCTTGTATAGTAAGAACCTCTTCTCTGCAGTGATACATCAGCAGCACAGAATTTTGCCAATCAGACAGAAGCTCTTCTGTTCAGCTTAACCTAGACTTCCTTTGGCATGCACTACTTTTCTTAGGTTTCCAAAATGAGCTTAGCACTGCACAGAAATATAAAAAAGCACAATCCCTTTGGCAAAAGATTTGTGTCTCCTTTTCTGTGTGATGCAGTAAGGGGACAAGCCATAGGAAGGGAAGTTATGAGGAATGGCCAGTTGTGCTAATAAAATCGCACAGCGCCTCAGCTGGGCATGGGCGCATTTTGCTGTGTTCACTAAAAAATAATGAGCCAAACCTGCTGCTGGTGTAAATCACTAAGGCGCTAAGGAATACATTGTTCAGCAGTTTAGATCCAATGCTAATGTGAGTAGAACTATACATATGTACAATAATTCCATTGAAAATTTGGGGAAAAGAGAAGGTCAGGATTCAGTTAAAATAATGCCGTAATGGTCTATTGTGTTTAGAGACACAGGCAGCATGTGAATTTATCTTAACCATGTTCTCTAATGTCTACATACTGTAGGAAAGAAGATACCTCTTAGGGTAGTTTAGGGTTGCCATTTTGCAGAATCTGTTTTGGCACGCAACCAGAAGGGATTTGCTGATTCAGCGTTAGTGACTCATAAGGATGGGACTACAGGTTAAACCTCTCTAGTCCGGCACCCTGTGCCAAACCAGAGAATTTTCTGGATCATGGGGGGCCAATATTGTCTAGCAGCATTACCAACACTTCCACTGATTACTGGGCTGTTTGAGGACATTTAAGGGTGAATTAGAGCTAAATAGCAGCATAAAACACTAAGGGTGTGTCTAGACGGGCAAGATTTTGCGCAAAAGCAGGTGCTTTTACACACAAACTTGCCAGCTGTCTACACTGGCCACTTGAATTTGCACAAGAGCACTGACGTTCTAATGTAAGAATTCAGTGCTTCTTGCGTAAATACTTTGACGCTCCTGCTCAGGGATAAGCCCTCTTGCGCAAGAATACTTGCGCGAGAGGGCCAGTGTAGACAGGCACCTTAATTTTTTGCGCAAGAAATCCCGATGGCTAAAATGGCCATCGGAGCTTTCTTGCGCAAAAGCACATCTATACTGGGCATGGATGCTTTTGCGCAAAAATATCCGTGCCAATCTAGACGCTCTTTTGTGGAAATACTTTTAATGGAAAAACTTTTCCTTTAAAAGTGTTTCTGCAAAATCATGCCAGTCTAGACGCAGCCATTGGCTAAATCTACCCTCTCTTGCACAAAAAACTGCAAATGAGGCGAAGCATAAATATCACCACATCTCATTTGCATAATTAATTAGACTCCATTTTTGTGCAAAAAGGAGCCATCTACACAGCTCCTTTCTGCACAAATACCCCTTATTGTACAGGAGCCATTCTTCCACTTTTTTCAGGAAGAACGGCTCTTGTGCAAGAGGGGGGGGGGTTGCAAAAAAAGGAGCCATATAGACTGCTCCTTTTTGTGCAAAAGCCTCTTGCGCGAAAACAGAGCCTCATTAATTATGCAAATGAGGTGTGGCAATATTCCACGCTTTACCTCATTTCCATATTTTTTGCGCAACAGAGGGCACTGTAGACGTAGCCTGAGACACAGGACTGGTAGCTGTAAACAAACTTTATGGGACCGTGGGAAACGGCACACCCATGAAAAGTGGACATCTGGCTAACTAAAATCATTCCAGATGATGGATGTTTCTGGACCAGAGTGTTCTGGACTAGAGAGAAGTTCAACCTGTCGTACTGAATTGTCAGTCTTTTAAAGTGATTTAATTTCCTTTTCGGATCTCCCCTATACCCAGCTTTGCCAGCCCCAACCATTCAAGAGTCAGGCCTTAAACAGAGTAATCCCCTCCGCCCCCACATACACACCCATACCCATACACCACTCTTGATATTTTGGAAATAATGCACTTGGGATTCTTTTTATTTGCCTTTTAGGGTTTGAACTTTTAAGGTTCATGATCTCAAGCTTCTCTTTGCAACCACGAGGGTTATTTTTGTCTGCTGAGACACTCTCTCACAACACCATGATTCTGTGAGCTGGGACTTTTTAAAACAACTATGGTGAGACTTGCAGTAAAGCCCGGGGCATTGACAGCACTGTATACCTTCTATGTATGTATTGGATGTATTTAAAGAGGCCAGTTACTATTTTAATACTCTGCTCCTTCAGTCTTCAGGCTCTTCAGCCCGTGAACACACTCAGGTATATTCAGGGCCCCTGGAATTCTGCGGCACTTCAGGGCCAGTTTCTGCGGCAAGGGTAAGAGAATTCTGCAGCGAATGTTACTTGGCTCTGCAGCAGTGAGAACGTATAGCTGTCTGCCACTCTGTACCCACCCACTCCAGGGTTAGCTGCAGAATTCCAGGAGCCCTGAGCTTTTCACACTTCCATGGCCATGGAATCGCTCACTGGCTGTGGAATTTATTTAATCCTTTCACCATGCTTCAGAATACAGTGTGGACTAAATGTAGCTTTTAAGTCAATGCCCATTAGGTCATTTGGACATACCTGATATGCTGTAACAGAACAAACAGACATGGAGAAATTGCAGCAAATGGACAATTTGTTTTTTCCATTGAGGTATTGAAAAAGTCAAGTCTAGGACCAGCCCAGTAGTGCTGGTGTCTTTACTCCTAATGCTCCCAGCTAGTGTTCTTGAAGGTGAGCAATCAGAACAATCCAGCAATTTATACCTACAAGTCAAGCCTGCGCCACCATGGCAGCTGGCATCGGACACTGAAGGGAGTGGCTCAGATTTAAAATGCCAGCATTCCTTTTTGCTCAGATGGAGTTTAGTCCAAAGGAGACGTTATCGCTGTGTTCGAACCAGATCCTTCAGTGCAGCTGAATTTGTAATGTAGATGTGATCATAAGCTAGCATTACATAACGTAGTTTGACTGTACTTGTATTGTAATGATCAGCTGGGCTTGACAAATGATGGCGAAAGCCACTCGCCAGCCCCGCACTGTGCATGCGCAAGAGCCACATTGCGCATGTGCGCGCTGCCGGTAAACGGGGTGCGTGGCTGAAATCTACTCGCCATGGGCGAGTAGATTCTATAGTTTCTCGAGCCCTGATGATCAGGGAAGCAGTGTGAGCACCTTGCTAATAATAAAGGTGTTTGAGCACAGTAAAAGCTATTGTGCAGACTCTAAACTCAGTCACTTTTATTAAACTTAAATGAGATGCAAATCTTATGCACCATCTTGGCTGCCTGTTATGGAATAATCAAAGTGCTTACGATCTTGCATTCCAGGACATTGCAAAATCAGGAAAATATATTCTGGAAAATAGTAGATTTGGGGAACATAAAAGACAGGCCATAGATAGCTGAGCAAATTTTTTCCTAGTTATTTTAAAAACACGTGCTGTGGCTTTACTCGAGGGGACTGGAATGTTCAGATGGAAAAAGGGAGTATTTGTATAAATACATAATTTGGCCATGTCATTTTCCATTCCATGTACTGAGCACTAAGCCTTGGAATGGAAGAAATTCCACCATCACCTCTCTGTTTTTTGTTTAAGTGTTTTGCTAGTCTGACTGAGGATTGCATTCTCCTGTGACTAGAGTCTGTGACCTACCACACTGGGGCTTTTCCTTCTGTAAGAACTTGATTATGAAATACCTAGAGACACAAGGTCGGTGAGGGGATACCTTGTATTGGACCAGCGTCTGGAGGTGAGAGAGGCAAGCGTCTGAGGTTACACAGAGCTGTTCCTCAGGTCCGGGACAGGTGCTCAGAGTGTTACAGCTAGTTACTTATCTGTCAATAGCGTCCTCAGCACTGACATAACTGCTCATCCTGTCTCATTTTTAGTCGCTCCCTCATGCCAGTTGAGGAAGTTCTGGCCTCTTCTTAGAATGTTACCTATTTAGTTATAGCCTTCCCCAGGCCTGCTGATGGGGGGGAGAGGGGTAAAGAGGACAACTGCCCTGGGGCCTGGCAATTCAAAGGGGCCCAGAACTCCTGGACATGGCTGCCGCAGCAGCAACTGCAATTCCATGTGGACACGTATCAGAGGAGCAGCCTTGTTAGTCTGAATCTGCACAGGACTTCTCAGAGTTCCATGTGGTGCACTGCAGAGCCCCAGACAGCATGCGCCAGATGGTGCAGGTGGGGGGCATTGCGGTCTGAGCATCAGGGAGAACCAGCTGCCCTGGCTTCACTCCTTGCACCCGAAGTCCTGCCCCTTTTGGGAGTACAGATCAGTCACCCCCCACAGCTTGCCCGGGGGCCTGGCCTTCCCTTTTGGTTTACTCATGCTTTTAAGCACATGCCTCTAAGAGGAGCTTCAGGAAGAAGAAATTTAATCTCCAAGTTTCCTGCTGTGCAAGAGGAGCCCCTGGCTTTTATGGTTTTTCAGACCCGTCCCTGTCAAAGGGTCAAGCCATGATGGGGACTCTGCTGCATGGGGGCCCAAAAGCAGGAGTCTTCTTACAGCTTCCTTCACTTCCCTTCTCACTTTCAGAAACCATCAAGGCACCTCGGGGCCCCATAGGCCCCAACCTGTCTGTCTACACACAGTATAGATGACTGCGTGTGCGGAGGAATATGCTGATTTGCTGTTTGGTGAATTCTGAAAAATGGGGTGTTGCATCCCGTAACTTCCTGTATACACTGAAATACTTCTCCGAAAGGGTTACCAGGATGTTCTCTTTCCATGAGGGTTCACGTTGTCTCTCCATCTGTGTTGAGGTGGCATTTATTTATACGCATAAAAGAAGCAGCATTTCATTCAGCTAGTCCATTGGTCCAGCTGAGGGCTATCTTCTGAAAGACCCTTAAGTTGCTCAGTCTGATTTGTGGGCTAAATGATTTGGGTTTGGCATGAGCTTGCATTTGGAAATATGGCTGGCCAAGGAAAGCCCACGCTGTGCTGCCTTAGACTTTTTCTCCCATTCAGTGAGAGAAGTGCTAACAGTCATTCTTAACTCTCGGTCTTGCTTCCTTTTTATTTAAAAACATGGTGTTACTTCCTTGTCAAGTCTGCTGTCCCTGACTCTCAACAAGGTTCTTCAAAATGAACGTCAAAGACCAGATAATCTGTGGCATCTGTGAAGCCAGGTGGCGCTAAATCAGACAGAAAATGAAGCAGTGGTTTCTCCTTATGCCTTTTACACCACACAGGCTGGTGTTCTCTACTCCTTGATAAACTGTACTTTAACCATGACAGAGGGGAAGTGCTGTACATGTATCTCAAAACCAGCCTTTCCTTAAGAGTCTTAAACAGCAACCTTTTGCTGAAGTTATCAACCATAGTTTTAAAAGTGCATCCACACGCCCCTTTCATTCCTAATGTGTGGATTACTGATGGGCAAGTGGCCAATCAAATGAAAGAGATAGAGGCCTGGTTTTATACAAGGCTACTCATTGCATCAGTTGTGATCAATGAAAGGGAGATGTACACATTAGCCTGGTGCGGTCACATTGGGAGGTCTGAGTTTGCTGCTGCCTCTGAACTAAAAGACCTGTTTTTTCAGCGTAAGCAGGAGAGGCTCATGCTTTTAGTTCCAAAGGTGCTTGGTTCAGTCCTCGTGGACAACTGCAGATGCTGTTATAACTTCATGAATTTTACTTATCCCCCTCCGACTGTCCATTGTAATTTTTGTATTCATCATACCAAACAACCTCCATTAGCCCTCTGAGGGGAGAAACTAATATTATTTTCCTTTTACATCCCAGGGGAAAAAGAAAAGACGAGCTAGAGAAAAGCAGCAAGACTCCAGTTCAGGTAAACTAATTGGTACTGAATTTATCATGGTACTCTGTAGCATTTCACTGAGTATTGTATTTTGCTGTCCATGATTTAGCTCATTCACTCAGCTTTCTAAAGCTAAAAATTAGAATATTTTAAAGACATGGGAAATTATTTCTAGAAGTGTCTTGTTCTTAAAAACACAGGTGGATTAGAACACGGGAGGGAGGTTCATGAAAACTAAGCAAGAGGGATTCCAGCCCTGAAGAAGAGCTCTGTGTAGCTCAAAAACTTTTCTCTTTTCCCAGACTCCAGGGACCACATCACAAATCTTTTTGTAGCAGAAGTAGCCTAAAAGTCAAACACAATTGCACTGAAAATGATAGGGGTACTTTAATGTGGTTGTTTGCTACGGAGTTCTCTTTATTGGAGGTGGACCCTAGTGCAGATTTCACTGTGTGTATATAGAGATGTCTGTGCACACCCACACCATCCAAAGTTAATCACACCCTAAATTTAGAAGCACTTCTAACTTATCTGTACTAATGGACCTTTGCTTTATAACATCAAAAGATCATGTCACAGCATCATCTTTGCATGTCTCCTGAAGCTTCAACAGCATATTTCTTCTAGCATGTCAACTTCTCATCTCAATTAGTGCCTAGATGGATAACAGGTAGGGATGTTAAATATTGAGTAACTGACTAATCGAATAGTCAATGCATTTTTCATCGATTTTATTCAATTCGTCGATAGGACACCTCCGCCTTTGAAGTGTAGCAACAGCCCTGGAGCCCCGGGGTCAGCTAGGGACTCCCTTGCTGACCCTGGGCTCCATGCAGCGCTGCCATTTTGAAACATCATGGGGAGCCCAGCGACGGACTCTTTGTGGCATTTCAAAGTGGCAGCACTATATGGAGCCTGGAATCAACTAGGTGCTGACCCTGGGCTCCACACGGCACTGCCGCTTTGAAATGCCGCGTGCAGTCTGGGGACACCCCAGCTGGCCCTGGGCTGCATGCAGTGTTTCAAAGCGGCAATGTCACATAGAGCCCAGGGTCTGGCCCCAAACTCCACACAGCACTACCACTTTGAAGTATCCCTTCCTCCTTATCCCCCCTCCCCTTGCTGCCTCTTTGATAGAGGCAGCAAGGGGGGGAAGGCGGGAGTGACTAGTCAACTAGCCTGTTGACTATCCAATAAGCATTTGTTTATCGGATAGTCGACTAGTCGTTCACATCCCTAATAACAAGTGTAAGACTATAAAGTGGTGTAAAAATAATAATTCCACCCACCACTGAAATGCAGCCCTCTTTGGACTGGAAGGCAGCTGCTGATTAACAGAATGCATTGGAGGAGAAGTTGATGATTGTGAAAGTGAGTAATACAGGGGTACACAAGTGCTGCTCAGGTCTCATTTTACACCACTGCAAATATTCACATGCATCTAACTGAAAATAGGGCCCTATCACAATGAGCCGCTATGGTCACACAGCAACACTTCACAGGACTTTAGGGCAGTACATGCAAGGTGTAGTTTGTCCGTTAGCACAAGAATTTGGGGAAGCAGAATGGAATTGCCCCATAAGGGTCTCATTGGTGTGATTTGTTTTCAGTCTGTTTCTGCAATATTTTTCTCTTCTGTTTTAATATATACGGCCAGCCATTTAACTAGGCAGCAGGTACAGATTTCAACACAGGCGGCGGTCTGATTTGACTGCAGCATATGAAGCAACAAACTTCTAGGTGAATTCTTAGGTTTCCTGTAACTGAATTTTGACTGCCTGAACTTGGCTTTGCAGAAAAGTGGTTGAGCTAGGGGACTGCCACAGGTGGGGGAGAACAATTTCTACATCTGTAATTTGAGGCCCTTTCCCAAATATCCCACACACACACTGGGTATAAGCTCTCTGGTACTTGCCTAATGATCCCTTTTTTACAGGAAAGTGATGTCTGAATAGTTCCATTGCTGAAGAATTGGATTTTAGTCTATTAGTTTTATCTTAAGTGGCTGAAATGATGTTGCATCTTTTCTTCCTCCTGCTCCTTCTCTTTGTGCCTCTGTCTTGCCCACTCTCCGCCACGCATGCTTCTGTGTTCAGATCCCGCCTCTCCTAAGAAATGCAGAGCTCGCTTTGGCCTCAACCAACAAACGGACTGGTGCGGCCCATGCAGGTGTGTATCAGAGAAACTCTACTCTGCTTTTAGTGCCTTTTCCTGAGCGCATTGTTTTTCCCCTTGTGTGATTTGTATTTTTCATGCATGTTTCTAAAGCGTCCTTGGCTCCTAACACACAAACTATTGGCATTGCTTCCAAAGAGGGAAGGTTTTCCCTGGCTATCATTGCTGTGGGCTGGTATTTCTGAAGGTTCCACACAAATTTTTAATTTCCAAGAAAAGAGAGAGGTAAAGGGATGTACATTGTCACAGTTGTTAAACCTCAAAATTTAGGTCTATGTTTTCTTATAGCAGGTTGGTAAAGGGCAAGTAATATTTTACATGTTTTATTAAGATGCCTATTTCACAGTTATTAAGAGGCTGATCTACAGGGCACGAGACCTCTGCACTGGTGCACACAGGGAATGGAGAAGACAAATGCTTGTTTTCCCTCGTCTTCCTATTTCCAGGGAGAGACTTGATTGATACAGGGTCTTCCCTCCTCCCGCCCCCCCACCACACACACACAATGACCATCACTTTGAGGACCACTCAAGCATACTCAAAGTGCTCCTTTTCTCCCTTTACATTTAGGACTGAAAGAACATTGCAGTAGCCCGCTGCCATTTAGGGTTACCAGGTGTCTGGTTTTCACCCGGACAGTCCGGTATTTGCAGGCTCCGTCTGGTTTAAAAAAGCAGGAAATACTGGACATGTGCAATGACCGGTATTTCCTGTTTCCCTGGGACGGATGCCCGGCGGGGACTATTCTACCCTGCCGAATCTGGCAGGGGCGGGGGAGTGAGGAGCGCGGCAGAGTCTAGCAAAGGGGAGGCAGGAGGGAGCAGTTGCCGGCCGCCACGCTAGGGGGGTGCCGGGATGGGATGGGAGTGGAGCGCACACTGCTCTGGCGCACGTGACCAGCAGAAACCGGGAGCTGGCCACATGATGTCTCCCTCTCTCTACAATGTGAGCCGAGGCAGCCGGAGCAGCCACTTTAAAAGTCAGATTGTTCCTCTGTGCCTGACTCTGCGGGGGGAGAAGGAGGGAGATTTGATTGGAGTGGGGGTTCCCGATGCTGGGGGTGCATGCCTCTGGGGGAGGGGGAAGTGCACTGGGATGGGGGGCACTAGGGGAGCCTGGCTCTGAGGCAGGGGTGAGTGCATTGGGATGGGGGAATACTAGGCGAGCCTGGGTCTGAGGCAGGGGTGAGTGCATTGGTGGTTAGTGTGTGCTCCCAAACTGGAGGGAGTGGTGCAACTTTTGCTTAACAACTTTGGCTCCCTCTCCCCCCCCTTTTTTTTTGTCTCCCCCTTTTTTTCCCTTGACAGAATTTTTTCCCGGTGCGCTTTTTTTTTTTTTTTTTTTTTTTTTTGGCAGGGGGGGTGGTGTTCAGTATTTTTTTGTTAAACCATCTGGCAACCCTGCTGCCATTAGAACTGATAGTGCCTCAAGCAATGAGACATTCTGCAAGGAATGCACCAACTCAGGCATCCAAGGAGTCAATGTGGGAGTAGAATGAGGAAATAACTTGGCAAGTGAACAGAATGAGAATTACCTAGGTCAGAGTATCATTAAACAAGCCCAGGTATGAAATGCCCATGACCTGCTTCTGGACAACTACGTAAGGAGTAAATGCAGCCTGAGCACGGGAGAGGTGTGTACGGTTCTCAGTACAATCTGCTGAGCCAAAGGTCATTCTAGTACCATCTTTTGGTTTCTGTCTAGCAAAATCTGAAAATGTTTTGCTTTACGCTAAAAAATAAATAGCTGCCTATTCCTTCAGGGATTCGGGTTATGAGTGGCTAAATGTTGGCTGATCACAGCCTGCGATGCTGGTACATTCTTGACTGCAAATTGGGTCTTTAAAAAAAATCACTTGTGATTGAGCCAGAGTGTTGCATGCTGGCTATCCTTCAGAGCCCAGTGTACGTAACTGGTGGTGTCCTGATACAAGTCTTGTAGTTTATACTACCAATTGGACTAGTCTATCACTGGTCAAAAAGAATCATAGGGTACGTCTAGACTACATGCCTCTGTCGCCAGAGGCATGTAGATTAGGCTACCAGACATAGTAAAATGAAGCGGCGATTTAAATAATCGCCGCTTCATTTAAATTTACATGGCTGCTGCGCTGAGCCGACAAACAGCTGATCAGCTGTTTGTCGGTTCAGCGCGATAGTCTGGCCGCGCGGGTGGCGACATCAAAGGTATTTGTCGACCACCCAGGTAAACCTCATCCCAGGAGGCTTACCTGGGTGGTCGACAAATACCTTTGATGTCGACACCCGCGCGTCCAGACTATCGCGCTGAGCCGACAAACAGCTGATTAGCTGTTTGTCGGCTCAGCGCGGCAGTCATGTAAATTTAAATGAAGCGGCGATTATTTAAATCGCCGCTTCATTTTACTATGTCTGGTAGCCTAATCTACATGCCTCTGTCGCCAGAGGCATGTAGTCGAGACGTACCCTTAGTTAATCCCATGTATTCTCTTCCTACACAAGCTTGCTCCCTACTATATTTTATCTTTCCTCTGGGGAATTCTTCATATAGCCCTGAAAGTTCCTCACTTAAGTTTTTAATATAACACACACTCATGATGCCACCACCATCACCATTTTTCTGGCTTTGGAAGAGTGGGATTCCCTTGGCAGCCCTGAATCCTGCACCTTAAAAATCAATCCAAGAGCCATTTGTGTGACAGAGGCCTTTCCTAGCAGCTGTATCAGTCAGGGAATTGATGGCCCAAGACAAGGTATTGAATCCCAGTCTCCCATGCAACCAATGAAGAGCATAATTACTAAGTGTTGGGGCAATCTTTGTATCTTCACATTTTTCTGAGTGCTTTTAATTAGCATACAGTGCTAACACTTTGCTTTGCCTGATGTTGCTTACCAACTAACACACATTGCTGGAGTGCTCCTAAGACCTTAGCATGCTTGCTTATGTTTTACCCTGACATCTCATGTATTGTATAATAGCAGCTATTCTGAAATTCCTTCTACTAATACACAACAGCCAATCTGGAGGCTGCAGAAGTGGGTGCTTGTGCATGTTTCCTCATTTCTGACATCCACCTCTGACAAACCTCCAGCGAATATTCATTCCAAAATGGGAGATCTTTAACAGATTAAAAACAGGTTGGCCCCTCAGAGGTTGTGTCTTCCTCTGGTTCTGCTGGGATAAGCTTGGTTCTTTTATGGACTCCTCCTCCATCCCCAACATTTAGAGGAAAGATAATGGAGTCTAAATAGTTGGTGAACCTAGTCTAAACAATCATTAAAGACTCTACAACTTGGGTTATCAAGTGTATTTTATTGCAGCAGTTTATCTTTAAGTTGCATAGCACGCATGTAAACTTTACACCACAAAGGCTAATGTATCTAACCTGACGTGGCAGGCATCCTTAGTGTTTGTAATTTTAGTGTTTAAAGATTCATTCCATTTATTAAACTTTTCCTCCCCTCCCCCAACAGATCTTTGATTGAGTATAAACATGGCAATGTGTTTCCTGCCTGCATCCACCTCTGTAGCACAGCATCAAAAATGCCTGACATGACCAGGGGAAACAACTTCACCGTGGACTTGTCTACAGTGGAAAGTTATCCTGTTAGAACTCTTGTGAACGTACAGCAAGAGTGAACATTCAGTTTACACAAGGACTGACATGTTTAATATCATGCCAGCTGGTTCACCTTAAAGTTAACCCCAACACTGACTCTTAAGTACAGTGGTGCTTATCTACACAGAGAATACATGTTTTAACAATGCAATTTTTCATTAGCAAGCTCAGAGACAGGTGTGTGCCTGAACTAGAGTACTCTATTCAGTCTCTGCTCAAGTGGGACATCTAAACAGGGGGTTGAACTAGACTGACTACAGTAGGTAGGAGATAGTTCTTTTCGACCCTTAGCTGGGATTCTAAACTGAAAATCAGTATCTTCCAGGGAACGTTGTTCCCCCTCAGGCTGGGGAAGAGCACCGTTTTAAACAATGACTAGGGAGAAAGTGGAGAGTATCCAATGTTAGGTGGTGTAAAAGGCTTATACAATAGGTCTTACTGTTGGAAGAGAAATTAGAGATTGGAATAGAGAAAGCCTCGAGACCACGTAAACGGAGGGAGGAGAGCAGAAATGTGATAACTTTAGTCACAGCCTTCTTGCTGTAACGTTGAGACTGTCTTGACTCCTGCGTGCTTACAGTTAACCAAGCCTAAGTTAAATCTTAGCATTTTCAAATAATTGGACAATGGAATAAACACTCAGTGACTCACCGCCAAGTAAGATTATGGAGAGGATGATTACTAATAAGTGCACTTTTGAAGCATCCATCCTCATTATATATGAATGAAGGGGCGCTGAAGATGCTCTTCTACAATGATGTATGGGGTGGAGTGCATGACTTAAGCAGGGCCTTCTCTTCTGCCTGGAGCCATGTGAAAGTCTGCTGTTCAGAGTGGTTAGCGTTTGTCCTACAAAGGGATCTGCTGCATGAGACTGGGACGATGTGAAGCTAGTGGAATATTTTAGTGAATGTCCATTTTTCCATTGTCTGTATTTGAAAATGAATATTTCCCCTTAACCTCTAACCAGCTCTGTTTAATCTCAGTCCATTGAGAAAAGATGTAGACCTGATTGTTTTGTTAGTTCATTCAAATAATTCTCTCTAAATCACACCCTCTTCACCCACTTCTTTATAGGAAAAATTCCTAGTAAGCTTTCCTGACCCAAAAGGTTGAATTTTTGAGCAATGGAGTTGTCATGGCAGCAGCTTGTCTTTTCCTGGGCTAATTAAACCAATAAGTAGCCCAGGCACCAACATAAACATGAGTTCTGCCCTCCAGGAAGTCATGCTCCTTTCTGTACAGGTTAGACCTCCCTTGGGCCAACATTGTTGGGACTAGATTGGTCCCAAATGAGAGAATTTGCTGGATCAGGGAGGTCTACTGCCACCAGCCCTCAAGTCCATCACTGGCTGCCCTAGCAGGCAACCCTGCCTCACCCTTTCCACAATGTGGCTGGACTGCCTGCCCAGCTACTGCTAGCTCCCTGGGCAGCACAGACTCCAGCTCCTGCCACGGGGCTCTAGTCCCATTCAACTGGGAGCAGCTGCAGGGCTTGAACCACAGGGCTCCAAACCCAGCCGTACATAGCTCCAGCCCTGGCCCCATGCAGCCTGGGGAAGCCGTGGGGCTCTGGCCCCACATTCCTGGGGGTTGCCACAGGGACTCTGACCCTACACTGCCGCAGGGCTCCTGCCTCAGCCCCACACTCCCAGGGGCTATTGAAGGCTGCTACAGGGCTCCGGCCACATCCCGTGCTGCCCCCAGCCAGGCTACTGACCTTGATAGCCCGGAGCCTAAAGGTAGAATCTCTGATCCAGGAGCATCCATGGTCCTGTTGGACCAGGGATGTTGCTGGACCAGAGAGTGCCGGATTCTGGAGGTACAATCTGTATGTGGCTTGAATCACCTGCCAATCTTGCAGGTTTTCTTCTAAAGGCACCTCAGGCACAAGTCATACAGGTCACGGTTTGGCATGGATTTCTTGCAAACAGTGCAGGATTTAAACCCCGGGGCTTTCAGCATGCCCCAGCATTTGGGGAAGAGCAACAGATGTGGGCGGGCCTGCCCACTCCAACTACTGCTTTACAGCTGAAAGAACAAAGAGTGGAAGATAAGCAAATGAAGAATTAGCTAGGGCCTACAGGCTTGCTGACACAAGACAGAAGGACAAATTCCAGCGCCACTTTGGACAGTAAGAAGGAATTGAAGGGTGGGGAGGCTCAGGTCAGCAGTGGTTTACAAGAGCAGCTTGGCACCATTCCAGGGGGCTCCACAGCCAACCCAAAGGGAGCTGTTGGGAAAAAGTTTCAGATGTTCGTGCACGCAGCGTCTGCGCACACCTGATTGGAAGAGATGTGAACAAGCACTCAAGGAAGAGCTGACAGCCCAGACAATTCTATGTATTCCTGACTGGTGACTTTCCTCTTTGCCCAGGTACCTCTGCTGGTCCTAGATTTATTAGTGTCTCAAATTGAAGGGATTTGGCACCCTCTGACCACGTTCCTCCTCTGGCCAACCCACCCAATTCCCTAACCCTGCAGTTTTTCTTCTCCAAAAGCTTGCCCCTCTTCCTGCTCAACCATGGGCATCATTTCACTCTTAGCTGTGGCTCTGGTTGGTGCTTGGTGCTTCAGTGGAGGTATTGTACAGCCAGTGCAAAGACTTGGGGATCTAGAGATCCTGTGGAGGCCCAGGTCGGATCAAGGACCTCTTTCAGAAAGAATCTAGGTGGGCAAGTGTTGGAAGCAGTTTAGCAAGGCACTAGGGATAGACTGATTCTTTGGGGAGCCATTGGTGGTCATCTGCTGTCCTTGAGGCTATCCCAGCCTAAGAGACAGAACCAGGAAGAAGGATCTGGTAGAGAAATCTGAATCACCTCTTAGCCTGCCTTCCTAATGCGGTAGCCAGTGCCATCCTTGGGGCAGCCTTTGTTGGCTGTCCAGGACTCAAGCCCCCAACCCTGTGCTCCCCAGGCAAATGCCATATCCCCATGTCCACTCAAGGACTCCTACCACCTCCCTCCCTTTGGCTGTGCCAGGAAAATGGGTTTGCCTAGAATGGGCTTGCCTCTCATAAAACCAAACAGAAAAGACAGACTCACCAGGCAAATGAAAGGGGCTGTCTGAGGGCACTCCTATCTGAAACTTCCTCAGTTCTGTACCTTTCTAGGCACCCTTTGGTGTGAGGGATGTAAATCTCCTTTCCTCTCTCCCCAAATTCATATGGGAGCATTGCTGAGAAAGGGTTTCCAAAGTGAGGGTGGGGAAAGTTGGTCATCGTGGTTTCCTCTGGGTAGGAGGTGGGAGCAGAGCAAATATCTGGCACATTCAATTAACCGGCAACCCCCATTCTCCATGAGTGCCCAAGAACAAAGCCTTCACTATACTGACAGAATTGGAAAGGGTGGGAATAAGGGTGCTGTAGAGCAGGACTCACCACTGGGCACACTCCCTGGTGGCTGGTTGTGGTATAGCACTTGCGGCTTCCTGCCAAAGAACCCTGTAATAAGCAGAACTAAGTCTGTTTAATAACCTCCCTGCTGCTCCCTCAAATGTCTTCCTACCTCAGCCAGTACGCTACCCCTTCCCCCAGAGCACCTTCCTAGGCTCATCAAAGACCTAAATTTCCTTCCAAAGTGCCAGAGGTCTCAGGTTTCACCCTTCCTGTAGTGCCTGGCTTGCAGGATTCCCCCTGGAATTTTCCAAATCCCCAAAGAAAAGTTCAGACCAACAACTTTTGTCATTTGTGGCTTTGAATTGGAGTTTTTTCCACAAGACTTCAGCAGCACATCAGGGCTGACTCCCTGGAGCTTTGTCCCTAGTTTGAGACCCATCACAAGAACTATCCCCTGCTTTTCCTTATTCTCCTTTCTGACACTGGTCAGCCCATTTTCTGACAGCAGTGTCTCCTCCAGCTGAGTCTTCTCTAGCCTTTTGAGGAAACATGACTCATTTCCAGGTGAAGGTGAACCTACTAATTCAACTACTTGACACCTCTCTAGTGCCAGCAGCTGCACTAATTGAGCTTTCAGACTCCTGCTAACCCTCTCAGTACCAGTGTGTGCCTTACACACTCTCAAGGGCCCTGACTCAAGGACCTGCTGTTTGAGCCAGATAATAGCAACCCTTTCTGTGCCTCTGTTCATCACTATGTTACCAAGGCTGAGCTCCCTCTTAACTGAAGGGATTTACCCCTGCTGCTGCTTCCTGTTGTCCCCCGCTCGTAGATTGACTTACTTCTGGGGGGGGGGGGGGTGTGAGACTTTCCCAGCCATAGCCAGTGCCAGCTCTCTCGGACAAATGCAGCACTGTTGGACACCAAGTACACCTACCTGGGTTGTTGTATGATGGCTATCATTTCACTGCCCATCTCCGCAGAAGTGATTTTGGGCCCTGTCACAGGACGGTCACTCACCACCACGGCACCTCCTGCTAGTAGCACTGGGAAATAGCTCATATCTGCTCACCAAACACCTCCTTCTGGCTGGTGTCTCCCTGGGTCTGTTCTGGACTCACATCGCTCCCAGACTGCGGCGTCCTCTTCAGGACACTGCCCTCCGGGAAGGGGGGGGGGGCGGGGGCGGCTGTTTATCAGTCTTTATACTCTGGGGTCCTTTCCTGTCAGGAAACCCCCAGTTTCCCTATATCCACCTTGCCTTAGTGACCCACTGCTAGTCTTCATCTACCACTGCCACAAGGGCAAACCACAGTCTGAAATGGCCACTGATTGGCAAGGGGATGGACCTGCTGCCTTTGCCTATCCTGGCCACCTCTCTGCAGCCCTAGCACTCTGAGGCCTTACTTCAGGCCCTCAGCCTGGGATTGAGGCCAAGCCAGAGCTTCTCCAGCACTGCTCTGTCCTAGAAAGTCCCCAGCTTCCCTAGCAGCTAGGTCCCTCCTGTTCCCCAGAAAGAGTCATTCCCCTTGCCTTCCAGAGCCCTTATTTATACAGCCCACAGCTGGGTCCTAATGGGCACTATCAGGGCTGGGTTTTACTCTTAAAGGGCCAGCGTGGAGCAGACACCCCATCACAGGCCCAATAGGAACAAAAGCCCTCCTTAGACTTACTATTTTCAGTACAATATTGGCCAGCATCTTTATTCCTCCTGGAATCCTGGGCTAGACATGGAGGATAGATTTGAGAATCAGCCCTTTTCTCCAAGTTAATACATAAGGCAACACTTCCATCGCAATCCTCACACACTCCCTTGGTTAGACGTGAGGGAGGGGACCTAGCCTCACAGTTGTACTTAGCATAGCAATTCATGCCTAAGTCATGGCACAAATTCCACAAATCCAGGCTTTGTTTGGGGTCTCATTTGTAGGAAGTCAGCAAGAGTGCCAAATGCCATTTTTAGACGAGGAAAGGCACAATTTGCACCAACTCAGTTTGCCCCACAGGTCAAGCAGGGATAAGTTAGATGAGTGCTATCTGCAGCAGTCCCTGGGTCTGCAGGGCTTTGAGCTGTTGCTGCCATACTTGTAGTTCGGGTCGGACTTCTGTATTGGAACTAGTTGAAAGTATAGTCATGGCCCTAGACTTGGGTCAGATTCTGATTTGATGTAAGTGAGTGCACCTATTAAATCACCAGAAGAGGGGGGCACAAGCTCTCCTACATCTAAAATGGGTGCAGGTAAACTGGACCTCTTGGGATTTCAACCCATTTACATCAGGTCTGGATTTGGCCTGGCTCCCAATAGATCCGCAACTCAAAGGCAACTTCTGAAAATGCGCATAAAGTTGTTTTTGGAGCTATAAATGGTCATTAGAGACATTGAAAATAATGGTCAGCTGAAGACTTATTTCTTGGTTCATTCTGGATTAGTCTAATTGTCCATTCTTATTAGAAATCGAAATGGTTAGACTCTTTCAGGTTATTTGGTGAGCTGCATACAAGACCTATAAAACAAACTATCATATTGTTGCTAAAAAAGAACAAACCTCATTGGATAGGGCTTTTGCTGCTTTATCCATCATCTTAAAGTAAGGTTGAATGCTGCTGTTATGCTGCCACCTAGTGAGAAGGGTTGGAGATCGAATGTAATTAAAGCACACACTCAATTTTATTGAGTTAGGCTGGTTTCTATTGATCTCTTGAAGTTACGCTGCAGCTGAATTTGGCCCTCCACTTCTGTTCTGCACACTGTTAGATAACTGAGATGTTCAACTCTGTAATGTATGTTGAGAGAGCCTTTTGCTGACAAAGAGTAGCAAAAAGCAATAGTTACAGGTCCAGGAAGACAGGAGCTGTTGGCCGAGCATTGAAATAAATTTGATTTTGTAATTTGATGTTCTGTCTTTGGCATTCATTTCTGCTGTATGCCCTCTGTTTACAGTGAATACTGTAATATTAGTTTTCATTTTAAATATATGACACTGTAAATTCACCCTTTATTTACAGATAACTCTCTTCACTGTTCTTAGGAGGAAAAAGAAGTGCATTCGGTACTTACAAGGAGAAGGACGCTGTTCCAGCCCAATTTCTTCCGATGGAAGTGCTATAGACTCCCCTCCCTCTCCTCTGGATTCACTCCAAAGTATATCTTCTGCTTTTACTTCAGACAAGCTTGCTACATCTGCTGATTTCACACACAAAGAACAAAGCAATCCTTTTCCCACCTCTATTCATGCTAAAAGTGCTCCATGCTCCTCTGGACTGACCACTCGGTGCTCATCCATGCCACATGTATCCGTAGCATCCAGCAACTCCTCAGAGTACAGTGTGCCATCAACAGGAACATAATGCCACACTGTACAAGTCAACACTTACCAATGCATTGGACACTTTGCTTTTACCAAGTGGTTTTGCTGCCCATTGAAATAGACTGGAGGCCCATCCAAACTACCCACCCTGCTGTAAAACTATATTCAAAGTCATGGGGCAGCTGTGTCCTGATCCCCAAAATGATTCGAAGATGCTGGAATTGTCAACTTTTTTATCTGGAGCAAAGATAGAAAACCGGTGTCTCCCTCCATAGAAATGCTGAAAGGAGAACTCACCAAAACTAAAAATGCCACTCAGTAAATGAATCTTTCATCCCCATCCTGAGCTTCCTTTTATTGCATCACCTGTGCAAGTAGCTGAAAGTGAAAGATAACTCCCTGGCTTGTTGCAGTAGATGGTAGATGCTATAAATCTTAAGCATTGGTTTCTGTTTCTTGCATCCCAAACAGCTTTGAATTGTAGTTAGTCACAGCTCTCTTGTAGCTATTTCACTATGGAATTAGGAAAGCTGGTACAGGATCATTTTTTTTAAAAAGCCCATCTGTCTGAGAGCTAAATCTCAGGCAGCTAGATTTCACACTGCTGGCTTAGAAGAAAAATGAAATATAGGCAAAGGTAGTGAATATTATTAAACTTCAAGGACAGGAAAATACTGTTTACAAGTAACAGGTCTTTCCAGACCTGTCAAGTTTCCTTGGTGTACAGAATGTCAGACAAAAGATGAGAGTGCTCACAAGACAGAAAAGGAAGTTTGGACTGGCTGCTTGAAGGTCTATCTAGTCAATGTTTCATTGTTATAGAGCCAAAATAATATAGTAACATCAAATCAGGTGCGGAGTCCTCCTTGCTGCTCAGGTTGCTCACTGTAAACACTGGAGTGTCTGACTCCTTCACGAAAGGACCTTGCAAAGGCTCAAAATTAGACCTCCTGTGCTATTAAGCCAGTACTTTTACAAGTCTTTGCACAATCTGTGCAAAGAGTCTGTGAGCTTAATCAGCCCACTTGTTAAGTAGAGGCTGTATGTAAGGGCAAAGCATGGCCTGCTGCATGGAGCTGATGTAACTTGCAAGCCCCAGTGCACTCCCTCCCTTACTCACACACCTGGGCTATGTCTACACTTGCGGCTTCCTGCGCGAGAAATATGCAACTGAAGCTAAGCGTGGAATAGTGCCAAGTGTCATTTGCATACCTAATGAGCCACCATTTTGCAGAAGAGGCTCTTGCACCAGAAGGAGCTGTCTACACTGCCCCTTCTTACGCAAGAAAAACCCTCTTGCACAATGCCGTTATGCTGATTATTTTCAGGAATAATGGGGAATAAGCCCTCTTGCGCAAGAGCTCTTCTACAAGAAGGCAGTGTGGACAGGCAACAGGGGTTTCTTGTGCAAGAAAGCCCTATGGCTAAAATGGCCATCACAGCTTTCTTGCACAAGAGCATGTCCACACTGCCATGGGCGCTCTTGTGCAAAAGCGCATCTCTTGCACAAAAGCACATGGCAACGTGGATGCGTTCTTGCGCAAGAGTTTTTGCACAAGAACTCTTGCACAAAACAGTTCTTGCACAAGCATCCTGCAAATTATTTCCTCTCCACTCCCATTTTTATCTAATAGTGTCAAATGTTAATACAGTTTCTCCATCTTCAAACTTATCTACCAAGTTCTGATATTTTATTTATATTTTAAGACAGGTAAACAAAAACTTTAGGGGCCAGATTCTGATCTCAATTCCACTGATGTAAATCCAGAGTTACTCCACCAATCTATAGAGCCCTGCAAATCTGTGGATATCTGTGGCTCATTTTTGCAGATGTGGATGCGGATACAGATAAAAATTTTGTATCCGTACAGGGCTCTACCATTTAGCCTTACTCTAGCTTTACACTACTGTAACTAAGATCAGACGCCAGAAACTTGTGGGTGTTTTCCTGCTTTACAAAAACATTCTGGACTGAAAAGTAAATTACCATCAACCATTGGGGGGGCGCAGAGTCCTATTAAACTAACAAAGTATTATATAGGCTTGCAAGAAATGTAAAAGGACCTCTATAATGTACAAAATATTTTTGTATTTTTTTTCTTAAGGCAATTTTTTACATTAGAATAAACATACTTTTTAATAGGTTTCTATATCAGAGATTGAAGATTAGAAAGCTGCTTATACAATAAAGCACCATAGTTATTGGGTCTCCCCTACTCCATTTAGTTCCTTTTGCTTCAAGTTCCTTAGATTTTTTCTGAAAAAAAAATTGCAAGAAAATCTAAAGCTACTGCTTTATTAGTCTCACCTGTCTATGCAATGTAACCTGCACTAGCACTAATGGAAGTTACAAGCATAAATCCAAAAGAGCCTATTCAACCCTTAGACCACTGGCATTGTCTGACCTGACCCACATGTCTATGTAAAAGCATGTGCTGACAGTCACCACAGGGTTAGTTATGTAGCACTGGATCAATAGTTGAATGATTTCAAACTTGGAAGACAGCATAGACAAGTGGATAAAGTTGAAGCAGGTGATTATAGCTGCAGTTTTGCCAAGGACTCTGTGAGCCTAGAAAAGTGTCTTCACTCTGTGCCTCCATTTCCCCATTTATAAAATGAGAATGCTCATCTTTTTTTCCAAGTAGATTCTCAGCTGTAAGGTGCTGTAGATGTGACTAATACTATTAAAACCACACGCTCGTGTTCAGCTGTAGTGTGGGTTAGTGGTTGGGTATGTTAGTCAAAAAACTGGGTGTGACAAATGAAACTTGCACCTACCTGATAGGTTATGGTTGTGCAAAACAAATGTAACCTGCTCCCTCAGTAGACCTCACAGGAGGGTGCAAATGCATGGACAGATTGGGCTAGCCAAAGCCACAGGATGCTAGGGGGGAAATCCTGCAGTATGTCAACAGCACCTCTTGATCAAATGCCAAACACAATTCTGAAGTAAACAGGCACCACTACCATTGATTTCAGCATTCAGTAGGAGTTGCACCCACTTAGCATTAAACTAACTGGGATCCCAAATGTGCACAGTAGTGTCTGACATGGTCTAGGGCTGCACTGAATTGGGAAGGGCTATCTAATATCACATTCTACTCTTAGTTGCTGTTCATGGCCCACTACTGCAGGAGCTGCTCACTGGTACACTATAGCCATGTGCCCTTTCTGTGCTACCGCTTTTCCATCCAAAATGGACAAGTGATATTTGCATACCAACAGAACCAGGATGATTACATCCCTTTGCAATCTACACCTAGGTTCTGACTGATTGATGTCCACTATCACTAAATGTGACCATTAACCTCTAGCCTTGTTCTAACTTTATGCACCAAAAAAAAAGCCTTACTGGAGTTGTACAAGTTTAGCTATAGGACCCCATCCTCTGCTCTCAGATATCAGTATAAATTCAGTAAGTCCTCTGGCTATAGGGCTGTAACTCCAGTTTATACCAGTGTGCATAACACAGGAAAATTTGATTTTTTTTTTGAAACATGCAAAAAAAGAGACCTTTAAGCTGCCCGTTCAAAGGGAAAATGTTGAGTAAATGTTATCACCTTTTATAAACATGTGATTGATAGAAGTGTTGTAACAGAAGCCAAAACAGAGAACCTAATTTTATAAAATACCAAAAAGTCTTTAGAAGTATAGGAAGTTTTACTCTTTTTTAAAAAAAAAAGGAATATTTGCCCATGAATTTTTACTGCAGCAAGTTTTAATTTTCATGTAGCAATTTCAGTTTGTTGCCCATTTGATTTGTTTGAATGTAGAAGTCACAGAAATACCACTTCATTAAGTCAAGTAAAACCACTGTATGTATGTAGCACAGATAAGTGTTTCGCAACTGTACTTTCATTTGTCCAATAGCTGTCCATCATATACTGTAATTTTTTTTTACTTCACTGGGTTTGTATTTTTTGGCTTTTATGTTCAAAATATGTTTATAGCTTTATAAATAAAGAACTGTGCCAGCCTGGCCATACACAAAAGGGGCCACTGCAGGTTATAATCCTCTAAACTTCTCTCAAACTCCCTTACTATTTTAAAAGAAAATTCCTGTTTCTTCTCTACTCGTAGAAGGGCTTTTGCACTAACTGTAACCAACAGTCACTATATGAATGAGATGAATGCTAGCAGCTGAAACAGTCACTCTTTTCCATGAATGAGGGCCTCATTCAGTCACCCTTTCCTCTGGCTCCACCAATAAGGGCTGTATCTGTAATTAAACATGTCAAGTGGTGTGGGAAAGAACAAAACAAATGGTCACGGGCACAGGTTGCCTTTAAAGAATGAGAGGGGAGGGAGAGATGCAGCTTCATTTCTTTTTAACTATTTTGAAATGAACGTAGTGCTGGTAAAAGATGCCCTCTTAATGCACATCACTTGTAGAATACAGAGGACAGTAGCCCAGGCTAATATACAAATTAGACCATAAGAATGACCATACTAGGTTGGACTAAAGGTCCAACCAACACACCAACCTGTCTTCTGCCAGCAGCTAATGCCAGGTGCCCCAGAGTGAATGAACAGAACATGTTATCAAGTGATCCCACCTCTGTCACCCATTCCCAGCCTCTGACAAACAGAGGCTAGGCTCACTGTTCCTACACATCACGGCTAATAATCATTGATAGATCTATCCTCCATGAATGTATCCCATTCTTTTTTGACCCTGCTAAAATCCTGATCTTCACAACATCCTCTATCCTGTAGTTCCACAAGCTGACAGTTGCATGAAGAAATTATTTCCTTTTGTTTGTTTTAAACCTGCCTATTAAAATATTTCAACCTAGAATGTGGGGGGGTTCCTCAAACTCAATTTATCTTGGGGTCAATGCTCTCACATCCTCCTACTGGGCCAGTAGGCACTCCCCTCTGGTAGGGGTTGGGGGGCAGGGGAAGGTCTTCATGCATTCTCTCCTCCCCCCCCCCCCCCCCCCGCCCACACACATCTCCCAGTAAATACAGAGCCCTATCTCAACTTGTGCTCCCAGTGGAAAGAAAGGGATCTTTTCTCCAGCTCATCCAAAGAACTCACTAAGATACATCGCAAGTGTCAGTTAAGCAGTAGATTATGGCCCCAACTAAATCATACTGAGTTGCTCCTCAATCTGGCATAATGAGCTATTTTAATGGGGCACTCCCATACACCTGTAGTTTTCAGGGTGAGTGGAAGCAGCACTATTAAGCATGCTTCATACTTTAGTCTCTAACTTGGACTGTTCTACAAACAGCAGTTCTCACATTTCTTCTCCCTTTGTACACACCCCAGAGCCATAAGGACAAATTTTTGCCTCGTCTAATCTTCTCCCCAGCAGGGTAGTCCTTAGCACAGCAGTGTCTAGTGACTGTCATCTCCCCCCCCCACCAAAAAAAAATCAAGGGCAGCTTGAAATCTCTTTAAGCAGCAAGTGGTATTTTAAGAGGGTATGATCTGCCTTAGAGAAAACACCACTTTTCTCAAAGTTTGGCATTGGTAGTAGTCAGCAGGGGTGATCCACATCTACTTATAACTTGGGAGATTCTTTGGTAATAGCAACAAAAGCAGTCTTGAATGCGTGGAACAGCTTGGGTAATACCATTATTTGGATTAGAAATAATGATGCACTTGTCTCAGCAGGTACTGACGTTATCACAGCCTTGGAGCACTATGCTATGATTTTTTTTTTAAACCACACACAATTGAGACTAGTTTGACCATGAGAACAGCACAACTCTAAGGGTATGTCTACTTTGTGCACTTTTGCACAGGAAGATATGCAAATGAGGCATGGCGATGAATATCACCATGCCTCATTTGCATACCAAATGAGCCGCCATTTTGCACAAGAGGCTTTTGCGGAAGAAGCAGCAGTCTACACTGCTCCTTGCTCAAGAGCTGTTCTGCCTGAAAATAAACAGTAGAAAGGCTCTTGGGCAAGAGGGGGTTTTGTGCAAGGAGCAGTGTAGACCACTGCTTCTTGCGCAAAAGCCCCTTGCACAGAAGTGGCAGCTCATTAGCTATGCAAATGAGGAGCACCAATATTCATTACTGTGCCTTATTTGCATATCTAAGTGGCATTTGAGACCATTTGTTATGCTGAAGTGATAAGAATCCTGCATCTGTAAGCAAACCTAAATTAGCATTAAAATTGAGACAGGACAATGAAGGAAAATTTTGAATGTTCAAACCATCCAGTAAGATCAGCAATTCTCAAATCAGAGATCTTTACTCAGGTGCATTACACAGAGTTAGGACAAATATATATTATTAATCTATCCTTCCCCACTCACTTTCCCATTCTACCATATGACATTACACTTCTGCCTCCTCCCCATCCTAAATCCTGCCACATTCCTCACCTTATGCACAGCTGAGTTGCATGTAGGTTTGCCTCTTGTCAAAAGGCTGTGTTAGAAGATAAGGGGAAGGAACATTTAATGAGAGGCAAGATGAACTGCCCTTCTTGTGTAAGACCAAGGTTTCCCTTCCACCCACCAAAAAAAAATATTTTTGAAGTACGGTATAATCCCATCACTAAGGGGTGGCCGACTGAAAACAAATTCATCTGGAGATGTGTGTTAAGGAAGGAGTTAAACATAAGAGGACCCATCACCTCAATATTCATCTTCATAATCCAGACTAACCATAGTGATCTCATTTTCTTTCCTAAGAATTGTACTGTTTCCTACAGAAGCTTTTTAGTGTTAACATTTGTAAGACTACTTGCACAGAAGTAGCCCCATGTGTCACCAAGAGCATTTACTTTTGATAGCATTACGATGTTCCAACAAGGCAGGACCCATTCTCCAGTAGTCCCTCTGGAGATGCTTTGGCTTGCTAGAGCAAGGTCGGCAACCTTTTCACACCAAAGAGCCAGACTACAGGCAGCCCCCTAACTTGTGACACAATCAGTTCCTAGGGAAACCACATTTATGATAGGTGCCGTGGTAAATGCGGCCTAAGGACATAAGTCGGGGGGGTTCCAAAAAACCCCAGACCCTCATTGATGCTGTCCCCAACTGAAACCTCTCACTCCCTTGGTGCTTCAACCCTATGGTTGGGGGGAATGGGGGAGGGAGGACTGAGGTTCAAGGCCTCAGGTGAGATTTACTCTTCTGCAGTTTCAGAGTTGGTGGATTTTGTGTCCCTTCCCAGGCTCTGGGGTGGGGCAAAAATGAGGGGTTAAGTGTGCAACACAGGGCTGCTAGTGAAGGGAGTGCAGGATCTCCCAAGCATTTGGGCAGGATGCAAGGCCTAGCCAGGGGCAAGAGCAAGGGGGAGGCAAACTGTCAGATCAAGGGACAGTGTGAGAGGCTGTGGTGAGTATGTGAGGGGATGGGGGTGCAAGATCTGGGCATGAGAGGTTGGAGGCAGAGGAAGAGAGAGCACTTTGTTTTCATGCTGCAGCCCAGGCACCATGTAACATGGCTTCCCACTGCTCCTATTCAGCAGTAGGGAGGCTCCAGGAAGTGTGTGCAGGGAAAGTTAAAGGGCAGCACCCAGAGCCATTCTTGGTTTTGCTTGTTTCCCCACACTCCAGGGAAAGGAAAAGGGCAGCACATGGAGCCAAAAATGACTGAGCTTATTCCCCATGTGCTGGATCCAGCAGGGAGGCTCAGGGCTTTCTCCCCCCCCCCCCCCCACGACAGGACACCCCCATGCTGGTGTTCCAATCTTGCAGGGAGCTGTAGCATGAGCACTGGCGCCCTGCTGCAGGGGAGGGGAAGGGAAGGGGAAAGCTGGAGCTCTACAAGAGCCCTATCTGGCTGCCTAAAGCGTCTTATTTAGCTCATAAGCCACAGGTTGCAAAGCCCTGTGCTAGAGGAAGCCAGTTAAGGTGGGGAGAGGGAGAAAGGGTCTTTTGGTCCTAGAGCAGTGGCTCTTCAACTTCTCACATTGTTGACCAACTCCCCATTATGTGTGTCTCAGTTCCATGGACTGTAGCTGGAAGGACTCTTAACTGCAAACTGTCAGATGTCAAAATTTTCTCAGATGTCGATTTTGTTTAGGCAGCAGCCCCTACAGAAGCTTACCAGCAATTTCAAGTTTTAGTTCTTTTGCAAGACATGCTATTCACTGAGTGTACTGGAGATGGTCAAGTTGCTTTTGTTAAATTAGGTTTTTCTAAAAAAAAAGTTCATTAATCTGTTAACACCACTCAGTGCAACACCATAATCTTTAAAATGAAGAGAAGCGTATTTATTAGGGTTAATTCTAGTCTAAGGTTTATACAGAAAATGGAATGCAGTAAGCTAAGATCACACCTCAAATGTTTACTACACAAACCACCCTCTACTCCCTATAAGGGAATTGTAAATGTCAGATAACCAGTTATTGTTTAACTAGTTGCAAGTGGCTTTGTCCAAGAGAAGTCACACTAGATACAGCATTAGATTTGTGTTGTGTATGAAATGAAGAGTCTTCAAGCTGCGATTTCATGTACAGTACATCACTGAAATATTTCTTGCAGATACATGAAACCATGTTTTAAAAAGCTACATCACAAGCAGATTTAGGATTGCCTAAAGCCAGCTATTAAAGGATGTGGTGGATCAATAAGTTTAACTTTGGTAAACTCAGTAATGATTTGGGTCAAATTGGGATTTAATTTTTCCTACTTAAGTCCAAGGATCAGCACTCCTGTGCCTACCACAGTGCGCATCTTGCATTGCACCAGCAAGAGGCAGGCCTTAACATACATGATTGAAGAGTTCCAGGTTAACTGTCATTAGCTTGCCCAGTTTTCACCAAACCCACATTTGTGCCAGTGATAATCTTGTAAGGGGAAAACTGTTACAGGTTTGGAAAGTAGCAATACAAAATCTCATGAGTGGCTTCTAAAGTATTTGCCTGTGATCAATGAACTGTGTCAAGCACTAACTCACTCCAAGGGTCATTATTCTTCATGCTTAGAGGCAACTCAGCAATTCTCCACTCAGACTGGTTTCTTAAGAAACCCTTTAGTTCTTTGACTAAAAATATACTTTGTTAATTCTATTTCAGAAAATTTTTTGCAAGAGATTTAATTTATACTGATAGAGTTTTAAATGCTTATCTAAATTCTGACATCTCAAACTAACACTAACTGGACATGGACAGTTAGAGTAATGAGAAGGTTAGCCTGAAGTGCTACTTTCCATACAGAATCCACGCTTACTTCAGTTTTATTCATTGCAGATTAAAGTAAAAAGACATCTGATTACACTGGTAAAAACTCAACCATAAGATTTAAATCTGTACTCAAAAAACACTACACATGCAAAGGGAACAATATCCTGCTAATACAACTTCATTTGCTGCTGCATTTGTCTAATATTAACAATTATAAACAGAGCAGTGCAACTAGTATTTGGAACGATCCTTACAGTGTTAAGAGTGTCAGGCACAAAACTTCACTTCTCTTCACACCACTGGTTCTCCTTGCGTACCTGCATTGAGATAAAACTCTAATTAGATGTAGTGCTATACACATGCTATGAACATTTAAAAACTAGTTACATAGAAACATCCCCAGTGGCATCTTGGATTACATTCCTTTCCTGTAAAAACAGACACACCTTGAAAGAAATGCTGGATTTTCACTTAGATCAGGGACAGGTAAAATATGGTCCATGGGCCAAATCTAACCCACCAAGCATTTGGATAGAACCCATGACCCACCAGGACCCTCTGGCAGGCTCCCTGACTCTGCAACCTCAGGCCGCTCAAAGCAGCCCAGCTGCTAGGATCATATACCTCTGTGCACTGTGTACCCCGTGGGGGGAGGGGGAAGGGAAGGATCAACTTTGCTCATTGCCCCCACCCCCAACAGTCCTTGCAGCGCCCATTGGCTGGTTAGAGGGACATGGCCCCAACAGTCAGACTACTTTGCTAAAGCAGGGTCCCACTGGAGACCAGCTAGAAGTCACCTTGATATGCACCTCCCACCTTAGCCTGCATTTGGTGGCACCACAACCAAACTCTGCCTCCAGTCATAATCCCCTCCCAGACTGTGCCCCCTCCTACAACACTCCCCCAAGCAAGAATCCTCTCTTGCAGCCATACCTCCCTCCCCACCCTGCATCAGGTTATAACCCCCCCCTTTCAACCAAACTCCCTCTCAGAGCCTCCCATTCTGCACCCAATCTGTCCCAGACTACACACCCCTCCCCAAAGAAAGGTACAGTCCTTGACCACATATCAAATGCTGGAAAATAATGTTAGATGTGGGCCATTCCATCTCTCTACTTAACACGGTTGAAACTAGTTTTTGTAAAATATTTACCAGTGCAGATTGAGAAGTTACTGAAGATAACACATGTATCTTTCAACCACTTCCTAATATAACCCACAGGTTCTACTCATGAATAGCTAATTACTTGCTCATCTTTCTATACATGATTCAGGAAGAGCTGAAATGCTATAATTTGTTCAATGATGTTTGAAACTTTTAGAATACAAGCAGTCCCCGGGTTATGTACAAGATAGGGACTGTAGGTTTGTTCTTAAGCTGAATTTGTATGTAAGTCGGAACTGGCTTCCAGATTCAGCCGCTGCTGAAACTGACCAGCGGCTGACTACAGGAAGCCCGAGGCAGAGTTGCTCTGCCCTGGGCTGCCTGGAATCAGCTGCTGATCAGTTTCAACAGCAGCTGAATCTGGACGCCTAGGACAGAGCAGCTGGGGCACTGCCGGGTAGGTCCCCGCAGGGGTGGCGCTGCGGGGACCAACCGGGCAGCACCGCAGCTGCTCTGCCCCAGGTGTCCCCAAGTCAGCCGCTGCTGAAACTGATCAGCGGCTGATTCCAGGAAGCCCGGGGCAGAGCAAACTCTGCCTCGGGCTTCCTGTAGTCAGCCGCTGATCAGTTTAAGCAGCGGCTGACTTGGGGACACCTGGGGAAGAGCAGCTGGGGTGCTGCCCGGTTGGTCCTGTAGCGCCAAGGAGCAGCGCTGCAGGACCAACCCAGCAGCCCCAGCTGCTCTACCCCAGGTGAGAAAAGCCTGGTCTGCTGGGGGGCGCAGTAGCTGCGCCCCCCCAGCAGACCAGGGAAACCCGGACGGCGGGACCGCGGAGATGCGCCACGGTCCCGCCCCCATCCTCCCCAGCTTTGCTCCTTGTCTCCCTGGTCTGCTGGGGGGGGTCTCCAGGAAGACGAGGAGCAAAGCCGCGGAGGGGCTCGGGCAGCCGGGCAGCCCAGGCGCGCCTCCCGAGCCGCTCCGCGGCTTTGCTCCGCGTCTTCCTGGTCTGCAGACCGGGGAGACGCGAAGCAGCTTTTCTCGTCCCGGAGTACACGGGCGGCGGGACCATGAGCTCCCGCAGTCCGTGTCCTCCGGGGCGAGAAAAGCCCCGTTCATAACTGCGGATCCGACATAAGTCAGATCCGCGTAAGTCGGGGACTGCCTGTACTCTGCTTAAACTGGTTAATCATTTAAGATACACCATAATGCACAATTTGTTTTAATGTTTACTCTTTGAAAAGCCTTTGAGGGAAATTCTGCGCAACTTTAATCTTTGTAGCTGGATGCCTCAATGCACTTACAGCTTTGTTGCCCTCTCCAAAGCCTCAGCAATAAAAGGCTATTTATGGCAGCCCTACAGAAAGAGAAATATTGTCCTATTATTGATTTACTTAGGGTTTGTCCACTGTATGGAGACTACAGCACCATAGCTGTGCCACTGCCACAATGCAGACTCACTACAGTGATCGGAAGGGTTGGTTCCTATCACCCTACCAACTCCATAATCATGAAGGAAACATTCTTTCCCTGACCTAGCTGCAGCTAATATCATGGATTAGGTCATCACAGCTACTTTACATCAGGAGGGTTAGGGAAGGGAATTATTTTTTTACCCCCTCACTCCTAAGTGATATTGGTCATTCTACATTAAGCACAAATACCATCTTAGCCAAAAATGTTTAATAAGTCTGACATGGTGGTATTAATTCATTGTGAAATAGTGAACACAGAACATTAACCTGTAAGTCTATGTTTACACAGGGATAAGAGGAGACCACCACCACAGCTGGCCCAAGTCAGCTAACACAGGCTTACAGGGACTCTGGTAGTGGGGCTACCTCCTCCTCCAGGGCCGACGCCCCCTCCCCCAGCACACAACAGAGCTGTGGGAGGGGAGCAGCCTACGCACTTCCGGAACCCCCAACAGGGACACGGGCTTCAGACAGGACTTCCATCCACCCCGCGGGAAGCTGGCACTACACTAGAGGTAGGTAGTGGGGCTTCTTGGGGGTGGGGGGAAAAATGGGGGGGGTGGAGTTGCCCGAACACCTCGCGATCAACTGGTCGAGGCCTCGCGATCGGCCAGTCAATCGCGATCGACGGGTTGGTGACCATGGCCCTAAGTGGTAAATTAGCTGAGGCACCAATTGTTGTTTTACACTTTATAACATTTAGACTGAAAATCTCTTGGAACACTGCATGCTGAAACACATTAGCTATAACACTAATGTGGCTGCTTCAGCATATTAAACAATCCAGATCCAGACTATGAAGTACCTGTGCTTCTTCCTCTTCGGTGAAGTCATTCTTGATATTGAAGGTCTTGCGAATTTCTTCTGGAGTTTTCCCCTTAATCATATTTGCAACAGTCTTGCATGTGACATCGAGCAAACCTTTAATGTCTAAGTAATTTGCAGCCTGCAAAAAAAGATTAGCCAGATTTAGAGTCAATGCCCTGCCTCTATGGATGTACAACTTAAACCAAATATAGGCTACCTTCACTTTATGATAGAGTAATGTGTTTAGGTAGCTCATTAAGAGCAAGCATTTGAATACATCAGTTAGCACAGTCCTAATGGAAAAGTTTAGAATAATTCTAAGCAAACTGAAAATTTGAGACATTCCTGTTAGAAAAAGCTTACAGAAGCCCATGAACAATAAAGTTGCGTGCAGCCAGTTGGCTATCCAAGAAATACAACACACTGCCTGCATACAAGTGAGCACCAACTTACATGCCATTAGGGTAAGGGAACTGGGCCTTAAAACATCAAGAATGAGCTGAAGATAGAAAAGGATTCACCCTTCTGAACTGCAGCTAGCACACAACCCTATTTCAAATGAAGGAAGGTATCACATCTACAATAAATGTGTCAAGTAGGTGGAAGGCCCGATTAGCTTTGCACTACAGTTCAGTAAACATCAAATTTGTACTTTGGTCCTCAAGTGTAGATTGAGCAGCGTAAGTATTAGGTAAGTATGTGAAGGGTCTCCACAACACGCATTATCTTGAATCATTTTACTATAAAGTGAGGAAGTCAAACAAATAGCACCTTTTTGATCTACACCACCAAGATAAAGTTCAGCAGTCTAGACAATGTGGCTGTGTGCTAAAGAGAGCATCTAACAGAACATGGACTCCCTACCAGGATTAGTTCAAAGAGTGTTCCTTGGTCTACTTTCAGGAATTCTTGATCCCACACAGGGATGTCATCTGTTCGTTTTTCCTTGTTTTCATCGTCTTCAGGGGGCGGTGGATCATCCTTATGGTGGGTGCACCACTGAATCACCTAATATTAAGACATGACAAATCAATATAAAATTTCTTAAATTTTCTCATCAGTTGTTTAGACTTCAGATTATAGGAACAGTTTCTCCCGGAACTTGGGTACAGTGTGCTGTGTCAGTTCTATTTTTGCCACCTATTGCCAGACAGACAGCAGTGTCAGGAATTACGTGGTAAAGCATAACTTTGTGCAGCATATCAGGGAGAAAAAACAGTTACAAATATGATTAAGTTTTTTGTATTTAGTCTGAATTTTGACTAGTGTAGCATTACTAAGCAATATATAAATAGAGGGTTGCGTAACTCAGTCTCCTGTTGCACTCTGGCTAGAAATAAATAATATATATATATATATATATATATATATATATATATATATATATATATATATATATATATATATAAAAACAAACACACTGCGGTAGCCTCACTGGTTGGGTAAAGTTTATTACAGAACTATCAATTCATTTCAAAAACATTTAAATTGAGTCAAACTTTTCCAACACAATGCAGACAGGGCCCTTGAAGAGATGGGGCATGCAAATTTGTTCCTTCTTCCATTTGACCTAGTAACAATAGATTCCAGACCATTAAATACACTGGCTTTTAATAGCTGAACATAAGCCTCCAGATCTTTCATTTCAATTTGATGTACTCAAGTGAGTCCTCAGATAATGTCACAAGAAGTCTACAATTGTAGAACCCCAGGACAAGAATAATGAGGGCATAGATGGTGAGTTTGGTGCACAGCACTTAGCAGCCAGGCATGCTATACATTACCACTGCTACTGGCCCTCTAAGCACTAATATGAAAAGATGTGTTTTATCTCTATGATTTACAGGAAAGCCTCGGGAAATTAGAACTGCAGTTCAACAAATCCTACTTTTGATCACTATACAGTTACATTTTTAGAACATGTTAACTAGCACACAAGAAAGTTTGTGTTTAAATGGAGTATTTCCAGTTCTCATTAGACAATGGCTCAGTCTATACATTTTTGTAGTTCAAAGCTACCAATAACTGCACCTGGGTTGCATCTTACCTTTTTTAATATAGCTGCATTAACATTTGGAAGAGGGACTGGGTCATCATCTCCTTCATCATCCATTCCCAGATCTAAGAATGGAAAGAAGATAGATGTTTTAACTTGCCATTCATGTCATTTTTTCTGAAATTCAGTGGATTGATAAACCCAAGTACAATATACAGTTCTGATGCTGAATGTTGCAAATCCACTCAATTTGTATTCAAATTAAGGTTCTCCTACTGCTAAAGAAAGAAGTTAAGCATTCTTAGACACGGCCTCAATCTTACAGCTGCGTTACTTTGACATGCTATGTAACAAAATGCTCATCATATCCAAGTAACTATTAAATCTATATATGCGCCAATGCATTTATATTTGCTTATTCACAAGACTGTATTAAATTGCCATTAAATTGTTCTGTTCCTCCCTATTTCACCATAATCCTACTATTACTAGTGTTGGATAATTAGGAGGAGGTCTCTTTAGCCACCACCAGTATTCAGATCCCATTTTTGTTGTAAGTGTTCCAAAAAGAAATACCATTTGTATCTACTATTAAGTATAATCTAAAAGAGTTACTGGATGAACTACAAGCCATATTTAGTTCTTTCTGCAGGAGCAGTTAATACTATAGCCATAGAGATGCTGGGGATTTGGTTCCTCCCCCAGGTAGGAATCCTCTCCTGCTCTCATACCCTATCCTGGACCTTGCATCCCCTGCTGCACCCAATTCCCTGCCCTGGGTCACACCCCAAACCATCTGCACCCTTCCCCAGGTCAGAATTTTATCCTGCGCCTATACCCCCTTTTGGAACCCACAACCTAATTCCTGCCCCATATCACAACCCCTTCATTCATCCAAACTCAGATCCCACAACCTCTCCATCCTGATTCCCTACCCTAAGCTCCCTTCTGCACCCAACCTCTGTCCCAGATCCCACATATCCTCTGCATTTGATTTCTATGGATGGGCACACTAAGGAATTGCATTCTGTGCCATCTGCTGAGAGAGCTTTTATAACTTCCATCTCATGCTTTCCAAATTTTGTGTACTGATCATGACATGCAGCATCATACTAAGGGGACTTTGGTGGTGTTACAAGGTAGGAATGAAGGACATAGAGTAAAAAGATACAACTGTAAATGTCTAGAGTATTTTAACTTTGTGTCTCATGGCTAAAAACTATTTCTCCTTTAGCATATCCAATCTGTTCAGCTAGACCTGGGTCATTTTCAGAAGAGAAGACACTAATAGTTGTGATTTTTGGGGTAAGAACACAGTCCCTATTGAGAAGGATTAGGCAGAGTTTGCTGTACATCCAGACCATCTGGTGGCCCCCCACAGATGTTTTTATTTACAAATTGCATCACTGGGAGATCAGAGCTAAGCATTATCCTCAATAATTTAAATCCTTTCACAAACATGTGACATTGTCTTTGCTTTAATTCTCATGCTTGGAGATTTTTTTGAAGTCTCATACAATGCTACAACCTACAAAGGAGACACCTATCCACTGTATTTGGTACTGAGTCCTGACAAAGCCACCTGACCTGTCCATTTTTGCAGTATTTGCTTATGGTTTAACACATTAAAAGTGAACTAAGTTGCATGCAAATGAAAATAGATGGTTTGCATTTTTATAAAGCTCCTTTCCAGGAAAGCATTGAACTACACAAGACTAAAATATTACACAAGACTAAAATATTCAGGGAATACAAAAACCCTTTAAAATGGTTAAGGGTCAGTATAACATCAATACATTTGTAACTTTTGATTCTGTTCTTTCCACTCTTTATGGGAATGCCAATTTTCCTTACATTCCTACTGGCTGCAGACAATATCTGGATGGCACGTCCAAGTGACTGCCTCAGCCAGCTGCTCAAAAGGTATTACTGTTCTCTCCCCAACTACCTCATAAAAAGGGAAGTCAGGTGTCAGGCCTCAAGAACGAAAGCAGGAAAGCAATCTATGAAACAAGCTGCCAAAATAAAAGCCAACATTAACGTGAAAAATTCAACTGAAACAAAAATGGTTTGCATAATCTAAGGTTTAGTATGTACATTAGAGAAAGCAGCATCTTAAGTTTTAAATATGTATCCTATCTCCCCACTAACACTGAGGGCACAGAGAAGTCAGAGCGGGGCCCCGTCTCTCATTTATGCTACACCCCCACAGTAATACTGTCTGATCCTCAATGTTCAAGTAGCAGCCTGTGTTCATAAACCCAGGCATTTGAACCAGAAGTAGAGACCTCATGCCCAAGAATAAATGTAAAATCAAAATTAATTCACTCAATACTGTAATCACTGCTCAAGTAAATGATTCCCCAAGCTGTACTTATTTTAGTAAGAGGCTTTTTCAAGGCATATCCACAAATTAGTTGTGCAGAAGTCCAAATTAGCAACTTAAAAGGAATTCTAAACAGTCAGCATGAGGCTGAAGAACGTAAGTTTGCCAAGACTATCCCTGACCAAAACAGCTCAACTATGAAAACAGTTGCCTATAAAGAGTTTATATTTCTTACTTTTGACTGTATTTAATATGACTCTCACATTGACAAATATGTGGAAATAGCTGCATTTAGAAACAAATATTTTCTGACATTAGGAAAAAGATAAGATGGCATGAAAACAAACTGAAACTGGCACTACAGGTTGGTCCTCACTGGTCCAGCGCCCTCATGACCTGACTAGTCCCGAATGAGGGGATTTCCCTTCCCAGAGAAGGTCCCTCCCCTCATGGCCATGCTGCCGCTGGGGTAGGGCTCCATCCTGCCCCTGCTGCGGCCTCGGCCCCCGGGCTCTTCCCCACTGCCTGGCTCTACAGCCGGAACTCTTCTACCGGCCATCGCTGGGGCCAGAGCTCCCGCCATGTCTGTCTGTCCACACACACCCACCCACCCACACCCCCCTCTCAGCTGAGTTGCCAGTGCCCCTTACAGCACTCCTTCCCCACCACCAGACCTCCTCCTTCCTGGGCTCTGTGGTCCATAAACATCCATGGTCCATACCGGACCACAGATGTTGCCAGACTAGGGCATCCCAGGTAAGGGAGGTACAACCTGTGCTACTTCAGAGAAAGTGCCTATGAAGTGACCCGGCAGAACAGGGGGAGGACGGACAGACTCTGGCACCTCTGCAGCTTTTCTTTGCTTTGCTTTTCTAAAGAAAAATGGCTTTGACTGAGAAACAAAGGAATCGGAGGGGAATATGAATTCTATGTGTACATAGTGGTGCAAAACTCCCCCAAGAGCAATAGAGAAGGTTTAAGAGAAAAGTTCATACCACAGACAAGTGCTTTTTCCAGAGGCTATGCTGATGCTACTAGTTCTACAATAAATAGTCAAACAAAAGAAAGGCATCTCCCAATTAATGTGAAAACTAGTCCACAGACGTTTTGCTAATAGACTTGAACTGACAGTCTGTCCTTGGTTCTAAACTGCAAGCCATGGGAGGTTAATGTAAATGAGACCTTGAGACGTTCTGGGTTGTTTCAGTTTTTAAGAAGTAACAACTGTTAACAGTTAAATATTCAGACAATAGGGCCAGTCTAATATATCTATCCTTATCAATGTTTTGTGTTTGTTTTTTTTACTTTCATCTCTTAGTTTTTCCCATCTTTAAATTAGGGATGTTACATTTAGATTAACTGGCTAATCCAATAGTCGATGGAACTCCCAGCTGGCCCTGGGCTGCACATGGCATTTCAAAGTGTCAAAACCCAGCTCCACACAACACTGCCACTTTGAAGAATACCCTCCTCTCTCCCCACCGCCCCCTTGCTTCCTCTCCTCTCCTCCACCCCCACCCCCCCATCAGAGGCAGCAACTAGTCGCCTAGTGTGTTGACTATCCGATAAGCATTTGCTTATTGGATAGTCAACTAGTCGTTCACATCCCTAGTTTAAGTTATATGTGTTGTATCTTAGCAGACATAACTCAAAGCCAGTAAATTCAACCCATAATAGAAGTGTTTTGTTCAGATCAGCTATTCAGCATGATCACATGCCTAGGATCAGTTTGCGTTACTTACCTACCACTACAAAACCAGTATCTGTAATGGAGGCCTAAATATCCAAATAGGTTGCACATTAAAAAAAGTTTCTAAGTTTTTGTGGGTTGTTATTCTGTAGTTGTAAGACTGAGATGAGTTTTGATTTGTGGTTGTTCTAATCCCTTCTCTTCCTGCTAGATATGTACCTAGGACAGGGCTACAAAGAAACACCAAATTCGAGTTTTGATAAAGCACCTCAGCTTTTAAAATGTCTCATCTGAACAATGGGACACTAGTTTGTGATAAGCTTTTCTCTCAAACCTGTTCTCTTACCTTCCAACATAGTCTTGATAGTTACGGATTGCTTTGCAATTTCAACATCAACTTCAAAAATTTCTCCATCAGAACTCTGCAGTTTAATTGACGGCATCTATAACATGAAAAAAGTCAGTCATTTTCATACAATAGTTTGCAGAAAGTTAGTGTAATACAATGTTATAAAAAGCCATCTTTACCATTCATATTGCCTCTTCAAGACAAATGACATCAAGCTGGGACACACAACAGTATATATGAAAGAGCAAATATTGTTCCCACAGACATATCTTTACAAAGTGTCTGCTTGGATAAGAGTCTTAATTTACTACTTCTAGAATAAAGCAGCAAGAGTATGAGTGGAAAATGTGAAGTCTGATCTAACAGCATTTTCAAAATTCTGGTTTCCTGGACAAGTCTCTCTCAAATAAAACAAGTTTGATGTATTATTCATATTGAAGTAGGGATGTAAAGGACCAGTCAACTATGCGATAAGCAAATGCTTATCAAATAGTCAACTAGTCACTCTCCCCGCCCCTTGCTGTCTTTCAGAGGCAACGGGGGAGGGGGGGGGGGAGGAAGAGATAATTAAAGGCAGCAGCACCACACAGAACCCCAGGGTCAGCTGCTCTGTGCAGCACTGCAACTGAATGCTGTGGGGAACCCGGCATCAGGCTCCTCGCAGCATTTCAAAGCAGCACTCCTGCTGCTTTGAAATGCCAAGGTGGAGCCCAGGATCAGCTGGGGACTCCCCTGCTTACCCTGGGCTCTGCAGCACTGCCACTTTGAAAAGTACAGGAGTCCCCAGCAGAGGCTCTTGTGTATTTCAAAGCAGAAGTGCCCACCAGGAGCCCAGAGCCAGCCGGACTTCCCACTGGCCCTGGGCTCCATGCGGCAGTCCAACTTTGAAATGCCAAGAGCTCCCACCAGGGCTCTTGTACATTTCAAAAGCAGAACAGGGAGGTGCTTATTGACTAGCCAAGGGAAATTCCATTAACTACTCGAGTAGCAAATGAATCGCTACTTAACATCCCTATACTGGAGAACTTTCCAAACAGACTGATCATGTTTTTTGCACCTGCTACCACATTTAGTAGTGCTAGAAGAAAAAAATGGATTTTTAGAGCATAATCAGCAAGTGCTTTAACAAGTTCAGAAACAATAAGACAAATTCTTGCAGCACATGTGAGAATTTATTTGAAATGTTTTGTTAAGAGTCTGATTATCAAGACTCACAAAACCTATCTTCCTAATACCTTCCTACACCTCTAATACTGTGCAAGTTATGAGTGAGGTTATAATGCTATGCAGATGATTAGATTATATTTTAAGGTAGCGAGGCAGCTTTATCATCTATATTTACATATGCATACACACACACATCCATACAAGGCCTTCAAGAGTGCTTTTGAAATAAAGCCACTTCAAATTTTAGAAAATAGCTTGAATTTATTACAATATGTAAACTGTGTTCATAAATTTCCCACCTTGCCTCTCTACTGAAGTGTTAAAGAATTAGTCTAGATTAACTGGCTCTATATTTACTAACTGTAAAAGTGATTTAGTTTAACAGGAAAGGTCTTGGAAAAAAGTTACATCTGGAGAAAAACCTGTGTAAAGTCATTAGTTTTCATGTGTGATGTCTCAAGGCCTTTTTTGGTCATTTATTACTTATTTATTTTACTTTGCGGAAGGATATTATAGTTTAGAATAGGGATGTTAATCGCAGATCATCAACTAATCGAGAAGTCGGTGAAATGTCCATCAACTTCTAAATTAGTCAATAAAGGGGAGCCACAGTGGGGGTAGCCCACTAGGGCGGCATGAGCTGGGACTAAGCAGTCCCATCTTGCACCATCTCCAGGAGCTAACCCCACAGTAGCTTTGTAGTAAGAGCCGCCGGAATTTTTTTTTTTTTAAACATTTAAAAAGCAGAGTCACAGCTAGTTCTGCTGCACCTCTGCCTCCCCTCCCCCCCCCCCCACCCCCCCCACACACACAGATATGGTGCTGATACAAAGGCACCTAGGGAGGTGGGAGAAAAGAGTGACTAGTCAAGTAGTGACTTGAGTACCCGAAGTCAGCTAGTCACTTACATCCCTAGTTTAGAGTTCCTTTAGTGGAGAAAAGGAGAGCTAATCCATGGACCATTAGATACAGCCAGACAATCCAGTTCAGAACCAGTTGGAAAAAAAGCTTCTGGGGAAAAAAGATACAAGAAGAGCCCTTCTCACTGATTTATCCAATTGATGCTAGCTTAACATTTGTGCATAACACTTCCTTGAGGGACTTAATACTTCACAAACCCAAGATCTACTGCAATTAAAGCAGCTGACTGGCTGCATCCCTTTCAGCTATATTGTTTTATCTGTTTCATAATGCAGACTCTAGCATGTCAATACTGCTGATCCGGACTACTGCAACAAACCCAGGCCAATGGAGCTCAGCCAGTGCAGGTTATTAAGCAGAATGCAAGCTGAATACAGAACCTCATCTGAGAGGATGAGTGCAATCTCATCAGTTCATGTTTGGCAGAGTTACAATCAATCCTACGTGAAAATTTAAGTGGTAGGGATTTTTTTGGATGGGCTCAGACAAACAAGCACTGCATTTCTCACTTAAGTAGGATATGAAATTTGTTGCTGCAACGTTACAACTATGGTTTCTCTTTTTAGAGTGCTGAATATTGATTAAAGTTACATTACTCAGTAGCATTAAGCAGACCAGTCTTATAATGAGAAGTTAAAACTGCTTCAATACAAATAAGGCTCTTACTTGCTAGATAAAAATTACTTCATCTAAAAACAGTCACCTCTGCAATCCCTTTTACTGAACCCAAAAAAAAAGCAATGATGAGATAGGAAAAGCCTACATTCAACTATTCAGGTTTTCTGCATTTTATTAAAGCGATGAGGAGTCCTGTGGCACCTTATAGACTAACTGAAGTGTAGGAGCATAAGCTTTCGTGGGCCAAGACCCACTTCGTCAGATGCATGTAGTGGCCACTACATGCATCTGACGAAGTGGGTCTTGGCCCACGAAAGCTTATGCTCCTACACTTCAGTTAGTCTATAAGGTGCCACAGGACTCCTCATCGCTTTTGCAGATTCAGACTAACACGGCTACCCCTCTGATACTTGACACCATGCAATGCATTTTATTAGTTTCCTTGAAATTATGTTACCGGTTGCACATTGTTTAGCCTCAATATGGCATATTTCTACTAAGTGTTATAATTTGGATTTACATCACAGCACTGCTTGTTGCATAAGCAGACTGAATCAGCAGTAATTTAAATATCCGATTTTCAATCTAACTATACTGAAATATTCACTGTAGGGACAATTTTTACTATCTAAGTATTTTAACTACTATTCATCTGATGAAAGACCATGAAAGCTCATGAGCTTACATAAGGCCGTGGCATCCAAACAGTTCTGAAGCAGTAGGCACTATAGTGGCTATTTGCTATAGCAAACAAGCCACACTCAACCAACCAAATAGCCACAAGCCACACTCAACCAACCAAATAGCCACATATAGCTAGCAACAAGCATGTTGGACAGCCAGGTCTAAGGTGCCATAGGACTACTTGTTTTTAAAGTTACAGACTAACACAGCTACCGCTAAGAATTTTAACTGTATTGTGTCATACAGAAGTTACTGTTTATTGCAATCTGGAAATGCAAGACTTTCTTTAGATTTTAGCTTCATATTTGAGATTTACACTTTTTCCCTACATGAGAATGTTTTCTGGAAAGGAACATTATCAGGTTTATGCTTGTTAAGGTGACAGTATCAAGTTTTCTTGTCTATTCAGTCTACATGCACAACTACAATGACACTGAGTAGTTATTTGTATGATCTATTTAGCTACACAACTTTAAGCATCACAAGACATTATCACACAATCAACTGTTTAAAATTAATCCTGGCATCTTGACATGATACTTATTTGGATCTAGTCAGCCAAAATTTAGTCATTTTAAGGTGCAACAAATGAAATAAAAATTAATGGTCTAGATACACAGGTTGTAGAAGCTTAAAATCATGATGCTGCATGATAGGATAGATGCATAGATTCTAGCTTATTCACTTTATGCACAGCTATTTGCATTAAGGTCAGTTTCACATTAATTTCAGTCCATCTTTCAAATACATGATTGTATCAATTTCAAAAACAGGACTTTATTGTCAGAAGTCTTACTTTAAAAAAAAAAGCACATATTATGGAGAGGAGACTTAAACAATAATGGAGATCAGTGTACTTCGTTAGTAAAAAAAGATAGATGTACTTGCAGTGTAGAACTTAGAAAAAAAAAAAAACAAGTTCGCCTCAGATAACCGGTGCCAACACAGTGACTAAGCAGAATGGTGCAGAGCCCAAATGTGACAGTGCTGAATCTGGTAAAGAGTCATTATACTATTATTATTATTTATTAAGGGATGTACTTCAATTACAGCACTGCGCTCACATTTTTATTGGCCCTCGCTGCTCAGCTCAACCACTTATGGTATCTTTAGCCAACTCTGTGCCCTGCAAAGCGGAGAGAGCCGGGGCTCTTCTGCATTTCTCAGAACCCCTGGGATCGCCATTAAGAAGAACGAGGAGGCCCTGTGGCACCCTGAACCCTAACACGTTTATTTGGACACCAGCTTCCGTGGGCTGGAGCCCACTTTGGCAGCTGCGTTAGTCTCCATTGTGAAACGTCGCGTGTCAGCCCCTTGTTTGGAGGGGGTCAGGCGCAGGGTCTGACAGGCCGCCACCCACCTTAAAGAAGTGCCCGGTGGGGCCCAGGGCAACGCACAACGCAGCCGAGAGCAGAGCGGGGCTTGTCCGCCTGCGAGGGTCTCAGAGGGGTCCTTCCACCGGGGCAGCACCCCCTCGAGGCACTGCACCCAGCCCAGGCCGGCCCTGCGTCCGGGGAAACCCGCGGGCCGCCGCCCCGCAAGCGGTACGGAGACCCCGCCCGTAAGGCGCTCCCCCACCCGCCCGCCTTGAGGTAAGGGGAGGATCCCCAGGCCGCAGCGCCTAGCAACCACCTGCTGTCACCTCCCCGCTTCCCTCCGCGCGGGGCCGGGCCTAGCTTCCCCAGGGCGGACGCTGCGGCCTTCACCGCCACTGGCCCCCCAGCCCCGCTCCCGGGACCGCCAGCCCCGCCGCGCCCCCGCTCGGGGAAGAGCCCTCAGCCCTGGCCCTCACCGCGGCACAGCGCCCGGCTCTGCGTCCCTCGGCGCGGACCGACCCCCCAGCGACAGCAGCTAGGGCCCGACTGCGGCGACGCCTTTTATACCGCGGGGCGGGGCGGGACTGCGGGAGGTGGAAGGCGAAGGACCCCGCCGCTGCCTCACAGACACAACCCGGAGGCGTCCGCGCAGATCGCCTGAACGGGCACGAGGAAATGGCACAGGGAGCCCGCCCGCAGGACACAACCGCCCTGCCCACCGCCACTTCGATGCAGGGAGGCGAGGGGTGAAGGGATGCCCAGCATGTAAACAGCCGGGCGGGGGAGATTAAGCAAGAGCCACGGCGTCTCTCAGGCAGAGGGTGTCTAACCAGAAAAGCCGCCTCACATGGCAACGGCAACAGGCTCATAATGGGTGGAGGGGGCTTATCCCAGCACGTGTGCGCTGCTAGCCCCCCCCAGTGATGTTGGCAGCTTTCAGGGCTAGGCCCCATGCCCAGCCTGCAGCTTTTCAACAGTCCTTTCCTCATCTACCAGGAGAGGGCGTGGCACAGACTCCCCTGGGGCAAAGCTCCCAGCTCTAGCACTAGCTCCTTCTACAGCCATAGCCAACTCTCTTTCCACATTAGCAAAATGGGAGTGATGAGCTGGCTTTGGTGGGATTCGTTTGTACCTGGGAAAACAAAAAGGAGTGCTGTGGCAACTGAACCCTGACAAGTTTATTTGGGCATAAGCTTCCATAAGCAGGACCCTACTTTGTCAAATGAGTTCCAGCCCAACAAAAGCTTGTGCCCAAATAAATGTGTTAGTCTTTAAGGTGCTATAGCACTGTTTTTTGTTATTAGTTTTTGCTACAACAGACTAACACAGTTGCCCTTCCAAAACTCCTGCCTGTCAGGCAGGGACGAAGTCTTCCTCTGAGTTTGTGCCTTGATCCTCATCTCTACATGCAAGCACTAGGGATGTAAGCGACTAGTCAACTATCAGATAACTAGCATGTCCACTCTTCGATAAGCTTTTGTTTGACTAGTCAGTCCCATCCCGTCCCCGTTTCCCCCCTCCCCCGCCCCGTTGCCTCTATCACAAAGAGAGAGCAAGGGGGGTAAGAAGGTGGAGTGCAGGGGAAGCCAGTTCGCTGCAGCTCTGTGGGAGGGGGCAGAGATGCAGCAGCAGCAGCCAATTTTGAAATGTACAAGAGTCACCATTGGGACTCTTGTATATTTCAAAGCAGAAGCACTGCATGGAGCCTGGGGGAGTCCAGGCTTCACACAGCATTTAAATATTTGAAATGTACAAGAATGTCTGCTGGGGCTCTTGTACATTTTAAAGGTGGAATGCAGTAGTCCTTAACTAATCGAATAGTCAATGGAAATCCCATTGACTATTTGATTAATTAATTAATTAATTGAAATTTAACATCCCTACCAAGCATTACAGCTAATCCTGATATATTCTGAAAATTATGTTTGCTGAAGGAGCATCGTAAAAAATCTCAGGCCAGCTTGGACTTGATTGGTGTTATTGTGGTACAACACTTCAGCCCCAGTACCTTTCAGAGGAACAGAACCTCCTGCTTCAAAAAGACCCCTACCAGTTGTGCTAAAGGGAAATCTTATCAGCTCTGTGAACTTCATTTTCAGAGATTTAGTCCTAAATTTCCCTACCTTCCCCACAAGTTGTCCCCCCCCCCTTTTTAGTTACAGGAGAAATAATAAAATTGGTGTTATAGCAAAGTTACTTGCAGCATAAAAGAACAAAACATGCAACTTTTTAATATTCCTGCATGAATAATTTTTGTGTCATTCATTTTGATTCTGAAACACACATTTATGTATCTTAAACTGGGAGGCTGCGTTGCTTTTGCGGAAAAACTTGCCAGCTGTCTACACTGGCCACTTTGAATTTGCACAAGAACACTGACAATCTAATGTAAGATTGTCAGTGTTCTTCAGCAAATACAATGACTCTCCCATTCAGGAAAAAGCCCTCTTGTGCAAATGCTTTTAACCGGCTGATAACCGTTTTGCGCAAAAAAGCCCCGATGGCGAAAATGGCGATCGGGGCTTTCTTGCACAAAACCGCATCTAGATTGGCACGGAAACTTTTCCGCAAAAAGTGCTTTTGCGCAAAAGCGACCATGCCGATCTAGACGCTCTTTTCCACAAATGCTTTTAACGGAAAAACTTTTTCCTAGACGTAGCCGGAGAGATGTGATTTTCATTAACTGTTAGCGGTATAGAGCCCATCATATAACACAGTTGAGAGGTTCTAATTCCATTCTGCAAAGGACAGGGTTACTCAAAAGATTTTGATTGTATAACTACACATTTTCCTATATGCCTCAGAAGGCTGAGTCAACTCTGCAAATATTCACATCTCTGCTTTCAAGGTACTGTACTTACCTATATGCACTAGGCGCATAACACAATGAAACTCGCAGTTGTCAATTTCTCCAAGCAAGCTAGGGATACCATTATTACTTGATGAAGGGCACTTGAGAGAAATAAGGCTATTAAAAACTTAATGTTGAGGGCTGAGGATATATTTGCTAAGCAGCAATTTAATCTAAAAGCTGTACTGACAGCTAAAATCCTCTTACATGAATGTGTTAATGCTGTTCATCATTACATTAAATCCTACCTCCAGAAGGGAAATGTCATGTGTCTACTGCAGCACTTGATTTCTCAAGAAAGTTGGCTCAGTGCCATCTTTTACAAACAAATGGCCAAGAGCCATTAGGCATCGTTCACAACATTAGTACTAGAATAAAACAAAACACTATTCAGAATAATCCTGCTTCACTTTAAGGGCTTTGTTGTATGGTACCTGTCTTCCTCTCAAACCCCCAGTGTGAGGTAAAATTTCAAAACAAGGGATACAAGAGAAACTTAAAATAATGAATTCATTCCCTATTACTTCAGTTTCCTGAGTCACCATTTCAGATGTAAACCCAATAAAACCTTACGTCACGCAACCATCCAACAGATTAGCAAAACTTTGGTCCTTAACTAAACAAAATTGTAATTGAGATTTTGAGGATAATGTAAAGTTATTGTTTAAGACAACAGTTTGATTAATCAAACTGGAAATGTAAAACCCAAATAGCTGGATAGCAGCTGCACACAAGTTGATGGGGCACACACTTAAATTTGGGCTTAAACTGGAAATCATTAATAATTTAAAATCCAAACCTCCAATGAGCTCCATACAGCTGAGTGAAATGCTGCCTCTGAGTGTAGTCCCACTGATGTCAATGTTGGAGTCTGCCAGCATGGAGCTCATAGCAGTATTAGGCCCAGAACCTCAAAGTACTTAGGCGTGGCTCTACTCAGCATTACACCACCTACCTCTGATGCAGTCTGCTGCCTAGTAGAAGCCTCATCCCCAAGCTAGGCGCCTCTGCTCCATATACAATGCAGGAGACAAGTTATTAGGGTTTCCAACATTCCTAACCAGACAGCATTCATGGCAATAGCATCCAATCTTTCCAGTTGGGAAAGCTGGCAACTTGTTCGGTGCCTAAGAAAGGGCTCCTCAAAAGCCAGCAAGCTGCCAGTGCACCTGACTGGTGAGTAAGAGATGCAACTCCCTCTGCTTGGAAGCTTCAACTAGAAACCCTTTCCTAGAGTTAAGCATCTAAACCAGATCACCTGCTTCAGTAGCTCAGGGCCTAACAGCCAAAAACACAGTCTTTGTCTCCTTCTCTCGCATGCTTTGCCTCATATGCTCACTCTGATACATTCCTGGAAATGTCACCACATTTTAAGTGATTAAAGCTTAATCTTTAATTCCTGGAGACTCCAGGACATAGGCATGGGGACAGAGCCTCCTTGCACCTAGGGGCTGCAGGGAGCTGGCAGTTGCTTCCTGGAAGCCACAGTAAGCACCAAGGGAACACCATAGCTTCCACACTTCAACCCTGTGCCCCTGCCCAGAGTCTCCTTCTGCACCCAAACTCCCTCCCAGAGCCTGTATCTCTCACCCCACCCTAGGCACCAACTCTGTGGCTGCTATAGGCTGGAGCCCCCATAGGAAAGATTAGCAGGTCTGGGGAGAAAAGGTGGAGGAGACAGCACAATGAGGGGAGGGGAGATGAAGCCACTGGGGGCAGGGCCTCACAGAAGGAAAAGGGCAAGTGTGTTCCATTTTGTGCCATTAGAGAGGTAGCAATCTTAGTTAGCAACCCTATTTTCCCCATCGTACCAGCTTCTTTGCACATGTTATGCTGTCCCTAACCCAGGGTGTCCAGCCTGTTAGAGAAAAGAAACTGCCCCCCAGTAAAAAAGTTTGGCCAGGCCGCTCTTGAGTCCTTGAGAGAAACCGGCCGCACCCTTCCTGCATACCATTGCCTTTAGAAAAGGGGAAGGTGTGAAAAGGGGAAAATAGCCTGACTCTCCCACCCAGTCACCTTGGCTTGAGAACTGCGGGGCTTACCTGGTCGCATGAAACCTGCACACTTTCGGCCCAACCCCTGGGACACTGACCCCCCCCCACTTGGTGACCATTGGGCCGTATATGGTAATATGCAAGCGCAGGAAAGCGATGTGCAGATTTGGGGATAAATACCCACGGCACAGTTCGCTCTAGGAGGTCTTCGCAACACACGTACCACCGTACGTGTGCCTTTTCGCATACTTCAAAGCGCTGCCGGCCTGATCAACCGACCAGCCACCTCCCCCGACTCTTGGGCGTAACCAAGGCCTTCGCAACCGAACCGATATCTGTGAAATGTTCCGTGTGCTGTGTAAGTTGGTATGTATGATTTGATTTTTTCCTGTTGTATAAGCTTAGTGTTGTAGTTGTTTTTGGGTAGTCCATAAGAGTTTGTAGTTATCACTGTTATTTAATTACTGTAGCTGGATATTTTAAGATTAGAGACTATTCCCCTTGCCATTCCCATCCTTATATCTCTGACACGTTTTACTAAAAGCCATAGAATAAATATAATAAATACTGTACATTCATTATTAACACGGTCTATTAAAAATCTTAGAACAAATACTATAAATTCACCACTGTCATAAATAAATAATTTTTATTTGATCAAACTGTCCACCTGGTTCTGTCCTTCCCCCCTTGGGTATTCATCATCGGACCTGTGATTCTCGCGACACAGCCCTTCTTCTGTAGCTTGACAGGCATCAGGTCAGGATCATGCCCTACTGGCAAGACAGGCATTCCCACACTTCCCATGAGAATCCTGCTCCAGTCTCTCCAGGGCTACAGCTTGAGATAGGCCTTAAAAGCTATGGGGTGGCATCAACATGTAGGTGACTCTACAAATACCAACCACAAGAAACATAGGTGCCTAAAGGGTGAGGCAAGAGTTTTGAAAAGGCGAGTAGTGCCTAAATGTCAGACTTAGGAACCTAAGGAGACACAGATGCCATCTAAATAACTTTAAGGACCTGGGCTTGATTCATTAAGAGGGCCTGGGGGGGCAACAGTCTCCATGGGCCGCTGGGCAAAGTGCGGGGGGGTGGGGCAGCCCTTTGCTGTTGGGAGTGACAGGGCCTCAGGCAGGAGGAGGTTGAGGTAGTCAGTCCTCAATGCTGCCCCGATCGTGGCATATCTTCCCTCTCCTCCCTTCCCGCCTCCCTGCCAAAAAAAAGTCCTCAGAGCAGCTCTGAGCATGCGGCATAGCACTCCGGCGGCAATTTAAAAGGTCCAGGGCTCCAGCCGCCTCCACTGCAGTAGCCAGAGCCCCTGGCCCAGGGACAGCTGCCCTCTTCTCCCCCACCCTTTCCCCCATAGTGGGCCTGATAGTTTCTGTCCACTTTAACTGCAGTTTAGAGGCTTTTTTCCTTTTAATGTTATTGTCCCAGTACTATCACTTTTGTCTTCTTCCTCCCCAATCACCTTCACGGTGTTCAACTCTCTATTGATCTTGTTGCTATGTTGCTCCATAACTACTCCCTTCAAAGTAAGCTCCTTGGGAAGGGACTAGGTTTTATTTGCTGTTGGTATAGCATCCAGTACAAGGAATTCCTGACCCTGATTGGGTGATACTGTAATAATACATGGTTTATAATATGCCCATCTCTGTGCACTTGTGTATTATTAGAATTGTTGATCTGCTTTGCGTAGGCCCAAGTACAATGCAGTACACCAAAGCTGGGAAAATCCTGTCACACTCCAAGATGTAAAGGAAATCACTGGCTTTTAAGAGACTTGTTTGCCCAGAACTAATGGAACTAGTCCCATGTAGCAGGAAAGTGTTATCATGGAGAGAGGACAGACTCCTGGGGACTCAGACTATAGCATAAACAAATCAAACAAGATAGAGGGGAGAAAATATTAACAATAAAGATGCCTGATAACCCAGCTGCAGAAAAGATTCTGCATGTAATGAATTTTGTCCCTGTTACAAGTATGTTATTGTTGAACTACTCCCCAGTAAGCAAGTTGGGGTGGGAGGATTTAATCACAAAATACTGTAGGACAACTGAAATGTCTGTTCAAAAATTATACCAAGAGGATGAATCTTTTTGTATATTCACCAGTCTTCAAAAGAGAATTTGCACATAATTTTCTGAAGCTGGGAAAAGTATTTCCCTGGCCAGATTACTGAGGAATACACAATATAGGCCCAGACATAGAGTCACATCTTGAAGTCATGGGATTATCTCTTTTTTTTTCTTTTTTTTTAAATAAAAGGTGATAATCTAATGTAAGTTTGTTGTTCACCTGGGTACAAACAAAAGCATGAAACTGATGTGGGACTAATGCATTCATGTCTGCCAAAATCTGCAGAGAGCTTGAAACAACAGCTCTGAGAAATGAGGGTTGCCCCATAGATCTCACTGGGGTATTAACTCTCAGACCCTCTGCTCCAAGGCCCCACATCCCACCATCATAAGCAGAGAATTCTCTGGCTATGGCTATTCTACAGGGTGGGATGGAGGAAGGGGGAAAGCTGTGTGTTTAACATCTGTTAACCCTGACCAGCTAACACATATTAAAATACAAATATCTCTGTTTAAACTAGGGCTATAAAACATTCTAAAAACACTTTTTTTCTATAGTAAAGATTAGGCCTGTGAGTTGGACAAGAAGAATGCAATAGCAAAGACCCATCCACCCCATCTGCTGGGAGTAAGTAAGTATCAGAGGCTACCTCACATCTTGCCTCTAAAAGAGGAGAGGAGATCCCTGCTGTCATTTCTGGGGTGTGAGGACATATTACTGCCTGTACCTAGCTGAGAGAGGTGACAGAGCAACTCTTACTACTCACTGCTCCAATGGCGTGTGAACAGTGTTCTCATTGCCTAAGTCCAGACCTGGATTGTACACGCTAGTTTTTCTTTCTGAGAGGTGTAATTTTGCCTACATTGTGTTAAAAACAAAACGTCAACCTGCATCCATTTCCTCTTTTTTCATTGTAATTCATTTTATATTAAACAAACAAACCATGTTTCAGAGGATCCGACAACTGTAGCAGCTGGTCTATTTTTCATATTGCTGCATTACATCTCTGAAAGTACAGTAAACCTAATCCACTGACACAAAAAAATGAGGGCATCTGCCAGAAGAGAGACTGTAAGCTCTCCCTCTAAACAAGGAGGTTAGACTTATTGGGAGATATTTGTTCTTGATGCAACATACTGCAGTTCCTACATCCATGCTTAATTATGGTTCATGGCAGAGTTTGTATAAATTCAGCATATAGTCTCTCCCCCATACAAATCAAACCAGACAGCAGTTCATCTAATGATATTAAGAAAGGTTTGCACAGATATCAAAGGGAGAATACAGCCACTCCCCGACTTACGAACACACCGACTTATGACCATCCATACTTACGACCAACCTCCCATTAACCCCATTATAATATTTTCGAGTTGAGAACCATGTACGTCAAGTTTTTTGAACAGCGCGGGCAGCGTGTTTAAGGGTATTTCCGACTTACGACCAAATTGAGTTATGACCAGGTGTTCGGAACGTAACCCATTCGTAAGTCAGGAACTGCCTGTACAGGCTTTATGGGGGTAAAAAACAGTTACTTACCTTTCATAACTCTTGTTCTTCGAGATGTGTTGTTCATGTCCATTCCACATAGGTGTGCGTGTGCAAAGATTGTCAGAGAGTTTTCCTTTAGCGGTACCTGTTGGGCCAGAAGGGGAGCCCCCTGGAGTGGCTCCACTATAGTGGCATATATATACCCTTGCTGGCCCTCCACCCCCTCAGTTCCTTCTTATTGGAATCCTCTGATGCAGGGGAGGAGGGTGGGATTTAGAATGGACGTGAGCAACACATCACGAAGAACAGCTACGAAAGGGAAGTAACCGTTTTTTCTTCTTTTAGTGTTTGCTCATGTCCATTCCATGTAGAGGGATGTCTAGACTACATGCATCTGCTGACAGAGTCATGTAAATTAGACATACTGACATAGTCAATGAAGCAGGGATTTAAATATCCCCTGCTTCATTAGAATAAAAATGGCCACCGCATTGTGCCGGCTCAGCCGTTTGTCGGCACAAAACGGCAATCAAGACGGGGATCAGTCGACAAGGAAAGCCATTGTCGACTGATCCCTTATGTCTCGTGAAACAAGGTTTACAGGATCGGTCAACAACGGCTTTCCTTGTCGACCGATCCCACGGTTGGGCGGTGCTCCGGTGCCAGCTGGTTTGTCGGTGCCAAGGCAGTCGGTGCCGCATGAGTCGGTGCAGGTATGTTTGGTGCCATCAGCGCCGTGTGAGGGTCTGGTGCTGGTGTGGGTGCCAGTGCCAGACTCGGTGCTGGTCTGGTCTGTGTGACCATTGCTGGTGCTACCTGTACTGTCTGTGCCTGGCTTGGTGCCGACACACTGTGGACCTGTTTCTGTTTGTCTGGTTGGCAGGCTGTAGTTGTGTCCAAAGTGCCTGGCTTGTCTCCTGTGCTCATGCAAATTGCTGGCAGGGAGTGAGAGAGATTCTCCTTTTAGAATGAGTCACCTTCAGAGAAGGTCGATGCTTGGCTGTTGGGAGTGATTGTGAAGGGCCGGGGGAGTCCATTTGTGACTGGAGTGCTTTATCAAAGAGCACCTCGCTCGAGCACCTTATACACAAAGCGTGCCCGTCAGACATGGGCATCGGCTTGCGGCATGTGCCGCACTTCTTGAAGCCTGGTGATCCCAGGATGGCGTTGTGAAGAAAGTCTTTGTTTTTTGGGGTGGGGGTTTGTTTGTTTTTTAAGCGAACGCGCTGAACTGTGTATATAACAACTAACTAAGAAACTAGGTGATAACTGCTAACTATATACAATTTTTCTGTCTCTCGATTCCTGATAGGATTAACATGAGAGGGAGCTCTCTCCATCTGTGCCCGAAGACGGTTAAGAGGAACTGGCAGGAGCTGGACCGTACGACCATAAACGGTGCGAAAAAACGCGAGATGGCCGACGTGCATTTGCAGTCCAGCAGATGACTGCTAAAAGATCTCTGATCTGCGGCACTGGGATAAGCCCGACACCAATAGTGGAGCACCCACGGGAACACTACTCGAAGAAGAACGGCAGAAATATAGAATCACAGAATACTAGAACTGGAAGGGACCTTGAGAGATCATCAAATCCAGTCCCCTGCCCTCATGGCAGGACCAAGCACCATCTAGATCATCCCTGATAGATGTCTGTCTAATCTGCTCTTAAATATCTCCAGTGATAGAAAGTCCACAACTTCCTCAGCACTCAGTCATGATACGAGACCAGGCATGGTGGAAAGGGGATAAGTAGTTGGTAAAGGGCTGCTGACCTGTGGCTGGTATTCTGTCCCTGCTTGCACCTTTATAGGTTCAGCATGGGGCCCTGGGGTTTGTTTGAGGGACCCTCTCTCCCATCAGACAAGGAGCGGGATGGCCACCTGCCATTTCTGTTATTGTTATGGCCCCTGTGCCTGAAGAAGTCTGAACTTTTCCCCCGTTGGAATGGATGGGAGGGGGATCTAGGGAGGGAGCCACTCTACGGGGTTGGAGTGTGGATGCAAAGGGACTTGAGAGTTTCCCTAGTGTCTTTCAGTCTGTAGAGGCTGGTGTCAGTGTGCTCAGAAAACAGGCCTGCCCCCTCAAATGGCAGGTCCTGAATAGTGTTCTGGACCTCTGGTGGGATGCCAGACACTTGAAGCCAGGCACCCCTTCACACGGCAAGGCTGGTTGCCATAGTATGGGCCGCTGCGTCAGCAGCATCCAAGGCAGCCTTGGAGTGCTGCTTGGGACACGACCTTGCCCTCTTCCGACAGGACCTTGTACTCCTGCCTGGAGTCCTGGAGCAGTAGCTCCCAAAATTTGTCCATCACTGCCCAAGAGCTGACGGCACCTGTTGGTTGGCAATCCTGAGTAGGAGCTCCCCAGAAGCATAGGTCTTTCGACCCAAGAGGTCCAATCCCTTGGCCTCCCTATTCTTGAGGCTAGGCATGGATTGACCCTGGTGCTTGTACTGGTTGGCGGCCTGCACCACAATCGAACCTGGCTACGGTGAGAAAACAGGTGTTCATGCCCTGCCTGCAGGACAAAGTACCACCGCTTGGCCCTCTTATTCATGGGGGGTATGGAGGCAGGCTGTGACAGGTATGATCACAGAAGATCCCTTGGGGTGCCTCCCAGGATGCTGCCACTCGCCTTCCCGCTCCCTGAGGCTTCTCACTTCCCAGTCCTGCTGGGCCAGCTCTGCTAGTCTCCCCCAGCCAAGGCACCGAGCTGAGATAACCCTCCCCCCCCCAACCACCCGACGGACACTGAACCACTTCAGGGCCAAGGAGAATGCAGTTTAGGGCCCAACTTCCTGGAATACCACTCCCCCAAATGGGATCAAACCGCAAAGAATTAGGTAAGCCACCTTTAACAATGAAAGGGGGAATATACACACTGATTGCTCCCCTAGATAATAATTATTTACACAGAGTTTGATAGAAAATAAAAGTGATTTTATTAAGTAGAAGCAGTAGGATTTAAGTGATAACAAGTGAGAATAGGCAGAACAAAGCAGGTTACAAATCAAAAGAAACAAAAACTCTTGGCTAATTCTACACTGAAACCTCAGTACAAACTTTTCAAACTCACCCTAAAATCTCTTTTCCAGCTGCCCCTCCAAGCCAGGGCTGTCTCCCCACCCCATCCTTCAGCTTCTTCTTTCAGGTGCAGCTGAGCCGAAAGACCAAGGCCTCTGCTTTCCTATTCTTTTTGTTAAGGAATTGAGGCCACTCCCTACCAACCACTGCTCAGACTTAAAGACAAAAGAGATTGTTTAACAGTTGCTCAAGAATTTGAGGAGTAAAACCCTCCATGTCTCTCATTCACACATGTGAAACCCACAAAGTATTCCTCACTCCAAATGTCAAATTTTACACAAATGATACATACATCAAAGTAAGCTAAACAGAACCAGCGGATCATGACATGAAGATTGATGAGTTACACAAAAATAATTGCTCAAAGCACCTTTGAGTTACGTAAATTCATGTCCATAAGTCCATTTCATAAAGCATGGAGGGGTGGGGCACATCACACAGATGTTTGCCACAGGGCCGTTGTAATTTTGCCCACCATCTTTTTTAAGGGTAGGGCCACTCGAGACAGGGCCTCCAAGTTGAGGATGTCCACTGTCGGGTTGGAATCCTCCGATGCCCGCTCGAGCTGCACCCCTAGACTCTGTGCCCACCTCTTAAGAAGGTCCTGGTGAGCCCAAAAATCCATCATTGGCATCGATGGAGAAATCAACTCCAGAGCCTCGTCTGGGGAGGATGACGAGTATTCGCATACCGTTGTGTCATTATGTTCCTGAGGTTGCTCCAAGGCCTGGGATGGTGCTGGGTGACTTGGAGGGCCCTGATACCTAGTCCCTTCCAATGAGGGCCTAAGAGAATCCTTCCGGGTTGACATCACCTGGCCTGGTGCCAGCGATTGGTGGAGCAGCATGGTTGAGGGTGGCATCCGAGGCCCTGAGTGCAAGGAACCTACAATGGATGGGGCACTCCCCTGTGCCTGATGATAGGCCCATGGGGTCTAGAAGGGCCACGGGTCCAGGAGTTGACACTGAGACAGCCAGGTCTGACGCACCGATTGGCCCAACCACTGCGGTAGCATGAATACTGCTGGAAGCTGGAACAGTGCTGTGACCTGGAATAGTGCCGGTATCTGGACCAGGATTGGTGCCAGCACCGGGAGTGTGAGGCCGAAGCCTGGGAGTGCACCAACTCCATGTCAGAGTCTGAAGAGTGGTGCCGGAAGGAGTGACAGACCATTGCCACCAGCTTGCCCTAGTGCCGGATATGTGGCAGTGGCATCAGGTGCTCCAGAGCTGCAGGTTATCCTGCTGGGATAAGGGCTTCATCAACTCCTGGGAGAGCGTCACCACTCTCTGTGAGCATCACCACAGCCGGTGCTGGTACTGGCGCCAATGTGTGCAGTAGCAAGAGAAACACCACACATGCTGCTGGGCCTGAGGTCTTTGGTGAAGAAGCAGCTGATGCCAATCTCAATGGTCATCTGCCCAGGACCGGTGCCGACATCTCAGTGCAGGCATGGGACTGAATACAGTGCACTGAGGGTAGTGAAGGCCTCAAGGTCAAGTCTGTCAGCTCTCGCACTGCCTCTCCAGCTTGGAGGGCCGATCAATGAGCACCAGCTTCTCCTCTGGGCTACGCTCCCTGGCTGCACTCAACTGGCCACACGCAGGCCCAGGAGCAGCAGGCCTCGAGGCTGGCACCGGCACATCAGGATGCCCTGACTGGGGGTGCACCGAGGGCGCGTGCTGAGGTGGCGATCTGCTCCTCTCCATCCTCTTCTTCTTAAGGGGCACCAGCGATACCAGGTAGAAGGGTGCCTTGATGCTGTTGAGGCCCTGGAGGAACTTGGTGCCTCCCACACTGAGGCCGGTGCACTGCGGGACTCCGATGCTGCTTCAGCAACCAGGACCAGTCGGATCGCCAACTCCAACAGGAGTATTTTCAGGCACAAGTCTCTCTTGTGCTGGATCCAGGGCTTAAAAGTACGGCAAATCTTGCAGTTTGCGAGAACGTGAGCTTCACCCAGACACTTCAGGCACGAATTGTGCGGGTCCCTACAGGGCGTAGGCTTAGCACAGTCCACACAAGGCTTAAAGCCATGAGGCCCTGTCATACCCCAGAGGCAGGACGGGGCTCAACATGTAACCCCCCACGCAACACTCACACTAACTAGCTATAAAGATAAAACAACTTAGACTAACTGGGGGAAGCAAGTTGGAGAATAACGGGACTCAACTTGGTGCGAACTAACTGCAAATACTTCTGGGATCAAGCTTGCAAGCAAGCAAGGTAAGAGCACCATCAACGAACTGAGGGGGTGGGGGACCAGCAGGGGTATATATGTGCCGTTATAGCGGCGCCACTTGAGGGGGCTGCCCTGCTGGCCCTATGGGTACTGCTAAGGGAAAACGCTCCGACAATCTGTGCACATGGCACATGCACACCGACGTGGAATGGACATGAGCAACCACTCAAAGAAGAACTAAGCATTTAGGGTATGTCTACACTACAGCACTAATTCGAACTAACTTAATTCGAATTAGTTAATTCGAACTAAGCTAATTCGAACTAGTGCATCTAGACCTAAAAACTAGTTCGAATTAGCATTTTGCTAATTCAAACTAGCATGTCCACATTGAGTGGACCCTGAACCGAGGTTAAGGATGGCCGGAAGCAGTGCTGGCAGGGCATCAGATTAGGACTTAGAGCGTGGAGCTGCTGTCTCAGGCTAACTGAGGGCTGTGCTTAAAGGGACCCGACCCCCACCCCGGACAGACAGTTCTCAGGGGTGCCCCGCTTGCAAAGCAGTCCTGGCTTGGAGTGCCCTGAGTGCCCACACTCGGCACATCACAGCACTCGGCCATCAGCTCGGCTGCACTTGCCACAGGCTGCCATCCGGGCGGGGCGGTCAATTGGGGGGGCTGCAGGAGAGCTTCCACCCCGAGAAGCCCGCAGAGCCACCCCAGTCCTCCCCATTGGGGGCTTGTACCCCATTCCTCCCTCACCTCCTTCCACTTACCCCTCCCTAACCCCCCCCCTTCCTGATGTACAAAATAAAGGACATGTGTGTTCAAAAATGGAAACTCTCTTTATTGAACAAAACTGGGGGAGACTGGGAAAAGGAGGTGGGAGAGGGGAAGAGAGAGGGTGGAAGAGGGGAGGGCAACTAAAATGATCAGGGGTTTGGATCAGGACCCATATGAAGAGAGGCTAAAGAGACTGGGACTTTTCAGCTTAGAAAAGAGGAGACTGAGAGGGGATATGATAGAGGTCTATAAAAGCACGAGTGGTGTGGAGAGGGTGCATAAAGAAAAGTTCTTCATTAGTTCCAATAATAGAAGGACTAGAGGACACCAAATGAAATGAATGGGTAGCAGGCTTCAAACTAATAACAGAAAGTTCTTCACAAAGCAAATAGTCAACCTGTGGAACTCCTTGCTGCAGGAGGCTGTGCAGGCTACAACTAGAACAGAGTTTAAAGAGAAGTTAGATCAAGTCATGGAGGTTGGGTCCATGGAGTGATATTAGCCAGGGGGTAGAAATGGTGTCCCTGGCCTCTGTTTGTAGAAGGCTGGAGATGGATGGCACGAGACAAATGGCTTGGTCATTGTCTTCGGTCCATCCCCTCCAGAGTCCCTAGTGTTGGCCGCTGTCGGCAGACAGGCTACTGGGCTAGATGGACCTTTGGTCTGACCCAGTACGGCCATTCTAGGCTCAGGGTCGAGGGTCTCACTGGACCACCCTGATTTTCATGCAAACCTGCTCCTGGGTGGACAGACTGGCAGCTATTCTGTCCTAGGCGGCCACTTTCCTGTGCCTAGTGCGGAGGTCGTGGATGAGGTCACGATCTCCGCACTAGACCAGGTGGGTGCCCGCCTCTTGCGGACCTGGGCAGGCTCCCGGGAGCTGCCAGCCTGGTCCCAGGAAGAGGCGGAGGGCTGGGTGGCAACGGGTGGCTGGTTCATGCCGTGCCAGGTGCAGGGTCTGCTGGCTGGGTACTGGCAGGCTTGCACCTGGCACAGGCACCGTAGCCAGACCGTGCCCCTTTAAGGGCTCCGGAGCCGGGAGGGGGGCAGACGAGTTTTCCTGGTGTTGGCCAGAGTGGCCACCAGGGAAAGCTGGGGAGGGCTAGCCTCCCACTAGTTCGAATTAAGTGGCTACACAGCCCTTAATTCGAACTAGGCGTTAGTCCTCGTAGAATGAGGTTTACCTCGTTCGAATTAAGCGCTCCGTTAGTTTGAATTAAGTTCGAACTAGCAATTTGCCTGTGTAGCGCCTATCAAAGTTAATTCGAACTAACGTCTGTTAGTTCGAATTAACTTTGTAGTGTAGACATACCCTTAGTGACTATTATTTGTGCTAGGCTCTGTCATTGCATCCGTTACTCAGAAAGAAGATACAAATGGGCCCAAATGTGTGATGTGTGATGGATGGTAACAGAGTGAACTTCTACTTTTTATGTTTCATCCTCCCACATCCTCCTATCTCTATGCCTTTGTGAGTTTTCACTTCCTTCTCCATTTGCTTGTCTACATGAGCTCGAGTTTCACTTACCAAATTCCCCCTTTCCAGCAACTAATCAGCCTTGAAATAGTTAATATTATCAAAATATCATCACTGCGCTTTAGAACTGATGCTCTCATCAGATCAACAGGGAGCAGAGGCATTATTACCCCTCTCAGAATTTGTATAAGTGTTGCCAACTCACGATTTTCGCTCATGTCTAGAGCATTTGGGGTGTTTGTGTTCTGGGCTTTTTTTTTAACCTGTCTCATAAAAACATGATGAAAGGTGGGCTGCCAACACAAACGTTGCCTTATTCAATTTCAAAATGGTCACCATCTCTTGTTACAGTCAATGGGGGTGAAACTATCAATATGGTCACCATTTCCCTACAGCCTCTCTGCATGTGGGAATGAGGCTATCTATAATAAAGCTGGCTGCCACACCGCTCACTGTTTCCAAAGAGATTGAAGCCATTCCCACAAGCAAAATGGTTGCCTTCCCATAGTTTGGGGGCTCAACCAGGACACAGGGACTCGGAGGAGTAGCAGATACTCTCCATTCATTTTTCATTGTATGAGGCGTATCAGAAGGCAGATTAGAGGTTGCAGTCGGATGGGTTGCAGAGAACAGTCATGGTCAAAGATGGAGAGGAAGGGATACTGTCTTTCAAACAGGCACTGGCTCAGTGCCAGTGAAAATCAAATACACTCTGAATTACTCAATGGTCAGACTTACTGAGCTGATATAGTAACAGACGTCGACCTTTATTTGTTCAAACAACCCTTTGAACCATTCTATAGCCACCATGGAGCCTTATTTATATTTGTATACAGACTATTCCATAGTTTTAAAAAGCTTTGAGGAGAAAAGAAAAATGCTCTTCCACAATCACCGTACTACCAGTATTTTCAATTTCTTCAAAAACCACTGTCTGAGAGTAGCCACATTGTGAATAAGAGGACGAGCATCACGTTCCTCCTATAGATGTGGGCCAGCAGTTAAATAGCTGATGCAGTTTGTCCCACCATTTTAGATGTATGGCAGGTTCAAATATCTTCAGTATAAATGTAACCATTCTAGGCATACAAAGCATATATACTAACAAGTCTAGAAAAAAAAATAAAGCAATTCAGTTTAGAGGGCTGAACATGGGATTGGAAGCTAAGAACCCCACACTTCTAATCTCAGGTCTGCCACTAACTTTATGAAAAGTTTTAGGCAAGTCACTTTCCATTTATTTTCAGTTTCCCTGGTTGTAGATTAAGGTTCATACTATTATCTCTTACAGTTCTGTGAAGATTAACTAAAGATGGAATAATGCTTTGGAAATTCAAAATGATTTTACTGGACTGTTTAAAAAGGAAAATTAAAACAAAATCTGTAACTTCAATGCTTCTATAATGGGTGTTGCCTGACCCATTCATCCCCCTCAGTTGGTATTTATACCACAGTATTTCAGCATTTTTACCAACAGATCTCTGTGCATACACCCATGCATAGATTACAGAATTTTTACTGTAATCCATGAGAAAATGATACAAGACTGGTGACAAAACTTGCATTCCACTGAAAATCAAAGAGCTGCTCAAGCTCAGATAATGCACATGTGAGGACCACATCAATACCTAAAATATGGAATCAAGTGAAAAAAAACCTTTTGCCGTGGAATTGCTAATGATGTCTCCTGGTAGATGTCTACCTTCCACAGAGAGTAATATGGACTTATCCCCAAATCTCTAAACCCAGCTAGTGCAATTTAGAGTAGCTTTAAGGATCCTCTGGCTTACTGCAATAGCTGCTTTCAAGTTTAGAGGAATAAAAGAGTATGTGTGAATCGGCTTCCTTTCCTAAGTGGGCGGGGGTAGGGGGAGCTGAAACCCTTTCAAGCTATTTTTGGCCACAGAGACAATGGGCGCAACCCAGTGCTTTCTTTAAAAATGTTTCTCTTTAAGTGAACGACAGCACTACAGTAGGTAAACAGCTGAGGATGAATGTTATTTAATTTATCCAGCAGATGGTGCCAGACTCAGAATTAGGTGAACCCAGGCCTGTTTGCCAGGGGCATTCCACATTGCTGTAAAAGGAAATCTGAAGAGAGGGTTAAGTCAGAGCTGCAATCCTCAAGGGGAGCCAACCATTCGACATATGCGGTCCCTCTGTTGTGCACTGCTCACCCCAGTACACGCACACACCCATCCTTTTTTCTTCAACCTAGCAGCTGTTCTGTCTTCCCAAAGCTCTGCCCTGTTCTGTCAGAAATGTAACTAATCATTTTAGTGCCCAAGGCAAGCAAGCATATTTGTGCCCCCTACAGGCAACATTTGGAGAGGCAGGCAGGGTCACAATCCCCCCCATCTTAAACCCCATTTCTGCCTTCTATTGCGTACAGAGGATTTCAAACTGTGGGGATCCCTCCTACCCTGCCCCAGCCCCAAGCACTCTGGACAGGGGCCCGGCGCACCCAACCATAGTTACAACCCTGAATGTAGGGCTGGAAAGCACCTTGAGAGCTCTAGTCTACCTCTCAATGCTGAAGCAGGACAAAGTACACCTAGATTGCCTCTGACAGATGTTTGTGGAATTCCCTCACTAGAGGTTAAGAACAGGTGAGACGGCCTCCTTGGAAACTTATTCCAGTGCTTGACAGAGTTTTCCCTAACAAATAACCTCAACCTCCTTTGCTGCAGATTAAGCCACTTACCGCTTGTCCTACCATCAGTAGACATTCAAAAATTATCACTAAACAAAACTACACTACAGATCTTTGTCGGAAAAATGGCTGTTTTTCTGACAAAACCTGAGTTATGTCCACACTGCAATTGCATTTTTCCAAAAGTAAATTGAAAGAACAGAGGGATTTTTCTGGTGTTGGTAATCCTTTTTCTACAAAAGAGCTCTTTCAGAAAAAGGTGTGTGTGGACAGGGAAGAAGGAGTTCTTTCAAAAGAAGAGGAAAGAGGAAAAAGCACAGGTGCCCTGGTGGCCACTCCGTCCATAGTAATCAGAGCTTAAATGCGAGATAGCGTCCATTCAGTGTGAACGCTATCTTTTGAAAAAGCAGATCGCTTTTTCAATGCACTTTTGTGTGTGGTCGCTGTCTTTTGGAAGAAGTTTTTTGGGAAGATCTCTTCCGAGAAAAGGTTCTTCCGAAAGAAGCCTGCAGTCTAGACAGCCTGAGTTAACCTCAGATGGCATTTGAGCTTATACCTTTCACTTCATTATGCTCCTGTATCTATGGGAATTCCACAGGACTGTTTAACCTATTAGGTTACAAGGTTGAGATAATGTTATTAAGCAGAATCCACATTTGGGTGCTGTGTCTAATGCTAAGTGACTAGAACAGGAGGCAGCAACTACAATACATTTGAGAGCATTAGAGGGAATTTACAAAAAGACTCAGGAAGAGATTTACACAAAATGGGGGAAAGCTGTTACACTGCATAAGTTTAAATAATCATATTCCAGTCTAAAAATTGCTTGTTTACTTCAGTGACAAACACAAGAAAAGGTGTCTGAAGAATAAAACATATTTGCAACCAGTAATAGACAGGTTCCAGGAAAAAAGTTTAGCTGGGTTCAGAAACTTGCTTTATAAGCTACTGCCTTCTCCAACATCTAAATAGAATTCAGCCCAGGGAATCAGGGTCAGAAAAGGTAGTTTCTAATTATCCAGGTGATTGGAAGGAAGGAGACTGACAAAGTTATTCAGTGTTCCAACTATACTAAAAAACCTGCCCCATTCTCCTGCCTCCTTTCCCCCACTCCACAGTTGTGTGTTCTTGCTCTTCAGAGTGTTCATAAATGAACTAAGTGCAAGAAGTTTACGTGCCTTTACCTATTTACCCATTTTGACATGTTGGATCACAGAAGTCCCCTTGCTATTGTCACCCAATGTTCTGATTAAGCCACTGAGCCCAACTCCTGCTAGGCCAGAAGCTCTGGTCTCCCCCAGCCAAGGCACAGAGGCGGGACAAACACTCCCCACTATAGCAACACAGACGCTGAACCAGCTCAGCTATTAGGCTGTTAGCACTCAGGAATGCAACCCCCCAAAAAGGGACCAAAACTCCAAATAAATTAGTCTTACTCAGTAAAAGTTTTACACAGAGAAAGCTTACAAATTCTTCCTCTTTGTCAATGAAAGAGATATGCACAGCTGTGGATTCTTTTCCCTCTCGCCCACTGATGATAATTATTTACACTTGGCTTGATAATAAACAAAAGTGGTTTTATTAAGTATTAAAGCAGGATTGAAGTGATTGCAAGTCAAATCAAAGTAAGTTACCAAGCCAAAATAAACAGAACACATCAGCTAATTCTGATCCACTATAAAACATGTTACATACAAATTCTTACCCCAAACAGCTGTTCTAATCATCTCTTTCACATGCTAAGCAGTGTCCTAACTTGGGCACTCTCCTTCTTCCTGTTCAGTCTTAGCTGTTTCCATTAGGCTTCTAGGTGGTAAGTAGATCTAACATCTGGCAACTTCCCAATTGTTTGGTTTCCCCCTTATATCTCTTTGTCCAAGGCAGAAATTCTTTGTGCTCAGTTGAAATTTTTCTCACCTTGAAAGGAAAAGTACCAGAACCAAAATAGGGTCCAGCATCAGGTGGCCTAGATACATGTCTTTGTATGACTAACCAAAGTTTGGGCTTACAGGAAAAATAAAACCATTCACAGGCCCTTAACATGATCACTGAGACATGAAGTTCCTAAAGAATCACTAATGGATTACAGTATCACTAGACTACATGGACTAATAAAAACAGATTTCCACTTAATATTTCTAACTTCACATACAAGATATATGCACACAAATAGGATATACAAATTCAGAAGATCACAGGATCTTGAATGATAGATTACACAAACTGTTTTTCATAAATAGGGTTGCCAGGTGTCCAGTTTTGAACCGGACAGTCCAGCATTTGAGCTTTCTGTTCGGGAAACAAATCTAGAAAATATAAATGAGAAAATATAAATGTCAAGTATTTTCTAAATAAGATGTAATGTAGATTGTGATGTATTGTCAAGTGTGTCCTGTATTTTTGTTGAAACCATCTGGCAACCCTATGCATAAAGCATCTTCAAGTTATACATATTCATATCAAAAGCCAATTTTCATAAAGCATGGGAGCCCCATGACACCCATCGTCTCTTATTAGTAGTGTAGCTGGACCTATAGGTTAAAACGGAATATAGCTTTTGCATCAAAGTCCACAGCAGCAAACAATAATTAATTGCCACTAGATTAAATTCACTTTTGTGCAAAGAAGGAAGTGATGCACCACTTAAAGCCTCAGAATAGGACTTGAATAGTAACAGAGAGGTAGCTGTTTTAGTCTGATCTAGGTAAAACAAAAAAAGCAGTCATGTAGCACCTTAAAGACTAACAAGATAGTTTATTAGGTGATGAGCTTTCATGGGGCCTTATGTGGACTCTCCGCATAGGGATGAGTTGCTCTTCTGTAATTAGAGCAGGGGACTCAACTGGAAACAGGGCTCTTGGAGGGTCTATTCTTGGCTTTTTCATTGGATTTGCTTTGTGAGCTTGGATAAGTCAATAATAATTCCTGTTTTACTGAGGTGTTGTAAGGATTAATATGTGTTTGCCCTGTGTGTAGTATAATGGTTAAGAATGGGTAGTGCTGCCTAGCAGACAGAGAACTGGAGTTTATTCTTGTCTCTGGCCTGGTCTATGCTAGAAAATTAGGTTGGATTAATTATGTTGGTCAGCGACTTAGTTAAGATAAACGAACCCCCAACCAGTGTAGACAGAATTCTTCCACTGATCCAGGTACTGCCTCTCTGGAAGGTGGAGAACCTTTCCCATTGGCATAGAATGTGTCTACACTTAAAATCCTACAGTGGCTCAGCTGCAGTGGCACAGCTATGCATTTTAAGTGTAGACAAGCTCTCTGCCACGGATTCAATATATTGCCTTGGGTATAACAGCTGAGCTTCAATTTCCCTAAAATGGGAAAAGTGATACTTTATCCACCTTTCTGTAAACTGCTTTAAAATCTACCAGTGGAAATTATAAAAACTAATTATACCAACAAAATACATTTTTAAAATATTTTCAGAAGATAAATTGAAGCCTTCAGGTGCTTATCCTAATTCGTGTCAAGTGTGTAGCTACCAACCAAACACAAATATTTATCTGTCCATGTTCAGTATACAGCTTTCAAATCATCACCTCTTTGTTAAATCAAACCAGTTGAGAACATTAATATCACATTCAAAGATTCAAAACTTGACATTTCTACTGCCAAATGTCTTAAAAAAGGGCACACAGTATTTTGTGATGGGAGAATGGAGGGAAATGCATTAAGACTTGGGCAACTAAACTTCCTTAGGAAAATTTCCTTAGGTAAGCCCTCTGAAAATTTCACCTGGAGCCTACAAGTAGTGCAATATGAAACACATAGAGGACATGAGTTCCGGACTCCACCTCCACAGCTACCCATGAGTAGCAGGAATGATATTGCAGAGATGGAAGGACTGCTTCACATCCCTACCACTTAACTGTCCATTTAAAAGCTCCATCTTGTCTCTATGGAGAAGCACGGCAACTCCTTTTATACTAGCCTACAACCCTCTGATTGGCTAGCCCTTGGCAGCCTCCTTTCCTGACTGGTTGCTTTCTGTGCACAGTCTAGACCACTTGGAGGACTTAGCTGCACTGCTCTTTTTTTGTGATGAGTGTGGTAGTACACAGAGGCCTCCAGGTTTGTCCATCCTGTCATCCCCCTCTCCAACCCCACAGATAGGGATGGTAGCTCTATAGAAGGTAATCTCTTATTACCCCCAGCTTTTGCCCTACTTTGGCAACTCTTCTCCTTCCAAAACCTCTCTGACTGGAGAGCCTGGTCTTGCCCTGGTTTCCTCACAGTCTGTTCTCCTGGGTCTTCCTTAACTCCATGGTCTTTTGACTCGTTTTCTTTCCCTGGATTTCAGGGTATTTGTACATCAAGCCTCTAGCTGCATCTTCTAATCATATCCCATGTGGAGAAAGTGCCTTGTTTTTCCATCTCGGAAATGTTTGGACAGCTATTTTTTACTTGAACTGGAGATCTTCCAGGTACTTTTCTGCTGAATCCAGGTCATCCTCTCTGTGCCGCTCCTTTCCCTATTCTTGGGTCCTGTTCCTATCCTACCTCTAGTCTTTCGCCTCTCGCTGCTGGGGCAATTCTGTTTGGACCTCTTGTGCTAGTTAGTACAGTGTGTTAGCTACTGATCTTAAGTAGTCTGCTGAACTCTGAAATCCGTCTGGGTTTCTATGGTATCCTGCTTTGAGCAAGACTCTGTGGGTCCCTGCTGTAGCCCCTCACAGTTCTCTCACTCTAGGCTTAGGCCATTGCTTCCTGCAAAACCAAAGCTTATTCCCTCTGCCCCTTCACCTCCACTTGGGCCAACTCCTGCTGTATCTAGACCAGCTTGCTAATGACATCCTTTTGGGAGATGTGGGCCTCATCCAATTGGCTGGCACCTCCCCAGTGGGTCCATGTCTGGGGCATTCTTGTCTCACCTCTGGGGCCTTTTCTGGAGTCTTCTTATTGTGGTTCCTATATCCTCTGCTTTCTTCCCCAGCTGAGCCCAGATCCTCTTGTTCCTGGGTTGCAGCCCTGGTCTTTCCCATATGAAGGCTGAGTAATCCAGGCAGCTTCTTCCCAAAATTATGGGCCAGAGCAGGTCCTTGACCACATCAGCACAGAGCCAAGTTCTCCAGCCTTTTACCTCCACACCAGCTTCTGCCATCAGATAGGCATAGGCCTCCACCGATACACAGATGTTATGAAGTTGCCCTCTCTTCGTCTTCCCACACTAACGTGTACTACACCCCCTGAGATTATCATACGCAGGACTTGACAAACGGCGGCGAAAGCCGCTCGCCAGCCCCACACTGCACATGCGCAAGAGCCGCATTGTGCATGTGCGTGCCACCGGTAAATGAGGTGCGCGGCTGAAATCTACTCACTGTGGGAGAATAGATTCTATAGTTTGTCGAGTCCTGATCATACCCATAATAATAATTCCTCCCAATTTATCGCTACCCACAGTGGGGCCACCCTGATCTTTGGACTAGCCCCCACAATTTGTTCTATTATAAGGCTGCGTCTAGACTGGCATGATTTTCTGGAAATACTTTTAACTGAAAAGTTTTTCCATTAAAAGTATTTCCGCAAAAGCGCGTCTAGATTGGCACGGATGCTTTTGCGCAAAAGAATCCGTGGCCAGTCTAGATGTGATTTTGTGCAAGAAAGCTCCGATCGCCATTTTAACCATCGGGGCTTTTTTGCGCAAAACAGTTCTTCCCTGTCTACATTGGCCCTCTTGAGCAAGTATTCTTGCGCAAGAGGGCTTTTTCCCGAGCGGGAGCATGAAAGTATTTGCGCAAGAAGCACTGATTTTGTACATTACAGAGACAGTGCTCTTGTGCAAATTCAAGTGGCCAATGTAGACAGCTGGCAAGTTTTTGTGCAAAAGCAGCCACTTTTGTGCAAAATCTTGCCAGTCTAGACGCACCCTAACAGTTTAAGTGGTCACACTCCATTACTGGGAAGTTCCTTTTAAATATGCCTGGGCTGGCCACACGTATAGTAAACCCTCCTCCCCACTGGTACTTCCCATAGGCTACAGAGTTCCCCCACCCTCTTGCTGTTGCAGGGCATTCTCTGAGTCTAGAACCCCCAGTTTCTTTTCCCCTCTGGTGAATCCCCACTGCTGGAGCCATTCTTCTCCTTTGGCCTCAGCTGCCCACTCAAAGGTCCAGAGGAAGGCCTCTGGTCATAATCCAGTCTGAACTTTGCCAGGCCTGGAGCCAATCTGACATTCCATCACAAACTGGGTTCCCAGGTGTGGTGTGACCCAACCACTTGTGTATCCACTACTGCTGGTTGGAGTGGATCTCCTACCACTGTTGCACCATAAACTGGACCTCCGTTTCTGTATGTTCTCAGTTAATAGTATCAGGAGGGCTTGTGTCTATGGCTGCTGCATCAGCTGCTGGCCTGCCACCAAAAAGTGAATTGCCTCTTGTAGGGGCATCATGTCCCTTGTTGATCAGAGGTTGGTCCAAAAGAACTTTTACTTCAGGTACTAAATGTAATGGTGTGGCCCTTATCTCTCATGAATGCCCCTTCTGGTTGTATAGCTGCAATCTTTAAGCAGTCCCAGTGCTGATATTGGGCCATCACACAAGGATTTCCTCCCTAGAGGCAATGGTTTTGCCCTTTCTGGCCCAAGCTCTCCAGCCACTACAAAGTTCCAATCTCTTTCTGGGGGTTTATCACTGTCCAATTGTAGGCCACTTTGCCCAGGGAAATCTTAGACTCATCCACAACTTTGGGTCCCAACCCAGGGATCATAAGAATAACAGCCATACACCACCACATCCCTTTAATGAAACTGCTGTGAGTTCCATCAGCTACTTCCCCGTGGTCCCAGTCTTCACCCAAACTTCGCCCATACTTCAGGGCTATGTTCAGGCCCAGCAGCCAGCCAGGAGCTCTTCCTGGCTCCCCTATTCCTGTGAGCATTGAGCTGTCCATAGTGCTGCAGTTCCCTTTAGCCAGACAGAAGCGCCACCTGCACGCCTTTGGTTCCAGCAAGGAACTGATTCTGGTAAGATTTAATTGTTGGCAAGAGAATATGCCTCCAATTTAATGCTAATTCAGTGAAACTTCAGACATGTGTTCAGACAAAAGCAGCCTGAACAGCTTCAGTGTAATTTAATTTCTTTCCTGGTTACAGGTGAGAAGTGGATAATTTTCTAATACATTACTAATGGATTAATACCCTGCGCACCAGTGAAATTCAGAGATGATTCAGTGCTTTACTGGAGGTTAGGACTAAGCTATGTCCTTCAGTTCAGTCCAATCCACCAGAAGAGCTTTCCCAGCTGTAGAAACACTCCAGCAATCAATTAGCATTAAGACAACTTGATATAATTAAAGGCTGTGTCTAGACTGGCCGCTTTTCCGGAAAAACTTGCCAGCTGTCTACACTGGCCGCTTGAATTTCCGCAAAAGCACTGACGATCTCATATAAGATTGTCAGTGTTTTTGCGGAAATACTATGCTGCTCCCGTTCGGGCAAAAGTCTTTTTCCGAAAAACTTTTGCGCAAAAGGGCCAGTGTAAACAGCAGAGATTTGTTTTCCACAAAAAAGCCTCCATCGCGAAAATGGCAATCGGGGCTTTTTTGCGGAAAAGCATGTCTAGATTGGCCACGGACACTTTTCCACAAAAAGTGCTTTTGCGGAAAAGCGTCCTGCCAGTCTAGACCCACTTTTCCGAAAATGCTTTTAACAGAAAACTTTTCCGTTAAAAGCATTTCCGGAAAATCATGCCGGTCTAGACGTAGCCAAAGTGTAAGATAATATAGGCCTCAGGCTCTGCTTGAATTGTAGAATGATTGTCAAGTAATTGTGGCCAAGTAGCAGACGAGACATAGAAAATAATGCAAAAGTAATCATGGACCTTAATTGCAGAAATCTGCGTAGACCTCTTTAAGAACAATATTGTTGCAAAACCACATTCAAGTATTAGGTTATGCCTGTTGGGGGAGGTTTGAAGGGGAAGACGACAAGACATTTTGCTGTAACAATATTATTGTCAAAGTGACCAGTACAATGCAAAATTAAGGCTAAAAGCCTTAACCACTGTGGAAATAGAGTTCAGTCACTTTAGTTTTTTACACTGACACTGAATGTTAGTGCAGTACCAGCGCCCTGTCCTTGCTTTGTGAAGACTTGTCCATACCAACACAGTGAATGCTTGGCACCCACCAAATTAGGCAAGACTGATAGAGACAGTCAGATGATCACTAACTCTGGAAAACGCTGCAGAATCATCCAAAAAATCCTCCCAAGATAAATGAATTTACTGTAACTTGAAAAAAAAAAGATGTGCTTTAGTTTGATGGTCAAATATAGGGTTTACCTCCAGAGGGAGTGCCTGCTCTGATAATACATGCACTTGTTTCACATCAAAAATACATGAACTGCTTTGATAGTGACTGTCCAGGATGTATGAACCTCAGCTCCAGTCAAGATGGTCTGGCAACACTCTTTCAGCTCCTCTGCCAGGCTATGTCTACACTGGCACGATCTTGCGCCAGAAATATGCAAATGAGGCTAAGTGTGGAATATCACTGAGCCTCATTTGCATATCTAATGAGCCAATATTTTTGCAGAAGAGGCTCTTACACCAGAAGGAGCTGTCTACACTGCCCATTCTTGCGCAATGCTGTTATTCCTGAAAATAATCAGGGTAGTGGCATTGCGCAAGAGGGTTTTTCTTGCCCAAGAAGGGGCAGTGTAGACAGTTCCTTCTGGTGCAAGAGCCTCTTCTGCAAAAATGGTGGCTCATTAGATATGCAAATGAGGCTCGGCGATATGCCACGCTTAGCCTCATTTGCATACTTCTGGCGCAAGATCGCGCCAGTGTAGACGTAGCCCCATTGTCTTGAATACACCCTGTAAAAATGCATTCTGCATTGCATCTTCACTGTACTATTCTTTTTCCTTGGAATCTTCCTAGTATCTCAAATCCATTAGTATGATTGATAGCATAGTATGATTGATGGATAGAAACAGAACATTTAAAAAAGATTCAATGGTTTTCCCTCAATGTTCTGGCATTCCAAACAATGAAATCTATGTCAAGTGTTAAAGGCATGTAATTTAAAGGCACAGTCTATCCATTCCTTCAGCATCAGGTGAAATCTCCATTTCACTTTTAGTGAACTCACAGTAGTCACATCTTCAGCGTGGTAAAGAATGAATTCCATCGTGGCGCTACTGGTTCTAGACAGAGGCGTTTGATCAGGATTAAGGGTTTTTTCCTGCAAAGAAACCTTAAAATGCTGTGCTGTTTAAACATTTCCTTGATTGCAGGAATGAGGCTACATCTACACTGCAAGGTTTTTGCATAAAACCAGCTGTTTTTACGCAAAAAGCCATGGAGCATCTACATCTCAAATGCAGTTTTGCGCAAGGAAATCAAGAGTAACATGGCAGAACAGAGGGTTTTCCCCCATAGGTAAACCTCCTTTTTTAAATAAGGCATACTCCCTTTTGTGCAAGAGTCCTTGCGCAAAAAGGCAAGTGTGGACTCTCCAGAGAGGTTTATTGCACAAGACACCCCCATGGGAAAAAGCACAGGTGCTCTGATGGCCATTCTGTGAATGGCCATCAGAGATTTCTCATGCAAGAGCATTCATGCAGTGTGGATGCTCTCTTGCGCAAAAGCACATCGCTTTGAGGTGTGGGCATGCTCTTGTGCAAGAAGTTTTTGCGCAAAAACTCTTACACAAAGGCTTCTTGCGCAAGCAGCATGTAGTGTAGATGTAGCCTGAATGTATAGGTTTCAGGGGGGAAAAATGAACACACTGATGACTGCTAGTCCAATTGCACATGGTATACACCAAATTCAGAAGTAGTCTCTGTTGAACTTGAGTAAATGTTTAAGTACATTATAACATATTGTCTGATACTGACTCCTTACCAAAGTCCATATCCAAATTCCTTATGCAGTTTGGTGTCTGTGACAAAGTTTAATAATTTTCCAGTTTAAGGACTGTCCAAAAGAAATGATTGTAGCTTTTCTGAGCCACTGTTGACTGAACAGTGCGCATACAGAATTAGCTTTTTCATATGCTCTTTCAACTCCTTTCTCTGTATGTCAATTTGGGTAAGTAATCTTTGGTGAAGCATGTTAGCAAAGAGTGAGCACCTATGTTTGGAATTAAGTTTCTGAATGTTCTCCCTTATCCAGTTTATATAGGTATCCAGTTTCTACATTGGTTTATTTGCACTTTGAGAATGTTTTGACAAATTCAATATACAGCACATTTTGGGCATCACAACTCTCAGTACTGACATTAAACAAACATGACAATTGTCTGATGTTTTGCTTTTGATGTCCGATCTGTCTCCACTTTGCATTTATCATTATGGTGAGAATCAGAATTTAAGTGCATCTATATTTGACACGTCGTCTAATATGACACTGCAACTTTCCACCATCAGCATGCAATTACTTGGGATACTGTTTTGTACAATCTAAAACACTGATTTTATTTAATTTTTGCATTTTGAGTCTTTTGCAGATTTGCTATTTGATTAAACTTTGGAAGTTTGTGTAAACAATCATGTCTCCTAGCAACCTATAAGTATCATGAGATTGGATGAGTCTATTCAAGTCTGAATGTACAAATTAAATACAATACACCCTCACTGTAATAAGCCTCAGGGGATCCAAGCGATTTGTTCACTATACCCAGTTCGTTATAGCAAAAAGGGAGGACTAGAATCCTCAGCTCCTTGCTGCATTTGATCTCTAGTGTTGAATTGAGCTGAATAAGCTTCCTAAGTGTTTCCTTCCCAAAGTTAGTGGTTGTCATACCATTTGGGCTGGACTAGCTTAATCTCTCTTCTCGACTACAAACAGGGTACAAAAAACTGTTGTAAATGTCTTCTCTTACCCAAGTCTTCTGACTGGCTTACTGTCTCATCCAAGGGGTTGCCTTCCATGGTGATACTTTGGTTTCCTTCTGAAATTGAATTTTCAGCTCCTTGATGCAGCTCAGGTATAGGCAAGTCCTAAGTTGTCAAAAGGTTACTTCATCTCTACTAGTTGTGGAAAATATTCTGGTCTATGGAAATCAGTGTTGGTACTTCTAGATGTTTTACTATTCCAGCCTGGTTGTCATGCAGCTGCATTCCCAAGTCACTTTGTTAGCTGCTACTTCAACAGGAATATCATGTCAGCCTGCAAGTCATCTGAGCTCTTTCTGGGAAATCTCTGGGCTTGCTTTAGGTCATCTTAATTCTTTTTGCAAAGTCTCCAGCTCCTATTTTAAACCTCTGCTGCCTGTTTTTGGTTTCTGCCAACACCTCTATTTATTCGTTTCATCTTGATTCAACAGGAATACTACATCTCTCTGCTTGGAAATTCAAACCTATTTCTCTCAGGGTTGCCCTCTTGACTACATGACTAGCCAAAAATTTCAGCAGTGGGGATATTCCAGGGATGCAAAATCCTGGTCAGTTAACTGATTAAATGTTAAGTTAAGCAGTTAACCTAATATTGAACAAACTAATTGGGATTTGGGCCACTCCCAGTTGCCAGTAACCTTTCACACCCCTAGGTAGGAGTCTGGTATTTTCTTTGAGATATTGTCTATATACAAAGGACTGTACAAAATTCTACTTCTCCCAATGTCCTTAGCTCCTTCTGCAAAATCAACAGTAAGTCCCAAATTTCTTTAGCAAGACTCGAAAGCTCTCCAGCTTTTCCAATGGTCACACTGATTACAGGCTTTCTTGCTGCCAGTTCTGTTGAGTGTCCTCACGTTTTTACACACACACACACACACACACACACTTGAACCCACTGCCCACTCAGTGCAAGCTGACAGTTCAGATATGCCCCGACTATGAAAAAAAATGATTAATGTATTTAACAATTGTTAATTTAAGAGTAAGTTCACACTATCAGTCTCAATAAGGTTTTAATTTTACCTATAACAAGGTTTCACGCAGCTTGTAACAGTATGTTGCGCTCTAAATATTCTCTTCATATGTGTTAATGCAACAAGAATGCTGCTACTACTACACAATTAGTAACAGAGAAAAGGCAATGCAGTGATAGAATATGAGGCTGTCTGTGAAGCACTGTACAAGTCCTGGAATGTCTACTCTACAGTCATGACTGGTACAGCACTGCACTTGCATCACTATAGTGAAAACATTTACTCTAGCGACAGAAGAGATTTTCCACTGCTGTAGTAAATCCACTCTTGGTGGTAGCTAGATTGAAGGAAGAATTCTTCTGTTGACCTACTGATCTCTCTACCAGGCTTATGTTGGCTTAACCACATATTAGGGGCATGAATTTTCACACCTTGAATGGTGTAGCTAGATTGACAGATGTTCTGGATGTAAATCAGGGCTAAGTCTTGTGTTTCTAGGGTCTTTAAAAACAAGCAGTCCTGCCACACCTATACATATTTCATAGGCAAAATCCACTTCTTCCAGCTCATCCGAAAGCTTTTACCCATGAAAGCTCATACTATATGGTTGTGTCTACACTGGCGCGATCTTGCAACAAAGCAGCCGCTCTTAGGCAGCAAGTTTTTGCACATCTACACTGGCCACGAGTTCTTGCGCAAGTAAACTGACGTTCTACTGTATGAAGTCAGGGCTTCTTGTGCAAGAACTATGATGCTCCCACTCAGGAGTAAGCTCTTTTGCGCAACTGTTCTTGCGCAAGAGGCCAGTGTTGACAGGCAACATGAATTTCTTGCACAAGAAAGCCCTATGGTTAAAATGGCCATCAGCGCTGTCGTGCACAAGAAAGCTTCCACACTGGCATGGATGCTCTTGCGCAAAAGCACATGCCAGTGTAGATGCTCGCTTGCACAACTACTTTAACGCAAGAAGTCTTGCGCTAAAGAGTTTTTGCACAAGATCATGCCAGTGTAGACGTAGCCACGGTGTTTGTTAGTCTCTAAAGTGCTAACTATTCATTTTTAAAAGTTACAGACTAACAGGAGTAGCCCTGAGACTTGTGTCTTAAGTTAAAACTTTCCATTTTAGTAACTCAATAGAACACTTTAAGAAACTATTCAGATTCTTTCCAGTTCTTATGCAGAGCTGCAAAAGTCAAACCTTTAAGATTTCATGAAAGGAGAAACAGGAATAGTGATAAACTATCTCTGCATGTTACTGAAATGTGAGGTAATGCCTATCACCTAAGGCAATGTGTAACCCATTTTTTATGTTACTCTGCCAGAGCAAGTGATAACTCAGCTTCAAAATTAATCAAGTTTTGTTTATGGGAAATGTAGAGTTACTCAACAAAAAGATAACTGACCAATTGCTCCTATTTGTCACCCTATGAGGAAAGTAACTTAAATAGCAACTTTATTTTTAAACAGGCAAGCATTTCTTTATTTGGGATCTTTCAAACATGTTTTTAAAGTAGTTGGTGCTATCATGTAGCTGACCAATTTGTAATGAAACCAACACATTATGAAGAGCAATTCTAACACACTCATGGAATCCAGAAATATACATTCTCCTTGGTTTTCCAAGTAATTAAACACAATACAGATTATGAAGACAAACTAGAGGAAGGACTCCAAAAAATCTGGATGACTATGCCAAGAGAGAAGAAATAGATTCTGCCCTCAGCATCCATTGACTAAGTGAGAGCTGCTTTTGTGTCCTTGAAGATAAAATGTCACCCAGTTACCCGCTCACATGCTTCTGCAGAGGCTGCCTTGCCTCCTTGAAACAAAAAATCCAACATGCCAATTCATGTAATAAGGAAGGACTGGTAGGACAGCCAGGAATGGTGTCAGTTAAGATCAAGTAGCAAGTTTACTCCACAGACCAATGTTTACAAAGATGAGAAAGAGAGCAAAAAGTAATTCAGAGTACAAGCTATTTCTAAAAATGTCTATTAAATTGCAAAGCAATAAATAAATATTGACATTGAATCAGAGCACAGCACAATACACTGCTTCTATTTATGGATTAAAGAGGATTGTAGAATGTGCTGCTACCTCCATGCTACTTAGGTCCTCAAAGATATTGGTGAAGCAATCAGCAAATAGGGAATTCAGAACCCAATAGTATTACCACCTCATGTTTAATTAGATATTAAAGTTGAAGATTTCTATACAGGTTTATAAAACCCATCATGAAAATCAACCTTTTATTAAAACCAGCACAGAGTTAACCTGAGATACTTAGTTCACAAGTTTATTATGAAAAAACACTGCAGGACTTTCCTGCAGTAACATCATTTTACAGGAAAAAACAGTTCTGTTCAAAATAACTCACTATGCTTGGACAATTACAGGGGAAATGAAGGAGGCAGAATGGGGAGGAAAAAATGAGAGACAGACAAAAATCAATGCAATTAAATTAAACAGTATTCCCTGAAAAAAACAAAACAGAACATATATAGGAGGCGGACTTGGTACTTATTTTAAAAATGTTCATTAAGCTTCAATGATTGTTTGCTGCTATCCTTATCTACAGTCATGCTGAATAAAGCTATAGCTAAATGGAAAGTTAAATGTATTCACGAGGTGTTAATGTCTACATCTTAATATCTGCAGTCTCTCAGAGAAAGCAAAAGTAACTACAAATAGTGCTATGCCAGAAACTGGTTTCTTGACCAACAATGTTGCTTCAGCATGCAATGAACTGGTTCATTCTAAAGTGGTCACGGTTGTTGACAAGAGGCTTTGTATTTTAATATGGCACATCTTTTGGTCCATGTGAAAACAAGTTTGAATGTTAAATATTTTCTGACACTTTGGAGTTACTGTTGCTCTTCCCATTTCCTTTAGGTCAACATATGGTTCATGGCAATACTGTACAAGTGTAAAATCTTTACAGGAAGTAGTCTGGGGTGCGACGAGTAACATGTGGTTCGCCTCTGCGTGGTGCTGGATCAAACTGCAAGCTGCAAGATAAAATGTTTTATTCGAAGCATGACATTTTGTTTACCTGAAAAAATAAAATTACCATGTGCCCCAATTAAACTGTCTTCTCATAAGAGTTCTGGTACTGGCAGAGTCTCTCTCCAAAAAAAATTGCTTATTTCAACCTCTGATAGTCTTTTGAAGTGTTTCTTACATGAAATTTAAGGGCTGTCATCTTCAGTTAGAGCACATAGGTCAAATACTAGCCTCTCCCCCCCACCCCCACAGTCAATATGACTTAAGGACTGGGGGGGCAGGGGGAGGGAAGAGGAGGAGGAATCAAGGCTGCCACCAATAGGGACGTAAAATCCCATTAACTGTTTAAACAGTTAATCAATTAAAGCAGGGTAATGGGGGGGGGGGGGGGGGGGGGGAATCGCTCCAGGCCGCTGCCCTGCCAAAACAGCCCTGTCTGAATTGGGGCCCCCCCTCACCGCCCATGGCAAGTTAGGAGCTGCTTCAGCCCCTACCAGTTAACCTTAAAAATACCCACAAACCAGGGAGCATTTGGGAAGTCTACAAGTGGACCCCTAATAAATTTTGAATTGAGGTTAGAAATTCAAAATATGGTCCACATATCCCTACTACATACCCTTTGACTGAACAGAATTCAACTACAGGTTGGACCTCCCTGGTCCAGCACCCTCAGGATCTGACTGACCTCAAATGAGGAGATTTGCTGGACCAGAGAAGGTCCTCTGCCACTGGCCTCCCAGCTCATCTCCCCAGCCACCTGCCTGGCCAGAACTCCCTGCCATGCCTCCTGACATAGGACTCCCGGCTGAGTCACTGCCCTCCACCACCGTGCTCACACCCCACTGTTCCTGGGTTCTATGGTCTAGGAACACCCGTGGTCCTGCCAGATCACAGATGTTGCTGGATCAGAGGGACTCCTGGTTTTGGGAGGTACAACCTGCATAAATATTGCACATGCACAGCATGGGGAACAGTGCTAACCTGTGGGCTTCTCTGATAACACATAATACCATTTCTGGATTTTGAACTGTAACTGGGACGTTTACATACTTTTATCAGAAAAATTGAATCCCTTTTCTTGGTTCTGAAGCTTTAATTTCAGTCACCTTTTGCAGACCCCTTTATATATAGTCTTTGGACCCTGCGCTGAAAACTAAGTGGTTTCAACATATGAGCCCACACTCCAGAAAACAAACATGAAGAATTCTAATAAGCTCTGATATTGAAAGCCAAACATCAGAAGAATACTGACTTTAGAACTCAGAGCTGTACCGAGCTTGAATGTCAGCTTTTCAAGAAAAAAAAATGCTCGAGTTCCAAAACCCAAGTTTCAGAACTGCAATTTAAGAATTAGTTATAGTTGATGTCCAGACAGCCACCACTCACTTTTTTAGATGCATTTGTTCGATATTAGCTTTAAACATTTACCAATCCTTTCATCCACAGCAATATAAACTAATCTGTTTTTACAACTATTTTCTTAACTACATTGCTCAATGAAAATCTGCTTTTTAAATAAATATACTTACAAGGAGTATTTTAGAGTATCATCAAGTTCCATGATTGCAGCCTGGTTGCCACAACGATAACAATAGTTTGGAGCACTGAAAATTGTTACTACATTCCGATCGTGGCACCAGTTGTAGCCCTAAAGATGGAAAATATAAAATTAAGACTTTATTAAAATGCTATTCAAACATCCATGTCTTTGTTTCTTCCAGCTGCCTAAAGAGAAAGTCTCAAATTATGGTTTACAGATTATGGCTCAAACAAACCAACCCTTGTAGATTAGCAGTGCACAACCCATGGGTTGTGACCCATTTTGTTTTCCCAGCTTAGCGCCCGACGCTCAACAACATTTTTCCCGGCTCTGGGAGTCGCCAATTAAAAAAGGTTGAGCACCACTGTTCTAGATAATGGATCTAAGGTTATTAATACTCCTAGGGAAATTCTTTGCCAAAACACAACATTTTGCTAAATTCTGTATCTGTCACACCAATTTAGCTTATTTTGGTAATTTAAACTACCACACAGAAAAAAGTCACTATAACTGTTCAGTATTTCCTAAATGCATGAAACTAAGACCCCACGTTCACTTATCCTGGATTTTCACTTATTACTTTCATTTTGGTGCTCACACAAGATAGGCATGCATTTTTGCTAATCATTATCCTGAGCATAGATTCTGACTTGTAATCTGACCCCACTGTACATTTCTACACAGGCAAAAGAGACAGAAAGAAGACAGACCTTCATAGCCCAGGATTCAGTTGATATAATTTAGAATAAGGCTTCTTTACACCACTTTGACAAGGTAAAGGAATCTTAATTGACTAAGAATGGGAACAATGTTACATTCTTGCTCTGCCTCATGAACAAAGCCTTCTTCACAAAGACCTACCCTCCAAGCCAAGTATGGAGCGATAGGGATGGACACCGTGTGTGTGTCATTCATTCCCATGTACGTAAATGCCCAAGCTAACCCTCCACATCACACTGGTCTACTCTGTGCTGCCAGTTGCTCCTAGCAAACGTGCCCAAGCACAAGTGATTAATCAGCCCCACCCAGTCAGAAGGCTCAGGGCTCTGTGCATGGAGCTGACTGACTTACTGGTTCATCGTGTAGCCATCCACACAATGACATCCCTAGTTAAGATCAGAGAATGTTAACATTAAGCATGACTATAATCTCAATGGATTTTCTCTCAGCTATACCAGTATTTAATAGAGTAACTCCACTGAAGTAAATAGGAACATTGGATACGTGTTAGTGTAGCCAAAATCAGAATGTTCATCTAAAAAAAGTTTCAGAACCACTTTTTGCTTTTGCATGTGTGGTTTAATGTATGAAACCTACACAAATCCATGTTAAAAAGTGTCATGCAAACATTTAGGCATATTTATCAAATCAGTACAGATTTCACAGTAACTACATGTTGGACCTCCCTGGTCTGGCACCCTCAGAACCTAACCAGTCCTGGATGAGGGATTTTGCTGGACCAGGGGAGGTCAAATTTGGACCTCAGGAACCAGCTTCCCAGCTGGCTCCCCATGTCCTGCTGGCCCTGCCAAACCCTCTGGGCAGCCATCGCAGCCTTGGCTCTGGGACTCTCTGCCACACCACAGCTCCTTGGTCCTGCAACATCCATGCTGGACCACGGATGTTGCTGGACCAGAGAACCCTGTTAAGTGACTGTCAACATGCAATAACTGATATTACAGGCTGCACCTCTATAAACTGGAACTCTCTGATGGGGGAGGCTGGGAGCCAGCATGCAGCTCAGCAGGGGAGAGGAGAGAAGCAGAAAGGAAGGAGGGTTTGGAGGAGCCAGAAGTTACCTCCCTGGTCTGGCAAAAATCCCTCATGTAGGACCAGTCAGGTCCCAAGGATGCTGGACCAGGGAGGTCCAACCTGTACTATGTGACATTTACCCACATGAGCACCAAAAAAAACAACACAGAACAAAACACACACAACCATCTCAATTTTGAGAACTGCAATTAATGCTCTAAAGCAAAGCAGGAGATTAGATAACTAATACATGTGACTTCAGATACATTACACAAATTTAATACTCTTCAGTTTCAGGATGAGGCTTCCGGGCGTTTTTACTTTCTCTTATTGGAGAAGATATACATATTTCCACAGAGGCCCATTCTGAAATGGATAATGATATCTAGGTATCAAATGTTCAAACTGAGAATATTTCAAAGTAACTGCGGAATACTTGCCTCCATTACCAGCTGATGTGCTCTTGAAACCAATGTAAGGCCATTGGCATGATTAAAAGTTTCTGAAATATCTTGTCCAAATGTATAACCAGCACCACGAGGAGAAATACCCCAACCACCACGATCATCTGGATCTGACCATAGCAAATCACACATTGGACCCTGTAACATTTTTAAAGTCATGAGTTTTAAACCATATATGACATAGGGGAGATTGATAGATTCTCACACACAGAGATGTGTACCATCCAACAACATCAAATCTTCGTATAAATATACCAACAGCTTAATTGACATATGGGAAACGCCCACAAATGATTACAGTAAGTGAAGAATCTTAGTCAGGAATGGAATTGCTCTCAAGAGACTGAGGATCTTAGATTAAAGGTCTTGCTAGGACAGGACAGTAGTATAATTTCCTTCTCTTCAATTAGTTCTCTAAACCCTCGGGCAAGAATAACTCATGCATATCAACCTTCTGACCTTTTGTAGGGAAACCGATATGGTCACAATGAATATAGACAAGTTTATCATGAACTTCATTCTTCAAGTATGAATAAATAAAAACTGCGCTAAAATGGAAAGATGTGTGTCCAGACAGCACATTTTGATATTAGATTATCAATACCTCGTGGGGAACTTCTTGCAGGCGGTCAAGTGCTCTGATGTGATCCAGTGTATCTATGGATGGTGACAGGCCACCATGTAGACAGAAAATCTGGAAGAGTTGTACATCTGTTAGAATCATCCAACTAATCAAGTATTTTATATTAACATAACCTAGTAAAATGTGTAATAAGCACAAAATTGCAACAGAGAAATGAGTAATAAGAGAAGAGCTCATATTTAATCTTGAACCCATGCTTCTTAAAAACTACTGTTTTAAAAAAATAGATGCTTTTTAAAATATCCAACTAATTTCTACATACCTGGCCATCCACCAGAGCAGTTAGAGGAAGATAATCAAAAAGATCTGTGAAGTACTTCCAAACATTTGCATTTCCATATTTCCTTAAACATTCATCATAAAAACCATATACTTGTGTGATCTGCCTGCTCTCATGGTTCCCCCGAAGAATTGTGATGCGTTCACGGTAACGGACCTACAACACAAAGCATTTATGTTTAAAAAGTATCACTCCTCATTTCAGTCTCCCCAGAAAAAAAGAAAAAAGTCAAAACCAAATGAGAACAGAGCCAGGTTATACATTTCATGAAATGCTCAACAGAGAAGAGTCGTGAAGACAAGTTTCACTTCTTAATTTTAAGATGTAAGCTGCAGAAAGCTAAGAGTAAAAACATTTAAACAGAAGATGCATTAAAACATGCATTAAAGGCACTGAACTGTCACAGACCTACTATGGGTCAAAACAATGAGCTGAGGAGATTTATGGCAACTACCAGGGCTTAACGAATGGCGACTAAAGCCGCTTGCCAACCCTGCACTGCGCATGCGCAAGACCCGCATTGCGCATGCCGCAACTGAACAGGGTGCCCAGCTAAAATCTACTCGCCACGGGCGAGTAGATTCAATACTTTGTCAAGCCCTGGCAACTACTATTCATAGATTGCACAGAAGCTTTTATCTGCTCTAAGCTGCTTTCTCTCATTAGCTTTCTGTATTTTCAGATTTATAACCAATTCACATAATCCTGACTCTCAAATTCAGCATCTTTTAGACATGACAAAAAGGAAAGCCTAAACACAAGTTTTCCCCTCTACCTGTTGATGGATAGTTTCTCCAGCCCTCTTAATTCATTTCCCGGTCTTATTCTTGGAAATCACAATTTTTGCAGGGGGGGAAAAAAGGGGGGGAGGGTAAAAAATAAACCAACATATTTATTAAGTTAAAGTCTTAAAGGCAAAATAAACTTGGAGGGGCGGGGGTGGAGGAGAGAAAGTTACCTTAAGAGCAACAAGCAGTGTGACTGTTTCAACTGAGTAATATCCTCTGTCAACATAGTCCCCCATAAATAAGTAATTTGTGTCTGGTGATTTGCCTCCAATTCTGAAGAGTTCCATGAGGTCGTGAAATTGCCCATGGACATCTCCACAGACTGTGACAGGACATCGCACTTCTTGGACGTTGGATTCTTTTGTCAAAATTTCTTTAGCCTAAAATAAAATAGAATAGTTAAGAAGTTGTCTTGGAACAGCCATGATGTTAAAGCTCTGCTCTACCATTCCCAGATCATTTACTATAAGCTCCCTTCAAGTATTTTTGCACATGCTTTTCAAAGCTGATCTGTCTTATCCCCAGTACTTTGATAAGTGCATATTCTTTATTTTTGAAGTAGTTTAAGAAAATAATTGAACAAAAAGTATGTATTCTGCTTAACTTTGGGAAGGAGGGACACAGAGGGAATGTTCAAAATCAGATATTAAGCCTGTTGCAGTTGATGACTCTAAACTATTGGTCATACTATTCCACTGCATCCTTTACAAGCACAGCAGCATTATCACTGTTATTATACTGGTCTAGTATCAATGAGTCTGGAATCTGCCTAACATGCAGTGCAATTTCGAGTATACAAGATGTCATTCTTCCCTTGTTACCTTCAAATTGCTCAGTATTGATTAGCACTGTTATACAGCTCATGTCTTCCCTGAAGGGCAGAATGTCACTAGTAAATTAACAGATTCCAATTTATGATGTACCTTAACCTTCTTGGAATGCTTCAGCATTTTAAAAAGTAGGTTTATTTTAGTACTGCTCTAAAAAAGTGAGAACATTGGTAGATTTCTAAAGAAATAAAATGATCAAGTTAAAAGCATATCATAGTAGCCACAGTAGAGCCTCGGAATTTGCAAGTTGTCTAATTTGCACAAACGTTTAAGGATATCAAGGAATTCAGAATAAATTCACTCAACACAAAACTATTTTAAAAATATTCAAAATGATTCTACGGTATCCAAGTTCTGATTCATCCCTAAAAATCTTCCAATACATTTAGAATAAATCTACTTTCACTCTCTCTTATATACCTATGTTGAAGACAAGAGTCAAATATTTGAAAAACACCCCAATTTGCAACCTGCCAGAAATCTTTCTAAACAATTAAGATATGGTATGTTAGAATTTCTGCTGTTATTGGGTTTCAGAAATATCATATCAAAATAATGATACCCCTCTTGTTTCAGAACTCCTGCAGATTCAAGAACTTTTTTTTAAAATTCAGAAAGATTTCTAACTAGAAAGATAAAGTATTCCTTTGTTTTGCAAAATGTGTTTCAATAAAGTTTGTGGCAACGACAAAGTTTGCGGTAAGGGATTGATTTAATCAACTCCAAGATTAATTACAACTAGGAGAAACTTGAATCAATGATATATTTATTTGTAGCCTAACTTCTAATAAGAGTCAGGACCTCAAAAAGATAGTCAAATGAGATTCCCTGTCATGCAACACTATTGGCTTCATTCCACTCAATCAGCAGGCATATCTCCACAACAATCAAAGAAATTTTCAACTGACTACAGTGAAATATTAAGGTGACATCATGCAAATAATTGTGCCATTGGAGACCTTTATGTAGTGGACAGAAATCCATGGACTGCCTAGAACAGTGGTCCCCAACCCGGTGCCCACGGGTGCCATGGTGCCTCCCTGGGCACCCGGCGCATGCGCTGGCCCCGCCCACCCAGCAGCCCCAAAAAGTTGGGGACCACTGGCCTAGAACAATAGCTAAAAAAAACCCACTCTCTCAATGGGTTAGGACTGATAAAATTAATATTGTAGTTGTCAGTTACTTCATTGCTAATGATATATCAGAAAGAGCAAGCTTATTAATCACTGTTGAATGATTTGGGAGATAGGGATGTGAAAGCCAGTTTCAAATGTTAAACAGATACACACACAAAATAAATATATATAAAATAAAACCAGTTAACCTGCCCTCTTCATTTTGGGGGGGTGGGGGGGCACCATTAGAGCACTGGTTAACCAGTTACCAGTAAACATCACCCGGTAAGGCTGATGCTAACCATTAACATCCTGGTTAGAGGTACTGGGGCAGCTAGTTGGCATTAACAGATTCTGGGCTTAGATAAGGAATTCATAAGTGTCTCTAACTTCAAAGTAAACTCTACCTTTTCTGTCGTTCTCTCCCCCCCCCCCCCCCCCTTCAACCTCATTCTCCCAAAAACAGAAAGGGAAAGAGGAAATTCATCCCTTCACCAATACCAAAATATAAAAATGATTGCCCAAATTTTTCTGAGTACCAAAGACAACAATATCCCATGCAGTATTCCTTTTCAATTTTATGTAAGTCTAAAAATATTAACACCCAGATTTTTGAAAGTTTTCAGCTCTCCCTCTCCAGAACCTCTACATTTAAGTCATAATAAAAATAAGTAGATGAAGATGAACTTTAATTATAGGATCTCCGCTTTATAATTTAGAGCTAATGTGCTGCATGGGACAGATTCTTGGCTATAGACCGAATTTAAAAAAAAAAAACAGACAACTCAGAATACTAGTTTTTCTTCCTCGTTTTGTTGCAGGGTGGGGGGGAAGGGCAGCACACAAATCTTTTCACCATGGAGACTGCTTAAGAAGTAGTACATTTCCAGGTAAGAGTAAACTTAAAAAACAACCAATAGTCTAGCAGCACCTTCAAGACTAACAAAACATATAGATCGGTGTTTCTTAAATCAGTGCACCACGGAAAACAGAGCTCAAAATGGCCACCCTTAAAGAGGCAGGTGACTTTTTTTGCTCAATATCTTTCCTCCTGACCCTCCCCCCTTTTTTTGCGCTCAACTGGTGTTCCTCGGTCTTAAAATGTTTAAGAAACACTAATGTAGATGTTATGTTATCTGTTTAGGTAATGGATACCAAGCAACACCCAAATGAAATAAAGAAATGATTCATTCTCTCAGTCTCCCCTTACCCGTCACAGGTGGGGCTGCCACTTGTGTACTTCATACAAGACATCAGTTCATATAGAAAGTAGTAAAATGCTGCACAGAAAATTACTTTAAAGCATTCAATTCCTTGCATTAATCAGATGAACTTTCTGCCAGAAGTCATAGTTTGTCTCAATTATGACCATAGGATGCAGCCCAAAAAGTTTGTTCATGTCCCTTGGCTTGGGAATTTTAATATACAGGCAGTCCCCGACTTACGCGGATCCGACTTATGTTGGATCCGCAGTTACGAACGGGGCTGCCCCGGAGTACACAGACTGCAGGACCTCGCGGTCCCGCCGCCCGTGTACTCCGGGCGAGAAAAGCTGCTCCGCGTCTCCCTGGTCTGCAGACCAGGAAGACGCGGAGCAAAGCCGCTGGACCCCCCCCAGCAGACCAGGGACACCCGAGCAAAGCCACCGCCTGGGCGGCTTTGCTTGTTTGCCCAGGAGCAAAGCCGCCCAGGCAGCGGGACCCCCGCTGCCTGGGCGGCGTTGCTCCTGTCCCCCTGGTCTGCTGGGGGGGTCCAGCGGCTTTGCTGGACCCCCCCCCCCCCCCAGCAGACCGGGGAGACCGAGAGAAGCTTTTCTCGCCCCGGAGGACACGGGCGGCGACCCGCCACCCCTGAGCTCCGGGGCGAGAAAAGTAAGTGCAGATCCGACATAAGTCAGAGCCGCGTAAGTCGGGGACTGCCTGTACTAGCTAATCTCTACTTTAGGCTTAATCTTTTCACGATTTCAAAGACAATCTAAACCCATGCGCCAATTTATTTTGTGCAGAATGAAGAAAGCTTCTTAAAATACAGTAACACACACATGTCCATTTAAAGATCATTTTATTTAAAGTTTAGAGAACCAGAGACATTACGCAAGTCAACAATCTTCAATATACTATTTATATTCAGAAATGTTGATCTAAAGCATGCTTCTGTATATCCTAGTTTCCACATTACCTATAAAACAATCAGTTTGGTGGTGACGGACCTGAAATCTCATCTGTTATTCCAATCTAGGAGTCATGGTAAATTTTCAGCAAAGCAGTGTCAGAGAGGATTACATTTTAACTAAATATTAAAGAAAGATGCAACTCAGGCTTCTACTCATGCTGTATTCAAGTAAAGTCACACATGGCTGGTAGTGACTACTTATGACATGGTAACTTTAAGATGGAGTTCTGGCTTAAATTGGTTATTGTATCCCAGAGCACAGGTGTTATTCAATGCTTCAAAGTTGCCAAATATTGCATTGATCATATTTAACTCAGTTTAATATGAAGTGTTTAGTATGACGATAAAACAATCATGCAGAAGTGGCTATTTTTTCCAGCCAAATGGAGCTGAGGGATTTTGTGAGGAGTGGCAGCAAAGTGCAATGAGACACACTCCCCTCCTGCAGCACAGAAAGCAACAGGGAGCAGCTAACCGCTTTGAGCAGCACTGCTCCATGCCACAGGGGCAGGTAGGCTGTATCTTTCCCACACTTGAATTAGATTCAAGGGAGTTGTCACAATTGTTCATTTGAGTACCGACAATGACATTAGATCATTAACTCTGTATGACATCTCTCCTAATCTGATATCTTCAAAAGAGAACATGCCTCCATCGCATCTTTAACTATTATGTTTAAACATCCTTTTTCCTGACTAAAGAATTTAAGTTAACATTGTAAGAACAAAAAAAATCATTAAGGATTACAAATTTGCTACTAAGTGTCTTTATAAATAATTTCAGATGAAATAAATAAAATTGCTTATACATTCTATACAGAAACAGCACAGATACTACAAAGAACTTTTCATCCAAGGTTAATACCACTTCACATCAAAGTATCATATATGTCGTTACTGTCCCAATTTTAGGAGATACAAATCTTTCAAATATTTAAAAAAAAATCTCACTCGTTCAATCTTAAGAGCATGTACCCATCCTGTTTTGGATCAGAGGCACGATTTTAAAGAATATGAAAAGCACTAAAGATTTCAAGATTAACTTTTTTTATGAAAAAGCTATACTGAAGAAATGGTTATGGACATAAGTACACTGCTACACAAAATATTTGCAGTTTCACTTCTAAAGAGGAGGAATCTGAGGAAGTAGGTTTTGCCCACGAAAGCTCATGATACTATTTATAGTATGTGTTAGTCTAAGGTGCTACAGGACTACACGTGATGTAATGTAGGCAGTTATTGCAGAACTCAACACATTTTAGTCAGCAGTGCAAAAGCTCAAGACTTAAGAAGCACGTATCAAATACAATTCAGATTACTCACTGACTAAAGTTCATTTACAATTGGCATTTGAGGTGCCTGCTTACCCAGCTAGTTTTTTCAAAAGCAATTTTTGACAATGTAAGAGCCCTCAGACTACAAATTGAAAGACTCATTATTAGTTTAGTCAAAAACAGCGATTTGGCTTCCAGTGTGCTGTAGTAGTAGTATTAGCAGAAAACGTAACATGGCATTTAAGGATTCATACTTAAACAAAAAACCCACAAAGTGGTCTAGTGACTAACAAAAATATAGATAGTATCATGAGCTTTTGTGGGCACAACCCACTTCTACAGATGAATGGAACAAGGGGTCCAGAAGTACAAATAGCAGAAAAAAAGGGAGAGGGAAAGAAAAAAACGTGTTAAAGTGTCCATGTTAAATGAGCCTGGGCTCATCAGTTAACTGTTTACTAGACTGCACACTCACATCTCTACTTAGAATCAGCTGTTTGAGCCTGTTTGCACTGCAGGTGTGTTCAAATCAAACTATTTTTTTCCATCATTCTTGTATTTCCTTCTTCAGATCCTTCCATGGTTTTCCAGTCAGAAATTGCTAGGTAATGCATCTGATCTTTTATTACATCACTAAAAGACTTACCTGGCATTGCTTAGGTTCTTAGCTCAATTTGGGTTTTTTGGAAAATTAAAATGTACATGCATCATTTGCTCTGAAGTAGGGCGGGGGATGAGGGGTTCAGTATGCAGGCTACCCCAGCCTTCTCTCACTGCATTAGCTTGGAGCCAGATGAGAAGTACCCCTGTATGGCTACTGTAGCTCCAGCAGTCGCAGCTTGCGGGGGGGGGGGGGGGGGGGATGTCTCCCCTGCCAGGATAAGAAACACAGCAAACTGCATTTTCCCAAAGCTCCCTGACAAAAGGGGAACAACCAGTAATGTTCGCATATCAATTGGGGAGGGGGGCAAGAGGGGTAGAGCTTTACCCCCCACCCCAAAGTGTGCTTATGTAGTGGTAGACTTGTGTCTGGAACAGTACCAGATGGGAGGAGGGTTACGCCACCAGCCAGCCCCTTTCATCTGCCTAGTCATTATGTTTCTTTACTATATGGTTTTATGAGAGGTAGTCCCATTCCAGGAACATTCCATTTTCCTGGCACAACCAAATATCTTGCTTTAAGTTAAGGTAAGAGGAAGGTGTATACCAAATTTGGTGATCCTAGCTCCTTGCCATTTCTGAGTTCTTTACAACAGTTCAAACATTGCAGACAAAATAGGATCCCTGCTCTGAGAAACTCCAGGATTAAACGCACAACACCAATATGAAACAGAATATTATGGGAACTACCTTGAATTTTGTAGTGTAAAAAACCCTAAATTCCACGTCACTAAGAAGCAAGAGGTAAACACCAGGCTAGATGCCTGAATGCAGGTAATCTACTATATGTTTGAGTGAGTTTGTGTTTGTCGGGGTGTCATTCTGCCTGGGCAAGGGTTTGGCTGTGCAAGGAAAATGAGACTGCTTCCATGGGTGGTGGGTGAACGTAGGGCTGGGGGAAGGAAGCCCTCCAGTGCCATATTTTCTGCCTGAGCTCCCACCCCACACAGAAACCAAGCCCCCACCACCACAGGAGCAAGCCTTCAGCCCCCACGGGAACCTCTCTGGTCCCAGAGCACCACAGGGATGTCGCATTGCCATAGTGTTCACAGCCTCAGTGTGGCTGAAGCCCAAGAGCAGCAACATTCCGCCCCAAGAATGGCTCCCAGCATGCATTCTGGAGGTGGAGATTGTCAGAACCATGCCAGGCAGTTCGGGAAGGCATTGTCTTCCCCCACCACCTATGTTTGCATCTCATAAAACCATACGGAAAAGAGAAAATTATCAGGGAGGCGAAAGGGACTGGCTGGGGGCACACACCCCATCCGTGACTGCCCCAGCCCTGAGCATCCCCCCTCGCCTCCCCAGGCACCTTTTTGGGAGGGAGGTCTGAACACACTTCCCATTAATGTAGGACCATTGCTGGCTGTTCCTCTTCATTAGGGAGCATAGGGAAGCGCTGTTTGCTCCATTCCTCACTCTGGCTAGCGAGCACAGGGGGCAGACGAACCTGGATCTGCCCCAGCTGGGAGACATGCATCCCTCCCAGATTTGTACCCACTGGAGCTTCAGAAGGCATGGAAAGGTACTTCTCACCTGGCCCCAAGCTGTTGCTGTGACTGGTCTGGTGTAGTCTTTTCTCCACAGGGGCAGCCAGCATACTGAACCCCTCATCTCCTGCCCCACCCCAAAACAATGATTTATATGAAGCATGTACATTTTCATTTTATTTTCCAAAAAACAAAAGTGGAGTTAAGGACTCAAGTAGTGCCATGTAAATCTCCTAGTTTTAAATAAGACTTAACCACCAACACCTTATTCTGAATATCTCACACAGCTCTTAGATCCCCCCGGGCCTGATTTCAAATCAGCATGCATACTCAAGTCTTTACACAGGTCCCACAACCATTTATGCAAGCATAAACCCCAAGTTGCATACAGTGATTAAGATATTTCCCCTATAGGCCTGTTCCATGTGTAGTAGCATTTTAGCATAAGAACATAAGAATGGCCATACTGGATCACACCAAAGGTCCAGCTAGCCCAGTAGCCTATCTTCCAACAGTGGCCACATGCCCCAAAAGGAGTTAACAGAAGCAAGCGATCATCAAATGAGGCCTCTCCTGTCATCCATTTGCAGCCCCTGACAAACAGAGGCTACGGACACCATTCCTGCCCATTCTGGCTAGTAAGTATTGATGTACTTAAACCCAATAAATTTATCTAGTTCTTTTTTTAACCCTGGTCTTCACACCATTCAAAAAGCATGTGTGTCTCTTCTCTTCTTTTGGAAACCAAATGTTTGAACTGCTTTTGCTCCCATGCATGTCCCCAGCATGTTAAACTGGCATATGTTGCAAGACAGAGATGGGTGTCTGCACCAATACCTCCCCTACAGTGTGCTGTTTTCAGTCACCAGGAAAGAGGATGCTCTGACCAGGCTTAAGACAACACCCATTCCCCCAACTTCCTCCCCTAGGTCAGGTACTCAGGATATGAATAAAGCCACAATGATCAGCTGAATGGAATGAAGACTGGCCTTGGCTTACTGGTTCAGGTCCTGGTACCAGACCACAATGCCAAGCAAAACCACTCATTATGGACATTATTTCTTTTTGTGCAAAGATTCCAGGTTTGTATGTTTCAATACCTTCAGGGGGGACGAAAGTGTTGACTTTAAAAGCTGTGAGTATTTTTGATTACACAATAAATATCAAAGTCAGTGAAAAGAATTGCACTCCTATGAACATACTTAGAATGCAGATGTTGTTGTCCTCTACCATTCAGCCTCAAAAACCTATTTTGACCTATGTTAAACCTTAAGAGAAATTGCTGATGAGAAAGCTAAGTACGTGCAAAAATCAGATCAAGAGATAAGACTCACCCCTGGAGTTATTTGACTCAGCTACATTCACTTTTGCCTTTTAGTTCACAGTTCAGCTTTTAGGTGGGAAGTAGACTCGTTCAGGCCAAGGTAGCATAAATATAGCAATTAGTTTTGTTTAGCCAGGGTATTACTTCGAGTTGAAAATACTATGTCCTGCCCTCTGATTCTGTGAGCTTCCTGAACTTCCAGATGTTCTCAGTTCCAGCTATGGTCAATATTTAGGACTCCATGAAATAATGCAAGCCTGGCCCCTCAATACATGTGCTATGGACATACGGTACAGGCAGTCCCCGAGTTACTCGGATCCAACTTATGTCGGATCCGTACTTACAAACGGGGCTTTACAAACGGAGGACACGGGTGACGGGACTGCCCAGACACACCGCGGTCCCGCCGCCCGCGTCCTCCGGGATGAGAAAAGCGTCCCCGCGTCTCCCTGGTCTGCTGGGGGGGGGGGCGTGCTTCTGGACCAAGGAGCAGCGCTACTGGACCAATCCAGCAGCACCCCAGCTGCTGACTACAGGAAGCCGGAGGCAGAGTTGCTCTGCCCCGGGCTTCCTGGAATCAGCCGCTGATCAGTTTCGGCAGCAGCTGACTTGGGGACACCTGGAACAGAGCAGCTGGGGTGCTGCTGGGTTGGTTCCCGCAACGCCGAGGCGCGGTGCTGAGGGGACCTACCCGGCAGCGCCCCAGCTGCTCTGTTCCAGGCGTCCAGATTCAGCTGCTGTTGAAACTCATCAGCGGCTGATTCCAGGAAGCCCGGGGCAGAGCAACTCTGCCTCCAGCTTCCTGTAGTCAGCCACTGGTCAGTTTCAGCAGCGGCTGAATCTGGACGCCAGTTCTGACTTACGTACAAATTCAACTTAAGAACAAACCTACAGTCTCTATCTTGTACGTAACCCGGGGACTGCCTGTACACACTTGTTGCCCTTTCTTTTGCTCAGCACCGGCACTTGGACAAGACTTCTGAAGAGGATCAAAAGAGTTAATAAAACCATAGGTTTTGTGTTAGTGTGAAAACAAAAACAAAAGCTGAAAAAAGGATATGACTAAAATAAACTGAACCACAAGTCCAGTTCAGCTTTACCCAGGAGGTGATCATTCTAACTGAAGGTACAAATGTAGAACTGCCTGAAGTCGGTAACAATTCTCAGTTTTGAAATACAGTAAAACCTGTGCTATCCGGCACTTAACTAGCTGGAAAACTTTAGGAACCGGGAAAAAACTTAAAAGCAAAAAAATTAAATAAAAAAGGAAACTGGCGCTCCCCCCCGCCCCTGCCAGACAGGTGTGCGGCACGTACTTGGGGGAGGGGCGAACAGCCGTTCTGGCCACCTGACACTAGGCCTCATCCTGGCCCCCCCGCAGCCCAGCATCCCTGCGGCTCATGGCCGGCCACCCCCCCCCCCCCACTCCCTCATCCGGCCTCCTCTCCAGCAGGTCAGCCCTCCACAGCTCCCAGCAGATTGGCACCCCCGCGGCTCATGGCCGCCCTGGCAGCCTGGCACCCCCAGCAGGTCAGCCCCCCTCATGGCTCCCTCCCTCCCCCCCCCCCATCCAAACACAGGAACTTTATCATTCTATTAAAATGATTAATTTCCCCTTTCGCCAAATCTTCGATTAAATCTAGTACCTAAAATTACATTCCACTTAATACCAATAGCTGACCTGGCCAGAAATTTCATGAATACAACAGGCTCTTGGGAGGTGTCACTATATTTTCCATCATGCAAAGCTCATGCTTCATTTCCAACCCTTAAACTGAAAACGTTAATACCCGAGTCACAATGGAATTAATGGCTCAAGTAAATCAAGTTTCATCCTTTGATGTTGGATTAAAAACGGAATGATAGTACATTAAGCCAATCATGCAGGTTTTATCTACATGAAAGTGTTTTTTTTTTAAACCTTCAATCAATTCCTATTTCATTTGAAATACAGGTTATACCACCCAAAACCAGCACTCTCTGGTCCAGCAACAGACCACAGATGTTCCTGGACCAGAGAGACTGGGGAGTTCATTGGCAGGAGCCTGCAGCAACATCTGGCAGCTCCAGGGCCGGGCAGGAGTCAGAGGCAGCGTGGAGTGGGGAGTGTAATGGAGAAGGGTTTGCAGTAGCAGAGCCAGAAGTACTATGGGGCAGTGGCTTGGGTAGCCGGTGGCAGGGACTACTTTTGAGTACTACTTTTGCCTCTGCCCTGGAATGGTTGCCATAGCTCAAGATAGGTATGGTTAAATGGAATTTAACATTCTGATTAGAGGGGAGGCTCCAGCTGCTATGCCTCAGGATGCTCCCGCCAGCTGGAGTATCCCTGCCTGCAGTGGACTTTGCAGGGCTGGAGCAGCCCCCACCAGTTAATTGGAATCAGTAAGCCTCACCCACTAAGGATGAGGCTTACCAGTTAACCAGTCACATCCTTAGCTTATGGTGCACTCTTGTAGTGAATCCCAAAAGAGCCAGAAAATAAAGCTGGCTAGGTCATTTATACCAACTGAGTTTAGCAACACCAAGGAATCCAAGACTATCCCTTTAGGGCAGATTTGCACAGGAAGTTTAAACATATCAAGCTCATTTTTAAGCTTGATGAAACACAGGTTGGACATTGCTGGTCTGGCACCCTCGGGACTTCACTGATCCCAAATGAGGGGATTTGCCAGACCAGGGAAGGTCCCTGCCCTTGTGGCCACGCTGCCACTAGGCTAGGGCTCCAGCCTGGTCCGCTACTGCCTCGGCCATCTGTGCTGCTGCTGAGGCTGGAGTGCCACAGCCAGAGCTCTGTAGCCAGAGCAGAGCTCTGCAGCCACTTGGCTCTGCGTCTGGGGCCTGACCTCTACAGCCAGGATCATGCTTTCAACTCTTCCCTCACTACAACTGAGTGGACAGTCAAGCACAGAGGACCACAATTGGTCTAAATTACCACCTGCTTGTTAGATTTTACTCAATTGTGAATAATCTCAGAAATGAAACTAGAAGAATAAATTAGGTTTCAAATTTAGATTACTATGAAGAACTGACACAATGAAAAGGTTTGTAATAAGGAAATTATGCTATTAATTACAAAAGAATGTTTATTTGCATTCCAATGACTTTATAAGCTTCTTTACCCTAAGAAAGTTACTTATTGCTGAGAAGTACTGAACATATGTTAAGTAAAAGTGTAGTCAAGGACAGTGTTCCACACCATTTCCAAAACTACCCCAAGAGCAGGTTCAAACCAAATTTTCTGGAAGAGTGATGAATGCAGTTTGCTCTTGCCATATTTCAGTATTGATTTAACTGCACCCGACAGTTATCACTAATTAATTTTGCTAACAAAAAAATAGAGAGGTAGAAGAAAGCAGCTGCAGCAACCCTTTAAGAAAAGCTTTTCCTACATAGTGATATACTCTCCCTCCCCATTAAAAACAAATCTAGAGTTGCCAAATTATAGATTTCAAAATTTCCAGGGCAAGGACTATATCTAGATCTATTTTGAGATAGCATGTCATACAAACAAGGCATTGACTGGGTTTTTTTAGAAGTGATATTAAGCCAGCCCTTAATGTATCTGCAAGGTGGCATCTTACCTTCTCAAGCTACACAACACATCTTTGCTACATCTCTTCGCAGTGTTTCTCCTCTGCAGACAGGCAAGCAACAACTTCTCCTAATATATACTGTAGACACCAAGGAACGTGAAAAACAGCCTATGCACCATAATTTATGCTTTTGCTTTCCTCTTCATTGAAAGCTTGCATAAACATGGTCATAGAGCAGGGCAACTCAACATGCAGCCCACAGCCAACATACAACCGGTTTGTTTGCGGCCTGCAGTGCAGTTAGGGTTTATACGGGACTCAGCACACGGTCCATGGGTGTGATCCTTTAAACATGGCCTCCACTGGGAACACACTACACAATGGCGAGTCAATACAGGCAGTCCTCGAGTTACGTGGATCCGACTTATGTCGAATCCGCAGTTACGAACGGGGCTTTTCTCGCCCCGGAGGACGGGAGCGGCGGGACACCCAGATGCTCATTAAAATTGCTGTCAGATGAATGGAAATTGGGTAAATATTGCATTTTATTAATATCAGCAGAAGTGACTTAAATGGGGCCTATGTGTTGTATAGTCTTGCCTTCAACTTTGTATTCATATCAGCCAGTATGAAAGACTCTATTTGCGTGCGTACATACATACATACATACATATATATATATTTGCATGTATATGCAACCACACTTAACTTGCAGCCCTTGGCACGCATGGTGAGTATCACTGTGGCCCCTGGAGCTGTTGCTACACTTCAAAGATGGAGACGCCCTTACCGACTAATTGCATCGACTATTCGATAAGCCAATTAATCAAAATTAATCCCCATTAGAGTCATGGAAAATGCAAACAGATATATATTAACTAGAAGAACCAAAAAAAGAACAGAACCCTTGATCTTAATTGTATTGCACTAGCTTCAATTTATAATGAATACAACTCAAGTCTCTTGAATGGCAGAGTTCAAGGTCTGAAGATTTCTAGCAGACAAACTATGGATAAAATATACAAGAATCCATTCTAAATCGATTTTTCTTACGACAGCACTAAAAGTAGTCTGTAAAACATACTATATTTTCATTACTGACATTACTCTTTAAAAGGCACAATTATTGTTTAACTCAGCTCCCATTTTCAAGCATCCAATTTTGTTAGTACTCCTTCCCTTAATCCCATTCAATTTTAAATTATTCTCTTCCTCTCCAGCATTCTATGAATGTCATGGAACCCCCAGAAAGCTTCACATCCATTCTAATCTGTTACTGAAATGACCTTGAAAATCAGTAAGGCCTGGTCTACACTAAAGTCAAAGTAGACCCTGCTGCATCACTCAGATATTGAAAAAAATCCACACCACCCTATCTCCCTCCCCATACACAGAGTTCTGAGTGGATAGAAGAATTCTACCTGATTCTTGTAATCCCTACTGAGGCACTCTGAAAGATTTGTACTTCATGTTAACAGCGTTGTTTCCAATGGAAAATCATCAGCATGCAGAGTACCTATGGGCATGTCAGCAGGTCAATACACTCTTAGAGCACTCTAATTTAAATGTGTGTCTGGGATATAAACAGTTAACCAGTTAACTAATAAGCCTTACCTGTTCTGCTTAACCAGCAGGGGCTGGAGCAACTCCCCACCACCCTGGGTAAGCAGCTGCTACAGCCCTGCAGGAGCAGCCTGCCCACTGACCGTCTGCAGGTTATATGCTGGCTCCCCAGGAGCAAGCGGCAGAACCAGCAGCAAAGAAGGGCTGGAAGAAGGGCTGGCAGCCTTTATTTAAATTAAGCTTTATATTGCAAAGCCTGCTGCATGTGTAACCACAACGATTTTTAGCTGTTACACGGTTACATTCTTAAATAATTTTTGTATGTTCCTAGCGCATACTGCCTCACTCTGAAGACCAACCTTAAATCTGTAAAGAAGTTACTCCTGCTAGATCAAAATAGGATACTTATTCCATATTAAGCATGACATAGAACTGCAGCCAATAACAAAAGGAACGACTTGAAACCTATTTAGTTCTAGTTAAGTTTGTGTTAAACTAACTTGAAGATTTCCAAGGGACTCAGAGCAAACTTTTCCAAGTTGAAGCACATTGCCAGAAATTCATCAACATCCCCTTTTCTGGCTACTCCTGTTGCTCAACTCCTCACTTCTGCTATCTCGTTGCTTATGTCTGACTACGGTTCATGTGTCAAACTTCTTTCCTTCTACAACCTCTCATATTGCTCGCTGACAATTCCACCATCTCTGCAACCTCAGAGCCACTTTTTTACATTTATTTCCTTCGACATTGTGGCTGAAGAGGTCTTTTTGCTTCAGGCTGTCCTTTCTGATATAAATGGTTCTCACTAGGGATGTGAAGGTTAACCTGTGGGGACAGTAGCAGCTCCCATCTTGCTGTGGACCTGGGCATCGTGCATTAGGGCTGGGGACCCCACGATGACCACGCCAGCCCAGACAGGCAGGAGCAGTGCCCCCCCCCCCCATATCTACCCTCTAATCAAACAATTAAACAATATGTTTAACCAGTTAACCAATTGAGGTGAGAACAAGGGATGTAAAAATCCCATTTGTGAGAGTTTCAACTCCCCTTCTGTCAAAAATGGTCCAGTTTAAGTCATCTTTCCTACTTGCTGTATAAGATATTTCGGCAGCACTCATCACCTTTAGAGCTAAGCACTAGGGATGTTAGAGTTTAATCACTAAGCTGATGCTTATCGGTTAAACTCAGACAACTCCTGGGAAGGCGAGTGTGCAAAGTCTGTCTGCTTGCTCCAGGGAAAGAGGCTTCCCTGCAGCAGGAAAACCTTCTTCCTACGAGCTGAGCTGAGCTGGCAGGAGCTGGTATCCCCACTCCCAGGGAGGCTTTGCTGTAGGCTCTGCCATATAAAACTAAGATTTATACTGCAGAGTCCACAGCATATGTAACCGCTAAGATTTTTTGAAGTTACCATATTACATGATTTTTAATATCCCTACTAAGCACTGAGGGAAAAGATCCATGAAGGAAGTCATGCATCTAACTGCCATTGAGCCACCTAAGTCCAAAATACAGATCCCAAAAAAGGCCCACTCAGCAGTTGCCACCAAAATAAATAAATTAATGGAGATTGCCTATCTCCTAGAACTGGAAGGGACCTTGAAAGGTCATTGAGTCCAGTCCCCTGCCTTCACAGCAGGACCAAGTACCATCCCTGAAATTTTTTTTGCCCCAAATGGCCTCCACAAGGATTGAACTCACAACCCTGGGTTTACCAGGCCAATGCTCAAACCACAGAGCTATCCCTCCCCCACCTAATGTCATAAGAAAAAACTTTGGACCTGTGAAATCCCAGCAGAAGCTAAAAATTTGCCAGCAATCATGCAAATACTGCCTCAATCCTAATACTAGATGCATCTCTCATCCCTGAGCCCTATCAAGACCTTAAAAGTTGGCATCTGTTTTACCTTCCCTGAGTGTTCCAATCCAGTAGGCATAACAAGAATTACCCTTAAAGCATATCTACTGGACCAGGCCCTGTAGAAAGGTAATGCCCACTCCCACATAACCACTTGCCCAAGGTTATAGCACACTGCAAAGATGTGGGAAATCTGAGTTCAATTCCTTCTTCTGATTTGTAGTATGGATTTGAACTTCATCTTCCATCCACCAGGATAATGACCTGCCCACTAAGCTATAATCATTTTCACTCTCTCTAAAAGCCAAATTTATATATAGTGGAACAACTTCAGCACGAGATACTGAAATACCAACCATGGAGTACCATTTAACCCAATGGCTACAGCATGGTGCTGAGAGGAGAGAGACTGGTTCAAATATCTACTCCACATCAGATAAGGAGTTTTGAACCTATGTGTACCACATCCTCAGTGAACTAACCACTGGGATAAAGGTTATAACAGGGTTTTTCTGTTGGGGGAGGAAGCAATAAAGGGCTATAGGTGTTTAATCCCAGGAGAGGATTCCATAACTGTGAACCTCAAATGGAGCTGGGCACCTAACTCTCAGTGGGCTACACACCATAGCCCTCCCCTTGGCATTTTCTATACTCAACTTGCTGGCTTCAATGGATTCTATTCTTAGGTACATAGTATTCCCCATGCTTCACACAGGAAAACCTGTGCATTTAACTCAGGGTTGTGAATTCCATCTGGAAGCAACAGGTCTAAATTCAGATACTGCAAGACTGAGTCCATTCCCTCTCTGGCCAATGGGAGCTGTGGAGTTTGCGCTTAGGACAGGAGGCAGTGCACGGACACATTCCTCCCCTCCACAGTCCTGCAGGAACATGCCCATCCTGCACATTTCCACAAGTGAGGAAGTAGCCTCCTGCTGCAGCCCTGCTGTACAGCCAAACTTCTAGATTGCAGGAGTTGTTGAATGAGAAGAGCTGATGATCAGTGAGGCCTGCAGAACTTCTGGGGTACTCTTGGGGGGAGGGTGACTCTTCCCCCATAGGGTCCACATATCCTAGGTTGAGAAATACTGTACTGAAGTACTTTTCAAGTGACTGATCAAGATTACAAAGAATTCAGAAAGTAGCAGGTTCAAACACACTGTAGTGACTCCAGACACCTCAAATCAGGCTCTTCAGTATTAATGATAAAAATTAAGAGTATTTACATCAGGTGTACAACAGTAATGTTTCAACTTTGCCACCTGAATTCCTTAAAACACTCCACAAATATTCTCCCCACACTATAGTTAAATGCACACCCCTATGCTATGCCACAAAAACTTTCAAGTCAACATACTTGATCAGTATTCCACATTAAAATGCTATTTGTGGAAACACAGATTGGTATGAAAGGAGGAGAGGTACTGTGGCCTACACAGAAATTGTTTCTAAAACACAAGAATGAGAATGCTGCATCATTCATGGCCCCAAGTGATCTTATCATGGTGCATGTCTCCATTTACCTATTTGCAAATGTCTAGGATTTTAGTGACAATAAGTCAGAAAGCCATTTAGCATGCTATACTGCAAATAGACTAGTTTATGTAGAGCAAATTCTTTTTTTCCCTTAAAATTTTCATCTTTAGACATTAAGTCACAATCTGAAGTGAAAATAAAATGTAAGAGATAACTATAACAGCTTTATAAAAATTGTAACGAAAATGTACTTGTGCAACCATTAAATCAACTTACCCACTTTTATTTTACTACAGTATCAAATTATTATTCATTCTGTCTAAATTCTACAGGGCTCCTCTAAACTCAGGAAAACCATGAGGAATGACCACCGAGACAGGTAATAGCCAAACCTCACCATCCATAACTACACAAAGTAAAACTTCATATTACCTGGCTATATTTAGAAATGCCTACAAGGAGAAACCAATACCCTAAATTAATCTAATTCCCAATTACAATTTAAAGGCTGTTCCAAACACATCAAAGTTAAAAAAAAATGTAATGCAATGGCAGTCAAAAAATTCCAATTCCAAATTACTTTTATGGAGAGGAATTCCTACACTACCACCTTAAAATGAAATTTCCACTTTTAATTCCTGCCATTTTGGTGGACTTTACAAGAAAAACAAACATGCATTAACTGTGCCAAGGGGGATGGCATTTTGTTCAAGTCTTCCAACAGGGCAGCAATTACAGATTGGGTCTGACACTAGTAGTGGCATCCTAACATAGCAGACATAAATCTGTGGCCACTACACTCCCATCTGCGTCTCATACAACTGCCACCGCTATTTTCAACCCTCCCCCCTTTTATGAGAAGCGGGGCTGGGGCATTGGAGGGAGGAGGGTGGGCGTTTGGACGCTGCCTTACAGATTTGCCTTTCTACCTCTCTCGCACGGAGGAACTAGGAGGTGACACCGGGAGCGACACCCCGAGCGCCGAGCACGGCTGGTGCTCACAAGGGTCTCTTCGCCCCGCAGATTCCCTGCGAGAGGCGCCATTTTAGGAGGCAACGAACAGCAGCCGAAGGAGTCGGTCTCCTAGCGGAGCGGCAGGGGGCGCAGAGCTGCCCGGGAGGAGGCTACCCCCGGCTCGGCGCTGTAGGACCCGCTATCTCCGCGGGGTGACAGACCCGCCGGGGCGCTAGGGGGGAAAAACCGGGCCCGCCCGAGGAGATGCGGCCACGGCCACCCCCCGCTTCTTCTTCGCGCTCCTCACGCAGGGGCTGCTCCGCGGGGAGCCCCCCCCCCGCCACAGGCCCCTTCCCCAGCCCCCTCTCCTCACCCTGTCAGAGGCGCTTCCGCCGCCCGCCCCCAGCCCGGACTCCCCTGCCCAGGCCTCGCCCCAGCTCCCCCCGGCCGCGGGCCCCCCGTACCTTCTCGCAGAGGCTCTTCACCTGCCCCTCGGACAGCTGCTTGCACTCGTTGAGCTGCTCCACCCACTGGTCGAGCTCCTTGGTGAAGACCTTCTCCTCCATGCCGCCCGCTCGCGCTCCCCTCCCCGGCTCCTGCCGCTACCGCTCGGCTCTGCCACCCCTACGACCCGCTCCAGGCCGCGGCCTCACCGGACACCCAGGCAGGTGCGGTGGCGGCAACCGACGCTCGCGGCTAGGTCCCGGCTCCCGGCAGCAGTTCTAGCGCTCTACACTCGTTCTTCACTCCCCTCCGTGTAATGGCCGCCGCGCCCTGACGTCACCAGCTCTGCTTCCCCCTCGGAGGGGGGAGGGGTAGCATAGCGCGTGCGCGTGATACCTACCACAAGAGGGCGGGGCCGGCCGAGGAGAGGCGGCGCATGCGTGATGTTCGTAGCCAAGTGGGGAAGCCCGAAATATCAGTGCATGCTTGCTTTACAAAGGGCGTAGCGATGTCGGGATTAGCGCATGCGCAGTGCTCGCACCGATGTACGGGCGCATGTGCAGTGGCTGAAGTAAAAGGAAGAGAATGGCGGGACAGCGGCGCATGCGCAGCACCAATAACTAGCGAGGGGGGGGAAAGATGTCTGAACTGAGCGATTGGAAGCGATCAGAGCATGCGCAATGTGAGGAGGGGGCAGGTTCAGAGCGTTGTAATAAGACGCCCGCTGCAGAGCCTGCTTCAGATGCTGCCCCTCGCTCTGTGGACCCCATCACACCCCCGCCACCCATAGTATTCCCGCCACTCCCGCTCCAGAGACCTCCACACACACAGTACTCCCGCCACTCCTGCTCCAGAGAGCTCCCACCCCACAGTACTCCCGCCACACACCCTTCCAGGGAGCCTCTCCCCCGCCACACAGTACTCCTGCCACCCCAGCTCCAGGGGACCTCTCTCCCCCAACACACTACTCCCGCCACATCCACTCCAGGGAGCTTCTTCCCTTCCCAATACAATACTCCTGCCACCCACAGTCCAGGGAGCGTCTCCGCCCAATATAATACTCCCGCTATGCCCATTCCAGTGAGCCTCTCCCCCCCCCCCCACCGCAAAATACTACTCCCACCTAGGGATGTAATAGTATAGTTGATTAACCAATAAGCAAAAGTGTATAGGTTAATGCTATAGAATACACGCATTCTCCACTCCCCTCCCTCCCCAGTACATTTTTTCTAGCAGGCTGGCCAGCAGCCCAGCTCAGTCCCGACTTGCGCCAGGTCTGGGACCTACCCCTGCTGTAGCTCTGCATTTAAAGTGTATTAGGAGCTAGGCGGGCAGGCAGCCTGGCTCAGTTCTGGCTCATGTCGGGTCCGGGAGCTTAAACACCTACCTGGATAGGGGCTGTATCAGGCAGCAGTGCAGGGCAACAGGCAGTCAATCCATTAAGGGAGCTGGTTTTTAAACTGGCTCCCCTTGTGGACCAGCTCCCGCCTAGCACCCCGCATTGCTGCTTTGGATACAGAGGTAGCAGTGTGGAGTGGCAGGGGGCTCCTTGGGAGTGGAACCAGAGTGCACTGGCTGCCGTCCTCGCTCCCAGAGGCTATAGAATAGTCAAGTAATGGATAAGAATTCATGGGGTTAAATGACTATTCAATTAACCCAGGGGTCTCCAAACTACGGCCCGCGGGCCGGATGCGGCCCGCGAGGCCCTCTCATCCGGCCCGTGGAGACCGTCCCTGGGGTGCCGCCGAACGGGCCCTTCTTGCCGCGGGGGGGGGCCCTGTCAGGGGTGTGCGGCGTGTACTCACGCCACGCCGGGGCAGGAGAAGCGGGCCGCTCCGCTGACAAGCGGCCACGCGGCAGCAAACGGCGCAGGGGGCGGGGGTTAGCACGGGCGGCGTTCCCCCGCCCAGACTGACAGGGCAGCCGGCCAATCAGGGGGCAGGAGAAGCGGGCCGCTCCTCTGACAGGTGGCCGCGCGGCGGCAAACGGCGCAGGGGGCGGGGGTTAGCACGGGCGGCGTTCCCCCGCCCAGACTGACAGGGCAGCCGGCCAATCAGGGGGCAGGATGGGCGGTGGTGGTAACGCCCGCCCGGCGACGTGCGGGGGAACGTGAACCCCGGCGGGAACTTTAAAAAGGTGACCCCTTCCGCCCGGGGTGGGGAAGGAGTGAGCGGTGGCAAGCAGGAGGGGAGGACAGCGTGCAGAGGAAGGGGAGAGCAGGGGGAAAAGCCCCCCCCCCCTTCCGGGAGAAACGGATTCGCAGGCGAATATTCTGAAGAGGAAACATTAAAAGCAACAATCTCTCTACCATAAGTGGATATATTTGCACACTATATTCAGGTAAGTTTAACTTAAGAAATCATAAGAATTTTTAAAAATTGTTTCGGGTCATTTGCAGCTATTATTGCGACAAAATTAGTTCGCATAATCAGGTTTTTTGAGCGATATTGTGTGCAAGATACTTTCAGTTTCATTATTTATTCATGTTGAATTCACTTTATTTTAGTGCCCAGCGATGGCCGAGAAGAGGAAAAGAAAAATAGACGATGAGTGTCGGCAATTTCAAGAAGAATGGAGTTTGAAATACTTCTTCATCAAATCCGGCGAGAAAGCATTGTGTGTGATTTGCAACGAAACCGTGGCTGTGATGAAAGAATACAACCTGCGCCGTCATCATCAAAGCAAACATCAGGAGAAATATGTACAGTTGAAGGGTAAAGTCCGTGCCGAAAAATTTTCTAAATTACAAAATCAACTCACATCTCAGAGGACATTGTTCAGTAAATCCTCAAATGAAAATGAATCCTTAACTAAGGCCAGTTATAAAGTTGCCTACGTCCTGGCTAAAAGTGGCAAACCCTTTACAGATGGTGAAGTAGTGAAGGAATGTTTGTTGGAAGTGGCTGAGGAACTTTGCCCAGAAAAGTCAAAACAATTTGAAAATGTAGCTTTGGGTGCGAATACCATTGCCCGCCGTGTTGCAGACATGGGTGAAAACATTGTGACTCAAATAGCGAAAAATGCAAGCAAGTTTCGCCATTTTTCAATTGCAATGGATGAATCGCTGGACAGCTGCTCCACCTCTCAACTGCTTGTGTTCATTAGAGGTGTGGATGAAGACATGAACATAACACAAGAGCTGGCTTCCCTACATAGCATGTATGGCACTGTTACTGGAGAGGATATATTCAATGAGTTGAAAAAAACATTTGCTGATTATAACTTGGACTGGACTAACCTCAGTTGCCTGACTGTTGATGGAGGAAAGAACATGAGTGGCATAAAGAAAGGCTTGGTTGGACAAGTGAAGCAGATGTGTAATGAGAAAAACATTATACAACCAATGTTCCTGCACTGTATTATTCACCAGCAAGCTTTGTGTGCTAAATATGTGGACATTAGCAGTGTACTGAATCCTGTGGTGAAGATGGTGAATTTAATAAGGTCACATGGGCTCAACCATAGACAGTTCAGAGACATGTTGAAAGATACAGACACAGAATCACAAGATTTACCATATTACACAGCAGTAAGATGGCTAAGTTGTGAGAAAGTTCTGAGCAGAGTATTTAAGTTAAGAAAGGAAATAGGTGACTTCCTGGAAAGTAAAGGCAAGCCACAGCCATTACTGTCTGATGAAGAGTGGGTATGGAAATTGGCTTTTGCTGCAGACATAACTAGTCATTTAAATTTTCTGAACCTAAAACTACAAGGAGAGCAAAATCTAGTTTCTGATCTATACACCCACCTAAAGGCCTTCAGATCCAAACTTGTCTTGTTTTTGGAACAAGTACAGGCCAACAACTTGACGCACTTTCAGCAGTGCAAGGTATTCATGGCTGAAGCAACAGCTGAGTTCCCCACGTCATTTGCATGTGAGATCATCAAAGACCTCCAGCTGCAGTTTCAGCAGCGGTTTTCTGACTTGGATTCAAAGGCAGAAGAAGTGAGATTGTTTCAAAACCCATTTGAAGCAGATGTGGCCAGTTGCCCAGATGAACTGCAGCTGGAAGTCATTGAGTTGCAAGCAAATGACCTCCTTAGGGACAAGTTCAAAATAGGACTGGTGGGTTTTTACCAGTTTTTGCCCAAGGAAGACTTTCCTAATGTCAAAACTTTTGCATCAAGGTACCTTTCAATCTTTGGAACAACATACCTGTGTGAACAAACATTTTCAAGAATGAAATATGTGAAGAACAATTTGAGAACAAACTTGTCCGATGATAATCTCAGGTCACTGTTGATGTTAGGGACAACAAATCTAAAGCCAGAAATGTCTGCTATTTTGGCATCAAGGAAACAATTTCACCATTCACACTAATACAGGTGTTCATGTGTAGTGTATCAATGTGTTATTAAATAATAACTGAATAAAATAATATTAAATAAATAATTAAAAACAACATCCATGTTTTGATTGTTTTTTATTTGGACCTCAAGTGTGTAGTCGGCCCCCGAACTGCTGTTTGATAGTTAATGCGGCCCTCGGGCTGAAAAGTTTGGAGACCCCTGAATTAACCGATATTTAACATCCGTACTCCCACCACACCTTCTCCAGGGAGCCTCTCCCTCCACACACAGTACTCCTGCCACACCCGCCCACCCAGTACTAGTGCTTAGGCAGCTGCCCAGGAGAAAGGCAAGTGCTGACCAGCTGATTAGCAGAGAGCACACAGCCTCCCTCAAGTGGCAGCATATGGTCCTCATCTGTGCACACCTTGCTACGCATAACACATTTTATTCCGCACATGGATAGAAAAAATTAAAGGGAACATTGTACCACACTTGCTCCAGGGAGCATATCCCACCTCAGCAAGATACTCCCATCTCACCTTCCCCAAGGAGCCCAGCTAATCCCCAGCATGGTATTCCTGCCACACCTGCTCCAGGGAGCGCAGCCAACCCCCAGCACAATACTTCCACCACAGCCAATGTAGGGATTTCATTCAGCCCCAGCACGGTACTCCTGCCACACCAGTTCCATGGAGCCTGCCCACCTCCCCCAGCATGTTACTCCCACCACAAACTGCTCCAGGGAACCCATCCACGTCCCCCAATACTATACGCCCTCCACACCCACTTCAGGGAGTTCACCCACCCCAGCAGAGTGCTCCTTCCATACCAGTCAGCAAGGACAAAGTCAGTACAAATATATCCCACCCTTCTGGCAAAACCATAGACCCAACATTTTCAACTTTAATTTTTGTGTCCCCATCCTGAGAAACCAGGGTTTTAGTTTCAGAAGCACATCAACAAGAAATTTCTCAAATTACATTGCACTTCCTCATCTCTAGGGCTGTCTCTACACTGCACCCCTTTTCCGGAAAAGGGATACAGATTAGACACTTCAGAATTGCAAATCCGCGGGGGATTTAAATATCCCCCACAGCATTTGCATTTACATGGCTGCCGCTTTTTTCCGGCTTGGGGATAAGCCGGAGAAAAGCGCCAGTGTAGACGTGATTCTCCGGAAAATAAGCCCTTTTCCGGAGGATTTCTTATTCCTACTTCAAAGTAGGAGTAAGAAATCCTTGGAAAAGGGCTTATTTTCCGGAGAATCGTGTCTAGACTGGCGCTTTTCTCCGGCTTATCCCCAAGCCGGAAAAAGCGGCAGCCATGTAAATGCAAATGCCGCGGGGGATATTTAAATCCCCCGCGGATTTGCAATTCCGACTTGTCACATTAGCATTCCTTTTCCGGAAAGGGATGCCAATGTAGGCATAGCCCATGAGTAAATATGTCATGTTGTATTCAATATTAATTACTTGCAGAATATTTCTCTGGGTTGGAATATAGTAATCATAGCATTTAATTAACACTTTTAGGGTAAGTCTATACTACAGCGCTATTTTGGGATACTTCCGGTATCCCAAAAAAGTGTTTTCCGTGTCTTGATAGTGCACCCTTTCTTTTGAAATGTAATCGAAATAACGGGTGCACTTTTCCGATGTCCCGGTAAACCTCATTCCCTGAGGATTAAGGGATTTGTCAGAAAAGTGGTCTATTTCGAAATCTGGCACTGTGTAGACAGTGCCAAATTTTGAAATAAGCTCAAAAGAAGGAATGCAATTTGCGTAGCTCAAATTGTGTAGCTTATTTCAAACTAGCGATGAGGTGTAGATGCACCCTTAATCTTCACGTTACAAACATTCATTAATCTTGCAGCAACTCTGAAATGGGGAAATAATGCTTACTTCTCTGTTACAGAGGAGGAAGACAAGATAGAAAGGTTAAGTATTGTGCTGCAGGCCACAGAGCGAGTCAGTAACAGTGGGTAGGTGAAAGGCTCCAGTTCAGCAAAAAACATAAGCACATGATTGAGTGTTCTGCTGAATCAGTGCCACACCATTTAAGGTTTGTTGACCTTATGCACACATCACATTTCACACCACTAATTCTCTCAAGAAATGCTTTCCTGTTGTGTGATGATCATTTTCAGAAGCTTCTTTGCATGCAACTGATCATAGAGAGATACAGGCAGTTGTCATGGAAGTAATATGTTACAGGGTTTTATTGCTAAGAACATACACTTGTCACTTCCTACATGCATTATACAGACAGAAATCCCACATTGTCTTTCCTGTGCTCTGGATGGAATCTCACACTGCTCTTCCTACCCACACATAGAGGAATGACAACTGTTTCTGGCTCTGAAACAGCCAATTTCAAAAATCCTTTGAAGAGTACTTTAGTATAACACAGACATCAGTGATTCCTGTCCACATAGAGGGCAGTTGGTTAATGCAACCAGGCATAGTCCAAAATTGGCAGAGATCAGGATTCCCTCCCCCTACCTTCTTATAAGCCCACAATGAACTATACCTTTCATTAGCAAATATAAAAGATGCAGAGCACTGCCCTTCCCTCTGTGGTCCCATAGGTCTTTTATTTGGGTCTGCTCTTTATAGACTCAAAGCGCCAGAGCACCTTTCTTCCGCAGCTATGCCTCTATAACCCCACTCTAAGGGCAAAAGAGAGGAGCAATACACAATTTAGCCCAGTGAATATATGATTTTACTTTTATTTGTGAGCTACTAGGGGGCTGTGCCCCCCTGTTCGCTACGCTTGCCAACCTCCCTATGTCTGCTGCAGCTGGTTCGTGGCCTCTGTGCCGTAGCAAAAGGGGGCCAGCACCAGTCCTTTCTGCAGCCAGATGGAGGCTGGACTACGGGGCATATCCCAGGAACGGGGCTGGGGACAGGGTGCTGTGGCCAGATGGCAGCTGGGCCCCAACTGGGGCCTTGTTGGCCAGGCTTCATTTTAAATGAAGTAAAATATTATGTCCAATGCAAAAGGTTTTAACATTGTCTTTATTTATGGCAGAGGTGGAGAACCTTTTTGCGTTAGGGGCCACTGACCCACAGAAAAATGAGTTGAGGATCACACAAGTGATAAGGGAAAAAAAGCTCCTCCAAAAACCCTCCACCCTCACTGATGTGGCCCCCAACTGAAACACCTCAAAACTCCTCTGGTGCTCCATCCCTATGAGGGAGGACTGAGGGTCAAGGGCTCAGGCCAGATTAACACTTCTGGGGCTCCCGGATTAGTGGATTTTGTGGGCACCCTAGGCTCTGGGTGGGGACATAAATGAGGGGTTCAGTGTGTGGTACAGGGCTGCCAGAGAGTGGGATAAGGATGGGGGTGCAGGTTCTGGGCAAGAGGTGGTGTGCTGGAGGGGAAGAGAGTGCAAGGTCTGGATGGGAGGTAGGGTGGAGGAACAGGCTGGGATAGGGTGTCTGGCCAGGGGGGAGGGTGCAAGAGCAGGAGCGAGTGCAGGAGCAGGCTGGGGGCAGGGTGTCTGGCCAGCGGGGAGGGAGCAGTAGAGGGCTGGGGTGGGCATGAGGGGATGTGGGGGGGCATTTACTTGTCTTTGGGCCAGCACCAGTCCCAAGCTCAGCCTCCCACTGCTCCCATTAGCTGGAATCTAGCCAATGGGAGCACAGGGAAAACCTCCAGACAGCGCGCTGGCACGCTGCTTTTCCCCCAGCCTGGGAGGGAGAGCACTTCTCCATGCAGCGAGGCTTGGGGCTTTCTCTCTACCCCTGGCACCCAACAACCCCTCGCAGCAGGAAGCCAGCGCTGGTGCTCCAACCACTTGGAGGAAGAGAAAGGACGAGGCAGCAGTGCCAGGCAAAGGAGGACCAGGCTGCTCAGATCAGTGCTGCTGGGTGCCTCCTCACCCACTTCACAGAAGCGCCGCTCACTGCTGCAGCCCCCAGTGTGGCTGGGTGGGAGGGAGCCAGTCTGGACTTGGGAGACAGCCTGGTCTTGGGTCTCAGTGGAGCGGCTCAGTGCTGGGCTCAGGACCTGGTCACGCAGGGTGCGGTGGAGGATGGGGCAACCTTGCCCTGCACCTGGCGCTTCTCCTGAGCCTTCTAGCCCAGCAGCCCAAGAACAACTGCAGCGCAAGCAAGTGGCCCTGGAGCAAGTTGTGGAGCCCCATAGCCTGGGGAGCCTGCCTCCATTCCCAGCTTGAGTGGGCCGCACCCTGGGCCTTGCAACAGCTGAAGCAGCCCCTGGGCTGAGGGATAGGCCGCCGGAAAGGCTGCGGCCAAAGCTGAGTGGGCAGGACCCTTTGGAGATAGAATCTGCCCAGGCTGGGCTGTCAGGCGGATTTATCAGTCTTCAAACAGGGTACGTCTAGACTACATGGCTCTGTCGACGGAGCCATGTAGATTTGTTTATTTGGCAAAGGGAAATGAAGCTGCGATTTAAATAGTCGTGGCTTCATTTAAATTTAAATGGCTGCCCCGCTCTGCCGATCAGCTGTTTGTCGGCAGATCGGGGCAGTCTGGATGCTCCCCTGTCGACCTTAAAGCCGTTTGTCGACCTTCCCGGTAAACCTCATCCAATGAGGCATAAGGGGGGGGTCGACAAAGGGCTTGCAGGTCGGCGCGGGAGCGTCCAGACTAGCACGCTGAGCCGACAAACAGCTGATCATCAGCTGGTCGGCAGAGCGCGACAGCCATTTAAATTTAAATGAAGCCGCGATTATTTAAATCGCGGCTTCATTTCCCTCTGCCAATCAGCCTAATCTACATGGCTCTATCGACAGAGCCATGTAGTTTAGACACACCCACAGTGTCCAGGGCAGGGAGGCTGCGTAAGGGCGGAGCCAATAGATGCAGATGATTTATTATGTCAATTTGTCATCCCACAGGACATTTTTTAAATATATATATAGAGAGATAACTAACTCCTTTTCTCTTTCTTGGACTCCAGTCAAGGATGGTAGTTCCCCAGTTTGAGAATACTAAACTTTGCTGACATAAATTGAGTTAATTATGTTTTTTGAGGCATTTTTTTGCTGACTATAACCAGGTGTTCTTTTCAAAGTCTCCTTCTTCAATTTCCATTTCATGTCACAAAGCCCCTGCAATAAGGATCAGCTCTCTTCAGCCACATGGATGATGAGATCCTATCAAGTTATACCTAGATTGGCCAGGAAAAACCCCTTCAGGACACATGCATACAGTACTGCTTCCACAACACACTCAGCACCCTGCAGCTTAGGAAGTAAGCATAGAATCATAGAACTGGAAGAGTCCTCAGAAGGTCATCAAGTCCAGCCCCCTGCTCTAGGAAGGACCAATCCCAACTAAATCAACCAGGCCAGGGCTTTGTCAAGCCAAGACTTAAACACCTCTAGGGATGGAGACTCCACTAATTCCCTAGGTAACCAATTCCAGTGCTTCACCACCCTCCTAGTGAAATAGTTTTTCCTAATATCCAACCTGGACCTCTCCCACCACAACTTGAGACCATTGCTCCTTGTTTTGCCATCTGTCACTACTGAGAGCAGCCTTTCTCCATGCTCTTTGGAACCTCCCTTCAGGAAGTTGAAGGCTGCTATCAAATCCCCCCTCACTCTTCGCTTATGGAGACTAAACAGACCCAACTCCCTCAGCCTGTCCTCATAGGTCATATGCTCCAGCCCCCTAATCATTTTGGTTGCCCTCCGATGGACCCTCTCTAATGCATCCACATCCTTTTTGTAGTGGGGGGCCCAGAACTGGACACAATACTCCAGACGTGGCCTCACCAGAGCCAAATAAAGGGGAATAATCACATCTCTGGATCTGCTGACAATGTTCCTCTTAATGCAACCTAATATGCCATTAGACTTCTTGGCTACAAGGGCACACTGTTGACTCATATTCAGCTTCTCATCCACTGTAATCCCCAGGTCCTTTTCTGCAGAACTACTACTTAGCTGGTTGGTCCCCAGACTGTAACAATGCTTGGGACTCTTCCGTCCCAAGTGCAGGACTCTGCATTTGTCCTTGTTGAACCTCATCCGATTTCTTTTGGCCCAATCCTCCAATTTGTCTAGGTCACTCAAGACTCTATCCCTATCCGCCAGCCTATCTATCTCTCCCCTAGTTTAATGTCATCTGCAAACTTGCTGAGGGTGCAATCCATCCCCTCATTCAGGTCATTAATAAAGATGTTGAACAAAACTGGTCCTAGAACCGAACCTTGGGGCACTCTGCTAGAAACCGACCGCCATCCTGACATCGAGCCGTTGATCACTACCCGCTGGGCCCGGCCTTCTAGCCATCTTTCTATCCATCTTACCGTCCATTTATCCAATCCACATTCCCTTAACTTGCTGGCAAGAATATTGTGGGAGACTGTGACGGGGCACTCCCGCCTCGCACTCAGAGCGCGCCGGGGGACGCCGGGCGGACACACCGGGGGGTGGAGAGCACGGCCAAGCCCGCCGCGTCGGGCTGCCTGAACGCGCCGGCAGTCGGCGCGGGGAGCATCGGGAGGCAGAGGGCGCCGACCGGCAGGGCCCAAAAGGGAGGGGCCGGCGAGGCGCAGAGGGATGAGGTCACGGGGGAAGGGTGGCTGGGAGGCGTCGCCGGGGAAGTGACGGAGAGGGGGAGCGGAGCCAGCGGGGAATTTAAACCCGGGGTCGGCACAGTGCAAGAGAGCGCGGTGAACGGAGCAGGAGGAAAGGAGAAGGAGGGAGATGTGAGGGAGGATATCACGAGGGGGACGGGCCAAGAGGCCTGGTGGAGTAGGAAGCGGCCCAGGGCGGGGTCGTGGAGCCCGTGAGCGGGTGCGTTTTGGGGCATTCCTCCATCTGCTAAGGAGGGACCGTGGGTCCCTGCCTTTAGGGCTCTGGGCCGGGGTTCGGAGAGGGGGCGGGCCCGAACCCCCCTACTCTGCTGACCGACAGATCCAGCTCGGGTGGAGGCACGAACGTGCGCAATAAAAGGGCCATCGGCCGTGGTGGTGGCTGCTTATGTTTGACTCTCTGTGTTAGACTGGTTTGTAGTTGACTCTAAGGGACGAACTCGTTCACAGAGACCTTATCAAAAGCCTTGCTAAAGTCAAGGCATATCACATCCACTGACTTTCCCATGTCCACAGAGCCAGTTACCTCATCATAGAAGCTAATCAGATTGGTCAGGCACAACTTGCCCTTTGTGAATCCATGCTGACTATTCCTGATCACTTTCTTCTCTTCCAAGTGCCTCAAAATGGATTCCTTAAGGATCCCTGCCATGATTTTTCCAGGAACCGAGGTAAGACTGACCGGCCTATAGTTCCCTGGATCGTCCTTCTTCCCTTTTTTGAAGATGGGCACTATATTTGCCTTTTTCCAATCATCCAGGATCTCTCCCGGTCTCCACGACTTTTCAAAGATAATGGCCAAAGCCTCCTCAATGACGTTTGCCAACTCCCTCAGTACCCTCAGATGCATTAAGTCCGGACCCATGAATCTGTGTACATTTAGCTTTTCTAAATAGTTCCTAACCTGTTCTTTACCCACCAAGGGCTGTCCATCTTCATTCCATCTTGTGTCACTTAGCGTGTTAGTCCAGGAGCCGACCTTGTCCGTGAATACAGAGGCAAAGAAAGCATTGAGTACTTCAGCTTTCCCCACATCATCTGTCACTAGTTTACCTCCTTCATCCAATAGGGGCCCCACACCCTCTCTGATCACCTTCTTGTTAACATGCCTGTAGAAACCTTTCTTGTTATCCTTCACATCCTTAGCCAGTTGCAATTCCATTTGCACTTTCGCCTTCCTGATAAACCCCCCCCCCCCCCGGCATTCTCGAGCTATACATTTACATCCCTCCCTGGTCATTTGTCCAAGTTTCCACTTTTTGTAAGCTTCCTTTTTGTGCTTAATATGCAGATGATGGGAATCATACCTATGCTATTCAAATGGTAATGAAAAGTGTAACAACAGGGTCACCAAGCCAGTGTGATTGTTATGCTTTCATTACTGGAGATAAGTGCTGAGGCTTTGGTTTGGGGTTATTGCAAGTGGGAGAAGGCCTGGAATTTTGCCCCAGGGTAGATTCACTTGTATTTATATTCACATCCAAAATATAACTGCTAAGGCAAATGCTAACCAGTGCCTTTTATCAGAGTCAGTAAGATTATTTGTGGGGCCTAGTTTGAATGGGACACTGCACACCAGGCCCAGGGCTCCAGCTCTGTCCGCATGGGGCTGTGGCAGCTGCTCCTCCAGCAGTGTGAAGAGTTCCCAAGCTGGCAGTGTGGAGGGCCAGGCTGCCTGAGGTGCCTTCACTGGCACCCACGACAGCCTCCTCCCCTTCTCCCGCTGTTTGGGAGGCCCCGCTGGGTGGAATGGGGCACCACTGCCATGGACACGCCTCAGGTAGGACATGCTGCTCGGGCAGGTAGGGCCAATAATAAAGCGCAGGGAACTAATCTCATGACTCAAGCCACCCCTGCCTTTTATCCAGTTCATCTTCAACTCAGGGGCCTGATTCAGAGAAGTGTTGAGCATTTGCAACTGCTGTTGACTTGAGTGGGAGGCAACTCCACATTTGTAAACAGGAAAACGTCAGTATTTATTTGAACTCTAACCTATCTGTAGAGCAACGTTTTCAGGTTTAAAAAGATTAATTCCATCTGAGACCCAGTATTTAAGATCAAGTACAAAGAAACCTGATAAAATGAGTAAAGGCCTGTGAATAGCTTCACAGAAAAGCTATTTTTAGCTCAGGATTTAAATTTTGCTTTAATGTAGAAATAAAGGCATTAGTTTATTATTTATCAACATTGTTAGTGCTAACAAGGAGTCCCCTTTTTAAACAACTATTGGAATCCGATTTCAAGGTAATGAACAGATTCTCTGTGTTACATCTTGTTCGTTAGACATTACTAAACTGAATTTCTGTGCCTCACATCTTGTCTGTTATAAATAGATGGTGATGCAGCTAGGATAATTATTAGGGTTCTGAATGCAGTTTACATCCTTACATAACAGAATGTTCTAACCAAAATCCTTATTATAAGGGTGGAGTAGAAGAACATCCTGCAGTAACCTGAAATTATTGATGTATCACAGTTCACTTTATACAGTATCTACAGTGAATACACCTTTTTGGCTTGAGGAAAGTTTAGAAGCAAGTTTAATGCTTACGCAAGTGGCCTAACAGGATTGACTCCAGTCTGGCATCATGCCATCAAATACCTTAATCTTGACCTGCAATCATACTTGCCACCCCACCCAGGCATCATTGGAGCAGAGACTGCTTCTGATGCCACGTCACTACCAGGCATAATTTAAATGAGTGTAATAATGAATCATATATAACAATTAATATATATACAAATAAATCATCATTCCAAATTAGGAGGCAAAGAACATTCCTCTGGAGTGGAGCCAATCTACAGGAACTAGGGAACTCCTCCATCAGGAGCAGCCAAGAGAAGAGCAAGAGCTGAAGCCCAGTTGGTTTTCCCTTGTCCCCTCCTCATCTCCCAGAGGTGACGGTGCTAGCAAATCATTTCATAGTCCATGTGGCTGTCAGAGAATGAAAAGAGCTAGGATGGGTAAGAGAGAAGGGAGTCAACTCAGGAACCAAGCATATCACATACCCATCAGCATACTCACTCTCCCAATTCTCTAGATGCCCAGAATGACATCAGACTCTGCAGCTTTCTACTTGAATTATGGATGCTCCTCTATCCCTTTTGGCCCAGATGTTAAGGACAGAAGGGCTATCATGGTCATCTAGTCTGACTTCTTGCTTATCACAGGCTACAGAACCTTCCCCACTTCCCAACCACTCCTCTAATAGACTCTCAACTTCTCTCTGAGGGTATGTCTAGACTACACAGTTTTTCTGACAAAACTTGAGTTACGTCCACGCTGCAAGCGCGTTCTTTCACAAGTAAATCGAAAGAACAGAGGGCTTTTTCTGTAATTGGTAATCCTCATTGTATGAGGAAGAAGCCTTTTTGCGAAAGAGCTCTTTCGCAAAAAGGTGTATGTGGACAGGGAAGAGGGAGTTCCTTTGGAAGAAGAGGAAAAAGGAAAAAGCACAGGTGCCCTGGTGGCCACTCCTTCCATAGTAATCACAGCTTACATGCGAGAAAGGGTCCATTCAGTCTGGACGCTCTCTTTTGAAAAAGCAGATCGCTTTTTCAATGCACTTTGGCAGTGTGGACGCTCTCTTTCGGAAGATTTTTTGGAGGATCTCTTCCAAAAAAAGCTTCTTCCAAAAGAAGCTTGTAGTCTAGACGCAGCCTGAGATATGGAAGTCCCCAAAGCCCTATCACTTTGAGTACTTCCTTATGGCTGAGGGAGATATTGCAGAGTTTCCACCCAATGCCTCCAGCCTCAGTAGCTCTTTAGTTACTTAGCATTCCAGCCAGGTCAAAAAGTCCAAAGGAACCTCTTCTGGGGTATTAAAAGAGTCCAATATATAAAGAATCAGTCTGTCCTCACCAGGACCTTTAGCCGATTCTGGGTCCTGCAAACTCAGACCTTTGTTCAGGCTCCCAAATAAGTTCTAACTCTTCTTGAGGTTTATGCCCTTTCCCTGTGATGACTAGGGAACCTGGGCCCATTTATCTGTAAGCAGGATCTGAAGGAATGCTTCCTTTACAGCTAACTGGAATGGGAGAGAAACCCTGGGCATGTCTATGTAAAGACAGTTTACTCCTGCTTTGCTTAGATTTGTTATATATTCAACCGATGGAGTGGTATTTTTCTCATTGTAATGAACTTAATTTGTAACCCAATACCAACTACGTTTATACTAAATGCACGGATAGCTAAAATATGGTTGCTAATGTTTGTAATTGTGGGGATACAGAAAAGTAGGATTGAGCTAAATCGTTCCAAAGGAGAGAGATCACAGTGAGCAGAAAGAATCTTGCTAAGCAGGAATTCGGCTTTCAGAGCTCTATGAGAGAGAAGTGAGTGAGGAAAGGTTATTCTGGTCACAAGGCTGCATAGCCTCCCTTGCCTGGACTGGTTTGACCTGTTTTCTACTCCTCCCCACCCCTCACCCCCCCCCCCTCTCTCTCTCTCTCACACACACACACACACACACACTCTGTTCAAAGAACAGAACTAAATGGGCATCATCAAGAGCCTTTCTTGTGTTAATTGTGTTGGAGTTGTGTTTCTTCTAGCCTACCTACTAAGAGCTGAAATCGCTGGGAGCTGAAATCATTTGAGACTGATGGACAGAAGTCACGGGCAAGAAGTGGATGGCAGCGAATGATGATTGAGACCAAGCAGGGTGGTGTCCAAGAGATGCAACAAATGGCCAGCAAAGTGGCAGCGGCATGTAGGGCCGGAGGCATGGGCGAGCCGGGCAGCTGCCCAGGGCGCCAACTGATGGGGGGCACCTGATGGCAGCTGTAAGGGGAGTCCTAACACACACCTTGCCCTGGGGCCTGTGGTGGCTGTCAGCCCCACTGGTTACCTATTTTTTATACCAGATTTCAACCTGGACACACTACCAACACCAGACACACACTGCTTCTTCCCTGGGCCTCTTCCCACCTGGTCCCTTTATCTTCACCCTTATCTCAGGATTAAGGTTCTTAGACTTTGCAAATCCAGCTAGGCAAAAATACAGCCAGAAAACTAACTCAGGCTCCCTTGGCCAGAGAAGCACACCCTTTCTCCCTTGTCATCCTAGCCAGGAACTGAACTGCTGAAGCCAGGCAGTTCCTTTTATTGGGCCAGCAGGATTCTGATTGGCTGCTGCTAATCTTCTAGGTCAGGGCTACTCAACTTTGGAAGCCCCTGGGGCCACAATGATACTCCCAGCACATGCCAAGGGCCATAACTTTAGTGTGGTTGCACGTAGAGGTAAATATATATGCAAATATATGCAACTAGCTTCTTTCACACAGACAGGTATGAATACAAAAATTAAGACAAGACTAGACAACATGCAGGCCCATTTAAGTCAGTTCTGCTGATATTAATAAAATGCAATATTTACCCGATTTCCACCCATATGACAGCACTTTTAATGAGCAATGGCAGTCCAGGAATTTAACTATTAAAATGCATAGCAACAGAAGACAATTATATTGACTTACCATTATGGAGTGTGTTCCCAGTGGAGGCCATGTTCAAAGGATCATGCCCGTGGGCCGCATGCTGAGCCCTGCATAAACCCAAACCGTGCTGCAGGCCACAAACAGGCTGCGGGCTGCATGAGGGCCCTGGGCCACGTGTTGAATAGTCCTGTTCTAGGTCTTGGAGGTCAAGGTCGAGGTCTTCCAAAATGGCGACTGTAGCGAGGTCTCTTTAGATAGACCTTGGGAACTGATCTTGCTACTCTTTTTCTCCTTCCTGTTACTCCCTGGAGTAAGGGTAATATAGCAGAGCAGCAGAGTCTTCAACAGAGGGTCATGATTCACCCCATCACAAGGTCATTATTTTAACTGGTGCTAATCTTACATGATGAGATGTGGCAGTGTTCTCTCCTGTAGCCAGGTCTCTCATATTAATCTGGTGCCTTTGTTTGTATCTAACTGGGATGACTCCACAGAATGGTGTCTCTTTCTCAGAATGCAGACAGTAAAGATAATGAAAATGTTCTTTCCAAATGATAAGAAGGTTGCTTTCACTGGCTGAAATTCCGTAATTATCTAATACTATCAGATGCTTTGTCTGGAGGAGGAATGGGTTTCAGAAAGCTATCATTACCCTAGGCAATTTGAACTGTTTGCAAAATTTTCAAACATGTAATTAGTTTAAATTTATTAGGGGGATTTATGAGTGACAAAGGAGATATGGGGGTCCCTTGCAGCAGTATTTTAGCCTTCTTTTCATTGCTCAATTAGTTTCGCAGTGAGGGGAGGCAGAAGTTTGCCAGCAACACACAGGTGTTTCTCTACTTCACAGAAGCCTTGTTGTCAGGCCTTGAAAATTCATGGGCTATTGAATAAAAATTTTAGCTCTATGAGTTGTAATTCTTGTTTTACTTAAAAAAAAATGGTCTCACTGAAAACTGATTGCATTGACTAGAAAGAATATAGCTATTTGGTCCAGGAAAAGCACATTCAAGAGCACCCTGATAGCTGTGGCAGAAATTCCCAGTCTTGACAACCCAGCAGTCTCATCTATTGGTTTCAGCCCTAGATTTATCTTAGGTTTTGGGTTGCAGCGCTCTGTGGGTACAATCCACTCCATCCACACTGAGACTGTGTCTAGACTACAAAGTTCTATTTGCGTATCTTTTTCCGCTTTTCTTCCGAAAGAGGCTTTTCCAACAATTGGCCCATCTACACTGGGCCAAATGTTGGGGGGAAAGCCTCTTTCGGAACATCCTTTCTTCCTCATAGAATGAGGTTTACAGGGATGCCGAAAAAAGGCATCTGCTTTTCCGAAATTTTTTTCAGAAAAGCAGACACGTTCCTTGGACACGGTAGAGCTTTTCTGGGATTCTGGAAAAACTCTGCAGTCTAGATGTATCCTGAGTATGATTAAACTTAAGCATTTGTATAACAGGCTTGCAGGAGCGAGAACTTAAGGACTTACTGTTTTGTTGTTAAAATGGCTTTGCCATTTGCCTTTAGTATAACAACAAATATAGTGTAGTGGTAGAAATGTAGCCGTGTTAGTCTGGTGTAGCTGAAACAAAAAACAGGACTATGTAGCACTTAAAAGACTAACAAGATGTCTCAGACACTTTGCCAAAGAATCAATGCCCACAAAATAGATATTAGACAGGATCACAAAGAAAAAACAGTTTCTTGCCATTTCAACCAGAAAGGGCATTGTCTCAACGACTTGATTACCTGCATCCTGCTTCAAAGACCTTTTAACACCAGACTTGAAAGAGAATCCTCTGAACTGTCATTCATGCTTAAATTCGACACTTTATGCCAAGGTCTAAACAAAGACATGAATTATCTTACCCATTACAAAGATAGCTTCCCCAATTATCACCTCTAATATCATTAGCTCACAGACATTTACCCCTCCCCCATCCCCCTTCTGTTCTGAAATTTGATTTGTCCTTTTCATATGTGTTCATTTTTTTGATTGCATCCTTTGGTATATATAGTTGTGCCAATTTTCTTCCACTATTTGATCTGAGGAAGTGGGTCTGGCCCACGACAGCTCATCACCTAATAAACCATCTTGTTAGTCTTTTAAGTGCTACATAGTCCTGTTTTTTGTTTCAACAAATATAATAGTGAGTATAAGCTTATTCTTGGGCTTAAATCTGTGCACAAATGATGCCAGTGTTACTTCTTCTGGCTGGCACTGGCAATTCTATGCTTTCTTTGGAAACTAGAAGTTGCAGAATCATAGAAATAGGGCTGGAAGGGACCTTGAGACATCATCTAGTCCAGCCCCTTGTACAGAGACAGGACCAAGCAAATCTAAACACATGTCTGATACATAGTTTCTATAACCTATTAAAAGCCTCCACTAAAGGAAATTCCACAACCTCCCTTAAAAGCCTATTCCAGTATTTAACTCCCATTACAGTTAGAAAGATTTTCCTAATAACTTTAAGCCCATTACTTTTTGTTTTACTTTCAGTGGACATGGAGAACAATTGATCCCTGTTTTTGTTATAACACCTCTTAAAATATTTGAAGACTGTTACCATGTCTCCCAACAGTCTTCTTTTCTCAAGACTCAGTATGCCCAGTATTTCAATCCTTCCTCCGAGATCACAGATTTTCTAAAGCATTATCGTATTTATTGCCCTCTTCTGGACTCTCTCAAATTTATCCAATCTTTCTTGAAGTGTGGCTCCCAGAATTGGACATAGCATACCATTTGAGGCCTCACCGGTGCTGAGTAAAGCAGGCTACTTACTTCTCAGATTTTTACCCAGAAGATCAGCCTTTTTTGCAACTGCATCACATTGGAGATTTATATTCAATTTGTGATCCTCTATAATCCCAGATCCTTTTCAGCAGTAACATTGCATAGCTGGTTATTCCCTATTTTGTAACTGTTCATTTGATTTTTTCTTATGTTTTTAGTCAAATATTATCAACAAAAGTAGACAAAAGAGTTTGTACTAATTTAACTCCTATACAGAGGGCCCAAATACATGGAAGTATGAATGAATATGGTTGCATTGCCCGATTTATTGCACAGTAGGACTAACACGAGGTTGCTAGTAAAAAGTGTTTTTTGTTTTACAATGTGCTGAAGGCTTGATCTCAGAACAAGAATCATTGTCCACTTAAGGAACTATTCTGGTGTTTTGCTACTAAAGCATGGAAGGAGAGGTTAGTTAGTAGCTATTTGTCTGGGCACTTTGAGTTGTGGACTTAGCAAGGGATTGTTTTGATGGTAGCAGAAGCAGTGCAAAGTTTATTTGTTTGCCAATACTTATGTCTTTAAGGAAACGTCTACACTGCATGCTTATTTCAAAATAAGCTGTTCCAGAAGAAATACTCCAAAATAGCTTATTTTGAAATAGCACATCTACACTACAAGGAAGCCTCAAAATTAGTTCGAGGCAGGCTTTCTTAATGTGGACATGCTACTTTGTTTTAGATCCCCAGGAGGCACTGGGGAGTAACTTTGAATGGCCCTGGGGAGGAGATATTTTGAAATAGCAGCACTGGAGCATCCACACTATTGCTATTCCAAAATAGCTATTTCGGAATAGGTGTTATTCCTCAGGAATGAGGTTTACAGACATTGGAATAAGGCGTCCATTATTTCTAATTTTTTCTAAATAACAGAATTACTATGTAGATGCTTGCATTGTTATTTTGGAATAACAGCTGTTATTCGGAAATAACACTGCGGTGTAGACGCACCCGAAGAAATAGTTTCTTTAGTTCCTCACTGTATCACCATTAGATAGAGGTTTTCTTTAAAGTTGAAATATAGACTCACCCTTATCTCAAAGCTTTGTTTTCTTCTTTGCAGAAAGCCATGGTATTTCCTGGTGCTATGTTGTATGAGAAACCAATTAAAAACATGTGGCTCTAATGACAACTGGCTGGAATGAATAGTAAAGGAAGCATAAATAAGAATACCTAACTTCCTCTGAAAAGAGCCAAAAACCAGCTGTCTCAGTGCAATCCTTTATCTTGCTGATGCAAACAGATCACTATGCAGTTTACTGGTGTGAGGCGGGGAGCGGGGAGAGTCAGGACTTTGATTTTATTTTTCACTAGATTACCCAGCATTGCTCAGGTCCTTAACTCAATTAATTTTTGTTTTTCTTCATTTAATCATTGCTCTGGGGTGGGTCTGGGGATGATGGGTTCAGTATCCAGACTGCTCCAAGGAGAGGTGATTACCCCAGGGCAGACAAGGGCTATTTTTTAAAAAACATGGCACAGTTTGCAACTCTAGAAGGAGTCAGGGTCAAATAAAACAGGGATAATGGAGATCGATCCAGCAGAAGAGACTCCCAGACTCAAGCAGATGTATACAAAAAAATATAAGCTTGTCAGAAATTAAGGTGTGTATGTTTTGTTACTGTAACCCTGAGGCAGGGGTGGGGCTTTTTCCAACACAAGTTCTACTGGTTTCATATGACTACGTAATATACTGTAGTGTTCAGGAAAGCTATTTCTTGTTCTACGGACACCACCACACTAAACTGCAGTGAGAGGCAGTATGATTTATCAGTGCAGTATAGGAGACAAGAGCTATGTTTTGTCACTCGCTGTCTGAATTGGAGTGTCACTTCCCCTTTCCAGCCTGTTCTCCTTTCGTAAAATGGCATACTACTACTTATTCACCTTGTACATGTTTGAAATATGTAGATACAAAAGTTATGTAACTTCAATGTAGTGTTACTAATGTAATAAAATGCCTGATATTTAATATTTTCACCTCTACATCTGACAGTCCTTTTAAAGATAGATTATTATCCAGTTTTTCTAAAAGGGAAACAGAGAATTGAAGTCACTTGCCTAACGTAATATACAAAGCCAGTGACAATGGAAATGCAATCCATCTTTTTTATTCTAATCCAGGGACTGTTTCTTGGGCAACACTATATATCCTGATATATATATATATATATACTACAGTATATGAAGAAAAAATGCTATAACCTAAGCAATTTCAGTTGAATTGAAAGAGGAAATATTTCAAGATGGTTCTGTGGTCAGGACACGAGTCTTTGATTTGTTCAAGTTCCCATTCTATCACTGACTTCTTGCACATTTCTGGGTGAGTCATTTTACCCTCTGTACTTCACTATGCCATTTGTAAAATGAGTCTAGTAGCACTTCCCCACCTCACAGCTGTGTTATGAAAATAAAGAATACTCTGATACCACAGTCATGGGAATCACCTGAGGGTATGTCTACACTGAACGCTTATTTCAAAATAAGCAATTTTCGGAAGAAATATTCCAAAATAGCTTATTTCGAAATAGCACGTCTACACACAAAAAGCTCATTGAAATGGCACTTAGCTATTTTGAAGTACAGTGTCCACCCTGATTGGACGCTTACTTGAATTAAAGGCCACCCGGAGCCATTTCAGGCAGGGCATAAGGTCAGCAGTTAATTCCGGGAGCTGCTGCCTGAGGCTGAGGCTCGTGCTTCAAGGGATCCCCCTACCCCATACAGAAGTGTCTCAGGGTACGTCTACACTACAGCGCTAGTTCGAACTAACTTAGTTCGAATTAGTTAATTCGAACTAAGCTAGTTCGAACTAGCGCATCTAGAACTAAAAACTAGTTCGAACTAGCGTTTTGCTAGTTCGAACTAGCGCGTCCACACTGATTGGACGCAGGGGGGCATTTAAGGGCAGCTGAAACCGGTTCTGGCAGGGCATCAGGTCAGCAGTTGCTTTGTGTGGCTGCTGTCTGAGGCTATCTGAGGCTCGTGCTTAAAGGGACCCCCCCTGGACAGCCGGTTCTCAGCTTTTCCTGCTTGCTTGCCAACCTCGCCGAGGGACAGCAAAGCGTCGGTCTCTGTGCCCGTCTGTGTCGGTGCTTCCCTTCGGGGGGGCCGCCGCAGGTGGCAACATGGAGCCACGGCTCGCCCTGCACCTTCTGGTGCACGTTCTGGACTTGCTGCTGCAAGCCTGCCAGCAATGGCTCGAGGCTGCCTGGCACCACCTGGGGAACGTCAGCCCCCTGCCTCTCCGCCTGGCCGCCCTGGGGGCCGTGGAGGAGCCGCGGCGGCGCCCCGGCACCGGCGTGCCCCGCCGCATCTGGCGTCTGGACACCAGCAGCGACTGGTGGGACCGCATCGTCCTGGAGCACTGGGACGACCGACAGTGGACCCAGAACTTTAGGATGAGGAGGGACACCTTCCTGGAGCTCTGCGAGTGGCTCGCCCCTGCCCTGCAAAGAAGGGACACTCGCATGAGGCCCGCCATCCCCCTCCAGAAGCGGGTGGCCATCGCCCTCTGGAAGCTCTCCACGCCGGACAGCTACCGATCCGTCGGGAACCAGTTCGGCGTGGGGAGATCCACTGTCGGAGCAGTGCTCATGCAGGTACGGCGCTCGTCAGCCACCGAGCCGGGGGGGAGGGGGCTGCGAGGAGGGGATGGGCCGCCCCAGGGACAAAGGGGGGGGGCGGGAGGAGGCGAAGGCGCCCCGCACCGGAGGGGTCGGGCTGTCCCGGCCGTACTACACGCCGCCAGGGGGGTTGCTTCCGGGAGTGGGGCGCGGGGCACTGCCAGGGCATGAATGCTCCCAGCCACCCGGGCGCCCCACTGATTGACGCTTTGCTGTGTCTCTCTCCGCAGGTGGTCAAGGCCATCAACCGGGTGCTGCTCCGCAGGGTGGTCCGCCTCGCCGACCCGGATGCCGTCATCCGGGGATTCGGCGCCCTCGGCTTCCCCAACTGCGGGGGGGCCATCGACGGGACGCACATCCCCATCCGTGCCCCGGAACACCAGGCGTCCCGGTACGTGAACCGCAAGGGGTACTTCTCCGTCATCCTGCAGGCCGTGTGTGACCACCGGGGACAGTTCACGGACATAAATGTGGGCTGGTCCGGCAAAGCACACGACGCCCGGGTGTACCGGAACTCCTCCGTGTGCCAGCGGCTGCAGGACGGGACCTTCTTCCCCGACCGCCACATCAGGGTCGGGGACGTGGACATGCCCGTCTGCCTGGTGGGGGATGCCGCCTACCCACTGCAGCCCTGGCTCATGAAGCCCTACACGGGGCACCTCAATCCCTCCCGCCAGGCCTTCAATAACAGGCTGAGCAGGGCCCGCATCGTGGTGGAGGGGGCCTTCGGGCGACTGAAAGCCCGCTTTCGATGCCTCCTCACCCGTCTGGACCTGGCCGAGCACAACATCCCTCCCGTGGTGGCGGCATGTTGTGTGCTCCACAATTTGTGTGAGCGGAAGGGGGAGGCTTTCTTGCCAGCCTGGATGGCTGAGGCTGACCGCATGGCTGGACACTACGGTCAGCCCCGCACCGCCGCCGTCCGGGAAGCCCAGCGGGGGGCCATCCGGATCCGGGAAGCCCTGCGGGAGAGCTTCCAGGTGGAGGAGGAGGAGGACTGACCTCTCCCTGCATGCCCCACCGGGGCCTTCTTCCACCCTACCCCCCCCCTTCCCCTTTCCCCTCCCTATCTACTGTACAATAAAGACACCTGTTTTTCAAACAAAAACGTCTGTTTATTTCAGAGAACTGGGGTGGGGGAGGGAGGAATGAAGGTGGGAGAAGGGAGGGGGAAACCTGGGACGAGGGAGCTGGAAGGGGAGGGGAGGGAAGGGAGGAAGGGAAAGGAAAGCTCAGGGGTGGGAGTCTGGGTGCCTCTCCCGTCTCGCCACACTGCGGGTCCGGGGGCGTCGGTGGGGAATGGTTGTGGAGGGGGGGGCAGAGAGGACAGGGGGTGTGGAGGAAGCAGGAGCGGAAGCAGGAGCGGAAGCAGGAGGAGCAGGGGGAGCAGGGGGAGCAAGAGGGGGAGCAAGAGGGGGAGCAAGAGGGGGAGCAGGGGGAGCAAGAGGGGGAGCAAAAGGGGGAGCAAGAGGGGGAGCAGGGGGAGGAGGAAATGGAAAGCGGTCCAGCAGGCTCTGGAGGTGGCCTCGCAGGGCACGGCCCTGCTCCTCCAGGGCCTCCAGACTCCTCTGGCGCAGCCTGAGGTCCTCCTGGACCCAGTGGTCCTGGAGACGGAGCTGTCGGTCCAGGAACCGGAGATGCCGCCTCTGGTAGTCCTCCTGGTTCCTGGCTGTCCTGCTTGCCCGGGCGCGGGCGGCTGCTGCAGGCGGTGTGGTGCGCCCTGCAGGCCCCGGTGCTGCAGCTGTGGTGCAAGAAGACCAGCGGTCAATTACCCCAGGGGCCCAGGTGTGTGAAACCCATCTCCCCTCTGCAAGGCCAGGGCCCCTGCAGGATCCCCAGCTGCTGCTCCGTGGTGGGCAAGGCCCAGGCGCACGGTCCCGGGGCTCCCTCTCGCCCCAGCCCCCCGTACACATAAGGGGAACACGAGGGTACTCACAGGTGGACGCCTCCCCGGCCTCTGATGATGCAGGCGAGCGGCTCTGTGGGGTGCCTCGGGGGTCCCGGGTCCTGGGAAGGCTGGCGGCAGGCTCCTGGCTCTCAGAGCCCTCTTCCTCCTCCTCGGTGTCCAGGAGCGGTCCCTCTGCCCCGGGGTCAATCACGTCCCGGGGGGCAGGGACGGCATGAGGCCCCAGGATGCGGTCCAGGGCATGGAAGTGGGGGCAGGCCTCCGGGTCAGCCCCTGGCAGGCAGGCCCGGGAGTAGGACTGCCGCAAGTCTTTAATCTTGCAGCGCACCTGCTCCCGGCTGCGCTGGTGGCCCCTGGCGGCTAGGCTGGCAGCCATGCGTCCATAGACGGCCGCGTTCCGGTGGCTAGTGCGGAGATCGTAGACATTTGAGGCTTCCCCCCAAACCTCGATGAGGTCCACGATCTCCACACTTGACCAGGCGGGCGCCCGCCTTTTGCGCCCCCGGGCAGGCTCCCGGGAGCCGCCAGGCTGGTCGTGGGGAGCAGTGGAGGGCTGGGAGCCCTCGGATGGCTGGCTCATCCTGTGGCAGGTGCAGGCTGTGCAGGCACGGGTGCTTGCAGCCTTGCAACTGGCACAAAGTGAGTAGCCAGCCCGTGGCCCTTTAAGGGCTCCGGGGCCGGGAGGGGGGCAATAGAGTTTCCCTGGTGTTGGCCAGAGTGGCCACCAGGGAAACCTGGGAAGCCTTAGCCTCCCACTAGTTCGAACTAAAGGGCTACACAGCCCTTAGTTCGAACTAGCTAGTTCGAACTAGGCGTTAGTCCTCGTAAAATGAGGTTTACCTAGTTCGAACTAAGCGCTCCGTTAGTTCGAATTAAGTTCGAACTAACGGAGCGCTAGTGTAGCGCATAGGAAAGTTAGTTCGAACTAACTTTCTAGTGTAGACATACCCTCAGGTTCTTCACCTTTGCTTACCTCCTTCAGGGACAGCAAAGCCTTTGCTCTGACTGTTGTGGTTGCCCTTGTGAACACCTCAGCTTGCCAGACATGGAGCCGGAGCTGCCTCTGGACACTCAACAGCCCTTATCTGTCGTGCTGCAGTTTTTGCAGGCTGCCCTCCTGGCCCTGCAGGAATGCAGCCCACAGCTGATTGAGGAGACCTTCACCATCTGTCTGGCAGCACAGCCCTTCCAGCTGCACCCCACTGTGCACCGCTGCTTCTGGCAGCTGGACACCAGTTCCAATTGGTGGGACTGGCTTGTTATGGAGCAGTGGGACAACCAGCAGTGGCTCCAGAATTTTTGCATGTGGAAGGAGGCTATTCTGGAGCTGTGTGCCTGCCTCACCCCTGCCCTCACGTGATGAGACACACACACGCAACCCGCCATCACTGTGTGGAAGCTTGCCACACTAGATAGCTACTGATCCAAGGGCTCTGGCACCCCCGTGATTCTCTGATTGATTGTCTGTTTGTCTCCTTCTACAGGTGGTGCAGGCCATCAACACCGTCCTACTGTGCAGGGTCATCCTCCACAGTGACGTGGACCCCATTGTTGCCAGCTCTGCCAACAAGGGTTTCCCCAATTGCAGGGGGGATATTAACAGCACCCACCTCCCTACCCAGGCCCCCGACCACTGGGCATCTGTCTATATCAACCACAAGGGATACTTCTTGTTGGTCCTGAAGGCTGTCATCGACCACAGCAGGCAGTTTACCGACAACTTTGTCGTCTGGTTGAGGAAGGTGCATGATGTCTGCATGTTCTGAAATTCCAGAGTCCTCTAGAAGCTGGAAGCCGGCACTTTCTTCCCCGACTGTACCATCAGGGTCGGGGACATGGACATTCCACCCTGCATCATGGGGAACGTGGTCTACCCTCTCTTGCGTTGGCTCATGAAGCCTTACACTGGACACCTTGACCCCAGCAAGGATTGCTTCAATGCCCAGCTCAGCCGGGCCCGCACGGTGGTGGAGGGCACCTTTGGGCATCTCAAGGTGAGGTTCAGATGCCCCCTCATCCAGCTGGACATTGGGGGATGGGACATCTCCCAAGTGGTGGCTGCTTGTGTTGTGTGCTGCACAGAGGCCGAGTGGATCAGCAGGGCCTTTGAGCAGCTGCACAGCTACCACTGGCAGGCCCATCAGGTGTGTGCATCCAGGAGGCCTTAAGAGAGAGTTTCTCACAAGGACTCCAGTGACACTCTCCCCTGAACGTCCCCACTAGGGGCCTTTGCCTTGCCCCTCTTTGCCTTTCCTCCCTGATCCCTTTCTTCTCCTCCTCTCCTGCAGAGACAATAAAACTGACTCTTTTTTTAAACAATAAAGTGGGTGTGGCTTTTATTTGCGGTCAAAGTAACTGCAGAGAGACTGGGGAAATAACCTGGGAGAGGGGAGTTGGGGGAAGAAGAGCGGGGAGATGAGAATCTTTGAGAGGGGAGGATGGGGGAGGAGAGGCTCAGGGCTGAGAGTGGAATGGGTGCCTGGCTCAGTTGGTTCCACCACCTCATGTGCAGGGATCTTGGCAACCACAGGAACAGGGAGCTAGGAGGAGAAGCAGGAGGTGGAGCTGGAACAGGGTCAGGCATAGGAGGTGGGGCTGGGGCTGGCATGGAAGGTGGGGCAGGAACTGGCGTGGGAGGTGAGGCAGGACCAAGAGCTGGGGCTAGGGCAGGAGCAGGAGCTGGCTCTGTGCTGGCAAGGAGACACTGGACGGTTATGCACCTGGTGCAGCCCTGCTGCAGCAACTCCTTCCAGTTCTCTCTATGCAATTGCATGTCCTCCCAGAGCCTCTGGTCCAGTGTCTCATAGAGGGCCCGGAGCACAGAGATTTACTCCCACAGCAGTTCCTCCTGCATTCTCCAGTGCCTCTGCTCCCCAGGTGTCGGGCAGCTGCCCTGGATAATGTTGCCTGACCCCCTCTCACAGCTGATCCAGCTGTGGAGCAAAGAGAGATGGTCAGTCATCTCTGGAGACACTGTCCCTGAAGTTTTGCCCTTATCTATGGGCGGAGACCAACAGTTCTTGGGTCAGATGAAGGTGATGTACTGGGAACAAGGCCATCTGTGGCCTGGACACCGGGCCCTTTCCTACAGAGGCCCAGATATCCCTGGAGGTGGGGAGCCTCACTATCCCATATTCCAGGGATGAGCAGTCATGGGAAGTTGCTGGCCACACTGGGATCCTGTGGGTCTGGCAGTGGTGGCGTCCCCAGGGGAGAGGACTTGTATCCTTGTCCACAGGAGAGGGAGTCAAAGTGTAGGGGAGAAGGTGTGTGCGAGCGGCTGATGCTCCTGTAGCAGTGCTGTCACGGGGAACAGGTGCTGCCTTGATCATGCAGGAATGGCCGTGTGTGGCATTCCTGAGTGTATGGGACCATGCCTCCCAGACTCCTTCTCGTGGTGGGACGGTGTCCCTCCTGGGTGTCAGGAGTGTGACCAGCCTCCTCAAATCCTGTGAGCAGGAGTCCAGGGTTGCTCTGGTGCAGCCTCTTGGGGCTGTGTGGTCCAGACTGGTGCTAAACGTGCATCCATGTGCATGGATTGCAGCGTGGGCCCCAGGCTGCGAAGGCTTAGCGAGAAGTGAGCCACAGCCCTTCATCAACCGCCACCTCCACCTTGTCTGTGTCAGGTACCTAAGGTCACTCACCTGATGTTCCTTCCCTGGCCTCAAAGAATGCCTGGGTCACATCCAGGCTGGGGGGCACCAGCTCAAGTGTCAGGGTGGCGACAGAGCTGGCTGCATCGGGGTCCTGCTCCTCCTCCCCACGATCGGCTCTGCCCCCCCAGGCAAGTGACGAGAGGTGTCTCCAGCCCTGAGTCAACCACCAGGGGCGGAGAAGAGATTGCACCATCCCCCCAGGATGCAGTGTAGGTCCTAATAATAGGGGCTTGAGTGTGGCTCTGCCCGGAGCAGGAGCTGCCCTCCCTGGCCCTGGCATATGCCTGCTGGAACATTTTAACTTTCATCTGGACCTGCTCCTGGGTCTGGATGTGGCCCTTTGAAGCCAGGCTGTGGTCCATGTGGCAAGATCTCTGCCCCAGAGCAGGACGGTGTGAGCCAATTGCGGCACCTGGCAGGCTCCTGGGAGCCATCGGAGTGCTCCCTGGGAGTGGAGGAGGGTCTTGGTGGGCTCAAGGGTTGCTCATTCTAGCCCAACAATTTGCTGTGGCAGCTCTGTTGTGGCTGAAAGCTGCGAGGGCCAGCTTCCTGCCACAAGCCCTTTCCCCCGTGGCTGCAGCTTTAAGGGCTGCAGGGAAAGAAGAACTATAGAGTCCTGATAAGAGTTCACAGAGTGGCCAGCAGGGCACCTGTAGGATTTCCTAGAGGCCCCTTATTTTGAAATAACTCCACCTGCCGCATCTACACATGTCCTAATCTGAAATATCTATTTCAGAATAGGCGTTATTCCTCATGGAATGAAGTTTTCAGAAGTCGGAATAAGATGTCCATTATTTCAAAATTATTTTGAAATAACTGCTGTGTAGACGCACCCTAAGATAGCTAGAATCTCAGATGTTATTGACTGAGATATACCTGCAAAATATAAAGCTTCTGTAGTCCCCTTACTAAAGGGGCCTCTGTTTTATTCTGAAAAGACCCTGTGTGCTATGAGCCAGACTACAATTCCCATGAGCCCTTGGAAAAAAAACAGGGAAGGACTCTGGTGGGAGAGAAGACTGTTCTCTCCATGTGCTTGAAGAAAGAGGTCTAGCAGTCTGGGACTCTGCCTTGGAGTTTGGAACCAAAGGGGGAGCCAGGCCGCTGCCAAGGACATTGATCCAGTGCAGGGGCTGTTGGATGCAGCTACTAGATGCCTGTTGGAACTGGGTTTTAGCAGGCTGCTTCTGATAGGCACAGCACGATGCAGTAAGTTTCTGGGCCTTGTTGGAAAAGTGCTGCCTGGGACAGAGCTGCTGTTTAGCCTGGACCAAATCTCCACTACAGCTCCAACATCAGTGCGCCAAGGCAAGCAAGTCTGGGACTGAGTCTAGGGGTGTGCACACTCTGGGGTGGGGTCACTATTAGTACAAATGGTAGCTATATAAACTTAAATTATTATTATGTGTTTTGTTAATGCTATTCATTGCTAATCTGTTAATCCCTGTTTATTTAAGTTAAGTAAAGATTGTTTATTTTAAAGTATTCTATTAGATGTATATGATTTGTAGTTGTTGTTTTGGATCCATATTATAGCTGGAATGACTATGTTCCTGGAGGCTCTCAAGGCACACCAGTGAAGGTGTACAAGGCCAGCCAGGTGGAGGCACCGCCATTTTACATTCATTGCCAGCAAGGGACTGCAGCAAGGGGGTGGATAGGGCTTTCCCCAACTAAACACCATCACCACTGGGGTGCTCAGGATCTCTTTTAGGTTAAAACATCAGGCGCCCAGGCACACCTGTGAGTGTGACCTGCTCCCCAGTAACTCGGGGAGGAAAAAGGGGGTTACACTTCTTTAAAAAGAAAACCATGTTTCTCTAATTATTAAGTGAAAAAACAGCTCTCTTTCTACTTAAAAAACATTGAGAACGTCCTGTGGCACCTTACAGACTAAAAGATTTATTGGAGCATAAGCTTTCGTGAGTAAAGACCCACTTCGACGAACTGGATCTTTGCCCATGAAAGCTTATGCTCCAATAAATCTGTTAGTCTATAAGGTGCCACAGGACTTCACATTGTTTTTGCAGATTCAGACTAACACGGCTACCCCTCTGATACATTCTACTTCAGTTTTAGATACAGGATAACAGGATGACAATGACATGTGACCCTAATGACAAGTGGAAATATCCACCTTTTTATTTTTCTGTTTGAAAATTTAAATGCTCTTCCCATGTCCACCAGCCTTTAGCAGTTTACTTATAACTCTTCATACCACTTGGAACCCTTCACATGCCATAAATGGTCAGAAAGATGCCCAGTGAATAGGTAGCTGGCATTAGGAAGAAGAGGAAGGGTCTGACCAGATGTTAGAGATGAGCCAGGAGCCACCTTCCAGACAGATTTTTTAAAATTTTAATCAAGCCTGGGTCTACATTTTAGGAACCAAATTAGTTCACCACTATTCAGACAAACCTGAATTTTCTGTTTAAGGTTCTTTGCTATGTATTTTCTTGCATTTTTAAGAAAAATACTATGGTAGATGCTTTATTGCCATAAACAAAATAACATGGTCATGTTTTATAATATGTGAGGTCCATAAGATCAGTGTCAGGTAAACTTGTTTAAGTCAAACAAAACAAAATCATACTGTTAATTAAGCTTAAGAAAAATAGGGTCATTTATTTTTTCTGTGGATGGTAGTTTGGGATGGAAAATACTGCCCAAATGTGGCTGTCGCCTTATTACATTTCTCTGTCACTTTTTGTCCAGAAGGTTCACTAAGAATGGCATTTCCCACCCTTAAAGCAGCTGTGTCTCAAAGAAACAAAGCAGGAACACTGGAGAACACAATTTTCAGGGAAGGGAGTTACCTATTTAACCAACTGAAACTCCTAAGGAATATTTTTTATTAGCGATGATGCTATATAACAATGGCTTCCAGTCAGGTAGAACCATTTCTATAACAGATACTTGCAGTCTGGAACATTAAACATACCTGTGTAACTAAATCACTTCTAGATTTTTTGACACAATGGTGAATTGAGTATTTGTAATTAAAGGTGAAACAGATGGTGAAGACTTAATTTAAAGTGCAGCATCCATTAAATTAACCTGTGCTATGTTTCCACATGAGTATAATGGAGTATGATAGTATAATGGCACTTTTGCTGCAGTGAAACAGTACTGGAAAGAAACTAGACTTTGGTAAACTAGATGTTTACTTTATGAAGAGTTTTAAAGTTACTGTATTTCAATACGCCAGGGGTCATGTCAGTGCCAAATAACAATCATATGATCAGTTCAGTATAAAAATGGTATTTCTTCATACCAATATATTGTATATGTATGTTCGTGCTAGCCTAAATGCATCCTACTTCCTCTATATAACTGCAGTTATCATGTAAAACAAAGTAATGTATCCTAACTGCATTTTAAAACAAATGAAGCAAATATTAACAAACCATCTCTTTTAATGTCTACTAATGAAGATAATAACTGTAAAGGACTCAGTCATATATAACAATGTTCATAATTTAGTCAAGAGCAGAGAAAGTTTTCCTTAACAGAAAGAAAACTTAAGAGAAAGAGCCAGACTTACCCACAGCTGACCCACAGCTGAAAACATGCAATCACAACACCTCAAGAAGATGGTATGGGGAAGGCCGTTCACCAATAATATACAAATAAGGCTTCTTCATGTTTCTAGACACTATCTTAAATGCTCATTGCAGCTGCCTTATGTTTAACTTATGGGTATCTCAAATGCAAATGAGATGGAGATTTCTATTTCCATGGCTAACAGAGATGGAAGCATCTGAAAATAAAGCCATGAATTTCACAAGTAGCAGTGGAACTGTGCTAGGTTCTCCTGGATATCAGCTAATGTTTTTTGTTAAATGCTGAATTCCTCTGATTTTTGAGGGGTACTAAATTCTCCTCTTGAGCTAGAGTGATATTTCAGAAAATGTTTCACAATACATTTCACCAGCTACAGCTGTGGATGTCATAATGCTTATATCCCAACCAAGGAACTCACTTATACCTAGTACAGGATTGAACAGTATAGTGTTCTGCATAAAAAAGGAAATTCCTCCAATATGTAAACCTTGGAGAAAGGTTGAAATCGTTATGAAAAACGACATAAGACTAAATACAAAACCCCAACAATGGATCAAATTAGTCCTTGTCACACCTGTTATTCCAATGGAAGTTACACAACACATAATTGGTCCAATGATTGATGAAAGAAATTAAAGGGACTGCCACATACACTATACAGCATTTCACTGTATTTCCTTTTAACTCAACAAATAACATTATTATTCCACAACTTCTCTAGGCAATTTGTTTCAGTGCTTAACTCTCCTGATAGGACATTTTCCCTACAGTCTATCCTTAACCTTCCTTGCTGCAATTTAAACTCATTGCTTTGTCTCCATATATTTTAACAATTTCTTGCTTTCCTCCTTGTAACAAACTTTTATGAACTTGAAAACTGTTATTTCCCATCTCAGTCTTCGTTTTTCAAGATTGAACAAATCTATTTTTTCAATCTTTCCTCATAGGTCATGTTTTCTATACCTTTAATCATTTTTGTTGCTCCTCTCTGTGCTTTCTCCAATTTGTCCACATCTTTTCTTATTGTAATGCCCAGAATTGGACATAATATTCCAGTTGAGTCCTTATCAATGTGGAGTAGAGAAGAATTACTTTTCATATCTTAATATGGCCTTATTTATCATTATCTAATGATCTCAAAGCACTTTACAAACTCTAATGATAGATGTTTCCAAATACTCCTATTGTGAAAGGAAACTGAAGCACAGGGAGGCAACACAATTGTCAAAGTTCACACAGTACAACTGTGGCAGAGAAAGATGCTATGTTGTCTAGTGCATAGGATAATAGACTGGGAATCAGGAGACTATGAAGTTTTACCACATATTTTCTGTATGATGCTGGGCAAATCACCTCAGCTCTATTTCCCTTTCCATCTTTTGTCAGCTTTGTGTATTTAGTCTGTAAGCTTTCCAGGCCAAAGATGGTCTCTTATGCATTTGTACAGCATGTAGCATAATGAGGCTCCCATCCTTACTGAGAATACTAGGTGCTCCTCTAATACAAATAAAAAATCCAAACCTCCTGACTCCCAGTCCAATGCTCTTTAACTAGCTTATGTGTCCTCTCCTTAAAAAGCAAAGGTTGTTTTAATGTAAATGTTCAAAGTAAATAAAAAGACTATATTACCTAATATAGTTACTTATGTGGCATCAGCTGCCCTTTAAATTGCAATAAAAACATTTGTTCAGATAGTTAACAGCTATATATCAGTAATTCAAAGGAAGCTCCCAGTTCTAAATTTTGAGTGGATGTTTGTACCGCTGATGTAATTTTTTCTCTCTGTAATCTGCACAACCTCTGTGCAGCACAACAAAGGAAAGAATTAATCAACACTTTTTTTTGAGCCAACTAGCCAAAGAAACTATGATTTATTTTGTTAGAGCTGATCTACTCTATTTTTATAACCTTTTGAAAGGAACTGCAGCCAATCACTCAGTGCTGAAAAATTCAAGTTTTGCTATAAAAACTCAAAAAGAAAGAAACTGACCGCCAGTTCTGACTTACATAAAGATTCAACTTAAGAACCCCAAGCTTCCCCAAGTCAGCTGCTGCTGAAACTGATCAGCGGCTGATTCCAGGAAGCCTGGGGCAGAGCAACTCTGCCTCGGGCTTCCTGTAGTCAGCGCTGGTCAGTTTCAGCAGCGGCTGACTTGGGGACGCCTGGGGCAGAGCAGCTGGGGTGCTGCTGGGTTGCTCCAGTAGCACCGCTCCTCAGGCGCTACTGGACCAACCCAGCAGCACCCCAGCTGCTCTGCCCCAGGCGTCCTGATTCAGCCACTGCTGAAACTGACCAGCAGCGACTGAATCAGGACCTGGGGCAGAGCAGCTGGGGTGCTGCCGGGTTGGTCCAGTAGTGCCCAGAGCGGCGCTGCAGGACCAATCGGCAGCGCCCCAGCTGCTCTGCCCCAGGGTCCAAAACAAAAGCCTGGTCTGCTGGGGGGGGGGGGCACACTAACTGCGCCCCCCCCCCAGGAGACCAGGGACACGGGAGCAGAGCCGCAGCTGAATGGAAAGAGGTAAAAGGGAGTTACTCACCTCGTGCAGTAACGAGTGTTCTTCGAGATGTGTGTCCCCGTGGGTGCTCCACTCTAGGTGAAGGGTCGCCCTGAGCCACAGATCGGAGCTTTTCAAAGCAGTTTTCCCCCTGTTGAGCCACGCATGCCCAGAGGGCGTCTCGAGCCCTTCCCGCCCTCTGCAGCGCGCGGCTCAACCCCCTCCCTTTCAGTTCCTCGTCTCCGCCCGAGTAGTTTAGACTCCGTGCAGAGGGGAGGAAGGGAGGGTCGTGGAGCACCCACGGGGACACACATCTCGAAGAACACTCGTTACTGCACGAGGTGAGTAACTCCCTTTTCTTCTTCGAGTAGTGTCCCCGTGGGTGCTCCACTCTAGGTGACTACAAAGCAGTGTTCAGTATATGGCTGGAGGGAGCCGGAGTCAATGTTTAGCGGTGGTAGAGAGTACCGCTGTAGCTACTGCTGAGTCCTGTGTAAGTTGCGGTAGGATTGCATAATGTCTGGCAAACGTGTGATCTGAAGACCACGTTGCTGCTCGGTAAATATCCCTTAAGGGGACATTGTTCAAAAAGGCTGTAGAAGCGGCCGTGGCTCGAGTGGAATGCGCTCTTGGGGGGCACTGTAGTGGTTTATTGCCCAAAGTATGACACTTGACTATGCATGTGGAGATCCATTTTGAGATTCGTTGTGATGACAGGGGTGTTCCCTTAGAACGCTCAGCGATTGATATAAAAAGTCTTTCAGATTTACGAAATGGTTTTGTTCTTTCCAGGAAGAAGGCGAGAGCCCTCCGAATGTCCAGGGTATGCAGAGTGGCGTCCTTCTGTGATGCATGCGGTTTCGGAAAAAAGGTAGGTAGTACAATTGGTTCATTTACATGGAATTCTGTACAGACCTTTGGCAGAAATGTTGGATGAGGTCTAAGTATGACCCTATCCTTCGTAAAAACTGTGTAGGGGGGTACTGCCATTAATGCCCCAATTTCACTCACTCGTCTAACAGACGTGATAGCCAATAAGAAACAGACTTTCATAAAGAGAAATGGGAGTGCTACTGTAGCCAGAGGCTCGAAAGGAGGTCCAGTAAGTTGGTGGAGAACAAGATTTAGGTCCCATAAGGGGGGTGGTGCCTTATGGGGTGGGTATACGTTGTGGAGCCCTTTAAGGAATCTTTTAGTGATAGGATGGGCAAATATGGAGAATCCATCAATGGAAGTATGGAACGCTGTTATTGCAGAAAGATGTACTCTTAAAGAAGAAATTGAGAGTCCTGATATTTTAAGGTCTAGAATGTAGTCCAAAATCATATGTAATGGTGCATCACGGGGTTCTATCCTGGTTCGCTGGCACCAGAGGGAAAATCGAGTCCATTTCTGTAGGTAAGTTTTTCGAGTGGACTGCCTCCTACTGTGGAGGAGGATATCTTTCACTTGTTGGGAACAGTGATTTTCTATCTCCGAGAACCAGAGAGTAGCCAAGCCTGGAGGTGTAGGGTGTGGAGCTGTGGGTGCAGTATCGCTCCATTGCTCTGAGATATTAGGTCTGACTTATCATGGAGGCAGTTTCGTCCTGTGTTGAGCCCTTCAAAAGGCAGTCGTCTAGGTAGGGGAATATGATGACATTCTGGCGTCTGAGGTATGCAGCGACGACTGCTAGTACCTTTGAAAATACCCTTGGAGCTGACGAGAGGCCGAAGGGGAGGACATTGTATTGGAAATGATCCTGGCCGAGAGTAAAGCGTAGATAGCGTCTGTGGGCGGGATGGATAGTTATATGGAAATACGCATCTTGTAGGTCGAGGGCTGCGAACCAGTCCCCTTGATCTAGCGCAGGAATGATTGTTGTAAGTGTGACCATTTTGAAGCGTTGTTTCTTGAGAAACCTGTTCAGTTTGCGGAGGTCTAATATTGGCCTCCAGCCTCCCGTTTTTTTCTCGATCAAGAAGTAGTTCGAGTAAAACCCTTTCCCGTGGAACTCTACTGGTACTTTTTCTATGGCTCCGATAGAAAGGAGGCGGTCGATCTCTTGTTTTAGTAGAGTGTCGTGAGAGGGGTCCCTGAAAAGGGACGGGGTAGGGGGAAGGGTAGGTGGGGTAGTGGTAAATGGGATAGTGTATCCTACTCGAATTATTTCTAGAACCCAACGGTCCGATGTTATGGATTCCCATTGTGGGAGGAACGGCCGCAAACGGTGGGTAAATAGGCAGCCATGTTGTGTTATTGCTAGATCGTGAGGGAGGTAGTGCAGACCCTCGACCACGACTTCAAATTTGCTGTTTGGAGGACTGGGTAGTTGGTGGGCGACCTTGATTAGGTCGTCTTCTCTGAGGTCGTTGCCTTGGCCTAGTGTCCTCATAGGGTCTCTGTGGCCGGTTGTATTGCCCATATCTATAACGATTGTACGTATTATATGGGGTGTATCGCCTGCGTTTGAAGGGCGGTGTATACATGCCTAGTGTGCGAAGTGTGGTTTTCGAGTTCTTACTATTATGTAGCATTTCATCTGTAGAAGCTGCAAATAATTTTTGTTTATCAAATGGCAAGTCTTCTACTTTTGGCTGAAGTTCGCGGGGAACTCCAGATGATTGTAGCCAGGAAGTTCTGCGCATGACTATCGCAGTGGCTGTAGTTCTAGCTGCTGTGTCAGCAACATCCATTGCCGTCTGGAGGGCAGTGCGAGCGATGGTGTGGCCTTCGTGGACTATTGCTTTCAAGATGGCTCTTTTGGACTCAGGGAGATGTGGTATCAGTTCTCCGAGCTTCGAATAATTATCAAAGTCGTGATTCGCTAAGAGGGCAGAATAATTTGATATTCTTAGTTGTAGCGTAGAAGAGGAATATATTTTCTTTCCAAAGAAGTCTAGCTTTCTATGTTCTTTGTCGGTACTGCCATTCTTGTATTGCGGTATCTTCGCTCTTTGCTGTGCAGATTCAACCACTAAGGAGTTTGCTTGTGGATGCGTAAAGAGGAAGTCATTGTCTTTCGGTGGAACAAAATATTTCCTATCAATCTTTTTGTTAGTCGGTTGGATGGATGCTGGTGTCTTCCACAGATCTTCAGATGTTTCCATGATTGCCTCATCAATCGGCAGGGCAATTTTACTATGCAGCGCAGGATGCAGGTTCTTTAATAAGTGATGTTGTTTCTTTTGCACTTCTTGTAGGGAGACATGCTGACTTGTTGCTACTCGCTTAAATAGCTCCTGGAACTGTTTGAGGTCATCCATCGCTACGGTATCTGATGGTATCGCTGCATCGTCCTGTTGGGCAGTCAGGTCATCTGGGTGAGTGACGTTTATAGATTGAATGTCGGATTCATTATCCGAAAAGCGCTCCTCCTCCTCTTCCTGCTCTGTGTGTGATGCAGGGGGTAGGGGCTGTGGATGAGGCAGACCTCTCCGAGATGGTGTGGAGTGGACTGAGGACCGGCGTCTGTACGGGTCCCATTGGTCCCAGGGCCCCCATTGGGGTGGATAAGGTGGGGGCGGGTAAGACCAGTAGGGGTGCCACGGGTTTTGTTGCGGTCCATCTCTCTGATAATAGGAACGAGACCCTCTTGGCGACGTCTGTCGCGAAGAATATGTCGTATGGCGGTCATCCTCTAGAAAGGGAGCGCCATGAAAGGACACTGGGGACACAGATCTGGCAGGGGAATGCCTTGCAAAGGATGTCCCTGGTGAGCAGTCAATGGGAGGGGGGCAGGGCTGTTGCTGCCTGCTGTGAGAGTCAGACGGAGTCTTAGAGAGCTCTGCAGCAGACTCCCGAAGAAGCCTCTCATTGTCTGTTGCCGGTGCCGGTGCCGAGCTCTGGTTTGTGGTCGCAACCGGTGCCGGCTGTGTATTAGCCTTGCTTTGTTGCGGTGCGGGTTGTTTTAGCGGTGCCGTTCCTTTAAGCGGCACCGGGGTTTTTCGCGGTGCCGGGGCTTGCAGCGGCGCTGCGGTTTGAAGCGGCGCCGGCTTTTCTTTTCGCCCGGGTTTCTCAATGCGTTCCCGGGAGGGCTCAGAAGCAGCGCGCACCGACGTTGATGTGGACCGCGAGGATTTTCCCTCTGCTTTACTAGCAGGGGTCCTCGGGTTTCTTTGCCCCTCTCCCTGGGTTTTGGGGGAGGAAGAAGGCGGGAGAGAGCGAGATGGTGAGGCTCTCTGCCTCGTAGGTTTCGTTGGCAGGGGGGTTTCATGCTGCAGTTCCCCCTGCTCTGAAGGCTGCAGAGTCTTATCAAATAAAATCATCCTCAGGCGGAGCTCTCTATCTTTTCTAGCTCTCGCCGTGAGGGAAGCACAGTGTGTGCAGCTGCGGGGTGAGTGAGCTTCCCCCAAGCAGCGGATACATTTCGTGTGGCCGTCAGAAGCCGGCATAGGCTCGCGGCACTGGTCGCATTTTTTAAAGCCTGAGGAGGCAGACATATCTTGCTGCTTGTTTCTTTAAAGTGTTGGTATTTCGTTTCTTTTTCTTTCATATGGTTTATGTGTTTTTCTCTGGCTGAGGAGCCAGGAGAGAGAGAGAGCTCCGGTTCAACCGGGGCTCCGGTCTGAAGGGAGTTTTAGTCCCCGAGGGGGGATTTTGTTGTCAGTTTCGTTCTTCTTATAAAAAAATATTTTGTTGTTATTATTTCAAAGAGAAAAATAAGGGAAACTAACTTGGAGTAACAGGGGAAAAAACTATGTAACCTAACTAATAGAAAAATACAGTCTGAGAGACTGTGAGGGAGCTCCTGCTCGCTCCGTCCGCTGACGAGGGCGGTTAAAGAGGAACTGAAAGGGAGGGGGTTGAGCCGCACGCTGCAGAGGGCGGGAAGGGCTCGAGACGCCCTCTGGGCATGCGTGGCTCAACAGGGGGAAAACTGCTTTGAAAAGCTCCGATCTGTGGCTCAGGGCGACCCTTCACCTAGAGTGGAGCACCCACGGGGACACTACTCGAAGAAGAACTAGTGGTGTCCCGAAGGAGTCTGTTCTGAGGCCAATCCTATTCAACATATTCGTAAATGATCTAGAGAAAGAGGTAAACAGTGAGGTGGCAAATTTCCAGCTGATGCTACACTGCTCAAAATAGTTAAAATCAAAGCAGACTGTAAAGAGCTTCAAAGGATCTTACATAACTAGGTCACTGGACAACCAAATGGCAAATGAATTTTAATGTTGATAAATCATAGAATCACAGAACACTAGAACTGGAAGGGACCTTGAGAGGTCACCGAGTCCAGTCTCCTTCCCTCATGGCAGGACCCAGTACCATCTAGACCATCCCTGATAGATGTCTATCTAATCTGCTCTTAAATATCTCCAGAAATGGAGATTCCACAACCTCCCTCAGCAATTTATTCCAGTATTTAACCACCCTGACAGTTAGAAAGTTTTTCCTAATGTCCAACCTAAACCTCCCTTGCTGCAGTTTAAGGTTAAAGGTTTTTTCTCCCTCCTCCTTGTGAAACCCTTTTAGATACCTGAAAACTGCTATCATCTCCCCTCTCAGGCTTCTCCTTTCCAAACTGTTTTCTTCATAGGTCATCTTTCAGTCTTCCTTCATAGGTCATGTTCTTAGACCTTTAATCATTCTTGTTGCTCTTCTCTGGACCTTCTCTAATTTCTCCACATCTTTCTTGAAATGTGGTGCCCAGAACTAGACACAATACGCCAATTGAGACCTAATCAGTGCAGAGTAAAGCGGAAGAATGACTTCTTGTGTCTTGTTCAGAACACTCTTGTTAATGCATCCCAGAATCATGTTTGCTGTTTTTTGTAACAGCGTCACACTGTTGACTCATATTTAGCTTGTGGTCCACTCTGACCCCTAGATCCCTTTCTGCAGTACTCCTTCCTAGTCAGTCGCTTCCCATTCTGTATGTGTTAAACTGATTGTTCCTTCCTAAGTGGAGCATTTTGCATTTGTCCTTATTAAACTTCATCCTATTTACCTCAGACCATTTCTCCAATTTGTCCAGATCATTTTGAATTATGACCCTATCCTCCAAAGCAGTTGCAACTCCTTCCAGTTTGGTATCATCTGCAAACTTAATAAGTGTAGTCTCTATGCCAATATCTAAATTGTCGATGAAGATATTGAAGAGAACTGGTCCACAACAGACCTTTGCGGAACCCCACTTGTTATGTCCTTCCAGCAGGGTTGTGAACCATTAATAACTACTCTCTGAGAACAGTTATCCAGCCAGTTATGCACCCACCTTATAGTAGCCCCATCTAAGTTGTATTTTCTGAGTTTATTGATAAGATCATGCGAGACCGTATCAAATGCCTTACTAAAGTCTAGGTATACTATGTCCACCACTTCTCCCTTATCCACAAGACTTGTTATCCTATCAAAGAAAGTGATCAGATCGGTTTGACATGATTTGTTCTTTATAAATCCATGCTGGCTGTTACCTATCACCTTATTATTTTTCAGGTGTTTGCAGATGAATTCCTTAATTACTTGCTCCATTATCTTTCCTGGTACAGAAGTTAAACTGACAGGTCTGTAGTTTCCTGGGTTGTTCTTATTTCCCTTTTTATAGATGGGCACTATATATGTCCTTTTCCAGTTTTCTGGAATCTCTCCTATGTTCCATGATTTTTCAAAGACGATAGCTAAAGACTCAGTTACCTCCTCTATCAGCTCCTTGAGTATTCTCCGATGCATTCTGGAAAACATAATTCCAACCGTATGTACAAAAAAATGGGGACTAAATTAGCTATTACCACTCAAAAGAGAAATCTTGGAGTCATTGTGGATAGTTCTCTTAAAACATTCCCTAAATGTGCAGCAGCAGTCAAAAAAGCAAACAGAATATTAGGATTCATTAAAAGAAGGATCAAGAATAAGGCAGAGAATATCTTATTGCCCCTGTATAAATCCATGGTACGCCCACATCTTGAATACTGCATACAGATGTGGTTGCCTCATCTAAAAAAAAAAAGATACTTTAGCATTGGAAAAAGTCCAGAAAAGGGAATGGCTGCTATATGAAGAGGGATTAAAAAGATTGGTACTTTTCAGCTTATCAAAGAGGAAACTAAGCCTCTACACTATGAAGTTATTTTGAAACTAGCCAATTAGCCCGTCATAAGATGGGATTTTCAGGTCTCTCCTCCACGTCAGTCTTCTCTCCTGAGCCTTTGGTCTCTCGCTCCGTCTCTCTCTCTCTCTCCTCCCCCTCAGGTTTCCTCCCCCTCCTGCCTCTCACTCTCTCTCCACTCCGTCTCTCTTTCTCTCTCCTCCTACTGTCTTGCCCCCTCTCTCTCTCAGCTCTACTCCCTCTCTCTCCATCTCTTTCTTTATCTTCTTCCCCTCCCACCTCTCACTCTGTGTTTCTCTTCTCCTCCTCCTGCTGCATCTCTCTAACTCTCTCTCTCTGTCTGTCTCTGCTGTCCTCCATTCTCCTCTCTGTCTCCTCCACGTCCTGTGTCTGCTCCACTTTCCTCCTTTTGAATCCAGCACCCTTTTGTGACGTCAGAGACAAACGCTCGTCCAGGCCCTGTCCCTGGCCATGCACAAGACTGCCCCGCCCCCCTTTGCCTCCTGCTGTGGCACTTGACTGACTTCTGCGCCACTCAGCCGTGCCGCTGTGGGGGAGCAAGCACCCGTTTGAGGTCCGCACTCCCCATACAGCACCCCCGTGCTGCATGGGGAACGTGGGGTCCAAACGGCCATCTGCACCACTTGCTCCTGCATGGTGGCCCAGCTGAGCGGTGCAGAAGTCAGCCAAGCGCCATGGTGGGAGGCGAAAGATAGGAGGGAGGCAACAGTGCTGCCCAGAAGGAACAGCCAGCATTTCAGCATTACAGAGTCACAGACATTGGGCTACTATATATATAATTCCTCTTATTTCAAAATAATAAGCGGCATGTTCACACTATCAAACCCGTTATTTCAAAATAATGAGCTGGTTGTTTTGAAATAACTCCTGTTTTTCATGAGGAATAATACTAATTTTGAAATAGTTATTTCAGAATAGCAGCAGTATGGATGCTCTGGTGCTGCTATTTTGAAATAACTACTCCCCAGAAGTAATTCAGACTAATTACTCCCCCGTGCTTCCAGGGGCTATAAGACAAGGTAGTACATCCACATCAACAGAACCTGTCTTGGACTAATTTTGAGGCTTCCCCATAGTGTGAACCTGCTATTTTGAAATTATTTCAGGAGTTATTATTTCGAAACAAGTTATTTTGAAAGAATTTTGTAGTGTAGAGATGCCTAAGAAGGACTATGATAGAGGTCTATAAAATCATGACTGGTGTGGAGAAAGTGAATAACGAAAAGTCATTTATTTGCTCCTGTAGGGGATTGACCCCCCGGGGGGGCTTACGTCCGCCCCCTCAGTCACCAACGCGTTGTTTGCCGCTGCCCGCAACTTACTCGGTGTGCGCCCCGCGGCGGTTGGGGGAAGGGGGTCCGGGCCCGCCCTCGCTCCGGACCCCAGCCCAGGGCCCTAAGGTGAGGGAAAAACTCCCCACCTAACAGGGGGGGTCGAGGCCCCTAAACTCCCCTGTTCTCAGGGTCCACATCCCTGCCCTGGGCCACTTCTTCCCCCCCCGGAACCAGCGGTTCACCTGGGTGTTCCCTCGGCCCCCACCCAGGGCCTCCAACACCAGCTTACGCTCGCTGGTCTTTGCGGGGGAAACGTCTCCTCGGCGTCCCCCCTTTTTGCCTGCCGCCCGGCCGCTTTTGAACGGGCCGCCGGTCGCAGGCAGATGACGTCAGCGCCTTCGTCTGCCTGCGGCCCCTCCCAGGGTAGAGCGTCAGGTGACGTCCCCCTGACGTCACCCCGCCCTCGTCCCCCTCCGCCGCTAACTGCCGGCCCCGGCTCGTCACCCGGCCGGGGTGCCGGTTCCCCCGCTCCTGCCCCGTGCGCGGCCGCTTGTGCCGCGGCGGCTTCCCTCGCCCCCGCCCGCCCCGGCTCGTTCCCCGGCCGGGGCGCCGGCTTCCCTGCGCTGAAGCCGCAGGCGGCGGGCTGTGCCGTCCCGGGGGTTGAGTCCTCCCCCCCTCTCTGCGGCGTGCCGGCGCCTCCCGGGAGGGGCGGGGCTACCCCGCCACACGCCTTCCCCCTTAAGTCTGGTGCCCCACTCGCCGTCTCTGTTTCCGAGTTCTCGGCCACGCGGGACAGCCAGTCTGCATTTCCATTGTTGGTCCCCGGGCGATGTATGACCCGAAATTGGTAGGGCTGCAGGCTGAGGTACCACCGCAAAATCCGTGGGTTGGTGTCCTTCATCTGCTGCATCCACTGCAATGGGGCGTGGTCCGTCACCACGGTAAATTCGTCACCTACGAGAAAGTATCTTAGTGAGTCAATAGCCCATTTGAGGGCCAAGGCCTCCTTTTCCACTGTCGCGTACCCCCTCTCCCGAGGGAAGAGCTTGCGACTTAGATAGAGGATGGGGTGTTCCTCGCCCCCCTCCTCTTGCGTCAACACCGCTCCCAGTCCTACTTCGGACGCGTCCGTCTGAAGGGTGAAGGGCTTATTAAAATCCGGTTGAGCTAGTACGGGGGCGCTTACCAGCCGGCCTTTTAGTTCTCGAAATGCGCCCTCACAGGTTGGGGTCCACCTTACCCTTTCTGGTTGTCCTTTCCGTGTAAGGTCTGTAAGAGGCGCTGCTAGCGAGGAAAAGTTAGGGATGAACCGCCGGTAGTAACCTGCCAGCCCCAGGAACTGCCGCACCTTTCTTTTCGTGGTTGGGACTGGGTGGTCCCGTACTGCCTGAACCTTGTCCACTAAGGGTTTGAGCTTTCCCCTCCCCACCGTGTATCCCAGATATGAGACTTCGGCCCTCCCGAATTGGCACTTCTTTGGGTTGGCCGTCAGCCCTGCCTTCCTCAGGGCTCCTAACACGTTTGCTATGTGACCTAAATGTTCCTCCCAGGACTCGCTGAATATCACAATATCGTCAATGTACGCTGCCGCGTAGTCCTGGTGCTCTCGCAGGACCTGGTTCATGAGTCTTTGGAACGTGGCTGCGGCCCCGTGCAACCCGAATGGCATGTTCCTAAATTGATATAGCCCGAACGGTGTGGCGAACGCCGTCTTTGCCTGGGCCTCGGGCGAGAGCGGGATCTGCCAGTACCCTTTGGTAAGATCAAGGGTTGACAGGTAGGTGGCTCTGCCCAGGCGTCCCAGTAGTTCGTCTATACGGGGCATAGGGTACGCATCGAACCTTGAAATCGCGTTGACTTTGCGGAAGTCGATGCAGAACCTGGTTGACCCATCCGCCTTAGGTACTAACACGATGGGGCTTCGCCATTCACTACGGGATTCTTGTATCACCCCCCATTCTAGCATGGCCTGGAGTTCTTCCTTCACCGTGCCCCATAGCTTTCGCGGAAGGGGGCGCATATTGTCCCTCACCACTCTGCCGGGTTCTGTCTCGATCTCGTGCTGCACCAGCGTGGTCTGCCCTGGTCGGCTAGTCAACACTGGCCTGAACTGATCGAGGAGGTGGTGCAGCTGTTCTTGCTTCGGGCCCGGTAGCTCCTCTCCGATCCTTACTCCCTCGATTTTCACCTCGGGCTCCCCCCACGGACCCAGCTCGATATCCGTGTCTCTGGGTTCAATTAGGAGGACCTCCCGCGGGTGCCACTTCTTCAAAAGATTTACATGGTAAATTTGCGTGTCTCGCCGGTTGCGGTCCACCCGTATTTCATAGTCTACCGGGCCCAGCCTCCTTATTACCCGGAAGGGCCCCTGCCAGTGGGCCAAGAGCTTGGACTCCCCACTGGGTAGCAATAGGAGGACTTGCTCGCCGGGCTCGAACTCCCTCACCTGCGCCTTCTTGTCATAGTAGGCCTTCTGCCCCTCTTGCGCCTTTCCTAAGTTCTCTCGTGCCCGGCCCGCCAGGGTATGGAGGGTCCCCCTCAGTTTTTGCACGTACTGGGCTGCCCCCAAGGCGGGGGAGACCGACGTTTCCCATCCCTCCTTTACCAGGTCCAGGATTCCCCGCGGCCTCCGCCCGTATAACAACTCGAAAGGGGAATACCCGAGTGATGCCTGCGGTACCTCTCTGACGGCGAACATCAGTGCGGGGAGCAGCTTGTCCCATTCCCTGGGGTCGTCTTGGGCGAACTTCCGGAGCATCCCCTTCAGCGTGCGGTTGAAGCGCTCTACTAGCCCGTCGGTCTGGGGATGGTATACCGACGTCCGGAGCTTCCGGATCTGCAAAGTCCTGCACAGTTCTGTCATAACTTTCGAGGTTAGGTTCGTCCCCTGATCCGTCAGCAGCTCCCTGGGCAGCCCGACCCACGAGAACAGCTTGACCAGTGCCTCAGCAATAGCGGGGGCCGTAGCTCTTTTCAGGGCCACCGCCTCGGGGCAACGGGTGGCGTAGTCTATGATGACTAGGATGTAACTGTGCCCTCGCCCCGATTTCTCCAGTGGCCCCACTAGGTCCAATGCCACCCGTTCAAAGGGGGTCCCTACTACTGGCAGGGGGACAAGGGGCGCCGGTGGGACCCGAGTCCCGGATGATCGCTGGCACTGTGGACAGGAGTTACAAAAGTTTTTAATCTCTTGGTACACCCCGGGCCAAAAAAATCTCTGGAGTACCTTCTGCTGGGTTTTCTCCGTGCCCAGGTGTCCGGCCCACGGGTGTTCATGCGCTAGCTCCAGGACCTTCCATCTGTACGGCCTCGGGACCAGAAGCTGCCATCTCTCCTCCCCTGGGAGTTCCCCTGGAGACACTCGATAAAGGCGGTCGTCTCTTACCTCGAACCGAGGTCCGTTCGGTTGCTTGGGCGGGTCTTCTCCTGGAGTTTCTCCCGTAGTGCGCACCTGCTCCCAGGCTGCCCGTAGGGTAGGATCTTCCCGCTGTTGTGTAAGGAAGTCCCCCTCCTCGACGTCGAGTCGGGTCTGCCCTGATGCCTCAGCCGCCGGGGCCACCCCTGGGATCGCTTCTTCCCCCTCCTGTTCTCCTTGGGCTACCAGGGTCCCTTGCCCCACCTCGGGCTCTTGTCCGGGGTCCCGGCCCCTGCCCCCCCGGCCCAGGAGTTGCTTCAGGCCGGGCCAATCCCGTCCTAGCAGGAGCGGGTATGCCAATCTTGGGCCAACGGCGACTATGCAGTTCCTTTCCACCTCCCCGTCCCCTATCCGTACCTGGGTTGTGGGGTAGTAGTGGATGTCCCCATGAACGCATCGGAGGGCTATCGGCGCGCCCCGGACCCGCACTGGGTATATCACGTCCTTCCGGACGATGGTCTGCCCACACCCCGAGTCTAATATGGCCTCCACCGGGTTCCCATTGACCCATAGTCTCCGGATTACCTGCGCCACGCTAGCCGTCCTCCTGTCCGTGCCTCCCGTGCGCCTCTGCCCGAAGGTGCAGTCCATCAGGGTGCAGTCCCTTTTGTAATGGCCCTCCTGACCGCATTGGTAGCAGACTACCTTCGGGGCCCCCTCGGGCAGTGGGGCGCCCGGCCCCGTTTCCGTTGCTCGGTCTATCCTGGCCTCTCCCCCTGGGCGGCTCCACCGTGGTGCCAACCTTCTTGTCGGGAGGGGCCCCAGGGAGCCCCCGGATCCTCCTCCGGCGTGTTGGGCCCCTGCCGGCTTGGCCGTCCCTGTCTCGCTCCTCCGAGGTTCTCTCGAGGTTCCTGTGGCTTCCTTCCCTACCGGCCCCTCGGCGGCCAGGTAGTGTTCCATAAGGGTCACCGCCTCGTCCAGTGTCTCTGGGAGGTGCCGCCGGACCCACTGCTGTCCTTCGGCTGGGAGGATGCGGACATATTGTTCCAGTATCACTAGGTCGGCCACCTGGACCCCCGTCTTTGCCTCCGGCTCGAGCCATCGCATCCCTGCTTCTTTTACCCGCTGAGCCACTGCCCGCGGTCGCTCGCGAGGGTCGTACTTGGCCTCGCGGAACCGGCGGCGGTGGGTCTCCGGGGTGACCCCGAGTTGATCTAAAATGGCCTCCTTGACTTTAAAGTAGCATAAGGCGTCGTTGGCAGACATTCCCCGGTAGGCCAATTGGGCCGGCCCCGATAGGTAGGGTGCGAGGAGGGTCGCCCAATGTTCTGGCGGCCATTTCGCAGCGGTGGCCACCCTCTCGAATGTCACCAGAAATGCCTCTGGGTCGTCGTCCGGCCCCAGTTTCGTGAGGCGTATAGGTAGTTGGGTGCCGACCCCCTCTGCCCCTCCGGTCCCTCCAGCTGCCCCCGGTACCGTCACTGGTGTCCCTCGCGCCATCTGCTCCTGCCGCTCCTGAAACTGGTTGAGGAGTTGTTGTAGCGCTTGCATTTGTTGCTGCTGTTGCCCTTTCTGGGTCTCCGTCCACCATTCCAAGACCTTGTTTGCATCCATCGTGTCCTGCTAATCGATACCTTGTTAATTTCGCTTACCCCGTCCAGGCCCCCGTTCCGGGGCCTACTGTGCCCACATTCTCCACCACGTGTAGGGGATTGACCCCCCGGGGGGGCTTACGTCCGCCCCCTCAGTCACCAACGCGTTGTTTGCCGCTGCCCGCAACTTACTCGGTGTGCGCCCCGCGGCGGTTGGGGGAAGGGGGTCCGGGCCCGCCCTCGCTCCGGACCCCAGCCCAGGGCCCTAAGGTGAGGGAAAAACTCCCCACCTAACAGGGGGGGTCGAGGCCCCTAAACTCCCCTGTTCTCAGGGTCCACATCCCTGCCCTGGGCCACTTCTTCCCCCCCCGGAACCAGCGGTTCACCTGGGTGTTCCCTCGGCCCCCACCCAGGGCCTCCAACACCAGCTTACGCTCGCTGGTCTTTGCGGGGGAAACGTCTCCTCGGCGTCCCCCCTTTTTGCCTGCCGCCCGGCCGCTTTTGAACGGGCCGCCGGTCGCAGGCAGATGACGTCAGCGCCTTCGTCTGCCTGCGGCCCCTCCCAGGGTAGAGCGTCAGGTGACGTCCCCCTGACGTCACCCCGCCCTCGTCCCCCTCCGCCGCTAACTGCCGGCCCCGGCTCGTCACCCGGCCGGGGTGCCGGTTCCCCCGCTCCTGCCCCGTGCGCGGCCGCTTGTGCCGCGGCGGCTTCCCTCGCCCCCGCCCGCCCCGGCTCGTTCCCCGGCCGGGGCGCCGGCTTCCCTGCGCTGAAGCCGCAGGCGGCGGGCTGTGCCGTCCCGGGGGTTGAGTCCTCCCCCCCTCTCTGCGGCGTGCCGGCGCCTCCCGGGAGGGGCGGGGCTACCCCGCCACAGCTCCCATAACATAAAAACTAGGGGTAACCAAATGAAATTAATAGGTAGCCGATTCTAAACAAACAAAATTAAGTATTTCTTCATGCAACAAACTATGGAACTCCTTGCCAGAAAATGTTGTGAAGACCAGGACTTTAACAGGGTTCAAAAAAGAACTAGATGAATTCATGGAGGATAGGTCCACCAATGCTTATTAGCTGGGATGGGTAGAAATGGTGTCCCTAGCCTCTGTTTGTCAGAAGATGGGAATGAGTGACAGGGGAGGAATCACCTGTTCTGTTCATTCCCTCTGGGGCACCTGGAATTGGCCACTGTCAGAAAACAGGATACTGGGGTAGATGTACCTTTGATCTGACCCAGGATGGCTGTTCTTATGGGAAGAATTTCTTAAAACAAACTGGCAAGTTGTTTATGTCTCTCATCAGGGCTTCTTTTCCCGTCCTGTCAAATTCTGTATTTAACAAGGATGGGCAAACAGACTTCCAGAAGAGTCCAAATATCAGCCCTGTTTGGGAATCTGATTGTTTTCAGTAAATAATACCTACATCTTAAAAGCCCTTTTCATTAGGGAGTCTCAAGGCAATTTAGAAAGGATGTCTGTGTCATCTCCATTTTACAGCTGAGAAAACTATGGCATGGCACAGCAAAGTCACTTATCCCACATTAGCTGACAGGCCTTTAACATAACTAGGAACAGAATCTATGCACCCTGAGTCCCAGATGACTACAGTAGGCTATAACTGGAAAATCTGTAGTTGTTTATTCTTGCAGCCTCTCCCTCCTTCTTCTCCCCCCACCATGTGTTTGAGCCAGATCGCTCAGTTCCTTTACTCTGAGCATCAGATGCTCACCCATCTTCTATATTGAGGTTGGGTGTGTAGTTAGTGTGCTTCTTCCTCCCAAATTTGACCTCCAGCTCCAAGAAGGCCTTTTTCAGATTGGGCTGCAGTGGGCCTACTACACATCCTCTAAAATAAGAAATGGTTCCCTAGACCTGCAAGGAGAGAGATTTGAAAAAGATGATATTTGAGAGATCTAGCATCTAAGGAATATCGCCCACCTTTCCAAATCTCAACATAGTCTATCATCTCTAAATTCAAATATCCCCACTACGCGAGCATTGAGTATAATCGCAGGACTACTCTAGGAATGTATTGGTTCATTGCTGGTGAGGAGGCAGCAATGGAACATCCAGCACACATTGGACAGAAATTTCAAACTCTTAGTTACACTCTAGTGATATCATTGCATATTTGCTTACCACAAATCTGCATTGTGTACTGGACTGTACAGTTTATTCACATTCACAGTTGAGATAGCCCACAAAAACAACTGATTTTTATTGTAATTAGGGCCTGTCAGACAAATACTTCCCATTTAAACCTGTCAACATGTCAGAACAGCTAACATGTCACTGCTGCATAATTGGCTTACAGCAAATTTTAAGATGAAACTGTATGAAACATGGTATATTTACATATTTATTTAATCTGCATACCTCAGTCATTAAATAAAAATAAATGTAACTATTCTGAAGTAATATTTGTTTGATTGCTTTGCTACCATAAAATCTTCCTTTTAAAATGTTCGCAGTATATCAGTACTAGATTTTAATTGCTAGATTTAAAGTCACAATGTTAAAAAGTCATCAAGATTTCTTTAGATTTCTCTTAGCCACAAATGCCTAGCCTTAAGTTAAGTTTAATTCTCCCTGTTTGGGTTTTTTTCACTACAAAGTTTTACATATTTCACTGCCAAGTATTTTTCTTCCTTGTCTCTAAGGAAAAAGACAAGAAGGAAAACAAGGTCCTCATTATCAAGTAGTCATGGCCTCTTCTCCCTGCTTGCAGTGGTTAAGATACACCACAAACCATTGATGCAGTTAGCTAAATTGTTTTTATAGAACTTAGAAACTTCAAATTTTGATGCTACACCTTTGTATGGATAGCATAAGGAAGCTTTCACCTACTCCTGTTTATTGTGCTCTAATAATAGTTTTGGGAGAAAAGACAAAGACAAGGAATAAAGGAAATCCTGATTCATCCAGTCAGTGATGATCTAACAACTTTTCCAGCTGCTCCAATGATCTTCTGGAAAATAAAATAAATATAGTTAATAGAGAAGTTAAAATATGTAATAATAAGAATTAGGGAAGGAAGAGTTAGTATGTGCTTCCTAATTCCTGACATGCCATCTATCCTTCCATCTCCTCTGCCTACAATTTGCATTAATTTTGCACACTTAGGGTACATCTACACAGTAGGGCTAAAATGGAATTAAGATGCACAACTTCAGTTATATCACTTGTGTAGCTGAAGTCGAAATAGCTTATATTGGCTTTTGGAGCTGTCTACACAGCAGGAAGTTAAGGGAAAAATACTCTTCCTTTGACTTCCCTTACTCCTTGTGAAAGGAGGGTTACCAGGAGTTGGAATAAGAAGTCCTCCAGCTCAACATTATTTCAAAATAAAGGCTCATTGTGTAGATGTGCACTGTGTTATTTCAGAATAACATTCCAAAATGCTTCTTTGTAAACATAGCCCTGCTAAATGCCAAATCACTCAAATTTACACTACCTCACCTCTCACACTCTCTTGCACATGGTCACACCCTCTTGCACATGATGTGTAACTGTTTGCATTGTTGTTGAATATGACCCATAGTCAATAAAGACAGGAGTAATAACATAGGAAATAACAATAAGGAATACAAAGTATCTATTAAAGATCTGTTATATTCTTTCTCTGTTCTTTAGTATGCATCTCTTTTCCTGAAGTACATTTTCCTTTGCACAGATGTGTGCTATTGTTTGTTAAACTTGTAGTTTATGCAGGTTCCTCTTACATATGTATATTGATCCCTCTAATGAGTCTAATCCATGAATGTGTTAAATTAATTCAGACATGCAAATTAGAGAAACGGCTAAAATATTACAATAGTAAAATATTACTATATTACTATTACTATCAGAAGCCTGATATATTTTTGTTATTTTAAATACCACAATGGCCAAGTCACATGTGGACTGCCAGCTTGTGAAACCCATTTAACTAAATTAAAGATTTTGAAATAATATATCAGAGCACAAGAAGTCTATAAACTGAGGAAGCCTTTTTATTTCTAAGAATTACAAACACACTTTAACAATTTTTTTTTTAGTTTAAAATATTCCTTCTTGCCTGAGACAAATTTCAACATAGATTGAACTCTTATGGTTCAATGGAATAAAAAAATAATAATAGAGAACAGACAGTTAACTGTAGTATTTCCCTGCAGATACTGTGAAGCAAGAACTTGGTTATATTCTGCATACATACAGAAAATATATTCCTTCTCCCTTTTAACATCAACTTTGTTATTACATGTTTCCCAGATCCTTTTATAAATAAAAAAAAAAAGATGTAGCTGTGAAACAATGTTCTGTAGAAACCTTTTGTAAAAATATTTTGTTTAAATATCACACCTATTCCAAAGTCTTTGTTCAGAGTGCATGTAAGGAAAATGTTTTCCATCCTTCAATTGGTTTCCCTTAAAATGATAAAATATTAAAAACTCAACTAAAATGATTGCACTGACTATTCTAATTCAGGAATTATACGAGCCAAATATTTTTATCTGAGTGTTACACCTAGGGTAAGTTATCTTAACAGTTGCTTACTCAAAGAGCATGAGTATTTTCAGCACAAATAATTTTCTGGATTTAGTTTCTTTAATTTTCAGAAATCACAACAGAAATAGTACAAAGAACCCTAATGAGCAAAGGATGTATGCAGCTTACTGTCCTAAATGATAAATCTGAAAACACAAAGGACCTGGTTTTTATCTCTGATCTCTGATTTTTGTACCCAATTTTGTACATGCTAAAATGTACATACCTCAGCCTTGCATACAAAAACAGTTTAAAAACAGGGTAGATGGTCAATGCCCAATCCGCACATGTAAAATGGGTACACAACCACATATGCAGTCACAATAAATTGTTTATGAAAAAATGGGTGCTAAAATTAAACAGCCAGAAAATGTGGTCCTTGCTACCCTAAAATATCTGAACCGATTTCATGATCCCTTGTTATCCAATATACTATTACAGAAGTCTTAGGTCATCATCTATCAGAGAAAATAGTAACAGGCTCTTATAGAAATTTTAGATTAATTAATGATCTTCAGCCAATTTTAGATCAGCTGGACATCTAGTAAAATATACAGATTTTATGCATAAGCACTGGAAGGAGCTTAATGTTGGTACTTAGCCATCAAAAATAAGTTTATGTGTTTCATATTCCATAAAAGTTTAATGAAATCTTCATTTATATAAGCCATTTTAGGACTAATGCATCTAAAATAATTTCTTGGAGAATAACCACAATATTATATGAAGTCTATAAAATTTTCTGCAGAAATATCCAAATATCTTCATTTATGAAAGGTTAATAGAAAAGCACAGATTTTACTGTACTGTGAGTCTGCAGTCTCTCAAGCTTCATGCTGCTAAACTGCTCATTCCACATCTGGCAGATTGGTTTTATTTTCATTTGGTGTATTTCCAGTATTCTAAAAATTAAATTGATAAGATAAGTTAATTAATTAACTATTAATTTATGTATATATTATTTTATATTAACACTATTTCTCCATATAATGCATTAACAGTTTTTGCATCGCAGCACTAAGTGCTAAAAAGCTGTCAAATTTTTGAATTAATAGAAAATGATGCTTTTAACCATTCCCAAACTCCTCTTCACTAGTGTGAATAGCTATTAGAGACCCAAACTTGATTAAATAAAGCAGTATATGCTCTTATAGCTCATTTCTTCCATCAAACCTTATCTGATTATAAAGATTATAGCCTTTGACAAGATAATGGTGTCTTTTGTTTTCCACCCAACCAGCCAGATTAGTCACTTAATAACTATTGGTGTCATGAGTAGGTACTGCTTATGAAGCATTCAGCAGTCATCCCCAAACATTTCATTCAATGTCGCATTTTTTAAAACATATAACATTGTCCCATATGTAAATGCATATAGTTATATTCAGCTTTATGCCTTTCTTGACTCTTGTAATATTTGTGCATGAAGATGTTAGGATTCAGGCGTGCAACAATTCTTCAGAGTATACACCCACAGAAACAAGGATACCCCTGAACAGAGATGTGAAGGACTACTCAACTATCCAATAAGCAAATGCTTATCAGACAGTCAACATACTAGTCAACTAGTGGCTTCCCCCTCTTGCTGCTTCTATCAGAAAGAGGCAGCAAACGGGGGGGGAATGAAAAAGAGGGTGCTTCAAAGCAGTAGCACTGCACGGACCCTGGGGTTAGGACCTGGGCTCCACACGGCGCTGCGCTTTGAAAAGCTGCATGGGCTGCATGCAGCGTTTCAAAGCAGCAGCGTCACGTGGATCCTGGGGTCTGCCGCTTTGAAACACCTCATATAGCCCAGGTCCCCAGCTGGCCCTATGCTGCACGTGGTGTTTCAAAGTGGCAGAGCTGTATTGAGCCCGGGGTCTGCTGGGGACTCCCCAGCTGAGCCTGGGTTCCATGTGGTGCTGCTGCTTTGAAATGCTGCATGGAGCCTGATGCTGGGCTCCCTGCAGCGTTTCAAAGCAGCAGCGCCACATGGAGCCTAGGGTCATCTGGGGACTCAGAGTTTGAAACACCACAGTAAACTCGGGGCCAGCGGAGGATTGCTTGAGTCCTCCACTGGCCCTGTGCTCCTGCAATGCTTTCGCCTTTAAACCCTGGAGTGGTTGCTACACTTCAAAGGCAAAGGTGCCCTTATGGACTAATTGAATAGTCAATGCAAATTGCATCAACTATTCGATTAGCCCATTAATCTAAATTTTACATCCCTACCCCTGAAGCATTTTATATCATGGAAGCTGGCTGGACTTTTCTATCTGGCACAGTTCAGTTCTCACTGTGTAAATATATGAAGTCTGAAAATTATGGAAAATACAATCAAATAATAAAGGAAAAAATCCTTAGGCCCTTACTCAATTTTTCTGTCAGCTCTTACTCAGGTAAGTAGTAAGTCTCTAGTGGGAACTGACCTCAATAAAAATGGAGTAAGAATCTCAGGATATGGCCTACTTAACCTGACATTTATACATCACTTTTCCTCAAAAAAGATTAGCTAAGGATGATCATTTCATTTTATGTCTGAGGGAACTGCGATACAGAGAATTTAAGGTTATACTACAAAATATGCAGTACATATAAGTTACAGACTTTATAATAATTTCTGCATAAAGTATGCATTTTACAATGGATTGCAAATCTATGTTTTCAGTCTTTCTTACCATAAAGTAATATTTAATATAATTTCATAACCATGTGATCTAGCATGGTAAAGGCAAAAAGAAGGTGTGTTTGGTACACTATTTTATTCACTGACATGCCCACAAATGTTGCAATGCTTGTTCTTTCTTCTATTACATTTAAAGCCTAAGCTGTTGGTGACAGTATACATGAATTAATGGAGTGTCTAGCACAAGGGACACTGCATGAGATCTATTCTTTTTATAGGTGACGGTTTGTAAGATCATGTCCTTCTATTAAACACTGTCTATGCTAAAAATGAACCATCATGGAACAATGCATTATCTACTGAAATTCTGGTCTTCTTGCACACACATCAATGGATTTCATACAGTACCTAATTATGGGCATGTCTAGACTACATTTTACTTTCGAAAGAAGATATGCAAATTCGGTGGGAATTTGCATATCTTCTTCTGATTGTTTTTTCGGGTTTTTTTTTTAAAAGCAAGTAGTCTAGACACAGTTCTTTAGAAAAAAAAACTTTTTTCGAAAGAACTTGTAAACCGCAATTCTTGAGGAAGAAGGTTCTTTAAAAAAAGGGGGGAAGAGGGATTTCGAAAGAACCATGTCTAGACTGCTTGCTTTTTTGAAAAAAACTCTTTCGAAAAAGCAATCGGAAGACGATATGAAAATTCCCACCGAATTTGCATATCTTCTTTTGAAAGTAAACACAGTTTAGACGTGCCCTATGATACCCAGGGGCAGTGTGACCTAGTGGAACAGAAACTCCTGAATTCGAATCCTAGTCTAACATGGATTAAAAATGATTCTTTGGGCAAGCGACGACCTGTGTTGAGTTTTTCTGGGTCTCAATTTCTCCTTCTGGAAAAATGGAGAAAATGATACTTTGCTGCTTCATAGAGATATTCTGAAGTTTAATATTTGTACAGTGTTTCAGAACTATGAACTGCTAAATATTAGAACTGTGTATAAATTTAGATTGGGAAATACTGAAGGGAGATGGTTTTGTGTTTAGCATCTAGGATACCATACTCTGATCCTTCTATCCTCTTCCAGATTTGTACAGGCAGTCCCTGGGTTACGTACAAGATAGGGACTGTAGGTTTGTTCTTAAGTTGAATTTGTATGTAAGTCGGAACTGGTACATATTGTAGGGGAGACTCTAGCCAAACATTTCTCCAGAGCTCAGTTTTATTCTCCCACACCTCACTTCCCTCAGTCCTTTATTCTCAAGATGAGGTGTCTGCTGAGAAAAGCCGCTCCGCGTCTCCCTGGTCTGCGGGGGGGGAGGGGGCTAGCTTCACGTCTCCCTGGTCTGCTGGGGGGAAGCAGCTAGTGCGGGGTTGCCTCACCCCGTTTGTAAGTAGGGATCCGATGTAAGTCGGATCCATGTAACCCGGGGACTGCCTGTATAGCTTTGGAGTGAATAATTACTATGTGTTTGGCGGCAATGCAAATTTGAAAATCCCTTTCCTTTACAGGGCAGAAAAAGGTTTGGATTGATTTTTATGCCCTGCTTGAGTGCAGAGAAACCTTCAGACAATTGGCAGATCTGCTTCTGGACCTTCCAAACAGTAGCATGAACAGTTACCCTTTTTGATTGCATTGTCAGAAAATGGGAAGCAAGTAGTTTCAGGGGGAAATAGTGAACAAAATCACTACCAGCTCAGTAAAGTCTATTTAGTGGCACCTGATGACACCAAGTCTGAACTGGTTTATTGTATATTATGTTCAATGTATTCTCTACAGTCATGGATTCTGACAGTAGAACAATTGTTTGCCAGTTGTAGTAATTTATCTTCACCTTAAGTAAAGTTCCCATTCTTAATCATGCATTACATTCTGAAGCAGTAGCTATGTTTTCTGATACTTTGTTAGAAATGTGGCTAATAACCGCTATAATTATTTTAAAACTTAATTATGCAACATACTTTTTAGAAAGTTACTGAACAAGGGAAACTTATAGCTGTTAATTAGCTCTAATTTACTCCTAAATGTCTTCTAAGAGCCCAGTAAACAGTGGAAGTATTGGTAATGCTGCTAGAGGGACAATACTGACATCCTGTAGTTTGGCAAATTCTCTGGTTCAGCACCAATCAGGTCCCAAGGTTGCTGGACTAGAGATACAATATCTGGTTTTTAATGAGATCTTGATTTTAAGTTTTCATCCAATTTCCAGCTAAGTTGACTAAAACACAAAACTTGATTTTCCCTCATGTTCACATAGTTAGTCAACAGCCCACCCTGCAAAACTTCTTTACTAAACAAACATATAGTATTAAATAAACTTAAAAAACAAAACTCTATAAAGTGCTACCAGATCATTTGTTGTTTTTTAAGTTTATCCAGTACAGACTAATTTGGCTACCCCCTGAAGCTTCAAGATAAAGTATTAATTTACCTCTTGTTTTTCTTGATTCTGATCCACATTTAATAAAGATGGTATTTTAGATACTTCAGATTTCTTTGACTCTCTCTTCAGCACTTTTACCTGTTTAACTTTTACAAATAGATACCTCATTATTTCCACATATTGTATTTTTCCTTTGTACATGCTCCTTCAGTTTCATCTTCTACGTTTAATTCATTACTGTTGAAATAGTGTTGAGGAAGAAAACCAGGGTCATACTGAAATTTGAGTATGGAGATTACAGAAGAAGACAACCGTAACTGAATATGAGATTCAGTTCCCATTTAAATTCAGGCTGATCATTTTATAATTACAAAATCCAATTATAGGACACTATAAAAGGTGTCCATTTGGAAACACACCTGCTGTTACTTAAATTGGACTCTAGATGTCATTATTTTCCAAAAGCAAACAAGGTAGGTGAGGTAATATCTTTTCTTGGACCAGCTTCTGTTGGTGAGAAAGACAAGCTTTTGAGCTTACACAGATCTCTTGTCCAGAAGCTGGTCTAATAAAAGATACTACCTCACCAAGCTTGTCTCTCCAATAACCTGGTACCAGCATAGCTACATTTTAACTGCCTATAACAATGGAAGATATTGCTGTTTCTCTAGAAATCCACATTGAAGCTTATTTGTCTGGCACTTCACATTCATAAAATAAAATAAAATAAAATAAAATAAAATAAAAATAATCTGACAAAAAATTCCGAACTATATTGAAGGTTTATTTAACAAGTTAAAAATAAACGACCTCTTTAAAAGATGGTGCTAACTTTGATTTGCAAATGAGAATGCTTATCCAGTTCAAAGACTCAGATGAATGCACAGCAGTGATTTTGTCTAATTTGATGCCTTTTTTTCCTCAGCACCTTCCATCAAAATCACATATTGGTATGTAAGTCTTGGTTAGATTAACCCTTCTCTTCAACTAGCACTTGATGCAGATTTGAAAACAGCAAAAGTCAATTATAATTTCATACCTTCCATTCCTTTCATCTCTTTTTGTTGTGCTGTTGTTGTCAGTTCTGGGAAATGGATGTCTTTCTTCTCAGATTTTGAAATACTGCGTTTCTTTCGGTTGGCTGTCTGCTCAATCTGAGCAGCTCGTTCATACATTGTGACTTTTTCTGTTTGAGTCTAAATGGAAATCACAATATATTTAAAACTGTATTTGATATGAGTATGGCTGTTATCTGTATGTTTCTTGGCATGTTTCAACTACACAGAGTAAAATACATTAAAAGTTCAAATGTCAATAGTGTTCCAAAAGCCATGGTCTTCATGTGCTAGAACAATTTCTCAAACTGGGCCACGAGCCCACTTTTGGAAAGCTACTAGTGGGCCTGTGCCACTTAGTTTACCTAAAGGGTAGGTAACCACGGAACTTCACAGCTCCGAATGGCTCCAGTTCACTGTTTCCAGCTATGTGGAGCCGCGGAAAGTGGCATGGTCTAGGCCACCACTTCCTACGGCTCCCCTTGGCTGAAAACAGCAAACCGGGGTCAATGGACTATGGACACTTTAGGTAAACAAAGCGGTGCAGCCTGCAGCTCACTTTGAGAAACACTGTGCTAGAGAAAGCTAACTATATATTACTTCCAGTTATGAATCACCATTATGAGATAAGAGAACATTTAGAATTTTTATCTTTCAAAAACGGTCTATCATACTACTGTAAATCTTGCTTCTTTCTAGGTGATGGTGTCTGGGGACATAGGCATTTACATCACCATGTATAGTTAGCCAACTTACTAATTTAAAGATGAAGAACAGAAGCATGCAATTATTTTGCCATACCTCTTTGCAGGTGGGAATGGTCAGTTGACCTGAGACACAGCAGATAAGTGTATTTGTTAATACCAAAAAGTGGGATTGTTGGGAGGATGATAGGGTTATGAAAATTGGTCAAGGATTATCATGGAGAAAACTGAATGCTAGTGAGAAAGATGTAAGTGAAAGTGTAAAACTCTCTCTGAAATATAAGGGAAAATCTGGATTTACTGAAGTCAATGGTGAAACACCCATTTATGGGTCCAGGATCTCATCCAGAGTCTGAATTTCTTTTATTCTAGTTTCTGGAGCTGCCCCCTTCACCTGGGAGTCTCCAGAAGCCTTATCTCTCCTGTTCTTATATAAGAGTTTCACAATGTAGACATCTTATTATTTGTCTACAGGAAACATAAAAATAGATAAGACAATAGGATAAAAAGCAGACTATTATGGAAAGGAGAACAGGTTTATTTATAAGTTACCAGTTTTGTAAACATACTTGAGCCAGTGTTCCATCATCCTGTCTGTTTGGACCTATTTGTCCCACTGACTGCCAAGGGCTTCTCCTTTTCTTTGCTTTTTCGGGTAGCCTATTATAAATAAATATGACTATAATATGCAACATTAATTGTTGGCTAAGTACTATAAGCTCTCATTGTGTAAACAAACATGCACATTCACAAATGTATTCTAAATTAGATTTGCTGGTGGGGATGGTGTCTGCATCTGAGAACAGACATATCTCAACAAAAGACAGAACTATGTAGCACTTTAAAGACTAACAAGATGGTTTATTAGGTGATGAGCTTTCGTGGGCCAGACCCACTTCCTCAGATCAATTTGTGGAATAAAGTTGGCACAACCATATACACCAAAGTGATACAATAAAAAAAAATTAACACATATGAAATTGAAAAATCAAATTTTAGAACAGAGTGGGAGTGAAGGGGGAAGGTTTGTGTCTGTGAGGTAATGATAGTAGGGGTGATAATTAGGGAAGCTATCTTTGTAATGGGTGAGATAATTAGAATCTTTGTTGAGACCCATACATAAAGTGTCAAATTTAAGCATGAATGACAATTCTGAAGCTTCTCTTTGAAGTCTGGAGTTAAAATCTCTTTGAAGCAATATGCATGTTTTAAGGTCATTGAGAGAATGGTCAGTCTGGCTGAAATGGCAAGCAACAGCTTTCTCTCTGTGAGAGAGTCTTATGTCTGTTTTGTGTGTATTGATTCTTTGGCGAAGTGTCTAGACCAGACTAACATGGCTGCATCTCTATCATTATATCTCAACAAAGCCCTGGACGCTGCTATTTAATAGTAATATTTAGCATTTAAACACAACATTCATGTTCTAATTATTTTAATGACATTAACTAATTCATTTTATACCATTCTTGTAAGATGATAGGAAATATTATTCCCAATAGGATGGGAAACAGACAAAAGAAAGGCTAAGGTCACTGATCTAAGATCATAAAGGGAGTCACGGTTAGGGAAAGGATTCATATGCAGAAGCTCCAGCTTTGAGACCTTTCCTCTGACAATGCATCTATCTACATCTCCCATAATATTTACAGATACCCATCACCATCACCATACTGCAGCCACTTTTGCACTGCTCACCCTCCAGCCAGAGGACCACATTGCCAACCTGTTAAAATCTGAAAAGCTACATTTGAAAAAAAAAGTAGTCTATTATAGGGATCTTCTTCTGAAAGACCAGTTGCTGTCATTTCAATAGAGGTGTGACCTGTAGAAATGACTGTTCTATCTTTGACCCAAGAAACCTGACCTGGCTCAAACCATATCAGGATGGGTAATCTCCCAGGCTCCATCTCTGTACTAAAGATGAAGCAGCCACAAGGGATGCACTGTCAAGTGTCACTGTCACAGCTGGCCTTTGAGCCTAAGTCATACAGAACATTATCCAAATGAAAGAATTATTCATTTGATCGAACCATCACTAGGTACATAAATATGGTAAAACTGAATTAATTTCAAAATATACTTTTATTAAATAAAGATTATTTATTCAAGCATTACCTCACCATGTAAGCAATCGGCTCTAACCTTGTATTGGAGTGTGGGAAAGGTGAATTGAAATTTGCAGCTGTAAGGTTCCCACAATTTGGATTGATGGGTGGCATTGTTATACAAACGGCTATTAGTGGAGCATCTTCCTTCACACCGCTGGGATCATGGCTAGCAGCTACAGTGGTGGTTATATCAGTGATTGCAGGTTTATTCTCTTGAGGAAAACTGGGAGGATTCTGTGAGGAGGGAGTCCATTGACTAACTGCATCTTCTTGTTCAATCTTTTTTATCTCTGTAATCTCTGGTTTCCCACCTTTCAGTTTTGTACCTTTTACTTTTAAGTCCTTGGATTTTTTGTCCTTTTCAATGTCCTGGAACAGATACTACATCAAAATATATATACAGTCTGAAACATAAAATGTCACCAAATTGAGTCTGCTAGATCCTGGTCATGTGAGGGGTTCAGTGTCTTCCAATTCCAATTGAGTTCAGTGAGAGTGGAGAGTACTTACTGCCCTGCAAGTCTGGGCCTTACCATTGTTTATGCTTTGGAAGTCCTAATGCTCTTTTCAGAACAACAAAGGTCTATTTTTAGAACCTTTAAATTCATTTTTTCAAATTCAAGCATTAAATGATGATGCCAATACCCTTTTACCATTTTAAAATAAATAATAATAAACTATTATATAGCTGTCCCACTAGAGGAAAACAAACTGCATTTTTTACACCAAGTTTGTTTCATGGAAACTCCTTTGCCATTTAATAGCTTGAAAACTTCTAAAAATCAAAGTTTTAATAAAAGGACCATTTAACTTGGCAGCCACATAGCAGAATAAAACTCCAGCTACCGCTTAAAATTAATAACAACAAAAGTTTCAAGTCAGTAGTTTAATGTGAGATCTCATTTTCTTTTTCCCAGTCCTTGCTCCTCAGAGATGAGGTTACTCTGTTGATGATGACTGGCCAGAGCAGATAGGATACCAACAATAATATTGGGACATTGCAACAACAGGTAAGTGACATTTCCCCCATCTCTTAAATGAAGGTCTAGCAAGCTACTAGAACTATGTTTCCCCCATATTTCCCTTGATTTGATTCTTGTTCTGTGTCTTTTAGGAGGACTACAGTCCTAGGGTTGGTTGGAGGGTGACATAACAAATGAACCAAACATATGTACAAAAGGTAGCTGCTGACAGGCCAAACAATCACTTCTATACATAGTGATTAGGAAGTGCCTTTATCTCTTGAAGGGTTCTGAGTCTAGTGCCAGAAGTCAGGTCATTCCTAGGCCTCACTGCTCTCGATCAGCACTAGCTTGCTTCACTCACCAGCTCATCTCCTATTCCCCAAATAGGTTTATTCCCCCAATTTTAAGTTGTAGATCAGCTGGTGAGGGAAGCATGTTGCCAACAGAAGGAAGAACAGAACAGGAGCTACTCAGGGGAGAAACAGAGAATGAGTGAATGTGAGTGAGAGAGACAGTGCATAGGCAGACGCAGCTGTTTGCCCTGTCAAAGGCTTCCTTCCCGCTGAGGACTCACTTTTATTTTTGGCTTCCCACCCACAAACTGAGCCTAACACTTTGATCTTCCTCTCTGTCTACCCTCGCTAGACCCAGAGAAGGGAAGGAGAGGGGAAAATATCACTTACCTAACAGTAGGCAATTAGCTTCTGGTCAGGATGTTATCAGCAGAATAACCTTCATAAATGCCTTCATCTAGGAAATAGGATGTGGCCTGAGAAAAACAAAACGTTAACTAAATTTAGACCACTCATTTGAATATATTTTTCTACTGCTCTAAATGGAATCTGGAATTAAAGGATCTCTCCAACCTGAAAAGTGTAGCTAGGGGAACAAAAGGAACATGCTTTAAAGAGACACGCAGTCAACAAAAAAATTAACACTTCTGTCAGAATACTGCTACAAGTAACAACCAAAATTACTTACTGTAACTAAAAGCAATTAAAGACAAAATCCTCTATTTTTTTATTTTTATCATTTGACAGTACTACGTGTAAGGTCAGTTCATCTTTTTATAACCAGTCAAACTCTTGTTTAATTTGTGTTGGTCATTCACACAACAGAGAACATTAAACAAAAAAATTTTTTACAAATAGGGAGGTGCGATTGCAAAACCATAGAATTTGCGAAGTACTTTTAATTTGTTTTGAAATTGACTGGGTTTTAGATTAATGATGTCTCTTTAAGACAGTGCTATTTGTTTCTGGAATATTATGATTATTCCAGAACCTAGCATCTCCATATAGTGTCAGTGTTGCTATTTGTATTTTATTGGTGTTTCTGAACAACACTAACGCTATAGATTACTCTAATGGCAGTGGTCTCAAACGTCCCTTTAAAGACAGGGTATGTGTTTTCATCTGTCTTTGGAAAGTGTTTAGCACAATTTTGGTGCTATCACAATATGAATAAATAATAATTTGCAAATCTCCAAAGAAAACTTTTCTGCTCCCTAGTTTGAGGATCACTTTACAATTGGAAGTATCTTTGGTATTATTGTCCCAAAACATCTGTAGTATGAATGGCAGTAGAAAGCGTTATATATACAGGTAGCTAGCATGTAGGTTAGGAAGTCACAGAGGACCCTCAGAATGTCTTTGAAGCTTCCCTCTTTCATTGCCTTTTCATCAGATTTACTCCAGTTACAGACATCTAGACGTTTAGTTCATCAAAGAATTTAAGCATCTGCTTAAGACTTTCCCTAAAGTTAAGCATGTATTTAAATGCTTTGCTTCATTAGGGTTGACTTCTGAATTAGGGCCCCAATGAATATATCAAAATATAAAATACAGCTGGTCCCCGATTTGCAAACGGTCGAGTTACAATTGTTCACATTTATGATCAAAGCTCCCATGAAGCGGTCGTAAAGGCGGTCCCCGAGTTACACACGTGACCTGCACTTACAAACAGCGCGGTCGCTATGTAACTCAATGGGGTCCGAGTTACAAACAAATTGAGTTACGGCCAAGTGTTTGGTCCGTAACTCATTCGTAACTTGGGGAGAGGCTGTAGTGATTAATAATTTTGTTTCATTTTGATAACATACGTCTCTCTAAATGTAACAGGCCACATTAATTCTTACTGTAACTACACTGACTTCAAAGACACAGTCCAATCTATTGCAGTAGAACCTCAGAGTTATGAACATAGGAGTTTCAAACTGACCAGTCAACCACATACCTCATTTGGAACCAGAAATACACAATCAGGAAGCGGGGGGCGGGGGGGAAGGGGCGTGAAGCAAATACAGTACATTATTGTATTAAACTACTAAAAAAAAGGAATGCAGCATTTTTCTTCTGCATAGTAAAGTTTCAAAGCTATATTAAGTCAATGTTCAGCCACTGACAGAACAACTGTAATGTTTTGTTCAGAGTTATAAACATTTCAAAGTTACGAGCAGTCCCCATTCATGAGGTGTTTGTAACTCTAAGGTTCTATTATACCTCTATATTGTATTTTTACAGTTTAAGATGATAATTTAGGCCAGCAATAAATATTTTAAGAAAGTTAATTCTCACCTTCCCAGCCACTGGACCATTCTGAGAGATATTAATCTGAACAGTTCTCTTTTCATCTTTTATTAGTTCAATCTCTTTATTATTCTCTCTGAGTTTTGAAAGAGAATTTAACTTTGCTTCCTGAAATAATTTAGCCTTCAATTCTGGTAAGAATCTGATAAAGTGAAATGTTCTTTTTATTTTCATATATATAGTTTTTTTCTTAACATTTTATGGCCAATACTTAATTCTTTACATAACAAATTTACCTGCCCAATATCTCATTAGCAGATATATACATGATGACACTATATTTGCTATAAACTATAAAGCATGTCAATAAAGGACGTAGTATCTTTTACAAATTTAATTTTGGCTCTTTGGACAAAGGTTTTCAAAAAGTGTTTGGTATTAAGCAAACTATGATCCTTATAAAATCTTTTTCACACAGCAAAATGTATTCAAGTTCAATTTTAATGTTGACAAATTATGTACCAGCCTATTTATTGTTGTTCTAAAGTCCAAGGAAAATTCTTGACTTCACATAGTAACAAGATCTCTTTTGAGCTCTGACTGATTCAACAAATGTTTCACTAGCTCTGCAACATTTTTAAGATATGCTTTATGGTTTCTTTTTCCCCCCTAAATTCTTGAAACCAGCATAATTAGTCCTGCAAAAAGGAAATTTCACACTTATATAGTTTGCATACTATTGTTTTGCATCAGGTCTAATTAGCAGTTAGTTATACTTACAAACTGAAAAGTATGGTGTTATTCTAAATCATTAATTCAATTTCATGTTTTGTTTTGTTTTTTTTCTGGCCACTAGAAATCAGTTTCAAGAAGCATGGCTGACACTAGTTCTCAGAACTATAACACAGAGAAACTAAACTATTGAAATTATTGTACACAACTGGTACAACAGACAGCTGGAATATCAAACTTTTATGGCTCATCTACACTCAAAACTTGCATCTGTATAATTACATCTTCCAATGGCAAGAAAAATCCACATCCTTGAGAGCATAACTATAGAAAACCTACCCTGTAGTGTAGACAGTGCTAGGTTGATGAAAGAATTCTTCCATCAATCTAGCTACTGCTTCTCAGGGAGGCAAATAATCTATAGTGATATGAGAAACTCTCCCTTCAGCATAAGTAATGTCTACTCTTGTTTTGTCTTTGCTAAAACAGCACTATGTCACTCAAGGGTGTAAAAAATATGCCCCTAAGGTAGGAATATGAAAGTGTAACAGTTTACACGTTATATGAAGACACCCATCCCACCATGTATGCGCACCGACTCCAGACTGCCCCCATCAGAGGCAGCAGTGTAGGGTGGGAGGAAGAAGCCATCTGCCCCCTCCTGTGTATAACTGCTGAAATTTCAGAAGTTATACAATCACATAATTAAACACATTTTAACATCACTACTCTAAGGTGACTTAAACCCCAGAGTAGACAGATGTAGGATCTTACATGTAGACATACCCCATGAAGCACTACAGCAGTTCAGCTGAAACACAGTTGTGCTGCTGTAGTGTTTTAGGTGTAGACATTATGCCTGCTTCTCTGAGGGTGTGTATACTGGGAAAAAATATACATTTTTGCATGCAAAAGGAATGTAATTCCCCTGCTCACATATACATACTTGCATTAGGTTTCACTGAGATAAAACAGAAGTGTAGCTTCTGTAGCATAGGCAGTGGCAAGCAGCAGCAAGGACTAGCCACCTCAAGTATAACTCCTGGGTACATTCTCTGGGTGGCTAGCCCATGCCAATATTTGCCACTGCACATGCTACCATGGTTACACTACTATTTTTAGCACATTAGCTGAATGGGAATTAATGAGTCAATGTGTATGCGCATTGGGAATTGCATCCCCAGGTCAAAAACAGGGCCCTACCAAATTCATGATCACAGAAAAAGCATCACACACAGTGAAATCTGGTCTTCCACCACAGTGATATATGGTCTTTTGTGTGCTTTTATCCTATACTGTACCAGTTTCATGATAGAGACCAATTTTTCTCATATTGGGGGCCCTAACAAAATAAGAGTTACAGTGGGGTTACAAGAGAGTTACAGGGGAGTCACGATCTGTCACCCTTACTCCTGTATTGCCTTCAGAGCTGAGCAGCCAGAGAGAGAGAACGATTGGTTGGGTGCCCAGCTCTGAAGGCAGCACCACCACCAGCAGCAACACAGCAGTCAGGGTAGTAGTACTGCAACCTCTCTGCAATAACTTTGTGACCCCCGCTCCCCAACTCCTTTTTTGGGTCAGGAAGCCTATAATTACAACACCATGAAACTCCAGAAATCCAACCAACTTCAGTGGGCATCAGAACAGGTCCTATAAGTAAAGCTGGCTAACTACTGACATACCGGACAGTGTGGTGTAATATAAAGCAGTGTGGTATAACAAAGTTTTAGGAATGGCTGCATTACCGATGAGTGATGAAATTAAGAGTAAATTAGAAAGGCTAGCCCAAAAGAATTTTGATAAAATCTTTATTCTACCAACACCATCATGTCCTCTGTATGGCTAGGTCTACACTGCAAAGAAAAGTTTGAAAAATATAAGCAAATTGCAAACTGCAATTTGTATATCTTTTTCTGCTTTTCTTTTGAAAGAGGCTGTCCCCAAATTTGGCCCCTCTATACGGTGCCAAATTTCGGAAAAACCTCCTCTTTCAGCACATCCATTCTTCCTTGTAGAACGAGGATTACAGGGATGGTGAAAAAATGCGTCCACCTTTTCAGAAATTGTTCCAAAAAAGCAAACGTGTTCCTTGGATGCGGCAAAGCAAAGCTCTACAGTCTAGACTTAGCCTACGTATTAGAGAAAATCTATTTTCCAAAATGCTTTAGAATTTGTAAAATGCTACTGAAACATTTTTAAGGTTGCAAAGTCAAGCTCTACAAGGCTATGTCTACACCGCACTGTAGTTGGAAATAAGATACCCAATTTGAACTATGCAAATTCAGTGTCTTATTTCAATCAGATTTCAAAATAGCTTATTTTGTAATTTGGCACTGTCTACACAGCACCAAATTTCAAAATAACCCGCTATTCCGAAACGTCCCTTACTCCTCGTGGAATGAGGTTTACAGGGACATCGGAATAGTGAGCCTGAAATAACAGGCTTGCTATTAAGATATGGGATAGCTTTTTTGGGATACTCAGGCATCCCGAAATAGTGTTGCAGAGTAGACGTAGCCTAAATTAGGAAATGCCAGAATTAAGGTGACCTTAATTTGGATCCCCTGTGCATATGCTTTATGATACAGTCTTTAATAACATGATTACATAGTATTTTTCCACAAGTTTCTCATTCCAATCCTACAGTCTGCTTTGGGACTTGCTTTCTGAGTCCAAATTCCCCTTACCACGCTTATTTCTCCCCATCTACTTATCCAATCCTAATCTCCTTTCTCAGCCTCCCACTACACCCTGTTCCAGATTCCAGTCCCAAACTCCCTTTCCCTCCTCAGGCTCCAGACTTTCCTCCCAGTCTCATTATTCTTTTCCCCTCAATTCATAGCTTTAATCTGCTTGCCCCACCTATTTCCATTTCTCTTCCTTCTCCCCCACTCTCAATCCCATTTGACTGCTTGCCTCTTTTTACTCTTTTCCTACCCCATGGTCCAGCTTCTGTCCCCACTGCATTTGAAGATGGCTTCTTCCTCCATCCTGCCTGGGTGTCAGCCAGATCAGGGGGCACTGAAGGCTGTGAAGAGACAGGCTCTTTGCTCTCAGCACCACTGCCTGGTCTCACCTCATCCCAGAGCAGATGAGAGCCATTAAGGGAAATCCCAGTTTTGCCCCTGAGCTTTGGGAAGAAGGGAACATGCTCAGGCACTCTGTGGCAATGCATATGCAGAGACTGGTCAATACCAGGACCTAGGAGTAGATGAAGTATTCTTAGGATGGAATTTTTGGAAATTTTAGCTACTAAAATGAAAGAAGTCTCAAGCGCACACAAAGTAATTTTGCAAAGGCTTGTAACTTGCTCAGACTTGGATTTTTACTAGGATAGCAAAAAGTATATCCATGAGACAAATGTCAAGGTCTTGTTCTCAAACAATGGCTGTGACAGTGCTGTTCAAAGCAAAAATTGCCAGTATTTTTTAACACAGGCAAAAACATATTTTCTTTTCCTTCAGTCTCAAAAACAACAGAACCATTTTTACTAAAATTTGTAAGAAAAACAATCGGCCAGTGGTAGACACCTGGCATGTAAAATATTAGCCCAAGAAGTTAAAGCAACTGAAAACCAGGTCTTATAGTGAGAATTGTTGGGCAACCTTAATAATAGAGAGTGCTGCCACCCCCGCTTATAATTATACAGTAGTTTTTCTGGTTAGATGTGTAGCTTTATACGTTACTATTTATGTTCTTGGCAGTATTTTCAGATTTTCTGTAATTGTATCAGTGCTTTGAATTCCAGGATTTCTTCCATTTAATTTGCTATTTTTACTTTATAAACGAATCACCAAATCAAAATGACAGAGAAGTAAAATGTCCCTTGTTTTTATGTTATATAAAGGCTTGGGAATATTCAATTATATCTCATATGGGGGTAAAATTCATTTTCTGTGATTTATGCAGAATTAGCAGTGATTATTTTATGATGGACAAAGGGCTGAGTCCTTCAACTAGTGTAAGTTATCACAGCACTATTAAAGTCAACACAATCATGATGACTTACCACATTGGAGGAGCTGGCCCACTATAATAGGGCCATGATCAGAATTTCTGAAATCACTCCTGTATCAAAGCCTTTTGGGAGGACATAACAGCTAACATTTCTCAATTTATCTTATAGACCTTTTTTCCTAAAAGCCTCATCTTCAATTTTGGGGACACTTCCATATTCTTATTCCCATCTCTGGTTTACTGTTGGCAGGAAGAACAGCTGTAATTTATGTCCTCATCTACTCTAGATCCACCAACTGGGCAGAGTGGGTTCAAGAAATAAATGAAGCATAACTTTCATCATGATCTACTACCTACAAGGATGCTGAATTCTTTTAGATCTTAAGGATAAAACAGACAGTCATTGAATGTTCCTATAACTTCACAGAAATACATTTGGTTTCAATTATTACCCTTGTATATTTGTATATCACATACTTCCTTATGTATTGTAGCTCTTACAACACTCATATAAATTATTAAAAATCCGAAAAGGCTTTTGATGTTGTAGTGGCCAACAAAATATTTACTTTTCAATAAATCCATCTCTAGTAAAATAGTCATGCTGCAGCAAATCTGTAGAAGAGATCCTATCACTGGGATCCATTTGTAGACATGCCTGTAAAACATTAGAAGGATTATTTTAGAAGGAATTTTTAATCACATATGTTAAGTATAATATAAGCCCGCGGTCACCGACCAGTAGATCGCGATCTACTGGTAGATCTCGGAGGCTCTAAGAGTAGCTCTTGAGCCCTCTCTGAACTGTGCACCTGCGCAGTACATTTACATTAGATTTCCTCATTTGAGGAGCAGCTACTCACCAAGCAACAGCACAGATGAGTAGCTGCGAGAAATGGTGGGAATTTTTTTTTAAAGTAGCAGTATAAGGATTGGGGAAAGCAAGTGATGGAGAAGAGGAGAATAGAGAGGGCGGGGCTTCAAGGAAGGGGTGGGGCGGTAGATCTTGGCTTGGTCTGTCATTCAAAAAGTGATCTTGGGTGTAAAAAGGTTGGAGACCACTGATATAAGCAATGTTGTGTATTACTGCCTGTAATAATAGTGTAACACAGGCTTGCAATTAACTAAATTTTAGAGCTGTTAGTATATTTGTATTCACACAACCTGAGATTTGTAGCCATACAAATTCTATAGTATAGTCCAATCCTGTTAGATATAATGTCTCATTAAGAGTCCAAGCATCTTTCAGGTATTTCACTATTCACTGCCTCTATGTTCTCATCTGTTCTTCCTATACAGCTGAAAGTCCTCTATAACATTATTCCACTGATTTTTTTTGTTATTGCACCATGCTTCAGTATTGCCTATTACATCTAGGTCCTCTTCTACAGCTATACAATCCAGTTCAATTATTTTCACTGTAAAGCTTTTTGTGTTGGTATAGATATTTTAGGAACAGATCTCTAGCTGTAACCAAACTCTGTTCAGTGTCAGTTGGGTGGAAGATGGCTCTAAGCCATCATTATCTCCTCCTACTTAAGAGGGTTGGAAAAGGGAGTGACATCAAGCAGGTCCTAGCAACTTAAACCAACCAAGGATTTTCTCCCATCAGGGTGGGAATGGGGGTGCCTTTACTTTCTCTTTAGGGCAGTTTTCACACTATCAAGGAAGCCTAAGTGACCAAGCATCTGGCCCTTCCATAATTATATTTGATTGTGTGCCTTTGTTCATTTAACTCCTTACTCTGATACCTTGTTGCTATTCTTGAATTTAACTAAGCAGTCTCAACCTGGCCTTCCTCTATGCTGTGTATAATTTATGACCTATCCTTTATAGGATGCAGTTTTCTTTGTATTACTAACATCCTTAGATGTTTTCCAGATGTCTTTGTCCAATCAGAGCTTGGGATGTAAAATCCCATTTAATCAGTAATTGATAAAACATAATGTTTAATACTTAAATAGAACTGTTAACTGCTAAATGGACTCCATGGGCGAGGGGCCATTCCAACATAGGGGGACAGGAGTGGCCTCATGGCATGGCATGGCAGGCCTGGTCAGAATGGAGCAGTCCCCTGCCTATGGCATGGGTGAAGGGCTGCTTCAGCTCAGCTGGGCCTGCTGTGCTGTGGGCTGCTCTGGCCAGGTGAGGCCTGCCACAGGTGGGGACTGCTTGGGCTGGGCCAGGCCTGCTGCAATGTAAGCTGCTCCAGCCAGGCCTGGCCTGCTGTGGACGTGGGCTGTCATGGCTGGGCCAGACCCACCACAGGTGGGGTGGAGCTGCTCCAGCCCAGCTGGGCTCTCAGTTAACGGATTAACCAGTGACATCCCTAATCAGAGTGCTTCTTGGCACCTGTTGATTTTCTCTCAGGTCCTCATTTAAATAATAGCCCAAAATCATGGTAGCTTCCTTTGTCAGTAGGGTTGCCAGGTGTCCGGTTTTGAACCGGGCAGTCCAGTATTTGAGCTTTCTGTTTGGGAAACAAATTGAGAAAATATAAATGAGAAAATATAAATGTCCGGTATTTTCTAAATAAGATGTAATGTAGATTGTGATGTAATGTCGAGTGTGTCCCGTATTTTTGTTGAAACCATCTGGCAACCCTATTTATTAGCACTTTGGTTATGGTGAAGCCCATCATTTCTATCTAGGTTTCATCTTCCTCAGAGGTCCTAAGTGCCCTCTCCTTTACATCTTATTTTCATCTAGTGTCCTGCTATAAAAAGGGAAACAGGAACAACCTGGGAAACTACAGACCAGTCAACTTAACTTCTGTGCCAGGAAAGATAATGGAGCAAATAATTAAGGAATTCATCTGCAAACATCTGGAAGATAATAAGGTGCTAGCCAGCATGGATTTGTAAAGAACAAATCATGTCAAACCAATGTGATAGCTTTCTTTGATAGGATAAGAAGTCTTGTAGATAATAGGGAAGTGGTAGATGTTGTGTACCTAGACTTTAGTAAAGCATTTGATAAGGTCTCGCATGACCTTCTTATCAATAAACTAGGGAAATACAACCTCGATGGTGCTTGGTCCTGCCGTGAGGGCAGCGGTCTGGACTTGATAATTTCACGAGGTCCCTTCCAGTTCTAGCATGCTATGATTCTATGATACTACACCAGGACTACTCAACGTGTGGCCTGCGGGCCACATGCGGTCCATTTGTTTGCAGCCCTCAGGGTGGGATCCTTTGAACAAGGTCTCCACTGGAAACACACTCCACAATGGTGAGGCATCTCCCAGGCGGGGTAAGCACTGAAAGATGCAAGCAGATGGGCTGGCTGGAACAGACGGGTACAGGGTGTTGGCATTTCTAGCCCCCAGAGAGGAGGTGCTGTGAATGCCGGGGCATTGTGGGAAGTATTTTGTATTCATGCTCGTCAGTGTGAAAGAAACTATTTGCATATATATTTGCATGGATATGCAACCACACTTAAGTTGCAGCCCTCAGTATGTGCTGTGAGTCTCATTGTGGCTCCCGGGGCTTCCAAAATTGAGTAACCCTGTACTACACATTATGTATAGTTACAAATAATAATCATCAGCAAGCATGATACTCAGACCTCTTCTAACATACATGAACCATATCTGCCAGTAGTGCACAGAGTTTAGGATACTTTTTCCTTGCATTTTTAGGGTGCTGGACTTCTGGAAGGACCACCCCTGAAAAAACTGGACTCTTTATAAAAATACTCTGAAGATGAGGTGTCAAATGCCCTGAAAGAAAATACAGTTTTCAAAATTCACTGTGAACAGTCAATAAATTAGTGTGCTTAAAATACATATAATTGACTATAAATACAGTACTCTTATTCTATTATTCATAAGGATGGCTAAGATTAGTTTAATTTAAAATCTCTCAGCAAAAATGCCTTTAATTTTCAAAGTAAAGATGAAAAATATTCAGCAACAATGTCAGCTTTCTGTTTTTCCCTCTATGCTTTCCCTCCCAAAGAGGAAAGCAAATATTATCTGCAGTGTAGAACAACTCTCTACTGAAGGTATCTGCTTTTTATATAGTTTCAGACTTGTAGCAAACTACATAAAAAGCAGATCTGTCCAGTATTTGCATTTATAACTGCTGCTGATGATGATCAGAACAAACTACTCCAGCAGCATGAATAAGGATATTCACTATGAAAGGATTTTTACAATTAGAATTCTCCTTCTTATAGTTTCAGTGTTCAGAGGATAAAATAAACAGGACTTACATTGCTGCAGATCTGAAGCTCAGTGCAAAAGAGAAAAGACAGTACTCAAATAGTAGTAGTGATTATTTGTTTCCAATTGGGAGGATGTATCCAGTGGGGTCATAATGGTGTGAGTCCTGGATCCAGTTTTGTTATTTTTATAATGACTTGTATAATGTAGTGGAGAGAATGCTTATAAAATTAGTACATTACACCAAATTGGGAGGGGACACAAGCACTTTGAAGGAAAGGATTAGAATTAAAAACAACCTTGAAAAATAAGAGAATTGGCCTGAATTCAGCAAGATGAAATTCAATAAAGATAAAAGCAAAGTATTTTACTTAGGAAGGAAAAATCAAATACACAACTACAAAATGGATATAACTGATGAGATAGTAGTACTGTCAAAAAGTATGTGGGGATTACAGTGCATCACAATTTGAATATAAATCACCAATGTGATGCAGTTGCTAAAAAGACTAAAATCATTCCACGGTGGCAGAAGTGTCGTATGTAAGACATGGGAGGGAACTGTCCTGTTCGACTTGGCACTAGTGAGGCCTAAACAGGAGTACAGAGTCCATTTTGGGTGCTACAATTTAAGAAAGATCTAGATAAACTAGAAAGAATCCAGATGAGAGCAAAAAAAATTATAAAAGGTGTAGAAAACCTGATTGCGAGGATGTATTTTAAAAAAGTAGGAATGTTTAATCCTGAGAAAAGAAGATGGAGGAGGGATTCTGATAACAGTCTTCAAATATATTAAGGACTGTTATAAATAAGTCAGGAATCAATTGTTCTTCAGGTCTACTGAAAGTAAAACAAGAATAAATGTGCTTAATCTACAGCAAGGGAGAATTGGGTTAGATAATAGGAAAAACTTTCTAACTATAAAGGTAATTAAGTTATTGAATACGCTTCCAAGGAAGGTTGTGGAATCTCCATCACTGGAGGTTTGAAAGAAAAGGCTTGGTCTAGGACAGGTCAAGGAGTACTACTTGTTGATGAGTTCTAAAGGTCCCTTCCACCTGACATTTCTATGATTTATAGAATCATCAATCAAATGGATATACTGTAACAATGTTTTTCTTAAATATTGTCTGCATTATACCCCAGCAATACTCACCTACTTTTGTCACAATTTTATGGAGTAGGTCTAGGTCAGAGCTGCTGGGTAGATAAGGATTTCCAGTGGCCATCTCAATAATCATACAACCTAAAGCCCAGATGTCCACAGGTCTAAGATCAGGAAATGAACAAAGTGTTCAACAATACATAAAGACTAATGCTAAGATAAAACATATTTGAAGAGAACTGATATTTTAAAATAAATGTTTTAAAAGAATTAAAATATCTCTTAGGCTATGTCTATATTGTGGCGCTATTTCGGGATACTGAAAGTATCCCGAAATAGCTATTCCGCGTCTTTTGAGCAAACCTGTTATTTCGAAATACAACAGGCTCGCTATTCCGACGTCCCTGTAAGCCTCATTCCACAAGAAGGAAGGGACATTTAGGAATAGTGCTCTATTTCAAAATTAACTTGAAATAAGCTACGCAATTTGTGCAGCTCAAATTGCATATCTTATTTCGAGCTCCGAGTGCACACCCTAAGATAGCAAAATATTTGACAATACAAAAGGATAAAACAGACTTAGCCGCACTTTAAAATATCTTCCCAATTAAAAAATAATATTGCAGCATTTCACTGAGAAATTCCTTTAGTTTGTGTAATTGTATATGAAGACCTACAATTGTATATGAAGAGCTACAAAACTATCTAGTAAGACAGTCCTTACATGTGTGTAGCAGCATTAACATGTATTATGAGTGAATTTGGCATATTACTCTCCAAAAGCTATACTTAACAGCAGAACTTTAATTAGCATATTCATATTGAATTGCTAAATATTTCTGTATCTTGTTTCATGACATTTCTCTTAATCCTCTTTTTGTGACTCAGATAATATCCCTAATCTGATTAAAGATTATGATTTTGGTATAGTAACACTTAAAGGATTACCATCTGTCTAGGAACTATACAACAAGTATTGAGAATCTGCATAGTCTACAAATTTAGAGTATTCTGTTTAATGGTAGACTATGCACCACTGAAGTCAGTAAAAGTTCAATTGCTTCAAGATCAAGCCATAAATTCATATAAGTGAGCCCATATATGTGAACATTTTATTGGGTATTGGGAATGCATTTCTGTTATTATTTTACTCTCCCCTAACAAAACAAAAGCCACTCTTTAAAACATGTGACAGAGCATATTTAAGGTGCCCCTACTATGCCCAGACACTAGGGATTTAATTTGTTGAAGTGATTTTAAATTGCTTTGTTGGTTTAACATGATTTTTATATGAAAATTATTCCACATACGGGTAAATTAATTTCTGGATTTTGTCAATACAGATAGTCCCCGACTTGCGAACGAGTTACGTTCCAAACACTTGGTCGTAACTCGATCTATTTGTAAGTTGGATTCCATTCATTTAAATGTGACCGCGCTGTTCGTAAGTGTGGATCGCGCGTTCATAACTTGGGGATCGGCTGTAATGCGCTTAATGGGAGGTTGGTCATAAGTACAAACAGTCATAAGTTGATGTGTTCGTAACTCAGGGACCACCTGTAGTACTATAGTGCACTAAAAAATGTAAGGTCTAAAAATCGTTCTCCATGCCACCTTAATAATAAGGTATATAAATAAAAACACATACTTCCCATATGTGGTGTCTTTTAATACCAGTTCGGGAGCCCTGTACCATCGTGTGGCCACGTAATCTGTATACACATCACCAGGGGCAGCTAATGTCCGAGCAAAACCGAAATCACATAGTTTAGTAATTCCCGTCTGTGAAACTAAGATATTCTCAGGTTTGATATCACGATGTATGACCTGGACAAAAGAAGGAAAGCCAAATTTACCTTAATAATAAAAGGGATTCTGTAAATAAAGATTACTCTCAAAGAGCATGGACTGAAACAAACACATAAATGTTGCCACTTCTGATCACAGCAACAGCAACAGCCTAACATGTATGGCAAGGGTGGGGAGCCTTTTTGGGTCAGGGGCCGCTGACCAACAGAAAAATCAGTCCGGGGCTGCACACTAGTGAGAAGCAAAAAAGAAAAAACAAACCCTCACTGAAGTGGCCCCCATATGAGAAAGAGAAAGACACTCTCCATACTCCCCTTGCACACCACACCCTGGGGGGCCCAGGCTAATAGATTTTGTGTGCTCTAGCCCTTCAGTGGGACGTGATGGAGGAGCTGGAGTGCCAGCATGGGCTCCTCAATACTAGGAGAAAGCCCCGAGCCTCAGGGGCTGGATCCAGACAAGCTGGGTCCACATCGGGCCCTTGAACCTTAGGTTCCCCACCTCTGGTGTATGGGGTGAAGAGAAAAAGAGAACTAACAATGCATGCCAACCCACACTTCAAAATAAAGAAAAAAATAGTCACCCTGAAGGCCAGGAAAGAAACTGCAAAAAAGAGACAGAGCTGGGGATGTAAAGCAATGTGCTGTAAAGAAACTGCCCTGAAAATCTGAAACTGGAAGCTACAATGGTGTAGTCAGTTAATAAGAAAGCAATAAATAATTAGAAATGGACAAGAACCATAACCAAAGTCCAGATCTGGACCCAGGGTTGTCCTTACCTAGGCACAGAATACACAGTTGCATAGGGAACCTGAACATTTGGGGCACCACTGGGTCTTAGTGTCCACTCACCCATGTCTTCCTATCCCTATTCTACTACTCTACTCTAATACCATTAACTCACAAACATCCCACTCTCCCTACCTCTAATATCATCAATTCACAGACACTTACCTTCCTTCCTCCCCCCCCCCCCTTCATCCCCCTCCTGTTCTGCAATGTGATTTGTCCTTTTCATATTTGTTCATTTTTTTTTAATTGTATCCTTTGGTATATATGGTTGTGACTACTTTCTTCCACTATTTGATCTGAGGAAGTGGGTCTGGCCCACGAAAGCTCATCATCTAATAAACCATCTTGTTAGTCTTTAAAGTGCTACATTGTCCTGCATTTTGCTTCAACTACCCCAGACTAACACGGCTACATTTCTATCACTATCCCTATTCTGTGGCTCTGCTTCCTATGGGGAGAATCTATTTAACTTAAAAGTGAAAAAGCCTGCTAGACCTGTTAGCAGAACACTGAACCCATGAAAGAGCAATTCAAATAGTAATGAAACCATTTAACAGGAAATTGCCAGCCCCCCTCCCCCCCCCCCCCATCCCCAGTACATACTGTCAGAATTTGAATTTTCTATGTTAGTCTACAGGACCTTAGTTTAAAATTTGCTTTAAAAATATTTCATTAGTGTGTTGCTGAAAATTGTAAAATCTCATCTCTAAAAAACTGCCCCCTCCTCGGCTGCTATTGAACTGCTATAACATTGCATAAACCCCCATAAATCCTAAGAATGGCTCTATCTGAATTCAAACAATGTGGACAAAGCCCACCACTGAGAATAACAGTACATAACCTTTTAATGCATTTCACCTTTCAGTGCACAAGAGCTTCACTTTTAAAAATTAAAATTCAGTTGGAAGCATGTAGGTCATTATTATGAAACTAGAGTTTCCTTAAATAAAAAATTAAATTTTTCAAACTCTGAAAGACAAAACACGATGTAAAACCAGAAAATATAGTGCCATTTTGTTTTAATCTTACTTTGTGGCTTCTATGGAGCACTTACATTGTTGCTGTGGAGATACTCAATTGCTCGAAGGATCTGGAAGAGGTATTTTCTAAGTCTTTTATTATCCAATCCATGACAGTAATGCTGTAGCTCATCTAAAATTGTATGATCAATAAATTCAAACACCAAATGAATTTTTTTTTTCTGTCTAAATACTTCAATCAGGTTGACCAGGTTTTCATGGCGAAATTGCTGTTGGTGAGAGAAAATAAAACATTCTACTATAGCTTTTCCATATTTATTTCCATTGGGACAGTTTTTCTCCTTGACTAAGATATGCTTGCAAAGCTAGATATGAAAGATACACATCATTTTGCAAATATTCAAAATTTTGTATTCTCTCTGTTCCAGCCTGCCTTAACTTCATTTAAAGGTTTGATTCCTATCACAAAGATGTGACTAAAGACATTGGCTGGATGGCCTGCTACATTCCACATCCTAATGACATAAAAAACCCATCAATGGGTACCATGAAGTGAGTTGAGCCCATGAAAGCTCATGATACCATCTACATGTTTTGTTAGTGTTAAAGGTGTTGCAAGATTATTTGTTGTTTTTTTAAGTTTTTCCAGTTATAGACTAACTCAGTTATCCTTCTGAATCCAATATTTAAAACATTGCTATTCAGCTATATCACCAAAATGAATCTGAAATATTATAGTGAATTGCTAAAACTTTGCTGTTGCCATTAGACCTAATTAAGAAGAAAATCCATGCTGTAAAGGTCCCAGAAAATCAGCCTCTTCTGTGGAACAAAAGCTAAAACTTTTTATAATATGCACAATTTCATATTAAGCGCCATATTTTATTTTTATTTATATTATAGTATTAATATTTGTAAAGTTTTATTAAGTTGTTTATTAACAGTCTACAAAGATGATGCGTCTCAACTTTTTAATGATAACCATCTTGAATAATTTTGGTTACCTTCTCAGTTATAGAGGTACTCATTCAGATTAATACTACTTAGGCACATGGAAATTAGTCTAGATTTATAGCTAGAGACTTTATTCCCATTGACTTCTATCCAAGTTGGAATATCAGGCCCTTAGCATAATCTAGCATATTGTATATTTGCCAAGTCTTAATTAAAAATTGATAAGGATCAAATTTAATAATAAATGGCCAGTAAGGGCAAGGAGTGGGGTTGGCGTTGAAAGTCAGACTTTCTGAACCAGTTATTTAATTATGAAAAATGAATTTAAATAATAGGCTTTGAATTTGCTGGATTGGCTGAGAGAGGAGGGCAAGCCTGGTGAAAGAGGAATCTGACCCAGGCCATCTCTAATATATTTAATATGAAAACATGTCTGCATTAGCATTTTTGCAAATGTTCCTGGTGTACTGCTTTGGCCTCTCATAAATCCACAAGGTTCAGGGTAGGTAGGTAAGTAGGAAACCCCTTCACTGTCACAAAATGATGTTGGGGAATCTCTGGGAGAGAATAGTCAGAGATTCCTCATCTGTTCCTAGGTGAAACAGAACTGGGACAATGACTATATCACACCCCTTGTGATGGTATAGGAAACTGATACTGGAGAAGGGACCTGGGTACTGATGTATTCCAGTGATGAGCAGCTCCCAGAACAGCCTCCTATGGGCTGCTGAATCCAGCTGCAAACATGGAGTTGGACTGGAAAGTCACAAAACGTGGTATTGCAGCCACTTTTGCTCTTTCTAAACACTTGCCTGATGCAGCTTTGGATTTAGTCCCAAAGAGAATCCACATGAGCTAGCTGAAGACAAATGGTAAATCGATGGCAGACTCAAGCATGGGACTCCATGACTTCCAACCCAATATTAAAAATGGAGAAGGTTTTAATTTTGTAATTCAAATATATATGTAGATTGGTAGAAATAGGTTAATGTACTTTATAGTTCTCTTACAGTTGAGAATCTTCAGCAAAGCTTCCATGTATTCTAATAGACTGACATATAATTTTGGGGGGACAAGTGGTAAAGAAATTACAAATATATCCACATCAGCTACATCAAAAGCTGACATCAGCAGACCTTTGTGACAGTGTATAAAAGTCCATTGGACTACACATCAGATTAATGGTTTGCAAAACTGTGTCAAATTAAAACCCCACCAAAATTCACATCTTGTGCATTCTACTGGTTTAAATATTAGAGAAACAAGGTGTATGGGGTTAATATGTTAAATATGGACTTTTTCACTTATTAAATTTCATGTAAAATCAAAACCACAAGTTTTATTTTTACTTTACTTTTTACATTCACTTTGTTTTAAAAGTCTTGACAATAAAACAAATCAAGCAAACAACACGTTTTTTCTTGGTATATTTTATGTATTTAATAATAGCCCATGAGTGATAGATATATGCCAATAATGATGTCAATTTGATTTCCAAGCACTTTCCTTTTTGATTTACAAAATGATTAAGGCAAAAGAGGCAAACCTTTAGAAACTTTATTTCTCTCATAGCAATTTTGTTGACAGATTTTTCTGGTTTCTCATAAAATATCTTAATGGCTACTATCTGTCCTGTTTCCTTGTGTTTGCACTTCATTACTGTTCCATAACTCCCCTCTCCCACTTTGCCAAGGGTCTCATACATCTCCATCTTCCAGTCTGATTTTTATTTCTTCATAGAAAGAGAAAATATTAAAAAATTATTTGAAGCAAACACTGTTTTTTAGTTTTCTTAAATTAAAAAATGCAGACACACTAGCAAGGTGAAATTACTTCTACAGATAGTAATAATGCCATTATAAAATTTTAAATATGTTTTTCTATGTATGAAATTTATGCCAGTAACTACTGTAATAGTCCCATGGAGCCTTATTTTACCATCTTATCTCAAATGTGCTTTCAATAAAGGAATTAACTACTGGATTTGGCTCATAGATAATATCTAGAAAATATTAAATAACATTACATTTAAAACAATTTTTGTGTTTAACTTATCAAAAGTAAAGGAATAAACAATGAAACAGTATTGTCTATGCAACAGTTAGTGTGATAATATTCATATCATTATACAATTCTAAAAAAATGTAAGAGGGTAAGGCAAAAAATAACAAACAAGAAGACTTTTGAACAACCAAAATAAAATCAAATTTAACATATTTTGGAAGGTTCACTCCAACAATGAAATAAACATCACAGTCCAAAGAGTGCTGATAAAAATTATTTCACTGGAATCTCTTTAGTTTAGAAAGCAGAATTTTCCTTATAATCTCTGTTTGGAATTTCTGAATATCACCACAAGTTTTTAATTTAGCTATCTTTATGCTAAATGTATAGCCTACACCATTTTTAGTTATTAAAAAGTTTATCTTCTTTTCATAGTATAGCCAAGGTGCATAAGATTGAGTTACTTTTTGAACAACTATTACAAGATATGGAGGGTTTAACCACGGCAAGAATAACGACTTCTACATAATTTGTACCACTGATTACCTGAATAGACTAAATTTGCTCTTAGCTACTCATGAAACAGGTGTGTAAGAATAAGAAAATCACAGTCCTTTCACTGACTAGTCAGTGGGACCAAAAATCTCTACATTTATTGGGGTGTGGTGAAAGCAAAACAGAATAACACTATCATTCACTCTCAAATTCCATGATCTGGAAACATTTAAGACATACCCTACCTACCCTACGTCATTTTATGGGTTGCAGGTGACTCTTAAGAATTCAGACAGACAGTGACTACCTAATGGAAGGAACTCTGCCTAGAATTTGCCACATGGGTCTCTCACCTGAAACTCTTCCCAGGAACCGCCCACCCCCACAATGCCTGAAAAAAAGAGAACGAAATCCTCCCTGAAAGCCTGATCTAACTGTCTAGGCGCTACTTAGTGTAGTATCTGCATTTCCCCCACACGGGGGCACATGATTCTTCAGGAATCCAAACCGGCCCTTCTTGCCAGTCACTAGGATTCTACACAGAGAACAATTCCATTCTACGTGTTGTTAGGTTTATTACACACCTGAGGAGGGCCCTGACTGAGTGACAGATACCCCCGAATCCCAGAGGGACCATGGCAAAACTCATCACTTGAGCCCTTGCTCTTGAGGCTCCAGAGCAAAATCTCCTTATTCTCCCCCCACAGCCTCGGCAACATCTCCTGCTGACCGGACCAGTCACCAGTCCCCACCCGGGGCATTCTTCCCTCCCAGCCAGCTGCCAGCCCCTTCCCCCAGCCCTGGCTACTCCCCCAGGGCAAGCCCTTCCCCTGGCCTAGCTACCAGCCCCCCTCACTCCCAGCTACCCATCCACTTCAACCCTTAGCCTAGCAACCAACCTCCTGCCCCAGCCCCCGCTACCCCTCCAGGGCACCCGCCTCCTTCCTCTCGCCCGGTCTAGCTACCTGTCCCCTCTGACGCAACCCGCCACCACAGCCTCCTGGAGGCTCCCGGTTGCCCTGCCAGCTCGGCGGTTCTCCCCCTGGCCGGGGCAGTGCCAAGCCCCAGCCTGCCTGCGCTAACCTGACCTGCTCGAGCCCGCTTTCCATGCTGGGCCCTTCTATCCCCGCGGGGCACGTCTCTCCACCGGCCCTGTTCCCATAGCAACCACCCGCTACAGCAACCGCGCTCCTAGGCTCCGCCCCGCGGGCCGTGGTGCTTCCGTGACTTCACCGCGTTCCACCCGGAAGTGACGGCGAGGCGCCGGGCCCTGGGCGGCAGAGGCGGGGCTGCTAACGAGGGCGGAGGGCGTGTGGACGGGGTTGCGGGTGTTGGGCGGTGTGATGGGGCGGAGGGGCTGGGCTTAATAGACAGGGCCACCCTGTCCCCCTCCCCCAGCCCTGCCCAAAGGACGCGTGTCACGTCATCGCAGCCATAGAGGTGCAGCGCCGTGTGTGCTCGCCCATCAGGCAAGCCCCGAGCCTGAGGCTGTCTGGGAGTTTGCGCTGGTTCTGCTGGTGCCGCATACAAACAGCAATTATGAACCGCTGATCAGCTCTTGCCCGTCTCTCTCGCTCTATAGGAACTAACCTGGCCTACTGAACAAGCTCGCTCAGCCTATTTTGTTTACATGCAGAAAGTGAGGCCGTAGTGTACCTTGAAATAAGCTACTCAAAGTGAGCTTATTTTTTACATTTGAAATGTGGCGCTGTCCGCACAGCGCTTATTTCAAAATAAATTGCTATTCAGCTGTCTTCCTTAGTCCTTGTACAACCAGGTTTACAGGAGGCCAGAGTAAGAAGTTCATTATTTTGAATTTATTTTGAAATAAACGGCTTCTTGTGTCTTGAGCGCATAATGTTATTTCAGAATAAGGGATGTTATTCTGAAATAACTCTGCTGTGTAGACATTATAGTAACAAATTAAGTTTAAGACAATGTCTCTGATTATTCATTCACTTGATGTTAGGTGCTTGGGGTGTGTAGGATTATAGACAACTGTCTTGTCCCTGAGGATACATCGACACTGCACACTTATTTCAAAATAAGCTGTTTCAGAAGAAATACTCTGAAATAGCATATTTCAAAATAGCATGTCTACACTATAAGGCCGTGGTCACCAACCGGTTGATCACGATCCACCAGTCGATCGCGAGGCCTTGACCAGTCAATCGTGAGGCGTTCGCTCCCCCCCCCCATTATACCGAGAAGCCCCACTGCCTACCTCCAGCAACAATGGAGGTAGTGCCGGCTTCCCGCGGAGTGGATGGAGGCCCTGCAGCTTTGCGCCACTTCCGGGGGTTCCGGAAGTGTGCTGACTGCTCCCCTCCCACAGGTCTGAGGCATGCCAGCACGCTGCGGGAGGGGGCGTCGGCCCCAGAGGAAGAGTCAGGTGGCTTCCCTGCATCGCAGGAGGAGTGCGTTAGGTCCGGGGCAGGCGTGCATGGGAGGGGGGTCAGCCCTGGGGCAGGCACATGAGAGGATGGCTCGGCCCCGGAGGAGGAGCGCAGTGGCTTCCCTGCGCCACAGGAGGGGTGAGTCGGCCCCAGGGCAGGTGCGTGTGGGGGTTTCCCCACGGGAGGGGGGAGTCCCTCCCAGAAGAGGCGCATGCCAGCTTCCCTCGGGGGAGGGGGGGAAATCCAGGGAGGGGGCGGGTGCAGGAGACTCCCTGCCCCCACTGGCACCCCGGCCCTCTGCCCTTCCTGTTCCCTCTTCCCTGCCCCCTCTTCCCATTCCCCAGCCACAGAACTCTGTCCCCACTCCTGTCCCCAGCCACAGAACTGTCCCCACTCCTCTGTCCTCAGCCACAGTACTCTGTCCCCAGTGGCACCCTGTTCCCAGCTGCAGAAACCTGTCCCCACTGGCACTCTGTCGCCTGCTGCAGAACCCTGTCCTCTCCCCTCCCAGAACCCTGTTCCCTCTCCCCTGCCCCCAGCCGCAGAACTCTGTACCCACTGGCACCCTGTCCCCTGCCAAAGCACCCACTAGCACCCTTCCCCAGTACTATGTCCCCTGCTCCCACCAACACAGTTGGGGCTACATTAGTGAAGCTTGGGGGAGGGGGTTGGAGAAGGGTTTTTTTGTACCTCACTTGTGTGGCCCCAACTGACTTTTCTGTGGGTCAGTGACCCCTGACTTAAAACAGGTTCCCTGCCCTTCTCAGAAATAAAGACAATGCAGAAACTTGTTGTGTTTGACATAGAATTTTATTTAAAAATGAAGCCTGGCCAACAAACCCCCAATTGGGGCCAAGCCCCCATCTGGCTACAGCATCATAACACTCCTGCACTCCCCTTTCCCCTAGGTCCTACATATGAGCTTATCATACACTGGAACCCCCTGCCCTGAGCCCCTCACATACTCCAACCCAAATTCCTGAACCCTAACATCCAGAAGTCTGTGGCTTGCTTAGTATCCTAACACTACATCTGACCCCAACACTGCCCAGCCTGGAGCCCCCTCCCTGAGCCAGCGTCCCCTTATTCACCTCCTCCTGCATCCAGATTTCCTCCCAGAGCTTGCACCTCTCACCCCTTCCCACACCCAAATCCCTCATTCCCACCCCAGAGCCTACACATCCTGTCTCAACCCAGTGAGGGTACGGCTAGACTGCAGGAGTTTTTCATGATTCTGGAGATATCCCAGAAAAGCTCTTCTGCATCCAGGGATGTTTGTTCTTCCGCTTTTTAGTGGAAGAGCAAACATGATATTTCGGTCACCCCTATATTCCTCTTTCCACGAGGAATAAGGGGGCTTCCAAAAGAAGGGGGTTTTCTGACATTTGGTCCAGTCTAGACAGGCCAAATGTTGGAAAAACCTCTTCCTACAGAAGAATTGGGGAAAAAAGCAGCAGTATAAGGATTGGGGATAGCAAGTGATGGAGAGGAGGAGAATAGAGAGGGTATGGCTTCAAGGAAGGGGCGGGGTGGTAGATCTTGGCTTGTTCTGTCATTTAAAAAGTGATCTTGGGTGTAAAAAGGTTGGAGACCACTGCTATAGGGAATCCTCAAAATTAGTCTGAGGCAGGCTTCCCTAATGTAGACTTGCTACCTCCATTTAGAGCCCCAGGATGGACTGAGGAGTAATTACTTTGAATGGCCCTGCAGAAGAGCTATTTTGAAATAGCAGCAGTGGACTATCCACACTACTGCTATTTCAAAATAGCTATTTTGGAATAGGCGTTATTCCTCATGCAATAAGGTTTACAGAAGTCGGAATAAGCTGTCCGTTATTTCAGATTTATTTCGAAATAATGGAATTGCTGTGTAGACGCTTGCATTTTTATTTTGGAATAACGGTCTTTATTCTGAAATAACGCTGCTGTGTAGATGCACCCTGAGACGCTGCTCCTGTCCTCCCCAGAGACATTGCAGAAGCCTGCATTGTAGACGTAGCCTTACAGTTTTATCACACCTCTCTTGATTTTTGGAGCTTCAGGGGGTAGCCAAGTTAGTCTGTTACAAAAAAAACAGCAAGCAAATGGTCTGGTAGCACTTTACCGTCTACATGTTTTGTTAGTCTATAAAGTGCTGCCAGACCATTTGCTTCTTGATTTTTTGAATTTTTCTTTAAGCCCTATTTTGGAGTCATATCATTACACGAGAAACTCAGCTATAATTTCTTTTTTAAGTTTCTAGTCCTCATGTTTGCAGGCGAAGTTTTGAAATGTAATTCAAGTATACGTCAAAGGCTTAAACACTAGATAAACAAACAAACAAACAAAACCCTACAATTAGAAGTGGTCAGAAAATTGAGATTTTTTTCTGTTGAAAATTTTGACTTTGTATCAAAAACCTAAAAACTGAAATGTTCTCATATGACAACTAGAAAATTTCCATTGGAAACAGACACTGAATTTTTGTTTTGTCAAAAAAAGAAACAAAAATACTCCCCAAAACAAATTTATATCAAAACTGTATTACCCAAAATATATTATTTTTAAATGTAATTATTTATAAGGCTATTGTGAGTTTTTGGAGCCTTGGGTCACAATATTTGAATGCTTCAGGGGATAGCTGAGTTAGTCTGTACAGGATAAACTTAAAAAACAACAGATTGTCTGGTAGCACTTTATAGACTAACAAAACATGTAGATGGTATCATGAGCTTTTGTGGGCACAGCCCACTTCTTCAGATGACCAGAGTTTATTTGAATGCTTAGGATTGGCACTATTGTAAAGAAAGGGGGAGAAACAATTAAATTGCACATCCCATTACCCCACAGCCTTTGGGCACCACAGAAACCCCTTCATGATGCAGCGGGGGAAGAGGCTTAATGGTAATTACGGTATGGCAATTTAAGACTTGAGCATGGTCTACATTTAAAATTTATATTGATGTAGCCACATTGGCAGTAGTGGGTACCTGCAGCTCGAGGGCTGCATACAGCCCATTGGGGCTCTGTGTGGACCTACAAGACATTTTGTTTACTGTTGCCCACACACAGGCTTGCCAGATTCTGCTGGGTTTTGTCCATCTTGTTTTTTAAGCTTAAAGCAAGGGCACATGAAGTGATGTATGTGCTAAAGTGATGTGTGAGAGCCCTGCACTCTCTTTGCAGCTCATCAAATGGCTGCTACAGTTCATTTGGCACACCCTGGAAATTCTAGGTACGCAAGTGCAGTTACCAAAACTACCCACTCCAAAGAGACTGTCTTTGTTACAACAATCCTGTGGCCCATTGAGATGAAGGAGGGCCACTCATGCAGCCCACTTATTAGCCTCGGTTGCCCATCCCTAACTTAGGACTTGAAAAATCCATACTTCTGAGATGCCAACCTCACCCTTAGTGTGGACACATCTTTGTCATTGAAAGAATGCTTCCATTGCCCTAACATATGTCACTCAGGGAGTTACTGTTTCTATACAGATGAGAAAACCCCTCTATCAGTGTAGGTTGAGTTTTTAGTACTGGGTTATGTTGTGGCAATATAGCTATACCAGTATAGTCCCTGTAGCATAAGCGCAGCTTCAACAATATGAGCTTCTTGGGGAACTGTGCTGGAAGCAGCATTAACTATGTCCTGAGTATAATATCCCCGACTAGGTCTGGTTTACACATGAAAGTAATTTTGGAATAAGTGTGAATTTAAAGCAGAGTAGCTATTTTCAAAAAGCTCCATGTTTGGATTTTTTTATTTTGGAATGAAATTGTCTTTCTCTGGTTTAATTCAATCCAGGTACAAAGCGTGAAAGGCAGGGAAGGGCCGGGGGAAGCTGCTGCCCACTTTCCCCACCCTACTGATCTATGAAGTTTTCATGCCCAGCCTCACACCTGGCTGTTGAGAGTAGGATAGGTGGGAATTTGTCAAGACTGCTCATGTGCCTAGGATGGTGATCACCAACCAGTCGATCGTGATCGACCAGTTGATCGCAGCGCCCCTAGGAGTCGATGGGCAACTGCCTCTCTTTGATCCAGCCCTGGCTGGAGCAAAAAGGGGAAGCCGCCCAGGTGGCTGCCCCTCTTTGTTAACTTGCTGGCGAGGGGGATGGGAAGAGGCATGCATCCCCAGCTCTTGTCTCCTGCTCCAGGAGGGGGCAGAGCTGGGCCTGCTCTGCAGAGCGAGGGCTGGGCGGGTGGCACACGTGGCATGGTAGAGAATGGGCTATGCCACGCTGTTCCCTGCGGGCTGTGTGCGGGGTTGAGGAGCCCCTTCCCCAGTGCCCTGCTGCATGGAGCCAGCCTTGGGCTCTGCCTGCCCCAACCCCAGAACCACTACCAGCAGGCAAAGGGCTGATCCGGGCAGGGAAGAGACTCTGCCCCAGTGCTACTCCCAGGAGGCTGCAAATCCCATCACAGGGCGGGGTTGCACAGAGGGACATGGGGTGATGGGGGGGGGGAGGGGAGAGTGAGGCTGGAACAGAGGCAAGATGACACTTTTACTTTGCAGAAGTTGCATTTTCCTTTACTCCCCACTTCTTTGCCTCCCTCCTCAATTATCTATTTGGCTGCATGCTCATCCTCTCGCCTTTTCTGTGATACTCCCCCAGCCCCCTTCGGCTCCCAAACTCCCTCTCGTACCCCCACCCCACCCCCTCTCCTGCCGCCAAACTCTCTTCCAGACCCTGCCAATGAATTAAGCTGTAAACCCCCTCTGTGATGGAAGCCTCTTCAAGCCAGGTGATGGGCAACACCCCCAGCTCCAGCGGCACCTACATGGGTGTGAGCTATTTCTTCATGTTCCTAAAGCCCGGGGAACCTGTCAGGCAGGGTCTGAGTGGCGCCTTCAGAGCGTTCTCCTGCCTCCAGGGCTGCTCCCTGCAAGCCGGGCAGGTCCGGGGACGCGATTCGCGGACAGCGCAGCAGCTCCCCCCACCCCGTGCGGGGCCGCTGCGCGTTCTGCGGCTCGACCGTCTGCACCTTGACGCCCCCCAGCGGCACGTTGGAGGGGTGGAAGCTCCCTCCCCCTCCCGGTAGTGGTGCGTTCCTCTCTCTCCGCCCTCCCCTCGGCAGAGCGAGTGGTACGGTCGCGGAGGAGCCTGTGACTTTCCCTCCCCCCGGCGGAGGGAGACGCCATTGCAGGGTTGTTTGTGTAGCCGCTGCGGGCTGGGGAGGGAGACCGCGGCGCGGTGAGCGGTGCCGAGGCTCCGTGGGGGCAGGGACTCTTTTCCCAGAGAGGATCATGTCCACTCCGGCCAGGCGGAGGCTCATGAGGGATTTCAAGAGGTGAGCGTCTCGCCTGGGAGGCTGCGCGCTGGGATCGCCCCCCCCCTCCCCGAGGGGGCACCAAGCTCCCCCCCGTGGGTCTCGCTGGCGCCCCGCTATGCCTTGCGCGGAGCAGGGCCCAGGCAGGAGCCGCCCTGCGGGGCTGAGCTCCAAGTTCCTGGAGCTGCTTTGTGTGGGGAGAGGGGTAGGAGCCCCTTCGGTCTGCATCCCAAGGGAGGCAGTGCGGGGGGGCCACCTCTCAGCAATTAAAATAGCGGGGAGACAGGGGGTCGGTGCACCCCCCATATTACCAGGAGCCCCCCCTGTGTGTTCCTGGAGGGCTCGGCGGGTAGCCCCCCTGTCGCTGAGGAGTGGGAGCAGCTCCTCTCCCTGGCGTGGGGATGGAGATGCAAGGGGGTTCCCTGTTTTGTTTCCGCCCGCTGCTGAGCTGAGGTTGGCCCCGTGAGCTGGGAGAGTAACGCCTAAGGAGCTGTCCCAAACCCACTTGAGGCTGGCACCCAGGAAGTGCCCCGTCCAAGCCTGCGATCCGTGCAGGGTGTAGGCAGATCCATCATGAATCCTGGGTATCTGCTTCAAGACCAGCCTGACCTGGTCTGGAGGCCAGTAGTAACACTTGGCTCTTGAACAGCACTCTCCTCAAAGGACAGGTCCATATGGCTGCCTTGTGTTTTACATGGGGAAATGGAGTCTGCAGAGGTGAAGCAAGTTGCCCAAAGTCAATAACAGAGCTAGAAATAGAATCCAATATGCTGACTTCCAGCTTAGAGCCCTATTCACTGGACTACATTGAATCCCTTAATTCCCCCCACTACATCAAGTATGTACTTCAGTCTAGGGCTTCTCCAGGTACAGGATTTAATCTGCTTTATCTTTGTCCTGTTTCTCCTCCCCTATGCTGGACTGTTCTTTGAGAGAGTTAATAACACAGAAACAAACTTCACTTTCCTTGAGAGCAGACACGATCTAGAATGCAAAAACCTCACTTTATGCTGGTAAAGGAAAATGCTGGTTTGTCAAAGGTCTGTTACTGGAGTTGGGACTACAGGATAAGCAGCCTTTTACCCCTGAATTCCTTGGGACGGAGATGCTGAAAGGACTTGGGTCTATATGGTAAATGCTGTTCCTACACATGCACATCAATAAGAAAGTTAACATCTCCTATCCCACTAAAGATATTGGTTAAACCTCTGCTTCTGTAGAAAGGAGTCTGTTTTTGTTTTTATTTAGAGTTACTTCCTCTAAAGTTCTCTGCTCATTCCTGTCTTCAGGATGCCTTATGTCTTTAAAGCAATAGCCACTCTCCTTTTTCTGTCAACATGAGAAATGTCCAAAGAGCCTTTCATTATATTGCATGTGGTCTGTTAGACAGCCTGTATCATTCCTAAAAGCCACTGTTTATAGACCAAGCGTTTATTTATAACATTTAAAGTAGTACATTATAATTATATCAGAGATTCCATGATGCAGTAACTCTCTAATATAAGGGAATTAGCTCTATGATGTCAAACTTTGCTTCAGGCTGGAACTTGACAGAGGAGAGAATATTGAGCCTGTAAATATTTATGCAGGTTTCAAATGCCCATCTGTACTCTCATTATTCAAATATCTTGGTTTTTTTAAAAAACATCTCTGGAGATCCGGCATCAACATTCTCTCTTGTTGGTTTTAGTAACTTTTTTGTGGGCCTGGAAGTGAAATGCTTAGTGAGTAAAGCTAAATTTTTCAGAGATGAGTTCCCTCATGGGTGGGACAGTCCTCAGTTTTTGGGAACCTGCCTTGAGATAGTTTTTTGGTGGTCTTCTACCCTTCCTGCCGCTATCCTCCCACTGCTGAAGAGCCACAACTCCAGCTGAAGTGAATAGAAGTGTCAGATTCTTGGCCCTTCTGAATGAAAGCTTGTCTCAGTCTGGGCACCTAATTATGCACACTGAACTGATAAACACTTCTGGACTCTTGTACATACTATTCTGGTTGATAACTTCTGTCTCACATTGTTTAAAATGTTGTGTAAACAAGGACCTTTTGCTATATATTAGCAAAAACATAGTTATATTCTGTTTAAAAATTATGAGTAGCCCTGTGGCACCTTAGAGACTAACAAAGTATAAATAGTATCATGAGCTTTCATAGGCAAAACCCACTTCATCAGCTCCTCTGTTCATCACCTGATGAAGTATGTTTTTCCCACGAAAGCTCATGATACTATATATATTTTTGTTAGTCTCTGAGGTGCCACAGGACTACTCATCATTTTTAAACAGAATATAACTATGTTTTTGCTAATATACAAATGGAAATAGAAGGTGCCACAGGACCACTTGTTGTTTTTAAAGTTACAGACAAACATGGCTACCCCTCTGGCGCTGTCTACACAGCTTCCCTCTTCCACAAAAGCCTGGGCAAATGAAGCGCAGATTAGCATACTGTCTCACTTCATTTGCATAATTAATTAGGAGCTGTTTTTGCACAAAAAGCACCGTCTACACAGCGCCTTTTTGTGCAAAAACCCCCCTCTTGTGCAAGAGCCGTTTTTCCTCATTTTTTCAGGAAGAACGGCTCTTGCTCAAGAGAGGGGTTTTGCGCAAAAAGGCGCTGTGTAGATGGCGCCTTTTTGCACAAAAACCTTTTGTGCAAAAAGGGCTCCTAATTATGCAAATGAAGCATGGCTATGTGCTTCATTTGCAGTATGCTAATATGTGCTTCAATATAGGCTTTTGCAGAAGAGGGAAGCTGTGTAGACATAGCCTCTGAGACTGTTTAAAAATGGTACATGCTGAGCTAGAGAGACTCTTTTAGCAACTGTTCCAGTTTGTCATTTAATTACATGTTATATACTACATCTGTTGTGCATGTAGAAAAAAATTAAAAGCTAATTGTTATAGGCTTTAAATTGTATGCTTTGTTTCAACATGATATGAATTAACGTAGCTGATGACTTATTTCCAATAATTTAACTTTGATAGTGTTTCTTTTTAGGGATAGCTCTATGTGCAGGTACTGCAAAATTACATCTGTAAGCAGTTGTCATATGTGTATGATACATATGTAGCTTTACACACAACTTTCTAAAACAATATTAAAATCCTGATTTGAACTTACAAAACTAGGAACCATTGAGTTGATGCCTAGCTGCTACTTACCTTACCTGTTGCATCCAGGCATTGCATTATTTCCCATTAAACATAAATAGGCTATTACATCTTTTTGCTTATACAGGTTGGGTCTCCCTGTTCGGCACCCTTTGGACCTGACCTATTCCAAATGAGGGAATTTGCTCGATGAGGGGGGGTCCCCAGCCATCAGCCTCCCAGTCTGCTGCACCTCCCTGTGGCTGGCTCTGCTCCAGCCCCATGGTACTGAGCTGCAGTCCTGCTGCTACCGGGCTGAGGTGCAGTGGACTGGCTGGGATTCCCTGGGGGTGTAGCTCCCCAGCTGTCATTGTCCCGCTTCTGCCCTGCATGGCTGGGGCTCCCCGGTGATGGGGCGTGTTGGCTCTGTTGCAGCTGTGCCCTACTAGGGCTCCCTGGGGACAGAGCTTGCTAGCCTCACCGCTGCCTCGCCTATTCAGGACTACCCAGGGATAGAGCTCACCAGTTCCCCCTCCTGCCCTGCCCAGATGGGGCTCCCCAGCAATGGGGCCCCTGCCTGCTGCTGGCCCCGCTGGTGGGACTCCTCCCCACTGGACTCCCGGCCAGCTCTCACTCCCCATGTTGCCAGGCCAGAGAGTTTAGGAGGTTTAACCTGTAGTGGTTTGTATAGAGGGTAAAAATTAAAGTAATTATGACACCAATGAAAAGGAATAGCTGGAAATAATTATTTTCTTATTGAAATTAGAGGTAAAAGGGAGATTTTAAATTTTGAAGGGAAAGTGTATCTAAATAAATATCATGAAACATGGAATGGAGTCTATCAGACTTACAATCTACTCATAGTATGCTTGCAAACTGAGATCACACATTTTTAAAATACAACCAGGCGGAGGTCATTTTTCTGTTTCTTTAGGCCGAGGGCAGTGTTACCTCTAAGGTGCGCACCTGTGTGGCTGCACACTACAAATTTTAGGTCCACCCACATCATTTTAAGAGCCCTGCAGCAGCACTCACTGCTTACCTTCCTGCTAGAAGGAAAGTGAGTGGTGGTGGTGGTGGCAGCAGCTGGTGAGTTCCTGGTGGCGGGCAGCTGCCCTTTTGCTTAGCCTGGAGCTAAGGAGCGTGAGGTGAGGCTTTTCCAGTGAGGTTGCTCCAGCTGGAACGGGCCTTGTGCAGCTGCTGCTTTACTCTGTTTGGAGCCAGGGTTGCCTGCGGTGAAGTACAATGGGGAACAGGACTGCGGTAATAAAAATAGCACCATGGGTGGCCTCTGCTCCAGTCCCAGCACGTGATCCTGCCCCGGGAGCAGCTGGGTCTGGGGCTGTGGGAGCTTCTGGGGCCAGGACCGTGCTAAAAATAGCACTGCGGCCCCAGCTCCAGCCCCTGCAAACTGCTTTCCACGTCGAAGGCAGCAGGTGAGGGAAGGGGACAGGAGGAGAACTAAGGGGAAGGTGGGTGAGAAGAGGAAGGAGCTTGTGCTGAGGGAAGTGGAGAGGGCAGAACAGGAGAAGAAGGGTCAGATACCAAGGGGCAGGGTGGAGGAGACACAAATGCCAGGGGGCCAAGAGGAGACAATGAGGAAAAGGGCAGGCAGGTGGAGGGGAGGGAAGGTTTCAGTGGAGGTGTTAGAAGGGAGGGAACAGAGTGATGTTGGGAGAGGAAAGGGGAGGGACAATGGGGCCAAGAGGGAGGGGAGGAGTGGGTGCCAGGAAAAGAGGGGTTAAAAGGAGGGCTGGGCATGAGAAAGGCAGGAGATGGAGCAAGTCATGTGTAAGTGCTAGAGTAGGAGTGGGCATGGGGGAAGAGAAGGGTGTGTGCAGGGCTCAAGGAGGATGAGGAGGGGAGCAGGACTCCAAAGGGCTGAGGGGAGTGAGAAAGGCTGGAGCCAGAACAGCAGAGCAGGGTGAGGGGTGGAGGGCAGCAGCAGAGGAGCAGATGGGGCGAGGGGAGGATGGAAGATATGGCAGCAGAGGTGAAAAAGGAGAGGTTTATAAGATATTTATTAATAACTTGGGTGCCACAATGGCATACAGCTGAACACATGCACATAAAATCAATACTGGTGCACAAAACAAAACTCACTCTGCTCATGGGTGGAAAGTATTAGAGGGAACATTGGTCAAAGGTGGTGAACTTTCTTTGGGTCAGAGCCACTGACCCACAGAAAAATCAATTCTGACTGAGAAGGAGAAAGACAATCCCCTTGCACAAGGGGCCCAAGCTAGTAGATTTTATATTCTCAAGCCCCTGCAGTGCAGCATTAGAGGGGCTGGAGCACCAGTGCAGGTTCCCCAATGCTGCGGGGGAAGCCCTGATTCTCGGGGGGGCTGGATCCAAGAAAGCCCAGGTCTGAGGTTTCCCACCCCTACTTTAGGCAGACATAGCAGTCAGGACCATTCAACTTCCCTGTCTGGCTATTAACTCTGATTACTGTGTGAATATAACGTTTGTACAGTGACCAGGAAAGTGGTGATGAGAGAGAAATTTGACAGATTCCATACCTGAATACTGTTTTTTTTCCTCCCTTTGGTTCATTTGCATAAAACTACAGAGAAAAACGAATGTAATTAGAGCATTTAGTTTTGCATATAGAAAAGGTATGTGAATGCTATAAATACCATATTGTTCCTAGCTCTTAAATATTTCTGGACTCTGTTCAAGCAAGTGAAGCTTCCAGTTCAGGCCACACATTCTCTGTAGTTAAAAAACCTTCCGTGTGTGAAATTTTGATTTAAATGCCAAAGCTATCTCTGAAGTACACTTATGGAGCTTGAGGCTTAGGTCTTGGCATGCAGTCTGGCAATCAGGTAGGAAGAAGTCATATTACTCTTTTTCCTGGCCAAAGTGGTAGGTAGCCCATGCTGTAGGGTAGACTAGCTGTCTGAACTGAACTTTCTCAGAGAACAGGTTACTAGCCAAAATAGGAGTATGTGGTCTGACTCAATTTGTTCAATAGTATCAGAAACATAAAAAAAACATGTGTCTCTTCTTCTACTAGGTACCAATATTTTTTTCACACAAATACAACTGATTGGTTTCCACAATAGATAGATACAGCTTAGATGTATCAATTTGTGATTATACATAATGTTCACTGCTGTAGCCAGCAAGTGTTGTTCTGAATGTTCATTTCATCATTTGCTATGTGAGACTGTAAACCCAGATGTACAAGACGTTTTATAACTACTCTTGTATTTGATGCTGTGCTCTATGAATGAGGACGCACATACTTCACTTATTTATTTCGTGTGGATTTGTTTCATTATATAGAAGAGAAAATCCTGATCTTGGTAGGCTTCTGTCTCTGGAATATTTAACGTACATATAACACTGAAGTATGTAGTCTGTGTTCCAAAGCACAGCCTGGATTCTCTTGTCCTGAAGGAGAAAATGGGTACAAACTCCGGATGCTTAACTCCTTTCTGTCTGAGTATTTTCCTGTATTGCCTGCGTGTGTGTATATATTTATAAATGTAACATGTATATCTTTTAATAGTCTAATTTTTTTAATTGTTAGATTGCAAGAAGACCCTCCTGTGGGTGTCAGTGGTGCACCCTCTGAGAATAACATTATGCAATGGAATGCAGTTATATTTGGGTAAGAGGATTTTTGCTCATTGTAGAGATGATACTAAAGGGCTAAATATAAGTTAAAAAATGGCTGATTTTGTGGTAGAGATGTAATAGTGTACTCGATTAACCGATAAGCAAAAGCGTGTATCATTTAATGCTATCAACTAGACACATTTAAATACAGAGCCCCAGCGGGGGACCAAACCCCGCTGCAGCTCTGAATTTAAATGGTGGTAGGAGCTGGGCTGCCTGTTTCTACTACCTTTTAAATGCAGAGCCGCAGCGGGAGTTGGTCCTGGATCTGGCATGAGCTGGGACTGAGCCAGGCTGCCTTCCCTTATCGACTAGTCCAGTGTTTCTCAACGTTTTTTTTTATAAAGTCCCCCTTTAAAAAAAAAATTGTAAGTCCCCCCAGTAACTAAAGTTTTCAGACACACACAATTTTTTTCTACCTTTGCAACACATTTATTTAAACAACTTAATCGTAGCCAGGCAGGTGATTAAATTTTTGAGTGTGAAAAGAACAAAAATAATAAAGCACTGTAAAACTTAAAACAAAAATTCAGTTTTCTCCAAATTTCAGTCGTGTTGATATACCCCCCCAGACTTCTCTCAAGTACCCCTAAGGTACTCATACCACTGGTTGCGAAACACTGGACTAGTCAATAAAAATTCTATTGACTACACACGTTTAGCAGATTTCCCGCTTCTTAACATTCCTATTCTGTGGAAATGCTTGAGACTAGGCATATGTACTAAGTCAAAATCCTGAGTCTGAGACAAACTGTCAGAAGTATGTTTTTATGGGGAAATAGGTTTGTATGGGTCTAGCCTTGAATACTGAGGCACGGTAGAGCAGTGGTTCCCAACTGCTGGTCCGTTGGCCGGTGCCGGGCTGCAAAACTGCTGGATGCCAGGCTGCAGCAGCTTTGGGGGCCGGGGCTGAGGTTCACAGCGCTTCTCCTTCTGCTGCGGGTGTTGGAAGAGGTGTGTCCTTCTCTACCACTCAGCCAACCAGTGCCGAGCAGAAGAGCAGTTTGCTGTGCTGCTGCCTTAGAGCAGCTGTGACCTGGGCAGCAGCCCTCAGCTGGTTGCTTGGAGGCAGTGCAGGGCTTGTTAAGATGGGCAGGGCAGACACTGGGGACTCTAGGGAGCAGGGCTAGTGCTGGGGGGGCTCTGGAGGTGGGGGGCTGGCACTGGTGGGCTCTGGGGACAAAACTAATATTGGGAAGCTCTAAGGGGTGGGGAGTTCTAAGAGGCAGGGGGCTGACACTGGGGCGTATTAGGGCATGTGGGGTGGGGAGGTGGCACTGGGTGGCTCTGGGTAGGGGGTTAATTTTGAGGATGGGGGTTGGCACTGGGGGGAATTCTAGAGGAGTTGGGTTCAGTGGGGTTCTGGAAACAGGAAGCTGACACGGAGGGGATCTGGTCGGGGGGCTTTAAGGGGCGGAGGCTGGCACTGAGGCATTTGAGATGGGGGCTGACACTGGGGAGTTAGGTGCAGGGGACTCTGGAGTCAGTGGCTGGTGCTTGGGGTGTCTAGGGGTTAGGGCTGGCACTGGGGGCTTTAGGGGGATGGGGAACACCCCAGCCCCCAGAGTCTCTGCAAACAACCAGCTTCAGTTGCTGTAGCCACCTACCTCATGGCTGTTTGCGGTGACTGTGGGGGCTGGGGTTTTTGGCAGACCGGTAATATTTTATTTGCATATGATGTTACTTGTCCGCCAAAAGTTTGTGAATGGGTTTGCCAGTCCACAGTATTAAAAAGGTTGGGAACCATTGCAATAGAGCATGCAAACAAAACAGCTACATTTTTGTTCTGATGTAGCCTTGTAATGTACTTTTTTTGTCTTTTTAAAATTTTATATCAATTCATAGTGAAAGTAAGGTGATTGTTATGTTGAAGATAGGGCAGGAAAATAAGAAAATGCAGGATTCCCTCTCAGAAGCACATACACATTCCATGTTCCAAGCAGACAAATCTAGATGTGTTAGTATTGACCAGACCGGTTTCCAACACACTTCTATGAGCAGAGCTTGTCTAGCTATATTACATATCCCCTAGATTGGAAACTAATTCAGTCTTTCTTTTATCATGAATTCTAGTACTTTGCTAGTAACCTTATTGCAGTTTTAGTGGAATCTGAATATCCCCATTGATTCTGGTCATCCTTATTTTTTGAAATACATGTATTGTCTTAGATCATTGTGAGAAATCCCCAATTTCTGGATTAAAAACTAGGTTTCTAGTTCACTAGGAGAGTAACCTCGGAAAGATCAAGGAGTTACATCTCAATTATTTACTCTTTAAATTTTATCTCTGTTTCTAATTTGAAAAGGGTGTGGGTGGGTGGGTATGGGTGCCTGTATAGAAGTAGATAATATATTTAAATTTTTTATTTCTAGGCCAGAAGGTACCCCTTTTGAGGATGGTAGGTAACTATTTTTTATCCCCTTCCTCTTTCATAAATGGTTCCAAAATGGCTTTCAAGAAGGATTTTCATATTTCCTATATATAATGCTGTGTGTTGGGGTTTTTTTTTATAATGCACACAGAACTTATTTCTGAATTAGAAAAAGCAAGCTAATAAACAACGTGAGTTGGTAAGGGCTTGCTGTCTAACAGAGACTTTAGTATTTTGATCAAAACTCCTGCCAATGCATTGTCTAACCTCTGTAGTGGTTGGTGGTTAACTGTAAACCTGTGAAGCAATGGCCATATCTAGAACTGTTTATATACATGGAGAGGGGAATGTTGAGGCTAAACTATTAGACAGTTTCATATATCTTATGCCTAACCACAAAGATTTTCACACACTCTCTGGCTACATATGGCTTTGTCTTTAGCACATGATTCTGATTCACATTTGCATTCTTTTCATTAAGAGCAGGAGGAAATAATCTTGATCTCTTTATAAAACAGTTTTAATGAAAAAAATCAAATTGTAAACGAACATGAAAGTGCTGCGTAAGTGTCATATCTACTGTATGTGCAAAAAAGGGTATATGTTAGTTAAAGAATTCTTTGTCAGAAACTCATTGCAATGAACTGCCAGGAATGGTGATTAAGAAGAGAGCTCTCTAGTTTTTATGCAAGTCAGAAAATGACTTACTGAGTTGTTTTTTTTATGGGGGGTGAGAAGGGAGGGTGGGTGGAAGTGGATGGAAATTGGTGATATGTGGCAAACATATTCACTGGTCCTTAATACATACAGTAAAACTCCCAATTGTCCGGCATCCAGTGGGTTCAGCACTCCTGATAGTCCGGTACCAACTGGAACTAGTGCTTCGGCCAGCCAGACAATTGGAGCTGCTCTGCCCCCGGCTTTCCCAAGTCCCCCGCTGCTGAAACTGACTAGCAGCTGACTTAGGGAAGCTGGGGGCAGAGCACCCCAGCTGCTCTGTCCCCGGCTCCCCCAACTGGAGATGGCATGCAGGCTGGAAGTTTGAGACCCCTAGCATATGGTTATCCAAAACTTCCTGTTACTGGCATTTTCCCAATATCTGGTAATAACATAGAAAATCCTCCATTGGTCTGAACTAAGTGTCAGTTACAATTTTTAGATAACTGAAGTTGTACTCTATTTAAATAGCTGTTTTTCTATGCATTGAGTAAGCTTCTAAATTTTACAAAGATGCTGGTGCTATTTTTGTTCATAGGAATACATATCAGTTTTATTAGCATTTGAAATATAAATAATGGGTTGTCAAGTGCACAAAGATGTTTTGATACAATTATAGCTACATGATGTTTGTATTTTTGCTTTTTTGGACAGGTACTTTTAAACTAATAATAGAATTTTCAGAAGAATATCCAAATAAGCCTCCAACTGTTAGGTTTTTATCAAAAATGTTTCATCCAAATGGTGAGTATTCATACTTGTATAGCCAAACCAAATATTTAATAGGATAGTGTGATGTGATATATCCTGTGAAGCTCAGCAATGTTTAACATTTTTTTCAAGGCAGATATACAGTACATCAGATGTTCAATAAAAATCCTGATGCTAGGAAAGTTAGTTAGAAGCTACTCCTGTATTCTGTAACCATTGTGTAGCCTTGTTAGCTAATGCAAATATTAACTGATGAGGAAATGAAATATTTCTGAAGATTATTGGCATCTTAATTTCTTATAGCCAATGTGTGTACAGGCAGTCCCCGGGTTACATGGATCCGACTTACATCAGATCCCTACTTACAAACGGGGTGAGACAACCCCGCACTAGCTGCTTTTCCCCCTAGCAGACCAGGGAGACGCGAAGCTAGCGCCCCACCCAGCAGACCAGGAAGACGCAGAGCGACTTTTCTCAGCAGACACCTCAGCTTGAGAATAAAGGACTGAGGGAAGTGAGGTGTGAGAGAATAAAACTGAGCTCTGGAGAAATGTTTGGCTAGAGTTTCCCCTACAATATGTACCAGTTCCGACTTACATACAAATTCAACTTAAGAACAAACCTACAGTCCCTATCTTGTACGTAACCCGGGGACTGCCTGTATTTGGGAACTCTCCATTTTAGCAAGAAGCTTTAGTGAGACAAGAGACTCAGAAATAAAGTCAAACATTTAATTGTTTTCCTTTTTTTCCCCCTTCTGCTGCTTTGTTTTTTAGAAGGTCTTTTTGAATCATCCTTTTTTACTTCCTTGTTCCACTGCATGTACCTGTCTTGAATAGGAGGAGTCTTCTGTTTGGCAGAGTAGACTGTGGTGTGTTGTATTTTATTGACAAAGCTTACCAGTGTTGCTTCTTCAGCCAGCTAGAATGATGATATAATTATGCTCTGAAAGACTGAATGAACTATTTCTGAAGTACTGCTGGCCCAAGCAGCAAGGGACTGAATTCAGACCTTACCTATTCCCTGTCACTGGTTACCTGAGTTGTGACTTCCTTTATTGTGCACATCTCTCCTTTGCTCTTAGTTCTTTTTCTCTGTTCTCTTCTTTCATCAAGGTTACACTTTCTTTATGTATCAGGGATGTGATAAATGGTTAACCAGTGGGGGCTGGAGCATCTCCCCACCCACTGTGGGCACGGGGCTGCACCAGCTCTGCAGGGCCTGCTGTGGACAAGGGCACTCCAGCCCAGCCAGAGAGCCCCTGTCCAAAGAGGGCAGAGTGTCCCCTGCCTGCAGTGGGGAAGCTGCTCCAGCCTAGCTACAGCAGGGGGGCTGCTTCAACCTGGCTGGGCTGAAATGGCCTCCCCCGCCTTAATCAATTAACTGGTTAACCAATTAAACAGGATTTGACATTCCTATTATATATTCATGTGTGTCAAAATCCTACACAAATTCAAAGGTAGCAAAAAATGTTAACTTCACTGGGAGTAGGATTGTATCCTTAGTGCCTCATCCTTAGTGCTTCATATGAAACTTGGCCTTGGGGTAGATACATTGTATCTTTTCCTCTTCTCTAATAAACAACAAAGGAGTGTAGTTATATCCCTGTTTCTCTAGAATACTAGTGCTCCTGTCGGGCAGATGCTGAATGAAGATCACTGGCATCACATCAGATTGATTCAGCACAGGGCAGATGTAGTATTAGGAAGGTTCTTCCATCACATGGGCCATGAGTAATGTAGGCATTCCCTCCCCAAAGTCAAATCTGCCTCCTCATTTCTTTGTCCCCAATGTGAAACATGAATAGTTCCAGTATCTCTTTTTTTAGGTATTTCATATGGCCATTTTACCATAGTATGAGAATTCCTCACAATCCTTTAACATAATTGCCTCACAATAACTGTGAGGTAGGAAATATTGTTATCCCAGGTTTATAGATGCGAAACTTGAGTCTCAGAGATTATAGACTTACCTAAGGTGACACAAATGAAAGTGGGATTTGAACCCAGAGCTTCCAAGTTTCAGACTCTAGCCCAGATGACTTGGACTATCCTTACAATGCTCTTATGTTAGTGAAAGTAAAGTATTTATTTGCTAAATACAAGATATAAAATCAGTGTCTGATTCTTACAGAGATGCTTCCTTAGAAATACACTTTATTTCTCTATCACACTTCCTAAAATGTTTAGTGAAACAGAAACTGAATTGTCATATTACAATATAAATAGTGCATCCATTCATGCAGTGTTTAATCACAACAGACTTAAGATGGCAAGACTTTTAAATAATCCCTGTGTTCTGTTTACAGTTTATGCTGATGGTAGCATATGTTTAGACATCCTTCAGAATCGCTGGAGTCCAACATATGATGTTTCATCTATTTTAACTTCAATTCAGGTAATTTTTAGCAAGCTAAATGTATGATGATTACCATTCTTCACAAAACTGATGACATAGAGACATAGCCAGACAGCATCCACACCAATGAACTGTACTCCAAAAAACTGAAACAATCAAGAGCTTGTAAACTTATTTGAAAGACTAGTTAGTTGATAAACTATATATATTCGCTATATTTCTAAGCAATAAAAATAATCCCGGCAGGGAATGTTTATAGGAGGACATTTATTTAGATTCTTTTTTTGACCATTATTATTCCATATATGATATTTGGTGTCTGTAATGTTTGTGTATTGAAGGCCAAGGTATGTGAGAGAAATTTTAACTATTTTATTTTGAAGCCTATGTTTTTGTTATGCATATGAAATTCTTAGGGAGCCAGTATTTCTAGAATCCAGCTAATTGGACTGTATTAATTTAAAAGGGAACTATTTCATATATTAGGGCTACTTTCGGGGGAATTCTGCACCAAAAAAAAAAAATTAAACTTTGTGTACAATGTTTAAAAAATTTTGCAAAAATTTACATATTTTGTCAAAAGAATACAATATAATCCAGTTTCAATTATTTTGGTAATTTATTTCAAAATACTTGTCGTCAACACACACAACAATAGAAATTTCCTCAGGAGTGGAGAATTAAAGAACACCCATGACAATCTAGTTCACGTTGTGGAGTGTAGGAGAGAACTGTGTTGGGCCCCCTGAACCCAGATATCTGCACTCCCTCTGCTCAGGGCCCAGCCCTGGGACACTCTTTGAACCAGACACCAGCACCCCTATCCACCAGAGCTCACTTGCGGGACATCCCCAGACCCTTTAGTTTCCCAGCTTCACTGTTTCCCCCTGGGGACATGGTGTGGGGCAGCCCTGCCCTTCCTTGCCCTTTGCCAGACCAGAGTTTTCCAAGCCCACTCCTGTACACAGAATGAGGAAGATGGATGTGTCACTGTGAGTGAGCTCAGCAGAGTCCAGTGGTCCCTGTTGACATCCAGCAAATCTGCAGCCCCAAATTTTCAGGGGAAACATGAAATTCTGCATTGTGTAGTGGCACAGAATTCCCCCAGGAGTATAGGGCTTGAGTTAGTTGTAGCATCAACATCTTTTTGTTCCCCCTAGTGGTTATGGTTTTCTTTAAAAATGAAATTATCTAGAACAAGTATCTAATTTTTTTTCTTTCCCCCATCCTCTCACAGTCTCTGCTTGATGAACCTAATCCAAACAGTCCTGCAAACAGTCAGGCAGCACAACTTTATCAGGAAAACAAACGTGAATATGAGAAAAGAGTTTCAGCTATTGTTGAACAAAGCTGGAACGATTCATAATAGATAACTACTTTGTTAATCTTCCTCCTCATAATCATTGTGTACAATTTAACACTCAGTAGAAAGGCTACCAGAAATTTTAAGTGCCACACAAGTTCTAAAGATTTGCGTACAAACATGTTTGCAAAAAAATTAAGCCCTTCAGTTTAGAAACTTTAAAAGCTTGTGTATCTTGATTCATGTACTTTTTATTGCATGGTATGAACTAAGTTATTGCTACATAAATTTGTAATATATCCTGTTTGTATTTTTTTTCCAAGTGTATAATGTTGATGTGGAGTTTTCATGAAGAATATACACATTTTGTAAATCTGTACTTTTTCAAATATTGAATGCCTTATTTTTGAATTCTTTAGATTTTTAAATTGGAGAAAAGCACTTAAAGTTTTTATATATAAATATTACATGTAAAACTGTTAAATACATAACCTCAGTGCAAGACTTTCTTTTGTTACCTTCCTTTGTATCTCTTTCAAAGGGCTTAGTTTTAGAGTTGAATCTTTTTCTCTTGATAAATACTAATATTATGCACTTTACAAATATGAGGAAGACTTTGCTGTGATGTGTTACTCATTAATAGTCTTCAGTGGAGACATGCCTACCTACACTGGAGCATAAATTGACCCTGTAAGTTTTCTCACCTGTATGAGTTAGGGAAGTATGTGTCCCATTTTACAGATAGGGAAACTGAGGCACAGATAAGTGACTTGTCCAAAGTCATGATGCAAATTGGTGGCACAGCTGCAAACAACCCATATCACCTGGCTCTGTCCTGTGTTTTGCTCCCCAGGCCATTCTTTTTCTCATTAATATAAACTTTATTAGAATCAGTTACATACAATATAAGATGCTTAATAGTTTCACTTGCAGGGAAGATGTTAATGATATCAGGTCTTTCACATCTCATTAACATACCATATATACTTGAACATAAGCCACTTTGTTTATAAGCCAAACCTCCCTCCCCCAAACTTACAGAAGAAAAAATGGTAAAAAGTCACTGGCCTGTTTATAAGCTGACTCCAGAATACAGTGGTCTAGGACCTTATAAACAGGCCAGTGACTTTTTACCATTTTTTCTCTCCAAGTTTGGGGGGTTGCACTGGGTTCCATTAAAAGGCAGAGTGGCAGCAGGAGCCCCGGCACAAGCTGGGACTGCTGTGTGTCAGTGTGGCGTAGTGGGGGTGCTGTCTGCTCTGTGACCCGGGGTCCCCCTGCGCTGTGATGGGAGATTCTCACTGACTCTCCCAAATGTGTATTAACCCAAACACCCAGGCTCAGCCTCCCAGGGAGGGAGACAAAGGGAGGAAGGTGGAGACCAGTACCTGGCTGGTGGGCAGGGCTGGAAGAGAATTTTAGTTTCTGGCTGGAATCATGGAGGAGGTAGCCTAAGCAAGGGGCTGGGATTTAGGGGCCCAGTCTCCCCCATCTCAAGGGGGGGCTGAGGCATCCTAGGCCTGGCCCTGTAACCGGATTACATCTATGCTGTGCTGTATCCTGGAGAAGCAATAAACTCCCTCTATTCTACTGGCTGGTGGAGTCTGTTCTGCATCCCTGTAGTGGCATGAAGGCAGGGGAACCCTGATGTGCTGCCACAGCCAGCTTGTGCTGGGTTTCCTGCTGCTGCTCTGCCTTCTAGAACCCATTCATAAACTGACCCCCCGCTCTTCACAGCAGAATTATTTCGAAAAAAAAGTCAACTAATGAATGAGTATACATGGTATATGAAACAGATTCCCTATAATTTGATCTCTGGCCCAAAATGTATTAATTCCTAAATAAAAAGTTTTGTGTATTACTGTACAGGTTTGATACATAATGGGATAATAATAATAATATATTCTTACATGAGTTGTGTGTATGGGATTTTCTGAATAGTATCAAATTGAAAAATGTTTCCTAAATCTATCAGGCATCACATACTGTTACTGAGATTTATTTTATATGTTTATTTTCTAAATGTAGACAGTTAAACATTTGGGTCTCCTAGCCATTCCACTTAGAAAACAAACTACTTCAAGACACAAAAATTTCAGAGAATTGCATTTTAAATATGACTGTGAAAGTGACATTATGTAGTTCCGTGTCTATTTCTCACAGACTGCAGATCAAACTTGCTCAGTTTATAATTAAAGTGAGGTTATTTTTTTAATAACTTCTCCCAGCAAGCCGAAAGTTAGATTGAGTCCCTGTAATATCACATCCTCTGTAATAAAGATTTTACAGGCCTTATTGTATTCCCAGTGATGCACATGCCATCTCTTAGTCTTCAGGTTCCACTCTCCCTTACCTGTGCACAACCACACAATCTGTAAGAGGGTTGCACAAGTATAAGTCATGATAAACTGCATTTGTCAGCTAACAATTTTGCTGAGGATGCATGATTAAACTAAGGACTTGTCTATACAGGAAAGCAAGTGCAAACTAAGCTAGGGTGTGAATTTAAAGCACACTAGTTACTGCCTACCAGGCACCCATGTGGACACTTACTGTGCATTGAATACCTGTGGATAATTTAGTTTAATGAACTTCCAAAGTGCAGTAAGCTACTGTGCATAAAGACACTCTGAGTATGCAGTAAGAGAGTCAACTGGGGCCATCAATGCAGAATAGCTAGTGTGCAGCAGCTGCTGTCAACTTAATTCCACATAGACAGGCTCATGACATACATTGAAAATATATGGGGAATCAATGTAACAAAGGTACTGATGTTAATCACTTTGCCAAACTGCATTTTAAGGACTAATTTGTTTGACATTGTATGAATGAGTAGTAAAAAGGGAGCAATCTAAATATATGCTAGCATAGTGCTCAATACTCCCCTTAAAAACAGAAGCTTAATTTGGCCAGAGCTAAGAGCGAAAAGACTATGAAATGCTGGCAGATAAACATAATCTCTGCTTTTATTGGTACACTGAAGCAGTAAACAGTTGTATAATAGTTGTTATAATTGTTCATGAATTATTTACATGAATTTTGCATTTATTGATATTAGATGTCAAACTAGGACAAACAATATATGCCCAACAGAGAAATGCCATCTAGTGTAGGACCTCACTTTGCTCAGCCAGTTATGGTACATAGTGAAAATAAACTTGTGTTGGTCATCCTTAACATGTTCCTCTTCATCCCTCCAACCACAGATGGACTGTATTTATTTAGAATAGTTAATGAAGTCCACCTCATTGTCCTTCTAATTCTCTGCTGTGGGTATGTAAAAACTTGAGAATGGTTAGGCAGTTGGTTTCCTGTGACTGCTGCTTATTACACTGACCTGTGTTTTCTCATTGTTACAGTAGAGAGGGAAGCATAAGGTATTTGCTCATAGTTTCTCATCTAATGCTTAAGTTGCAAACTCTTCTTTTGGGACAGTCTCTTTATGTGTTTATGGGGGACTGGAACAGGGGCTCAGATCTATCACTGGAGTCCATCAGTGCTACTGTCACAAATAATAACAGAAGCATGGGACGTTGAAGGCTTATAGCTGATAATAGATAAATTTGAACTATAGCTCCACATTGGAAAACCCCCCTCAAATTACTGTTCCGAACAGCACAGCATTTCAAAATAATGCCCTGCCAATAATAGGTGTTTTGAAGCTATCAATTTACAGGTAGGCAATAAGCCAAAGACAACTTCAGTTTATGAGGAAATATTTGTACAAATAATAGTTAAGTCACTGCCTCAAAAAGATACTAAAACAATAGGGAGTGTTCCAGAGTGCTGGTTATGTTTGAACTAAGGTGCAGCTATGTTTCAGATTCAAAATGAGCTGGAGAAGCCACTTGTAGATGAAAGGGTAGGGTGGACTGTTGGAATTAATTATTTGAAAAAAGAGTACTTTGTAGAGTTGTTTCTGGAGAATCTCGTGTACAGCAGGGATATTAGAAATTAAGCTCCTAAGACTCCTACAGTAATCTTAAAATCATTTGAAGAACATGTTCTATTCTGTTACAATAAGACCTATTTAGATGAGTAATTTATTAATGTAACTTTCCTCTATAGCCACAAGTTTAGACTAGTACTATATTTCAAGTTCTTCGTAAATACATGCTTTTCTTTAAAAATACTGAGAAACTTTGAGGAATGGGAATGTTTTGAATTGGATATAATCTGTTTAAACAGACTATTTGTCGTCTTTGTAATCCAGGTGGCTTATTTAAGAGATAATATCCAAGAAAGATGACTGTACAGAAGTCAGATTTTGGGCTAGCCCATTGCAAATATAACAGTTTTATTTTGATTACTCTCCAAACATGGGCCTTGTTATGTTCAGGATAACATTGCAGAGCAATACTTGTAGACTGAGATGTGGATGTAGAAGTGTCACACTTACAATTTTTATATTAACAGAAGTGCCAAATAAGGCCTTCTCCTTCTACTATCCTATTACCATTCAAGGAGAGGTTTGCCATTGCAGAAGCAGATCTATAATGCTTAAAAGACTGGGGGATGCAATTTGGGCAATAGGTAATTGGAAGGGCTTTGAGGCATCATAATAGAGATAAAACTAGGTCTGTCTGTTGGAAAGAGGGATTAGCTGAAGCCTACTGCCCAGAGGGAGTCCCACTCTTTCTTTACCTACCCTACTTAGGAATATTCCCTCTCCTCAGCTAACCTTTTCTATGAGACACCTTTCCATCTGCCAAGGTAGCACTGGTCTGCAGCAGTGAGAGAGGGTGTGCGCTGGACATTTCTTTATGTGGAATCTAGATCAGCACTGGGAGTTAAAACAGGATCACTGTTGAGATCAGGTAGGTGCTGTTTTGGAGTGAGCAAAAATGAGGATGAGTGGTTCAAATGGTTATGATGGACAGAAAGATAAGTACTAATTTTTAGGAGGGAAGGATGAAATGAGGTGAAGGCTATAAGACCAGTGCACGGAAGACCAGTACACGGAACCTCTTTAGTGCTCCGTCTACTTGTTCTTATGATGCTGAGCGGGGACAGCAGCTTTTACTGACTTTGGTAAATAGAGTTCATCACTGTTTTCCCTCTCTGGCTGGTGTAATGGGAGCTTCCCCTCCACTGTCTACTATAATTACTACTGCCTTCGGCCATATCTATACTTACACTCCGGAGATTAGCAGGTCTAATTAAGACCTGCTAAATCTAACACTGATGGTGCTTCTGGTACTCCTCGCAACTGGGAAGCCAACAGGAACATTTGATCCCATTGGCCTTCCACTGTAAAGATGGTAGCAAGCTCGGGAGGGATGTCAACTCCAGCTACATTATTTATGTTGCTGGATTTGCTTACCATAAGACAACCTTCTGGGTCTAGTGTAAACCTGGCCTTAGAGTAGTTACTATTTCTCTCCATTCTTGAGTTACAAAAATCATTGCTCGTAGTTGCTTGAAATTGTTCTAAGATGCACATTAGCATAGTGAAGGTGTTTTTAGATCTTTCTGCATCTTATTTTAAAGGAACGGTAACTTGAACAAATGTAAAATAAAGACCTTACATTCTTCCACTTAAAAGTCCTTGCCAATTGTTAGTCTGTCACTGTACCAACTTTAGTAACTTTTCAGCTATAGCTTTCTTTCTTCATTGCTACCGAAGCACAAGAAAAGGGAAAAGATTAAAAAACGTGATTTTTCTAAAAAGGTGGTCACATGACCATTAATGCTGATCTCCCCTACTGGAAAGTTAATAAATATACTCAGTTGTATGTTTCCCTTCTGGTAAAACAGGTGCAAGAGAATAAATTAGGAAGAAACCTGTGCCATCTCTAGGGAGGAGTATTTTTTAGAAAGCAAAGTGGTTTGGCTCCCAAAATCCAGGACACACACTGTCAACGTAGTTCTGTGTCTCAAAGGTAAGCAGACCACTAGCCACCTACAGGAAAGTGAATGCAAATAACTATGCAAATTAAAGCGTGTATTTATTTACAAAAAGCTGTGTGTGCAAGATTGCTGCTGCTCTTTAGCAAAAGAGCCTACAAAGCAATTGGGAAATACAAAGTAAAACTGTTGAAAAACACTTAGGGCCCAATCCTGCAATTATGATGTACATACAGCTCCTACTTCTGAGAGTTGGGCATGCAGGATAGCTAGAAAGGAATAGCTTACTGGTCTAGGTATCAGTTTAGAACATATTCTGTGCATCCATAGGTTCAAACGGTAGGTGGATGTATACCCTCAATCCTTCAAAAGTAGATTAAAGCAGTAGCATGCTATTTGTGCATATACATGACAGCAGTGTGTGACTTCACTGGTACTAACATGTAAATATACTTGTGTGCTTAAATGGTGACAGGATCAGAATCCCAGTTTGTAAATACTTTAGGATGAAAAGAATGATGGGGGTGTCAACTATACAACAATGGTCAGCCTGCTCTGTTGGCTACATCTTTTTACCATAACACTTAAAACCTGTTCTCTTGTAGGAAGAATGAGAGTGAGTGTTATTACCACTTTTGACCTTCCTCTCAGACATGGATGGCATGGGCTACATTATTAATGTTTAAAAACCAAACTGCCAATGAAAGTTTCTTCTTCTAGGGCTGCAGCAGCCACTCTCAAAAATGCATAACTTCAGTCCAAGAAATGTGCTAATCAAAGATGCTGATAACAAAAGGGGTGCATAAATTTCATTACTTCTAGAAATGTGAAAGCTATGACTATTTGCTCGTTTAAAACAAAACTTTAAGAGCAGGATGTTTAAATCTACTATATATGTGAGAGTTTGTCTGTTCAAGAACACCTAAATGGTGAGAACTTGGACCACCAAATTTGGTATATACCTTCCTTTTATAACTTAAAGCAAGGTAAGGATGTGGTTTTACCAGGAAAATATGATGTGCCTGAAATGGGATTGCATCTCATAGAACTGTACACAAGAGAGACAAGCACCAGACAAATGAAAGGGGGTAACTGGAGGGTATGCATTCCCCTCATCCAGGACTGTCCACCTACATGGTGCCTTTGCTACTATAACTCAACAGTGATTGGAAAGGGCTTTTCAGAAAGACAATTTACCAGTGGAGGCAGTGCTTTCTGATTACCTGTCTGGCACATATGCTATTTAAAAGCCTCTGTTCAGATGAGATCTTCAGCATTTCAACATTTGCCAGAAATTACAAGATGCATATGAAAAAGTCTATGGCAAAGCATTACATGGCCTCAATTTCAATGGTCTTTAGATCAGACCCTGGCAGAACAGCAGTAGATACATATAAATCTTCTAGAGAGGGAAGTCACTTTACATGAAAGGAACATTATTTTATTGATAAAAATCAAGACATTTATCCAGATTTCCATGACTGAAATTTTCATTCCAGTGACAATGTCAGAGGGGTAGCCATGTTAGTCTGAATCTGCATAAACAACAAGAAGTCCTGTGGCACCTTATAGACTAACATTTATTGGAGCATAAGCTTTCGTGGGCAAAGACCCACTTCTTCCAGTGACTGAATGAATCCAGGTGTTAGGTGTTCCAAAAGCTTTTAAAATATGGCATAAAATATTAAAGAATAAAGACTTAAGAGAATATTCGGTGTTATTTTTAGACTCTAGGGTTCTCCTGCAAAAGAGAAAGGCACAGGCATGCAAAGGGGGAAATCAGCTCTGTCGGACATCACCACAGACCAATAAGGAGCATGTAAGAGAAGGGGAAGAGCAGGGTAACGGCCACTTCGTGTACCATGCCCTCCCTTTTCCCTGTTACACAGAATGAGTCCTAGGTAAAAACAGCATTATAACAGCCTCTTACTTTCAATGGAGAGTGAAGTGTGAGCCCCCACTTTCCTAACTGGGTGTGTGCTTTGAGGCAAGTATTCCCCAGGATCTCTTATCCTACATTGGACTCATTGATTACAATTCTGTAATCTTTTTAATGACCAAACAGAGGAGGGAATGCTACAGCTCCCTCTCCACCCCTTTTCTAGGCATTATTACTCTTTCCTATCTTCACATGAAAGGGGTCAATATCATTCATCATATATTTTTCTTTGCACTATCAATCACTGAGTTGTAAAATTGTTTAAAAATCTGATTCATTTTAAAAAAGCTTTGGAAGTGGATATCCAAAATCATAATGGAACAAGCTTAGAAAAAAATCCTGTCCCTAGGGTCCAGCATACAAAGTCCTTATATTAGAAATCTTATGTTAAATTAACCGTGGGTCCTCCATATAAATTGATCTTGTATCATGACAAAACCCTGAGATCTCTTCTTTCATGTTCTAATGCTGATGCTAAAAAGAAAAAGAAAACAAGTAATGTGTTTGTAATATGAAAATGCTAATTGTAATACAAGCAAATGATACTTGAATTTTTACTCCATTAGCTAGGAAGAAGATATGAATACTTTGATATTTTGCACCAGAAAGTGCTGTAGAATACTGCAGATTTTCTTTTCATTAGCTAGAACCTATTTATTTTTATCCACAAGGCAGAATACATATTTTGCATCTGCAGGAAATAAATAAAAATATTTGAAATAAAAGCGTACTCCCAAATCAGCCAGTAGTACAGTAACTTGAATGATTACATTGTTCTAAATTAAAAATAGCAAACCCGATAGAGCAATTTTCAAATTTGGCTGTGGTGCTGAGTAAAATAATTGTGGGATTTGAACTTTATGCACTTTCCAATTATAAAAATATGGTCATCAAGAAAGTAAAACAACCAACCTGCTCAATATTTTTTGGCACTTAATGACCATTTACGTCCTGTTTTCAACAACTTTTAAACATCATGAGGAATGCACAGTAGACTTTACCTATTAGTTTTAGAAGATTTCCTTAATATAACAGAATACAGACTTAACACAACTTCATTTCTTTCCAGTGTAATGTGTAGAGTTTTCAAGAGGTAGTTATTTAATCCTCATTAAATGAGAACAAAAGTGCATCAATGTGTGCGCGCACAGAGTCTTGTCTTGAAATTTCAAGTGACTTTGCAAGCAACTAGGGATGTTAGAAAGCGGGTTATTTTAAATAATTGCTACATTTCTTAGGGGTTACATGGTTACTTAATGGTCCTTGGAGGCAGGGCCAGCAGCCAGTGCACTCCTGGCTCCACTTCTGGGGAGCCTCCTGCCACTCTGTGCTGCTGCCTCTGCTGGTTTAAAAACCAGCTCCCCATGCAGACCAGTTCCTGCCTGCCACTCACGCTGCTGCCTCTGATACAGAGGCAGCAGCGCCTGTCAGCAGGGGGCCTGAGCTTCCCGTGCACAGAGGCTGCTCCAGCATCTCATGGAGCAGCCTCTGTCCACAGTGTTCTAGCTCACCACACCGCAGCCAAATAAGACTATGCCTTGATCTTGCCATCACTAGCATATATACTTAACTTCAAAACACATAAGTAGTCTCTGAAATCAATAGAACTATTTACATGCTTAAAATTAAGCATATGCATTAATGTTTCAGGATTGGGGCCTTAAACCTCTGGGAATTAGCTTCTCATTGCTGTATGTTTTGGAGAACATAGCACTTGCAAAGCTTGCAGTGCAATTCTTCCAGTGAAATACATAAAAATGAAATTAGTGGTTTCTAATCAGCAGAATGGATAAAATTGCTTTTAAAAACTGTAGAAATAAATTTGACCAACATTTTCTTAGTAACTAAAACCTAATAAATATTGCGAATTTGCTAGTAGCTCCACCACCAATTTGTGTTAATATATTTCTACTTCTGGGATGTTGTTAGGAAGAATGTTCAAAGTAGCACAAGAATGAGAGGAAAGAATTTTAGAGTAGTAAAGCAGAACTTAAAAGTATGCTCAATCCTTGTTCCTGAGACCTATTGGTTCTGTACATTGAACAAACCTAAAAATTCTGATAGCATCATCCTCACAAAACAAGTTCTAAAATTCTGAAGTGAATAGTTACCTTTTTCATTATTTCATCTCGTGAAGTAAACTGTGGTGCATCTTCAACTTCAATCCCCTCAGCCATTTCAGTTACCTTGTCTAAAAGGTCTTTGCTGTAACTGTATAATAAAGATAAATGCCCGTGAAAAATTACTGATCCCACATTAAGAAACTACAGTGCACTGTATTATAAACCAATCCTCAAATATCTCAGTATGGCAAGGATGTATATTCAGCTCCATTATAAAACTGAATGAAACATGCATCTCTCAATTAGTGTGGGTCTATCAAAATTTAAATACATAAAGTTTTTTTGCACAGGTGTTCCAGATTAGTTCTGCAGCAGCAGCAGCATTGAAACAAAAGTTATATAACAACCACCTTTTGCACATCTATACATACCGGCTGCGTCTAGACTGGCATGATTTTGTGGAATACTTTTAACAGAAAAGTTTTTCCATTAAAAGTATTTCCGCAAAAGAGCGTCTAGATTGGCACAGGTGCTTTTGTGCAAAAAGTGCTTTTGCGCAAAAGCATCCGTGGCCAGTCTAGACGCAATTTTGCGCAAGAAAGCCCCGATCGCCATTTTAGCCATCGGGGCTTTTTTCGCAAAACAGTTCTTCCTTGTCTACACTGGCCCTCTTGCACAAGAGGGCTTTTTCCCGAGTGGGAGCATGAAAGTATTTTCGCAAGAAGCACTGATTTTGTACATTACAAAGTCAGTGCTCTTGCGCAAATTCAAGCAGCCATGTAGACAGCTGGCAAGTTTTTGCGCAACAGCGACTACTTTTGCGCAAAATCTTGCCAGTCTAGATGCACCCACACAGTAGTACTAGTCCTGATTGTGGGTTTCAGATAGAAAGTTTTCCCTGCAGTGTTAGCTTGAGCAGTAACTCAAGCATTACTATTAGCCAGGCTGCTGTCCAAGCGCACACATCTCTAGCTTGAGTTAAGGAGTGCTTTCAACTTGGGGATACATATTGAAGCTTGGATGCTACTGACACTGGCGCTCATAATGCACTGCTCACTCAGCTGTGTGCTAATCTGGTCCTTCTGTGCTGCTAAGTGTTGTTTTGCAATACTGACTGGAGCTAGGCTCAGCTGAGATGCATTAATTCAATTTAACACAGCTAGGACGAACAGCTGCTTTGTTTTTTTTTTCTTGGTGGTAATAAATGCATGTAAGCTATCCCAAGGTACACACATACTGATGACAAGGTGCTTTAGTTCTACAACAGCATTTCTCAAACTGGGGGTCCTTAGGCTCTGCTGATTAATTCCTCCCCTTCAAGTCCTCCTTCTCCTAGGGCTAAGATGGCATCCTACCTGCCCTCATTCCATGGAGCTCCTAGAAGCAGCTGCCAGGTCCCTGTTTGCCCCAGCCCCCACCCAAGTGCCTGTTTTGCAGGGAACTGCAACCAATGAGAGATGCAAGAGCAACATCCCTGGGCATAAGAGTTCTCCCCAAGAACCTTCTGCCCCAGCGTGGGTTCAGGGTAGGGCCATCTTTACCTATATGCAATTGCAAAAGGAACCTGAAATTTTGGGGTACCACTGGGTCTTAAAATCCACCCAGTGTCTCACCCTATTATCTGTTCTGTGGCTCTGCTTCCTCCCAGAGGATCTAGTCAACTTAAAAGTGAAAAAGCCTGCCAGACCTATTAGCAGACATTGAACCTGTCTGTGAAAGAGCCAGCTAACGGGCATTTGCCAATCCGAGATAACACACTCTCCGTTTCTGAATTTACTGCGTTAGCCGACAGGACCTTAGTTTAAAATAGTGTGCTGCTGAAAATTATAGAGCCACACCTCTAAAAACACTCCCCCCCCCCCCGCAAAGGGCCCTCAGTGCTGCGCAGGGCCCCCTACATCCTAAGGATGGTGCTGGTTCAGGGAGCTGCCTCTGGGGACGAAACCGGCCTCCAACGCTCTTGGTGGCGGAGGGGCCCCTGCCCCAGGCCCGGGCAGGGTTAGCGGCCCGCACCTGCAGCCCAGGAAGAGGTGGTTGGCCCACACCATGGAGAGCGAGAGCAGCTGGTCGATGCGGCTGGCGGGCTCCGGCGCTCCGCCCGCCGGCAGGTTGCGCAGGATGAACTCGCGGCGGGCCTGCCAGTGCCGCTCGTTCTCCGAGTAGGCGCGGAAGCGCTCGGGGAACTCGGCCTCCTCCTCTTCCCCCACCATCCCGCCACCACCGAGCAGCGCCCACCGGAAGCGGCTGCCACAGAGCCCCCCCGCACGCGCCGGGCTAGAGCGGCCCACGCAACCGCCGCTCTGCCCTGCGAACTCGCCTGCCCTGGAAGACCTCGGCCACCTTTGAGCCCCGGCCCAAGGCGGGCTCGAGCTCACTGGGGGTGGGTCAGGTCCGAGCCCCGGTGCTGAGAGGCCCCTTGCGGGGGGGGGGGGAGAGGTTGCCTAGCAACCGTGGCCACGTTACTCCCACTCGCCCTTGGGCCCTGGCTGCCCCTGACGCGCTAGGCGGGCCCTATTCCCGGGCGCGGGCTGGAGCCGCCCAGCGGATACCGCCAGGTGCCTGGTAGTGCGGGCGGGAGCCGGGGCAGCGGGAACCCGCCCCAGGCTCGCTGCGAGCAGAAGGCCCGGCCCGGACCCGCTAGGAGCAGGTGCGGGGCGGACACAGCCCCAGTTCCTCACCTGGGGGCGCAACTCTAACGCCGAGAGACCGGGCGCTGCTCTCCCCGCCTCTGCGGGGCGCGTCTGCCGCCTCAGGGACTAGTCCCGGGCATGACTCCCCGCTTTCGAGAGAATCGGGCCCACAGAGGAACCATGAATGGTCACTTCTCAGGGAGGACATAGATTAACAAGGGGATGCTTTCAGGAATCCTGCTGGCGCTTGCCTTAGAGCAATGAGAAGGGGGATACCATAGAGGTCAATTAAAATCAGGACTGGTGTGGAGAAAGTAACTAGGGAAAGGAAAGTTTCCTGCTTCCCATACCACAAGAATTAGGGGTCACCAAATGAAATTAGTAGGTTTAAATTCTTCACACAACACACAGTCAACCTGTGGAACTCCTTGCCAGAGGATGTTGTGAAGGCCGGGACTTTAACAGGGTTCAAAAAAGAGTTAGCCAAATGTGTGGAGGGTAGGTCCGTCAATGGCTGTTAGCCAACATGGTTAGAGATGGTGTCCCTAGTCTCTCAAAAGCTGGGAATGAGTGTCAGGGTGGAACACTTGATGATTTGCCAATTCTATTCATTCCCTCTGGGGCACCTGACATTGAGTGATGTCAGAAGACAGGATACTGGGCTATATAGTCCTTTGGTCTGACCCAGTGTGCCTGTTCTTATGTTCTTACAAGCTATGCTGATGATCTGGAATGAGGGGTGAATAATGAAGGGGTAAAATTTGCTCCAAACCAGAGGTTCTCAATCTCTTTACCATTGTGGATTGCTCATGCAGCTGTCTGCGTTATGTGGGTCACATCCAAACTATATATAAACTACCTACATTAGGGCTGTTAGTTATCGTGTAATTGAATAGTTGTCTAACTGCATGAGGTTAAATGACTATTCAATAGTCCTTGGATGTGGGGCTGGCAGCCAGTGCACTCCTGGCCCACTATCAGGGAGCCCCCTGCCACTCCACGCTGCTGCCTCTGTATCAGAGGCAGTAGTGCAGAGTGCGAACTGGCTCCTGTTTGGCAAGGGAGCCGAGTTAAAAACCAGATCTCCATGCAGACCAACTGCCTGCCATGCTGTGCTGCTGCCTCTAATACAGAGGCAGCAGTGTGGGGTGGCAGCAGCAGCCCTGTCTGTCAGGGGCCCGAGCTCCCCGCGGATAGAAACATGCTATGTCAACTTGGGAGGACAGGCAGCAATGAAGAGTTGGTGCTGGGGGGAACCAGCTTGTAAGCTGGCTGCTCCAGCACCAGCTCCTTCCTGCCCCCTTCCCCACACTGCTTCTGTAGGAGGCAGCAAGGGGGAGGGGGGCCTGCTGGAGCCGATGCACATGGGAAGCTGGCTTGAAAGCCAGTTCCCCACACATATTGGCTCCAGCCTACCCCACTCACCCTGCATGCTGCTGCCTCTAGCAGAGGCAGCAGCACAAGGGTTGAGGGCCAGGTGGATCCAGTGCTCGTGGGGAGCCAGCTTTAAGCCAGCTCCTCACAGGTACCACTCTACCCTCTACTATCTTTGATACAGAGGCAGCGGGTGAGAGGGGGAATGCATATAGTTGACAAGATTAACCAATAAGCCAAGGCATATTGGTTGTATGACCAGGGCTCAACAATCTATGTAATCTACTCGCCCGTGGCGAGTAGATTACAACCCGGAAGAGCCTGGTTTGGGCGATCTGCGCATGCGCATATCACCGGACAGTGCGGCTGGCAAGTGGGGCTTGCCATGGCTTGGCGAGCCCTGTGTCTGACTATGTGGATATCATGAACTGCAGCTGTGTGCTGAATGGGCTGCACGTAGTGAGCTGAAAACCACTGCTCTGAACTAGGGATGTGACTGCATAATGGTATGCTGACCAAATATCCCGAATTTTCCAGGACTGTCCCAATCTTAAGTACTATGTGCCGGTGTCCTCATCAAGTACTGAAATGTCCCAGAAAGCCCCACCGGACATTTCACTACTTGATGGGGACACCAACTTTCAGGAAGAAGTGACTGGGTCTGTGCATTGCCATTGTTCCTTGCATGACTCAGCCTAACAGAACAGCGTCCTCCTTCCCCCACCTCCTGGAGAGTGTGTAAGCGGCTTTATTGGAGCTTTTTCGGCTAGAGCAGACTTTTGGTGGCGCATGGTTTCTGGCCACTCCACCACCCACAGCCCCACCACTGCGCACCACGCAGCCTCCTCCTTCCCCCACAGAACTGCCTGGCTATGTCTACACTGGCGGGTTCTTGCGCAAGAACATCTTGCGCAAGGTTTCCTGTGCAAGAACACGTCCACACTGCCATATGCTTTTGTGCAAGAGCATCCATGGCAGTGTGGACGCCGTCTTGCACAAGAAAGCTCTGATGGCCGTTTTAGTAATAGGGCTTTCTTGCGCAAGAAACCCCTGCTGTGCGTCCACATTGCCGTCTTGCGCAAGAGGACTTACTCCTGTTAGAAAAGAGCGTAGCTCTTGCGCAAGAAGCCCTCTCTTCCGATGCTGTACTGTAAATCTTGCGCAAGAGCGGACGGGAAGTGTGGATGCTCTGTGGGTTCTTGCGCAAGAACAGCCATTCTTTCGCAAGAACCCGCCAGTGTAGACATAGCCCCTCTGTTGCACAGGGACCGTGGTCCAGCCACGCAGCCTCCTCCTCCACATGTGCAGGTGGCAGCTTGTTCTTGTTACAGTGGCCGCTGCTGCTAGGAGGGAGAGGTGGCTGGGTCTGAGGCAAAAGGCATCGAGTAGCCGCTCCTGGACCTTGGTGCTTTTGAACTGTTGCCTGAGCCCCAGCAGGGCCACGGAACCTGGGTGGGGAACTGCCACCCCCTCAGATTGGGCTTGGTGCCCCCCTTGCACTGCCGCTCTCTCTCCCCCTGCCACTCCCCCCCACACCCCACTGGGGGAATGACAGCGAGCCTGGTCTGGGTTGGGAGGGGCAGGGTCTCTTTTTGCAGCTCCCACACCCTCACAGCAGGAAGCCCGATCTTACTAGTGCTGCAGCCTCATAGCTGCCCTGGGATCCCTTCTGTATGGAGGAGGGGACTGAGATCCCTCCCCCTTCCCACCTGCTGGGGGAATGACAGCCTGCTGCAAGGAGGTGCAAAGCCAAGTAAGCATCTCCCCTCATGCTCAGACCCCGCACCCAAATCCCCCTCACTCGCTTCTCTCCCCCTGCCAAGACCCTGCGCCTTCAGCTTGCTCTGACACTCTCCCTTACTTCTGCTGCACCTCCCCGCTGACCAGATTCTGTACCCTCCCTTGCTCCTGCTCCCTCCCTCCCTCCCTCCCTCCTTCCCTCCTGGCTAGACATCATACCTCAAACCCCCTCCTGCACTCTCCCTTCTGGCCAGAGATCCTACCCCCAGCCTGCAGCTGCACCCAACCTCCCAGCCAGATCCTGCAGCCCTGCCCTGCACACTGAACTCCTCTTTTTCTCCCTGCACCAGAACCTAAGGGGGTCCATAAAATTCACTAACTCTGCAATCCCAGAAAAGTAAATCTGACCTATGAGAAGCCCTGAACTAGGGATGTTAGGGAGTAGTCGACTACCCAACTAGGGATGTTAGGGTATGTCTACACTACCCCCCTAGTTCGAACTAGGGGGGTAATGTATGCATACCGAACTTGCTAATGAAGCCCGGGATTTGAATTTCCCGGGCTTCATTAGCATAAAGCCGGCGCCGCCATTTTTAAAAGCCGGCTAGTGCGAACCCCGTGCCGCACGGCTACACGCGGCACGGACTAGATAGTTCGGATTAGGCTTCTAATCCGAACTATCTGTACGCTTCGTGGAACGTGGAACGAGGCGTACAGATAGTTCGGATTAGGAAGCCTAATCCGAACTATCTAGTCCGTGCCGCGTGTAGCCGCGCGGCACGGGGTTCGAACAAGCCGGCTTTTAAAAATGGCGGCGCCGGCTTTATGCTAATGAAGCCCGGGAAATTCAAATCCCGGGCTTCATTAGCAAGTTCGGTATGCATACATTACCCCCCTAGTTCGAACTAGGGGGGTAGTGTAGACATACCCTTAGGGAGTAGTGGACACTCTATGAGAGGCAGCAAGGAGGGGGAAATAGCTGGTGCTGGGGGGATCTCTGCAGTGCCACTTTCCCCCCACTGCCTGTACCAGAAGCCAGGACTGCTTTGCAAGCGGGGCACCCCTGAGAACTGTCTGTCCGGGGTGGGGGTTGGGTCCCTTTAAGCACAGCCCTCGGCTAGCCTGAGGCAGCAGCTCCACGCTCTAAGTCCTCATCTGATGCCCTGCCGGCACTGCTTCCAGCCATCCTTAACCCTGGTTCAGGGTCCACTTAATGTGGACATGCTAGTTCGAATTAGCAAAACACTAATTCGAACTAGTTTTTTAGTCTAGATCCGTTAGTTCGAATTAGCTTAGTTTGAATTAACTAATTTGAACTAAGTTAGTTCGAATTAGCGCTGTAGTGTAGACATACCCCGAGTTAATGTAATACAAGTTGGATTAATGCAATTGCAGCATAATTGTATGGGGCCCCAAACCCATACCTATTGGTAGAGGACAGTGGGAGAAGTTCTTAGAGGGGTCACAGAACATCCTATACTTTCGGTATGTGTCCATCTTGATCCCAGATCCCCCTCTAGGGAAGGGAATTCTTGTATCAGGTGGGCAGGGCCTAAGGGATCAGGGGTGTGACTAATGAGGCCGGGGGGGGGGGGGGCCTGGCTAATTTGTCCTTATTTTTGGTTCAGAAAATGGTTAACCTGTGTCTGGGAGCAGACCCCATAGGTTCCACTATGTTGTGGGCTATGGCTGGAGATAGGAGCCCCACAAGATGCTGACAGAGCCGGCAGCCCTGTGGGCTGGGGATTGCTTCAGCCAGACTGGAGCAGTTCCTCGCCAGGAATCCTGCTTAATAAGTTACACCTAAAGGGCTCGTCTACACTGGCCCCTTTTCCGGAAGGGGCATGTAAATTTCATGAGTCGTAGTAGGGAAATGCGCGGGGGATTTAAATATCCCCCGCGGCATTTAAATAAAAATGTCCGCCGCTTTTTTCCGGCTTTTAAAAAAGCCGGAAAAGAGCGTCTACACTGGCCCCGATCCTCCGGAAAAAGCGCCCTTTTCCGGAGGCACTTATTCCTACTTGAAGTAGGAATAAGAGCCTCCGGAAAAGGGCGCTTTTTCCGGAGGATCGGGGCCAGTGTAGACGCTCTTTTCCGGCTTTTTTAAAAGCCGGAAAAAAGCGGCGGACATTTTTATTTAAATGCCGCGGGGGATATTTAAATCCCCCGCGCATTTCCCTACTACGACTCATGAAATTTACATGCCCCTTCCGGAAAAGGGGCCAGTGTAGACGTAGCCCTAACGTTTAATGGGTTAACTATTTAAATGGGATTTTACATCCTTGCTCCAAATTCAGAAAGAGTGTGTAGAAGGTTAGAAAATCCTTATAAAGCTAGGAGATTAGATCATAGGCACTGATTCAGTGGGTACTCCAGGAAAAACAATTAGTGGGTGCTTAGCACCCATCTACAGCTAGCACAGGCAGGCAGCCTACCCAATTAACTCCTCTCCCTCCCAGTGCTTCCCACTCAGCATGCTGGAGATGCTGGAGGCTCAATGAAGGAGGAGTGGGGACTGGATACACATTCAGCATCTGTCTGAGAGGGGAATTACTCCTCTCCCTGAGAAGAAGAAAGGATTTGATGGGGGCTCTTGCACCTTTCATGAAAGTGCTCTAAGAAGTGAGTTATTTATAAAATACTCTGATGTGTATTCCTCAATCTCTTTTATTTTTACACAAATAATGAGCGACCAGAGCAGGGGCAGAGTGGGGAGCTGAGCTCTCTCTGGGCTCAGAGGAAGCTGGCACTTATAGGTTAGATCAGGCCTAAACAACATACGGCCTGAGGGCTGCATGCGGCCCGCAGGGGCTCACTGTGCGGCCCGTGCCGACTACGGGTGGCGCGGCTGCATCTGATCCGCCAGCTGGGCGGAGGAGCGGAGCGCCACTGGGGAGGGGGAAGTGCAGCGATTCTTGCTGCCGGGCTTCCTGTATGAAGTGGCGTTGTGACGTCACGGCCGGCGACTGCCGGATTAAAAAAGGCTCCGGCAGCCCTGCAACCTGGAAGGCAGAAGCCAGGTTGGGGAGGGGAAGGGGCCTGTGCTGAGGGAAGGGGGTCAGGTCGGGAGAAAGGGGAAAGCACCAATGGGTAGGGTGCAGGAGGGACAAATGCCAGGGGGCCAAGTGTGGTTTTTTTTTTTTTTTTGCTCGACCAAAATTTTTAGCCTACGTGTTCGGTATTTTTTGGGAGAGCATCCCTACTTTTGGCCCACAGCTGTTTTCTTTGGAGTAATATGGCCCTCGCCGCTTTCCAAGTTGTGCAGGCCTGGGTTAGATGACATGTTGGCATCTATGAAATTCACTGTGAGAGGTACCTGGGGATGTATGTTGGGTCTTACAATTTGAGCTATTTATGCATATTGCTGAGTTCTGCATTAATCACTCTGCAAAAAAAACTTATCACCATGATTAGCTCATAAAAATGTTCAGTAGTGATCAAAAAAGGGATGAATAATGGAAAATATATTAAGGACAATGTAAATTGATGGTGTGCTTTCTTTCTGAGTGTTGGGTCCAGTTCTAGGCACTTCATTTAGAAAAGTATATAGAAATGATCTAAAGAAGACCAATACAAGTTATTAGAAGTTGGAAAGCCTTACAAAGGCAATGAAAAAGGATTATTTAGTGTTAGAGAGCAGATGAATGGGAGGTAATGTGATGAGGGGGTATTCTTTACCCTTTCATAATACAAGATCAAGGGGACATCCACTGAAATTAAGCAGCAAACTATTTTAAACAATATAAAAATTTCACAGTAAATAGAGATGCCTAAAAATGATCACAAGAATGAAGAGCTCCCATCTGGTCTTCTTGAAGAGGTTATTCATTCTGGATTCTTTTTGCATTTACAAAAAATGAATTTAGCAAGGCAGAATGTAATAAACCAAAATGGAATTTGCTAGTATTTGTTAGAGAAAAGAAACTGCCCCCCACTAAAAAAGTTTGGCCAGGCTGCTCTTGACTCCTTGAGAGAAACCGGTTGCACCCTTCCTGCATACCATTGCCTTTAGAAAAGGGGAAGGTGTGAAAAGGGGAAAATAGCCTGACTCTCCCACCCGTCACCTTGGCGTGAGAACTGCAGGGCTTACCTGGTCGCATGAAACCTGCACAGTTTCGGCCCAACCCCTGGGACACAGACCCCCCCACTTGGTGACCATTGGGCCATATATGGTAATATGCAAGCGAAGGAAAGCGATGTGCAGATTTGGGGATAAATACCCATGGCACAGTTCGCTCTAGGAGGTCTTCGCAACACACGTACCACCGTACGTGTGCCTTCTCGCATACTTCAAAGCGCTGCCGGCCTGATCAACCGACCAGCCACCTCCCCCGACTCTCGGGCGTAACCAAGGCCTTCGCAACCGAACCAATATCTGTGAAATGTTCCATGTGCTGTGTAAGTTGGTATGTATGATTTGATTTTTTCCTGTTGTATAAGCTTAGTGTTGTAGTTGTTTTTGGGTAGTCCATAAGAGTTTGTAGTTATCACTGTTATTTAATTACTGTAGCTGGATATTTTAAGATTAGAGACTATTCCCCTTGCCATTCCCATCCTTATATCTCTGACACGTTTTACTAGAAGCCATAGAATAAATATAATAAAAACTGTAAATTCATTATTAACATGGTCTATTAAAAATCTTAGAATAAATACTATACATTCACCACTGTCATAAATAAATAATTTTTATTTGATAAAACTGTCCACCTGGTTCTGTCCTTCCCCCTTTGGGTATTCATCATCGGACCCATGATTCTCGCGACAGTATTAAGAGAAGTTAGTAATCAAGGTAGGCTTTTATATCTTCTCTGAGATATTGGTTCATTAATAATAAAAAAGTTCATAATAGCTTTCCTTTCCATAGACTTTTAAATAAAAGTCTGAAATCAGTTTAGAAACATTAAATTAATCCTCCCAGCTCTCATATGATGTAGGTATGTGTTGTTAGCCCTATTTTACAGATGTGAAAGCTGAGGCAGAGAGTTTGAATGACTTGTTCAAGGTCAGTAATAGACCAGAGAATGCAAATCCAAATCTGTAAATTTCTCCTGACTCTCGATCCTTGGCTTTGACCATAATGTTGTCCTTTTCCCAGATTCAGAATTTAGTCATAGGAAGAAGTACCTAATATTGAACCACCAAAACAGATCTGCCCAAAACTTAAGTCCTGATGCTGCAAACACAAATACGTTTTACTTTACTATTGTGAGCAGTAATGACTAGTAAAGTTAAGCATGTGCATAAAAGTGTTTGCAGGATCAAGGCCTTAAGCTGTGGGATGTGATGAAGTCACAGCTTGATGGCACATCCCTATCTGCTTTGTGGGAATGCAAGGTTTTGAAATAATAATGAGTTCAAAGTGTCAAACAAATATATCTTTAGATATTTAGCAATTAGTAGGTCCCTAATAAAAAAGACAGGACTAACCAGCACTTTAAAGACTAACAAGATGGTTTATTAGGTGATAGCTCATCAACTAATAAACCATCTTGTTAGTCTTTAAAGTGCTGCATAGTCTTGTCTTTTGTTTCAGCTAGACCAGACTAACACAGCTGCATCTCTATCCCTAATAAAAAATTGACCCATCAGAATGATGCTTAGATAATCTGGTAATGGTATCATAAAAATGCCTACTAGATAGGAACAGATACACTGATTTTGAAATATTTTTGCATTGAGCCTGTGATAAAAGCAACCTGAGGTTCAGAGAGTGTAGTACTTGACAAGTGTCCAGTAAGAGGCAGCATAACCATCTCATCACTGTGGAGTAAACACTTTAAGTTGTTATTGAATTGGTTAGGGCACCTGCCTGGTAGGTGAGAACTCCTGGTGCAGTTGCTCTGTTCCAACATTTATCCAGTGTGGCTAGCTTCAATAAGATAGGTAAGACAGAGTATTTTATAACTCAGTTCATAGAGCCAGGGGCAGATGACCGTTTTGCAGGGCCCCGGGCAGCATAATTCCGCGGGGCCCCCCTTTGCCACGGCGCATGCGCAGTAACGCCATGCGCATGTGTGGTGGCGCCACGGCGCATGCGCGGGGCTTTCTGAAGCGCGGGGTCCGGGGCGGCCGCCCCGTTCGCCCTGCCCTATATCCGTCCCTGCATAGAGCACTTTCCTGGGATGTGTGGGAGGCCTCTGTTCAAATGCTTTCTCCTCAGGCAGAGGAAGGTGTGTCTCCAACATCCCAGGTGAGTGTTCTTAACTGTTGGGGTAAAAGTTATAAGGTAGTCATTGGAAACATCACCTCCTCATCCTCCATTAGCTGGTTTTTAATAGGATCCAGTCTGGTAGGCAGCTACGAAGCATGTCTTTTGGAACGGGCCTCACATTCAACCTTTTTGTGGTTTGTGAATTGCTCTGGGGCTTAGCTTGGAGTTTGGCATTTGGAAGCTTACTTGGAAGCAATAGTACATGTGCTTCTCTCAGGCATAAGTGCTAAGGGAACTTTTATCCTGAAAACTTAGGTGCCAAGTGAGTTTAGGCACCTCCAGGGTTTGACAGGAATTTTGTAGCTTGCAATTGAGCCTAAAACTGGGACTTGGGCACCTCAGGTTTCGGCATCTAAATACCTTTATCAATCCCAGCCTAAACTCTACAACACTTTTGCTTATTTAAAGAAAAGTACTGTAGAGGAAAAGGAAAAAGGAGCTAGACTCAGAAATAGATAAGAATTAAATAAAAGGCCTTACTTCCAAACATTTTCCCACTTCTCAAATTATTTTAAACATAAAGGACAGAGTAATTCTTTTAAAAACAGAATATATGTTACTCTATGAACTTCAGTATGACTTCTCTTAGTGAGGGCAAGTAGTGACGTTTGAGCTGGATGATAAAGGAATTTTGAAAAGCTCTAGCAAGTTTGGATACAAGAATTTAAGAATCAAGATGACATTCAAACTTTGGACTGTTCTTCCTTCCTCACCCCAGTGATCCTCTTGCACCTTGAAGAGACCCTTGGAAGAATTTCTGAGGGATTTCATCAAGTTTCACCACACCATCAACCTCAGCCTGGATCAATCCACATGAGAGATCCACTTCCTTGACACTACATTACAATTAAGTAATGGACAAATTTCCACCACCCTATACTGGAAATCTACTGACTGCTACACTTACCTTTAGGGTAAGCGAGGTGTCTGGTTTTGAACCAGACAGTGCAGTATTTGAGATTTCTATCCGGGAAACAAATTGAGAAAATACCGGACATATAAATGTCTGGTATTTTCTAATTAAGTTTTTATTACTATTATGAGTATCAGTACGCAGTTGTGTACTGCCTGGCTGTACACAACACACTCACGCTGCGTGAGCGTGTCTACCAACCAGGCAGTATGCAACTACGCAGTAGAGAGGAGGAGGGTGGGGCAGGATGGAATCCCAGAGCCAGACTCGCCTGTGCACCCCGCCGGGACCATGCGCGGGACGGGCAGGACTCCGGGATCTGCATGCACCTGGGCCAGCCCTGCTCCCTGCTGGCCAGTTCCACCTCCCCCCCACATCTCCTCTGGCCAGGCCCGCTTTCCCTGACACCCCACCCCCCGCCCCGGCCAGCCCTGCTTCCCGCTGGCCGGTTCTCCCCCACCCCTCAATCTCACCTGGATAGCCCTGCTCCCCCTGGCCCACTCCCGGCCAGCCCCACTCCCCCCCCGGCAGGTCCTTTCACCCCCATCTGAGATCAAGTGTGTCTGGTATTTTTTTAAAAAACCATCTTGTAACCCTACTTACCTTCATACCTCTAGCTTCTATCCCAGACACATTTCTCTATCTATTGTATACAGCCAAACCCTAAGATACAACCGTATTTGCTCCAATCCCGCAGACAGAGACAAACACCTACAGGATCTATGTAGAGCATTCATAAAACTGAAATATCCACCCGAAGAAGTGAAAAAACAGATTGATAGAGCCAAAAAAGTACCCAGACATGAATTACTTCAAGACAGGCCAAAAAGAGAAAACAACAGAATTCCACCTACAGTTCACAACTTAAATCCCTCCAACGCATTATCAACAACTTATCCTGGAAAATGACCCCTCACTCTTAAAAGCCTTGGGGGAAAGGCCAAACCTCGCTTACAGACAACTCATTAACCTTAAACAAATTCTTTCCAGTAATCATGCAGCATACCTCCACCATAATCATCCAGGAACCCACCCCTACAATCAGCCGTGGTACCAACTTTGCCCACCCATCTACACCAGCGATTTCATCACTGGACCCAACCACATCAGCCAGCAGATCCGAGGCTCATTTAACTGCACATCCACTAATGCGATCTATACCATCAAATGCCAACAATGCCACACTGCCATGTATATTGGGCAAACTGGACAGTCTCTGTGGGAAAGAATTAATGTACATAAATCAGATATCCAAAAAGGCAATACACAAAAATCTGTTGGAGAACACTTTAATCAACCTGGACACTCATTAATGGATCTCCAGGTCACCATTTTGTTTCAGGCAAATTCCGTAAGCCAAGTACACAGAGAAGGATTGGAACTTAACTTCATTTACAAGTTTAATTCTTTGTTCATGCCATTTGCATAAGACATCGGCTGGCTTGCACACTACTTTCCACATCCTATGACTTAACCTACCAACCAAATAATGAAGGTGTTAATGGTATCAGCCTCTTGTAACTATTTAGTCTTTAAGGTGCTACTAGACTATTTGTTGTTTTTTAAGTTTTTCCTGTTACAGACTAACTCAGCTACCCCTCTGAAGCTTATCTACTCAATGTCTCTCTTTTTTCTTCCTCCCCTCCTTTTTTCCTCCTTTTCTTTCTCTTTTTTTCCTTCTCTTTCCCCCCTTCTCCTTCCCTTATTTATTCTTGGATCTGGGCTTCTAACACTCCTGTCATCTGAAGAGGTAGGCTGTGCCCACATAAGCTCATGATACCATCTACATGTTTTGTTAGTCTTTAAGGTGCTACTAGTCTATTGTTGTTTCCTTGCAGTGGTTCTCAACTCGTTTCAGTCCATGGACCACCAGGCCAATCACAAAATTTTCGAGGGCCATCTCCTTTTTGAGACATGATATAAAAAAGCAGACAACGAACATTTTGGTTTGAAATTTATTTCTTACTAACAGATTTTTGGATTCTCTTCTCACTGACAAGCTTTTCAAAGTTGGGAGTGGTACTTGGCAACACAACACAATTGCGTCCTAGGTGACAGTATGGATGATGCGCCACGTGCTTGTGAACACGGCGTAAAACAGCCTAACGGTGGTGCCTCCTCACGCCATGTGACTTTGGACAATGTTCCTATCGACCACTGAAAAACTCCATAGTATATAGACTAACTTGGCTACCCCTCTGAAGCTATCAAATCACAGTAACCATGAACAGAGAACAAATAACATGCCCTTCCCAACTTTAGAATATCTGTCATAACAGCTGTAATTGATATAAAAAGATTATGGAAATTGCTATATTCTCCAGAGATTTTCTATCATTTTTATATGTTTCTGCAGTACCAATAGATTTTAAAGTGGACTATCTTCTGTGCTTAGAACTATCCTGCCAACAATCATTAATATTCCAGTTCCCCATGGCTGTGTCAGATTGTTATTTATATTTGTTATATGGCATTTCTAAATTAGATTATGCGAAAACTGTATCTTGTTTAAAAAGTAAGAATAAGACTCTTAAAACAAATGATGTTCTTCTATGTCCCAAATGCAGCAATTTGTGCCTTTTTTCCTTCTGATTTTGTTTGCTCTTCCAAGGCATGCAGCATGGTTTTTGTTAACCAGTGAGAAGACCAGTAAAATTAATTAAATACTTTGTCAATTCCAGCATGGGACAATCTGGAATCTGACAATGTATACTGAATTATTCCTGTCTGTAAACACAGTCATCTAAAGTGAAGCTATTGCATATAGGAGCTGGTGGTCTGATGAGGCTGGATTGAAATTCAGGATACCTTAGTTCTAATAGCAATGTGGCCACTAACTTCTCTGATGTTGAGCAAGTTAATTAACTCCTTCATCAGTTTCCCCATCTGTAAAATTGAGTAATAAATCTTAAAATTCATTATTTTAAAGATATTAAACGGGTGCTGGCTGTGTCTTTTCCAGCTTGAGTAATTATGACAGCTACCATCTTGGATGACACACTGGGTACCTGTAGAGCTAAAAGCATGAACTAAGGTGAGCTAAGGTTTTGTAGTTCTAACATGCTCCTATCTTCCATAGATTAGACATAAATGTGGATTTTAAATATGCATACAAGTGAATTATATCCTCCTTTCTGTGATTAAAGGAAGCTCATCCTGAATCCTTACTTATGTGACGTCTTCCATCTTAGTATGTTCATACAGCCATTCAAAAGTTCTATTCAGTGTTTTAGAAACATTAAATTAGGTAATGCATGCTTTACTGACTTATTTTCTTTTGTTTTCATTCAGACCTCATTGGGTATTGAGAGAAGACCATAGGATTGGGACTGTTGCCAGAGTTCAGTCATTCAAGCAAATGTCTGGTAAATGATGTATTATTATTTGATATTATGGTGGAAGTAGAGTTGTGGGAGGTTAGACTTTGAAAACAGCCCTTTAATGTACAGTATCTGGAGTGGTTTGTCTTTTGTTACTAAACCAAAAAGAAATGTCTTCTCTTTTTGATTAATTATGAGTGATGCAGCTCTTGCTATTATCTGTTTACACATTACTGACCTTGTGATGTGTTAGTGAGAGGTTTTCTTTCATCATCTTTAGATTTCAGATTAAGTCCAATGTCACTTAAAAAGGCTGCTTAATTTATTTGTTTAATGGGCCACTGCATGATCTACTAAAGTGTTTTTATTGTGCTAGTTTCCGTTGAAACCCGTTAACTATTTTGCAAATTGAACATTTGATGCTTGTGAAAGTTCCTTTACTGATATCCCTGGAATCTGAAATTTATTGTTTACAGAGATCTTTAAAGCGACACTAAATTTGAGCCAGAATTTGTGGAATGAAAGTATTTGTGGTTAAATGCAATGGACATGATGCTGTTCCTAAGTGAAACCGAAGGCGTTGGTCAGTGGGAAATTCAGTGAGAGGAAGAGCAGGATCTTTATTGAATGGGGAAGGACTGGAGTAGGTAAGTTATTCACTCTAGGTGAATTTGTTGTTGCTGTTTTTTTGTTTGTGCGTGTGTGTTGTTTTGTTGTTGTTTTGCTTGGCTTCTTCTGTAGGTTAAAGAGAACAGACGAGATTGAAAGCATGCAAATTAAGATGAATTTGCATGACACTTATTGCTGGGTAGAATCTTATAGGGACAAATGCAGAGTTTTTTCTGTTTGACTCATGGCCGCTGTCTTTCTCTGAAGTATTTGTGGCATTTCAGGAGGCCACTGCATATCCCTTCTGGCTGTTAAAGGTCAGCAATGATAAAGTCACTACCTCTTTCTGAGAGTGCCAGGTGCTCTCAGACAGCAAAGATTTCTAGTGAAGAAATTAATCCATAATAAGGATGATTTCACCAACTAGCTATCAGGTAACTCTGAATCTCCTGGCCTTTGGATAAATAATCAAACAGCTGGTATTAAAGCAGCTGTGGTAATCTAGGCTGTAGTCTCTAGCCTATGTTTGGTCCCAGATTATGTTTCAACTCATATACAAAGAGTGAGGATGGTTAGTAAGGAAAAATGGGATAAAGCATACAGGTTATGCAAAGGACACTCAACTGTATAACTCATTTGTAAGGGAGTCAGTGTCTGGGGTGGTTGAAGCTTGGCTTAGGTCTGGCTAGTTCAGGGGTGGGCAATAATTTTTGACGGGGCCACTTCAAGAATTTGGAAAGTGGTTACGGGCTGCACTCTTCCATGATATTAATGGAGGTAGTGTGGGGTCTGGGATGGAAGCTGGGTGCAGAAGGGAGCTTGGGGTAAGCAAGGGAGTTGAGGTGAAGGAGGCAGTTGTGACCTGGGGCACTGGACTGCGGTGCAGGGGGTTGGATTGTGACCTAGGGCAGGGAGTTGGAGTGCAAGAAGGGGGACAGGGGGTTTGGTTGTGAGCTAGGGCAGGAAGGTATTGTGATCTGGGGCAGGGGACTGGGGTGCTGGATCTGGGATTGGGTATGGGTGCAGAGGATTTGGGTATGTGAAGTAGGGGTGCAGGAGTGGGGAGCAAAAGGTTGGGGAAGGGAGGGGCTGGAGTGCCAGAGGCAGCCTCTGGCCACGAGACTTACCCGCCAGCAGCCCATTCCTGAATCAGGCTCCCTGTCTGCGTCTGCCCTGTCCCCACACAAGCTGCAGCCATATGCTCTGTGAATAACTACCAGTCCCTTGTGCTTCCTGGCTGTTTATTATTGAAACAAGCAGCTCCCATTGGCCAGTTTCTGGCCAGAAGCCAGCCAATGGGATTGTACTGTGTACTAAAGCTTCTCCTTCCTTTTGGGCTCAGTTTTTAAAGTGAAATCGCATTTCTGAACGGCATGTGGGTGGGGCATGGCAAGTGGGGAGCCCGTTTGGGGCTCTCCGCAGCGTACACTGGCCAGATCTGGTGGCTAGGTGGGCTGGATGCAGCCCGTGGGCTGTATTTTACCCAGGGCTGGGCTAGCTGAGGTATAATACAGATAAGAGAAATGTTAGTTCCCTTACGCCGCCCCAGCCCCGAGGCCACACAATCCCCTCCCCTGCCGGCCCCAGCTCTTTGGTGCCTCCCCCGGCTCCTTGGGCCCCCCTGACCCCAGCTCTTCTCCCCACCAGCTGCTGGGGAGGGTCTGAGGCCACCCTGGCTCTTGCCCCCCCAACCAGCCACAGCTCTTGGTCCCCCTCCAGCCGCTGAGAGGTGCCGGGTCGAAGCTGCACCAGTCCTGGTTTTTCCCCCGGCCACTGGGAGGTGTTGGGCACCAGCCTTGTCTCTTCTCCCTGCCCTGCCACCAGGGAGGCCTGGGCCAAGGCTGCAGCCACTATGACTCTCTCCCCAGCTGCTGGGAAGTGGAGGGGAGAGCTGGGCACCCCAGATCTCCACGTGGATCCTGGGGAGGGCCAAGCTCGGAGTGGGTGGGACTCGGCTCCTGTGAATGCAGAGTGACTTGATGATGTCACTGTCATCTCACAGGAAATTTTTTTGTTTTATATATATATATATATATATAAAGAGAGAGAGAGAGAGAGATGTCTTTGAATATGAATATACATGACATGAATATGCTTTATGCAACGCAGGTCAAGTAACCTATCATTCAAGAGCCTGTAATCCCCAGATTGTGTATATTCTATTTGTGTGCATGTATTATTCATGTTTGTGAAGTTAGAAATATGAAATATACTTATTAATCTACAATTTCCAGTGAGAGTCATTATTGGTGCTGAAAGGACTTATTGCTCCAGTGTTCAAGGCAACAATCTGTAAATGGTTTTGTGTTTACTGTAAGTGCAGACTGTGGTTGGTCCTACAAAGACATGTGATCATGCCACCTGGTGCTGGAATCCATTTTGGTTCTGGTAATTTTATATAGGGATGGGGATTCCTGCTCGGGAAATTCTGTTTAAGGAATGGGAAGCAAGCAACAATTGTCTTTAGCTGGCTTTTGATACAGCTTCTCCCACCCTATGGAGGACACACATGAAAAAGCCTTAAAACAAAGAACTCTAAATATACAAAAAGCTGCTAGACCCGGACCAGAGAAAAAGTCAGCTATGGTTTGAAGGATTTTTCCTGAAATAAGAAATAGGGCGAGAACTATCATTTGAAACGATTTTTCTTAGGCTGTGTCCAGACTCAAGGGTTTTTTCGAAAAAAGTAGCCTTTTTCAAAAAAACTTCACTTGCGTCTAGACTACAGCCGCGTTCTTTCGAAATTAAATCGAAAGAACGCGGCTTTTCTTTTGACGGCGGTAAACCTAATTTCACGAGAAAGAACGCCTTTTTTCAAAAGTGCTCTTTCGAAAAAAGGCGTTCTTGAATGCAAACAGGGCTTTTTAGAAAGAGAGCATCCAGACTGCCTGGGTGCTTTCTTTCGAAAAAGCGGCTTGCTTTTTCGAAAGTACTGCTTACAGTCTAGACGCTCTTTTTCGAAAGAGGCTTTTTCGAAAGTATCTGTCGAAAAAGCCTCTTTTGAAAGAGGCTAGCAGTCTAGACGTAGCCTACGTGTATAGTCTTAGGGAGGGAGGGAACTATCCCTACCAGCTGGGAGAGACTTACTGCTCTGTCCTCAGTAGGGAACTGTTGCTGTTGTTGTGGGAGAATTGCCCCTCTCCCAGCCAGGCAGCTCCATTAGGGGAGCCCTGAGCCCCTAGATTAGTGGGGCTGATTAAACAGCTGCAGGGCCATGCTGCCACGCAGTTAGAAGGAACCTGGTAGGGAGTCCCCAGCACTACTTCCAAGATCTGGGTCACAATTCAGAATCACTCGCAGGCGTTTACTGGTTTAAGTTAAGCCTCCCGGCTTTGACTTCTTAACTCCCCTACTGTCCAGGTCTTCCTTGTAGAAGCCTTCTTCTATTTTTTGCTGCCTTTTATAAGGGAATCAGTTGTCATCTATCAAGCCCAATCCAGGCTGTTCAAGTGGCATAGGTGGGCTGGAGCAGTGCCCCAGGCTTTTAGCTCTTAAATGGGAAGCCATCCAGTAACAACACTGGACATTGTTCTTTTAGTTGAGATTTATAGGCAAAATCCTGACCCCACTGAAGTCAGTAGAGTTATTGCGGTTGACGGGGGCCAGGATTTTACCTATAAATAAAGATCTTCCTTGTTTTGGATTATGGTGAGAGTTCTCTTGTTCCTTTCGTAGTGCTTTTTGATATATTTACTCCCTGAAGTAGAGGCTAAGACTTATGATTTCATAGTCAGTTTTTAAATATTTTCTTTTTGAGGGCTCCTCTATGGTTCCTGGAGGAAATCTTTCATTTAGACTATGCTATTTATGTGTAAACAAATCTGAATATGATTAGGTTTGAATATTCTAGATTGCTTGCCGTTTTCTTTGTAAAGATGTATGAGACTAGAGAGAGAACATGACTTTAATTTAATATGGAGCTAGATTTCTCTACTGCAGGAGTCTTCTTGTCTACTTGTAGCTGTCTTCCTCAACACACCCACATTACTAATATATGTAGGATCTAAGATTTCTGAATATTGCTGTTTTACAGCAGGTTGGAACCTAGTTTTCACTGACTGACATAAAGGTCCTTCCCTGCCTGTTTCATAGCTAGGCCAATATCCTATTTACATTTTATTTTATCATTTTAATACTTTGTTTTATTATTTATTACCATAGTGCATACGAATTTCAGTCATGGACTAGACCCCATTGTGTTGTGTGCTGTGCAAACACAAAACAAAAATATGGTTCCTTCTCCAAAGAACTTATAGTCTGCATGTAAGAATAGACACATTTAGAAGAAGAGATGGAGGGGAATACAAGGAGAATGCTGGTCAGCACAATAGTGGTCTCATTAGAGACCTCATTGCCCTTAAAGCTCAGGAATTACAATGATGGGCAACAGTATAATGCTTTAATATAAATATTTATTCTTACCATTTTTTATTTTTAATTAAAAAATGAGGAAGTTAGGCACACACAAGCAAAAGACCAAACTGTCTCCAGTACATGTCCTGGCGCTCCAAGAACTCAAGACCCACAGTGCAGTTTGCCTCCAAAAAGATAAAAAATAAATATTTCCTTTTGTTTTGTTCAAATACATGTTTTTAATCTGTCACTTGGATCCAAGTATGCTAACATAAATAATACTTTATATACCTAGCTAAACAACAATTCTAGAATGTCATTACAATATTATGCATAAGGTGTTTTTATTGAATTGCACTCAAGCATTATGATGTTAGTTTGAAAATGATTTTCAAAATGTTTTCAACTTTAAAATGGTTTTTGATAGAGTTGAGAATTGAAAGAGACTCCAACTATTACTGCTTTTAGTCTTCCCCAGATGTTCTGCTTACACAGCAGGTAAATAAAAAGGATATATTGTTACCTGAATGCTCAACAAACTCCCACCTTTGGCAATAACAATACTTGCATATGCACCTCAAAGAGGCAGTACCCTAACTACTATAGTTATGTCTGCCATACTGTATTGCAGGTAATAATGTCACAGCATCTATTTATGATCTGGATAAACAAATACAGATCTTGCTAATTTCTGCATTTTTAAGAAGAATCAGATCCCCAGTGTTCATCTCAAATCCTTTTGTCAATAATTTCAGTGAGCATAGGATGCTCATAATAACTTTGATCAGTTGAATACAGGTAATTTAGTGCACGAACCCACAATTTTGTATGTGCAAAAATATATTAGTGCATGCCATACACCATTTTAATTATGAGAAAGGACAGTCAACATTAATGGAGAGTTTGGTCAATGAGTCTGTGAATCTGTGAGTGTGATATATACTGGAGAGGACAGATCATTGATACAGAATGATCTGGATTGCTTGGTAAGCTGAGTGCAAGCAAACAATATGTATTTTAGTACAGCTAAAAGTAAAAGACAAACAACTTGACAAAAACAGCAGGCCAAGCAATACTCAAAATTATTACACTAAAATAAACATCCTTGAAGCATAGGAACACCTGAATGAGACCTGCTCTGACAGTGGAGAAGCGCACTAATTGCTAACTAGTGGCTAATTGCTTCCCCTGCTTCATCCAGGTTGCTATGCAAGATATCAGTCTTCTCTGAATCCAACAGAGGGAGAGGGAGATGATGCTGATTGAATGTGGCCAGAAACCCGGACCTTATGCTGCAATGCTTTATACTGCAATGACACCAGTCACTTAGGCTATGTCTACACTGGCGGGTTCTTGCGCAGGAATATCTTGCGCAAGTATACTTGTGCAAAAAAAGGTCCACACTGTCCAGAACTGCATCGTAAGAACACTGAGCTCTTGCGCAAGAGAGCGTCCACTCTGGTGGGAAGCCCTTGCGCAAGAACGTATCTCCGGAAACAAATCGGCCATGTCAAGAGGTCACCAGCAGCATCTGTGGGCATGCGCCGGACCTCCACTGGGAAACGTACTGAAAGGAACTCCTGGACGGCCGTTTCCCTGTGGCTGCATGCTCACGCACCCTTTTGAGGAAGCAAGAGCCACAACAGCACTTGTCACCTCTGTTCCTGGCAAGTGCCCCAGGCACCCTCGCTGCCACAGTCACAGCCATGGAGCCGGAGGAGGACCCCAGCCAGCAACATCTGCTCCTCATGGCCATTATAGAGGCTGTGGAGCTCCTCCACCGGGGAGCCACATTGCTCCAGCAGGAGCTGGAGACTGGGCAGCAGGTGCAGGACCTCGCCACGGCTGCAGCTGGGCTCAGGCACCCGCACCCCACCACTGACTAGCGCCTCTGGAGCTATGACACCAGTGGGGACTGGTGGGAGCGCCTGGTGCTGGGACAATGGGGCGACCAGCAATGGGTGCAGAACTTTTGGATGCACAGGGGGACATTCCATGAGCTCTGCACCTGGCTCACCCTTGCACTCTGGAAGCAGGACACCTGCCTGCGCCCCGCCATCCCTGTGGAGAAGAGGGTTACGATAGCCCTCTGTAAACTGGCCACCCCAGACAGCTACCGCTCCGTGGTGAACCAGTTCGGGGTGGGCAGGTCCACCGTTGGCACGGTCGTCCAGCAGGTAAGGCCCTCCGTGGACCACGGGTTCATCCTGGGGGAGGAAAGGGGCCAGACCAGGCGGGGGGAGGCTGTAGGGGCAGGGGGAAGCCCCGCACACAGGGGGTCACGCTGTCCCTCCTGCACACAGCCACGCTGGTGTGTGTGGGGGAGATCCCAGGGGGCAGAGGGCGCTGGCCTGCATGGGGGGAGGGGCCATCAAAGGGAGGTGAGCACACCCCAGGGGGCCATGTACACACTGTGTCTCATTCCATGCATCCCCTGTGCTCCCTTGTGCCCCTCTGCAGGTCGTCAACACCATCAATGACGTGCAGCTCCAGAGGGTGATCCGCCCCCCGGATTTGGACACCACAATTGCCAGCTTCGCCAGCCTTGGGTTCCCAAACTGTCGGGGAGCCGTAGGTGGGACCCACATCCCCATCTGGGCTCCAGAGCACCAAGCAGCCCGGTTCATAAACCGGAATGGCTACTGCTCAGTGGTGCTCTAGGCGCTAGTGGACCACCAGGGCCGGTTCCAGGACATTTATGTGGGGTGGTCTGGGCGGGCCCACGACGCTCGCATCTTCAGGCACTCAGGCTTGTGCCACAGGCTGGAGGTGGGCACCTACTTCCCCCAGCGGGAATTCACCATTGGGGATGTCAGGATGCCAGTTTGCATTTTCGGGGATGCGGCCTACCCCCGATGGCCTGGCTGATGCGGCCATACACCGGCCACCTGGACCACAGCCAGGCCACCTTCAACAGCCACCTGGACTGGGCCCGCAATCCGGTCGAGTGCGCCTTTGGCCGTCTGAAAGCACGGTTTAGGTGCCTCCTGACCCACCTGGACATGGGGATGCAGCACATCCCGGAGGTCATCTCGGCATTTTGCGTGCTCCATAATATTATTGAGGGGAGAGGGGAGGCCTTCCTCCCGGGGTGGATGGTAGGTGAGGGTCAGGCCTACCAGCAGCCCCACATGGCTACCACCCGGCAGACCAACCGCCATGGGGTTCGGGTCCGGGAAGCTCTCTAGGGGTATGTCTACACTACCCTCCTAGTTCGAACTAGGAGGGTAATGTATGCATACCGCACTTGCTAATGAAGCCCGGGATTTGAATTTCCCGGGCTTCATTAGCATAAGCGGGGAGCCGCCATTTTTAAATCCCCGCTGCTTCGAACCCCGTGTAGCGTGGCTACACGGGGCTCGAACTAGGTAGTTCGGACTAGGGTGCCTATTCCGAACTACCGGTACACCTCGTTTCACGAGGAGTACCGGTAGTTCGGAATAGGACCCTAGTCCGAACTACCTAGTTCGAGCCCCGTGTAGCCGCGCTACACGGGGTTCGAAGCAGCGGGGATTTAAAAATGGCGGCTCCCCGCTTATGCTAATGAAGCCCGGGAAATTCAAATCCCGGGCTTCATTAGCAAGTGCGGTATGCATACATTACCCCGCTAGTTCGAACTAGCGGGGTAGTGTAGACATACCCTAGGTGATGCTGGACCAGACCCCACAATAGGCCGCTCCTACACCTCTGACCGCAGGGATGCCTCCATACCCCCACTTCCCGCTCCCATCACCACCCCTTCCTGCCACCCTTCCCTCACCTCCCAATAAATAAAATGCACTTGCTGTAGATAAGGCACTTTTTTATTTACGTGGGGAAGGGAGTGCACTGTGGAGAGGGGGGAGAAGGGGACCCTGAACTTGGAGGAGGGGGGAGGACAGGACCCTGAACTGGGAGGGCCTCATGATTGATAATGGAGGCCTATCCCACCCCCACGGGTGCGGGGGCGCCTCTGCCCCTCATGCCAGGTTGGGGCAGGCTGCACCAGGAGGTGCCGAGGGTGGGGGACCTCAGGAGGGGGCATGGACAAGGCAAGGGGAGAAGCAGGTGGAGAGCTGGGGGTGACAGAGGGGGGCCTGGCAGCATTGGGCTGCTGCACAGGGCCCATCCGGTCGGCAATGGTGCCCAGGAGAGTGCAGACACGGTCGCAGCGCTCCAGGTACTGGCCCCACACCCGATCCCGCCACTCCACATCGGCGCGGATCTTCTCTGTCAGAGCACGCTCAATCGCGCAGATGTGGTGGCGGTCCCGGGAGCACTGTGACAGGCCCTGGATCCTTTGCGCCGGCGGGATGGGGCTGGAAGGTCCCTCGCAGGCAGGGGGTCCCACTGCAGGAGAAGCAGAGGAGAGCGACATGGTCAGTGAGCCCTGCCCCAAATGGTGTTCCAGAGCCCGGTTCCCTCCTCCCAGCACGTCACAATGCCTGGGGACAGGTGTGGCTGGTGAGGGGGAATTCCCCTGGGGCAGCAGGAGGGGGGGGTCCCAAGGTGGCCCAGGAGCCCCCAGGGGGACTGCATGTGCTTGGGGGGGGGGCTGTTGTGCCTTCCCCAGGGGAAGCTACAGTGTCCCAGAGGTGACCATGGATGTGTGCTATGTGCAGCACCCTTTAGGCTGTGTGGGGTTAGGCCTGCAACCTTGGGGCTGGCCTACTCCTGGCCAAACCTCCCTCTCCCCCCGCCCCGGTCTGGTCGAGCGGAATCCCTGGGGTCCCAGGCATGTGCTGGGGCTGGCTGCCGCTTCTCTGTGCCACTTGGTCTGGCTGCACATAGGGTTGCCGGATGGTTTCAACAAAAATACCGGACACACTTGACATTACATGACCATTTACAGACGTATATTTTCTCATTTATATCCTCTCAATTTGTTTCCCAAACAGAAAGCTTAGACTGGACTGTCCGGTTCTAATCTGGCAATCCTAGCTGCACGAGGTTGCACGTGCTACATGCCTCTGCGCAGCCTGTGGCCAGGCTGTGCCATGTGCCGCTACCTCTTCCCCACCCTGTGGCGCTCCCCTCCCCCCCATCTCCAGCACACTTGTGAATGGTAGCCATTGCACTCACCAGACAATCCCTTGCCAGCATCAGAGGATGCCTGGGACACATCCTGACTGCTGCTGGGCCGGGATGGTGAGGTCTGGCTGCTGTCCTCTGCCACCTCTTCCTCCTCATCCGAGGACCAGTCTCCCTCCTCCTCCTCCTCCTCCTCCGGTGGCCTGGGTTGGACCACTGAGGTGGCCACCGCCGTGTCCACCCGGGACAGCAGGGCAGTGGTGCAGGCGGTGATACTGGGGACAGGCAGTGGCTCCGCCACCCCCATGCTTGCTGGACCACACGTAGGTGAGGCGCAGGTCCTTCACCTTGGCCCGGACCTGTTCCAGGGTCCGGGCTGGGTGTCCCTTTGCGGCCAGTGCCTGGGCCAACTGGGCGAAAATGTGCGCATTTCTCCTCCAGGACTTGGGGTCCCTGAGGGCCTCCTCCTTTCCCCAGAAGTCCAGGAGGGCAGTCACTTCAGCGGTGCTTCAGCATGGAGCCCGCCGCTTGGTGCCCCTTTGGGCCTGCTGAGTGCTCTGGGGTGGCTCCTCCGTGGTGTCTGAGGGACCTGGCTGAGGCTAAGCAGCTGCCATTGCTCCCTCTGGCTGCTACCCGGGCTGCACGTGGCAAATGGCTGTGCTCCGTGCCTGTGCCTTTAAGCGGGGGGGGGGGCAATTAGGGGGAACCAACGAGTGGTGATTGCCTGTATGGAGTGTCGGAGAGGCCACCTGTGTTTTTCACAGGAGGCCAATTCTTGTGCAAGTACGCGCTGGCCGAACGTCCACCCTGCCCTCTTGTGCAAGAGCGCCTGCGCAAGAGATAGAAAACAGCCTAGCTCTTGCTCAAGGAGCTGTCTCATCATGCCGTACTGTACATTTACTTGTGCAAGAGCGGATGGGCAGTGTAGATGCTCTGCGGATTCTTGCGCAAGAAGCCGCGAGTGTAGACATAGCCCTCCTGGTGGCTTGCTGTGAAGGATGGAATAAGGCAGGCCTCCCCAGAAACTGTGAGAGAAGAATTAAAGAATTCTTGTAAGAGAGCTTTATGGATATGTGCTGGGAAGATTCCTGCTCCATCTCCAGACACATTAGCAGACTGTTTCAAGGCGCCCTTCCTAGGATCAGTGCTCAACTGTGAAATATCCAGGAAGGAGGGGATTTTTTCCAAGATTATAAAAAGTTTTCGGCTCTTAGCGACATGGGTTGCCCTGTTTGCCTGCTGACCATTCTCCTCCTCCACCATACTGTCCTCCTCGCTGCTGCCCAAGGCTGATAGAGGACTTGGGGGGAATCCACAGTCTGGCTTGGAAAGCTGGTTGCCCTCTACCCCCAGGATTGCATGCTGCTGCTCATAGAAGCGGCATGTTTGTGGTGATTCTCCAAAACATCCATTTGCCTCCTTTGTCTTTTAGTATGCCTCAGCTCCTTTATTTTCACTCGGCACTGCTAATCGTCTCTAGAGCATCTTTTTTCCACCCTGCACTTTGCGATCTTGGCAGAGATATCAGTGTTTCTTTTGCTGGTTTGTAGTTCTGTGATTCTGGGAACTCATGGAATTCAAGGTCAGGTGTGCTGCGCCGGTATGCTGCCTTCTCTGGGGTCTGCTCACCACACGGGAGCCACAGGAAATGAAATTCAGATTTTCTTGGAGCTTTTCCTGTTCACCTGGAGAGCAATAGAGTTGAAAGTCCTAGTCAGAGCAGTCACCGCATAGCATTATGGCACACCTTCCAGAGGCTAAGAACATTAACTTTCACAGTGCAGCATATGTACTACTGTAATCCTTCTGCCGGGTAGGCCTGGCAGTAACCAGGGCTGGGTTCAATATCTTGGGGTCCATCTCACACAGAACCAGCTCGAGCCCCCACCCAGTAATCTGGGAAATTCACACACCCCTGGGTGCCTCTGAGAGGCTATGCTTCCCCACTTGCAAGCACAGAGTCTGAATGTAGGAAAGAAACATTTAATGAAACAGAGAGAGAAGTCATACAGCATTAACTTGGGAAAAACACCATAAACAGAGTTCATAACCCAAACATGAGCTAAGCCCCCCACCGCCAGCTAAGAATCATCTGAAGTCCAAAGAGTCCAACACCCCAAAAGTCTCTGTCCCTGGTCCGTGCCACCCAGAGTCCCAAAGTTCACCCACAGGGTTTCACCTCCCAACCTGGGTAGAAATGGGGGTGGGGGGGAATAGATAGGGGGCACCTTACGACATTCCGCCACGCTCCACCAACTGTCTCGTCCCATGCCACCGGACACTCCTCTGGTCGCCTGCTGCCGCTCCGCTCCACACCACGCCACTGGTCGCCACTCCTTGTCTGCCGCCACTCCTACCAGCCCCGTTACACCACCAGCCAGTGATTCCCACCAGCCACTGCTTCACTGGCTGCAATGGGTCTGGCCCTCAGCCAAACCAGTAATTTCAGCTCTCAGTGATTTCAACTCTTTAGCCACTAGCTGGACTGGCAAAGGAATCCAGCTTCCACTAGACTAGCAAAAGAAAAGACTCCTCAGGGAGTTTGCTTTAGGTCTGTCCTTAAAACAAAGGGGGGAAAAGGGCAGGTTGGGCCAGTCTTACAGCTCACACCTGGCAGATGTGAAACAGGCTGCCTCAAGCCCTTTATCCCTTCCCCCGCCCTCCCAGCTCAATTCACTCAACTCTGGAAGGGGGGAGTCTTGTTCCTCCGAGATCTCTTACCATGATGGTGGTGTCTCTCCTGCAAGCACTGGTGGCATGTTTTACTGTTCCCACATTTAGGGGTAGCATGATTAGTGACCCCAACAACAGTCCCAAATTATTTACAATTCTCCACATTCCATTCCAACACTGACCCTCCATCAGCCCTGGCTGAATGGGATTTACATAGCCACACCTCGGATTCTCTCCTGAGCTGTATTTACATATCAACAGTTAACAGTTAGTTACCTTGCAGAGCTAAACAATTGGGCTATGTCTACACTCGCGGCTTCTTGCCCGAGTAATATGCAAATGAGGCTAAGCATGGAATATTGCCGAGCCTCATTTGCATACCTAATGAGCCACCATTTTTTTCAGAAGAGGCTCTTGCGCAAGAAGGAGCATCTACACTGCCCCTTTTTGCCCAAGAAAAACCCTCTTGTGCAATGCCGTTACGCCTATTACTTAACAGGAAGAACGGCATGGAGCAATAGAGTTTTTCCTGCGCAAGAAGGAGCAGTATAGATGCTCCTTCTTGCGCAAGAGCCTCTTCTGAAAAAAATGATGGCTCATTAGGTATGCAAATGAGGCTCAGCGATATTCCACGCTTAGCCTCATTTGCATATTACTCGCACAAGAAGCCACGAGTGTAGACATAGCCTTGTAGCGGGCATACCCACCCCTCCTTTTAGCTGGCTGATAGCAAGCAGCAGTTCAGCCCCTGCTTACACTACTATAAAGTCAGCCATGCAAGGCTGAATTTAGCGTTATTCCTTGTGAAAGCTGGAGTACAGATATCAACTTTAACAGCCCTTAAAGTTAACAGAACAGGCTTAGTGGTAGAGACTCATTGTTTGGAAAATTGATCTAACGCAGCTAAGTTCATCCTAAACTTTCAGTGTAGACCAGGCCTGAGAAATGACCAACCAGAACTCATTTTCACCATAATCAGAAAGAAGCACTAGATATGTTTGGGGCATGTACACTGGATGCCAACACAGCCTCCCACATGAAGCTGTTAAAGGAAACCAACTGGTGGAAGGAAATGAGGGCACCCAAGAGAAATCATAAGAAGACATATTAGCAGTAGGTTAGAATAGTCAATCTCAACACCACACAGCAAATGGAAGCAGCAACAAATGAAAGAGTAATGGATGAGACAGGTTTTTCTCTGTGAAGCAACATTGGCAGGAGAATAATGTTAGAAAAAAGAAAGTAAATGCATACATCTAGAAGCAAAGAACTTGTGCATACAGGCAGTCCCCGAGTTACGCGGATCCGACTTATGTCGGATCCGCAGTTACGAACGGGGATTTCTCGCCCCGGAGAACTAGAGCAGCGGGACGCCTGGTCCCGCCGCCCGCCTTCTCCGGGGTGAGAAAAGCTGCTCCCCGTCTCCCTGGTCTGCTGGCGGAGCCAGCAGACCAGGGAGACGGGAGCAAAGCGGCGGAGCACCGGGGGCCGGACCCGCGGCCGCTTCCAGATCAGCTGGAAGCGGCGCGGGTCCGGCCGGGTGCTCCGCCGCTTTGTTCAGCGTCTCCCTGGTCTGCAGACCAGGGAGATGCTGAACAAAGCGGTGGAGCACCCAGGTCCGGACCCACGGCCGCTTCCAGATCAGCTGGAAGCGACGCGGGTCCGGCCCCGGGTGCTCCGCCGCTTTGTTCAGTGTCTCCCTGGTCTGCAGACCAGGGAGACGTTGAGCAGAGCGGCGGAGGACCCGGGCCGGACCCGCAGCGCTTTCAGCTGATCTGGAAGCCGTGGGTCCGCCCGGGTCCTCCGTGGCTTTGCTCAGCGTCTCCCTGGTGTGCAGACCAGGGAGACGCTGAGCAAAGCCGCGGAGGACCCGGGCCGGACCGCGGCGCTGATCTGGAAGCGCCACGGTTCGGCCCGGGTCCTCCGCAGCTTTGCTCCACGTCTCCCTGGTCTGCTGGGGGGGGGGGGGGACGCAGCTAGTACCCTCCCAGCAGACCAGGGAGACGTGGAGCAAAGCCGGGGGCCTGTGGTAGAGCAGGTGGGGCACTGTCGGTTGGTCCCGCAGCACCGCTCCTTGGCGCTACTGGACCAATCCGGCAGCACCCCAGCTGCTCTGCCCCAGGCGTCCTGATTCAGCTGCTGATCAGTTTCAGCAGTGGCTGAATCAGGATGCCTGGGGCAGAGCAGCTGTGGTGCTGCTGGGTTGGTCCAGTAGCTCCGAGGAGCGGCCGCGCTACTGGACCAAACCAGCAGCACCCGAGCTGCTCTGCCCCAGGCGTCCCAAAGTCAACCGCTGCTGAAACTGACCAGCGGCTGACTACAGGAAGCCCGAGGCAGAGTTGTTCTGCCCTGGGCTTCCTGGAATCAGCTGCTGATCAGTTTCAGCAGCAGCTGACTTGGGGACGCCTGGTGTTCTTACCTTGAATCTGTATGTAAGTGGAACTGGTGTCCAGATTCAGTGGCTGTTGAAACTGATCAGTTTCAGCAGCGGCTGATGCCAGTTCCGACTTACATACAGATTCAACTTAAGAACAAACCTACAGTCCCTATCTTGTACATAACCCGGGGACTGCCTGTACTTACAAGATGGGGGATGCTATCCCGGGAAGCGCTGATTCTGAAAAAGATTTGGGAGTCCTGGTTAATTAGCCGAACATGAGCTTCCAGTATGATGCAGTGGCCAAAAGAGCAAATACAACCCTTGAATACATAAAAAAGTGAAACGTGAGTAGGAACAAGCAAATTATTTTAGCTCTATTGGACACGTGTGTGACCACAGCTGGCTATGTCCTGTTCTTATGACTATAATTCAAACAGGATGTTGATAAATTGGAAAGGGTTCAAAGAAGACCCCCCAAGAACGATTAAAAGATTAAAAAAACATGCCTTATAGTGATAGATAAAGCTGCTTGAGTTTACTTAACAAAAGAAGGTTTAGGGAGTGACTTGATTAAGCTAACGTACCTGCCTAGAAGCAAATATTTAATAATGGGCTTTTCAATCTAATAGATAAAGGTATAACAATCCAAGAGTTGGAAGTTGAAGCTAGACAAATTCAGACTGGAAATAAAGGTGTACATGTTTATAGTGCTAGGCATTAATCATTGGAACAATGTATCCAGGATTGTGATGGATTCTCCATCACTGACAGATTTTAAATCATGACTGAATGTTTTCCTAAAAGATCTACTGTAGGAATTATTTTGAGAAAATTCTTTGGTCCATGTTACACAGGAGGTTGCACTGGATGATCACAATGGTCCCTTTCGGCCTTGGAATCTATGCATCTATGAACTGCAAAGCACAAAGTGAGTCACTAGGTATCTATCACCTTACTGAACTGAGCAGTCCTGCTGACTGCATAGTACAAACCATTTTTTCCTTCATTTTTAAAGACAGATAAGAATGTTTCAACTATATGAATGATCAAAAGAATATTTTAGTATGTGCACATTCAGAACCTGAAGCCTATGAAACATTGCTTAAAATGAATGAAATATCAGGTGGGACCTGACAGGGATATCCAACCTCATATGTTAGCTGGAGGTTTCTTGTGCAATCAGTCTAGTGGTATGATAGGTACATTAGAAATAACATGATATAAATTTGAGAGCTAGATTAGGACTCCTATTACTGTAATTGAGTGAATCATAACAAATCTTGAAAATTAACACCTCATTAATTTAAGAAGGGACAGGGTTGGTGGAATCTGTTTGTTTGTTTTTTAGTGTTACTATTTTAGTCTGTCCCCCAAGGCTACTGAGCATGTTGCTTTATGTTGTTAACTATATTCTTGCAGTCCATGGAACAAAGGAGAGAAATTCAAATTATTTTTTTTTAAAACTCAACATTTTAGATTGTAGAGATGTGAAAATGTAAATGTGTACATTGTTACATGCAGCCTTTCCCCCACTGCTGCTTCTGTATTGTGGAGGGCAGGCGGGAGCCCGTGCACAGGGAGCCAGCTTTTAAACCAGCCCCCTGCATGTACCAACTCCCATGAAGCTGCTGGCCTCCCCATGCTGCTGCCTCTGTATCAATATGATACAGAGGCAGCAGCATGGAGGGTAGGCGGAGGGAGGCAGTACCACAGGAGCCACCTTCGCACTGTGTAAATGAGTAACCACTGAATTTTTCAGCAGTCACACTTTTACCTAAATAAATGCATTTTACCATCCATAGTAAAGATTTCCACAAGAAGGCAATAGATCCTTGGAATTCACCAATTTTACATTATGAAGTTTTCATTGCAGTCTTACTGTTCTTCATTGTTTGTATGTGTGCATTTTATTCCTATCTTTTTCAAATTCTTTAGATTCTCGATATATCTATTAAAATGATACAGATTCTTTCTGCTAAGTTAAGCGGTTAGGAGCTCTGAGACCTTAGACTATAATTACACTGCTTCAAATGTCAAGTTCTTCAAAAGCATATTATTTTTCATGATATAAACCTAAGCAGCTTAGGTGATATAAACCTAAGTAGCTTAATAGCTGCACAACGCCATATAATAGACTGGGAACACCCCACACAGAATCTGATAGGAGAAATCTGACTCATGGTGACAGCTTTAACAAACATGAGGACAGTGAACTAAAGTGAGTATGTGATGAGCTCAGACTAGGTGAGTTGATGATTTTCTATTTATAGACTCACTGAAAGGCTCAGTGACAGGAACTCCAGACAGGGACACTATTTGGTGCTGTATGGAAATTACTCGTTTCTAGACTTGCAAACAAAATGGAATTCATGATTCATATGCAAACTCTGTTTGAGGGTGAGGGGAATAGCTCTGTGTCTATGCGGTGCACAGGTGCCTTGCAAGCACACTATCGCAGGCCTGAAACATAATAGATATCATTGCTATATTTTGCCCCTCTTTTCTTTAGCAACCCTGTTTTGTTTAAATTTAAAAAAAAAATGATGCTGTGCTTCCTTCCATTTCTCAGCAAAATGAGCCCTTTCACACCATGCTCCCTTACTGCATTCTTATGGGGCCTAAATCAGGGAAGAATTTGCTTCAATTTATTAGAAATCCTGTTCTGAGGATCAAATTTGGAACAAGACTTATTGAAGAACCCAAATGCAATAAGCTTTGTTTTCTCTTCTTAGAGGATTTAATGACAGGAGCAACAGCACAAGACCCAGTAAACAGAGCCATAGCCAGGGGAGTTTGAGTGGGAGTTCTGTTTGAGGAGGAGGCAAGTCCATGTTCCTTAGGAATAGTGAGTGGTTGAGATTTTGTGTATTGTGTGTTTTTTCTGTTTTGTGTGTATGTGTGGGGAGGGAAGGGTTCTGCGCAGTTTGCAGAGGCTGGTAGGGAGCAGTGAGCTGTGAGAAGCCGAGCCTTTATTAGGGAGTGGGGCTTTCCTGATTAGAGGTCCTATAAAATGCAGCCAAAAAGCAGCATGGGAGCCAGCAAACAGGAGTTTGGGGAAGTGGTAGATTTTTTTTATTTGTTTGGTTTTGTTTTTCCCCAACTTTCAATGGGAAGGCTATGACAGATACAGAATGCAGCAGTAGTAGTGATCCAAGGAATGGAAGACACAATGAAGATGACTAAGGCCATGTCTGCACTAGAGAATTTACTGCGGCACAGCTGCACCCATGCTGTTGCCCCGCTGTAAGATCTCCCATGTGGTCACTCTGTGTAGAGAGAGCTTTCCTGTCAAAATAATGAAACGCCCAATAAGCCATGGAAGCTATGTCAGCTGGAGCATATCCCCCACCAATATGGCACAATCTATACTTGTACTTTTGCCAGTGTAACTTATGTTGCTTGTCAGCTCACTGAGAAAGATGTTGTATTTGTTTCAGTTGTTTAATAAAAGTAACACATATTATAGCTTGCATCCAGTACAACAGAGGACTCCAGTGCTTGGGTTGGGTTTCACTTTTGGTTGCTCGAGAGAAGCCTTCTGATTGTTGTTTGGAGGCATATGTAAGATGAGTCAGTGGTCTCAGTCTCCTTATTAGTGGAAAGGTGACCATATCACAAACTAACCCACCATAATTATCACAAAAGTAGCATGGCAGTCAAGGATTGATTAGACATAGAAAACATACAACTCATTAACCCCTGGAGATCATCCCTCTAGTCCAGAGCAATGTAGATTGATATTGCCTACTTGCATGGGGAAGTTTGGGTTGAGGTTGTCTGTTTTCCCAAGCTGTTAGTTTACCACCTTTTGTGAATATCATAGAGAGGAAAATTTAGTTAAAACACAGAACAAAACCTTAGGCAGTGTCATTCTATAGTCAGGTTAGAACCTTTGTCACCAATATTTCATGTGTTTCTTTAAATCATAATAGAAAGCAAATTTGTTTCTCTGATGTCAGTTGATCCAATGCTGCCTCTTCTGAGGCCTAAATCCTGCTTCCATCAAAGACCAAAATCCCATTAACTTCAGGGTTGCAGCATCTGGCCCTTGGAGCCCAACCCTGCGGATTATGAGCACCTTGAGTTCAATGGGTGTTGAAAGTGCTCTACACCTTTCAGAAGTGTACCCTTCTGCTCTCGTTAAAGTCAATATGAGTTGCATCCTTATAAGGGCTTGATCCAGTTCCTATTGGATCTCATGGGAGTTGGATTGGGCCCTGAATGGTATTATGTTGTACTTAATGGATGTATGTGCAGATTACAAGACGTTACTTCCTGGCAGTATAAAACTCAGACATTTTTTCAGGTGTTTTTGCACAGCATGATGCTAGCAAGATGAGCTGTATTCATCTCCTGCATAATGAGACCAGTCACTAGTCTTGTAAGTGGCAGATGGGAAGAACTGCCACATTGAGAAATATTGCTCCTTTTTATAAGAATGCTTTTAAGCACACTGTCCAGTTCCTATTAACCAAAGCAAGAGTTATGTCTAACATTCTGCACTGCATGCTTATAATTATTTATTCCATGATGTGCAAGAATGAAGGAGAAGGGTACAATCTCCGTTCTTGTTAACAGGAATTGTGCACCTCATTCTCTGTGCATTGTACTGAAAATGAACCAATAAGCTGTGTTCTGAATCAGCAAAAAGATTACCCTATTCAGTTGGAATGAGAACATCCAGGCTGTAACCCAGGAGGAAAGAAAATCACTGGAAATGATTTTTTAAAGACACAATCTGTTTTGGAGGTTTTCCCCCAAATGTTGCTGACTCTGAAAATTTTGAATAATTTTTCCTTCTCTCTTCCATCCAGTTGCTAACTTTTGTGTTGCATGCAATTCAGCTCTGTAACCAGCACTTTCATTTCAGTGTCAGTTTTTCATCTCTTTACTAGCTTATGGCTAAAACTGTCCTTACAGCAGTAATTGTACAGTTACTTACTTTCCAGTATAATTGTTTTGTGCTGTCTTTCTCTAGCTCTCAGATTTCCCTAGGGGAAGGGCTTCCTGCTGTGTCACCTTGATAGAGCCAGCCTCAGAATTCCTCTGCTTATTGTACAGCCTCAGAATTCTTCTGCTTATTGTACACATCTTCATTGCTGGTGCAAAAATCAGATGACAGGTGCTTCATGAGGCACCCTTTCAAGCTGTGATGATTCCTTATTCCTACCTCATATGTTGCTTGCATCACTGTTGAAACTTACCAGCTGGTTACTCAGTTGGTAAGTGGAAAGTAACATGTATTGGCTTACACACCCTTAAGAGCAAGGTCTAGACTGCAAGCTTCTTTCAGAAGAAGCTTTTCCGGAAGAGATCTTCTGGAAAAACTTTTTTCGAAAGAGAGTATCCACACAGCAAAAACGCAACAAAAAAGCGATCTGCTTTTTCGAAAGACAGCATCCACATTGATTGGTCGCTATCTCACATAGAAGGCCACCGGGAACCAGTTCAGGCAAGGCATTAGATCAGCAGTTGCTTCCAGGTACTGTTGCCTAAGGCTAGCTGAGACTCGTGCTTAAAGGGACTCCCATGGACAGCTGTTTTGCTACCTCTGCTGCCTGCTTGCCTACCTCTCCGAGGGACAGCAAAGTTTTAGCAGTGCATGCTCTGGTTGCCCAGCTTTTGGATGCCACAGCATTATTCCTCGTGACATGGAGCTGGAGCTGCCCCTGGGTATGTGATGGCCCCACAATGCCATGCTGCAGTTTCTGCAGCAGTTTGTGCAGGCTGCCTTCATGTCCCTCCACAAGCTCGACACCGAGCTCATCCTTGAGACCCTCTCCCTGTGTGTGGGAACAAGACCCTTGCAACTGCACCCCACAGTGGAGAGATGGTTTTGGAGGCTGGACACCAGTTCCGACTGGTGGGACCAGCTGGTCATGGAGCGGTGGGACGACCAGCAGTGACTCCAAAACTTCAGCATGCAGAAGGCCACCTTCATGGAGCTGTGTGCCTGGCTTGCCCCTGCCCTCTGTCGATGGGAAACCTACCTGCTGCCCATCATCCCCCTGGAGAAGCGGGTCGCCATTGCCATCTAGAAGCTTGCCACCCCAGACAGCTACCGGTTGATGGGCAACCAGTTCGGTGTGGGAAAGTCCACTGTTGGGGCCCTCCTCATGGAGGTAAGGCACTCTCAGGCTGCAGTTCCTGCATGGGGGAGGAGTCCTGGGAAGGGGGATCCTAGGGAAAGGGGTGTGGGGGTGGGTTAGGGGTAGGGGGGAAGCCCCGTCCCCGGGGGATTGTGCCGTCCTGCCCTCACACAGCCCTGCTGCTGGTGTGGCAGCCTCATAGGAGGTGGCTCCTGAGGTGTTTGGGAGGGGAGGAGGGTGGGCACCTCCCAAGGGCTCAGGCACTCCCTCTCATGCTCTGTTTTATGTGTGTTTGTTTGTATGCTTCTGCAGGTTGTGAGGGCCATCAACTCCATCCAGCTGTGCAAGGTCATCTGTGTGGGAAACCTGGACCCAATTGTCACAGGATTTGCCACCCTGGGGTTTCCCAACTGTGGGGAAATGATTGATGGAACCCACATCCCAATCCACACACCATATCATCAAGCCACCCAATACATAAATCACAAAGGCTATTTCTCGATGGTGCTGCAGGCCCTGGTCGACCACTGCAGACGGTTTACTGACATTTTCGTTGGGTGGTCGGGCAGAACACACGACGCCCATGTGTTTAGAAACTCCAGCCTGTACCAGAAGCTGGCACATTCTTCCCTCAGCGTGACTTTCAGGTTGGGGACGTGCAGATACCACTGTGTATCGTCGGGGATGCAGTCTACCCCCTAATGCCTTGGTTCATGAAGCCCTACACCAGCCACCTGGACCCCACCTGGGAACAATTCAGTGCCTACCTCAGCCGGGCCTGAATTCAGGTCAAATGCTCCCGCCTCGACATGGGGGAGCACAACATCCCCGAGGTGGTATCAGCATGTTGTGTACTCCACAACATTGTGCAGAGGAAGGGGGAGGCCTTCCTACTGGGGTTGGGGGCAGAGGCCGGCTGGGGAGGGAGGGCCTTCAAGCAGCCGTGAACAACTGCCATCCGCCAGGCCCATCAGTTGGGGGTGGGTATCCAGGAGGCCCTGAGGGAGAGTTTCTCTCAAGGACCCCAATAACTCTCCCCAGGGCCTCCCCACTAGGGGCCTGTGCCTTGCTCCCCTATATCTTTCCCACCACAAGCCCTCCCTTTCTCCCTTCCCTGTACTCTCAGTAAACACATCTGTTTTGAGTTGAACAAAACAAACTTTGTATATATATTTTTATAATAAACTGGGGAGGATGGGGCTGACAACCTGGATGGGGGAGAGAGGAGGGTGCCTCAGGGCTGGGAGTGGCTTGTGGTGTGGCTGGAAGTGCCACCTCCCTTTAGGGGACCTTGGCGAACTTGAAATTGGGTGGGGTCTGGGCAGGAGGGGGGGCTGGAGTGGGGTCAGGTATGGCAAGGGGGCAGTGGGAGGGGGCATAGGCATAGCAGGGGGGCAGGAGCAGGGACAGGAGTCGGGCGTGCCATCATTTCCTGGATGGTGGCACACATGTTTTTGCCCTGCTGCACAAGCTGGTCCCCCATGTGGTTCCGCCACTCAGCATCATCCCGGACTTTCTGGGCCAGAGTTTGCTGCATGTTGTGCAGGATGCCCACGTGCTGCCTCGTGAAGTCCTCCTGAATCCTCCTGCATTTGTGGCTCCCCCAGGGTCAGGCAGCTGTCTCCGATGACGTGGATCACCCCTCAGTGAGGGCTCGTCCAGCTGTGGAGAATGAAGAGGGAGAGGCGGTCAGTCATCCATGCAGACATAGTCCCTGAGGCCGTGCCCTCTTCTGTGAGCTGCGACCAACAGTCCTCGAGCCAGAGGACAGGGAGGTCCTGGGAGCAAGGCTATGTGTAGCTTACCCAGCAGGCCCTGCCTCACATGGGCCCTGAGGCGCCTAGGGGGACCATGCTTCCTGCTTCCCCGCATCCCACGGACAAGCAAGCAAGGGAAGTGTCTGGCCACAGTGGGATCCCATGAGCTGGAGAGGGGCCTGGAGCAGCCTGGTCTTCCATGGGGCCCGCACACACACCTGCATCTGGCAGCATTGTCCGTGGGAGAGGGTGGTGCCTCGCACGGGCAGGCATGCCCATGTGCTGTGTGCAGCACTCCTCAGTCTGTGTGGGGTTGTGCGTGCACCCTGGTGCCCAGCCTGCTTCCAATGGTGGCTGGTGGTGGGAGGGCATCCCCTCAGAGGTCAGACGTGTGTGTGGCCACCCCTGAGCCTGTGAGCAGGAGCCCGGAGGTACTCCGGGGCTGCTTCCTGAGGCCGTGTGGTGCAGACTGACGCTGCACTTGCTTCCATGTGTATGGACTGCAGCAAGATGTCCAGGCCAAGCAGGCCAAATGATGATTGCACCCCATCCCCTCTGCGTCTGCCTCCCCTGCCCTGTGTGTGTGTAAAACTGAGAGCACTCACCTGATAATCCCTCCCCACCCTCAGATGATGCCTGGAAGACAACCAGGGTCAGGGTGACCATGCTGGCCATGTCCTCCTCCTCCTCCTGCAGCTGATGATCATCCTCCTTTTCCTCCTCCTCCTCCTCTTCGGCAGGGAGCTGCAGGCAGGCGATGACAGATGTCTGTAGCCCTGAGTCCACCATCACAGGTGGGGAAAGAGCTTTCAGTACCCCCCCAGGATTTGGTGGAACTCCTGGTAGTAGGGGAAGTAGTGCGGTTCTGCCTCAGAGTGAGAGCTGCGCTCCCTGACCCTGGCGGAGCTCCTTAACCTTGCTTCTCACCTGTTCTAATGTCCCAGGGGCTGTCCCCTCTTGGCCAGAGCCTCGGCCATCAAGCTGTATATGTTGGTGATTCGTCACTGGGAGCAGAGATCCTGCAGGGTCTCTTCCTCCCCCGACAGCTCGAGGAGGGACAGGATCTCCGCCCCGGACCAGGAGGGTGTATGCCATTTGGTGCCCCTGGCTGGGTCCTGGGAGGCTGGTGGTGCTCCCTGTGAGGGCCAAAGGGATTTGGGGAGGGCTTGTGGCTGAGCCATGGGTGGCAGTCAGAGCTGTGCAGTGAGGTGCAGCTCCCAGGCCCGGCTCCCTGCCACAAGGCTTGTACCGGGTGGCTGCAGCTTTAAGAGCTGCCAGGAGACAGGAACTATAGAGTTTTGATTAGTTTGGATGGAGTAGCCAGCAGGGCACCTGTGTTATTTCCTGGAGGCCTCTTCTTTTGAAAAAACACCCTCTTTTGTGTCCACACATGCCCTTTTCCAAAAAAGCTTTTTTAGAAAAAGGCTTCTTGCTTGTAGAAAGAAGTTTACCACCATCAGAAAAACACCTCTGTTCTTTTGACTTTGTCAAAAGAACTCAATAGCAGTGTGGATGTAAGTATTGTTTTTCCGGAAAAACACTGCAGTATAAACCCACCCTTAATGATGAAGATACTTTATATTTCTGTAGTAGGTTCTGTGTGAAGATTCCAAAGCACTTTGCAAACTCTAGGAAGAATGAGACTCTGCCTTTCTTTTATGCCACAGCATGTCTTGACCTCTCCAGCTCCTTCTTCTCAGTGTTGATTATTACCTCTTCTCTCTTGCCTGGAAGATTTATGGGGGCCATGAACCTGTGTAAAATGCTTATTTCTCTTTATGTACTGTGAAGAATGCACCCAGGAATAATATATGATGAGTGCATACCTTTTCTCCTTCCATGTGCACAGAACACATAGCTTTTTGAAGTAATGTGAGATATGAAGAACAGGTTGACTTGCATTGATGAACTTGCATATGAACCGTTCTAGCAGTATTTATGTCCCTTATAGATCAGCAGGGCTTGACAAACCACAGTGAAATCTACTCACCAGTCCCGCACTGCGCATGCGCCAGACCTACATTGCGCATGCGCGCGCCCCTGGTAAACGGGGTGACCGGCTGAAATCTACTCGCCATGGGCGAGTAGATTCACTGATGTGTTGAGCCCTGTAGATGAGCATACAAAACTAAAATGTAACGTTCATAGGAGTAGAGGTTGCACCAGGGGTAGACAATTTTTGATGGGGGGGCCACAGCAAGAATTCGGTAAGTGGTCAAAAGCCGCACTTTTCTACTATATTAATGGAAGCAGTGCGGGGTTTGGGAAAGAGGTTGGATGAAGGAGGGGGTTGTGACCTGGGGCAGAGGCTGGGCTGCAGGAGAGGATTCTGACCTGGGAGGGAGAGGTTTAGGAGGGGGTTGTGACCTGCAGCAATGGGTTGGAGTGTGGAAGGGGGTAGGGTGTCAGGTGCAGGGTGGCAGTGGGACCCTTGGGCAGGCTCCCTGAATACTTCAGCCCCACATGTTGCTCACATTGGCTGGCTCCTGGGGCCAGCATGTGTATTTGTGTGTGGTGTGCCCTTTGGGGGGAGGGCACAGCGGGTCTCGATATGCTGCAGCCACCTTCAAGCACTGCCTCTGCAGTTCCAATTGGCTGATTTCCAGCTAATGGGAGCTGCGGGGATTGTTCTGGGAGTGGGAACAGTGCACAGAGACTTCCCTCTCCCTAAGGGGCATGCATTGCACAAAGACACATATGCTGGCCCCTGCAGCCAGCTCCTTTGAGCGGTATGTGGGGCTGCAGCAGCCAAGAAGCCTGCCTGATGGTCCCACTGGGCTGAAGCAGGCTGGACCCAAATGTTTGGCAGGTCCGACTTGACCCAGGGGCTACATTTTGCCCATCTTAGAAAACCACTATGTTAAAGCATGAACGAGCTACCCCATGGAAGATGCTTTCTGTGGATTCCTCTAACTTTAACACTGTTCTCTATGCATTCTTCTAACTTTAACACTAACAACTGTGCTTGGCATCAGGTATCTGGGCAGTACAAGAACAGGCTAAATAGACATTTGTTGAAGTCTTTACTTTAAATCTTGAAGTGGCAGTTTTGCCCAAATAAAAGTAAAATCTAAAGACTTCAGCGTAATGATTACACCACCAGAAGCGTCCATAACTGTCCAGCTCTCAGACAGCCACTCTGGCAGAGCGAGATTAGCAGTATAAGAAGTTACTCTCTGTGAATGCTCTGTTTACTGTTTGTAAAGAGCATTCCAAATGACGATAGAGTCTATGGTTAGCTGAAGAGTCACATTAGTGAGGTCTGCCAAGCAAAGCAGATGTTCCAAGTATCAGGTTCTCTGAAGGAACGTGAGCCCCTCCCACTGTCTACTTGACAGCAAGAAAGGAGTTAGCATCACCAAATGATTTAAATATGTGCTCCTTCCCAACCCAAATTATGCTGAGCTTTGCAGGAAATAAGACACACCGCAATAACTCCATGCTTTTCAGACTTTTCTTTGCCTTTAACTTAACTTAATGACAGACAAGCTGTCACAGTCCCAAGTCCTCTGCATTAGCTATTTTGAGGCTCTTGTTCCTGAGAAGATAAGCTTTACAGACTTTGTGTGAGACTCAGGAAAACAGGACACTGCTTTCTCATTAGCTCTAGGGCTTCCACAAGAGAGAAATAGAATGACCATGAATTTTGGTATTGTTGTGACAGAATGATGTCTCTTTGCTATAGCATTCCCACAAAATGACATTAATTAAGGGGAGGGGGGAGTAAACCTTTTCCTCCCATCCAGAGGAAGAGGCCAAAGAACCAAAGTGCAGCTGTGATTGAACTATGTGGTGAAATGTGTAATTCTGTATAGCAGGGCTACTCAACATGCAACCCCTGGGCCACCTGTGGCCCTTTTGTTTGCAGCCCACTGTGCGTTTGGGTTTACATGGGGCTCAAGACACAGCCTGCGGGTGGGATCCTTTGAACATGGCCTCCACTGGGAACACGCTTCACAACGGCAAGGCGTTTCCCAGGGGGGTGAGCATTGAAAGATGCAAGCGGCTGGGCTGGCTAGAACAGACAGGTACAGTGTGTCAGCATTTCTAGCCCCCTGGGAGGAGGTGCTGGGAGCACCAGGGCATTGTGGGAAGTGCTTTGTATTCATGCCCATCAGTGTGAAAGAAGCTATTTGCATATATATTTGCATGTATATACAACCACACTTAAGTTGCGGCCCTCAGCATGTGCTGAGAGTATCATTTGGCCCCCGGGACTTCCAAAGTTGAATAGCTCTGCAGTATAGTATTAGATACCACAGAGGTGAATGTGCTGTAAATGCTTAGACAGACTAGAGTAAGTTCAATTGTTATTCAGTATAAGAATAGATTCTTACTTGGTACTCTGGGGTCTATACCTCAGACCACAGCTACTCATGAACACTGAACTGTGTTTTAATTATGTTGGAGAACTACTGGGTTGAATTTCTGGATCCCTTAACATAATCATGTATATGGGACTATTTTCTTTCATAGACTAAAGGTTATATGGAAGTCAGTAATGCAAAGAGAATGTATTTACGGCAGTACCTAGAAGTTGACATTTCAGCATATTTACACTTTCCATTTTATAATATGAAAACAGATATTCAGGAGGCTTTTCAGCTATATAGGAGGCTAAAGTGACCCTGCAGTAGTTACCAAATGGTTAATACAAATAAAGTATTTTTTATTTGAAAGTCTGCAGAGGTGTCCAAGTCTGTTTTATTTACTTGAATATGACCATGTTGCGGTGTGATATATTTGTGTGTGTGTGTGGCTTCATGTCCATTTTTGTCTTTACTTTGTACTTAGTATGTAAAATTCAAGGCCAGAAACTTAGGTTTTGGTTGTTGGTTTTTTTAATAAGTGTAAGCCTGAACTTTCAACCACAGCCTCCAGGTTGTCACACAAATTTTGCAGGCTTTATTAGTTAGGCATGCAAAATGGGGGGTGTAAAATGTGGAGGCTTAAGCAAAAATTGTGTCCTGTATTACTCAGAATTCTGTCTTCCACATCAAAGTCTTTATCCCAATTTAACACCTAGGGTCCCATCGTATGATGGGAAGTCAGTACATCAACCCAGATCATGAAAGAAGGTGGAGTGCAGGGACTTCATGTAAGTGTGCCATTTGGAAATGCATTAAATTAATTTCCCCAGGGTGAAAATAGTAACTACCTTCTTATTACCCAGGGATGGATGTGGACATGGAGCGAAGGTACTGAGTCAACAATACAAAGAGTTCATGATGTTCTGTTTTAAATGTGTGCAGAGAATGAAGCTTCTTCTTCGAGGATGTCCCCGCGGGTGCTCCACTGTTGGTGCTGGGCTTGCCCCGGCGCCGCAGACGGAGATCTTTCTGGAAAGCAGTCTCTGGCTGGACCGCGCACGTGCCATGCTGCTCGCGGCATTCACGCTTTTTTGTGAGGTGCGGTCCGGCCCCCGCCAGTTCCTTTCGACCGCCTCAGGCTGCAGATAGATGGAACTGTGCTCTTTGGCAACGGGCGTCTTGCTGTGAGTCTATTTGTATAAAGTTTTTTCTCTCTCCTTCCTTCCCCGGTTGTTCCCTTCTACCCTAGTTTAAAAAAAAAAAAAAAAAAGAGGAAAATACAAAAAAAAGAAATCTCCTTGTTGCGCCCGTTGGCGAGTTATTCCTTGTTTCCCCTGTTATTTCTCTTCCCACTTATCCCAACCTTGTTTAAAAAAAACCAAAAAAACGGAAAAGGAATCTGTAAATAAGCCTGAGGTGAGAGCAGAACTCTTAGAATGCCATCCTCACCGGGCTTCAAAAAGTGCAAGAAATGCCATGAGGCAAAGCCTGCCTCTGACAGCCACAACCAGTGTATTAAATGCTTGGGGGAATCTCATGTACCCCAGAAGTGCTCACAGTGCTCCAAACTAATGTCGCGAGCACACAAAGACAGGGAACGACACTTACGCACGTTCTGATTTGATAAGGCCGTGCAACAGCAAAGCTCTTCACAATCTGAGCAGCATTCAAACACGAGGTCGTCATCGCCTGATCCGTTGTCTAAGAAGAGACCCAGACCATCTTCAATGGGGTCTCTCCCGATTTCTACCCATAGCTGAGTCAGCCATAGTGATAAGCCTGGCACATCCGGCATGTCGGCATCGCACTCTATATCCTCAGCAAAACAACCGCCTCCGGCACTGCGAGTAGCTTCGGACTATCAGCAACTAAACCCTCGGCACCGAGGGATGTGGTACCCAGGGCGTCTTCGGCACTGATAGTGTCGGCATCGAGCACCATCTCGACACCGACCCAGGAAGTGGTGCGGGGGCAGACATCACGTGATGTGCTCCTCGCAGAGGAAGCAGCACCGGGCATACCGGCACCGACGAACGTCTCCCACCGCTCTATTGTCAGCTGCACCGATGCTCCGGCACTGTTGATACTCCGGCACCGTCAATACCCGCGTGCCGAAGCACGTCTCACTCGCCCATTTTCTCACTGGCACCATCGCCATCCCCTCCGGCACCACGATCCCCAAGCTATCTCCAAAGCCCTCATAAATCTCCTGATCCACCAAGGGATAGTCCATCTCCCTTTCTTGCGGCATTTCCCGTGCGGGATACTAGACTTTATAGACAACGCTCCTTCTCTCCTGTCCCTTCAGCGAGTTCCTATCATCAATTGAGATCCCCGGGTTCCCCACGCTTTCATCACTGGCAGCGTCACCCATCTTACTACCCTGAGAGATGATCGCCCTTGGATAGACTCTATCACGCGGACGACCGCTATTTCTGTGACCCTCACAATAGATATTCCTACTACTACCGTTCTCTATCACATTCCTGTTCTCGATACGGCTACAACTCCGCTAGACATTCACCTCTCTCTGCTCCATTTACTCCACCACTCCAGAGCACACTGCCGCCTTGCACGATTTCACAGGTCTCTCACATACCTCCCGACGATCGACCAACCGAGATTTCTCCTGAAGAGTCCTCACCACCTGATGAAGCAATTGTTCCAGACCAGGTTTCACCACCGGACAACCTGCGTCAATTTCAAGAGTTGTTTAAGAAGGTTGCTATCACACAGGAGATACCACTTGAGGAGGTCAAAGACAAACAACACAAGCTGTTTAAAAATCTACAGCCACAGCATAGGTCTTGCCTTGCAATTCCTTTGAACGAAGTGCTCCTTGACATTGCTGATGAGATCTGGCAGACTCCAGCATCAGCCTAACTCACTGGTTGTTGACGCAGCCCAACAACGATCTAGGGCTCTACAGTTTAAACAACCGAACAACGATAGAGAGAGTAAAAGATTGGACCTCTTTGGTAGAAAGGTCTATACATCTGCAAACTTGATACTTTGTATCACGAACTACACAGCTCATCTTTCTAATCATGTGTTTGACACTTTTTCGCGACTACGCTCATAGACTACCTGCTGGAATCGAAGAAATCTATCCTCAAATCCATCATTCCGGAAGGATACACGTCAGCTAGGACATCGCTGCAGATGGCTACCGATGTGGCAGACACGGCGGCACGTTCCAGAGTCACTGCCATAGTAATGCTCAGAGCCTTTTACCTACATTCAGCAGATGTACCCAAAGAGTTACAATCAAAGGTTGAAGACTTTCCTTTTGAAAGGGACAACCTCTTCACTGTAAAGACTGATACGGTTCTACATTCTTCCAAGGTTTCCCGCATAACATTGTGCACCCTTGGGATGGATACTCCCCCATTTAGAAGAAAACGTTATATCCCTTATTAATGGAGGTACGACTACTCTTATGCCCGTCAACAGTGGCTGCAACAACACATGCAACCTCAGAGGCCCTTTGACACCCAGCGCTCTCGCCAGGCGCCACAATGTCGATGCAACAACAACAACAACAACTGCAACAGGATCACACCCAATACCAAACAGCAAGTTTGATATTTCGGTTGAGGGCACGCATCCACCTCCGAGCAATGTCATCCAGCTACCCATCCGCATATTCCACCAACGTCTGAAGCCCTTCTTCCATCAATGGGCAAAAATCACCTCGGACAGATAGGTAAGGGAAGTTATCTGAACAGGCTACACAATACCCTTCAAGTCTATTCCTCTCACCTCCCCTCCTAACCCATCCCTTTTCAGGGACCCCTCTCACGAAACCCTTCTACAAGAGGTCTCTCACCTCCTCTCTCTAGGAGCGATAGAACCGGTCCCACTAGAATTCAGGGGCACAGGATTTTATTCCCAGTACTTTCTCACCCGAAAAAAGTCAGGGGTTGGAGACCGATATTAGACCTACATCATTTGAACAAGTTCCTCTGAAAACAAAGGTTCAGGGTGATCTCACTCGCCTCCATAATCCCCACTCTGGAACACAATTGGTTTGTGGCCCTCAACCTTCAGGATGCTTATTTCCACGTATCCATCCATCCAGCCCACAGAAGATTTCTGCGCTTTGTTCTCAACACAGACCACTACCAATACAGAGTGTCCCCTTCAGCCTCTCTTCTGCCCCCAGGGTATTCTCAAAAATCCTGGCGGTAGTCGTGGCCCATCTCCGAACACGAGGAGTAATTATCTTCCCATACTAAGATGATTGCCTTCTCAAGGCATGATCTGCACTTGAACTTCTACACATGGTTCTTATTACCAAACATGTCTTCCATGCCCTAGGACTCCACATAAACGAGCAAAAGTCCACTTTGCACCCTACCCAGAACCTGGAGTTTATAGGAACCTGACTTGATTCCAGGGCCTTCCTCCCACGTCAGAGATTCAACGTCATCCAAGATCTTATTCAAATCATCATGGACAGCCCTACAGTCCAGGTCATAAAGTGTCTGAAACTTATGGGCCACATGGCCTCCATGACGTATGTGGTGCGCCATTCCAGACTGCATTTTCGTGCTCTCCAGTACTGGCTGTCACAGGTGTACAATTTTACGGGACACAACTTTCACAGGTCGGTGTGCCTACCATGACCCGTCCTTCAATCTCTTCTTTGGTGGACGCGCCCCCACAATCTCCTGTCAGGGGTGCCTTTCCAACAATAGCACAAACACCAGATTACAACAGATGCCTCCCTTTTGGGATGGGGCGCTCATATGGGCACGATTTCAGCGCAGGGCCAATGGTTGCCATGGGAGTCACACCTCCATATAAACGTCCTAGAACTGAGGGCTATATTCAACACCTGCAAATTCTTCCGCGATTATATACAGAATTCAACAGTAAGGATCCTTACCGACAGCATTGCAGCGATGTACTACTTAAATCGCCAGGGCGGAGCCCGTTCTCGATCCCTCTGCATGGAATCCATCCGCATGTGGAACTGGTGCATTCACTACAGTGTAACACTTATGGCGTCTTATTTACCTGGCCAAACGAATGTCCCTGCCGATTTCCTCAACAGACACTTCGACATGAAGCATGAGTGGGAAATCTCCGACCAAGTCCTTTGACCAATATTCCATCTATGGGGAACTCCCACAGTAGACCTCTTCGCCACATACCGCAACAGGAAATGCCTCAAATATTGTTCGAGAGCGGGTCTCAACCAGGGTTCCCTGGGCAATGCCTTCCTCCTCAGCTGGGAAGGGCCCGTCTTATACACATTTCCGCCAATTCCACTCATCCCAACAGTCCTACAGAAACTTAAAGCGGTCCGAGCCAGAATTATCCTGATAGTCCCGGCCTGGGCTCATCAGCACTGGTATCCCTTTCTCCACTGCATGTCCTTACATGCACCAATTCGCCTTCCAACCCTCCCTTATCTTCTTACTCAAAACAAGGGCCACCTACGGCTTGGCTCCTAACTGGTTAAACCCTTCAGAGGCTTCATGATCAGCCTCAGTGCAACAAGTCCTCATACATAGCAGAAGACAGACAATGCGAAATACTTACCTCTATAAGTGGCGTAGATTTGCTTCCTGGTCTCTCATAAACCAGCAGCTTCTGGAAATGGCTCCTCTCCCAGTCATCTTGGACTATACACTCCATCTAAAAAATACAGGATTATTGTTATCTTCGATTAAAGTGCATCTTGCAGCAATCTCAGCATTCAGACCCACAACTGAAGGGCTTTGGACTTTTATATCGACCGATCAAAACCTTTCAGAAGAACGGACCATCTGTTTGTGTCCCTAGCAAACGAGTCAAAAGGACAACCATTGCTGGCTCAGCGAATTTCGAAATTAATAACCAACTGCATAAAACAAGCCTCTAACCTTAAACGTATTCCACTTCCGGTCCAGCCCCAGACTCACTCCATCAGGGCTATGGCCTTTTCCACCACTTTTCTAAAAGGGGTCTCCTTAACGAACAGTTGTAGAGTAGCCACTTGGTCCTCACATATAACCTTTGTGAAGCATTACGCCATTATCCAAAAGAGACAATCCGAGGGGGCGTTGGTGATGGCGGCGCTCTCCACAGCAGACAAATAGGGACTCCGTTTCTCCCTCCTTCCATTGGGGTGATTATTGCTACTCAGTCACCAACAATGGAGCACCCGCGGGGACATCCTCGAAGAAGAAAGTGAAGTTACTCACCTCGGTGAGGTAACTGTCGTTCTTCGACATGGTGTCCTCACGGGTGCTCCATTTCCCGCCCTCCTCCCTGCTTCGGAGTCTGTTTTCTAGTTCTGTCTTGCAGACTTTGAGGCAGCCTCAAGGAGCTGGCGGGGGCTGGACCGCACCTCACAAAAGAGCGCGAATGCCACGAGCAACACGGCGCGTGCGTGGTCTGGCCAGAGACTGCTTTCCAGAAAGATCTCAGCACCAACAGTGGAGCACCTGCGGGGACACCATCTCGAAGAACGACAGTTACCTCACTGAGGTGAGTAACTTCACTTTCCATTTTTCCAGGAAGAAGCAGGTCTTCTAATGAGTGTGAATAGTACAAAGGAAAACTTTTTTCCTTTTGGTGGAGGAATGTATGCGAGTGCTGGGTGTGATATTGAGTTGGCAGACTTAGGCTACATCTGCACTGCATCCCTCTTGTGCAAAAGCCTATGCAAATGAAGCACGGATTAGCATATTGCCACACTTCATTTTCATAATTAATTAGGGGCCGTTTTTGCACAAAAGCCATTCTTTCTCATTTTTTCAGGAAGAATGGCTCTTGTGCAAGAAGGTGTTTTTGCACAAAAAGGAGCTGTGTAGACTGCTCCTTTTTGCGAAAAAGCCTCTTGTGCAAAAACGGCCCCTAATTAATTATGCAAATAAAGCATGGCAATGCGCTAATCCACACTTCATTTGCATATGCTTTGCACAAGAAGGAAGCAGTGTAGAAGTAGCCAGAGAGGTATATGTTTAAAGTTTACAGCAAGGATATCATTTGACTTGGAATTGTAATTAATCTTTCTTAAGTGACCACCTAAGACAACAGAACAAGTCAATTGCTTTATAAATTAGTCTTTAATTACTGGTTGATCAAAAGTGCCCTAGAAACATGGCGATGATTTAAAGTAAGATGGGATTCTTGCCTGTTGTAAGAGTTTCTTTGTTTTGGATTCATGGTATATTATGATGTCCCTATTCTAATCTGCTTTTGATACTCAGATATATGTGGTGACTAGTAAATGTGACAAGCCACAAAACCTTAGCCATCTATCATAAATAAAACTGAAAATAGACATTTTGGGTCCTGGATAAAGTTTGTACCCTTTATGGCTAGGCTTTGAGTGAAACTTTAAAAGAAGAGATGATCTCTTGCCCTAGTACAGGGCAATTTTTAAAAGGGGGGCACTTCATAAATTTCCTAAGTGGCTCCAGGCAGCCCTGGAAGACATGGACCTCAGGCAGAAGGGGCAGGGGCAGGAGACTTCTCATGCTCCCGCCTTCCCCTCACAGACCCTCATTGGCATAGGGATGGGGAGTGCGTAAAGTCCCCCTAAACCCGAGAGAATCATCAGCTGTTTTAAAACAGCTGGTGGTTCCCTCTGATGCCCTGCGCCTCTGGCGTAGCCAGAGAGTTTGCATACTTCCCCCTGCCAGGCCAATTAGGACCTGGGTGCGGGGGAGCACACAAAGTCTCTTGCCCCCTACCCTGCCCTGCCAACTGGCCTCTCTCTAGCTGTCATATGCCCTTGGCGGGGGAGGAGGAGAGGAGGAGGAAGCGATATGCGCACTTGAGGAGTACAGGAGCTGCCGAAAAAGCTCCCTGCTGTCGGCAGAGCCGCGGCTACACTTTACTTTCACTTTCGAAAAGGCACGTGATCGGCATAGCGCCCGAGCGTGAGTATGCAAATGAAGCCCAGGATATTTAAATCCCGGGCTCATTTGCACTTCCGAAGTGCTTGATTTGCATCCCTCTGTCAGCAGAGGGATACAGTCTAGACGTAGCCTAAGAAATGGATACTCTACTCTAGGAACAAGCAAGTCCTTTTCCTATAGCAAGACAAGTGTCTTGGAAATCCAGACACTCCCAGACTTTGGGAAGGGAGAACTCAGGATTCAAAGCTGGATCTGGATGAAAATTTCACAGTGAAACCTGTGTCTTTAGACTGGGCTGAACCAAAATTCTGAAAATGAAGCATGCTGTTAGAACAGTGTGGAGGAGCTTGTATTACTACCTGTATGCTGTACTAAGTCTGTAGAGAAACAATGGATGCTGGAGCAGCCCCTGTCTACGGAGCACCCGGACTTGCTGAAGACTTGGAGCAGCTCTCTGCCCGCAGCATGTGAAAAATTGCTCCAGCCCCTGCTGGTTAACCAGAATGGGTAAGAATCACTCATTAAGGGTGATGCTAACCAGTTAGCCTTTCACATTCCTAGACCTTATAGTAATCTTTGGAAAGTCAGAGGATCTGTTATTTTTATCAAGACATCCTGTTTTATGTATTGTCTTAGCTGTGATGTAGGTGTGGTTTTAGCCATGAGAACTGGGGAGCTGAGCTGTCACATTATAAACCTTCCCCACGTACAAAGAAATTATGCTGAGCCTAACAACTTCTGCTTCAGCAATGCCATATGACTCACAGCTCCACCTAGGACCTTCCTTTCTATTCGATAATATTTGATACTGCAAATTCTTTTACAGTCCTAAATATTTTACATATTGGGCCAGATAATTCAAAATATGAATATACTTTCCAAGTGGAAATACATTTTTCATTCTTTTTCTGTCTGCATTCCAGCAGCCATGAAAATTGTAGGGCACTAGCTCTCAGCCTTCCTGTGTCTGTTTCAGGTTCCTAGTATAGATCACAGTTTGGTTCCATATTAATACGACTTCCCTCTACAATAAAGTTCTTCAGTTTGGCCCCATCTCTTTTATTGAGGCTATTATAAAATACAAAACAAAGTTCTCTGTGTTGAAAATTTCAAGTTTCCTATGTTTTTTATAACTGCTTCAGCCATGCCAGAACACGCAGGGACTGAATCATTTTGAATATGCTGAACCCAAAATATAAGACAATAAAGCTGTACAAGACTGGGGTAACAGCGGCATGCTAACAGCATGACTCACCACTACAGCATCTCCTGCTGGTCACTCTGGGAATTAGCTCTGCTCAATGCTGGAGCACCCTCTTCCAGCTGTTGTCTCACCTACTGTTACCTGTTCCCTGCTAATGGCTCCATTACCTTATGTTAGGACCTACATTCTTCCCAGACCACGGCACACTTCCCTCCAGGTACTGCCTCACAGCAGTGCCCCCACACTCTGGAGTCCTCCTCCTCAGGGAACTCCCTCCTCCCAACCACCTATACTCACCTGGCCTTAGTGACCCTAACTGCCAGTCATCATCTAGCCCCTTACCTCAGAGGCAAACTGCAATTTGACATGGCCACTCATCATAAGCAAGGATGTGAGGGCCTGCTGCCTTTGCCTGCCCTGGCTGTCTTTCTGCAGCCCTACTATCCCTCAGGCCCCTGTCATTGGACCTCAGCCTGGGACTACTCAGGTCAGTGCTCCCCTGGCTCACCCTGCCTTTCCTCAGCATTGCTTTGTTTGTGGTACCCTGGCTGGCAATCACCTAGAACATTTCCCCTCCAGGGCAGGAACAAGAGTGTGCTCAGCCTGGCCAGCCATCTCTTTTATACAGCCCTCCTGAGCTCTGATTGGCTGCCATAAGGCCTCTCATGATTGGCCCCTAGCTACAGCCCTCTCCCAGGGCTGTTTTTAACCCTTTTTATGCCTGGAGCAGGGTGGCCACCCTGCTGCACACGATTACACAGTACTTGGGAGCTACATCATCTGAGCATGAGGTCCAGCGGAAGAAGTTTCCGTTTCTATGGATTAATTAGTTTTGTCTTTGTTTCCTTGTATCACATTTCTGCTGCAATTGTTCTTTCTGGATCTTCAGAACAGCAACAAGGATGAAAAGCTATAGTGACCCAAAAGCTATAGTAAAGGCAATGACTGAATGGATTGTGGAAACTGAATGACCCTCACACCTTGAATGAGGTGGATTGAATGAAGAGAATTGAGGCAGAAATATAGGACAGCCTGCCATTAGAGATAACAGCACTTAGATTCTGTGATGATGGACACTGTATAAACACTGTGTCCAGTATGGGGTGCTTCAGCCAAAATACATCTGGCATTCTTCCAAGTTATTTTACTGTTTACTATATAGGAGCAGTCTTGGGAATGTGCAATGATCCATCTTGAATGGATGGGGTGCTTGGCTCAGGATGTAATCTGCATTTTGAGACCTGCATTAAAGACGAATGGCCGCAGAATATTGGATTTTATGCAGATTAGATATTGCCCTAGGCTCCTAGACAGTTGACAGAATGGTGCTCAGTAGGGCAAAGTTTGGGCATCCTCACTGTACAGTATTCCTTCTGATGGTGTGGAATCAGTCAAATGCAGTAATTACAGTAGATTCTTGACACAATGTAATCAGCTCATGTAGTCTAGTGCTAACGTTCCCTGTTGCACTCCCCCACGTCATCTTCAAATTTCCTTGGTTAACTTTATGAGCTCCTGAGCAGAAGGCTGAGTCATCGCACAGACCATTGGCTTTATCTTTAATAAAAAAAGTTTATAGTCTCAAAAAGCTGCAGGCCCATATGGTTTCATATCTGATTTGTTTCAAGACATTTAGGTAACAAGTTGAAACACTCTCCCTTTGACATATGTTTGGGCATGGATGGGGGTGGATTTCCTTACTAAAGGCATCTTCCTCCAGCCTTTGAAGACAGTGATACTGTCTTTGATGCATAAGCAAAGAAGGGGCCTATTCTCATGACAGTAATATAACTGTATTTCTTTCACAGATAACTTGACTGTAGGATGTTCTTTACAGTTTGTCTAGGAGTCTGGGGGAAGAGTCTTGCCACACATTGCTAATCCTAATCAGGCAGAATGTATTATAATGTGCAGTACAGTATGTGTCCTCTCATTCATACACTGCACTCCTGCTTAAAGTCAGGAAGCCTTTTCATCTTAGAAGATAGAATAACTTTTAAGTCTTAAACCCATTTACTTTAAAGAGAAGCTTTGTGAGATTAATCATGAATGACATGGATCCAAAGGATTTTGTAAAAAAGGATCTTTTGCAGGGACTGGGAACTTTTGGAGAAGAGAGGGCACTCTCTAGTGACCTCTTCTGGACAGTGCTTGGAACAACTTCCTTAGGAGAAAACTCCAGGCCTCTGAAACTATGGCCTCTATTTCAGTGTGATGTGGAGCAACCTTGGATGGTAAAAGGGAGTTAAAGTGACCTGTTGGATGCTCGGATAAACCCCCAAAATGATACATGATGTTATACTATCAATTGCTTGGCAGAGGAAGACAGTTATGTTTTTGAGCCAATTATGAAGCCTCTTTCAGAAAGGATAAAGTGACATCTAGGTATTGATGTGAAAGGTTTTAACCACAATGCTTTCCACATACAATACTTATGTTACCCAGAGGCACTAAGACCCAGGGCGGCCCGTGAGCCTAGGTGAACTAGGCAGTTGCCTAGAGCGCCGCTGGCCCGGACACCCAATGATGACGTCACGGGGCACCGGGGTGCCCCGAAATGACGTCACGGCCATTGACGCCGTGCGAGGGGGGTGCCAATTGCGCTGCCCACCTGGGACACCAGCTACCGCACCTGGCCTCGGGCCACTCCTGCTGAGACCACTGACAAAGGGAGAATGAAGTCTGCGCTACAGACTTAGTTAAGGGCCAGTTGGCTTTGGGGGATCATTGACAGGTAGGATTGAACCTGTGCATTAGGAGCTAAAGGTCTACCGCAGGAGCTAAAACCTAACTGGACTTTAGCTAAGAGCAGATGTCACTCACTCAGTGATCTCAGTGTCTCTGGGTTAGCTATAGGGGTATGTCTACACAGTACTGCATACCCTGAAATAAGCTACGCAATTCGAGCTATGCAAATTGTGTAGCTTATTTCGAAATAGCTTATTTTGAAATTTGGCGTCGTCTACATGTAACCCACACACCTAGTATGGTTACTGAGTACTGCAAGTGGCACCTAGACCACTGCAACAGTTAACATCAAGAGACCTCTACAGCATGAGCTGGGAGCCAGCTGGCTTTTAGTTCAGAGGATAGAGGCTTCTAGAGTCAGCTTCCGAAGGTCCCAGGTTCAAATCCGCCGTGGTGGTGGTTACATACACAGCACTTATTTTGAAATAAAGTACTATTCTGCTGACTTCTTTAATCCTCGTACAACAAGATTTACAGGAATTCTGAGTAAGAAGCCCGTTGTTTCAAATTTATTTTGAAATAATGGGCTTCTTGTGTAGACAGCACATAATGTTATTTCGGAATAATGTATGCTATTCTTAAATAACTCTGCTGTGTAGTCATACCCCAGCTGACTTGATAATATGCCACCCCAAGCATCCTCTGTCGTAAGGACTGTTTAGATGAACAGTTAATGCATAGCAAGGTGGGGGGTAAATTTACATCACACTGTCTGAGTGGCCCCTGCTGCTGTGTGTTGCCATTCTGTGATTTTATCTACTTCTGTTTCAAAATAGGTGGATCAAAGTGCACTGGGAATCTTTTAGTGTGTGGCAGCACAGTCCACACATACAGTTAGTGGGTGGCAAGCTAGTGAGACAATTGTGCATCCCACTTTGCATGCACTAACTTTCATCTAGATAAGCTCTAAATCTATCCTGAAATCTTTAGACATTTGAGTAATTAATATGAAACATAAAGTTTATGTTTGTTCCAAATCAAAGTCTCTATGGGTAAATCGATACTGCCCACATTCTAGCACTACTGCAGCACTGTGATGGGGGCAGTGTAATCATGCTTTATCATTGGGGGGCGCTTTTCTGATGATTAAAAATAACCACACCCCAAATAAGGGGTGGTAGCTTTATCGCTGGGAGCCACGCTGTCTATGCTGGTGTTTTTCAATGCTAAATTTTGTCACTCAGGTGTATTTTTTCACGCCCCTTAACAACTAACAGTTTAGAGCGGAAAGTGGCAAGGTAGACTCAGCCTGAGTCTGAGCTTTCTTACTTTAAAAGAAACCATAGTCATTAGTTATTTCCATTTATTGTTCCTGATACTGGGCTTAAATTCCAGATTGAATACAGGAATCTTAGAAATGAAGGAACCAACACAGCATCCTTTGAATCATTCTTTCCTTTCTACAATGTTTGAATACAGGGTGTGCATCTTAATGTAGACAGAGGTCTGCATGAGTAGGGAGAACAGACTCAGTTTCAAAAGACTTTCCGTATGGATGGGGGAGGACAGTTTCTCACTAAACAGAGGTCTACTGATTTGGATTTTCATAGAATCATAGGACTGGAAGGGACCTCGAGAGGTCATCGAGTCCAGTCCCCTGCCCCCCATGAAAGAGGTTTAACCAGGTTGAAAGAGGTTTAACCAGAGGTGGGCAAAGGGGCCTATGTGGGCTGAATTTGGCTTGCCAAGAGGGTTGATCTGGCCCGTGGCTGCCCTGCCACTCCCTTGCCACTAGGCCAATCAAGACCTGGGGATGGGGGAGCATGCGAGTCTCCTCCCTCCACCAGGGGCACATGGCATCAGAGGGAACCGCACGCCCCTGATGGGGGAAGTAGACTTCACACACTCTCCCCCGCCCCCAAGCCAGTCAGGGCCTGGTGGCGAAGGAGCACATGAAGTCTCTGGCTACCCACCCTGCCCTGCCAGGAGGGAACCGTGCACCCCTGGCAGGGCAGGGCGGAGGAGCCAGAGACTCTGTCTGCTCCTCTGCCTTCAGGCCCTTCCCAGCAGCTGGGAGGTGCAGTGTGGCGAGGGGAAACAAGATGCCTCCCAAACTAATGGGAAAACCACCCATTCCCCCCCCCCATGCTTCTTTCTAGTTTTCTTGCTTTGCTTTCTTGGGGGGGGAGGGAGGGAGGAACGCATGCCCTAATTGGCCTGGGAGTGGAGGGAGCATGGGAAGTCTTCTCACACCACCAGGGGTGCATGGCACCTAGAGGGAACTGCCAGCTGTTCAAAACAGCTGACGGTTTTCTCTAGGCAACAGGTGCCCTGGCAGAGCTGGGTACAAAGACTTCATGCTCTCCCCCACCCCAGGCCAATCAGGGTCTGTGGGCAGGGGAGCACTCAAAGTCTCCTGCCCTGCCCCTTCTACTCAAGGCCCCGCCCCTTCCGGGGCAGCCTGCGACCACTGCAGAAATTCCTGAAGTGGCCCGCTTTCAAAAATTATTCCCCACCCCTGAGTTTAACAGTAATGCAACTGTGTGTGGAATATGGGTAACTCCTACCCAATGTTAAAAGGGACCACAAACATTCATGTGTGAGGGAGGGGGCAAGTGCCCTTGGGGCAGTCACTGGATGTGTTTACCTTCTTGAAATAGATAAGCCTCATTAAAGAGGAATGTTATTCAGAGGCTATGCTATTCATGCTTCCCCTGCCTATAACTTTCCTAGGGCTGGGGGCGCGTTTCTCCAGTTCAGTTCTGCTAGATAAATACATTTAACTTCTCCTTGGCAAACATGCAATTCCAGCTCAAGTCTTTTTATAATGGTCTGAATCAAAACCTTGGATCAAGGGCAGCATTGGGGAAGCTTAAACACTGCCTTGTAGCTGAAGGCACTTGGAAGAATTAGCTGACCCTTGATTAAGTCCCCTGGGTATTCAGAACAAACAGATGTTCTTGTATTTCACTGAAGCTGTTTTAAAATTGTCATTTGAGAAGGCTGGACAAGCCTAAAATTCACCCAATCTTCTGTGTTGTACCTCCCAGGTGTGCGCTTTGCTTACTGCCCACTCCTTTCGCTTTGCAACCTTTGCAAACTGGCCAGAATATAATAATCCTGCCCTTTGAGAGGAGGATGGATGTACAATTCAAACCAGTGCCTACTTAGAAAGGATTGGGCTGGCAGAATTCAGGGGGCAGAACAACCTGAATGTGGCAAAAATGTATAGTTTAGTATTGGCTAGTATTGGTTATAAGACTATAAATATGATGCATAATGATTTCATATATAATGACTTGCTTATAAGTTTTGTATGCTTCTATTTTTCTCTCTGTGTCTCTCATGATTAGATAAAGTTTACTGCAAGAACTTGCTCCCTGTTAGCATTACAAATTAAGTTGTACCTCATGTCTGCATCAGAAACTAAGTTGTGTCTTCTCGTAACTATTAATCTTGCCTGAAACTGCACAATTGTGTGGTATGAGTGGAGGATGTGTGTGTGTAAGTGTGACACCCATCACAGATGCCCTGGTGATCAAGAAGAAGTGGAAACTTGGAAGATAATGAGAAAACATGCATTGTTTGTCTAGGCTAAATTAAATTAGCAGCACTGACAACCTTGGAGACAGGCAGAGACCCCCAAGAGTCAGAGACAAAGATGGAAAGCCTGACAATCACCATCAAAGGATAACTGGAAAACACAGATTAACACCTCTTAAGGATAGATGATTGCAGCATGACACTGCAATATCCATAGACCCAAATGGGAACTTCCATGTATAAGAAGGGAGGCTCTGGCCATTGAACTCTGGGTGCAGTCCTGCAAACCAAGCCTCAGAGGAGTCTCACAGAAACCCGGACGCCTCACTTGGGCAGCCTTGCCTGGCCAGTAAGACTGACTTGAGCCACAACAGACTGGTAACTGCACCATCTGCAGGACCTGTGTGTGTGTGTGTTTGTCTTTATAAAGCATATGCTAACTGCTTGTCTACTGTATTCTCAATAAATGTGGCGTATTGCCTTTTCCCCGAAAAAGATTCCGTGTGCTTCTTATAAGCATAACATGAATATGCTCACATCATATGTACAGTTGCCATTGGTTTCACTGGCGTAGGTGGTTGGATGGCTGTACTGTTTGACAGCCTTCTGTCTGGTGAAGCCAAACATATTTTTAGATTTGAGAGGAAAAGTTTTAAAAGTAGATTAATGTTGGCCATTTTGGCTTTGTACCTCATCTGGATGCACTTTTGTTACTAACCAATACAGCATGAATTACGAATTGCAAAGGTGAGCGTAAAATCCTGTTGTTGCTATTGCTCTTTTATTTATTTTAATGTCTCAATTGTGGAAGCATCTATAGGTCTGTTGTACACTTTGAAATTTGAATTTGGTGAATATATAAGCTTAATGTAGCTCTCTGGGGTGGCGACTATATTTTGGTTCGATGTTTGCATAGCACCTAGATCTCCAGGTCCATGATTAGAGTGCTTAGGTAGCGTGTTAATATAAATGATGATGAGGATAATAATAATGAAATAACAGTCAGTTATATTCACTATCTTAAATCTTTATTTTTTATACATCTTGCATTTTTAACTGTACCACTTCCTGTGCATGTTCCTAAACTGACTAACCACAAGATTATATTGCTATAACCCTCATCTTTCCTCACTCCATCCTCTTCCTTCTGTTAGTCATGCTCATGGGTGGCACATGAACCGCTAGCTGGAGGATGCTAGACCCCCAACCCTGCCCCTTCCACACGAGTCCCTGCCCCTTCCATGCCCCCCGCCCCCTGAATGCAGAGTTCTCCACCATAGCCACCAGCTTCCCCTACCCCCAGGCTGGTTAGTGCCTGCAGTCCTCCTAGCCCCAAACCACTGGGAGGGTGAGCATGTGGCAATGCTGCTGCAGCCTCCCTAGCTCCAGGAAGGCTAGCAGCATGGCCCCAGCCCCTGGAGACCAACAGCACAACCAAAGCAAGGCCTGAGGAGGGTGTGAGTGTGGCCCTGGCTATCTGGGGAGGCACAACCTCCCCCAGGCCTCTAACCACCACTCATACTCATTTTATCCCATGAAAATTTAGGTTTGGGATAGGGACAATGTCTTCCTATGACTTCTGAAAAATGTTTAACACACTTTTCAATGCTGTAAAGTAATAATCATTAATTGCAATTAACAAATGCCAAGGCTGTTCTGGGGGATTTTTTTTCTGGGAAAGTATCTTTACATGTGTTTTACCCTTATTGGATATTGGCTAAGACATATGCTAGTTCCAGGTATCTATGAACTTTGGATGAGAAGTGGGGGTTGAAATTTGTGTCCAAATATTGCAGCTGGAACTTAACTCTGATTTACATTTTCAAAAAGTTCTACCTTCTTCATATCACTAAAGTTCATAAAGTTAGAAAGAGTCCTTTATAAGCAGAGCTGTGTGTGACTGAAGGTACCCCTCTGTTCACACCCCAGACACTATTGTAATAATCATTGTACAAAATGTGCCTTGAGGTATCATTTGAGAACTAGTAATTCACTGATTAATAATGTGTGTAGTAATATATTAAGTTATAAACAAGCTGAAATTAGGTCTGAAATGATTTTACAGCAAGTCTGGATAAACCAGTTTCTCAAAGGACAAACTGATACAGCTGTTTCTTCAGAGGGGTAGCCGAGTTAGTCTGTAACTGGAAAAACTTAAAAAACAACAAATAGTCTAGCAGCACCATAAAGACTAACAAAACATGTAGATGGTATTTTGAGCTTTTGTGGGTACAACCCACTTCTTCAGATGAATGGAGTATTAAACATCCAGTTCCAAAATAAATAGAGGATTGGGGATGGAGGGGAAAGAAAGTGTTCGGCTAGACTGCGGGGGGGAGGGGGGTTGGGAATTGTGACGGGGCGCCACGACCCCGCACTCTAAAAGCCCCCACGCCAGCCCTGTATGGGAGGCAGCGAGCAGGGAGGAGCGCAGGCGCAGTGTGCTCCGACGCCGCCAAACAGCAGAGGTGGAGGACGCCCAGAGTGACATAGGTGCTGCCCCATGCTTTAAGTGGGTAGGCGGTAGCTCAGAGGAGGAGGGAGGTAAGGAGACATCAGCCGGGGGAGAAAGCAAGTCGCCCAACCTGAGCGCGGGAGATTTAATGAAGGGGGACTGGTGATTAGGGGAGCACAGGAGGAAAGGTGCAGCACGAGAGGCCAGGAGCATAGGTAAGGGGGAAAGGAAGCAGCCCGGGGCGGGCATATTTAGAGAGCCCGTGGGCTGGTGTGTTTCAGTGGGAAGCCCCGCCAACCGGACCAGACTGGGATACGTCTGAGTCCTTAGGGCCCTGGGCTGGGGTCTATGAGTGAGGGCAGGCTCGGAAACCCCACTCCCCACCGCCGCAGACAGCTTTGTCATGTGGGTCCCTGCATGGGCAAACTGACCTACGGAGTGAAACTGAGGAAGGAGATTCAGACTGTAAAGTTATGGGTGCGGGATAAAACGCAGGATTGTGGGGACACGGGGGGCAAATAGGGCCACAGGGTGATGGAAAAACGTTACAGGGATAGCATCCCGAAAAAACTCCGCCGCGTCCAGGGAATGCGTCTACTCTTCCACTTTTTTTTGCGGAAGTGTAAACGCACTCTTTTGGAATCTCTGTCTTCCTCATTCTACGAGGAAGAAGGGAGCTTCTGAAAGAGGGTTTTTTTCTGACATTTGGCCCAGTCTAGATGGGCCAAAAGTTGTAAAAGCCTCTTCCGACAAAAGAATTGGAAAAAGGTATGCAAAATGTGGAGTGCATTTTGCGTACCTTTTTCCAACAAAACTTGTGGTCTAGCCGTTCCCAAAGGGAAAAAATAGTGAATTAGATTGACATACATCTATGTCATCAAAGATGATAGGCACTCACCTACCAAGTAGCCATTCTTTGGCAAGGAAAGGGGGCAGGAACAAACAGAACTGTGTCTTAGCAAACAGTAGCAGCAAGGGTACCTTTTTATCATGAGACTTTGTCTGTGTCCTCACAGCAGGAATTAACTTTATCTAGGGAGAACCCTTGGGAAAATACATTTAAAAAGGGGCACTGGACTGTATATAAAGTGAGGGGCAGAAAAAGTATTCAGCAGTGTTATTGGGAACATGCAGTAAGGGATTTCATTTAGAACCAAGTCTAGTTTAACTTTTAGTTATAGGAAGTGTTTTATCTTTAGTTCGCTTTTACCATTTCTGACTTTAATGTCGTATATTCAGTCTCACTTAAAACCTCTCTGTTGTAGTTAAACAAAATTATTTTGGTCTTTAATCAAAGCTAATTCAGAGTTATGAACTGTGTGGGTAATTCCATTAAGGGTGGTGAGCTGTTGTATATTGATCTTTCTAAGGGGCAACAGACCTATTATATCTGAAATGTCTGGAACCTATGTTTTCGGGGGAAATCCAGAACTGGGAGTGTGTTGTGGGTCACCCTGCAAGTGGTAACCACGGCTGGTGGAAGCAAGAGCTGTGACTGGTGTGTGGCTAGCAGGCTGCAGCTGTACACAGACACTATAGGGTGTTATGTGCAAGGTGGAAGATTGTGAGTGGCCCAGGAGGGAGCTGCAGCAGCAAGGCCTCCTGAAGAACTTGAGTGCTATGCAAAGGTGGTACAGCCCCCTCTCCTGTCTAGATTTCACCCTGTAGCAGTGTTCCCTGTAAGCTGAGTGCTTGGGCAGCCACTTTGGAGAGATCCGGGTGCCACTCAGTTGATTAGCTGAATGTCCACAGCCAGCAGCATGTTTTTCTACTGGGTGGTGCACATTTGCACATGCCTCAGTTCACCTAACAAAATTTATTCTGTACACAGATAGAAAAAATTAGAGGGAGATTGCCCTACAGTGTCACATTTAGCCACAACCAACCACCTCATTTTTATTTGCAAAGAGACAAATATGCTTTCCAATTAAAGGAAAGCAGAAAGAACAAATGTAAAATCTTCATCATATACAAAGTAGAGTGTCTGTTTCTCACATTATATGACCCTCTGTCTAAAATTGCCTCACAACACTCTACTCTCCTTGAGAGTGTGATAGAAATAGCTGGTTTAAAGGGGCTGGTACAAATAAACTGCAATCATAGTATTGTTTCACAGTTACACAGCCATGTGCATCACACCCCAAACTTTAGGTAAGATCAGTTATAAAACTAATGGTGAGTCTTTGGTCCTATCTTGAACTATGAGCAACAATTCTCTGTGCCATAACCTAGTGAAGCTATTGGATACAATGTATTTGGGAAAAGTGTTTTCTGCCATTAAACCATCTATCCTTAGTGGAATAATGGGCTGCAATGGAACGGCTGATAAAAGCTTTAAATGCACAGCTGCTGATGCAAAGCTATAATGCCTATTTAGTTTGTTTAGTTTGCTATCACACAGCATATAAAACAGTTACCGCTTGCCCTTTGATCAACATTTTTTGGTATAAACTGAATCTGCTGACAAATTCTGTCACCAAAAGGAAGTTCAGCTCTTTGATTAAATAAAAGGAAACACATGAAAGCGGAGAGTTTAAAGATGCATGTAAATAGAACAGAATTTCATTTTACATAACTTTCTTCATGCTCAGGGTATCTCAAGGCATTTGACAATGTGATGAGTTTGACAATTATGGGATAGTGTCCTTTTAGTGTAGGCTGATGCAGCAGCCCATACATGCTTAAAAGAGGCTCACGCATAGTCCTCTTTTGAATGAGACTGGGATGCTAGCCAGAGCATTAGGTTTTAGCCAGTCTTTAATGTAAGTGCCATTGACTTTTTAATATCTACCTGGGGCAGATGCCAGAGATGGTCAAAAGTGAATGTTTCATCAGAAAGATGGCACTTCAAACAGCACTGCACCTTTCAATACTGTACAGGCAGTCCCCGGGTTACATGGATCCGACTTACATCGGATCCCTATTTACAGACAGGGTGAGGCAACCCCGCACTAGCTGCTTACCCCCAGCAGACCAGGGAGACGCGAAGCTAGCGCTCCCCCTCCCCCAGCAGACCAGGGAGATGCGGAGCGGCTTTACTCAGCAGACACCTCAGCTTGAGAATAAAGGACTGAGGGAAGTGAGGTGTGGGAGAATAAAACTGAGCTCTGGAGAATTGTTTGGCTAGAGTTTCTCCTACAATATGTACCAGTTCCGACTTACATACAAATTCAACTTAAGAACAAACCTACAGTCCCTATCGTGTACGTAACCCGGGGACTGCCTGTACTGTGATGTCAGCAGGGACACGGGGTGAGACTTGAGCAGATGACCTTGGCATTAGGACACTGACCTATAAGAATGCAACGTGAAAGCAAAAACATCCAAAGGATTCAACTGAGTATAGCTTTGCTTTTGGAGGGGTTAATTTGAACCAAAACTCAAAGTATATTTCTGGGCCTGCAAACTCCTCTGCTCAGACTCTTCAAAAAAGTTGGCACAAGCCCCATTCAACTGAAACCATTGCTTTTCCCACCACTTTGAGACATATGAAAGAGTGTAGGTCCCAAAACACAGGTAAGAGGCTATGTCTAGACTACAGGCTTCTTTTTTGTAGACTTGGGTACATAATACCCACACTAGCCTTTACCATTGCTAGCATGCCTGAAAATAACAGGATAGATGTGGCATCATGGATTTCAATCATGTGAGTAGATACTTAGGTTCTGGACAAGCTTGTACAGCCTGTGCTGAAGTGAATGCTACACAATCTACACTTACCATTTACACTTTGGGTACGTCTAGGCTACATACCTCTTTCACAAGAGAGCATCTAGGGTGTGTCTAGACTACATGCCTCCGTCGACGGAGGCATGTAGATTAGCCAGATCGGCAGAGGGAAATGAAGCCGCGATTAAAATAATCGCGGCTTCATTTAAATTTAAATGGCTGCCCCGCTCTGCCGATCAGCTGTTTGTCGGCAGATCGGGGCAGTCTGGACGCGCCGCGCCGACAAAGAAGCCTTTCTTGATCGGCACAGGTATGTCTCGTGAAACCAGGTTTACCTGTGCCGATCAAGAAAGGCTTCTTTGTCGGCGCGGCGCGTCCAGACTGCCCCGATCTGCCGACAAACAGCTGATCGGCAGAGCGAGGCAGCCATTTAAATTTAAATGAAGCCGCGATTATTTTAATCGCGGCTTCATTTCCCTCTGCCGATCTGGCTAATCTACATGCCTCCGTCGACGGAGGCATGTAGTTTAGACGTACCCCTAGACTCCTTAAAGCAGATAAAAAAAGCGATCTGCTTTTTCAGAAAAGAGCATCCAGACTGCCTGCAAACTCGTGGTCGGGCTGGGCACACGATGCCTGCATCTTCCGGAACTTGGACCTGTACCGCAGGCTGCAGGCTGGGACATTCTTTCCGCAGCGCAACTTTGCGGTTGGGGGTGTGCAGATGTCTATGTGCATGGTGGCAGCCACGGCCTGCCCTTTATGCCCTGGATCATGAAGCCCTACACTGGCCACCTGGACGCCAGCAGGGAACAATTTAACTCCCACCTGAACTGGGTTCGCTTGCAGGTGGAATGCGCCTTCAGGCGTCTGAAAAGGAGGCTTAGGTGCCTGCTCACTAGCCTGGACATGGGGCAACGCAACATCCCGAGGTGGCTGCCGCCTATTGTGTGCTGCACAACCTAGTGGAGAGGAAAGAAAAGGCCTTCCTCCCAGGGTGGGGGACATAGGGTGTGGTGGAGGGGAGGCAGTTTGAGCAGCCCCAGACAGCTGCCATCCGCCAGGCCCACCAGTCAGGATTGCGCATTCGGGAGGCCCCGAGGGAGACATTCTCCCAAAGAGCCCTATTACTTTCTTCAGGGCCTTCCAAATGAGGCCTTGCTCCTTGCCCCCTGTATCTTCCCCCCCAAACGCATCCCTGCCCCATTTTGTGGACATACACAGAGAGACAGGTGTGGTTTTCAAAATGCTTGCAGTTTAATGCAAAGTTCTATGTAGCAAACAGTAACACTTTTGTTATGAAAAATAAATTTTCTTTTACAAAAATAAAGTGCTTCCCTCACTGGTAGGAAGGGGGTTGTAAACCTGGAAGCAGGGAGGGAGGCTCAGGGCTGAGGGTGCAGCCTGAACGAATAGCTCCTGCCACCTCAGGTATGGGTGACTCATTGGAGACGGCCTTGCATGCTGCCTGGGGCAGTAGGGGGCTGGGCAGGAGGTGGGATTGCACTTCGGTCTGGGATGGCAGGGGAGGAGGGCAGGAAGAGCAGCAATAGGGACAGGACCGGGGAAGGCCATCACCTCCCGGATAGCAGCACAAATAGCGGTGTACTGCTGGACCAACTCGTCCAGCAAGCGATTGTGCCACTCTGCCTCTGCCTGTATCCTCTCTGACAATGTGTCCTGCATCCTTTGGAAGACCCTGATGTGCTGGCGCGTAAGTTCGTGATACGTGCGCCAGTGCCGGCGGCTTCCATGCAGACGACTGGGTGATGGGACAGGTGTGGCTCGCCCCTCCTGGACAGCTGGTCCAGCTGTGGAGGACAAGAGGGAAAAGTAGTCAGTCATACATGCTCACACTGTCCCTGAGGGCGTGCCCTCCTTGACAGCATTGAGTACCTGTTCTAGGGACAGGGAATGCTGATGTTCTCTCCGCAAGGCCTGGTGTGGCCTGGCCAGCAACCACGGCCTCACTGGAGCCCAGAGCTGTACAGGCCACCAGCCTGCCCCCATCCACACACACACACCATGGCCAAGCAGCACAGAGAAGTTTCTGACCAGTGTTGGTTCCCACGGGCTGCAGAGGGGCCTGGAGTTGCCTGGCTCTCCCAGGGCCCCCAACCTATATGCCTGTACCTGGCAGCACTGTCTGCAGGAGCAAGTGGTGCCTCGCACGCTTGCGGGGGTAGGACGGCCCTCCCTGGTGTCGGACATGTGTGGGACCCCCCAAGCTGTGATCAGCATGATGCGCCATGGTAGCGCACCATCCCCTGTGCTCCCGCCTCCCCTGCCCTGTGTGTGTTGCGACCTCAAAGCACTCACCTGATGTTCCCTCCCCAGTGTCCAAAGTTGTCTGGGAGGCCACCTGCATCTGGGTGTTGGACTCCTGGGTAAGGGTCACAACGCTCATGGCATCCTCCTTCTCCTTGTCCTGGAGCTGCTGGTCTTCAGGGGTGTCATCCTGGAGCTGCAGCCGCTGCTGTACAGGTCTCTCCATCCCCAACTGCACAACTTTCTCCAGAGACAGGGGTTCCCCACCCCCTAGGATTCGGTCAAGGTCCTCATAGTAGGCACAGCACTGTGGTGCTTCCCCAGAGCGGGAGCTGCGCTCACGGGCCCTGACATACCCCTGCCGCAGTTTCTTGACCTTGGCTCTCACTTAGTCTAGGGTGCGGAGGTGGTGGCCTTTCTTCGCAAGGGTATCGGCCATTCGGCCATAGATGTCAGGATTCCTCTACCTGGACTGCAGGGCCTGCAGAGACTGTTCCTCGGTCCAGAGCTCCAAGAAGGTCTTTATCTCGGGGCCAAACCATGATGGTGCCCAGCGTTTGGTGCCCCTGGCTTGGTCCTGAGATGTGTCCCTGGAAGGGCCAGGTTGGTCTCGGGGGGCTTGTGCCTCTGACATGGCTCTGTGTGGGCCTACCAGGGAGAGCCAAGCCGTCAGGGTCTTGCTGGGAGCTGGCTTCCTGCCACAATGCTTCTCCTGGCCGCCTGTGCCTTTAAAACATGGCAGCAGACAGGAACAATAGAGGTGCAAGGACTGTGAAGGAGTGTCCATCGGGGCTTTTTCCTGGAGGCCTCCTTTAAAAAAAAAAAAAAAAAAGGCTCCCCCGCATCCACACATACCTTTTTTCGAAAGATCTCTTTCAAAAAAGGTGTTATTCCTCGTAAAATGAGGTTTACCACTGTCCAAAAACCATCATGTTCTTTCGATTTAATTTTGAAAACGCGGTGGCAGTCTAGACACAGGTGAAGTTTTTTCGAAAAAACTCTGTAGTCTAGATACACCCTAAATGTACAGAAATGGGGTGTGTGCTTATAGAGGATATGGGTGACTACACACCAAAAGTTAGATATGCACAAAATGGGGCTCGATTATGTACTTATCCCTTTTGTGTCATCATAATTTGATCAAAGCAAACAAACTAAATCGCGGGGCGGGGGGGAGGCAGGGAGCAGGATGTGTTCCTAGAAGGACCGATGATAGCTAAATAAAGAAACATGAGAATTGGAATAGACTCCAAAGACTGGAAAGTGCCATAGTTGTAGACAAAATACCAGATGGAGAATCAAAATATTTCAGCTGGAGGACTGGGGAGTAGATACGATTTGACAGGAGAAGCCTTCATTAAGTTGTTGAATGAGAATAATAACACTTAGCATTCATACAGTGCTTTACAGTTTCAAAATCTTCAAATAAAAATTGATTTTTCCAACATTACTGATAGGCTGGCAAGAAAGTATTATTATCCCCATTTTACAGATAGAGGAACTGAGATGTGAGGGATCTGATTCTGACCTGACTTCCATCAGTATCAATAAAAAACAACTACAGTAAACTACCGATAATCCGGCACCTTTAGGACCTAGGGGGAGCCGGATTATCATATATGCTGGACTATCGGAAGGGTTCACCAATGCAGTACCAAGCTAGGGGATGATGTGTGTGCCTCTCTTCCTCCCCACCCCCTCAGGATCAACTCCTCTCTCTCCTGTCCTCATATGCATATCCTGGACCTTGCAGAGAGGCCTCTCTAAATCCCAGGAAGGAGATACTGGTGTTGTGCAGGCAGCTAAGCCTCCTCCCAATACAGGTGGAATGAGAGCCATGCCAGGTGACATCCTCCCAGTGCAGGTGGAATGAGAGCCGTGCCAGGTGACATCCTCCCAGTGCAGGTGGAATGAGAGCCGTGCCAGGTGACATCCTCCCAGAGCAGGTGGAATGAGAGCCATGTGAAGAGACATGGCATGGGCTCTCATTCCACCTGCTCCATTCCAGGAATAAAGGGGCCTTATCTCTTTGCCCCTCTCTGGGCAACAAAAATGGGGGCAGGGAACAAAGAAGCCTGAAAGTGGATTTAATGTAAATGAGAATCAGGCCCAGGAAAAGCATGCTACAAAGTAAGAAGCCACAGGGTAAAAACTCTGTTAATCATCTACCTTTGATATTTCCAAACTGATTTAAACTGGGCTCACACCCAGGCACCCACTGATACTCACATTTTAAAATACAACATACTAGAGGTCCTTAACTGAAATAATTTTTGTTTTTTCTTAATTTAAATCATTGCTGTGGAGTGGGGCTGGAGACGAGGGGTTCAGTATGCAGTCTGCCCCTGGGAGAGAGGACTACTCCTTACCTCTCTCAGGGTATGTCTACACTACCCTGCTAATTCGAACTAGGGTGGTAATGTAGGCATACCGCACTTGCAAATGAAGCCCGGGATTTGAATTTCCCGGGCTTCATTTGCATAAGATGGGCGCCGCCATTTTTAAATCCCGGCTGGTTCGAACCCTGTGCTACGCGGCTACACGCGGCACGGGGTAGCTAGTTCGGATTAGGCTTCCTAATCCGAACTAGCTGTACGCCTCGTGGAATGAGGAGTACAGCTAGTTCGGATTAGGAAGCCTAATCCGAACTAGCTACTCCATGCCGCGTGTAGCCGCGCGGCACAGGGTTCGAACTAGCCGGGATTTAAAAATGGCGGCGCCCGGCTTATGCAAATGAAGCCCGGGAAATTCAAATCCCGGGCTTCATTTGCAAGTGCGGTATGCCTACATTACCCCGCTAGTTCGAATTAGCAGGGTAGTGTAGACATACCCTCACTGCGGCAGCTTGGGGCCTGTCCATGGACAGAAATGCCTGTCCATGGATGCTGCAACTGCAGCAGGCACAACCAGTGGAGGGGAGCATGTCCCCTGGTTGGGGGACAGACACACAGAGAGATAGACACATAGACAAATTCTCTCAAATATAGAGTGGATAGCTGTCCCTTTCTCCACTCCTGCCGCCCCAATGGGGTTATAGCTGCCCAGTCTCCATCTCTGGTTCTTTTTTTGCCCCCTGTGGTCATTTTACAGTATAAATGTGCCTACTTGCAGACCTCACCCTTTCCATTATATGCATTCCAGGCACATACCATTGTCCTGGAATAACCAAACCCTCACCCTGTTTTAAGTTATGATAAGAGGAAGCAGCATATCAAATTTGGTGATCCTGGCTCTTAACTCTTAAGGGGAGTTTTTGAAAAAACAGACTCATGGACAGACAGACACTCAAACACTCTCAAATATAAAGTAGATTTACTGTAAATATTTTTATTGTTTGTGACCCAAGAAGCTCTTGATATCAACTGGCAGAAGACACAGGCATACATAGGGTACAGAGATCCTATGTGTTCACCAAAAAAAAAATTGTCTAAAGACTTTAATAAAAGCCTGAGTCACGCTGGTCATCATAATCACTGACAGATGTATATACAGAAAATATGTGAGAAGTCATGTATAAAATACTGAAAAATACATTTTTAAGGTCTGAGTTAAAACAGGTCACCAACAGCTAATCCACATACTCCTGGCAGATGGGGGGAAGAGATGCTTATCTCACTCTGGCTGGTCAATTGCAAATTGACTATTGTATCGCTCACAATGGCTAGTCTGAGGAAAAGGCTCATGCATACATTGTGGGGGCTGGAGGAAAAAACAAAAACTGCAAGAGATATTCTGTTTAGGGGTAAGAGAATGAACTTTTAAAAGAACAGATAACTCCCAGGTATTCCTTTAGTCTATGGGGATAAACTACCAATGGGCTTGATCTTATGAAAAGGGGGGTCTTGACCAAACTGGATGAAAATGCTTGGGAAAGAACTTGGGGTAAGCTATCTAGTGGGGAAGAGGACATTGCCTCATTAGTTGCTTAGACTCTAGAAAGCATGCTATAATTTTGTTTTATATGTAGCTGCTAGCAGATTTACCCGGCATTGCTCGTATCGTTTTTTTAAACTTAATTTAAGTTTTTAAAATGAACCATATGTGCCATTATTTTTTGAAATTACAGTGATTACAAAATGTTTTCTGCATTTTTCTTTTTGGTCTCCTTCATGTATGTATTTTGAGTTTTTATTTATTCTACTATATATTTTAGAGAGTTTGTCTGTCTGCCTGATCAAGAACTCCTCCTAAACGGTAAGAGCTAGAGCCACCAAAGCAATCCCATTCTAGGCACATCCCATTTTCCTGGCACAACCAAACCATTACATTGCTTTAAGTTATAAGAGGAAGTTGTATATCGAATTGGTGGTCCTAACTCTTACTGTTTAGGAGTTCTTGCTCAGACAGATAAACTCTCTAAAATATACAGTAGATTTGTTTCCAATATTCTTGCTCAGTGTCATTTGAATCTCCATTCTTTGATGATACATTTATTCTTCACCTTTGAGGATTGGACCTTTGTTGATGAACAACTGTTCTGGCCCAAATGCATTTCCACTCTCTGCGTTCCATTAAACTATGTACATGCTAACCTGGTGTAGAACTTGGGCTACTTCAACCCTTAAAAATCTTGCTGTTGTGTGATGCAGGGTTGGGACACCTCAGGTTCTTTGGTGGTTTACTTAGCACACAGCTGAATAGAAGATGGTGGATTGGCTGGTATAGCTGAGATCTTAATCTAGCAAACTGCAGTAGATGTCTGAAAAACCAGAGAACCACCATCTCAGGTGTTTCCAACACTCACGAGGCAGATCTGCACTTCAGGGAAGATGAAGCAGCAAGGATGGAAGTAGAAAAAAAAATCATACTGCCAAGCATGGTAGTTTTTATTGTATTGATTAGCTTCTAATGCTCTAAGCATAGACATTGAATAGAATGTTAAAGTCCTTTGAAACAAAGCTACAAGTATTAGCCAGTTATATTTTATCTATGGCCTTTCTAATATTAAAACCATTAGATTTTTATTTTATTATTTTACATCTGGCAATTTTTATTTAGTTTCTAAATGCTGTTGAAACTTGATTCATAGCTATTGCTCACTCATTGGCATTAATGTTGTATTGTGAGTAAAAGAGATTCTCCATTGGTGTTTTTCACAGCAGCTAATACCAAGACACAGCCATTGCATTTGACGGATCATTGGAAGCTGATGAAAGCTCCCTACTCAGGAACATTACATCTAATAAATAAACTTCTGAAAGTTCTTCAAATAAAATCAAAAGCCTCCTGCAAAAGAAACAGAGAGGTAGCTGTGTTAGTCTGTTCTTGGTAAAACAAAAAAAGCACTTTAAAGACTAACAAGATGGTTTATTAGGTGATGAGCTTTCATGGGGGCAGACCTACTTCTTCATAAATCCTGCAAAAGAGACAGGTGAATGATTTCAGAGGCCCAATTGATTGGAGGTAATCCCCTTCAATTAGTTGGGTCACATTTATTTTCCCATAAAAAGGGGCCTTTTGATTCAGTACTCCTTTCACCATGAGAAATGTTCGAGTTTTAGGAGGCTCATACTCCTGTGAAGTTGAGATTCAAGTTTGTGGAGAAGCACTGAAAAATCTCCTGTTGCATTTTGCACACACATATCTGGTAGTGGGCCATTCAAAAGATGCACCAGTATGTGTCACTTGTCTGAAACTATAATTCAGCTCTTTGAACATTTTCTCATGATTTCCATTAAATATTATAACTGTGTGAATTGTTTTGGTCTTAGTTCTGTTTACTGCATATAAGGAATATTGCTTGCTGCAAAGGAATTACTCACATGCTACTCTGAGTAAAGTTGCAGTCTTATCATTTATAAGCAAGATGCCTTCATGTAGATTTTATATGCAGCAATGCAAACCAAGGTTTATCAGTCAGGGTATGTCTACACTACAAAGTTAATTCGAACTAACAGCCTCCCACTAGTTCGAATTAACTTTAATAGGCGCTACACATGCAAACCGCTAGTTCGAACTTAATTCGAACTAGCGGAGCACTTAATTCAAACTAGGTAAACCTCATTCTACGAGGACTAACGCCTAGTTCTAATTAAGTAGTTCGAATTAAGGGCTGTGTAGCCACTAAATTCGAACTAGTGGGAGGCTAGCCCTTCCCAGCTTGTCCTGGTGGCCAGTTTGGGCCAAACCAGGAAAACTCTTCTGCCCCCCTCCCGGCCCCGGAGCCCTTAAAGGAGCATGGTCTGGCTACACTGCATGTTCCAGTTTCAAGCCTGCCAGCACCCAGCCAGCAGACCCTGCACTTGGCACGGGATGAGCCAGCCACCTGCTGCCACCCAGCCCTCTCCCTCTTCCCGGGACCAGGCTGGCGGCTCACAGGAGCCTGCCCGGGGCCGCAAGAGGCAGGCGCCCGCCTGGTCAAGTGCGGAGATCGTGGACCTCAGCAAGGTTTGGGGGGAAGCCTCCAACGTCCACGATCCCTGCACTAGCCACAGGAACGCGTCCGTCTACAGCTGCATGGCTGACAGCCTGGCCACCAGAGGCCACATGTGGACCCGGGAGCAGGTCCGCTGCAAAATTAAGGACCTGCGGCAGTCCTACTCCAGGGCCTGCCAGCCAGGGGCCAACCCGGAGGCCTGCCCCCACTTTGAGGCCCTGGACCACAACCTGGGGGCTCACGCCGTCCATGCCTCCCGGGTGGTAATCGGCCCCAAGGCAGAGGGACCCATCCCTGATACGGAGGAGGAGGAGGACGCCGAGAGCCAGGAGCCTGCAGGGAGCCTGCCCAGGACCCAGGACCTAGGACCCCCAAGGCATCCCACAGAGCACATCGGCTGTGTCGTCCGAGGCCGAGGAGGGCTCCGCATGTGAGTGCCATCATGCTTCCCTTATGTGTACGGGGTGGTTGGGGGAGAGGGAGCCCAGGAACCGTGCGCCTGGGCCTTGCCCACCATGGAGCAGCAGCTGGGTGTCATGCAGGGGCCCTGGCCTTGCAGAGAGGGGCTGGGTTTCACCCACCTTGTTCCCAGGGAGAATTGACCACTGCTCTTGTTTCACCACAGCCGCAGCACCTGGGACTGCAGGGTGCACCACCCCGCCTGCAACAGCCACCCACACCCGGGCCAGCAGGCACACCAGGAACCAGGAGGACTACCAGCGGCGGCACCTGCGGCTCCTGGAGCACCAGCTCCGCACCCAGGACCACTGGGTCCAGGAGGACCTGCAGCTGCGGCAGTGGAGTTTGGAGGCGCTGGAGGAGCAGGGCCGTGCCCTCAGAGGCCACCTCCAGATCTTGGTGGACAGGTTCCTGCCTCCTCCTGCACCAGCCCCTGCGGCCGTCCCAGCTCTCGCTCCTCCTCCCCCTCCCGCTTCCTCCGCACCCCCTGTCCCTCCTGCCCTACCCTCCACACCCACTCCCCTCCAACACCCCCGCACCTGCAGTGCTGCGAGACGAGAGAGCCAGCAGGACCCCCAAGCCTGAGCTTTTCCTTCCCTTCCTCCCCCTTCTAGCTCCCTCCTCCCAGGTTTCCCCCCTCCCCTCTCCCATCCTCATTTCTCCGTGCCCTCACCCCAGTTAAGTAAAATATAAGAGATTTTGGTTGTCAAAACAGGTGTGTTTATTTGACATTAGGAATGGGGGCTAGGGAGGGGAAAAGGGAAGGAGGGGAGGGTGGAAGAAGGCCCCAGTAGGGCATGCAGGGAGAGTTCAGTCCTCCTCCTCCACTTGGAAGCTCTCCCGCAGGGCTTCCCGGATCCGGATGGCCCCCCGCTGGGCTTCCCGGATGGCGGCGGTGCGGGACTGAGCATACTGGCAAGCCATGCGGTCAGCCTCAGCTATCCAGGCTTGTAGGAAAGCCTCCCCCTTCCGCTCGCACAAATTGTTCAGAACACATGCCGCCACCACAGGAGGGATATTGTGCTCGGCGAGGTCGAGGCGGGTGAGGAGGCACCTAAATTGTGTTTTCAATCGTCCGAAGGCCCCCTCGAACACGATGCGGGCCCTGATGAGCCTGGAATTGAAGGCCTGGCAGGAGGAGTTGAGGTGCCCCATGTACGGCTTCATGAGCCAGGGCTGTAGGGGGTAGGCCGCATCCCCCACCAGACACACGGGCATGTCCACGTCTCCAACCCTGATGTGGTGGTTGGGGAAGAAGGTCCCGGCGTGCAGCCTCTGGCAGACAGAGGAGTTGTGGAACACCCTGGCATCGTGTGCCTTGCTGGACCAGCCCACATTAACGTCCGTGAACTGGCCCCAGTGGTCACACATGGCCTGCAGGAGGATGGAGAAGTACCCCTTGCGGTTGATGTACTGGGAGGCCTGGTGTTCCGGGGCACGGATGGGGATGTGCATCCTGTCGATGGCCCCCCCGCAGTTGGGGAAGCCAAGGGCGCCGAACCCCCGGATGACGGCGTCCTGGTTGGCGAGATTGACCACCCTGCAGAGCAGCACCCGGTTGATTGACTTGACCACCTGCAGAGAGACACAGCAAACGGCGAATCACTGGGGCGCCCAGGTGTTCGTTCCATGGCACTGCCCCGTGCCCTACTCCCGGAAACAACCCCCGCGGGCGGTGTGTAATACAGCCGGGACAGACTGAACCCTCTGGTTCGGGGCACTTTCGCCTCCTCCTCCCACCATTTTCCCTGGGGCGGCTCATCCCCTCTTTGCAGCTGCCCTCCCCCCCGGCACAGTGGCTGGTGAGTGCTGTACCTGCATGAGCACTGCTCCGACGGTGGATCTCCCCACACCGAACTGGTTCCCGACGGATTGGTAGCTGTCAAGCGTGGAGAGCTTCCAGAGGGAGATGGCCACACGCTTCTGGAAGGGGATGGCGGGCCTCATGCGAGTGTCCCGTCACTGCAGAGCAGGGGCGAGCCACTCACAGAGCTCCAGGAAGGTGTCCCTCTTCATCCTGAAGTTCTGGGTCCACTGTCTGTCTCCCCAGCGCACCAGGACGATGTCCCACCAGTCGCTGCTGGTGTCCAGACGCCAGATGCGGCAGGGCCCGCTGGCATCCGGGCACTGCTGCGGCTCCTCCACGGCCCCCAGGGACGCCAGGTGGAGAGGTAGGGGGCTGACGTGCACCAGGTGGTGCCAGGCAGCCTCCAGCCATTGCTGGCAGGCTTGCAGTAGCAAGTCCAAAAACTGCACCAGAAAGCCCAGGGCGAGCTCTTGCTCCATGTTGCCAACTGCGGCGGCGGCCCCAAAGGGAACCACCGACACAGGCAGGCGCAGAGAAAAACGCTTTGCTGTCCCTCGGCGAGGTAGGCAAGCAAGCGGAAAAGCTGAGAACCGGCTGACCAGAGGGGTCCCTTTAAGCACGAGCATCAGACAGCAGCCACACAAAGCAACTACTGACCTGATGCCCTGCCAGAACTGGTTTCAGCTGCCCTTAAATGCGCCCCAGCGTCCAATCGGTGTGGACGTGCTAGTTTGAATTAGCAAAACGCTAATTCGAACTAGTTTTTAAGTCTAGATGCGCTAATTCAAATTAGCTTAGTTCGAATTAACTAATTCGAACTAAGTTAGTTCGAATTAGTACTGTAGTGTAGACATACCCTCAGATATTATCTGAACAGGCCACATTACAAACCTGCTCATTATTTACTGAACAGTGACTGTGCTAGATTCTGTCCAAACATACAAAAAGTTACTGTCCCTGGTCTTAGGGCTTCCATTCCATATTAATGTAGCAGTTACAGAGTTACACATTTAAAAGTGTAAAGATACGTCTATACTTGCTCCTAGTTCGAGCTAGGGATGCAGATGTAGGAAACCGAAATTGCTAATGAAGCGGGGATTTAAATATCCCGCACTTCATTAGCATGATCTCGCTGGCGCGTTACTTGGCTCAACAGCTGATTCGAACCAGGAAGTGCGCTCCTGGACGCGTTAGTTCGAACCAAGCCCCTTGGTTCGAACAAACATTACTCCTCCAAAAATGAGGAGTAACGTTAGTTTGAACCAAGGTGTTTCATTCGAACTAACGTGTCCAGGAGCGCACTTCCTAGTTTGAATCAGCTGTTGACCGGAGTAACGCGCCGGCGAGATCATACTAATGAAGCATGGGATATTTAAATTCCCCCTTCATTAGCAATTTTGGTTGGCTACATTTGCATCCCTAGCTCGAACTAAGCAACAAGCGTAGACGTACCTTGAGAGGGAGAGACGTATTAGTCTGTAACTAAAAAACTACTAATGGTCCTGTAGTTTTGGTTAGTCTTGCAGAGTATGTCTACACTACAAAGTTAATTCGAACTAACAGATGTTAGTTCGAATTAACTTTGACAGGCGCTACACGAGCGCTCCGCTAGTTCGAACTTAATTCGAACTAGCAGAGCGCTTAGTTCGAACTACGTAAACCTCATTCCACGAGGACTAAGCCTAGTTCAAACTTCCTAGTTCGAATTAAGGGGTGTGTAGCCCCTTAATTCGAACTAGTGGGAGGCTAGCCCTCCCCAGGTTTCCCTGGTGGCCACTCTGGCCAACACCAGGGAAACTCTATTGCCCCCCTCCCGGCCCCGGAGCCCTTAAAGGGACACGGGCTGGCTACGGTGCCCGTGCCAGGTGCAAGCCTGCCAGCACCCAGCTAGCAGACCCTGCACCTGGCACGGCTCGAGCCAGCCACCCGATGCCCCCCAGTCCTCCCCCTCTTCCCGGGACCAGGCTGGCGGCTCCCGGGAGCTTGCCCGGGACCGCAAGAGGCGGGCATCCGCCTGGTTTAGTGCGGACATCGTGGACCTCGTCCACAACCTCCGCACTAGGCACAGGAAAGTGGCCATCTAGGGCAGGAGAGCTGCCAGCCTGGCCACCCAGGAGCAGGTGTGCATGAAAATCAAGGTGGTCCACTGAGACCCCCGACCCTGAGCCCTGAGCTTACAATGGCCATCCTGGGTCAGGCCAAAGGTCTATCTAGCCCAGTAGCCTGTCTGCCGACAGCGGCCAACTCTAGGGACCCTGGAGGGGATGGACCGAAGACAGTGACCAAGCCATTTGTCTCGTGCCATCCCTCTCCAGCCTTCCACAAACCTTGGGCAGGGACACCACTCCTACCCCCGGCTAATACCACTCCATGGACCCAACCTCCATGACTTGATCTCACTTCCCTGTAAACTCTGTTCTAGTTGTAGCCTTCACAGCCTCCTGCAGCAAGGAGTTCCACAGGTTGACTATTTGCTTTGTGAAGAATAACTTTCTGTTGTTAGTTTGAAGCCTGCTACCCATTCCTTTCCTTGGGTGTCCTCTAGTCCTTCTATTACGGGAACTAATGAAGAACTTTTCTTGATGCACCCTCTCCACACCACTCATGCTTTTATAGACCTCTATCCTATCCCCCCTCAGTCTCCTCTTTTCTAAACTGAAAAGTCCCAGTCTCTTTAGCCTCTCTTCATATGGGACCTCTTCCAAACCTCTGATCATTTTAGTTGCCCTCCCCTCTCCCACCCTCTCTCTTCCCCTCTCCCACCTCCTTTTCCCAGTTTCCCCGAGTTTTGTTCAATAAAGAGAGATTCTATTTTTGACCACACGTTTTCTTTATTTTGTACTTCAGGAAGGGGGGCTAGGGAAGGGTAAGTGGAAGGAGGTGAAGGAGGAATGGGGTACGAGCCCCCGATGGGGAGGACTGGGCTGGCTCTGCGGGCTTCTGGGGGTGGAAGCTCTCCTGCAGCCCCGCAATTGCCCCCTCTCCCCAGATGGCAGCCTGCGGCAAGTGCAGCCGATCTGATGGCCGAGTGCTGGCACCCCTGAAAACTGTCTGTCTGGGGTGGGGGTTGGGTCCCTTTAAGCACAGCCCTCGGTTAGCCTGAGGTAGCAGCTCCACGCTCTAAGTCCTCCTCTGATGCCCTACTGGTACTGCTTCCGGCCATCCTTAACCCCGGTTCAGGGTCCACTTAATGTGGACATGCTAGTTCGAATTAGCAAAACGCTAATTCGAACTAGTTTTTTAGTCTGGATCCGTTAGTTCGAATTAGCTTAATTCGAATTAACTAATTCGAACTAAGTTAGTTCGAATTAGTGCTGTAGTGTAGACATACCCTAACATGCTACAGGACCATTTGTGTTTTTTTAGAGTTACATGTTGTGACTCTAAACCACTATTCATCTTTCTGCATGCTGACCTACTGTTACACATTGCAAACTATAGCTGCAAGATGCACAACAACCTGATAAATGTGGTATACATATTTTCATCCCACTTGTTTAACAATAATCTGGGTTGCAGTTAGGTTTAAGAATCAATTAAGGAAATGCCACTTTTTGTGGCTACCCCAGTAAAGCACTAAAAGTTAATAGCTCAAAGAGCACATGTTGTTTAAGTAGTTTTGTCTTAATTTTATTTGCTTTAGACTGCAACATTTTTAGGAGGCTCATAGAAGGAAAGAAATGATTGTTTTTAACACAGTCAGGTGGATAAAAAGGATCAAGAGTAAAAAGTCTTAAATTGCCAAAAGTACTTGAAAATAAGTACATTTATTTCTGTTCTGCCTCAACTTCTTTGTTTATAGCGACGTTTGTATTACCATTGCTCCCACAATACATATTGGTGACTCACAGTGAAAGGTCTATAATAATGTTTAATTGCTCTGACGTCATTCCAGAACCACTATTTATTGTCCAATCCACCACCTTTATAGGCATTTTATTATATAACTGGCAGTGAGAAAGAATCAGTAAAATTATTTGTAAGAGAATCTGAATCAAATAAAATAAGCAACAGAAGAGCATAATGAAGTAGGATGTACCAAGAGCTTATATGCATCCTGCATATGGTGGTACATAACAGAAGGTATGTGAAAATTCATTGACATACTTTGTCATGTGATAGTTGTCAGTAAAATTGATATTTTTCTTCCTCTAGTTCATATTGTCAGTTTGCCCTCAGACCTGTGCTATCATTCCCAATGACCTTCCACTCTCAATTTAGCCTTGCATCACAATCTGATTTTTTTTGCCTTGCCTGTATTGTAAGATAATATGGCTTCCTCTGTATTAGCAAGGGGACATGTAAATTTACAGTGCGACAGAAATTATTTTTAATAGTAATGGCCCCCATTTTCCAATGTACTCAACACTTGTCAAGTCCTATTGTCTCAGTGAGGGTATGTCTATACTACAGCACTAATTCAAACTAACTTAGTTCGAATTAGTTAATTTGAACTAAGCTAATTCGAATTAGCGCATCTAGACTTAAAAACTAGTTCGAATTAGCGTTTTGCTAATTCGAACTAGCATGTCCACACTGAGTGGACCCTGAACCGAGGTTAAGGATGACCGGAAGCAGTGCCGGCAGGGCATCAGATTAGGACTTAGAGCATGGAGCTGCTGTCTCAGGCTAGCCGAGGGCTGTGCTTAAAGGGACCCAACCCCCACCCCGGATAGACAGTTCTCAGGTGTTCCCCGCTTGCAAAGCAATCCTGGCTTGGAGTGCCCTGAGTGCCCACACTCGGCACATCACAGCACTCGGCCATCAGCCCGGCTGCACTTGCCACAGGCTGCCATCCGGAGGGGGGCGTCAATCAAGGGGCTTCAGGAGAGCTTCCACCACGAGGAGTCCGCAGAGCCACCCCAGTCCTCCCCATCAGGGGCTCGTACCCCATTCTTCCCTCACCTCCTTCCACTTACCCCTTCCTAGCCCCCCTTCCTGATGTACAAAATAAAGGACACGTATGTTCAAAAATAGAAACCCTCTTTATTGAACAAAACTCGGGGAGACTGGGAAAAAGAGGTGGGAGAGGGGAAGAGAGAGGGTGGGAGAGGGGAGGGCAACTAAAATGATCAGGGGTTTGGAACAGGTCCCATATGAAGAGAGGCTAAAGAGACTGGGACTTTTCAGCTTATAAAAGAGGAGACTGATGGGGGATATGATAGAGGTCTATAAAAGCATGAGTGGTGTGGAGAGGGTGCATAAAGAACAGTTCTTCATTAGTTCCCATAATATAAGGACTAGAGGACACCAAATGAAATGAATGGGTAGCAGGCTTCAAACTAACAACAGAAAGTTGTTCTTCACAAAGCAAATAGTCAACCTGTGGAATTCCTTGCTGCAGGAGGCTGTGAAGGCTAGAACTAGAACAGAGTTTAAAGAGAAGTTAGATAAATTCATGGAGGCTGGGTCCATGGAGTGGTATTAGCCAGGGGGTAGAAATGGTGTTCCTGGCCTCTGTTTGTGGAAGGCTGGAGATGGATGGCACGAGACAAAAGGCTTGGTCACTGTCTTCGGTCCATCCCCTCCAAGATCCCTAGGGTTGGCCGCTGTTGACAGACAGGCTACTGGGCTAGATGGACCTTTGGTCTGACCCAGTACGACCATTCTAAGCTCAGGGCTCAGGGTCGGGGGTCTCAGTGGACCACCTTGATTTTCATGCACACCTGCTCCTTGGTGGCCAGGCTGGCAGCTATCCTGCCCTAGACGGCCACTTTCCTGTGCCTAGTGCAGAGGTTGTGGATGAGGCCCATTATGTCCGCACTAGACCAGGCAGGCGCCCGCCTCTTGTGGACCTGGGCAGGCTCCCGGGAGCCGCCAGCCTGGTCCCGGGAAGAGGCGGAGGGCTGGGAGGCAGCAGGTGGCTGGCTCGTGCCGTGCCAGGTGCAGGGTCTGCTGGCTGGGTGCTGGCAGGCTTGCACTTGGCACGGGCACCGTAGCCAGCCTGTTCCCCTTTAAGGGCTCCGGGGCCGGGAGGGGGGCAGACAAGTTTCCCTGGTGGTGCCCAGAGTGGCCACCAGGGCAAGCTGGGAAGGGCTAGCCTCCCACTAGTTCGGATTAAGTGGCTACACAGCCCTTAATTCGAACTAGTTAATTCGAACTAGGCTTAGTCCTCATGGAATGAGGTTTACCTTGTTTGAATTAAGCGCTCCGCTAGTTCGAATTAAGTTCGAACTAGCGGTTCGCGTGTGTAGCGTCTATCAAAGTTAGTTCAAACTTACATCTGTTAGTTCGAATAAACTTTGTAGTGTAGACACACCCTGAGAGCTTTGGGGCACCAAGCACTTTTTGAAAATTGGTCAGTTTTTTTAGGTTACCTGAATGGAAGACGCTGGGTGCTGCTCAATAATAATGAGCCCAATCCTGTTGGCTCCTTACTCACTATAAAGACATTCTGAGTACAGAATTTGGGGTTTGATCCAATAATAACCCCAGTAACTTTGGTCAGAATTTGGTTCCAGGTTTTTAGTTGGAATTGGCATTTAGTGAGACTGCTGTGACTGCTCTTTTGCTGAAAGGAACCCTTTCTCATAGCAAATGTTGGCCCTGGACAATAATACTACAGAGAGTATCTAGAGAACGAATGCCAGCCTAGCAGCATTACATAGGCCCCTCCCAAATCACATCCATTTCTCAGCTGTTACCTGCCTTAGGTGTTAGCAAAATCATATTTATTTACTTCGCTATGTTGCTTTAATGAAAAAGCTACTTAAAACAAATAGAAGGACATTTGCAACCAATTACAATATTGCTGATCAGTCAAATTATAAAATTATGGTTAGTTATGGGCCAAACTCTGTGCTCACTTATATTCCTTGCTATCCCACTGAAGCCAACCAAGTTGCGACAGTGTGCAAGTCAATGTGGAATCTGGCTCACTATTCTGTAAATATACCCTTGGGCATATTTAAAATCATGGTTTTAAAGCCTTTATTTCTCTCAACCACAAGCGAAGTTAATACTCCAGCACCAAATTCAGGGTTGATCAAATTGCTAGCAAGCAATCTCTTTAGGGGGAAAACTTGCTTTATAATCTGACTTCTGGAGAGGATTGTAGCAAAATTGCTGCTTTCTCTTCCATGGTAGAGGCACTTCTTTGGTGTTTTAAGCACTGCTCCTTTTTTCTTAATGAATTCTGACATTTCAGCCTTGTTTTGGAATAAAGTACTTAAGAAACCAGGCTCTTCTGAAGCAAAGTTTGATTTAAATTAATTAAAACAGGGAATTTTCTAGTAACCTGAAAACTCTCATACAGGGCTAGAGCCAAGATTACAAGGATTTTTTCACTATGGGATCCACGAGTCACACACTTTTCCCCCAAAAAACAACTATTTATATTGCCTGTCATCTTGTATTTAATTCTTGTTAGTGTTTCTGTGTAGTATTCAACAGCCTGTGTGGTTTGCACCAGTGGTGACTGCATTCTAATGGTACCGGTAGCTCCTGTCTGCTCCTTTTCCACCTCGCCGGCATGTTGTGAGGCTTCATTAGCTAATGGGACATATGTGTTACCCAGTTAGAGTACATCCATTGAGCCCAGTGGGGTTTCACACCTGGGAGAAAAGAATTTGTCTTACTGTGTGAAAAGTGCCTTAAAATGCTCATAATAAAAAATGCTATATATTGTGAAGTGTTATTGGGCCCAATCCTCCCATCTCTTGTCTGTTTTTACTCATCATAGTTATACAATTGGAGCTCCCATTGGGTTTGGCACTGTATGGAGGCACAGAGACATTCTCTGCCTGGAAGGGCTTGTAGTCTAAAGACACACACAAGCAAGGGGTAAGAGATGGGGGTACAAGCAGTGAGGCATTGACATCACTTTGTTAGTTACATGGATTGTAGTGATTGGGTGTGGGTTTTTTTTAATTGAAGGCAGATACAGAGTGTAAGAAAAGGAAAGTACCATGAACAGGGACAGTCACAGCTCACACTTCAGCCATGCTCCAGGCTAGGTTTTCTAGGCAGCCTAGCAGAAGGGAATGTAGAGGAAGGGTTCGAAGCAGGATAAAGCAGTGGCTGTTGGGAATTTATCAGGGAGTTCTTCCCACATAAGGGGCAGCGTGGGGGAGAAGCAGGGAGATGTTTAAGGAAGAAGCTATGGCAGTAAAGGCTGGCAATGCTGTTGGAATCAGGTTGTGGTTGGTGACATGGTATGTTTGTGGTTCAGCTAGGACCGGTAGAGGGACTATGTTCTGAGCTTAAAGGGAATGACAAGAAGCTTGTGTTTGATACAGAGGTAAAAGAGAACCAGTGGCAGGATTCAGTGGGCTGATGAGGTCTTTGAGGGTAACAAGTTTGTAGTCAAGCCCTGAAAAGAGAATGCTGTGACAGTCCAGTTGTGATAAGAATTGGATGAGAGTTTTGGCTGTGTATGCTGAGATACAGGCTGGATTTTAGGGTTGTTGTGTAAGAAAGTGTTGCAAGATTTAGAGAGGTCCTGGACATGTGGATCCAGTGAGAGGGCTGAGTCAAAGAGGGCACTGGATTATGGGCCTGAGAGACTGGGAAGATGGTAGTGTTGTTCACAGTGACAAAGAAAGGTGGAAAGAGGACGATTTGTGGGGAATGATCAATAGCTCAGTTTTGGCCATGCTCACTTCATACAAGGACCTGTTGAGCCCCATGGAGTGGGAATACAAGGCCAGGGTCCTTGCATAATGCCCTTTATCCCTATGTGATCTGCAGGTGTGAAGCCGGGGGGTGGGGCAGGTCAAGCCTTTCTCAGCCTCTACATTAGGGGTCAAACCATGCCAACCCTTGACAGAAGAATTGCAAAGTAAATCTCTCAGTGGTTCCTTTTCCATATATGAGAGTCATCTGGCATTCCTCTGGAATTCATTCTTCAGGGGTGGGAGCTTTGACCCCTTTGGAATAAGTCAATATTCTGTTTCCTAAAACCATAGTTTCTCCCATGATCCATGTGGTTCTCAGGGATGCCTCAGAGGAAAAGACCATCCACACAGAGATCCCTTATCTTTGTTCTGCTGTTCATGTTCCCGATCTCTATTGGAGCTGTGCTTTTAGGGACTTCTCTGGCCACTGCTGCTCCCAGAACCCCAATCTGGGAAGGAAGGTGGTTTTTCATGACATGGAGGGGGGACTGTCTGTGGGTTTGATTCAGGGGAAACCATCTTACACAGATTATCATTCTTTAGCAGGTACATTAGGGTGCTTCCAATTCCCTTTTCTTTCCATTGTATTTGACATTTCTGTTTGACTATTTTTTCCCTGAATTCTTTCAATGAAAGAATATTCACTTTTGTATCATTGTTTTTCTCATGGCTTGTCCCGTGTAATGAAATATTAACAAAAGTGGGTGGCATGCAGGGTTAGAAAAAAAACCCCAAACTTTCCAGTTGGTCCAGTCTTTTACAGTTTGTAAATATGTACAGAAATCTCACACTAACAAGCTTTCTCTTGAGATTTCAAGGGCTTCACGCTACAGTTGTGGAAGAAATACTAAGAGAAAAGTTTTATCCCTTCGGATTCTGGTCAGTACTCAAACCATGATTTGCTGAGGTACGGAGAAAAAATAATAACTAAAAATAGATGTGCAGTAAAACATGACCAAGCCACTGAAAAAGGTTCCATTGATCTTGAATTTTGCAGAAAGGCTGGTTCTTATGTTCAAGCTGCTTTGCCCATTCCTTTTGAAATATAAAATCTAGTGGTGATATCTTCCTAGAAGGCAGTGTGATGAGTAGCTTCAGTATTCAGGCAGGATTCTTCATTGATGTCCTGCTGACTGTAAAAGATAATCAGCTGTTTGCTCTTCTCCAAATCTTTACATCTAGAAATGGAACAAAGATAATTTGTTTCCTTGATTAATGTATTGTGGTTTTTTTGTTTTGATTTTTTGTTTTTGTTTCTAGTGCAGGGAGATGGTGAAGAGATGTGTGTAGCTACGGTGAGGAAATGGGTGGTGTAAATATAGATGCACATTATGTTTATAAATCAAAGCTCAGTGAGTAGAATTCTGCCCCAGTTATATCAGGGTACGTCTACACTACAACGTTAATTCGAACTAACGTAGTTCGAATTAGTTAATTCGAACTAAGGTAATTCGAACTAACGGATCTAGACTAAAAAACTAGTTTGAATTAGCATTTAGTTAATTCGAACTAGCATGTCCACATTAAGTGGACCCTGAACCGGGCTTAAGGATGGCCGGAAGCAGTGCCGGCAGGGCATCAGAGGAGGACTTAGAGCGTGGAGATGCTGTCTCAGGCTAGCAGAGGACTGTACTTAAAGGGTCCCGACCCCCACCCCGGACAGACAGTTCTCAGGGATGCCCCGCTTGCAAAGCAGTCCTGGCTTGGAGTGCCCGGAGTACCCACACTGGGCACATCACAGCACTCGGCCATCAGACCGGCTGCACTTGCCGCAGGCTGCCATCTGGGGAGAGGAGGCAATCGGGGGGCTGCAGGAGAGGTTCCACCCCAAAAGCCCGCAGAGCCAGCCTAGTCCTCCCCATCGGGGGTGTATACCCCATTCCTCCCTCACCTCCTTCCACTTACCCTTCCCTAGCCCCTTTTCTTGATGTACAAAATAAAGGACAATTGTGTTCAAAAATGGAATCTGTCTTTATTGAACAAAACTGGGGGAGACTGGGAAAAGGAGGTGGGAGAGGGGAAGAGAGAGGGTGGGAGAGGGGAGGGCAACTAAAATGATCAGGGGTTGGGAACAGGTCCCATATGAAGAGAGGCTAAAGAGACTGGGACTTCTCAGCTTAGAAAAGAGGAGACGGAGGGAGGACAGGATAGAGGTCTCTAAAAGCAGGAGTTCGGTGGAGAGGGTGCATACAGAAAAGTTCTTCATTAGTTCCCATAAAGAAGGACTAGAGGACACCAAAGGAAAGGAATGGGTAACAGGCTTCAAACTAGTAACAGAAAGTTGTTCTTCACAAAGCACAGAGTCAACCTGTGGAACTCCTTGCTGCAGGAGGCTGTGAAGGCTACAACTAGAACAGAGTTTACAGGGAAGTGAGATCAAGTCATGGAGGTTGGGTCCATGGAGTGCTATTAGCCAGGGGGTAGGAGTGGTGTCCCTGCCCAAGGTTTGTGGAAGGCTGGAGAGGGATGGCACGAGACAAATGGCTTGGTCACTGTCTTCGGTCCATCCCCTCCAAGGTCCCTAGGGTTGGCCGCTGTCGGCAGACAGGCTACTGGGCTAGATGGACCTTTGGTCTAACCCAGTACGGCCATTGTAAGCTCAGGGCTCAGGGTCGGGGGTCTTAGTGGACCACCTTTATTTTCATGCACTCCTGCTCCTGGGTGGCCAGGCTGGCAGCTCTCCTGCCCTAGCCAGCCACGTTCCTGTGCCTAGTGCGGAGATCGTGGATGAGGTACATGATGTCCGCACTAGCCCAGGCGGGTGCCCGCCTCTTGTAGTCCCGGGCAAGCTCCCGGGAGCCGCCAGCCTGGTCCCGGGAAGAGGGGGAGGGCTGGGGGGCATCGGGTGGCTGGCTCGAGCTGTGCCAGGTGCAGGGTCTGCTGGCTGGGTGCTGGCAGGCTTGTACCTGGCACGGGCACCGTAGCCAGCCCATGCCCCTTTAAGGGCTCCGGGGCCGGGAGGGGGGCATAGATTTTCCCTGGTGGTGGCCAGAGTGGCCACCAGGGAAACCTGGGGAGGGCTAGCCTCCCACTAGTTCGAATTAAGGGTCTACACAGCCTTTAATTCGAACAAGTAAATTCGAACTAGGCTTAATCCTCGTGGAATGAGGATTACCTAGTTCGAACTAAGCGCTCCGTTAGTTCGAATTAAATTCGAACTAACGGAGCGCTAGTGTAGCGCCTATGAAAGTTAGTTCGAACTAACATCCGTTAGTTTGAACTAAGTTTGTAGTGTAGACATACCCTCAGGGACCTTGTAGCTTTGTATGGAGAGAAGGTGAAATCCTGACTCCATTGAAATGAATGGCAAAACCCTCATTGGCTTCAGTGGGGCTAAGGATTTCAGTCAGAATGTTTACATTACTGTTGCACTTATTATATACCTACAAGAGAAAAGACTGACTCCCACCAAAATACATTAATTGGCAGCCCCATGAAGCCAGTAGCCTTGCAAGGCTGCCAGCTGGGCTGGAGCAGCTCCCTGTCCATGGAATCCATCTTAATTGGTTAAACGTTATGTAAATGTACTGTTTAACTGGTTAACTGATTAAACGGGATTTTACATCCCTATATTGGAGAACTGTCGTCTGCTGCGATTTCTATAGAAGGCAGCTGTGTGGTTGGCCGAATAATCTTTTGAATCTGGTGTCCTCTAATCGGTGAGGTTGTCCATTGACAATATTTCAGGAGGTCCCATAAACTCAGAGAAGGAGGTTCTTTTCCTCTCAAATGATTTAATGGAGCTTCTGGGAGATCTGAAAGCATTGTTAGAATGATTTCAACAAGGCTAGCATTTGCCCCAAAAGTATTTGCCGCAACAAGGCTAGTATTTGCCGTTGCGATCATATACATCCATTAGACATTGATACTGTATTTTAGTAAGAGTATTTGGCAATTGTGTAATAATTTTCATGCCTAGATTTCAACATGTTTTGCAATGGTAAGTACCTACCAGTTTAGTGCCACTGGTAGTCATGGTTATTATCCTCATTTTACAGATGCTGCAACTGAGGTATACAGGTGAAATGACATGCCAAGGTCACACTGTGACTCAGTGGCAGAGCCTAGAACCTTGATCAATGTTCTGTCCAATGAAATAGACAGCCTCCAATGTTATAATATGGCAAGCCCACTAACAGTTCTGTAAGACAATTATCTGTTGTATAATGCAAGTGGCCAGATTGCTGAGCTTCAATGTGCACTTGTGAATTACATATTTATACCAAAACAAAAGGAAAAACTATGTAGCACTTTAAAGACTATCAGGATGGTTTAATAGGTGATGAGCTTTCGTGGGCCTATGAAAGCTCATCACCTATTAAACCATCTTGTTAGTCTTTAAAGTGCTACCTAGTTTTTCCTTTATTTTTTAAGCAAGATCAGACTAACACGGCTACCTCTCTATTAATATTTATACCAAGAGAGGTATTTCCAAAAGCCTTTGATTCAAAACGTTTGTCCTCCTAACCCAGAAAGACTGTATTTGTATAAGAGGCCAAGTAAAGTGAACAATACCTGCTTCTGCAGAGACATTAAGTGCTAGTATTTTGTGGTCACTTGCTGCTTATCCTGGGCAGGGAAGATGCACCTTCCTCAGAAAGCTAACAATGAAAGCTTTTGTGGTAACATCTGTTCTTTGAAAGTGACAAAGTCGAATCATCTGCAGAAGCAACTGTTCTCCTATCAGACTAAGGGATCTTTCAAAAACAATTAACACTACAGCTTAAAAAAAACACAACTAGAGTCTTCGACCCTCTTTGTATGACTATTCTAGGTCCTTATCTCATCCCTATCAAATTCTAACAGATCAATTTTCTGGAGATTAGTCATGGAGTTAAGGAGGTTTTAATCTTCAAGTTGCTGATTTTAATCCTACCCAAAAGGGCAGTGATCAACAGAAACTGGCTGTTCAATGACAGGGTAAACAGAGTTGGGAGTATTGGCCCAATTCCGGTGGACAGGAGTGCATATTACAAAAACATGACAAATGGCACTCAACTGGGACTCATCTCAACAGTGAGGCTGAAGATGTATTAGTATGGACTTTGAACACCTCCCCACAGGTTGAACCTCCAGGTCTGGGTGAGAATACATTGACTGGGCAATGTGTCGAAGCTCTCAGTGCTCCTGACTGCACCAAAACTACATGCATTTGCAAATATGTACGTGTAGCTAACTGTAACATTGTAAGTCTTTCAGACGTTACCTGAGGAAGTGGGTTACTAACAAAACACTGTGCTAATACAGCTTCTTTATTTACTGTGAGAATCTGAACATCACACTCATTTTCACACCACCTAATATTAACATTCAGGTGTTTGGGTAAACTGGTAACTTAATGCCCCAGGGATTTAATTACCACTACTGTGTAATCAGAACTAAAATGTAGAGAAAGCTGTAGCTTTTAAAATCAACAAGAAATGTCATTCTCTGCAAAGCAGTCACTAAGGAGAAGTTACACAGCGTACTCTTAAATGTTGTGGTTCTTCCTATAACTGAACTTACAAGTCTTCTATTACTAACAATTTTCTTCCAAAGCTCAAATTTTCTTTAGTGATTATCAGACTTCACAATCTCTTGTCACTGTGTTTTAATTTTGCTCTCTCTATAATTTCCATCTTAACATGTGTGGTATTGAATTAAAAGGCATGTGCACTGTTGGAAATGGAATTCCTGATTTTCATGTATTGGCAGAAAGCATTTGTCTGAACTATGGCCTTGGAAAAGAAGCCACAAAAGGCTAAATAGTCGCCTGCCACAAGAAGGTAGAAAGAGCTTGTAGATCTTAGCTAATGGGATCTGGGTCGTGTGACATTGTTCTCTTTTTCTTGGGACACCTTGGATGGTTGTCTGCTGGAGAACTTTAGGGTTAGAACTCTGTAGGTTTAAGGCAAAGGCCAGGAGGGATTTGATTAGCAGACCAGCATGGCACATCATTCCCTGCTGGCTCTGCAGATATCCTACAGAGAATGCTTGAAGTAGCATGAACTCTATTCCATCCCATCCACAACCACAGCTGCTATTCCTCAACCACCTGGGGAACTCAGGAGCATGCATTCAGGGACAGGGCACTAGTGGGGCGACATAGAGAGGGGCCTTCCATTTGCATTCTTTTGTCTCCATAATTATAGTGTTTCCATTCTCCACAAGGGCTATGAGAAAGAAGGCGAATATCCACAGTGCTCAGAGGGTGTACTCCACAATCTCTCCTACCTGCGGGAACAAAGGGTTATACACAGTGCATCTTCTGGAGGAGTTCCCTAGGCCCTTGGCCCATTGCTGGATGAGCCAGCTATAAATTCTTATGTCTTGCAGATCAGAGAGATGACTTGGTTCATATATATTTATGTTTTGTCCATTTCCTAATAAACAAAGGGAGACTTAGCTCTAATATTGTCTGCTCTCTCATTGCCAAAGGAAGGGTTAACTGGTTCCCTGTGTAAAAAACAAACCAAGTTGCATCTCCGCCCCTATCTGTCAGAGGAAATAAGAGAGGCCCTATTAACAGGCCTTGTACAAACAAAGCATTGGCCGGGGCTAGTGCCAGCTATTACCATCCAGTAGCATTGTTTGTTTTTCCATGCGCTTTATCTTACAACTGAAATGAGAGGGCTAAAAGGGACTTCCTGAATGTTGTGTAACATTCAGTGTCTGTCAAGGTGGAAGACAAACAAACTTGACTTTGACCTTAGGAAACTTTTCACAGGCCAGGTTGGTAGATGTCTGCGGGAGTCCAGCCAGGGAGGCTATATGCTTTCTCCCTTAGGCTACGTCTAGACTGCAAGACTTTTTCGAAAGAGGCTTTTCTGAAAGATACTTTCGAAAAAGCTTCTTTTGAAAAAGAGCATCTAGACTGCAATCTCTTCTTTCGAAAAAGTGAGCCGCTTTTTCGAAAGAGAGCACCCCGGCAGTCTGCATGCTCTCTTTCGAAAAAGCCCTGTTTGCATTCAAGAACGCCTTTTTTCAAAAGAGCACTTTCGAAAAAAAGCATTCTTCCTTGTGAAATGAGAAGTACCGCTGTCAAAAGAAAAGCCACGTTCTTTCGATTTAATTTCAAAAGAACGCGGCTGTACTCTAGATGCAGGTGACGTTTTTTCGAAAAAAGGCTACTTTTTTCGAAAAAACCCTGCAGTCTAGACACAGCCTTAATGACTGAAGACTGCAGTGGATCTTCCCTGGCAGCTATACCCTTTCAGAACCAGCTAGGAAGTATGAGATTTGGGTCTTCCTAAATGGACTACTGTTTGCTATTGGTACTGGAGAACCCCAGGAAAGAACTGCAGTAAGAGGAGGCCGATATCTTACCAAGAAAAGAAGGTGACTCCAGTTCACACCTAGGCCAGATCTACTCTAGACCTGGAAGACTGGATTAAGGTACACAACTCCAGCTAGGTAAAATATGTAGCTGGAGTCAGTTTACCTTAAGCTGAGCTTGGCACTGTCTTCACAGAGGGAGGCTGATGGGAGCAAACACTCCTGTCAGCTTCCCTTACTTCTCTCAACTGCGAGGACCAGCACTGACCGAAGCCTTCCTCAGGTCTTAACTAGACCTGCTAAATCGAATGCCAGAAGATCGATCTCCAGCGTGGTAAATGGAGACATGGCCCTAGACAAAGAGACCTAGTTAGGCTCCCCAGCAATGTTCCATCTACATTTTTCCATCCACGTGCAGAATACATTTTGTTATGTGTGCCAAAGCATGTGAAGATGTGCACCATCTATAGAAACACACGCTGCTGGCTGTGGGCAGTGTGGGTGCTTTACTAATCAGGTGGGTGGCATTTGAATCTCTCGTGGATGACCGCTCAAGCACTCAGCTTACAGGGAACACTGCTTCCCAGGGCACCTCTACACTGCATGCTTATTCTAAAATAAACTATTTTGAAATAGAACGTCCACACTCATTGGACGCTGAATCATATATAAGGCCACCCGGAAGCACTTCAGGCAGGGTATCAGGACAGCACTCTCTTTCTGGAGCTGCTGCCTGAAGCTATCTGAGGCTTGAGCTTCATGGGAACCTTCTGTACAGCCTAGTCTCAGGCTCTTCTCCTTTGCCTACCCCATAGAGGGACAGCAATGCCTTTCCTTTGCCTGCTGTGGTTGCCCTTGCAGACACCTCAGCTCTCTAGCCATGGAGCCTGCCTGGCCTGTGAGCAGTTAACGGCTTATATGTCTAAGTGCACTTCCTGCTGCAGTTTCTGCGGACTGCCTTTCAGGCCCTGCAGGAACAGGACCCCCAGCTGTTTGTGGGGCAATACCTCTCTGCTCTTCAGGTGCTGCTCTTGTAGCTTGACCTCACCCTTCCTCCACTGCACATCAGGCACCGCTTCTTGTGGCGACTGGACACCAGCGCAAGCTGGCAGGACAAGATTGTCCTGGAGTGGTGGGATGACCAGTAGTGGCTCCAGCATTTCCGTATGCAGAAGGACACCTTTCTGGAGCTGTGTGAGTGGCTCAGCCCTGCCCACAGGTGATGGGACACCCACATGAGACCTGCCATCCCCCTTGAGAAGCAGGTAACCATTACCATCTGGAAGCTGGACAAGTACCGATCTTTAGGGGACCAGTTCAGCATGGGGAGATCAACTGTCAGGGCCATGGTCATGCAGGTATGGCGCTCTCGTGCTATTGTCCCAGGAGGGGAGTGAACTGTACTGCTAGAGAGGGGCTCCATAGGCAAGGGGGAGAGCGTGATGGTGGTTAGGGGGTGTGGGGGTGTGGAAGCCCCCTATTTGGGAGGGCTACAGAGGAAGGGAAGCTATAGAGTTCTGATGAGTGTGGAGAGTGACCAGCAGGGCACCTGTGGGATTTCCTGGAGGCCTCTTATTTAGAAATAATTCGAACTGCCCCTTTCATATACTTCCTGTTCCGAAATAGCTATTTTGGAATAGGCGTTATTCCTCCTAAAATGAAGGTTACAGAATCTGGAATAAGGCACCTAATATTTTGAAATGATTTCAAAATAATGGGCTTGCTATGTAGACGTTCGCGTAGTTATTTTGAAACAACGCTAGTTATTTCGAAATAACGCTGCTGTGTGGACATGCCCCCAGTGATTAACTAAAGGCTTTAACAATTCTTATTTTGAATCACCAAGTTCACCTCTCCCTCATTGTTACAAACAGCTCCATACAAAGGGAAAGAAGACTGCTTTAGAAACCTTCACTGAGAATCTTCCAAATATTTCCCTGGGTGTTTTCTCTGTGTGGAATAGCACCAAGGATATGGCTAAACTACAAGTTTTTGTCAGAGAAAAGTAGGCAAAATGCGCTCCACATTTTGCGTACCTTTTTCCAATTCTTTTGTTGGAAGAGGCTTTTCCGACATTTGGACCAGTCTAGGTGGGCCAAATGTCGGAAAAAAACCCTCTTTTGAAAGCCCCGTTCTTCCTTGAAGATCGAGGAATACAGGGACTTCTGAAAGATCACGTTTTCTCTTCTGCAAAAAAAAGTGGAAGAGCAAACACATTCTCTGGACGCAGCAGAGTTTTTTTGGGGATACCTCTGGTATCCCCAAAAAAACTCACAGGCTAGCCATACCCAGAGAGGCCAGACTTCGATTTCTCAGCAGCAGAGTGTGTCATTGCCGAGAACAGCAGTAGATGGACCCAAGAGTCAGCAAACTCATTTCATGTAAGATGTTGATTCCACGGGGATGGGCGCATAGCTAGTTAGTTAAACAGAACCTGAGGTAATTGAAATTGTAAGCTGCTGTACTAATGAGCTGTCATAGTCCCTTCAGCTAGGTGGGCCTCTTCCTAGCATTTCTTTTAATATTTATTAGCTGGTATTTTTACACACAGATTTTTAAATAGCTAGTGGCAGTCCTGGCCCAAATCACAGCAAAACAAGTGACGTCTCTCTGGTCTTCGTCTCTGGGGCAACAAGAGGGACCCATATACAAGGACATTTTGCAACTCATGGACCATTCTGGTCTCCCTTTCTTCCTGCAGGACTAGAAAGAGAGGAAACAACACAGTGAGACTGCCTTCTCCCTCTCTGCAAGCATGACCAGAAAGTCTGATTTTACCCGTGCACATGGTTGCACATGCTTGAGCCCTCTTGTCAAGGACCCTGCAGATCATAAGGCCCGCCCGGCTTGTGCATTCCTCTTCTGACTCTTACCTATTCCATTTTGGATTTCTGCTGCTTACACTTGATTATTGTAAATCCCATAGAGATCTGATTGCCACAGGCCCAGCCAGACCAGATAAAAAGCATCCTTCAGGATCCCCAGCACTATCCCAGAAACTTTCCTGACATTAATGCAAGTATGCATGGAGGAGAGCGGGAAGGGGGGAAGAGAATACATTATGGAAATGACAAAGCAGTACTGGGCAAAAAACAGCCACTGCTCTCCACTGCTACAGCAGCCCCAGAAAACAGAAAAAAATGTTTCTACCCTAATTGTGAATACCTGGCTGCTGTAACCAATGGGATATGGGGAGATCTGCACTAGCCAATGCTGGCAGTCCAACAGAACCCATCAGTAACAGGCACCCTAGTGCGCACTAACACTTCTGGAAGCACAGCAGACTGAAAAAAGCTTAGAGCTCTATTTTCACCAGCACATTGTCCAGGTTGGTATGGTACACCAGCCCGTTCAGCTTGCAGTGAATTTGTAGTGTAGCAAGACAGTTCGGGAAAAACCTTCATGGCCTGGTTTTGCTCTTACTCTTAAGCTCCCCATTGTTATTCTAACATTTCCCTTCTCCTCCTTCCCCTCCTCCCTTTGGCAGGACAAAGAAGCCTAGGAGGCTTATCTGCTCTGTCTCCCTGAGTATGAACAGTCTGTGTGCCGAAGTACCTGTCACTATCACATGCCAGGTTTCCTTTGTGTATTTGTTTTTCCCCTCAGCAGTTTGGCTTCAGGCTCTCAGCCCTGCCTCAGGATCTTATGCCAAGGCTGATGCCACCATCTTGGGGCAGGGCAGGATGATATATATACATTGATCAAGGTTCCCATCCCTTCTTTTAGGCCACCTTCCCCCCATCCCTGGCAGCATAGTGTAAACCCCAGAGGACCCTTTTGGAAATTAAATGTGTAACTCGTAGAATCTCATTTTCTTCTGATGATAGAGATAAAATTAACATGAAATCCTCCTCCCACACCTTGGCAGCTGCCACCATCACTGCCCCAAGGCTGGGGAGTGTACAGCCTTTGCTGGGAAGGTGAATCTAGCTTTTGTGACATGGGTGGGGGGTAGGGCTAGTGCAAGTGACACTCGACTACAGTGGATAACCTGCTACCTCGTTCCTCCCCACAAATTGCAACAAACTCGGATTTCCAGGATCCGAGGAGGGGAGCATCTCAAAGTCTGAACCCTGATTTCTCATCTGACAGCACAGAGCACTTCTGTTAGGCCACCAGGCTGAGATCTCATGAGTTGTTGCAGTTCTGCACTAACTGATGGTGACCCTGGACTCACCTCCCAAGGTAGCAGCTAAACTCTCTTTTATCTGGTCATTAGCCCATTTCTCTCCATAATAAGAAAGTCATTAACATTAACTTTAGCTACCAGGTACAATTGATTTGAAAATTATAACCTCCTTAAAGTGTGCATATACTGCGTATCCAGTGTGTTAGAAATCTGACATGTACAAAGTGCCGCATTGATGGTTGTGTGTCTATAGTACGACACATGAGAAGACTTCCAAAATATATGAAACCTAACTTCAGGTATTCCATTGATGGGAGAGTTGAGCAGCACGAATGTTGTTACTCTGGCCCACTTCCTAAAAGTAATTTTGGTTTAATAGCTGATGTGTATCAGGGCCTACACCTTGCCCTGGTGGGGAAATGGACTTGATCTAATAGGCCCTTGTTGTGATATTTTACAAATATAGGGCACAACCTATAAGTCCTCATATTTTTCATGCAGGCCTGACTCACATAAGGACCCACTGACTTCATGTTGCTTTTGTCGAGGGGTTAGTGATATCAAGGTCTTTAGAATCTGGCCCAGATGTATTAACTCTTGAAGTTATATTATACCTCACTGGCAGAGTCTCTATATATAGAAACCATCATCACACTTATCTAGGTGCCAATTCAGCAGAATAACCACCATTGTGCTATCCATGCATGATGGAATTCAGCAGAATGGATTCTTTTTGCTGGTTTTGACAGTGCAATATGTTCATTGCAATAAAGACCGTATCTGGAGAAGGGGGAAGGTTTGGGAGAAGAGATGAGTTCAGTTTTCCCATGATTAGATTAAGCTGCTGATGTGACATCCAGGACTGGAGATATTGGAAGTGCAGACTGAAATGTGAATTTGGATGGAGGGAAATGGTTGAGAATGAAAAGATGGGTATACAGATTTATGAAGCATAAAGAAGGTAGTGGAAATTGCCCAGAGCACAAGGTAGGAGGGGGAGAAGAAGTGGATGCATTAAAAAAGATGCTAAAGGAATGGCCAAAGAGCTAGGAGAAGAACCAGGAGAGGACAGCAGCATCCAAACCAATGGAGTACACGACTTTGAGAAGAGCTTAACTGATTGCCAAAAACAGCAGAGATATCAAGGAGGATGAGGCTGGAGCGGGACCTTAAGATTTTCTCATGAAGAAGTTGTCCTTGAGGAGAGCAGTTGCAGTGAAGTGGAGAAGGTGGAAGCCCAACTGGAGGGAATACAAGATGGAATACCTGCAGAGCTGTAGACAGCGTATTCAGTAAGTTCAGGGATGAAGAGGAAAAGAGAAATGGGGAGAACCAGCATGCTCATACTGTGAGGAGAAGACACCAGGGGAAAGCAAGATATTAAGGAGGAGAGCAAGCCGGGGGGGTTAGGGAGGTCAGGAAGTGGGGAGGGGTGAAATGGAATAGGTCTCAAAATATTTTCCAGAGATGAGTGTCATTATCCCTATTGTACAGATGAACAAGCAGAGTCAGAGAAGATGAGTTAGCAGCAGAGTTAGAAATAGAACTCAGGTATTTTAACTCCCCAACACTATTTCCCTGTACCTTCTGGTGCTCGGTACCTCTCAGAATCAGCCCTCAAAGTGGTACATTCGATAATGGATGTTATTATGTAGGAGCAAAGTTCAACTATAAGGGTACATATACACTGCACGGCTATTTCAGGATATTGAAGGTATCCTGAAATAGCTACACCGTGTCTACACAAGCCACCTGTTATTTTGAAATATTTTTCAAAATAACGGGTGTGTTATTTCAGCATCCTGGGATCCTTTGTTCCAAGAGGGTTAAGGGATGTCTCAGAATAGTGTGTTATTTCGAAATTTGGCACTGTGTAGATGTGTCAAATTTCAAAATAGAATAGAAAAAACATATCTTATTTCGAGTTTAGGGTGCTGTGTAGACGCACCCTAAGAGGGAATCTCTTACAAGCATCTTTTCTTCTAATTCCACATGTAACCACATTCTGCCATACACTAATCCCATAGGGTACGTCTACACTACAACGTTAATTCGAACTAAGCTAATTCGAACTAACGCGTCTAGAACTAAAAACTAGTTCGAATTAGCGTTTTGCTAATTCGAACTAGCAAGTCCACATTGAGTGGACCCTGAACAGGGCTTAAGGATGGCCGGAAGCAGTGCCGGCAGGGCATCAGAGGAGGACTTAGAGCGTGGAGATGCTGTCTCAGGCTAGCCGAGGGCTGCGCTTAAAGGGTCCCGACCCCCACCCCGGACAGACAGTTCTAAGGGGTGCCCCGCTTGCAAAGCAGTCCTGGCTTGGATTGCCCAGAGTACCCACACTGGGCACATCACAGCACTCGGCCATCAGCCCGGCTGCACTTGCCGCAGGCTGCGATCTGGGGAGAGGGGGCAATCGGGGGACTGCAGGAGAGCTTCCACCCCCAGAAGCCTGCAGAGCCAGCCCAGTCCTCCCCATCGGGGGCTCGTACCCCATTCCTCCCTCACCTCCTTCCACTTACCCTTCCCTAGCCCCCCTTCCTGATGTACAAAATAAAGGACAATTGTGTTCAAAAATGGAATCTGTCTTTATTGAACAAAACTGGGGGAGACTGGGAAAAGGAGGTGGGAGAGGGGAATAGAGAGGCTGGGAGAGGGGAGGGCAACTAAAATGATCAGGGGTTGGGAACAGGTCCCATATGAAGAGAGGCTAAAGAGACTGGGACTTTTCAGCTTAGAAAAGAGGAGACGGAGGGGGGACAGGATAGAGGTCTCTAAAAGCAGGGGTTGGGTGGAGAGGGTGCATTCAGAAAAGTTCTTCATGAGTTCCCATAAAGAAGGACTAGAGGACACCAAAGGAAAGGAATGGGTAGCAGGCTTCAAACTAGTAAGAGAAAGTTGTTCTTCTTCCCAAAGCAAATAGTTAACCTGTGGAACTCCTTGCTGCAGGAGGCTGTGAAGGCTACAATTAGAACAGAGTTTAAAGGGACGTGAGATCAAGTCATGGAGGTTGGGTCCATGGAGTAGTCTTAGCCAGGGGGTAGGAGTGGTGTCCCTGCCCAAAGTTTGTGGAAGGCTGGAGAGGGATGGCACGAGACAAATGGCTTGGTCACTGTCTTCGGTCCATCCCCTCCATGGTCTCTAGGGTTGGCCGCTGTCGGCAGACAGGCTACTGGGCTAGATGGACCTTTGGTCTGACCCAGGACGGCCATTGTAAGCTCAGGGCTCAGGGTCGGGGGTCTCAGTGGACCCCCTTGATTTTCATGCACACCTGCTCCTGGGAGGCCAGGCTGGCAGCTCTCCTGCCCTAGATGGCCACTTTCCTGTGCCTAGTGCGGAGATCGTGGACGAGGTCCATGATGTCCGCACTAGCCCAGGAAGGTGCCCGCCTCTTGCGGTCCATGGCAAGCTCCCGGGAGCCGCCAGCCTGGTCCCGGGAAGAGGGGGTGGGCTGGGGGACATCGGGTGGGTGGCTCTGTGCCGTGCCAGGTGCAGGGTCTGCTGGCTGGGTGCTGGCAGGCTTGCACCTGGCACGGGCACCGTAGCCAGCCCGTGCCCCTTTAAGGGGTCCGGGGCCGGGAGGGGGGCATAGAGTTTCCCTGGTGTTGGCCAGAGTGGCCACCAGGGAAACCTGGGGAGGGCTAGCCTCCCACTAGTTCGAATTAAGGGGCTACACACCCCTTAATTCGAACTAGTAAGTTCGAACTATGCTTAATCCTCGTAAAATGAGGTTTTCCTAGTTCGAACTAAACGCTCCGCTAGTTCGATTTAAATTCGAACTAGCGGAGCGCTAGTGTAGCGGCTATGAATGTTAGTTCGAACTAACGTCCGTTAGTTCGAACTAACATTGTAGTGTAGACATACCCATAAAGAGAACTTTTTTTAAATAAAATTCTACGCAGAACATTTTTTTTCTACTGTAAAGACAGTACCCGTTGACTTAAGAAAATCATCTTAAATTGTGGGTGTTTTTTGTAGAACATGTTCAGATTAATCTGAAACAAAAAAATGCTACCTGTTCTTTTCTGGTCCCTGGCAATAGTGCAAGTGAGAATGTGTAGGAATTTAATTCTTTTAGACATGCATCCTGAAAGTGTTACACTTACAATTTTCCTTCAGAGAGCCACATTTTGTTACCAGCTACACCACTGTAAATCCAGAGTAGCAGAAATAAAGACAGCGGAGTTATTCCAAATCACACTATGTAAATGAGGAAGTGGGTCTGGCCCACGAAAGCTCATCATCTAATAAACCATCTTGTTAGTCTTTAAAGTGCTACATAGTCCTGTATTTTGTTTCAGCTACACCAGACTAACACGGCTACATTTCTATCACTATGTAAATGAGATTAGCCAAAATTAATTATTAGCCCTATTCTGAAGTTTTCTGCAGTGCTGCTGTGCACTACTAAACAGCTGTTGAATTTTGCATTTGGGTGACTGCATTTCTTTTGTGAATTAAATGACCCCTATATGTAAGGTAGCATTCCCCACACGTTCTGCACTCAACCAGTTGGCAAACTTTGGTATCACTGCAATGCAAGAAAGAGGGCCTGTGTAAATAATTAGGTTATGTCTACACTACAATGATCCATCGAAAAAAGGTACGCAAATTGCGCTCCGCAATTTGCATACCTTTTTCCTATAGTTTTTTTCAGAAAAGGCTTTTCTGAAATTTGGCCTGTCTACACTGGGCAGAAAAACCACCTCTTTCAGAAGAGCTCTTCTTCCTAATGTGAGGTGGAAGACGGTGCTTCCAAAAGAGCACATCTCCTCTTCCGCTTTTTTTTGCAGAAGAGCAGATGCATTACACGGAGGAGTTTTTTCTAGATACCTCCTGTAGCACGGAAAAACTTGGTAGTGTAGACATAGCCTCAGATGGTGATGATCTTCACATAGTCTGTCGCTCATTTTGGGAGGCATTTTGTGGTCCTTTTGAAAGAATGGCATGTGGGCCTATTTCTGCTCACACTGACTTCTATGGGAAATATGAAGATTGGAACCAGATCTGGATCAGTACTTCTCAGGATTCAGAGAAGTAAGGGATGGGGGTTTGGATCCAACATTTTGTTTATTGTCAACCTCTAATATAAAATATTAATTGTAGGGCTGATTCTCCAGTCCTCAAAGGGCCACATAAGCATATATAAGATTGCACACTAACAACCTGATCCAAACCCCAGTTAAATTAGTGGGAGCTGCAAGATACACAGTACCTTTTGCTATGCATTTACATGATTAAATATGGAGAATGAAAAATCAGTATCAACTCCCACTGGTTTTATCTAAATTCTTAGACCAGGCCATCTCATTTTATTTATGTCCAAACATTTGTTATAATGGAAATAAAGTAACTGTGAGACTCTTTCGGACATGATAATGGTTTTCCATATTGAAAATAAAAGTCCCTACTTCACCATTTATATTCTATAAAAGCTTCACATTTATATTACAACAGGAGACGATTCAAGTGACATTATCTGATAAATATCACATTAGACAGCTGCAATTTACAATGCATATATTTTTAATGGTGCTTCTAACCTAAATTAAATGCTCCTAAAATATGGCACTTATGGAAAACAAATGTGTGTTCTAGCAATTTTGTTGTTCGGGGTACACTATTCTTTAAAAAAAAAAACAGATAACATCTTTATCCTGTCATACAGTAAATTATGCACTTTCGCTTTCCTCTGAGAATTTATTCACTGAAATGGAAATGTCTTTTTTACATGTTCATACCTCCAGAGAAATAGAGTGAAATTGGCTAAGTTAAGTTATATACAGAGCATCTCGAGGGAATCCATATAAAATATGGAATTTCAGCAGTCTTAATACTTGTATTGTTCATGTATCTTAAACTCAAATGGTGCATTGATGGTGGCTCAGATCCTTAATCTTTAACAAAAGTGGGAAAATAACTGCATTCTGTAAAAATACCAGACAAAGCTGGTGTTTACTCATCTACTACTGACATCCCATCCCTCACTTCCAGGAAGTGATATCACAGAAGAAAGGGGGAAAGCACCATTTTTTCCTCATATGCTGTTTTTTGATGTCAAAGAGTAAGGCCTGGTGTATACATTAGACCAGCAGATCAGTTTAAAGTACACAACTCCAGCTACGCTTACCTTAAGCCGCGCTGTGGTGGTGTCCACACAGCAAGAGGCTGATGGGAACTGGTGGGGGCTACCCTCAGCATTTGATTTATGGGCTGTCAGGGCTGATCATCTCTCTGGCACTCTGAGTGCAGAAGATGGGGGCCCGCAAGAAACCCTGAATACCTTGACTCTATAGACTCTGCTTACAAAAAAAAAAAAAAAAAACAAAAAAACCCACCCAGGCTACGTCTAGATTGCATCCCTTTCCTGTAAAAGGGATGCAAATTAGACGTATCACAATGCTAATGAAGCGGGGATTTAAATCTCCCCCGCTTCATTAGCATAAAAATGGCTGCCGCTTTTTTTCGGCAGGGAGCTTTGCTGGAAAAAAGCGCCAGTCTACACGTGGATCTTTGGGAAAATAAAGCCTTTTCTGAAAGATCCCTTATCCCTTATTTTAAGAAGGATAAGGGATCTTTCAGAAAAGGCTTTATTTTCCGAAAAATCTGCGTCTAGACTGGCGCTTTTTTCTGGCAAAGCTCCGTGCTGAAAAAAAGCGGCAGCCATTTTTATGTTAATGAAACGGGGGAGATTTAAATCCCCGCTTCATTAGCAATTGCGATACATCTAATTTGCATCCCTTTTACGAAAAAGGGATGCAATCTAGACATAGCCCCAGAGTCACAGATGCACTGGCTCTGAGAAAAATTTTCTTATTTTCATAATAGCTTAATACGAATTAACTATTTTGAATTAAGTTAACTCAAATTAATGCTGTAGTGTAGACATACCCATAGTGAATGAGGGAGGGAAAGCATAGATTCACACAGAAAAGTTTAACCAAACAACCAAAACTAAGAAAAATGCTGTGATTCTGACTAAATACACATTTTCCCTTTATTTACTCACAATCCCTTCCTGGTTCAGTCCACTTCCATGCTCCGAATTCCTTGGAGGCATGGTAGTTCTGCCTGGGTTTAGTCATTCTGTGTCTCAACTCCGGCCTTAATTTCCCCACACAAAGAAAGCAGGCAATGTATCTTATACCATTCAGATTTCAGCTATGTATCCCCATTGGTTCTTCTGGCCCCCTGCTAACACTCTTGCTACCTGAGTTTAACCCCATAGTCACCAGGTGCTGGCCAGAACTCCTCCTATCCTTTACATGGCTCTACATTAGACCTACTAAATCGAATGCTAGAAGATTGACTGCCAGAGAGTCAACCTTCTTGCTGGTGGAGACATGCCCTTAGGGATGGAGCTTCTTGTATTTCACTTTTATTCCCCCCCCCCATAAGAAGTGACAGCAAGGTGTGTATGTGTGTGTGGGGGGGGGGGGGGGGGATAAAATTGCTAGCTTCCATGGAACTTGGGCCCAGGAGACAGGAGCTGCCTTTGCAAATAAATGGCTCTATAAGAGTTTATTTTTGGAATATGCCCAGGGATGTTCAGGGCCTAGACCAGGATAGCATTCCCTTGCTGGAAGCCGATGTTGGGAAGAAAGAGCTACTTACTTTCCCTTTTGTCCAAGCTTTTAGGCTCAAATACCTTCATTTTTTAATTTTGTTTCTTTTTTTATTTATGTTTCAAACCATGTTTTAAAGATGAGTTGGAATGCTTTATAAAACAAATCCTTATTTTTCATGTTAATTATTATAATTAATAAGACCTTTTATAACTGTTTCTTTGATTGTGTAAACTGCACAGCTGCTCCTAGCACTGTTCATTTTGGAGTCTACAAATGTTTCCTTTATTAGCCAAATGTCGTAAGTGCTGCACTCAGTTGTATTGTAGGGGCTTCCCTCCCCCCATTATATTTTAATTTTAAAAGTTTAAAATGTTTCCAGAAGGTGAGAAGAGGAATAAAACTGGGGTTACAAGAAAAAGTACATTGCAATGGAATCTATTGTGATGCCTAAATTATCCACACAAAGCATAAGGAGATATAACAGCTCTCCAATCACAGCCACAGCTCATAAAGCTGTTCAGCTCTCTCACAATGCTTCTGATTTCCCTAAAATGACTTTTTACACTTGTAGTTTCCTTGAAAACTGTAACTCTTGCAATGCAGGAATCAAAGGAAAGGTTTGCTGCATTTGACTCCAAGGTAAATTTGCTTTCTAATAGAATGCAGCAAGAATGGGAAGAAAAAACGGTTCTTTTATATAAAGACTGTAGGATCTATCTCCCCAGATCATTCTATTATAGCTCATACTAGAAGATAGAAATTATTATTTATTACTAGAAAATTTACCTGGTGTTGCTTGGGTCCTTAATTAAGTTAATGCTTGTTTTTTAGAAATGAAAATGTACATGCTTTCTTTAAATCATTGCTCTGGCATAGGGCAGGGGATGAGGGGTTCAGTATGCAGGCTGCCCCTAGGAAAGAAGACTACCCCAGCTTCTCACTGCAGCTTGGGGCCAGGTGAGAAGCACCTCTCTCCGGCTGCTGCAGCTCCAGCAACCACAGACAGGGGGAGAGGTACATGTTCCCCTGCTGGGGTAGATCCAGTCCTACAAATCTATTATTTTATTTTTTGTTTTTCTGTATCTGTTTATTATCCTGAAAACTTACACTTATCTTAAAAAACAAAAATTGCATAGGCCCAAATCCTCAGCTGTAGCCAAACAGTTGACAAGGCAAATGGGAGAGGGGTACACAAATGGCATTAAGCCACCTTTCTGCTTCCCAATCCAGCTTGCTATGTGCCAGTCCAGTCTCCAGATGTAAATTAGAGCAGTTCTCAGGTGGTTCTAACTTCTGCTGACTGTCAGATCCCCCACAAGGCAAATATAGCAGGCAGGAATCAACAGGATCCTATTGCCTACCCCAGCTGCAAGTTGTGCAATGCCAGAAAAGTTAATATGCCAACTCTGTGTCATCAAGGATCTCTACATTTTGATGACCCTCCAGTGGTCATCAACTCTGGCTTTAGGCCACTTTGTGCTGATGATGTGGAGAGAAATGGGCCCACTTGCAGCTCAGAATCTGAAACTTATTTGTTCATTGCAATGCTTGTCAGGAATTTCAGAGCTCTTAAAAAGTCATAAAGAGGTTGTTTCTGAAGGTCTTGAAAGTGATCTGAAAGTGATTTCCGATGCTATATTGCAATTTCATATTCTGTGAAGAGTGCAAGCTTACTCTTACTGACCTGTTCTGCTGTTGAGTCCAGTGTTAATAGACACTGCAGATTTTAAATCTGATCCACAAGTAGACAAAGTTTGTTCCTCATTTCTCTTCTGTGAGATCAGTCTGCCCCATGATGATTAGTGGTCTTAATCATGGTGACAAGGGTTAGCATATGCAATTGTCATGAGATAATTTAGATGCAGTATTTTATGTCTATTGTCTTTGATGCTGTTAAAATATTTCTGAAATCGTAAAAATGAATGTTCACTAGATATAAATACTGTAATCCAACACTGATGTCAATGGAGTTGTACCTGCTTATGAATGCAGTTAATTTGTTCCAAAGTATATTATTGGGCACCACACACAAATAATTTTGATGGCAATTTCATGGTGCTTTTAGGGACCCATCTTTACTGAACTTAATTTTTGATGCAAATTATATAAAATATCAGAAATATCTTCATGTAAAAATATCATGTTAATTCTAAGTATTTGCTCATCATCTCAGACCTTCAAATCTATAGGGAGTCCACCATTTTTTGCCATTTATTTTGGTGTTGTGCTGCTCTGTTCAGACTTCTGAGTGTCATGCTGACAGATTTAGCTTCTTTCTCTATTGTTCTGTGAAATGTTTCAGTTGCCGTCTTTTTCTCTTCCCAGATGTTGTCCATAGTACCACTAGCATTGGCAATTGTGTTAGTGGATCCTCAAAACATGTCCTAAATCTGTCCATTGTCGTCATCTTAACATTTTTGATTATTTAAATTGGTTTGCTCTACTTAGAATTTCTGATGTTGCAAGAAATACTTTCCAATGAACTCTAAAGACATTTGCTTTGGGATGAGTTGATCTTGTCAATTTTTTGTAGGTTTCTAAGACTTTTCTCTATAAAGAAGGACAGCCATACTGCTGGTGTTAAAAAATCCAATTGTTGACAGTACCAATCATGCTACTTCTTCATATCTAAAACTTGTTTGTTCCTCTCTAAGTTGAAGGTCCACATTCTATGGGCATGTCTAAACTTACTGGAAGATCAACGCTCTGAAGGTCGATCTTTTGGCATTCGATTTAGAAGTTCTAGTATAGCCCCGTAAATCGAACACTGAAGGCAACCCCCGCTGGTGTTCAGTACTCCTCTTTTTGTGATGGGACTGTTGGCTCCCATGGGCCTCCTGCAGTGTGGACGCAGCCAAGGCTCAGCTTAAGGTAAGCCAACTACAGTACTTTGCATAGCTGGAGTTACATACCATAAGCCAGCCTTCTGGGTACAGTGTAGACCTAGGTTAGGTGTTTCTTGAAAAAAATTCCAGGATAATGTTGCACGTGGTTTTCCCAGGCACTGAGCGTCACATGATTCCTCTTCAAATTATTGTAGTCAGTAAGGTCACCCATCTTTGGCAATATCACTATGAGGGTTTTCTTCCATCGGATTGAGTTCTTTTTTTGATTTCATGCTCTAGCCGAAAATACAAGGAAAATCTGCAGGGGTGGTTTTGTTTTTTAGTTATGCAAAAATAAATACTAACAGTGTTTTGGTGAATGAAGAGGAAAGAAAAATGTTGCTTGTTTCTTCCCCAGAGATCATATTTCCTCTTGTTGCAAAAGTGCTTATTTTAACATCAATCATATTAGTCTGTGCTGTGTAGACAACTCTGGGGTTTTTTTTAGAGGATTTGTGCTACATTACTTCTTCTACAATGTTTTTCTTTTTTTACTATTAGATTTATTTCTCTGATAAGCAAATACCAACTGACAACATTCTGTCAAAGATCTTCATAACTGTCACATAAATGTCATTTCATATACATAGGCTATTCAGTTTACATAACATGACATATATAACAATTATATACACAAACTATGTTAAAAAACATTGTAACCTTAATAAAGTGATGAACTCACAAATTAAGAAATGACAGAATTCAAACTGCCTTAACCTTAATTTTATAACCTTAATTCAGCCCCCTGGTGCACACAGAATCAAAGAAATGTAAGACCCGAAGAGACCACGATAGATCATCTAGTTCAGTCCCTTGCACTGAAGCAAACTACAGTTTGCAGGCTGCATCCAGCCCACCAGCCATTTTAATTCGGCCCTTGAGTTCCTGTTTGGGTGCAGAGGTAGGGGGCATGTCATAGTTCTGTGTGGCTCCTAGAAGCAGCATCATGTCCCCCTTCCAGTCAGCTCCAATGCAGAGGGGCATCCAGAGGACGCCATGCACTGCCCTTGCCCCTTGGCTCCCATTGGCTGGGAGTCTCAACTAATGGGAGCTGCATGTGTGGCACCTGCAGATGGGGGACAGAGCACCGAATAGCTTGGCTGCGTCTCCACGTAGGAGCTGGCTAGAAGGGGGACATGCTGCTGCTTCTGGGAACAGCTTGAGGAGATAAGCACTGCCTGGAGTACCCTAGGGTGCCCTGTGCCCCACCCCCCTGCTCAAGCCTTGATTCCCCCTCCTATCCCCTGAACTCCTTGGTCCCAGCACCCTAACCCCCTCATTCCCAGCTCCATCTCAGAGCCTGCATCCCCTGCCCTAGCCCACAGTCTCTTCCTGTACTCAGTTCAAGCCTGGAGCCCCCTCCTTCATCCCAAACCCCCTCATCCCTGGCACTATCCTAGAGCCTGTACCCCCAGCCAGAGCCCTAACTACCTCCTGCAGCCCAACCCCAATTTCGTGAGCAGCCCTCCATACAATTTCCATATCTTGATGTGGTCCTTGAGTCAAAAAGTTTGCCCATGCCTGATCGAGGCCATCACTGACAGGTGTTTGTTCAACCTATTCTTAAACCTCCAGTGACAGATTCCACAACTGCCCTAGGGTATGTCTACACTACAACGTTAATTCAAACTAACTTAGTTCGAATTAGTTAATTCGAACTAAGCTAATTCGAACTAACGGATCTAGACTAAAAAACTAGTTCGAATAAGCGTTTTGCTAATTCGAACTAGCATGTCCACATTAAGTGGACCCTGAACCAGGCTTAAGGATGGCCGGAAGCAGTGCCGGCAGGGCATCAGAGGAGGACTTAGAGCGTGGAGATGCTGTCTCAGGCTAGCAGAGGGCTGCGCTTAAAGGGACCCGACCCCCACCCCGGACAGACAGTTTTCAGGGGTGCCCTGCTTGCAAAGCAGTCCTGGCTTGGAGTGCCCTGAGTGCCCACACTGGGCACATCACAGCACTCGGCCATCAGACCGGCTGCACTTGCCGCAGGCTGCCATCTGGGGAAGGGGGACAATCGGGGGGCTGCAGGAGAGGTTCCACCCCCAGAAGCCCACAGAGCCAGCCCAGTCCTCCCCATCGGGGGCTTGTACCCCATTCCTCCCTCACCTCCTTCCACTTACCCTTCCCTAGCCCCTTTTCTTGATGTACAAAATAAAGGACAATTGTGTTCAAAAATGGAATCTGTCTTTATTGAACAAAACTGGGGGAGACTGGGAAAAGGAGGTGGGAAAGGGGAAGAGAGAGGGTGGGAGAGGGGAGGGCAACTAAAATGATCAGGGGTTGGGAACAGGTCCCATATGAAGAGAGGCTAAAGAGACTGGGACTTTTCAGCTTAGAAAAGAGGAGACGGAGGGGGGACAGGATAGAGGTCTCTAAAAGCAGGAGTTGGGTGGAGAGGGTGCATACAGAAAAGTTCTTCATTAGTTCCCATAAAGAAGGACTAGAGGACACCAAAGGAAAGGAATGGGTAGCAGGCTTCAAAGTAGTAACAGAAAGTTGTTCTTCACAAACCACAGAGTCAACCTGTGGAACTCCTTGCTGCAGGAGTATGTGAAGGCTAGAACTAGAACAGGGTATGTCTACACTACCCCCCTAGTTCGAACTAGGGGGTTGGTGTAGACATACCCACAGAGTTTAAAGGGACGTGAGATCAAGTCATGGAGGTTGGGTCCATGGAGTGCTATTAGCCAGGGGGTAGGAGTGGTGTCCCTGCCCAAGGTTTGTGGAAGGCTGGAGAGGGATGGCACGAGACAAATGGCTTGGTCACTGTCTTCGGTCCATCCCCTCCAAGGTCCCTAGGGTTGGCCGCTGTCGGCAGACAGGCTACTGGGCTAGATGGACCTTTGGTCTGACCCAGGACGGCCATTGTAAGCTCAGGGCTCAGGGATCAGGGCTCAGGGTCGGGTGTCTTAGTGGACCCCCTTGATTTTCATGCACACCTGCTCCTGGGTGGCCAGGCTGGCAGCTCTCCTGCCCTAGACGGCCACTTTCCTGTGCCTAGTGCGGAGATCGTGGACGAAGTCCACGATCTCCGCACTAGCCCAGGCGGGTGCCCGCCTCTTGCGGTCCTGGGCAAGCTCCCGGGAGCCGTCATCCTGGTCCCAGGAAGAGGGGGACGGCTGGGGGGCATCGGGTGGGTGGCTCGAGCCGTGCCAGGTGCAGGGTCTGCTGGCTGGGTGCTGGCAGGCTTGCACCTGGCACGGGTACCGTAGCCAGACCGTGCCCCTTTAAGAGGTCCGGGGCTGGGAGGGGGGCATAGAGTTTCCCTGGTGTTGGCCAGAGTGGCCACCAGGGAAAGCTGGGGAGGGCTAGCCTCCCACTAGTTCGAACTAAGCTTAATCCTCGTAAAATGAGGATTACCTAGTTCGAACTAAGCATTCCGCTAGTTCGAATTAAGTTCGAACTAGCGGAGCGCTAGTGTAGCGCCTATGAAATTTAGTTCAAACTAACGTCCGTTAGTTTGAACTGACTCTGTAGTGTAGACATACCCCTAGCTACTTTACTCCAGCACTTAACCCTTGTAGTCCAGAAGTTTTTCATAACATTTAACGTCAAACTCTCCTGCTGCTTTTTAAGTCTGTTAGGGTATGTCTACACTACCCCGCTAGTTTGAACTAGCGGGGTAATGTAGGCATACCGCACTTGCAAATGAAGCCCGGGATTTGAATTTCCCGGGCTTCATTTGCATAAGCGGGGAGCCGCCATTTTTAAAACCCCACTGGTTCGAACCCCGTGCAGCGCGGCTACACGGGGCTCGCACTAGGTAGTTCGGACTAGGATTCCTATTCCAAACTACCGGTACACCTCGTGGAACGAGGAATCCTAGTCCGAACTACCTAGTGCAAGCCCCGTGTAGCCGCGCTGCACGGGGTTCGAACCAGCGGGGTTTTAAAAATGGCGGCTCCCCGCTTATGCAAATGAAGCCCGGGAAATTCAAATCCCGGGCTTCATTTGCAAGTGCGGTATGCCTACATTACCCTCCTAGTTCGAACTAGGAGGGTAGTGTAGACATACCTTACTTCTTGTCTTCTCCACGGTAGTTAGGAGAAAGGGGGACCCAGACCCTCCCACACCACTGGGTTCCAGCCCAGGGCCCTGTTGGCAGTGGAGGATTCCGCTGCCTGCTTGGCGGGGATGCCGGCCAAAATGCGCCGAGCTCCCGGAGGACAATCCTCCACCCTGGGTTACGTCCTACTGTTCCGGGCACGCTGCTCAGCTCCCGGGGCATTGCTCGGTGGGTCGGGTCCTCCCAGACAGCCCCCCCGTTGGGCAGTCGCTGTGGCTGCTGTGGCTGAAGCTGTTCTGAGCCTCAGGCCTGAGCTCCTTCCCCTATGGAGGTCAGCCCTGACAGGGCTGCTCCAGAGGCTTTTATAGTTTGTCTCCAGTGGGACATGCCCAGCAGGGCTATGGGGGCGGGGCCTTCTCAGCCAGTTGTGGCTTCAGTGCTGGGCTGAGGCGCCCTGTGACACTCCCTTCTAGTCCTGTGGGACTGTTGGCACCACACCATTGAGGATGTGAGGAAGGAAGTGCCCTTAGAAAGTGGCCTCCCTTTTCAAAATACAGCTAAAAGCCTTCAAAGTCCCATCTCTTGGATCATAACATTTGGTTTGAGGTGATTGAAATCAGAACTGTTTTTGGCCTGCTGTGAGTTTAATTCCCACTTTATTTCCATCAGTTCTCTGAATAATTTATTAGAGCTAAAGGTTCATCACTTGCTCTCTGAATTCTTTATGTTTTTGTTGAATTTACCAATTTATCCTTTTGTTCTCTTCATATTACCTGTACAATAGTTTTTCCGGTCAGGGCTATGCATTAAGGATTAAATGCACTGGTGAGGTGGCCATCAACCACACTCAGTATTTAAGCCCCGAGTTGGAGGCCATATGGAGGAGCTATGTGCACAGTAGCCACTTTGCCAGGAGCTCTGCACATATCCTGGGCGCTTCAAAAAGAGTTTGTGCTGACCAGAGGAGGGATCATCAGATCCATATTTAAGTAAATGTGTTGGCTGCAGTGTAAGTGGGGTGAAGTGGCCACTCTTGTAGCACAGAGACTGGAAGAGTAGCCCTGGGACAGGGAGGGTCTGTTTTGCAGCCTAACAGTCTGGTTGTAAGTGGAAAGGTGAATTTAAACTCTACCGCCCACTTACATTTCTGCATAAGCCGATCACTCAGGGTTTATGCAGCTTTGTATTGCATTCCTTTTAATCCCAGATTGTTCCTAGGGTTCTGATTGCCTGTGATTTAGTCTTAAAATGTCCTTAGTGCTTTTTTAACCATGAATCAGTTATGTATCCTGTAAATTTTTATGGTATGTATATTTAGTTTCATATAGTTTAATTGATTTACCGACCATCCACTAGAGCTGGAGCAGCCGCTGCCGCCATGCAGGTGGAGAAGCAGCTGCCACCATGTGGCCCTAGTATCTGGAGCAGCCATTGCTGCCACATGGCTCCAACCCCGGGTGCCGGTGGAGCAGCCACCATGGCCCCGCAGCCCCACACTGTTGACTCATGTTTAACTTGTTGTCCACTATAACTACGCTGACCATCCGTCCCGGAAAATCTGGGACAGTCCCATTTTTAATCTCCTGTCCTGGTGTCCCCATGAAGCACTGAAATGTGCTGAAAAACCCTGAGACTTCAAATGCAACTGCGCGCGGTTTCCCCTCCACCTCCTTCGCTGGGGGAATAGGAGTCAGGGACATTCCCTACTCAATAGAAACAGCAGGAGGCGGTGCCTGTTGGGACACGGGAAAGCAATTGATTTGTGTGTGCGCGTGTGGGGGGAACGCAGGGAGATGGCATGGGGCTCAGCTGGACTACGAAGTGGGGTTCTGTGACGACGCGTTAGGGTTCTCCCGCCTCCTGCACCCCTGTAGTGGCACGAACAGACTCCACCAGCCAGTAGAATAGAGGGAGTTTATTGCCTCTCCAGGATACAGCACAGCACAGATGTAATCTGGTTACAGGGCAGGCCTAGGATGCCTCAGCCCCCCTTAATATGGGGGAGTCTGGGCTCCTAAATCCCAGCTTGTTGCCTAGGCTGCTTCCTCCATGATACCAGACAGAGACTAACCAACTCTCTTCCAGCCCTGCCCCCCCCAGCCAGGGCCGGCATTCCACCTTCCTTTGTTTCTCTCCTTGTGAGGTAGCTGGTCAGACAGGTTGAGAGACCCCTTTTGCATAATGACTCATCCCCTGTTCTGCTGGGCCGTGGTACAGACAGCAGTCAGTGGGGGTTACCACAGCCCCAGCATAGGAACCAGCACGGTACTCCCACTACGTCACAGGTTCCAGGAAAGAGAATATGGGGCTTAGCTGGGCTGCAGAGGAGGGGACAAAGTGCCAGGAACCTGGGCACAGAGCTCAGCTGAGCTGCTGGGGGTGAGGGGAGGCACACAGAAATGGTGTGGGGCTCAGCTGGGCTCAGCTGGGCATGATGGGGGTAGGCACAGGGAATAGACGGGAGGCTCAGCTGAGCTGTCAGGGTGTGTGTGCAGGGAATCGGTGCAGGGTTCAGCTGTGCTGCGGGGGAGGGAGGTGCCAGGAAGTCTAGTGTTGGGGGGGAGGTGGCATCAAGGGGTGTGAAATGACCTCCTCTGGTTCAGAAAAATCCTTCACTTGGGACCAGTCAAGTCCCAAGGATACCAGACCAGGAAGTTCCAACCCCTATTCCAAATCCCCTCCTGCACCCTCCCTCCAGGCCTGACATCCTACCCCCAGTCCATTCCTGCACCCTCCACCTTGACCAGACACTCTACTCCTATCCTGTTCCTGCATCCACCATTGCTCCTGCATCTCCCTCCTGGCCACTCTACTCCCAGCCTGCTTCTGCACCCTACATCCAACCCAGACTTTGCCACCTCTCCCCCTTCTGCACCCCATCTCCCTCAGATCCTGTACCCCATCCTTATCCCATTCACTGGCAGCTCCGTCCCACACACTGAACCCCTCATTTTTGTCCCCACCTCAGAACCTAAGGGGGTCCATAAAATTCATCAGAAAAGTAAATCTTGCCTATAGGAGGTCCTGAAGTTCAGTCCTCCCTGTCCTTTCCCCTAGCCCTGTGGAGTGCCAGAGGAGTGAGGTGTCTGAGCTGGGGGTTTTTGCAGTTTTTTTGTTTCTCACTTGTATGGTCCCCAACTGATTTTTCTGTGTGTCAATGGCCCCCGACCCAAAAAAGGTTGCCTACCCCTGCCATAAATAAAGAAAACATTGAAACCTTTTGTGTTGGACATAAATTAATATTTTACTTTATTTAAAACGAAGTTTGATAAGCTAACATGAGAAAGTTAAAATGCTTAATCTGTTTAATAATTTAAATTAAACTGTTCTCCCTAGCTGCAGCACTAGCAAAATGGCTCAGGCATAATTATGTAATTAACAGTGAGTTTCCATTAGCAACTGGTGGTCCACGGAAAGGTTTACATTGAGCCAAGTGGTACATGGGTCAAAAAGTTTGAGAACCACTGAAATAGAGGCACCCTAGGCCTCTCCACCCAAGAGACCGCTGCAGGCTCCCTACTGTTCCACAAGAGCCCACAGAGAGATTGGGTCTGTTACCCACGCCAGTGAAATAACCATGCCATTCTGGTATGAATGATGGACAGACTCGCTGTTAGTCTTCCTCATCCAATCAGTTAATGATTTAATCAGTGTGTTAAGATGCTATGTGAAAACACTTGGCGCATCCACTGAAAGGCAGGATGTATCATCTCTCTACAGAGAGGGTTGTCATGACTTGTGTCTCTGGTGAACAAGCCCTTTGTGAGCTCTGTGAAGAGATGAGATGTTTTGACTTTCAGTTTCAAGGGATTTGTTCTTCTGTTTTTGGGTTTCGTGTTGCCTAGACCTCAATGGAGTTAGCTGTGATAACTTATTTCTGAATTATACTGACACATAAAGTGAAACCTGTGCTAAAGACCCCACATCCATTGACAAAGAGCTGCTGTCAGAAGAAGTCAATTCAAAGTCTCTCCAATTTTCTTCAAAGATTGCCTCTACCAGGCAGTGGGGCTTTTTCTGATTGGTCCCTTATATTTTTGAAAGATGACTAAATGTTAACTGGAGCTTCTTGGATAATATCAACAGATTGCTTTAGGCCCAATCCTAGCTTAAAATTTAAATTGGATCAGGCCCTTTGTAAGCAGGTTGGGAAGTGGTCTCATTTGGCAATTATTATTAGGTATTATTTACATAATATAGGCATTGCCATCATGGTATTGGCACATACATTTCTCAGTACCTTTACATATAAAATAGCCCAGCCCCATTGATCTTCATGGGAAATGTACCTTTCAACCAGTGGTGGTGAAGTTTTGTGACATGGTCTCCTCCACCTTGTAATTGTTATGGTTACTTCAGTATTGTCATTATAACTTGTGGAAATGGGGGCACTAGATAGTTTTGCAGCAACTTCAAAAAATGCAGTTGCAGTACATCTAATTAGGGATGTAAATTCCCATTCATCAGTTAACCTGTTAATGATAGGTCACATTGGGGCTGCCGCTGGCTCCCAGCCCCCTCCGCAGCATCCCCTGTCCACAGCAAGCTGGACTCCCCACGGTGAGAGGCTGCTCTGGACACTGGCACAGTCCCTGCCTGTGGGACCTTCCAGCTTCTCCATAGACCGGGGCTGCTCTGGACAAGAGCAACCCCTGTATGCAGTAGGCCTCCTGCAGGGCTGAAGCAGCCCCCCCACCTGTAGTAGATGGGAAGCTGCTTCAGCCCCCTCTGATTACCAGTTAATTGGAATCGGTAAGCATCATCTGTTAAGAGGACTAAGGAAGTTGTCCCATGAAATTGTGGGACAGTTCTGGATGATTCCCAGGCCCTGAGTCAAATGCAGCTGCATCCATACTGCAAAGTAACAGGTCTCGGGTCCTGGATCTCCTCTTGAATCAAGGTTGGACCCCCTAGTGCTGCAGTGTCCTGAGACCCTAGGTCTGAGGTCTGGGTTAAGGCAACTGCAGTATAGTTGCACAGGGGTCTCAAACCCATCCCTACTGGTAAAGGACAGTGGGAGGAGTTCTTAGAGGGAAGTCACATGACACCCTTTACTTCTCGTCATGTGTCCATCTTGACTCTAGAAGTTTTACCTCCATCTACTACTCTAGAAGGACTTCCTGTGGCAGGCAGGCGTGATCTAAAGAGTCATGGGCATGGCTAGTAGTGTTAGGGGGCACGGCTAATGTGTCCCTATTTTTGGTTCAGAAAATATGGTCACTGTAACTCTAACCCCTAAATCCCTTTCAGCAGTACCCCTTCCTAGACAATCAGTTCCCATTATGTATGTGTGAAACTGATTGTTCCTTCCTAAATGGAGTACTTTGCATTTTTTCTTATTCAACTTCACCTGTTTACCTCAGACCATTTCTGTAGTTTGTCCAGATCATTTTGAATTTTGACCCTATCCTCCAAAGCACTTGCAACCCCTCCCAGCTTGGCATCATCTGCAGACTTAATAATCGTACTCTTCATGCCATCCTCTAAATCATTGATGTAGGTATTAAAAAGAATCAGTCTCAAAATTGATCCCTGCAGAACCCTACTTGTTATGCCTTTGCAACATGACAGTGAACCACTGATTACTATCTGAGAATGGTTATCCAGCCAGTTATGCACCCACCTTATAGTAGCCCCATCTAGGTTGTATTTCCCTAGTTTATTGATAAGAAGGTCATGCGAGACCGGGTCAAATGCCTCACTAAAGTCTAGGTATACTACATCCACCGCTTTTCCCTTAGCCACAAGGTTTGATGTCCTATCAAGGAAAGCTACTTGATCGGTTTGACATGATTTGTTCTTTACAAATCCATGTTGGCTGTTACCTATCACCTTATTATCTTTCAGATGTTAGCAGATGGACTCCTTAATTACTTGCTCCATTATTTTCCCTGGCACAGAAGTTGGACTTACTGGTCTGTAGTTTCCTGGGTTGTTCTTATTTCCCTTTTTATAGATGGGCACTATATTTGCCCTTTTCCAGTCTTCTGGAATCTCTGAACCTGCATTATGATACAGGTTTTAATTACATATTCACATATTAATTTTCCCATATGGCTTAAGCCTCATTTAGTGCACAGGATGGACAATAATCAATTAATAAGCATTTTTTCGGTATTTTTTTATTCTCATTCAATGTGTAGCCTCAGGCTTTATATACAACACACTATTCAAATCCTGCTCTGAAAACAGAATTATTAATTTCCTCTTTGTCTTTTCTCTGGTACTTATTACTATAGTATCCAAGTGATCTGCAAACATTAATTAATGTAAAACCTCTGCGGTGAGGAGGTAGTAGTATTTCCATTGTGCAGATGGGGAGTAGAGGCAATTAATGTAAAAATGCATCCACTAATTTTGGGTGCCCAATTTGAGATGCCTAGGCACTTAGCAAAGAACACTTAGCATTATATGCTACTTTATATGTTTAAATACAATCTGGGTGCCATGTTTCAGAAAAGATGTGGAGAAATTGGAGAAGGTCCAAAGAAGAGAAGGTCCAAAGAAGAGCAACAAAAATGATTAAAGATCTAAAAACTGAAGGAGGGAAGATTGAAGGAACTAGGTTTGTTTATTCTAGAAAAAAGACTGAGAGGAGACATAATAACAACTTTCAAGTACCTAAAAGGTTGTTACAAGGAGAAGGGAGATACATTATTCTTCTTAAACAAGTGATTATAGGACAAGGTGCAGTGGGCTTAAATTTCAGCAAGGGAGGTTTAGGTTGAACATTAGGGAAAACTTCTTATCTGTCAGGGTGGTTAAGCTCTGGAATAAATTGCCTGGGGAGGTTGTGGAATCTCCATTATTGGAAATTTTTAAGAGCAGGTGAGATCAACACCTGTCAGGGATGGTCTGTAGGATGCTTGGTCCTGCCATGAGGGCAGGGGACTGGATTTGATGGCTGCTTGAGGTTCCTTCCAGTTCTAGTATTCTATAATTCTGTGATTCCCTTGACTTAATTTACAGTGCTTAGTGCCTCTGCAAATCATCTCCCAGATTCTCAAGTTTGGCACTAGAAAATGAGAAACACACAGTTAGGTATTGTCTGTGAAAAGATTTAAATGACTTGCTTAATATCATCCTGTAGTTCTGTAGTAGTAGCAGGGATAGAATACAGTTCTCCAGAGTGGCATTCAACTGTCTTAACTACGAGATCATTCCTTTCTCTTCCTTCCGTCTCCTGCTTCATTCACTACATACTTTCCAACTTCTGCTACAAATGAAGCAGGGTCCTATAGAAAACAGCCTTCTTTACAGCACAGCCCTGCTCCATCCCTAGAGCAGGTGCATCCTGTGCACAGAATAAGGCTGGGATGATGGAAAAATAGTGTTATCACATAATTTTAGACTGGACCATACTACATATGTACAATTGGAACAAATTGAGGTTGCACAGGCAAACTCCAGTCCCTGTCTCACCAGACTCCTTGAATATGTCAACTGCATTTTTCCCATCTCCACTAGCATTTGAATCAGATGGCTTCTTTCTCTACAATGCCTAGGTACCAGCAAGAAAGGGTTGATGAAAATACAAGAGAAACAGGCTCCTTCCTCTTAGTTCTAGTGCTTGGCTCAACACTAACCTGGGCAGCTGGAAACAGTCATTACAAGTGTAAGGAGGGCCTGAATCAATGCCTCCAATACAGTTCATGCTGGATTGGGAAAGAAATCCTGGGTGTGGTTAGGTAAATACTCTTCACTCAGGTTGCTTAGGCCTGCAAGATATTGTTAGAATGGTGTATTGCCCATTTTAACCAATTTGGCTGTTGTGGGGGTCACAATAAATGTTAACAATAAAATGCAGGAATTGTAAGATATGGCCACCAATGCTTGCAGTTATTGTGGGAATGCACAATGCAGAAAAGTCGACTGTTTTTAACTCAGAAGGAGAGATCCTGTCAGTGTAAATACACTTGGATGGACAGAGACTGCTCTTTCAGAGCCCTATAGATGAAGCTAGGGAGGGAGTCAGCAAGCTGCATGCTCTCCAGCCATGAGCTGTAAGACTGGTTCAACCTGTTTCTCCCCACTGTTCCAATGATAGAATTAAAGAAAGGCTCCATAAGGGGTCTTTTTTGTATGTAAATGTACTCCAGTGGATGCTAGAATCTCTTGTGGCTGGACTGTATTTTGGGCCAAGAGCTGAAATCACTGAGGGCTGAAATCACTAGGTTTGGCCCAGAGCCATATCCACCATAAACCAGCTGAAGATTCAGCCAGCAGGGCGGTGATGGTGAAGTGTGAGGAGTGGCCAGCGGAGTGGCAACAGAGAGGGGTGATGAATGGCCAGCAGAGCAGTGCCAGAGAGCAGTGAGCAGGTGGATGGCAAGTGACCAGCAGAGTGAGTGAGATGCCTTCTACTCCCCCTCCCCGCCCGCCCAACTCAGGAGGGGAGGTGAACTCTGCAGATGCACCTGTGAACTCTGGTCTGCCCTGACCAAGGGCAGCGACTGACAGGGGGGGGGGAACGGGACGGGACAGAGAAGGGTTTGGCATGTGAAGGGGACAGCTATATTGCTGGACTTGAGAGCCAGAGAGGAAAAGGACATTGCCCAGCCTACTTGAGCTGGGACGTTTACTTGTGGTTTTGGTTATGAACTCTGTTTGTGGTGTTTTCCTATGGACTTGGTCTGTGGTGTTTTCCTAAATTAATGCCACGTTACTTCCCACCCTTTTTATTAAAGGTTTCTTTTCTACACTCAGACTCTGTGCGTGTGAGTGGGGAAGCATTGCCTCCTACAGGTGCCCAGGGGTGTTGTGTGGGGGCTAGAGACCATTCTGTGTTGAATAGACGGAGAGGAACCCCTAGATATTGAACCTGGCCCTGGCTGCTGCTGGTGTACCTGGCAGAAGGGTTACATAAGGAAAGCTCTTCTGAGCCACCATTGCCCTAGGCTAGAGCATATTCAGTCACTGTGGCTTGGCCACATGATTAATTTGGTCAGTTGCAGTAAGAACTGTGAGGGCATGGTACATGCTCAGGAGGACAAAGTCTTAAGGAGACTTTAGCTGCTAAAATCAAAGAAGTCTCTACTGAGTATGTGCAAACTGCAATTTTGCAAGGTTTAAAATAAGGATGGATTTTCACAGGGATGGCAAAATCACATCCTAGACACAAAAGTTATCCCTGCCCCCACCAAATTTCAGTTCCCTGCTGCAAAGAATGGGGGCATTTCAAATAAAAGATCTCAAGGTATTTTTAATATGTGCAAAACAGTACATTACTATATTTGCTTAATTTTGTTCTTGGATATGCCTCAACTGAATTGGCTGAGCAAAATATATATATATATATATATATATATATATATATATATATATATATATATATATATATATATATATATATCACACTCAGCATGGAAAATTGCATTGCAAATGGTTAAAATTTGACAAAATTATAAGTAACTGAAACCAGGTTCTTATAACAGGAACCTTTTTAATGGGAGGTGCTGCCAGCTCCCACTCAATAAGGTAATAGGCAGTTTTAGGTCTAATCAGTTCAAAAGAATTCTTTCTAGCAGATGATGTTTGAAAGAAGAAAGTGGACTCTATTGTTAAATATACTACAGTATTCTCCAGGAATGGTGTCAACTACTGTTACTTACAACAGAGCTATTGTAGTGTTTTTTGACTGTTCCTGTGGAATACTGGAACATATTTGAATGCTAAGGTACATTTTATACCCTTGTAAAACTAATTCATTTAGTGAAACTTTTCAGTTTAAACTAGCGGTTCTTGAAGTGTGGTCCATGGACCACTAGTAGTCTGTGACCATCTTGCAGGTGGTCCATGGGCTTGGGGCTCACCCCCCTACAGCTGGGGAGCCTATGCTGGTGCTCCAGCCCTGAGCCCCCCTGCAAAGTTGGAGCGCCAGCGATATCTTCCCACTATAGGGAGGGGAGGGAGGCTGGCTGTCGGAATGGCAGTGCAGGAAGCCTCTCTCTGGAGGCTTTCCCCACTGCTCCCATTGGCCAGAATCATGGACAATGGGAGCAGCAGGGGATGGTAACTGGGAGTGGTGGGAGGCACTGAGGCAGGTAAGCACCCCCATCCCCTTCATCCCCAGACCCTGCACCCCCATCACCCTCACACATGCCTTCCCACTGAGACCCTCCACCCGCAGCCTGTTCCAGCACTCTCGCTTCCACCCAGACCTCCCGCCCCCTTCCTGCTCCTGCCAGACCCTCCCTCCCCCAGCACCCTCCTGCACTTTCCCTTCCACCCAGATCCCCCAACCTGCTCCTGCCATCAACCTCCTTCCTGGCCAGATCCTGCCTCTCCCCAGCACCCTCCTGCACTTTCCTTTCCGCCCAGACCCCCCAACCTGCTCCTGCATCAACCTCCCTCCTGACCAGATCCTCCCCCCCTCTTGCGCTTTCCTTTCCACCCAGACCCTTCAACCTGCTCCTGCATCCAATATCCTTCCTGGCCAGACCTCCCCCCTCCAGCTCACTCCTGCACCCTCCTCCCAGTTAGACCTCCCCCCCATCCCTTCCTGCATCCATTTTGTCATCATGGGTGGTTGGCAGGTGGTCCACAGAAAAGTCTGCATTGAGCAGGATGGACCATGGACCAAAAAGTTTGAGAACCACTGGTTTAAACCCATATTTTAATACGCTTTTTTGAAAAACAGCCAATTTTAATTTTCATCCTTCCCTTTTGGAATAGTAAAGCATCTGTAAATTACTTGACAGGATCTGTGAGCAGTCACAGACAAGATGGAATAATGAGGGAGCAGCTACTGTATATGAGAAAACCTAAGCAAACTGCAGTGTTTATTTTGAAGACGTCTCCATTAGAGGGGGGAAAAAAAAACAGCACAAACTGCCTTAAACAACCAGACTGTTTAGGAAGGTTGGGCACCACCTCCCCCCACTTCCTCCCCTCCACCCAAGATTCCTCACTGCATAGAAATAACTGTTCTTCCCACCGAGTAGGTGTCTAGTTCAAGCAGCCAGTGGTGGGTGTGGCCAGCTAGATACTGGCGCTAGGTCCTGCTGCTGCCACCGCCACAGAAAATACAGAGGCAAAGCTGAAGCAATAGCAACAGCCCCTTCGAGAAATCAGTAACCGATTGAAGCACATTGTTTGTGGCTGACAAGGTCAAAGGGAGAACAACCCTGGAGAGCCGCCCGCCCTCCTTCCCTGGAAAACTGTGCAAAGTTTGTGGTGTTTTTAACCCTTTCTGTTTTTGCGGGTGGGGGCGGAGGGTTTGGGGGAAACAGCCCCAAGAAACCAGCCCGAACAGATCCTAGCACCACAATGTTTTATTTTCAAATCCCTCCTCTCCGTTGGCTTTGCTAACCGCCCCCTCCCACCCCGCCTTCGCAGCCTGTAACGGCCCCTCCCCCGCCCCCTTCTCCAGAAGTGATCAAAATAACAAGGGGGTGCAACCCCGTGTGCTAAGGCGGTGGGGTCTCAAATACCCTCATCGCCACCCTCCCAGCTACCCAGCGAAGTTTGTTTGTCAAGAGGAATAACCCTCGGTTGCATTTTTATCCTGATCTTGCCACCCTCCCCCTTCCCCACCCAGCTTGCACTTTCAGGCACTTCTGGGCCATGCACGCCCCCTTTTGCCCCTCCCGCGGGTCTCCTGCAGGATTTTGGGGGGTCCCTCTTTCTGCCTTGCCCAGGCTCTTGTTATTTGCAAGAAACGTCCTTTTGACGCAGGAGAAATGGCAAATTTTAAGTACGTCATTAATATGGCGCCAAAAGATTTTTTTTAAGTATAAGCTTATTTTTTAAGGTTGCAGCAGCAGCCCAGTGTACGCCTGTGCACAGAGCGCGGCGGAGACAGGGGGAGCGAAGCACAGGGGGGGAGAGGAGGTAAAGTGTGTGCGCTCCACGGGGTGAGTGTGCACTGCTGCGGGCGAGTGTGCTGTGTGCGTGTGCGAGGCTGGGGATCATTGCGAAAGCGACCTGATCAGACTTGTACAGCGTGTGCGTGTGTGAGCAACGCGACCCCGCTACAGCTGCTAGTCTCTATCCAGGGCAGAAGAGATGGGGACCCAACGCATCGGGGGGAGGTGAACAGCGGGGGGAGGGGGGGCTGGGTGGGGGGGGGAAAGGCACCACATGCACAAACACAATCAGAGATGGGACCCGTGTCGGCTGCACCTGGACCTGCTGCTGCTCAGGAAGAAACAACAAACAAGAAAAAGAGAAATTGAAGACAGAATTGGGGGGGAGGGAGTAAAATAAGCCTTCTTGAACCTCCTCCTAATTTAAAAAGTCACTTCTCCGGCCCTCCTCTCTGCCTCCCCCCAAAATAAAAGGGCAGCAGCAGAATTTGTTGTGGTTGCAAAGAGATCCTAAGGAAGTCTGGGTTAAAAAAGAAACAGAAACACGCACATAGGGCTCGCTGGATCGTGCACAGAGCGGCCATCTCGGCTGGAAGCAATTCTTTGGGGTTTGCATCCATGGAGTTACTTTGTATCCACTCCTAAGAGGAGGGTGTCATCTTCGGATCCCGCAGGGGGGTTATTCCCCCCGCCCCAGCAATGATACCAGATTGATCGTGCAAAGGGGGTTTCCTGGTCGTTTCAGTCGCTGGAGCATCCCCCCGCCCCTTCCACACTCCTCTTTTGTAACCTGAGGGACAGACTCAACTCTTTGGACCCTCTCCCGGCAAAGGTAAAGGATGAAGGACGATTGCATTTTAGATTGCTTTAATTTGCAGCTGATCTTTATTTTGCATCTCTCCAGCTCTTTCCCCCCGCCCCTCATTTCGCTGGGCTGACTGCTAGGAGGGAAGGTGGCGGTGGGAAGAAATGTGCAGCATTTTACCCAGCTAAATTGCGCATGTTGGCCACTCATGTTTTAAAGAGTAAAGGGGGAAGCAGCAGGAATGTAAACAAGAACTTTTAAAGGGTCGGCGCAAAAGGTTTTTATTTTTTTTCCAAATTAATGACTGCGGCAGATCTCACCCCAAACCACCTCTGGGTTGGGGAGCGGGGGAGCACCACAGTTTATTTTTGCAGCGGGCAAAGCAGTCGGGCACCAGGGTGCAAAGGGATCCGGACGGTTTGGTTGGGGGTGGGGGGAGTGTGCGCGAAGGGAAAAAAAGGGGGGGGGGAGGCTGTGAAAGGTGCCACCGCCACGGAGAGACACGAGTTTCATTTTGTTGATACGCAGCACGTTTGGGAGCCTTGCAATTCTTGGAGCTGGTGCACATGATCTGCTCCTCTCACGTGCTGGGGCTGCCAGGTCCCTGCCAAACCCTGCACGGACCCAAACAATGCGCGGGGGGGTGGGTGTGGAGAGGCAGGCTGCTCTGCCCCCACTGGGGAGGGGGGACGACATTGGATCCCGGGGTGCGCTCTCTGGGCGCCCCGGGGTTGCAGCCCTGCCGTAGCGAGCGGGTGGGGGAGGGCCCGCGGGCGAGGGACGCACGCTGCTGCTGGGGGCACGGGGAGGTTTGGGAATGGAAATGTACAGGCAGCGGGCGGCCGCGGCAGTCCGGCTGCGCGTTGGGGACAGGACTGTAGGGGGCATGGCTGTTGTTTACCTTCTCAAACTCTCACGGTTCCCGGCGGGCTCCTCTGGGGGCGTCTCATCCTCTCCTCCATCTCTGCCTGCCCACCCCCTCGCTCATCCCTCCTGCCTTCCCGCTCCCGTGCATTCCCTCGCGCCCCTCCTGCAGCCTGTTCCTGCTCTCGCTGCACGCCGGGCGTTCTCATCCCCGCTTCTCGCCTGGCAGCTCTTCTGCTGCCTGCCTGCCCTCGCTTGCCTCTCTGGCTGGGATCTCAGCCATTCTCGTGCCTTTTCGCCCGTGCCCCATCTTCCTCAGGCCCCTTGCCTGCGGCTCTCTCTCGCTGGCTCGAATCCCCCCTTCCCCTTCTCTCTCCTGCCCCCTTCACCCCTACCTGTCTCTCACGGCCCCTCTCCTGGCAGGTGCCCTTCTCTCACGCTCAGCCCCTTGCCAACAGCCCCCGCTGTTTGTTTTCTGCAAGGATCACGTCTTTCTTTCAGGGGATGCATTCAGCAGCATTTGAGGAAATCTCTTTAAGCTAGGATGGGAACAAGAAGTCCTGACATTGAGCAAGGGATATCCCCTCTGCTCTCTCCCTTTGCTGCGGGAGAGACGTAGACATCCTCCAAAATGTCCTCAGATGGGCGGGGGAGAGGGGGTGTTTAGACCTGAGCGCCTTAATACATCCCTTCCCCTCCTGCTCTAACACAACCACCCTGCCCCCACCCTTCTCTGTCGCACTATCTCAGTCTCATCTTCACTCTTCCATGGTCCAATCCTTTCTATGTTCCCTCTGGCTGGCTCTGATTCCCACACCCAGTTTCTTCTCAGGGATGCACCCCATGTCTCTAGCGTTCTTCACTGCTACCCACAGTTTCCCACTGGCCTCCTGGTGCCCACACTTTCTGTCCCTGCCAGCATCTCACTGGCCCCCTGGTGTTTACCTGCTTTCATTCTTTCACTGATCTCCTATCTTCCTCTTTCTATTTCACTGGTTTGTCTACGCCCCCATCTGTTTCAGGCTTATTTTTCCGACTTGTTCTCCTCTTTCCCTTCCTCTAGGGGGAAGCAAAACGCATCCGAGATAGCCTCTTCTGCAATGTTTATTTTGCAAAGCAAGTACCCTGGTTCCTTGTATCACATGTGCTCATAGCTTACAGAAATAGGCATGAGCTCAAGAAGGTTTATTTCCCTCTTGAATAACCAAAGTGCTAGGGATCTCGCCAGTGTCTCTGGGGAATCATTTAATGATCAGCATTAGCCTCCTACTTGCACAATCTTGACCATATATTTTACAAATTGATGCATCTCTTTGGTGGAGCAACTAATGGAATTTTAATTTTAGGAAGTGGGTTTACATTTAATTTGGAGCTAATTGCCTTTTCAAATGACAGTGAATCCATCTGTCAACTCCCCTCTTTGAAAGGTGCTATCAGAGTGAAAAAGTGTGGGTAGTTGAGAGCTGCTTCTGCAGGGTGCAAAAGCTACTGAATTTTCAAGCTCAGCTGTAGTTGTGGAAGTCCCCTGTGACTCTTAAGTCCCATTATAATCTTTTGAACAGCCAGTACAAATCTCAAACTACCTAGCAGGATGCTCTTTCCAAATACCAAATCAATTTGTTTCCCCTTACCACCAACTATCATTACAAAGAATGAACTTGCTATTTTAAATCTGGATCCTTCTTACCAATGAGATATTTGGAAATGAGGATTTGGCGCTAAATATCATATGGAGCTCAACCTTTCTCTTAGTGTAAAGAACCTTGGTCTTAGGAACTGTGTTTGATCTTTAAGCATTTATTAGCCATTGAGGTTAAAGTAATTGAGCTAGAAGTGAAAATAATTTGCGAAAAGGTTACAATCATTGTTCGGTAGGAAAGTTCAGGTGGTTTTCTGCAAATTGAGGTTATGTCCAAAATCTGGAGGGTGTAACTGAGTTAAGGATTGTGGGCATGGAAGTGGAATTTAATACAATCCTGATTCTGCTAATAGAGCATTTGGCCCCAAAGTGTCTGAAAGTTGCCTGATGTGTTCCTCAAACTACCAGTTTAGCAAGGACTTGTCCCGTGGGATTTTGTGCATGTTCTGCAAGGTTCTGAGTGCCCTTAACTCCCCTGGACTTCAGTTTTAGTCGAGGGTGCTTAGCAACATATAGGACAGATCCATGATTCTGTGCATATCATCTGGTGCCTATAGGGCCTGAGTTACCTCTCTGATGTCCCTGATGTGTTTAGATATGTGGCAAGAGTTGGCTCATGAGAGGATGAAAATAAAAGTCAGAAAAGGAAAGTAAAATCATAAATATTAGTAAAGAAAAAATCCCCTTCTCGATATGGAAAAAAATGCAAAGCAGAGGAAGTAAGCGGGAGTTGTTTTGTTTTAAATTTAAATGAGATTAAAATTTGCTGCCACAAACTTGCTTAGTGTAGAGAACAAGGACACTTGTCTCTTCCTGAGACACTTTAGATGCCCTTTGCTCTAACACTGAAACTGACTGCAACCCACACAGAAATAAATGGGTCAAATTCACCGCTCCGGATGCAGGGGGGAGCTGTATGACACCACCTATGCCTGTGGGGATGCTGCTGTAGAGGGTGCGTTCATCCCCAAAAAAGGGCAGCATTAAACTCCAACTGAGGCATCTCATTTGAAGTCTGCTCAGGGGAGCCAGCAAGCCAAGACCCATCCTGTTTCAGGCTGTCTACACACACTTTTGCAACTGTGCTAGCTCCAGGCTGCCCATCAAAGCAGGGGTTGTGGGTGGTTTGCAATGCAGAGGGCAGAGGTGGGAAGGCTGTGCAGGAGGGCACCAGAGGGCAATGTTTTTTTCTATAATTAACAATGCACAGTGTTTTTGCTGCAGAGAGAGTAAACCAGAAGGCAGCACATGGGGGACTGATCCTAACTTAAAAATAAGTAATGAACCACAGCTGTCTTTTAAATAGATGCAGTGAAGTGCTGAAATAATAGCAGGGATAATCAGTGGAACAGATTTATGGCACCCCTGGTTCTTAACTTCCCTTTTCCTTCCACGGGCCAGTCCTCCCTGCAGTCATATCCCGCAGACCCTGTCTGTCTCCATCTTGTTCCTGAGCACCCAGCTAGCCAAGATCCTGATCTCTCCCTTCCTCTTCCTCCTTCTCTCCCAACACTCTCTAACATTAAAGGAAGAGTCCCCCTCTGCTTTTCTGTCCCTTAATCCAAGCCTTCCCTTTCCTCTCTCCCAGGAATAATCTCCAGCAGTCTCAAGTCTTTGCTTGCCTGCCCTGACTCCTTTCCTGCACCCAGGGGCAGATGAGGATTTTGCGGGGCCCAGGGCAGCACAATTTCGCGGGGCCCCCCTTTGACACGGCACATGCGCTGGGCTCGGGGCGGCCGTCCCGCTCACCCTGCCCTATATCCGCCACTGCCTGCACCTCCTAGCTGCCTCCTCAGCCAGACTTTACCACCAGGATCTAAAAAGCAGGAGATTGACCATGATCTGCTTGGGTACCAAGACATTCTCAGTTCTCTGGACTGTAAGATTCCTTGGGTTTCAAGGTCAGGGTGCCCCCTAGGGTGGCAACCAGGGAATTGGTGCTCATGCCTGGTGGGTTGATCAGGCATCATGGTTCACATCCAGGTCACTGTGCAAGTGGTAGCTCATGCTTCCTGAGTGGGGCTTAAGCAAACTGTGGCTTAGGCTTCCTGCGTAAGAACCAAACAGATAAATAGCCAATGGCTCATGCAGTCCTGAATGCCGGATTAGTGGTAGGGGGACCTGGGCCTGCCCTACTCTGCCAGATCCCAGCCCAGAGCCCTAGGAGCAGTGAGTAGCCCTGCCGCAGACTAGCCAGGGAAGCGTGAGATTGCTGCCTTGTCTCTTGGTGGCACAGTGGAGTCAACATCTCACTTCCCTGGGCTACTTCCTACTGGCAGGTGGTGGGACTGCTCCCAGGCTGCTGGGCCCTGGTTCCTCTTCTCCAAGTTGAGTGCCTTGCTCTCTGCTTCCTCTCCAGGTCTCCGTCTCCCAGGGGAACGGGTGGCCTTCTCTCAGACCAGTTGAGGGGGACCATCATCTGCCATAACTGTTCGAGGGCTCTGCTGGCACTTCAGTACCCTGGGAAGGACATCATGCTCCTTTTCTGGGCCAGAGTTGAAAGATCTGGCCTTATACTTTCTGCTCTCTTCTACATCCTGAGAGGGGGTGATGGAGCTGGGTCAGCAGTAGGGATGTTAGAATGCATTTACATTGGGAGGGGGAAGGAGGGAGGTGGCTCCCTGGGAGCCAGTGCCTGCAGGGAGCCTGCTTAAAATCCGGCTCCCTGCAAGCACCGACTCCTGCCTGCCCCCACCACCCCTCCTCCGGCTGCTGCCTCTGATAAAGTGGCAGGAGTGCAGGGAGGGGAAGGAGGAGGGGGCTGTGTGTAACGGTGAAGGTTAACCGATGAGCCCATTTACGCGATTACACTATCACATCCCTAGTCAATGGAGCTTCCAAATTGGATTAACTCCCTTTGGGTATGTCTACACTACCCCGCTAGTTCGAACTAGCGGGGTAATGTAGGCATACCGCACTTGCAAATGAAGCCCGGGATTTGAATTTCCCGGGCTTCATTTGCATAAGCCGGGCGCCGCCATTTTTAAATCCCGGCTAGTTCGAACCCCGTGCCGTGCGGCTACACGCGGCACGGAGTAGCTAGTTCGGATTAGGCTTCTAATCCGAACTAGCTGTACTCTTCGTGGAATGAGGGGTACAGCTAGTTCGGATTAGGAAGCCTAATCCGAAGTAGCTACTCCGTGCCGCGTGTAGCCGCGCGGCACGGGGTTCGAACAAGCCGGGATTTAAAAATGGCGGCGCCCGGCTTATGCAAATGAAGCCCGGGAAATTCAAATCCCGGGCTTCATTTGCAAGTGCGGTATGCCTGTATTACCCCGCTAGTTCGAATTAGGAGGGTAGTGTAGACATACCCTACAAGACAGAACCTAGATGATTTACCATCAGAAATAGTGAATTGTGGGGGAGGAATTGGAACCAGTGTGTGTATTTTCTTGTCAGGCTTTAATAATGTTCTGTAGAGGTTTGTTAACCATGTGAAGCTAATTCAGGCCTGGTGCAAGTGGGAAGCAGTGCAACATCCAGTAAAACTTTGGGAGCTGCACTTGGTCATGACTAGGGCTGTTAAATTTAGATTAATTGACTAATCGAATAGTCAATGCAATTTGATAAGGGTGCCTCCGCCTTTGAAGTGTAGCAACAGCCCCAGGGCCTCCATGCGGCGCTGCTGCTTTGAAATGCTGCGGAGAGCCTGACGCCGGGCTTCCTGCGGCATTTCAAAGCAGCAGTGCCGCATGGAGCCCAGGGTACTCCCCAGCTGACCCCGGGTTCCATGCAGCTATGTCACTTTGAACCATCCCCTCATCCCCCCCCCTTGCTACCTCTTTCTGATAGAGGCATCAGGGGGAAGCGACTAGTTGACTAGTGTGTCGACTATCAGATAAGCATTTGCTTATTGGGTAGTCAACTAGTTGTTCACATCCCTAGTCATGTCAGGACTGAATTTGACCTGTGGCCTTTTTGGACAGCAACGCTGCCCTTTAACTGAAAAGTTTGTTCTCTTGTTATCATAAAACAATCTGATACAGCAAATGCAAAAGCCCCATTGGAGTTCTTGAGAGTTTTGTCTGAATAATGACAGAGATCTGTAGAATTTGGCTCCAGAAGTGCAAAGATGAAATTTATATCACAGTCCAAGGAAGATGAATGACCCTGTGAAAGTATAACATCTAAAATCTCTCCCTCCTCTTCTGTGTTTGTTATATCTGTCTAATTCCCTATCAGACATACCTCAAAGCAAAGCAAATACAGGCAGTCCCCAGGTTACGTACAAGATAGGGACTGTAGGTTTGTTCTTAAGTTGAATCTGTATGTAAGTCAGAACTGGCATCCAGATTCAGCCGCTGCTGAAACTGACCAGCGGCTGACTACAGGAAGCCCGAGGCAGAGTTGCTCTGCCCCGGGCTTCCTGGAATCAGCCACTGATCAGTTTCAACAGGCTGAATCTGGACGCCAGTTCTTACATACAGATTCAACTTAAAAACCCCAGGCGTCCCCAAGTCAGCTGCTGCTGAAACTGATCAGCGGCTGATTCCAGGAAGCCGGGGCAGAGCAACTCTGCCTTGGGCTTCCTGTAGTCAGCGCTGGTCAGTTTCAGCAGCGGCTGACTTGGGGACGCCTGGGGCAGAGCAGCTTGGGTGCTGCTGGGTTGCTCCAGTAGCGCCACTCCTCGGCGCTACTGGACCAACCCAGCAGCACCCCAGCTGCTCTGCCCCAGGCATCCTGATTCAGCCGCTGCTGAAACTGACCAGCAGTGGCTGAATCAGGACGCCTGGGGCAGAGCAGCTGGGGTGCTTCTGGGTTGGTCCAGTAGCGCCCAGAGCGGGCTGTGGGACCAACCGGCAGTGCCCCAGCTGCTGTACCACAGGCGTCTGGAGCAAAGCCGCGGAGCACGGGGGCAGCGGGACAGCCCAGACGCGCCGGGGCTGTCCTGCTGCCTGCGTGCTCCGCGGCTTTGCTTCCCGTCTCCCTGGTCTGCTGGTCTCCAGCAGACCAGGGAGACGGGGAGCAAAGCCGCAGAACACACCAGCAGCGGGACAGCCCCGGCGCGTCTGGGCTGCCCGCATGCTCCGCCGCTTTGCTCCCCGTCTCCCTGGTCTGCTGGAGACCAGCAGACCAGGGAGACGGGGAGCAAAGCCTCTGAGGACGCCGGCAGCGGGACAGCCGTGGCGCGTCTGGGCTGTCCGCTGCCCACGTGCTCCCCGGTTTTGCTCCCCGTCTCCCTGGTCTGGGGAGACATGGAGCAAAGCCGCGGAGCACGCGGGCAGCGGACAGCCCAGACGCGCCGCGGCTGTCCCGCTGCCGGCGTCCTCAGAGGCTTTGCTTTCCGTCTCCCTGGTCTGCTGGTCTCCAGCATACCAGGGAGACGGGCAGCAAATCCCGTTCGTAACTGCGGATCCGACATTAGTCGGATCTGCGTAACTCGGGGACTGCCTGTAGTTAATACTGAAGGGAAAACATTCCCCTTTCATTTAAGTCACAAAAATGGAAGTAACTGGGGTTGTTATAGGAAAGTTATAGATTTGGAATAAAGTTTCACAAGTTGCCACCGGGGCCACTGATTTCTATTTGTATTTCTGTTTCTTTATGTTAGTGTCAAACATGGAATTGGTTTCTCATAGCTCCCACTGCAATTTAGCAAGAAAACATAGAATTCAGTGTCTTTTTCACCACTAAATAAGACATCATTAGAGAGGGAAAGCTATGAGCACAAATAAGGTGTTAGGATAAGCATATACCCTTAGTCCCTAAAAAACCAAAACCAAAACCAAAACAAAAAAAATCCCAAAACAAGCCACAAATATATGATAATCAAATAATTTTTATTGGAATTTCCTCTCCAGAGAATGTATTTAGATCCATTAGAGTTTAATAAAAGGGGTCTACTCGTGTCAAGTCAGTATAGGAATTTGTGAATATAGTTTGCTGTATTATTCTGTCTTTCATGTTAAAAAATACCTCTATGGGACAGACCTTTGCAGTCAAAATTATATTAGCATCTTATTTTGTTTGTGCTCCTTAGTGACCTGCTGTAGACGTGATCTTAATAATTGGCTGCTTGGAATGCACTTTTGAGAAAGTAACTGGAGCATTGTTAGACCATGGTCTTGTGCCTAAGTATGAACTGTAAAGCTGAAATCAGAGGGGATGGGATGTCAGGCAGATTTTTGTGCTGTGGCCCCCATGTTCTGAAACATGTGAAGTCTTCTGCTACACTGCTTCATCTACCATATCCCAGAATGCTTTATTCTAGCAAATACCAAATGTTTCATTGCAACCCCAGGTACTTGTGTTGCCACAGTGTGATGGTGTACTTTGGAGACTAGATGCATGGGGATGCTCCAGACCAGAACCTCTTCCCAGGAATTTCTGATGAGCTAAGATGTGCCAGTAGATTTCCCAGAGCATGTGACAGGTGAAGGGATAGTCAAAAAGTATTTCATTTCTGAATGTCCACCAAAGCCTGGGTCAGAGCTAGACTGAGCTTTTAGGAGTATCCAGGGGTATGGCAAGGCTCATAACTACACCACCTGAGATGGACTATTGCTCAGAACTATCTCTGTAAAGCAGGGTTCCTCTGAGCTCCTCATTTGTGGTGGAGGAGGAGTAGATGCAGCATATACTTCCCCCCGCCAAACCTCCACCTCATAGAGAGGGCAGAGCCATGGCTCCTGGAAACTCCCTTCCACATCCTTGCCCACTCCATGCAGGGGGAGTAGTGGGTATTTAGCCTTGTTCCCTCTTCCCACCTCCGCCTATGTGGACCCAGTCTTCAGGGAGTTCCTCTGAGGGTATTCAAGGCAAGTCATGGCACTGCTATCCCCTTACTTCTTAAATATGTAGACCCGTGGCACAATGTAGCCTAGGGGTGGGGAACCTTTTTTGGGTCGGAGGCCACTGACCCACAGAAAAATCAATTGGGGGCCACAAACATGGCCCCTGACTGAAAAGGAGAAAGACGCTCCCCACATTCCCCTCACACACCAGATCTTGGGGGGGAGGGGGGGAAGCTAGTAGATTTTGTGTGCTCCGGCCCTGTGATGGGGTGGGGACTGGAGCACCAGCATGGGCTCCCCAATGCTGGAGAGGGAGCCCTGAGCCTCAGGGGCCAGATCCAGCAAGCTGGGGGCCAGATCTGACTCCTGGGCATGAGGTTCCCCGACCCTGATGTAACCCTTCATTTTCAGTTTAGTTTTGTTGTAGGTCCCAGGGTTAATGTGTCTCAGTCTGACCATTTTAATTGACTTTAGGCTAAAGGGGACTGCCATGTTTATTCATTTAGCACTTATGAACATTTCCCAGCCTGAACCCTGACAATGCTGTACAGGTGACAGTTTCACTTTTTTATGTAGTCCATGCACAAGCAGTTTTACTTTTAGGTGTTCAGGCACCACGGCAGTGTTTTAGTGTTAGAGTTGCAACCACTTCTGGGGGATGTTCATTTGTGTGTAAAAAAACCCCACATCTTTTCTATTTGAATTTTTAAACAAGCATACATAAAAGCCTTTCTAATGGCCTTTGCTTATGTAAAACCTAAGTTCGTGGCAAAATTTGACCTGGCAGTGACCTTTTAAGAGCATTATTTTTTTCTATTTGTTTCTGACTTTGAAAAAGATGCTCTATGCTCCATTAAAGGTGAAATGAAATTAAAACATGAATCACAATTATTATTTAAAGTGTCACGTGTGTGTGGATTTCAAAAATTACTGAGTATGTTTTCAAACCAAGCTGGTTGTGAAAACTTACTTCACATCCCAGGCAAGGCTTGCATCCAGGCTGTTACAGTTCTATTTTCTGTGCTAGAGATGATGACATAATTAAAGAAATGTAAGGAATTTCGCTCCCTGAATTATTACGTAGTATGCCTGAAGGGAGGGTTTAGTAATCTAATCAGCAGGATGAAGTTACTTAGACTCCCTGGAATCACATGTTCAAATTCTGGTAGAGTTGACTCAGCTATTTATTCCTTCAAGACTAATGAATTGAATTCCATGTACTTCACTGCGTAGGGGCTCTCAGACAAGACATTTGAAGCAGCTTTCTTTCTGTTCTGCATAGAAATTAAAAACCCTGCAACATGTTTCCTAAGAGCTGTGACTAGTCCAGTGCCCTTGGCTAAACTTCATCTTCCTTCGCTTGTGCCATACTTCATCCGCTCCCAGATCTGGAGGCATTTCAATAGTGGTATATGTTTACATGACCAGATTCTGCTCAAATTAATGGAATTAATCCAGATTTATGGCAGAATTCTGTATAGCAGAATTTGTGTTAGAAGGTGCGATCCTGGTTCCACTGAAGTCAGTGGCAAAACAATTGACTTATGTAGAGCCAGGAATTTACCTATGCTGTGTAAATCATTTTGGAATGAAAGATGCTGTGTAAATGTAAAATGGTATTATATACTGATCCTGTAATCTTTCTGTATTTAGAATTCACATGAATTTTGATGGGGGAGATGTGTTTGGAATATCTGCATTATTGCCTTATCAGATTAATGTTTTCCCTTCTATAATGGCTTCCATCCAAGGATCTCAAAGCATTTTATGAACACAAATTAAATTTACCCTCCTTTCTCCTGGGGACAGGGGAATCTGAGCCTTATTTACAGGTGAGGAAAATGAGTTACAGAGAAGTTGAGTGACTTGTCTTATGTCACTCAGAAAATCTATAGTACAGTTGGGAATAGGACTGAGGGGCCAAATTTAGTCAGGGTGAAATCAGTGGAGTTTTCAACAGAGTATGCCAGAGAAGAAATTAGTCCTAGTTACCTGATTCCTAGACCTGTGCCTTGACCACATAACCATCCTTCTTTCCTTGGTCAAGGCCTCAGCAGTCAATGATACCATCATGTCTTCCAGGAGAACCTTAGGTGGTTGACACATGCCTTGGTGCTCTACTGGAAATTCCATTGGGTGCTACTAGAATGCTCTGGTTGTCATGGCTTTCTGTTTCATTCTGCTAGCTTATATTTCTTTCAGCTGTATGTAGAATAGCCGTAGGTGTCGGTCAATCAAAAGCCCAATCATTGCACTCCCAAAATCCTGTGTACCAATGAGGACCAATAGGAACCAGTTGAAAAATGTCCAACTGGAATTTCCACTAAGGATAAGAAAACTGCTGTTAAATAACTCTTCAATATCTTTTCCCCCAAGCAAAATCCAATGGCTAGTAAGCACAAGACTGGTTTAATAACATCTGTTTCCTCTTGAATCACTCCAAGTATTGATATTGCCATATTCTCAAGGAACATTTTTAATCATGTTATGACAGAGCAATGTTTTGCCACAACACTGATAGTTAAATGTTTATGTTACTTTGTAGTATTATCCCTTATAATGGTGTGATAAAACATTGCACGCATACTGAGAAATAAAGACATTGATAGGATTTTATATGTTTACTTATTTGTGGATATACTCCAAGGGAAAATGGCCTGCTATGGTCTGCTGTCAAGTGTGGGTTGTTGCTAATAGCTACTCTCATTAAACCATACACACAAAATACATACTAAAGTTTTTATTCTGTTTTTCCTCCTAAGATTTTAGGAAGAAAGGAGGGGGGATGCATTTTAAGTCCTCCTTAGCCTTCTTAGAAAAAATAAATTATTGGGAGGGTTGCCATGACTGTGTGTGTGTGTGTAATATCTGCTCACATTCCATAATAAAATATCTTAGTTTAGTCAATAAGGGTATGTCTACACTACCCCGCTAGTTCGAACTAGCAGGGGTAATGTAGTCATCCACGCTTGCAAATGAAGCCCGGGATTTGAATTTCCCGGGCTTCATTTGCATGAAGCCGGCCGGCGCCATTTTTAAATGCCGGCTAGTTCCACGAGGCGTACAGCTAGTTCGGATTAGAAGCCTAATCCAAACTAGCTACTCGGTGCCGCGTGTAGTCGCGCGGCATGGGGTTCGAACTAGCCGGCATTTAAAAATGGCGCCGGCCGGCTTCATGCAAATGAAGCCCGGGAAATTCAAATCCCGGGCTTCATTTGCAAGTGCGGATGATTATATTACCCCCACTAGTTCGAACTAGCGGGGTAGTGTAGACATACCCTAAGACTTACCACTTTTCTTCTGTAGCTCTAAAAGTTCTGCCCAGAGGAGGGGCAGTACCATTTTCCACATTTTATAGATTGGGAAACTGAGTCACTTAAAAAAAAAGTCTCTTAATCTGGATGGTTCAGTTTTTGTGGGTCCAATATTACACTCCCAGGATCTGATTGTTGGGGCTTTTGAACACTCACAGCTCCCACTGACTTCAGTCAATTCTGTGACTTCTCGAAGGTCACAAAGCAAGTCAGCTGCAGATGAGGGAATATCTAGGGGGCTGATGGCACCCAGAGATTGGATTGCTGAACTGGGCAGTACAGGAGGCCATCCCTTCAAATGTTTGGGGAAATTGCAGTTAGTGCAGGATTTGGCAGCTCAGCTGAGTGCCCAGTTCTGCCCCATCCCCCACAAACAGGTAGGTGAAGAGGGGCAGGAGGGTGGGGCATTGTTTTTCAGACAGACGCCACATTACCCCATGATCTACTCCTACTTCCATTTGATTCCCAGGTGAAGTTTATTGGCTAGTCACTTGGAGACCTCTCCGAGGTTGTGTGAGTCCTCAGCAGTCCTGATGTAGGATGAGTAATAGACCTGGGAGGGGGCTGGGGCAGGGCGTTCTTGGTGAGGGGCTCAGGTCTCTGATTTGCTAGAGACTGGATTTTGTGACCTTTGGGACACAATGCAAGACTCAGGTATTCTCAGGCTTTGCCGGGATGGATGAGGGTTGAGATGGAGGTCTTGATGAAGGTTACATTCGTGTTATAGAAAGGTCAGTAGGAGGTCTGTGTTCTGGAATGTATATTTCAGGTATGTATTAGGCATGTTAAATATCAGTGAATTGAATAGTCAAGTAACCTCATGAATTCTTATCTGTTAGTTGACTAGTCTATAGTCCCCGAGGGCGGGGCCAGCAGCCAGTGTGCTCCAGCCTCACTCCCGAGAAGACCCCTGCCACTCCACACTGCTACCTCTCTATCAGAGACAGCAGCGTGGGGTGCCAGGTGGGAGCTGGTCCGCAAGGGGAGCCAGTTTAAAAACCAGCTCCCCTCACAAGCCAGTTACCTGTCGCCCTGTGCTGTTGCCTGTGATAAAGAGGCAGTGGCGTGGGGTGGCAGCAACCCCAGTCTAGGGGATAGTCTGAGCTCCGAGACCCGGTGTGCCTGGAACTTGCCTGCCCGCCCGGTTCCTAATATGCTTTAAATGCAGAGCCACAGCAGGGGTAGGTCCCAAACCTGTTGCAGCCGCTGGCCACCCTGCTAAAAAATTTACTGGCAAGTGGGGGTGGAGGGGAGGAGGAATGTGTGTAGTCTATAGCATTAACCTGTAAGCTTTTGCTTATTTGTTAATCAACTACACGTTTACATCCCTAGTTTGTATGGAATGCATCTAGGATTTGACAGGCATGTGTGAAGTCTAAGTTGAATGGATATTGTCTGAATGAGCAAGTAAAATGATGAGTCACAGGGTGACCTACTCCCTTTGAAGTCAATTGCAAAACTCCAATTGACAACAGTAGAGCTCAGACTTCACCCGCAGACCCTATTGAAAGTGCATAGATCCATTTCTTAAATCTATTCCCTTCTTCAAACTATAGCTCTCTTGTCATATTCAACAAGTGGTTGCTACTTGCTTCAGTATTTCAGTCCTTAAGTGCATCTTTTCATGGGTTCTCTGTGCTGTAGTGGGGAGCGTTCTTCATAAGTGCATTTGGTTGCCAGACATGAATGGGTATTAGTCGAATTCCCATACAGAGAAAAGTGACAAAAATATGACAACATTCTTGCCTCCTAGCAGCAGACAGACTAGGAAATTTTGCCACCCTTACAGTTTTGTGAAGTAGGGAGTCAGTGTTGTTCTACATTCTTCACCCTCGATATTTCTCTGTCACTAGGGTAAGTATTTGCTAGCATGGTAGGGTTAATGTGATGCATAGATATTCAGAGATACGGTGATGAGTTTCCTGAACAGTAAGTGTAACATTCAATTTCTTTTGTTACAGATGGAAGAGAAACGAAGAAAGTACTCAATCAGCAGTGATAACTCAGACACCACTGACAGTAAGACCTTTAATTCAAGGCTTTGAACAAGATAACTAAAACAATTCACCTCCAGCAGGAAAAGCATTTGAATAATTATTTTGCAAAGAGTTAGGAAAGCTGCATTTACTGGGTAGTGTCAGTACAATAAATTGTGCATTGGGATCCATTTTCAGAAATGCATAACTGATGTACAATGAGTTGATATCAATTTAAATGTCTGGCTGTGGGTGTCTCTTATCTGATAAAAGAGTCCTCCTCCCGTGAGCAGTTTGGGCAAGAGAGCTACAAAGCAGCTCTGATCACAGAACTTCAAATAAAACAAAGCCCTTATTAGACAGGACACTGCAAACTGTTTTCTCACCTTTATTACACTCAGTGTGCCTTCAGCTTCAGATGGAATCATGTTGATGGAAAGTAAAGTTCCTACAGGGTAACTATGTATTGAACACTCCCTGTCGTCTCTGTGGAAATGGATCCCCTTGATTCCTCACCATGAGAGGCGGATTAGATTGGAAAAAGGCATTAAGGCCTCAATTCAGCAAGGCATGTAGGATTATACTTAATTATAAGCATGTGTTTCACTTCATTCCCTATTCAGTAACACATTAAAGCACATGCTTACGTGCTTTGATGAATCGGGGCCTTCAGAAATAACCTTGAGAACTGCAGAATGCCCTCCTCTCCTACTTGCTTCAATGCCATTACCTGCTCCTGGAGAACTGTAGTGTCCCAGAGACCCTATTGTAACCCCTCAGCTGATCTCTACAGATTTCTGTTTGTTTCAGACATAGTACTAGTAGCCCCAGAAACAAATAAGTAGACATGGGCTTTATTGAAGTCTAGGCACCTTGCAGGATCAGACCATTAGAAGGTTGAAGACTAAGGGTACACCTGAGTTATTCTGAAATAGCTTATTTTGAAATAGAGTGTCCACACTACAGTGAAGCCTCAAAATTAGTCTGAGGCAGGCTCTCCTAATATGGATGCACTATCTTGATTTAGAGCCCCAGGAAGCACTGGGGAGAAATTTCTTGGAATGGGACTGGTGAGGAGCTATTTAGAAATAGGAGCAGTGGAGCATCCACACTGAAGCTATTTTGAAATAGATATTTCGGAAGAGGAGTTATTCCTCGTGGAATGAGGTTTACAGAAGTCAGAATAAACTGCCTGTTATTTCAAAATTATTTCGAAATAATATAATTACTGTGAAGAAACTCGCATTGTTATTTTGGAATAATGCTAGTTATTCTGAAATAATGGTGCAGTGTAGATGCACCCTAGGAGATTCTCAGCCACTTACATTAAAGTCATGGCCTGTTAACAATGTTCCCTCTCATTTTTTTCCCACCCGCGTGCAGAATAAATTTTGTTATATGCACTAAGGCATGTGTGGATGTGCACCACCAGTAAAAACACATGCTGTGGGCACTCTCCTAATAGGCTGGGCTGCATTTGAACCTCTCCTGGGTGGCTGCCCAAGCTCACAGCTTACAGGGAACGCTTCCTGTCAGTTCTAAGGATGTTAAGAAGCAGGTAATTGACTAATTGTGTGCTTGATACAGTTTGTATCGAGTACATGATTAGTCGATAAGGGACTCCGCTGCAGCTCCGCAGTTTAAATGTAGTAGGAGCTGGGTGTGCATCAGGGGTAGGAATGGGACATTTAAATCACAGCGCTGCAGCGGGAGTAGACAGGGGACCTGGTGTGAGCTGGGACTCAGCAGTCCCGACTCGCGCTGGGTCCCAGACCATTGAGCCTCTGCCTTTTAAATGTAGTAAGAGCCGGATGGCTCCTGGAGTCGGTGTGAGCTGGGACTGAGCAGTCCTGGCTTGCACTGGCTCTGGGACCGCTGTTGCTCTGCCTCCCTTGCCCCTCCCCCACACCACCGAGACAGTGCTAGGGGGGCAGCGGGGGGGGGGGGGAGAAGTAGTTGAGTAGTGACTTGACTACCCAATAAGCCTCCTTGAGTAGTCTCTCACATCCCTAGTCGATTCTTTTTCCTGTACGATTTTGTCCTTACAAGGGGGGTTTGATGAGCTAGAGGGTAGTTGCAGGTCCCACAGCTATAGCCAGAATAACTGCCCTCCATGGTGGGTATCGTAGGAGGAGGCAGCACCAGTAGGGCTGTACACCAGTGTAGCAGTAGGGCTCCTCTTTTGTAGTCAATACCTTGTATTGACACTGGGGTTTCTATACAATGAGTCAGCGAGCAAAGAGCAGCACTGATTTTGCTTCCTAAACAGGTCCTTGCTGGCACCATGTGCAGTGACATGGTGACATCTAAGTTGCAAAGACTTCACTAGTGGAGGATGAGTGGCCTATCTCTGGAAATGGTTCCTGGAGACAGTAGTGTTGAAAGGCTTGAGGATTATTAAGGATGGGCTGGGAGCATGAGATTCATAGTCCCACAGTTTAGCCTCTGTGAGATCCTGAATGCTGGTAGCAGCCTTTGATTTAACAGCTTATTGAGGGACCTCAAGACCTCTCAGTATGTGCTGAGTAGAACCATTAGTGGCTTTCCCCCAGATCTCAGGATTCAAAGGTTACCTTGTGTTTTTGTCACTCATTTAATTTAAGCCCCAGACTGCAATGTTCCGCCAGACTGTGCTTAGGTCTAGTGTTCTGGATGGCTCAAGGGTTATCAGTAGGGTACAGACCTTTCACTTATAGGTTGCTTATTCAGGTACTGTATAGCCCAGGTGAGTGATGGCTCTACAGTGTCTTTCATGAAGTTGGTTCAGTGAGGTGAGTGTTTTCTGGGAAACAAGTGTCCACACCCTGACATGATTCCTTTTTGGTGTCTTAGCCAAGAGCAGAGTCTATATTGTATCTCATGGAGTTTGCCCCTGCTTATATGGAAGGTCCGTGGCAGGACTGTGGGAGTGATGCTTGCTGTGTTGCCCTTGCCCTTACTGTACCTGGTCTCTGGATATCAGGTCTGTCCAGCTCCCGCTGGAGTCTTTGAAAGTTGGACTGGGCTCATATAGAGCAGTTCAGGCTCCAGGGCTGCTCCTGTCAACAGCACAAACTTCTCAGAACGTAAAAGAAATAAAAAAGCCAGGATTTCTGATCTCGGACTCTGGGTTTTCCCTTCCTTCAGAGGCTAAACTCCAATTTCTCTCCCTTTAATCTCCTAAGATGCAGAGGCTTACTAAACCTAGTAGTGTTAACTAGCTTCTGAGGGTAAGGCATATTTAATCATGGTATTAAACAACACGGACTTATCTCTATTGGACTTTGGTATTTATGCAGCAGGTAATATCTCAGCTGTTGACAAATGCTCTCCTGCAGTGTAATTGTAAACAAAACTATGACCTTTACTATGCCTTTGCCAGAAAAGAGGTGGAAGCCTGGTCTATTATCTTGGTTCAAATGGTTTTAATGCCACATTGCAGTTTGCTTTGAGGCAGGTAAAGTGGGAATTATTGATTTGGTCTCTTCAGTGCAAATTATGGGCCTGATCCTGTAACCCCCGTTCCCTGAGGAAGGCATACTGTTGTGATTAATAACTGCAGTCTTATGCTGTGTCCTGTACCCACATGTTCCCTTAATACACCTTTGGAACTCAAAAGTGGTTTATATGTATATTGAACTCCAAAATTTGGCCTTACATTGCTGCAATGAAAATTAGTATTGTTGTCAGCAGTTGTCACAGTGAAACCTAGTCTGCATTCCGCCTCCTGCAAAAGAAATACAAGAAATAAAAAGGCACAAGACAAACTAACATCTCTTTTCTTGTGTCCTAAAAATCAACACAGCTGAGATTTAGCAAGGCATGGGAAGGAGTTGATTTCAAAGCCAGAATTCCCCACCCAGAATGCCTGAGGGAGAGGCGGCAGGGGTACCTGCTGATATCAGCTGCCACAAAGGAAGTATGTAGGAGAAGGTTTCTCTGAGACAGGGTAGTGAGAATTTGCAAGTGCCAAGGATAAAAACTTGCTGTTGAGACAGCTTGTATTTTATTATATTCTTAACAAGTGACCGGTTATTCTGGGGAGATTTAGGACAGACAATCCTTGAATTATTTAGCACAACAGGGTGTTGGTCTCCCAGGGTTCTTGCACACTTTGATGCACACTCTGGGCCCTACCAGATACAAATAATTGTGATCTTTGAACAAAGGGCTAGATTGTCTGGTGGTGTAAATCAGCATCCCCCGACTTACACCGAGGGACCGAATTGGCTGAATGATACCAGCCTTCGATCTTTAAGCTTTTTTGAAAGCTCTGTGTTAGGTTGTGTATCTGCCAGCTTCTTGCATGGTTTTGTTGTGTTGATATACAATGTAGAGTTGTCCTAGCATGTGCCCATTCAACCATTGGGTTAAGCTATCAATGGCATTTAATTCTTAGTAAACATAAATGACGGTTACCCTGGACCCAGATATAAAAGATCTATTTATAGCGGTATGCGCGTTGCTGTAGATAAGATTGAGGTGTCATGATGATGATATTTACATTTTTGTGTTATTATTTATTACCTAATATGTACAGAATTTATTATTATTTTTTGAGACTTGGTACTGCACAAGACTCAAAATAAGAGAGTCCTTTAATTCATAGTGTAATCCCAGGGTAACGACAGTTTTACCGCTGAAATGTGATGAGAATGTTGTGTTTAGTTTAGGGATGGAATAGTGTAGTTGGTTAACCGATTAACCAACAAGAAAAATAAACTTATAGGTTAATGCCATAGACTACACACCTTGCCCTTCTCCCCTCCCTTTCCCTCCCCCACACCTTGCCAGTAAATTCTTTAGTAGGCTGGCGAGCAGCCCAGCTCAGTCCTGGCTCGCGCCGGGTGCAGGACCTAACCCCTGCTGCGGCTCTGCATTTAAAGTGTATTAGGCAGCCCGGCTCAGTTCTAGTTCGGGTTGAGTCTGGGAGCTCAGCTTCCCCCTGGACAGCAGTGCGGGGCAACAGGCAGCCGGTCCACAAGGGGAGCTGGTTTTTAAACTGGCTCCCCTTGAAGACCAGCTCCCGCCTGGCACACTTGCTGTAGCCTCTGATTCAGAGACAGCAGCGTGGAGTGGCAGGTCGCTCCACAGGAGTAGAGCCAGAGCACCCTGGCTGTCAGTCCCACCCCCAGGGACTATAGAATACAGGCAGTCCCCGGGTTACGTACAAGATAGGCACTGTAGGTTTGTTCTTAAGTTGAATTTGTACGTAACTCGGAACTGGCTCCAGATTCAGCCGCTGCTGCTGAAACTGACCAGGGGCTGACTACAGGAAGCCCGAGGCAGAGTTACTCTGCCCCCAGCTTCCTGGAATCAGCCACTGATCAGTTTCAACAGCGGCTGAATCTGGAGCGTGGGACAGAACAGCTGGGGCGCTGCCGGGTAGGTCCCCCCAGGACCAACCCGGCAGCATCCCAGCTGCTCTACCCCAGGCGTCCACAACAAAAGCCTGGTCTGCTGCGGGGGAGGGGGCGCATTACCTGCGCCCCCCCCCAGAAGACCAGGGAGACCCGGAGCAAAGCCGCCGAGGCGGCTGGGTCCCGCGCCTCCAAGGCTTTGCTCCGGGTGTCTCTGGTCTGCTCAGGGTGTCCCTGGTCTGCTGGGAGGGGTCTCCAGCAGACCAGGGACACCCGGAGCAAAGCCGCAGAGGTGGCGGGGTCCCGCGCCTCCAAGGCTTTGCTCGGGGTGTCCCAGGTCTGCTGGGGACCCCCCCCCAGCAGACCAGGGACACCCGGAGCAGCTTTTCTCGCCCCGGAGGACGTGGTGGCAGGACCACTGCACGTCTGGGTGGTCCCGCCGCCCGCGAGTTCCGGGGCGAGAAGAGCCCCGTTCGTAAGTGCGGATCCGACATAAGTCGGATCCGCGTAACTCGGGGACTGCCTGTAGTTGAGTAACCGATAAAGAATTCATGAGGTTAATCGACTATTCAATTAACCAATATTTAACATCCCTTGTTTTGTTCCCGAGTACAATGTAGGGTAACTTTTCACTAGGTGCAGCTGTGTGCTGAGGGAGTACCTCTCGGCTTGAGCATTAAGAGACATGATTTCTAATTTTGGCGATTTCTTTACAGGTTTATCTGAACATCAGTTTTGCCAATGCTTTGAGCCTTGGCAGCTGAAGTCTAAGTATGGATTTGGGTGCCACTTCATGCACCCAGGTTAAAAAATTTTAGCCCAGAATTGTTATTTTGTCCCCTAAAAAGCTGTCCGATTTCAGAGGTGCTGAGTCATGAGAGCTAGCAAGCCCCTCTTATTTAAGTGAAAAAATAAGTGGTTGAGTGTCTGCCTTTAGGCAGCCGAGTTTCAAAATATTGGTCTGAACGTCTGTGTGCCTCTGTTTCCCTATCTCAGAGGGGGGATAATAATGCTCACGCACATTAGTAAAGCACTTTGGGATTTAAAAATGCTAGATAAGAATTATCTAATTATATTTTGTCTCAGTGTCAGTCCCAGTTCACTCTCACTCCATACAGACTTGATGCTCTTCATGTCAGCAATTGGCTTCAGAAATGCCCAATAATGGAATTGAGATTAGACTGACGAGAAGTTGACTGCCTCTCATTTCTAGTTTCCTGGTCTCCTAATATTTTTTTTTGTTATTTTTGGTCTTTTGTGGTGTGAAGTGGACTTTTAATTCTCATTAGCAGCAGATTGACAGTGCTGGAGCCTGGAGAGCTCTGAGTATCTATAGAGCAGGGGCAGCGCGGAGAACAGTTGTGCTAGGTTACCCCATGCCATCCCACTCCCATGCTTCCACCCTCTACTGGGGGATCACTGGGGAGGATGAGTAGACAGTTGATTCACCATGGCCCCCATTCAGTCCTTAGTCCAGGGTTGGTCACAACGGCCTCCACAGCCGGCTCCAGCCTGCCAAGTGCGCTCCTGGCAGGATGGGAGGAGACTTTGCGTGCTTCCCTGCCCCCAGCCCTAATTGGCCTGGGGGTGGTAGGAGGAGCATGTGAAGTCTCCTCCCACCCAGCGCTTCTGAGCACCGCACGCTCCTTGCAGGATGGGGGCAGGGTGGGAGACTTGGCGTGCTTCCCCCTCCCCCAGGCCAATCAGGGCTTGAGGGTGGGGGCGGCGCGTGAAGTCTCCTCCTGCCCTGCAAGGGGCTCAGCATTTAAGTCAACTGCCAGCTGCTGCTTAGCTGGCAGTTGACTCTAAGCACAGCACTCCTTTGGAGGGCAGGGGCAGGGAGCAAGAGACTTCATGTGTTCCCCCTCTCCAGGCCCTGATTGACCTGGGGACTGCAGGGGGGAACATGCCAAGTCTCCTCCCACTGCCAGGGGTAGGGCTACCTAGAGGGAACCGCCAGCTGTTCAGAACAGCTGGTGGTTTTCTCTGGGGGGGGGGGGGCAATCAGGGTCTGTGGGTGGGGAAGCACAGAAGTGTCCTGACCCTGCCCTGTCTGCCTGAGGCCCCACCCCTTCCGGGGCAGCCTGGGGCCACTTCAGAAATTTCTGATGTGGCCCCCGGGTCAAAAATTATTGCCCACTGTCTCCCAACTGAGTATCCAGCAAGGGGGCCCCTGTTGTGATGGTATTTTTTGTGACACAGATGCCAAAAAAGCTGTGGTCACTTTCTTCTGCGGGTAACTCTTATTTTTGTGTGTCATTTAAGGTCACACGACATCCGTGTCAAGATGCTCCAAAATTCCAAATACAAAATCCAACTGGTCAAGACAGAAGGAGAAGAAGCCCTCTGAGGTTGGTTGCTCCTCTTGTTTCTAATCAGTCCCTACTTCGGTAACATCAGTATTTGTCCAGGTGTAATGAAAACCAGCATAGCCACGGCTAGCAGTAGGCAGAGTTGCTAAAGCCACTTTCCACTTGTTCCTCTGAGAAACTCCATACGTCTGTCAGCATGCGCTCAGCAACAGAGGCACGTTGCTCTTCCCTCTCCCCGCTGGCCCGTTACAGCTGTGACACTCCCTGCACATGTCTATTGAGACTGTTATGACAGCATGGAGTTACGGGGTGAGTCGTGAATAGCTGGGAAGTAGCAGGATGGAGGTGGAGCTGGATAGGGTCCTGTGTCAATAGGGCCCTTCCCTCAGGGATCCATAAAAGTTGAGCTTGCCTTGAGTATATCAGCCAGAAAGCTGGCCTGACAATGGCCTACAAGCATCTCCAGTATGTCGTAGAGATGTAATAGGCTCCTGCCCTGCTCCTGGCTCCTGGGGAGCCAGCTGCTACCTTGTGCTGCTGGCTCTGTATCATGACCCACAGCCTGCGACAGCAGCTGGCTCCCTGGGAGCAGGCTGGGAGCTAGGTGTGAGGCTGGGAGCTGGTATATGCCAGGAGCTGGGTTAAAAGCCGGCTTTTGGCAGGCACCAACTCCTGGAAAGCTAGTGCTTCTAACTATGTAATGGCTGGATTTTTCAGTGGTTTCATGGTAATTTTTTGGCAGTTTCATGGTAATGGTTAATTACTTGCGTTTTAACATCCCTAGTATGTCATGATGCTGCTCTCCTAGTAAAGTGTCCCCTGGATTCTCTGTGAGTAGGTTTGGGTTTTATTACAGTGTATTTATTTGCCCAACTTTCCAGTGATCAGCTGCCTGGCAAGTTAGCCTAAGGCCTTGCAGAAGGAGGCATATCCATCAAGTATTTATATTGCTGTCATATAATTAGCTGCCCCAGTAGACTGTAGAATTTGACAAAGTAAAGTTTGAGTTAATTGGTCACATGGGTCATATACATTAGAAGTCTCTGAGGTCAGAGAGGGAAGTATCCTCAGTTTAACATAGAGATTCCCCTCTTCTGGATAATTAGGGTGTACTGGGGACTATTAAATATGAGCTAATACAGTGGAGGTAATATTTAACCCAGAGGAGGAAATAAAGTTTCATTATTTTCCTTTTCATTCCGCTGCGGGGCACACATGCATTAGGCTGAGGTTGGTGGCATATGGCCTTTTGCCGTGCCATTCCCTTGTTCAACTAATAGGGGATAAAAGACACTGTCCACGTTGCAGCAGAAATTGTGCTAGCTGTAACACCCACTGCTGGCAGGCTTTCAGCACAGTTTCTCTGAGCCGGTTGGAGAGGAGCTAGTTTTTCTCTGAGAACCATGCTGTGATTGTGTTATAATACCATCCTGTAGCATGGAGTGAAGCTGTATCATGTTTTGCCTAGCGTGGTCCTCAGACGTAATTCCCATGGGCATGGAAACTATACTAGCAACAGCTGTGTTGTAGCAACAGCAGCGTTTAAAGCTAGTCATTGCTATCTTGGTTTCATCTGTAGCGTGAACAGAGCTTAAAAGCAGAGCCAGCCTCCCTTTCCATTGGACACAGGTCCATATACAGACTTGTCTCTGAGTTTAGAGAAAGGGGTCTCAAACTTGCAGCCTGGGGGTCAGCCCTGGCCAGAGCAGTTTCGCAATCAGTCTGGGGAGCAGCAGCAAGCTGTGGGGGTGAGGGGCTTGTCCATTCCCATCACCCTCTCCCTGCTCCTTCCCACCACTGACCATCTTCTCCCCCCCTCATTGCACCAAGCGGGGGGCCTGGTACAGGGCAGCAGCAGTAGTCAAGCCTGCTCCCCACTTATCGCTGCAGGGAAATCTGCATGTGTGTGACTGCAACAGTCTTGCTTTTTCCCTCGTGTATAAGTTACTACAGCTTAGGTTCTGTATAGATTCCTTTAGATTTCCTTAACCATCATGTGCCTTACAGCCCCCAGCCTTACACTTCATCTCTCAATTTGGTCCAGTGAGTGCATGATCCTCCATGGCAACCTTAATTTGCATCACAGTGGGTAGATATTTGGGGGTGGTTCTCAAGGGCCTACATTCACTCCCCAGACTGGATGTGCTGGCTCCTCCTCACTGGGACAGATCTAAACAAACTAGTTGACATACGTCTCTATAGCCTGAGTGCTTTAGGCCCTGCTTGTCTAAGTCTATGTCTACAGTGCGGGGTTTTTTCCGGCAGAAGATATGCAAATGGAGCAGTCATTTGCATATCTTGCACTCTCATTTGCATATCCTCTTCCTAGCCTTTCTGCAGACGAGGTTTTGTTGTTAAAAAGCTCTGTGTAGATGGGGCCATTTGTCGGAAAAAAACCCCTTTTGTGCAAGACCCTGTAAACCTCATTTTTTGAGGGATAAGGGATCTTGCGCAAAAGGGCCTTTTTCTGACAAATCGCCCCATCTACACAGGGCTTGTTATCGCAAAAACCTCTTCCACAGGAAGGATCGGAAGAGGATATGCAAATGAGCATGCAAGATATTCAAATGAGCGTTCCATTTGCATATCTTCTGCTTGGAAAATCCCCACAGTGTAGCTGTAGCCTGAGAGACAAGCTGTCTGAAGAGCTGCTGTGGCAGCTGAGGTCAGCGCAGGGACTCTTCAGATAACCCTAGCTTTAAAAATCTGAGGGCTTCTGAGAGGAGGGCTTTTCTCTCTGTGACTCACATGTCTCAAAGTGCCTGAGTTTGTTGATCTTTTAAACCCTTTGCAAGATTTTTCTCAGCTGTCAGAGCAGGCTGATAAAATAGGTTCTCTGTTATGTACATGGTCCTTGAGAGAGAGGTGGCTGGGGACAAAAAGCAAAACAAACAAACCAAAAACCAAAAAGAGGAAACTTGCAGCATTGTGTCCTCCCTGGACACAGTGGCCACATCCTCTAGAACAGCTGTTTCTGCCTACATGTGACACATTTCAAAAGGCATCGGATTAGTTATTTGTGAATTTCCAACCTCTAGAAGATCTAAGATCACAAAGAGTCCACATTGGAACCCCGTTACCACAGCAGTCATTTGAATTACTCATCACAAACCAAAGAGGAAACAAGGGCCGTTTAGCATGGCACTGCAGAGTGGGAAAGCTCTATCATTTTCATGCCACAAGTGCCATATTTCACTGCCCCACCAAATACAGTTCCCTTCTGAAGTGTCATGTGTCAGGAATTCTTCCTTTGCACTAGACAGACACATCTGTTCTTGCTGCTCTATAATGTAAGTTGAAAAGGTTACATTTAGAAGCCAGATAGAATATGATTATCCATGCTGAGCAGTAAGGAAAATAAACCGATGTTCATCCAGTGATAAAGTAATTCACTGGAGATGGGACTGAACCAAACCCCCGGGTTCTAGTACCCCTGGGCTGTGAGGAAGTTCAGACCCAGGGCCAAATATTGCTGCTATCGTAACTGGAACCAAACCCAGCTCTGAGCACCAAAGCACCGTGGGAAAAGTCACACCTGGAGCCATATCCAGCTCTGCAATTCGGCAGGTTCAACAGTTAGTACAGACGAATGGTGTCAGCTTTCATCCCAAACATGGCTGCTTTATGAAATGCCATATACAGGGGTCCGTTCTCAAACTAGTGAAATGTACTCAGCTCTGGAGCACTACCCAGCTATTAAGACAGAAAGTGAAGGAGGATGTCATGTCTCAACTGAAACTGCAGGGGGAATTTTGGGAGGCAGAGTGTCATTACCCAAGTTGTAATTTGGCCACTCGACACTTGTGCTCACAACCCAGCTCTTTCAAAAAGTGTCATGGGAATTTTAACAGTCATTAATGGTCAGAATCTCAGCTATATATTTCTCATCCACCATCTCTAGTAGGCTAGTCCAATCCACACCCACTTGGGGCACTGATTCTTTGGTTTCTGAGGGCATGTCTAGACTATGTGTGGCTTCCAAAAGAAGATACGCAATTTCAGCTCGAATTTGCATATCTTCTTCCGTTTTTTTTCTTGGAAGAGGCTTTTCCGATATATATGGCCCATCTACATGGGGCCAAATATTGGAACCCCCCCTTCGAAAGCCCCTTGTAAACATCCTTTTAGGAGGAATAAGGAGGCTTTTGAAAGATGGGTTTTTTCCGACATTTAGCTCCGTGTAGACGGGCCAAATATCAGAAAAGCCTCTTCCGGGAAAAAAAATGGAAGAAGATATGCAAATTTGACTCTTCTTTTTGGAGCGTCGACTAGTTGACTAGCTGCTTTCATCCCTACTATGGAGTGTTTGCAATCTGAATGTGGATAGCTTGAGCCCATCTCTTGCTGTTAACCTTTATGGCTTTGGCGGGAACCCCTGCTTTTGGGCATGCTACTATGAAAAGATCCTGGAAACCAGTGATTTCATGTTCCTGGGTAAACTCAAGCCTCTTTCAACTCCCCTCTCAAAGCTGTGTTCTTGCTTTACTGTGATTAGGTTGGGGGCTGAGGTGCCATCTGCATTTCCTATGAAAACAAAGGTGTTCGTGTTGCATAGTTATTAGCTAGGTCAGGGGTGATCTTTATTATGAAAGACTCTGTGACAAAGGATTAGCCATACACACGGTAAACCTGATGCACGGCAACTGGAAAAACAAGCTTCTTAGCATGGAAAAGTACTGAGCTGTTTGTAAACATCTGTGGTGCAGGCTCTTGCCAAGGGAGCACACTCATATTTATTAGTGCACATCCTGGACTCTTCTTTGATACAGTACAGACCCTGGGCTTGAGTCTCCATTCCCCTGCACCTTGTAGAGCCATTTACCTCAGGGCAAAGCTTACGGTCACCCTACCCTGCAGAGCAGCTAAGCAGTCATGCCCAGGGAACTGAAGTAGCCCTGCTACAGGTGGGATGGGTCAGATCCATGGGCAACCCTTCCCTTGGTTTGTCCTTGCCCATGCCCCTGCCGCATGTGAGCTGCCGGGCCAGCTGGTTTTCATGCCATGGGTGAACACTTCTCCCCAATCCAGCCCTTGCATTTATATAGCAGAGCCACATTGATTCAGCTGTCAGCAGAACCTTATATCCACGGTGTGATTATCATCCTCAGGCCTCGCTCTATTTAGGTTTTTATGACCTCAGTTAGGCTACGTTAACATTGCATCCCTCTTGCGCAAAAACCGATGCAAATGAAGCATGGATTAGCATATTACTGCACTTCATTTCCATAATTAATTAGGGGCCATTTTTGTGCAAGAGGTTTCTGTGCAAAAAGGAGCCATTTACACAGCTCCTTTTTGCGCAAAACCCCCCTCTTGCACAAGAGCCGTTCTTCCTGAAAAAATGAGGAAGAACAGCTCTTGTGGAAGAGGTATTTTTTGCGCAAAAGGAGCTGTGTAGACTACTCCTTTTTACGCAAAACCTCTTGAGCAAAAACGGCCCCTAATTAATTATGGAAATGAAGTGCGGCAATATGCTAATCCACGCTTCATTTGCATACGCTTTTGCACAAAAGGGATGCAATGTAGATGTAGCCTTAGAGCTCAAGCTTCCTTGAACCCAACACCAGCTTGAGTTAAAGTCAAGTTGTCCTGCCCAGTCCTGAGTATGATGTGTGGGTCTCCCAGTAAGGAGAGGGCCCCCAAAAGATGGGGCCCACTAGAGAATGTGGAGATTTGTCCCTCTCTGCTCTTGCTGCTGCAAGAACGGGGTGGGCAGGGGATGCCTATGGGATGTGGGAGAAAGTTCTCTCTCTCTGTAGAGTAGGAGCTGAAATGGGCCTGGACCACAAGTCTCCAAGCTCTGCTGCATTTGCTCTCTGCACAAAACCTGTGTTGCCTTCAGTTGATGGGTCTGTGTGGCGTTGTGAGATGGATTTAGTTACTGGAAATTCCATGCTGTAAGAAAGATTTCTAGGAAAGCTACCCAGCCAAGTAAGAATGGTCATATTTGCTGAGTCGTGTTAGGAAACGCAGAGGCCTCACTGAGAAATTTGTAAATTGAATCCAACGTCTTTGTCAATCTTCCCAAACCAGTGTGGTTACAACAAATTAATGCCATTGTCTTTTGATTTGCTGAGAAGGATGAAACAAAGATGCCTCCTGTTCCCACTTTAATTTCAGTTGTTCACTGAACCCCTGGCATCCAACAGTTTGAAAAGAAATGAGAGCAGATTAACGGATACCAGATTGGCTTCCAGAGGAACAGATTAAGTCTCTTTTTTCCCCAACAGACAGATAATATTAGTGCTTACAGACACACAGCAGGCATTGCTATATTTCTTAGTGCTGCTGCTGAATATTGCCGCCTCATCTCAATTCAGAGAGAACTAGATAAATGTGACATAATGCAATCGGAAAAGAAGGTCACTGGCTAGAGCAGTGGAGGCAGAAGTGAAGTTGAAATGGACAAGTAAAGTCATTAACTGTCTGGTCACCAGCTGGATGCTGGTGCAAAGGGAACATGCACAGTGGAATAGCATCCTTAGAGCTTCCATTGCTGAAATCACAGCATTGTTTTCTCTTTTAACAAAAGCATTTGTAAATTACATGTGTGATGGATGGGGTCACAGAGATCCCCTTGAGACTGTCCCTGGAGGGGCCGATCTTACCACTGAGAGGCTACGTCTAGACTGCAGGCTTCTTACGCAAGAAGCTTTTATCGGAAGAGATCTTCCACATAAACTTTTTGTGCAAGAGCACATCCACACTGCAGAAGCGCACCGAAAAAGCAATGTGCTTTTGCGAAAGAGTGTCTAGACTGCATGGACGCTCTCTCGAAAGTAAGCTCTGATTGCTATGCACAGAATGGCCACCAGGGCAACCGTGCTTTTTCCTCTTTCCTCTTTTTGCACAAAAAACCCCTCTTCCCCATCCACTCCGTTTTTTCGACTTTTTTGCGCAAACATGCACTTGAGGTGTGGACGCTCCGTGAGTTTTTTCGGAAAAACGACAATTTTTCTGAAAAAACTCTCTGGTATAGACATAGTCAGACTGCCCACCTGCCCCCTGAGCCCCTCTCCCCTGTTCTGCTGAGCCAGAAGCTCTGGTTTCCTCCAGTAAAAGTACAGAGTTGGTGTCACAACCCACAACAAAGCAACACAAACATCAAATCAGTTCAGGTCTGGGAGGGCCTAGTCACAGGGAATGGACACAGTACCCAGGTGCACATCCCAGTGGGACCAGAAGTCCAGATAAATCCATCTTACTCAGTGTAGAAATTTTTCACAAAGCAAGCTCATATGTTCACCCCCTTTAATCAATTAAAGACAGATACACACAGCTGCTGCCCTCCCTCCCCCAGCCCGTAACAATTATTTACACTGGGTTTGATAATAAACAAAAGTTACTTTACTGAGTATAAAAAGTGGGATTTAACTGCAAGTGAGAACAGATAGTTACTAAGCTAAAATAAAACAAAGCCCACCAGCTAAGCCTAATACACTAGGGGTATGTTTGCACAGCATCCTAAACTTGAAATAAGATACGCAATTTGTGCTATGCAAATTGCATATCTTATTTCGATTGTATTTCAAAATAGCGTATTTCGAAATTTGGTGCATCTATACATCGCCAAATTTTTAAATAATGCACTATTTCGAGACATCCCTTAACCCTTGTGGAGCGGGTGTTACAGGGTTGCCGAAATAGCACGCCAGTTATTTCAAAAAATATTTTGTGCGTGTTTCAAAGATGCAGGGTGGCTATTTCGGGATATCTCAGGTATAAATTTCTCACCTTAGTTCTCATTTCAGATAAAGCCCTTCTCAAGCCAGAGCTATTCTTTCTCTGACCCAGGTCCAGCAGCTCCTCTGCATCCCAGTTGTTAGAGTTCTTTTGTTTTCAGGTGTTTTCATGTATCCACTTTTGGAGGGGAGCTGTCTGTGAAGCCAGCAGAAAACAACCTTTATTTGCTTACCATTTTTTATATAGAATTTCCCCAGGACAGGAAGTCTTTGTTCTATTTCTCACCCCCCTGTGGAAAAGTACAAAATTCAAGATGGATTTCAGCATCAGGTGACATGATCACTTGTCTTTGTAGAACCAACCATAGCCTAGGCTTACAGGAAAAGCAAGACTACTCACAGATCATTGTCTTGAATACCGGGCCATAAAGTTCTTTGAATACTGCTAATGACCTTTACTAGCACATCTAGGCTACGTCTAGACTGCATCCCTCTGTCGACAGAGGGATGCATATCAAGCACATAAAAATTGCTAATGAAGCAGGGATTTAAATATTCCGCACCTCATTAGCATAAACATGTCCGCCATTTTTTCTCGAAATGAGATTTACAGGATCTGTCTAAAAAGGCTTTATTTTCGACAGATTGTGTCTGGACTGCCTTTTTTTTAAGAAAAAACTCCCTTTCGAAAAAAAGCAGCGTCCATGTTTATGCTAATGAGGCACGGGATATTTAAATCCCTGCTTCATTAGCAATTTCGATGTGCCTAATCTTCATCTCTCTGTCAACCGAAAGGTGTAGTCTAGACACACCCCTAGATGTATAAATGGGTTTGTACTTCATAATTCTAACTTCACATACAAGAATGATACATGCACACAAATAGAATATATACATTCAGGGGATTACAAGCTGTCCAATGATAGGTTAGATGCCCCATTTTTATGGAACATAGTTGAGTTATGCATATTCATATTCAAAAACTTATTTCCACAAAAATATGGAACACCACAATGTGCTTGCGAAAGTGAGGGGCCAATAGTACTGACTAGAGCCCAGTATAAAATCCTGCAAAACACAACCGATCAAACAGGATGACTTAACTGGTTATATTGGGTTTACTGTAAGAAAACCTTCCCAATGTAGCTCTGTCAGTCCTTTTCCTGTGAGCCTCCTTTCTCTCAGTCTATTCATTGGCCTTCCTACACCATCCTGATGTGCTGCAACCATGGGGAGCTGCCCATTTTTTTCTGCTGGTTGATTTCTTGGTCCCTTACCTGAAACATCCTGCTGTTCCAGGGGTGGACCCCCCACAGCCCTGCCAATGTGCCTCAATTCTAACCCACAGCGCACTGTTAAATGATCTCTCATGTCTGCCTATGGATGGCTTGGAAACCACCTACTTTTAAGTGAGATGAATCAGACTTCCAAACGAAAATGGATTTATCACCAAATGAGAAGATTTTCAGTAAAGTTTGCATTTCGGAAGCCATTGCTCTTGGTGCATTGGCTGTTGCTATGTCTTATATAACATCAGTCGAAACGGTAGTCAGAAAGAACAGAATGTTATACCTAACACCAAAAAAACCCCAACCCCCCAGCAAAAAACCCCTGATAGATTAGTCTCCAAACCCAAAAAGCATCCCCCTGTCCTTCATGCTGTGAACCATTGTTCCACAGTCACAAAAGAAATTGCGACCATCATTCATCGCGCTGTACATACAGCTAAATGGAATATGTGAACTGTAGAGAAACTGTCCACAGTAAATCTTGGTTACTGTGGTGGATAGAAAGACATCAATGAAAAGTTCCAAATTATTAGGTCTACAAAGGGGAAGAGATTCAAACATGAGATTTGAAAAGCAGATAACATCCCTTACATTTCCGCCTGTACTGCACCCTGTCTCACCAGCTTCTGTATTCTGCATGCACTTGATTTTGAATGATGGATACAATTTCCCTCCAGTTTCTTGGCAGTGCTTTGCAGTACAAAGGACTTTGGAGTGGCTTTGATTTATTTCTGCTAAAACTTTTTAGGACAAAAAAAGTTTCGCTTTATAAATTAGGTATGAGTGTTGGGTGCTGTTGTTTCCTACAGTCAGTTTTGAAGCAGTAGCTTACAGTGTCCTAAAGATTTCATGTAGGGCAGGGGGGCGGTTATCATTCTGCTTTGAGTTATGGGAACTGAAGACAGTGGTGCCACATGAACGTAACTGAAGGGGCAGGATTAGGAATACAAATCCCCACTCAGACAGAACTGTTGAGAAGGATTTAAGGATTTGGTCCGATGGTCACTTCACATTTTATTGAGTGAACTGCACATTTCCTGTATGTTCTGCCTTCTCCCTGGCTGATGTATGGACAAGGGACATTTGTCAAGGCTGGATTTCTGTACTAGAATGGCAGCTGGCAAAGGAAGGACATGATAAATGTATTTCAGTGTGAGCCCAATCCCGAATCCAATGATATTAATGGAAGTCTTGCCACTGACTACTGCAGGATACTGGATCACTCCTATAGGCATTAGACACAGCTTATTACTTAGAGAAGGGCAAGAATTCTGCAAATCCATATTCTGGTATTGGAGGCTCAGGTGACTGGATTCCAGGATCTTTCTGACCTAGAGGGCTTAATGCTATGAGATCCTGAGACCTTCATATGAGGTCACTCAATGCATAGTTTTTACAGAGAAAGGCTCCCAAAATCTGGCCCGTAGCACTGCACCTCCATGTAACTGTGTGCATTTTACCTCCCCATGGAATGTGGACCGCTACGCGTCTGGTACAAGTCTGTTCCTAAGAGAATGGAGCTGGAGAAAGAAGTGCTGCACTTGCACTTGCTGATTGCCAGGAGCAGTGGGGTAAATAGATATCACATGCCTCTGGGGCTATTAAATAATAATCATTGTAGAACTGTAGACGTTAGAGATGGAAAAGACCTACTGATACTGTGCATCCTTCTAGGATGTGTTAGGTTAGGCACGTTCTGGTCTCACACAGCATAGCATAATTTAGTGTGCATTCTCACAGCGCAGAGTTCTTACACAATAGTCCCTGGACTCGCTGCAGTTTTAAAAGCTAATTAAAAACCGTGCTAGGCGTGTGTTTCTTTAGTTTAGATTTAAAGACCAAAACAGATTCAGCTCCTTGGATTTCAGCCAGAAGCTGATGTCTCACAAGTGGAGACTAGTTACTAAAGGATCTGGAGCCAATATTTTAAATTGATATTTGGGGCTAACCAGATAAGTGGCAGTTTCATTCCTACGATGCAGTTGTCTTAAAAGGATGGTTCTCAACTAAGAGTTGAAAGGAGGAGCAGAAAGTTAGCAAGACTGGTTAGGCTGCTTTATTTGAATTTTGTGAGCAAAGAGCCTTGAAATCGATCCTTGAAAGTTTTGCAGAAAGCTAGTGAAGAGACTTGAAAATGGAGCCGATGGCAGAGAAAAATGTGAAGCAGTAAAGAAATGGAGCAGAAGTGTTTTGCACTAACTGAACCCTCTGAAAGGCAGCACGTTCTGGGAATCCTACAAGTAACAAATCGGACCAGTCAAGTGTAGATGTGACAAAACCATTGACTATCATCCCCAGGTTTTTCTTGTTTCACTGGGTTTCAGAGGTGATAAAAGGAAGTCCCAGAGGCAGAGAGACAGTGACTTGTCAAAGGACAATCAGAGGCCAGTGTGACACCGAAGCTTTCTGTGTTTTAAATGGGTGTTGTGAGAGCACAGGGGAACTCACTTTCAGGAAATTCAGATGTAAAGAAACCCCATTTGTAGTGAAATGGAACAAAAGGCCCAGATCATTACAATGCATCACAGTGCACACAGCACTGTTCTGCTTGTAGTAACTCTGCTTGCAGCAAGAATTGTTTGCACTTATATACTACTGTCCATCACAGTCTAAGTGCTTCACTAGAATTGGTCCAGATACTCAGCATGGGTAAACCAGCATAGTTCCTTAATGTGCACAGGAGGTTTAACAGGTAGATCGATTTAGGGCTTTAATTCGAAATACCAGGTCCCTGCCACGTGTAGACGCGGGCAGTTAGTCTGGACTTGTAAATTCCCAAAATAAATAAATAAATAAATAAATAAAATGGCGACTGGCCGGGAAGATGCAAATCAAGCGTGGGATATTTAAATCCCGGGCTTGATTTGCAACTTCGAATGGCTACATTAGCCTCCCTAGTTCGAACTAGGGGGCTAGTGTAGACATACCCTTATGGAGTCAGGCCTCTCGTCTTCAGATGGGGAAGGGTTTCTCATCTTAGTTTAAGATCCCCACAAAGATCAAACCACAACTCTCCCTTGAAACAACACATAATTCCTCTGAGCTGGGGCTTCTGCTGTTATCTGGTCAAGTCCTTCCATGGGGGGGTAGGTTCTGCTAAGACTTGGCACTCCTGCATTTTGGAGCCTCTGCCATGTAGGAGTTTTTTTCCTTGATTTCCTCAAAGTTAAAAAAAGGAGATAGATAAATTCATGAACCCATCAATGATCCATCAATGGCTGTTAGCCAAGATGGTTGGGGATGTGTTCCTCTTCTCTGTCAGAAGCTGGGAATGGCTGACAGGGGAGAGATCACTCGATAATTCCCTGTTCAGTTCATTCTCTATGACGCATATGGCACTGGCCACTGTTGGCAGACAGAATACTGGGCTAGATAGACTTTTGGTCTGACCCAGTATGGCCGTTCTTGTGTTCCTTTCTTGGTGAGTCCCCTCCCCTTAGAAGCCTTTGCTTTCTGTGTTCTGGGGGCTGTTCCTTTCCTCAGGCGCCTCTGTTCTGTAGCCCCATCACATTGTCAGGGGACTTCCTTACCTACTTAATTGTTGCCTCACTTCCCCTTGTCAGAGGTATCCTCTGAGGAGTAAGTTCTACAAATAATGATACAGGTTGCACCTCTGAAAACTGGCACTCTTTGGTCTGGCAACATCAATTCTCCTGGACCAGAGAGCCCTGGAGCCTAATGGCAGGAGGGCCATCCAGGGGCAGCAGGGTAGGCAACCAGGCTGGGGGCAGGAATTCTGTAGCTGCCGGTGGCAAGTAAGGCTGGAGCCAGAACCCCCAAGTGGAAGCCAGCGGAGCCAGGGGGGCAAGAGACTGGAGGCAGGGTGTCTACTGGGGTGATAGCCTGCCAGCTGCAGTGGGCTTTGGGGCTGGTGGCAGGGGACCTTCCCTGGTCTGGCAAAGTCTCTCATTCGGGACTGGTCAGATCCTGAGGGTGCTGGACCAGGGAGGTCCAACTTGGGCTTGTCATTATCACTTGTTTATGATGACACCAATGGCGTGCTAGATGCTTACCACATTCGGAGACACTCTCCCCTCAAGACTGGCCATCATGAATGCAGTCAGTCTGGGCTAAGCCAGTGCTGTGGCAGGTTGAGGACATAGCTGGATATGACGGATTGGACTGAAAACCCTGGCCATGCTAATACAAAGTGGCTCTCAAAGATAGCTTGCATACACTAGCAATCAGAGGGTTTATGGAAGAACCAAAAAACACAGCACAAACAGAGCAGGGTGTGCGCGCGGCTGCTCATGAGAGTCCCTGCAACAAGTCCGTGTTTGATAGTGTCCAACGTTGAAACAGCTAAGAAGAGAACAAGAGAAAGTGAATCTGTGCATCTGGTGAAAAGTCATTTCAGCTGTGATTAATTGATCTGAAAGCATTTCTCATGTGAATGGACTTATAAGTGGTATTGTCACTGTGGTCAAACACTTTGGCTGTGTCTAGACTGGCAAGTTTTTCCGCAAAAGCAGCCGATTTTGCAGAAAAACTTGCCAGCTGTCTACACTGGCCACTTGAATTTGCGCAAGAACACTGACGATCTAATGTAAGATTATCAGTGTTCTTGTGCAAATACTATGATGCTCCCGCTCAGGGATAAGCCCTCTTGCGCAAATGTATTTGCGCAAGAGGGCCAGTGTAGACGGGGAGGACTGTTTTGTGCAAAAAAGCCCCGATGGCGAAAATGGCGATCGGAGCTTTCTTGCGCAAAACCGTGTCTAGATTGACACGGATGCTTTTCCGCAAAAAGTGCTTTTGCGAAAAAGCATCCGTGCCAATGTAGACGCTCTTTTCCGCAAATGTTTTTAACGGAAAAACTTTTCCGTTTAAAGCATTTGCGGAAAATCATGCCAGTCTAGACGCAGCCTTTGTGTTAGGTTCCTGGCTGGGCAACTGCAGGAGGCAGGAGCCCAGACTTGATGGGTCAATAGTCTGGTCTGGTTTGATAAGAGTCAGTGTTCTTCCCTGGATAGTGATAGAAATGTAGCCGTATTAGTCTGGTGTAGCTGAAACAAAGAACAGGACTATGTAGCACTTTGAAGACTAACAAAATGGTTTATTAGGTGATGAGCTTTTGTGGGCCAGACCCTGGCCCACGAAAGCTCATCACCTAATAAACCATCTTGTTAGTCTTTAAAGTGCTACATAGTCCTGTTCTTGCTTCCCTGGATAGACGTTGTAAGGACTAGTCAGTAATGACAGCTGATGGGCCAAATCCATTTGTGGTGTTAGTCCACTGACACCATTGCATTTACACTGGGGATTCACCCAGCCTCCTCTTCTAATACCTGAGACAACATTTTCAAAGAAAGGCCCATTTAACAGGCGCAGTAACAACTCCGGAATGTGATGAAGCTTGCTGGTTGCACTTTTGAAATGGCTGAACGGGCACTGGGGTGGGGAGAGTGAACATGTGTCTGCAGAGTTCTCTCTCTCTGCTCATCATGCTAGAGGGATTATTTTTTGGACACTGACTCAAGCCAAGAAACTGCATGCCAAATTGGAGGATTATTGTCTTCTTCAGCATTTAACATGCTCAAAGGTGGAGGCAGCAGGACATCTCTGTAAAGTGGTCATTACAGACCCGGGGCTGGATTTGAATTTAGGGCTGAAAGGCTCCACGCCTTGAGCTCGCTAGTATCCCATAGCTTTAAATCAAAGGTGTAAGGAAAAAGGAGAGAGTATTAGCTAGAGTCAGGAAACTAAGAGGGATCTTTTGCCAGACAATCCCATCTGATTCTTGTCTTTTGTAGTTCAAATCCAGGCTAGAAAAAAATTAGCATTTTGCTGAAACAAGGCACTTGACAAGCCAGAAAATGAGGGTGCTCTAGTCTTTCAAACAGAGCTCAGGTCTGGGTCAGGTGCTCCTGTAGAGAGTATGAAGGTTTGGAAAATGGGATCCAGCTCTGAAATCAACAGGATAAGAAATCTCAGTCATAGGAAGATGTGACATGAGAAAAGGAATCTGTTTGAAACCAGCAGGTGACATTGAACTACCAGCATTTTCCTGCCCCCAGCAAAATGTCCTGCAGCACTGCCCCATGCTTGGCAATGCATCACCATTGAATTAACAATACTCAGCACCAGCTCTTGAGAGAAATGTTACTGGTACCATGATCCATCTCTGGACAGGTCAGCAAGGAGGGATTTAATAGGGAAGTATAATTTTCCAACTGCTGACAGATTTATCTCCCTTTTTATATTTCCTATGGCAACATTTTAAAAGCCCTTTTATTTTTTCTTTCCCTCACATCCTACTGTGAGACACTCTTCATCTCTCACTTTGCAAACCCCGTGAAGCAAATAATGTTTGAAATTGGCATTGGGGTTGTTATTTTTTATGTGCTTTTCTTTTCCGAGGAGCACATTCTCTGTGCTTTCAAGTCTCACAGATATAGATTCCTAACCTCTGTTTCCTCCAGCTCAGAAGTAAAGAAGTGGCAAAGTGACAGGAGAGACACTGAGGGATTTACTAATTCTTTTCCCCTCTTTAATGGTGATGCTGGAGTACACCAAAGACTGCCCTACTAGGTATTTATTTGACTGAGGATGGATCACTTGATTCTGCTCCATCTTCCTGCACCTGAGCTCTGGACAGTCAGGCACCAGAAAAGTTGTTTTGAAATGTGACCCACATTATACAACAGACCTCTCTGTTTCCTTTTCCTTTCTGCTCTTCGTGCTTTGCTGGAACATCTCTACAAAACTTAAGTGAGTAAGTTGAGTTACAGTGTGTATGCTTTGACTGCCAATATGTTTTTAGCACTAGGGTACCAATACATGATAAACTTTTTAACATTATTGTTCAGAAATGTGGGGAAATAATCTTTAATCAGCTAACAAAGAACTGCCAGAGGCAGAGCAAGGCCTATACCCCACTGTAAAAGAGGCCAATGGAAAGTTTCTCAATGTAGCAAGACAACAGAGGTTGACAGAAACCATATATAATGGGAAAATGCCAAGTGACTGAGAGATGCATAGAAGAGCCTTACTGAAGGGCAGCATGTATCCCCATGCAGACAGCCAGCATGTCGTCTGGGTGTGTGATATCAGCACACCAGGAGTGAAGCAGGGACCTCCTGGGCCAAAAGCAGCTGCTGCTACAACTTGAACTAAATAGCCAAGGCTCCCAAGCTGGGCCTGAAGCAGACTCATAGCGTTTATCACTGGTGGGGACCCTGTAACACGCCAGTCATTGGATTATACGTACATCCCATAGGATCTATTTTGAAGACTTACAGGACTTGTGCTGACCCTTTGTGAAACGGTGAATTTTACCCCACTGTGATTTTAAACTTAGTGTGCAGGAGCCTGAAGAGAGGTTAAGGTGCTTTCAAGACTGAGTTGCAGCCCCTCAGTGGAGGAAAAGAAGGAAGGGGAGAGGAGTGAAAAGAGTGTGACCCAATCCTGGTCAGGAGTTGCTGGGATGGCAGCTCTGGAAGCTGACATCGTCTGAAGAGGGATATGGTGATGTGTTGACTGTCCAAGACCGGAGTGCGGGGGGCGCTTAATCTTAATGGGCAGCATGAGGCCTGGGTCACTTGCTGGTTTGAATTAAATGGTGGGTGCTCTATAACCGGATATCTTTAAATCAAGATGTGAGGACTTCAGTCACTCAGACAGAGTATGAGGATGGATATGGCTTTGTGGCCTGTGATATGCCGGAGGGCCAACAAATGACCATGATGGTTCCTTCTGGCATTAAAGTGCATGTATGAGTCTGTGAGTGCTGTGCTGCCCCACAACCTGCCCCAGTCCTGACCTGCAGGGACCACCTCTCAGGGATGAGAGGAGAGTCAGTGCCCAGGGCCTAGAGTCCTAAGCCTTTCTGTGGCAATTGCCAAGAAGAGTTTGGTTCATACTGTTTTAAGAAAACATGACATTATCTAGCTGCTGGGCCTTTAAGATCCGGGAGAGGTTCATTGCAGCTAGCATGGAGCTGAAGGTAGGAATAGACTTGACAGGCAGGAGGCAGTTCCCCTCAGTGCAGAAGATGAATACCACCTACACCCCATGTCTGAAGTGGGGGATTAAATGAGGCATAGGCCCAGTGCCACACCTCAGAGCAAAGGTGAATTTCACCTGCTTTGCTTATCAGGCCGTGGTCCATTTCTTGCCATTTTCTTGTTTTCTTTTCTTTTCCTTTGGATTAGCCTTCAGCACAGAGCGTGATTAGTTTATTGGCAGCAGTGAAGGTAACTTAAACTTTCTTACAGGTACTCTCCCTACCAGCTCTTTAAATAGCTCCCTGCTGGCTTTTGCTGTAGCTCAGCCAGCTCTTGCCAGAGCCGTGCACCAGGCCGCCCTCACTTCCCCCTCCGTTTATTGGGTATCCAAGTATGCCAGTTTTGCTAATGTCTTACTGTAATGCCTGGCAGTAATGCGCCTCCCTTGGACTTCCTTTTGATTCTGTGTTTATTCTTCAGATCTGTTTAAAACATTATCTGCCACTTTCCGGAATGGGTGGCACATAAGAGCTTTGCAAATGGCATATTGAAAGCACACGATGATTTGATTCTGTGTGTGCCTCTCAAGATCACAGCGCCATGGAAATGCCATTCATTTTCATTGGGATGATATTTAATGATGGTATTTATCATATTAAAGCAAGTGTCAAGGCAGAACCAATAATGCAGGGGGGAAAAGCCAGCGGGAAGAAGAAAGATGCCTAACCGCTGTAGCATTGCTAAAGATTCCCAGCCTGAGCTCCGAGAAATGATGGAGCTTGTGGCAATCCCGCATCTCCTGACATGGTTGCTTTTAGAGAAAGAACGTTGGTCCAGGTGTATGAGCTTTATGCTAGAGGAGTGAGGCACCTAAGCACTCTTTTCTGGAAGAGGTATGGCATTCAGAGCTGGTTATAAGGGAGCAGCTAGGCAGAGTGGCACATGCCTTTTAGCAGTTAGTAACAGCACCTGCTGTGATCCGGGTGTGCCCTCCAGATATTGAGAGTAGGTGTCAAAGAAAAGAAAGTCAGGAAAGGGGGAAATTGGGTGATGAGTTACCTCCTCCTCCGCTCCTTTTGTTAGAGGGAGTGTGATGGTGTAGTAAGAAGGTGTTGCCTGCTCCTCCAGATCCACTGATGGAGATTGGAGGTGGTGCGAGAGGAGAGTCAGCCTGGGAGCTGCAGAGCTTGCATGGGAGATGGGGCCACCAAAAGGAGATGGGCCTGATTTGCTAGTGCTTGAGGCTATCCCTGGGGTAAAATTTTCAAACACATTTATGGGTCCAAATGTGCAGATAGGGAGCTTTTCAAAAGCATTTAGGCAGGTTAAATGTCATAAGCCCCTTTGATATCAGTGGCAGACGTTGAACCCGCTGGAGTGTTTTGAAATTGTGGCCCTGGGGCTTTGTCCCCTTCCAGGTAGACAGAGTTCTCTATAAACTGAGATTTTGATTGTGCTACCTCCCAGTTCAGTGAAACACAAGAGGGAGAGAGCTACCCTGGCTGGTACATTTCTGAAGTCACTACAGAGTCGCTATAGTTTGTCTCATGGCTCATGTTGGTTATTAAATTAGAGTTGTAGCTCTTTAAACAGTTCACATTGTTTGAAGAAGCAATTAACATCTTCCAAGCAGATCAGCGGAACTGGTGTTGCTAAGCAGCAGACCTTTAAAGACTATTTGTCAATTTCTGTAGAAGGGAGGAAATAGTAAACAGTCCTATTGAGAGAAAATTGCTTGTTTTCTAGTACACAACTTTCCCTCCACCACCAGGTCCTCAGTTCATCAGTGCCCAATTTATCCTTTATTTAGTTTTCATAAATAATTCAGAAGAGTTTGAGTAGAATAATTGAGTCTTTTCCCAACCCTAATCCCAGACAATTCAAAACAAAAAGACATTTAGATTACAATTTGAGCATATTAGCTGCTGGTAGGTTTCCAGACAACTGATCTGCTTTCCTTTAGAATTTCTGTGGCATTCTATCATTTCTGAAGTGTTCTGCTTTGATAGTTAGTAATTTATGCATTTCCAATTCTTCATGAAAAAAACCCAGGCATCATCATGATAAGTGTTGGCACACTTGCTGCCTTTGAATATGGAGGCTTATCTGTCTTCCAAGAAGGACTAAATAAGCGAAGCAGTACTATTGCAAATCCAGCCTGCAATGTGCCTTATCATCTTTGGGAAACAGATAAAATCATACTTATTTGATTTAAAATTAGAACTAATCTTCTATCCCAATGTGAGTGGAAAAGCCAGAAGGGACAAGTTTGGGAGAAGATTTAGTGCAGGAAGACACAGGCCTGTGATTTGTGTAATACATGGATGAGAAGATGTGCAGAACACTGATTTGCTACTCCTTTTTCAATGGGAAGATCTGTGTTATTGCACTCACAACACCGTATACTTCACTTCAACCCTAGGATCTTGTAATCCATTTGCAAAGTTGTCTCTACCTTTACTCAGACTAGTGACCAAAAGCAGATAAACTGCATGGTGTAGCCTTTCAGTGGAGATACTACCAGGGTGCAAGACAGTCTCCAGGCAGTGAAAGAGCTGTGACCCTTTCATGCAACCATTCAGACTAAGAAAGAATTACATAAATAACCCCAAGTAGCAGCTGTACACAAAGCAAAATGTGTCATTCTTAGTCGGGTGAGGAGCTGTGTCCACAAAGAACGAAGATCCTATCCACACAGCACACACAAAGATAAAATGAGTTCACTTTGTGCTGCAGGAGGAGCAATGAATTTTTAATGCTTTTTATAGTTGCCTTTGTGCTCCTATGCCATAAAAGTTTTCCTGCAGACAGAGAGTGGCACTGCCTACCAGCAAGTTTTCCTGCAGACAGAAAGCATTGGGAGCAAAGCGGCACTGCCTACCAGCAAGCGACACTGATCACCAGTTTTAGGACTACTTTCCTCCATTCAGAGCCTCCTTTCAGTCCACTGTCTGCAAAAAGCCTCCAGATGGCAGGAATGGGGTTTTCTTTAACGCAACAATGACGTATTACTTAGCCATACTCGACTCTGATGATGTTCGGTCCATGAATGACAGCTCGCCTTTGAGGGAGTGTGTTTGACAGGTACTGAGATATGATGATGATATGGACTTATAAATAGAGAAACAAATTGATAAATGAAACTAAGCTTTATTTTCTGAATCCTTACTACAGCCATTAGGGTGATCTATATAATTGGAGAATCCGTTGCTTTTTTTATGTGGGCTCTAAAGAATCTGCAGTTTTTAAGATGTAACATGACCTATAGAGACAACGAACAATCCAACATTTAGTTTTCCATACTGCATGCTTATCTACATCCATCACATAGAGCACAAGACCTGACTGGTCTTCCCATCTCTGCTACAGACTTGTATGACTCAGCAAGTCACTCTGAATCTCTGTACTTCTATATCTTTGATGAGTGCATAACTGGTTGGATAACAGTTGCCAGAGGGTAGTTATTAATGGTTCACAGTCATAACAATTGGGGTTCCACAGGGGTCAGTCTTGGGACCAGTTCTGTTCAATATCAGGCCTGTATGCAGGAATTTCTGTGGGGTGCTTTTTTTGTGGAGTGCAAGGGTGCGAGCGCACCCCACTATGGTCCCCCAAGTAAGTGTGCTCCGGGCAGCCAGGGGAAGGAAGGAGCGGCGCACTGCCCGAACCTCCCTCCCCCATGCTTCAGCCGGCCCGGGGAAGGTTGGGGCTGATTTCCCTCCCTCCTGAGGTAAAATCAGCCCCAGACTTCTGCTGTCCAGCTGGAGCATGAGGGGGGGAGGCTCAGGCAGCGTGCTTCTCCTGCCTTTCTTTGGCTGGCCGGAGCATGCTTGCTTGCGGGACTCTCACCCTTTGCACAACTCCCCTGCATACTGGCCTGATTCATCAGTTCAAATTGCTAACTGGAAATATGCCTGTATTTGAAGCCACATTCAGAAGCTGTTCTCCAGCTTTATTCTGGCTGTGCTCTGGAGAACCACGTCTACCCCCATGCTGGTAGCCGAGGGGCTTCCACAAGCCTTGGTAAGAAGGGGAACTTTGACTTTCAGTTATCTCCCAGAAACACGTTGGCCGAGGTACCGTCTTGGATAAATTGTATTGGACCAATCTAAGTTGGTGAGAAAGACAAGAGTTCTTCAGGTTTGGGAGATATACTCAGAGTCAGTGTCACTGTCAAATAGTGACATGCATCTGACGAAGTGGGTCTTTGCCCACGAAAGCTTATGCTCCAATAAATCTGTTAGTTTATAAGGTGCCACAGGACTTCTCGTTCTTGCAGATTCAGACTAACACAGCTACCCCTCTGATACTGTCAAATAGAAAATGGAACAGATGGTTTTAGCATAAATAGTTAACACATTTTTCAAATGACCACTTAAGGTGAAGTGGCTCCTTAACAACTCCCCAGTCATGTGCTAGTTAAAGGGACCACATATTGTTGTAATGAATCATAAATCCAGAGAGTCTGCTCATATTTTGTAGCATCTAGCAAAGGTATGAATGTAAGTTCCCAGGTGCGTTTTTTTGAAGCTGTTGTGCAGGTTTCCTCTGAGGGCAAGGCCTGAGGGATCCGATACAGAGCGGCGGCTTTGTGAAAAGCGTAGGAGCGTCAGAGGCATTTCCAAGTCTGCTTGGATCCTCTTGCCCTCTCTGAGAAAGCCTCAGCAGGACCTGACATCACCCCGTTGGTCCCCTCACTTCCTATGGGACTTGCATGTGGGACTGAGGTGACAACAGTGAAGGGGGAATCACTCCTCAGAAGTGGGGGTGGATGGGCAGAGGCTGTGGCTGAGCAACAGACCCCGCTAGAGCAGCAGTGGCCCCTCTTGCAGCAACTCCTATGTATCCTGGCAGCAAAGGGCAAGGAGTGGAGCACTCACCTCAGCTGTGGAGAGGGGAGGGAAAAATCTACACTCTTGGGCCCTTCCTGCTACTGCCAGCGGCCCCCCCAGCCAGTCCCACCACCCGTCCTGGGGCACAGCCTGTCTGCCTGGCGGGCAAGGGGCTCTCATGCTATTGCTGCGGTTAGGAGGATACTAAGCTGAGCAACAGCCCCCCTCTCCCCTCACTATGAGACCTTTGAGACCCAGATGGAACGAAGGTCTCAGAGGTCTCCCTGCTTTTGCTGTGTGTAGTTAGTCCATACCAGGGGTGGGCAGTTGTGATCTGGGTTAGGGGACTAGGCCATAGAGATCTGAGCTGTCAACTAGAGCAGGGGATTAGGGGGCAGAGGGTTTCAATTGGGATCTGGAGCAGGGGATTGGGGTGCAGGAGGGGGCAGAGGGTTTGGGTTGTGATCTGGGTTAGGGGAATGGAGTGCATGACCTGGGAGGGGATATGGGTGCAGAAGGAGGGACAGAGGATTTGAGCTCTGACCTGGGGCAGGAGATTGGGGTGTAGGATCTGGGAGGGTATATGGGGGCAGGAGGGGGCAGAGGGTTTGGGTTATGTGGGGTAGCAGGGCAGAGGGGTTGGAGTGCCAGAGGCAGGCTGTAGCTGGGGGACTTACCTGCTTGACTCCCAGCCAGAAGCCTTCTAAAGGAGACCTCCCTGCCTGCCCCACCCCACACTGACTGTAGGGGCCATGTGGTTTTTGAACAGCTACAAGCCTGAGGGGAAGGGGGAAGGGTGGTTCGCAAGCTTCCTGTTAACAACAGGAAGTTCCCAGTGGCCAATGGAAACCGGCCAATGGAATTGTGCTGGGGGCGGGAGCAGTGTGTGAAGGCTCCACTAAATCGAACTCAGAGGGCGCCCCGTCAGCACTGCTACTCCTGCTACTCACAAGAAGTAGGGGAAACTGATGGGACTGTTGACTCCCATCGACCACCTGCTGTGCGGACAGTGTGGAAACACATTTTAAGATACGTTGACTTCAGCTAAGTAATTATGGTAGCTGGAGTTGCGTATCTTAATTTGACCTTCCACTGTAGCAGAGATCAGGCCGTAGCGCATTCTTTTATATGGTGTAAATCCAAAGTAACTCTCTCATGTCAATGGAGTTAGTAGCTCAGGGTAAAACCAGAGTGAGACCATCAGCTCCATAGTCTTCCCTTTCTGCAACAATATTTTTAATTTTATAATTGAATCTTTTATTTTTAAAGCATTAAATATTCCTTATAACTTAGCCTAGTCTTTTTTTAATCTTTCTGTTAATTAAGAGACTAATCAACACAGCACAGTTGAACTCGTGATCTGTTGCACCTCTAAATATCAGATGATACGTAACTTTTATACTGATGGCAGAGGTAATTACTTGGAATAGTTTCTCTATGGGGTTAAGTTGTCAAGAAAGATGATGAGGAGATGTGGAACTTTTTGCTTCTAAATCACCAGTTTAAATCAAGTGATTGGGAGTGGCCAAAATTGCCTTGAGGTAACAGTTCTCTGGCTTATGTGCTGGGATTTGGTGGAGTTAGTCTAGTTATTGTTAGACAGATGTCCATATCCTAATGTCACTGTCACAGTTGGCATTTCCACTGGCAATCTCAGTTTGCCTTCTTACAACAATCCTCAATGAATCCTGTAACTCTGAGTTCTGACTCCGCACTTGTCAGTTGCGGACAGAAAAAATGTAAGGGTGGTTTCCCAAGAGAAAACTAAAATCCCTGGGGGTATGTCTACACTACCCCGCTAGTTCGAACTAGCGGGGTAATGTAGGCATACCGCACTTGCTAATGAAGCCCGGGATTTGAATTTCCCGGGCTTCATTAGCATAAGCGGGGAGCCGCCATTTTTAAATCCCCGCTGCTTCGAACCCCGTGTAGCGCGGCTACACGGGGCTCGAACTGGGTAGTTCGGACTAGGGTGCCTATTCCGAACTACCGGTACACCTCGTTTCACGAGGAGTAACGGTAGTTCGGAATAGGCACCCTAGTCCGAACTACCTAGTTCGAGCCCCGTGTAGCCGCGCTACACGGGGTTCGAAGCAGCGGGGATTTAAAAATGGCGGCTCCCCGCTTATGCTAATGAAGCCCGGGAAATTCAAATCCCGGGCTTCATTAGCAAGTGCGGTATGCATACATTACCCTCCTAGTTCGAACTAGGAGGGTAGTGTAGACATACCCTGGGTGATGCTGCAGACATGTTGGAGCTGGGGTCCTGGTAATTCTGCGTCCATGACAGGTTAGTGTAATTGCACAATCATACTGCAATAAAAAAAGTAATTGGGAGGAAGAAAACATTCTTGAATTTCCACATGAGCTGTGTTTTTCTCAGCAGTGTTTTGTCCTGCGTTTGACTGCTGAGCCAGAAAATTCCTAGGCAGATTCTCATTATTTGCACATCATGAAGGAGTGATGTCATGTTTGTGATTACTTATACAAGCAGGTCTTTGAAGTCAGTATCATCCCCAAGTAGCTGATGTGGGTGGATGGAGCACCAGGAGGAAGAGGCTGAAAGTACTGATTTGACGAGGTCGAGTAGCTGAACGCACACTTCAGTAAGCCAGCAGCGATCTAAAAGGCAGGCAGTGCCTCTGAGACAGACTTCAGACAAAGTTAGCAACTGTTTCAAAGAGAAAAACTTGGCTCTGCATATCTCTTGCTGTTGTCCTGCTTGTTATCAAGTATCAATTTGTTCTTCACCTGAGATTCTCAGAAGGTGAAATTGCTGAAGGCCAGCACAAGATCATGAATCCCACTTAAGCTTTTCAGTTGAGTCTAAGTGGGACCTGGTGTTTGGATCCTCATTTTATAAGGAGTAAAGGTAATTTCGAAAGAAGAGTTTTGTTTCGAAATAACCGCATCTAGACAGCATTTCTTTTTTTGAAATAGGGTATTTCGAAATAGTGCCCGGAAGCGATTATGCAAATGAAGGGTGGGAAATTCAAATCTGCGCTTCATTTGCAATTTTGCTCAGCTACATTTGCGTTCCTCTCTCTAAAAGAGGAATGCAGTGTAGACATACCCAAATAGAATTATTCCTTGTCCTAATGGACTAGCCAGCTGGCAAAATAAAATGTTCAGGTTGATACTGAATCCTGTTTGCTTTATAGCCTTTGGAAATAGCCACTTGGTGCTACTGAGTAACATAAACAGCTTTTCAGTGTGAATGGTGACATTGGGGACTTCAGATCTATCACTAAAAGGGCATATACATACATTGTGTTTTAGCACATGCATTAGAGCAGCAATAGGTTTATTTATTTTTTGTCAGCCTTCATGTTGCTTGGTATTCAAGGATGGAAAACTGTAAGGCCTGTGACATCTTTTTCACATTACTTCTTATGTTTATTTAGCATTTATCTTAATGTTATTTTAATTTTTCAGGCTAGCAGCATCATAAAATATTACTGCAGTGTTCTTAACAATTAATTTATATTGGCACATGGAGACTTCAAGGAACTTGACCTTTCTCAAACCCAGCTTTGCTCTGACTATATAACATGTAGGCTGTTAATTATGTTTTTATTGGAAGATGCAGCCAGACTGGGTCTGGGCAGTTCCATTTAACTCTCTATAAATGTGGCCAAAAATGTCTCCAAACAAATGCAGCAGGGGAAGGTTGCTGCTGCTGTTCAAAGAGGTAGCAATATAGAAAAGGTTGTTTATGTATTTGTATTTAGCTCTAATTGGGTTATCAGCTGAGGCTCTCAGGATTAAATGAACTGACCTAAATACTGAGTCTCAGTTAGGGGTTAATGTCTATTTTCCTATATAGTATCTGATTTGGTTTCCAAAATACCCTCCAGGACATTTGATCTTTGTATTGAAAGTGTGAAGCCATCCTGGAATCATTCATTACAGTTCATGCCAAGCAATAGTTAGTTTGAGAATAAGCACTGAGAACAGATTAAACAGCATCTGAAGAAAACACCTGATCCATCCCAGCCTCACATAAGGTAATGCAGAAGTAGCCTGAGACAGATTGATTAGGGCTTGCTGGTGTCTGGGTATTATTGCTGGTATTGTGGGTTATTATTTGAGTAATAACAGATGGTGGAGAAAAGGAGAAATCATCCATTTTCATTTACAAATGGTTCTTTATTCTCCAAGAGACAGGGTAGCTCTAGTTAAATCGTTGCTGTCAGGCAATCCCCTGGAAGAAAAACCTTATTTACCACAATCTGTTTTATGGAATTATTTTTTCCCCTACAGTGAAACCTCAGTTGGTCCAGGGGCAAAATGGGAAGGGGAGATGAGCAAAATCATTATCCCAGGGCTGGAGAATTCTCCGAGAGGAGGGGCCCAGTTGAGCAGTTTAATGGGTCAGTGAGAATCAGAGTGTGTTCGGCTGCAGGCTCTGGCCATGTAGGCAGGCATGTATACCACCATTTACTTTGATTTTTTTCCTGTTCACTAAACAAGCTATTTTTCCCCAAGACTATAAACAATAGCCATCCCTTTGGGAAGCCAGACAGAATATTAAAGTGTGAAACAGCTTTATAACCTAGTCATTCCTTTGCATTTCCAGCAAACCGGCGTGCTGTTAGTGAGCCCCAAGATGGGCCAGGTATTGTTCTTAACATGTGAGTCCTCCAATAACCGTTAGCAATTAAGACCAACAATTGCAAGCTCGTCAATTTCAGAAGTGTTGCTGACATTTCAAAGAAAACCTTAAAAAGCAGTCTGGTCATATTCTGGAATAAATTTCCATTTTCTTCCTTCGCTTTTTATTACTAGAGATACTGAAAACAGAAGGCCAGAACCCTAGCTGGTGTAAACCGGCATATAAAGATTTATGTCAGCTGAATATCTGGCCCATCTTCATCTACTCCTTTGGGATCTCTGGACAGTAACACTGCAGAGCATTTAGGATAGTCTGATCAAAGCTTCTGATACTTTGTGAGACAGATCCTGGTCTCAGTTACACCAGCGTAAACCCAGAATGTCAGCGATCCTTGCTGCTTTTGGTAGGGGGGGAGGAAGGGGAAGGGAGGATCAGGACAGGAAGAACATGATCTTCCTCCTGGAGAACATGAGGACACCAGCCACCTCAAATGTCTTTCTTGATAGCAAAGCTTATGAGTGGCTCTTGTGACATCTCGGCCCCAAATAGCAGGAATCTCACAAGGTTTCCGCCATGGGACAAAATCTTCTCAGTTGCCAAGTCAGAAGCTAAGTTTGGAATCAGAAATCCAGGGGCAGGTTTCAATACTCAAGCTTCCCAGACCAGAATTCTTAGGAATTTGGATTCATGTGTCCATTGACCCCAAATATGTAACGGGAAGCAGGAGCAGTGACTATCCTAGTTATGGGTACAGACTCTGTTCTCAGCCATTTGCAGCTTTCTGAAATAATCACATTATGGGATGAAATTTCCCAGATTTAGTCTTTTTCCAAAGGTAGTATTTCTTAGGAGTCCAAGGTAAATGAGTCACACAGCTTTTTAATATCCAGGCAATGCAGGGGGAAACCCTCATTAAAAAAAAAGTACATGCAATGTTTTTGAAAAAAGTTGTGGGATTGGAGTGGCTGGAGGTAGAAAGTTTTCCCACACTCTTCCTGCTGTTCTTTTGGGGGCTTGCACCCCAGGTGTTGCTCTCTGGGATTGAAATTAGAGATAACCTCTGAATGATTCCTTACACCTTTTCTCCCCAGGTACACACAGTGAGGGTCAGCTATTTCACCCCCTTATAAACTATTTGTCTTGCCCATTAAGATTTATAATTAACACAGGAGTTTTCCTTTAACGATGCTGAATGTAGCTCAGCCCATTGTTTTTCAGCGTGTCCCTGAATTTCTGTGTTGCAGAGTTCACTGGTAATGCTGTGTTTACTTCTGAAATGGGAGCAAGGTCAGAGTCAAAAAATCTGGCTGTTCTTAAGTTCCTCTGCATTTGCAGGAGCTGCTCTGACTATGTTTTAACACTCACGAGTTTTAGAAAAAAAGACCCAGAGTATTTTGTATGAGAATTGTGTTGTACCCTGAAAGGAGCAGTTTCCAAAGGCAGATCCTAGAAGAATTTTGCTGATTTCTCTGCATTTGTAGCAGATAATAAAAACTAAAACCTGCATGGGAATCGGGGTGACTGGGTGATATTCACTACAATTTTATCTGTATCAGCCATTCAAGAAGAAAGACACCAACATGCCTCTAGAACGTTGAGTGCAATGAAAAAACAAAGTCATTGTATTTTGTGTTGAGCTCAAAGTAGATGTTTGCATGAATATGTTAAATCCACATATCTCCTGGAGGATAATAATACACCCTTTATTTTACCCTTCTTTACATTAGCAATCTTTTCCCCAGCATTGATTGAAGTATAAAGCCTGACTGTCACATGTACCCAATCCACACTCATGTAAAATGGAGTTACTCTTGATTTACACCTGTGTAGGTCAGATAACAGTCATGCCCAATATGTTTACATATCAAGATATTTGCTGCTATTTTAATCTAATCTGACAAATGCTTAACACAGCAGGAGGAAGAGAAAAAAAGAAAGTGAATCCCAGGCTACATCTAGACTGCAGGCTTCTTTTGGAAGAAGCTTTTCCGGAAGAGATCTTCCGAAAAAACTTCTTCCAAAAGAGAGTGTCCACAGTGCAAAAGAGCATTGAAAAAGCAATCTGCTTTTTTGAAAGATAGCGTCCATATTGATTGGACGCTATCTCACATGTAAGATGTGATTACTATGGATGGAGTGGCCACCAGGGCACCTGTACTTTTTCCTCTTTTCTCTTCCTTTGAAAGAACTCCCTCTTCTCCGTCCACACATGCCTTGTTCTAAAAGAGCTCTTCCAGAAAAAGGTTTCTGCCTTGTAGAAAGAGGTTTACCAATGTTGGAAAAAAACCCTCTCTTCTTTTGATTTTTTTTAATGTGATTGCAGGGTGGACGTAAGCGAAGTTTTTTATGAAAAAGCGCCATTTTTCTGAGAAAAAAACCCCTCTGAAGTGATATTCCCTACTCATATAGGCCAGATGTGCTGGTCATCACGATTTGATATTCTAAGTGCATGAAGTCCCATCTGATAGTTACCTGCACCTCCCATGCTGACAGACTTCTGCTCCTGGAGAGCAGAATAGTCTGTAGTTTGTTCCCTCTCTCTCCCCTGCATTCTCTTCTGGTGATTGTGGTCCATGTTCATCTAAACCACCAAGTTCCAGGATCTGAACCTGCTCAGAAACAATGAGACCTCCCCGTGGAAAGACCAGAATTCCCTGGATCGTTTTGTCTCAGCATCTTTAAGCAGAGATGACTCGGCAATCAGTTGCAGTCAGCAACTTCCCCTCTCTGAGAGTGTGAATACCAGGAAAGTAAAATAATGTGAGAGACTCAGGAAATGAAGAGACACTCTGTGAGAGCCGTGGCGTTCAGTCCTGTTCTTTGAGCAGGCCCTCCAAGAGTCTGTCCCCCTAGCACTCGCCCTAAGTGAAGGGGAAGCTGAGCTGAAGATAGGAAATGTTCTTGGAAGCCCTTGCGTTGTAAGTAGGCCCACCGGGGCACGGGAATGACAAAAAGGGCAGTCGCCTCTGGACCTGGTGATTCAAAGGGACTCAGGGATCCTGGCCACGGTTGTTGCTACTGCGGCAGCAGATGTGGTCAGGGCCCCAGGCCCTTTAAATCGCCCCTGGTGCTCTGCACAGTGCACGCCATGCAACTCTCAGGGCTGGGGAGGGAGCACTGCATTCTGGGTAGCGTAGTGGACTGGCTGCCCCTAGTCCCATTCCTTCCACCCTAGGCCCTTCCAGGAGCACAGAGCCGCCCTCCCCCACCTTTATCCACGGGACTGTGTTGGTTGTCGGCTCCCTTGGTTGTAATACAAAGGACCCTCCCTCCAAGTACTTGTGTCAGATTGAGGGGAAATTTGTGTGGGGGAAAACAGAAGTTCTGATGCTATATCCTCATGTGTGACCAGGAATTTACTTGTTCTTCACCTGCCTCAGGTGGGTCCCTCTCTTTTCTCAAGCCTGGCATGACTGTCCTGTTGGGAAATCCCTGAAGACAGCAGAAACACAAACACCAGCTTGCCAGGGGAATGCGAATGCCCCCGTGCAATATCTCATCTCTGCAGAGTCACTTAAGGCCGTCTCATTGTCTTTTGCTGTAGGTTTTTCGTACTGATCTGATAACAGCCATGAAGATCCCTGACTCACACCAGTTGAGTCCAGATGAGTTCTATATACTGGCTGATCCCTGGAGGCAGGAGTGGGAGAAAGGAGTCCAGGTCCCAGCGGGCGCAGAGGCAATACCAGAACCAGTGATTAGGTAAGTGAGCACAGTACTGATTGTGCTGCTAGATGCACACTCTCTTTTCCAGTCCCTGGACAGGATACTTATTTACTTGGCATTTTTCTGCTCGTCTGTTTATTTGAGGAGCTTCCAAAATAATTTGGGCTTCTAGTGCTGTCTAAACTGCAATGTAGAGCAAATAAAGCAGGCAGGCCTGGAGCTGGAACTAGGTGGAAGTGAGCCCTAAGCTGGTAAAACAGCGTCAGTCCCAGGATTCAAATCCAGTGGGAGGGGGCAAATGATCAAATGCAGTAGAACCAGGTGACGCTTCCAATGCAGCAGTAGCCTGTGCTTCTGTGAGGACAGTCAAGGCACTGTGGAAATGTGCAAGAGGAGACAAGTGAAGGGCAAAATCCCTTAGTAAGCAAGTAATATGTATGCGAGAACATAGCCCTCTGGCCAGACAGAAGCCTGGTTTTATAGGCTCTCAGACCTAACGTCATGGTCCTGGAAGGGCACACTGCACTGTACAAGCTTTGGAGCATGCCAGAGGCCATCCATGCAAGTAGCTTAGTTCGGACCATTGCAGAAATCAGCTCTGTAATGGGTGATAAATGTTATGCCACGGGACCCAACATTGCCATTCAATTGATTCCTTCAAACGAATCCTTCTGTATGGCCTGAGAATGTGCTGGTAGCGGGCTGAGGTATTAGCTTGAGGGTGGGATTTGAATTCAGGCTTCCCACCCCTGCCCTTCAGATGTTATGACCGATATGTGAGTGCTCTCCTTTGAATTGAGTCCTCTCTCTCGGATTGCTGGGCATGAGTAAGAGGAGCACTCTCGGGGGATACCAGCTTAGAAGGCTTAGAGGGGATAAAATACACATAAAAATCCATGCACACGTTAGCTTCTTCAGTGATGTATGGGCATGCAGTGTCTGCCGGGGAGAGCAGCACCTGTGCTAGACTCCCACAGGAATCAGTGGAAGCTAGCACTTGGTAAGGGCTGTAAGACTTGGCCCCATAACTTTAACCCACTATCTTTTAGTGCAATCCACTCTGACAGATTGCGCATGTGGGAATAGGACGCTGGGGAGCAGCGCACTTAACCCCTGTGACGAGATTACATAATACATGCTGAACTGCAGGACAACGGGATCATGACTCTTAGCTGGTGGGAGTATTCAAAAGTCCCAGAATTTGGGTCATACGTCTCTTAAAGTACGTCAAACAACTACTCCCTTGGGACTCCGTTGGTACATGTTGTATCCTGCGAAGGGTAATAAATATAGTCAAAAATATTGTTGCAGCGTGATGCAAGAAGGGGGAACAATTTGGTGTTTCCCTCTGGCTAGTAAGGGTAAGAGAAATATTAGTGATAGGAATCTTAAGAAACACCATCAAGAAAAAGTGTCTGGCATGAGGTCTTTCATGACCTAAGCCTACAGTTCAGACAAAGCTAAGCAAATTATATTAAGGATTTGGGGTAGGATCAGGTAAGTTGCAGGGCATGGCTACTGTCCCCACAACCCTCCGGCTTTATTACTGAACACCAAACTCTATTTTTTTCTATTAAAATTGACTTCAGTTCTTCCCTTTGGCATATTATGACACCCAGCTGTCCACATTACCAAAACTTTGGGTAAGTTATCTGCTATATTCCAGCAGGCTGCTGCCAGCAGTGTTTCTACCCCTTGAGCTATTTTCCTTTTTTCTTTTTCTTCCTTTTAAGTTGTATGAATCATTTGGATAAGAATATCAAAGATCTTTGGGTTCCAGGCCTTGAAAATGGTACAAGTTATCCTGGAGTCCCTGTATGTTGTTAATCTTTAAAAAATCAATTTAAAAATGCTTTCACGGAACTCAGCAGGGGGAGATGACTTCAGATTATATGCAGGAAATTCTGCTTTGCTCCTCAAATGATGGAGGAATTTCAGTAAAGTCAATAACTTCGTCTGAAGCACAGTTTGTCCCTCAGTGACAGCTGCTATTGCAGCTGCCGGCCAAAAGTTATGAAGTAAACTTTTGTATGCACATGCCCCCCCTTCCCAAGAGAAAATATAGAAATAAATGAAACTTTAATGAGAAGTCTGAATACATCAAAAGGGAAGTTGTAAAAAGGGACTTCTGAGTTGATTTACTCCCTGAAAAACACCTGTGTGTGGATTCTCTTATTTTAGTCATCTTCGATAGCTAACAATAGTCTGAACCCAGCCTCTTGGACTGAAGGCTGCTTTTGGCTTTATTTCAAGATGAAAAGTGATAGTTTGGCATTGCTTGTGCTGTCAGTGCCCATCTAAAACCAGCCTGAGCTATCATACTAGGATTTCACATTTTTGCAAAATACTTTAGTTTCTAGGCATTTTGTGGGCCATCTTTTGTTTCCTAGCTTTGTGAGCCAAATCATCCTACCCATGCAAGGAGCCAGGGAAAGCCTGGATAGCAATAGAACCTGCCCAGGTGTGCTGCACAGATGGAGAGACTGCACAGAGGCCCTGTGTTCTGTTGTGCACTGGGAAGGATGGTTCTATGGGGTCAGAGGATTGGGTTGGGACAAGTGTGTTGTAGAGCATGGCCATTGTGATCACAGTGACCCATTTACACTATCCTAAGGCCATGTCTCCACTTGCCTCGCTGGAGGTTGATCTTTTGGTGTTTGATTTAGCGGGTCTAGTAAAGACCCGCTAAATCAAATGCTGAGGGCACCCTGTGTCAGCACCAGTACTTCTCACAGCTCTGCCTCTAGGGACTGTTTGAGCATTCACACAGCATTCCCTGTGTTCTGGTTAGATTCCCAATGCCCCACCACCTCATATCATTCCTCTATTCACAGATAGACCCAGCTCCCCTTGTGCATAGGAACCAGGATTTTGCCTTGAGTCACTAAGTGGAAACGGAAACCACTGTTTCCTGTATCGCTAAAGCAGGTGCGGCCATGCTGTCCAAAGCAGCACGTGGTATTTCAGCAGGGCAGCTTGCAACAGCCTTCATCTTCAGTCCTGAGGGAGCAAATGGAAACAGTCTCTCTCTCTCTCTCTTCGTTGAAAATTCCCCAGGAGAGTTCATTTTGACAGGGCCCAATCCACTGTTTCCATGCTGTAATTTTCACCAGTGCAAAGTGAGTGGAATAAAGCATCTTCCTTCCTGAGGTAGCACTGTACACCCTCTATGCACTTCCTTTATCTAGCATTAAGTGACTGTGCCTGGCGCAGGGTTGTGGTGAATCGGGCCCACAGAGGTTAAACGGTGGTAGTGGCAGATTTTCGCTTTTATATCCCACAAGCATCTTTCATTGCACAAAACAGGAAGCACAGCAGATGTATGTGCATGCCCTTCCTCCCCCCAGCTCCCTGTTTGGTACAGTCATTGGGCTAGATGTTTTCCATTTTTTGATGTGTTAGTCACAGCAGTTTGCGCTGCTAGCTATGGGTCAGAACAGGACCCCCTGCCACCTCCTAGACTCATAGACTCATAGACTCATAGACTTTAAGGTCAGAAGGGACCATTATGATCATCTAGTCTGACCCCCTGCACAGTGCAGGCCACAGAATCTCACCCACCCCTCTTAGAATAATCCTCTCACCTATGTCTCAGATATTGAAGCCTTCCAATACTAGCCTGTCTTCCTAGTTTAAGAGTAGCCCAGGAAGGAACATGGCTCCTCTTAAAACTTGTCTTCTCTGGGAGGCCAGGGTGAGACAAGTGCTCTTCACCTTGCTAACTGCACTTTAGAGGATTGAAACGACTAATATTCTCAGGACTCGCAATTTGACTTTTCCCCAGAGTGAGGGCTTAACTTTTCCCCTGTCTATCTCCGTCAGGGGTCGTTAACTGAAAATTGAAATTGCAGTCAGCTCTCTCCCCCAAACATTTTATAGTGCTAATCTCATTTCAGTTCTGAGCATAGGAATAGTGTGTATATTTGCCAGGGCATAAATGCACCATTTAGTATATGTTAGAGAAGAGAGGTTAAAGCGACTGGGACTTTTCAGTTTAGAAAAGAGGAGACTGAGGGGGGATATGATAGAGGTCTATAAAATCATGAGTGGTGTAGAAAGGGCGAATAAAGAAAAATTATTTATTAGTTCCCATAATAGAAGAACTAGAGGACACCAAATGAAGTTAATGGGTAGCAGGTTTAAAAGAAAGTTCTTCTTCACACAGCGTGTAGTCAGCCTGTGGAACTCCTTGCCAGAGGAGGCTGTGAAGGCTAGGACTATAAGGGTATGTCTACACTACAATGTTAGTTCGAACTAACGGACGTTAGTTCGAACTAACATTCATAGCCGCTACACTAGCGCTCCGCTAGTTCGAATTTGAATCGAACTAGCGGAGCGCTTAGTTCGAACTAGGAAAACCTCATTTTACGAGGATTAAGCCTAGTTCAAACTTACTAGTTCGAATTAAGGGGTGTGTAGCCCCTTAATTCGAAATAGTGGGAGGCTAGCCCTCCCCAGGTTCCCTGGTGGCCACTCTGGCCAACACCAGGGAAACTCTATGCCCCCCTCCCGGCCCCGGACCCCTTAAAGGGGCACGGGCTGGCTACGGTGCCCGTGCCAGGTGCAAGCCTGCCAGCACCCAGCCAGCAGACCCTGCACCTGGCACGGCACAGAGCCACCCACCCGATGTCCCCCAGCCCACCCCCTCTTCCCAGGACCAGGCTGGCGGCTCCCGGGAGCTTGCCCTGGACCGCAAGAGGCGGGCATCTTCCTGGGCTAGTGCGGACATCGTGGACCTCGTCCACGATCTCCGCACTAGGCACAGGAAAGTGGCCGTCTAGGGCAGGAGAGCTGCCAGCCTGGCCACCCAGGAGCAGGTGTGCATGAAAATCAAGGGGGTCCACTGAGACCCCCGACCCTGAGCCCTGAGCTTACAGTGGCCGTCCTGGGTCAGACCAAAGGTCCATCTAGCCCAGTAGCCTGTCTGCCGACAGCGGCCAACCCTAGGGACCCTGGAGGGGATGGACCGAAGACAGTGACCAAGCCATTTGTCTCGTGCCATCCCTCTCCAGCCTTCCACAAACTTTGGGCAGGGACACCACTCCTACCCCCTGGCTAAGACTACTCCATGGACCCAACCTCCATGACTTGATCTCACTTCCCTTTCAACTCTGTTCTAGTTGTAGCCTTCACAGCCTCCTGCAGCAAGGAGTTCCACAGGTTAACTATTTGCTTTGTCAAGAACAACAACTTTCTCTTACTAGTTTCAAGCCTGCTACACATTCCTTTCCTTTGGTGTCCTCTAGTCTTCTTTATGGGAACTCATGAAGAACTTTTCTGTATGCACCCTCTCCACCAAACCCCTGCTTTTAGAGACCTCTATCCTGTCCCCGCTCCAACTCCTCTTTTCTAAGCTGAACAGTCCCAGTCTCTGTAGCCTCTCTTCATCTGGGACCTGTTCCCAACCCCTGATCATGTTAGTTGCCCTCCCCCCTCCCAGCCTTTCTCTTCCCCTCTCCCACCTCCTTTTCCCAGTCTCCCCCAGTTTTGTTCAATAAAGACAGAGTCAATGTTGGAAGAAACGGTATCTTTATTTTGTATATCAATAAGAAGGGGGGCTAGGGAAGGGTAAGTGGAAGGAGGTGAGGGAGGAATGGGGTAAGAGCCCCCGATGGGGAGGACTGGGCTGGCTCTGTGGGCTTCTGGGGGTGGAAGCTCTCCTGCAGCCCCCCGATTGCCCCCTCTCCCCAGATGGCAGCCTGCGGCAAGTGCAGCCGGGCTGATGGCCGAGTGGTGTGATGTGCCCAGTGTGGGTACTCCGGGCAATCCAAGCCAGGACTGCTTTGCAAGCGGGGCACCCCTTAGAACTGTCTGTCCGGGGTGGGGGTCGGGACCCTTTAAGCGCAGCCCTCGGCTAGCCTGAGACAGCATCTCCACGCTCTAAGTTCTTCTCTGATGCCCTGCCGGCACTGCTTCCGGCCATCCTTAAGCCCTGTTCAGGGTCCACTCAATGTGGACTTGCTAGTTCGAATTAGCAAAACGCTAATTCGAACTAGTTTTTAGTTCTAGACGCGTTAGTTCGAATTAGCTTAGTTCGAATTAACTAATTCGAACTAAGTTAGTTCGAATTAACGTTGTAGTGTAGACGTACCCTAACAGAGTTTAAAGAGAAGCTAGATAATTTCATGGAGGTTAGGACCATAAAAGGCTATTAGCCAGGGGATAGAAATGGTGTCCCTGGCCTCTGTTTGTCAGAGGCCGGAGAAGGATGGCAGGAGACAAATTACTTGATCATTGTCTTCGGTGCACCCTCTCTGGGGCACCGGGTGCCTGGCCACTGTCGGCAGACAGGCTACTGGGCTAGATGGACCTTTGGTCTGACCCAGTACGGCCGTTCTTATGTTCTTAGGCCCTACAATAAAGCTTTGCTTTTGTTGTCTGAATATTTTTTTTTTCCATTTGAATGAATGATTTAAAGAAGAAATTACAACCGTATCTCAGGGGGCTTGGGGAATCAGGAAGCTGTACCTGTTAAGGAAAAAAGTCCAAATCCAGTTACAGTAATATGGAGCCTATTGGGCACTCTTCTGGCTTTCTAAAAACCTGTGCTCAAGTACACAACATAGAGAGTCTGGTTCTCATTTATGAGGCCATTGGAACAGCTGTAGCAGTGTAAAGAGACTTGAAAACAGGTAACGTTCACCCTTTAACACTCAGAGAAGGGTAAAGTGGCCATTGTATAAAGGAGAATTAGGGCCATAGGTTGTAGCCAGCAAGAAGAGGAATGCTCTGTTTTAACTCAGTTGTGCTAATGCTGTCATTTTGACAGTGATTTGTATGTGAAATTCCTAGAGGGGAGGAGAAGCCTCGCAGAGGTCTGGGTGCTGCGGACTGAGGCAAATGGTGCGTCATAATATATTTAGCAAATCGTACTGCAACCCACAGGAAAACAGATTCCATCTCTGGGGAGCTAGGGCACAGTTAGACAATGAGCAGACAGATATTTTGTGGAAGGGGGGAGGGTTACTTCCTACCCAGCAAGTCAGTCTCTGGCTCCCAAAGGGATTTTATAGCCAGCTACTGCCATTCTTTTCATCTTTCAGCTAGGATTTGCAAAATGAACTCTTCCTACTTGTGCGTTGCCTCTAGGTCTTGCAGATCCAAAGCTGAAAATTAGATTCGGAAACATTTTATTTTCTTGAGCTCTGAAATGTCAAAGCTGTGGGTGAGGTGGAGAGAAACGGATTTGTTTTAAGGGGCACTTGCCCCAGAAAGCAATCATCTGAAATGACTGAAATCAAGAGCCACCTTAAAACAAATGGATTGCTGAAGGTGAGCACTGTGGAGTAGCAGGTGATGTACAGGATCCAGACATAGAGTTGAGCACCGCGAATGGAAGGTGCAGAGCAGAGACTCGTCTTTTGGCTCAGCGGCATGTTGGCTTGGCCCTCACTACTGTCTTGCATAATCCAACGCTGAAACCTGATTAATTCCATTGAATGTTTCAATGTTGTCATTGTCCATCAATTCATCCGCCTTGTCTGACAGTCTGTGAGATCACCTGTCGGGCAGTACTTATCAGGGCTGTTTCCTCTAGCTAGCCGCTTCTAGTTGACCAGTACCTGATAGGGTTTTATTTTGTATAGATGTGTGCCAGAGAGTTGCCCAGAGTTAAAGAGGCCCGGCACAGATCTATAATACCCTTTGAAGCTGAATGAAAACAGAGGAAATGAGCAGTTAAAAGCAAGCTTCCTTGCTGGTCAGCACTGGAATCACAGGATGGCATGCTTTGCTTACTGGGCTCATGCTAGCATTAACCCACAGCTGTACATCTACAGGAATCTGGTAATAATGCCAATACTTTGCCTTTTTATGGAGCCTATAATCCGAAGACCTCACTATACAGCCGTAGAATGTAACTTTGCCACTCCTGTGTGGGTAAACTGAGGCATGGGAGGTTGGGGGGGGCTAAGTGGCTTGCACAATGAGGGTACGTCTACACTTGCTCCCTTGTTCGAGCAAGGGATGCAAATGTAGCCGACCGAAATTGCTAATGAAGCGGGGATTTAAATATCTCATGCTTCATTAGCATAATCTCGCCTGCGCGTTATTCCACTCAACAGCTGATTCAAACCAGGAAGTGTGCTCCGAGGCGTGTTAGTTTGAATCAAACACCTTGGTTCAAACTAACATTACTCCTCATATTTTGGGGTTTGAACTTCCTGGTTCGAATCAGCTGTTGAGTGGAATAACGCGTGGGTGAGATTATGCTAATGAAGCGTGGGATATTTAAATCCCCGCTTCATTAGCAATTTTGGTCGGCTACATTTGCATCTCTAGCTCAAACTAGGGAGCAAGTGTAGACGTACCCAGAGTTAGTAACAGAGCCAGGAATACATCTCAGTAGTTTCAGCTCACAGGGTATGTCTACACTACCCCCCTAGTTCGAACTAGGGGGGGTAATGTAGTCATACGGAGTTGCAAATGAAGCCCGGGATTTGAATTAGGAAGCCTAATCCTAACTAGCTAGTCCGTGCCGCGTGTAGCCGTGCGGCACGGGGTCCGAACTAGCCGACATTTAAAAATGGCGCCGGCCGGCTTTATGCAAATGAAGCCCGGGAAATTCAAATCCCGGGCTTCATTTGCAACTCCGTATGACTACATTACCCCCCCTAGTTCGAACTAGGGGGGTAGTGTAGACATACCCACAGTGCCCTGTGATGTAAGATACGCTGTCTCCTCTATGTAGCTGAGTCAGGGAGTTTTCAGTGCATGGCTTCCCTCAACAGTGCCTGTCATTCTGTTGGTAGGCAGAAAGAGTTTGTTCTTGATGAGTGAACACAATCTATGATGACATGGTTTGAATGCAGGCACTGAGCAAAGTAAAATAAGAGTAGGAGGGCGCAGCCAAGTTAATGGGAATTGCCCACTGTCACCCAGTGAGTCAGAGGCAGAACTGGGAACAGAGCTCATGACTCATGACTCCCTATCCTCTGCTCAAACTACAAGAAAACATATCTCACTGTTGTATGTGCCTGTGGCCCTGTGAAGCCCCCTCCTGTCTGAACAATGAGAATAGAGAAGTGATCAGTGTGATTTGTCCCTGTGGATTTGCAAAGAGATGCAGCCTACCCACATCTGCTGGCCATGTAGGCTGGACTTTTCTCAGTCTGAGATGATGGCTGACTTTTGACTTTGCAGCTGCTTCTCCTGAGGCTCAGCCACAGAAGGGGTAGTGGAGGATTCTGCAGCAGCTTATGTGTCTCTGTAGTAGTGGTGTTGGATTTTTTTCTGTCTGATCCAATTTGGGTTTCTCTTCTGGAGTCTAACAAAGATGTGCCTCCTCTTGGTAAGTCTGGGTTTGGAGTTGCGGGGACACATTCTATAAAGGAACAGACATGATATAGTCTAGCGCTTTCACAAGGAAATACTTGTGTGCCAGTGGTCTCAATACCTGGGCACTCTGGCCTTAAATTTGCCTCCGTTTGTTACACTATCATACATAGATTCCTCTGAAAATCAGGACTAAATCCTGAGGCTTTTAGCTGATCAAAAGTAGGGGTGAAAGTAACTTAAATTTCGTACAGATACTGTACTATCACAACTCTCCCCTTGCCCCGGGAGGGTGCCTCAGTGCAGGGGGGTTTTGCGATACAATATACCTGTAAAAATTTTAAGTTTGGGATGGAATACGGAGGGTTCAGGGCAGAGGGTTGGCGTGTGGGCATGCAGGAGTCAGGACACAGAATTGGGGATGTGTGGAGGTGCAGGAGTCAGGGTTGGGGTACATGAGGAGTTCAGGACATGGGGTTAGGGTGTGGGAGGGATGCAGGAGGCAGATCAGGGGATTGGGAATATTTGTGGAGGTGCAGGAGTCCAGGCCAAAGGCTGGGGGGTGCAGGAGTCAGGGCTGGGGACGTGGGGAGGTGCAGAAGTCAGAGTTGGGCTGTATGAGGGGCTCAGGGCAGGAGGTTGGTGGAGAGGGGGCAGGAGGCAGGGCAGGGGGTGGAGGGAGAGTCTGTAAGGGGCCCTTGAGTCTGCCCTAGGCCCGCTCTTTAAAGAGCTCGCCCCAGGCTGGCTCTTGCCAGAGCAGTGCACCGGGGCGCAACCCCTTACTTTCACCTCGGATCAAAAGATAAAAAAGTCCAAATGGAAGTGGCCTGTATCTGCTTAGGGGATCAGAAACCCTGGAAAAAGTGATGTGGGAAGAAATAAAACTTCTTGGATTGCAGGAGCACCCTGGGCCTCTGTAGGGTCCCAGTGCAGCCATTCCCAACTCTGGCTGTGATGGCCTGACCTCCCTAAGAATCAGTCTGGGTGGCATGCAACTCCTCTTTGCAGGACAGAGGTTCCCATGCAGCTCTTGTGGCCCAGTGGGTGTTCTGCAGTGAGAAGTAAATAAAACTGAGTCGCAGCCTATAAGCTGGGCACTTCTGCAGATGCTCAGGAGAGATTCAAATGCTGCCCAGCTGATTAGCAATGCACCCCCAGCTTAGGTTTTGTGTTTCTACTACACGTGCACATGCCTCAGCGCACATACAATTTATTCCACACATAGATGAAAAAAATATGCACATGGATGGAAAAGATTAGAGGGGACATTGGGAGCAGCATCTGAAATAGACATTTAAAAATCATGGCAACCTGAGAGGTGACTCTATGCCAACAGTTGGTATCAACAGTCATGAAGCCCTTACTCATTTCGGGCACTCAGACAAAATGTCCATTGGATCTACCTTGTACCACACGATTCCCTGTTTGCAGGCTCCCATCAGAGCACTACTTGATAAGCACAAGTGTTGTATTAGCAGTGTGGATGGGGTGTCAGACCTCTGGGGAGTGGTATACCAGGCATCATTGACTGCTGGTGTGACATCATACTTTATTACACCTCCATGGTCAGACCCTGAGCTGGTGAAATTGGTTTCAGTTTTCCTGGGTAGCCTAAGGCAATCTTTGTGAACTGCAGTTTCCTCATATATAAAATGTGCATCATTTGTATACTAATGCAAGAAGTATGGGTAATAAGCAGGAAGGACTAGAAATGCTAGTCAATGAACACAACTATGACATAGTGGGCATCGCAAAGACTTGGTAGGATAACACACAACTGGAATATGGATATTGAAGGATATAACTTGCTCAGGGAAGACAAGCAGGGAAAAAAGGGAGGAGGAAGAGTTTCTTTATATATCAGAAATGTATATGTCTGGGCTGAGGTTGAGATGGAAATAGGAGACAGACTTGTGGAAAGACTCTAGGTAAGGATAAAAGGGGTATAAATAAGGGTAATGTCGTGGCAGGGGTCTAATGAAGACATGGGTGGTTAGTGCAATTAGGTCTGGGGGAGGCAAGCCCCTCAGCCCCACCCTCTCTGCTGAGCACCCCCCCATGGGGAGGGGAAGGAGGCTGGGCAGCAAGCCGAACACACACACCCAGTCTCCCCGGAACAGAGCACTGGGGAGGGAGAAGGCCATGCAGCTCCAGCCTCCCTGGCTCCTGAAGCACAGGGAGGGTCAGTTCTGGGGGCAGCAATGCCTTCCCCCACCTACACTACCAGGCACCCACGACTGAAGATCATCTAACCAGAAAGAAGAGGTGGATAAGGCGTTTTTCGAACAACTAAAAAAATTACCCAAAGCATAGGACTTGGTGTGATAGGGACTTTAACTACCTAAACATCTGTTGGGAAAATAACTCAGCAGGGCACAGATTATCCAACAATTCTTGGAATCTCTTAGAGACCATTTATTTCAGAAGGTGGAGAAAGCTATTAAGGGGAAATTGCTTGAAAATTTGAAAGTGGAAGACAGCTTGAGTAAAAGTGCTCATGAAATGATAGAGTTCATGATTCTAAGGAATGGTAAGAGGGAAAGCAACTCAATAAAGAAAATGGATTTCAAGAAGGCAGACTTTAGCAAACTCAGGGAGCTGATAGGTAACATCTCTTGAGAAGCAAGTCTAAGGGGAAAAACAGTTGAAGTGAGTTGGCAGTTTTTCAAAGAGATATTATTAAGGACACAAGAGCAAACTATTCCACTGTGTAGGAAAGATAGGGAACATTGCAAGATACCACGCTGTCTTAACCAGAAGATCTTCAATTATCTCAAATGCAAAAAAAGAGGTTTACAAAAAATGTAAACCTAGATGAAATTACAAAGGATGAATATAAACAAATAACACAAGCATATAGAGACAAAATTAGAAAGGCCAAGGCACAAAACTAGATTAAATTAGCTAGAAGCATTCCACAAATGCATTAGAAACAAGAGGAAGACCAAAGACAAGGTAAGCCCCTTACTCAATATGAGTGGGAACAATAACAGAAAATATGGAAATAGCAGAAGTGCTAGATAAGGATGTTAAATATCCTTAATTGAATAGTCGAATAGCCTCGTGAATTCTTATCAGTTAGTTGACTCTTTTATAGTCCCTTGGGCAGCCAGTGCTCTCTGGCCTCACTCCCAAGGAGCCCCCTGCCACTCTGTGCTGCTGCCTCTGTATCAGAGCCAACAGTGAGGGGTGCCAGGCGTGAGCTGGTCCTTGAGGGGAGCCAGTTTAAAAACCAGCTCCCCTCGTAGACTGGCTGCCTGTTGCCCTGTGCTGCCCTGGGCTGCTGCCTCTGATAAAGAGGCAGCAGCACGGAATGACAGTAGCCCCTGTCTACAGGGTGTCTGGCACGAGCTGGAACTGAGCTGAGCTGCCTGCCCACCCAGCTCCTAATACACTTTAAATGCAGAGCCGCAGCAGGGGAAGGTCCCGGACCCAACATGAGCCAGGACTGATCCGGGCTGCTGGCCAGCCTGCTAAAAAATTAACTGGCAGCTGGGGGAGAGGAGAGGGAAATGCATGTAGTCTGTGGCATTAACCAATACACTTTTTGCTTAGGGTTAATGGTTAATTGAGTACACTATTACATCCCTAGTGCTAGCTGCCTTTTTTGGTTCAGTTTTATCAAAAAGTTTAGTAGCAGTTTGCTATCTAACTTAATGAATGCCAGTGAAAATGAGGTAGGATCAGGAGCAAAAATAGGGAAAGCACAAATTAAAAATTATTTAGACAAGTTAGATATTTTCAAATTGCCATGGCCTGATAAAATATGTCCTAAGATACTCAAGGAGCTAACTGAGTAGATAGCAATTCCAGAATACTGGAAAGGGGAAAACATAATGCCTATCTATAAAAAGGAAACTAAAGACAACCTGGGGAATTACAGACTAGGGATGTAAGCAACAGTCAACTATCCGATAAGCAAATGCTTATCAGGTAGTCGATTAGGAACTAGACTAGTCGCTTCACCCTCCTTGCTGCCCTCCTTGCTACCTGTTGCCTTAAAAGCCGGTTCCCCCCACCAGCACTGTCTCCACGGTGGGCAAGGGAGGCAGAGTGCAGTGGGGAAAAGGCACGAGCAGGGATTGAAACAGTCCTGCTCATGCCGGACTCACTATTGCTCCTCTCCCTTTGAAATAGAGCTGTCCATGGCTCTTGTACATTTCAAAGGAAGAGGCATAGAGAGGAATCCTCATTGTGCATTTCAAAGAGAGAGGGGCAACGAGATCGTGAGCGCCCCCCGTTATCAACTAATCGAGTAGTCGATGGAAATTCCATCAACTACTCGATTAGCTGATTAATCGAAATGTAACATGTTTATTACTGAAGTTAAGCTGACTGGTTTGTATTTGGAAAGATAATAAAGCCGATAATTAAACAATCTGTTTGCGGGCACCTAGAAGATAATAAGGTGATAAGTAACAGTTGCCATGGATTTGTTAAGAACAAATAGTGTCAAACCCATCTGATAGCTTTCTTTGACAAAGTAACAAACCGTGTGGATAAGGGAGAGAAGTAGTAAATGTAGTAAATCTTTACTTTATCAAGGCTTTTGATATTGTCTTGCATGACCCTCCCATAATCAAACTGAGGAAATACAACCTAGGTGGGGGTACTATATGGTAGGTGTATAACTGGTTGGAAAACTGTTCCTAGACAGTAGTTATCAGTCATTCACAGTCAAGCTGGAAAGCCTGTCAAGTGGGGTCCTGCAGGGTTCAGTACTGGTGCTGGTTCCATTTAATATCTTCAACAATGATATAGATAATGACATGGAGCAGGGCTATTCAACTTTGGAAGCCCCGGAGGCCACAATGATACTCACTGCACATGCCCGAGGGCTGCAACTTAAGCGTGGTTGCATAAACATGCAAATATATATGCAAATATATGCACATAGCTTCTTTCCCACTGACGAGCATGAATACAAAGATTAAGGCAAGACTACACAACACGCAGGCCCCATTTAAGTCAGTTCTGCTGATATTAATAAAATGCAATATTTACCCGATTTCCACCCATAGGACAGCACTTTTCATGAGCAATGACAGTCCAAGAATTTAACTACTAAAATGCATATCAACAGGAGATCATTATATTGACTACTTTTTTGTTTTGGCTCCCACCCGCGGGCCACATGTTGAGCCCCACGTAAACCCAAACCGCTGCAAACAAATGGGCCACATGTTGAGTAGCCCTGACATAGACAGTACACTTATGAAGTATGCAGAAGATACTAAGCTTGGAGAGGTGGCAAATGCTTTGGCAGATAGGATTAAAATTCACAATGATTTGGTAAAAACTGGAGAAATGGTCAGAAGTAAGTAGGATGAAATTAAATAAGGACAAATGTATAGTATTCCATTTAGGAAGGAGCAGTCAGTTACACAGATAAAAAGTGGGAATGATTGCCTAGGAAGAAGTACTGCAGAAAGGGATCTGTGGGTCGTAGTAGATCACAAGCTAAATATGTGAGAGAGGATAACACTATTACAAAACAAAACATAATTCTGGGATGTAGTAGTAGGAGAGTTGTAAGTGAGGGTATGTCTACACTGCAGCACTATTTCGAAATAACGAGTACTATTCTGAAATAACTTAGTCCGCGTCTACATAGCAGGCAGTTATTTCGAAATAGTGTCAAAATACCGTCAAACTGGAAGACTTCTTACTCCGACTCATGTAACCCTCATTGTACGAAAATTTTAAGAACAAGTTAAACACCTATTATAGATATTCTAAATAATAACTTACTCAGGCCTTGAGTGCACGGGACTAGACCTCTCAAGGTCACATCCAATCCTATGATCATGTGATTCTATAATACTTCCCTTCCTCACAGGATTGTTGTGAAGATAATTAATTAGCACATATGAAGTGCTTAGTACTCTGGGAGTGGAGGGGGTCATAATATCTTGCATGGTGAATTGCAAAGGGCTGGTAGAGCTTTGCCTGTGCACATCATTCTGAAGTACATCTGAGAAACCCATAGAATCGTGTGTTGTTTCGGAGAAGCATATTAATGTCAGTGAAAGGCAGGTTGGTTCTCCTATTAGGATATTTTCTCTGGGTTGACAGTGGGCTGCCATGAATTGACTCTGCGAAAAACTCCCATGCACTAGCTTGTTACAGTCAAAAACATCCTCCTTGATTTCAAGATTCAGGACGAATGCAAAGGATCATGAATATAATTAAGAAAATGTTCTTAAAACATGCGTGGTTGTATGTTGTTACCTCACATACCCCTTCAAAAAGGTTGTTTTTATTTATTTATTATATCTTGGATCCATCCATCCATACAACAGAGGAGAACTACACAGTCTGGATCATATTTGATCATAATGATGGTAATGTAAAATTCATACCGAGGTTGAGCTTTTTGCAGCTCTGCCTATGCAGCTTCATTAAGAGTTTTATAAACGATATTTGGCTAATTTCTGACCAGCTGTAGAATCACAGTCATATGCTCTGAAGCTCATAGTATCGGCAGATGTGTGCCTACTGCTTGTCAATTGCAAAACCTTTCTCCATTGTCCTTTAATAGACGGATGCAAATGAGTGTAAATCTGTTTGCATTATTGAAATAATTCTGGGAACATTATCTGGCTTAGATAATTAATTCCAGATGCTTTAATGTTAGTAGCTTGGCTCCAACTGTATGGAGAGGCAACTTTTCTTCTTTTTATATCAAGAAAACATACGCTCCAACTTCTTTGGTTTTGCTAGTAGCAATTCCAAAATATAAATTGCTTCATTAAATTGAAATCAGCAAAATGTTAGCAACTTGCCTCCTCTGTTTTAGAAGAATTAGCATACAGTTTTGCTCTCCAGACATCTACCTGCAGCCTTACAGTATAGGCAGGGGGAGCCCAATGTAGAGTTAATGTGGGTATAGCAGATATGGCATTCATCAGATGAGGCAGGAAACCCGTGATATCTGCCACTGATTTGCGTGTATTTGTATGCCCTTTCTCTGTCTTGTCTGTTTAGATGGTAAATTCTGGAGCAGGAACTGTGTCACCATTGTGTTTGTACAAGGTTGTCCAATCTCAGCTTGCACTTCAAGGATTTACTTCTCTACTTTTAAAAATAAAACAATGTTTTTTACAGATGGCCGGTTGGCTAGTGCTGAAAGCTGGTAGGATATAGGGTTGACATGTTTAATATAAGCAGGACCGGTCAGAGTGTTCTGAATGTAGCTGTTAGAAGGGTCTCACTTTTTTGGAGCACTGAGAAATAGAAGCTCTTGGAGCAAATTCCCATGTGAACCAACTGAACTAACTGGGGCTTTGTTCGCAGTGTTACCATATTTAAGTTCTACCACCTCCACACCAAAAGAGATCAGGGTGGTGAAATGCTTATTTACGATGAAATGTTCAAAGGAGAGTTTGTAGACCCATTACCAGCACCTGCTAAACAAATGACTTAAATATATGACTGACACACATAGGAAAGGGAAGACAGTTTGAAGGCTAATGAGTGGGTCAAAAAGCTTATGCCTTTAGGATTATAGGGATTCTAGCTCTTGTATTTCCTCAATCCCATACTTTAGGAAATCTGCTAAAATGTAGTGGATATTGTAGGTAGCGTGTAATTGAATAGTCATGTAACTGCACAACCTTTTAGAGATTACATGACTATTTGATAGTCCCTGGGGCAGGGCCAGCAGCCAGTGCACTCCTGGCCCCATTCCTGGGGAGCCCCCTGTCACCCCACACTGCTGCCTGTGATACAGAGGCAACAGCACAAGGTGTCAGCAGCCCCTGTCTGTGGGGGTCCCAGCTCCCCATGGACAGAGGCTGCTCTAGCATGCAGTGAGCCCGGGCCCACCCAATCCCCATCCTTCTCCTGCCCTCCACAGCAGCATGGGAGGGGGCAGGCAGCTCCTGCCTGGCCCCCTTGCCTCTATAGGAGGCAGCAAGGGAGGGGCAGGTGGGTCTGCAGAGCCAGCAAATGCAGAGAGACGCTTAAAAGTCAGCTGCCCATGAGTATGGGCTCCTACCTGCTCCCTAACCCTCTGCGTTGTTGCTTCTCTCAGAGGCAGCAGCGCGAGGGGGTGCAGGCAGATCCAGTGCTCATGGAGAGCTTGCTTAAAACCAGCTCCCCACGGGCAGGCTCCTGCCTCCCCCCCACTTGCTGCCTCTATTGATACAGAGGCAGCAAAGTGAGGGGGGGGGGTGTAGTCGACAGGATTAACCGATAAGCCTAAGATTATCAGTTAATTGTGTAGTCGACAACATGCTGACATCGCTAATTGTTAGGCAGCAGAAGAGAGAACTGATCCAACTGGTATTGTAACTGTATTTTATATAATTTTTCTATTTATCCTCCATATAATCAGCAGTTACAGTAAATCACAAACTTTGCCATGTCACCTTATGAGTCATTTTATATTAACTCTCTACAGGGGTGCTTGTTGGGATACTGCTGTTTTTAAAGGACTTGGGGAACAGACTGGCTCAAAGGCTTTGTAATGATATTTACCGCCTTTCAGTTCTAGGTTATTGATATAAGTCTAGCCTAGATAAGCATCAAAAGCCCTTGTTATCTTCTGGGTTTTTGGTTAGAGGGCTGTGTACAAAGGTACTGAGGTCTTTCTGCAGCTCCTCCAGGCAAAAGTTTCCAATGTGGGATAATACGGGCTCAAGAAGTTAAGGTAGATTTCGGCTCCTGTTACCTTGCAGGGCAAGGAAAAAGAAAAGTGAGGTCAGCCCTTTTTATCTAATTGTTCACAAGGATACATGGAATTGCACTCACCAAAGATATAGTCTGTTGCATGTTTTGATTTTACCACAAAGAAGCCAGTTCATTGGCTTTCCTAGTCTTCAGATATGAACATTATAGCACATTCTGGATGGATTTAATGAAACACCTGGCATTGGGTACTATTGGAAACTGAGCTAGGTAGACCTTTGATCTGACCCAGTATGGCCTCTTCCCTCGCCGCTGCCCTGGGGATGCTGAAACACATGCTCATCTCCTCCCTATGATGGTGATGAGGCTCCTCTTTCTCCTCCTTTCTCTGGGGTGGGGACAGGGCCTCAGTGGAGGGGGCAGGGCTGTAGGTGGGACTGGGGGCCTGGCTCCCCCTTGAAACTTCTCAAGTCTTCTCAAATGTTCTGTGGCAGACGATGTGATGGGCACTTCTCCTTTTATAATAGCATAGATTCAGGAAAATACATGTTCTGTTGGTCAAGCCAGTCTATTTCTTCATCCAGTAACTACTTTCCTTGGAACTGGTTGGTATGAGACCTGAGTTATTTTCTGGTCATTGAACAAAAGTTGAGACTTAAATAATGTATTTGTCCAGCTAGCCTCACTCATAGCCTGAACTGTAAATGTGAGAAGGACATGAACATCAGCACTTTGGACTTGATCTAGTCTTCTGAATATCAGGCTTTTTTATATGGTGATAAACTGTTCAGAAGCGAAATTGGAAAAGCTGTCAGGGTTTAACAAGGTGGCTATTTAGTGCCTCCTGTTCACTTGTTTTTCTTTTTTTTAACACGCCAGGGAAGCGTGAATCAGTTTCTGCTTAGAGGATTAGATTGTTCCAAAGGCCTGGAAGCACCCATGCTGGTTACAGATTGTTAATAACAGATATTATAGAGCCAGAAGGGGAAAAGAGAGTATTTTCTCATTGTACCTCTTCATTGAGATTTGGAGATTCAGCTCTGTTTCCATAAAAGGAACAGGATTGGAATACCTATCAATGAACAACTTGTGCCGATATTTGAAGCCCCTATGTCTTGCCTTTAATGCCTGGTAAAGAAATACAGAGATTTTCTTGTAGAGATTTGCAAACCCTAATTGCAAGATGCTTGGTAGTGTAACAAATCCAGGATGAAATGAAGGAATCACTGAAGAGTCAAGTATCAGAGGGGTAGCTGTGTTAGTCTGAATCTGCAAAAGCGATGAGGAGTCCTGTGGCACCTTATACACTAATAGATTTATTGGAGCATAAGCTTTCGTGGGCAGAGACCCACTTCATCAGACAGGCATCTGATGAGGTGGATCTTTGTCCATGAAAGCTTATGATCCAATAAATCTGTTAGGCTATGTCTACACTTGCGGCTTCTTGTGGGAGAAATATGCAAATGAGGCTAAGCGTGGAATATCGCCGAGCCTCATTTGCATACCTAATGAACCGCCATTTTTGCAGAAGAGGCTCTTGTGCCAGAAGGAGCTGTCTACACAGCCCCTTCTTGTGCAAGAAAAACCCTCTTGTGCAATGCCCTTATTCCTGAAAATAATCAGAGTAGTGGCATTGCGCAAGAGGGTTTTTCTTTCGCAAGAAGGGGCAGTGTAGACAGCTCCTTCCAGTGCAAGAGCCTCTTCTGCAAAAATGGCGGCTCATTAGGTATGCAAATGAGGCTCGGCGATATTCCATGCTTAGCCTCATTTGTATATTTCTCCCGAAAGAAGCCGTGGTGTAGACATAGCCTCAGGGTGTGTCTAGACTACAGGGTTTTTTTTTCGAAAAAACTTCCCTTGTGTCTAGACTGCTGCTGTGTTCTTTTGAAAGTAAATCAAAAGAGCGCAGCAGTTTTTTCGACCATGGAAAACCTCATTTTACGAGGAACAACGCCTTTTTTTTGAAAGTGCCCTTTAGAAAAAACGCATTACTGAATGCGAACTGTGCTTTTTCGAAAGAGAGCATCCAGACTGCCTGGGTGCTTTCTTTCGAAAAAAGCGCCTTGCTTTTTCAAAATACTGGCTATAGTTTAAATAAATGCTCTCTTTCGAAAGAGGCTTGTAGTCTAGACCTCCTCGTAGCTACTGAAGGGTCAAAATATCAACTGCAAGCAGAGACCCTTAATTAAGTCAATGGGAGTTTTGCTTGAGTGAAACTGTTTCTACCCTCTTCTTGTACAGAGCTATTGGTTAAACTATCAGGAGAAAGCTATTCCTCCCGGTCGGGGGAAAATTTAGGCCAGTATGTACAACCCTCACTCACATCACTCAGATGAAGAAGAAGAAGAAGAAGAAGAAATAGTGCCATTGGCTTCTTAGGACTGCTTGTATGAGTAAGCAGGGCTTGACAAATTATACAATCTACTTGCCCGTGGCAAGTAGATTGTAACCCGGAAGAGCCGGGTTCGGGTGATCTGCGCATGCGCAGATCGCTGGACAGCGCGGCTGGTGAGCGGGGCTCGCCGCGGTTCGGCGAGCCCTGTGAGTAAGGATTACTCGTGAATGGGAGTTGGCAGATCTGGCAACTTCCTTTGTGCCAGAAATCTACCTGCCTAGCCCTTGCCTTCTAGAAACATACTTGGTGCAGCCTCTGGAATGAATTTACACCACAAGAATGAGCAATTTGGACCAGTTGTCAGACTGAAACTGATAAATATGCAGGTTAGCTTTCGTAATACTTCCCCTAGTCTGGGCTGTTGTCATTAGCTGGGAACTGCGAATATGAAGTTCTGTAAATGTACTAAGACACTTGAATTGAGTGGTTTTTGGGTCAAACAGCCAATCCAGAAATACTACAAATTCTTACTTTTCTGAACAAAACAGTCCCAGGGAAGCCAGCTGAATATGTTGTTTTAACTGATTTTCTTTGTAAAGAAATAGTTTTCTCGCCAAGAGTATGCAGGGGGCATACCACACCATAGTTTTTCTTCCTGGGACCAGCATCACCAAGAACTTCGCTGGGCCATCAAAAATGTTCTTTGGCTGAAAGCACTAAATATTCTTCCAATCTTTCTCTCAAGGAATTCTACTTGCACTCTTTAAAAACAGTATAGCCCAGATTTTGCTGTTAGTTACTCCAGTTACAATTCTCCTAACAATTGCTTGTGATAAAAGTTAAACTAGCACCTCTCGGGTGCTACATATACCCCCTGGGTGTGTCTAGACTACATGCCTCCTTCGACGGAGGCATGTAGATTAGCCAGATCGGAAGAGGGAAATGAAGCCGCGATTAAAATAATCGCGGCTTCATTTAAATTTAAATGGCTGCCCCGATCTGCCGATCAGCTGTTTGTCGGCAGATCGGGGGAGTCTGGACGCGATGCCCCGACAAAGAAGCCTTTCTTCATCGACACAGGTAAGCCTGGTTTCACGAGGCTTACCTGTGTCGATGAAGAAAGGCTTCTTTGTCGGGGCATCGCGTCCAGACTCCCCCGATCTGCCGACAAACAGCTGATCGGCAGATCGGGGCAGCCATTTAAATTTAAATGAAGCCGCGATTATTTTAATCGCGGCTTCATTTCCCTCTTCCGATCTGGCTAATCTACATGCCTCCGTCGAAGGAGGCATGTAGTCTAGACACACCCCCTATGTTGAACTAACCCAGTGCAAAACATCTGTGGTTGACTATAGATAAAAATATTAATGTATATAATCCATTATTAATCTGAAACTTGGTTGCTACACAATTATAGGCCACTGATGCAGCTAATCCAGATGACTTAACTACCATTTTAAAATCAAACCACTGTCAGCTATTTTAAAGTATCTTCTTGGTACAAAGTTCCTTATTTGAGCTGTGAATGAACCCATAGCCTTGGAAGTATAGTTGTGTGACTGATGGTTTTACAGCCCTGAATAGCAGCTATGATAATGTCATATCCAGGTCTGAAGTATGACGCCAATCACCGTAGTGTCGAGGCATGACTAGACTAAGGGTCATGCCGTGTGTAAGTGCCACTGCAGTTGTTGGCATTGATATCATTTCACCATTGTGTATGATTCCATCATTTTCCCTTATGTCACTTGGCAAATCTGCTGTAGGACGCAGTACTGATAAAGTGTAATAAATCTATTATCTTAAATTCATAAGAAGATTGGGCATCTGTTCTGAATGGCCCACCAGATTCTATTTTAGTAAACAGATACAGCCCTAAGAAAATGAAAATCGTCTCTTTAAATTGCAGAATGCTTTTTTTTTTTTTTTTTTAAAGTTCTAGTGTGCTTTAGAAGAATTCCCCCGTGAATAAAGCTGGCAGTAATAACAATATCAGCAGCCACTGAAGGCTGCTGGCAGAGTTATCTTTCCACTGACTTTCCTAAGCTGATTTATTTATGGGCGCTGGACAAGACTAATTTAGTCTGGAATGTAGGTAAAGAGATGATGACTGACTAAAGCCTTTGCTGTAATAAAATTAGGTATTTGCATAAGAGAAGCACTATGTGGGATAATTTATCATTTCTATGTAACACGTTGAAGAGAAACATTCTAGATATAAAAAATAAAATAAAATGCTCAGCTGGGTGAAGCATTCAGGTTTTAGAGATGATTAGCCATGGGAACTCACTGAGTAATTTTTATTAACATGAAGTATCCTCCTGGTCCTCAAGGGTGGTGGAACCCACTTAGTGCTCCTTCAGAAGTGCCTCTCAGGCCTACCTCATGACTAACGGATCCCGGATTGATCACAATTCCCAGACCTTAGTTTAACTGGGATTCTTGGTTGATACCAGATTTTTGAGATTCGGTGCCTACACCTTAGAGCTGGGTATGTACAGGAATAGCTCTAGGGGAAACAGTTCTGTTGCAAAGAGCTCCCAATACATCACCGTGAAACGTAACATAGATGGAAATAAAAGGCAAAAGAAAAAGACGTAGCCATCAAGGGGAAATGGATGAGCCGTCCCCACCCCTCAATGATCAAACAGTACGGACCATAATCAGAGCCCCTTGAAGCAAAGTGGCTTCAGCTCCCAGTGTCCTTGCTGGATTCTGTGTGGCCACTGCCCCGAGAGCCAGAAGCACTATGGATTAATTTAAAGAACAGAAGCTTTATAATAAGGGTGGGGAACCTAAGGCCCAGGGACTAGATGTGGCCCCCGGCTTCCCTGGATCCAGCCCCCAAGGCTCAGGGCTCCCCACCGTCATTGAGACGCCCAGGCTTGCGCTTCAGCCCCCCTTTCACTCCTCGTGGGGCCGGAGCACACAAAATCTACTAGCCTGAGCCCCCCAGGCTCCGGTGTGCAAGGGGAATGTGAGGATTGTCTTTCTCCTTCTCAGTCGGGCTGCAGGGTGGTAGCAGGTCTGGCTGGTGCTGGAGGGGTACTGGTGCTGACTCCCATCTCCCACCCATGGTGAGTCTTCAAGGAGTTTAGAGGAGTCCTGCGCCTCACTGACGAAAGTGCCGTATTCAGTGTTGTGCTGTCAGCTCTTCAGGTGGCGCTGGAACGAGGCACAGGCTCCGCAGCAGGGGAAGCTCAGGGAGTGAGACTTTTCTTCTCCCTTGGGTGGAACCCTACAAGTTGCAGGGTCTGGTGGCTGGCAGGTTGCCACTTCTCTTTTCCTGGTGTACCTGGCTTGTGACTGCCAAGGAGATGGGGTAGCATGTGGCTCCTTTCCTTAGCCCAAACCCTGTGGTCAGGCAGAACCTTTCCCTGCTGCCTCCTTGAAGGCAGCTAGCTTGGGGCGAATTCTTACGTGAGCCTCGAGTGATTCAGATCAGCTGGGATTCTTTCCTTCGGCTCAGTACGGACACAGAGTATCTGCTCTCGCTGTTGGGAAATGAATCACTTTCCTTCCCTTAAAATGTGCTTATCTAGTCTCTGTGTAGCCCCAGGCATGAACACAATTTCTTGGGCTTATGGTTAGTTATCATGGCTGCCCTGCTTCTCCCATTCGTGGCTCAGACAGTGCTTGCTGTGTGGTCACAGGTGTCTGTGACAGGCCATCCTGTGATGTCCTACGGAACTTTCAGTTCCCTTGTGCCTCCTTCTAAGGTCCTTGCACAGGAGTGCCAGGCAGCCTTTCGGCTTCCCAGTTTCTGCTTCTGGGCTATTGTGGGGGCTGCTACTTTAAGCCTCATTGTGATGCAGGTGGTCAGGCTTCCCTAGACTGAGCACCCAATAAACTGGCTGGAGCCTAACGCAAGGTTGAGAGTTGAATCACAATCTGTGAATCATCTCTGTATTGTGCTTCCTTGCATATCCAGTATTCAGTAAGCTCCAGTGACTCAGCTGCCCGGAGTATATTAACCTCTTATCTCTGGAGACAGCAGCCTGTACCAGTCCAGGTTATGGACAATGAGAAGATGATAAAGGAATTATTGCATACCGTGTCTGCTCCACTTTCTGGTCTTTAGCTAAAAAGAATATTTCAGTTCCCAGTTATTTAACTTGATCGTTGCTTTATCCTGCCAACTTCTTCCTTCTTCTAGCAAAAGGGGCATCTTGTATGTGATAAGGAGTTATCACAAGAGCATGTCTGGGCATGTAAGAAATCAGATTGGCTTCTGAATATGAGGAGTATTGGACAGTCATCAAGTAGGAGCATCTGTGACCTAAATTTTGGAGCATTGGGCTAAGAGTCGTGGGCTCCATTCTGAGTCTTCGCTGCATGGGCATGTCACATCACATCTCCGTGCTTCTCTCATTTCACGAAGAAAGCAGCAGCAACGATCCCCCTCCCCATATATAATGTGCTTTGCAAGCTATGGGACACAGAGAATTATCTAAGGATGAATTATAATTGTTAACCTTACCTGCCATCTGTGTTGGCTCCAGTGGTGCATGTAACAGGTATGGCTTCTCTGTGTGGTTTGTGATGAGGAGCTGATAAATATAACCGCAAATGAGAGAAAGAGAGAAGAAAAAGTGTGACTTTGAACTGCAACTGAACTTGACCAGCTTGGGTCTCATTCACTGAACCATCAAACCATCACTTTCTCTCCTGTTTCCTTTGTCCTCCCCTTATTCCCTCTATTAGAAAAGGCTGGTTTCTTCCCTCTTTCGACACAGGGTGATTCAGAGCATTAAAAAATACCATTTTTAAGATGCAGTGCATAGAGTCATCAAATCTGTGTATGTAGGAGGTGGGCACTTAGGTACCTGTAACTCAGTCATTTCAGGGAGTTTGCCCAGATGAAAAGGGAAGCTATAACAGGCCATTTGTACCACACCCTGAGCAGAGCCCTCAGAGGTTTCCTGTTCTAACATCACTTATTAGCGTCTCCCTGAGATGACTCATCTCTGTCTGTCATCCATCATGTCACTGCAACTGCAGGCACAGACTCACTGCTTTAAATGGAAAAAAATGTATCAGCCCACTACGAAGGATATCAGGCCGCAATCTTAATGTGCTGCATGATCTGCTGGCCATGTGATTACCCTAAGCAGACACAGCTACTAACTATGTCTCCCTTTCCAGTGTGACACTAGCACTGGATGTAATCCCTAATCCCCTAGCTGCTCTAGGTCCACAACAGCCCCAGGGTTCAGGGCTCAGGTTGGGAAGCTGGTAGTTCAGGGCTAGGGGGGACGCTGGTGAATTTGTCTCCCTTGTTCTCTCCCAACAACCATCTTCCCTTCTGGCTCAGCATGCTAAGGGTGTGTGGAAGTAGGGCTTCCCGTGGGCTGTTTTGGAGACTGAAAGGAGGCAGATGTGGTCTGGCTGCAGGAACTTTATTCAGGGGGAAGGGGCTGGCTCAGTTCCAAGCCCAGTGAACCAATCAGGTCTGTGTTCTTGAATAACTCTGAACGGACGGATGCCCTCAGGGTGGATGCTCTACATTGCAGCTCCATGAAATGACCCCTTCTGGTGGTCTGTCCCTTAGCTCCTGAGCCCCTTCTCTGGATTCGAAGAGGTGATGTTCTCTTAGGAAAGAACGCCCATTTTAAATGTTGTTGTGTTCTCTGAAGGTGCCAAATGGACATTCCTGGGGATCAAAGTCCATGCCTGATCCCTAGCCCCAGGGGTGAGAGAGTAGTTCATCAACTATGGCACATTCAGCTTATACACGGGGCGTGCGTCTAGACTGGCAAGATTTTGCGCAAAAGCAACTGCTTTTGCACAAAAACTTGCCTCCTGTCTACACTGGCCGCGAGAATTTGTACAAGAACACTGACTTTGTACTGTACAAAATCAGTGGTTCTTGTGCAAATACTCCGACGCTCCCGCTCAGGGCTAAGCCCTCTTACGCAAGTATTCTTGCACAAGAGGGCCAGTGTAGACAGGCAAGTTAATTTCTTGCGCAAGAAAGTCCAATGGCTAAAATGCCCGTCGGAGCTTTCTTGTGCAAGAGAGCGTCTACACTGGCACGGATGCTTTTGCGCAAAAGATGTCTTTTGCGCAAAAGCATCTGTGCCAGTGTAGACGCTCTTTTGCGCAAATACTTTTAACGGAAAAACTTTTCCGTTAAAAGTATTTGCGCAAAATCATGCCAGTGTAGACGCAGCCTGAATGTGTATATTATTATTCAGCCTCTGTCCTCAGACTATTAATGGCAGTGCCAACTGTTGAGAGGTGGGAGACTGTGATGTGTGTATGAGACCCACCACCATCTCATTTCATGTAAGTGACCATCCAGGTTTACCTGTTGGTTGCAGCTGACCTGGGCTGAAGTTGAACCAGTCACAAAAAGCTCTGTAATCCAGAAATCTGAGGCATTCAGTTCTCACCATGTCATGTTGGAAACTTTCCCTTTTCATGTGTGCAAAGTGCTTTAGAACAAACCTTGCTACTTGGATTAGTATTTTCTGGATTGTTTGTGTGGATAATTTTCACCAGCCAGTATCACAGTTAAACATGGAGGTAGAGTAATTGTGCATATAAATGACTAGTTAGACCTCTAAGTCAACATTTTACCACTCACCTACTTGGCATTTCCTGTTCAAACAATCACTACTCTTGGGTATGCGAAATATGTGCACATATTTCTGAATGTCTTAGCTTAGATAGTAGTACAGCTCTTTCAGGAAATCTCTCTCTTCTTACTCAGTTCTCACTCAGGAAAAACCTCCCATGAAAGTGAGAGGGCTTTTACCGGAGTAAGGAATGCAATATCTAGCCATCAAGTTTCATCTCTCTCTCAGATCCATATCTGAGATGAATAAAACAATCACTTTTTAATGGAGTAATGATTTTTTTTAATGCACTGTATTTTACTTAGTCACTTTGAGGCCTTTTCTTTTTTTTTTTATTGTTTTCCTTTTCCTTTCTGGCATTATTTATCCACTGCCCACCCTCCTCTTTTGGTCCATTTTTAAATGATTCCTCTTCCTTCTTCCTAGAGGTATTAATCACCCAGTCCTTGTGTGACTTTTTCCGCTCTTCCCAAGGGTTATGATCTGTTCTCTTATTGTCCCATACCCATCATGCAGAGCCTTTAATGCTCCAAACTATTATGTTATTCATGTGTCTCATCTTCCACGGCAGGTTCATCACTATATAACGTTGCTTTCATCTCCCATTGCTCCCTATGTTAAACATCCAGAAGTTCCTTTCTCGGCTTTTCAAAGCACATTATTGTTGCATCCTGCTGACAGCCTCCTTGTTTACTTAGTTATTAAGCCCTGTACTAGGGACAGGGCAAAGATGCAGCAGTGCAGTGAAAACTTCTGCCTCAGGTGGCTGCAGGCACCACTAGCCAACAAGCTGTGGGGGAACACAGTCTTTGTGCCATTGTTGAAGAGGAAAGGTCCGTATCTCCAGCCAGTGCAAACTGGGGATAGAGCCATGACTCCCACCCATTTGAAGAAGCTGGTGCCAACAACAGCACTTGGCCGGGTGAGTCCTGGACTGTCTAGTTTCTGCTCAGAGGGAGGCTCTTTTCTTACGGTAGTGTGGTGGGATAAACTCAGTGACATGCAAGGAGCCCTATTGATACCAGCAGGGGTTTGAATAGGAGCATAGACTGGGCTTCTACCATAGACTTTGTTGGAAAGCAGTAGTGCTTTGCTTTCGGATACAAAGGCAATAAGTCCTTACCAAAACCATCAGGCACAGTGGTTTGTCCCAGTGGTCTATCCAGTCCAGTGTGTGACCAGTGTTAACGAAGCCTGAAAATAAATACTGTAATTGCTTTCCTTCATAGCGACTCTGAACCTGCTGTTAAAACCCAGAGGAGGACTAAAGCCCAAAATAGGAAGCCCACTAAAAACTCCGTGGGGCAGGAAGACTCCAGATGCTGCATGGGGTTCCTGCTGCGCGGAAAAACAAGGAATTTGGAAAGTTGCTTTTTTTAGCCTCCAACTCTTCTGCTGTTTGGATTACAGAAACCTATCTGAGTTGTTAGACAGTGCCAGCAATCTGAGTCCATTAGCTGTCTGCTCCATAAACGGCACAGGAATGAACTCGTAGCCTTGAGTTTAATGTTTACCTGACTACTTCTGTTTAAACAGAAGAGGTTAAACTCTCTAAACAACCCAATAGAAACTCTTCAACACAGATAAAAGGAAACAGCAACACAGTCAATTAAAGTAATTAAGAGCTTGGCCTTCACTTTCTATCGCAAAACAAAATCAATGTAGGCTCAGAGTGTGTGTCCTCTAGGCAGGCAGCTGGTGGCAGGGGGTGGCTCTTCCTAAGCCAAAATCAGTGTAAGGGCACAGAATAGCAGCCTTCTTGCTTCTGTCCACTAACCCACATTCCTTGGCAAGTTGAATGGGCATTTTGTCAACCTCTAGAAAGCCTGCTCCCTTGGTGTCATCTCCCCCTAATATCAGCTATAAATTGGTTCTCCCTCCTTGAAAACACCACCTCCCAAACAGTAGCACAATAACAGACCATACATATCTCTCTTTGGGGGCAGTATTGACAGAATTATGGTAGTGCTGACCCCAAGCATTCAGGAGTCATGAGTCAGACTCTAAGAACCACTTTGGAGATTCTTTTGAATGTCCTTCAGGATCTTCTCTACAGCCAGGAGACACTGAAAATTTCTTTTTGGCTTTTAAAACTATAGCTGAGAGTCTTACTTAATCACTGGATTCCAGGAGCCTGGCGCTTGAAGAAAAAGACCAAATATTGTGGAGCTCACACTAAAATCAGGATATTGGTCTCACTTGCAGCAGCAGACACCATCCTCATTTGCATTTTTAAACCTCCAGTATTGTTCAGGATTGCACTGTGTTAAATAACCTTTGTTGGTGTCTGAAAGCATAGGGGCATGAAGCAGAATGTCTCTTCCTGATGAAAATTGTGTAGATATCACAAGGGGCTATTATTCTATACTTCTGAGGTGGGGCTTTCCTACTACTTCTTCCCACATTCACACGCCTGTTATAACTCAGGGTTGCTTAATTTGCTAATGGATTTGTCAAATCAGAGTTGGCAGGAGCTGACTTTGGAGCAGTACAAAATACTCCAGGCTAATAATGATGGCTTCTATGATTTTTCCTCTTTCTAGAAAACAGAGATGCATTTCCACTGCAGTGTGTTTGAGCAGCATAAAATCACTTCCCAAGTGAAACAAGGTTATGGCCCACTGCCAGCAAAACCTCCGCCTGCCTATGTAGATCTTCCAGGTTTATAAGTCAGTGGAAATGTGAATGAAGCCGAGTGGCAGCAGTGTGTATCATTTGCCTGATTAATTGCACTGCAAAGAAGTATTATGGCCACCGGCAAGGGAAGTTGATTAGCTTTGGGATCGGTCCCCAAATGGACACATTTAACGCAACAGAGATAACCATGGCAACGTGTCTGGCATTTATGTGCAGGCAGCTTGGGCATCTGAATCAGAGAAGTATAAGACAAAATGGCTGCTTGGTAAAAGTCCGCACATATTTTTAGGAAGCTGTTTTTCTCTTGCATTCTGTTCCTACTCTCTCATTCAAGAAACAAGCATCAGAACCGAAGCAGGGACAGCGCATGGGGAAAGATTTTTCAAAAGGAAGATAGTTTGCGGAGTACAAAGAAATGTTGTTTGTGAAAGACCAGGCAGGACTTAAAAGGAAAGCTCTGCTGGCTGCTTTCAGGAATTTAAACGCAAACGCTCAGAGTGAGAGTGAGGATTTTTAAAATGCAGTGTTTATTGTTATACACTAAGGCATTGCCCTTCCTTCATGTGGCTGGAGAATTTGCTCTGTGAGCCTGATAAGGAAGATGGTCCATCACCTTGACAGGCAAACTTTGGCAACTTAAATCAACTCTTCATTTTCTAATTCTATAAGAACATTTGCCTTGTTCTTTAGATTTATGGCTTTCAGGTCTTCAGTTTTCATTTAGCTTATAGTGGGAGGGGGCCTGAATTGCCATTTTTTTATGTTGTTATAAATGAACGGTGCAGATTTTTCTAATAGGTCACATTACTAAGGCGTTGTGTACTCTTAAAAGTTTAAAGCACAGCCCTTTAAAGGGTGGCCATGGCAAGAGTGCTGGGAGAGGGCACTATGTAAACCACTTCCATGAGAGGAGTAGCTAACAGCCCTGGGAGTGCAGCTCCCAGCACTGTAACCTGGTTCCTACTGGCGCTTTACAGCACTGGACAGTAAATCCTCGCCATTTGTGGTGGATGCATTCCAGGTACCACCATGGATGGTGAAATCCATGAATACAGGGTGTGGCAGCTCCTGGCCACCCTGATGAGCTCCCCATAGCTCCTGAACTCACAGTGGCTGCCAGGAGCCATGAGAAACTCACCACAGGGAGCTCACTGGCAATAGGCTTCCCCCAAGGCTATGTCTCCCTCTAGGCCAAGGAATGGGGTAAAATGGGCAGATGGGAGAGACTTGTGAATATGTGACATCACAAATAGCGATTAAGCAGATCATGAGGATCTTCTTTAACTTGCTATGCAGGGTGTGCGTGTTTTTTCAGTCCCCTGAGCTAGAAAATTACAGCACTGTAAAGTGCCAGTGTAGACTTAGCCTAAATTGAGGACTTTCTTGCTTTCGTTACACCCTTAACCCCAAGCAATGTCTCTGCAGTACCTTATCCCATGCATCTGTGTACTAAAAAACTGTGTGCATCTGTGTACTACGGTGTGTGTACACCCTACAGTCTCAGGTTTCATACTTTGTCCCAGTCACTTTGCCTGCATGCAGCTAAACCCCTAGGAAAACAGCAGATGCAACTGTATTAGCAGACACAGTTTAAAAGTGCAGATACCGTTTCCCTGGTCATTATTTAACCATGTTTTAGATCAGACTTCTGCACATGGTTTTCAAAGGGTCATTCTGAATACAGATGAGCCTGGCAAGCTGCATATGAACTGTGTGAATGGGCACCCTGTTTACACTGGGTTTATTAAAGCTAGCGCTCCCACCGTGGACAAGTGAAATGAGTTATGAGCCCTCTGCTACTTCCCCCCCCCCCCCCCCCCCAAGAAACATTATTGCAAAAATCCATGACTTAATCCAACATATTCGGCAGCCTCCATTAGGAGAAGCCTAGGACTGAGTCTACATGTAGACATAATTGCCTGTTGCTACTAGCAAGGGTGGTCATTGTCAATTCAGACTATAGCGACTGACAGTAGATGCCTGGATTGTTACTTGGCCTCAAGACAAACAGGGCATTTCAGCATCCAGTTCTGTCAGCTGCATCCGTGTTATTGTAAGATTAGCTGCTGGCGCAGGACATAGACAAATGGTCAGGGTGGTTGTGCTGGGAAACAATGCAGCATTTCCTTCCCAAGACACAGCGTCACAAGTGAAAGTGTTTGAGTCACCACCATGAGCTCTCATTTGCACTAGAGCAGAATGCTGGATTATATTCTGATTGAATAGCATTTTGTAATCATTCTGCACATTTCTACAGGAGGTCCAAACCAGTGGTGAGCCTGCGGGCTGCACGTGGCCCATTGGGATTCCGTGTGTGGCTTGCAACACCCCCTCTCTGCTCCCACGCCTCGCGTGCCCTGGGGTCTCCACACTTACCTACTCTTCCTCCTCCCTCCCAGCACTTCTGGAGCACCATGAATTGGCTGATTCATGTCCCATCTCCTCCCCCTCCTTCCCAGAGCTTGAACTCCTGGTTCATGGCACTCTGGAAGTGCTGGGAGGGAGAGGAACAGGGGTGGGACATGCTTGGGAGAGGAGGCAGGGAAGAGGCTGGGCAGGGATTTGATATTGTAAAGTAAGTGTAAATGTTTCTTTTTGTATTATTTGCAGTAAATGACAGTTCTACGGGTTGAATCTCTCATGTCCGGCACCCTCGGGACCTGATTGGTGCTGAACCAGAGAATTTGCAGAGTCAGGGGAGGTCAATGTTATCTAGCAGCATTACCAACACTTCCCCTGCTTACTGGGCCCTTAGAAGATGTTTAGGGGTAAATTAGAGCTAAATAACAGCACAGAACACTGAGAGCCAGGACTGGTGTCTGTAAACAAACTTAATGAGATTGCGGGAGACTTGGCCACGCCCATGATACATGGACATTCCGCTAACTAAAATCGTGCCAGACCACGGATGTTGCCCGAATAGAGAGTGCCGGACTAGAGAGGTTCAGTCTGTATGAATATATGAATGATTAAAGCATTTCTACTTGTTTTAAAATATTCAGAATGCCATATAATAATGTATTTAATCTTATTCTTGGGGTCATGGTTAGTGTACATGACTGATTTCAATCTTGTGGCCCGCTGAGATGAAGGAGGACCACTCATTCGGCCCACTCACTAGCCTTGTTGCCCATTGTTGTCCTAGATCAGGGCTACTCAACTTTGGAAGCCCCAGGGTCCACAGTGATACTCACAGCACATGTCGAGGGCTGCAACTTAAGTGTGGTTGCATATACATGCGAATGTGTATGCAAATATATGCAAATAGCTTCTTTCCCACTGACGAGCATGAATACAAAGATTAAGGCAAGACTACACAACATGTAGGTCCCATTTAAGTCAGTTCTGCTGATATCAACAAAATGCAATATTTACCCGATTTTCACCCATAGGACATCACTTTTAATGAACAATGACAGTCCAGGAATGTAAGTATTAAAACACATATCAACAGAAGACTACTTTATTGACTACTTTTTTTTGGCTCCCACTTGCGGGGCCGCATATTGAGCCCTGTGTAAATTCAAACTGCACTGCAGGCTGCAAACAAACTGACCATGGGCTGCAAGTGGTCCCCTGCCGCATGTTGAGTAGCCCTGTCCTACACAGTGGAGAACATGGTTTCTAACACATTGCTGTCCCAGAAAATCTAAACCTTACCCTCAGTAAATGTGAAGAAAACATTCAATCATCTATAACTGTTCCACTTAAATCTCACAGAAATGCTATTATTACAAGTGATTGGAACAAGTGCCGCATTCTTTTTTGCATCATCTCATATCAAATAGTATTGATCCTGATTGAAGTGGTAGCAATGAGTGTGTGTTCCCATGCAGAAAATCCAGAGTAAGGGTTTTTTGCTTCCCAAGTCTGAGATGCACAGTGCAATGCTATACGGCAGGATATCCAGACTTGGGTGGATTCTGAGTCTTAGGGTTAGGGTTTAGGTGTAAATCTGGTGTAATGCCACCGAGGTCAGAAGAGTTACACTGGCATAAAACCAGCATCAGTTATATTCAGGTTCCCAGTTTGTATCCTGTCTCTGTACATCTAATCGAGCAGAAACTTAACTACACTGCTAAAGTAGACGTTGAGTCCAGGATGAGCTCAGCTAACAATTATTGAATCAGTTTAATTTCACGGTAAGATCTTGATAGCAGAGTTTGTCTCCATGGGTATGTCTACACTACCACCCTACTTCGAACTAGGGTGGTAATGTAGGCAACTGGAGTTGCAAATGAAGCCCGGGATTTGAATTTCCTGGGCTTCATTTGCATAAAGCCTGGGCTTCATTTGCCATTTTTAAATGTCCGAGGAGTAACGGTAGTTTGGACTAGGAAACGTAGTCCGAACTACCTAGTCCGTGCCGCATGTAGCCGCGCGGCACGGAGTCCGCACTAGCGGACATTTAAAAATGGCGGCGCCCGGCTTTATGCAAATGAAGCCTGGGAAATTCAAATCCCAGGCTTCATTTGCAACTCCGGTTGCTTACATTACCACCCTAGTTCAAACTAGGGTGGTAGTGTAGTCATACCCCATGAGACTAATAGGAACAGCTTCACACCAATTACCCAGACATTGCCAAACTCTCTGACAGCCTCAGAATCAGTTCACTACTTGGACAGTCAGTTTAAAAAAAAAACTCACCATCCAACAGCTCTCAGTGTCATCACTGGGAGCTGATGAATCCTGAACACTTTTGAAAATCCTGGCCTTATTGTGCAGAATGTCAGTTATAGAATCACAGAAGAGTAGGACTGAAAGGGTATGTCTACAGATCAAAGCTATTTCAGGATACCAGAGGTATCCTGAAACAGCTACCCTGCGTCTTCACAAGCCACCCGTTATTTTGAAATTTTTTTAAAAAACAAGCCTGCTATTTTGGCATCCCGGTAACCCTCATTCCACAAGGGTTAAGGGATGTCTTGAAATAGCACTTCATTTGAAATTTGGTGCTGGTCAGTTTCAGCAGCGGCTGAATCAGGACGCTTGGGGCAGAGCAGCTGGGGTGCTGCTGGGTTGGTCCAGTAGCGCTGAGGAGCGGTGCTACTGGAGCAACCCAGAAGCACCCCAGCTGCTCTGCCCCAGGCGTCCCCAAGTCAGCCGCTGCTGAAACTGACCAGCGCTGACTACAGGAAGCCCGAGGCAGAGTTGCTCTGCCCCAGGCTTCCTGGAATCAGCCGCTGATCGGTTTCAGCAGCAGCTGACTTGGGGACGCTTGGGGTTCTTAAGTTGAATCTGTATGTAAGTCAGAATTGGCGGTCAGTTTCAGCAGCGGCTGAATCTGGATGCCAGTTCCGACTTACATACGGATTCAACTTAAGAACAAACCTACCCTATCTTGTACGTAACCCGGGGACTGCCTGTACTTGAAAACTGTTATCATGTCCCCTCTGAGTCTTCACTACTCCAGATCCCAATTTTTTCAATCTTCCCTCATAGGCCATGTTTTCTAAACATCTGAGCATTTTTGTTGCTCTTCTCTAAACTTTCTCCAGTTTGTCCACATCTTTCCTGAAGTGTGGCGCCCAGAAGTAGACACAGAACTTCATATGAGACCATATCAGCGTGGAGTAGAGCAGAAGAATTGCTTACATTCCTGCTACTACATCTCATAATAATGAGCTTTTTTTGCAGTGCTACACTGTTGACTGGTGTTTAGCTTGTGATTCACTATAACCCCACAGATGCCTTTTCACAGTACTGCTTCCTAGGCAATCATTTCCCATCTTGCATGTGTGCAATTAATTGTTCTTTCCTAAGTGGAGTACTTTGCATTGATAGAGCAAGGCTTTGGGCATTAGCAGTTCTTATTCCTGACTCTGCAGCTTGTGACACCTTGGTTCAGTTATTTGATTTCTTGGTGCTTCAATTTCCCCGTCTAAAAATAGGTAGGGTGTTGCTTACCTGTTTCAGAGAGGAATTGTGAAGCTTAATTAACAAATATTTGGAAAACCTTTTGGGATTGTAAGAATATAAGTGCTATATATAGTAGATAAAAAGAACCACTGTTATTAGGATGCTGGAGTCCTGCCTAATGAAGGGAAGTTCCGCAATCACATAAGATTTAGAGGTTCTTCTTACAGGAGACACTTTGTATTAATATTTATTTCTTACAATTTTCTTAGTAAGTGTGAGTAAACTGAAGTTGAACAGGAACCTTGGAAACAGTATCATATTGTAATAAATAAATACAATAAGGCTTTTTTTATTTTCCACAATGTGACCAAGTTAGACTTGGTAAGATACGTTCCATAATACCAGTGACTTGTTTTAAACATATCGATTGAGGATAAATTATAGTGCATAATGCTCTGTATCGGTTACATCTTTCCACATTAATAAATATTATCTTAATAATCAGTTAATGTGAAGGAAGCAAACGGTATCTCTTCCATAAAATCCAGTTCATTTTGAAATTAAGGAAATTAATGCTAAAGTTTATATTGAAATGTTGGAGAAACCATAACCTTCCATTGATTGTGACCTTAGCAACCATAGATTCCAGTCTGCACCTTTGGTATTCTGGGGATCTCAAAGCCAAGAGTTAAGTACTATCTTGCATTTTCAAGTTCTTGGTATATAGCTAACACAGCTTAGTCGGGTGATTGTAAGATTGGGTGAATGCTCTCTTCTTTCCAATATCTTAACACTGAGTTCAGCAGCATTGTATTTCAAATTCCTTTTTGCAGAGGGGTACTTTGGATGATATACAGGGCCTATGCATATCAGTGTTTCATTAACACACTGGGGTTTGTGCCTGCCTAATTCCCCACAAAAATGCCAGCACTTTGAACTTGTAACCTCAGCTATCACAGGGCAGCATCATAAGGTATATCTACACCGCGACACTATTTCGAAATAACAAGCACTATTCTGAAATAACTTAGTCCATGTCTACACAGCAGGCAGTTATTTCAAAACAGTGTCAAAATACTGTCAAGCTGGAGGACTTCTTACTCCGACTCCTGTAACCCTCATTGTATGAGGAATAAGGGAAGTCGGAGGAAGAGTGCTCTGTTTTGAAATAAGTGCTGTGTAGATGCTCCTTATTTCAAAATAAGGTACGCAATTGATGTGTGCAGATAAGGTATGCAATTGAGTTACGCCCTGCAGTGTAGACACACCCATATATATTGAAAAAACATCAAGGATTCCTCCAGCCACCATTAGTTTGCACTTGTTTTTCTGTCAGACTTAGTACGTTCTCATGGCTGTCAATACAGTAAATTGCCTATGCAGGCTGTGCCTTTGACAGTCGCACAGAACGTTAATCTTTCACATTTATGCTGGGCTAAAAATAAACCCTTCTTCCTGCTGAGGCTCAAAGGCCAACATTTTGTGCATCACCAACTGGACATGTTTCAAAGTATCACCTGTTGCAGCCGGCAGTTCAGTAAGCAAGTTACATAACTAGGACTAATAAAGGCTGACAGCCTGATTGTGCTGTATATTTCCCTGTATCTGTTCAGGCATTTCTTTGTACCAGTGACATAGGAATAGTCATTGAAATTGGGTATTTTTTTTCCAAAAGAGCATTAAGTTTTCCTAAGGGTCACTATGCTCAGCCTATCTGTTGATTTCCCGTAGACCTGCTGCCTTGCATTGCTAACCAGAAAGGTAGGTTAATGGATAAAGACAGTGTCAGTTCTTACTGGTCCCAGGCAAGTTGCATTAGTGACTCCTATGATCCAGGTGATTGGGTGCTCCTTAACTTAAAGCACTGAAACTCGCCATTGATTTTCATAAGTCTGAGCTTTATTGCTCATGCCTGCATTCTATGAATAGTCATTCATAGAGCCCTCATCCGCAGCAGTCTGCACAAAATGAGTCACGGAGCTCTGCATTGACCATCCACAAATGTGATACCTGTGGCTATACAGCAAATATCTGAAAATCTGCAAGATTCTAGATACAAAATGTGTATCCACATCTGCATCCACAAAAATTGAACCATGGCCATCGACATCTGCAGATGCAGATACCTGCAGATATTAAGTAGATATCCATGGATTTGCAGGGCTCTAGTCATACAGAACATCCCAAAGACCCGAAGACATATCCTAGATTGCACCGTGCTCAGTCTAAAACTTGGGAGGGAATCTCTAAGGGTATGTCTACACTACCCTCCTAATTCGAACTAGGAGGGTAATGTAGGCATACCGCACTTGCAAATGAAGCCCGGGATTTGAATTTCCCGGGCTTCATTTGCATAAGTCGGGCACCGCCATTTTTAAATCCCGGCTAGTTCGAACCCCGTGCCGCGTGGCTACATGCGGCACGGAGTAGCTAGTTCGGATTAGGCTTCTTAATCCGAACTAGCTGTACTCCTCGTGGAATGAGGAGTACAGCTAGTTCGGATTAGGAAGCCTAATCCGAATTAGGTACTCCGTGCCGCATGTAGCCACGCGGCACGGGGTTCGAATTAGCCGGGATTTAAAAATGGCGGTGCCCGACTTATGCAAATGAAGCCCGGGAAATTCAAATCCCGGGCTTCATTTGCAAGTGCGGTATGCCTACATTACCCCGCTAGTTCGAACTAGTGGGGTAGTGTAGACATACCCTAAGGGAATCTCTAATAATCTAGTTTCCAGATTATTACAGTGGCATCTTTCATTGGCTGACAGACAGGGGTTTTCATAGTGCATTGCTTCTTGAAGTCACCCTTTGAATCTTTCCTGGAACTTAGCTTGCATTTTGCTTCTGTAGCAAATAATGACACTTTGCCATTGTAGAGCACTCTTCATCCATAGCTCTCGAGGGACATGTTTACACTGGGGAATTATTTTAAAATAACTCCCCTTATTTCGAAATAACAAGATGAGCATCCACATGATCAAGCCTGTTTTTTCAAAATAATAACTCCTACTTGTGAATAGGAATAAGCTTATTTAGAAATAGTTATTTCAGGAGTTATTATTTTGAAATAACTTATTTCAAATAACCTGGTAGTGTAGATATATCCAGAGTGCTTTACATAGAGGCTTATAGGTCAGTTCACAGATGGAGAAATCAAGGCACAGACCGATTAGGTGGCTTGCACAAGGTCAAGCAGTAAGTCAGTAGACAAAACAAAGAACCCAGGTATCCTGACTCCCATGCTATGGCTCTGTTTACTGAGCCAAATAGTCTCCTCTCTTATTCCTGCAGCTGAAATATTGTGTTCTGATGGCAGTGAATTAAGATACTATTTTGAGACTTGAGAGACCTAGGTTCAGTTCCTTGCTCTGCCAAAGTCTCTCTTTATCACTTGGGCAAGCCACTTTATCTCTCTGTTACTCGGTTCCCCATCTGTATAATGGGTATAATAGCACTGATGCATAGAACTACCAAGAGGGTAAATACTTTAAAGGCTTTGAGGCACTCATATTACAGTAACAGAGGACACATTACTTAAGATAGATGGGGTTCATTAATGTTGTACTGTGTGTAGTCAGTACAGATTTTGGCTCAAAGATTTCTCAGCTGCAGCCCATCTTGAATATAAAGCAATTAGTCATTTCCTGTTTCCCTGTCCCCTTCCTGCCATTCACACCCTCTCAGAGGAGAACCCCTTTCTGCACGTGTTAACTTATCCCTGTCAGTGAACAAGCATAGACTAGAGATGGCCATGCTGGCTTCTTGTTCCAACAACCCCATTCCTGTCCCCTTTATGAGCTGTGCAGGGAATGTGTCTTAGAAGTGTGCATGTCCTTTGAGGGATTCTTTGGCAGCCCCATTTTAAAATCAGTTATAAACACGGAGAGCGGATTTGATTGTCCTTTCATTTACACAAGTGTAACTCCCTGGCTTCTGGGAAGCTGCTCCCAATTCACAGCGAAGTAAGTGAGAGGAGAATCAGGCCCTTAAGTTTGGCATGATCAGAAATATCCCCAGCACAGATGCTTTTTGGAAGGCTGTAATACAATAAAGTCTGTTGCTATGTGCTTGTTTGTTTCCTTGCAGAATGTTTGTATATTGACATTTGTGTCGTGATGTGATATTTCAAGGAGGAAATGTGATCTGTGCAAATATTGCTGCAAGCTTCAGCTCCTGAGTTTGCAGAGAGCTGTCAGAGCTGGCACTGCACTTTGCTTTTCAGTTCTAGCTCTTCCTGCGATTGCAAGTCATTATGTGTGACACTGTTGTCATGTACATGGCAAGTGTGACACGTGATGCTATAAAGTTGCTAAAGTATACAGCGAAATTGACAGTGAGTGTCTGCTCATTTCCCATCCAGGAAGTTAATGGCAGATGAGGCAGCTTCTCTTCTCTGCTCTTCTCCCAGGAGTATTGTGAGCGAGACTTGAGAAGTCATTCTTCCGCTCTACTCTGCACTGATTAGGCCTCAGTTGGAGTATTGTGTCCAGTTGTGGGCACCACATTTAAAGAAAGATGTGGAGAAATTGGAGAAGGTTCAGAGAAGAGCAACAAAAATGATTAAAGGTCTAGAAAACATGACCTAATGCGGGCAGAATAAAAGAACTGGGCTTGTTTAGTTTAAAAAAGAGAAGACTGAGAGGGGACATGAGAGCAGTTTTCGAGCATCTAAAAGAATGTTGCAAGGTGGAGGGAGAAAAAATTGTTCTTTTTGGCCTCTGATGATAGGACAGGAAGCAATGGGCTTAAACTGCAGCAAGAGAGGTTTAAGTTGGACATTAGGAAAAACTTCCTATCTGTCAGGGTGGTTAAATACTGGAATAAATTGCTTAGGGAGGTTGTAGAATCTCTATCGCTGGAGATATTTAAATGCAGCTTGGATAAACATCTATAAGGGTATGTCTACATTACCCTCCTAGTTCGAACTAGGAGGGTAATGTAGGCATACCGCACTTGCAAATGAAGCCCGGGATTTGAATTTCCCGGGCTTCATTTGCATAAACCGGGTGCCGCCATTTTTAAATCCCGGCTCGTTCGAACCCCGTGCCGCGCGGCTACACGCGGCACGGGGTTCGAATGAGCCGGGATTTAAAAATGGCGGCGCCCGGCTTATGCAAATGAAGCCCGGGAAATTCAAATCCCGGGCTTCGTTTGCAAGTGTGGTATGCCTACATTACCCTCCTAGTTCGAACTAGGAGGGTAGTGTAGACATACCCTAAGGGATGATCTGGATCAGGAGTGGGCAATAATTTTTGACTGGGGGCCACTTAAGAAATTTTTGAAGTGGCCCTGGGCTGCCCGAGAAGGGGCAGGGGCAGGACACTTCTGTGATTCCCCACCCATAGACCCTGATTGGTCTGGGGGTGGGGGGGGTGCAAAGTCTCTTCCTCCCCCAAAGAGAACCGCTAGGTAGTCAGAACAGCTGGCAGTTCCCTCTAGGCGCCCCTGGGGAGCAGCAGTGCTTAGAGTCAACCCTAAGCGCTGCATGCCAGAGGGCAGGGTGCAAGAGACTTTGCACACTCCCCTCCCGCCCCCAGGCCAATCAGGACTCCGAGGCAGGCGTGTGCACAAAGCCTCCTCCTCTCTCTCCCTCCCCCTCCCCCCGCAAGGGGCTTGGCACTGAAAGTCAAACACCAGTTGCTGGTAGATATGACTTAAGTGCAGCACTCCCTTGCAGGGTGGGGGCAGGGATGGAGAGATTTCATGTACTCCCCCTCCCCCAAGCCCTGATTCACCTGGGGACAAGGGGGGAGGAGTGCGTAAAGTCTCCTCCCACCACCAGGGGCGTCCCTAGCCCTGATTGGCCTAAGGGCAGGGGAGTGGCATGGCCTCTGAGGGCCGGGTCAACCTGCTTGGGCTGGATCCAGCCCATGGAGGCCCTTTTGCCCACCCCTGATCTAGATGGTGCTTGGCCCTGCCGTGAGGGCAGGAGACGGGACCTGATGACCTCTCCAGGTCCCTTCCAGTTCTAGGATTCTGTGATTCTCTTCATCCTGGTTCTTACTACACAATGTCCAGAATCATTCCGGAAGTGTGATATGTGACCAGTGTTCCCTGTAAACTGTGCACTTCTGCGGCCACTGAGGAGTGATTCAGATGCCACCCAACTGATTAGCAGAGCACCCACAGCTAGATTTTGTTTCTATAGGTGGTGCATATCTGCACGTATCTCGATGCACATACAAATTTTATTCTGCACATGGATGGAAAAGATTAGAGGGAACATAGTATGCGCTTCCTTTCATTGCAAAGCATCCCAAAGAGCCCCACTCACTATATACATGCAGCAGGGCAGCCACCTTCTGCAGTACTATCTACAAGGATTCCTGTGCCATCAGTGTAGTAGATAGCTTGTTTATAGCACATTATGAGCAGTGTGTCACATAGAGGAAGTTTTGGTTAGGACATCCCATCTCTTACAAATGGTGTTCTGGGGTCTTGAACATATACACAGAGCAGACAGAGCCTTGATTTAATGTCGTCTCCAGGAGCAAGATCTGATATTTTCTGCGGTGCTGTAAATTATAAATAATTGTCTCTGATGCTAGGGACATGACAACCACAGTCAGAATCTGGCCCACATTAAACATTGTAATAATCAATGGGGCTGATTCTCTTCTCAGTTACACTGACGTTATGCAAGAGTTAACTTCACTGAATTCAAAAGAAGTCTTTTGTATTTAAGGGAGAACTGGGCACAGATTATTTAGCTGGAAAGGATAAGGAAGTGAAATGACCTTTTTAGAACATGATTCTATAGTTTCAAAGATATTTTGATCTGAGTGACTCCAGGAACACTTGAATAACTCCCTTGTAATAGCTGAGGTGTATTGCAATACAGAACTAGATGTATCACTGGTGGGAATTGGCCTATGGTGATTTAGATCAATGCAAGATATAGCTCATATTCTGACCTTTAATATTTCCAGTTAGATGCTCAAGAATCCAGTCCAAGGCCCATCAAAGTCTGTAGGAGCCTTTCCATGAACTTTACTGTGAATTGGATTGGACCCTGAATTGCAAAGTCTCCCCAAGAAGATCTCCATATGTGTGCATGTGGGCGGGGGGCAAACTAAGAGGAATTCTCAGTGAGTTTCTGCTTGGTAGCCCATCAATTCATCCTGAGGTGCCTCAGGAGTATGTCGCTGTAGCATTATACATTCCTGTGTAGAACTTGTGCAGGTTCAGTGGAAATGGTGTGGAGTATGACAGTGGTTTTCAAACTATAGGTTGCAACCTAGTCCTGGGTTATGGAATGTTGAGCACTAGGTCTCATTGCTGCAGGGGGATCAGGTGACCAATGGGGGTGCTAAGGCAGCTGCCTGCCTGTCCTGGCACTGCAGACAGCACTGTGCCCCAGAAGCAGCCGGCAAGAGGCTGGGCTCCTAGGTGGTGGAGAGAGCGTACTGGGCTCTGTGCACTGCCCCTGCCCCGAGCACTAGCTCCGCACTCCTATTGTCTGAGAACCTGCTGCTGGGTATTTCTGGGGTGCAGCGTGGTCAGTGGTGACAAGAGGCACGAAGTTGCCTTAGCATCCCTGCTGCACTGCTGACTGGGAGCCACTCAAGGTAAGCCCCTCCTGCCCCAGCCCTGCCCCCCCAATCCTCTTCCCAGAGGTGGAGCCCCCTTCTCCACCTCAAAGCTCTCTTCCTCAATCCACACTCTAGTCACATGATGTTGGGTTGCAGTATCAACAATTTTCTGCAGCTGGGTCATGAGAAAAAAAAACACACTTGGAAACCACTGGAGTAGAGGACTACTCATTGTTTCTAGAGAGTGGAACCACTGACCCCATAGTCTCTCTCCACTAGTAGAGGGTGGGCTGCAGAGGCTTCCCCATGTGATGGGTTTGGGATGTGAGAGTTTGGTGTTTGGTGGCTGAGCTGAGGTTTCAAACTCATCTCACCTAAGACAAAGCATTAACCTCACATTCGTTCAGAGGGTGGGTAAAGAGCTCCAACCTTTCATTCTCCCCCAGAGAGGAACAGCTTCAAAATGCAGGACTTGCAGGCAGATTCTGATCTGCTGTAAGGTAGTGATTCAGTGTTATTCAGTGTAAATGAGATTGGTATCTGGCCTGTCATTGTTTCCTAACTGGGGATTTTAAGGTATCATCCCATATCATCCAGATTGCTCACCCACAATTACAGCTGATCAAATGTGGCTGCTTGGCACTCCTCCAGAAAAGCCTTGTCAGTTCAGTGCTTTTTGCAAGAGTGTTGGATCCCTGGGGTGCACGTATGTGATCATTCCCCAAAACAAAGGGCGGGCCTTGTTTTTGCAGAAGACCCCCAGTACAAAATACAATAGGCATGGCCCCATCACCTTCTTGGATTGCTTCCCCCACTTATCTGGTACTGGGGCTGGTGGGATAAGGTGTGATTGGGAATGTGCAGATGAGCCTGTTAGGCTTCAAGCCTTGTCTGCCTGTTAAGGTTGCCAACCCTCCAGGATTGGCCAGGAGCCTTCCAGAATTGGCATCCATTTCCCAGTGAGTATTGAAAGCCATCCTGGAGATTTTAATAGGATAGTTTAAGAAAATGACATTCCATCATGTTGGGGGAGAGGGAAAAAATCTGCCGGAATAGTTTTCAAAGTTGGCAACCCCGCTGGGTAGCTGCTAACCTGCCTAGTCACAGTCCTTTCTGGTTGGCATAGGTCAGCATCTACTCATTATTATGGAAACCGAACCTCACTGAGCAAGACTTGGTTCCTCAGCTCCTTGAGAAGGCAACTCTTCCCTTAACGACCACATTCTTCTGCTTCTAACTTCATAGTGTAAAAATAATAAGAGTTTCATTGGCTTCTCGTCCCCGTCTGATAGCCCTCAAAGTAAATGACTGTAATAGCTGTCATAGCTTGGCTTACCACATCTCATCAGAGTCTGGAGTAGCCTACTTTTCACTTGTGCTTTTTCACATTAGATTTCCCAGCTCTGTACAGAGCAGTTTATATAAAAATCCAGGGTAGCTATTGCTTTCCTGAAATGGCACTTTGTCCACGTGATTATTCTCAGTGATCCTTCAGTGAGCTCCGAGGGGGGAAAAACCCTCTGATATCACAGGGACCAGTGTGAGGAGATTGATGCAGACAGATTTAGCCAGAGGTAGGGTTATTTGTTTGACTTCGGAATCAAAACATGTGGGAGGCTGCTGCCAACAGACATGCAGTAATGCTCGCAAGACAGGAAGAAATAAAGGCACCACATGAAGAGGAAGAATGGCTTAATACTTCATGGTCTGAGAGGAAAGTATTTAATTCCTCGGAAGATAGATTGTTCCCACAGAAACCTAGGCCCAAAGCTTTTGTATTGGTCGTTCCTGATGGCTCTCTTAAAGTCTGGGATTCTGCTGAATGGAGTGTGTGAAGAACAGCTGACTTTTTATTGATAGCAATCACCTACTTTGAAAAAGAATAAGATGTGTCATTAAAAATGAATGGCATGTGATGTCATGTTTATTATTCCTGAAGCCAGTAATAGTAGGAAGCTGATTTAATAGAAGGCAGAAAGTGGCTTAGGCCTCAGCAAGAGGGAGAGCCAAGCTTGGAACTCAAGAGTTTCTGACTCCTGGGCTTGTCTTCAGACCACTGGGCTGCTTTGTAAAACAACTTCAGCTGCTCTGTGTTTACATCCTTGAGGACTGTGGTGCATGTGCTGTAAACACAGGAGAACAGCCTGCTGAACGAATGGCTCCTAAGGCTGTTGGACATGGTGGCAGAAGGGGGGTAAGCCAGCAAGCTCTCTCATGCATTGTGGGGAAAATGCATTCAGTGACAAAGGCAAGTCTATACTGGCACCTAGCAGCACTGTAATTTTCTGGCTCTGGGGTGTGAAAAAATATTCCCTCCCCCATCCCAAGTGCAGCAAGTTACAGTGCTATAAAGTGCCAGTGTGGACCAGGCTACAGCGCTGGGAGCTGTGCTCTGAACACTAGTAACTTCTCCTCTTATGGAAATGGTTTACCACCTAAAACCCCGAGCCCTGGTCTACACTAGGGAGTTATTTCTGAATAACCCCCCTTATTTTGAAATAATAAGCAGAGTGTCCACAGTACCAAGCCTGTTATTTCGAAATAATAGGCTGGTTATTTTGAAATCTGTACTCCTGCTTTCCACGGGGAATAAGCTCAGGACTGGCCTTACCATGAGACAAACTGAGGCGGCCGCTTCAGGTGCCAGACTGTGGGGGGGGGGCGCCACTAGGACCCAGAGTGTAGAAAATTGTGTCTGCTGCTGGTGCATATGTATTCTCTCTGCTCTAGAAGCACAGAGGTGACAGAGCAGTACCATGAGAGGAGTAGAACAGGAAGAAGGCAGAATTGAGACCTTTCAAAGTTCTGGCGCAAGTGTGGGAGCATGGGGGAGTCATTTGAGCTCCCTGCCTCAGGTGCCAAAATGTTGTGGGCCGGCCCTGAATAGTTATTTTCATAGTTATTATTTCAATATAAGTTATTTCAAAATAATTTCCTAGTGTAGACATACATGCCCTGGGAGAGCTCTCACCCAGCACTCATGTCGTGGCTACACTTTGAGTTTAAAGCGCTGCCATGGCTGTGCTTTAAACTTTTAAGTGTAGACAAAGCCTGACACTGCCACAAAGAACTAACAGCTGCTCTCTCTTGTATTATTGTCATGTTGCCTGGGGCTAAGGAATTCCCTGAAGGGAGCAGTAAAAATAAATGAAAGACTTGTGGGACCACCCTGCTTTTAGAGTTAAGGAGAAGCCTTGATATAGCTGGCCTAACACAGTTCAGTGCACTGTGTGGGTTTTTTCATGCCAGAGGCTGCCTCAGACATGTTAGTGTGCCTAGTAGGTTCCAGTGTAACATAGACCTGCCTGAGCCAGGGAAAAGGAATAAATAGAGCTCTAACTGGAGTCGGGTGGCCCCCTGTACATTTGTGCTAACTCTTTATCATTTCAGGATCAAACTTGCAAATAAAAATGTTGCCCATTTGGGGCTCTTTACAAGGATGTTCCCTCTTAATTTTTTCCATCCATGTGCAGAATAAATTTTATGTGCACCGAGGCATGTGTGGAAGTGCACACATGCTGTGGACTGTGGGCGCTCTGCTGTTCAGCTGGGTGGCACCTGAATTAACCCTGAATGGCTGCCCAAGTGCTCATCTTATAGGAAACACTGCTGTACAAACCTTCAATACATTCTGCTCAGACTAAAGTGATGGAGAGTGATTTCTGGGAGAAAAGGAATGTGTGGAATGGCTGTTAATGTTACTTCCTTCCTGTCCGTAGATAGCTGTGTGCAGGGAGTAATGGCATCACAAGCATGGGCAGCTTTCCTTTGCAGAACTAGGTGACTGGGAGCATCATTAAAAAGGGAGAGGGAAGACAAACTAATTGTAGAGCAGTATAGAGAGTTTAAAGCATTAGGAATCAGGATTCCCGGGTTCCACGCACAAGTCTTTCACTGCCTCATCATGTGGACTGGTTTGGACTGATTAGTATGTTCCATGATCTATAAACTGGGCTGTTGTGAGGCTCTGTTCATCCATGGTTGTAGAACACTTGGGGATTCCTAGATGAAAAGCTCTGCAGAGCTACAAACTGTTCTTGTTTGGTGCTAAGATGCCTGTTTAACCGTTTTCTACATATGAAAGCCAGGATTTAGGAAGCATAATGGCACAATAAGGCATTTATAGAGCTGGGCTTCTGAAAGCACAGCGGGCAGAAGAAGGCAAGACCTCCGCCCTGTATTGGCAGGCTTCCTTGGAAAGGAAAGCGCTGTTGAGAAAAGGAAAGTCCCCAGATGATCCCAGCATTTTCAATGGCTGTTGCGAATGCTTATGCAGCAGCTCTCTGAGCATGCAGGTGAGTATGCGGCACAGCGGGCTCTCAAGCTGGAATCCTGTCTCCGTCTCAGAAAGCCTGGTGATTAGGAAGCCAGATGCACAAAGGGGGTTTACTTCATTATGTCACTGAATGGAGCCTATACCTCTCTGTCTGGTTTCTAGCTAAAACAAAGGGACTTTGTGCACATTGAGGGGTTACAGCAACCTAGAGGGAGTTTGGAAAACTTGCTCCTCGTGTGCATCCCCCAAACTCACTCCTTACAGTTGAGTAGCCCAGCCAGCACAAACACATTCAGAGCTGCTTCTGGTGTCAGTCTAGAGTGTGGGCCAAGTTCATTCCTTGTGGGCCAAGTTCATCCAGCGAAGCTCAGTGACTTCAGTGGAGTTACATCTGTGGTATTTTGGACTCGCTACATGTTTCCCAAAATTAAACAGAAAATGCCCCAACCAGCAGATGCACACTTTACTTTCTTTCACCTGTGCTTTGACTATAAGCTCAGTTATCTCAATTCTTTCAGTGTGCAGTCCTGGAGTTGGGCAAATACGCCACTGATTGTAGGGCTCTACTATTACAGCAATCTTCATATATGTTTCAAAATGAACTTACAAATATCCATGCTGTCTCAGCCAGAAGTGTGCATTAGGCTTTATTGCTAATCCGTGGGATTCGCATTCACGTACCTTCTGCACTAATGCTTTCCACTGCTTCTGTGGATCACCAAGCAGTGCAGAAGATCTCTGGGCCTGATCTTGTGTTAAGCTGATGCCCAAAGGACACAACCAAACCTCGGTCCCCACTGTATCATGTGTTCCATTTATACATTTTAGGAGAGAGTTCCTACCCCAAACATTTGAAAGTGTAAATAGACAAGGCAAAGGGCCAAAAAAGGGAAGGATGATTCTTCCTACTTTATACGTGGGAAGCAGAGAGAGAATAAGGGCTTATCTACACAAACCAAAGAGTTTCTGGCAAGCTGCAGGGGAAACTCCACCACAAACTAGTCTTTCCATGCACTCTCTGGACTCTGCTGATCCACATTAACAGTTTCAAAGAGCATTAGATCAAAGTGCATCAACAGATTGTTATTGAGCATCAGCAGGGTCTGCATGGCCAGTTAGCTCATGGCAGGCTAGCGCAGGTAGAGTCACACCCCACCGTGCCACAAGCTAAATGTTTGTCTAGACAAGCCCTAAGTGACTTGCCAAAGCAGTCTGTGATGGAGCTGGGACCTAAACCCTGCTTCAGGAGTTCCAAGTCAGGGCCTTAGCCACCAGACCATCCTTCCGCTCTTAGAGCAATTTCAGATGCTCAAACCCTCTGTGAAGCAAATAACTGGTGTTATCCCTATTTACTGATTGAGAAACAAAAAGATAGAGAGGGTAAGAGACATGCCCAACCTCACGCTGCAATGTAGCGACAGAAATAGAAATGCAGCCCAGGCCCCCAGAATCCTAGTCCCTTGCTCTGCTAAGTAATGCACGTCTCTTGTGGATAGTATTTTATTGCACATTTGGAAAAGCACAGCCTCACCAGTACCTAAAAGCCAAACACTTAGCGAAGTTGAATGTGGATATTTTTCTGTTTTCATGGGGTTTTTTTTTAAACATATCAAAACCATTCTACCCACCCTCCCAAAAAAGCTCGTTTTGGTGTCATGTCCTGTTTACCCTGACACGACCTTCTCTTTCTCATCACATGGCAGTCACCCCACGCAGATTGCAAGCAGTGCATAGTATTTTTTACAGCAGTAATAGCATCCTCTAACTCTTTAAACACCTTCCTTTATCCACCACTTTAAGCAGCTGAGTTGTTTTCCTGGAGGCTCTTTATTCCATTTTATTTTAGGGAAATGAAAATTAGTGATGTGTAATTGCTCATTGGTGGTTTCTTTACCTCTCTTTGGGCTGTCTTGTTGACCATCTGCTTCCCAGCTAGAGGCAATGCCACGGTATGTGGAGGGGAAGCCAATCCATGCCCTGTTTGTGATGTTACAGCTCATGGGACATACTTAAAAAGATGCAGGGCACATGTTCTACTGCATTCATCACTGCTTGTGCAAATACATCACTTAAAAACAACACCTGCAATGGCAAAGATTTCTGTGGGTTGGTAGATAAATGACAAAGATTTAGCATCCTGTCAAAATAGCCAGTAACTCTCAGGGTCTCCCACAATGCCATTGTTCCTTTTAATGGAAAGCAGTTGAGGCTTCAGATGCAATAATAAGGTGATGTCTGAAAAAGAGTTTGCACTTCCCATGGTGCCTATGCAGTACAAGTTTTATCTTGCAAAGGTGCATTCTGTCCCAAGGCTATGTCTATACTGCAGGCTTCTTGTGCAAGAACACGTGTTCTTGCGCAAAAACTTGCAAAGCATCCACACTACAAGCCCATTCTTGCACAAGAAAGTTTACAGTAGATTTGTCAGAAGAGAGAGCTTTTTGTGCAAGAGTTATTCCTCTTCCCATGAGGAATACGCCTTTTTGCGCAAGAGCACTTGCACAAAAAGGCTAGTGTGGATGGGAACCAGGGTTTCTTGTTCAAGAAACCCCTATGGCTAAAATGGCCATCAGAGCTTTCTTGCGCAAGAGAGCACCCACACTGCCATGGACGTTCTTGCACAAAAGCAAATGGCAGTGTGGACGCGCTCTTGCACAAGAACTTTTGCGCAAGAAGCCTCAGTGTAGACATACCCCAAGAGTGTCTTCAGTGTGGGTCACTTGAACGTTGAGATTTGCTGTGAGGTCAGGGATAAAATACATGAGGCTTTGCTTCTGTGCTGAACATTCGGCATTCTTCTCATTTGTGAAGCCATTGGTACATGAATAGGGACCCTGATGTTTACAAAGACACAAACACCAGTGTCAGCACAGGAGAATTTTCTTCCTGTGTGTTAGGCCTAGTCTGCACACAGATTGTGTCACAGTATAACTGTGTCAGGCAGGTGATTTTTTTTTTTATTGAGATCTACTGTAGAAACCCCTAGTGTGAATGCAGTTATAACAGCATCCGAGTGCTTGTACTAGTGGAGCGTATGCCCCTTCTCATGCAAGAATACACTGTACCTATGTATGGACTTTTATACCATGATAACTGCATCCATACAAAGTGGGGTTCATGGCCCTAACGCTAATGATGTAATAAAATGATACAGTTTTTGTGTGTGGGCAGAATCTTTGACTTTTTAAATGTGTTTTGTGTCAGAAAAATCGTCGAGATTTCATAAGCAACCTGTGGTTTTGGGAGCTCATTTTTGGGGGCCCAACCCAGACACTGGATTTTCACTGGGTTGTTGCTCAGCACTGCCTGCATGGGTCAAGTCAGGCCTCCAAATTTGAAGCACCCCAAATCACTTATGAAAATTAAGTTATAAAAATTAGGTATGAAAATTTAGGCATGTGCATAAGAGCCATAATACTGCACGTGCTTACCTTCAAGTATGCAAGTAACCCTGCTGACTTTGATGGGACTGCTCATGATGGGATTACTTAAAGTTAAGCAGATGCATCACTGTTGGTGGAATCAAGACGTCAGTGAGAAACAGTTTGGGGTCAGGTTTCTAATGATAGATTCTTTTTACCTACTGCAGCTCTTTCTCATGCTCTCCTTTTCTTCTAGGATAATGCCCCTGCTAGAGCAGTCTCCTCCACAGGTTTCTCCAAGCAGACTGTCTGTCTCTGAGATTTCGGAGGTCAGCAGGACATGCGCACAAGGAGTGAGCCGCTACGACCTGGATGAGATTGATGCTTGCTGGTTGGAACTTGTGAACATGGAGTTCAGGGAGATGGGTAGGTGTTGCTCTTATTTCTCTGCTTGCCAGGGTGCACACAGAGTTGGTTTTATGCCTTATTAATGATGAAAACAAAAAAGGCTGAAGCCTTCAGTGCTGCTTTCAACCACTAGAGCAGGGGTTCTCAAATGAGGTTGTGGTTTATTAGCCTCAGCAGGTCACGTGTTGGTTACGGCGGGGTCGTGAGCTGTCAGCACCCAGGGTTGCCAATACAAAAAGTAGAGCCACTACAGTAGAGCAAGGGGGTTGATTTACAGAACAGATAGCAGAATCCTGACTCCTGGATTCCACTGCTCCCTTTAAGTCCATGTCCCTCTCCAGCTACCTCTCCATTACTGCTCCCCAAAGCACTGTACTGAAGGTAGTGCCCCTTGGCCAGGAGGGGCAAAGGAAAGGTACCGTAGCAACATCTACTCCTCTTCCCTTGACTCTCACCAAAGTCACAAAGACCCTGCTCAGCTCTCTTCAAACTGACAGATGGAGTCAGAGGAAAGAAACGTCATTATTTCAGGCCAGACATATGCAGCTGAGGAATACTGGTCATGGGATGTCTCTCATTTTCCAGTTGTCTGTACATGACACAGCATGGTTTTGCTAGCGTAACTGTAGTGTTCTATCACTGCACATTGGAATATATTTCAGTTAAACAGAAGTCGGACTGGGAATTGGCCCTTTCATGTTTATGATGTTCTGCTGGGCAAATCTATTAGCACTGAACCAGATGTGGTCTCCTCACCTCAAAAAAGATATTTTGGCCTTGGAAAGGGTTCAGAAAAGGGCAACTAAAATGATTAGGGGTTTGGAACGGGTCCCATATGAGGAGAGGTTAAAGCGACTGGGACTTTTCAGTTTCGAAAAGAGGAGACTGAGGGGGGATATGATAGAGGTCTATAAAATCATGAGTGGTGTGGAGAGGGCTGATAAAGAAAAGTTATTTATTAGTTCCCTAAATAGAAGAACTAGAGGACACCAAATGAAATTAATGGGGAGCAGGTTTAAAACTAATAAAAGAAAGTTCTTCTTCACACAGCGTGTAGTCAACCTGTGGAACTCCTTGCCAGAGGAGGCTGTGAAGGCTAGGACTATAATAGAGTTTAAAGAGAAGCTAGATAATTTCATGGAGGTTAGGTCCATAAAAGGCTATTAGCCAGGGGATAAAATGGTGTCCTTGGCCTCTGTCTGTCAGAGGCTGGAGAGGGATGGCAGGAGACAAACCGCTTGATCATTGTCTTCGGTCCACCCTCTCTGGGGCACCTGGTGCTGGCCACTGTCGGTATATAGGATACTGGGCTAGATGGACCTTTGGTCTGACCCAGTATGGCCGTTCTTATGGGTTGTACAATCCTGGGGAGAACTGATGGAGTCACTTTTCCTCCCTAGTACCATCCTTTCCAACCCTGGCTGGCTAAGGGTTACTGTGTTGTGATTACAACCACTTAGCTAAGAATAGCAGACTACTAGTAATTCAAGTATAAACATTCAGCTTTTCACAACACTGATTGGAATTTACTGACATAAAGTGCTACTCCCAGCAAATGTGGTCTACAAGAGAGAAGGGACTAGCTGAGATATATAAAAATCTTAAAAATAGAATCTTGCATTTCTTATTGGGAAAGACTGGTTCAAACGTACAGTTCATGAGATAAATTCTGCATTGATCTATACCCGTAAGAACCTCTGTATTGTGGTGGGATCACACAGAGCGTAAATCAACACAGAATTTGGCCCTATATTTTTATTGACCTTCTGTTTTCAATGACTCTCTGCTTTTTTCATTGACTAATGTTTTAGTTCTATTTTGCTGTCATTATCGCCATATGTATAAAAAAATTCTAGGAGTACTCTTGGAGCCTGATTAACTATGTTAAACATTCATTGCCTCTCAGTTACTCACAGGCTGTGTCTAGACTGGCAAGTTTTTCCGCAAAAGCAGCTGCTTTTGCGGAAAAACTTGACAGCTGTCTACACTGGCCGCTTGAATTTCCGCAAGAACACTGACTTCCTACTGTCTGAAATCAGTGCTTCTTGCGGAAAAACTATGCTGCTCCCGTTCGGGCAAAAGTCCTTTTGCGCAAAGCTTTTGTGCAAAAGGGCCAGTGTAGACAGCTCAGATTTGTTTTGTGCAAAAAAGCCCCGATCGCGAAAATGGTGATCGGGGCTTTTTTGCGGAAAAGCGCGTCTAGATTGGCACGGATGCTTTTCCGCAAAAAGTGCTTTTGCGGAAAAGCGTCCGTGCCAATCTAGACGCTCTTTTCCGCAAATGCTTTTAACGGAAAACTTTTGCGTTAAAAGAATTTGCGGGAAATCATGCCAGTCTAGACGTAGCCACAGGATATGTCTACACTGTAGAGTTTTTCTGGAAAAACGACCATTTCTCCGGAAAAACTACATTTACGTCCACACTGCTATTGCATTCTTTCGACAGAAAGTCGAAAGAACGCGGGGGAGGCGGGGGTTCTGAGATTGCTCTTTCTACAAGGAAGAAGCCTTTTTCTGAACGAGCTCTTTCGGAAAAAGGCGTGTGTGGAGGGGGAAGAGGGGTATTTTGGAAAGAAGAGGCCTTCAGGAAAAAGCACAGGTGCCCTGGTGGCCACTCCATCCATTGTAATCACAACTTAAATGCAAGATAGCGTCCACATTGATTGGATGCTGTCTTTCAAAAAAACAGATTGCTTTTTCAATGCGCTTTTGCTGTGTGGACGCTCTCTTTCGAAAGAAGTTTTTTCGGAAGATCTCTTCTGGAAAAACTTCTTCCGAAAGAAGCCTGCAGTCTAGACATAGCCATAGACCGTCTAGCCCATGTTAGCAGCTTCAACCCTATAGGTATCACACCCTGGATTTGCCGCAGGTTTTGAAACATTAGTGATTGAGTCCAAGTTTTTGCACTGAGTAAACAGCACAGCCATAGGAATCGTTCCAGTCAGAGCTGCTTTGAAATGTCTGTCTTCAAAAGAACCAAGCTTCCTATTGCTCCAGAGATGAAGTTTCTGTTTCTGAGAAATCACACTGTGCCTCCTTTCTGAATCTGCGGGATATTGTTAGTGTTGTTGCTCTTCACACCCTCTCTCGAGCTTGGTTGCTTTACAAAAGAACTGCTTGTTGCCAATGAGATAGCTGTATCTCTGTTTCCCATTCTATTTTGGAATTGTCTCCAGGGCTCCTACATAGTCAACGGCCAGAGATTCAGCTGCTCCAGGATTCAGTTTGGTTGTGTTAAAACAGATTTGGCTGCTCCAAGACTCAGCTCGATTGCATTAAACTGATTTGGCTGCTCCAGTAACAGTTTGGTTGAGTTAAAACACAGTTTATTGTTTCTTAGAAGCATCACGTTACAAGAACAGTGTCTTAAAGGGTTTTCAGATGTGGTGCTGCCACATTGTTAACTTTCAAAACTGAGATGAGAACACTGGCTTCACAGCTTGGGAAGGGAAGAGAAGTGATGTGCTAGCCGGCACCACAAGCAAACAGGGTCTCTTGCTCGGCCGGAAGTTGCATATTAACTTTAATCTCATATTTTCCAAACTTTAATATTTTAGATTAGATAGATTGTTTTACAAAAACAAATGCAACAAGATATGTTGCTTAATTTCAAAGAAAGAGATTAGGAAGGGGAGCTGCTTGTTGCCATAGTGCACAGTGCAGATATTACTCTCTCTCTAGATATATACAAAAATTTCCTGAGGGATGACAGAGTGACATCATCACATCACTCTGTGTCCTGCAGGACAAATTTTCATCCTGCCACCCTTCTACCCTCATGGTGCCATGTGGCCTCCCCCCGCCTCCTCCCCAGTGCCACGGGCTTGGCCCAGCGCCACCAACCCCCATGGCAGAGGTGGGGATGAGAGACCGGCAGTGGCATGGCCTCAACCCAAGCCCTCCCCGGCATAGGGATATAATAGTGTAGCCCATTAACCAGTAAGCAAAAGCGTGTGGGTTAATGCTGTAGACTACACACATTGCCCTCCTCTCCCCCCCCGCTTGCCAGTACATTTTTTAGCAGGCTGGCCAGCAGCGCAGTTCAGTCCTGGCTTGCGCTGGGTCCAGGACCTACCCCTCCCCCTCTCCCCCCCATTTAAAGTGTATTAGGAGCCAGGCGGGCAAGCAACCTGGCTCAGTTCCAGCTTGTGCTAGGTCCGAGAGCTCAGCTCTCCGCCCCCTGGACAGGGGCTGCTGCCACCCTGCGCTGCTTCCTCTGTTTCAGAGGCAGCAGCACAAGGTGACTGGCAGGTCCTGCCTGGCACCCCTCACTGCGGCCTCTGATTTGGAAGCAGCAGCGCGGAGTGGCAGGGGGCTCCTCAGGAGTGAAGCTGGAGCGCGCTGACTGCCGGACTCACCCCAGGGACTATCGACTAGTTGAGAAACCGATAAGAATTCGTGAGGTTAATCAGCTATTCAATTAACCAATATTTAATATCCCTACCCTGGCAGCTGGGGTGGAGGGTGGGTGCTGAGAGACAAGTGCTGGCGTGGCCCGAGCCCTCCCCAGCGATTGGGGGGTGGCTGAGAGACCAGCACGACCCCAGCCCTCCCTGGCAGCCAGGGGAAGAGCTGGACCTGCCTACCCCCAGGGGGAGGAGGGTTGGCAAGCTTAGCGAGCAGGGAGCACAGCCCCCAGTAGTATCTTATTGTTATTACACTTGTACCTCCTTGATCCAGGTGCCTGTGATCTGGGAACACCCCTGGATTGGATCCCTGCTTGACCCCAGGGCTGGCTTCCCACTGCAGGGGTGGGGGGAAGCCCCTAGCTTTGCAGGCTGTATCCAGACAAGCTGTAGGCCTGTGGGCGTTGCCTGGCAGGGGGAAGATGAAGTGGCTCCACGCACTGCTTCTCCCTCCCCCCCCCCCCCGGGGGGAACGGCAGCACAGCAAAGTGCTTATGTGGAGGCTTTTCCCCCGCCACTCCCAGTCTGTGATTCATGGCCAGGGGAAGCAGTGAGGGGTGGGTCAGGGAGCGGTGGGGCCACATGTGCCCCCAGGAGGAGGGCGCCAGGTAAGCACCCCACCCTCATGACCAGACCTCACACCCTCTTCCACCTCACACATCCTCATTCCCTTTCTCCCTCCCAGAATCCACACCACTATCCCCACCCTGTCCCCGCAACCTCCCTCCCATACTCCGTACCCCACCCCCAATAAAATGTACAGTGCATTAAGGATTTATCTTATGGCATGTTATACATGTTGTTTATAACTCAGGGGTGGGCAAAGGGCCTTCTGTGGGCCGGATCCGGCCTGTGGCCACCCTGCCGCTCCCCCACCCCCACGCTAATAGACCTGAGAGTGGAGTAGCACACGAAGTCTCCTTGCCCCTGCAAGAGTGTGCGGCAGCTACAGAGATACGCCAGCTGTTTTAAAGCAGCCAGCATTTATCTCTAGCTGCCATGCACCTTTGGTCGGGGGGAGAGCTTTGCGTGCTCCCCGCCCCAGGCCAATCAGGGTGGGGAGCACGCAAAGTCTCTCGCGTCCTGTCCCTGCCCTGGTAGGTGCGCAAAGACACACCCGCAGTTTTAAAACAGCCAGTGTGTCTCTCTGTCTGCCGCGTGCTCTCCTGTCCCCAGGCCCTTATTGGCTTGGGGGTGGGGGAATGGCAGGGAGGCCACAGGCTGGATGCAGCCTGCAGAGGGCTCTTTGCCCACCCCTGGGCTAGAGAGAAACCCTGGCTGTTTTAAAACAGCCAGCTCGTCTCTCGAGCCACCATCTCCTACTGCTAGGTGCCTAGAGGGAACTGCCAGCTGTTTTAAATAGGGTTGCCAGGTGTCCAGTTTTGAACTGGACAGTCCAGTATTTGAACTTTCTGTTTGGGAAACAAATTGAGAAAATAGAACTGTCCGGTATTTTCTAAATAAGTTGTAATGTAGATTGTGATGCAATGTCAAGTGTGTCCGGGACTTTTGTTGAAACCATCTTGCAACCCTAGTTTTAAAACATCCTGTATTTCTCTCTAGAGGCGGGGGAGGGAGGGTGAAGACTTCTCGTGCTCTCTCACCCCAAGCTAACTGGGGGAGGGAGGGGACAAGAAGTTTCCTGGCCCTCCCACTTCTGCCTGAGGCCCCTCCCTTTCCCAGGTGGCCTAGGGCCACTTCAGAAATTTCTGAAGTGGGCCCTTTTTAAAAATTATTGCCCACCCCTGCTATAATGGTTTGTACATACAAAAGCTTTCGTAATAGACTTTGTTTACTCTTCATTATGGTGAACTCCCATTATCCAGAAAATCCCATAGGCTGGCATAATCTGTTTCCCAAGGTTGCCGGATGAAAGAATTTCAAGTGTACTAAAGAGGCCTAGAGTGGATCTCCTTCAGAGATCACAGCCCAAGACTTCGTATTGTTGGGGGTCTGTGTAGAGACTGTGAGGTATACCCGCCACATCCCTAAGGAACAAGCCTGCTGCCTCTGCCATGCCTCCAGCCCTTGCTGGACCAGACAATGGGAGAATTGGACTGGCTTGCCAGGGGAAAGAAGTGTTCCAGTGCAGCCCTGATCTAGGACTCAGGAGACTGACTCTGCTATTGACCTTCTCTGTGACCTTGGGCAAGTTGCTTCACTTGCCTGTGTATCTTTGTGCCCTCTGACCCTTTGTCTGTCTCGTTTATTCAGATAGGAAGCTCGTGGGGGCAAGGACTGTCACTTACCATGTGTTTGCACAATGGAGCCCTGACATCACATGAGGCCTCTCAGTGCTGCTGTAGCCCAGATGATAAACAATAAAACTGAATCCACAGATTCCCAATCGCAGTAGTGCAAAGAAACCATGAGGCCAGATCATCAAGACAGTAACGATTGCCTTATTCTTTAATATTCTGGGCAGCGATTTGAAAGCAGTGTCCAGTCTGTGAAAATGATTTCCATGAGCTCCACTGAGAACTAAGGATGTTAAGGAATGGGTATTTTGTACACGATTAGTCGGATAAGGGGAGGCTCTTGCTACATTTAAAATGCTGAGGCGCAGCAGTCCCAGTCCCACACGAGCTGGGACTGCTCGGTCCCAGATTGTGCTGAGTCCAGCAGCCCCTGTTTGCGGATGCCCAGCTGGCCACGGGTGGGGGCTGCTCCGGCAGCAGCTTCTGGGGCTGGCTGCAGCCAGGGGCTGTTGCCGGAGCAGCCCCTGCTCGCACCAAGCCTGGGGAAACCGGCTTTTAAGCTGGCTTCCCCCAGCACCAGCTCCTGTTCCCTCCACCCTTACCGCCTCTCATAGGGTATGTCTACACTACCCCGCTAGTTCAAACTAGCGGGGTAATGTAGGCATACCGCACTTGCAAATGAAGCCCGGGATTTGAATTTCCCAGGCTTCATTTGCATAAGCCGGGCGCCGCCATTTTTAAATCCCGGCTGGTTCGAACCCCATGCCGCGCGGCTACACGCGGCACGAACTAGGTAGTTCGAACTAGGCTTCCTAGTTCGAACTACCGTTACTCCTCATTCCTAGGACATTGCTGGAACAAACTGAGGTTGGTGGAGTTACACTGCGATGAAGTCTGCCTAGCTGGCAAAATTCTGCTGTTCAGTATGATAATGGGCATGTCCCATTGATTGTACAGAATTATGCCTGGAGGAAGAGCTCTTTGCTGGTTGCCGGTTGGTTCTAATAACAGAACCAGCAAAGCATGCAGCCCATGAAACGTAAACTCTGAGGGCTGAGAGCTTCCCCCGGTAAGAGCAGGCCTGTTGATACGTATCAGAGGGACTGGCGACAAGACATTTTCCTTGACGAGAACGTGGTGTTACAACTCGCTCCCCTCACTCACTTTGCTGTGACCGGTTCTGGAACCTGGGGTGTTTCTTCATCAGTCACACCTGGCAGTGGCAATCCCTGGCACTACAGCTAGAGCTGTGCCGACCTTTTGTTATGAAAAGGCTCATGATTTTCAGTCACTTCCAGGCTGAGCTGTAGTCAGACTAGTGACCTGGCAGTGAAAGGCACTGTGGCCAGTCATCACTCCCTTAAGCCATCTAGTTCCTGATAAGGCTCCTATCTTCAAAATAATATGCAGACCTGTATTATCATTGTCTTTCATGGGTCACCCTGGTTTACTCAGCCAGCCTTTGAGTGTAAATGACTGATACACCTCAGTCAGCTGGTGCACGCCTCCTGTGCAGCTCAGAACTTCTCTCAGCTGATTTCTGATACAGTATGGATTCAGTCGCCATTATTTGGGAGAGGCAGCAGAGATTAAATTGAGTGGGAATTATTGAGCCACAGCTCTGCCTCCAGCGGTCTGATTTCCCCTATCACTGCACTTGTCCCTAACGGGTAAAAGCTGATTAAAGGCGCTATCAGTAACTTCCTCCCATTAGACCAATACCTTTTCCCTTGGAAATAGAAACCATCGCACGGCAGATGGAGTGGAGCTTTGGAGAAAGGTACCCAGACATGCATTCAAAGTAGGGGTGTGACACAAAACAATTGATCAGCCAGTCTATTCACTGAACTTCCACAGCTGCGCTCGCTTGTGTGTCTGCTACTTTGTTTCACTGCGTCACTGGATATGATTTTAAACATTGGCATTTTTAAATAATACAATAATTGTTTTTTGGGCCCTGAATCAGATTCTTGTAGATTCAGAAAGGAATATACCAGAGGTGGCTCAACTGTGCTTCATGCGTCTCTTGTACAGTTAAGTGTTGCTCACAGAGCCCTTCTGCCCATCCAGTGGGCTGAGGAGGACAGCTCAGGGTTTCTGCCCTGCAGTGGGCTGGTGGGGTTAGAGCAGCAATGAGCAACTTAGGCTAGTAAGTGCACCGGAGGAGTGGCCCTATTTCATCTCAGTGGGCTGCAAGATTGTTATAACCAGGACAGTCTCCTGCCCTTGCTTTAGCTGCGTGTCACTTTAGCAATACTGTTAGGAAACTACCGGTTAGACCTGACTGGTCCCGAAGGAGAGAATTTGCCGGAATTTTCCCCTGTCACCACCCCCAAGCCCATTGCCTGCTGCTGGCCGGATGCCCCAGCAAGCACCCTGCCTTGCCCCGTTCCCCAGCCTTCCTGGGCTGCTCGCCCAACTGCTGTTGGCTCACTCGGCAGTCTATGCTCCAGCTCTTGCCATGGGCTCTGGCACCGCTTGCCATGAGCTGCCATGGGACTCTGGCCCCAGCCCTGCATTCCCAGAGGCTGCTGCAGGGCCCTGGCTTTGGCCCCATGCTCCAGGGGGCTGCTGTGGGATTCCGGCCCCGTGCTCCCGGAGGCTGCCGCGCAGCTGAGGGCTGCCGCGGCGTTCCAACCCCATGCTGCCATGCTACCCCTAGCTGGGTGGCCAACCCTGTTGCCCCAGCTCCTGGCTGGCCCTCCTGCCATTAGGCTCCCGGGCTCTCTGATCCAAGAGAATCAATGTTTCTGGGCCAGAGTGACGGTTTTCAGAGGTGCAACCTGTAGCAGAATCTGGCAGCCGTGCTCATAGGCAGTGGTAAACAAAATGTCTCAGGGGTCACACACAGAGCCTCTGATGGGCCACAGGTTGTCCACAACTGGGCATGGGGCTTCTGCCCAGTGGGGAGTGGAGTTAAGGAACTTCAGCCCTGAGGTAGACTCCTGATGGGGCTTCAGCCCTGCTTGTTGCTGAAGCCCCTAGCCTCTGCACCCTGCTGCAGAGCAGAAACCCCGATCTTCGGCAGGTGTGCCTGGATCTTGAACCTCTGAAGATTATTGTTTGCAGCTCAGTAAGGGTATGTCTACACTACAAAGTTAATTCGAACTAGGGGAGCACTTAGTTCAAACTAGGTAAACCTCATTCTATGAGGACTAAGCCTAGTTCGAACTTACTAGTTTGAATTAAGGGGTGTGTAGCCCCTTAATTCGAACTAGTGGGAGGCTAGCCCTCCCCAGCTTTCCCTGGTGGCCACTCTGGCCAACACCAGGGAAACTCTATTGCCCCCCTCCCGGCCCCGGACCTCTTAAAGGGGCACGGGCTGGCTATGGTGCCCGTGCCAGGTGCAAGCCTGTCAGCACCCAGCTAGCAGACCCTGTACCTGGCATGGCTCGAGCCAGCCACCCGATGCCCCCCAGCCCTCCCCCTCTTCCCGGGACCAGGCTGGCAGCTCCCAGGAGCTTGCCCAGGACCGCAAGAGGCGGGCACCCGCCTGGTCTAGTGCGGACATCGTGGACCTCGTCCACGACCTCCGCACTAGGCACAGGAAAGCGGCCGTCTAGGGCAGGAGAGCTGCCAGCCTGGCCTCCCAGGAGTAGGTGTGCATAAAAATCAAGGTGGTCCACTGAGACCCCCGACCCTGAGCCCTGAGCTTACAATGGCTGTCCTGGGTCAGACCAAAGGTCCATGTAGCCCAGTAGCCTGTCTGCCGACAGCGGCCAACCCTAGGGACCCTGGAGGGGATGGACCGAAGACAGTGACCAAGCCATTTGTCTTGTGCCATCCCTCTCCAGCCTTCCACAAACTTTGGGCAGGGACACCACTCCTACCCCCTGGCTAATACCACTCCATGGACCCAACCTCCATAACTTTATCTCACGTCTCTTTAAACTCTGTTCTAGTTGTAGCCTTCACAGCCTCCTGCAGCAAGGAGTTCCACAGGTTGACTATTTGTTTTGTGAAGAACAACTTTCTGCTACTAGTTTGAAGCCTGCTACCCATTCCTTTCCTTTGGTGTCCTCTAGTCCTTCTATTATGGGAACTAATGAAGAACTTTTCTTGATGCACCCTCTCCACCCCACTCATGCTTTTATAGACCTCTATCCTATCCCCCCTCAGTCTCCTCTTTTCTAAACTGAAAAGTCCCAGTCTCTTTAGCCTCTCTTCATATGGGACCTCTTCCAAACCTCTGATCATTTTAGTTGCCCTCCCCTCTCCCACTCTCTCTCTCCCCCTCTCCCACCTCCTTTTCCCAGTCTCCCCGAGTTTTGTTCAATAAAGAGAGATTCTATTTTTGACCACACGTTTTCTTTATTTTGTACATCAGGAAGGGGGGCTAGGGAAGGGTAAGTGGAAGGAGGTGAGGGAGGAATGGGGTACAAGCCCCCGATGGGGAGGACGGGGCTGGCTCTGCGGGCTTCTGGGGGTGGAAGCTCTCCTGCAGCCCCCCGATTGCCCCCTCTCCCCAGATGGCAGCCTGCGGCAAGTGCAGCCGGTCTGATGACCGAGTGCTGTGATGTGCCCAGTGTGGGCACTCAGGGTACTCCAAAACAGGACTGCTTTGCAAGCGGGGCACCCCTGAGAACTGTCTGTCCGGTGTGGGGGTCGGGTCCCTTTAAGCACAGCCCTTGGCTAGCCTGAGGCAGCAGCTCCACGCTCTAAGTCCTCATCTGATGCCCTGCCGGCACTGCTTCCGGCCATCCTTATCCCAGTTCAGGGTCCACTTAATGTGGACATGCTAGCTCGAATTAGCAAAACGCTAATTCGAACTAGTTTTTTAGTCTGGATGCGTTAGTTCGAATTAGCTTAGTTCGAATTAACTAATTCGAACTAAGTTAGTTCGAATTAGCACTGTAGTGTAGACATACCCTAAGTTTGGCCACCCCTGGAATATACTGTAGCCAATCTGACAGAGCAGTACTGCTCTCTTTCTTACCCTACGTAATATGGAAGTCAGATTCAACACCTCTGAAGAAGAAAAAAATGTTTTAACATGATTCTAGTCTGTTCAAGTGTTACATCTCAGATGCTCAACTCACTAAGCCACAATCTGTGAGGCTTGTAGTTTGTGGGGTGTTTGCTCTGCGTGATAGCTCATTAAAATGCCATTGTCCTGAGAATACCACTGCTCCTAGAGGGTCCAAAAGCGTAGCGGGTGCCATTTCCTTTGCATCAGACCTTTCATCTGGGGATCTCACAGCCTTTTAGAAACCTTAGGTCTCTCCCCTTGCACAACTTTTATACTAGTGTAATCCCATTTACTTCGGTGGAAGTATTCCTGCTTCACACTGGTGGGTGGGAGTAGAGAATCAATCCCATTGGGTCTCAGAGTAGCCCTGTAAAATAACTCTGGTTTATTATCACCTTGGGGACTTGGTGTTGTCACTCTGGGATAGTAGTGGAATCAAATAAAACCCTCATCTCCTGACATACGGTGCCCTTCACTAACTGCATCCTACTGCTCTGTCGTTGGCTGTCTCCTGGGCCTCTTTTAGACCCTGCTTATACCAGGGTAACTCCATTGACTTCTCTGGCATTAATCCTGATTTACATTAGGGCTCAGACCATTTGGGAGTAGGATGAAGATACCAAGGGGCTTTCTGTCCCCACACTGCAGTCTGTTTCACACATGGTGCTCTTGTTGGGATATGTGGAGGCCCTGTCCTTTTTGTAGCGGGTGCCATTTCCTTTAAATGACAGACTAACTTCCCCCTTTTAATTGCCTTCCCACCATCCTGCAGCCATAAGGGATTGTTAATGTACAAAGGCTCTGACTGGAATCTTCTGCTAGTCATCTACTGTTAATGGCCATAATGGACTATTTACCCCTGTGCAATCCATACGCAGAGCTCCCATGTTGTGTGGTTTCACAGAGCTGTTCAGCTTTGCAGCTGAATCCAGGCTTGCGGTAGTTACTGTTAATCAGTTGAGAGAGCTTATTTTCATTAATAATTCAGGCTGTGTTTGGATTTTTAGTTTAGAGAAACCTTGTCAGTTTGGGGCAATTTTATAACCTATCTGTACTGCAGTCCACATTCATAGGTACTGTGTGCTTCGCTGAGAACATAAGCTCATTGCACAATCAGTTTAAGGGTGGACTTGTTTGATGCTAATAGAAAAACCAGCAAATTCTCCACCACTTCTCATTGTATTAACAGTTTACAAGGGAAGAACGTTTAATGCACAGAGTGGGTGCATATCTACAATGTGGAACTAAGGGTGTGGGAGATGCAGCAGCGCCCCCAGTTTTTGTGGGGGTGCCACCTGCTACCCCGTGTCCAGCATCCTACAGTCCCAACTGCAGCACCCGTGCCCAGGGCTCTGTTTGCGGCCCCACATGCATGGTCCTGGCTTTCTCCGGCCTCACACTTGAGGCTCTGCACTTGGGGTCCTACTGTCGCCAGCCCCATGCCCAAGGTTCAGCTCCTGGCTGCTGCTGACCTCGTGCCTAGGGCTCTAGTCTCACCAGCGCAAATGGAGTCCCAGCCACCAGAGGCTCCTCACCAGGAGTTCTGCTCCCAGCCCTGCACATGGGGTCCCAGCCTTGGCCCCCATAAGCTTCCCCTTCCCCTGTCCAGAGCCATAGCCCCGCTCCTGGCCCCCAGCTCGGAGGGTGAGAGGGATGAACAGGATTTAGGGATGTGTAAGGACCACTGGCTTTCAGCACCCCCACTGTAAAAAATGTTCAAGCGCCACTGGTATGGAAGTATCTTGAGAACACATTTAGGGCCAGATACTGGTCTCAGATGTATCAGTCTGAATTAACTCCATTAGTGTCAATGAGAACAAAGTGTGGCTTTTTGTTATTTAGTAGGCCAGCAGAGCACATGCCACTTTGCAAATGGATATGACTTCTTTTTTTTTATTTCAGTCATTGGGATGGATTATTAATGATGCCAGGCCTCTAAAGGCCTCTGACTGAATTTGTGGCCCCATTGTGATAGGCACTGTGCATGCACATGGGAAGAGGCAGCCCCTGTCCTAAAGAGCTGGCAGTCTAAAAAACAAGGCAGGCAAACTGTGGAAGGGAAAACCAACACACAGTGAGATGAGGTAAATAAATGTCTTACTGGAGAATGACAGAACCAATTAGAGTCCAGGTGGCCTCACTCCAGTGCCCTATCCTCTAGTCAATACTATTTCCTCTTACACCTCTCCTCACAGATGCAATAGATCAATAAAGGCCTGCATGGGCTTATCTGACAGCAGAAATCAGCCTATAGACCTTTATTAGGCTGACTGTTTTATTTCCAGGCTGCCCATTAAAAAAGTTAGAAGGAGGAATCAGTGTCAGATTCTGAGACTATTATTCCGGTTCAGGAGCATCTTACTCCATGAGGAGTCACATTAGTTTCAGCCAGATTACTCATGGAGTAATGTGCGATTGCATGTGAGTGAAGGTGTCAGAATCTGTCCCAGAGATGACAAAAGTTAGGCAGTGTTTCTCCAGGGAAGAAGAAGAAAAAAGAAATGAAAGATGCTTAAAATGATAATCCAACCTAATTTTGTGTGAAAATAACCTTGGCCTTTACGCTTATCTCACCACAGTCTGTTAGGGAATCCAGATGTATTTGCAGGTAGCTGTTTCATAAGCCATTGGCAGAGGTGAAGCACATTTCCCTGAAAATGAAAGCGTTAGATGATCTAACTCTGTGTGGAGGCAGACTACAGGAGCAGCCCTCTACTGTTCCCTTAGCAAATAGGTTAGCAGGTTCTGCAGAGAGCAGTATAAACACAGGTTGTAGCTGGCTTAGTTTTTGGCACAATCAGTTTTTCTGTATGGTTGTTTATCACTTACATAAACCCTTTAAAATAATTGCATCAGTTTCAAACAATATTCAGAGTCTAGCTGCTGCAAGGGATGCAGTAGCTTTAATCAGAAGTGCCCCAGGACAACTCTGCAAGTCAGAAGCATTATTATAGAAAGAGCAGATTATTAAGTGGCTTCTAAAACACTTTGTCATCATCTGAAATTTGAGCAATAATTGATGTCAGTGGGTGGCATAAAGGGTGATAATTAGTTCCTGTAAATCTTTGAAGTGTATTAGCAGGATATGATTATAGAGAATACCTAGAAGTTTTGTTGCACATATTTTGGTCATATGCAGATCGTATGCTTATTTATTTTATTGGTCTCATTGTAGATTGAAGTTCAATTTATAAATGGTTAACATATGATGACTAGATATCATAAGCATGTTGTAGAACATGGGTAATTTGGGTTGTAAATAGTTATGAACACATAAGTGGAAGATTGTATCTACTGTTATAAACCATAGTTATAACCAGTCTATTCACCTAATGGAGTCTATAACAATTGATTAATCAGTTATTAAAACATGTATTAATAATTTGTTCTTTATAAATGCTATCTTAATATAGAATGTGAGCACGTTATGTGTTAATATTTCTGTGCTGTGCATCACAGCACTCTCTTGAGTATTTCTCAGCATCCCCAGCAGGGAAGGAAGTATTGTTACTCCCCTTTTTACAGACAGGGAGCTGAGGTACATAACACTTGTGACTTTCCCACAGTCACATATTAATTTTGCAGCAGAGCCAGGAACAGAACCCAGACCTCTTGAGTCTAGTGAATGACTTCACCACATGAACACGAGGCTACAGTTTTCAAAGCTATCTAGGGTATTAGATGCATAGCTGCCATTGTAATTAATAGTGATTATATATCTAAATCACCTACAGTGCTTTGAAAATCTCATTCTACATCAGCATCATTGCATGGTTGGATCACTTTCAGCATCCCTTGGCTACAAGTTCCATGGGTTGACGAGGCATTGTGTGAAGACGTAATGCCTTATGTTAATTTTAAACATTCTGCCTATTTATTTCATTGGGTGATTCTGATTCCTGCATAATGTGAAGTGATAAATAACCCTTCTTTATTCCCTTTTTCAACATCATTTGTGATTTTAGAGATCTCTGTTATATTCCCCCCTCCCTTAGTTACCTCTTTTCCAAACTGAGCACTCTCATGCTACGTCTACTCTGCGGAACTATTTTAGGATATCTCCGATATCCAGAAATAGCTATTCCGCATCTTTTGAGCACACCCGTTAATTCAAAATATAATGGGCTTACTGTTCCAACATCCCTGTAAAACTCATTCCACGAGAAATAAGGGACATTTCGGAATAGTGATTTATTTTTAAATTAACTTGAAACAATCTACACAATTTGCATAGTTTATTTCAAGCCCCAGATACAGTCTAGACCAGTGGTTCCCAACCTTTTACAGATGGACCCATTTTGACAATGCAGGAAGTCTTGGTGACCCAAGGCAATTCAAAAACGGGGGGAGGTGGAGGGGTAGAGCCACCTAGGGAGACACTTGGCGACTCTTTTGAAATGTAATGGTGACCCATATTTGGGTTGCGACCCATAGGTTGGGAAACCCTGGTGTAGACACACGCTCAGTCTTTTTAGTCTCTCCTTATATGGAAGCTAGACAGCTATTCCATAGTCCTTCTTGCTACCTTTTCCAATTCTTGGATACCTTTTCTGAGATGGGCAGGGCTCGCCGAACCATGGCGAGCCCCGCTCGCCAGCCGCGCTGTCCAGCCATCTGCGCGTGCGCAGATTGCCCGAACCCAGGTCTTCCGGGTTACAATCTACTTGTCCCGGGCGAGTAGATTGTATAATTTGTCGAGCCCTGGAGGTGGGGCAACCAGAACTGCATGCTATCCTCAAGGCGTGGGCATACCTTGGATTAATATAGTGACATTATAATATTTTCTGTTTTATTAACTATCCCTTCCCTAATGGTTCCTAATATTATTGGTTTTTGACTACTTGTTTGTTCATAGCTATTTTATCTCCAGGCATACTCCATAGAATAAAAGGATTTATTGTTTCAGTAAACTTACTTTAGTGAAGAGCAGTTTTGTTGGAAGTAAGTTGCAGTTTTGCAAAAGGTGGCTCCACCTGTCCCACCATATCAAGTACATTCAAACCAGAATGCAGAAAGGTGTAGAATGTATTTTAGCAAAAGAATGTCACTTCTCAACTTTCATCCTATAAGGGAATATAGCTAGTAGTTACACCCATGTCTGAGTAGGCTGAGTAGCCTGAGGAGATATAGGACCAGCCCCGCCCCTGGCATGGAAATGAAGTTAAAGGTCAGGCAGGTAGAGTGTAGAACAGCTAAGCTATACTATGAAGCTAAGCTAATAGTTGATCAAAGTGCATGAGCAGCAAAGAAGACCTTAGAGAGAACTAGAACTAAAACTTAGTTTCTTAGACTAAGCAATATGAATATTTATTGGATCTTGTCATTCCTTGATTCTGACTCGACCTATCATGACCATATTTTATTTCCTCACCCTACGAATTTATGGGTAGTCTAATTCTGTAAGTTAGTTAATTATGAAGCTCAATACTACATGTTAATGAGGATTATCTTGTTACTAAAACCATCCTCTCTGACCCTTTTAGCAGTTTCTTTGCTTTGCTGTTTCTTTTGCGGTTACTGACTGATTCTGGTGTCGGGTGAACCAGCTCAAAATAGGTATAGTTCCTCTATCTGGTTCCCCCAAAGTTGAGGGATACTTGAGCAAGCATTGTATCTGGGGCAGAGGTTGCTTATGCAAACTCCTATAATATGCTTTAGCTGTTCATACAGGATACAGGCCTGTAGGTCTCTACCATTACGGCTTAATACCATGAATACCTATGACACAATACCTACTATATCTATACGAAATATAATGAATACTAACTGGAGTTACCCAGCGTTGCTCGGGAAACCAGAGGAACAAAATGTAGAAAAACAGTAATCCATTATCTTTTTTTGAATGGTAGAAAAGTTGCACTGATTTCTATAGGGATTAAAATATAGGTCCGCGTCATCCCTGGAGGAAGGGGGTGCGACCCTGGATGGAGGGGAGGTTTCACGCAGGAGGGGGTGCCCCAGCTCGCGTCTGGGGCTGCAGGTGCCGCGGGGGGTAGGGTGGGTGCCTGAGCCATTGTGGGGGTCGGGGCACTGTGTGCCAGCACGGGGTGGGGAGAAGGTCGCTTATGTAACCTCGCGGGTGGGAGGAGGCGAGTTCCAGACAGTACTGGGGGCCACAAGCGGCGGGCAAGGTGGGGCAGTCCCTGTAGTGCAGCGCGGTGGGTTATTTTTTGATTTTTACAGATTAAGCTCAGGCCTGATCAGGTCCAAAAGTACCATAAAACCTTCTCCTGGATGAAAGGTTATCCCATGCAAAGTTTGGTTGTGGTAGCTCGTATAGTGTTCAAGTTATTAGCACACAAACTTACCAACATTCTTCTTTATATATTAGATAATAATAAATTAGTATAAATTAACCCAAAAGCATGTTATCTGATATGTCAGGCAAGCAACTTAATCTTATAGGCTGTAGTTCTGAGTTCAGCTCCAGATGGAGCATTGTGAAGTTTTCACATTCTCCCCCCCCCCCCCCATACTTTATGAAATTGATTAATGGCTACAAATATGCATAACATGAAGATGCTTTGGATAAAATACCTCATGTAAGCTATCAATCTTAATGTCACAGTCTGGTGGATCTGTATATCTTATTTTGGTGTATGTATCATTCTTGTATGTAAGGTTAGAAATATGGAGTATGGAATGGCTTATGGTTTTAAATGTGCAAATTAAAGCCATTGAAGGTGTTTCCAGTGCTGGGACACCTCAGTGTTTGGGTAATCACCTCTAAATAGCCTCTTTTGTCCTTTAAGTCTCAGCAGTGGTTGGTCTTAGAAAAATATGTGACCACCCCAACTGGCAGGGTCTGGACAGGTAATTTTCCATGGAAGGGGAGAATGTAGAAACAAAGAATTCCCACCCAAAAGAAGGGCTATTTAACATGCAAAGTTTTCATGCTCTTTGTCTTTGGCTGGCATGTCATCACCAAGAAGTTAACCAGAGACCCCAGGGAAAATGATCTTCCCTGGCTTGGAGGTTTAGCTGAAATAAGAACTGTTTTGGGGTATGTTTGCAATAAGGTTTAGGGTATTAGAACTCACTGTGCGTTTTCTGTTACTTAAAATTTGTAATTTACTTTGATCTGCCTGTTTTCACTTGCAATCACTTAAATCCTATTGTTAATACTTAATAAAATTACTTGTATTGCTGTCAAGCCCAGTGTAAATAATTGTTACTCGGGGGAGCAATCAGTGTGTACATCCTCCTTCATTGTTAAAGGGGACTTACCTGAATGATTTATTTGGAGTTCTGATCCCATTTGGGAAGTGGGTTTCCTGAAGCTGAACCTGAGACTACATTTTCCTCAGACCTGAAGAGTTTCAGTGTTTGTATTGTTTTTTGAGGGGGCAATGATGTCAGCTCTGTACCTTGGCTAGGAGAGACCAGGAGATCTGGCCCAGCAGGACAGGGTGGTGAGAAGTCCCAGAGAGCAAGGAGGCGAGTGTCAGTGGCTTTGTCAGCACTCCGGGAACTGCCCCCCCTCCCCGGGGTCTTCTGTGACTGTACCCCATCACAAGTACCTTTCTCCTACTTCCTTCAGAATCTGACAAAGAAGCTGTGACTGTCCTCGCAGTGAAGGGGTAGTCAAGTTACTTGTGGTTTGGCCTTTAGGGAGTTGTATGAGAACTGGGCCTCTGGTCTCTCCACAGAAACTGGCCGTGTCATCTGAGTCAGCGTGGTAACCACAGCGCTGAGGCTTCCAGGATTTGATGGAGATGAGTCAAGAGGTTAATTCTAGGAAAGGAACATGATGGGATCCTTAGGAATCTACCAATAGCGCAGATGACCCCACAGTTGTGTGGGTAGGGAGAAAATGAGGCTTTTTAGCATAATTCTCTGTCACATGCCCAGAAGGCACGCATAAAAAGAATAGCCTCCTGTTAGGAGCCAGCTCCAAATAACAGGTATATGTTCCCCTTTCCTAAATCATATCTGGAATGGATTATAGTCTCGTAACTCCACCCCATTTCCCTCCAACCCTTCTCTGAGGGCTTGGTTTGGTTGGGTACGTGGTACTCTCTGTCTTCCCCCTGCCCTAAACAGTAGTGTCCCTGTCTGGGAAGAGAGAGGCTATCAGCTTTACCTTTGCTTGTGGACTCCCTAGAAGGATGTGGGAATTATACTTTTCAACTTGGGATGTGAACAGGTAAAGGATTAACTAGTTACCTGGTTACCCAGTAAGCATCACCCCTTACCATGTAATGGTTAATTGGTTCCCTAGAAGCCCATGGCCCTCCACAGGCAGACGGCTACTCCAGGCGCTGCTGGGCTCCCACGTGGGGCCTCCAGCTGTCAGCCAGGGCTGGGAGCGGGAGCCTGGTGGGCTAGGGGCTTCTTCAGCTGGGCTGGAGCCGTCCCCAACCCAGGATCCCGCTTAGTCAGTTAACCGGTCAAACATTAGGTTAACCTAATGTTTAACCAGTTAACTGATTCATTAACGGATACATCCCTGTTTTCAACTTGCATAGCTTCTACAGCATCCTCCCAGGCAGGACTGCACGGGGAGAGGTCGAGACAGTGCCCCCCAGGCTGCTGCTTTCCCCCCTTCAGCACACTACAGTGCTCCAGAGCACTGTGTGCACACGGCATTACCTGGGCCTCCCTGCGCCCCACGTGGGGCAGGAAGGCACCCCTGCGCCTCCCCGGCCACCAGGGTTAGAGCTGGGCCTGACACGCTCTGTGGCCAGGAGCGGGAGGCTTAGGGTTTGGGAGGGGAGAGAAAGGGCCCGGGTTGGTGGGAGGGTGAGAAGGGACCCTGTCTTGTGGGGGAGGGGAAGGGAGCAGGTGGACCTGGGCTGGCAATGGAGGAGGGAGAAGGGGCCCGGGCTGGTGGTGGAGGAAGGGAGAAGGAGCCTGGGCTGGCGGTGGAGGAAGGGAGAAGGAGCCCGGGCTGGCAATGGGGGAGGGAGAAGGGGCCCGGGCTGGTGGTGGAGGAAGGGAGAAGGAGCCTGGGCTGGCAATGGGGGAGGGAGAAGGGGCCCGGGCTGGCGGTGGAGGAAGGGAAAAGGAGCCTGGGCTGGCAATGGGGGAGGGAGAAGGGGCCCGGGCTGGCGGTGGAGGAAGGGAGAAGGAGCCTGGGCTGGCTGTGGGGGAGGGAGAAGGAGCCCGGGTTGGTGGGGAGGAGAAGAGGGAGAAGGAGCCCAGGTTGGCCAGGGGCGGGGGAGAGGGACCTGAACTGGTGGGGTGGAGGGAGAGAGAAGGGACCTGGGCTGGTGCAGCCGCAGCCCAGCACTCTCCGGTGGCCAGGAGGGAGAGCTGCCATTGCCTCACCCCCCCCCCCCCCGCAAGAGGGGGGTTGGCCAGCGCAGCGAGCAGTGGGCACAGCCCCCTAGTGATTCATAAGCCATTAATTGCCGAGTACCCATTAAGTACTGTTGTCATTTCAGTAGACTCTAAGGTATTCTGAATAGAGCTTCGCAAACTAATTCCACATGTAAATGCATCTGTACAGAATATGTTTGTATGTGCCTGATGCCATATAAAAATGAAAAATTTTAAAAAGTGATCAGTTAGTGCTCATTCATTACAGATGTTGCTTGTAAATTTCAAATGCTGTTCAGAGGCTGAAATCTGCTCCTGAGTGCCTGTCCAAGGCTCCCCTGGAATCAGACTCACTTTCAAAGCTAAGTAGGACATTTGGGTTTTAAACGGTGAGATGGGAGAGGTTTGACATCGACATGACCCTTCCTGTGCGTTAGGCGGGCAGTGAAAGGGTATCACTATCAATTAAAAATGCACACACTTCACATAGGGAAATGGGCTGTAACAGACAGGGAAAGAATATACAGTTGCAGGTATAAGAAGTTAGTTTCCACTTGGAGTGTAATGGGCACTCTGCAGACACCAATATGATCCTGCCTCCGGAGTTTGGGGTCAGTTTTAGGTTTCCTATGGAAACCCGCCTTCCCTCTTTCTCCTAATTCATGAATAGCAAACATTTAGCCACACTTTTCATAGTAATGTCTGAGTCCTTGTCAACACTATGGCTGTGTCTACATTGGCACCCCTTTCAAGTAGGAATAAGAAATCCTCCGGAAAAGGGCTTATTTTCCGGAGAATCACGTCTAGACTGGCGCTTTTCTCCAGCTTATCCCCAAGCCGGAAAAAAGCGGCAGCCATGTAAATGCAAATGCCGCGGGGGATATTTAAATCCCCCACAGATTTTGCTATTCAGATGTGTCTAATCTGCATCCCTTTTCCGGAAAGAGGTGCAGTGTAGACACAGCCTATGAGATAAAGGTTAAAGCTGATTTTTGGTCACCGATTTTGCAAAGTCGAAGGTCCATCTTCCCCACTGTGCGCAAGAATTCAACGTAATCCAAAGTAGCGCATCCCCATTAGAGAGATTGCCGTCCACTTTGAGAGCTATGCATTGTGGGTAGCTGTTCCACAGTGCCTGCACTGCTTTGCATTTGGGGTTATACTCCCAGTGCACTCTGGGACCAAAAGTGTGCAGCCAGTGCTTATGGGTTCATGGTGTCAGAGTCCCATAATGCGCTTGTCTACTCCCTCCCCCCTTGCTTGAGCTCAATGGGAAACAGTCTTTTCATGCCTTTTTTTGGTCCATGCAAACATCATAGCAGTGCAAGCATAGCCCCCTTCATGGATCCCATTTTGCATCAAACCATTGTGATGTTGATGTCTACCATGGTGCACCTAATGGTGCAGTATTTCAAGTGTGTAAGGACATCACTACGCCGAAAAGAAGAAGAGGAGGAAACTCCTCCATCTTGGAGTGCCACAGGCATGCTGTACAGGCAAGCCCTTGCTTTGAGCCAATTGGAAACTTAGCCAGAAATAGATCCTCTGAAAACAGTGGAACTCCAGTTGTGGTGCTGTGAGACAAGCACAGACTGGTGGGACCACATAGTGCTGCAGGTGTGGGACGATCAGCAGTGGCTGCAAAACTTCCACATGCACAAGGTCACTTTCATGGAACTTTGTGAATGCCATTCTTCTGGCCTGAAGCGGAGAGACACCCAAATGACACCTGCTCTAATAGTGGAGAAGAGTGTGGCAATTGCCCTGTGGAAGCTTGCAACACCAAACAGCTACTGGTTAATTGGGAATAAATTTGGAGTGGGGAAATCTACAGTGGGTGCTGTTGTTATACAAGTAGCCAAAGCGATCAATACCATTCTGCTACGGAGGGTGGTGACTCTGGGAAATGTGGATACCGTAGTGCAAGCCTGGGCAAAATATGGCCTGCGGACTGAATGCAATCTGCCAAGCCACCGGATCCAACCCACGGACGCTGACAGGAGCCCCAGGCAGGCTCTCTGCTTGTCTTGCCCCACCTGCTCGCTGCTGAGAAATGTGGTATCTTTAAAAACTCTGAGTCTGGAGGGGAGGGTGGAAAGCTTTAGGATCTGTTTCCACCCCCAGCACAATCCCATTGGCTGGTTTCTGGCCAGAAACTGGCCAGTGGGAGTTGACTGTTTCAATAACAGGCAGCCACGAAGCACAAGGGGCTCCAGCGCACTTGGCTGCAGCCTGTGTAGGGGTGGGGCAGGCAGGGAGGCTGATTCAGGAACCAGCTGCTGGCTGGTAAGTCTCCTGGCTGGGGCTTGCCTCTGGCTTCTCAGTCCCTCCCTTCCCCAACCCTCTGCCCCCTACTCCACATACCTAAATCCTCTGCCCCCCCGTACCCAATCCCCACCCAGATCCAGCACCCCAATCCCCCGCCCCAGATCACAGTCCCCTCCTACTCTAGCTCACAATCCAAATCCCTGCACCCCCTCTTGTACCCCAATTCCCTGTCCTAGGTCACAATCCAACCCTCTGCACCCCAGTCCAGTGCCCCAGGTCACAACTGCCTCCTTCACCCAAACTCCCTCCCTTACCCCATACTCCCTTCTGCACCCCACCTCCATCCCAGACCCCACACCTCCTCCATTAATATCATGGAAGAGTGTAGCCCTCTGCAACTTTCCAAATTCTTGGAGTGTCCCCCCCTCCCGTCAAAAATTATTGCCCACCCCGCCATAGTGGATGGCTTTGCCACAGTGGGGTTCCCTAACTGCGATGGAGCGATAGATAGAACACACCATCTTGGCCCCCACCACCATGCCAAGGAGAGCGTAAACCACTAGGGGTTCTTCTCTATGGTGCTGCAGGCACTGGTGGCTCACAGGGACCATTTCACTGACATCAGCATGGGATGGTTGGGAAAGACGCTTGACACGCACATCTTTAGAAAGATGTATGCTGGAACTTGTTTCCCAGACTGAAACATTGGAATCAGAGAGGTGGAAATGCCAATAGTGATCCTTGGCGATTCAGCCTGCCTCTTGTTTCCATGGCTCACAAGCCGTACATGGGCAGCCTAGATCACAGAAAGAAGTAGTTCAACTACAGGCTGAGCAGGTGCAGAATGGTGGTTGAATGTGCTTTTGTGCATTTAAAGGGAAGGTTTAGTATGCTGTGTGCTCCATAATATTTGCGAGAGCAAGGGTGAACATTATCTGGCAGGGTGGGGGCCTGAGGTAAAGCGCCTAGACCAGGGTTTCCCAACCTATGGGTCGGGACCCAAATATGGGTCGCCATTACATTTCAAAAGGGTCGCCACGTGTCTCCCCAGGAGCTAGACACATATTTTTTGAATTGCCCTGGGTCACCAAGTCTTCTTGAATTGTCAAAATGGGTCCCCATCTGGGAAAGGCTGGGTACTGCTGGCCTAGATAGAGAGTTTGAGCAGCCAGACACCAGAGTGATGAGAGCAAATCAGAGAGGCTTTGAAAGTTTTATGAATGGCCAGTTTTGAGAGTCATGCAAGTTGCTTTCAGCCAGGTGCCCCTGCAGTCAGTGAGTTTGCCTGTAATCCCCCGCCCCATCCCTCCCCTGCAATACAAGCAATAAAGAGGCTGTGGTTCAGAGATCATGTGTTTTTATTTAGGGAATACAGGAGGCACAGAAAATAAATCCATGGTGGGACCTGAAGGCAGGGGGATGTCAAAAAAGCAAGGGCAGCCTTTTGCCTCCCGAAGGCCTGGAGGTTGATTGTGAGACTGCCCTTGAGTTCCTCCACTTCTCCCATGTCCTGGGGACCCTGGGGGTGGAGGCTATAGAACTGGGTGAAGAGGGAAAGTTATTTTGCATGGGATGAGAGGGGTCCCTCTTCAGGCTCGCTGCCAGGCACTCCACCACAATCGACAGGGACGAAAATATATTCTTCTGATGCTTTGTTTGCAGTTCCCTGCACACTTTCCTGTTCTGCTGCTTCACTATCCTCTCCTCCTGCTCCATCCACGTCTCCTCTATTCCATTTGCGTCTTAAACATGGCTTCCCTTGTCCGTTTTCACCTGCAGATTTGTGCAAGCTGGATAGCTGCTGAAACCGGGGGAATAAACAGCAATCTACTTGCTTTCCCCTCCTTGTAACAAAAAGTTACAAGGGCACACGTTACAGGAGATACATCGTGGTGCCTAAATTCTAATCTGTTAACATACAGCAAAGGTCTCCCTACAGACAGTGAAGATGTGTTCTGTGCCAGGCCAAAGTTAAGCTTTAAAGCAGCCACTGTGTAGCAGACGCACAACAGAGATCTCAAGGGACCTTATGGACTCACCAGATTTGGAGGCAGGCATGTTAAGGGACCTGTCAGGGTACCGTCCTGCAGCAGGGATGGCGAGGGAAAGGCAGCAGCTCATATGGCTTCCCTCGCCGTGTCTGCCACATCCCGCTTCCCAGAAGAGTGCTACTCTTCCATTCCACAGGAGCCTGCAGGTGGGAGGACAGGAGGGAAGGAGGAAGGGGGGGCCAAAGGCTGAAGCCATGCTAGCAGCAGAGGCAGCAGTTAGCTGACAGCTTCCCCTTCATCCAGGTTGCCATTCAAGATATGAGTCTTCTCCGAATCACATAGAGTGATAAATAGCCGAGGCTGACTGAATGTGGTCGCAAACCTGGGCCTTATGCTGCAATGCTTTGTGCTGCAGGGATGTGATCCCACTTACTGCTGGCTTGGCATGGGAAGGCGTCTTACTGTGGTGGTTGGAATCAGGCAGCCTCCCCAGAAACCTTGTGAGAAAGATCAAAGTGTTCCCATCTGAGAGCTTCCTGGAGATACACAGGGAGGGTTCCTGCTCCACCTCCAGACATGTTACTAAGCTGTTCCGGGCCTCCTGCGCTGTGCAGGCACAGACCTTGTCGCACATCACACCAAGTTGCCTTAACCCATTTGTAGCAAGAAATGGTGAACTCACCAGAAGTGCCCTCCCCGGGATCAGTGCCCAACTGAGAGATGTCCTGGGAGGAGGGGATTGGCTCCAAAGTGATAAAAAGTTCTTGGCTTTTGCTGATCACTGGTTGGCCATTCTCCTCATCCACCACCACATTGTCCTCCATGCTGCTGCTCTGAGTGCCTTGGGCAGACTCCACAGTCGGGCTTGGGACGTTGGTCGGGTCCCCCCCAGGTTCACATGCTGCTGGTCGTAGAAGTGGCATGTTTGTGGCGATGCACTAGACCAGGGGTGTCCAAACTTTTTTCAAAGAGGGCCAGATTTGATGAAGTAAACATGCGTGAGGGCCGACCATTTTGCCTGACATTCTTTGAACCATTAAAATTAAATGCAAATTAACTATTTTATGCAAAGTTTATTGCAAACGGCAAACGACATAACACCAACTATACATGTTGTGTCCAAATATATTTATAACTGATTTAGACCAACTGACATTAACTGAGATTTTACAATGTATTCATCTCAATTGAAAAAAAAACTTGCCTACACTAATGTGAAGGGTGAAACTGAGATCTGGACTGCAGTACATAGGCTAGGTCTGGTTCAAAGGCAGTGGTTTTGATGCGCAAAATGTCACGCAGGTGAGAGTCACTTAGTCTTGTCCTCACGCGGTTCTTGTTACAGTTCATAGCAGAGAATGTCTTCTCACACATATATGTTGAGCCAAACAAGCTCAGCATTTTCTTAGCCAATGTTCGAATCTCTTGAAACCGGCTCTTATCCAGTTGGCGGTAAAAGTTCACAAGAGAGAGCTGTTGGTGACGACTGCGTAACTCGCTGTCACAATGCAGCTCAATGAGCTCGAGCTGCAGCTGATCTGGAGCATCATCGGGGTCAACAGAGAATGGAGAGGAGAAAAGGCTGATCTCCTTTTCAATAGCTGCAAAGTCCTGAAAGCGCCGTTTAAACTCCCCAGCCAGAGATGCAATGTCTGCTGCATACCTGCTCGTTTGCGCACTGATATTGTCCTGTGGAAAACTGTTCATTATTTCCTGCAACGCTGAAAAATGTATGGTATTGGGCTGTGTTTGTGACAACTGCCTTATGAAAAGTTGCAGCTTTGTCCCAAAGGCTTTGAGGTGTGAATAAAGCTGGTTCACCGCTGCATCTTTCCCCTGAAGACTCGTGTTCAGTACATTCAGATGCTTTGTTATGTCAACTAGAAACCCCAAATCAGCCAGCCAAATAGGATCAGATAGTTCTCGCATTGGTTGTCCCTTTGTTTCCAAGAATTCTCCGATTTCCTTTCTGAGAGAGTAGAAATGCTGCAGTGCAGACCCCCGACTGAGCCATCTTACATCGTTGTGATATAAAACATCTTCGTATTCAGCCTGGATGTCCAGTAGAAACTGTTTAAACTGGCGGTGGCACAGGGCTTTAGAGCGAATAAAATTAATAGTCTTTAGCACCGGTTTCATAACATGATCATATTTGAGATGTTTAGCACAGAGAACTTGCTGATGAATGATACAATGGAGTTTAATAGCTTTGCCTCCTTCTTCGATCACCTTGTTACAGATTAGGGTTGATAATCCACTTCGTTCACCAACCATGGCAGGTGCCCCATCAGTAATAATCCCAGTAACTTTGTTCCAAGGCAGTTTCATGTCATCTATGGCGGAACTAACAGAAACAAATAAATCTTTTCCTCTTGTTTGGTCCGTAAGGCTCTGGAGGTCAAGTAGCTCTTCAGTCACATTCATTTCATCGTCCACCCCTCTCATAAAAATCAGCAACTGAGCTGTGTCAGATAGGTCCGTGCTTTCATCACAGGCTATTGAAAAGAAGTCAAAATCCACTCCTTTGGATGTCAACTGTCTCTTAATATCTGATGAAATCTCCTCAATTCTCCGTGCTACAGTGTTACGAGCCAGGCAAATGTTGGCAAACTCTTGCTTCTTCTCGGGACAGATATTCTCAACCATTTTCATAACACATTCTTTGATAAAGTCACCCTCAGCAAAAGATTTGCAATTTTTAGCAATTAACGTTGCCACCTCATAGCTCGCCCTTGTGGCATTTTCATTTGACTCACGGGCTCTTATGAAAAATTTCTGTTGTGACATTAAAACAGCTTCAAGTTGCTTCAACTTTTCACTGCGGTCGTGCCCTGTAAGCTTATCGTATGTGCTATGTCTCGACTGGTAGTGTCTCTTGACATTAAATTCCTTATAAACAGCCACAGTCTCTTGGCATATCAGACAAACACAGTGATTCTCTATTTCAGTGAAGAAATATTCCACTTTCCACCTGTCCTGGAAGCGGCGGCCCTCACTGTCAACTTTCCTTCTCTTATTTACAGTCGCCATTTTTTAAAATTGACCAGAAGGGGAAGGGATCATGTGAGCGCAGTGCCAGAGGTTTAATACACTGCCCAAGTAATACACTGCACTAATACACTGCCCAACAAGAATTCTCTTGCCTTTGTGGCTGTTTGTGGCGAAGTCTCTAATGATGAGCTCCACGTGCCTGAGCCCGCCAGGAAGCTGACAGTGCGCAGGGCCAATCGCAGATACTGAGCTTGAGCAGCTGCGGAGTCCGTCCCTGATCTCAGCAGCTGCGGAGTCCGTCCCTGCACTCTCAGCCCCAAGGTAGAGGGCTTGCAGGGTCAGAGGCGGGTGGAGAGCGCAGGGCACGCTGGCCTCACGGCGGCCCGGGGGCAGGGCGAACCCGTAGCCAAGCGGGGGAGCGGGGCTGTGGACGTGCCCTACATGGTGGACTTTAGGACCGCAGCGGCCGCCATGGACGGCGGCAGAGCGGCCGGAAGCGGCGTCAGTCAGAGGAGTGCCGGGGAGCCAGGAGAGGGGGAGGAAGCGGGGGCTGTCCCTGCACTCTCAGCCCCAAAGCGGAGTGCAGGGGCAGGGTTTGGGACCGTGGCAGCGGCGGCGGCGGCGGCGGCGGCCCGAAGCGGCGCGCTGAGCGCGCCAGTTAGAAAAAGCACCGGGGAGCCAGGAGAAGCGGGGGGCCGTATTAAATCCGACCGCGGGCCGCATTTGGCCCGCGGGCCAGACTTTGGACATGCCTGCACTAGACTGTCTGTTTGCCTCCTTTGTTTTGCTGTAGTATTACCTCAGTTTCTTTATTTTAACACAGCATTGTTGGGTGTCCCTGGAGTATCTTTTGGCCACCAGGCACTTTTGTGATCTTTGCATAGCTCTCGGCATTTCTTTTGCTATTTTGGCACTTCAAGAGGACTCTTCTCCACATGCCTCAGTGAGGTCCAAGATTTCCTGCATGCTCTTTTGCACTCCTGGGACCTGGAGCTCATGGGACTTGAACTCATGGAAGTCATGACCACGTGTGCTGCTCAGATATGCTGCCAACTCTGAGGTGTGCTCACAATGCTGGCCACACGGGAAATGAAAATCAAACTTTCCAGGGGCTTTTCCTGTTCATCTGGAGAGCAGTAGAGGTACAAGTTCTGACCAGAGCGGCCACAGTGGAGCATTGAGGGATTTCTTCCAGAGGCCAAGAAGATCGATTTTTTTCAACGCTGAGTCTCCACTACCATGGTTTTGACCAAGCAAGGTCAAAATTTGCGTTACTCCTTGTGAAAAGCAGGAGTACAGAAATCGACTGCAGTGGCTTTAGCTGCAGAGGGGCTGCTCTCCACACAGCAAGCCAGCTCAAATGGTCAAAGTAAAATTAATGGGAGTAGTAGGAGAGGAGTAGGTTGTGCCATCCTTAAGGATGGCATGTTCCCTTTTGGCACTCCCCTGCTGTGATGCAATTCCCAGCCCAAGCCAGTGGCTAAATCTAAGCTGGCGCATGCGGCATCTTTAAACAGATTGCCAGCGTATTGTGATTGAAATGGTGAAATGATTGCAGCTCACTAAATGCCTGGGAGGCACCAAGTGCCAGATTTGGGCTTTGAAATGATCAGGCATCCATCTGTTGGGTTCACTCACAATAAAACAGGTAATGTCAGGCTTCGTTGCATGTTGTGGCATAACAACGCAAGCCCTTGTAAGGGCCTGATACGGAATGGGGTTGACTGGCTTAGATTGTAGCTCAGATTGACACAGACGTGTAAAATGCCAATCTGAATGTTTGCATCGACTTGTCAAGCCAAAGTAAACTGTGCCAATGGAAGAGCGTGGGAGAAGAAACTAGAAAGCAAGACAATGGCCTGTTTGTTTGCCCACTTCTCCCAGCATGTGCACTCTGTAATTGAGGGCGTTTTTTTCCCTGCATGTTATTGGATCATTAGGACATTGTGCAAACGGAACACATCCTACCAGCTTTAATCAGCAAAACTTCCATGGAAGGCATAAGGAACTTTGCTTGGGGACTAGGGACTGAATCGTGGTCCTGTTGATATTCCTTTAAGTTTTGCCATTTGGCGTCAGTGGGCTCAGAATTTAGGCCTGGGTGAGAATTTCAAGATCTGACTTAGTATTAGCTCACCATACAAAACCTGTGCACTATATAGTCCCTTAACTTTGTAACATGAATATACAGTAATGGTCCAAATCTGTTGTAAACTCCAGTGGCTTGTTACTGTAATTATTGAAAATTGCAGTGTTGGGTTGTGTTTTGATTTGTTAAATAAAGGAACCCTTGTACACTGAAGCATCATCACAAGTCAAGTTTCTCTGCTGCCTTTAGACACAACACAGGTCATCTGATCATTATTATAGATGAAAGTTCAAACCTTCAATTGCTACTTTAGACCTTCAGTGTTTAGTTGGAAATCACCTTTACCCAGCCAATAAAAAATATTCCTGACCTGTGGGTGTTGGTTTTTGTTGTAATTCTGCTTCTCACGCCTCCTGGGAAACATCACATAGACTCTGTGGATGGTTTTTTTTTTTCACTTCACTTTTTCTTTCCTTCGTTACCTGACATGACTAAATGCTGTTTGCAGTCTCCTAATTGTTATGCAAACAACTATGATCTCACAAACAGGTGAGGGGAGACACAACAGAGGAAGATGAATTTCTAAGCAAAAAAAAAAATCTGCATTTCATGAAAATATCCTTATTATTATATGGATGAGCCGCAGGAGTATTAATACAATGTTTTTTTCAGAACCTCCGCAAGAGACACCCTGATCTTGAAGTGATGAAAGTGAACCACCGTTAGGCTGTGTCTAGACTACACCTCTCTGTCAACAGAGATGTAGATTAGGCATGTTGAAATTGCTAATGAAGTGGGGATTTAAATATCCCGCACTTCATTAGCATAAACATGGCCATTGCTTTTTTTTTTAAACGGAGCTTTTTTGAAAAAAACGTCAGTCTAGACCCGGATCTTTCGAAAATACAACCCTTTTTCAAAAGATCCTTTATCCTTCATAAAATGAGGTTTACAGGATCTTTCGCAAAAGGGTTGCATTTTCAAAAGATCCGCGTCTAGATTGCCATTTTGTTTTTGTTTTTTTTCGAAAAAGCTCCATTTTGAAAAAAAGCGGTGGCCATGTTTATGCTAATGAGGCGCAGGATATTTAAATCCCCACTTCATTAGCAATTTCGACGTGCCTTATCTACAGCTCTCTGTCGACAGAGAGGTGTAGTCTAGACACACCCTCACTGTGTAGCTAGACTTTCCATGAGATCGAGAACCATGTTCTGCCATTGATCCGTGAGTTGAACTCTTATTGACTTCAGTGCAATGGCAGGAACTGGCGTAGAAAGAAGCACCTGAAATGGAAGATGGCGAGAGACTGAGTTCATTGGAACACTATTCAGCAATGGCAACATTTCACTGTCACAAGCTACTGCGGTAGCATCCCCATGGGTAGCAATGATTGGCAGTATGGATAAATCACTGCCACCATAGGAAAGTGATATCATCCCCATAGTTGTCACGGAGGGATCAGCCTCTGGTGGCTGTATACTCACCACTAGTTTTCAGTACCGATGCTAGTGCAATGGGAATAAAAAGTGAATCAACGTATACAAGCTAAAACGTCCTCCTGTATCTGACCTTCTGACAGTATTTGTACTGACCAGAAACAAAGAACAATGTTAGTCTCAATTTCAGCCTTCAGCTCCCAATTTACTGTTGTGTTTAATTAGCCTTTGAATGGTCATTTTTCACAGTCTTAACAAATAATGCATTGACTTCGCATTGCCAAATCTTGTCTGAGCCCTTCCTGCAGCAAGCATCTTTGCAAGACTTGTCTCCTTGAACATTTAAACTGTCAGCCCCAATTATCCGCATTGATTCAGCTGAATGGAGATTTTTCCTCTCTGCCAGCAGCAATATTTTGTTACATTCTATGAAACATAAACTGTATCCACCATTAGAAATGGCAGTTTTCTGAATCACAGATCTTCTCATCCTCATGAAATCTGCCTCTTAAGTTAAAGCCTAAAATATCTCCTTTGTGAAGTAACGACTTTTTGCAAAGATTCTCCACAGGGAGGCCTCTGTGTGCTTCATCCCAGCAGGCAAAGTGTCCTAGGGATACCAGGGCTGGTGACCCTTTGTTTTTCAGAAGCGAGATGCGTTTCTTTGTTTGGCACAGCCGCAGTGTCATTCCTCTGCCTCTTGCCTTTCAGAAAAGCCACAGCTGGATGAGATCACTTTGGAGAGAGTGCTGGAGGAGCTAGAAACGATGTGCTACGAGAACATGAACATTGCCATTGAGACGGAGGAGGGCCTGGGTATTGAGTACGATGAGGACGTGGTGTGCGACGTGTGCCGGTCCCCAGAGGGAGAGGACGGCAACGAGATGGTTTTCTGTGACAAGTGCAATGTCTGTGTGCACCAGGTGAGTGACATCTCGTCATCCATGGGCTAGCGCGATGGGGCATAGCTGGCCTTTGACTAGCTAGAACAAACACAGGCTTGTCATTGAAAGTCTGCAGTAGCAAAGCATGGTATTGGCTTGGGCGCCTCTGCCATTCCTGATGTGAGCAGAGTGCTTCACCCCAACTCTGCCCCTGAGGTAAACTTCCAGAGGCCCTCTTAACTGATTGTGCCTGGGTTCTTTGGCCTCTACTCAGGGTTGTACTAGGGATGTAACTGGTTACCTGGTGAGCATTAGCCTTACCGGCATGCTGACCCGGTAACCAGAGGGCTGGGCCCAGCAGGAGCAGTCCTCCACCCGTGGAGGAAAAGCCCGGAGGAGCCTCCTGTCTGCAGCAGCTGGCTGGCAGGATTGTGACCAAAGGGCCCCTTCCTGGAGCTGCCTCCCACCTTGGGACCCTACCCCCAGCCACTCTGCACCAGCCCTCCACAGTTAACATTATAACGTTTGACCAGTTGACGTTTTTAATGGGTGTACATCCTTAGGGTGTACAGTCCCGCATGGGGACAGTTCAGAGCTGCATCAGCCCTTTAATGAGAATACAGAGTACAAAGCAGCATGCTGGCGTGGACACGGATGCTATTGCTTCATTTATGGAAGTGGGTCTCAGCCAGGGGTATCTGCCCCGGGGGTAAGCAGAAGTTTTCCAGGAAGTGCATCCACTCATCTAGATATTTGCCAAGTTTTACAACAAGCTACGTAAAAAACAGCAGTGAAGTCAGTGCAAACTAAAATTTCACAGAGACAGTGAAAACAATGAAGAGTCCTGTGGCACCTTAAAGACTAACAGATTTATTTGGGCATAAGCTTTCACAGGCATGGGTCTTTGCCCTCGAAAGCTGATAGTCTTTAAGGTGCCACAGGACTCCTTGTAGTTTTTGTAGATCCAGAGTCACATGACTACTGCTCTGATAAGAGACAGAGATGTATTTAAACTGTTGTATATTCTATATTAGGGTATGTCTACACTACCCCGCTAGTTCGAACTAGCGGGGTAATGTATGCATACCAAACGTGCAAATGAAGCCCGAGATTTGAATTTCCCGGGCTTCATTTGCATAAGCGGGGAGCCGCCATTCTTAAATCCCCGCTGCTTCAAACCCCGTGCAGCGCGGCTACACGGGGCTCGAACTAGGTAGTTCGGAATAGGAATCCTAGTCCGAACTACCTAGTTCGAGCCTCGTGTAGCCGTGCTACACAGGGTTCGAACCAGCGGGGATTTAAAAATGGCGGCTCCCCGCTTATGCAAATGAAGCCCGGGAAATTCAAATCCCGGGCTTCATTTGCACGTTCGGTATGCATACATTACCCCGCTAGTTCGAACTAGCGGGGTAGTGTAGACATACCCTTAGACTTTCTTGACTTGGGCGGTGGTAAGGCCAAGAGGGGTGTCACGGGATGGGTTTAATGAGGTCCCAAGAGCAGGGCCAGCATGAGTCCTGCAAAGCTGAGATACATGCTGAAGCACAAGCCCTGTTGCCCAGGGCCAAGCAGAGTCCTGAAAAAGGTACAGTAGTGTAGAAAGGCAGAGGGACTGTAGTTTTGCCTAGTCCTTCCCTGGGTCATGCATTAGAACAGGGATGAGCAAGAGGCCGCTAGCAGGCTGGATCCGGCCCACGGCCACCTCGCCAGCGCCCTCACTACACAGCGGCTCACCCGCTGGCTGCTAATTGTGCTGGACGCTGGATGGAGAAGCTTTGTGTGCTGTCCCCGCTCCCTAGCAAAATCTCTCAGCTCCCATTGGCCAGTTTCCAGCCAATAGGAACAGAGAAATTTTGCTAAAAGCAGGGGCAGCGAGCGAACCCTCTTCCCTCCCTCATCCCTGTGCTGGAACAGAGCTACGTGGAGCAGTCAGCCCAGTAGACAGGCATGGAGCCTGTCTCAGGTTCCTACAGGGCTGCTGGCTGGGAACCACCTAGGTGGGCTCCTCCCAGCCAGAGCCTGTCTATGGCACCCCTTCTCCCCCCAGCCCGTCCTCCCAACTTCCTGCCCCAGGTTACCACCCAAATCCTCTGCACTCCTTCTCTTCCCTTCTCCCAGGTCACAACTCCCTCTCAGACTCTGCACCCCCTCCTACACACTTCCCCCAGGACAGAATCTTCTCCTGCACACGTACCCCCACCCGGACCCTGCACCCCAAGCCTCTGTCCCAGATCATAACCCTCTCCTTCACCCCACATTCCCTCCTGCACCCCAGTCCTCCCAAGCTCCCTTCTACATCCCCACCCATTGTCCCAGACCCCACATCCCTTCCATAGAAGTGCAGTCCTTGAACAATTTCCAAAATCTTGGAGTGGCCTCACTCCTGCATTAGGAGGGAAGGTTCCTTGAGCCCTCTGTCTCACATGTTGCCTATGAGCCAAATAGCAGCTGGCTCTGAGCTTTGACTGAGGATGTGACTTCACTTCTCGGAAGACCAAAACTTTAGCGGTTGATCTTTCAGAGTTCGATTTAGTGGGTCTAGTAAAGACCCGCTAAATCAAACGCTGAGGGTGCCCCTGTTGATGCCGGAACTCCTACTTCTCACAAGGGGTAAGGGAAGTGGATGGGAGCATTTCTTCTGTTAACATCCCTCTGTGGAGATAGCGCCAAAGGTCAAATTAAGGAACGTTGACTCCACCTACGCAATTAACGTAGCTTGGAATTGCGTATCTGATTCAACCTTCCATATAAGTAGTCACATCTGCATTTTGGGCATTAATGATCATTAAAGCTCCTGTGGGAACAGTTAGACCAGGCTTAAATAAGTCTCTCTTGGACCTCTTCAAGGCTTTGAGTAAAGATGGAGGAAAACATGAGTAAAGATGTCATGATTTGGGTATGGTGCAGCAAACATCACAAGTACATGATGCACGGTGTGCATCTCTATGTTCATAGAGGGGCGCACTTTGTTGATGACACCGTGCCCAGAACATCTAAAGAGCAAAAGGGGGGGAGTTGTAGACAATGTTTCCTCTAATATTGCCATCCATGTGTGGAATAAATTTAGTTATGTGCACCAAGGCATGTGCAAATGTGCACCACTAGGAAAAACAAACCTAGCTGTGGGCGTTTTGCTAAACAATTGGGCAGCATTGGAATCTCTCATGAGCAGCCGCACAAGCACCCAGCTTACAGGAAAAATTGTTTGTAGACTGCTCACCGAATATTTGTATCTCTGCTTACCTTTCCCCGCCTTGTGTTTGTCTGTACCCATTACTATTTATCATAGGCTGTCCCTTTCTCTAACTTCATTCTGCAGTCTCTTGACTCTTGTTTTGTCCGCTACCTTCACTTTGCAATATTTTCACCCCGCCCTTTCCACTTAATGTGCCAGCTGCCTTTCTGTCTCCCCATTAAATTCTCCCATGGGAGATTTAATGACCATAAGTGCCCAAAATGCAGATGTGGCTACAGAGGGTCTCTTTAATGCATCACTTGAGATCCATCACTTATTGATGGACTGGACAGAGCATTAGTCTGTACATTGGAGGCAACTCTCCTTCATAGGCCAGAAGGGTGGCCTAATAGGTTTCTCCTTGCATCTCTTCCAAAGTGCTAATTTTTTAGCATTGCATTGTGTGTATATGGAACCACCTGACTTCAGTATCATTCTCTTCCGTGGCAGAGTTTATAGTTCTGTTGTCAGATTGGATTGGATTTTTTTTTTTGCCAGAATATTTGTTTTATAGAATTGAGTTTTAACACTCCTAGGAATGTGAATGGGTAACTTAATGCAGACATACAAATGACTGCCCATGATATTATCATATTATCATATTATATTGCATTATTATTATTATCAAGCATCACCCTTATTGAGTAGTGCTTACTGGGTAACAGTTAACCATTACCCAAGAGCAAACACTCTGCCTGTGGCCTGCTGTGGGCAGAGGGCTGTCCTTGCCCTCCCCTTGTCCCCCTCTTGCTGCCTCTTCCAGCCCCACACAAGGCTGCCAACTCCCAGTGCGGAGTTGGAAGCAGCTAGGCTGGAGCAGCCCCTACCTGCGGTGCAGCCTACTACCATTTAATCAGTTAACCAGTTAACTAATAACATGGGATTTTACATCACTAGCACCTACTACTTGCTGCAAGAAAGAAAGAAATGTGATAATCTCTTGGGCAGTCATTTGTATGATTGTATGCATGCCATTTTGTGCAGGCATGAGTGTTGTGAGTGAATGTGTGTGTGCTCACATACTCTAGAGGTGCAAATTTTGCTGCTAAATAAAATCCATATTGAGTCACATTTTTAGAAGTAACTTGAGTTTCTATGGAATGTAGGCTCTTAAGTCACACAGGCACTTTTGAAAATTGTATCCGCTGTCACTTCAAGGGAAAGAAAATTAGTTAGGTCCATAAATATCAGGTCAGTCATCTGATACCGATATTGATTAGCTAGTTTGAGGCATCTGGTGAAAACAAAGGGTACCTCTTTAGATTCCTCTGCATATAGCATTGGTAGTTGTCTCTCTTTAAGGGGTTCTGTTGCTGATCTTCGCTGGCAGGATTTGCATCAGAGCTTCCAGGACTTGGGGGATCTTTTAAGCTATTTGTTGTCAACGTAGGCGGATGTTTTGGATGGCTTTCATCCGTGAATCAGATTCTATAGAATATCAAGATGATTCAGAATTTTCATTACAAACCTATGGTAGAAAATCCAGGCAGGAAATATCACATTTTCCCCGTAAAACTCAGGCGTGGAAGCAGCATGTCTTCCTTGTGCAACCCAGGCATGGAGATTGTGCTTTCCCCATATAACACAGGCTGGGGACAGCACACTTCCCCCATGCAGCACACACATGGAGATAGCATGCCTTCCTGTTCACCCCAGGTGTGCAGATAGTGTGCCATCTCCGTGCAACATGGGTGTGCAGAGAGTATGCCATCTCCATGCCACATGGTGAGGAGAGAGTGTGCTGTCTCCCTGTAACTCAGGCAAGGAGGGCAAGTTCAGGGAGGATTTTGCTCATCAGTGTATATGCCCACTGCCACCTGAAAGCAGAATGTGACAGGTAAGTAACGTGTGTGAGTGGCGCTAGGGGCTTGCTAGGATCCAGTGGGTCTGCTCACATGGGGAAGGGGGGCTTCTTCTATGGGTAGGGGCCACAGTTAGACACTAACAACCCGATTCTGTGCCAATGAAGTAAATCTGAGCCTTGACTTCAGTGGGTTTTGCATCAGGTCTTAAATGATCAGCTAAGTCTCCTGCTACTCTACACTATCTGTGAATTAATTAGTGGCCTAACTCAGACTTTAGGCAACAAGGTTACAGAGTGTGTCCATCAAGGTAATGGGCCAGTGAGTCTATTCCTTCCCCTGTCCCCCTGCAGTCCCCATCACACATTTCTAACCTCTGAATTCTCACACATTCAAACAGGCCAGGATTTCCCCACTCCCCCAGAAAGAAAGGAGTTGTTATCAGGCCCAGCCAAAGAGTTTGCAGGGCCCAAGGTGGCACACTGTGGTTGGCTGCACCATATGGCTCCCAGCCAGGGCAGCGAGCGAGCGAGCAGCCGGCTGGGCAGGCACCAGGCAACGTGGGGCCCTGAAGGCACAGAGCCCAAGGCAACCGCTTTGTTTGCCTTGCCCTAAGGCTGGGCCTGGTTGTCATGTTGGCTTAGCTGTGTTTCCTCTGGAAAGAGCAGCATCTGGTTCCTGCTACATGGCCTGTCATGTCAGACAGGCATGCTGAGCAGATAGGCTGTCTCGCCCCTGGGTAGCTCACCTACCCAGTGCTGATCCTCCCCGCAGAGCGGGTCACCATCATTTTCTGTGCACCGTCAGATTTTATGAACCCTTTAAAAATGAGAGACGTGAAGATAGAATGAGCTGGTCTTGATCTGTGCACCACGGAGTGTTTTTGTGCATTTCCCAGTCAGGCTGATAGCAGGCGGAGATCTTACAGCAGTGCTGCCGTCCACTTTGCAAGGAAAATACATTTTCATTGCAAGATCTTTACAGCTAGCACCTTTTCATATCTCCAAGCAAGAGACAGTGTGAAGTGCATCACTGGCTATTTTGTGCAAGAACACCCCATGCTGCGATGTTCCTGCTGTGCTGTTTACAGAAATGGGAATGTCAGGAGGATGGCCTTTAAAAGCAGTTGAGTGGGGATTCCTCTCTCTTTAAGAGTTTGTTCATCTTACTGTACCTCTGGCCAATGAAATCCAGGCTCTTCAAACACTGCTTCCAAGATGAATGAGCATGAAAGTGAGAAAGAGGATATTGGATTTTCTTAAAAAGCACTGATGCAATTGAAATGACTGACATACTAACCTACAAGCCAGCTACGTGTCTCAATCCACCCGAAGGGAATGCACTGTATCTAGGACACCTTGTAAATTCTGATGCTGCTCAGATTAGAGCGCGGCTCTATCTTTCTGTTAAATGTATGCAGTCCATTGAGTGGGTCAGGTGGAGGACCTGCAAAATCCATTTTCTAGCTTATAGGGGTGGGGCAAGGGTCTGCACAGCATCACCTACTGTCATGGCAGATCAGTGAAATGAATGCTGTCAGTCCTAGCAGAGCTGGTTTTATATTTCCTTTAACCTTTCAGACATCTTATTCAGGGGGCTGCTAATGAGAGGGAGAATCTTTTGCCTCAGATCAGAATAGGACCCGGACTTGGAATGACTGAAAGTTATTGCTATTCTGCTAGCTGTTTGGTAACCTGTGTGAAGTGAGCCTGTGGTCTAAGTCTGATGCCTGCTGGACCGATGTCCTCATTTCAGAGTCTGCTGTCTTGCTTGCCCACTCCATTGATGATCTCAGCTTAGAAATCAAGGCCTGTGAGAGAAGAAGTCTCTCGAGGGCATTAGCCCATTAGCAGAACAACCCTGGGAAGTTTGTGCTGCTGCCGCCAGGCATGATGCAAACATGGTTGGGTATCCAGGCCTTTAATTAAACCACAGGCCATATCTCTAGGGGTCGAGCATTAGGCTAGATAGATAGATAGATAGATAGATAGATAGATAGATAGATAGATAGATAGATTTAATTTAAACCAGTTGTCTGTGATTGATTCATGTCTGCTTTTAATTGTTATGACAATATGCAGAAGCCATGGCATTAAGCCATCTGTATAAAAATATTCAAGTAAATGAATAACTACAGGAGTATATTGGTGGGATGCCCTTCCAGAAGAATATGTGGGATAACTAATGCAACAACTCTTGTGTTTGCATAGGCTTGCTATGGAATCCTAAAGGTTCCCATTGGGAACTGGCTTTGTCGAACCTGTGCCCTTGGAGTTCAGCCCAAGTGTCTGCTTTGCCCGAAGAGAGGGGGAGCCTTGAAACCCACCCGGAGCGGGACAAAATGGGTCCACGTTAGCTGTGCCTTATGGATCCCAGAAGTAAGACTTTGTTCAGCTGTTTTCCAGATGTGGGTGGGATGAGCTTGGATATGGATTATAGTTGGTTGTAGCATGCCCACTTCACCACCATGTACTTTTATTGCTTGTTTCAAGCGTTCAATGGTAAGGAGCAGGTAACCTCAGCTGGCATTTTCAAAGGACCCTAATGAGATTAGGCACCCAAATGTCTTGGAAACAACCTAACTCTGCATATACATAAACCTTTGGAAATCAGTCCTGGTGATTTCCAGCACTCACCTTAGAGCTTTCACTCATTGTCTATGCAGCATTTCCAAGCTGTGCTCATAAAGACTGGGCGAGATAAGAGCAAAGATGCCAAGGCATGGGATAGTAAACCAACAGCAGGTAGAATTGTAGTTGCAGGTACCTACCCTCCTGCTCTCTGTGCCTCCCCTTTCTGCTTGTATCCCCTGGGGAATGTTGTTCTTGTTTATATCACAGCTGTAATGTTAATCTCTCCATATTAATGAGGAATCCTTTCCCAGATGGAACATTTAGGAGTTGTTTTTTAATTGTTACTGAACATACACCCACCTAGCTGATGTAGGTGCACATATAGTGCACACATGGCACTCTGCCTCCCTGCAGGGCAAGTGATTTGGAGGGTGTGTTTTCAAGCAATGCTTTAGTATGGGGGGAAGGTAGCTGCACTACCCCTCCTGGGGCAGCTCAAGTACATGTTGCCCTGCACGCAGGCTGGATTGCTAGGGGATGATTCAGTCCTCTTGCGCACTGCCAGGGGGAGCAGACATGCCCAGCCGCTAGCTGGATGGGGGTCACATAAAAGCAGATATGCCCACTCACCACCTACAACACACCAGAGCTCAGAGGAGGTGAAATTCAGCCCTACTCTCCGTGTTCCTGCCATTTCGTTCATCTTCATATCTGAGTGTTTTCAAACGACTCTCGCCACATCAGCGAATCAGACTTTGCATTATCCCAGGGAAAAAGCATGAGGGTAAATGGTACAGTCCTAGAATCCTAGAACTAGAAGGGACCTCAAGAGGTCATCAAGTCCAGTCCCTGCACTCATGGCAGGACCAAGCACCATCTAGATCAGGGCTACTCAACCTGGGGTGCGCATGCGGCCCGTGGCCCATTTTGTTTGCGGTCTGCAGTGCGATTTGGGTTTACGCAGGGCTCAGCACGCAGCCTACAGGTGGGATCCTTTGAACATGGCCTCTACTGGGAACACACTCTACAATAGCGAGTCAATATAATGCTCTTCTGCCAATATGCGTTTTAGTAGTTAAATTCCTGGACTGTCATTGCTCATTAAAAGTGCTATCCTATGGGTGGAAATTGGGTAAATATTGCATTTTATTGATATCAGCAGAACTGACTTAACAGGGCCTGTGTGTTGTGTAGTCTTGCCTTCATCTTTGTATTCATGCCTGTCAATGTGAAAGAAGCTATTTGCATATATTTGCATATATATTTGCATGTATATGTGACCACACTTAAGATGCGGCCCTCAGCATGTGCTGTGAGTATCATTGTGGCCCCCGGGGCTTCCAAAGTTGAGTAGCCCTGATCTAGATTATCCATAGATGTCTGTCTAACCTGCTCTTAAATATCTCCAGTGATGGAGATTCCACATCCTCCCTAGGCAATTTATTCCCGTGTTTAACCACCCTGACAGTTAGGACGTTTTTCCTAATGTCCAACCTAAACCTTCCTTGCTGCAGTTTAAGCCCATTGCTTCTTGTACTATCCTCAGAGGTTAAGGAGAATAATTTTGCTCCCTCCTCCTTGTAACACCCTTTTAGGTACTTGCAAGCTGCTATCATGTTAACATACGTCCTCTGTGTTGTGACTAGGTTAGCATCGGATGCCCTGAAAAAATGGAACCCATTACCAAGATCTCGCATATCCCAGCAAGCAGATGGGCTTTGTCCTGCAGTCTCTGCAAGGAGTGCACTGGAACATGTATTCAGGTATGTAACGCTGCTTAATAAAGCCAAGGGCCAAGTTTTGCTCTTGAGAGCCCTGTGCATGAACTGGAGGGCAAGATTTGTCTTGTCAGTTTGAGAACAAGCTTTCTTAATCACTGATGGGTAATAAAAGTAACAGGTGGGAGCACAAGGGCCCATCAGTTGCCACCAATTGTTGTTCGTCCTCTTTTAATACATTAAATGCTGCAAGTCTAAATAAACTCTGTTTACCACCATGACGATACCATAGTGACTGTGTAGTTACAGAGACTGAGAATGATACTATTCTAAAATCAGAAACCAGCTGTATTAAGTCTTGGTACCCATGAATTGGAAAGTCCCAATATTTCACATGCCTGTGCGGCTAGAAATGAATCTTTTCCACCATTGGAAAGCCAAAAAGTTTAGCTTTCCAGTGTTCCAAAGAACTACACTTGATTTGAGCCCTACCAGCTCGCGAAATAGAATTTATATACCCCTATTTTGTACCTCTTCTGTAACACCTGAGTGAATCACAGCAAATATCCTATTCCCTACTCTTCCCACAGCAATGCCATGTTCCCTCTAATGCAGTGTTCCCTCTAATCTTTCCCATCTGTTGGTGGATTTTTTTCTATTTATATTTGGAATAAATTTGTAAGTGCACCAATACCTGTGTGAATGTGCGCCACCAATAGAAACCAGACCTAGCTGTGGGCACTTTACCAATCAGCTGGGTAGCATTTAAATGTCCTAAACGGCCTCAAAAGTGCACAACTTGCAGGGAACACTGGACTACACACTTTCATTTTGTGCTGTGGAAAAACACAGCTGTTATAAAAACTTGTGCTAGATGAGGACCCTCATTCTAGGAGATTCTGCACGGACTGTAGAGTCCCTGCTCAGCAGGTGCAGAGAGCTCAGAAGCAGCCGAACAGATGTGGCTCTTCTGTGCCTGGTGGGAGGATCAAGGGTTTGTGGAACATTGCCAACAGGGCAGCACCACTACAACCCTCAGAGCTCAGTCCCATATGGCTCCCTCTGCTTCCCTCTCGGTTTGGTGGGGAGAAGGTGGTGCACTGGTGAGCCAGGGAAAGAGCAGAAGAAGGGCTGGTGCATTTGCTGCTGCCCAGTATCGTTAGCTATCACTTCCCACACTGAGCCAACGTGCAACCTCAGAACTGCAATAGCAGCCATAGAGCAGCTCTCAAGCTCCATGAACTTGGGAAAAGTTCCTTCCTCAGCATGTGCCTGCACCAAGTCTAACTACACAGGCCTGGTGTTGAGGTAGGATTTAGCCCTTAAACATCATCCATAGCAGTCTACTATATATTTGAAAGAGTCTGTCTGTCCGTCTCTCTGTGAGTCGGTTCAATAACGCCTCCTAAACAGTAAGACCTAGGACCACCAAATTTGCTATGCAGCTTCCTCTTATCCTAACTTAAAGCAAGCTCAGGGTAAGGTTGTTCTAGGAAAATGGGATGTGGCTAGAATGGGTTTGCTTCTCAGAAAACCATACAGAAAAGAGACAGACTCACCAGACAGGTGAAAGGGGCTGGCTGGGGACACATGCCCTCTCCTGGACTGCCTCCGCCCCAAGCATCCCAACCCCCAGAGGGACTGAAGGGCTCTCCCCTCCCCCTGAATTCATATGAGAACATTGCTGGCTGTTCACCTTTGTCATAGAGTGAGGGGAAAGTGCACAGGTGGCTGCATTCCTTCCTCTGGCTGAGGAGTGCAGGGGACAGAGTAACCTGGACCTGCCCCAGCCAAGGCACATGCATCCCTCCCCTGACTGTGCCCGACGGAGCTGTAGCATCCATGAAGAGGTGCTTCTCACCTGGCCCCACGCTGCTGTGGTGGAGAGGGCTCTCTCCCTGGGGCAACTCTTCATTTCCTGTCCCACCCTAGAGCAAGGATTTACATGAAGCATGCACATTTTCATTTTATTTTCCAAAAAAGCACAAATTAATTGAGCCCAAGCAACACCAGGTAGATCTTCTAGTGATATCTAAGTGACAGAGTTATAACCGGTGGAGGAACAGTGATATGTCTTATGGATCGAAAGAGCTGCAAGCCTCCACAGTGTTTATGCAATGGCAGTGGTTTGGCTACTTTAAAGGGAGCTATTGAAAAGCAATCCTTTTAGCTTGAAATGAGAGCTCACCATATTTCTTTCAATCGCCAGCATTGACTCACTTCTTTTTTGATGGCTCTGGGTGGGTCTGTTTATTCACCCTGCCAGATGGAGATACTGTGTCATAATGGCAACTGCTTTCAAAGAACGGAAGGGCAGGGAAACGAGTCAAACAGACTTGGCAGCATCAAAAAGAATTCAGATTCTCTGAGACTTCATCCTCTTAGTACAGGCATCACACATTAACTGCGAGCACCTTTGGACTGAACGGATTTGAATTAAAGGTCACCCGAATTGGAACAGAGTTGTATTGTCTCATGCGCTGACAACTGACAGTTTATAAGTCTTCCTGTGATTGCCACTGGAGTGTTTGTCAGTGCCACCATAGCTCTTGCAGAACAGCTCCGTTGAAAGGAAAAGGAATGTGCAGACGGTGCCTTTATTGAAGGATTTAAGGGATGAATAAGCAGCAGATTCACACGTAGAGGTAAATAAGCGTTGTATCCTTTCATCAGAGGAACAAAGGCCTGTGTTTGCAAAGCCCTGATGTTTATGTAATATATTTTTGATCAATGCCTGTTTACACAGGTGAAATCTAACTATCTTTCTCACCACTATCATTTTGTGACAGCTTTAAAAAAAGAAAATCTATTTGCTATAGTACTTAGACCCAGGTCTTCTAAGATATGTGGGTACCTAGATACCATTGATTGAAATGAGTATTTGGATAGTAAAGGTGTGTGCAAGTGAGTTACAGCTGGAGCATTAGAAGATGCTAATTTCAGAGACTTTCAGTGTTAGAGTTATGTCTACATTACAGAGCTTTTTCGGAAAAATGTTTTTCGGAAAAACGTTTTTCGGAAAAATCTTCGGTTACATCCACACTGCAATGGAAAAAAAAAGAAAGAACAGAGGGGTTTTTCTGACATTGGTAAACCTCTTTCTAAGAGGAAGAATCCTTTTTCCGAAAGAGCTCTTTTGGAAAAAGGTGTATGTGGACAGGAAAGAGGGAGTTTTTTCAAAAGAAGAGGACAGAGGAAAAAGCACAGGTGCCCTGGTGGCCACTCCGTCCCTAGTAATCATAGCTTAAATGCAAGATAGCATCCATTCAGTGTGGACGCTCTCTTTCAAAGAAAGCAGATCGCTTTTCTGATGCGCTTTGGCAGTGTGAACGCTCTCTTTCGAAAGACCTTTTTTTGGAAGATTCCTTCCGAAAGAAGCCTGTAGTCTATACGTAGCCTTAGTGGCCAGTTTGACCGGGTTTCCCTGCCCTGCCAAAGTAAGACTCTCAGAGGTGAACTGTGGATGGAGAACTCCTTCATCTTGAACAATCAAGGGGAAGCCGTCTCATTTTCATTGCTTTTCTCTCCTGGTGCATGGAAACAGGATCACATTTTAATAAATGGAGACTTCTTGCCCACGAATTCATATATAGTTACTGCAGTTGCATGTGCGAATGGAGCAAACATTCATGCAGATTGTATCCTAGTCATCTAACTAGGCATGTTCACCCCTGTCTGTGGAATGTACGTGTGCCCCCAGGCTCCATATGTCTAGAGAATTTGCTCCACATAAGCTGGCAGTTGTATCAGCATCATGTTAGGCAACAAAGGGGCTAGTTTGGAAGGAACTTGTTTCCACCTAGCTGATATTAGCTGATATTTCTTCATGCAGATCATTATCTTCTCCTAGTGTTTGCTTTTTTAAAAAACGTGGGCCAGAACTGCATAGCTCCATAAAGCCAATGTCAGTTTATACTAGCTAGGAATATAGCCCTGTCTGCACAGTTTTCCAACCTTCTGTTCTGGGGAAATTATGACTCATAGTGGTTCTTGTGGCTAGACATGAGAATGTGCCAAAAAGAATGCTGTATCCTCTTGGCATTTTCTTATTTACATTGCTGAACCAAAGAACAAAGTGCAAGGAAATGAACTGATTACATATCCCGAAGGTACTGCAAGTCCTGAGAATGCTGTGCACTCTAACCAGTAAGACAAGCTCCAGCTCCCATGGCAGGTGAATTCTGGGATGGGTGGAGTATCGGACACTTATTGGCAGAGATTGTCAGTGCCCTTCTGTGAGAGGGCCAGGTGCCAATTCTCCATAAATTGACAGCAGTTCGGCCTTTTGAAAACATCATCTCTTGATCCTCTTGTCCTTTAGCCTTCCTTCTTTGGTTAAGTGATTTTGAAGGTTACAGGAAAGTGTCATCATCTGCCATTTAAGTAGCTCCTTAACCTTTTTCAGTTCGGTTTTGGCTTGAGTATAGAATAAAAACCTTACTGGTTTCATCAGGAAGTGATAATCCCTTGGCAGTGGATAATGATCAGGTGTCCCTGGGACAGACCTGCTGCATGGATAAGAGACCAATGTCTTTGCAGATTCTGCACCAAGCCAAACTCAGGGAGAAATGAAGACCATTTGATCACTAAAGATTAACATGCATTTACTGGAGCACCACAGCTATGTGTGGGAATGTATTTCCCAAAGTCTGCAGTAGATAAGTCAGTTAGTGTAGACACAAAGGGAACCCTTCCATGTTGAAAACTTACAAAACTATTTTTTGGGGAAAATGGAAATGAGGCCAATGTGTACTCTCCGTGATCCCAGCTGTGATATTCTTCTTGCTGCAGAGGTATTGAACCAATACCCCCGCATGGTGCTAGGACAGTTGTGATGCTGGAAGTGCCTTCTTCCAGAGGAGACCTAACACTACTGCCCAGACTATGGTGCCTTGGCTATACAGGCAGTCCCCGGGTTACATGGATCCAACTTACATCAGATCCCTACTTACAAACGGGGTGAGGCAACCCCGCACTAGCTGCTTTTCCCCCCAGCAGACCAGGGAGACGCGAAGCTAGCGCCCCACCCAGCAGACCAGGAAGACGCAGAGCGGCTTTTCTCAGCAGACACCTCAGCTTGAGAATAAAGGACTGAGGGAAGTGAGGTGTGAGAGAATAAAACTGAGCTCTGGAGAAATGTTTGGCTAGAGTTTCCCCTACAATATGTACCAGTTCCGACTTGCATACAAATTCAACTTAAGAACAAACCTACAGTCCCTATCTTGTACATAATCCGGGGACTGCCTGTATTTCAACTTTAGTAATTTCATTCTCTCTTCCTAATATACCCCCCACTCGGTTCTGTTGGATACTTTACATTTTCATCCCCTTGTGCCCTAACTCTGTTGTGTAGTATTGTGGTGGGCTCTTACACAGCTGACATTCTACAGCGAGGGGTGGCTGGAATTCATCGGTGAATGAAATATTCCCTGTCTCTCATCTCGTGTGCAACTCCATTGGCTTCACTGGATTTGGGATGTACTTGGTCTCTTGTCTCCAAAGTACTTGGAGATATTTGGGTGAAAGGTGCCTGACCCACATACAATAATCTTCAGAGGTTCAAGAGCCAGGCACCCCTACCAGGGCTTGGTGCTTCTGCCCTGCAGCAGGATGGTGCAGGGAGTGCTCCACGAGAGACGCTTTAACTGTCAGAGGGCTGCATGTGCCTCGGGAGCTGCAGTTTTTCTGCCCCTGTGCTTTACAGTAACATTATCACAATGTCCTGTTACTGTCATAAACATTGTGAGATCCAGTGTGCTGCCCCAGCCTTCCGTGCTTCGGCTCATTCAGTGTGTCGGACTGCAGCCTCCCCAGACACAAGCTCATTCCATTGGCATTCTGCGCTCATGAATGATTTGATGGATCAATATGTTTTTATTGCCAATTTATGCAAGGTCCTTAGGTAGCTGCTGCTGAACAGGTAGCTTTCATTGTTGCCCTGTCAGCTGAGCTTGCTAATTATTTTCTATTTGCATTTGGCGCACAGTCTCTGAGAACTGCTGCTTGCCATCTGTCAAAGGAGAAATCGAGGACAAGTGTCATTCCGTTTGTTTTATTTCTAAGGTAGTGCAGGTAATCCTTCCTGCGTAAGGGGCGCTCTGTGGGGTATTGTTCTGGGAAAAGCCACAGGCATTTGAATAATGATATTAATACTGTTAGTGACGTAAATAGGTAAGGAGGACGGCAACACTGAGCAGCCATTTTATTAGTTTGAATGGTTCACTAGAGCCCGTTATGGGTGGCTACTGTTGTTACTGAACAGCAGCTATTTATGCACATAACAGCACAAAGAATTTGGTTTAAAGTGCCCCCAGATGTTACTCCAATATAGATACGATTGACTACCTCAGTAGCTAGAGAGCTCAGTGCAGTAAAGTAGCCACTTTGGCAACTAGACAAGAAAACTCAATCAAGGTCAGTTACAGGTTTCCAGCCTTAAAGTTCCATTAGAGTCAGGACAGTGACTCCATCAAATGACATTGTATCACTTTGTTGTATTTATTCTGTCCCAGTGGCTTTCACAGTAAGCGTACACAGCTTAAGAGACAAAGGACGATATGCTAGCTCTACCAACAAAAATCTGGAGTCTGATGACCAGGCTGGTAGCCTCATAGCACCAACAGAAATAAAGATACTATATTCAGAACTTTGCTGGCACTTCCGTCAGTGATTTGGCAACCAGTAGTCCAGTTTACACTGCATTAGCAACAGTGGTAACCATTAAATCATCCCCATTTACCAATGGCTATCACACAGTGGTATCTGATGTACTGGTGTTGTTTCTCAGTGTAGGTAGAGGGAAACACCATGGTGTCTTAGCAGTGCTCTGTAGTAACGGTGGGTAAATACTCAGTTTTTAGTGGAAGTTGCTGATTTTGATACACAGTGACATTTAAATCTGTTAAGAGGGGGAGACGTGGATTCAAACATGGTTTGGACTGTGGTTCAAGTGGGCCCAGTAATCTCAGTCTAATCCTGAGAGGGTTTTTGATCCCATGATGTCCAAACTCTGAGCTATATGACCACAAGTACCGTAATACAACTGGGAGTCCCTCTCCATCAGAGATGTATGCACAAAATTAATAGCAGGAGTGCTAGCAGTCAGGATGGAGGTAACCCAAAGCCGACCAAAGTCATTGCAAAGCTTTCTGTTGATTTTAATGGGGCTTGGGAAAGCTGTGTGAGAGGTTAACGAGGACACCACTTGCCTGCTCTATGCCTGATGTCTAGTAAGTTGCTTTCATAAGCACCAACAAATGTATAAACAAAGTCAAGGGGAAATATCTAAAGACAGGAATGTTGAAAGCAGGGATCCAAGGGCGATGGGACAGAGATAAAAAACAATAGCGTTTTTGCAGTTTACATACAATTGGAATTTAAAAAAAATTACAATTTGCCCTAAGCCAAACCAAAATGTGCAACATCCCTGTATTTTTGTCATCAGCCTTCAGGAAATATATGTTTTAAGGTGGTGGTTCATGCTGGAACAGCTCACTGTCCCCTCTTGGAAAATGTTTTATAAACTACTAAATGTGGTGTTGACAGTAATAAGCCCCTTGGAATGGCTTGTTATTGCCATTTAACTGGTCATTAGCAGCTGAAATAGACTGATTTCATATGGATTATGGCTTAAATAATTACCTGACACTCTGAGCCATTAAAAAATAGTTAATGAACAGAGGAGGGCTGGGGAGGAGAATGTGCTAAAATGTGTACAGCCCACGTTAGTTGAGAAATACACTTGCTTCAATGGGATCTCACGGTTTAGGTTTTGCTGATTGTGGAATCCAGACTGAGTAATTTAAGTACGAGGGAATTTAGGAAAATTGTTTAACATTTTAATTTCCAATAACTTCGAACAGCAAGTTAACCCCGTTGCCAACTTTAAATGTTCATTTTCACATTGTCTGTTCTAAATCAGCTATGGTTCCATTCCCCCCCCCCTTTCTTTTTTTCTAAAGCTAATTAGAGGGAGTGGAATTACAATAGGAGCTGCTTACTTATTAATGAAGGCACTGTACTCTATAAGCATTAGAAGCTCCTGAGATTCCTGTTTTACCTAAGGACTGTGACCCCTACTGTAGACTTCAGATAAAATTAGCAAGCTAGTCTTTAGAGTTAAAGAAAAGGAAACTAAGGTAATTTAGAGAAAGAAATTACAGTAAGAAACAAATTAATTCTCTATCAGGAGAGGCTCATTTATCCAATTACAGTCATTTGTCTATAATATTGGACCATTGTATTGACAAGAACTGTATTGACTATTTCATTGGATGAACAATCAGAAAATTTTTCTAATAAACGAGAAAGAGGCTGGGTTTATGTGTGGGGTATGAGAGGGTATGTCTACACTACCCCCTAGTTCGAACTAGGGAGGGTAATGTAGTCATATGGAGTTGCAAATGAAGCCTGGGATTTGAATTTCCCGGGCTTCATTTGCAACTCCGTATGACTACATTACCCCCCCTAGTTCGAACTAGGGGGTAGTGTTGACATACTCAGAAGGACTATAGGGATGAGATGGAAAGGAACCAAGTGGAGGTAGCAGGTTGATGAAGATTCTTCTACTTGAAATGAAGGTGACTAGCCTTACACACACAAGATTTGGGAAATATACTCATTGCTCAGCCTGGTGTCTGCTGTCTGTACAGTGTCAAGTGCTTATGGCTTTTCTTTGTCAAGTCGCTGGGTGCCCTGGAGTAACATGCAAAGTGCATTACATACAGCAGGGTGATTTCTTTTATAGGCAGGCTGGGCTTGCACATCTTGTCATTCGTTTGTAATGGTCAAGTGCCACTGCAATCGGTGATGTCATGTGTACCGTGATTTAACAGGAGTGAGCGAGTTTCTTCAGTGTGTCGTGACGGGCAGTGAGTGAAATAACCTGGGTTCCCTGCTTTGTCTTTCTTCCAGTGTTCCATGCCCTCCTGCATCACTGCATTCCACGTCACTTGCGCTTTTGACCACAATCTCGACATGCGAACTATTTTAGCAGAGAATGATGAAGTGAAGTTCAAATCGTTCTGCCTGGAGCACAGCAGTGGGGCCACCAAACCTCCGGACGAGGCACGAGCAGAGGCAGACCAAGCCCAGCTGGACTTAGAAAAGGTCACACTGCGGAAACAGAAGCTCCAGCAGTTGGAAGAGGACTTCTATGAACTTGTAAAGCCCTCTGAGGTAGCTGAGAACCTCGACCTAACTGAGTCGCTGGTGGATTTTATTTATCAGTACTGGAAGCTGAAGAGGAAGGCGAATTGCAACAAGCCGCTGCTGACACCAAAAACTGATGAAGTGGACAACTTGGCTCAGCAAGAGCAGGATGTGTTGTACCGACGCTTAAAGCTCTTCACACATCTCAGGCAAGATCTGGAGAGGGTGAGTAAGACTTCTGGTTTAATGACCTCTTCCAGTGGTGGGCAGCCTGCAGCCTGAGAGCTGCATGTGGCCTATTGGGGTTCTGTGTATAGCCCACAAGAAATGGTGTTTTCCGTTTCCCATGCTCAGGGTTGCCAGATTTTGCTGGATTTTACCTATATAGGGTCTTTTTTTCCTTCCTACCGGTATTACAAAAGTGACACACACACAGAGCCAGAGAACATGAAGTGAGGTTCATGTTGGTTGCTCACAATATTGGGAGAGCCATGTGCTCCTTCTTTATCCAATCAGAGTGCTGCAAGAGTTCAGTCAGCACACCCTGCAAATTCTAGGTACATCAGCAGTTAGCAAAACTATCCCAGGAGACCGTCTTGATTACAACAGTCTTGCAACTCTCTAACATGGAGGGCCACTCATGCGGCCCACTCACTAGCCTTTCACTTACCTACTCTGTTCTACTGGAGCTTCTTTAATATGGGCCAATGTCTGTTGGAAAACGTTGTCTTCATGTCTGTTGACCTAGTTAGATTTCCTTGACAGTCATTTCCCTTCCACTGTTTAGATCCATGGAAAAAACCTCAGTCAGTTACATTTCTGATCTGCTTGTTTGTTATCAGGAGCTAGGATTCTGCAAAACACAGCTTGTTAGCAGGGCAGTACTCATCAGTCATCCCACTTCTTACATTCCCTGTACGAACAGAAGTTGCATGGACCTGGCCCAGTCTATATCCTAATGGCCATATGCATTCATCACTAAACCACCCGTGCAGCCAGACCAGTTCTTGGCATTCTCAGCAAAGAGAACAAAGACTGAATGTGTATGGAGTCCAGACTCAACTCGTTCCTCCAGAGGGGGTCCCCCCCGAACAGAGGAGAGACGTGCTGGCAGTGCAGTGCAGCCAAAACCAACACGGCTACTACCTGTTTGAGGGATGAAAGTCTGGTCCTGCTCTCTTAGAACTCCAGGGGTGCAGGATTAGACCCAAAATAGGAGGTTGGCTACTGTTGGTAAGCCAGCACCTCCCACCAGCATGAGATTCACATTAAAAACAGAACTGTAATTTACATACTTTCTAAAAACAAAACAATAAGGACAGATAAAATGTAGTAATGAGTTACAGGCCCATGAGACTGAGTCTTTCATGGCTTCGTGCAGCTGTCTCTATAGGAGGAAATCAGTAGAGGTCTGCACAAATACAAAATGTGTATCTGCATCTGTATCTGCAAAAATGAGTCACGGATATCCACGTTGATATCCATGGATGCAGATACCCGCAAATATAAAGCAGATATCTGCACATGTGCAGGGTTCTAGGTACAAATTTTGTATCCGCATTCATATCTGAAAAAATGTACTGCAGATAACCACATCCACATCTATGGACATGGATATCTGCGGATTTGCAGGGCTCTAGAAATGGGCCACTTCCTCTGGGAGATCACTGAATGGACAGAGCCTTATGGCACGTGCCACCTAGGGTGTATCACATCAGACTTTGCTAAGGCAGGTTCACTGCACCTCATACCATCCCAGGTACCCTTTGCAGGCTGGTGGGCCCATAGTTTGACCTGTATCTGATGTGAGTTTGCGGAGGGGAGGAAACACCCTGCGGGCTTCTGCCTGTTGGCTTTTTAAGGAAGAATCAGTGTCAGCTAAATTACAGTAACAAATGATTGTGACGGAGCTCTCACACTTCATGCTGCCTGCTCTCCCCTGGTGCGTCTGCTGCTGGCTCAGCTTGTTTATGCAGGCAGCAAAGGGAAATTTATAAGAGATCTGCTCTCTGAAGCACCAGGCTGCCAGCACTCTTAGATTCTTGTAAATTTCACTTTAATGGCTGCATACAGGAATGGAGCTGACAGGAATAGTAGGGGCAGCAGAGATTGTATGAGCAGAGGGCAAGGTGCCAGGAAAAGAGCAGACAAATATAGGAAGGGGAAGCAGCAGTGCAAAATCTGTACCGAAATGACACAGAGTTGCCAGGGGACAGAGGGGGTGCCAAAGCACTGAATGGTTATTGGAAACCATTGTAATAGGAAGGAATAGTGCACAGGAAATAGAATCACAGAGTTATGGGAAAAGCCTATTAGAGCATGGGGTGCATGCCCTGAAAATACAGAATATAGGCCTTCCTGGAGGACATCATAGATGCTATGGTATCTACACAGCTGTGCCAAACTTAAGGCATGGATTATGGGAAGTGCTTATATGATATTGACAGGACGCTGGACAGGGCTAGAGGGAAACTAGGACTTTGTTTCTTCTGCTACAGACCGTCCCACCTCCCTGTATTCCATACTTCTCCTGCTCACACTGCCAACATACAAAGTGCCAGATCCTCTTTTCCTTCAGGCAATGAAACCAGGAGTGCACTCTGCCTGAATCACTCAGCAGAGGAGACAGCTGAGTTCATCTGGGGATTAAACCGGGAGCAGAGAACACTTGCTGGCCACCCCTCAACCACACTTTGCCTTGATCTTCCAGGAGGGAGGAGAAGGAACAAGTTGGGCTCTGTCTGCTTCATAAAACTGGTGTGAGACTTAGTGTTTGTTTAGTACTTTGAGCTCCAGAAAAGACAGGCCCAGTAGAAAAGTAGATTATTAATTATTATTATTTCTAGGACAGGGAATGTGTTCGCCTTGACCAACGTGCTCCCCTGGCGTCCATTATGGCTTCAGGTGTCAGGTGTAGCTATTTTACTAAGAATGGGATTTAAATCAGGTACATTCAGAACGGTTCAAAAGTACTCTCCAGATGCTGTTGTTTTTCAGGAACATTGGGCCCACCGATAAATCGTTGCCTAATTGATGTGAAAGCCAGTCATCCAGAAATGAATTACCATTGAACGCAGCCTAAATTGAGCTGCTTGCTTGGAGGATTTAGATGCCAGCTTCGATCACCCTGGTCTTTCTCTCTGCCTTCATGTAACTCACTTAGGCTATGTCTACACTGCACAGTTATTTTGGAATAAGTTATTCCGGAATAGTTATTCCCGAAGAGCACATCAACACTGCAGGGAAGCCTCAAAAGTAGTCCAAGGCAGGCTTCCCTAATGTAGACGTGCTATCTCGATTTAGAGCCCCAGGAGGAATAACTTAGAATGGCCATGGTGAGGGGCTATTTTGAAATAGCAGAAGTGGAGCATCTCCACACGCCTTATTTTGAAATAGGCATTATTTTTCGTAGAATGATGTTTATGGAAGAATAAGCTATCCGTTATTTCAAAATAACAGAATTGCTATTTAGACGCTTGCATAGTTATTTCAAAATGATGGCCGTTATTCCAAAATAACTTTGCTGTGTAGACACACCCTTATAGGTCCTTCCCCAGGTAGAAGCCTTGCTGGAGGCTGATCTGTCATTTGAATCAAGTGGTGTTTCTATGGAAATATTAAATCTTCTGTCTCCTTTGGAGTATTGTCAAAGTACATCTTCACCTACACTATCTGCTCCTCCCTCTGTTGTTAAACTGCCCTGATGTTTAGATCAGTGTAACATTTTCTGCTGAGCTCCTCATACACACCAGAACCAGGATGTGGCTGGTACAAAATCCCGCTCTTGAGGCTCAGACTGGCATGAAGTAGAGCGACCTTGGGTGCCAGTCAGAATCCTTAATATCATAGCAGGGCAGTAGCCCTAATGTAGAGTCTGAGGTGAGTTTTCCGTTTAATTGCTAGGTTTTCTGCATGTGCTAAAAACCACATACTTATGCAGACTGTCTTGAACACTGCTTCAGGGGGTAGCTGAGGGTATGTCTACACTGCCACCCTAGTTCAAACTAGGGTGGCTAACGTAGGCATTCAAACTTGCAAATGAAGCCCGGGATTTAAATATCCCGGGCTTTATTTGCATGTTTCTGAGCTCCGCCATTTTTAAATGCCCCGTAGTTCAAACTACCTGCTCACGGCTACATGTGGCATGGACTAGGTAGTTCGAATTAAAGCTCCTAATTCGAACTACCATTACTCCTCATTGCAGGTGTACTCCACTGCAATAAATCCCGGGCTTCATTTGCAAGTTTGAATGCCTACATTAACCACCCTAGTTCGAACTACGGTGGCAGTGTAGACATACCCTGAGTTAGTCTGTACGGGTATGTCTACACTACCCTCCTATTTCGAAATAGGAGGGTAATGTAGGCATACCGCAATTGCAAATGAAGCCCGCTGATTTGAATTTCCCGGGCTTCATTTGCATAAGCCGGGCGCCGCCATTTTTAAATCCCGGCTGGTTCGAACCCCGTGCCACGCGGCTACACACGGCACGAACTAGGTAGTTCGAACTAGGCATCCTCATTCCATGAGGAGTAACGGTAGTTCGAACTAGGAAGCCTAGGAATAAGGACCTGAGAATAAGATTTTCTGCATCTTGTAGCATTATTTGCACACACCGGTGGCTAAAACTATGGCCCTGGTCTGCCCCAAACTGATGTCACCCTGTCGGGTTCAGTCTTAGGTGGTGTCCAACAACCACTGGCTGCTTCAGAAAATTAAGATTTTAAAAAGCTATGAGGGTCTAAAGTAGCTTTGCTTTGGGCAGTGTACTGCAAGCTATGAATGTGCCATGAGTTTGGTGCCATGATGAGCAAAGGTGATCTCAGTGGCAGAGATGTTCTTATGGGTGAGGTTGTTAGATCCTGGCTTGTTTGTATTGGAGATGCATATAGAAGAACAGAAAGAGAGACAAGACTAGGGAGAGTGGGCTAGAGAGCCTTGGGATGTAAATTACATGACCTAATGCAGTGGTTCTCAAAGTGTGGTCCATGGACCATTAGTGGTCTGTGACCATCTTGCAGGTGGGCCATGGGCTCGGGGTACACTCCTGCCCCTGTAGCAAGGAGCACGTGCGGGTGCTCCAGCCTCACACCTCCTGCAGCAGGATTGGCTTCCCACTGCAGGAGGGAGCCCTGAGCCGCAGAGGCCAGATCCAGCTCACGGGGGAAAAAGCTCTGCACGCTGCTGCTTCCCTCTCTCCCAGCTGGGGAACAGCAGCACTGGAAACCGCTCAGGGAGGCTTTCCCTGCTGCTCCCATTGGCAGAATCCCAGCCAGATGCCCATCCTCAGTCCCACCTGCACCCAACCTCCCAGCCAGAACCCCCACCCTCAGCCCACTCCTGTGTCCTATCTCCCACCCAGAGCCCTCCCAACCTTAGCCTGCTCCTGCACCTTAGCTCCCACCCATATCCTGCCACCCCCTCCCATCTTACACCCATTTTGTCATCATGAGTGATGGGCTGGTGGTGCATGGAAAGGTTTGCATTGAGCAGGGAGGGTCAGGGGCCAACAAGTTTGAGAACCACTGACCTAGAGGATATTTGCCATCACTTTTAACATCTATATTTCTAAGACTTTTAAATTTCCTTTTCAGCAAATTTCATCTACGGAAATGCCCACTCTTCCCAGAATTCTAACAGGATCTTTTCTTTTTTTTAATCTACTCCTAGTATTGGTTTGTTTAAATCAGCTTCAACCAAAGCTCTACACTTCCCAGGGCGTCAGGTCCGCGTCAGAGATTGGCTGGCAGAGGGAGGAGGGGTGTTCGTGTAAATAGCAGTCTCTGAGCATTGGGCAAATAATGTTTTCTTTCAAAACTACAAAGTCATAGAGAAAAGCTACCACCAAATGTTTTGATTCACAAGTTGCCAGAGGCAGTTGTTTCCCTCATAAAGAAATTTCAGTTTGATGTTTGCTTCAATACAGAACAAAAAGAAGGGCACGTATTAGAACATACAGGATATAAATCACTTCTTTATATTTGCATCTACGATACTAAAAAGAAGAAAAGCTTTCCCTCCGACAGAGTGCTTCCCAGTTGTCCTGAGGTAACGCCAGGGTGCCTAGATGTTTAGATAACCACAGATGAGTTTGTAGCTTACAAAGCAAGGTCCTGCCAGTAAAGCCCATCACGTATTGATACCAGAAAGATGTAATCATATTGGAGGGAGTTCAGAGAAGAGCCACAGGATTGATGAAATGGCTGATTAAAGAGCTAAATATGTATAATATGGCCAAGCAGCGGGAAAAAAAGAGAAAAGAAGAATCACCTAGAAACTGGCCAGGACACAAACCTGCTAGGGGAGGGAATAATTATTTTGGGGGCTTGCTGGGAGATATCACTAGCAATAACAGAATCCAATTGAGAAAGGAAATAGGCTGAATATTGGGAAAACTTCCCGGTAGTGAGATCAATTACTCTGAGGAATGGTTTTCCCAAGAGAAATAACGGATGCCTGGCTGACTGGGACAAACTGTTAGAAAATGAACTGTGGGTAGCAATCAAGCACTTTCAAGAGGATGGTCTAGATAATTTAATAGGTCTTCTCCATTTCTGTGGTTCTGTTACCTCCCTCTCTCCATGTTTAACGATTTATTTTTAATATTGGGAAAAAAAACATGCCATTAGCAAATGGCCATGATTGTCCTCTTGCATTCAGAGCCTTTGAAAAGCATAATAATTGTTTGAGCACAAGGACTCTGCTTCTTTAATTACATCACTTACAAGCAGTTGTTTTGTTTGCATAGTATGTTATTTACAATTCAGATCCTGGAAGCTCACTGTTAGTGTGAAAATTCATGGGCATTAATTCATTGGTAGAGAGCAAGCAAATGCACAGCATTAGGCGAATGTAAATACTTGACCTCTCTGTTACCACAGGCAATGAAGCTTTCAGAAAAAGCTTGTGACACAGTGTGGTAGCCACACTGGGAAAGGTGGAGTGTGGAAGAGATCAGGTTTGATGTGTCACTTAGAGACACAAAGGCTCCTGAACATTTGGGCTGTGTCTAGACTACAGAGGCATGTAGATTAGACAGATCAGCAAAGGCAAATGAAGCCGCGATTTAAATGATCGCAGCTTCATTTACATTTACATGGCTGCCGCGCTGAGCCGACAAACAGCTGATCAGCTGTTTGTCGGCTCGCCGCTAGTCTGGACGTTCCCCCTGTTATTCCTCGTGGAATGATCATTTAAATCGCGGCTTCATTTACCTTTGCTGAACAAACAAATCTACATGCCTCTGCCGACAGAGGCATGTAGTTTAGACGTACCTACACAGCTCCTTCTTGCGCAAAAACCGCCTCTTGCGCAAGAGCCGTTCTTGAGCATCTTTTTCAGGAAGAATGGCTCTTGCGCAAGAGGGGGTTTTTGCACAAGAAGGAGCAGTGCAGATGACTCCTTTTTGTGCAAAAGCCTCTTGTGCAAAAAGCAGCCGCTCATTAATTATGCAAATAAGGCTTGGCGATATTTCATGCTTAGCCTCATTTGCATAAATCTTGCACAAAACCAGCGCAGTGTCGACATAGCCTTACAGTCTAGGTTATCTGTGTTTCATAAAAAGGTCTGCTAAGTGGGAAAAGGAAGGAAGGAAGGAAGGAAGGAAGGAAGGAAGGAAGGAAGGAAGGAAGGAAGGAAGGAAGGAAGGAAGGAAAAAAGAGAATTTATTGGTGTCAGCACAAGTTATTGACAATTTCTTTATGGCCATTTCACTTCAATGTCAGTTCCTGGGAGCTAACTTTTGCTTCCTGGTTTATTACCTTCAGCTTTGCTCCTGAGTCTCTGTCTAGCTGTGGCTTTTGGAAAGTCGGGAGGCTGAGTAAACACTCAGGCTGTGTCTACATTGGCACCCCTTTCCGTAAAAGGGATGCTAATGAGACACTTCGGAATTGCAAATGCTGCGGGGGATTTAAATATCCCCCGCGGCATTTGCATGAACATGGCTGCCGCTTTTTTCCGGCTCGGGGTTTTGCCGGAGAAAAGTGCCAGTCTAGACGGGATCGTGCGGAAAATAAACCCTTTTCCGGAAGATCCCTTATTCCTCATTAGCATCCCTTTTCCGGAAAAAGGTGCCAATGTAGACACAGCCTCACTGTCAAGTCAGATTTGATTCTATTACCATTTTCTGTTTTACAGCAGAGACAGTACCTTTCCTCTACAAAATACTGACCCTCCCCTCCAAGATGTAGCCATGGAGACAGCGTCATGTTGTCACTCCAACCACAAATACTGTAGGCTGACAAAACCTGTAGTGCTTACATTCAGCGCAAGACAAATGTTTGCTGGTATCGCTTGGCAACTGCACCATCTTTCCAAGCTGCCAAGGGAATTTTGATCAGTAACCTCTGCATGTGCATCTGACATTTAACCAGCAGCACAGATGTTCAGCTTACACATTGGGGACCAAATCCTGCCCTCACCAATGGAGCAATGGAAAACGGAGAGGAAGCCTACTGCCTTTTTTGTTTCAGGGATACTGCTGAAAGGTGTCCTTTGCACCCATCGTTTGCCAGTCAGTAGTTTGCAGCTGATGGCAGCTTATATGGGGGTGAACTTGCCACCTGACTCACAGACCCATCGCTCGTGGGGACCTGAGTTGTGGAGCTGTGGCTTTAGGTGTGGCCAGTTTCTGGGTCTCTCATTACACCCAGCAGCAGAGGGCAGGATTGAACCTGGCACTGTCAGAACAAATACTGCATTGAATTCCCCACATACACTGAGCTCATCCGATGTAAATGGAGAGGTCTTGAGTGGGCTGAGACAGCGTATTAGTGAGAGCAGAGCGTGGCTCATTCAGTGCCTGGAAGAACCAGGAAATACGTGGGCGTTGCTGAAGTTGACGTACTTACCGTGGTGTCTTCATGTGTTAAGGTTGGCAGGGACTGCTCTTCTCGTCCTGGTGGAGTACTAGAATTGACAGGAGAGCACTCAGAGTTCCATTTATCATGTCTAAGCAAGCACAATAAATCAATTGCCGGTGGATCGATTGCCGCAGGGTTAACCCACCTGTAGTGACCAGGGCTTGTCCCCTGACAGTGCATGGAAAAATGCTTGAACCATAAACAAAATCTTGTTGGAGGAAATCAGTTATTGTGTACCCTACACTGGACTGGAAGAGCAAACAGATGAGGGCTGCAGAATTTTTCAGTTTGAGGACTGATCCTGAATTCAGGAGTCAGACCTCAGCTGCTGGTGTCCTGGGATTACCCCAATGGGATAGCTGCAAGGAAATAATTTCACTCTTCATCTACTTTTTCTTCCCCTTCCCCTCAGTCTGTGGCTCGCATTGCTTGTCCATAAGCCATAATACAATTCTGACTGGGCACAGGTTTTTCCTTTCCTGTTGAAATTCTTGAAGTGTACAATAGTTAGCATTTCTCGAGAGTGGAGCCGGGAGGTTACAAGAATTGGGACAATTTCGACCTTTTGATGATTGAGCTTATTTCTGAAGCTTTGGCATTAGCACACAGGAGATTTCTCTTTTTGAACAAAGTTCTCCATGTTGGACAAAATACACTAGCAATTAAAGGCAAATATTTTACTCCTATGAATAAACAAAATATAGAATGGGCAAGATTTTTAGCTAGAGTATTTTGGCATAACTCCATCAAAGTCAGTGGAACTAAGCCAGCATACATCAGCTCAGGTTCTAGCCCAATATCCATTCAGTACTTCCATGTATTTCATTTTTTGTGTTCTTGAGCCTGTGTCTAGACTACAGGCTTCTTTTGGAAGAAGCTTTTCTGGAAGAGATCTTCCGAAAAAAACTTCTTCCGAAAGAAAGCGTCCACACAGCAAAAGTGCATTGAAAAAGCGATCTGCTTTTTCGAACGATAGCGTCCGCACTGAATGAACGCTATCTCACATTTAAGCTGTGATTACTATGCATGGAGTGGCCACCAGAGCAGCTGTGCTTTTTCCTCTTTTCTCTTCTTTCGAAAGAACTCCCTCTTCCCCGTCCACACACGCCTTTTTCCAAAAGAGCTCTTTCAGAAAAAAGGCTTCCTCCTCGTAGAAAGAGGATTATCAATGCTGGAAAAAACACTCTGTTCTTTTGATTTACTTTCAGAAGAACACAATTGCAATGTCGACGTAACTCAAGTTTTCTTGGAAAAACGGCCATTTTTCCAACAAAAATCTGCAGTGTAGACATACCCTGAGTCTGTTTTAGAGTAACTGCCAATTTTAAGAGGAGTCCCTGATTTGAGTAGCTCGTTATCCTAGGTGTGCAAATATATGCAGCAGTAACACTACATAGAAGGTAACATCCTGACTTGCTTAAATCATTGGCAAAACTCCCATAGATTTCAGTGGAGCAATGATTACACTTATTAAGCAGATTTAAGTTTTAAAAAGACATCCATAAATGTTTGCTAATAAACTGTGTTCTGTTTGTATTAACCTTTTCCTACATTATAAATAATTTTAATGTATTGTATTTAGATCTTACAACTCATATCGTTTAATTGATTTACATGCATAATTCTCAGATAAATGCATATTTAACTCCTGACAAGTATCGGAGGCCTAGCCGTGTTAGGCTGTATCTGTGAAAATGAGGCAGCTTTATTTGGGCATAAGCTTTCGTGGGTCTAAACCACTTTGTCAGATGCTTGGAATCACTTTGTCACTCGTGCAACTAATGAAGTGGTTTTGGTTCACAGAAGCTGATGTCCAAATAAATCTGTGAGTCTTCAAGGTGCCACAGGACTCCTAGTTATTTAGCTCCTATTATTGTCATGGAGGGTAACTTCTTCATTGCCTAATCCTTCAGCCCAAACTCATGCAAAACTCCTCTTGATTTTAGTAGAACTAGGGTGACTATATTTCCCCCACATGTGGGGCTGGCCTAAGCCATTCGCCTAGGGCAACCCACCCCACCCTGTGCAGAGCTGGTAGCTCTGTTCACTTGAGCCTGTCTTTCTCCGGCACAGGGCTGGTCTCACTGGCCTCTTCCCACACCCCCAAACAAGACACGTGCCCACTTTTGACAGAAAAGTTGGGATGGCCAGGACAGGGCATACAAAGGGGCTGTCCCAGGCAGAACAGGACATATTGTCACCCTAAATAGAGGTTGAACCTATGGATCAAAACTGCAGCATTGAACTCAGGGGACAATATACCACTTAGTCTTTGGGTCTGTACAGTTCCTATACCAGTTATGACCCAGATCCATAGCTAGTGCCAGTCAGTGATTGACATTAGCTGAGAACCTGTCCTGATAGTTGGATACTCTCATCATTTTTTGCCTGCCAAACCTTTACTGTGGTCCTTACATATCCACATATAATAAAATATTTTGCATAGAGAACTCTACAGACATTAATTCCTTCCTTTTGTCTGTCACAATAGTCATCACACTAAATCAGGCAAATCTGTGGACCACAGTGGTTGCAAAACTCATTCCCCAAACTGGGTAAGTTGGTAGTGTAATTTACCCCTCCCCACCTCTCCTTGAGTCTTGGGCACATCTGAACTAGACTATCATCCAGCTGAGCATGAGGTGAACAGACAAATGAGGAGAAAAAGAAGAGTGTGTGCAATGGTACATGGTGGAGTCCTGGTGCATGATTAAGATTCCTAGGCACTGCTGTAAAACACACAACAGAAACAGTAATACTTATTATTATTATTTATTATTATTAATTAATAATGATTTATGGGAGCAGCAGAAAAGACGCAGCATCCCGAGAGCAACCTTTTGTCAGCTGACTCTTCAGTAGCATTGCGGAGCAGCTGGGGTTCTCTCAGAGTCCACGCACAAAGTGGAAACTCTTTCTGATGTTTCTGCAGGTTAGAAATCTCTGCTACATGGTGACAAGGAGGGAGAAAATGAAACACTCCATTTGCAAACTTCAAGAGCAGATCTTCCATCTTCAAATGCAGCTCATCAAGAAGGATCTTTATCCAGGTAGGTACTTCTGCTAATGGCTTTGGGAGTACTTGTTATCACCTATGCTTTCAGTTCCACCATACAGTAGGAAACGTGCAGCTCCAAACCCACAGAGGTGGAAGCAAAAGCATCACCAGATTAGGGCTTTCCTTTTTTTTTTTTATGGTGATAACCATATGGTTGAGCTATCATGTGGAAATGACTTGTGAGTTTACGACCTGTGTAGGGTAGGCTTGTGACGGCACAGGACTGGGGCTTAGTTCAAGCCTCAGTTCACCATAGACTCATTGTGCTACCATGGACAAGTCATTTAGGCCTTCGTTCTGCCCTCTCATAAAAGTCAGCCAGGGTACGTCTACACTGCAAAGCTGGTATCCCGAAATAGATACCCCACGTCTTTTGAATGTGTCCGCTATTGTGAAATATAGCGGACCCGCCATTTTGGCATCCCTGTAAACCTCATTCCATGAGGGATAAGGGGTGTCTTGAAATGGTGTGTTATTTTTAAATTTGGCACTGTGTAGACGTGCCAAATTTCAAAATAGCCTATTTTGAAATAGAATCAAATAAGATACGCAATTTGCATAGTGCAAATTGCGTGTCTTATTTCGAGCTAAGGGTGCACTGTAGACGCACCTTTAAAAGTTGTTCCACCCGTTAAGTGAGGGCAGAATACCCCAGCTAGCTCTGGGCAAGCTGCATCGTACAAACAGTGTAGATATGGCAGCATGAACAGCAGGAGGGGACTAGCCACTCTGAACATGATCCGACCCATGATTCTAGATATGAGTTCGGGGCAGCAAGCCCCTCCTACTGGTCTCACTGCCACTGCTATGCTTCTGCTTTTAACATGTTATCTTGATCAGAGCTAGCATGGGCTATCTGCTCAAGCTGGAATTTACACCTTACCTCTGAAGTATATGCATGCCCTCAGTTTCCCCAACTGCAAAATACCTCCTTCTCCTTTCTCGTTTTGATATCGACAGGGGATCAAGCACTGTACATATTGAGTATTCTGATTATTAGTGTTTCATTAAGAAAAGGGGAATGTACATTTCATAGCCTGGGTCTGCTGAAAGCCTCTGCTGATGACTTTCACTGACCCGGTACAAAGTAGATCTGTTATCCCCTCTGAGTAGTAAATCCTACTCATTTTGCTGGATAGTTAAATTAAGACGTCAGTCTGGCTGTGGAGCACATTGTTCCTTTCCACCTCCTCCTCATCCTGTTTGGGTGATGATTGCAAATCATGGGCGCACAACTAGAGAGGTGGGTGTTTTTAGTTGTGGCATATGGCTCACTGGCATGTCTTAGTAGCAGTTGCATTGGCTTCTTTACAGTTGCCTCTGGCGCTGTTAAGAATCAAAGGTTAAGCCACGGGTGGGATATCTTTTGCTCCTTGATGCCACCTCCTTTTAACACCAATTCCCAGTAATTCACTCAGCCACATGGATCTATTAGCAGAGAACATCATACATACAGTACGAGATGCACTTGGCAGCATTTTATTAAATAGCAAATACAGAATTAATTTTTTTTTAAAGCATGCAATGATTGAGCCCACATCTCCTACATCCCTCTTCCTTTTTTCCAGTGGCAGCACAAGACTCAAAAACCAAGGCTGCATAACAGTTTTTCTAGAAACAGCATCTAGCTCTGCAGCAAGATTCCTCTGCCAGTTGTTCGTGGCTTTGGAATTGCTTCTGAAGCCACCCCATGTTTGGCATTTCTGAGAAAATGTCTGGACTACACTTTCCCTTACAAAAATTTCCTTTGACTCAGAGTTTGAGTCTGAGAAATGTAGTGTTGAAAAGTTTGTGACTTTGATTCCATGCAAATTCTTCTTGCTAGCCTGACCCAGGCTGCTTTATAGCACAGAGAGGAAGGTCCAGTAATCATGTACAATAGGGTCTAGCCACAGATGGGCTCAAGCCACAAAATATTTGATACTGGTTGAGTCTGACCATCCAGGACACTGAGTACCTTCAGTGGAAGTTTCTGGTGTTCAGTACTTCTCAGGATAAGAGCTACCCTTTGGATCCAGATCCAAACTATTCAGAGTTGTGGGAACATTGTGTCCTGAGACTTTGATTGGGGCCTATGTTCATGCTGAGCATTTGCTGATCCCACTGGGCAGATTTTGACTTTTTGTTTTTACTGAAAGACACTTTACTCTACAAGTGATCATATTGCAGTTAGAGGAGCTATCTATTGATGGTGTGAATAAGAGTAGACAAATCATAGAAATCATAGGGTTAGAAGGAACCACGAGGGTCATCCAGTCTAAGGCCCTGCCAACATGCAGGGTATGTTGTGACTAAACCATCAAATATAGACAGTATCCAGCCTTCTTTTGGAAACCTCCAATGAAGAAGTTTCCACGACCTCGCGAGGCAGGCTGTTCATAGTCCTACTGTCCTCACAGTTAGGAAGTTTTTCCAGAGATTTAATCCAGCTTGTTGACTTTGAGTTGTGAGTCCTAAGCATCCCCCTAAAATTAGGTGTGCTTCTACAAAGCTTAGGGTGTGCTGACCAACGGGGTTGCTTTGAACCCTTACCTACCTTGAAAATAACAAGATTCCCATGGGACAGCAGCATTTGAAGTCCCAATAAGAAGTGCTCTGAATTACTTGAAGGAATGAGGAGTCTTACAGCTATAAAATTGCAAGTGTTAAAGCGTGCATCGGAGCAGTAGGTATTGTTTGCTTAAATAAATGGGAATGATTTTCAAATGGACACTTGATCATGATTTTATTTCCATGGAGGAAATCAAGGTAAACTTCTTTGTAAACCATCATGAACTACAGAACTCCACAGCTTTGTTCAGTAAAGGGGAATAAAGCATAGTATCAAAATGAAGCTCTCGTAAGTGTGTTGGATAAATCAGTGGAAGTAGCTTCCCTCAAGAGAGAGCAAGTGTTGTAGATAGGGTGGATTATAGTACAGGGAGTATTGGGGTACAAAGTTGTCAGTTTCTGAGACATATTTGATTATTTACGTACTTTTCTATTGCATTGGCTCTTACTGCACACATTAGCTTGGACATCTGTGTGCTACCCTGAGACCTGCAGGACTTGGCTTTGTTTTTCACCATAGGACAGGCCTTTTTTTGTGTTACGAGCCAAATAAGTGGAGTTGCTTTATGTGGCAGTAACTAGCCTCCATTTTGTTATGGTACAAGAGAGGCACTGTTTTAAGGCCCAATGCTATCAAATGCTGTTGGCCTCCCTGAATTAGTGAGCACTCTCAACTTCTGTCAATTTCTGTGGTTCTTGAAGATGCTCAGCGTTTGGCAGGATCAAGCTCTTAGATAATTTGTTGTTACATTTTACCGTACTGAATGTGGAAAAGGAAATTTTTCTCCTAAAATTTCCTCACCAGTATTTTCTCCCCTCTGACACTTGATTTCATTGCCCTACATAGCAAGAATTTTGGGGGAAAGCAAGAAATCTGTATCACTCTTCCTGATTGAGTGAAGTTACTAATTATTATGATGAATGGCATGTAATCAACACAACCTAGTGAAGTTACCCCAGATGTGCATTTGTACACTATATTTTTGGAAGGGTCATCTTCTAAAACTCAGGGAGGATTGTTTTCCCACTGATGAATGATCGTTTAGGCAAGACATTCTTATTCAAGCTGTTAGGAATTGCCAATGCATATCTCATATATGTCTTGCATTAAATGTTAAGTAGACTCCCGGCTGTAAAATGTGGCTGTTATTTTGTCAGGCTCCTTTTGAAAAGATACCATTCATATTTCTGTTTAGAACCACTGTGATGTCTAAACAAAGTCATATTTTTGTGTGTAAGTCAAGTGAAAAATGAGTCTGTTTGGAACTTTCCCCTGTCTTCTGGAGTTACTTGGCAGGAATATAACATATATCAATCTTTCTTGCTTGCTTTCTGTCCATTGCTCACGAAAGGTCCTGGATTGGCGGTCCTGGAAATGTAAATCTTCTCTTAAGCCAGACCCACAGATGTTCTCAGTAAGGATCTTAAATATCAGTTAATTGAATAGTTGAGTAACCTCATGAATTTGTATCAGTTAATCGACTAGTCTATAGTCCCCGTGGGCGGTGCCAGCAGCCACTGTATCAGAGGCAGCAGCGCAGGGTGCCAGGTGGGAGCTGGTCCACAAGGGGAGCCGGTTTAAAAACAAGTTCCCCTCACGAGCCAGCTACCTGTCACCCTATGCTGCTGTTTCTGAGAAAGAGGGAGCAGTGCGGGTGGCAACAGTCCCTGTCTGAGCTCCCGGATCCGGCGTGAGCCAGAACTGAGCTGGGCTGCTTGCCCACCTAACTCCTAATACACTTTAAATGCAGAGCCGCAGCAAGGGTAGGTCTCAGACCCGTTGCAAGCCAGGACTGAAGCCAGGTGCTGGCCAGCCTACTAAAGAATTTACTGGCAGGGAGGGGGCGAGGGAAATGCGTGTAGTCTATAGCATTAACCTATAAACTTTTGCTTATCGGTTAATTGGTTAATCGACTGTACTATTACATCCCTAGTTCTCAGTCAGCTGTAATGCAAATGCCACTACTACATTTCAACCTAGAGCAAGGGTCTCAAATGTATGGCCATGAGTATGAGACCTCTGACCTAGAGAGACTGCCTCTAGGGAGAGAGCAGAGTTCAGTCTCCATGGCCCACCCAGCTCGCAGCCTCTCTGCAAAGGCTAGCAATTCTGTTGATGGTTTATAGAAAGCCGATACCTTCCACCGGTAACAGCATAGACCCCTTAAAATTATTTCTCAGTTATCATTTTACAGCTGTCTCATGATCACAACTTTTGTTCAGTGCCAACTTGGGTCAGCTTCAAGTTAATTATCAGAAAGCTAGAAATCACATTTCAAATTCCTCCAGCCATCCAGGTGCATACATTTGCTTTTAGGGCCCTGCTCTTTCCCCACTGAAGATATCAGGAGATTTAGCATGAGCTGCTGCAGGAAAAAAAATTGGGCCCTTAATGAATATGTAAAAAGCTTTGAGTAGCTCACCAGGTAATACAAACTGTTCTTTTCAGAGAGCACATCTTAATCCTGTTCACCCAGGAGGAATAAATCCAGTACATATGCAAAACCATTTAGTATAAATTGATGTTTAGTTGAATGTCCAAATAGCTGTGATATATAGTTTTGGTTTTCAATAGCCAGGTTTCAGTAGCCAAGTGTCTGCTACTCCATTTAGTTAGATTTTATACCATATTTAGAAGTTTGTTTTTTTCATTGCTATACAGTGCAAGCAAAAGTAGTTGTTATATCCAAAAGATCAAATAAAGACTGACCTGCTTAAAAGTGCTGCCAATAAGATCTTTGACAAACTTGTTTTGTGACTTTATACCAGCAGTGGGAGAGTAGTTGTGCATTTGCTTGTACAGTATAGTATACGTTGCAAATTTGCATTATACAACAAGATGTAAAGTTTGGAACTGCCTCATTCTTTTGGGGTGTTTATATGTAGGGGTTTGGTTTCTAAGCACTGTATTTGCTGAACTGAAATCTTGGTGCCCAAAGGCCTTGATCCAGCAAAGCACTTAAGCATGTGCTTAATTTCAAGTAAATGAGCAGTCCGGTGATTTCACCGGAACTGCTTGTGTTTAAAGTTCAATTTGTGCTTAAATGCTTTACTGGATCAAAGCCCAAGTTTCTTCTTTATACAGTCTCTGGGACTGAAAACCTTTCTTTAAGCTAGAATGGTCTAGTGTCCACTTGCCCAAAATGCTGGTACACTTGTCTCCTGCAGAGTTCTTGACCCAGGTTTGCATTATGGTTACCAACTCTTCCAGTCAGACAGATTACGCACCATTTGCGACAGTGGCGTCCAGTCCAGGAAAGTTGGCAAGCGTAATTAGCACTGGATCCTGCGATTGTTTCACCAAAGGTGACTAGCAAGGATTCTTTAAGTTCTTAATATCATCCTTATCTCAGTGCTCTGGAATGCACCAAGTTCCCTGGTGACATGAGCTCACATTTCTTTTTTTTCTTTTTTAAACAGAACAAACTGGGAAGAGAGCAAAAGGAAAGAAAAGTGACCCCAAAAGAAAAGGAAGAGACAGTAGAAAAAGTAGTCCCGAGAAAAAGGAAAAAAGGAAATCGGGGAATGAATCAGTCTTGGGACAGCTGGGTAAGTTTACGTAGCTCTGAAATATACTGACTGCAGAAGCCAGAGCCATAGAGTTAAAGGAATTCCAAAAGCTACATTTATTCTGGTGGGTAGAGACAAGGCTGTCCTTAGCCATACACAGAGTATGCAGCTGCGTAGAGCCTCCAAATATTTGGGGCACCACTGGGTCTTAAAATCCACCCATCCACCTTTTCCTATCCCTGTTCTATGACTCTGCTTCCTCCAGAGAGGATCTAGTTCACTTAAAAGTGAAACCCCCTGCCAAACCTATTAGCAGAATTTAGAACCTGTGAAGAGCCATTCAAGTGGTAATGAAGCCATGTAGTAGGCATTTGCAAACTCCAGGTATATACTGTCAGTTTCTGAATTTACTGTGCTTGTCTACAGAGCTTTAGTTTAAAAGTTGCATTAGTGTGTTGTGAAGACCCCTTGATATTATAAATGGAGCCTATTGTTTGCAGACTGTCAGCTAGTAGCACAAAAGCTTGTGAAGTGTTCAGCTAACAGGGTGAAAGGGTTTTAACTCCAGCTGGAAGAAGGCATTAGAATATTGCACTGCAAAATAGTGATTTTACTTCCTGGCAATGTCATCTGACTTCTCCACCTGTTCCTTCCCTGCATAGTGTGTAACATGCGTCCTGCTGCTGCTTGTGAGCAAACTGCATGGGCCATGTGTTTTAGTTCAGTGCCTGCTGCACTATGCCTCTGTGCACCTCCAAGACAGGAATTATTTATTCTAGGTGGCTGCTGCAGGCAGTCTCAGACCAGCTAGGAGATGGATACACAATGACATTGCTTTCTCAGCACTCCTTCCCATCTTTTTCCATGACAGAAGCATAAAGGGCCTGCCTGTGAACTTCCAACCCTGGGTTTAGTAGACCAATGCACAAACCACTGAGCTATCCTTCCTCCTCAAAAGAAAAGTTGTAGGAGAAAACAAACAGGATTTTATATGAACAGAAAAGGCAAGAGAAGGACATACATAGGCCTCTCTTCTTCCCTGCTCTAACCCCTTTCTCCTGTCCAGAAGTTCCTGCGATTCTGTGCATTAAGTGGATATGTAGCACATGAGCAAGCCCCCTCCCTCCCATCAATTATAACCCTCAGCTACATAGCAGATGGAAAGCCCTGAAGAAAAAGGGCTTTTCCTACAATTCCCCTAGCAATTCTACTTTCTGGTGTTGATTAATTGACATTTTAATCCCCCCTTGCCTCAGATTACTGTGAGAAGGTGCAGAAACTTAATTTGAGCACCAGCAAGGGGTTAATTCTTTGTTCAGCTCTCCCACAGGTGTGATGTCATAGCCCTTGGACTGGCGGCCCAATCAGCAACTTAGAGGAAAACCTGAGAACACTATAAAACAGCTCCCTGATCCTGGAAAGGGAAAGAACTTCTGGATGGGGGAGGGAGGTTAGAGCAGGGTAGAAGAGAGGCCTATGTATGTCCTTCTCTTGCCTTTTCTGTTCATATAAAATCCTGTTTGTTTTTTCTTACAACTTTTTAACTCTGGAGTCTTAATGGAAGACTCTTACTTAGGAAGGACATTTTCTGTTACTATTTAGATCAGCTGCCCCATTCTACTAGCCTACAGCCCTCCCTTGAGACAGCTTAGGTAGTGCTTTGACAATTGTGATATTTTAGTTATTGTCTGCAGCACTGGTTCTCTCCTTTCTCTCTCTTCCCCTCCCCTCCCCCCCAGCATATCCTACACCTACAGCAGCAAGTGCTTTAAATCAAAATAGTTAATTCTGTGCTTGGCAGAAGTGTTTTCTTACTCCGTGTGAAATGGAGATCCTGGGCCATGTGTCCTGCCCATTTTTAAAAAAGGGGGTTGACATTTTAAAACAGTGAATGATACAATCCTCCCCAGGAGAATAACAGCCTAAAGACATGATCACTGGGTGGGGTGGGGTGGGGTGGGGTGGGGTACCTCAGGCCCAGCTTGCCTGGGTCCAGCACCAGAGGTTGAGGGCTCCCCCAGCATTGGGGAGCCTGTGGTGGTGCTCCAGCCCCCTTTCTGCCCCCACTGTGGGCTGAGGCACACAAAATCTACTAGCCTAGGTCCCCATCGGCTCATGTGTGTGAGGGGAACGTGAGGAGTGTCTTTCTCCTTCTCAGTCAGGGTTCACAGTGAGGGTTTTTTATTTGTGTGTAGCCCTGACTGATATTTCTGTGGGTCAGTGGCCCCTGACACAAAAAAGGTTCCCCACCCCTGACTTAGTGCCTAGCACAGTCTCTCCCCAGGCCATCTGTGGTTTCCTTTTTGAAAAGAGGAAAACATTTTGCATATAAAAATCTGCCCTTTTTTAAAAATAGGACTAATGTTTTTATTATTCTTTCCTATTTATTGAGAGCAAATCAAGACACTTTCAAACCCTTGCTGTGTAACTATCAGAAACCAAACAGTCATTACAACAATGAGCTTTTCTTTGGAGACATTGTGCAGGATCATAGACATCAGAGCTCTCTGTTTAACAGGGTGTTACCATAGTACACAGTGAGGATCACTGCAACTGCTGACATGAACGAGACCAGTTTTTAAAGTAGAATTCCAGTGGGTTTCAAGCATAGCAAGTAGAACAGGCACACACCTGTGCTATTTGGATATCTTCTTTTTCCTCTCTGCCAGTGCAGAAGTGTCCCCTCCCATACATTTTAAAGACACTCCTTTATCTACTTTGAAAAGTTCTAAGTAGTGGTGACCTCTTCCACTTCCTGAGAGACGATCATACTCAGGCAAAGCTCAGTACTAGGAAATTTTTCAACCAGAGTTTTCCCTCTTTTACTTCTAGTTCATCCTCTTTGTGCTACTCCAAATAATTCCTCTCCACTATTCACAGCTTTCACGTATGATGGTTCAAATGCCTGCTGCCATCACTTACTGAATCATGCACATTTAGCTGCTTGAAACACATGTTAGTCCCTCCAACCCACTGATTGTTCTTGCTCCAGTTTTGCCTGTCCCTTTTGTACCTATTGAATGCAGCATACCAGGTGTCCCGTGAGAAAATCCATCTAAAGAAACAGTGGCAGGATATGACCAAAGGCAAAAGAACTATAGCATGGACTTTACTAGTTGTGATTTTGAAGCTCAGTAGGTACATGTTGCATAGACCTGATTTTTTACAGCACAGACTGTTATCACACTTTCGCTTTACTCTAAGGAATTAAATGGTATAATCCAATAATTGAGTCCAGATGCAATAATCGTCTCTTTAAGGATTTATCAAATTCTTAGGAGCAGATAAAATTGGTCCAGTTTGCTACAGTAATATGAACATGAAAAGTATCAGGTTAAGAATAGGATTGGCTCCAGTGTTATTTCAGAGCAGTTGGGAATAGATTAAAACTTCTCTCTGTAATGGCACTTATCACAGCCTGTCTTTAGAAATCTGGCAAACTCCTACATCAATGCCCATAACAACAGTAGACCAAACCATCAGATTCTTACGCGGTTCTTAGCCCAAATGTCCACTGACATCAACGTGTTTAGCCAAGTGAGGGTTCTGGTTCAGCTCAACATTTGAACCCTCAAAACCAACATGAAATGCTGTTAGCGCTGTTCCTGTTTTGTTGTGGCTGTATACCTGCATGTTAAGACAATCAGCCTTTTTACATTTGAGGAAGGTTTCTGTACTCACATTTGCTTAATTCATGCTCAGAAGGCACTTATGCAAAGCATCTGAATGACAGACAACCAAAATGAATGGTCCAAGGCAGATACTTATTGGAGGAAGCTGACACTGCATCCACTATTGACCTGTTGACATACTGAACATTGGATGTTATCTTACGGCTTAGTGGATTGCATACCAGCATGACCAGTTGATCCCTCCTTTATACTCTGCTCCATAAAGGGGACAGTCCAGTAAATTAATACTAAATACATCTACAATACTTAAAGGAAACTTTTCTTTACGCAGTATATAATCAAACTTCAAAATGTGCTGCAACAGATGGGAAAGAAGCAGTTAATATATGTACATTTTGTCAAGGAGTCCCTCGTTTTTATTACCATTAATAATTACCATCACCATTATCACCTGAAGTAAAGTAGGCTTGTCATTTACCCACATATTACATGATGTAGGGTGCATTAGAATAGACATTGGCACCCCTCCATGTTTGCTGAATACTAAAGAATTGTTTCAGATTCCTTGCTTCCATTTAGAGTTTTGATACTGCATTGATACCTCTTACCATCAAAGCACAAACCGAATGATTCTGACTTCTCAGACTTGGCTTTTTTTATTTTTACAGGTTTGTCAACTTCCTTTCCCATAGATGGGACCTTCTTCAATAGCTGGTTGGCCCAATCAGTTCAGATTACCACTGAGAACATGACCATGAGTGAGTGGTCCTTGAACAATGGCCATCATGAAGACAACACTCCGGGCCTTTCAGAGGAGCTTTTACAAGATGAAGAGACCTTGTTAAGTTTTATGATGGATCATTCTCTGAAGTCCCCATTTAAGCATAGTGATGGAACAAAGAAAGTTAAAAACAAAACGAGAATGAACACTAAGAAAAAACTGTCCAGGAACGACTTGAACACAATCTTCAAGAGTCACCAAGAAGAGAATTCCAATCAGTGGACTAACAACAACATGACTAACTTATCAGATGACACCACAAAGCCCTTTGCCCATGATTCAAGAGCTAGCAAATCAGAGAAAGGAATGGTGAAACTTCACATCGACCGCAAAGGGGCCAGTGAAATAAAAAAGACAGCTAAGAAGGGATCTTCGCACCCTCTCCCAAAAGCAAATGATTCTCATGCCTCATTGTGTCTGAGAAGCTCCTTAAGCAATGACGAGGAGACAGTGAATTGTGCTCAGTGTGAGTCCAGTTCTCTGACTAAAGTGCCTGACTCAGTAGGTAGTCCGAAAACGGTAGTGAAGTTCAAGTTACCAAAGGAGAGCAGAGGGACTAGGAGGTCACAGATCCAGAAGCCCGACACTGTTAATGGGCCTCCAGTCAGTGAAAGGTCAAAGGTCATCTTGCATCATTTTGACAATGAGACTGATGGCTACTTTTCTGATGCAGAAATGAGCGACTCCGACACAGAATCCGGTAATGGCAGAGTGCAACATAACCAGTTAGATTCAGGAAATGAGGATATTGTCAGAATGAGTATTTTGGCATCGTAACTCCACCAGATATACCAACTGTGACAGTTTGATGAGGCCTAAACCCAGTTACAACTGCCATGTTCAATTTCTTCCTGGTATCATGACAAAGAGGTTTTTTTTAATATGTATATATAGTTTAAAATTCAGCACTGTTGTCTTTCTCTTCTCTATATGCCTGAGATACAGCTTAAGCGTCACACCAACATAGATTACTGTAACAGTAGCTGTCCCTTCTTAGTTAACTTGCATATCCCTATTAAAAAGAAATGCAAGCATGCGCATTAAGGGACTTATGCTTGCAGGCAATGAACAAGACTTCCTAGATTCTTAATAAAGAGGTTTGATTTTGCCAGTATCCGTTGTTTCTGCAGGGATGACAGTTTTATGGGCATTATTTAAAGTCAGACAAATTTCATTCTCTGCCTGGGATTATTTGCCCCTGTGTGTCAGGGTATTGGGGTACTGTGATAGCCACTGACACACACACACGACTTACTGAAAAAATCACTGTCTTGTATCTGCGTGTGTGTGCGTGTGCGCACAAGGTAGTAAAATAAGCGATACTAAAAAAAATATTTTTTTTAAAAAAAAAGCACAAAAAGCTTATTTGAAGAAAGCACTTATGGGTAGAGGAAAACAACATTCTATTTATATTTTATTAAATCCTTTATTTTTTTTCTCACCTTTCCAGTTTGATCAGAATCCGTCCAGGGGCCAAGAACCACGATTTAGCCCTGCCACTACTACAGTCGGCAGCACTGTAAACAGTCTTCAAAGGCTTTCAGTAGATAGAAGAGACACATATCCGTGTCAGAGCTGCAGTGCTCCACAAATATTCCTCCTGAGTAGCTATGGGTATTTATTGATGTAATGTAAACCTCAGAGGGCCTTTGAATCCTTTAAGGTTATTTGAAAATGTTAAGTGATTTACTCAGGTTCATTGATCAGAATTTACCAAAACATTTGGGCCAAGATGGAACGGGAAAGGGGGGGGGGGGGGGCGGGATTTCTTCCAAAACAGGAGGGTTGTAAAATATCAAATCAGTTTGGCAAAAGAACTTATTCCAGCACATCATCTTTATTCACTGGGATTGTGTTCAGCTGTGCTGGGAGCTGTACATTAGAGCCCAGCAGGTGGCTATTTTAAATCTCGCTTCCATCCTGCCCTGCAACACACACTCCCGACCACTTCCACAAGTAGGGCAGTGGGCCCCGTGGGCTCCTGGTCCCACTGCAGGGCTCCTGTACATGTAAACTCACCATGCACAAGAGTGGACAATTGACCTTCAGCCTCCATGCATTGTCCTTTAGAGGCAATTAAATGATTTGCCTTTCTCATTTTGTTGTTCTACTCAATACTGTTACTAAAATGATACATCCGTCCCTCCCCATCCTTTTTCGTTCTTTGAATCCTAGTTACAAGCTGTTGACTTGATGTAGGAGGGTGATTCACAAAAGCTGACATTATAAATATTATAATAATTTAATGCATAAAATGTCCCCTATAAGCCTTAAATGTTGTTTAAAAGCCTGTGCTACCTATGAGTCAGGCAAATTTCCATGTTTGCACTTAATTGCACCATTATTTCAGTTTTGGCTTCAAAGGTCACAGTTAAGTCATGCTACATGTTTTATTGGAGTGACCCCAGTGTGAGCTCAGGGAACAAAAAAACAAAAAACAAAAAAAATTGAATTCACTGAAACTTTTTTCTGTTGTTGTTTTTTAAAAATAAAAAAAACCTGGGACACTTCTGTAACTGGTAAAACCCATCACTTTAAACAAACAAACACAGAAAAGGATGAGTCAGTCAAATAATTTTGTGTATGCCAAAGAATATTTTGACAATAAAGCAGCACAGCCAGAAACCGGAAACTTGTCATTTGGGAAAATTGCAAGTTATTTAGCAACAAAGGACTAGAGACACATTCATGACACAAAACTGAGGTGTTAGCTTCCAAGCTTGCTGACGGGGATGCTTCTGTCACTGAAGCTGCATCCTACCGTTTTGATTTCTGATGCTTTTTGCTCCTTTGACCTTGAGCTTTCTTTTAAATTCCGTTAACTTTGAAAATTGACTATCTTGGCGTTTTAAAGTAAATTGTCTTTACTGGCCTTCAAAAATCCTTCTTCTCAACTATTATCAACTTAGTATCAGATTGGAGTGAAATTAATACAAAATTGGCTAATCTCAAGAAATCAACTCTAAAACCAAACATACCTGGGTGTTCTCCTCATTTGATATATTTTATACAAATTATTATTTAAAAAAGGAACCACCTAAAACCTGGTTATAAATTAGCATAATCTGAGGCTGGAAACTAAAGTCTGCTCATTAATTAAGGCTCAGTATGTTCAGATATTGTTAAATACAGTAAATAGGACTTAGTTTATCTTATCAGGCTTGCTAGCTTTAGCTACCGTATCCTAGTATGAGAGTCATAACAATAATCAATATGCTGCCTTTCAATGAATCTTGCTTCCGTGTGCTTCACTTCAACAATGGTAAAAAACCAGACACAAATCTCACCGTGCACAGCTTCACTCATTAGCTTCTGCATTCCTTGCTTGCTCAGTACAGGAGAGCAAAAGGGAATAGACTTTAAAGAACAACCAAACGACAGTGGCACCATGTTTCTGTTGACTCCAACGCAGCACTGTGATCCACTCCATTGTTACTGTGATCAGGAAGTAGTTCAAAACCAAAAAAGAAAAAAAGAAAAAAAAAAGAATCCCCCAAAACAGTTGAAAACAGCCACCAGACATTAGGGCATTGTGATTTTGATCAGGGATTAAAATTACACAGAGGGGGGCCAAATATGGAAATGAACAGAGAACAGCTTATCAGAATTACTGGGAGAGAAGACTCCAAAAGAGGGTTTACCAGGCAGTACAGAAGGTGTGCACACTCTGTGAGAGTTCTCAGTTCTGTATGTAGATGCTGAACCCTTTGTCTTTTGACTTGAGTTAACTGTTGATATTTTGTATAATTGCTGTGGGGTTTATTTGAGTGGATTCTTTCATTTATTAGAACCAGTAATAACAATCCCTTGAGTGTCCTGGTTTAACAGAAGAGCGCTGGGAATAAATCTAGGGTAAAGCATGTTCTCAGCTGGACCCATACTGCACCTTTGGCATCCACGGAGTTGCATGGGCCCCATATTCTACTCCATAAATGAGGTGGGGTCCACACTAAGATAGGCTTACCAGAAGGTGTTTTGCTCAAGACAGCTAGAAAATCTTCAGACCTCCACTGGCCGCCTGCTACTGCTTCCTGGGGTGTGAGGGCTAACAGCAGGCTGGCTAACAATGAAAGAGATGACCAGGAAAGGGGAATGAGCTTCCAGGAGAGGAAAGGTAGGACAGAGGACTTCACTGTGGGCTGAAGGCCAGATCTAACCCCACTTCCAATCCGGACCAAGGCCATTTCACAGCCACTCCAGTGGCCTCACCAAAGCCCCGAAAACTTAGCTACTATTCAGTCATTAGGCACCTGGTTCCTAAGAAACACTCCACGTGTCCTTTGCTCCTATGCTCCTACCACCAACTTATTTCATACCAGAAATGTTAATAATTAAGGAAAGAAAAATGTACAAGGAAAATATTTTTGATGTATTGTAAATGTATTTTGAAATGAACAGAAAGAAAAAGTATAATGGTTTATTTTATTAAACGAATGTTTGTCTTTAAGATGATATATAACTGCAGGTGTTGACATTTGCACTGTAAAAGGGACCTGTTTCCTTTGAAAAGCACCACCACACTTGTGGGTTAATGTGATAATGCACATAGCTCTGATCAACACTCATTTCTAATTCATAGAGAACAACCCAAATTAGTGTTAAAGCATTGGTGCCCAGTGGAGTTTCTTGAAGACAGTTTGGAGATCACACTTTAATTTTTCACCCCATATATTTTTGCTTTTTTTGGGCTAGCTGTATTTGGGATATTTTTCATGTTTATTTTTTAAATGTCTAATATTTGGAAGACCTTTCCCTCAAAGCACAATAGCAAATTAGCCTTTTTAACATGAGCGAGAACAGAAGATTTCTCGCACATTTTGCATTCTTAGTATTTTCATGAACCCGTCATTATGTTATCCACATCAGCCTAAGGACTAGCAACTGGCCATAAAGGAACTTCTCTGTCTGTTGCCAGGGCAGTGTGTTAATTTTGGTTGTTCTTTAAGGAAATTCCCATGTACTTTGCTCCATTCCACACACGAAACAGACCCGCTTCACATCAGTTACAGGAAACGATATGAATGTCACAGGAGGAGAAATCCTTCTGTTTTCTTTGTTTCAAAGAACGTGATGTGCCATTTGTTAATATAAAAGAGAAATATTGAAATATATTGAAAAGAGCAATTTTAAATTATTTTTGGCTTATGTTGCAATATTTATTTTCTTGTATTAGAAATTCCTTTGTAGAGAAAAAATGTATTTTTCATTAATGCAAAAACCTATTTCTCCTTTTTGTACATTTTCCATGTTAGTTAATCCTTAAAGCAATATAATGTATCAAACTTGTTCCGTGTGAGACTGTATTATGCATGCTGTTTGTGTTGCCTTGCAGTAGCTCTGTCTGCCATTATTTTCATCATGTTTAGATTTAGTGTATGCTTTAATACACATTGGGACCATGGCCCATTGCTTATGAAAAAAACTTTGCATTCCTCAATGTGTTGGCAAATGCAGTCAATAAAGCAGTGTTTTATGTGTACATTTTTGTTTTGAGTATTGTCTAGGCAACAGGTTCAAGTGTAGCAAATTCACCTTGGTATCAAAGGACCCAAGTCTTCCAAGTGGCTTCCTACCTTAGTAACGAGAAGAGTTTGGTTTGTACTACAGATATGACATTCATTTGTTTCTGTTAAGGTTGGTTCACTTCTAGGTCCCTAATAGCATAATATGTAACTGCTCAGCTCTTTGAAAGAGCAATAGATTTCCATCACCCCACATAAGTTAACCATTAGCATTCGATTGGAATGTGTCAGCTTTGTAATTTATTGCTTTGGGGAGAGGACTTAAAAAAGGCTTTATCAATGTTTGGAGGTGATGTGGGATCTGTTTGTGTCCATTCTGAACAAACTTTATTTACTGTAGTGTCTTGCAGGCAAATATATCCCAAAATGTTTTGGAGATTATAGTAATAGAAGCAGGAGACAGTATTAAAGAAGCAGTGGAAAAGAAATGTCAGCTGAGATTTGAAGAGACAATTGTGAGATGGAAGCATATGAGGAAACAGTTCTGAATGACAGGAGTTGCAGAGAAGAAGGTTCTCAAATGAGGGGTAATTTCACACTAAAGGAACAATATCATACTCCATTTGCTATTCACAGCAATAAAACCCAAGAGAATTTATAAAATGAGGATTTTCTCTTGCGTTCCATTTGGGTTTCAAATAATAGCGATACAACGACAACTCCCAACAAGAAAAAAAAGGCTAAAATTACATAAATAGTATTTGGACTTATGGGAAGAATTCATCTTCAAACAATCAAGCCTCTACTGAGTGTATAAAGAAATTGCATCAGTGAGGGTGAGAAATATGACTAGCAGTGAAAGAATTATTTTCCATATATTTGTCATTTCTGAAAAAAATGCTGCAACTCTCATGCGGCACATACACAACTCAGAGAACAATTATGGTAAACAAACAGATATCAGAAATGGAGCTCCGTTAAGCATGGCTCCTACTCAGCTCCTGCTTTCTTATCTACCTACCTATCTATGTGGGCCATGTTCCTCAGCACAGTGAGTAAAAATGCCAGCACTCACAACGCCCATTGATTTCTGCTGGGCTGTGGTATCGGAGACCCTCTAAACATTAGGGCCAGTCTGTCTTAAACTGGGCATTCCAAAACCTAGGCACCCAAAATTAGTGAACACTTAAAATGGTGGTCATACTAAATGCATGTGCTCCCATGTCAGCAACAGGCTTGTGTTGTAGGGATACCAGTAACTTAGAGCTAAAAGCCCTGCCATGCCCCTGGTGACTTATAATACTACCACATCCCAGCTGATCTCAGTTATCAGAGTAGTACCTAGGAAAAGTGGTCTCACAAAAATCTTGACTCCCCGCCCCCCATCCCCCCAGTAGGTATTGCTGTATGGAGCAAAACCAAAACCTGTAACTGAATACCAGGGTAAACAACAAAGAATAGATGCAATAGAGCCCATGTGTCTATCAAAGCTATGTGTGTGCACAGCCAAGTTCTGACAAACTGTAGCTTCCACATGCAATTGCAATAAGCTAGTCTACAGTCCACAAAGACATGGATAACTGACCTTATGGTGCTCTCTAAAAGGAAATAAAAATACCCACCAAATAACAGGTGGATAAAGATATGCCTTGCCAACATTTGGGATCTGGGAATATCTCCTATGACAGACCCAGGGCAGCTGGCTACAATAGTTCAGTGGGGTGCAGACATACCAGGAGCTGGGTGAATGGTTTTCTGTTTCCTGCATAAACTGCCAGAGACTGGCCATACACTCAAGACAGGCAAGAACCTGAGGTTAAGTCTAGGTTGCCTGAAGCAGCAGACTAATTAGGCACCCTAGGCCAATTAAGGCCTGCTGGGCTACTTTAAAAGGTTTCCCCTAAGGTAATGGAGGGGGAAGGAGATGAGTGAAGGACTGAGAGGAGGAAGTGTTTTGCTGGAGAGATGGGGATTGCAAAAAGGAAAGAGTGTTTGTGCTGAAGCAGGAAAGATTTGCTCAGGTACCAGGGAGACGTTACTAGGGGAGCATTTGGGGAAGCGGCCCAACGGAAAAGCTGCTGTATTGAGGTTAGGGGAGAAACCCTGACAATTGCTGCCACCTAGGGTTCCTGAGCCAGAACTCAGAGTAGTGGATGGGCATGGAATCCTCCCAACCCCCCTCATGCTACTAAAAAAGTCTGTTCCTGGAAAGAAAGGCCAGGTTTACAGGGGGATTTCGTCCCAATCCTTTGACTTTGCCAGTGATGAAGATGGCTCAGTAAGCTGTGACCGTGGCCTCTAGAAAAGATATGAAGCAGTGCAGAGGTCACAGTGAGACTCTGAGGCATACAATAACTGCCTAGAAATGCAGGACCCCTTGGGCACGGCTGAAGCTTTGCCACACTCCATTGTGCAAAATATTGCCCAGGTGGGCAAATTCCCATCAGCCGAGAGGGATCCCCTGATGGGATCGCTACCTTGATGTGGTTGGGGGCTTGCGTGTCTCAGGGATCCTCAGAGCTACGCCAGCGGGAGCTTAGTCCTCCTGGTAGGGCCATCCAAGCCGGACAAAAAGCAATTCCCTGGTCTTCCAGGTTGGAGGTTGGGTGATGGGCTAACAACTCATCCCCGTAAAAAAAATTGTTACGGAAACCTCTACATTGTTCAAAAGCAAAACCATCTCAGTCCAGGGAAGACCAAGGGCTCCTCAGCGGAGGCTTATGACAAACAACAGTCAAACCCAGAAGGACCCTGTCGTACCGATGACCCTTAGTCGACCCCAGACTCCCCTGGGGAGTAAGCTGCATTCACATAAGAAATGCATGATGATTGGCACGTGGAATGTAAGAATGCTGAGAGAACAAGGGAGATGTGCACGAGTGGCAAAAGAAATGCAAACATACAAACTCCATCCTAGGCATTTGTGAGGCCAGATGGAATACCTTTCGGGAGAGTAGGCTGCAGTCAGGAGAGACCTTATTATATTCAGGAAAAGAGAAGGAAGATGACATCCATGAAGCAGGAGTAGTTCTTCTGTTGTCCAAAGAAGCCACCAGAAGTTTGATAGAGTGGGAGCCAGTATCAGAGTGTCTGATCAGAGCCAGATTTGAACCCCGATTCCATCATATGGTATGTCTAGACTACAGCATTTTGTCGACAGAAGTTTTGTTGACAGATACTGTCGACAAAGCTTCTGTCGACAAAGAGCGTCTAGACTACATCCAGTTCTGTTGACAAAGCAAGCTGCTTTGTCAACATACCAGTGTGGACACAAAGGAGAGTGTAGATGCAATAATGCCTTCTGTCGACAGAACTCTGTCGACAAAAGACGTTATTCCTCGTAGAATGAGGTATACATACGTCGACAAAACTGCTGAGTTTTGTCGACGTTATGTCGACATAACTCAAAGGCAGTGTGGACGCAGGTATAGTTTTGTCGACAAAAGTCCACTTTTGTCGACAAAACCCTGTAGTCTAGACACACCCATAATGTGCTATGATCCAACTAATGCAGTGGAAGAAGAACAGTTTTATACACAACTGCAATCGGTGCTTGACACGATATTTAGACACGATATGCTGATCCTGATGGAAGACATGAATGCCAAGGCAGGCAGTGACAACACCGGTAGGGAAAAAGAAATGGGAACACATGGTTTAGGCCAGATGAATGAAAATGGTGAACTCCTTGTGGACATGTGTGAACTTTAATGAACTTGTAACTGGAGGCACAATTTTTCCACACAAAAATTGCCATAGAGTAACTTGGGTATCGCCTGACAATCGTACACAAAACCAAATCAACCACTTTGCAGTCCGAAGGAGATGGCGGAGATCTCTAGAAGATGTGCATGCTAGGTGTGGAGCAGACATCAGATCAGACCACCACTTAGTAGTTGCTAAACTTAAAATGAAACTTGCGGCAAGAAAACAACAGCCCAACACAAGAACCAGATTCCATATGGGGAAGCTGAGGATACAAGAAATGAAAGAAGCCTTGCAGATTACCTTGAGCAACCGCTTTGAGGTACTTCAAAGCAAGGAAGGAGCAGAACAAACTGCGGAGGGTGTCTGGAGCTTAATGAAGGAAGCTATAGTGGAAACATGTGATGTGGTGTTAGGGCACCCTTCCATTAACTGGAAGGAATGGATCACAGATCAGACATGGAGAATGATCAAAGAACAGAAGGCACTCAAACAACAAGTCAACCAAGCAAAACCAAGAGGCCAGAAACAAGCTGCATCATCCAGATACCATGAAATCGCTGGGGAAGTAAAGAAAAGTCTCTGCAGGAATAAGAGAAATTTCATCAATGAGGTTGCAGAAAAAGCAGAGGCAGGGGACTTGAAAACCCTGTAAAACAACTCGAGTCTTGAGCGGAAGGAAGAGAAACCCAACCAGACCGGTTAAAAACAAAGATGGTCACCTAGTTACCTCAGTGGATGAGCAGCTAGCCAGAAGGAAGGAGCATTTTGAAGAAGTGTTTAATAGACCACCAAATCCACTACCGCTAAAAGCAGGAGAACCCCTAGACATCAACACTGGGACAATTACAAAAGGGGAAGTCTACAAGGCAATAAGGAACCTAAAGAATGGCAAGGCAGTGGGACCTGATAATATTAAAAGAAGCATTAAAAGAAGGAGCTGCTATAGCAGACCAGCTACACAGTTTGCTAAATCTGATAGGGTATGTCTACACTACAGCACTAATTCGAACTCACTTAATTCGAATTAGTTAATTAGAACTAAGCTAATTCGAACTAGAGCATCTAGACCTAAAAACTAGTTCGAATTAGCATTTTGCTAATTCAAACTAGCATGTCCACATTGAGTGGACCCTGAACCGAGGAAGCAGTGCCGGCAGGGCATCAGATGAGGACTTAGAGCGTGGAGCTGCTGTCTCAGGCTAGTCGAGGGCTGTGCTTAAAGGGACCCAACCCCCACCCCGGACAGATAGTTCTCAGGGGTTCCCCGCTCACTTGTCTAACTCGATGAGGGACAGCAAAGCAGTCCTGGCTTGGAGTGCCCTGAGTGCCCACATTCGGCACATCACACCACTTGGCCATCAGCCCGGCTGCACTTGCTGCAGGCTGCCATCTGGGCGGGGGGGTCAATTGGGGGACTGCAGGAGAGCTTCCACCCCGAGGATCCCGCAGAGTCACCCCAGTCCTCCCCATCAGGGGCTCGTACCCCATTCCTCCCTCACCTGCTTCCACTTACCCCTCCCTAGCCCCCCTTCCTGATGTACAAAATAAAGGACACGTGTGTTCAAAAACAGAAACTCTCTGTATTGAACAAAACTCGGGGAGACTGGGAAAAGGAGGTGGGAGAGGGGAAGAGAGAGGGTGGCAGAGGGGAGGGCAACTAAAATGATCAGGGGTTTGGAACAGGTCCCATATGAAGAGAGGCTAAAGAGACTGGGACTTTTCAGCTTAGAAAAGAGGAGACTGAGGGGGGATAAGATAGAGGTCTCTAAAAGCATGAGTGGTGTGGAGAGGGTGCATAAAGAAAAGTTCTTCATTAGTTCCCATAATAGAAGGACTAGAGGACACCAAATGAAATGAATGGGTAGCAGGCTTCAAACTAATAACAGAAAGTTGTTCTTCACAAAGCAAATAGTCAACCTGTGGAACTCCTTGCTGCAGGAGGCTGTGAAGGCTACAACTAGAACAAAGTTTAAAGAGAAGTGAGATAAATTCATGGAGGCTGGGTCCATGGAGTGGTATTAGCCAGGGGATAGAAATGGTATCCCTGGCCTCTGTTTTGGAAGGCTGGAGATGGATGGCACGAGACAAATGGCTTGGTCATTGTCTTCGGTCCATCCCCTCCGGGATAGCTGGTGTTGGCCGCTGTCGGCAGACAGGCTACTGGGCTAGATGGACCTTTGGTCTGATCCAGTACGACTGTTCTAAGCTCAGGGCTCAGGGTCGGGGGTCTCACTGGACCACCTTGATTTTCATGCAAACCGGCTCCTGGGTGGCCAGGCTGGCAGCTATCCTGCCCTAGACGTCCACTTTCCTGTGCCTAGTGTGGAGGTTGTGGATGAGGTCCACGATGTCCGCACTAGACCAGGTGGGCACCCGCCTCTTGTGGCCCTGGGCAGGCTCCTGGGAGCCTCCAGCCTGGTCCCGGGAAGAGGCGGAGGGCTGGGTGGCAGCGGGTGGCTGGTTCGTGCCGTGCCAGGTGCAGGGTCTGCTGGCTGGGTGCTGGCAGGCTTGCACCTGGCATGGCCACCGTAGCCAGACCATGCCCCTTTAAGGGCTCCGGGGCCGGGAGGGGGGCAGAAGAGTTTCCCTGGTGGTGCCCAGAGTGGCCACCAGGGCAAGCTGGGGAGGGCTAGCCTCCCACTAGTTCGAATTAAGTGGCTACACAGCCCTTAATTCGAACTACTTAATTCGAACTAGGTGTTAGTCCTCGTGGAATGAGGTTTACCTAGTTCGAATTAAGCGCTCCTCTAGTTCGAATTAAGTTCGAACTAGCGGTTTGTATGTGTAGCACCTATCAAAGTTAGTTCGAACTAACGTCTGTTAGTTCGAATTAACTTTGTAGTGTAGACATACCCATATGGACAAGAGAAGAGATTCCAAAGGACTGGAAAAAAGGGCTGCTATTGAAATTCCCTAAATCCGGTGATCTGTTACTGTGTGAAAAGTGGAGGGGGATTACCCTCCTGTCCATCCCAAGCAAAGTATTAACCAGAGTCATCCTGGAACGAATGAAAGATGCCATAGACCACAAACTACGATAAGAACAGGCAGGTTTTAGGAAAGGACGATCTTGCACAGACCAGATAGTAACACTTCAGATCATCGTAGAACGATGCACTGAATGCCAAATACCACTCTATATCAGTTTCATAAACTTTATGAAAGCCTTTGACAGTATGGACAGACAGTCCGTCTGAACCATCATGCAACATTACAGGGTTCTAGGCAAAATAATTATCATCATCAAGAAACTGTATGAAGAATACTCTTGCCAAGTCATCCATGATGGTAAATTTTCGAAAAAATTCCAGGTCAGAACAGGTGTATACCAAGGCGTCCTTCTTTCTCCATTACTCTTCTTGGTTGTCCTAGACTGGGTCACAAAAACAGCATATGGCCATCACCTACAGCCCCCAGCTAAAACCTCTCCAATGTATCATTAGTGATCTACAACCCATCCTGGACAATGATCCCTCGCTTTCACAGGCCTTGGGAGGTAGGCCGGTCCTTGCCCACAAACAACCCGCCAACCTGAAGCATATTCTCACCAGCAACTACACACCGCACCATAATAACTCGAACTCAGGAACCAATCCTTGCAACAAACCTCGGTGCCAACTCTGCCCACATATATACACCAGCAACACCATCACAGGACCTAACCAGATCAGCCATACTGTCACTGGTACATTCTCCTGCACATCTACCAACGTAATATATGCCATCATGTGCCAACCATGCCCCACTGCTATATACATTGGCCAAACTGGACAGTCCCTACGTAAAAGAATCAATGGACACAAATCTGATATTAGGAATGGCAACATACAAAAACCTGTAGGAGAACACTTCAATCTCCCTGGACACACAATTGCAGATCTAAAAGTAGCCATCCTGCAGCAAAAAAACTTCAAGACCAGACTTCAAAGAGAAACTGCTGAGCTACAGTTCATCTGCAAGTTTGACACAATCAACTCTGGATTAAACAAAGACTGTGAATGGCTAGCTAACTACAAAAGCAGCTTCTCCTCTCTTGGAATTCACACCTCCAGATCAGCTACTAGAAGTGGGCCTCATCCTCCTTGATTGGATCCACCTCGTCATCTCCAGCCTGATTCTGACCTGCATATTTATACCTGCCTCTGGATATTTCCACTACATGCATCTGACGAAGTGGGTCTTTGCCTACGAAAGCTTATGCTCCTACACTGCAGTTAGTCTATAAGGTGCCACAGGACTCCTTGCAGCAAAAACAGCATATGTTGACTCAGGAAGGGGACTCCAATGGACTCAAACTAGGAAACTTGAAGATCTAGAGTTTGCAGACGACTTAGCCATGCTTGCAGATAAATTAGAGCATATGTAAGAGAAGACGGATGCCCCACAGGAAACAGCTGAGCGAGTGGGTTTCAAGATTAGTCAAGAGAAGACCAAGTTGATGTGCATTAACAACAGACAGGAAGGTGAAATTACAATAGAAGGAAAAGCAGTGCAAGAGGCTGACCAGTTTATATACTTGGGGAGTGTTATCAGCAAGAATGGGGCAACTGAGGACATCAGTGCGAGAATACGAAAGGCGCAACAAGCCTTTGCCATACTACGACCAGTCTGGGGTACAAGAGCCATTTCAACAAGAACAAAACTACGTATTTTCACTTCCAATGTGAAATCAGTGCTGTTGTATGGCTTGGAGGTGTGGCGCATTGTCCAGAGCAACGCTAAGAGAATTCAGACATTTGTCAATAAATGCCTTAGACATGTTCTCCAGCTAACGTGGTACAATAGAATGCCAAAGGAAACCTTGTGGACCAAAACAAATCAGAAACCAATAGAGGTTCAGATTAAGAAGAGAAAATGGCGATGGGCAGGCCACATCCTGCGTAAGGACTGTGAGGAACGTATCATGAGACAAGTGTTAGAATGGAATCCAAAGGGGAAAAAGAAAAGGGGACATCCCAAACAAACATGGGGTTTGTCTACACTACAGCGCTAATTCGAACTAACGGATCCAGACTAAAAAACTAGTTTGAATTAGCGTTTTGCTAATTCAAACTAGCATGTCAACATTAAGTGGACCCTGAAGCGGGGTTAAGGATGGCCGGAAGCAGTGCCGGCAGGGCATCAGATGAGGACTTAGAGCGTGGAGCTGCTGCCTCAGGCTAGCCGAGGGCTGTGCTTAAAGGGACCTGACACCCACCCCGGACAGATAGTTCTCAGGGGTGCTACGCTTGCAAAGCAGTCCTGACTTGGAGTGCCCTGAGTGCCCACACTGGGCACATCACAGCACTCGGCCATCAGACCGGCTGCCATCTGGGGAGAGAGGGCAATCGGGGGGGCTGCAGGAGAGCTTCCACCCCCAGAAGCCTGCAGAGCCAGCCCAGTCCTCCCCATCGGGGGCTTGTACCCCATTCCTCCCTCACCTCCTTCCACTTACCCTTCCCTAGCCCCCCTTCCTGATGTACAAAATAAAGAAAACGTGTGGTCAAAAATAGAATCTCTCTTTATTGAACAAAACTGGGGGAGACTGGGAAAAGGAGGTGGGAGAGGGGAAGAGAGAGGGTGGAAGAGGGGAGGACAACTAAAATGATCAGGGGTTTGGAACAGGTCCCATATGAAGAGAGGCTAAAGAGACTGGGACTTTTAAGTTTAGAAAAGAGGAGACTGAGGGGGATATGATAGAGGTCTATAAAAGCATGAGTGGGGTGGAGAGGGTGCATCAAGGAAAGTTCTTCATTAGTTCCCATAATAAAAGGACTAGAGGACACCAAAGGAAAGGAATGGGTAGCAGGCTTCAAACTAGTAACAGAAAGTTCTTCTTCACAAAGCAAATAGTCAACCTGTGGAACTCCTTGCTGCAGGAGGCTGTGAAGGCTACAACTAGAACAGAGTTTAAAGAGAAGTGAGATCAAGTCATGGAGGTTGGGTTCATGGAGTGGTATTAGCCAGGGGGTAGGAGTGGTGTCCCTGCCCAAAGTTTGTGGAAGGCTGGAGAGGGATGGCACGAGACAAATGGCTTGGTCACTGTCTTCGGTCCTTCCCTCCAGGGTCCCTACAGTTGGCCGCTGTCAGCAGATAGGCTACTGGGCTAGATGGACCTTTGGTCTGACCCAGTACGGCTGTTCTAAGCTCAGGGCTCAGGGTCGGGGGTCTCAGTGGACCACCTTGATTTTCATGCACACCTGCTCCTGGGTGGCCAGGATGGCAGCTCTCCTGCCCTAGACAGCCACTTTCCTGTGCCTAGTGCGGAGGTCATGAATGAGGTCCATGATGTCCGCACTAGACCAGGCGGGTGCCCGCCTCTTGCGGTCCCGGGAAAGCTCCCGGGAGCTGCCAGCCTGGTCTCGGGAAGAGGGGGAGGGCTGGGGGGCATCGGGTGGCTGGCTCGAGCCGTACCAGGTGCAGGGTCTGCTAGCTGGGTGCTGGCAGGCTTGCACCTGGCACAGGCACCATAGCCAACCCGTGCCCCTTTAAGGGGTCTGGGGCTGGGAGGGGTGCAGAAGAGTTTCCCTGGTGTTGGCCAGAGTGGCCACCAGGGCAAGCTGGGGAGGGCTAGCCTCCCACTAGTTCGAATTAAGGGGCTACACACCCTTTAATTCAAACTAGTAAGTTCGAAATAGGTTTAGTCCTCGTGGAATGAGGTTTACCTAGTTCGAACTAAGCGCTCCGCTAGTTCGAATTAAGTTCGAACTAGCGGAGCGCTAGTGTAGCGCCTATCAAATTTAATTCGAACTAATGTCCGTTAGTTCAAATTAACTTTGTAGTGTAGACATACCCATGGTGATGAAGCTTCCTGGACGAAGTAAAAGTAGCTGGCTTAATGTGGGATCAAATCAAGACTATCGCTAAGACTCGCTAGAGATGGAGAATGACTGTGGAGGCCCTGTGCTCCATTAGGAGCCCAAAGGACTAATAGATAGAATAGACAGAGGCAGACACCACTGCTGGTCAAAGTCAGATTGCAGTGAAGGGCAGTAAGGTTGTTGTAAAGGGAGACAATATTTAGTAACCACTACACTGATGACTGAGGACAAAAATATGCTTGTAATGTTCTGCCAGCCAGTAGTGGAAGGACCAACAGGCTATAAAGCAAAAGCCTTTAGACAACTCACCCTGGTCAGACTAATGACATAGGACCGGTTTCCTTTGTTTCAAGATAGTTGTTTGTCACACTTTGCCAGTCAGAGGTTAGGGACACATAGGCTACGTCTAGACTACAAGCCTCTTTCAAAAGAGAGTGTCTAGACTACAAGCAGATTTTTCGAAAAAGCGAGCCACTTTTTCAAAAGAGAGGCTAGATGCTCTCTTTCGAAAAAGCACAGTTTGCATTCAATAGCGCATTTTTTTCGAAAGATTACTTGCGAAAAAAGGCGTTATTACTCATAAAATGAGGTTTACCATGATCGAAAAAACTTCCACGTTCTTTTGATTTACTTTCAAAAGAACGCAGCTGCAGTCTAGATGCAGGTGACGTTTTTTCGAAAAAAGGCTACGTTTTTCGGGAAAAAAACCTGTAGTCTAGATACACCCATAGAATCATAGAGCTGGAAGAGATCTCAGGAGGTCATCAAGTAAAGCCCTCTGCCCAAGGCAGGACCACTCCCAACTAAATCATCCTAGCCAGGGTTTTGTCAACCCGAGACTTAAAAACCTCTAGGTATGGAGATTCCACCACCTCTCTAAGTAACCCATTCCAGTACACATCAGGTCTCATAGACAAAAGCAATTTTAAAAACAGACCAACGGACTAACCAATAGCTTTGTGGAGTAGCCCGATATAGCACCAGCATGGATTCATACTACTCAGCCAGTATTACGGCGTGATAGAAAAGCAGTCATGATGAGTGTTGCAAAGTGGCCTTTAGTCCACATAAAAAAATCACATCCCAGCATGAACTGGAAAATACCTTCATGTGCTTCTGCATACCACTGAGATGCAGGAGTTCAGTTCTGAGACTCTGATTTGAAAGGCATAAATATCAAAGAGCAGCAAGGAATTGTACCAGATGGAAAAAGGGGAGTGGAGAGGGCCCAAAAGGAGCAATAAGATGAAACTGCCTGGTGTATAGGAATTTGACTAGCATCCTCCTAAATAGTTTGTGAGCCCTATTGTGGCCCCTCGTGACTTCTGTTTCATAAGCTACCTGAATCCTGCCAGAGCATCAGTACATACATGTGGCTAAGCCTTGGATGTAATACCTATGTTTAGCAAGCAGGTATTTGCACCCTCTTGCGTTTGTGTGGTTCTTTCATATTATCTTACTGGAAGACATACCCCGCATTTCCCAGGTCCTTTAGGACAAGGGTCTGGAAGTGTGGGGGTGTGCAGGAGTCTCTCCTCAAGCCTCTGGCTGGCAGGGGCCTTTTCTCCCCAATCCCCTGGTGTGGCCAAAGCCCAGGAGGAGAAGGGTTTTGGGCAAGGGGGCTACTTACCTGGTCTGGTGGCAGGCAAGAAGGCAGAGCCCCAGCCTTGCTATCTACTCTCTTGGTGGTGTGGCTGCCCCCAGCGGTCTCTCCGCACGATAGCTCTCTCCTGCAGGCTCACTGCCCCCTTTGGCCTCTCTCAGTATTGCGTCCTTCCTCTCTCTGCCCCTCCTTTCCATGTTATGGAAGAGAGACGCATTCCTGGCATTTCCTGTTTTTTCCAGCACAACCAAACCCTGGCTTCACTTTTAGTTAGGATAAGAGGAAGATGCATACCAAATTCGGTGGTCCTAGCTCCTACCGTTTAGGAGGAGTTCTTGAACAAACAGACTCCAGACGGACAGATGTTTCTAAAATATGTAGATAGATGTAGCACAAAGAACAGAGGACACAAGCATCGCCAAGCAAAATATAGGCAGAGAGTCAGCAAAAGGTCCAAATGATGAGAGCTATACAACTGCCAAATAGTCTCCCAAGGAAAGTGATGGGGACTGTCACTTGGGACACTGACATTAAATTCCACAAAACGTTCAATAATACAGGGCACATTCAGGCATTGAGCATAGAAAGTAAATCTCATGTTGCATGATTCTTCGGGCATTTGTTCCCAGTGAGAACACCATTTTTTAGTGCACATGTAACTGCTACCCTTTTTACATGTTGAATGCATGCCATGTATAAACCACTACCTTTTTATTCTAAATTGTGTAACAAAATATTTCTTGTGGGAGAAGGCAGTATTTACTTAAACATTTTTAAAACTAACGTTACCACTTCATTGTAAATGTCACTGGGAATAAATAAGGGGTTTAAAACTGGGCTAATGGATTTATTTTCATCTGAATAACTGATCTAAGTATTATAAGTTGAAGTAGTCTAAACTCCAACTTCTGCCCGCTGACTGTTAACTGTCTGTTTTTCATTGCAGCTTTTTTAAACCCATATTCATTTTGTATACAATTCCGCATTTGAAAAATTAACTGTCTCTGTATTACCAGAAAGACCTTAAAGCAGGGTGGACAATAATTTTTAAAAGGGGGCCACTTCATACATTTCTGAAGTGGACCCGGGCAGCCCCAGAAGAGGTGTGGCCAAGGGCGGAAGGGGCAGAGCCATGAGACTTTTCACGCTCCCCCCCACAAACTCTGATTGGCCTAGGGGGTGGGAGAGAAACAGCCAGTGTTTCCCTCTAGCCTCCATGCACCTTTGGCGGTGGGGGGGAGACTTCATGCACTCCCCCATCCCCAGGTTTCAATTGGCCTGGAAGCAGGGTAGTGTCAGGGTAACCATGGACTGGATCCACCAGCTTGGTGGACCGAATTTGGCCCATGAAGGCCCCTTTGCCCATTCCTGCCTTAAAGCCTAGTTAATAGACTTGTTTTGCTCAATGTATTGTCAAAACGATTACTTAAACGAATGCGAGTATTTTTTTTCCCTATTCTGTCTTTAGCTAATGCATTTGATCACGAACACAGAAGGCTCCAATCATGAAATTGCAGACCTAAATTTGGGTCTTTTTTGTTTGTTATGAAAATATGGAGGAGGGAGAAGGAGAGGGACAGGACTAAGAATCTAAAATGCCACCTTATTATATTTTGTTATAAACAAAAGATCAGGTTATTGCAAAGTAAGGATTTTATTTCGTTAGTCATTTGTTGCTCACCATTGCCCGAGGCTGCTCTGTTATGAATTTTCAAATACTATTGACTTTCCAACAAACCACTTCATGTGCCATTGTGATACACTCTGTTAACATCCAGCACTAGCACCTTTGTTCTTTTAGGGTTGTTCTTTAATGAGTTTGTCATCTGCTCTATGCAGGAGAATATTAAAGAATTAGATTTCAAAAGAAAAGAGTCAAACACCAAATAATGAGTGTTCTTTCTTTCTTTCTTTCTTTCTTTCTTTCTTTCTTTCTTTCTTTCTTTCTTTCTTTCACTTTGAAAACATTAGCTACCAATTATTATTATTATTATATTTAGAAAACTGAACATTGAGATAATTTTCCAGAAAACTTAAACACCATGGCTCTGTCTACACTGGGCCACTTATTCCGGAAAATCAGCCGCTTTTCTGGAATAAGCTGCGAGCTGTCTACACTGGCCCTTGAATTTCCGGAAAAGCTACGACGCTCTACTGTACAAAATCAGCCGCTATTCCGGAAAAACTATTCTGCTCCCGCACGGGCATAAGTCCTTATTCCGGAACACTGTTCCGGAAAAGGGCTAGTGTAGACAGCCCAGTAGTCTTTTCCGGAAAAAAAGCCCCGATCGCGAAAATGGCTATCGGGGCTCTTTTCCGGAAAAGCGCGTCTACATTGGTCACAGACGCTTTTCCGGAAAAAGGGCTTTTCCGGAAAAGCAGCCTGCCAATGTAGACGCTCCTTTTCTGGAAAAACTGAAAACGGAATAGTATTCCATTTTAAGCAGTTCCGGAAATTCATGCCAGTGTAGACACAGCCCATGGCTGTGTCTACACTGGGCCACTTATTCCGGAAAAGCAGCCGCTTTTCCGGAATAACTTGCCAGCTGTCTACACTGGCCGCTTGCTTTTCCAGAAAAGCAATGACAATCTACTGTAAGATTGTCAGTGCTTTTCCGGAAAAACTATGCTGCTCCCGTTCGGGCAAAAGTCCTTTTCCGGAAAAACTGTTCCGGAAAAGGGCCAGTGTAGACAGCACAGTAGTCTTTTCCGCAAAAAAGCCCCGATCATGAAAATGACGATCAGGGCTTTTTTCCGGAAAAGCGCGTCTACATTGGCCACGGACGCTTTTCCGGAAAAAGTGCTTGTCCGGAAAAGCATCCTGCCAATGTAGACGCGCTTTTTCTGGAAATACTTATAATGGAAAACTGTTACGTTTTAAGCATTTCCGGAAAAGGGTGCCAGTGTAGACGTAGCCCATGTATTTAGCAGAAGAGCTGTGCAGAGTGGATTTGCTTGTACAAAGGGTGCATCCCAGGTGGTCCATAACTGAGCTAAGCCTCCCCTTCCTCCCCCATGAGGTGGGGGAGGGGAGCCCAAGCTCCCCCCAACCCGGCTGGGGGAACGGCAGTGAGGTTTTCCCCACTGCTGCCATTGGCCGGTGCTACCTGAGCAGCGATCTCGGCGGCACCCAGTGGGGAAGCAGAATCCCGCATGCCGCACCGTTGCTGGGAGCCCACTAGTGCCATCACTGGTCTCCAGCCCCTCCTGAGGGGAACCAGCTCCACTAGACGAGAGATCGGCATCTGCCTCCCTGTGCTGCACCATGGCGTCTGCCTGCGGGCCTTGCTGCCTCCTGGAACTGCCCGGCAGAGGTGCCGCACCGGCTGCTGGAGAAGCCCTGGAAGCAGCAGGGCTGGTGCTGTCGCACTGTGGGGTTGGGGAAGCATCCAGAGGAGCCCAGACGCCTTTACCCCATGGGACCTGCCTATCCCGCCTTCTGCTCAGCAGTGCAGGCAGCTGCATTTCTGAGGTGGGGAGGGCTGCTCTGTAGGCAGCCACACAGACCAGGGCTCCTCCAGAAGCCAGGCAAGGGGGCTGCCTGTCTCCTCAGGAGGTCAGAGGGGTGCAGCCAGAAGGAGCAGAGTCACTAGGGGACTCTGTCCCCCACCTTCACCGAAGAGCTGGTGTAAACAGAGAAACGTTGCTGTGTTGCACTGTGCCCAGTGCACCCCACCCCTGGCTTGCTCTGTACCACTGCAAAAACGATGTGGAATCTCAGGATTTCCTGTGCTGACAAGATACCATTTGGGTTGCCATAAACCACAAAGCCAGTGCAGAGGACAGAGGAGCCCCCCAACACAGAAACAGGTAGCAATTCTAAACATTTGGCTTTCTGTTTAGAAACAACAGCCTGTAGCATTGTGCTACTTCTGGTAGCAATATATTATAGGAGCAGTGCCTGCTACTGGTAGCACACTCTTACAACGGAGCAGCTCTCTACAAACTACTGGACAAGGGGGGCACGACGCCAGATAATCATCCCCCCCCCAACTCCAATCCCCCTCACTCACCCCCTCGCCCCGCCAAGACCCTACACTCCCAGCTTGCTTCTTCTCCCTCCTGGCCACACTCTGCACCCTCCCTTGCTCCTGCATCCCCCTTCTAGCCAGACACTCTACCCCAGCCCTCTCCTGCACCCTCCTTTGCTCCTGCACCTCCCCCATGGCCAGATACCTACCCCCACCCTGCTCCTGCATCCATCATTGCTCCTGCACCCTCTCTCCTAGCCACACACTGCACCCTTCCTTATTCTTGCTCCTCCCCCCCAGCCAGACACCCTACTGCCAGCCTGCTTCTGCACCCTATTTCCCACCCATGCCTTGCACCCTCACCCCCTCCTGCACTCCACCTCCCACCTAGATCCTGCACCCCCATCCCTATCCCACTCACTGGCAGCCCTGAACCCCAGAATCTCAGTCCTCCCTGTCCCTTCCCCTCACCCTGTGGGGACTGGAGTGCCAGAGGAGTGAGGTGTCTCAATTGGGGGGCCACTGAGCAAGAGGTTGAGGGGTTTTGGAGGAGTTTTTTTGCTTCTTGTGTGGTCCTCAACTGATTTTTCTGTGGGTCAGTAGCCCCAACCCAAAAAAGGTTCCCCACCCCTGTCATAAATAAAGAAAACATTGAAACCTTTTTTTGTTGGACATAAATTAATATTTTACTTTATTGAAAATGAAGTCTGATAAACTAACATGAGAGTTAAAATGTTTAATCTGTTTAATAATTTAAATTAAACCATTCTCCCTAGCTGCAGCACTGGCAAAATGGCTCGGGCATAATTATGTAATTAATGGTGAGTTTCCATTAGCAACTGGTGGTCCACGGAAAGATTTGCATTGAGCCAGGTGGTCCATAGACCAAAAAGTTTGAGAACCACTACTATAGAGGCATATCTTCTTCCATTCAATGGTTAACTTTTGACAAGACGCAGAAGAGTGAATAATGATGCTGGGATGTAGCAACATGCATAATGCTGGATGTGTCATCTTTCAGACAAGGTCAAGTGCTTGTAGACAAGGCTCGGCCAAAAAAATGTAGCATTTGTAGCAGAGGTGAAAGGAAGCGGGAGCGCTTTGGTGCACAGCTCTGGCAAGAGCTGGCTGAGCTGCAGCAAAAGCCAGCAGGGAGCTATTTAAAGATCTGGCAGGGACCCAGGTTCCAATAGGACAGTACCTGTAAGAAATTTTAAGTTACTTTCACTGCTGATTTGTAGAGAAGGAATATCTTTATAGAGAAGGAATACCTAGGAAAGTAGTGGAGTCTCCATCCCTAGAGGTGTTTAAGTCCCGGCTTGACAAAGCCCTGGCTGGGTTGATTTAATTGGGATTGGTCCTGCCTTCAGCTGGGGGCTGGACTTGATGGCCTTCTAAGGTCTCTTCCAGTTCTATGATTCTATGATCTTTGGTTTTAGCCCCAGGAATTGCCTTATGGTGGAAAATATGTAAAATTCCATCCTCTTTTTGTGGAAACTACTAGAAACTGGTTTGCTTCATGAGATACAACCCCAATCACATAGGAAGGGAAACAAACTAAAATGAGATGGCAAAGCACAGTTAAGTTAAACATTCACATGAGAAATCAATGCAAAGAAAAGCCTTACATGTAAATCAGTAAAATCAAGAAGGTAAGATTGCAACTCAAAAACTTCTTTCTTCCAATGCTCCCTACTACAAGCAACACCCAATCAAATGAATACATAGTTGCATAAAAATGCATTAAATAATATGCATGAGGCAACAATATCTGCTCATAGACTTTACATTAGCCTTTACTTAAAAAAAAACCAAATAGTCTGGTAGCACTTTAAAGACTAACAAAACATGTAGATGGTATCATGAGCTCTCATGAGCACAGCCCACTTCTTCAGATGACCAGAGTGTTGGAAGTCCAGAGCCAGTGGAAGGGAGGAGACAAAAAGAGGCAGTGGGTATATAAATATCAAAGGGAAAACCAAGCTGGTATGTAACCTAAAGACTGGATAGTTAAAGGAAGCAGATAAGGATCATTAGTTAGCATTTAGAGAGGAAGAGTACTAACACCAGAATCTACACAGACAAAGAACCACTGGCACCTTCATTGTTTGAAAGACTGATAATGTCCCAACCATCTGGTATCTCGATTCAAACTATTGGCATGAGAATTAAACATGTGAATGAATAGTAGTTCCAACCCTTCCCTGTGTATTTGGCTTGTGAAATTGGTCTGTAGCAAAACAGCAACTTTGAAGATCTCTTAATGAGTGACCAGACAGATTAAAGCGTTCACCAACTGGTTTCTGTATGTTCCCTTTACGGATATCAGATTTGTGTTCATTGATTCTTTCCCATAGAGACTGTCCAGTTTGTCCAATATACATTGCAGTGGGCCATTGCTGAAATTTGATGGCATGGATCACATTACCGGATGTGCAGTTAAATGAGCCTCTGATCTGGTGGCTTATGTGGTTGGCTTTACATTAGCCTTTACATTAGCCTTCACACAAGCGCTGAAGAAGGAAATTACCGATTGAACCTCCCTACTCTGGCACTCTCTGGTCTGGCAACATCCGTGGTCCAGCATGATTTTAGTTAACCAGCTGTCCACTTATCATGGGTGTGGCCAAGTTTCCCATGGCCTCAAAGTTTCTTTACAAGCCACCAGTCCTGACTCTTAGTGTTCTGTGCTGTTATTTAGCTCTAATTTACCTCTAAATGTCTTCTAAGAGCCCTGTGAGCAGTGGAAGTATTGGTAATGTTGCTAGACAACATTGACTTCCTGTGGCTCGGCAACTTCTTTGGTTTGGCCTGGTCAGGTTCAAGGGTGCTGGATAGAGAGGTTCAACCTTTACTGACATTTACCTCTAAAAATACATGTTGAACCTCTGAAATCTGGGATTCTCTGATCCGGCAACATCCATGATTCTATTTCTCAGAGTGAGGACATGAATATGCACATTACATCCTGAACTCAAAGTCAGGTGAAAGAAGATATGATTGGGAAGCATGTAGTAGAGCTTCTTGCGGAAATACTATTCTGCTCCCGTTCAGGCAAAGGTCCCGCAAAAAAGCAAAAATGGCGATTGGGGCTTTTGTGGAAAAGCGCGTCTAGATTGGCGGAAAAGCGTCCGTGCCAATCTACATGCTCTGTTCCGAAAATGCTTTTAACAGAACATTTTTCCGTTAGCATGATTTTCCGGAAATGCTTTTAATGTAGACGCAGCCAGTAGGTTTTGTGAAAGCCCAGTTGAAAGAAAGCCCATCCCAAATGTATGGAAGAATTTAGGATTTATCCTTGTTACTTTTAAGCCTGATAGTCTGTTCAAATCTTGAATGAGCGATGGACTGCCATTAAACTTTTTATGCACTTTTTATAGGAAGATATATATGGGATGGGCACCAGGGCTGTGACTGTCCAGCAGTCAACAAGGAAGAGAAGGAATTAAGGGTGGATAACCAGACTACATTCCAATTCAGTGAGAACATTTAGTGAGAGCAATCCCATACCTGAGACAACAGAAAGCGTAACCCAGCAGAAATGGCTCAGCTCTTTATTTCTGCTTCCCTTTACTACAGCCACCTACTGGTTTAAAAAAAAAGAAAGAAAAGACACCTTCTAAAGTAAACATTCTGCTGTATTTAATATTCACATGCAAATCAAAGAGCTGAAGAGTCTACCATCATAATGTGAGTTGGTCGTGGGCCCAAGGAAATAACAATAAAGTTACATTTTGCCAGACTGGGATGAAATATTGGGTATTCCTGTTGTAAACATGAATAATGGTCATAGAACAACTGCCATTCTACTGAAATGTTGCTTTTTGTTAAGTGATAACATCTAGCAGCGGTTATATGGTGCCACTAGGAGCAAGAAGCTAAATTCACACATGCAAAAGATAATCAGCCAGCCCCTTCATTACTATCTATTGTTCAATCAGATCTCAGGAAATTAGCTGTGTGAGGCCTGTGAGTATCTAGGAAAAATGTCCACTTGTCATTATTCTCAGCTCTTATAAGGCAAGAGCCCCATTAAAGATAGCCCAAGGAAATCCCAGGGTATGTCTACACTAGAAAGTTAGTTCGAACTAACGGACGTTAGTTCGAACTAACTTTCCTATGCGCTACACTAGCGCTCCGCTAGTTCGAATTTGAATCGAACTAGCGGAGCGCTTAGTTCGAACTAGGTAAACCTCATTTTACGAGGACTAACGCCTAGTTCGAACTAGCTAGTTCGAACTAAGGGCTGTGTAGCCCTTTAGTTCGAACTAGTGGGAGGCTAGCCCTCCCCAGGTTTCCCTGGTGGCCACTCTGGCCAACACCAGGGAAACTCTATGCCCCCCTCCCGGCCCCGGACCCCTTAAAGGGGCACGGGCTGGCTACGGTGCCCGTGCCAGGTGCAAGCCTGCCAGCACCCAGCTAGCAGACCCTGCACCTGGCACGGCACAGAGCCACCCACCCGATGCCCCCCAGCCCACCCCCTCTTGCCGGGACCAGGCTGGCGGCTCCCGGGAGCTTGCCCTGGACCGCAAGAGGCGGGCACCTTCCTGGGCTAGTGCGGACATCGTGGACCTCGTCCACGATCTCCGCACTAGGCACAGGAAAGTGGCCGTCTAGGGCAGGAGAGCTGCCAGCCTGGCCACCCAGGACCAGGTGTGCATGAAAATCAAGGGGGTCCACTGAGACCCCCGACACTGAGCCCTGAGCTTACAATGGCCGTCCTGGGTCAGACCAAAGGTCCATCTAGCCCAGTAGCCTGTCTGCCCACAGCGGCCAACCCTAGGGACCCTGGAGGGGATGGACCGAAGACAATGACCAAGCCATTTGTCTCGTGCCATCCCTCTCCAGCCTTCCACAAACTTTGGGCAGGGACACCACTCCTACCCTCTGGCTAATAGGACTCCATGGACCCAACCTCCATGACTTGATCTCACTTCCCTTTCAACTCTGTTCTAGTTGTAGCCTTCACAGCCTCCTGCAGCAAGGAGTTCCACAGGTTAACTATTTGCTTTGTCAAGAACAACTTTCTCTTACTAGTTTCAAGCCTGCTACCCATTCCTTTCCTTTGGTGTCCTCTAGTCCTTCTTTATGGGAACTCATGAAGAACTTTTCTGAATGCACCCTCTCCACCCAACCCCTGCTTTTACAGACCTCTATCCTGTCCCCCCTCCGTCTCCTCTTTTCTAAGCTGAACAGTCCCAGTCTCTGTAGCCTCTCTTCATCTGGGACCTGTTCCCAACCCCTGATCATGTTAGTTGCCCTCCCCTCTCCCAGCCTTTCTCTTCCCCTCTCCCACCTCCTTTTCCCAGTCTCCCCCAGTTTTTTTCAATAAAGACAGAGTCAATGTTGGAAGAAACGTTATCTTTATTTTGTACATCAAGAAGAAGGGGGGCTAGGGAAGGGCAAGTGGAAGGAGGTGAGGGAGGAATGGGGTACGAGCCCCCGATGGGGAGGACTGGGCTGGCTCTGCGGGCTTCTGGGGGTGGAAGCTCTCCTGCAGCCCCCCAATTACTCCCTCTCCCCAGATGGCAGCCTGCGGCAAGTGCAGCCGGGCTGATGGCCGAGTGGTGTGATGTGCCCAGTGTGGGCACTCAGGGCACTCCAAGCCAGAACTTCTTTGCAAGCGGGGCACCCCTTAGAACTGTGTGTCCGGGGTGGGGGTCGGGACCCTTTAAGCGCAGCCCTCGGCTAGCCTGAGACAGTATCTCCATGCTCTAAGTCCTCCTTTTATGCCCTGCCGGCACTGCTTCCGGCCATCATTAAGCCCTGTTCAGAGTCCACTCAATGTGGACTTACTAGTTCGAACTAGCAAAACGCTAGTTCGAACTAGTTTTTAGTTCTAGATGCGTTAGTTCGAACTAGCTTAGTTCGAATTAACTAATTCGAACTAAGTTAGTTCGAACTAGCGCTGTAGTGTAGACGTACCCCCAGTGATTTAGATAGCTGTAGACACCCAGCACACCTTCAGTAAACCAAACGGTCACTACAATTGTTGTGTAATGTATTTGCTGAGGAAGAATCATAGACAAACATTACTATCACCACAAAAATCTTCAAAGCCTGTTCTGTGTTCACCCCTTTCCTAACTGTAAATCAGACTTTAAAAAAAAACAATGAGGAGTCCTGTGGCACCTGAGGGCTTGTTTACACTATGGAGAAGATCAAACCTCCGAAGGTCGATCTTCTAGCTTCGAATTAGGGGCTCTAGCGTAGACCTCCAAAATGAATAGTGAGGGCAGCGCCGTGCTGGCATCCTGAATTCCCCACTGTGTGAAGAGTATGAGAACATGCTCCCAGCGATCTCCTACAGTCTAGACACCATGGCAGCTCGGTTTATGGTAAGCTGAATTCAGCTACACATTTTGCGTAGCTGGATGACATTCCTTAAGTTGACCTGCCTGTTCTAATGTACACCAGGCCTTAGATACTAACAGATTAATTAGGGCATACGCTTTCGTGGGTAACTCAGACTGACGCAACTGATAGAGAGCGGCCATTTTACTCCTAATCCCTGATTGGAAGGCCGGTCTTCTGACATATTTTGAGATAAAGGAAGTGATAGTCAGGGGACAAGCACATGAAATAGGCCTAAGGCTTTCAGAAGGCTTTTAAGAGCAAACTCATGAGGCTAACTCATATAAAAGACACAGGCAGCATGATTGCTGGCCTTTCTGTAAGATGGCCTTTCTGTAAGATGATTTTCTGTAAGATGATTTTCCACCCTTGTCGCCCCAACATCATTCACATCATCATCTCTAGAGTTTGGCTGCAGGTTTCCTAGTGGGTACCATTATCATAACAATGTTTTACTTGTCAAGTCATGTTATGGACGAACTATTCTTCTGTTAAAAACAAAGCAAAGCACCAAGCAGGTAGCATTGCCATGCAATTCAATACCTGGGAATTTGTCTGTGGACAGCAGCCCAGTAGATTCTGTAAAATACTGTGCTGATTCCTGTTTAGTCCCAATTAGCATAAAGAGGCATTTTAGTTCAGTCCTTCAGTGCAATTGCAAAATAAATGTTAGACTATCTCTATAAGTTTTGCATAAGTATTGTAAGTGCCAGCATAAATACTAATGGAGCAAATATGGCTGTGTGTCAGTAAATCACCAGTGAAGGCTATGAAGATGAATTAATTTAGCTGTGACTTATCTTGAAGAATTGCAGTTAGATCTCCTTTTATTGTGTTTGATTAAATACTAATGGCATAACTTAATTTTCTCTAACCATTAAAAACTGGTAGTACAGTACTTCTGCATAAATGCCTTTAATTTGATGAGTGTGTATTTAATATTTAGTCATCCAAGGATAATATATTTAAGAGAGCTAGTTTGTCTACTAAAAATAATTTCTTCCTCCTGGATTTCCATGTAGGTTTCTGAAATTATGTATGTGTCTGCTGAGATCGCAACAGATGACTATAAAACAAACAAACAAACAAATAATCCCCAAACAAGGAAAAAATCCCTTTTCATCCACAGAGAAGACCCTGAATGAAGCAGATGTGTTTCATAAGCATTCTTGTGCTAATCCAGCCAATTCTGCCGGTAACTACTGGAAGAAATATTGTTATGAATACATACTAGGGTTTAATGGTAATTCTGAATCTTACCTCTTGCCAACGTTTTTAATGGCCTCTCACCAAACTTTTTCTCTCTCACTAGAATGCAGAGGTTAAATACAGAACTCACATGGGCGACGGGGACAATTAAATGGTACACATCAGTTTACCAAGAAAAAATGATGAGGATACAGGAATTAATTTTGGAAGCAGTTCACATTCTTTGAGGGGAATTTTGTCTTTCACTCCATAACAACACCTCCTTATAGCATGGGTTATCCACAGACCTGGAGACAGTGTGTCAGGGAAACCTGCCAGTGCCTATGGCTCGCAATGGAATCATCTTCAGATGGAAAACAGCATTCTTTGCTTTCCATTGCTATTTGTACAGAGCGATTCAGCAAATTCACTCTTGCCAGTTCTGCTGATCACCTGCAAGAAGGCCTGAAGATATCTCTCAGGAGGAATTAGCCTTGGACTTTATTCACAAAGTGGGGAGAGGAAGCATGTAAATGGCAAACAATTAAAGATGGATTAAAAGAAAATGGCATCCAGGAGTACAAGGCATCCCATCAACAGTTTAATTACTTGACAGAGCTAGAGGCAATTGCAAAGCAGCCAACACAACTGACAACTGGAAGTGCCAAGGATCCAGATGCCTTTATTGGAAAAATAACTTCTCTGCCTTGGCAGCTGGGTTCCTTTATTTCCATTCAATCAGGAGGGAAAGGAGGGACCCAGTTTATTTAGCAGCCTCACACCACCTTTGCCTTGTTGGACGAATTAACAGTAGCGTATGGCCAAAATATTGTAGTGAAATAGTAGCCACCTCAGAAAGAGCCACACAGAGGCAGATTCAGATCTCAGGGCTTGTCCTCACTACCTGGTGGATTGATACTACAGCGATTGATCCACGAGCAGTTGATTTATCATGTCTGCTTATGTAATCCAGGCACTTAATAGGGAGCTATCAATTTAAGAGACCCCTGGAGGGAGGGACGATTGAGTTGAGTGTTACTGTTGTTGGGCAGTGAAGTCTAGCCCACCTAAGGTTACATATTGGCGTCCAAACAGATAGGGACTTGAGGATTGCTCAGAGCTCACCTCTTAATTATTTTGAGGAATATTGTAGTTAGTTATAAAATATTATTGATGTTATATACTTCATTTTAATATGACAATGGAAACTTGAAAGCAGTTAGGGTTAGATCCCTATAGGACCATTTTGGTCAGTGATGTGTCCTCTGTTGACAGAAGAGCAGAAATTAAGAGAGTTATTAGAATCTTTGGTCATGTGACTAATATGAGGAGGAAAAGAAAGAAGAATATGAGACTCGGTTATATTTATGGGAATGGCCCAAGCTTTTCCTTTCAAATGGGGTCTTGTATCGGAAAGTCCAGCAGAGAGGAGAGGATATAGACCAGCTAGTCATCCCCTACACACATCAGGATCGAGCATTAGCAGGTATCCATGATGAAAAGGGTCATCTTGGGACTGAGAGAACTCTGGAATTAGCTAGAGACCGATTTTATTGACCCAGAATGACCAAGGCAGTAGAAAGGAAATGTCAAGAGTGTGAGTGCTGTATTAGAAGAAAAGCTTGAGTGGAAAAAGCTGCTGAGCTTGTGAACATTAAAGTATATGCTCCTATGGAATTGGTATGCATAGACTTTTTAACATTAGAGCCAGATGCTTCAGGCATTAAGAATATTCTTGTGGTAACTGATCACTTCACTAAGTATGCTCAGGCTTATCCAACGAAAGATCAGACAGCCAGAACTGTAGCAAGTGTGCTCTGGGAGAATTTTCTCGCTCACTATGGGTTTCCCCGACGAATCCACAATGATCAGGGTGCCAGAAGTGAATCAGAATTGATTATTGAGTTAAGTAATATTGCTGGAGTAAAATCACGTACAACTCCTCATCACCCAAGAAGGAATCCAGTGGAGAGGTTTAATCATACTTTACTAAATACGTTAGGTACTCTAAAAGATCCTAAGAAAACCAACTGGAGGAAGTATGTCAAACCATTAGTTCATGCATAGAACTGGACCAGAAATGACACAACAGGACATGCTCCATATTTTTTGATGTTTGGGAGGCAACCTATACTACCTATTGATTTGGGTTTTGGGATTAAAGCCAGAAAGCAAGAAATAACTCATCAGGAATATGTAAGAGATTTACGACATAGGCGTCGTTATGCATAGGACTTCACTGCTAAAGAAAGTGAAAAAAACCCAATTAGCCAACAAATTAAGATGGGATGCTAAAATAATTACCGTAAATTAGTGTATATAACCTGTGGGTCATGCACATTTTTACAAACCCTGCTCTCCCCCCCCTCCCCGGCATGGTATACATGTCCACGGGGTATACAAGTTTATTTTTACTCTCAAGCAGCTCCCCTGCCTGGAGGAGGGTGGGTTGTGCCTGGCTGCAACTGCGCGGGGCCTGGGCGTGAGTGCAGTGAATGAATGAATGCAGGACCCGTAGGCTATACACGATCGTGGGTAATCTAAGGGTTTTTTTACACAAAAAAGAAAAACCGCAGGTTATACATGGGTGCGTGTTATACACGGTTGTGGGTTATATTCTCTAAACTACGGTATGTCAACCACAGAACCAGGAGATAGAGTTCTAGTATGCAACCTGAGTCTTAGAGGAAAGCAGAAGCTTGCAGATAGATGAGAGCCAGTAGTACATGTGGTACTAGAGCAGCTAAAAGATGATATCCCTGTTTATAAGGTACAGGCAGACTCTAGAGATGGTCCCATTTGAATTCTTCATAGGGACATTTTAAGACCATGTGGATATATTTCTGCTCATGAATCAATAGAAGACAATCAGTTAGAGCCCCTTTGAGTGGTAGAACTAGACAGAAAACTACTGAAATGGTCACTCAGATGGAGAATGAAGATGAATCCATTCTTGATTTGATCCAGGAGTCCGATCAAGAAAAACCCTCTGGCAAGAGAGTTTGATCCAAACTGAAGTGTTCATTTTGAGGAAACTGAAGTGAAAGAGACATGAAATGGGGAGAATTCACCAGATGTGGTCTCCACAGAAGATGGTTTGAATCCTTCTGTTGCTCCAACCACTGCTGAAGCACCAGTAGAACCTCGCAGGACTGGTGGAATTAGAACTCGTCCTAAGAACAATGATTATGTTCTTGACTTCCTCATTATTCTAAAAACAACAGACTCACAGTTGATACAAGCCTATTGTACATACCTGTCCTCATTACTTGCCTGTGCAGAACAACAAAAGCAAGATATTTTGGATTGTGATTCAGGTGCACTGCTGGGACAGCAGTGATTTAAGCAGGGGAGAATGTAAACCATGTACTTAATAGGGAGCTATCTCTTTAAGAGACCCCCCTGGTGGGAGGTAGGAGTGAATTGAGTGTTACTGTTGCTGGGCAGTGAAGTCTAGTGCACCCAAGGTTACACTTAAACACAATAAATTGACCCTCCTGTCAACTCAGATATGCCACCGGGATAAGAAGAGTAGCTGGAGTCGATAGGAGAGCAGCCCTTGTTGACCTTACTGCACAGAAGACACCATGATACGTACATCGACTTCAGCTACGCTGTTTGTGAAGCTGAAGTTGCATAGGTTATACCCATAGTAGGAGAGATGGGTTAGTGTAGACAAGGCCTTAGTTACAGTGTTGTGATTGAGGAGTAATTCCACTGATTACACCACCAAGGCTGGTGTAACGGTATCTTGGATAAGTATTTGGGATAGAAATGCTCCTACAATACAGTTGCAAGAATGCTATACCATATTTCCTCATGCAGAGTCCTAGCAAATAACAAGAATCAACTCTCTCTGACTTTCACTTCTCCTTGGGGTAGGACGGGACACATATCAAAGCACTTCTGGATTCTTAATCTATTTCCTGACAGATATTATAGCAGTGGCATGCTCTCTGCAGTGATGTCAGATGTCTAAAGGGGAAGATGGCACAGATGGTTGGTTCTCCTAGAACAAACACACAAAAGCCAACTGCACCCAACCACTTTTTCAATGAAGGCAAATATTTTTTCAGGTACCAACCAGCCTGCATATCATATCCAGCTCTCCTGAGACTGTAGCCTGCAGAGGTGAGCTTCCCTGCTCTCCTGTCCCCGCCCCCCCGACAGTCCTCTGTGCAGAGGGACTGGCCGCCAGACCTAATGCTGGACTGCCCAGCACTGGAGGCGCCGTGTCACTGGGGGAGGTGGCCCTGTGCCAGTGCACGGTATGTTTCATTGTAAATCTGCAGTGGTGGCCCGTCCATAGGTGCGAACTAGGCAGTTACTTAGGGCACCAAATTAAACAGCCGTTGAGGGATTTGGAGGCGGAGGCGCCAAATGTATGTTTCGCCTAGGGCGCCAGTTGCTGGCAGCTTGTCTAGGGCCTCTCCTGTAAAATCTACCCCTGCAAAATACACAATTTTTTAAAAATAGCAATGGGTGTTAAATATTTAGACTTAATGAAGACATAATAATTAATAAAAATGTGTGCTTATCTTTTCAGCAATAAATTATAATACTATTACCAACTACAGAGGAAAAAGACACTATATAAGGCCAGAGGTTAAAATACTGCTGTTGAGAATCTGCCTTGCCACTAGATTAAAATCATCTGATAAATAAAATGGAATTGTCCTTGGAAGTCAATCAAATTAAGCCACAGAATAGTCCATAGTCAGAGAGTTGTAACTACTGCCAAAGGACAATGTGCAAGATAACTACTCTCAAAGCCTCCCTGAGGAAATCCAACTGGAGTCAAATGAGACGTTGATACCCAAGCGGTTTGTTACTACTCATTGAAGATTATCCATCGTGCAGTGCTAGTGTTGCACATGCAATGCTCAGATTCTTTAGAGCAGGATGTAGAGCCAGGAACCAGAGTCAGATCTGATTCGCTTGCCCACTAGTATAGGTTTTATATGTCTACCAAATTCTCGTGGTGTCTCAAAAACTGTTACAGTGGTGATGAAAGCAGGCTTCCAAAGCAGATACCATAAATTATCATGAAATGCCACATGGAAACTGACAGCATTCCCCTGTACATGGAGCAACATTTTCTCACTCATCTACACAGAATCTTGGGATGCTTCACTGAATGTGGTGTGCTAAAAATGGCCAGGATTATTGTACATGTTTCCTTCAATACATTTGGCATGGGAACCATCCCTGCACTTCAATTTGTCATTAGAAAAGAGCAGAGCCGACAGCCACCACAGGCCCGTGGGCAAGGTGGTGTAGGGGAGTGACTTTGGACTTCCAGAAGGGGTGGGTGGAGATGAGGGTAGCTGGTCCTCAGTGTTGCCCAGAGTACAGTGTTGTCTTCTCCCCCAACCCCCCCGCCAATCTCTTAGTGCTGCTCAGCGCTCAAAGCCTGGTGCTCCAGCGGCGATTTAAAGAGCCCAAGGCTCCTTTCAAACTGAGCCCCAGACCCTGGAGCAATTGCCCCGTTGGTGGGCGTGTTAGAAAATATTGACCTACAAGGGCTTTGAGACAGGGCAATTTAGGGACATGAAACATGCTTAACTAAGCAACAATTTTCTGTCAATCTTTGGACCAATTGCAACTACACTGAGTAACAAGCACAACACGATGAGGACAGTGGTGTCCTCTTGTGTAGGTTCTGCAGCTGCTCCACTTCTTCCGCTGCTGAGATCTGACACAGGACAGACAGAGGATGCAGATAAATGGGGAATAATTAGACAAAAGAGGCTGGTATCCTCTAGTTAACTGCACAGGTATTTTCTTCTGGAAATTAGTTCAACTGAAGGAGCAATCTCTAAAACTCCTAGGAGAAGTTAATGATGCCACAGGAAGGTAAGGCTTTTCAGTGCTACCATGTGTAAACCTTTTTCATGTTTCCAGTTCTCTGTCCATTCTCCCCTGTATTTACTCTTCCTTTCTCTAGTCTCCTCCATTTCTTCGTGTTCTTAACTTCTGACTCCATAGCTTTCCACCTCCCCTCTCCATTGCTATCCACTGCATGCTGCTTTTGACTCAGTAGAGGAGCATGTGGAAGATGGTTGGATTTGAAGCTCTGGACTTAGAAATGGGCTGAAAACAAAACACCATAGTGGGAGAGCCACTGAATCTGCTTAAACTCTGGATCCACATAAATGTTCCAAACTTGCAGGCTGAATCAGTCTCCATGCACTTAAGTGGATGCACTTACCAATAGCTCAGGGTCACTTGTCAGGCAAGAATCTTACAAAGTTGCAAACGGTGCATTAAAAACGGCCAGTAAAACCCTAGAAAATGCTTTTTCAAGATATCACAAATAATGCTACCAATTGCACAAAAAGAATGGCAGCAAAAGATATAAATACCTAACCTTATGAACCCAACAGGACCAATAATGCAATTTCAAAAGAGAGAAATCAGTCCTTTTTGCAGCTCCTAGTCTCTATACCTGAGGGATTATGGCAAAGTTCAGAGGATAAAATGAAACAGCAGAGATACCAATCCTTTTCACTAAATGTTGCCTGCAGATACTTTCAAGTCTGGAAGCTATCACTGAACAAATGAGCCCTCCAGTACACCTAGTGCTCAGTGTTTCATAGCCAGTGAGATTAATGGTTGTCACCAGAGACTGCCCAAGATAATCTGCTGCTCTCTGCAAAACTTCAGGCTGCTGAAGACAGGCCTGAGACAGCAGATTTGGCCCAGCGATCCCTTTGGAGGGAGAGGCAGCCAGGCCAAATTTGAACTGACAAGTCATGACACAAGAGGACTACTTGGGGTCACTACTTTGAGTCAGCAACTCTTGTCAGGCCTGGCAGACTCTTAACACGTTGCCGTCATAATGTGTAAGGAAAGTCATGCAAGGTGTCGGAGGAAACTGGTAATGGCCAGTGGATCATTGATATCATTGTAGAATGCAGATATTCGCACTCTATGAGGAATCAGGGATATTTACTCATATTAAACTTTAAAATCTGCCACCAAAAGGAGTGAAAGGTTTTCGTTCAGATAGGATGGAAGGCGGCTAGCTCCCTGCCTTTAATGTAAATTAAGGGTGGTGAAATCAACACAAAAGAAGCCCTATTTGCATGCAACTCAACTGGAAAAGCTAAATCAGCTGTTGCCAACCCGTGGCTCGCAAGCCGCATGCGGCTCTTGCCCCCCAAAAGTGAGGCTCGCGAAGCCGCGCCTGCACCTCCCCCAAATGGCCTTCGCCCTTCGGCTTCCCTGTGCTTACTGGGTTGGAGCTGCATTATTTTAAAAATGGAGCCCAAGATAGTGGCCGTTTTAAAGGGACAGCTTCCTTTTTTTTAATTCACACAGTTCTGGTGTGGCTCTTCATTTTTTCTGCTGCTGTTTTGGCTCTCGTTGTTAAATGGGTTGGCCACCCCTGAGCTAGATTGTTTGGGGGATGTTTAATCAGCAGGAAAGACCAAGGCCACAAGGCTTGCCTTGTCTGGGGCTGGGTGTCAAAAAACAAACTTTTGGGAAATGTAAATAAAAAAGACATTTTAGTATCTATTCGTTGAGGAAACTACCTGTAGGGTGTAGTGGAGGGTGGATCATGAAAAGCTGGATCTGGAATGACTGAATACCAGCAAGCGCTATAGGAAATGTTTTAGGAAAGAAACTGTTTTAGATAAGGTTTATTTGCCAAAGTTAAGTCCTAGCCTCGTAGAAAAGTGGTAGCTTTTTGTTTTGTTTGTAATCATTTTCTGTTGCTATTATCTTTGCTTAGTATGACTTAAATCTCTGTTCTTTATTAATAAACCTATTTTCAGTTTTACAGTAAGTTCTTCCCGCTTTTGTAATTCTAATGTGTGAGTCCTAACCAAGGGCATGTCTACATTAGGAAGTTATTTTGAAATAACAAAATTTGAAATAATAACTCCTGAAATAACAAAATCAAAATAGCATGTTCCCACTATGACCTCGAAATTAGACTGAGGCAGACTCTGTTATTGTGGAAAAGCTTCAGCGGGTAGCTGAGTTAGTCTGTACAGGATAAATTTTAAAAACAACAAATAGTCTGGTAGCACTTTAAAGACTAAGAAAACATGTAGATGGTATCATGAGTTTTTGTGGGCACAGCCCACTTCTTCAGATGGATGCACTACCTCAGCTTAGAGCCCAAGGAAGCACTGGGGAGTAATTACTTTGAATGTCTCTGGGGAGTCGTTATTTTGAAATAGCCGCAGTGGAGCAGCCACACTACCGCTATTTTGAAATAACTTATTTCAAAATAAGCATTATTCCCTGAGGAAAGTAGAAGCTATTATTTCAAAATAACTAGCCTCTTATTTCTAAATAATGGGCTTAGTAGGGTGGATGCTCTGCTTATTATTTTGAAATAACTCCCTAGTGTAGATCAAGGCCAAAGTATCAGGCAGGTGTGTCTATTTGGAGACAGGCTGTGACCAGAGAGGCCAGCTAAGGTTACTTAATTAGGGCCAAGCTGCAAAGAATGACGGAGCCACTCCCTGAAGCTGGTGGCTATTCAAGTATTAAGATTCACCAAGAGTATTGGCTAAAAGATCAGTATCATAGCCCTCCTGAACACAGTTCTGAGGGCAGATTTCATAATAGAGTTGATGAGCTTTATAGCGGCAAATAGTTCTTACAGAATCAGTCCAGATTTATACCGTTCAATGTCCATTCTAGGGGTCCAAGGATATCCTGGGATCACAGATCTTGAGCTTGAGCTTGAGCTTGTGGCTTGAGCTTTCAACATTGAGCATCCAAGCAGATATGAAATAAAGAAAGGATCAGGTCCAAGATATCTTTATACAAATCTAGGCTTCTCTTTATCTCTTTAAGTAAGTAAGCAAACAAATGGTGATCCTGAAGACTTTATATATATATACACAGAGAGAGAGAGAGAGAGAGAGAGAGAGAGAGAGAGAGGAACTTTCGTGGGCACACCCCACTTCTTCAATCTTCCCTTTTGCTCCACTCATCTGAAGAAGTGGGTAGTGCCCATGAAAGCTCATGATTATATGTTAGTCTCTAAGGTGCTATAGGACCACTCTTTTTTTTGAGTAGGGGTACGCCTACACTTGCTCCCTAATTCGAACTGGGGATGCAAATGTAGCCGACCCAAATTGCTAATGAAGAGGGAATTTAAATATCCTGTGCTTCATTAGCATAATCTCGCCCATGCGCTATTCCGCTCTCCAGCTGATTCGAACCAGGAAGTGCGCTCCGGGACGTGTTAGTTGGAACCAAGAGGTTTGATTCGAATTAACGTTACTCCTCAATTGCCCCTCTACTATCATAAACAGGTGATTAGCAATATACTTCAAAGAAAATTCAATATACTGTTATTACTAAACAGTTCATTTAAATATTAATATCACCTTTTGATCTCTCAGTTGACAGAATATTACATAAGACAGGAATCATTTGATTACATTGTTAACCTCTAACAATATATATGGAAAAGCTTCAGAGGGGTAGCGAAGTTAGTCTGTAAATGGGAAAACTTAAAAAATAATGAATAGTCTGGCAGCACCTTAAAGAATAATAAAACATGTAGATGGTATCATGAGCTTTCATGGGTGCAACCCACTTCTTCAGATGACTGGAGTATTAAAAGTGCAGATCCAAGAATAAATAAAGGAAAGCGGGGAAGGGAGAAAAGTGTGTGTGTGGGGGGAGGGGGAATGTAGAAAAAAAAGAAGAAATAGTGAATTAGATGGTTCAAGTTACACAAAGCTACTAAGAACAATTTGCACCTCTATAAGTCATTAGGATGCGGAAGGTAGTGTGCGAGCCAGTGGATATTTTTATTCATTCCTCCCTGATAGGAATCAGACTTGTAAATGAAGTTATGTTCCAACCCTTCCCTGTGTATTTGGCTTGTGGAATTGGCCTGAAAGAACACTCTTACTTTGAGATCCACTAATGAGTGCGCAGGCAGGTTAAAGTGTTCTCCAACAGGTTTCTGTGTGTTGCCTTTTTGGATATCTGATTTGTGTCCATTAATTCTTTCCCATAGAGACTGTTCAGTTTGGCCAATATATATGGCAATGGGGCATTGCTGGCATTTGATGGCATAGATCACATTAGTGGATGTTCAGTTAAATATATATGCAAATACACACAAACAGCAAACATTAGCTTTCAGTAGGTTCCTAAAGGTTGACTTTGGGTAATTTATACTTTCCAAGCCATGGCCCACAGCAGCCATGGTCATTTTTGAGAGTGTCCAGTGATAGGGGCTCTTCTGCTGGGGGCTGAAAGAAGGGGGTACATCAAACGATCCCTGCAAAGCAAAGTAAAGGCTTGGCAGAGCTTTAGAGAAGATTGTTTGATTGGCCAACAGACTGGGGTGTCAGGGGAGCTGTCACCCCATTTAACTCTTTTTTTGCTAAGGCAAAGGGCTAACAAGGTCACCCATAGTTCTGGATGACCCCCCAAAAAGCGTCACCGTAGTGTTGCAAACTGGAGCATGGAGTCACAATGCCACTCAAATCTTTGCTGCCCTAGGCATCTGCCTACTTCACCTACAGTTAGGGTGGTCCTGGGTTGTTACAGCCTGGAAGATGTCTTGTGGCCTATGTTAAAGGAGATGATGATCCTAGTCCACTTACTAGGGAACCTTTTGGCAGAAAGCACCCTCAGAAGTGGTGCAGTGCAAATTATTTCCCTCACAGAGAGTCTGAGCAGGAATGAGGATGGCTGAATGGGTCACCTACACTAATCTACTCTCTCAAGCACTGGAGCAGAAGTGTGGGTGAAAGAGGAGTTCCGTTTCCATGGTACGATCACTCCGGTGTTTAATGCCCTCAGTTTCGCAGCTAGCACTTATGGGCATGAATCTACAGGAATCCATCATACCCACTACACACTTATCTTTCATCAACAACAACAATCTGTGAGCTGACATTGTGCCTTTAAGACAGATTGTCAGGGCTGTTCTCCACTCTGGCATTCCGAAGCTGGGGGCCCACAAAGACCTTAAATACCTTGCCTCTAGGCTCTGCTCACAAAACTCCCCCAGAATCACAGATACACTGGTTCTGAGAAATAAACAAAAGCTGCCACCATCAAGTGATTTAACCATGAAAAAACAGGAGGGAGCACTTGAATTCCTCCCTGAGGGGTATCCCAAGCTCTTTTGCCACAAAAGAACTTAAAAAACAAAAAGAGAAAACCAAGCTACATCCTCTGGTAGCTGACCACTCAGTCTAGGCAGACAGATATGCACACACAACTCCCTATTCCTTTTCAGGACACAAGAATCAAATCATCTCCTTAAAAAGGTGATTTTTATTAACAAAACAAAAGATATACTTGTTAAAGCATACTTGATTGCTAGGTGCTGCAGAGAAACTAAGTAACACAAATTAAAACACAGTGAGAATCTCTGGGAACAACTCTTGGGGTACGTCTACACTACAGCGCTAATTCGAACTAACTTAGTTCGAATTAGTTAATTCGAACTAAGCTAATTTGAACTAACGCGTCTAGAACTAAAAACTAGTTCGAATTAGCATTTTGCTAATTCGAACTAGCATGTCCACATTGAGTGGACCCTGAACAGGGCTTAAGGATGGCCGGAAGCAGTGCCGGCAGGGCATCAGAGGAGGACTTAGAGCGTGGAGCTGCTGTCTCAGGCTAGCCGAGGGCTGCGCTTAAAGGGACCCGACCCCCACCCCGGACAGACAGTTCTCAGGGGTGCCCCACTTGCAAAGCAGTCCTGGCTTGGAGTGCCCGGAGTACCCACACTGGGCACATCACACCACTCGGCCATCAGCCCGGCTGCACTTGCCGCAGGCTGCCATCTGGGGAGAGGGGGCAATTGGGGGACTGCAGGAGAGCTTCCACCCCCAGAAGCCCACAGAGCCAGCTCAGTCCTCCCCATCGGGGGCTCGTACCCCATTCCTCCCTCACCTCCTTCCACTTACCCCTCCCTAGCCCCCCTTCCTGATGTACAAAATAAAGATAACGTTTCTTCCAACATTGACTCTGTCTTTATTGAACAAAACTGGGGGAGACTGGGAAAAGGAGGTGGGAGAGGGGAAGAGAAAGGCTGGGAGAGGGGAGGGCAACTAACATGATCAGGGGTTGGGAACAGGTCTCAGATGAAGAAAGGCTACAGAGACTGGGACTGTTCAGCTTAGAAAAGAGGAGATGGAGCGGGGACAGGATAGAGGTCTCTAAAAGCAGGGGTTGGGTGGAGAGGGTGCATTCAGAAAAGTTCTTCATGAGTTCCCATAAAGAAGGACTAGAGGACACCAAAGGAAAGGAATGGGTAGCAGGCTTCAAACTAGTAAGAGAAAGTTGTTCTTCTTCCCAAAGCAAATAGTTAACCTGTGGAACTCCTTGCTTCAGGAGGCTGTGAAGGCTACAACTAGAACAGAGTTTAAAGGAAAGTGAGATCAAGTCATGGAGGTTGGGTCCATGGAGTAGTCTTAGCCAGGGGGTAGGAGTGGTGTCCCTGCCCAAAGTTTGTGGAAGACTGGAGAGGGATGGCACGAGACAAATGGCTTGGTCACTGTCTTCGGTCCATCCTCTCCAGGGTCCGTAGGGTTGGCCGCTGTCGGCAGACAGGCTACTGGGTTAGATGGGCCTTTGGTCTGACCCAGGACGGCCATTGTAAGCTCAGGGCTCAGGGTCGGGGGTCTCAGTGGACCCCCTTGATTATCATGCACACCTGCTCCTGGGTGGCCAGGCTGGCAGCTCTCCTGCCCTAGCCAGCCACTTTCCTGTGCCTAGTGCGGAGATCGTGGACGAGGTCCACGATGTCCGCACTAGACCAGGAAGGTGCCCGCCTCTTGCGGTCCCGGGCAAGCTCCCGGGAGCCGCCAGCCTGGTCCCGGGAAGAGGGGGTGGGCTGGGGGACATCGGGTGGGTGGCTCTGTGCCGTGCCAGGTTCAGGGTCTGCTGGCTGGGTGCTGGCAGGCTTGCACCTGGCACGGACACCGTAGCCAGCCCGTGCCCCTTTAAGAGGTCCGGGGCCAGGAGGGGGCAATAGATTTTCCCTGGTGTTGGCCAGAGTGGCCACCAGGGAAACCTGGGGAGGGCTAGCCTCCCACTAGTTCGAATTAAGGGGCTACACACCCCTTAATTCGAACTAGTAAGTTCGAACTAGGCTTAATCCTCGTAAAATGAGGTTTTCCTAGTTCGAACTAAGCGCTCCGCTAGTTCGATTCAAATTCGAACTAGCGGAGCGCTAGTGTAGCGGCTATGAATGTTAGTTCGAACTAACGTCCGTTAGTTCGAACTAACATTGTAGTGTAGACATACCCTTAGATAGTGCATGGGAGAGGAGAAGCATAGAGTCACACAGAGCAGTTCAAACCAAACCACAAAAATAAAGAAAAATACCCTGATCATGACTAAATAAACTTTTCCCCTTAATTTACTCATAATTCTTCCTGATTCAATCTGTGTTCATGCTCTGAATTCCTTGGAGACATGGTAGTCCTGCCTGGGTTTAAATCAGGGCTACTCAACACGTGACCCATGAGCCACATGCAGCCCGTGGCCTGTTTGCGGCCCCCTGTGTAGTTTGGATTTACGTGGGGCTCAACATGTGGCCTGCAGATGGGAGGCAAAACAAAAAAGTAGTCAATATAATGGTCTTCTGTTGATAGGCATTTTATTAGTTAAATTCCTGGACTGTCATTGCTCATTAAAAATGCTGTCATATGGATGGAAATCGGGTAAATATTGTATTTTATTAATATCAGCAGAACTGACTTAAATGGGCCTGTGTGTTGTGTAGGAGGTGCCGGGAATGCCAGGGCATTATGGAAAGTGCTTTGTATTCATGCCCATCAGTGTGTGAGAAGCTATTTGCATATATATTTGCATGTATATGCAACCACATTTAAGTTGAGGCTCTCAGCATGTGCTGTGTGTATCATTGTGGCCCCTGGGGCTTCCAAAGTTGAGTAGCCCTGGTTTAAATCATTCTGTCTCTCTCAACTTCTGGCTTAATTTCCCCACACAAAGAAAGCAGGCAAGGTATCGCATACAATTCAAATTTCTGCACCATATTCCCATTGGTTCTTCTGGCTCCCTGCCAACACCCTTGCTAGCTAGCTGAGTAAACCCGTTAGTCACTGGGTGCTGGCCAGCACTCTTCCTATCCATCACACAGGGGGATGCTAGAGTAAAGAGGTCAAATAAAGGTCCAAGGAATTGTCTTGGATTCCTTGTATCTGTGTTTATCAGCACAGCAAGGAAGTGGCTGAAATTTGCTGAGCTTCTAAGAGTTCTGTTACTCCTCTGAGTTCAACTGAGTGTGGATTTTACCAGTCTCTCTGTGTCCATTTGTTTGACTACAACTGTGAACCCTGCTTGTATAAATACACCATCCAGAGGGAGCACTGGAAATAGATGAGCTAAAAAAGCTCGAGCCTATAACAAATAAGAGAAAGGAACTTCATGATTAGTTCTGGCAGTGTGGGGAAAGATCTATCTACTTTATATTTGAGAGTATCTGTCTGTTCAAGAACTCCTCCTATATGGTAAGAACTAGGACCATCAAATTCAGTACACAGCTTTCTCTCATAACTTAAAGCAAACTAAGGGTTTGGTTGTGTAGGAAAGTGGGATGTGTCTGGAATGGGTTTGCTTCTCAGAAAACCAAACAGAAAAGAGACAGAATCAGCAAGCAAGTGAAAAGGGATGGCTGGGGGCATGCCCCCCATCCGGGACTACCCCACCTCTAAGCTTCTCATCCCCTAGGTGCCCTGTAGGGAGGGCAGGGGGACTGACGGTCCCCCTCCCTGATTAGTACAGGATCATTACTGGCTGTTCCCCTTCATCAGGGAACAGAAGGAAAGTGCACAGTTTGCAGCATTCATCACTCTGGCTGGGGAGGGCAGGTGGCAGATGAACCTAGATCTGCCCCAGCTGGGCACCCCGCTGTGCCCACTGGAGCTGCGGCAGCTATAGAGAGGCATTTCTCACCTGGCCTCAAGTTGCAGCAGTAAAACAGGACTGGGATAGTTCTGTCTCCCCAGAGCAGCCTTTATACTAAACTCCTCATCCCCAGCTCCACCCCAGAGAGAGGATTTAAATGAAGAAAAACAAAAATGAGTTGTGCTAATTTACCTGAGCAATGGTGGGTAAATCTTCTAGTTATAACTGAAGCAGAGAATGACAGAAAGCAGGAGCACGTGCACACTGAGATAAGCAGTAAATACCTTCAAGGGGTAGCCGAGTTAGTTTGTAACTGGAAAAACTTAAAAAACAATGAATAGTCTAGTAGCACATTAAAGACTAACAAAACATGTAGATGGTATTTTCAGCTTTCATCTACATGTTTGGTTAGTCTTTAAGGTGCTGTTAGACTAGGATTGCCAGGTGTCCGGTATTCACCCGGGCAGTCTGGTATCTTCGGCTCCTGTCCAGTAAAAAAATTCAGAGAATACCTAAAATGTTCAGTATTTTCTGAATTTTCCCCGGCCAGGAGGCGAAAATGCCGGGCACCTGGCAACCCTACAAACACTCAGCGCCCGGCCTCCCCCATGCTTACCTGGTTCCCCAAGGCTGCCAGCACAAACTGGCTGTCAGCCAAAAGACCTAGAGGAAGCAATGCTTTCCTCTGGATCTTATTGCTCAACCACTCCCCTGTTCCTATCCCTGCACTTAAAGGGGACATGCTGTTTTATTTTAATTTTTTTTGGGGGGGGGGGGGGCTTAAGTCCTTGGTGTCCTTTCTTTTTGCTCAACAACTTTCCCTTCAACATAATTTTTTCCTGGTGTCTTTTTTGGTGGGTGGGTGGGTGGGTTTTCAGTATTTTTGTTTCAACCATCTGGCAACCCTATGCTAGACTATTCATTGTTTTTTAAGTTTTTCCAGTAAATACCTTGTCAGCTTCAGCATCTAGTAAACAATAACATCATACCTTAAGGAATATGTAAAGCTTTTCTCTCAAATATCTGGAAATGCTTTATAAAAATTAATAACAGCTTCTGCTCCCTGTGAAGTGGGGGAATATTACTATGCCAATTTTACAGAGCTGTTTTTTAAATCTAGAATGTATAATTTTTGTTTCGAAATTCAACAAAATCAGTTATCCCATCCTTACTGGAAATCTTAAATATGGTGAATAACAGAAGCAAAGCTTTTCAGAAATAACTAGTGATTTTGGAAGTTTCAGACACGTTGAATGGGCCTGATTTTCAGAAAGTATGGACAATTTGCAGGCATCTTTATAATGTAGTAAACTGGGAACCCAAAAATGGGGGTAACCAGATTCACTAGTTATTTTTGAAAATCTTAGGCAATGTTTTATATAGCCTAAAAATAAACTTTAGTTTGAAGTTTAACTCTTTTCTAGCACCAGCACCTATTTAAGTAGTCAGTGGCACATACCAAGAGGGGAATCGTGTATGGCTGTCTGAAAAATGGGCACAAGTCTATCTATATAATATTCTCAAACACTAGCAGCAGTTTCAAATGTTAAACTTCACTTTATTTACAACCAGAAGATTTTACCTGGAGTTCCTTGGCTCCTTATTTCAATTAATTTTTTTTTTTTTTTTTTTAAAGAAAATGAAAATGTATGTGTCATTTAAATCATTGCTCTGGAGTGGAGCTGGGGATGAGGTATGTAGTATGCAGGCTGCCCTGGGGAGATAGAATGATTCCAGCCCTGTCTCATAATGGCTGCTTGGGGCTAGGTGAGAAATGCCTCTCCATGGTTGCTGCAGCTCCAGTGGACACTGCTGGGGGAGGTGCATGTTCCCCAGCTGGGGCAGGCCCAGATTTGTGTTCCCCCTGCGCTCCCCAGCCAGAGTGAGGAATGCAGCAAACTGTGCGTTTTTCCCTTGCTCCCTGATGAAGGGGAACAGCCAGCAATGTTGCTATACGAATTTGGGAGAGGGGAGGGGCTCAGCCCTTCCTACAGAGCTCCTGGGGGTGGGAGATTCAGGGCTAGGGCAGTCCTGGATGGGAAGCCCCAGCCAACCCTTTTCACCTGCCTGGTGATTCTTTTCTATACGGTTTTATAAGAAGCAATCCCATTCCAGGCACATCCCATTTTCCTGGCGGAGCCAAACCCTTACGTTGTTTTAAGTTAGGATAAGAGGAAGCTGCATAGCAAATTTGGTGGTCCTAGCTCTTACCATTTAGGAGGAGTTCTTGAACAGACAGACAGACAGACAGACAGACAGACAGACAGACAGAAGACTCCCTCAAATATATAGCAGAGATACATGGAAAGCAGAATATACAGGCTGAGTCTGTCAATGCACATACACACACATGTACATGTTTCTTACACTCTCATACACATATATCCATTATACTAAACATAGAGTGGCTGGGTTTTAACTTTGCACAGTCAAACCCCTCTTGCAATGCATCAGAGAATGAAATAAAATTAATCATTTGAATCAAGAGGTGCCAAAATAGTGCCCTGGCTTCTGGCTTCCTAATCTGCCCTAGCACAAAGCTCAGCACTGCAGTCCCACAGAGAGGTGTCTGTGTGTGGCTCTGCACATGGCAGCTATTCAACTCTGCAACAGCTGACGCAGCAGTCTCTTGTTTCCATTCCTTTCCCTGTTGCCATGAGTCAAGAGGAATGAGGCAGGGTGGGGTGAAGTAGCTAATCACAAATTTAAAGAGCTTTTTGTCTAAATGAGCGTTGGATCTGAACAGCAAGTGGGGAGGCATGCAAAGAGTTAGCCCATGACTAGGGCAGCATGATGTGTTTGCAATAAAGAGCAGCAGTCCTGGGTCATTTGTATCCCAGCATCTCAGTCTGGAATGAGTGTGCAACCCACAAGCCAAAAAAGTTTGGCCATTCATGATTAAAGGATATCGTAATCCTCCTCTGCATGCTTTCCAGGAGCCTAGTTAACGCTTGACTGATATTTTCTATAGACTGACTAGTGCCAAACTCCCAACAATTACTAAGCTACTGGTGGGGCTCTCTCTTGCACCTTTTATCTGTGGTCTCCTCTGAGTATGTGGAATGAATTTGGAATCCCTTGTGATATAACGTATCCTTTTGTGTCTGTTTGTTTTTGTCATATTGAGGTCATATTTACTCAAATGGCAACATGCACGTCTTAGTCACTGTTTTTCTTTGTTGCCTTTAGTTCACAATGGTGTAAGAATGGTTCTGGTCTGTATCTTTAATACTGGGTCACTGTTTAATGTATCATTAATAATACTTGCTCACCAAATCTGGACAAGAGTTGTAAAATCCATTGTTGCAGGGCAGAATAGCATCCAGGATTATTTTAGTTTATTACCCATTTGTGGAATTTTGTTGGTTACACAGTTGGATCCAAACCAAAACCTCTGCTCTGAATACTCCCATACTTTGGGGAAGTTTGTATCCAAATCCAGAACAAAATTTCTCAGCCATCTCTGTAAATGGGCCAGGCTGAAACTTCTGACCAGGACATTGCCAGTCTTCAGGAAAGTGCCGAGCCTGCCTTCATAGCTCATTCCTAGAATGGGCTGAACAGAACCCCCAGGTTGAAATGGTCCATATACATTTTTAGAACCAGTTTGGCCTCATCTTGCCACTCATTTTAAAAATTCTAATACAGTTGTGATTTAAGGCATCTCATATTGAATGTCACTTGAGGAGAACACTTTGGGTACGTCTAAACTACATGGCTCCATCGACGGAGCCATGTAGATTTTTTTGTTTGGCAAAGGGAAATGAAGCTGCGATTTAAATAATCGTGGCTTCATTTAAATTTACATGTTTGTCGGCTCAGCGCGCTGGTCTGGACGCCCCCCTGTCGAAATGAAAGCCTTTTATCGACATCCCCGGTAAACCTCATCCTATGAGGCATAACGGGGATGTCGATAAAAGACTTTCAGGTTGCCGCGGAGCGTCCAGACTAGCGTGCTGAGCCGACAAACCGCTGATCAGTTGTTTGTCGGCTCAGCGCGGCAGCCATGTAAATTTAAATGAAGCTGCGATTATTTAAATCGCGGCTTCATTTCCCTTTGCCTATCTGTCTAATCTACATGCCTCCATCGATGGAGGCATGTAGTCTAGACACACCCTTGGTGCCTGTGCTAAAACTTTTGAAAGAGAAAATATCTCTGGAGACATTCTGTTAGTACCTGGGTGAGTGATGACAACGTTATTCCTCTTTTCACCTTGGGCACTAACCCAGCATTTGTTTCAGTTTGGCTGATGCCCTGAACATTTTATTTGTGATCCTTGGAATTCAGCATGGCAGTTTCCATTCCCGTTGAACTCCACTGGCCTCTTCCTGACACGAATCTTCTCTTCCCCAGGAAGATGCATTGTAGCCATGCCAGGTCTTCGGCAATAAATGAAAACCAGAACAAAACTACAACTAGGGCCTTTTTTCTTGGAACACAAACAAACCTCAAGGGACAATGTCTGCTATTTTGATGAAGGTGTCCAAAGGTGATGTGTATTGGTTTATATGATGAAGCATCTATGTATAAATCTCCTACACAAAACTGAGACCCTGTCTAATTGTGGTGATTAAAGATGCACTAGATCATAGGTTCCCAAACTGGAGGACATGCCGCCTTGGGTGGGGGCGTGAAGAAATTCCAGGGGGGGATGCGAGGCGACCCAGCCCCCCATCTATCCTCCCCCACCCCCAGAAAAAAATTTTCTGTCTGGTAAAAAAAAAATCAGAAAATACCAGACATATGAAATATCTGCTATTTTCTGTTTTTCTTGGCTCAGACATCTGCTGGAACATGTGCAGCTTGGGCTAGCTAGGGTGGGGGAAGGATGGAGCGTCCTGGGTAGACTTCAAAATGGCCACCTTAAGAGGGCAATGCCTGCTCTGCTCTTAAAAGGGCAATCTTTTTTTTTTTTTTTTTGGTCAACAACTTTTCCTCTGGAGTACCGGCATCTTTTTTTTACACTGGTCCCGGGAGTTAAAAGAGTTGTGACTGTTTTTAGGCCCAGGTTAGTTCCTTTTTTTTTTTTTCTTTTTTGCTCAGCAAGTTTTGCTGCTACTTTGGGGGGGAAGGAGGGATCGTGAGGGTTTCTCAAAAATCAAAAAGGGGGCGTGATGCTGAAAAGTTTGGGAACCATTACACTAGATGGAACTTTTTCTAAAGAGTAGAATTATTAGCTTCAGTGTCCTAGTCAAATTCCTATGCAGCTATTTATTTTTTCCTTAGTACAAATTTTACTTCAAGCTTCCACTGTATTCAGGCCTGCTAATGGGAGGGGGACAAAAGAGGGCAACTGCCCCTGGTCTGGTGATTCCATTGGGCCCAGGGCTCCCAGCTATGGCTACTGCAGCTGCGGTGTCAGCAGAGCCCTGAGTCCTTTGAATCATTGCTGGAGCCCAGCACAGAGTCCTGGGCAGTATGCTCTGGACAGCACTGGGGAGGCAGTCTGGGTGGCTGCCCTGCCCTCCTCTTCTGCCTGAAGCCCCGCGCCTTCCAAGAACATGGAAGAACATGGAGCCAGATCTCCTCCTCCCCCCCACCATCGGCTTGCCTGACTAGATTCAGTGCATACGGCTGTATTTCGGTTGCCCTTCTAACAGTGGTGAGATGAAATCATTATGCTATGAGCAACCCCACAATAACAAACCAGAGAGCATAGCTCCTCAACTGAGGATCAACCCAATGCGCACAGCCCAATATTGATGAGCAGCCTTGCAACTTCTAAACAAACGTGGGTAACTCCCACTCTTAAGATCAACCCTACAATAGCAAATCAATGACCACAGCTTAAAATGAGGTGCTGGGCTGGCCATTCTCCCCCCCTGGGAATTTCACCATTCGCTTCAAAGGGAGAAAAATTAGGGCAACTCGGGGGGCTTTTGAAAATCTCCCCTCCCTGGGTGCAAAGGCCTACAATTATTAACCTCTGGGCACAAATAGCCCTAATAGTCAGCTCTGCAATAACAAAACAACGTACACGGCCTACATTTCACAAGGAATCCAACGATTAACTACATTGCATAAGTCACTTTATAGTAACAAGCCCCTTTCCATCTCAGATGAAAACAAATTGGGGAGGAAAGAGGTTTCCATTTCCAACTTTCTAGGGGGTAGTTTCCTTTTTTGTACTTACTAGTCAGACTTTAAGCCTTTCACAAGGGGCTCTGGCTCCGATGTGCTTTTGTCATTTGATAAGGTTAAACACTTTACATTTTTTGTTTAAGACAAGCTCAAATTTTTCTATGTAATTCACATATTTTAAAGTTCTGCAAGGGTAATAGAGATGTGAAGTTCAAATGTACTCTTCTGTGTTTTAAGTAGGAGACACATTCATACTTGTATATTTTATCCTCTCTTACCTAATAGTTATATGTTGAATAATTCCTTATCTAATCACACCAGCTTATCTTTGATATACAGCTCTACAGATGTGACATAGCAGGATTACTGCCTTTGAAGCATCTGTAACAACAGAAGGATGAAAGATGTCAACACCCGTGTGGGATTCACCCAAGGCAAATACGCACTGAATACTCAGCGTTGTTTTAAGCAGAGACCAGAAATAATGGATTGCCTCCCATCTGAAGAGCATATTTAACATCTGCAAGGAAAAATGGGTTGCTTCTGTTTGCCTGTTGCTCTGGGGTGGGCACAGCTTGGCTTCTGTAGGTTAGAGAAATAACACAAACAGATCTAGAGGAGTCAAAACCATATGCAGAAAAGAATAGTGAAATTCAACTTGGAAAACACAGTATAAAATACCTCTTGATTGAAATACATATACCTTACTGCAAAGGAGAAATGCTGAATGAGACCTATAGCTGGCAGTGGGCAGCAAATAAGCTTTGATTTTGCAATATAGAAAGGGCCATTAAATATTAGGCTAAATACACAAAGGCATAAAATAAGGAGCAAATCCTTTTCTTCATATCTCAAGTATACCTGCACCTGGAAGGCTGCATTTGGTCTGTTGAGTTAAAAGGTGTAATCACTATGATGAAGAGGAATTCCTTAGCATGATACAACACATGGAATAGTAGGAAAACTTCCCAATAGCAGGACAGACATTTCTCAAGGGGAATTGTAAATGATCCATTATTTGGCATATTTTAAAAAAGGACTGGACAAAAAACTAAAAATATCACACTCCTGCAGGAAGATGGAGTGGCTGAGCTAACATCTCTCTGCTTCTGGGGTACTGGTAAGCAAAAGTGCAGTTTTTATTTCTGTGTGTACAAACTGAAGATACTCAATACAAACAAAGGGAAACTGAGTCAGCCTTTTGCATTGTTTAGTTTTACCCTGTTCTGGCTGACCAAAGCTCAGAAATGACCTCTTTTTCCTCCTTTCCCGCCCCCAAGTTCCCAAGGCAGTGCAGGCTCTGTGCAGCCCAGCATATGTGTGAATACCCTCCGTAAAGATAGTGCAGACTTTGGCCGTGTCCACACTCAGGGGTTCTTTCGAAAAAAGTAGCCTTTTTTCGAAAGAACTTCCCCTGCGTCCAGACTCAAGCCGCGTTCTTTCAAAATTAAATCGAAAGAACGCGGCTTTTCTTTCGACGGCGGTAAACCTCGTTTCACGAGGAAGAACGCCTTTTTCGAGGGAGATCCGTCGAAAGAACGTGAGTCTGGACGGGGGGAGCCCTTTCTTTCGAAATTATTGGCCTCCAGGAACAAGCCCTGGTGGACAATCTGGGCCATGGGTTGCACGTCTGTGGTTCCTGGCTGCAGCCATTCCTTAAAGGGACAGGCGCACCCTCACAGCCACTTGTTGCAGACAAGGAGCCAGAGCACACGGCGACCTTGCTGCAGCATGTCACAGCCCCAAGAGCGTCCTGGCCCTTCCTCCGAGCCTTCTGGGGACCCAGCCAAGGGCTCCAAGCGCCGGGCACCATCCTGGTCCGGCGCAGAGATAAAGAGCCTGCTGGAGCTGTGGGGAGAGGAGGAGGCCTTACAGGCCCTCAAAAGCCGGCGGCGAAACGCTGACATTTATGGCCGCATGGCTGAAGCCCTGGCCCAGAAGGGCCACTACCCCCGCACCCAGGACCAGGTGTGCTCCAAAGTGAAGGAGCTGCGGCAGGGCTACGCCAAAGCCAGGGAGGAGAGCTCCCGTTCTGGGGCAGCCCCCCACTACTGCCCCTACTACTCAGAGCTGGACCAGATCCTGGGTGGCAGTGCAGAAGCACGCACACCACGGAGGTTCGTGCAGTCCGGACTGGCAGAACCGGTGGTGGACGCTCCAGAGCGGGAGCTACAGCAGTCTGGAGACGGGGACATGGGCCCAGAGGAGGAGGACACCGAGGAGACGGCGACCCTCACCCTGGAGCCAGTCACCCAGACCTCTGAGGCCTCCCAGACGTCATCTGGCGCGGGAGAGGAAGCAGCAGGTGAGTACAGTGAGTTTGTGTCACACCCGGGGGGGGGGGGAGGTAGGTGGGTGGGTGCACAGTGGGTGATGCACAAGGGAAACCTGTCATGCTCAGGCTGATGCCCAGGTCTCACACACACACACACACACACACACAGTGTGACCTTCAGAATGTCTGCTTCCCCTGTCTCAAGGGAGAGGGCATGCCCTTTTGGACAGCTGTTGCACACATGACTGATTGTGATAGAAATGTAGCCGTGTTACTCTGATCTGAGGAAGTGGGTCTGGCCCTGGAAAGCTCATCCCCTAATAAACCATCCTGTTAGTATTGTAAGTGCTACAGAGTCCAGTTTATAGGACTGATTGTGTCTTCTTCTTTTCCTCCACAGCCGGACCAGCCGTGGAAGAGGGCCGCAGCACCCCAGCCCCACCTCCATCTCCATCTCCACCTCGGAGACATGGGAGCCGCAGACACAGGCGTGTCTACGCCGACATCCTCCGGCAGCACGTCGAGGCTGTGCAGGAGCAGAACGCCATCCTGCTACAGAGGGCGGAGGCAGAGGAGCGGTGGCGTGATCGGCTCATGAATGAGCTGGTCCTGCAGCGCACGGTGCTGTACGCCACCCTGAGGGAGGTCAGCAGCTTGCCTGCTGCTGTGCCTGGTCCTGCTCCTCCAGCACCCCATGACCCCACCCCACCAAACCCCCCTTCCACAACAGCAGCCCTTTCCCCCCTTGGACCTCCCTCTCCCCCAGCCCCCCCAGCTCCCAAGCCCCTCTCTCCTCCTGGCCCTCCTCTCCCCCAGGCTTCCACGTCCCAAGAGCCCCCCAGCAGCCAGCCAACCAACAGGTGCATCACCCGATCCCGTAGCCGGGGAGCACCCCAAACACGAGGCCCAGCCAGGAAAGGGAAATCTGCCAAGCCCCGTTCAACCTGATCCCCTTCCCCCCTCCAGGTTTCCAGTCCCCTTCCCCCCTCCAGGTTTCAATCACCCCCATCACCCCACTTATTAAGCACAAACAAAGGGTTAAAGGAACTGTTTGTTTATTGTATATAATTTGGCAACAACAAAAATGAAAATTTTTTTTGTTATTTTGCCACATTGTTTGATAATATGTACAAAATTATAAATAAGTAAAGAGAACATTTTATTTTGAAACACACCCTGGTGTAAGTGATGTGTCCAAACTGGGTCAGGAGATGGGTTGTGGAGGGAAGCTTCTATTGGGGGCCAGGGCCCAGTCCCCAGGCAGAAGCCCCTCAGTGCACTCAGTGGCCTCCACTGGAGAATTGCTCCCGGAGGGCCTCCCGGATGCCAACTGCAGACCGGTGAGCCTGGCGGATGGCAGCTGTCCGGGGCTGGGCAAAGAGCCTCTCCTGGGCATCAGCAGCTCTCCCCCACCCTGGTAGGAAGGCCTCCCCTTTCCTCTCCACGAGGTTATGGAGGACGCAACACGCGGCCACCACCTCGGGGATGTTGGTCTCCCCCATGTCGAGGCGTGTGAGCAAGCACCGGAATCTGCCCTTTAAACGGCCAAACGCACATTCAACCTGGTTGCGAGCCCGGTTAAGGCGAGCATTAAACTGCTCCTTGCTCGCATCCAGCTGGCCGGTGTAGGGCTTCATCAGCCACGGCATCAGGGGATAGGCGGCATCAGCCACTATGCACACCGGCATGTGCACATCCCCAACCGCAAACTGGCGATGGGGGAAAAATGTTCCTGCCTGAAGCCTCCGGTACAGGTACGAGTTCCTGAAGATGCGGGCATTGTGTGCCCGCCCTGACCACCCAACACAAATGTCCGAAAACTGGCCACGATGGTCGACCAGGGCCTGGAGGACCATAGAAAAGTAGCCCTTTCGATTGATGAATTGGGCTGCTCGATGGGGCGGTGCACGGATGGCAATGTGTGTCCCATCGAGCGCTCCTCCACAATTGGGGAAGCCGAGGGCATCAAAGCCGGCCATGACGCTGTCCAGATCCGGTAGACAGATGAGCCTGTTGAGCAGCTCCGAATTGATGGCCCTCACCACCTGCAGAATGAGACAGACAACAAAGTGTTAGAAGGGGTGCCTTATGTCTTAGGAGGAGAACCCACCGCCCACCTTCCCTCTCAAACAAACAGCCCGGGAATCCCCTCCTCAGAACCCCCCCCCCCCAATTCAGGGTGACTGGAGGAGCTCCCTCCCACTCTCACTCCCACTCCACTTGGCCCTTCCTGACAGTCTCCCTTCCCCCCACCCCAAACTGTGACTGTCCCCAGACAATGACTTACCTCCATCAAGACGGCCCCGACAGTAGATCTCCCCACTCCAAATTGGTGTCCCACGGAGCGGTAGCTGTCGGGGGTTGCCAGCTTCCAGAGGGCAATGGCGACCCTCTTTTCCAGGGGGATGGCGGGCCGCAGGTGGGTGTCTTGCCATTGCAGAGCAGGGGCGAGCCAGGTACACAGCTCCTGGAAAGTGGTCTTTCTCATGCGGAAGTTCCGTAGCCAGTCTTGGTCATCCCAGATCTCCATCACAAGCCGGTCCCACCAGTCAGAGCTGGTGTCAAACCTCCAAACACGCCTGTCCACGAAAAAGTTTGGAGGCAAGGGCAGTGTGGCTGCCGGACGGGGGAACCCCTCGTCCCTCTGGTCTGGGTCCAGCTCGGGAAGGAGCCTCATGATTGTCTCACGAAGATGCAGCAACAGCTGCAGTATGGTGGTGTGGGGCCCTCGCCTGCCCAGGGGCAGCTCTGGCTCCATGCCACAAATAAGGGTCTGCAAGCAGAAAAACCTCAAAAGAAAAAAGCTGCTGGGGTGTCCCAGGAAGCTGAGCACTCCAAAGCAGCACTGCAATGCCTTGCAAAATTCCTCAAGGGACAGCAAAGGCAGCTGCAGGAGCAGAGCAATGGGTGTTCAGGAGTGTCCCTCTCACCACGCGTCTCTGCAAAGGGCAGGCAGGCAGCACCCGGAAGGAAATGCTGCCCCCATGCCCTGGCAGAAGCAGTTCCGGGTGGCTTTCAATTTCGAAAGAGCGTCCGGCAGTCTGGACGCTCTTTTTCGAAATAGCGGATCTATCTTTCGAAAGAAGCCTGCAGTCTAGACACAGCCTTTGTTGCCTGAGGGAAGCCAGTCTGACATTTTATAGTTCAAGCTCTGTATAAATCCAGTATGTTTTCTCCAAAACCATCTGGCATTTCTATCGACAGAGACAGAGGGCCTGATCCTCAGATAGTTGTAACTTGGTGCAGCAATCGATTTACATTAATTTACCCCAGCCAACGATCTGACCCAAGTCTTGTATTCAACAGTGGAATCTGGGAATGGGGACTTGCTGTACTAGACCAGGGGAGGTGACAGCCTGCGCAGGCCTCTGGACGAGGTGGGGAGGGACGACTCCACACTCCTGGAAGAGGCGGGACCTTGGGCAGAAGTGGAGGGGCCAGGGGCACTCTTCAGAGCCACATGGCGCATGTGGCTCAGTGCTCGGCAGCAATTTAAAGGGTCAAGGGCTCTGGCCATTGTTGCTCCTTTAATAGTAGTAGTAGGCCCCGGTGCAACTGTCTTCTTTGCTCCGCCCCTCCCCCACGCCCTCCTGTCAGCGGGCCTGAGCTAGACAAAGTAACTTTTGGTCCTGGCAAGTGCACTCCTGTTCTCCCCATCACATCCAGGGCTGATTAAAGCAGGATCCTCATGGTCAGTGGAGACCTTGGAGAGACCAGGAGGCAGTGGGAGAGGTAAAGTAAGAGGCAGAGACAGCAAACAGCTGTGCATTGCGCCAACAGCCACATGACCCCCTGCAAATGAGGATGCAGGGCACTGTGGGCAGAGGGCACTGCGATGACCCCGTTCTGTAGATTAACGGGGGCTTGGAGGATGTGAGTCAGCTCCTCTAACCAGCACTAAATTCACATGAAAAATGTAAAACTCATCCAGCGTTCGGTGTGCAAGCCAAGCTATTGAGTCCTCCCAAGAATTTGCCTGCTATATATGCTGCCCCCACCCCCAAGATGGGAGCTGTGACAGGAACACTTCCACTTGGTGTCCATCCAAACCCGGCCTTTCTTTCTGCACCTGGATCCTTTCCAGACAGAAGCTTGGGGAGCGGGGGGCGGGAGTGGCCATTTCTTTCTTCTTGGTACTGTTGTGCCTTGTACAATCCCACTGTGTCATTTGTCACTCATGCCTTACACTGTGACTTGGCTACTTACAGAACAGTCCATGGTATTGTCTCTTCACTGCCCTTTCATTTTCACATACCCATTGGATTGCTGCAGGCTGCAATATCCCAGAACAACGAACCCAACAGGGCCTCTTCTGTCATTCATTGCTTGTTTAATGCTATTCACAGTCCTTTATCGACTCTTTTAATACCGGGTTTCAGTTTTACTGCAGAGTGACTTTTCTTGGACCAGAAAGAGATATAGGCTGGAGTTTAAAGGTACATGCTGTTCAGATGACTAGATCTTAAAAGGCACCAGTAAGTCAGCCCTGGTTAACTCCGCTGACTCCATGATGTTTTACCTGCCACTAGGCTGAGTTTGGCCTGGGACTGGACAATGACCATGATCTAAACTTGGTTTCATTTAGACACAAGCCTGCCAATGACAGTGTGGGGAAGCAAAGAGGCAATTTCCCCAGGGCCCAGCGATTCAAAGGGGCTGGAGCTTTGGGTGCCATCTTCACTACAGCGGCAGCAGCAGCGGCCAGAGCCCCGGGCCCTTTCAATTGCCACTGGAGCACTGGGCAGCCCTGAGAGTGGCCTGAAGGTGGCACTCATTGCAGTGCACTCCAGACAGGGCTGAGGGCTGGCTGCCCCAGCCCCTCCCCTTCTGCCTGATGTTAACCAAAACGTTAGCCTATTAAACAGACATGAGAAGATGTGTGCCTGGTCCTAAAGCAGAAGGATTCAGCAGAACAACCAAATGGTTGTTCTCTAGGAGAAATGCCTCTTCAGCCAGCAAAAGTCCCCAGGGAAGGCTTTCAGAAGGACAGTGGCAGCATTTACATGCATGGGATTTTGAAAAAAAATCCTCAGCATAAGATCCGACCTTCTCCAGCTTTAGGGGTCACCACTTGGGGTGTACAGTGAAACCAGCCACCAAATCCCTTTTATTTTAGAGAGATTTGAATGCTGGCGCACATGGGAATCCATTGTGAATTCAGTGTGCTGCCATTCATTCACGCCCTGTGCTGGCTATCTGTGCTGGCCAGCAGAAACTGTGAGCAGAGCAGGCCTGAGGTGAGCCCCAGCCTTTGGAGAAAGAAGGTGTGACACACTGTTTCTTCTAATGATGACCGCGGTTTGATGGTTTGGGCCTACACCTAAAGCTATGCTATTGAGAGGTGTGAACAATTCACTCTCCCCAGAGATGTGGTAGGTTAGCTGATCTGAGCTCCCACTGAGACCTCGCTAGATAGTTAGAAAAATTCTTCCATCAACCTAGCTACTGCCTTGCAAGGGGCTGGATTCATGACAGTGATGGAAAACGCCTTCCATTTCTGTGGCAAATATCTACATTCCTCCAGCAGTGTAGCTGCAGCTGTGCTGCTATAGCACTTGGAGTGTACACAGACAATGAAGATACATGCAGCCCTCATCTCTGGCAGGGAGAGCCGCTGAGACACAGATTTTTAGTGCTATAGGCTGCAGTAATTGTTCTGACTTCAGTAGAGAGATTCCAGATTTCAGATCAGAATCTGGTCCAGAGCCTTTGATATCAATGCAAGGAACCTGCGTTCATCATCAGTACTTACATGGGATATGCTGGGATATACAGTCTCTGGCTATACCCTGTCTGAATGTGATCTGGGTATATAGACCATCCATGATAATATTCTGTCTGTGGCAATACAAAAAGGTTCCTTAGAGCTCAGAGACCCTATGTGTAATCCACACACCTGGGCTGTGTCAAGACTAGCAAGTTTTTCCGCAAAATCATCTGATTTTGCGGAAAAACTTGCCAGCTGTCTACACTGGCCGCTTGAATTTCCGGAAAAGCACTGATGATCTCATGTAAAATCATCAGTGCTTTTCCGGAAATACTATGCTGCTCCCGTTCAGGCAAAAGTCTTTTTCCGAAAGACCTTTGTGCAAAAGGGCCAGTGTAGACAGCATAGTACTGTTTTCCGCAAAAAAGTCCCGATCGCGAAAATAGCGATCAGGGCTTTTTTGCGGAAAAGCGCGTCTAGATTGGCCACGGACGCTTTTCCACAAAAAGTGCTTTTGCAGAAAAGTATCCTGCCAATCTAGACGCGATTTTTCTGAAAATGCTTTTAACAGAAAACTTTTCCGTTAAAAGCATTTCCGGAAAATCATGCCAGTGTAGACGTAGCCCTACTGGGTGTGGGTCACTTTCCCCTGTAGCGTCACTTAGATCAGTTACAGAGACAGAATTAGCTTGCTCTGGCCTTACCTGCAAGTCAGCTGGCTTCAAGTTGACGCTAACGCAGTAAGCTCCAGAGGTCCCAGGTTTGGTTCTGTGTGTTGCTGCTATATATGCATGGGGAAAGTACTTGTTACCTGATTTTGAAATCATTAGGTTTAAAGCAGAACTAACTTAACTGAAATCAATAGATGTAAATGGGTGTAGAATTGGGGTAAGGAAGCAGCAATTCAGGGCCTTATTTTACCAAGATGGCAAGAAGGAACAAAGGAAGGAACTGGGGGGGAAATTCCAAGTCATTGTTTAAATATTCCATTGACATAAAGTTGTCACTGTGCACATACATGAGAATAAACTGTTTCATAGCTCAGTAATATTATGAACCTGGATAACTAAGTGTCCTAATATATCTTAAACTAATAACCACGGTGAAAGCACAAACAATTTAATATCATGATAGTGCACAGCGCTTCCTTTCCAATTTGCCATTTTGACCTAAATTATAATTAACAGCCATGACTGTTGTTTTAAAACAGGCCCTCATATTTCACTTACATTTTTCTTCATAGTTCCCTAGGAAATTGAATTACCCTGAGAGGAGCCTAGTGGCACTGATGCATCTCTCTTAGTTCACAACGTAGAATCGTAGATTGTGGAGAGACAGTGCATCTGGATGTTTGTATTTATCTAAGCTTAAATGTAATTAGACTGCTTTGAGACATATTTTTAACCATTTCCCTTATGCTTTTCCTCTGAGCCAGTCAATCCTTTTGACGCTGCTACCTTAAAAGCGAAAATTTTGTAAGTGACCTGCTGAGAGAGAAAATTGGACTCGAAAACAAGTTTCTCACAGCTTCTGTCAGTTCTTGTCCATGAGTCAGCAGCAAATGGCTGTATAAACACTGCTGCTCCTCTACTACTCTCTCCCAAGCAGCTCCAGATCCTCCTCACCACTGCCTGGAAGGTTAATGCACAGACACACTATTCTTGGGCAGCAATAACACGCTGCCAGTCAGCAAAGCAAGGACAATCTCACCTTCTGCCTAAATTGTCCTGTCATCTAGCACTAGGAAGGTAGGTAGCTACTTTCAAATCCACGTGGCCACACTGGCAAATGGACTTCCCCTCAAACTAAAAGGCATTTGGTGCAAGGTCACTCCAAGTCTGATTTTCCTCAGGCTGTGTGAGACTGTCCAGATAGGATTTCCATGGTTGAATTAGAAAAATAGCATGTGTTAGGACTTACAGGGGAAGATGTGACAGGGCATTACTGATGTCTTGCCACTGGGGTACTGTACTCAAATTTTAAAGGTGACCTGCAATGGGGTAAATAATGGGTTGCTGCACTTTGGGATGTCTTGATGATGAATTAGTGAGGCCTAAACTTTTCTTTAAAATATTTTCCACTTGTTTTTATATTAGAAATTTAAGACCTATCTAGCCTACAATATGCCAGGGTGGCTGGAGAATGGGTTTAACTATTACCCCCTCAGAAAGCAAGTGAATGAGAGCTGAGAGACTGAGAAGGGAAAAGATTTTTAGTCAGGCTGTGTAAAAGGTTTTGTTTGACTTTGGAAAAACCCCATTTGACGTCTGTGATTCAGGAAGATTCTGGAGAAAGCACATGTTTGCTGATGATTCCAGGGCCCTTTCCTGGAACCAAACTGCTGGAGTACATAAGAATACTGGATAGATTCTCCAGCAAAACCAGGGAAGATCCAACCATGGTCCCTGATTCTTTAAGGTAAAAAACAAGCAGGAAAAAAAAACGTGTTTAAACAAGCAGGAAATCCTATGAGTCTTTCTTTGTACTAATAAAGAACCTCAAAAAAAGCCCACGGGCAGATTTTCAAGAATCCTTTGCATCCTTTCAAGGTACTGTTAATGGGATGCAAAAACAAGCCTTCAGTGACCATATGGTTATACCTTTGTGTTCCTATTTTACTTCTGAAAAACAAAGTTTAATAAGCGCACACATATCTACATGCTCAATCTTTGATTTTTCTCTCGGACTGTGTCTAGACTGGCAAGTTTTTCTGCAAAAGCGGTTGCTTTTGCGGAAAAACTTGCCAGCTGTCTACACTGGCCGCTTGCTTTTCCAGAAAAGCAATGACGATCTACTGTAAAATTGTCAGTGTTTTTCCGGAAAAACTATGCTGCTCCCATTTGGGCAAAAGTCCTTTTCCGGAAAAACTGTTCCGGAAAAGGGCCAGTGTAGACAGCACAGTAGTCTTTTCCGCAAAAAAGCCCCGATCGCGAAAATGACGATCGGGGCTTTTTTTCCAGAAAAGCACGTATACATTGGCCACGGACGCTTTTCCGGAAGAAGTGCTTTTCCAGAAAAGCATCCTGCCAATGTAGACGCGCTTTTTCCGGAAATACTTATAAAGGAAAACTGTTCCGTTTTAAGCATTTCCGGAAAAGGGTGCCAGTGTAGACGTAGTCTCAGAGATTAAATCCTTAATTTTTATCATTCTAGTGCGTGCACATGAATTGTCTGCTGTGACCACACTGGCTAGAGATGATTCACACATTATGTGTTGTTGCACCTTGTGTTCTATATTGCACTGGTCTTGAATTAGTCAGTCTGTCATTCTCTACAATAAAAACAATGAGTAGCCCTGTGGCACCTTAGAGACTAACCAAAATATATAGTATCGTGAGCTTTCGTGGGCAAAACCCACCTCAGGTGATGAGCTGGAAAATTCTCTACATTGAAACATGTTTTGTCTGGATTGAAACTACTGGTGTAGACCAGAGTTTCTCCTTGGAAACCTTTCCTGCATTTAATAAGGATCAATAGTTTGTTAAGGAAATCCAAGTAAGTGTTTTGTGATCCTTCCATACATGAGCTTTAGTTATTTGAGATCTGAAAATACCAGGCTAGACCCAATGTGGCTATTCTTATGTATATGGACCTAAGCAGTGCAGGACCTATGTGTTAAAGATGTGACGCTCAGGAGTCCTGGTAAGAGACAGCTTTTTGTTTTCTGGCCCCAGACATATGGCATGATCAGAATGACAAAAGATTCTTCCCTTGGCAGGGGTCATTATTCAGTGGCTACTGTTAAACCCCGTAACTTGATCACATGGAGCTATGGGTAGCTCACAGATTGTTAACAGCAGCACTTGCAGCAGAGTTCCTGTCTTTGCCCATTAGTTTCAGAATCATAACCCCAGCAATTACTGTGTTGAGCCTCAATTTGGGAGTGTCATCACCTCAGAGAAAAGGGAGCAGCCAAAAGGGAAAGGTGTGGTCTTATTTACCTTGCCATGGCGTGACACCCAAACCCAGTCAGTCCCCATCCTCATAATGGTTTTACGCTAGCTGCACCCTAACAAGGATGGAAGGATGAACAGATGCTGAAGTATCGTTCACACAGAATAAGTCTGCCCCATTAGTCTTTCCTTCTTACTTGGAACTGATTGATCTGCTCCATTCCCAGTCCAAAACAGTTCTTATCAAAGTCTCCTCCATGGCCTGGGCAACAGCACGTCCTCCCACACAACTTGCAGCCAGTAAACTGATACACGGCGTCCCTGCTATATGGCCAACATCCATTCAAAAAACCGAGTGATAGCAATAGTGGACTCCAGTGTTCCCTGTTAGCTGAGCACTTGGGCGGCCACCCTGGAGAGATTCAGGTGCTGCCCAGCTGATTAGCAGAGTTCCCACAGTGGTCATAGCTGGTCCAGTATGTTTCTCTGGTGGTGCACATCCTTACAAGCCTTGGTATACATAAAAATTATTCCACACAAGGATGGAAAAAAATTAGACTAGGGAAAATTGGTGGAAGCAACTATATAAATGGGGTGCTGGTGTTTTCACCATTGCACTGTGTAGGCCTAAGGAAGTGTATGAGGTGGCCTTATGGGTAAAAGACTGTCAATTACTTATCTTTAATCAAATACAGATGGACAGTATGTGTACAATATCCCTCATTTAGGAGAAGGCAAAGAACTGACCTCTTTAAAACCTTGGCAAATATCTGTCTGGTATTTCATCTAAGAAGTATTCTTGCAAGCAACAGAGTCATGCAACCATAGATGGTCACAAGACACCCTCTGAAAAACCATTCTCCAGAATAAGTCCCTATATATATTGCTGTAAGTTGTACTAGCTTGTAATGGCCCCCAAGGGGTTATTATACCAGCCCAGGACAACAGGGATTGACAGCACACACACTATACTGCATCCTACAGGCTTACCTCTCACATGCTCCTGTGCCAGGGGTTATAAGATGGTGGCATATGGCCAATCTAGCCAGCTTGATGCTAGCCAGGGATTTCTCTCTGCTGGGAGAATCCTCAGCTGCCTGGCTGGGGTTACTTTATAGTCTCTTTCTGCCATTGCGGCACCACAAAGGAGTCATAGTGTTGATCAGGGGCATCCCTGTGCTCTGGCTTCTGAAATCCCTTTTGTCCCCTCAGACTGAAACAGAAATATGTGCACTCTTGCAAATGTAGGTGTCAGTCCATCTGTCTGCTCCACATGTAGGGCTAGTAATTCAGGCCAGGCATTAGAATTGCAGTAAAATTGTTTGCCGTACAAATGGAGACATTTTCCTCATCAGCTAAGGGCAGGAACCCACACCCAAGATCTGCACTTGGAGAAATTTGGATCTGAATCTCTGCTACATCTGAACATCGCTTTTATCTGCAATGAGCCTAGCCAAGCCAAGACCCCAGTCTGAACCCTCCTCTAGAAAGGTAGGGAAATTAGCTACAGAATAGGGTCTGAATGCATCCTTGCAGGCCCATCTCTGCTCCTTGCAGACATGTCCATTCAACCGCAGACTGTGCGCTAAAGGCAGCTCGAGTCTGTGATTCATGCTAAAGGCCTGAATCAGGCACATGAAGTCACAGACTCTTCTCCCCTGTGCCTAGGGCAGGCCATCTTGGCCAAGGAACCTCTGCCCACTCACACACACCCCTACATAGGGGAGATCCTCCAAGGGCTAAACCCAGTGGATTTCGGACTACTTTGTGCCAGGGCACTGCACAGACAGACTAGGTCAGGGCTCATGTTTGCATAGATCATGGGGTAAATACCTCCTCCTCTGCCAGGGTGCTTTTTTAAAATGTTGTTTCTTTAAAGAAAATCTGTTAATCTTTAAGGTGGCACAAGACTCCTCCTTGTTTTTGCTGAAACAGACTAACACAGGCTCTCCCTCCAACACATGGGGAAAAAATGTTGCTAGAACACAGATCGAGCCCCTCCCCAAAGCAAACAGGGGTCTCAGAACAGAGAGGAGCTGAAACCTTGTGCGTAGTTCTCAGCGTCCTGTTCTCACTGCCATGACTATTTGTTTCCGCTCCTGTTAGTTTATTGATAACAGTGCTGGGCCAATATCAGCTGTCTTTCCTTCCGCCTGCAGCGTCTCATCCTGGGGAGTTCTGACGGCTGTGCAGTCTGCCTGACAGACGGGAGCTCATCAACAGTTTGTTTTGGTAACAGACGCACAAGCCCACATTGGACGCCAATAACAGAAACAACATTCAGTCAGCCCCTAGTTGGTGGCTCATTCAGGGAGTGGGATCCACATCTGCAGATCCTGCAGCTGTGCCACACCCTCTTTCTACTTGTGCATCTCCACAGCAGGGCTTAACTTGAAATAAGCTACACAAATTGAGCTATGTCAAGGAGGAGTGAGGAATGAAAGCCACAGCTTTGATGTCCAAGACTGATGCTCAGGATCTTGGGAATGAATAATACAAAAGTGACTGCTTATCAACTCTGTCTGCCTCCTGAGATGCCCTGCATGAATATTAATACATATACCACTAGATATATCGCACCTCTTATTGAAAGATCTTAGGGTATGTCTACACTACAGCACTAATTCGAACTAACTATATTTGAATTAGTTAATTCGAACTAAGCTAATTCGAACTAGTGCATGTAGACCTAAAAACTAATTCGAATTAGCGTTTTGCCTGTGTAGCGCCTACGAAAGTTAATTCGAACTAACGGCTGTTAGTTCGAATTAACTTTGTAGTGTAGACATACCCTTAGAGCCCTTTACCAACACTGATCGACTGAGTCTTGCAACATCCCTGTGAAAAGTTGTTAAAGATTATTATTCCCATTACAATAATTAGAGGTTAATTGGTTTGCCCAAGGATGCATAGTGAGCCAATGGCAAAATCCAGGCTTTCAGCTCTAGCCACTAGACCACATTCCTTCCCTGGGCATGACTGTTAGATACCCAACAGAAATTAGATTCTGTCACACTCAACAGTACTTCTTCTGGCAGGCCAAATTCTTAGGCTATGTCTACACTGGCACATTCTCATGCAAAAACCCTTTTGCGGAAGGGTTCTTCTGCAAAAACTCTTCCAGAAGAGAGCGTCTACACTGGTGTGTGCTTTTGCGCAAGAGATGTGCTTTTGTGCAAGAGCATCCATGCCAGTGTAGAAGCTCTCTTGCGCAAGAAAGCTCTGGTGGCCATTTTAACCATAGGGCTTTATTGCGCAAGAAATTCATGTTGCCTGTCTACACTCGCCTCCTCTGGAAGAGCTCTTGCGCAAGAGGGCTTATTCCTGACTGGGAGCGTCAGAGTTCTCGTGCAAGAAGCCCTGATTTTATACATCAGAACGTCAGTTTACTTGCGCAAGAACACGTAGCCAGTGTAGACAGTCAGCAAGTTTTTACGCAAGAGCGGCTGCTTTTGCGCAAGATCGCACCAGTGTAGACACAGCCCCCAGGTACATCTACACTAAAGAGGAAGATCAAAGATGTTGCTTTCGATCTTCCAGGGTTCGAATTAGTGGTCTAGTTAAGAGAGCTAATTTGAATGAGAGGGGCACTCCCATCGATAATGGTAACCCTGCTTTCATGAGGAATAAGGGAAGTTGAAGGAAGAGTGTTCTTCCTTTGACTTTCTGCAGTGTAGACAGCACCAAAAGCTGAGTTAAGCTGCTTTGACTTCAGATATGCAACTTCAGCTACGTTAATTGTGTATCTGAATTTGACCCATAATGTAAACATACCCTTATTGAATTGAATAGGTGGTTTTGCTCCATTGTGATGAAGGGTGGATTCTATGGCATGAAATACTGCTTGGGAAATGGTTGTATTTCCAACAGTCATGCTATTCTGATTGGTGTCCTCAGTCTCTCTGGCGGTGAGCGAGGGAGTCAATAGGCTGCTTTGGGGTTTTGTTACAAACACAAAGCTCAACTTAGGATCCCCCCAATGGTTCCCTGAGGTGTGCAAATCTTCAAGGCACCTTGGCCAATTTTCATGGTGAAAGCGATTGATTTCAAGTGGAAACCAATAGGCAAAGTCCATTAGAGCAGGGCTTGGTCCCTAAACCTTGGCTGAATTTTGATCCTCTGGAGTTTTGGCGGGGATTTGGAGATACAGGCATGGCAAAATGTGGCTTAGCATCTAAACTTCCCCAATCCTCTGTCAGGGTTTGGCTGTGGAGTGCTGCCTGAACACATAATAGAGAGACCAGAAGCTTGCCTATAGGTCCCTACCCTCTTCATATTGAAATCACTACTGAGGATACCTACTCTGATATATACATGGCATTAAACGGCTACCGAAGGCAAGAAGGGAGGCTTTGGGGGAAAGGTGATATATCCAATGTTATGAAAAAACAACAATATTATCAAGAGGTGACCAACCAGCCCCTTGGCCACTTTATTTGTATGCTGTACCCTCTTTATGCTTTTCCTTTGTCTTTTTAGACTAAGGAACTGAGGCATTAAACCCCAGCTCAGGGCAGCAGCTAGAAAATAATCAAACACCAAACCTTTAAAAGAGGCCCTTGCTAGGATAGAACTCCAGCTTCTTTCCCACTGTGATGGAGCATTCCATAGGGCTTTATGAAAATATACTTATGATGTGAATGTATCATCATAAGTCAGATATGCTTGATGCAAGATGGCTCATGTACCATGGCATTGGAAAGGTTGTAATTTACTGAATATGATTATCCCATTTGTATGTGTGTTTCATTTTTGTAGAGGAAGTTATAAATATGGACTTGGGTAGCTGAAATTTCTTATTTGCTGCTTTGGGCCACGCCCCGCTGACACTTCAGGTACAGCCCTGATAGAAGCCATAGTGCTGTTGGCCCATCAGCATGAGACAATGAACTGTAAAAGAGCTGAACCTTCCTGGGAACCTGTGGGTCAGCCTTTGAAGAATGGCTACAGAGACATATGACCATGTGAACTGGCACTAGAAGTAGGGATGTAAGAGGGTAGTTGATTAACCAATTAATCGACAAGCAAAAGATTATTGGTTAATGCTATAGATTACACACATCCCCCACCCCCAGTCAATTTTTTAGCAGGCTGGCCAGAAGCCTGGCTTAGTCCTGGCTTGCGCCGGTCTGGGGTCTACCCCCATTGCTTACCAGCTTGGGCTGCTGGCCAGCCTGCTAAAAGATTTACTGGCAAAAGGGGGGGAGAATGCATGTAGTCTATAGCATTAACCGATAAGCTTTTGCTTATTGGTTAATCAACTACACCAGTGGTCCCCAACACAGTGCCTGCGGGCGCCATGGCGCCCGCCGGGCCATTTATATGCACCTGCCAAACAATCAGGGCCAGCTCCGCCCCTGGGCGCATGGCACATGCGCGGTGCCGGGCCCTGGCCCGTGGGGCATGGGCGGCCCCTGCCACGGCGTCGCGGCACACGCTGGTGCCGGCCCCAGGCGCATGGGCGGCCCCTGTCCTGGGGATGCGGCACATGCCAGTGCCAGCTCCGGGCACCTGGCGCATGGGCGGCCCCTGCCCCGGGGTTGCGGCACATGCCGGTGCCAGCCCCGGGTGCGAGACGCATGGGCAGCCTCTGCCCCGGGGTTGCGGCACATGCTGCTGCCAGCCCCTGGCACGTGGTGCATGTGCCGGCCCCGCATCCCAGGCATGTGGCACATGCGTGGCCCCACCCCCGGACGTGCGGCCTGTGAGCGGCCCCACCCTAGGGCACCCGGCAGCCCCAAAAGGTTGGGGACCACTGAACTACACTATTACATCCCTATCCAAGACCTACCCCCACTGCAGCTCTGCAATTAAAGTGTATTAGGAGAAAGGCGGGCAGGCAGCCCAGCTCAGTTCCGGCTCGCACTGAGTCCGGGAGCTCAGCCCTGCCACTGGATAGGGCCTGCTGCCACCCCAATCTATATCAGAGGCAACAGTGCTGGGCAACAGGCAGCCGATCCGTGAGGGGAGCTGGTTTTTAAACTGGCTCTCCTTGTGGACCAGCTGCTGCCTTTGATACAGAGGTAGCAGGGCAGAGTGGCAGGGGGCTCGTTAGCAGTGGGGCCGGAGCGCACTGGCTGCCGGCCCCACCCCCGGGGATTATAGAATAGTCGAGTAACCGACAAGAATTCATGAGATTGTTTATTCAATTAACTAGTATTTAACATCCCTGACTAGAACCCCTCTTTATTTCTGTACTTTTCCAGAAAAAGCTGGGAGCAGGTCAAACTTGAAACAAGCGTCTCCCACCTTATCCCCGCCCTTAAACAGGATTTGCATGAGGTAATCCTGGTCATCAGTAGGGATGTTAAAATATGTTTATTTGTGTAAATGTGTAACCACTGAATTTTTTAGTGGCTACATGTTTACACTCAGCGCACTGGCTCCTGCCTACTCCTCCCCCCGCCTTGCTGGTGCCCCAGGCAGCAAGGGATGGGTGTATGTTACTATGAGACCCTGGCTTATCTGTTAACCATGGTCATAGATATGCATTAACATCCCTAGCCACCAATCGTCCCCAGCTACCCCACCCAAGATGACTGCTGGAAACAACTAAGACTGAACTGGGGGAAACTGGACCAAGATTAGAAGGGAGTCTGGCTTGTGAAGAAGATTATTAGAACCACATTTCAGGTGAGACCTTACATGTAACTAGTTTCTTTAGTGTCTTCAGCTTAGCTTCTTTGTTTAGTAATAACCCAGTTTAATTTCTGCCCGAGGCAGCAAGAAGCTAGTGCATTTCTCCCTTTACAGTAAGAACGAGGGCACATTTCATGAGCTTGCCCTGTGTGAATCTCTATACGGAGTGAGACGGCTTTATGCAGGGTTCAGCTCCCAGGAGAGCTGTGTACTTGAGTGCTGGGAAAAGGGTTCTCACTGCACTGCTTTCAGTCTGGCCCTGTTCTGGTGTCTCAGCTGAAGCAGGCTGAAGAGCATGGGTGGTGAGTGAATGTAGGGCTGGGGGAGGCAAGCCCCCCCCCCACCACAGGGCAAGCCTTCAGCCCCCACCGGAGCCTCCCCGGCCACAGAGCATCTCAGGGAGGGTGGGCGGTGCGTGAGCCCAGCCTCCCTGCACTGGAGCATGGGGAGGCACACGGCCCAAGTCTGCAGTCTCAGCCTGCTGAAGTCCAGGGGCAGCAACACTCCACCCCCAGCACGGTTCTGGGGGCAGAGTGTGGGCGGGGCCATGCCTGGTTGTTTGGGAAGGCAAAGCCTCCACCTGCCTCTTATACCCGCCAGCCATGCTGGAGAGCTGGGCTCAACAAGACAGGATTCCAGGGTCCCTGCCCAGGCAGTCAGGGGAAGCAGGCTCAGGGGGTCTCCACACAAGGCTTGGTGCAGCTCTGGATTTCAGCCGGGGTCAGAGGAGGGAGGGACAGGGACAGGGACACCCTTCAGAACTTGCTGGCCGGGCTCTGATCAATGTGCACTCCCTCTCCCTGACACAGGAAGGTTTTCAGACAAGGGCACCCCTAAAAGGCAATCCACTGCAGAGCAATGCAGCCCAGGCTGGGGACAGACTAACTCCGCTAGCCTCACGCACTCAGGGGCGCCTACAGCCAAAAAGAGAGGCGAGGTTTTTGAGAGCTGCATTTTACGGGGTACGTTTTAGTCGGGTTGGGGAACCCGGCCCAGTGTGGAAGGAATCATCCCTGGAGAGAGACGCAGAAAATCAGTCTCTTGATAAATCTGTTGGAGAAGCAGGTAGCCAGTGGGGTTGTTACATTGGCACACGTCCCTACTCTTAGCTCATTGCCTCTTTGACACGCATTCTACCCACATTGGCTCAGGGCCCAAGTAATTTTCCAAACCCAGCCCTTTGAATTAGCAACACTGAGAGCCCTGCATTTGCTTCTTAACCAAGATTAGCACCAATTAGAGCTCCCTGCTTTCCCCATGTGCTCAGCGCTCCTCCAGCCCTGCTCCCCTCTCTCTGCTCTCTCCTGCTGCAGACAGGACTGCTGGCATGTTCACCTAGGGGAGGGGCGGAGGAGAAGGAGGGGGAGCTTTTCTCTCCCCAGAGCAGATAGCATCATCTTCCCTGCAAACACAATGACTCATCTCTGCAACTCGAGCAGCCGATGTCAGCATGAAACACAGGATCCCATTTCTCTGCCTACATGTTCTCTCAAAGGAGCTAGTGCATGTTTAATTTAAGGTCAGGTCCACAGCATGGCCTAGCCTGTGACCCTCCCCTCCCCACTGCCCTCCCCAGCATTTTTTTTTTCATCAGCAGGCTAGATGGGTTGGGATGAGTTCGCCTGTGTGTTTGGTGAAAAAGAAACGAGTGATCCTGTAACACCGTAGAGACTAACAAATATGTATCCTGAGCTTTCATGGGCAAAACCCACTTCCTCAGAGGTGTTTGGAGTGTGAGTTGCCTCCACTGCACCCATTCTCTCCCAGGACAGGATAAAACTGGCTTGTTTTGTAACACAACAGAGAGGGTGAGTGAACAGAAGGGGACACGCCAAAGTGTTTACTGCATGCTCCAATTTTTGTGCTTGATTGGCTGAAGCTGCTTCTCAAAGACAAGGCTAAAGGGTATTATATATCCCTGAAGGGGCGGGGGAAGTGAATCATTTTCCACTTAAACACCCCACCCCTGCATTCAGTCACTCACACAGCAGGCAGACCGGGCAGGATGAGTCAGCATCAAACAGCAGCTATCTCCACTCCAGTTTTCACTGAGCAGCTGGCGAAGTCTGTTAAGCCAGGGGCAATAGACAGTTGTTGGTTTTTTGCACTGACAGGCAGGAGAGTGAAGCTAAAAGCATTTGCCTTGGTGCGAGAAGTTCAAGCTGCCTTCAAATGGCAGAGCCAGAAAATAAGTCACCAAACAATGTCTGGAAGGGCCAAACCGGCCACCTCAGCCTATGCCAGGCAGCAGCAGTAGAGATGGCTTATGACACTGCTTGCACTGGGATGAGCCTCTCAGTAGGAGGCAGGGCAGCAAGCCACCCATCAACAGACCCCCGGTGATTGATTCCCCTGTGGGAGGCATCGTCGGGCAGACTGCACAGGCCCAAACCGGCAATGGCATGTGGACTACGGAGCAGGTGATAATCTCACACTTTCGCACTGTGCAGGGTGAGCGTACTCAGACGCGGAGAGAGAAAGTTCTGTATGCCCGGATAGAGCCACCCTCTTTCTGTCCCTTCACGTGGCCCTGCCTGCTCTTGGGGAGGGCTCCAGCTCCTCCACAGAGGCAGCTGCCATCCCAGGCAGCGTGCCTGTGGCCTGGGTGCTCCCTCATCCCTTTTTATACCTCATCCGAAAATCTCTCCGCTCTCCCTGCTGGGTCCTCTGAATAGCTCTCCTCTCTGCTACCGGTTGTGATTGGATGCTACAAGACAGTGAGAGTCAACCTGTCTGCCTCAAGGCCCTTGGGAGAGGCCGCGCCGGGAATGAGTGGAGTCCCCACACTGCCTGAAGCCTGCTCGGAGCCGCGAGTGTGAAGTTGTCGGACCCCATCCCTGGCCCCCGACCGCCAGGGCAGAGACGAGAGATGGACAGAGAACGTGATGAGAGTTCCGAGACCTACAGCATCAGGGTGACACAATAACCTTCTGCTTTTGAGCGCTGGGGTTGCGCCGACGTGGGATGATCTTCTACTGTTGAAAATGTAGCCAGCCTGGCAGCACTGCTTCCTCAAGAGGGCATCTCGAAACTCAGAGTGGGTGTTCACTCTTGCATGGGGAAACCCTGCCCCCTCACCCCAGCCAGCACATGGGGAGAGCCTCCATCCCCTCACCCCTGCCCCCATACTTCAGCCACCACATGGGGCGGGGCCTCTGCCCCCTTGCCCCAGGCACCACATGAGAAGACCCCCCCAATACCTTTGCTCCAGCTACCATCCCCACCTGCCCCCACTCTCAAGCCACCACATGACAGAGCTGCCACACCCTTTTCCCCAGCCCCTATGGGGGAGACTCTCCACCCCCTCATCCCACCACCACACAGGGGACCCCCACCCCATCACTGTAGTCACCACATCAGCAGACCCCTGTGCCCCTCTCTCCAGCCATCACATTAGGAGACCCTGCCTCCCCCCCACACTCCATTCCAGCCACCACATAACAGAGCTCCTACCCCCTTCTCCCTAGCCACCACATGGGGAACCTCTCCCAAGCCACCACTTGGTGGCAGGGTTGCCAGGTGTCCAGTTTTTGCACCGTCTGTCCAGTAGAAAAATTCAGAAAATACTGGACATGTGCAATGTCCTGTATTTTCTGAATTCCCGGGTGGGCGCCGGATGGAAGCTTGGTGGGGGCAAGGGAGCGACTGGGAGGCGGGGCCACGATTGGCGCTGGCAGCCCCGCCCCCGCCCACAACTAAGGACAGGGAGTGCCTGTCGGGGGCGCGGCCTGAAGGACTCCAGCTGTGGCCAGCAGCTGCACCCCCCGCCAGGTCCGCTTCCCCTCCCCCTTCCTCCCAGCTCCGCTCTCCTCCCGGCCAGCCCCGTGGCCTCAGGACACCCCCACCACCACCAGCTCTGCTTCCCACCCCCCCTCTTCCCGCTTAGCCCCGCGGCCCCCGGACCTTCTCCCCCACCAGCTCTGCTTCCCGCACTGCCACCTCCTGGCCAGCCCCCTCCCAGCTGGTTCTTCACCCCCTCCCCCTCCACCCATGATCAAGTGTTCGTTTTTTTGGCAGGGTCTACCTGGCAACCCTACAAACTTGGTGGAGCTCCTTCCTCCTCTTCCCAGGCATCACATGGGAAAGCTACAAGCTCCACCCTCTTCTCCCCAGCTATCCCAGAGGAAAACCTCCTCCCTCCCCACTAAACTATCGAAGAGGGGAACCCTGCTCCCTCACCCCTTCTCTCCAGTGATCACAGAGGAAGACTGCCACCACTCCCCAGGTATCACAGGCAGCATGTGACCACACACACACACATCCCAAGGGCTGTAATAGGCACTTGTAATAAGTAACAACACAAAAGCTTTCCCTGAGCAACATCCAAACCCTTTTTGCTGCTGCCAACAATCCACATCGGGCCCCGTTATAGCCAGCCAAGCCGGCTGGGCATCTCACCCCTCCATCGGGGGGGGGGGGGGCAGGGGGCAGGGAGGTTCCTGGAGCCACAGGCTCAGGTGGGAAGAGGACTGGAGTGAAGCCAGCTGGACCAGAAGCAGCAGATGCTGTTCATGGGAGAACTCTTTACATAGCCGCAACTCTTGAGAATAGCTCCATGCTTTAAAATGTTAGGTCCTGATCCAGCTTCCAGCAAAGCTCCCCGGACATCAGTGGTTAGGTGATTAGCCTCAGCCTTATTATTCCTTAGAATCACATTGTTGTAGATCGTTTGCTGGGAAGCCAGGTGCACAGAGGTTTACTTAATACCCAGGGGAAGAGCCTTTATTTTTTAATGATCATTTCAATTGGCTCTAGAGGAAACACTGAGAGCATTAGGAAAAGCAATCAGCTTGGATAGCAGCACTGGGTGACTGAAGGAATTGCTGATTAAACCTTCATGTGAGCTTAATTCCTAGGAAACGTAAAAGTGCTTATGTGGAATTTTCGGATAATTGAGAAGTGTGTTGGAGCTCCTGTATCACATGCCACAGTAAATACAACACATTAATAAAATACAATATAATTATTTACACCAGAGTAAATACAATATTACACCAAAGGAAAAGCACGTGCTGATTTGCAAGTGGAGCTCTCAAATGTGCATTCTGGGTACTGTCTAGTGAGATCCACAGGTAACTGGGCATTCATCAGTGGAAATTACAGAAACCAGAATCTGACCTCCCACCTCCGAGCCTCAGTTTCCCCCTCTATAATTAGGAAGTATGATAACTCCCTTCACAGGCGCTGGCTTTATTTTTCCCCATGGTTGCTCCTTCCTTGCTCCCCCCCGAGACTTTTCCCCCATGCCACCCCCTCTCCCCTGTCCCTTGCCCATCCACTGCTCTCCACCCTTCCCTAAGCACTTCTAGACACCTACCAAATAGCTGACTTGGACCCTACTCAAAAGCTGGGGCTAGTGGGTGCTGAGCATGCCCTATTTTTCCATGTGTGTTTGAGTGCTGGAACATCCAGAGTCAGCATCTATGCTTGCCCATCTTTTTAAAGCCCTCAGCCTGCTTAGATAATGAACACCAAGTGCTGTATCAATATGCAGCAGGCTCAAATAAGAGATCAGTTTTGTGTGAATAGCATGGCAGGCACTGGTTAAGCTCATAAGGACCCCATGGCCTGAAAAGGTCCCTTACTGAAGGCCAGATCAATCATGGAAACTGGATTTTGGAATATAAGAACTGCTAAACTACTAAAACTGCTCAAATAATTAAAGAAATTGATAGATACCACCTTGATGTCCTTGATCAGTGAGAAGAGCTGGACAGGTTTGGATCAACTACACTTTAGAGAAATAAATAACACCATCATCTGTTCTGATCAAGTTGATGATAAACATGGTGCTGGTGCAACAGTTCTAATGTCTAATGAACCAGAACACACACTGAGTGGGAATCAGTCAATGAAAGAATTATTAGAGCTAGTTTTTAGAGGAGATTCTTTAAACTAACAATCACACAACGACACACACCAACCAAGGAAAAGCCAGATGCGAGAAAAGGTATTTTTTGTGATTTGTTGCAATTGTGTTAACCAAGATCTCAAAACATGGTAGAATACTGACTATGCTTGAGTTTAATGCAAAGGTTAGAACTAACAATGGTGGTTCAGATAAAGTTATAAGCAAGTATGGAAGGGGTTTGGACATAAATTAAAATCGTGAATGATTACAAATTGGACCTCTCTAGTCCGGCACGCTGGGGTCCGGCAACATCTGTGGTCCAGCATCATTTTTAATTGGATGCCCTCTTATTATGGGTGAGGTCAAGTTACCTATGATCTCATAAAGTTTGTTTACAGCCACCAGTCCTGGCTCTCAGTGCCCTGTGCTGTTATTTAGCTCTAATTTACCCCCTAAATGTCTTCGAAGAGCCCAGTAAGCAGTGGAAGTGTTGGTAATGCTGCCAGACAATACTGACCTCCTGTGGTTCGGCAAATTCTCTTGTTTGGTACCAGTCAGGTCTCGAGGATGCAGGACTAGAGAAGTTCAACCTGTAGCAGAAATTTGCAATATGAATAGTGATAGATGGAACAATATTTTTCATAAAGAAATTCATAAAGTGTTATGGAATTCCTCAAAGAGTATCCACAATGACAGATAGATCACGTCTGCATTTCATGAAAGTTTTGCAGCTCATTGATTGATGTGTGTGTGCATACAGGTAAGCAGATCTGAGTAGTGCCATAGCCTTTGTATTGCTAAATTGAAGATCAAGTTAAAGTGGATGAAGAAAATTGAAGGAAGACTATGCAACAAGAAAACATCCAGACAAAAAATGCTTTTCATCATGAATTAAAAAACGGGTTTTGTTTCAAAGTAGCTAGCTCAAGAAAACCAGGACAATTATATTTTGGGGGGAACCTTAAAGAGTGCTATCTAGAAAGTGGAAAGTGCAAAGATGGTCCTAATAGCAATGAAATCTAGACAGGAAGAATGGATTAGCGATGCACTTGGGCAGCAGTGGAAAAGCAAAAAAAACTTGAATGCTAAGAGGTGAAGAGGCAAGCAAGTGGGAAGAAAAATATAGTGTTATAAGTAGAAAGGTAAAAAGACCAGCTAGAAGGGCACAGATTTATAGCAAATGTTGAGGGGTTGAAGATGTTAGCCAAAAAGGTGACCTTACAACCTTGTATAAGACAATTAAACAATTAACTGGAACCTTCAATAATACTGTATGCCTTGTTAAAGACTCATATGGAAAGACTCTTAAGACAGAAGAACAACAAAGGGAAAGATGGCCAGAAACTCTTCTGTTTAAATTGACCAAGTGCAGGCAAAGAATTTGAAATATGTGATTAAGACCTACCACCAAAGCTCAATATTTATTTAGGAGATATGAGAATTGAAACAGTTAGAAAAGCCACTGGTAAACTAAAAAAGGGGAAAGTGGCCTCAGAGGATAACATTAGTGGAGAAATGCTTAAAGTAAGTGATGAAACAGTTCTCCAGACTTCCCTAGTGTTTTGGATAAAATATCAAATGAAGATAATTAAAATTGCCCAAAATAAAATTGCCCAAAAAGACTGAACTTACCAACAGCAATAAGTGGAAAGGAATCACATTATTTCCAGTACCTGGGAAATCACATACCACATCATTCCAGAATGTATCAAAAAACAAATAACTCTCCAGTTTAGAGAGGTACAGCAGGCTTTAAACCATTAAGATCACATGCTGAAACCTCATTGTTGTTTTCAGATATATTATAAAACATGTGGAATGGTAAATATCTCTTGTGGTAAATTGTATAGATTTCCAGAAGGCTTTTAATAGTATACCTAGACACAGTCTTTGGGAAAGTATGCTATATTATGGAATACCAGCAAAAATCTTTAGAGTAATCCAGATTTTATATGAAAATGTTGAATGGGCAGTCAGAGATGGTGATAACATCAGCCCATGGTTTGTAGTGACAACTGGAATAAGACAAGGGTGAATTATGTCCCTACTTTTGTTTGCATAGTCATTAACTATGTTGTGAGACAAGTACAGTAACAACAGAGGGCAACCAAGGAGTTTTATGGACAAATGATATAGCACAGTTGGATTACCTAATTTTTGCTGATGACATTGTGTTATTTAGTTCAACATTTCGCACAATATGTCGTCACAGTCTCTGTCAGATACAGCAGAACGAATTGGTTTGTTTATCAAAGGGAAGACAAAATATGTGACAATTGATGTCCCAAAAGCAAGTGTCAGAGTAGAAGGAGAAACATTGGAAGAACAACATCATTTTACCTACATCTGGTCTAGGAATTATTTTGGAGAAGTCCTATGGCGTGTGTCATGCAGGAGGTCAGACTAGATGACCACAGTGGTCTCGTCTGTGAATCTATGAATTCTATGAATTCTGTGAATCTATGAATAGGGTGGAGCTCATCCCTCTCCTTTTCTCCCTCCCCTTTCCTCCCGCAGCATGGAGCCTGTGCTGGCACTCCAGCCTAATCCCCCTAGCCGCGAGGTTAGACTGCCAGTGCTGACTTTGCACCTGGGGAGAGGGGGAGAAAGCTCAGAGCCTCCTTGCTGGATCTGTCTCATGGGAAAGAAGCGGAGCCACAAGCAGGTCTGCCACTCTCCCTCCCCCGACTGGAGGTGCAGCAGCGCATGGACACGCTGCCTGAAGGCTTTCCCTGATGCTCCCATTGGCCAGATTCTGGCCAACAGAAGCAGCAGGAGGCCATGCCTAGGACACGGAGCCTGGGAGCAGTGTTGGGCACAAAAGCAAGTATGTGCCCCCCTTCCCCTCATGCCCAGACCCCACCCTCACCCCTCACATGCACACACCCCCATACTGAGACTGTGCACTCCCCGTCTGCTCCTGCACTCTCCCCTCAGCCAGACACCACACTCCCAGCCTGCTCCTGCAGCCTCTCTCGTGGCCAGACACCCTGCCCCCATCCTGCTCCTTCACCTTCCCTTGCTCCTGCACCCTCCCCCCTGGCTGGACACCCTCCCCCCGGCCAGACACCCTACTCTCAGCCTGCTCCTGCACTCTATCTCAAACCCAGACCTTGTACTCTCACCCCCTGCTACACTCTAATCCCTATCCCACTCACTGGCAGCCCTAAACCCCTCATTTTTGTCCCCACCCCAGAGCCTAAGGGGGTCCACAAAATCCACTAACTATGGAACCTCAGAAAAGTAAATCTGGCCTATGGGAAGACCTGAACCTCAGTCTTCCCTGACCCTCCCACTCCACCCCCTCCAGCCTCCTGCCGTGGGGCTGGAGTACCTGGAGAATGAGGTGTCACAGTTGGGGGTCACATCAATATGGGTTGGGCGTTTCTGGAGGGGTTTTTTGCTTCTCACTTGTGTGGTCCCCAACTGATTCTTCTGTGGGTCAGCTGCCTCCAACCGCAAAAAGTTTTCCCACTTCTGCCATAAACAAACACATTGGGGGGTACAGCCCGTGCTTAGCTTCCCCCTCCCCAAATATGCAAATACATTTAAAATACTATTTTAAGGTTACAATGAACTAAGGAAGAAGAGGCTATGAAGACCTAACAATTTCATTTTCTAGGCCCTTAACCTCACCTCTGCTGTGGAGATGTCTGTCCTGACTTTCTGCCAGCTTGTATCACCCATTTCCAATATTCCAACAGACTGCTTCCCACTACCCTTACCTATCAAATGAACTCCCCATCAACATCCACAGCTCCTTCAACTCCCCCCGGAAAGCCTATTTGCACTATAATGTGTACAGCACCTATAGGTGGGTAGTTGGTGTTCCGTGGCAGCTCTTTGTTCCTTGTCTTCGCTCCCCACCCGTTTTCTCAATTGTGCTCATCTGTTGTCGCATTTATATTTGGAATGGTAGGTTTGTTCTGTGTTTCTAAAACACCTAGCACCTTTACCACTCTTACACGAATTCCAATCACATCGAACTTTCCAGAAGCCCTTCCAAAAACATTTTGTAAAAAACTCTAGCTCAAAATATATAAGGAGATCAAAACGAACTTTGACATTATTGAAAAGTTGAAACACATTAGATTTAAGACCAAAAAGACAAACATAAAAAAAAACTTTTAAAAAAGACAATCTTTCTAAAAGCACACCAAAAGACTAAAAATAATTAAAAATTGCACCAGTTAAAAATAAAGTTTTAAGCTAGCAATTTAGGAGAAAGATTGGATGGCTAACAATGAGCAATTAGCTTGAATCATACTTAGCCATCCAATCTTTCTCCTAAATTGCTAGCTTAAAACTTTATTTTTGATTGCTTAGTGCAATTTTTAATTATTTTCAGTCTTTTGGTGTGCTTTTAGAAAGACTGTATTTTTTTTAATAATTTTTTTTTTTACTTTATCCACCCCAGTCATGATTTTATAGACCTCTGTCATATCTCCCCTTAGTCGTCTCTTTTCCAAGATGAAAAGTCCCAATTTTATTACTCTCTCCTCAGATGGCAGCCGTTCCATTCTCCAAATAATTTTCGTTGCCTTTTTTAATCTTTTCCGATTCCAACATAACTTTTCTGATGGGAGGAAGGAATGCCTGTCAAGTCATTAGTCTCATGTAATTTACATGTCTTGTCACTGTTCTTAATCCAGGGGAAACTTGGAATCCCCCCTGAAAGCACAGAAGGGGGAGGGGAGAATATATCTTTTAATCTATGCAATGTAGCACTCCACTTTGACTGCAGCTTACAACTTGTGTGCTAAGATGCCATCTTCTGGAAGCTGACAGTTGCAAGTCAATAAACAGTCTCAGCTAGGGTCTCACAACAGGAGGATGACCAAAAATCTGCAATCTGGCTGGGTTTACAGAAAGTATTTTTTCCTCTTTATCCTTTCTAGGAGGTAAACAGGTCTTTGTGGTTTCAGAGAGTTGGCCATGTTAGTCTGTTTCAGCAAAAACAACAAGAAGCCTGGTGGCACCTTAAAGACTAACAATTTTATTAAGCTTCAGAGGGGTAGCTGAGTTAAGTCTGTAACTGGAACAAAACATGAGCTTCATGGGCAAAACCCACTTCTTCAGATGACTGGAGTATTAAAAGTCAAGATCCAAGCATAAATAAGGAAGGGGGGGGGAGGACGTTGAGGAAGGAGAAGGAAAAAAAAGGAGAAAAAAGACAGTAAATAGATTAACATCCTTCTAGAAGAGCTTTGGTTCTACATTGTTCAAGTTACAAGAGGCTGATAAGAACAATTTTATTAAGGCATTTATTATGGGTCTGTGTGATGAGCTCAGTGAATCATGGACAAGCTAACAAGGATATCAGTTACAAAACAAACGGTACTTATGTAAAATGAGTTGGAAAGTGTCACCCCAGTTGCCCCAGGGCAAATGTCCACATTGCAAAACCCAACACCGAAACTGACCCATTGTTGGCAGTGCCAAGAGAGATTCCAAGGATTAGGTAGATACTGAACTCCCATCCCAATCCTAGAGATGTTCTCCCCAGGTCATGATTTTGGCAGGCTGGCAGGGCAGTATAGAGACTTGCCCAGGTTGTACAGGTTGAACCTCTCTCATCTGGCACCCTCAGGACCTGACTGGTGCCAAACCAGAGAATTTGCCGAACCACAGGAGGTCAATATCGTCTGGCAGCATTCCCAACACTTCCACTACTTACTGGGCTCTTTGAAGACATTTAGGGATAAATTAGAGCTAAATAACAGCACAAAACACGGAGAGCCAGGACTAATAGCTGTAAACAAGCTTTATGGGACTGTGGGAAACTTGGCCACTCCCTTAAGCAGACATTCAACTAATTAAAATCGTGACAGACCACAGATGTTGCCAGACCAGGAAGTGCTAGACTAGAGAGCGTACAGTATTATGGATAAAGACTGGATGTCAGCCTATGAATCAAAGAACTTTTTCCAGCTGTATAGTCACATGGAAATAAAGAAAGTAGGTTTTAGGAATTGGCACATGGGAGATGGTCTAATAGGAATTTATTCTCAGCTGTATAGATGCTGGAACTAGGGGTGCTGGTGCAGCACCACCTGGCTTGAACTGGTGTCCATTATATCCAGCGTTCACTGTTTGGTTAAATGGCTCTTGGCAGCCCTATTATACAAAGTATTCCAGTGCTCCTGCTCAGTGAAATCTGAATTGAAACTCTTTTGAAGTCCAAAAGCATCAAGATAATATTTCTCCCCATTTCTTTTCATTTCATGCCCCTCTCGTCTCCCTAATTCTGCTCCGGACCAGAAATAGAAATACCAACGGTCACAAGAGAGGCTGCTGTCACAGTATTTCTGACCAAGAACATACACTACCAGAAACCTTGAAAGCAAGCCTCTGGGGATTTCTGGCTGAAGTTTGAATAGGGGCCAATTAAGCAGGTGAATTTTAGATGAGTTTATGCCAGGAGTTTCCAAAGCTGGCTTGTGGGCCCGCCTGGGTAAGCCACTCGTGGGCCACAAGATACTTTGTTTATCTAAGCATCCATAGGCACAAAGCCATGATTTGACTTGAAAAAACGTACAGAGGAAACTGGACCAATCTGGAGTCTGTGACTACCTTGAGGAAATATAGCAAAGCCTTCCTCTTTGATAAAACTTTTCCACAATAGCCAGAATGGTATCGTAATATCCACTTCTTCTCTATCACCACATCCAAACATGCCTGCAAACTGGTATTTCTATAACACTAAAAAGGAAAACAGACTTCATGGAGACATCTAAGAACTTTGCTATTTCAGTCTAATCAACACGGGAGGAATTTAGGCACTACTGTGGTAGATGTCAATCAGAAGTGAAAGTAATTTAAAATTTCTTACAGGTACTGTCCTATTGCAATCTGGTCTCTTTAAATAGCTCCCTGCTGACTTTTGTGGCAACTCAGCCAGCTCTTGCCAGAGTTGCACACCAGGGCGCACCTGTTTACTTTCACCTCTGGTGGCAATACAAATTCCTAAGATAGATAGAAATACAAAATCCTAAGATAGATAGCATGTCACTTCTAGAAAGCAGGGCATTCAGCTCTCTGGTCATGCTTTTTACGGGACATAAGGTATAAATCTGTTCCTTATCGTGTTCATAGTTCCAGCCTTCCCTTTTTATAGCATGACTGAAAAATCAACAGCTGGCTTTGTCTTAATTTATATGTCACCTTTTGCATTTCAATTTTGTTGATATAGCGTCTCAATGAAATCTCCCTTACTAGTCGTTTCTTTGTCAAAAGCATTTCTCTGTCCTTCACATCATCAGAGCACTGAAGTATCACACAGCCTCAGCCACCCATGTACTGTTTATAATAGTTATATGGAGTTACCACTTTGTGACAATTTTCGACTTTGTGAATTTTATCGACAGCCACATTTCACCCAGGTTTTAATGCTTACCACCATTAACTATTATTGCAACAAGCTGTACCCTGAGCCATTTGAGAAGGGTGTCGTTTAAATTTGCAGATCCTTGTTGCTTGCGAATGCAATTTGGCAGCACGGGAGTTCCTTATAAAATGTGATTTATGACGTGAAATCATGCAAACAAATATAAAGTGGTATCTTTTACAGAGACAGATTACATTACAGAACTTGCCTGCTGGGTAGGAAGACTGAGTTAATGGGATTTTTAACTGCATGCTATTGAATGGGAAAGCAAATCCAGACAGCATATCACTTTACATCTATGATATATTTTAGAGAGTTTGTGTGTCTGTCTGTCTGTGTGTCCATCTGACTGTCTGTGAGTCCATTTGTACAAACTCCTGCTAAGCAGTAGGAGCTAGGACCACCAAATTTGGTATGCAGCTTCCTCTTATAACTTAAAGCAAGGTCAGTGTTTGGTTGCGCCAGGACAATGGGATGTATGTGGAATGTGATTGTTTCTCATCAAACAGAAAAGAGCGGTGTGATAGCAGGGACAGTAGAATGACCACAGATGGGGCATCAAGGACAGGGGACAGTTATACCCCAGAATGACCACAAGGGGCCAGCAAGTGTTCCAGCCTTGGGGAGTAGCTGCTGCCTGGCAGCATGGAACCCACAACCCTGGCCTGTCCAGGGGAGCAGCTGCCAGCCGAACCACACAGCCCCTGTCACTCTGGTCCGGCCCCAGGGAAAAGTTGCCAGTTACCACCTCCTCCGCTTTGAGTGCCTCTTCACCCCCCAACCCTGTCTCCTGTCCTCCCCAAGTCTCCTGCCCTGAAAGACCCAAGCAATGCTGGGTAAGTCTTCTAGTTGTACATACACCACAGGATTCATAAAATCCTTACAGACATTGGATAAGATCCTCATTTAATTTAGATTAATTCAGTCAGCTCCATTGATTGACACCATCTAGCTGAGGGTCTGGCACAACATCAATAGAGTCCTGCATTATCAGTAGCATGCTCTATGTAAACAGGTGGGAGGTAAACAGCAGAACAGAAAAATTTGTATATGTAATTTGTTATTTGTATATGAGAATCCTGTGTATACTCTGCATATTATATTTCCATGAGGTGGTATCAGAAACTGACTAACCTTGGACCAGAAAACAGATTGCTCTTTCGGTCAGGGTCTGACCCCACTGAAATCAAAAGGAATCTTTTCATTGTCTTCCACTGTTTTCCAAGGAATCTTTCCATTGTCATCCAGACAGGCTGTCAGGGTACATCTACACTACAACGTTAATTCGAACTGACTTAGTTCGAATTAGTTAATTTGAACTAAGCTAATTCGAACTAACGCATCTAGAACTAAAAACTAGTTTGAATTAGCGTTTTGCTAATTCGAACTAGCGCGTCCACATTAAGTGGACCCTGAACCAGGCTTAAGGATGGCCGGAAGCAGCGCTGGCAGGGCATCAGAGGAGGACTTAGAGCATGGAGATGCTGTCTCAGGCTAGCCGAGGGCTGTGCTTAAAGGGCCCCGACCTCCACCCCAGACAGACAGTTCTCAGGGGTGCCCCGCTTGCAAAGCAGTCCTGGCTTGGAGTGCCCTGAGTGCCTACACTGGGCATTTCACAGCACTTGGCCATCAGCCTGGCTGCACTTGCCACAGGCTGCCATCTGGGGAGAGGTGGCAATTGGGGGGCTGCAGGAGAGCTTCCACCCCCAGAAGCCTGCAGAGCCAGCCCAGTCCTCCCCATCGGGGGCTCGTGCCCCATTCCGCCCTCACCTCCTTCCACTTACCCTTCCCTAGCCCCTCTTCTTGATGTACAAAATAAAGATAACGTGTCTTCCAAAATGGAATCTGTCTTTATTGAACAAAACTGGGGGAGACTGGGAAAAGGAGGTGGGAGAAGGGAAGAGAGAGGCTGGGAGAGGGGAGGGCAACGAACATGATCAGGGGTTGGGAACATGTCCCATATGAAGAGAGGCTAAAGAGACTGGGACTTTTCAGCTTAGAAAAGAGGAGACGGAGGGGGGACAGGATAGAGGTCTCTAAAAGCAGGAGTTGGGTGGAGATGGTGCATACAGAAAAGTTCTTCATTAGTTCCCATAAAGAAGGACTAGAGGACACCAAAGGAAAGGAATGGGTAGCAGGCTTCAAACTAGTAACAGAAAGTTGTTCTTCACAAAGCAAAGAGTCAACCTGTGGAACCTTGCCTCAGGAGGCTGTGAAGGCTAGAACTGGAACAGAGTTTAAAGGGAAATGAGATCAAGTCATGGAGGTTGGGTCCATGGAGTGCTATTAGCCAGGGGGTAGGAGTGGTGTCCCTGCCCAAGGTTTGTGGAAGGCTGGAGAGGGATAGCACGAGACAAATGGCTTGGTCACTGTCTTCGGTCCATCCCCTCCAGGGTCCCTAGGGTTGGCCGTGTCGGCAGACAGGCTACTGGGCTAGATGGACCTTTGGTCTGACCCAGGACGGCCATTGTAAGCTCAGGGCTCAGGGTCGGGGGTCTCAGTGGACCCCCTTGATTCTCTTGCACACCTGCTCTTGGGTGGCCAGGCTGGCAGCTATCCTGCCCAAGCCGGCCACTTTCCTGTGCCTAGTGTGGAGATTGTGGACAAGGTCCACGATGTCCGCACTAGCCCAGGCGGGTGCTCGCCTCTTGCAGTCCCGGGCAAGCTCCTGGGAGCCGCCAGCCTGGTCCCGGGAAGAGGGGGAGGGCTGGGGGGCATCGGGTTGGTGGCTCGATCCATGCCAGGTGCAGGGTCTGCTGGCTGGGTGCTGGCAGGCTTGCACCTGGCACGGGCACCGTAGCCAGCCCGTGCCCCTTTAAGGGGTCCGGGGCCGGGAGGGGGGCAGAAGAGTTTCCGTGGTGTTGGCCAGAGTGGCCACCAGGGAAACCTGGGGAGGGCTAGCCTCCCACTAGTTCGAATTAAGGGGCTACACACCCCTTAATTCGAACTAGCTGGTTCGAACTAGGCTTAATCCTCGTGGAATGAGGATTACCTAGTTCGAACTAAGCGCTCCGTTAGTTCGAATTAAATTCGAACTAACGGAGCGCTAGTGTAGCACCTATGAAAGTTAGTTCGAACTAACGTCCGTTAGTTCGAACTAACTTTGTAGTGTAGACATACCCTCAGTGACTAGCTAGGGGTGAATATGTAAATGTATATAGGCACATATGCAGTACAAGTAAAGGTGGCTGGTAAATAGACATCCAAAAGTGACCAATTTCTGTTTTTCATATACTGTAAATAGAAGCCTTGCACCATTATTGACGTACAGTACCCATTACCTACCCTCAATGCATGGTTATTATTCCTATTGTGTTAATGGCGGTTGTGCATGCATGAAAGGGTAAGGAGTAGACCTCATGGTCTGCAATTTATTAAAGAAAAGATTTTCCTTAGCTAACTAACTAAAGTGACCAGAGTAGAGGACAAAACTGTAGCCATACAACCTTGTGTACTGTGATTTGGCTGCTGTTACAGGTCCAGCCGAATCAGATGACACTGTTAGTGTCTCACATATTTAAAAATATGGGCAATTCTGATTGTGACATTAATTGTTGTAAACATGCATGTTATTTGAGAACTCTACCATAGAACCACTGCTTGTATAGAAGCCTGTGTGTAACTAAAAGTAGTTCAAACTTCTCAGTACAGTATATTTAAAAATCACTGAAAACTAAAATAATAGGAAAAGCCTAGAATTCATGAGTCTATGATGTGCTTGGTGAATTTGAGGTTCTTATTCATTTGCATTCACACAAGTATGCTTATCTTACCTCTAACTGAAGTAAAGCTATCACTGTGTTACTCAACCAATTTTACTATGTATATATTTTAATATTTTGTTATTTAAAAAAAAAATTCGAATACTTCAAAATATCATGTACTTTCCTCATAGAACCATAGAAATTAAAGATGGGGAAAGAAACTGATTTGGTTGCATCTACGCCAGCCTGTGGCCAGAAGAGGATAGTTCTTAAAATATATTTGAAAGTGCTTTATCCTGTCTAGCTTTAAGTGTCAAGATAGATGGCACATCCATCACTTGTCTTGGAAGATCGTTGCATCATGACACTTTTCATCCTCTTAAGAAATTGTTGTTGTGTCTCACTTTAGTCATCATTTAGTCAGGTTTCAACTATTGGCTCAGACCCGTTCTTTATTATACTTCTCTCAATTGATTTACACCCAAAGGTGAAAGTGGGTGCTCCTAGGTGTGCAGCTCCAGCAAGAGCTGGCTGAACTGCAGCAAAAGCCAGCAGAGAGCTATTTAAAGAGCTGGCCAGGACCCAGCTGAAATAGGACAGTATCTTTAAGAAATGTTAAGTTACTTTCACTGCTGTTTACACCAAAGTCAAAAGGATGTAATTGAAAGCAGAATCTAATTCAACTCCCATTTTGAAGTAAATGGTTTAATTCTCACTCACTTCTCTGATGCAAGATCAAGCCCATACTTTTTAATCCTGTTTCCTAGTGTAACCCATATACCTAGTGGGTGCGGTTCACTGTCCCATGTAGTGGCACTTAGACCACTTACATGAGAGATAAGAATGAGTGAGCGCTACAGCCTAAACTGAGAGAGCCCTGCCTTTAAGCCCAAAGTGGTAGAGGCTCCTACACTAAGCTCCAGAGGTCCCAGGTTTGGGATTTCAACTGAGTCTCTGAAGCTCGTGAGGCTTCAAAGTGGCCACCAGCAGGCCTGGCTCCTGGAGGGGGGTCAGGAAGAGCACACAGGGATCCGTGCACTGCCCCTGCCCTGAGCTCTGCACTTCCAGTGGCTGGAAACCTGCTGCTGGCTGCGCCTGCAGTGCCAGGACAGGCAGGAAGTCTGCCTTAGCATTCTCACCAGGGGCAGTTGAGGATTTTGCGGGGCCCAGGGCAGCACAATTTCGTGGGGCTCCCCCTTTGACATGGTGCATGCGCGGGGCTTCTTGAAGCACGGGGCCCGTGGTGGCCTCCCCGCTCACCCTGCCCTATATCCGCCCCTGACTCTCACTGCACTGCTGCCTGGGAGCCACTTGAGGTAAGTTCCTCCTGTTCCCTTAGCCTCCCTCCAGAGCCAAAGCTGTTATCCTCAGCCCCACCCTGGAGCCCACCCAAATAATGTTGGGTGGCAGGCACTAACAATTTTCTTCAACTGGGTCATGAGAAGAAAAGTTTGAAAACCACTGAGTTAGCGTATGCTGTTCAGTATTGCATTTGCTCTTCTTTTGCCATCGTATCTCACTCCAAGTTGATGCCTGATTTTGATGGCCTCCCCTCTGCCCTAGGGTAACTTTCCTTAATGCAGATTTCTAGGGTTCTCCACCTTATGGTACACCTGAGTTTCAGATACAGCCAGTCCCCGAGTTGCAAACTGTCGACTTACGACCGTTTGCAGTTACGACCAAAGCTGTCGTAAATGGAGGACCCCGAGTTATGAACAGCGTGGTCGCATGTAACTCAATGGGATCCAACTTACGAACGAACTGAGTTATGACCAGTTGCTTGGTCCGGAACTGGTTCGTAAGTTGGAGAGAGGCTGAATCTATCCTCAGCTGTATTGAATGTACTGCAGCCCATTTTCCAGCAGTGCTGATTACCAGAGTTTATGTTACACACAAAATAACTACATTTAAGAAACAAAGGCTGCAAAATCAGGCACTGAAAAGTAAGACACGCAAGAATGAAGGTGTCATGTACATACCCTGTTTTTTCCATGGAACCCTGCCCTGCCTCATTCACCACATGGACTCAGCAATGATACGTTACTAAGCAGCTATTCAGAACTTTGTTTTGTCCTTGTTGTTACATGTGTGATCTTTGGCCTTTCTTACTGATTGCTATTCAACCCCCACTCTAAATACACAATCATTATTTTCCTCGTGGCCTTTTTCTATAGTGCTTATCATTATAGTATATGAGACTCACATTTTTAAAGGCATTTAGGCATTGGGCCACTTTGCTGCCTAAGCCATTTTGGTGGGAAATACTAAGTCCTATTTTCAAAAGTGACTTAGGTGCTTAGGAATCTAAATCCTAGCGACTTCCGTTCCTATGACCCAGGTTCTTAAAGGTATTTAAGTGCCTAACTCCCACTCAAATCAACAGCAACCTTAATTCTGGCATCTCTGAACATTTGAGCGCTTGACTTCACAACATTAATAATGTGATTTCAACAGAGTTGGTTCCATGTAAATTCCCAGGATTTTAAAAAAGCAAAATGACAAGCCATAAATTCCATCATGGGGCATCATTTTGCTCCCACATATGTTAGCAGACAGCAGTGGAACCTGCCATTACACAGCCTTCTACCACTTCGTCTATGGCAGAGAGGGGCAAAATATGTCCTAAGGGCCACATCCAGCCCATCGGACCCTTCAGTCCAGTCCCTGGGCTCCCATTGGGGAGTGGGATTGGGACAGACTCACTGGGAGGAGCCAGTTCAACTCCTGCTGGAGAGAGGATGGGAGCTGGACCACACCTGGCTATTTTGGGAGGCACAGCCTCTCCTATCTGACCCTCCATATAATTTCAGTACACAATGTGGCCTTCAAGCCAAAAATCTTGCCTACCCCTGAGCTATGGGGTAACTGAGAGCAGGAGTAGGCTGATGAGGACCAGCACTAGAGGGGAATGTAAAACACACTTCTCCAGTGGGTTTCATAGATATTTGCTGGCAGCAGAGGAATGATGAGAATCAGGAGGAGCATGTTGTCTAGCGGGCACAAAATCTAGCTGTTAAAATCGAAGCATGGTGCAAATTGTCGAATACTTTTAATGTGGGCAAACATGGGTGGATTTTCAAAGGCAGAGCGAAAAGGCTTATCTTTGACACTTTTGTGGTAAGCTGCAGATATTATTATCATTGCACCAGCAACACCACACCCATTTATTGGCAGGAAGTGAAAACTACTTTATCCAAACAAAGTGATGAGCTATTGATATCATCTTTTTTCTTGATAAAATATCATCACTCGGGTGGGAATTTGGTGAACACACTTGAGAAAAGTGCAGTGGGATTTTTAATGCACAAAGTGTTCGGGACCTTTATGATTCATTATATTATGCCTGAGAGATGGCACTTTCAATAGCAGTGCCTGTAACACGTGATGAGATTCAGATCCAGTGTAAAGTGCTCTCTCCATCTCCACTTTCTGCAGGAATGTGGGTTACTCCTTGGAGGTCACGTCTGGTAGTAACCAAGTCCAAACCTTCTGAGCTTATGACAACTAATCACACACAAGGAAAATATCACACCATAAAGCACCATGTCTGAGGAAGGGCACATTCATCACACAAGTAAAAACAAGAATTCTATACAGTGTGTAAATGCATTGACAGCAGATGGTTTTTAAAGAGTCTTTTCTCTCACTTTTCTGGTGCTGTCAGTGACCTCTGGGGCAGCTGGCAGTGGTCATTAACCTGAGTCTCTACATTTTAAAAAAAGCGGTGAGGAGTCCTGTGGCACCTTATAGACTAACTGAAGTATTGGAGCATAAGCTTTCGTGGGCAAAGACCTACTTCATCAGATGCATCTGACTTGCATCTGATGAAGTAGGTCTTTGCCCACGAAAGCTTATGCTCCAACACTTCAGTTAGTCTATTAGGTGCCACGGGACTCCTCATCGCTTTTGCAGATTCAGACTAACACAGCTACCCCTCTGATACATTTTAAAAAACTTTCCTACCAGCTCAGCAATTCTTTAACACGTTTCTGATTCAGTCATCCTCCAAGTCACCCAGTAACTTATTTCTTTCTCAGGACGAAGGGCTTTTTCTCTCTTTAGATAATTTCATCTGGGCGTGTTGCAAGGAGTGTTGTCGACCTTTCAGTCTCATCTCCATCCAGTAGAGTTTTTAGCTATTTCATGCCAACATAGTCCAAATTTTCTGGGTGATTCTGACCAGTCCTCTCCCCCACACACACAGCAGCAGCCCCAAAACTAGAATCTGGTTGTCAGCTCTCGTGGTACTAGGGTGGAGCACGCCATACATCACCATGCCACGTCTACACTGGCTGGCTCATGATCAGCTTGATGGACCCCAATAGAAGTAGAGATGGGGAGGCAGCTACTTTAATGGTACTATTCCCCTCACCATCTCCTGAATTGCAAAAATGCCTCGGGGAGACTGAGGATCAGGGTAGATGCAGGGAGCGCGCTGGGTGTGGAATTAGCTGTTTATTGTGCCCCTACCCACCTCAGGGGGAAACTATAGACAAACTGTCACAGCATGAGGCAGGTTCCTCTGGGGCGTTGCAAGTAGCATCAGGCAGCAGAAACTACAGCAGTGTGGCATCACTGGAACAGCACTACCAGGGACCTAGGTATCTAAGAAGATGGTCCTGCACCTCCAGCTGATCTTGGGGATATGCGAGTTCTGGAGAGAAAACTTTCCCACAAGGCTCAAAGCCCACTGCTTAATGAGAGAATCTGGGATAAGCACTATAAGACAAACCTCTCCACTTTCTTTCCCCTGGTCCCCTCCTGGGTTGGACCTCCTGGCTGTTTCCACAGAAGTGGGTGATCAGGCACCCTCAGCTAGTCAGCACAACATAGAATCCTGAAGCAGGCAATGGAGTCAAGTGGCTTAGACTCCTCGCCTCCAGCCACAGAAAAAGAATAGTATTGCATCTAGCTTGGTTTGATAAGATCGCCTGTCTTTTTTGTCTGGTGTTTGGGGCTTACAGCGTGCCAACCACATCAGGACTGAGGCCAAGTCAGGCTGGTGGCTTGATGGCCTAGAGGTAGAATTCTGTTTTGCTGGACTGCAGCCCCTGGGTTGGACCTCAGTGTCTAGACCTGATTTCTCACCCCAGAACAAAGCATCTCTGCAGAAGGACTACTGCATGATGAGTTCCTGACTGGGTGAAGCAAAGGTAGAGACTCCTCTGGGGTTATTCACTAGGATTCCCTCAAATGGTTCCTTTCTCCCCAAGCTTGCCTCAGAATACTCCGTCAGGGCAGAGCTGGTGTATACTTTTTATGGAGAGAGTTTGGACTGCAGGGAGCAGAAAACCAAAGCTTCCTATTTCACAGGATAGGGTGGGAAGCTACAGCGTGCCTATTCCCCGGTTAGAGGCAGTGGAGGCTGGAGAAACATCCTGCTTGCCCCAAAAGCTCAAGTATTTATCACAACAAAGCTCTGCCAGCATGAAGCAGTTCATACTCCATATGGGGCTGCAATATAAGCAGTCAACATTACACTGGTATTTCACCTGGCCCCGTGACTCTGAGATCTCCTGCAGCTGTGGGTTTGACAGCACCATCTGAGTCAGCCCTGGATAAGAGATGGTGATTAATACAGAAAGAAAGAGGGGGCTCCCCAAGTCCCCAAAAGTCTGCCAGGGACACAGACAAAATGCAAAGAATATTTGAGCAAAGCAACTAAAATGTATATAATTAATGGGCACTTTTGTGTCCAAATGCTTTTGCAGAGGAAACAAAGTCATCATAATACTAAAAATGTTCTGGAGAAGCACGTTTGCTTGGATGAACTTTGCAAAACAAGCTTTTAGCCTTTCTAACGGAGGTGTTAGATCTAAAGGGGGTGTTGATCTTGCCTTTTAATCCATGTGCTCTGACTTTTTGTTAATGTATTGTGAAAAGGATTGCATACATGAGCAGAGAGGGTTTTGTTCACAGAAAATACCCTTGAAAACCATTTACAATTATTTTCAGCCAACAATCAAAGTGCTGAAATAAAAGGTCAGCCGGAGCCTGGGGAAAGTACCTCATTAGATCAGCACTTAGCGGAAAAACATGAGGAGCATGTTAGTTTTTAAAGAATGCTGCCACCTATGGATGAGAATAGGAAAACTGAGAGCACTGTAACTAGGTAAGTGAGGTACCAGAGATTTAAATGTAGGACATTCTGCCTTAAAAAAATCCTACAAAAAAATGCCAGAGTTACAGAGTGCACATTCAATTTCTCCCTTGCTTTGGGGCAATTTGTAGCTGGGATTTTGATACCGCCCATTATATAAAAAAAAGTTCAGTGGGGACACATAGAACCCGATTCTCCTCAAATACAACGGAAAGCTATTTCTTCTCTGAGACTCTGTCAAGACAGGTGTCCCAACTTTTTGCACAGGACAGGGCAAAGTCTGAGACAGAATCAGCTCAGATGCCAGGGAAGAAAACCTGCACCACTTTGCAAGGCTGTTTGTGTGTCTTTTTTTACTGTGAAATTAGGCTCCAATTCTCTCTTTCCTGAAGCACTGGGGGAGGGAAGATTCTGTTACGCTAGAGCCTACTGTTGTTGGGTTTGTTTTCAAAACCTAAATTCATTCTGACCTGTCTTCTAAGAGTGCATCTATTTCAGCTTACTATAATAGGTGAATTACAAAAACCACATGTGGGCATTTTCCAAAAGGCTGAAATTAAACTTTTTGTATATTTTCATTGATAATACTTAATGATCCTCTTCTAGGTTTGGTCCAATTCCTATAGAAAACCCTAGAGGGAAATGGGGACAGGGGTATATTTGCTACGGCACCTTTTAGATTCTAGAGAGCTGACCTTTTGGGGCCTTGGAAACTGCGTGATAAGTATATTTCCGATGTTAGATCTGAAGAACTGTTGATACACATTGGGATATACGTTGCTTGCGTTACAGGCCTGTTTCTCTTTATTTCTATGGTCCTTTCAGAATGTCCTGCACACACAGTGGCTGTGTCTACACTGGCGCAATCTTGAGCCAAAGCGGCTGCTTTTGTGCAAAAACATGCTGCCTGTCTACACTGGAGGGGAGTTCTTGCGCAAGAACACTGACATTCTAATGTGTGAAATCAGTGCTTCTTGCGCAAGAACTATGATGCTCCTGCTCAGGAATAAGCCCTCTTGCACAACTGTTCTTGCACAAGAGGTCAGTGTAGCCAGGCAACATGAATTTCTTGAGCAAGAAAGCCTGATGGCTAAAATGGCCATCGGAGCTTTTTTGCGCAAGAGAGCGTCTACACTGGCACGGATGCTCTCGCGCAAAAGCACATCTCTTGCGCAAAGGCACATGCCAGTGTAGATGCTCTCTTGCGCAAATACTTTAACTCAAGAACTCTTGCGTTAAAGAGTATTTACGCAAGATCATGCCCATGTAGATGTAGCCAGTGTGTTTGAGGTTTGTGATGGTTAAAATGTCAATGTTTATGAAAGAAGAAGTCATAGAGAAAAAAATACTTTGAAAAAGAAACAGCCTCATGGTACGGCATGGTCATTGGCCATCTCTTGCCAAAACACATTTTTTGTGGGAATGGCTGAGTCTTTTGTTAAATCTGATTGCCTGATCTGCCAGGTGCTTTTAGGCAACTAATTCTTACTGAGGTCCTAGCTTTTCCCTCAGCTTAGCTAGCTTGATTTTATGCTGACTTGAGACCTAACTTCTGGTTTGCTGTCAGGATGCCACGTGGATGATCAATCTGCTATAAAATTCAGTGGACTATCTCCAAAAGCCCATATGGGCTGCAAGTGTCACTAAGCTGGGCACAGGCTGATGTGCCATATGGACCTTGAAGCAGGATAGAACAGGCCTACATCGCTTAATGGCTACCTCTTTTTTTTTTTTTTTTTTTTACAATATCCTCTTTAGTAATGGCACTGGGTTATGGTTGGGGCTCTCAGGTTGTGTATTTCTGAATGTAACAGAGAAAAGGAAGAATTCAGCTTATATTTCCTGTAGAACTGCACAGCAACTCATCACACATTTAGTGTGATCATTCTAGTGCCTAGGGATGCAATGTGCCCTATAAAGGCAATCCCTGGGTTACGTACAAGATAGGGACTGTAGGTTTGTTCTTAAGTTGAATTTGTATGTAAGTCGAAACAGGCGTCCAGATTCAGCCACTGCTGAAACTGACCAGCGGCTGACTACAGGAAGCCCGAGGCAGAGTTGCTCTACCCTGGGCTTCCTGGAATCAGCCGCTGATCAGTTTCAACAGTGGCTGAATTTGGACGCCTGGGACAGAGCAGCTGGGGCGCTGCCGGGTAGGTCCCCGCAGCACCGCACCTCAGCACTGCAGGGACCAACCCGGCAGCACCCCAGCTGCTCTACCCCAGGTGTCCCCAAGTCAGCCGCTGCTGAAACTGATCAGCGGCTGATTCCAGGAAGCCCGGGGCAGAGCAACTCTGCCTCGGGCTTCCTGTAGTCAGCCGCTGGTCAGTTTCAGCAGCGGCTGACTTGGGGATGCCTGGGGCAGAGCAGCTGTGGTGCTGCCGGGTTGGTCCAGTAGCGCCGAGGAGCGGCGCTGCAGGACAAAGCTGGCAGCGCCCCAGCTGCTCTACCCCAGGCGTCGTTGGTGAGAAAAGCCTGGTCCGCTGGGGGAGGGGGGCGCACTAGCTACAGCCCCCCCTCCAGCAGACCTGGGAGATGCGGGTGGCGGGACCGCTGAGACGCACCGCGGTCCTGCCTGCATCCTCCACGGCTTTGCTCCGTGTCTCCCTGGTCTGCTGAGCAGCGGGACAGCCCAGATGCGTCATATTTCATATTCCTCTGGAAGCCGTTTGATGTGAACTCCCTTTTGCATATGGGCTTCCCCTAGCAATCTGGATGAAAGGTGCTCAGAAGAACCAGGGCTACATCACCTATTGCACTGGGATTTCAATGCCTTCATCTCATGTTAGATACATGTCTCAGAGTCAGTATGAACATGAAAGGCTTCCTCGAACAGCCCTTGTGCACCCAAAACTCAGTAAATTGCCTTGCACACCTGTAGTACTAAATGAACACTAATATGAATGCCCTATCAAATTAATGATCCATTCTGGTCAATATCATGGTCATAGGATTTTAGAAATCATAAATTTCAGCTCTTTAAATCTGAAATTTCATCATAGTTGTAGGGCTCACGACCCAAAACGGAGTTTGGGGGGAGGGGTCACAAGGCGATTGTAGGACAGGTTGTAGTACTACTACCCTTACTTCTCTGCTACTGCTGGCGGGGTGCTGCCTTCAGAACTTGTTAGCTGGAGAGTGGCAGCTGCTGGCCAGAAGCCTGGCTCTGGAGGCAGCGCCACCGCCAGCAGCAGCACAAAAGTAAAGATGCCATGGTATAGTATTGCCACCCTTACTTCTGCATTGCTGCCTGGAAAGCTGGGCCCTCTTTTGACAGCTGCCATGTTCTGGGTGCTCAGCTATGAATGAAGGCAGCAGCACAGAAGTAATGATGGCATGGTAGGGTATCACCATGCTTACTTCTGTGCCGCAGCTGGTGGGGTGCTGTCTTCAGAGGTGGGTGCCCAGCCAACAGCCACCACTCGCTGGCCACCCAGCTCTGAAGTGGCAGTACAGCAAGCCCCCTCAACTAACCTTGTGACGCATCTGCAACTCTCTATTTGGATGGGACCCCCTCTTTGAAAAACTCTGGTCTCCCTGTGAAATCTGTATAGTGTAGGGGGGAAAGCTCACAAGAGATTAGATTTCACAGAATCATAGAACACTAGATCTGGAAGGGACCTCGAGGGATCATCAAGTCCAGCCCCCTGTCCTCATGGCAGGACCAAGCACCATCTAGACAAGTGGTAGGCAACCTGCAGTCCGTGAGCCGAATGCAGCCCATTGGGGCTCCATGCCATGAACCAGCTGTTTGTGGTTGTTCAAGCTCTGGGAGGGAGAGGAGCAGAAATGAAGCACGAATCAGGTGATTTGCAGCTCTCTGAAAGTGTTGAGAGGGAGGGGGGAGGAGTAGGAAGTGAGAGGCACATGGCGGAGGGGAGCAGATGGGGGGCTGTGGGGCTGCAGTTGGAACCCCAATGGATTGTGAGCTGCTGAGCCCACAGAGATGAATGCAGCCCACACACTCTTCTTGGTTGCCCATCACTGATCTAGACTTGGGATGTAAAATCCTGGTTAATTGGTTAACCATTATGATTAACCAGCTAACTGATTAAACAGGGACAAGCAGGCTGGAACGACCTTGCCTATGGTGGGCTGTGCAGGGGTGGAACAGTCCCCAGCCCACGGCAGTTACCAGTAATCAGTAAGCATCACCTATTAAGGGTGGCGCTTACCAGTTAACCATTTACATCCCTAATCTAGACCATCCCTGACAGATGTTTGTGTAATCTGCTCTTAAAAATTTCTAGTGGTAGAGAGTCCACAACCTCTCTAGGCAATTCATTCCAGTGTTTAACAACCCTGACAGTGACAAAGTCTTTCCTACTGTCCAATGTAAACCTCTCTTGCTGCAATTTAAGCCCACTGTTTCTTGCCCTATCCACAAAAGTTAAGGAGAATAAGGGTATGTCTACACTACCCCCTAGTTCGAACTGGGGGGGGTAATGTAGTCATACGGAGTTGCAAATGAAGCCCGGGATTTGAATTTCCCGGGCTTCATTTGCATAAAGCCAGCCGGCGCAATTTTTAAATGCCGGCTATGTCAGACCCCGTGCTGTGCGGCTACACGCGGCACGGACTAGCTAGTTCGGATTAGGCTTCCTATCCGAACTAGCTGTACGCCTCGTGGAACTCTGACAACAAATAGTCACATGTAATAGTGCTTAGAATGGGTAATTTGGGAAAGGAATGGGCTGGTATGCTGTGTATATAGTAAATTAACTGCTTCATGACAAAGCTTGTAAAATAATTTTGTATTTACTAGTTTTCAGCTATGAGACTGAGCTGGGACATGATTTATGTTTAGTTTTCATTTCATCCAGGCAGTTAATGATTAATTAAGGCTTAGGAGGGTCCAGAAAATCCCAGACTTATTTCTCTATGCTTCCTTTCTTGGGCAAACTCTCCTCTCTGTTCCCATGATAGACTTCTGTATTTCTCCCACTCTGGCACCCTTGATCTTCCTGCCAACTATAGCAGGACTGTCTGCTTGCCCCAGCAGGCTCCTGGCTGGTACAGTTCAGCTCTGTGCCATGCCACAGCCTATTCCTTCAACTCTCGCAGCTACTTACAAGCACTCTTTGGCAACAGGATCTGTTTGCCAAGCCAAAGATCTGCCTTGACCTGCCCTGGCAACAGTGTTCACTGATGGTAAAAGGGGGCACAACCACCCTCAAGTCAACAGAGTTGGAGTCACTTATGTCAGTGGTGAATTTGGCCTAATGAATTAAAAAGAAAGCCGTATTCACTGCTCTGTTTTTTATTTCTTCCAGATGTCAAACTGAAAACAAACACCACAAACACAAATGCTCAAGATGCAGCAAAATTGTGTTTAAAGGTGGTTTGGTGAAAGGCTCTGAGGTATCAGAGGCAGAGAACTATTTTAATTAATTTTAACGATACAAAGAAAATCCAATTGTTAAAATAACCTGAAAAAATAAGTGTCTAATCAATACTGTACTCCAAGACATTATTCTTGTAGGAACTAGTCAGGTACTTAACTATGTCTGTGAGAGGATATATGTTCAAGGCACAAACCTTTAAAGCAGGGGTGGGGAACCTAAGGCCGAGGGGCAGAATCCGGTCCCTGGCTTTCCTGGATCTGGCCCCCAAGGATTGGGCCCCCCACCCCAGCATTGGGGAGCCAGCACTGATGTTGAAACCCTGCATTCCCCCACATGAGCCCCCCCTGTCGTTCTGGAGCACCAGACCCTTACTTCTCACCCAGACACCCCACACCCAGCCCGTTCCTGCACGTCCACTCCACTCCTGCACTTAGTCTGCCACCCCAAGCCTGCTCCTGCACCCTAATATCTTCCCTGACCCAGTAACCCCCAACATACTCCTTCACCCTCACTCCCTCCAGACCCCATACCTCAAGCCCACTTCCCAGCAGCCCCCCCCCCCACACACTGAACCCTTCATTTTGCCCTACTCCAGAGCATCAAAAATCTCAAAATCTACTAGTCCGCCTCCCCCCCCCTCCCCAGCTCTGATGTGTGAGGGAAATGTGGGAGTGTCTTTCTGCTTCTCAGTCAGGGGCCATGTCAGTGAGATGGGTTGGTTTTTAAGGGATTTTTTTATTCTAATTTTTGTGTAGCCACCGACTGATTTTTCTGTGGGTCAGCAGCCCCGACCCAAAAAAAGGTAATTCAAAATATATTATAATATATTTTTCACCATTATGGTTACTAGAGAAATGCCTACTACAGTCATTTAAAAGGATGCACTGTGAGGGCTGACGGCTGTAAACAGGATGTGATTTTAGAATAGGTCATGCATGAGTACATTTTTTTTTATTATAAAGTGAGAGTGAATTTAGTGCTGAAAGTGAAAGGCCCTAACTATAGGCAAACCTGGCCATTTTGTACAGTGAATAGTGCTTACATTTCTCTTTTAGTGTTATTTTTCCTCTGTTAAAAACAGATATCTTTATTCAAAACAGAATTGTATACACTTTCATTCTTAATTAGTAAATGGTAAAATAAAACCCATAGCTTTAAAATTAGTTTTCCAGAATTCAATATAGTAATTCATATGAAAGATGTAAATCCAAGCATTAAGAACTACATGAAGGAACTTAAATTGTCCTCTTATGTCATGACATGTTCCATTGCTTCATCCTAAATTTTGATAAATGTTAAGAGTCTATTTCCTTCCCAGAAAATAACTCTTTTCAACAGCTCTAGTGGCCAATAACATGTTCAAATGAACTCTTTTTACCCCCCCTGAAATTTGTAAGACACCCTAGTCGACGACACAGGTCAAGCAAGGACTTCAATAACATCTCCATGGAGTTTCTCTCATGATTTCTTGTGTACAGTGACACAAATAGAAAAGGTGCTGGGATCACATGGATAAGGATCTGTTACACATTCTTAGCGCAACAGAAGTAGCCAAACAACTTATGGCAGCCCAGGGAACTTTAATTAACCACACTGATTGCTATTACGTTGTGTAGGAGGGTGGGGGGCATTGTAGTCAGTTTGTGAAAACCCTTTGCTTTTTCCTGTATTGATTCTGTCAGAGCCTAGGAAGGGCTTTTTGTTTGACAGAACTACCTGTCACAAGTACTTCCAGACCATGACTTTAAATGTGAGGCTCATTATGAAGAAAAAAATCTCCCCCAAATAGCCTGATAATCACATCACTGGAGACCTGGGAATCAAGTAACCCAAATACTCTCCAGCTAAGGTTTCAGAAGTGAAAGCTAGACAGAAAGATGCATGCATTTGGTTTGAGAGGAAAACAAAAACTGAACATTAAGGCTACGTCTAGACTGCATCCCTCTGTTGATAAAGGGATGCAAATCAAGCTCGTTGAAATTGCTTATGAAGCAGGGATTTAAATATCCCATGTTTCATTAGCATAAATATGGCTGCCGCTTTTTTCAAAACCGAGCTTTTTCAAAAAAACAGCAGTCTAGATGCAGATCTGTCGAAAATAAACCTTTTCGACAGATCCTGTAAACCTCATTTTTTGATGAATACAGGATCTGTCGAAAAAGGGTTTATTTTCAACAGATCCGTGTCTAGATGGTGGGGGGTTTTTTCAAAAAAGCTCCGTTTCAAAAAAAAGCAGTGGCCATGTTTATGTTAATGAAGCATGGGATATTTAAATCCCTGCTTCATTAGCAATTTCAACATGCCTAATCTACATCTCTCTGTCGACAGAGAGGTGTAGTTTAAACGCAGCCTAAGGCAAAGAGGAAATTTCTACTACCAGCAAATTTTCAGATTTGGCCACTGATTCTGTGTGCCTCCATGTTGGAATGTCTAATTTGAAGCCTTTTAGGCCTCATTGTCAGAGGACCAGCAGCTCTAAAGAGCATGGCCATGCAGATCCTTCAGTAGGGGATAAGGAGAGATGATAAAAGGATGTATTTTTACAATTTTTTTCTTGCACAATTTATCTATTTTTATAGAAATATTTGGATTTTTTTTTACCAGAACTAATGATGAGCTTGTATCTGATGCTGACAACAAAAAAGCACTTGTGATTAAACAAAACTACATTATTTGCACACTTGTTTCTTTCTGCCTAATTGATATGCCCATAAGCAGCACCCTAGCTTCCAGTTGCATTTTTTGCTATACCTGCATATTTGAATGTCTCCCATGATACTTCCTGTAGTCCCTATCTCCAGTAGGCCTGGTTCTAAGCCAGTTCTTTCCCTTTGTGTTTCACAAGCACTAACATTTCAAAACTTTGACCCTGCAAGTATCCTACATGGAGATTGGCTCAGCATAGCTTGAGTGGTTCTATTCACAGGTACTGTTGCCTGCTCCATAAGGCATTTTTCAATCCAACTAATTCCCCCTCCACACACACTTTTATTCTATAACTGTCCCCCATCCACTAACCGCCAATGTACAACGTTGCCAAATGCTTTTTGAAGATCATTATGTAACAATCAAGTCGCTTCCCTTTGTCAGCCCAGGGAGGTAACATTTGACAAGAATCCAAGTTACTGGAGCATGACGTCCCATCTAGTTTATTCACTACTTCAGGATTATGCCACTTTGAAGGAGGCACTTGCCTACTGTAGTCTTTCTTCTGAAGGTTTTAACAAGTCCCAGTTTTAAGCATAATGAGGAGTCCAGTGCCAGTCTCCTTTTACATACCGTAATCTTGCTGAAGTGTGACTTCATTTGCAAAGGTAACCCTGCCTGCTGCAGAATATAAACTATTACCCACCCTGTTGAGATTATCTCATATTCAAAGAGTAGATTGAGGTTTTTTTGTTTTGTTTTGTTTTTAAGATTAGGCTCCCCACAACTACCTCCCTTCTCTGTTTAACACTTGGCAAGCTCTCATCTGTTTCTTTCCCAAATCAGCTGCTTATCACTGTACTTCCTTTGTTAACATTTACTTCTAGGATTGTATGTACTCAAGTGTAATAAAAATGCTACTATGAAGTCTTAATGAAGTGAGACCGCAAACCTGAAATGGCTCTGAAGTTCCTGATAGTTCACTTGTGCACACTGTCCCAAACTATTGACACAGGTTTATGTACTCTTTGAGTAGCCTAAGTACTGCTCCTATCATTTCATTAACCGTTCTGCAATTAAAGGAACACTTAAAAAAACCTACTTAACTGCACTCAGGATGGCAGACATAAGATTTTATCAGCTATGGGTGTTTGCATCCAAGAGCCCTGATAATGTCTCTTCACTTTTATTTAAAGCAACAATGAGTAAAGTTTGACTGTTTAAATGGGTATTATTAATTTGAAATCTAGGAGTTTTAACAATTCAGTAGAGATTTTGGGAACCGTTATGTCTATCCCAAATTCCCCTTGCCAATGTTTGTGGTATGCTTGTGGCCTCTTTTCTGTCCCTTACGTTTTATCATAGTTCATTTGTCATATTAGTTGCAGGTTAAAGCACCATGAATGGTATGATGACAAGTGCCTTAGAAACAGACAGGAAGCAGCTCAGAAATAAAGTTCCTTTAAAACGTGATTGTCAGCTACAGCTTGTATATACTGCAGAGTTCTTCCCCAAACTCTGTTAAACAGGGAAATGACAAAATGGGAGTAAGGATTAGTGCAGGGGAAGAAGGCAAGTGTCAGAATTTAAGGAGTTAGTCACCAATTTGTTGAGTAACTTTGACCAAGACCATCTCCCTGGGCCTCAGTTTCTCCATATGTAGAATGGGGACAATAATACCTCTTTATCTCGAGGGATGTTGAGTGATTACTTTATTAAACTGCAGAGTGCTTTGAGATCCTGGAATGAAAATCATTAAGGGCCTCAAGGTATTGTTATAATTAATGATTCACTTAACATAAGATGGCACCACACATAATAATGGTGTCTAAACAAATCTATGTATAAAGTCTTTATGCTGGCTATTTTGGTTCATCCAGTGACAACCAGTGGAATTCTTAGCTCTTGTGAAAAGATGAGAATTGAGAATTAAACTGGTAATTTTAATTTGAAACAATCAAGGTTTGCAAGTGGCTACATGGCAAAGTGGGTTAAATCACTTTCACTTGCAGAGAATGTATGTCCATAAGTGAACGGAGTTTAATGATCTCAGTCTACAAGTGTGTCTGCATTTAAAACACTCAGAATTTTGAACAGCTGGAAGTCTTGCCTCAATATAGACACAACATCAGTGTGACAAAAGTCAGCTGCAGTGAATTAGCAAAACTGTATGAAAAAAGTACTGATAAGTACTGTCTGCTTGTATGATGCAAACATCCAGTTAACATTTCCCCACTTTTACAATGCCTAAGATTTTTGTGAACATTTTGCAATTGTTAGAAGGGTAGAGATTGAGACAATTTCCAAGTACCCTGTACTTGAGAGTTCTCTAAGTCTGGGATTTTATTTTCACATCGACTGTTTATAAAGTTAGCATGTTATTTTTTCATTCTTTGATTTGTAATCATTCAACAAGAAACGTGACATTTTAAAACTACATTTCTTCAAAGTTCAGGTCAGAATTTTATTTTGCTATTCCTGACATTTAAATTTAAAGCACGTGATGGGATAACAGAACAGTGATAAAAACAGCACATTAACCGTTTAAGAACATTTTCATCTATAACTATCCTTCTGCAGAAATACATAAATTGAAAGCTCATTATATAAATTATGTTTTTAAACATTTACAGCACTCACATTCCAGAACAGAAAAGGTTAATTCCACACTGAGATACTAGTGCAAAAAGTGGTTTATCTAAGTGCAAATAAGTTAGTAAGAAGTTAAGTCTTCTCACGGTGAGCCAGCAGACTTGTCATTTTTATGCAGCTCTATAAATCCATAACTGGGGACTTGTATTCACTATGTCAAAGTAAATGGTACTTTGTGGAAATAGTGAACTTCAGAGAGTACAAACCAAATCCTTTCTGAATGTACAATAATACGAGGTTAGGGTATATTCTCCACTACATGCAGATCTGCAAATTCACTTGAGTTGAAGATAGAGCACCTTACATTTTGCTGAGCTGGCTCAAGAGATAAAGTAGTAAATGTAAAATATTTTATGTTAATCTCTGATTATTAAAATACAATATGGAAAATATATAGTATTAAAACTCACAAACATGCAGGTATTATATTCCAATGGATGCCATATGTCATCTTTGGCACATCACGGACAATACCTGAACACTAAGTATAGCACTAGACGATATACTTTGGGGAACAATCCTGCACTGGAAGAGAATGAACTAGATGATTTAACAGACTTTTGCCATCTCTAACTTCTATGATTCTATTATTTGTTTGTGCTAAAAAATACATTTAGCAGGCCAGGATAGAGATACAATTACACCTCAAATCTTGAGGTTATACAGTGTATCCTAAAATAAAAGCATAAGTACTATCCAGGCAAAATAAATGTTAAACAACTCACAAATGGAAACATGAAGTGACTGCAATGCTCAGGTCACAATCTCAGCAGCAATTATTGAAATACATGACGTCCGTGTCCACCTACCCTAAGAAACTGTTGCGGTATAAAAATAGGTTGGAGACACTTCATAAATACACCTTTACTAAAGATGAGCTTTGTTTTTTCAGCACATATTCTTTAAGTTACTCTCATGTTTAAACTGAAGGCTGTGTATCTGGATACTCAGGAGAGTGAAAAACTTTCACACAAGCTGGTCCTAGAGAAAGAAATCCATTCTCACCAAAAATACGAATGATCACAGATGAACCACTTTAGAAACTAGTCACCTCCAGCAATTAATGCCAAAAACTCATTTCAGCAACCTAACTTTCTGTCGATAATTTCTTCACGCATAGACACCCATTCACATACACAACAAAAACTAAATGAACCCTATAACTTAATCAAGGTATTTCTCCAAAAGGCTGGAAAGCAAGTGAGGAAAAAAAAAAACCTATTTCTTTAAATATTTGAGAAATGCTCAGATACTACCATAATGGAGGCCCGTGTAAGTGGCTAAATGTATAGATACAATTCCTTTCATGTCCTTGTTATGACCCCATTTTAAACCAGCATTTTAATGTATCAAGCATGAAATCTGCATATTTTCAAAACACTAAAAATTACTCTCAATACACACTTTTAAAGATGATCACCTACATTTTTATTCTTACCACTACCCTCATGTTCCTTGCTTTCACTGGTTACTTGGAATAAAAGCTGAAAAGCACAACACATCTGTTTCAATGCCCACCCTAATGAATCAGCCAGCAGAAGTGAACAGAAAGCATGGCCTGGACTGAGGAGAGAGAAACCAGGACATCTGTTCACAGTTTCATTTCTATAAGCATAGGCAACAAAAATTCCAAGTCTCCCATATCAGCATTGTGCCAACTACCTGAAAGAATTATTTTTAATATTTACAATATCCACTGATTTAATTATTCTCAGCATTATAAGGATCATCTGAAATATCTGAAGGAAAGCAGGTCTTCAAAACAGATCCATGGTAGGCAGCAAGGGCACCTGCATCTTCCCCTAACTCTGATAAGAGGCCATTTCTTAACTAAAAGGTTTGGTTTGTGCAACCCAGACAGCATTCCATAGTAGACAGATAATTGGAGGGGGGAGGGAATATCTCTTAGGTTGCATTATATCTGACACATGTAAGCTGTTGCCTTCACTTGCAGCTTAGACATCATCACCCACAAACAACTTTGACTTAGAAAAAGACTTAATATTAAGATAAGATTTGCAGAATAGCAAATGAGTTATAAACATTAACTTTGAGGTTTTGTATTATTCCTCTTAGTCAGGTGCACAGTTCAGGACTGTGGAGATGTGTTTATCAACACACTGTCATTCAAGTTCTGATCAGGGAAAGAGTGGTTCACATTATCCACTGTGATCCTGTATACCCTGCATCTGGAAGTCAAATCCAATGGGCCAAGAAGAACAAAAATTAATTCTAGACATACGATATCAATATTCCATGCATGCTGGACATCAGGATCCACATACATTCCCAAAAAGAGAGCTTACATTACCATGAGGGAAGCAACAATCTTTCCTGGAAATCAATCTTAGACACCAAGAACTTACCTACCCTTACTTTCTTAGGCAAAACCGCCACTGAACAACATCACAAAAAGATGACTCCAGTTTGAAATCTATAATTGAACTTCCACTCCTTTTTTCATATTTATGTAAAATATCAGCCCCACCTGCCATAAATAGGTTCAGATGAAGGCTACAGAATGAGACATCCTACAACAAACAGACCACAGTTCAACAGTAAGTACCAACTAATAGCAACAAGAAATCGACATATGTGCTCTACCACTTTCCACTTAGAAAATAATCTTCATTCTTTTCAAAAGTAGTAATGCATGCAGAAGAAAGGGGAAAGGAACAGTCAAATGCCAGACCACCAGTCTTAGTGATACCAAAACTTTATCTCAGAAATAAGTCATCTCAGACTCCAAAGCATTACATACAGTTTGCCAACATCGTAAAACTGTCCAAAAAAAGCCTTAGACAAAAAGAAAGGCTAAAACTCACATCCAGTCGTGTGACAGATGGCATGAGTTTCCACATGTAACATCAGCAAATGCCTTTCTGGGAATTACAGGTTATTCAGAATCAACTCCTCTGGCACAATCATGGTCTATTGAACTAGGAGAGTATTATTTCACACGGGTGTTTTTTTTTTTTTTTTTAATTTCTTCAAGGTAATGTCAGTTTACAAGTTCATTTTAATTCACAAAACAATAAATGAGCTCAATTTTGCTTTAGATAAAGAATTGTATATGTACACATTAATTTATATATATTTTTAAATTACAGTTTAGTGGTTGGTAGGGCATCTAATTAGATTATTCTCATGTTAATGCAAAATCCTAATCAATGCAATCAAGTAGTTTGAAAAGCTTATAATTTTCTAAAGTACACCAAAACTATCTTGTGGCCTAAATGTTTCAGGAAGATATCCCACTTACTCAAATCTTCAGACATCCTCACTAGTTAAGACACATTAAAATGAAACATTTCCCATCAAAGATGCCAAAAATTGGATTTAGTTTTATTGCATGACGTTGCTTGCATAAGAAAGTGTATTATTGAAAGCTGTAAGGCATCATGCAATTATCAATATGCTAATTATTTATTGTTCCTTGAGATGGTTATATATTCTAAATTTATAAAACCAGTTTCAAAAAAGTACATACAAATTTAACACAACGAGCATTAAATGTTGTTTACATGTCTCCTGTTTTTAGCTGTTAAAAAGTGCATTCAAATGTACTGTACTGGAAAATCACTGTCAAAAAATGGTGCCGAAGACTATTGTCAAGTTATAAATTTCAAAAGACTGTTATGTTATGGGATTAGAAAGCTAACATGTTGTGATAGTCAGTCTTACAAACTTGCTTAAAATCATTTTTCAATCCTCACACTTTCAGTTTAGCATAGTTGATTTAATAATCTAAAAAACATATGCTTTTGTAACCAAACAAAGTCTACTGAGTTTAAATTATGTACACTGAGTGATCAAATAATGAGCAGACAATATTCAGACATGGAACAAAATGTACTGATGCGATTTTGGCATTAATCAATGTATTGTGCCATCCAACGGAATCCTTCTCCATAGCCTTGTCTCTTTAGCACGCTGCACATGAAGACTTCCAGTGGTCTTGCATTCAGTTCTTTCAGTGACACGTTGCCCTGGAAGTGAAAGATGAGAAGTATTTCAAATTGCAGTATTATAATAAAAAGTGTTCTTTTTCCAAAAACAAACATTTTAATAGAACGTTATTACCTCATTTGTTTTACAATACTAGAAATGTGGAAAATTAACTAACCTTAATTTAACAAAAATAAAGATCCTTGTTGAAATATACTGTGCATTCTATCTGTTATATTTATGCAGGGTGAAATGCATGATACAGGAATGCAAGACCAGGCATCAACAAGGAGGTTTTAAACCAAGATGTTTCTGAAAACACATACTAGGAGTTCCTCTGTGCACTGACATTCATTTTGTAATTAGATAAAATAGGTAAATAGCCACTCATGTTAAGACTGACTTCAGTCATGCTGACTGTAGTCTCAGGATAATCCTAACCCTAACCCATTACTACTAATTTGAAGACACTACTGCTTGTTCTGCATTTTGGGTTTGAACCCACACAACCTAGATTTGTGAGTTATGAAAATAAGAGCAAGATAAAAAAGTGAATAGGAGAGCAGAGAAAACAGGAGAATCCAACCATCATTGTTCTCCATGTCCTTTGACAGTAGAACAAGTAGTAATGGGCTTTATCTGCAGCACATGGGATTTAGGTTAGATATTAGGAAAAATTCTCACTTTAAGAATAGTTAAGCTCTGGAATAGTCTTCCAAGGGAAGGTGAAATCTCCATAGTTGAGGTTTTAAAAAAAGTTTGGTCAATTGCCTGTCAGGGATGGTCTAAGGTTACTTGGTCCAGCCTAAGTGGAGGAGACTGGATTTGATTACCTCTCAAAATCCCTTCCGGCTTTACATTTCTATAATTCTATAATAAGGATCCCACCTCACAGACACACACTTTTACCCTGCACACTTTCGGTTGAGAGATTGAAAGCACAGGAACTTGAGATTTACGACTGCTCAGTGTGAAGAAATCTGTTTTGCATTTAACCCTACTTGTGCCCATGCATAGGCTATACTGGCACTAGAGCACAACAACTTCATGGTACAATTATTGAGGATTTGCAACTACAGCTGTGTAATTGTAACTCTCTCCACCTTTCTTTCCCTCACATACTTGGTAATGCCCGTTATAACCCAAATGCTGTGTTACAAGCCAAAGGTGGTTCTTGTTGTTCTTCTACAGAAAAATAAATTGAATTTCACATGACTAGTCTAGAAAATCTACACTATAAGCATGAAAGATATTGGAGGAACTTGTTCTTAATCCCCTACAACTAAATATATGTTATAAATTGAGTGTGCTATATTTACATTTAATTAAAAATAGAGAGCTCCAATAGCACAATGGTTCATATGTAAAACCTAGTTTATTGTGATAGGCATTATTAAGAACTTTTTCATGAACAACCTATCTAGATTTTCACAGCAGTAAATTGGAGTATCCCATTTCTAATCCATGGACTAATATTTTTCTACTGTATTACTCGATAAACCTGCACTATAAATCAGAAAGATCAGTACCTACCAAACTTTATCAAATTACCTAACAGAGTTCTAATCTGAACAACTATCTTTAAAGGCTTGCTCACTCAAAGTATTTTAGAGGAAACTATAAAAGATAATTTAAGTGTGATTTTCTTTCTCTGAACAAAGATGATCCTGAAAACAATTAATAAATTATTGGTAGAACAAGATCTAATTCAGAAATTAGAGACTTTATTTTGTAGATATTACATTTTTAAATCAATGAATAATAAAGTAGTCTCAGAGGGGTAGACAGTTTATTTATGTAACTGAGAAGAAGTAATGCAAAAGAATGCTCTCTGTGGAGCACAGGGAAAGCAAACTTTCCAACAAGAAAATGAGCATTACCTTTCCTGTTGTTTGGCCATACAAACCAAACATCTCACGTAACCTCTCTTCACTGATGGCTTCAGGTCTGTCAATCTTGTTACCAAGAATTAGGATAGGCACGTTAGCAACAGTTTCGTCTGTCATTAGTGACTATGAGGGGGAGAAAAAAAAAGGAAGAGGAATTAAATGAGCCTATGTATCCTCGTGTGCAAGGACAGCAGCAAACAGCAATTGTCCTTGGATAGAGATCATGGGCGGGGGAGGAAGGGGAAAAAGAAACAGACTGCTGAACACCCTGGTCGGGTGGCAGAAGTTCGCATTTTTAGGTACCGAGAACCTTAGTTCATTTTTTTTAAATCCAAATTATTTACGTACATCGAGTTCTTCTTTTGACTCAGCCAATCTCTCATGATCAGCACAGTCCACCAGGAACACAATACCATTGATGGCAGGCAGATAATTTTTCCACACTCTGCGAGCTAAGAAAAAGGGTTATATAACAGCAACAGGAAATTATCCCAACATTCAGAATAATGCACAGGATCTCATTAAATAACAGAATATTTAAAAAGGCAGCCAGTTCTATTTTTAAAAATTTAAAATCAATCTTTAGGACAACCTTCCCTGCTTGACATAGCTTGAAATAATGAAGCAAAAAGGGAATTCTTATTTGAACCTGGAGAAAAACTAATCACATCCATAAGCACAGTTCTAAAAGCCTATGGTTTTGTGTATTATTTAGCAGTCAAATAATTTATGACAATCTGAAGAACTTGAAATTTTTGATAAACTATACTGGACTTTCAGTCCAATTTAGCAGCAGAAGAGGTGGAAGACTGATTACTGCCCTGACAGATCACTTCCACATGTACACTACACTTGAACTTGTTCCAATAGACTTACATCAACAAATGCAAGTTTAAATCATAAAGGCTAATAGTAAATATCAGGGTGGATTTTTTCATTTTGATTTTTGTATTTGTTTTTTCTAATGGTCATGTCACTCAATGGAGACAAGTTTCAGAGGGGTAGCCATGTTAGTCTGTTTCAGCAAAAAACTTGAGGAATGTAAAGACTTACAGACTAACAAATGTGTTTGGATATAAGCTTTTGTGGGCTGAACCCCACTTTGTCAGATGCAGGAAGTGGAAACTTCAGTTTGACAGGTATATAAACACATACTGAAGATTCCACTTCATCCATCTAACAAGAATAGTATCTGTAGCACGGTCATTTGTTTGATTTAAAAAAAATAAAAGTTGCAATTATAAGAACCAAAGTCAATATAGTTACAACAAAAACAAAATAGCCGATCCCACTATCTTACCTTGAGCATGTCCACCCAGATCAAAAGTTGTAAAAGTCATACCAGCAATTGTCAGCTCTTCTGAGGCTAAAATACACAAAACTGGTATGTTCTTTGTTTCTGAATAGCATGCAATACAAAATACTTAGCAGGCTTCTGAAAACAGATTTTTACTGACTCTCAAATTGAGGAAAGGTCCTTTATTATGCTATTATTCAATAAGAAAAGCAGAGCAAAGTGATTGAGAGAGTTATGGCAAGTGCAATGTGTTTTAATAATGAACCAAACATCAATAGGTATTAAAGCATATATAAAATGTTCAATAAAACAATGGGAGAAATTCTCTTTGCATCACTTATTCCTACATAGTTGGTTTTTATCTTTTTATACCTGAAATAGCTTGATTTTATATCTAGAATCATACAATCATAGAATACTAGGACTGGAAGGGACCTCGAGAGGTCATCGAGTCCAGTCCCCTGCCCTTATGGCAGGACCAAGTATTTCAATAGGGGAAAGCCTCACACAAACACACGCGGAATCCTGGGCCATTTTAGCAACTGCTGAAAGTCTGCAAATTGACTGCCTGTTCCAGTGTAGAGCTGTTTTGCTTCAGTCTCACACTAAACCTCTCTGGGAGGCTTGGCTGGTTTTGAAGCACCCCCAGGTGCCAGCTCACTAATTCATCAACATCAGAGCTGTACTTCCTGGTGTCTTATTTAAAGGCACCAGATCCCCAACCCAAAGCCTGCTTGTGGAAACTTAATCACAGAGCAGCACAGCGGCATTTCGAGCAGTTCCTCCATTTGCCAAGCTTTAACTGTAGGCAACGAAGCTCGCTTAATTTCAAACCCTGCATGCACTTACAGGGGTGCACAAAGCGCTGCCCCATCAACAATAAACTTTTCGCTCTACTCTGAATAGCTTACTTTTAGTTTCCATCCAATTCCACTTTTATCCAATTGTTTGTTGGCCTGACCAACATGTGCTCCACACCATCTGATATCAAGCATCTGATCCAAAGCCCACTGAAGTTAATGGGAGATTTTCCACCATCTTCAGTGAGATTTAAAGCAGGCCCTAAGTAAATGATGGCTCAGCAGAGTTTGAGCTTCAAATCCTCCTGGTTCTCAGCCCTCTGGTGTCAATATTTTACATGCTGCTTTCATTAATTAATACAAAGAAGAAGCTGTTTGTTCTAGCTACTGATTTTTACAGTGACACCATATAGCAAGTTTTCTGTTTGTCTTCCATTATCCTGAAGAATTTTCTTCTCCCATTTCCAAGGAAACAGCACTCCTTACTCAAGCAAACCTCTTTGTCCTCACTGGGAATATTTCCTGAATAGAGTGAGGGACTAAGACCAATAATCAGATTTCTTACATCACTAATGCCACACTGCAGGGATATTGAATGTGTGACACTATGTATTTCACATGTAAAATAAAATATAGTTCACTCTGTCTCCTTCCTCTCTTGCTCCCAAGCATCGTGTGTGTCCTCATTGACCTCTAAGTCTATTTTTCATCTGGGGCTTAATTCCCCTCTTACAAAGCCACCCTAGGAAAGTCTTAGCACCCTTTTAGACAAACAGAACCAAACAGCCTTTCTGTAGAGGCTGTTGATGCTATTTTTGCAACTAGCTGGAGAGGTGTCTGTTGAACAATGTAAGGCACTCTATCTCCCATGATCTGAAGTCTCAGCCCCTGTTAATGTGCTCACTTCAGGTCTAAGTGTTTTCAGTAACCCATATTGAATTATATTACAACAAATTTAGTTTTTGTAATATCAGTGAACACATGATGACGAATGTGGCACATGAGAAAATCAAGGAACTGTTTCCAATGTTAAAGAACTGGAAGTGTTGACTTACTGGGATGCAATGTAGGTACATGTTGTCCCAGTCTGTCATCTTTGAGCATGTGCAGCAGTGTAGTTTTTCCAGCATTGTCCAATCCAAGAAATACTAGTTTACCAGATTTCTTATACAGTCCTGTTAAAAAAAAAAAAAAAGCGTTTACTGACTACATTGATTTTATAATCTTTCCCTCTCATATTTATATATAAGTGTTTCCTGATGGGCGAGAAAAGCAGACGGGTGTGGGGGGAGGGTAGGTGAGTGTAGCAAGCAGGGGGCGCAGCCCACTAGCAATAAGGATAAAATAATGTATGACCAAAACTATGACATATAACAGAGGATGAGCAATAGCATTTTCAGCTATTCTTAACAAAGGCTTCTTCCACATTCTATGGGACCTCTCCTCTGCTGGAAGCCCAAGATATCTTCCTCAGACTGAGCTGGGAATGTTTTTCTCAACTATGATCTCTGTCTAGAACTATTGCAAATGAAATTGTCTTGGCAGATAAATAAAAGGGGAAACTGGTTTTAAATAGTATTTGTTATTTTTTAATTCTACACATATTCTGTTGCTGTTTGGTGATCTGAGGCAAATGAAGATGCACGGTATAGTTTGATCAATAGAGCCTGAAGACACAATAAGCCTTGTCTGACTAAAACACTCATCTGTGTCTCAAGTGAGTCGAAAGACTGTCTCATCAACAGTGTATAATGCATTGGTAAAACATTTCCTGTCATGCAATAATGCTCGAATATAATAATCTTCATAAAAACAATTTTTCCTTTTTAATTTCACCGTGTTTTTGCCTCTGGTACAAACAATTAGACAGGAGGAAGAAAGGGTTAAAAAGTAAGACAAGATCTTTTTTAAATTAAGAGAATGACCCTTTGATAATCTCAAATTATAAAAATACCTCCCCAATACTGAACCCTGGGTCAGAGTCAGTCTCTGATTCTGCAAATTATTTCATGCTGAGTATGCAATAGTCTTAAAACTAATGTCAAGTTGCAAGTCACCACTTCCTTTCAAGACCTGTTCAACACAGAATCTGCTTTGATTTTAACTGTTTTAAGGAAGTCCCCTTAACTCCAGTGAGAAATATGACCTGGCCACTGTGTTAAATACGTTTTGTTAATCACCACAGTCAACCACACAGCTGATAGCACGGAAAAGTCCGTGTTAAAGTTACTCTGGGAGAACGCTTCACCATTGCACATGAATATAATCCATGTCCCCTGCAGATTCCTTTGCTTCCCTGAAAAAAAAAATCCTTTCTGATCAGGAAGCAAAGGAAAGCCATAAGAGTGGTCACACGCTGCTTCCCAGCAGTGGACATGCTGTTTCGGGTCTCTGAAGCAGCCAGCCAAGTAGTAAATCACTGAGGAGAGGGTGCTGATGAGGACACCAAGGCCAGCAGCTTCTATCCTGTGCCAGATTCAGTCACTAGTCCTGGCTAGGCTGGAAAGGATGGGGCAACTTCTTCCCCAGCAGCGAGTGGCCAGGGCTAGGTCAGATCCATCCCCAGAAACCTCTCCAGCTACAGGAAGCATCACATTCCTCCACCTCTGCTTCCTGCTCCCATCACTCCTCAGCTGTTGGGACAGTAGTCATTGTACAATGAGCCTTTTCCCATCTGTCCAACCCCTGTGCATCTGGACCCATCTCAGACCCAGATTGCCTCTGCCAAGCCTCACTCCCTGCACCCAGAACCACTGCACCCACCCCACTAGAACCTGCAGCTAGACACCCACCCTTGCGTCTGGACCTCATCCCTGTATCCAGACCGTCCCTGACCTCAAACTCCCTCCCCAAGAAGTCCCAGCACATGTGCACCTGGACTACCCTGACTAGCCCTCTGCACCCAGCCCTCCGCTCCATAGAACATTACCAAGCCAACACCTAGACCACAGCCCACCAAACCAGCTCCTGGATCCTCACCCCATTAAACCTTCCACACCCAAATCCTTCCCACTGAGCCCCAACCATCTACACCTGGATCCCTGCAGAGCCCCATTGTATCTGCACCCAAACTGCCCCTCCACCAAAATGAGTTACTCTTCATCCAGATCTCCCTTGCACCCAGAGTCCCCCAACAAGCTACCTGTACTCACATTGCCCCACACACAACCCTATCATCCTACATCTGGATCTCCCTACACTAAGCCCCTTCATACTTGGATCTTGCTGGACTGCACCTGCTAGCCTACAATCTAATGTGGTTGGCACAGATAGACTCATTGGTTTTTCTAGGATGGTCCTAGTCCTTGAGCTGTGTCAAGGTCAGGTGCTATTTAACCACCAAGTACGTGCCTGTGGGAGGGGGAAGCGCAGAGTGATCTGCTACTTCTGTGCAATCAACCACTGCCAAGCTGGAGGGTCCATTATTATTTATTGACAACATTTGCAAAACTTAAATTTTTTTGGTGCAGAATACCATCAGGAGTATAAAATGGGTGCCATTAAGAAAAACAAATCAGTATTATATGCGATAGCTAAATTTACCACTGCAATTCTATTTCTTCTTCTGTGTACAGGAAACAACCAATGTAGTGAAGTAAACTGGGTTTTCCATGGTTACCATTCTATACTAGGGTCTTTCATTACCTGATGCCATTGTATTTGGCAATGTGATAGACAATTAAGGAAATATTTATTTTACAAACTTTATGAAGATAAAGATATAATTAATGTAATAACTTGTTGGATTATACAATTTAGAATGTGCTATTAAAGTTCACCATCTTAGTTTCTCTGCATTCATTTTGCTTAACTATGTATTCTAATGCAACTGTCCAAAGTTGTGTATTATTTATATTTTCACTTGCTGGGTTCACATTTTGGAGAAAAGACAAAAAAGTCTAAGTATTTATGGTCACGGTTCTTCTAAAAATGGGCCGGACAGTGCACTGCTTGGGTCGTAGGTTACTGATGAAGGATTTTGATAAAGAAGACATCCTACTTGCACCATACCCAAAGAAGGCTGAACTGGTGATGAGACTTTTTCTGACCTTTGCTTTTGTTTAATGAGGATTTTTAATGAATCTTTGATTTGGATTCTGAATTAGACCACTTCTAAGACACTGGAGCATTCCACACACATACAAACATTGACCCTGTTGACCTTTACCCTGGTATTATTTACTTACTGTCTCTTTCTTTAAACTGTAATCTCTACAATCAAATGTTCCAACAGGGAACATTTATAACTTTGAGAGAGAAGGCTGCAATTCACTAACAGAATCAAATGAGGAGAATGGGTCTGGTACTCTTTACTATTACAGGTATGTTACTTGATGTCTATTTGATGTGTTCTCTTGTGCTAAAATCACAAATACTAATAGTATGCAAGTTAAAAACATGGTGCATTTATAAAGCCAATTAAAAAACCTGGTTTCTTCAGAGTCTGACTTCTTAAATTCAGCTCTTGGTACATACAAATTATCCTGCTTATCTGTCGAGCTCCCGAGTAAAACAGTCATCGCCATCTATAAGCAAGAGAAGGTCATCTGACGAGTTCTTATATTGCTCGGTATCTGTCACAGAAGAAGTGTTTATATCCTCCGTTCAGGAAGTTTAAGAACAAGTGAATTCATTATGGGGAAGATAACTGTGTAGGATGACTATAGTTTTTTGGGATCGCTTTCTCTGAAAAAACAGCTAAATATACTCCCTTCACATTTTCTACTAAGAACAAATAACACCTCATTCCTGAGCCAAGTTACTGTTTCCCTATTTTAAACAAGAGCATCTTAGTATCACTGAGCTATAAATATCTAAAGTACAGGCACATTATGGGCAGAATGAAACAGCAAGTTAGAAACTATTGCTTCTCTATGCTTTAATACAATTTTTGTTGTTTTTAATAACAATATAATGTGCTCAATTAGTAATACTGCGGCTATAAAGTACATCACAATATACAGAAAAAAATCCTATCCAGAAATCTCTTCATGTGCATTTTTCTTTTGATTTACACAATGTTATAATCTACTTCATGATAATAATACATCATTAACATTAAATAGACACTATATAATAAATTAAGAGCGCTTGATTTTTAATCACAACAAGATAGTCCCTTTATTTTAATTAAAAAAGAAAAAATCGTTGAGCAAGAGTAAGAAAGGAGGAAGTAAGTTGTCCTTCGAGAACATATACAAAGGACACGTCAAGAAACATTTTCCCTGGCATTTTATTCAATAGTATCTCTTTCACTAGAAATATCCTTGGAGGATTGTGGTGGGGGGCAGGGAAGTTTTAAAATGTGCAGCAGTCGCTGAATAATAAATAAAGTGGGAGAGATAAGAGTTTATTCCACTTAGCCAGTGAAATTTTAACTAACACTCACATAGCTGGCCAAGGGTCTAACATACAGCAAGTTTAAACATCTACCTGATAATGGCTAGGCAAGTAGCTTGGCATGATTCAGTAATATCCTGTATTATGTATTTAATATAATATAAAAAAATCTGTAAATCATACATATTACTGGTCTATGTAACACTGGGTCCCTTTGTTATCCTCATATTCCTTTCCCGGCCCTGTCTGTTGACAGATAAAATTCACATATTGCATCTTGTATCAACCTGGCTTGAAACACTTTTGGCTAGATGCTGTTTTCATATTATGGTCCCTTCTAATGCCCTTCATCTGGTTTTAGTAATGTTTAACTTAGTGTGGTCCCACTGTCTGCATTGGTATTGCTCATGGAGTGAGGTATTGTTCAATATGAGTAAGGGTGTCAGAATCTGGCCCTCTGTCATTATACTGGGTCACAACTGAGCCCTGATCCTGAAAGAGGATTCCAGGTGATTTCATAACACAAATGATAAATAGTAATTAAATAATAAAGTCAAATCACTGGTCTAAGTTCTCCCCTCTTGCACTATGAGAATAAGGAGTAACTCCACATATGTGAATAGACTCCACATCAGTATAAATCTAATTAGTGTAAGTGGAAAATCAAGGCCATTATATTCATACTGGAGAGATTCTTCCTGGGATACACAGGATTGTGAGGTATCTCACTACCACCTGCCTTTAGTGTGAGGAAACCATGTCTCTGCCTGTCAGAGATCAGCTCCCTGATTCCACCAGTCATAGACAGCAGAACCATTCACCACTAGGTCTATGCAAGTCCCACACTAAAAAAAACAAAAAAATGCACTTTTCTCTAGATTTAAAGGAAGTGAATGAGATTAACAGAAGGATGGATGAAGGGGACAACAAAGAGTCAGTGTTGTTAAGTGAATAACTCGGTTTAGTATTTTACATATTTAATCTGAAAGTAGTTTAATTTACACCAAAATAAATGCTGTGTTTTAGTAGTACTATACTTGAAGGATGCAAAGGTAAATGAAAACAACTATAATAGAGTAGCATAAAAACTTACCCAAAAACTGCAATACACTACTGAAACCACTGTAAATCCAATCAAATATGAAGGACATGTCCAAATCTTAAGGGGTCTGAAAGAAATAAAGCAAAATGAATTTAAGCACTATTGAAATATTATATAAAACACTGTAACAAATCTGTATGAATTATGAGGACTCTGAAGTAGGGGATGAAAAAACTAAGAGCCGTTAGCACACATTAGTAGATACATTCATTGTTTGATATACAGTTATCAATTTTCTGGAACTTAGTTTGGGCTGAGTTTTGCTTACTATAGTTTACCCCTGAACACTATGTTGGACCAAACATTTTAGATGTGTTAAAGAATGTCTGACTGTTACAGCAAGGACTGCCGCAACATGATGTTTAGTTATGAGCTGTGTACTCAGGTGAAGCTACCAGAGAAAACTATGAGAATCCAATGAGTATTGACTACAGTTTGTATTCACAGAGAATCTATTTATAGGGGTGGAATTTTAAGCTCAGAAATCTGAGACGTTAGTTTTACCCTCATTTCACAATAAATGTTTATCTGTTTTTTAGTTATTTATAAATTAAGGGTCTTTCAGCATTACTATTAAACACCTTATTTAACAAGATTTATAATCTTACATTAAAATAACTCCAGGACTGGCTTTGTGCCCATAGAATAAACTGCCACTTGGTATATCCAATTCTATTATTCTCACAGCCAATAGAAGTTAAGACTATTGCACCGTCTGCATACTAAGACACTTTTAGAAGTGAGCTTTCTAAACTTTGTAAAAATATAATATTTTTAGTAAATCATAAAAAGAATAATTTAGCCTTAAATTTCAAAATATAATCTTCATTTTCATAGCTTCTTTTGCTTCCATTGGATAATTTCAAAGCACTTTACAAACAATTAATTTAGACTCACAATATCAATATATTTCACGATGGGGAAACAAAAGCATGGGCAGGCATTAAATGATTTGTCCAAAGTCACATAGCAAGTCTATTGCAGCGATAGGGAAAAGAACCTGGATCTTCATACTTTCAACACTCACCATTCTTCCTGCAAGTGTAGTGATGGGAAAAAATAGAAGTCTCAGCAATGGTAGTACAAATTAATTAATTTTAAAACAGGTCTGTGCAGAAGCCGTAAGAGTTATTTAACTGAAGATTTCCTATGGAAATTAAGCATATATATGTAAAGGGATAAATACCGTCGGGGCAGCCTAGGGCGCCAAGTTAAATGGGGCGCCAAATGATGGTGCAATATCATTGAAGGGTTTGGAGGTGGGGGCGCTGATTGCATGATTAGCCTAGGGCACCAGTTGCTGGCAGCTAGTCTAGGGCTGCCCCTGAATACTGTGGATGGGTCAGTGCATTATCCATCTTGTCCTAATCACCACAGTTGTGTGAACTGACTTTCCAGTATGGTGATGGTACCTGAACCACCAGATTATAAACATTTCCATATTCTATACTATTCATTGTCAATCATAGGGGGACTTCGTAAAGACAGACTAGTGAATAGTCATTAAGAATTACTATGAATTATGATAATAGTCCCTGGGCTAGAAGGAATGTGAGAATGATTTACTTGATAGTTAGAGTACCTGCCTAAGATGAAAAAGACCTAAGTTCAAGTTCCTACTCCGAATTATTTATACAAAGTGAAATAGCTTCAACAGGAGGGACTGAAAGAGAAACGGTGTAATATCCCATAGCCCAGTAGTTAGGACACTTTTTTGAGAGCTCAGAGACTATGGATAGTTTCTGTTCTCATAAGTTATCATATAACCATGCATTTCCGGGTGAATTTTCTATTTGCTGAAAAATGTTTGTCCAGCTCTATGTCCAAAAGAAAGAAAGTAAATATACTTTTTCCATTAGACACTAATTATGGGGTCTATCTGGTGCTTAAGTCAATCATCAAGTTTTAAAGTTAAAATATCTTCTCCGGGAGAAACACTGGTACATGAGATCCTGGTAGCACACAAATGAGTTCTTCCTGGCCAATAAAATACAACTAGAATGGTCCAGTTTTAGCCCCTCTTCTTCTGGGAAATAACTAAGTGACACTGAGAAGGCCATATACCCTAAGTTTGTTCAAAGGATATGGACCCCCAGTACTACGCTGTAAAATCTTATCAAGAAATGCTGCATTTATGGCATAGAATTTGATTAATGGACAATTCTCAACATAAAAATAGCCCCTCAATGTACACACTAGTGATGGATGCTGTTCATCTGAGGAAGTCAGGATTCATTTTGCAAGAAGCTAGAATGTGGACCAATTCTGAAGCAATATTTGTGACGTACAAATATCACTGCCACTGACTCACTGTTTTGCCATTGGCAACTTGCTTAACCTTTTCATCTCAATTTCCTGAGATGAGTATACTTACCTATCACAGAGGGTGTTCTGAAGTATTGCTTGGATAACATTTTGCAATCATAAGGTACTTAGTGACACGTATCAATTGCCAAGACACCCTGGCCATGTCTTTTTTCCTTAGGCAAAACCTCATCCCATTCCCTCACTCCACCTCCTCCCCGATACTTGTTGCAGGTTCCAATGCCACCTGAGGATCTTCCTCCATTGGAGTGATCATTCAGTGGCTGAGCAAGATGGCTTAAGAGCAGCTTTGCATGAGTAATGTAGTACAAACTGGATGAATCACAGCTCAACACAAGCCAAAACCTACAAACCGACCATTGTTACAACAGTGGGGGGGGGGGGGGGGGGAGTAATAGCAGCTTAGTAGCTATTGAAACAATCAATTATTAGCCCTAGGTAAGAAAAATGTTCAGTGTTGCCATAAAGGAACAGACCTATCACAGGAAGAAAGCTTGAGGAAAAGAAAAAAAGGAATAGAGTAATTTAATATGAGTCTTTAAAGCACAGTTATGATCCATCCACTACGCATCTGCTGTCCCATTCCCTTTCTCCCAATTTTCAAAAGGTTAGAGTTAGCCAAGAAGAAACCTAGAATTCCTCATTCACATCATGAGTAACTGGAAACAGAGTTGATCAGATAAGAAAGAAGAAAATGACTAAGGGAATAAAAAGTATCACCACATGAATAGTCACACAACACTATGAATAAACCTATCAGTTACATGTCTCAAAAGCAAAGGTCAGGAACAAGCAAACACCAAAGAACATACACGTCAGCAGATTTGTTTATTGCTCAAACAAAATACCAATCAGGAAAAGCCTCTATGAGGCTTAGAAAAATGATCTACTCAAATCAGTGCAAAGGGTGTGATGCAACAGAACTGCTCAAATTACTGAAGTGAAAATAACTGCTTAAAGCCACATTACATTGAATTGAAATGTTCATTTTATGTTTACAAAACTTGTGAATAAAAAAATCCCAGAGATTTTATGTGCTATTAAAAACTCCAGCATGCAAGATTTAAATGTTATTAAAATGAGAAAGGGTTATTCAGCACATAGAGCTGAAACAGGAATAGTTAAATCACTATCAAATTAAAGTACAAAATCCGGTTCTCTACTGCAATGAAATCTCTTAGACTAGTCAAAAGATGTGTGGGTTTAAAAATAGGACTTGTCCAAATAACTCAAAAATACACCAACAAAAACTGACAGTAATAACACCTGACAATACTGAAAGTTAAATAATTCTATTAAAGGAAAATAGCTTTGACAGTTATTTTAGAAGGGAACATTGTAATATTTGGATTGGAGTACTGAATCTACCGTTATGATGTAGAAAAGAAACTGCATAACTTTAAGGTGAGCTTTAAATATATGAATTAAAAGACTTATCTTTACATTTGAAATCAAATGATTATGGCAGTGATGGGCAACCTAGGCTAGGGAGTGGTCTGAAACACTGATTGAGTGGCCCTCACTCATCTCAGTGGGCCACTAGATTGTCATAACCAAAACTGTCTCCTGGGATGGGTTAGTTTTGCATACTTATATCCTAGACTTCGCAGGGTGCACTGATTGAACTATAGCAGCACTCCGATTGGATGCAGAAGAAGCAAACGGCTCTCACAGTTAATGTGTAATCAGCATGCACCTCACTTCACATGCCCTTGCTTTACGTGTGTCACCTGAGTAATACTGCTAGGAAAAAGACTACAAGGACGGCAACCCTGAGCATGGGCAATGGCAAACAAAATGTCTTGTGGGCCATACATGGAACCCCGACAGGTTGCCCACCACTGGATTATGTTCTAATGAACATACTGAAGTCTGGTCACTATAAAGCAAATGAAACAAGCAAAGGCCATTCATTTAAACTGGCATGACTACATCCAAAAGCACCAGAAAAACTGAACATCCAGAAGCAGGTCAATCAGCCTACAACCCATAAGGAAGGTAAAGCCTCTAGGTTATAGAGTTCTCTTAAATTAGATAGCTTGAGAACGGGGTAGGTAAAAACCAGCCCATTGGCCGGATCTGGTCTGCCAGGGTTAGCCCCTGGCAGGCCCCCACACTGCCATATTTACCTGTACCTCCACAGGTATGGGGGGGGCGGGAAATCACCATTCCTGGGCAATATGACCTGCAATTACCCATACCTGCAGAGATGCAGGTAAATATAGCAGCAGTGGCCCACTTGGAGCTGACCTTGGTGAACCACCACCATTTCATAGCCTGCTGCTTTAGAACCATAGAATCATAGGACTGAAAGGGATCTCAAGAGGTCATCAAGTCCAGTCTCCTGCACTCATGGCAGGACCAAGCACCACCTAGACCATTTAGATGTTTCTCTAATCTGCTCTTAATTCTTTTCAAGGCAATTTGAAAGCATAAGCCATTGTTTTTTGGGGAAGTTGCTTGATTTTGAAAGCAAACAGATTTTAGTTGGTTTGTGAAATAATCTTTTGATACTGTCTGTTTCAATAAAAATCACTTTAATTTATTGATGGCCCTCCTGAGCAAGAAAACAGAAAGTATTTTTATAGAATCACACCAGCATGTCTAACACTGTTATCAGTTCCACGTATATGTCAACCATGCCTAACATTACATCATCATTACATCCTGAGCTTGATTTTGTAAGTTCTATGGAGCCTGTCTAAGGCGGTTACTTAATTGATCAAAATATGTTGCTTCATGGAGGTGATAAAGGTGAAGTAGAATTGGATGCAATATCTTTGGGAAAAACTTGAGCAACCTCTTAAGTCTGAAGATTCCTAACAAGAAAAAGCTATCAAATAGACTCATCGTAATTTATCATTCTTTACCTGTCAGGAGATGAATCAGAAAAGAATAAATTTTCTTTCCCTCAATCATTATAAATTTGTTACAGATAAACAATTCTGTTATGCTTCACAAGCTAGTTAATATAGTGGTTGTTCTTTTAAATATATTGTTAAAATTGCAATTTAAAATATGTTTTGTTAGGATAGTGGATTGTGTTCTTAATTTAAAATTAAACTTACTGTTATTTCATATCACAACAAGCACATGTAAAAAATGAATAGTTTTATTCAAGTAAAATGCCCTTTGCATAAATTGAAAAGTGCATTTCACAGGTCCTGGAGAGCCTGTTATCAAAACTTAGCGAAATCAGGTCTCTAGCCAACATGACTGCACTTTAACCAGTGTACTCTGAACCTCAATAATTCCAGGAACAGCGTCTTCTAGAAACAACTTGGCAAACAAATGTTTAAAGTCTACTTTAAGGCGGTATGCAAATTCATTTCAGATTTGATCTAATTTTATAAAATCTTAAAAAGCTCCATATTTGAAGTGATGATATGCATCTGCACTAGTACAGATCATTTAAAAAACAAATCTGGAAACCACATTTTGGTCAAATAAATCACCTTAGGAATACTTCTGAGGTAGGGAAAAAGGAAGCCTCTTCAAAAAGGAAACAAGTAACGTATTTGTATGCATTTGAATGGCTTTCTTGCAAATATTTGTGGAACCTCAAAAATGATTTATATTATCATCAATATAGCCCTATAACTGTGTGTTTTATTAAACAAAGGAAGATAATGTTGGAGGACATATTAACTTTTTTTAACACTATTTATTTAGGAAGTCACTCCCTCAGATAGAGGGGTACTTCAAAGTGGCAGCACCACACAGAGCCCAGGGTCAGCTGCTCTGCGCGGCGCTGCCTTTTTGAATGCTGCGGGGAGCCTAGCACCGGGCAGAGCCGCACGGAGCCCGGAGTTAGTGGGGGCGTCCGCAGCTGACCCCGGGCTTCAGTGCTTTCACCTTTGAAGTGTAGCAACAGCTTTACGGCCATTGTTACATTTCAAAGGCGGAGACATTCTTTCCATTAATCGAAGAATAGTCGATGCAAAAATGCATTGACTATGCGATTAGTCAATTACCTGATGCTTAACATCCTTAGAACAGACAGGTGCAGGGTCTAAGCCCCAGGGAGGAGGTGCCAGAAGTGTCAGGGCATTGTGTGAAAGAAGCTGTTTGCATATATTTGCATATATATTTGCATGAATATGCAACCACACTTAAGTTGCAGCCCTTTGCATGTGCTGTGAGTATCACTGTGGCCCCCAGGGATTCCAAAGTTGAGTAGCCCTGCTTTAACAAGTTTGCAAATCCTTGCCATGTAAATATCAGATACAAAATAATCATTATAATGCTTAGTTTTTGTATAAAGAGGCATTACATAGGAATATAGTCAACAGATCTTTCTATAATCTTGCATACTGAGCAGAGCACAATCTTTAACTTTCAAATAATACATCAAAAAATAAGACTGTGAAAATGGTGATGCAGCAGTCATGTTATTGTCCTAAAGGACAATAAATACACTAACTGAAGTTATCTAAGTAGCAAGAACTGTTTTCAGGTTGTACTTTGAAATTAAAACAGATTGTATGGCCTGTTGCAATAACTACTTTTCTTAAATGAAAAATAGTTTACTTAGGAATTTTAATTTTTACGAACTTTTTCCCTCTTAGCTGTGATAATACATTTTTATTCTTTTTCTAAACTGAATATTCAGAACAAATAAAACAATGCAACATGCCATGCTAAAACAAGATTAACTATAGCAGATAAATTCAAAAAGTTTGTACACTGGAAATGAATACTTACTGATGCTCTACTGAAGACTATCGACATCAAAGAGAAATACAATCAGGACTGAAAAGGAATTGCCAAATAGTACTCTTACAGATTAATACAATTCAGGTAAACAAAAGAAAAGTATCTCTGAGTTAGAAAGACCTTTCTTTGGAATGCTTTTCCAATAATGCCCAGAAAGGAAAATAAAGTGAATTCCAGAACAGGTATGTAGGAGAAGAGAGAGAGTAATGAATCACTACTACAAGGATTCTGACTCACAGTTTTCAGTCACTTAGCTATTTTGGATGATGCAGTAATGAATTCCAAGTCTGTTTACAAAGGGAGCTGGTTACACACTTCAGAAACAAAATAACTTACTTAAATAACGTGGAGGTATTAAAGTCCTCTAAAATGAATTAAATACACTTCATTTGGACCATAAGATTGCTTAGTCACATTCACATCACTTTCTAGTACTCATAGCTGTTATCTCTTAGTATTTATAGCAAGAAAGATGCATTTTTCTGTTATTAGTCCAACAACACAAAAGCAAGGGGGAAAACCCCCATAAATGGCCCCATATCTATTATTTTAAAAAGGTATTTTCTTTTCAGTAAACTTTACTGTCAGATTCAACAGGCAGCAAAGCCAAACAGAAGTTCTGTGTGATTATACAATCCTTTGCACTGAGCCTGCCCTTCCAAATGTTCCCGCTTCCTTTTATTTAAATATTTTTTCCTAGTCCTGAATAGGTAATCAAATATTTTGTCAAAATTTCACAATGTCAAATAACTCCTTTGAACAGACTGAATGAACATTGTTAGCATAATAAAATAAGCCAACAATCTTGCTGGTGTTTTATTAAAATGGTTTTATATAAACTATTCTTCCTTATATAGTGTATTTGATAAGAAAACAATATTTTTCATTTTTTAAGGAGTTATCTTTAGTTCCAATTAAAAAAAAACCTCTATAAATTTTGTAATATGATTTTATTTAAATCACTAATATTTTCCCAACAGATTCCTTCTAAAAAAATACATGTTCTAGTGTAAACCAAAACATGTACACAAGCAACCGAGTTCTCGTGTCCTAGCTTATGAAATCCAAAAAGGAATCTTATGTGCCTGATGTCACACCGCGTTTTTAACAGGGCTTATTGAAAGCCATGCCTAAACAATTCATAGGGAGTGACTCCTACTATATCACTTCTTACTAGGTCATTATCATTCCAGTGAATTTGACCACAATATTTATACCAATAGTGCCATTTTAACAGTTTTTTCAGTGATAGCTGTATAAATTAAATGTTGACAAAATGTTAATGACTGGTACTTATCTGTATCCCAAACTACTGGGGACATTCAATTGAGTCATACTTTCCCTTCAATTAAACTTGGGTTGGACATTAGGAAAAAGTTCCTAACTGTCAGGGTGGTCAAACACTGGAATAAATTGCCTAGGGAGATTGTGGAATCCCCATCTCTGGAGATATTTAAGAGTAGATTAGATAAATGTCTATCAGGGATGGTCTAGACAGAATTTGGTCCTGCCCTGAGGGCAGGGGACTGGACTCGATAACCTCTCGAGGTCCCTTCCAGTCCTAATATTCTATGATTCAATCAGATTCTCAACACAACTTCAAAAAGAATGGCTGAGACCACTTTCATCATGCACTACTAGTTCCATGGTCAAAAGCTTTAGAGGGGTAGCCGAGTTAGTCTGCAACTGGAAAAACTTGAAAAACGTTCATCTGAAGTGGGTTGTACTCATGAAAGCTCATGATACCATCTACATGTTTTGTTAGTCTTTAAGGTGCTGCTAGACCATTCATTGTTTTTCAAGTTTTTCTAGTTCGATGGTGTCCAACCTCATAGAGGTTAAGTCCATTAATGGCTATTAGCCAGGATGGGTAAGGAATGGTGTCCCTAGCCTCTGTTTGTCAGAGGGTGGAGATGGATGGCAGGAGAGAGATTGCTTGATCATTACCTGTTTGATTCACTGTCTCTGGGAAACCTGGCATTGGCCATTGTTGGCAGACAGGATACTGGGCTGGATGGACCTTTGGTTTGACCCAGTATGGCCATTCTTCTGTTCACTAGCCACATGTCTAGTTGGCTTGAATAATGCAGCTATTTGGCTGGTTGAGTTTGACTAGTTTGCTATAGCCAGGGCTCGACAATTAGGGCAATCTACTTGCCCGTGGTGAGTAGATTTTAGCCTGGCACGGCGCCGCAGCATGATCAGCGCACGTGCAGCGCATTCTGTGCATGCACAGCATGCCAAACCATGCAGATGGCGAGCAGGGCTCACCGCCGCTTGTCAAGCCCTGGCTATAGCAGTAGCCACTATAGGATTCAGAACTGGTTGGACACCATGGCTAGCTGAAAGCATTTTTGCCCTATCTATTCAAGCACTTAAAAAGTTTTCAACACCAACTAAAGGAAGACTGAGGAAGGAGGAGGCTATCACTTGCTGACAACCACTAGGAAAATGACTTATTCCTGATATTGTGGATTGCCCCTATGAGTTTAACACCACACTAGCTAGTGAAAAATAACTTAGCCCCCCGCCCACCAAAAATCATGACTAATTCTTGTTATTCTACTCTTTAAAAATATACTTAAGTTTTTTGGGCAGGGACCATATCTACTTCTATGATAGACTCTGTGTGGGTGGGATTATCCAAGTCATGGGTCAATAGAGGGAGACACAGTCATGACTGGAATGCAAGTTCACCTGCACAGAAACACTTACTGAATCTAAGTCGGTAGTTGTGTAGCACTTAGCATATTGCAGCTATGATGCTAAACAGTGTTACTATAATAATAAATATTAGGGATGTTAGCAGCTAGCCGGCTAACTGTTTAACCGATATGTGATTACTTATTGGTTAACAGGTCCAGTTAACCACAACACCCTCTCCCTCACATGCTCTGCATTTTAAATTGGGACCGGCAGGCTGGTCAAACTGATACAGAGACAGCAGTGAGGCGTGGGATGGGACTCCCCAGGAGTGGGGCCAGTAGCTCACTGGCTGCCAGCCCAGCCCTCAGTGACGAGCATTTTAATAACCAAGTAACCACTAAAAAATGTTGCAGCTACACAATTACTAAAATAAAGTATATCTAACATCACTAATAAATATATTTCATAATTGTATCGTTAATTCTCTGGAAACTACACTGAATCTGTAACATCAAGCAAAATCCTCTTATTGCATACTGTCATAGTCATTATACTGGCCACCCACTGCAATTGCCCCTATTTCCAAAAACCGTGAACACAGAAGGGATACAGCACCTTCCTTCTAATGAGCTGTCTGTTTTCCCCTGGCTCTAATCTCCAATAGACTGTCACTATGTATTCCCCATCCCAACATCTGCTGTGAGCTTCCATGGCAGAAAAGACATCAGTTCATTGAACCATGTTTATGAACACATGCAAACAGAATGAAGGCAGCACAATCTCTAGGGGCTGAAGTACAGGCCTGAGAGCCACGTCTATCCCCAGCCCTAGCATTAACGCACAACATGAGCTTGGGCAAGTCACTTAAGCCATGTCTACACCAGGACTTTTGTCAGTAAAACTTTTGTTGGTCAGAGGTGTGAAAAAATACTTCCCTTACTGATACAAGTTTCACTAGCAGAAGCATCAGTGTGTATAATGTCAGCAGAAGACACTCTCCCAATAAGGGTACGTCTAGACTACATGCCTCTGTCGCCAGAGGCATGTAGATTAGGCTACCCGACAGAGTAAAATGAAGCGGCGATTTAAATAATCGCCGCTTCATTTAAATTTACATGGCTGCCGCTTTGAGCCGACAAACAGCTGATCAGCTGTTTGTCGGCTCAGCGGGATAGTCTGGACGCTCCCCTGCCGACATCAAAGGGAGCTGTCGACAACCCAGGTATGCCTCCTGGGATGAGGCATACCTGGGTTGTCGACAGCTCCCTTTGATGTCGGCAGGGGAGCGTCCAGACTATCCCGCTGAGCCGACAAACAGCTGATCAGCTGTTTGTCGGCTCAAAGCGGCAGCCATGTAAATTTAAATGAAGCGGCGATTATTTAAATCGCCGCTTCATTTTACTCTGTCGGGTAGCCTAATCTACATGCCTCTGGCGACAGAGGCATGTAGTCTAGACGTACCCTAAGACAGCTGCTGCCCTTCATTGGGGGTGAATTAATTATGTGAGCAGCAGAGCTCTCTCTATCAGCATAGAACAACTATATAGAAGACCTTACAGAGGTGTTCCTATGCCATTGTAAGGTCTGGAATGTAGACACAGTCTTAGTCTTTCAGTTTCCTTGTCTTTAAATTGAGAACAATAATTGCATAAGTATCTAACAGGGATGTTGAGTGAATGAATTAGTTAGTGTTTATGAAATGCTCTGAGAATAAGTCCTACACAGTGCTAGTGAAAGAGACAGCATTATTATAAAAAGGGATCAATGAAGGAAAGAAAATTACAAGCTCTAAGAAGAGCAGACAGAGTAGTTTCCATGGAGAGAAAAGCTCTGTAGACAGGTGGTAGAGAAAAAGATATAGTGAGAGGCTGAAATCTTGGGAGAACAAGTAGGAACAGAATGGAAGATACTGGGTTAAGTGCAGGAATCAGGTGGGGAAATGGAGGGGAATGAACTTGGGGGCAGAAAGGAAGACACTGGAGACAGGATGGAATGGATGAGGAAAGAAGGAACAAAGAGGAAAGTATGGGCAGGCAGAACGGGGGAGGACAGTAAGGAAGGTACAGGCTGGGGCAGAGCGTACAGATGGGCAGGTGGGGGAAGGCAGCCGGGAGGGTACAGGTGAGGATACAGTGTACACAGAGGGAGGTACGGGGGGCAGCAGGCATGTAGGGGAGGGTGGGGAAACAGAGGGACAGTGGAACAGAAGGTCCAGAGGGAGCAGCAGGAAAGCTACAAGGGGGGGGGGGGGGAGCGATTAGAGGCCGGCGGAAGGGAGCAGAGGGTTCAGGTGGGGGGTAACGGGCAGTGCTCACAGAGGGCAAGGTGGGGGGTAGGGGACACGGGGGGGCAGTGGATACGGGGAGTCAGCGGGAAAGGCGGGGAGCAGCAGGTACAAAGGGGAAGCTATGGGGGGCACCAGATGGCAGGGACGGGAGCCGGGGGGGACACGAAGGGCCCCGGCCGCTCACTCACCCGCTGGTGAAGAACCGGAGATCCAGGCTGCCCGCTTCGCCCGGCACCGACTCGGCCCCCCCCCAGCGGCTCGGCCCCGCTCCGCCCCCAGCTCGCTCCTTCCGGGCCCAGCCGGCCGTGTCACACTCAGCGCGCTCCGCCCGGCCCCGGCTCCTGGCGCTCGGGGGCCGCCCCGGGACTCGCTCGGCCGCTCCGCTTTCCTCCCGCATCGCCAAGGGGGCTCCCCCGCCCGCCTCGGGTTCCAAGCGTCTGCCCCCCCCCCCAACAAACCTGCTAGTATTGGGGTCGCCCCCCACTTCACCCTCCTACACGCCCCCTTTTCTGGGATTGCCCCCACAGGCCCAGGCAACCCACCCAGCCCCAGCTCTCAGAGCCAGGAGGGCATCCCACAGCCATCAGAACTACAGGGCTAGAAATGTAGCCGTGTTAGTCTGGGGTAGCTGAAGCAAAATGCAGGACAATGTAGCACTTTAAAGACTAACAAGATGGTTTATTAGGTGATGAGCTTTCGTGGGCCAGACCCACTTCCTCAGATCAAATAGTGGAAGAAAATAGTCACAACCATATATACCAAAGGATACAATTAAAATAATGAACATATATGAAAAGGACAAATCACATTGCAGAACAGGAGCGGGATGCAGGGGGGGGGGGGAAGGAAGGTAAGTGTCTGTGAATTGATGATATTAGAGGTGGGGAGAGTGGGATGTTTGTGAGTTAATGGTATTAGAGGTGATAATTGGGGAAGCTATCTTGGTAATGGGTAAGATAGTTTGAGTGTTTGTTCATTCCTTTTTGGAGAGTGTCAAATTTTAACATGAATGACAGTTCAGAGGATTCCCTTTCAAGTGCAGATGTAAAAGGTCTTTGTAGCAGAATGCAGGTGGTTAAGTCATTGAGAGAGTGTCCTTTCTGGTTAAAATGGCAAGAAACTGTTTTTCTACAGGGCTGTTTTCTTAGCATCCCCACCCCACCTCTCTTCCCAGGATTTAGTATTATTATTGTATTATTATTACATTTTATTATTATTATAATATTGTATTATTATGTATTAATTAGTAGTACTCAACATGTAGAATAGTGATAGAAATGTAGCGGTGTTAGTCTGGTGTAGCTGAAACAAAATACAGGACTATGTAGCACTTTAAAGATTAACAAGATGGTTTATAAACCATCTTGTTAGTCTTTAAAGTGCTACATAGTCCTGTATTTTGTTTCTAGTACTCAACCGCCATTCTAGCTGCTTTTTGCAACACTCAGCAACTCCCAATCTTACACAGAAATGAAAAAAAAGGGGGGGATTGTTGGCAACCCCTCCCAAACTCATCTAACCAAGTCTGTGTGCTTGCCTCGGAAGAACTCCCCACTCAGAAAAAGGGGATTTCTTTACTCACTCTCCTCATTTTACCAAGGGAGGGTGACCTCCCAAATTAAACTTCCTGTCTTTCTTCCTCCTCACCAGGGATCCCTAGTCAAGAGCATGGGGTACAGATCACAGCTAGAGGATTCTCTGCATCTTGGCGTCTTCAAAGTATTTGAAGGCTTCAGTCTCTGAGATATAGGTGAGAGGATTATTCTGGGAGGGGTGGGTGAGATTCTGTGGCCTACACTGTGCAGGGGGTCAGACTGGATGATCATAATGGTCCCTTCTGACCTTAAAGTCTATGAGTCAATGAGTGTATAAGAGCTGCCGCCAGGCTCTAAATTAACCGCCCAGATTACTTAGCCACAACTCCTTGTTCAAGAGATGCTTAGAATTTATTTTTTTTTAAATGTTACTTATAATACAAAGAAACAATGGCAATGGACTGGTTTCTTGAGGAAAGACTATAAATACAAAGGGCACAAGAAATATAGTGTTCTTATCACAAAAGAGGCTCTTGTGGTTAAAGCACAAGGCTTGGAGTCTTGAGATATAGGTTACTCAAAGGTTTACCTGGCATTGCTCAGGTTCTAACTCAAGTTTTGTTTTTCTTCATTTAAATCATTGCTCTGGGGTGGGGCTGGAGATGAGAGGTTCATTATGCAGGCTGTCCCAGGGAGATAGGCAGGGGCAGATATAGGGCAGGGCGAATGGGGCGGCCGCCCCGGACCCCGCGCTTAAAAAAGCCCCGCGCATGCGCCGTGGCAAAGGGGGGGCCCCGCAGAGTTATGCTGCCCGGGGCCCCGCAAAACGGTCATCTGCCCCTGGAGATAGGATAACCCCAGCCTTCTATCTCTGCAGCAGCTTGGGGTCAGATGAGAAGTGCCTGTCCATGGCCACTGCAGTGAGCATATTCCCAGGATGGGGGACAGACAGACAAATAGACACATAAACTCTCTAAAATATATAGTGAATCACGTGTCCCTTTCTGCACCCCTGACACCTGCTGGCCCAATGGGGTTATAGCGGTCCTGATCCCCATCTCTAGCCCCTTGCTGCCTCCCTGTGGTCATTCAACTGTATAACTGACCTTCCTACTAGAACTTTCTCTTTCCATTTTATGAGACACAATCAAATTTCAGGCACATCCCATTGTCCTGGCACAACCAAATCCTTACCTTGCTTTACATTATGATAAGAGAAAGCTGCATACCAAATTTGGTGGTCCTAACTCTTACCATTTAGGAAGAGTTCTTAAACAACAGACTCACAGACAGATGAACAGACAGATGCACATTTTTTTAAATGAAGAAGAAGAAAGAAGACGAAAGATATCTTGGCTCTGACATACACTCACTGTGTGACTGTAGGCAAGTTACTTAAATTTTCTGTAACTTAACTTTACCATTTGTAAAACTGGAAAAACACTTTTTTACCTCAGAGGGACAGTGTGAAATTCACCTCTTAATATTTTTAAGCACCCACTTATGAGTAAAAACTACTTCTGTAATATTTCAGATGGGCGTAAGCTTGCTGGATCAAAGTCCACTGTTGTTATAAAGAAAACAATATCCCAAGCTATTGTAAAAATGTATGCCTGTCATTGCCACTGATGCCAAGGAAATAAATAAATTATTTCTGTGGGAAGAAGAAAGAATTGTGATGATAAATATGTCTATCTTACACTTAAGTACCTCTATAGAGAAGAACATTTACTCTTCTATAATTTCTTTTGCAGATTTAAAAAACAATATTTCCAAATGTGGTTAGTAATTTTAGGTGTCTCATTCTGAGTTGCTCAAGTTGAATTACTTTAAAGGGGTCTGATTTTCAGAAAGTGAGTGCTCAGTTCTTCAAGGTGTATCAAGCTGGTCACCCAGAAATTGAGATGGGAAAAATCACTAGTAACATTTTAAAGTTTTAGCTAAAATCATAAAACATCAAAATGTGAACTATAACCAAACTAAAAGCAATTGGCTTTAACACCCCTGCACGGTACCAGATTTTGCACAGCTTGCCTATATGTGGTGTCTATGTACAGTGACATTGCATTTTGCACCTGCTTCTGAAAGAATTTGAGTAAATTATCCTTGAAGCAATCATGAGCCAAGAAAACATCACCTGTAACAGCATTTATAGAAATTACAACAACTTTTAAGTTTAATTTTTCCTTTTTACATGTGCATTGTGTCTCATGGAAAAACAAAGAAATACTAAACAAACCAGAAATAGTGTACTTCTTTTTAGACTTCCACTGGTCCATAAATATCCCTATAGTAAGAACTGCCAGTAAGGAATATGCAAGAAACCCTCAAATTAATGCACATAGGCAATACCTAGGTTTAAATGGCTTTTCCCCTAAATTCTATAAAACTTAACCATCATAGCTATTGCAGAATAATAAATAAAATAGCATATAAAGAACAACTCCAACAGCTATACTCCCCCCCTTCCCAAATAAACAGGATTTAATCTATAAAGGCTGCCAAGAGATAACCTTACTAAAATGCTGACTTTAAAGACATCTCTAAGACCTTATGGTACCTAAAGGTTATTTGAGCCCACCTATATTCACAGCTCCACTGACCAAATCAGTTTAAGAAAAGACAGACTGGCATTATACAAGGTGTGCAAAGTGCTGTTCCAACTACACTTGGCAACACTGTTTCGCCACAATGCTTATCTTCTGTCAATAGATGGCAAGGAAACTTTCAATTACTATACCTATTATAAATACCCTTAAATAATGTGATTTGGGGAAGGTTCTATAAATGGGATTTACGCCATTTTCAACCAGCCATTATAGAAGCCAGGAACTCAGAATGGTAGCACATTATTGTCTCTTCTTTTTAACCTGGTACTGTACTAGGATTTCTGGTTACCAAAATCAGACCACACAAGAAAATTGCTAATGACCATTTCAGAATATAATACCTTTCAGAATATAATTTCAAAATATCTCCCCATATGTGCTGAATTACAAAATCAGTTATTTTACATCCAAGGGGATGGCTGGATGAAAACAATGGAGTTTCACTATACTTCAGGCTTTCAGTCATAAAATCAGTCACTATTTTTTAACATGCACTGTTATGGTCCTGCAAGGACCATAACCCACCCACACTAAAGGAACTGAGAAAAAAAAGTATCTGAAAGGACATAGCCACCATCCTAGTGCTATAGAAGACAAATAAAAGTCTACTATCTCACTTTGTTTAATTTGAAAGGATATTTTGCAAACCTAACAATAAGGATAATCTTCAGAAACTTGGTTAATAACTGATAAAGGCACATCCCTTTCCAAACTGATAAAAATACATTCTTCATGTGAATAACTTTCTATCTCTTCCTCTCCCATCACAGATGCTAGGGTCTAACTAGTTACAATTACACTTTGCAGCACAATGAATAAAAATCTAATTAAAAAAGTCCAATGTGAATTGCTACATCTTTAGGGCTTGATCTGATTCCTACTGTAGTCAATGGAAAGTCTATCATTGACCTAAATTAGAAACGAATTGGACCTTTATACCACTTATACGATCCTATCCCCTTAGTTATACAAAATTTGTTGTTAAAAATGAACAACCAATGAATAAATTCTCATTTTTTTTATTATACAGATTTTTTTTCTGTTCAAATGAGGAATTTTTGAAATTCCACCTTTACTGTGTGAGGATTTTTTTGTTTGTTTTTAATGGCAAAATCCAATAAATCATGTGATGTGCGTGTTGTGTAATCACATACTTGCCTTGCTTATATATGCCTCTTTATAAATGTTAATCTCTGGTTTCCTTTTAAAAAGCGAATTATTTGTTGGCTGCAATATAAATGCTGAAATCCTAATCTCCCTTCTTATTCACGTTAGATAACTGTGATGGAGACGTGCTAAAAATATTCTGGTTGGGAGGAGTAGACTTTTCAGAGCCAGCATGATAGCATTTCAAGGCTGTTCAGTGACCTGCATGTAATGAGTTGGTATTCTCAGTCTAACCACCAGTAAATAAATGCCTATCCCACAGAACAACCAACATACTTGGCACCCTGGTTGACAGTCTCATGAGAGGCTCAGCTAAGACCTGAATCAGTCACAGAGACTAAACTATAATCACTCACTTCGTTTCCATTCAGTCCTTTCAAACATTTATACATTTATCTGAGCAACATACTTCATGATGCAAATCTGAAAAGGAACAAAGTTAGTATGGTACTTTAATTGTCTGAAGAGTAATTAGATGGCAGTAGAAACTACTAAGAATAAAAAAGTATCTGGTTTTGTAACCTGAGGAAGGATTTTAAACAATAAGATAAAATAATCATAGAAGACAAATTTGAATGAATTTGGACACCTTTTTAAAGAAAAGGTAGTTGGAATAGATGTCGTTCAAGCATTAAAATAACATGAGTATATAGTTTATCATATATTTAAAATTGGATGAGTGTGAAATAGTAAGCCAAATTCATCCCTGGAGTACATGGGGTGCTGTTGTTCAGTTGTTGTGGTCCTTTGTTCATCTCTTTTATATTTTGTTGCTTTATTCTTCTCCATCTGGTGTTTTAGTTTTTCTTCATTAGTGAAATATTATCTAATTATATTTTCAAATATTAATTTTTATTAATAAAGATTTACGTTAAAGTCTCATTGAAATTAACAGGGATCTGCAAGAAAACATGGGACCATCTTAATAATTGCAAGAATAGGACTAGAGATACTTCTTTGACCTTTGACAATACAAGCTTTTATTTTAAATTGCTATTTTTTAATGTTATTGTTGGAGGTATACAGTGTAATTGTAGCCATGTTGGTTCCAGTCCCAGGATACTGTATTAGAAAGAAAAGGTGGGAGGAGAAGTAATCTCTTTTACTGGACCAACTTCTGTTACTGAAAGAGACAAGCTTTTGAGAAAGAGAGTTTTTCTTTTGGTCTGTAAAAGATACTCCAAGGGTATGTCTACACAGCAGTGTTATTTCATAATAATTGGCGTTATTCCGAAATAACATAGGCCGCGTCTACACTACAGGCAGTTATTTCAACATACTATCAAAATAATGGCAAGCTGGAGGAGTTCTTACTCTCACTCTGTAACCCTCATTTTACAAGGAGTAAGGGAAATTGAAGGAGAAGTGCTCTACCATGAACTTCCTGCTGTATAGACAGCGCCAAAAACCAAAATAAGCTATTTTGACTTAAGTTACGCAATTGACATGTTATGTAGCTTATTTCAGCATTAGCCCTGTTTTGTAGATGTGCCCTGAGTGTCACAGTTAAATGCAAGGTGGAGCAAATTGTTTAGCATAAATCCTTAGCACTGGTGCACAACCAGTTAACTCAATTTTGTATTTTAAATATAGTTTTCATAGCCTCAGGCTATGTACCCAAGTGATGGAAAACAGTCCTGGGATGTGACTGAAATCACCCTAAGAAAGATAAATTTTGCATTTTTTGTAGCTCCACAACCCAGATGACTCATTGATCTAAAAGGAAGGAAAGAAGAGGCATTAAGGTCCAGAGTAAATGGGAATGAAAGTTAAGCACGTGAGTAAGTGCTTGCATGATAAGGACTTAAACTGGTATGTTGGATTTCTATAACTATTATTTAATCCTTTCACAAGTGTTTTAAAGCGAGGCTAATAGCTTAAGAATTTTTAAAAAACCAATATTCTCTTTATAACAATACTGTCAATATTATTTCATATTTCCCTTTTCACATTTTTATTGTTAATAGGAAGAACATTTGGCTGCGAACCTAATATTTAATGTTTCTAAATTCCTCTGATGTAGTTGCTTATTCCAATTGGGTACATTACATTTGGAGATTGTTGCCCTTCGGGTTAACATTCTAAATTGTTTATTTTTATGTTAGGATATTATACCCATGCCTTAAACCTCAATATGACAAAGAGCTTCATGCAGTTAGACGTCTGTTCCTGTTTAGAGCTCTATTAGATCCAATTTTGTGTTGCTCCTTGTAGAATCACGACTCTGCTTTCCAAACTTTTTCAAGAATCTTGCCCCCTGCTCAATATAGGATTGTCCAGATCCTAAGGGTGCATCTAGATTGCAGGGTTTTTTTTTTTTTTGGAAAAATGGCCATTTTTCTGAAAAAACTTCACCTACATCCACACTTCAATTGCGTTCTTTCAAAAGAAAATCGAAAGAACGCAGGGGTTTTTCCAACATTGGTAAACCTCGTTCTACGAGGAAAAACACCTTTTCCGAAAGAGTGTGAGCCCCAGGGCCGCTCCAGGCCCGTCTCCTGCACATGGGATCCCACTGTGGCTGGACACTTCCGTGGCCTGCTTGTCCATGGGGGAGGGGAAGTGGGCAGGATGGTCCCCTGGGCACCTCAGGGCACCTGTGCATGCCACATGAGGTCTTGCTCTCAGGACATCACTGTCCCCTATTCTAAGGACAGTTGCTAGCTGCTCACAGAGGAGGGCACAGCCTCAGAGACAGTGTCTGCATGGATGACTGACCGCCTCTCCCTCTTGTTTTCCTCAGCCAGACCAGCTGTCTCTGAGGGGTGATCCACACCATCCCAGGCATGCGACCGAAGCCGGGGGAGCCGCAAGAACTAGAGGGTCCACCAGGATCTCATGAGAGAGAACATTGTAGTCCTGCGTGACATGCAGCAGACCTTGGCCCAAAAGGTCTGCGATGACACCGAGTGGTGCAATAGCATGTGGGACCACCATCTGGGAAGTGATGGCATACCTGGTTCCTGTCCCCGCTTCTGCTTTCCCCACTCCCACTCTTCCCGCTCCTGCTCCCCTCAATTCTGCTCCCTCTGCCATCCCTGACCCCGCTGAAGCCCTACCTAATCCCGAGTTCATCAAGGTCCCTGGATGCGAGGTGGCACTTCCATCCATACCATGTGCCACTCACAGCCCTAAGCCCCCCCCTCCCCATTCAGGTTCTCAGCCTCCCTCCGCTCCAGTTGCTTTTATTATAAAAAACAAAATAGAATTTTTTTGCTGAAACCAAAACAGGTGTATTTATTATTTGCACAGGGAAGGGGGGAAAGGAAGGCTTGTGGTGGGAAAGGTATATGGGGGGGGGGGCAAGGCACAAGCCCCCATTGAGGAGGCCCTGGAGAGAGTTACTGGGCTCCTTCAGAGAACCTCTCCCTCATGGCCTCCCGGATTTTCACTCCTAACTGATGGGCCTGGTGGATGGCAGCTGTCCACAGCTGTTCGAAGGCCCTACCCTCACGGCCGGCCTCTGCCCATCACCCTGGGAGGAAGGCCTCTCTTTTGCTCTCTACAATGTTGTGGAGAACACAACATGCGGCAGCCGCTTTGGGGATGTTGCACTCCACCACGTCGCGGCAAGTCAGGAGGCACCTGAACCTGACCTTGACGTGCCCGAAGGCGCATTCTACCTGCATGTGGGCCTGCTTTAGGTGTGCGTTGAATTGTTCCCTGATGGGGTCCACGTGGCCTGTGTACAGCTTCATGATCCATGGCATTAGTGGGTAGGCTGCATTCCCGATAATGCACGGTGGCGTCTGTATGTCCACCACGTGAAAGTCCTGCTGGGGGAAGAATGTGCCAGCTTCCAGCTTGTGGTAGAGGCTACAGTACCTGAATATGCGGGCATCGTGTGCCCGGCCCAACCACCCAACAAAAATGTCCAGAAACTGTACCTGGTGGTCGACCAGGGCCTGCAGCACCATGGAGAAATAGCCCTTTCTGTTTATATACTGGGTGGCTCGATGCTGTGGTGCACGTATTGGAATGTGTGTACTATCGATCGCTCCTCCACAGTTCGGGAAGCCCAGGGCAGCAAATCTGGCCACAATGGGATCCAGTTCTCCCAGGTGGATGACCCTGCACAGCAGGACGGAATTGATGGCCCATACAACCTGCAAAAGGAGACAATGAAAAACACAAAACATAGACTGAGAGGGAGTTCCTGAGCCCTTGAGAGGTGCCCGTCTCCCTCCTCCTCCCCTTAAACCTCCCAGGAGGCGCCCCCTATGAGGCTGCCCACCCTGGAGCAGGGCTGTGTGAGGGCTGGATGGCACAACCCCCCAGGGACAGACCTTTCCCCCACCCCTGTAGGCCTTTCCCGAAGGTTCCCCTTTTCCAGGACACTCCCCCCCAATTCACGCACTGCTGCCCAAGAGCGCCTTACCTCCATGAGAGGACTCTGACGGTGGACTTCCCCACGTCAAACTGGTGGCCCACCGACCACTTGCTGACCTAATGCCCTGGCTGAAGTGGTTCCATGTGGCCTTTTATGCGAGATAGCATCCAAATTAATGTGGATGCTCTCTCTCGAAAAAGCAGATCGCTTTTTCAATACGCATGTGCAGTCTGGATGCTCTCTATAGAAAGAAGATTTTTTTGGAAGATCTCTTCTGAAAAATCTTCTTTCAAAAAAAGCTTGCAATTGGACCCTAATAGGGAGAGAGGTAGTGTTGACAACTCTCATGATCTTATTGTGGTCTCATAATATTTGGTGTGTTTCTTACAGCTCTAGCTTCTGGAGTGAGGTGATTGTGTAAAACTGTGAGGTTATTTTGTGTAAGTTTCTAGTCCTTTGGTTTCAAAGAAAGTTTGACAACATGATACACACACACACCCTCATCTCAAAAACTGGATGGGGAATATATTACTTCTTAAAATATCATGATTTTAAGACAATGTAATTATTTGTACAGGCAGTCCCCGAGTTACGCGGATCCGATTTACGTCGGATCCGCAGTTACGAACGGGGCTTTTCTTGCCCCGGAGGATGGGAGCGGCAGGATGCCAAGATGCGCCGCGGTCCGCCGCCCCCGTCCTCCGGGGAGAGAAAAGCTGCTCCCCATCTCCCTGGTCTGCAGGGAGATGGGGAGCAAAGCCTTAGAGCACGCCCGCAACGGGACAGCCCAGGCGCGCTTGAGCTGTCCCCCTGCGGGCGTGCTCCGTGGCTTTGCTCCCCGTCTCCCGACCAGCAGACCGGGGAGACAGGGAGCAAAGCCGCGGAGCACGCCCGCAGGGAGACAGCCCAAGCGCGCCCGGGCTGTCCCGCTGCGGGCATGCTCCAAGGCTTTGCTCCCCGTCTCCCTGGTCTGCAGGGAGATGGGGAGCAAAGCCTTGGAGCACGCCCGCAGCGGGACAGCCCAGGCGCACTTGGGCTGTCCCGCTGTGGGCATGCTCCACAGCTTTGCTCCCCGTCTCCCTGGTCTGACCAGCAGACCAGGGAGATGGGGAGCAAAGCCTCGGAGCACGCCAGCAGTGGGACAGCCGCGGCGCGCCTGGACTGTCCCGCTGCCCGCGTGCTCTGTGGCTTTGCTCCGTGTCTCCCAGGTCAGCAGACCAGGGAGACGGAGCAAAGCCATGGAGGACTTGGGCGGTCCCGCCACCCCCGTCTCCCTGGTCTGCTGGGGGGGGTGCAGCTAGTGGCCCCCTCCCCCAGCAGACCAGGCTTTTCTTGCCTACCCCTGGGGTAGAGCAGCTGGGGGCTGCCGGGTTGGTCCCGCAGCGCCGCTCCGGACCAACCCGGCAGCACCCCAGCTGCTCTGCCCCAGGCGTCCTGATTCAGCCGCTGCTGGTCAGTTTCAGCAGTGGCTGAATCAGGATGCCTGGGGCAGAGCAGCTGGGGTGCTGCTGGGTTGCTCCAGTAGCGCCGAGGAGCCGTGCTACTGGAGCAACCCAGCAGCACCCCAGCTGCTCTGCCCCAGGCGTCCCCAAGTCAGCCGCTGCTGAAACTGACCAGCAGCTGACTACAGGAAGCCTGAGGCAGAGTTTCTCTGCCCCAGGCTTCCTGGAATCAGCCACTGATCAGTTTCAGCAGCAGCTGACTTGGGAACGCCTGGGTTTCTTAAGTTGAATCTGTATGTAAGTCAGAACTGGCGTCCAGATTCAGCCGCGGTTGAAACTGATCAGTTTCAGCAGTGGCTGATGCCAGTTCTGACTTACATACAAATTCAACTTAAGAAAAAACCTACAGTCCCTATCTTGTATGTAACCCGGGTACTGCCTGTATGCCTAAAGCGTGATCCTTGAATGCTTGGGGTTGGCAATACTGCAGTGCTCTTTCTTCTGAGTTAGAATTGCTGCACCAAAATGTTGGCATTTATGCTGTGGGAACTTAAATAGAATTATGTAAAATTAAAGAGGTCCTGTGACTCTCATAAACCCTATATCACTCTGCAGAAAGGATGTCTCTGGGAGTTTTGCTATTGACATCAACTCAAGCAGGATTATGCCCCAGGGTGTACCTTTCGCATCCCTAAGCATTCCTTCCTCTCTCTCTCCCTCCAGCCCTGTTTCAGCTGGATGCCCTTACTCATTTTTTGTGCAGCACACCGTGTGCCTGGCTACTGTGCCTGAGGATTTTTCAAGAAAAAATGGCACTAGGCACATGGTGTAAAAACGGGGGTGCAGAGACAGCATTATATTAATGTAAGCTATTGTTATTATGACATATACATTGGTTTAGAAATGAAAGCCTATAATTAATTATTCAGCGAGAGACAAAATAAAGCCAAACTCAGACACTGCAGGGGGAACGCACCTTGCACGCAATGCTGCTGGTGCTAGAATCGTGCTACAGCTCAATGATCTACTACCAGCAAAGCAAGAGAGCGAACTCCCCCCTCCCTCGGCCCGGAAGCCCCGCCCCGAATCAACACCCCCTTCAAACCCCGCCCCGTCAATGCGCTGGCCACACCCACTGTCGCAGAACGCTCGGTCCCGGAAATGCCACGTGTACGGAGTGCGCTTGCGCGGACCGAAGTGTCGGTCCCTTCCGGTGTGTGGGTCCCTCCCTCCGTCCTTCCCCCCCAGGCTCGGAGCTGGGGCCGGACGGAGACAGGCAGAGAGCTAAGTCCGCTCCCGCCATGGCCCAGCCCGGGAGACCCCCCGCCGCCTCGGGGTACAGCAGCCAGAACGGGGCTGGAGAGCAACGCTACAGTAACGGTGAGGCCAGGCCGCCCGGCACCGGGACTCCGGCCGCTCCCTGCCCCGGGGCTGAGGGGAAGCACGGCCGCTCCCAGGGGGCGCGGAGGAACCTTGCAGTTCCCGGCGCGACGGTGGGCCTGAGCCCCGGGATGGGGCCTACGGCGCCTTGGGGGGAGCACAGTCCCTAGAGAAGCCTCCGTGTCCGGCCGTTCGTCCGGGGTTACCCCTGAGACAGGCCCTCAGGCGGGGGGTGGGTTCCTGAGGCCCGGGGGGGGGGCACTCACTGGTCCTCCCCAGCTCCCTTCTCGCCTCCCCATGGGGCACCGAGCGGGTCGAGCAGCCGTTGTCGGGGGGATGGTCGGCCGCAGAGGTCTGCCGTGGGCGGGGCCTGAGCTTTCCCCGGGACCTCGTTTGCCCCTGAGACCTCTGCGCTCCTCTCACGGCTCCCGTGGGGCCGAACGGGCACAGCTCTCCTGTACGGGCGGTGCTAGGGCCGGGACTCGAGGGACGTCGCAGACTCGAGCCTGTGCTCGATTTCAGAGTTTCAATGGGGGGGGGGGTGTGCCACGTAGGATGTGGGTCATCCTTTTGGGTTCCCTATGGTATGCTCATCGCTGCAGTATCGGGACACTCATCCCGAACTGGGTGAGTGGGGAAGGGCACGAGCCGTGCCCCCACAGGTACACCCAGTGACAGGTGTCTGTGGGAGACTAATACGAACCAGTTTAAAAAAAAATACCAAGGGAAGAAAAGTCCACTCTGAAGTTGTTTGTGTGCCCATGTGTATTACTCTAAATATTTTCCAAGTACCTTCCCTTCTGGTGGAATTTTGTGCAGATCACAGTCAAATTGAGTTCTAGTTTCATCACTAAGCTACACATGGGACACTTGTTAACATTGTTTGCTTTAACAAGCAAACAAGATTTAGAGACAAGCCATAAACAGTGGCCAGCTCTTGAGTTAAAAGATGCTTGGTGGAAATACTATTTCTGTATCTGATTGCAAATAGCTTTTCAGTAAGGTTAGAGAGGAAAATATGTTGGCGTTTTAAGGAGTTTGTTCATTTTTAACAATATCATGGGAGAGGACCAAAACTGATCCCCATAAGCACAAGGGTTGGAGTTTTCACTCTCGCAAACCCCAACGTATATACAGTAGGCTGTGTGCATTGTTGGTGGCCATAAGGCTGTATTCTCTGTAAACATTAAATACTGGTATCAGATGAGATAATTAGCCACTGGCCTGAATTTGCACTAATAGCAAAGTATTTCTGTAAAAATCAGTCTGTTTTAGTCAACTATTTGGTAAAGAAGTCGCCATCCTCTGTGACCATGATAATGAGATAATGTATATATGGTCAGTATGTACGTTGTTTTCTTTTTTGAAAACCAAAAAGCCCCATACAGGTAAAGTTGAGTGAGATTTGTCCAGTTATAGATTGCATTCAACATTCTGAAGTTAGAGTCATTGATAATCTGAGCTTCTGTGACCTTTTGGAATGTAATGTACATGTGGCACCATGATTATTACTTGCAGTGGGAGGATCCTGTAACTTTAAAATAAAGCACCTAATGTAACTTTAAAATAAAGCACCTAATGTAACTTTTGCATGAACTACAAAGTAAAACAGCATTCTCCCATTTAATAAATTCTATGATCTGGAAGCTCTATACTGGTTTGAGAGGCTGGTGGCATTGCATATCTTAAGGAAGGTGAAAGATCCTGACAGTAATGGTACAGGTAAAGTTGAGCAACTTGCACGTTGTCAGCCTAAAACTAGAAAAATATCAAATGTTTCAAGAAAAGCCTCTTAATTACTGAATAAATAAGGGGATATGTTGTTCTAGGTGTTTTTTAGTTTCACATGAAACTGGGGTATTCCCTGTAGATTTCATTCTAAGGTAGGCATTTTGCATAATATACAATTAGGTTAGTGAGTGTAGCATTTTTTTCTCTCCTTTCCCCATAAAGGACGTCTCACTGTTCCTTTTATTTTAACATATCAAATATTGGCATTTTACAAACAAGATTATGGTAGATAAATAATTGTTCTAGTGCGAACAGTGTGTGAGATGCTTATTGTACTATATGAAGATGGGAATAGGGAGCCTGTCTAGACAATAGCGAAAGAGAAGATTGCTGGTAGGTCGCAGAGTGATAAAGCATTGTAGTTTGTCTTGATTATATTTTATTTTTGTAACCACTGATTTAGTTAATATTGCCTGGATTAGGAATGGACTGGGGCTATACAATATGTTTGAAGGAAGATCCATGGCATGCTAGTTGGGAGATGTGGCATAGAGAAAAAGGAAATGAAAAAGGAGAATTGTACAAATTTTTGTTTATGAAAATGTCATCTTCAGATGATATGGCATGTTAGATGTAACATTTTTGTCCCTTGTCTTTTAAATGCAGAAAATCTGTTAAATTGTTGTTTAAGCGCTGATCATGTTCTCAATACTGTTAACAGCATGCATAGAGAAGTCATCCTGCCTCCAAAGACCTTGTATGTGGTGAGGCATTAAAAATCAAGTGTTGGCTGATTAGTAACATATCTCTTTTAAATAACATGACTGTGACCAATCTTATAATGGCCAGGATAGCTTTTAGATTTACAGTGATGGTTGTATACGGGAAGTAAGCTTTATTTATGTTCATATAGACTATTCTAGCCTTTCACAATGATGTCTTGCTGATGAGGCATTTAGTAGGTAACCTTCTGAACACATGCATTCATATATTACCTTAAATTATTACTATCAGCATTATTGTTCATCTCTCTAAGTTGCTGAGTGTTGTACAGGATGCGTCTCCCTAAACCAGGACTCTCTCGTCTGGCAACATCTATGCACCATCAGGACCACAGATGTTGCTGAATGAGAGAGCAGGACTAGTAGCTGAGAGTGGAAGGAGGGGCTGGTGGTTGCAGGGCCAGGGCCTAGTAACCCAATGGCTGTAGTGGGGCACAGGCAGCCCAGCAACCCAGCTGGGGCTAGGGCAGCCCATGTGTGCCGGCCCAGCAACGGGGTTGTCCCCTGGCAGCCCGAGCAGGGTTGCATAACGACTTGGCTGTGGGGACAGAGCCACGGCAGCGCAGCAGGGGAAGCCCATCTGGGGCTGGAGCAGCAGCAATCCTGCTGGGGCTGCAGCAGATGGAGAGCCTGACTGGGGCCACGTGCTAGCCAGCAGTGGGTTTGGGGTTGCAACAGTGGGGCTAGGGCTTCTTGCTGCCGTGCCAGCAGTGGGGCAGGTGTTGAAGTTATGGCAGCGTGGCAGGGGCAGCTGTGTTGCTTGGCCAGCTGTGGGGCTGAAGGAGACGGCAGCGGGGAGGGGCAGCAAGCTGAGGGGACTGGTGACAGGGGACTTTCCCTGGTCTGGCAAATTCCCTCATCTGGGACTGCTTGGGTCCTGAGGGTGCTGGGCTAGTGATAACCAGCATACGGGTTGGACTGCTTCAAGTAACCGCCTCGTCCAATACTTCCAACAGTTGTAGCACTGAACATTTTTTGCCAGTAAAATGAACTAGACTCATAAAAAGTGGAAACTTGTCTACTTTTGGTGTTAAACATGTTAATGGTGCTTCATTTTAAATAAAGGCTAAGATTAGTATTTATCATTAAACATTAAATGAATTTTTTTATTTAAATATTTTCTGCATGGATCATATGATCACATGCTGTAAGGTCACAATGTTTCAGAAACTTTTGAGTTGTGATCAGGGCCCCTAGTGCTCTGTTTAGTTGCACCAATTCCCACGTTCATTTTAGGTTTTTGTAGCTAAGTGGAAGTACTATTACTCCTGTTTTTCTAGATGGGGAACAGAGTCAGAGAGTAAGTCACTTGCCCAAGGTCACACAGGAAGTTGGTGTTAAGTAGAGAATTGAATTTGAGTCCCTCAAGTTCCAGACTAGTGAGTGCCCTACTCACTGAAATAACCTGCATCACCTTAAATGCCCTGACAACACTAATATTTTTTTTGCTATGAAGTATCCTTTATTCCTATCCCTTGATAGCTGTGTGTACTTTTAACAGGTTATGGTTCTTAATAGAAAATGCTAATTGACATTTACTAATGACTTTTAACGGTAATTACTCTTTTGAATACATTTTCTGCTGTTTTCTCTAGGTGCCTTGTTTTCTGTTGCTTTGGGGAAATGAACCAATGACATCAGAGAAGGGAGAAGTTTTTAGGCAGCTTTAGTGACTTATCCCCCCAGCTCTCTTGTCCTTGATTTTTGTGCTCTTCAGGCATCATTGCTCATCAATCACTGCTTCTGGTTGCAAGCTGGACTCCATGGGAAAAAAGCAGAACATAAGCAGTGTAATCCAGTTAGGTCTTCCTGATGGAGAAAGCTGGAGAGGAAAAAGCTGATCCCACCTGGGCAAAAAGATGAAAAATAAAATACGGACCTGGCTGCAGCAAAATGGCAGATCGTTCCCAGGTGCTGGTGCGCACATGGAGCCAGCTTTATACCAGCTCCCCACATGCACCGCTCACAGAGGCAGTAGCATGGGGAGGGCTGGTATCAGTGTGAGGTAGCATGTGGCTCCCCATCCTGCCTCTTCTCTCCCCCATGTTGCTGCTACTGATAGAGACAGCAGCACAAGGGATGGGGAAGGGGGACTGTGTTTAACTGTGCATGTTAACTGATGAGCCCAGGCGGTGTACGGTTATGCTTTCACATCCCTACAGTGTATACACATCAAGGAATGCTCATATAAAGCAAAGACATCTTTTATAATTATTTAAATGGGCATGTGAAAATCACATGAAAGTTAAAAAAAAAAAAAAAAACTTGAGGTGATGGAATGGAAAGTCATCTAGAAAGATTCAGCTTGACTATGAATAGTCAAAAATACTTTGAGAGAAGAGACAGAAAAATAGTTGTAATGACAACTGGAATACAATATGCAGAATATTTAGATCGCTTAAAAATATTTCACTTGGAGATATATACCACCTCCCTTCAAGGTGGAAACGTAGGTCTAGTGGTCAACACATGCTGTGCATAACTTTAAACTGTGGTCTTCAGTTTTGACATCTTGAAAAATAATTTATTTTGATTTGGAATGAAAATTTGAAATTTCTGGTGGAAAATAAACTCTGAAAGATTTCGTTTCACAAATGCCAAAAGCTTGGGATCCTAGAAAGCCCTGGCTTGAGCTAAGGCTCTAGGTTCATAGTTCTGTGTTGAGAAGCTTGCAAATCTTGAGGTACTCATCTTTGGGACAGTTGATGGTGGGACTACCTGGGAATAGTAAATCCTAGACACTTAGGGCTCCTTGGCAGGAAACCAGAAGGTTTTATAATGGGAACTTGCCTGTGAGTCTGTAGATATTTTAGTTTGAATGAAACATTTTGGATTTGACAAAATTAGTGTTTTCCAACAAAAGCCTATTGTTAAAAAATTCCAATCTGCTAAAATACTAACTTTCTGAAAATGTACAGTTTTCCCTTATCACATTTAGTTGTTTAGAAATACATCTAGAAAATGAATAGTATCCTAAGAATATAAATCATCAAAATGGCTAATGGTTTCATAAAGTGCTTGATTCCGAATATCTTCTTTAAATGAATCGAGGTTAGTTCAGCTATATCAGCCAGCAAAAATCCAAAAAGCAGATTAAATAGGCTACCTTCTTTTTTTTAATTTAGCAACATTTTTTAAAATTATTTGGTGGGAGAATTGAGCTCCGTCCCATGATCCTAACAGATTTTTTTTAAAGTATCCTTGTTCAGGAAAATATAGCTGCTAATTAGGTGTGAATAGCTTTTTAAAAAGCATTTTCATTCTAGGTACTTCAGCACATATAATCTGTTCACACGTGAAAGTTGGTACTCAACAGTTACTTGGGGAATGAACACAGATAAGCACTGCCTTATAGTACAATTGTACCCATATATGATTTTCCCTTCAAACCCATTTGTCTTAGCTGATTGTCACTTGGCTTTACGTGGCAATAGAAAATAACTTTTCTATTAGCTGGCTTCCAGAACTTGCATTTTCTAAAATAAATGGTATATAAGTAATATGGGAATGAGTTTTTCCTCTTGCTAAAGTTGATCACTTTCATTAAGCTTGTGAGAAATAGTAGTCATGGTTTATTTCCTTTGCAATTGTGCTGGTATGTCCACTGACTTGAATGTTTCCCAGTAAATTAACAGTAGTGTCAGTGATGTAAAAAGGAATATTTCCAAACTGTTTCGAACACCAAGCATGTTTTCCCTAGCTGCCATCTACATTTAATTGCCTCATTCCTTTTCACTAGCTAGTTGCATGTGAGAGTACCACAGCAATGATTGAATTGATTTTATTGAATGTTTGGCATCTGACTGTTCTCAAGAAACAGATGGTATCACATGCAAACTTCAGCCATAGGTGATGGCCCATGTTCAAACCTTGAAACTTTTAGAGAATATTAGGTTTCTGCTAGGTTGTCAAAAATAATTAAACAAGGGTCTAGCGTATTAAGAGCAGTTATTTATGAAGTTCACGTGACTTATACTGAGCTCCATGCATCTGCAGTGGAACTCTTGGCTTATTACTAGAAAGTACTTCATTACTAAGGGACTAATGGTGAATTCTATGGGGCTGTAAATAAGTGATATGTTATTGGGAAGCTGAACATTTCTTTTTGGGTGCAGAATGTGCAACACTGACTCTTAAAAGTTTTTTTTATCTTCTTGTAGGTCCTGTGCAAAACTCACTGGTGCATTCATCACAAATGTCAGATGGCCAAGGATATAGCTCTACAGTTCCAGGATTATATTCACATCAGGTACCAACAAAGGTCCCTCTGCAGCCATCTTCTGGACTATATAACTTTGGTGGTTCTCAGAATGTTTCTCCATTAAGTAATCAGAGATCTGGGCAGACTCTTAATCGACCACCTATGGGCCACATTTCTGTTGCATCTTTGCAGCATACAAGTTCTGGTCCCCAAATGCTTCCTCAATTACAAAACTCTACTGCTTTACCATCATCTTCTAGTAGCTTTGTTCCTGGAGCTCATCCCCCAGCACTTTCAAACTGGCAGTATGGTCAGACTCCTATGAGTCAGCCAACTGGGTCTCAAACAAACCATTTGGGTCATGTAGCAGGAACAGTGTCAACTCAGCCATTATCATCATCAGGGAGCACAAATCCTGCAACAAGTTATCAGTATGCTGTTTCCCCTGGAGGTCCTCCACTTCAAAACAGCTACATGAAACCAGGTAAGCAGGGTAAACATAAGGACTCGTGTACAATGGCGTATATTTGGACTGAATAATACCTCTGGTTGCAAAAGTTCATTCTCACTTTAGCTGTTATGGTTAAAAATAAAGATCTGATTCTTCAGTGACTCCTAATGGTTGTGGAACTGCATTGTTAAGCTAAATGCTCTGATAAAATGCAGTTCAGAACTAGTTGGAGAACTTTCAGTCACTTAAAAGAATATTCTGTATATCGAGCAAGCTCCTAATTTAGTGTTTTGGAGAATACGGCAACAGGCATTGGCTTGGAATTGGCCTTTAGTTTGTTTAATGCTGCTTATTTGAGTCAAATTGTGCAGGCCTTAATGCTTTCTAGGAATTCCTTTCCATATATCGGAACCTAGATGATCTTTTCTCCACAGTGCTTATCCACCCCCCTGTGACACCTATCAGTCTTTTTCTGGAAAAGGAAGGGAGGGGTGTGGGTGGGTGGGTGGATGTGTGACAAGTACATACAGCAGAGAGGTTGGATGAGCATATTTGGTACCTATATGCTGTCCTGAATGTTGCCTATTTAAAATTTGCACACTGATAAAATCTTGGTCTCTTAAAAAATTTTCTGTTGAGTGTGTGGGTGGGTAGGTAGGAGAGTGTAAGTAAGGCTTTTTTTTAGGATTCCTGTTAATCATTCATAAAACAGTCTTTCTGAAATACAGAAGCCTAGTATGCATTTGTGTTTGCAAGGAGAAAGTGGGAGAAAGCAGTGATGCTATATTCAGTTGCTTACTTCATTCTAGGCAGCGATGATGTGTTCAGGAAAACATAATCAGGCACACAGACTTAATTGAGCACAGCAAATAAAATACTGCTATTGCTTCTCGGTTCCCTGATAATATGCACTGTACAGTCTCTTACCTTGTTAGAGGCTTCTGTTTGTGGTAAACATTTTAACATTTTTTAGTCACGCTTTCTTAAATGTGTGAATTTTGCTTCCAGCTATAAGTTTCTTCAGGATTGTTCACTAAAGCAACTCAGGCATCCAGACTAGTAGATCTCTACATTTCATGGAGAGCAAGAAAACATAAATAAAGTGATATGCGTATTATTGTTAAATGGAAAGCGTAGTGTATACAGGCAGTCCCCGGGTTACATACAAGATAGGGACTGTAGGTTTGTTCTTAAGTTGAATCTGTATGTAAGTTGGAACTGGCATCCAGATTCAGCCGCTGCTGAAACTGATCAGCTTCAACAGTGGCTGAATCTGGACACCAGTTCCGACTTACATACAGATTCAACTTAAGAACCCCAGGCGTCCCCAAGTCAGCTGCTGCTGAAACTGATCAGCAGCTGATTCCAGGAAGCCTGGGGCAGAGCAACTCTTCCTCGGGCTTCCTGTAGTCAGCCGCTGGTCAGTTTCAGCAGCGGCTGACTTGGGGATGCCTGGGGCAGAGCAGCTGGGGTGCTGCTGGGTTGGTCCAGTAGCGCGGCTGCTCCTTGGCGCTACTGGACCAACCCAGCAGCACCCCAGCTGCTCTGCCCCAGGTGTCCTGATTCAGCCGCTGCTGAAACTGATCAGCAGCGGCTGAATCAGGACTCCTGGGGCAGAGTAGCTGGGGTGCTGCCGGGTTGGTCCAGTAGCGCCAAGGAGCGGTGCTGCGGGACCAACCGGCAGCGCCCCACCTGCTCTACCACAGGCCCCGGGTAGATTAGCTGGAAGCGCCGCGGGGCCGGTCCCGGGTCCTCCGCCGCTTTGCTCCCCGTCTCCCTGGTCTGCTGGCTCCCCCAGCAGACCAGGGAGACAGGGAGCAGCTTTTCTTGCCCCGGAGGAGGTGGGCGGCGGGACCAGGTGTCCCGCCGCTCCAGTCCTCCGGGGCTAGAAAATCCCTTTTCGTAACTGCGGATCCGACATAAGTCGGATCCGCGTAATTCGGGGACTGCCTGTATTTGATAGAAAACTTCCTTACTCTACATGTCTAGTTTTCACTCTCCCAAGTTTTGTCTCTGGAAAGTGTTCTGAGAAGTGTGAAATGGACTATAAAAGTGATAAAGCAGCACATTATTAAGTATAGTGTAGCTCTTTTTGTGAGCTCTATGATATGCAGGTGATAAAAAATTTGCATAATACTCACAGCTGACTTGAACCATTTTGGAAACATAATATAGATGCAAACTGTTTGTATAGTTTAACTGCAGTTTTATCACCAGGTTTCTACTATTCAGTTCACAGATAGTAGTTCCTTTTCCAAGTATGATCCTATGGAGCACATATTACTGTTAGTGGGAATTATGTGCTATCATTATATAGAATTTCGTACAAATTGAAGCCATTGGAATGCTAAAGCAAATATATCCCTTGTGTATAACTTTTAAACTGAGGTTAGCTAATGTATCTCAATGTTTAATATGCACATTAAAAAGAAACCAATTGCACAGTGACTTTCAAACTGTGGTCTGTGAACCATTATTATCCCTGGAGATACCCTTGTCATCTATAGGTGAAGGAAAATTAGGAATCAAGGAGTAGATGGTTGGGAGAGAAGAGCTTGTAAAACTTTTTCAGAGTGGTCTGTAGAATTAAGGGCCAATAGCAGGACTCTCATAGCCATAATGCAATACAAATTCTTCTTGAACTAAATCAGTCCCAGTTATTTGTAGAATTAGTGTAATGTATTTATTGTCTTTAAAATTAGATTGCATAAGTTAGTTTATTGGCCAGATGTTTCATGTATTTAGTGGGTGCAAAGATCTCTGCTAATGTTTGTAATATACTTTACCCAAAGCCATCTCTGTTGGCACAGTCTCAGGTAAAGAAACAAAATGAAAGTAATTTTGGTAAAGTTCTACAATACAACGGTTCGTTGTTGTTCTCTGGAACTGGAAGGGACCTTGAGAGGTCAGCGAGTCAAGTCTACTGCCTCATGGCAGGAACAAGCACTGTATAGATCGTCCCTGATAGATGTCTGTCCAACTGCTCTTAAATGTCTCCAATGGGGAAGTTTCCACAACCCCCCTAGGCAATTTATTCTACTGTTTAACAAACCTGACAAGAAGTTTTCCTAATGTCCAAACTAAGCCTCCCTTGCTGCAATTTAAGCCCATTGCTTCTTGTTCTATCATCACAGGCCAAGGAGAACAATTTTTCTCCCTCTTCCTTGTAACATCCATTTAGATAGTTGGGAATTGCTATCATGTCCCCCCTAGTCTTCTCTTTTCTAAACTAAACAAGCCCAATTCTTTCAGTCTTCCCTCACAGGTCATGTTTTCTAAGACCTTTAATAATTCTTAAATTGCATAAGTTGCTCTTCTCTGGACCTTCTCCAATTTCTCCACAACTTTCTTGAAATATGTTGCCCAGAACTAGACACAGTACTGCAACTGAAGCCTAATCAGTGCAGAGTAGAGATGAAGAATGACTTCTCGTGTCTTACTAACAACACTCCTGTTAATGCATCCCAGAATTATGCTTTTTGCAAGTGTCACATTGTTGACGCCTATTTAGCTTGTAGTCCGCTATGACTCCTAGATCCTTTTCTGTAGTACTCCTTCCTAGGCAATTGCTTCCCATTCTGTATGTGTGAAAGGATTGTTCCTTCCTAAGTGGAGTACTTCGCTTTTGTGCTTATTAAACTTCATCTAGTTTACCTCATGCCATTTCTCTGGTTTGTCCAGATCATTTTGAATTATGGCTCTGTCCCCCAAAACACTTGCAACCCTTCCCATCTTGGTATCATCTGCAAATTTAATTTTAATAAGCGTACTCTATGTCGTCATCTAAATCATTGATGAAGATATTGAATAGAACCAGTCCCAAAACAGACCTCTGTGGAACTCCACTTGTTATGCCCTTCCAGCATGACTGTGAACCAATAATAACTACTCTCTGAAAGTGGTTATGCAGCCAGTTATGCACCAACCTCATAGTAGCCCTATATAAGTTGTATTTCCATAGTTTATTAATGAGAAGATCATGTGAGACCGTGTCAAATGCTTTAATAAAGTCTAGGTGTACCACATTCACCACTTCCACAAGACTTGTTATCCTATCAAAGAAATCTATCTGATTGGTTGGACATGATTTATTCTTTACAAATACATGCTGACTGTTACCCTTACTTAGTGTATAGTTACTACGTGAAAAGGATTAGTGTTCGGGTGCCTTATCACAATTTTGTTTGATCTATGGATACACATGGAATATTGAATATTCCATAAGTAATCAAGCAATTTTTAAATCATCTGTTACATTTGTGTAGTTTAGTCTGACAACTTACTTTATATGGCTTAATAATGAGAACTACAGAAATACTTCAAATATATTTTAATGTGTGGCCACTAGCCCATGCCGCCCATCCTGGTGAAGACCTGATGCATTGACAAAGGTTATCTCCCGTGGCTGGCCGGGAGAGATAGAGGAGGTCGGGGGCAAAGCGGCTGGCCAGGAAAGATAGGGGAGGTCGGGGGCAGCGCGGCTCCCCATGAAGCATCTGAGCATCTGCAGAGCGGCAGCTGACAGGGAAAATACCTTGGACCCTTCATGGTATTTTTCCGTATTATCCAACATTTCGATTATCCAACCATCCTTTGGTCCCGTTTAGGTTGGATAATCGAGACTCTACTGTATTTAGTTAATGCCTGGTAGTGTGCCTGGTGCTTTTAGAGAAGGGTAGACATACAACACTGTGAAATGGGAAAAGTTGCTCTTATGACAGCTCTCAAGTATAGAGTACGAAATTGAGTTTGGGTGGCAGTCAAATAAGTAAATTATCCATGGCTGTCCAGGAAGGAGGAAACCTTTCATTGGCTAAGGAAGGGAGAAGGTTACAGGAAAATGGTGTAATCTTAGAACGGTCCTAAGATGATAAATACTTGATATGATCTTTTCACTATATAAATGCTAATAAACCTTTGGGTAATAGGGATGCTAAAATGTTTATATTAGTGTAAATGTATATCTGCTGAAACTTTCAGCAGGTACCTATTTACATGTTGGGGGAGCCGACTCCCCACTCACACTGGCTCCTGCATCTCCAGATGTACAAGAGGCAGTAGGCGGGGGAGTGAAGGTGGCTGCATGTAATCAAGAGTTAACCGGTGACCACAGGCTTATTTGGTTAACCGTATACTCAGCTACACGTTCACATCCCTATTGTATTCTTGACTTTGAGTACTTGGTTTTAGAACAAAAATTCTTAAATTGCATAAGTGTATACTTGGGCAGCGTATCATCTCTGCCGCATTCCCTATGTAAAATCTTTTTAACAGATAATTTTAAAATCTAGAAAATATGTATTTCTGATGATGACTTCTTGACATAGACCATATAGATGGCACGCATCCTGTCAAGGGAAATCTGTTTAAAAAATGTCTGGGTTTACAGGATTGTCAGACGCGTAGTGTTATTGATGTAGTTGGATTTTTTTCAAAAGCCACTCTTGTTGACTCTTTAAGTGGAGTTTGGGTGCTCTGTGCCTTTAAAGTCTTGCCATAATGGATTGTGAGTCATCAAAATAGGCAGGGATGTAGATCAGTGGCTCCCAACCATTTTGAGGATATGGACCCCTTTTCAATCTACTAAAATTTTATGGACTCCTCCCCCCCCCCCCCCCCCGGGGGGGCAAACAATATAGCAGTGCCTGCAGCCTGTGGGAAGTAATGTGGGTTGAAGGACATGCTGGTACTGTAGAGGGCCCATGTGGATCCTCTGCAGTACCACCACGGACCCCTGTGGGGTCCACAGTTTAGGAACCACTGATGAAGATTATAGAACTATACAAGTCCCAGTACTTAAGGACAAGAAGAAAAATAGGCTAAGAGCTTAAAAAACAACAAATTGTCTTGCATCACCTTAGAGACTAACAAAACATGTAGCTGGTATCAGAGCTTTCATGGGCACAGCTCACTTCTTAAGATGAATGGCATCAAGAAAGCTCATGATACCATCTATGTTTTGTTAGTCTCAAAGGTGCTGCAAGACTATTAAAGTTTTTCCAGTTACAGACTAATTCAGATACCCCTCTGAGGCTAAGAGCTGTTTAAACTTCACATACTTCTTTTGGGGTTTCTGTAACGTATGCTGTTCTTTCCACTGAATAAACAAGATTAATATTTGGATTGACTTGTATGGTTCTGTAATAAAGTAACCATCCGTGACTTCAGTCAATTTAAAGCTCTTGAAAATGAATATCTTTACAGGGTCTGTTCCTCCACCAGTGAATCGGCCTTTAGGTTCAGCATTTCCTCCTGCAAGACCTCCTCTAGGACCCCCTCCAACTGGAGGGCCACCGTTAGTGAGGCCATCCACAACCCCAGTCGGACTGCCTAACAACTCTGTACCCCATCTGCCGCTAAATTCAGCTACAAACCAAGAAGGTAAGGGGTTGGTCAGTTCTCTTTATTTGTTTTTTCCATACCAATGTAGGTAATTGGAAATAAAGAAATTATCTTCACTCAAAATGACTTAATGAACAGAAACTTTTAGCTGCTGGAAAATTTTTCCTTATTCCACTGAAGTAACTGTGCTTCAGAACACTTGCATGGTTTTTGATATCTGAATATTTTAAGCACCTGCTTCCCAATTAAGGTGTTGGAGGATCTTTTTTCTTCAACTTTAAATACTTTTTTTATTTAGAGATTTCAAATATGACATGTTTCTCCAATATCAATTTCTGATGCTATATTTTCAGAACAAATTTATTTCATGTGTTGTAATATGTCTCCCTTTGAAAAATCTGTAGAAATTAATGGAGTGATTTTTCTTGCCTTAGCATAGCATAGTTTTTTCACCGTTTTAAGGTAAAACTATTGGGAGAAAGAAGGTGTATTATTTCCTATTGACAGATGCTCAGGAAGGAAATAAAAAAACTGTTCAAAATAGATATTTGTGAGTGGTGTGGGTCTCCTATTATGCCCTGGGGTTCTATATTCACTTTTCTTCTTAGGAGGGAGTTTTCTTTTCCCATTGTTTCAAAACAGTTTGGAGAAATATAAACCTCTCTACCACCAATCCTGCTGCAACCCCAGAGGAATAAAATCTGTTAGTCTTGCATGGAGTTAGTGTTATTTGCATCATGGTATTGTTGCTGCTGGACTGAAAAGGGGACTGCTATATTCAGGCTTGTCCTATGAGCTCTGCAATCCTGTCAGATGTACAGTATTTACATTATATTTAACTTTTGTAGTGAAACTTGAATCTTGTACTGTGTGCTTTCTTTCCACTATGCTAAGGTTGTTGGAAAGTAACACCTGCTCTTAAAAAAAAAAAAAAAAAAAAAAAAAAAAAAGTTCTTCGTATCACCAGCTGTCCAGAACTATTAATAATCTAAGAAGAAATATAGCAGTTTTGAGCTTTACTCCTATGGCTGCCACACAAGTATGCCATTGTGTTTATGTACTCATCACTGCTTTGTACCATGCAGCCTTGTAGTGTTTCACAGTTTTAATCTTAGGATCATACATTGGCACTGTTTGGTTTTTTTAATGGGGGGAGGGAGTATCAAGTCAAAACTGTTCTTGGCTTCTGTCAAGGAGTAAAATTAATAACTACCTTCTCCTATGGTAGCTGGGTGAAACTGTAGAATGAAGATTCCTTTAAAAGGAAACCTGCATGAACAATGAAGACTATTTTTCTCATTTTTGGTTTGACATTTACTGGAAATTGCATTTGGTTAGAAAACTGAATGTTTTCCACATTTAAAATAAAACATGTAATACTTTCTAGATAACTTACAAAATGGCTTATTTATTGCTGTTTAACAGAAGGAATCTGGATATTACTACATTAAGTCTTTTTAATTTGGGTCATCTTTTAGATATGTTGGGTGTTTTTTTCCCCCTTTTACTAACCCAAAAACCTCTTTATGTATTAACTGAGAGTTCCCAGTAGCCCTTCGTTAATGACTCCCTTCCTATTCTGCCACTCTCAGTTCTTTTTGAGTCTTTATTACAGTTTACTTTTGAATGGGTATGTGACTTCCAGAAGCTGCTATTGTTAGAATTAGTAGATAGACAGGATGGTGCTCTTTAGAGAAGCGTATTGTGGTTTATTATTCTTTTAGCAGAAATAATTAATCCCTTATGGATGGAGTTTTCAAAAATACATCAGGGTACTGAATAGGGATGTAATAATGTAGTCCAGTGTCTCAGCTAGAGAGAAGTCTGAGGGGCATATCAGCACAACTGAAATTTGGAGAAAATGGATTTTTGTTTTAAGTTTTATAGTGCTTGACATTTTTGGGAGTAAAAAGTACAAAAAGAATAATCGTCCACCCTGCTACAATTAAGTTGTTTAAACAAATGTGTTGCAATGGTAGAAAAATTGTGTGTGTCTAAAAACTGTAGGTCCTGGGGGTACTTCTCTTTTTAAAAAAAGGGGGTACTTATTTTTTAAGAGGTACTTTATAAAAAAAGGTTGAGAGACACTGGTGTAGTCAATTAACTGATAAGCAAAAGCTTGTAGGTTAATGCTATAGGCCCAGTGGTCAGCAAGCCAGATTGGGATCTACTGGTAGATCTTGGAGCCTCTGACAGGTGATCCTGACTGGTTTGGCCAAAAGGCTATCAATGCCGGCACTTGGGCTGCTTCCTCTCCCGCCCCCCCCCCCCCACTGCTGCGCATCTCCTGTCCTTTGCCTTGGAGCTTGCCTCCCCCCCCCCCCCAAAACTTCTGGGAGCCTCCTGCTTTCTGTGCAGAGAAGGGAGAGGAGGGGGCGCTGATGTCAGGGTGCCTCCCTCTCCTCCTGTAGTCTATCTCCACAGAACGGGGCGGAGGGGGGCCACAACAGGACTTGGGATGGAGTTTGCTGGCTGCTTTTGAGAGTAGTGTGCTCCAGCCTGGTGAAAGGGAGGAAGGCTATGAGAGGGAGGGAGGACAGAGTGAGCAGGGGTAGGGCTGCTTGGAAAAGGAGCACAAAGGAGATGAGGCAAGGGTATTTGGGTTTGAGGTAGATCCTGGATTGCACTTTAATTCAAAAAGTGCTTAAAAAGGTTGGAGACCACTGCTATAGACTACACACATTCCCCTGCTCCCCCACCCCCACCCCCACCTTGCCAGTAAATTTTTTAGTGGGCTGGCCAGCAGCCTGGCTCAGTCCTTATTTGTGACAGGTCCGGGACCTACCCCGGCTGCAGCTCTGCATTTAAAATGTATTAGGAGCTGGGTGAGTAGGCATCCCGGCTCAGTTCCAGCTCACTCCGGATCTGAGAATTCTTTATCAGGCAGCAGGACAGGCCAACAGGCAGCTAGTCCACAACAAGAGCTGTTTTTTAAACTGGCTCCCCTCGTGGACCAGCTCCCTCCTGACACCCTGCACTGCTGCCTCTAATAGAGTTAGCAACGTGGAGTTGCGCGGGCTCCTCAGAGGTGAGACTGAAATGCACTGGCTGCCGGCTCCGCCTCTGGAGACTTTGAAATAGTAGAGTAACCAGTAAGAATTCATGAGGTTACTCAGCTATTCAATTATCCGATATTTAACATCCCTAGTGTTGAACTTCTGAATCCCTGAGGTGCTTTTGAAAATCACTTCCTGCCATGTGCAGCCACCTATGACCAGGGGAGCAACTTGGCATCTTGCTACATTACAAATCATGTTGGACACTTGGCAAAGACTGTTACCAGTCCTAACTAAAAATTGTATCTCTGGTAAAATATTTCATTGCAATGATAAATAACATTTTTTGAGGGGTTGATGACATTTAACGTCCTCTGCACAAGCAGAGTTGGCGGGTGGGCACAAGTAAGCTGTATTCCTACATCTGTATTTAATCACTAGTGCTCAGCCAAAGTAAGCACACAATCATACTAACCTCAAACTTCATCCAAAACATGGGAATGCTTTTTTTGATAAATTGAAAAGGGATTATCAACATGTATTTTTCTACAGCTGGTATTAAATATAGTGGAAGATTTTAAAAAATAACTATACCTAATACTTGAGTGTCCCTTTAAACTTAAGTTTTTGTTCTTCTGTAACATCAACTATTTTAGTGTCTTTATATGAATGTAAAATAAACAAGTATTTCAGTTTATAACAGATTTGAAGCCTATTCAGGTAATATGTGCCTGGAATGTGCAAAGAATATATTTTGCCTTTAAAGTCAGTCAGTCATGACATCTGGCTAGATTCATGTTCTGCCACTACGCAGTTTTGTTTTTCATTCTAAGATATCCCTTGATGTATGACTGAGAGCAGTGTTAAGCAAAGTATTGGGCATTTAATTTGAGGTTTATAAATTAAGTCAGGGATGTAAAATCTCATTTAATTGGCTAACCAGTTAAACATGATGATTAACCAGTCAAAGGGAGGGAGGCCCTGTGCTACAGGCATGGTCGGCTTCATCCTGCCCCCTGTCCATGGCAGGCCTGGATGGATCTCAGTCAGGGGCTGCTCCGGTGCTCTGGAGCAGTACTTGCCTGCTAGGCACCTAGGCCCGCTACAGACAGGGACTGCTCCAGCTCCCATCAGTTAACTGGTTAATCTTTCACATCTCTAATACTGACTTCACTGATCTGTAGTTTTATCAATTTCTCATTTTCTATAAATAGCAATACAGTAATTCCTCATTTAACATGTTCCCACTTAACACATTTTTGCGATAGGACGACTTTTTTTTTTAGGGAACATTTTTTGAATTACACGAACGTCCCCAGAATAACACAATTTCCCCGGCCGGCCCATTGCTGGTGGCTGTGCAGGGCTTCCCCCGCCTCCCTGCAAAGCGGGGGAGGGTTCGCCGCTCGCTGCGCTGTTCCCCAGCGGCCCCCTCCCCCCTTGCCAGACGCAGTGTGGGTCCCCGCAGACCCATCACAGGGGCATACTCCCAACCCAGTCCCCCTCCCCTCCCTTCTCTTCCTCTTCCCTGCCCTTCCCCGGAGCCAAACGCCTCCCCTTCCTGCTGTAACCCAGTCCCCTTTGTCCCCCAACCTTGTGTCCCGGTCCCAACAGACACCATCGCTTGAAATGCGACCCCCCTCTTTTCCATTATTTTCAATAAGAAAATTGACCCTGCATATAACATGTTTTCACTTAACATGATAATTTTCTGAAACACATCTGTAGTGTTAAATGAGGAATTACTGTATTGACTGGAGTTTTAATTTTACTTAGACAGAATATTTGAAGTATAAAATGTTTTACTTCTACATACATATTAGAGCAACTTACTTAGATTCATTTAAATATGACTGGCTCAGATGCATATTGCATTAATTTATTTACTTTATGAGGAGTCTCTGCCATTATTGTCGACTTTGGAACCTGACAGGTTCAGTGACTGGGATGAAGATCTGATTCCCATCCTAAAAATGAGCGTAACTCCTCTGATGGTGCTTAACGTTTGTGGTGATAGTTCAGTGTACCTCTCCCTTTCCATTAGGAGATCCCTTTTCACTTTGTTAGAATTAGGCATTAGGATTTTTATGGTGAAATATTTTCCAGCTTGTCACAATCATATTAAATCAATTGCTGATATCAACTTCTAATAAGGAAAAGCAGCTCAATTTCTGCATTTGTCTTCCTTTTTTAATGGATTGTTCTTAGTAGGTGATGTAGCAGCCACTGCCAGTGATGGATCTTTGGTCCAAAACAGTTATGATGCGATAGAAGGAGGCGGCTTTATGGGTAGGACATTTTTATTAAACACTTTTCATCTTGAGAGAGCCATTTCAGGAGGGAGGCGGTAGGGGGTTTCTTTAACAAATGTATACTTTACTCCATGTAAGTTTATCTGAAGGAAATTGGAAACTGTAGTATTGGATCTTTGTTGTAACAGTTTATTATGCTTATCCATGTAAGTGTTTTTAAACAACAGTCCAGCCAAGACCTTTCAGTAATTTCCTGGCCAGAATGTCATAGTAGCATGATATCAAGGGAAGCTCTATATTTTGTTCTATCAACCTGACTGCCTTTCTTGGATAACTCATTTGTATATGAAAATCCTGTTTGTCCACTTTAGCAACTACATGTTCATCATCTGCTCCCCAGAATCTTAATCTGGGTAGAAGTGTTGGGTATTCTTATCCCACCCTACCACCAGGCTACCAGAATGTGTCTTCACCTGGAGCACCAGGAATGCAGTCCTCACCTCTGCAGTATCCAGCTGGACCACAGCCATTCCCTCAGGTAAATCTTTCCTGTTGATTTTATGTCCCTCTCACACCTCAGTCCTGTAAACAGATCTGTGCAGGCAGAACCCTGCACTCATGTAGGACTTTGTAAACTTCATAAGAATCTATGTAAGAACCAGAGTGTGTCTGTGCAATTAATCTTACAGGACTCAGACCTAAATTTATCTCTGTTGGTTAGTTCTTCAGAGTTGGTCAGGGAGAAACTTTTTCTACATCTTTTGAAGCAATATCAACTTATTGCAAATGTGTACCAGTTCTCTTTACAAGATTGTCTCCCTAAATTAATCTGTACCGCTGCCAAAATAATTTTTTCCAGCCACTGATTGTATTTTTAATTTCCTCCCACTGATTCCCTGTCTTTATTGATGATCAAAATTGGTGTCCAGTATTCTACATATTTCAGGTTTTTTCTCCTGACTTTCAAAGCAGGCCATTAATATACTTCTGCCTCTTGCTCAAGCCAAATTTGTCTTGGCCTGTTCTTTGTTCTATTGTCCTATGCTCCCAGTTAGTATGCAAAGCTTTTTCCTCCTTGCAAAAATGTTATGCATGTTGTAGTGTTCATGATATGATCATCACCTGCCACAGTGTGTCCCATAATTGATGTACAAGAGTTTTTAGTTGGTAAATGTTTTGAGGCAGAAATTCTGCATAGCTCACTTTACTGCATTCTAAAATAGGTACACAGATTTGTCCCTGTTCAAAATAATAATAGACTGAACATTAACATGGGTATTATGTTCAAATAAGCTTTCTTGCAAGACCCCTTATACTGTGCAACATGATACACCTAAATTATGCAGCAAGGATCTCCTGATACATGTGGCATGGCTATATTGAATTATGAAGCATTATACTGCAATTAATCACGAAATAACTTGTTTAGGAGCCATTCAGCCTATCTATGCTGACAGTGGGAGAGACAGTGATATAAGCACCTAAATTTGTGCCTGTGGAGTTTGAGGTTGTGGCTGCTAGGATCCCTAGATTCATAAAAACACAACACTGAGTTTTAGGAGCTGTGCACTTGGGGAGGGTATCTGCTCAGTAACTTCATATTTATGTTGTTTAGGAGGACTAGTTTGGAAAGTCTCCCTTAGCTCTGTCCCAGATGATAATTGTGGAACTCATGCTACTGCATGTCCTCCACTTCAGCTGGTCACACTGGTCCAGATCATCAGAGGAATGTAGGCATTAAATTACCTTTGAAATCAAATTATGCAGAAAATGCATAAATATGCAGGTAAAATGTCTGATTATTTATGTGCCTGTGTAATTGCATATACAGGGTCCTGTTGATTGCTAATAAAAATTGCCAATAAACTCAGAAGTCATGAAATAGGTGCATTGGTGATGCATATCTTTGCTATAATACATAATTTTGTCAAATATCAAGAAACGAGAAGCTTAAGTTTTTGTAACCAGTGCCTGGCTATATTGCAGCAGAATACCAAGAAATACATGAACTAGAAAATTCTGACAGGGAAATAATTGGCTTGTTTTCAAAATAGGCATATCCAGATAAATTCAATTAACTTTTATATATTTTTTTTCCTTAGCCTTCCTTGGGTAGTAATCACCTAACTGCACCTATGAGTAGCCTGAGTCTGCAACCAGAAGGTTTAAGATCTATCAACCTTCTTCAAGAAAGAAATATTCTTCCTACAACACCTTTGCAGGCTCCGGTTCCAAACTTGCATGAAGAAATCCAGAAACTCAACTGTAATCCAGAGTAAGATTTCCCATTAGCTATAATTTATCAAAAGAAATGGAAATAAGTTCCTTGGATTTAAAAAAACCCAACAACCCTTAGGCTACGTCTACACTGGCAGCTTCTTGTGCAAGAACAGCTGTTCTTGCACTAAAACTTGCTGGATGTCTTCACTGCATGCGCGTTCTTGCATAAGTAAATTTACAGTCTAGCGTCGGAAAACAGGGCTTCTTCCAGAAGAGTTATTCCTCTCTCCACAAGGAATAAGCCCTCTTGCGCAAGAGGGCAGTGTAGACAGGCAACATGAATCTCTTTCACAAAAGCACATGATAGTGTAGACGCGCTCTTGTAGAAGACTTTTTGCTCAAGAACTCTTCCGCAAAACAGTTCTTGTACAACAAGCTGCCAGCGTAGACGTAGCCTCCGTGTCTAAAAATCAGCATATAGATTTCTTACATTCCTGAAATGCTTGCTTAGTTTTTTTGGATATGGACAGTAATTGTTTGAAAATGATTAAAGGCCCAGAAAACATGAGCTATGAGGGAACACTGAAAGAACTGGGCTTGTTTCATTTAGAAAAGAGAAGACTGAAAAGAGGACATGGTAGCAGTTTTCAAGTTTCTAAAAGAGTATTATGAGGAGGAGGGAGAAAAGTTGTTCTCCTTGGCCTCTGATGATAGGACAAGAAGAAGTGCAGCAAGGGAGGTTTTGTTTGGACATTAGGAAAAACTTCCTAACTGTCAAGGTGGTTAAACCCTAGAATAAATTGCCTAGAGGAATTGTGGAATCTTCATCACTGGAGACATTTAAGAGCAGGCTAGATAGACATCTACCAGGGATGATCTAGGCCAGTGTTCCTTAAACTTTTTAAGACCAAGGAACACCAAAAATAATTTGTTTTGAGGAACACTAAGGATTTTTTGTTGAGCATGCGCACACCCCCCAAAAAAAAGGGTCGGGGGAAAGTTACTGAGCAAAAGAAAAAAGGTTGCCTGCCCCTTTAAGGGTGGCCATTTTTAATTCTGTTCTCGGCGGCACACCTCCGACTGCCTCGCAGCACACTGGTGTGCCACAGAACACAGTTTAAGAAACACTGATCTAGGCGGTGCTTCTTCCTGCTGTGAGGGCAGGGGACTGGACTTGATGATCTCTTGAGGTCCCTTCCAGTTTTAGTACCTATGATTAAATGAAAAGTGGCATCTTAATTAAAATAATGAAAGATGAAAACTGGCTTAATTTTTAAATTTAAAAAAAGATGAGTAAAATACACATCAGGGTGCAAATGCATGAATTAATCTGGTCTTGACACCTTCAAGATACTAGCTATATGAACTCATTCTTAAACTATTCTTCAGTCTCTTTTTGTACTTCAGCAAATTTCTGGTATTGAGTTGATCAGAAGAGAATGAAATGCAAGTCCACAACAGCTTTTATTGCTGTCAGTCACCTCTGTCCCCCTCAAATGAGAATGAAGGTTCATATGTTCTTTCTAGAAAAATTGCTTCTGGGAACTTTGTAAGGTCTTAGAAGTTTGTTTGACAGTGTAATAGTTGATATCTTATATAAACAACAAAGTCATCTTCTAAACGCTATTTTTAGAACACTTTAGGTAGATGTTCTCTCTCGTTTTGCCATTTGTCAGAGATCTAAAAATATGTTTTAGAGTAGTTTAACACCTATCCATGACCTCATCTTCCCTTACAAAATAGGGATTTCCTTGAGTGTAACCTTTTTTTTCCAGTATATAGACTGGTTAGTTATCTAATTTTTCTCCATTCACCTCAAAATAAGTATTTCAAAATATAATACATATGTTCAGCTCCTTTATATCCATTAGACAAAGATTAGTGTTTTGAAGTGCAGAGGTTCTTCAGTTCCAAGGCCAACGACTTGGCCTTTTCCTGTTAGAATATGTAACTAAAGTGCTTTTCATTATACCCTCTACACAGAAATACAAACAAAATACAAACCTGCGTTTAAATAATCTTAAATTGATAAAATGAGTCTGCAGTATGCATCCCCACAGTGGTTTTTGTTGCGTTATGGAAACATGGGTAAAGGCGTCTTTCTTTTGAAGCCCTTGGATAGATGATAGAACCCAAGAGATACAACTAGCAAAAAATAAAAGTTAAAAACAGAAATAGAAATAAATAAAGTTATGTATGAAAGGTCCTTTAACTATCTGAAAAGTCTAACTTGGGCTTAAATAGACTGTAAGTTTTGTATTTGTAGCAGAATGTGTTTGGGGCCACTATACTTATTCTGCTCAATCAATTGTATACAAAATACAGTTATGATTTAGAAAAAACAAGGTATGTATGATGATTATGCCTTAGATTCAAACAGTTCAGGTTGACTTAGTAGCTTTGGCATATAACCAGAGAGGGTATTTTGTTAAGAAATAGCAGTTCACTGCTACTAACTATGAAAAGAAATATACAGTATAAAGGATGCAATGTACTACTTAAAAACAATGTTATTCTCTTAAAGTCTCTGAAAATAACCCTTTATCCTTCATGTAGGTTGTTCCGATGTACCCTGACTAACATTCCTCAAACTCAGGCCTTATTGAATAAAGCCAAACTTCCTTTGGGGCTCCTGCTTCATCCTTTCAAAGACTTATCGGTATGATGAAATATTAAAAGCTTTAAATTACTGTAGTGTCCGCTATATCTGTTCTAGAGTTCAATATTAGATAACTAACAGAGGTAAATCTGTCAGCTAATCTTGGCCCAGAAAAATAAAAACTTCCCTTAGAAAACTGTCATCTTGCTTCTGTTCTGTGAAAACCACTGTCATTTTGTTAAATATCTGCCCCTGTTTCAGTCCCTAGCCTCGTTTTAAATGCTATTAGAAGCTCTGAGGTACAGTACAGTGCACAAACTATAACAAAGCGAGTCAATATATTTTGGTATAGTTTTTACGGTTTTATCTAGTCACATACTGGCTGTCACCATTGATTTCTTCATATACTCAAGTCTCCTGAGTGCTAATTCTTAACTAAATTAGGAACTAAAATTCGAATGGACTCAGCCACCTTTTAAACTACATAGTTCTTGAATTTAATCTGCTTCTATTGCTACTTTCCAGATAAGTGTGCTTTTTGGTGACTTCTGGAGTCAGAAGGGACTTCTGGAGTCAGAAGGAAGGCAGTGTGGATTCAATTACTATGAATTTATGAGAGTCACACATAGGGATGTTAAAACGCATTTTTTTTGGGGGGGAGATATGTAACTGCTGAAATTTTCAGTGATTACATGTTTACATGCGGGGGGGGGGGGCAGCTCACAAAGCTGGCTTCCACTTGCTGCCTCCCTCCTCCACATGTTGCCATCGGCTCCCTCCCCTCCGCTGCCGCTGATACAGAGGCAGCAGCATGGATGTGGGGAACCTTGCATGTAACCGTAGGCTCATCGGTTAACCGTTTAAACGTACACTATCACATTCTTAGTCCCACAGCCTGTTACTTCCGCAATTGACTTATATTTCTAGAACACTTTTATGACTTCTATTTCTGCAGTGTTGAATTGGGGGTAAGTCTTCCCCAACTCAGTTTTTGTAAAATAAACTGGAAACACAAAATTAGACATGCTGATTGAGAGGTTTATCATCATTTTGAAACATACACGGCTAAAAAGATTAGAGCCTGAATTCAGTCAACCTTTCTAACAGTTAAAGTTTTGGCGGCATCCCTATATGGATTAGGGATACTTTTCTTCCTTGATTCTGCTTCTTACGTGACTGTTGCATCCAGGCTGGCAAACTTGAGATCACAGAAATTAGTATTACTGTGGTAGATATGTCATCTGTATCTTTGGGATTTTAAAACAGAAGTTCCTCTTTTCCAGCAATTACCTGTGGTGACCTCCAGTACAATTGTGCGATGTCGTTCCTGCAGGACGTATATTAACCCTTTTGTCAGCTTTCTAGACCAAAGGAGATGGAAATGCAACTTGTGTTATAGAGTGAATGATGGTAGGTTTTAAAACCAGGAGCCCACTTAAACATGCATGTCAACTTTTGAATTGGACTTCTACATACATTCCCCCAATACACTTTGATCCTGACATCTGAGCTCTGCTGCTATGCTTCTAGTCATTCCCAGATCAGGATTGTGAGTGATCAGGGCTTGACAAACCGCGACGAAATCTACCGTAACTTTGTGAATATACCCCGCACCCGAATATGCCCTGCGGTTTTTTTATTTGAGTAAAAAAAAAATCTTGTATACCCCGCACACGAATATAATCGGTGGGATATACAAGACTTTTCTGTGCTGGGGGTATATTTACGGTGCGGGAGGGTGGGGGAGATTAGCCACTCACTGCCCCAGGTTCCAGCGCAGCCTCCAGGCGGGGGAACACTCATTCCACAGGTTCCTCTGCAGCCGCAGGAAGTGGCAGGGGAGCAGGAACCACCAGCCTCTGGGCGGGGGAGCGCTCACTGCCCAGTTCCTGTGCAGCTGCAGGAAGGGGTAGGGGGATGAGCACTCCGCCGCCCCTTCCTGCGGCTGTGCAGGAACTGGGGGGGTGAGTGTTTTCCCGCCTGGAGGCTGGCGGCTGTGTAGCCACAGGAAAAGGCGATGGAGAGCTCACCACCTGGTGAGTTTAAAAAAAAAAAAAAAGCCTCTGTAAACCTGCACCTGAGTATACCCCGCGGGGGAGTGGTGGTGGTGGTGGTGGTGGTGGTTGTAAAAATGAATATAACCCGCAGGTTATATTTGCTAAAACACGGTACTCGCCAGCCCCGTATTGTGCATGCGCAGGCTGCCAGTGAATGGGGCAACCGGCTGAAATCTACTCGCCACAGGCGAGTAGATTCACTGATTTGTCGAGCCCTGTGAGTGATAACTAGGGACGTTAGTCCCCATAAGCTCATTGGGTAGTCGAGTGGAGTACTTCACTACTCACTTCTCTCCCCTCTATGTATGAGAAGCAGCTGGGGGGGAGAAGGGGGAGAGACAGCAACCTGTGCTGAGGGGAGCTGGCTTAAAAGCCAGTTCCCCCCAGCACTGTCTCCACGATGCCACCTGCCCCCAAGACCCCTCCCACCCCACTACCTCTATTGGAGGCAGCCATGGGGGGATAGGGGAGGCTACTGAGAAGCATCCTCTGCCCATGGTAGGCTGAAGCTCACAACGGGCAGAGGCTGTTCCAGCAGCAGCCCCGTCCACGGGGATCAGCCTCAGTTTACAACAGCCAGCCCTAGCAGCCATGAACGGGTCTGCTGGATTTTGCACAAGCTGGGACCGAGCAGTTCCAGCTCGTGCTGGTCTGGGACACTGCCTCTGCATTTTAAATGTAGTAAGAACACAGAGGCTCTTACTACATTTAAAACGCAGCACTGCAGCACGGATGGCTCCCAGAGCTGGCGTGAGCCAGGTTTGCTCAGTCCCAGCAGCAGCTGGCTCCAAGAGCTACCTCCATTGTGGCTCTGCAGAGTAGCCTCTTATTGACTAATCGTGTAGTTGATACAAACTGTATCAACTACATGATTAGCCAGATAACTGCAATTTAACATCTCTAGTGTAACAAATAATGGGATTGTGCGATGTAGGAAGTCTTCCATTATGGATCATTATGTGATCGCTAAAAAAGCTTAATTGAGTTTGAAACAATCTCCAAATGTGTGATACTGTAGTAACTTGCTATCCTACTAGTACCCCTATGTTTCCTCTTACACATTATCACATTGCAGATACAGCATCATTACTTAGACATGTCTGTGCAAAATCCTACCACTTTTAATATTAGTGTATGTTAGTGTGAGCTGTGATAAATACAATATTTTTCATTTGATTGTAGTTCCTGAAGAATTCATGTACAATCCTGTGACAAGAGTATATGGAGAACCTCATAAAAGACCTGAAGTTCAAAATGCTACTATTGAGTTCATGGCTCCCTCTGAATACATGGTGAGAGTTTGTTCACTTTTTTATTAAACTTTTATATTGCTTTAATGTCTAGGGACCTCAGTAGGAAAAAATTCCCGATTGTGCTAGATGCTTTGCAGATTCCCAGTAAGTAAGGTAACAGAGTGTGTTTGAGTAATTCTGCAAGATGTGCTTTTCGGATAGCATTATGTAACTTCAACATCTGAGTTTATTGCAAATATTATTTTGTACGTTTATATCAGAAAATGTGTTAGTACTGCTAGGTTCCTAATGAAGAAAGCTAAGGTATTCCACTGGGCTAGTGCATCTAAACAGTTCTCGCTCTAGTATAGTGTTCATCAACTGGTTGATCGCTATTGACTGGTTGAACCTGAGGAATCTCACAGTTGATCACAATTGGCAGGCTTCCTACCTGGCCAGTGTGGCCCTGTGGGTGGGTGGGTGGGGCAGGTGTCTTGGCCCCCTTCAGCTCCCATTGGTTAGGGACACGGAAATTGGCAATGGAAACTGGGGGAGTGGTTCCAGTAAAGAAGGGCAGCACGTGGAGCCATGTGCCCCCAGACCACAAGGGTGCATTGGCCCCTTCTGGGAGTGTCATGGTGCTGGGGCAGGCGGAGAGAGGGGAGGTTGAGCGGGGTAGGACCTTGGGGAAGGGGCAGTGTAGATCTTGGGTTGCTCTTAAATTCAGAAAGTGATCTTGGGCATAAAGGTTGGAGGTAACTGTTCTAGTGGCTGGTTCCTGTTTGTTTAGCCTGCTGTCTCAGCTCAAGTGGTAGAGACCTGTTTTTCATAGTTTTGAATCCTATAAATCCTTCTTTTTAAACCATCACAGTGTCTGAATGTGTTCACACCTAAGATTTCTTACACCAAGAAAACATTGTGCTGAAGTTGTTTTACATTCGTTTAATATGACAAATTGCACACAGCCATTGCTTGCACTCCTGCTTTTGGTAGATTAGTAAAAGTCATTTGATTGTTCTCACCCAACAGTGCATTTGAGATTGATCAGTTTTGCCATCTTCTGCAGTTATAGCTATGGGTGACAGTGGTTCTGCACCTGTTCTGGATTAAAAGTCTTAAAAGGGTAGCTGTGTTAATCTGTAATTTAAAAAAAAATAAACAACTAGTGGTCCTGTAGCACCTTAGAGACTAACAAAATATATATATATAGTTGTGCCAACAAAAGCTCATGATAGTATATGTATTTTTGTTAGTCTCTAACGTGCTACAGGACCACTGGTTGTTTGTCTATTGTGGATTGTGATCTTGAATTACGACACATTTTTGGACCACCCCTCCTATATTAAGAAGTGGTTGCTGTCTCTCACTCTCATGAACCCCTGTGTGTTCAGAACTCCTAAGTTGAAAACTTGTGGCACAGGACACCATGAACTAGTTTAACGTGCGTGGTTAAAGGCAAAGAATCTTAACATAAATTGTGGTTCTATTTTCTAAATATTAATGTTTATTTCTAGTTTATAGTAACTTTTTTAATATTCTAATGAAAAACATTAGAAAGCTTAGACATTGTTCCTTGAACTGTACTTAAGATAGTATACTTGTACTAAAGCCACTGAGTAATAGACCAAGAGTCCAGTCCTGCAACTGTTGCTCACCTGAGTTACTCCTGTTGACTTCAGTGAGTGTTTGGAGAAGGGTTTCAGCGCTGCTGCTCCTTAAGCATTACCAACTAAACGAATGGTGATGAACAGTATCATTGTAATTGCACTTTTCTAAAGTAACTGATTGCCATCTAGATTGGAAAATACCAGTTCTGAGAACTTGGAGGAGACAGCATGTTAAAGGGACATTGAATCAATACATTAAAGTAGAAATGAACTTGTTCAAAATAATATATTTAGATTTTAAAAAATTAGTACTTTAGAAAGCTAATGTTGATATTTATATTTTTACTTATATTATCTCAACCTTGATGATGACTGGTCACTATTCTGGATTGCTATCAGGATATTCTACTGTTTGAGTTACAATGGAATATTTGGCAATGCAATGTTTAAAAAAGTCCCTTGCTGATCTTTAAATTACATTCTTGTTGACTCTGGATTTTATAAAATCTTATTTTTACAGATATCCGCATCAGGCCAGTTTTGATCTGACAGTTTCACTTTGTCAAGGACTATAATTTATCCTATGTGGTTTTCCTCTGTATTTCCTACTTACCCTATTTTGAACGATCATGGCTTATTTGTTCTCTATTACACAAATTAGAGAGATTTCTGTTTTGGGAATGCGTTCTGAATGATGCAATGTAAACCTACAATATAACTAATAAATGAACTATGAAACTATATGGACATTAAAAAACGTTGTTTTTTTTTTTCAGCTACGTCCACCTCAACCTCCTGTGTACCTCTTTGTGTTTGATGTCTCCCACAATGCAATTGAGACAGGATACTTGAATACAGTCTGCAAGACCTTGTTAGACAATCTTGACTTGTAAGTTTTGGTTCTTTTATCAGAATTTAATCTTTCTCCTCCCCCTATATTTCCAGTGTTTTCTGTGTGGACTTTTTTTTTGGTGATTTGTGAAATTAGTTTAATATTCTGTGGACAAGACTTTAATTCAGTCCATTTTTAATCCAGAGAGGAAAATTTTCAAAGCCTTAAACTCAGTTTTTATCAATTGTAATTGTGTGCTCAAACCCTGATTTTTAAAATGTATGTGCCAGTCTGATTACACACCTTGGTTTTGATTTATAATGCAAAACATTCATAAGAATGTCATAAGTTTGCATTGAAACTATGGCTTTAGAAACAGTAATTCAGTGTGTACTCACAACAAATGCACATACATATCTATAAAGCTTTGCATGAGAGACAAATTGGGTGAGCTAATATCTTTTACTGAACCATCTTCTATTGATGACAGACAAACTTTCAGGCTTACAGAGTTTTCAGTTTGTAGCTATTCCCACTAAGGACTTGTGTAATGCTTCACATCTTTAAAGCTCTGTGCAAATGTTCGGTAAGAAGCTCTCTGTTTACCTTGGAATTTCTCCCTTTGATTGAGGGACTTTTTTTGGGGGGGGGGGGCTTTCTGGAAGTGGAAGATAGGTTATATGAATCTTGATTCTGTCTTGTGTTAGAGCAGTGGTTTTCAACCTCTGGTGTGTGGACCCATGCAGGTCCACAGACTTTGTCGAAGGGATCCACGAAAGATGACTCTGAACATAAAGTTTCAGATCCAAGGAAAGGCATTTCGTTCTTCTGATCAGTCAAGGGTGTGTGAATACCTCCACATACAGGTCAAAACCAGAGGTAGTGATATAAGAGAAGCCCATAGATGAGCATCCTTTCTCTCACTGCATCAAATGCCATGCTGAGCATATGGAACATTTGTATTTGGTTTCTGTTCAGTCAGTTTTCAGGCTCAGACTTTTATGTTACGCTAAATTTCCATGAGGATCTGCACTACCATTCAAAATTGTTTAGGGGTCCACAAATGGAAAAAAGGTTGAAAATCATTGCTATAGATTGAGTCTCAACATAAATAATGTCAGTTTAGTGCTATAAAATACCTCAAAGGCAAGCCATGAATAAATTTAGTACTGCATTTGTTCGAACTACTTGTTGGGTAGGGGGAGTGAGTATAAGCATTAGCCTGAGAATAATGTGATGAATATTGCAGAAGCTGTATTTCCCAGCAGGTATAAAAATGTCCCTCCACTTCATGTCATTGTAATAGCTCTGAAAGAATGTGCTTGCACTTAAATAATGTAGGGTAACTAAATTTGACTTGCTGAATCCTGTTTCTGATTTTTAGGCTTCCTGGGAACACTAGAACAAAAATAGGCTTTATAACATTTGACAGCACAATCCATTTCTACAGCCTTCAGGAAGGTCTCTCTCAGCCTCAGATGCTAATAGTTTCAGATATTGAAGGTATGTAAGAATAAGTTCTAAACTGTGTTTTTATAGAACAATACCTAATGATTTTGACATACTATGCTGGCACAGTCTAAAACTCTAAATACTAAATTGGGTGAACCAGTGTGTCTGGTATTAAATTAGGATAGTGACATAATTAGGATTGCAGAAACTTAAGTGTAATAAGATAATTGATGGAACATGGTAATAATGCGTACAAAATGTATAGGAATTACAATAGTTCACACTGAGGGAATAGCACTAAAGGTTGACAAAAGAATAGTCAAATACAGTAAAAATCTTACATTTAACTCTTAAGGATAGAAATCACATGCTTGGGCAATAAGAACATAGCAGTAGTAGTATGCTTACTTTGCAGAATGGGGACACTGTGAAATACTCCAGGAGTGTAGAGTGGCTCTGAAGCAGAAAACTCAATAATGATAATAAGAGATTTCAGCTAGCCTCATATTGACTGGGAACATGTCACTTCAGGAAGGAATGCAGAGAGAAAATTTCTAGACTTCATAAAAGACTTCTTTGAGCATCTTGTCCTAGAACTTAGAAGGAGAGAGGCAATTCTTTATTTAGTTCTAAGTATGGATGTCAACATGTAATTGAGTGTGCGATTAACTGATAAGCCTAGTGCCCCTCCCTCCCCCATGCCGTATCACAGGCAGCAAGGGCACGTGATAAGGGAACAAGAGCCAGTGCTGGGGGGAACCAGCTTAAAAGCTGGTTCCCCGCCAGTACTAGCTCCACAGTACCGCCTTACCCCATCCTCCCCCCGCCCCCAATAGAGGCAGCAACAGAGCAGACAAAGGGAGCTTCCATGAAGTAACATCTATCCGCAGGGATGTCCGAGCTCCCTGTGATCAGAGGCTGGTTCCTGGCAGCAGCTCGGACCCCTTGCAGACAGGGGCTGCTGCTGGACAAGTCTCTGTCCATGGCCAGCCACAGCCAGAGGCTGCTTTGTGGCAGTCTCTCCCACCTCCTGCAGCAGCCTCTGTCCGTGGGGAGCTCAGACCTCTGCGGACAGGGACTGCTGCCACCCTGTGCTGCTGCCTCTTAAAAAAACTTAACTTTAAAAAAGAAAGAAAAGAAACTACACTAAAATGAGTTAATTTTTGTTTGACTAGCTAACAGGAACAATCACAAGGGTGAAATGCCTGCACATTGCATAGAAACTATTGAAAAACACCTTCAAAGAGATTCAAACTATGTGTATACCCTACGTAACAAAACTCCAAAACATGTTGCCATGACTAAACAGAGTAAGGGAGAGACAGAAGGCATTCTTTAAAAATTTTAAGTCAAATCCTTCTGGGGAAAATAAAATCCGGCAAGGCAAGTGTGAAGTATAAGGCAGGCCAAGAGAGAATTTGAAGAGTGCCCACAAAAGCTCGTGATACCATCTACATGTTTTGTTAGTCTTTTAAGTCCTACCATTCTATTTGTTGTGTTTTAAGTTTAGCCCCCCCCAGAAAAGTACATTAACAGCAGGAAGCCTGCAAAGTCAGTGGAACCACTGGATGATCGAAATGCTAAAAGAGTACTCAAGGAAGGTAAGACCAATGTGGAGAAGCTAAATGAATTCTTTCCATTGGTCTTCACTTCACAGGGTATGTGGGAGATCCGTCCACCTGAGCCATAAACAGCAATAAATCACCAGGTCCAGATGACGTTGACCCAAGAGTTTCAAAAAAATGAAATTGCACAATTACTAACTGTAGTATGATAATAGAAATGTAGCTGTGTTAGTCTGGTGTAGCTGAAGCAAAATATAGGACTATGTAGCACTTTAAAGGGAATCCTCTGAACTGTCATTCATGCTAAAATTCGACACTTTACGTCTGAGTCTAAACAAAGGATCTAGTTATCTTACCCATTACAAAGATAGCTTCCCTAATTATCACCTCTAATATCATTAGCCCACAGACATTCACCTTCCCCCCACCTTCCCTCTTCTGTACTGAAATTTGATTTGTCCTTTTCATGTGTGTTCATTTTTTAAAATTATATCCTTTGGTATATATGGTTGTGACTATTTTCTTCCACTATTTGATCTGAGGAAGTGGGTCTGGCCCACGAAAGCTCATCATCTAATAAACCATCTTGTTAGTCTTTAAAATGCTACATAGTCCTGTATTTTGCTTTAACTGTAATATGAAATTCCCATTTCAATCAGTCTCTGTAACTAATAATTTTTACAAAGGCTCCAATAGCGAGCCTGGCAATTACAGGCTAGTAAGCCTCACTTCAGTACCAGGCACTTTTCTTGAAATTAGGCCTAAGAACCAAATTATCCAACAATTACATAAACACAACGAATTGGAGAAGACTCAGCATGGCTTTATGTAAAGGGAAATCCTTCCTCACCAGTCCACTCAAATTCTCTGAGGGAGCCAGCAAGATTGTATAGAAGCACGATCCAGTCAAAATAATGTACTTGGACTTTCAGAAAACCTTTGTCAGAGTCCCTCACCAAAGGCTCTTAAGCAAAGAAAATCAATGGGATAGGTGGTAGGTTCTGTCCTGAGCTAAGACAGGAATCAAAAGCAGGAATAAATGGTCAGTTTTCACAATGGAGAGCGGTAAACAGTGGAGGCTCGTAACGTGGTGTAACTCACCACTGCAGTGTCTTCTGCTGGTCACTCCAGGAATCAGCTTCACTCAGCGACGAAGCACCCCCTTCTGACTGGTGTGTCTCGTATTGTAACTTGTTTATGTGTTAAATAGGTTATCAAGCCTTGTGAATAAGGGAACAGCGGTGGATGTGGTATACCTAGACTTTAGTAAGGCATTTGACATGACCTTCTTATCAATAAACTAAGGTGTCAACTTACAGGGCCATGGCCAAACAGGATTATGGATTCACTTCAACACAGTCAATTAGGGATAGTTGCTTTTATTAATCTCACTACTTCACTGCTATTTCAGGGTTAATACTGCCAAATGGTTATACAGCTACCGCAAAGTGACACATTAATAAGCACCGGCATAGCAATGCATAAGAGAGTAACAGGCACTTGGAAATGCTTACGCCCCTTCAGTCTGCAGGGAGTCCCATTCCTGTCACCTCGCAGCAAGACGCAGTAGACGTGGCTTCACCTGGGGGAATCCAGGGCACCCTCTGAGGCTTACGTCCTTGGTGAGACTCACTGGGCATGGGACTCTTACACTAATATTCCAGTTGTTTACCGGTTGTGCGTGCACTGGCTCAACGTCACTCTCAACATTCTCATGAGCTGAGACTGAGGTCAAACTTGTTTACAACTTAGTAGTTTCCCAGCTCAAGTGCATGGGTTAAAGCTGATGAGGGTCAGCTGCTGTTTGTGCTTGCAGGGTCCCAGGCTATGTACTTCAAGGATGGAAACTTCCGTCCTAGCCTGTTAAGCTGTAGGCCACACAGATTGGTGTTTGGAGGATAGGGTCATAATTCAAAATGATTTGGACAAACTAGAGAAATTGTCTGAGGTAAACAGGATGAAGTTTAATGAAGACAAATGCAAAGTAGTCCACTTAGGAAGAAACAATCAGTTTCACACATATGGAATAGGAAGCGATTGTCTAGGAAGGAGTACTGCTGAAAGGGATTTAGAGATCTTAGTGGACCACAAGTTAATCATGAGTCCACTGTGTGACACTTGCAAAAAAGCAACTATTATTCTGGGATGCATTAACGGGTGTTGTGAGCAAGACACGAGAAGTCATTCTTCTGCTCCACTCTGACTTCATTAGGTCCTGATTAGAATATTGTGTCTAGTTCTTGGCACCACATTTCAAGAGAATTTGGAGAAGGTCCAGAGAAGAGCAACAAAAATGATTAAAGGTCTAGAAAACATGGCCTATGAGGGAAGACTGAAAGAATTGGGCTTCTTTAGTTTGGAAAAGAAAAGATTGAGGGGGAACATGATAGCAGTTTTCAAGTATCTAAAAGGATGTTACGAGGAGGATGAAAAATTGTTCTCCTTGTCCTCTGAGGATAGGACAAGAAGTAATGGGCTTAAATTGCAGTAAAGGAGGTTTAGGTTGGACATTAGGAAAACCTTCCTAACTGTCAGGGTCATTAAGCACTGGAATAAATTGCCTAGGGAGGTTGTAGAATCTCCATTACTGAAGATATTTAAGGGCAGGTTGGATAGACATCTATCAGGGATGATCTAAACAGTGCTTGGTCCTGCCGTGATGGCAGGGGACTGGACTTGATGACCTCTAGAGTTCCAGTTCTAGGGTTCTGTGATTCTCTGACAATAGGACCTGCAGCCCTCTCCTCTGTGTTCTGCCCTGATGCGGTGCCCCCATGCTCTGGCGTCCTCCCCCTTAGGTAATCCGCAACCCCCTGTACCCACCTTACCTCAGTGACCTTATTGCTAGTCGTATTCTAGCCCCTTGACCTCAGGGGCAAACTGCAATCTGAAATGGCCACTTATCATTGGCCTTCTCCTGCCCTGGCTGTCTCCCTGCAGCCCTAGTACCCTCAGAACTTGCCTCAGGCCCTGCAGCCTGGAAGTGAATTCAGGCCAGAGTTCCACAGCTCTGCCTGCCTTTCCCCAGCACTGCGTTGTCTCAGGAAGCTTCTAGCTTCCCTGAAACCCAAGTCCTTCTGGTTCCACAGCTGAAGCAAGAATGAGTGTTTTCCTCCACCTTAGGAAGCCCTTATTTTTACAACTCCAGCTGGCCCTTAATTATCTTCAGCCTCACCTGTGGCTGCCTACCACTCAGCCTCCTGCCTGCCCACCTCCTCTCCTGAATGTAAACATGTAATTGCTAAAACTTGTAGTGGTTACACATTTACACAAATACACATTAGTTGAGATCACTGTTTATGAAAGGGATAGAAAATGAATCTCAAAAATCATGATGCCTCCCTCTATACATCCATGGCATGCTCACATCTTGAATACTTCATGCAGTTCTGGTCACTGTCTTAAGTAAAGGTGTATATTAGAATTGAATTAGGGCACGACATTAAAGATGTAGAACAGCTTCCTTTCAGAAGAGATTAAAACTGAAACAGTTCATTTTAGAAAAGAGATAACTAAGGGGGGGCATATGGTAGAGTCCTATAAAATCACGAATAGTGTCAAGCAAGTAAATAGGGAAGTGTTTATTCCTTCACAATGCAAGAAGTAGGGTTACCTGGTGACATTAATAGGCAGCAGGTTTCAGTTAAACAGCGGAAGCACGGCTTCACATGCCAACTGCCCAGGACTGATCAAGCAGCCAGTGTGGCTGGCTGCATGGCTGCTCTAGTCACTAGTGGCTGGTGTGGGAGGCCCCAGAGCCAGCTGCTTGGGCAGCCCTTGTGTCAGCCACACTGGTCATTGCAGAAGTCACAGAAGTTGTGGAAAGTCACTTTTTGTGACTTCCATCACCTCTGTGACAGGTACTGAGCCCTATTCATGGATATGCAGCTGCTGGGGACACCTGAGTTTTCAGATAGCTTTAATCAATTCATTTTTTGCTCTTCCAGATGTGTTTATACCAATGCCAGAGAACTTATTAGTAAACTTAAATGAAAACAAAGAGGTAAGCCCTGTCTTAAATTGTATAGGTGACATTCAGGCCATATGACATGCATTATATAGCTTGTACAGTGCTTAATTATTTAATGTCAACTTAAATCTCACTTGTCTGAATTTCTTGTCTACTTTTATTACAAATATTACTGTAACTGAAATAAATGGCAATAGTTTGTTCAGTTTTACTTTGTGTATTTAATTGCATTGTATTTGGTTAGTGTTGCTGTTTCCCTTCTGTAGTCAGCCCGTTTCATTGTGAAAAGGAAACTCATCTTTCTTCAACAGAGTATAGCTAAACCCCAGAAATTGGCAATGGGACTCCAGGGCAAATGTTGCTCCAAAAACGCCTATAACTCATTTCTGATTGACTACATTTAAAGTTAATGGTATCCTTCTAAAATAAACAGACCTAAATATTTAGAGATAAATGAAGATAACATGTCTCTTACTTAAAATAACAAAAACTTAACATTTTAGCAAGCTTTACGATATTGAGTTCCTAGTTTTTGGTACTATGGATCTTGTTTTATTAGAAGTGGTAGGTTATGTAATACTATAGAATGACATTCTAGGTAAAACGGAGAACTTGTACTATCCTCACATCTTGTTGCAAGGTATTTTAAATGTTACTTTTTGTATATAATATTTAATTAATCTCTTTAATATCAGCAGTACTCAGTGTTACATGCATAATAAATAGCCTGTGCAATAGAGGAGAAATCTCTTCTGAAACTATAATTGAGTAATTTTTTACTTTTATCCCAGCTAATTCAAGATTTACTGAGGACTTTGCCACAGATGTTTACCAAGTCACTGGAAACACAGAGTGCTCTTGGACCTGCGCTGCAGGCTGCCTTCAAATTGATGTCTCCTACTGGTGGTCGAATTTCTGTCTTCCAGACACAGCTTCCATCTTTAGGAGTGGGAGCACTCAAATCCCGAGAAGAACCTAACCAAAGAGCATCTGCAAAGGTTACAAAAACACTGTTTAAACACAAATCCATGAAAACTTACAATCCTGTTGCATGAATTTATATGAATTTTGAATTGTGTGGTTTAGAGTACCTTAGTTTTATTGGAGGTCTATAACAGGAGCTGACATTCTTACACTGTATTAATCAATGTGACTAACAAGGGAACCTATAAACACAGAGTGATACTGATTTTGAAAGATATTGAGAACTCAGAACAGTCATTGAAGTCAGTGAAAGAGATGCATTGCTGAACATCCCTGAAATTAGGTCACAAGAGTGTGGTGCGATTTGGAATCCCTCTTTTCTTTTTCCTTGTATTAACAGGATATACATCTTACACCATCCACTGACTTCTACAAGAAGTTAGCATTGGACTGCTCAGGGCAGCAGGTTGCAGTTGATTTGTTCCTCCTTAGTGGGCAGTATTCTGACTTGGCTTCATTAGGTAAGTCATCACAGGGTACTCCTTAAGATTGTAGCTTCAGTGTTCTTAAGAACACTCTGTAATGCTTAACTTTTTTTTGCTCTTTCACTTGTGCATATTTTACTATTTTAATGTAATGATTTAAAATGGTAACCATGCCCGACAGAGTTAACTATGAGACTGCATGTTCCCCTATCTGCTGTTTGATATTTCTATCAGTAGAGATTTTGATCTTTCATAATAGAAGTTTGGGGATGTCTGGACAAGCTAACTAGCCTGTTTTTTTTCTCTTCTTACCTGAGGGTTGAGATTTTTCTGTCTCTTAGAACATTGTCAGGACTTGTTCCCTAATATTACTAATAAAAATCCAAGTTCTAGAAACATTTAAACAAAGTCCTGCTTAACAGATAGATATATGTTTAAACTATGTGGGTATAATGTCGTCATTTCCAGATTCTGAAAAGCCTCATTAGTATGTACTGTGAGACTATTACTACTCTTAAAAAAAAAATTGGTAGCTATATCCTTAGATGTCAGAGCAGTTCAAAGTGCAGTATCTGATTGTCTTTTGGATGCTCAAAGAAAGAGTTCTGTTTGTAAAACTTGACCCATCTCTTACCCCCAGTTCATGTCCTGAATTTATATAAAGAGGATTTCTTTGTTCTGGACCTAAACCTAAAATCAGATGCAACGGTGACAAAGCACAGTGTAAGAACCTGAGTAGGGTAGAATTTTTATTCATCATGACTAGGATGAAATTTCATATGGAGATTACTTCAGCCTTAATGGATAATTTCATTGTTAATGAGACATAATAATACAGCTTTCTTCTGGTTAGCATGAGTATTTCCAAGATTCTATTCCCCCTGGACTTATAGGAGTATTTAAGAAGATTATTTTTATTCTGGAATGAGGTGTGTCATTTGAAGGAGAGAGTCTGTTACCTTTCAATGCATGATGGAATAAACACCTTTCTAGGAGCAAGCTTCATTAACATTTTAATTTTTCTCACTCTTGAATTACCTTCTGATTTCTATTCTTGAATGGCATGGTGTCATTTTTCCTTCAGACCAATTTTAAATTTATTTCACATTTTATAATCTTAATTAAGTGAACATGCAAGTTATTTATAACATCGACACAATGTCTGGGCCTATACCTATATAGAATAAGATTATTAATGTTAGACTGTTCATACTTGCAGATAAAATTACAAGAAAAATTAGGTTAATCTGAACTGATATTTAAAGACCACAGCAACAATTGTTGGTTTGAACTCCACTAACGCACATTTTCTGTTCTAGGCTGTATATCAAGGTATTCAGCAGGGAGCGTGTATTACTATCAGTCTTATCATCAGCAGCACAATCCTGTCCTGGTGGAGAAATTACAGAAAGAGCTGAAACGATACTTAACTAGAAAGATTGGCTTTGAGGCTGTCATGAGGATAAGATGCACCAAAGGTCTGAGTAAAATCTTTTTTGCATAGTTTATTGTTTAAAAATGTTTTATTGGCATATTCATAGAATCATAGAATAATAGGACTGGAAGGGACCTCGAGAGGTCATCGAGTCCAGCCCCCCGCCCTCAAGGCAGGACCAAGCTCCGTCTACACCATCCCTGACAGATGTCTATCTAACCTGTTCTTAAATATCTCCAGAGAGGGAGATTCCACCACCTCCCTTGGCAATTTATTCCAATATTTGACCACCCTGACAGTTAGGAATTTTTTCCTAATGTCCAATCTAAACCTCCCCTGCTGCACTTTAAGCCCATTACTCCTTGTCCTGTCCTCAGAAACCAAGAGGAACAAATTTTCTCCTTCCTCCTTGTGACACCCTTTTAGATATTTGAAAACCGCTATCATGTCCCCCCTTAATCTTCTTTTTTCCAAACTAAACAAGCCCAGTTCATGAAGCCTGGCTTCATAGGTCATGTTCTCTAAACCTTTAATCATTCTTGTCGCTCTTCTCTGTACCCTTTCCAATTTCTCCACATCTTTCTTGAAATGTGGCGCCCAGAACTGGACACAGTACTCCAGCTGAGGCCTAACTAGTGCAGAGTAGAGCGGCAGAATGACTTCACGAGTTTTGCTTACAACACACCTGTTGATACAACCTAAAATCATATTTGCTTTTTTTGCAACAGCATCACACTGTTGACTCATATTCAACTTGTGGTCCACTATGACCCCTAGATCCCTTTCCGCCATGCTCCTTCCTAGACAGTCGCTTCCCATCTTGTATGTATGGAACTGATTGTTCCTTCCTAAGTGGAGCACTTTGCATTTCTCTTTATTAAACCTCATCCTGTTTACCTCTGACCATTTCTCTAACTTGCTAAGGTCATTTTGAATTATGTCCCTATCCTCCAAAGAAGTTGCAACCCCGCCCAGTTTGGTATCATCTGCAAACTTAATAAGCGTACTCTCTATCCCAATATCTACATCATTGATGAAGATATTGAACAGTACGGGTCCCAAAACAGACCCTTGAGGAACTCCACTTGCTATCCCTTTCCAGCAGGATTTAGAACCGTTAACAACAACTCTCTGACTACGGTTATCCAGCCAATTATGCACCCACCTTATCGTGGCCCTATCTAAGTTATATTTGCCTAGTTTATCAATAAGAATATCATGCGAGACCGTATCAAATGCCTTACTAAAGTCTAGGTATATGACATCCACCGCTTCTCCCTTATCCACAAGGCTCGTTATCTTATCAAAGAAAGCTATCAGATTAGTTTGGCATGACTTGTTCTTCAGAAACCCATGCTGGCTATTCCCTATCACTTTATTACCTTCCAAGTGTTTGCATATGATTTCCTTAATTACCTGCTCCATTATCTTCCCTGGGACAGACGTTAAACTGACCAGTCTGTAGTTTCCTGGGTTGTTCTTATTCCCCTTTTTATAGATGGGTACAATATTTGCCCTTTTCCAGTCTTCTGGAATCTCCCCTGTCTGCCATGATTTTTCAAAGATCATAGCTAAAGGCTCAGATACCTCCTCTATCAGCTCCTTGAGTATCCTGGGATGCATTTCATCAGGACCTGGTGACTTGCTGACATCTAACTTTCCTAAGTGATTTTTAACTTGTTCTTTGTGTATCCTATCTTCTAAACTTACCCTCTCTCTGCTTGTATTCACTACGTTAGGCACTCTTCCAGACTTCTCAGTGAAGACCGAAACAAAGAAGTCATTGAGCATCTCCGCCATTTCCAAGTTTCCTGTTACTGCTTCTCCCTCCTCACTAAGCAGTGGGCCTACCCTGTCCTTGGTCTTCCTCTTGCTTTTAATGTATTTATAAAAGGTCTTCTTGTTTCCCTTTATGCCTGTAGCTAGTTTGATCTCATTTTGTGCCTTTGCCTTTCTAATCTTGCCCCTGCATTCCCGTGTTGCTTGCCTATATTCATCCTTTGTTAGTTGTCCTAGTTTCCATTTTTTATATGACTCCTTTTTTATTTTGAGATCATGCAAGATCTCCTTGTTAAGCCAAGCTGGTCTTTTGCCATATTTTCTATCTTTCCTACACAGCGGAATTGTTTGCTTTTGGGCCCTTAACAACGTCCCTTTGAAATACTTCCAACTCTCCTCAGTTGTTTTTCCCTTCAGTCTTGCTTCCCATGGGACCTTACCTACAAGTTCTCTGAGCTTATCAAAATCTGCCTTCCTGAAATCCATTACCTCAATTGTGCTGGTCTCCCTTCTACCTTTCCTTAAGATCATGAACTCTATTATTTCGTGATCACTGTCCCCTATACTGTCTTCCACTTTCAAGTTCTCAACTAGTTCCTCCCTATTTGTTAAAACCAAATCCAGAACAGCTTCTCCTCTGGTAGCTTTTTCAACCTTCTGAAACAGAAAGTTGTCTCCAATGCAGTCCAGAAACTTATTGGATAGCCTGTGCCTCGCTGTGTTAGTTTCCCAACAAATGTCTGGATAGTTGAAGTCCCCCATCACCACCAAATCTTGGGCTTTGGATAGTTTTGTTAATTGTTTAAAAAAGGCCTCATCCACCTCTTCCACCTGGCTAGGTGGCCTGTAGTAGACTCCTAGCATGATATCACCCTCGTTTTTTACTCCATTTAGCTTAACCCAGAGACTCTCTACACGGCTATCTTCTACATTCATCTCCACTTCAGTCCAAGTGTGTACATTTTTAATATACAAGGCAACCCCTCCTCCCTTTTTTCCCTGTCTGTCCTTCCTGAGCAAGCCGTACCCTTCCATACCAACATTCCAATCATGCGTCCCATCCCACCAGGTTTCTGTAATACCAATGATATCATAGTTGTATTTATTGGTTAGCAATTCCAGTTCTTCCTGCTTATTACCCATACTTCTCGCATTTGTATATAGGCATCTAAGATACTGATTTGATCTTGCCTCCCTGTTGTGCCCTGACCCTCCTTTCTCCTTGCCATTATAGGCCGTGGTCCCCCCCATTTCCAACCCATCTCCCAGTCCCGCACATGCAGCACTTACCTGTGGGCTTTGCTCACCTGCCCCCAACAAACCTAGTTTAAAGCCCTCCTCACAAGGTTAGCCAGTCTGTGTCCAAACAAGGCCTTCCCGCTCCTAGAAAGGTGAACTCCACCTCCGCCAAGCAGTCCTTCCTGGAAGAGCACCCCGTGATCAAGGAAGCCGAATCCCTCCTGGCGACACCATCGTCGCAGCCAGGCATTCACCTCCAGGATGCACCTCTCTCTGCCCGGGCCCCTACCTTTGACAGGAAGGATAGAAGAGAATACCACCTGCGCTCCAAACTCCTTCACCCCTACTCCCAAAGCCCTGTAGTCACACTTGATCCGCTCAGTGTCACACCTGGCAGTATCATTTGTGCCCACGTGGATGAGTAGCATGGGGTAGTAGTCAGAGGGCCAGATAATCCTCGACAATGCCTCCGTAACATCTCGGATACGGGCCCCTGGCAGACAGCATACCTCTCGAGATGAGCTGTCAGGGCGACAGATGGGTGCCTCCGTTCCCCTCAGAAGAGAGTCTCCAACCACCACTACCCTACGTTTCCTCCTCGCAGTGGTGGCAGGAGACTGCTCAACCTTGGTGGTGCAAGGCCTGGTCTCCTCCACTGTGGGGGGTGACTCCTTGTCTCCTGCTGAAAGTAAAGTGTAACGGTTATGTAACACAGTGGGAGGGTTAGGAGCAGGGGTGGAACACTGCCTGCTGCCGGAAGTAACCAGCTGCCAGTTCTCACCCTGCACCACTGCCTCCTCCATAAGTGGCTGGTCAACAGTCCCACATCCTAGGACAGTGACCTCCGTGGACTCCACAGGAATACTGTCCAGGAATTCCTCATGGCTTCGAATGCTCCTCAGCCTGGCCACCTCCTCCTGTAGCTCTCCCACCTGCTGCCTGAGAGATTCCACCAGCAGGCACCTTTCACAATGGTTGTCTCCCCCAGCCTGGAGATCACTCAGTGGGAATTGCAAGCCACAAATACAGCAAGACCACACCAGGACCTGGGTAGAGGCATCCATGCTCAGGTTCTCTGTCTGGATACAGGCACAGGTGGAGGAGACAGGAGAAGTACTGGCACAAGCGCTACGGGTCTTCATCACCATCAGTCACTCCCTCTGCTCAACTCCCTCTTCAACTCCCCTGTCTGCAGTCCCCTGTCTGCAGTCCCCTGTCCGCTTCGCTCCCCTGGTCGCACTGCTCTGGCTTTTTAAAGCCTGCTTGCCTAGGTCAGGCCTGCCCCCTTCTGAGTCACACAGGGGAAGGCTGTTACTATTATTTTTATGTAAGCCTGAATGAATAGTTGGCAGATGTAAAATCTGGCATTAAGAATCCAACTGTACAAAAGAGAGCTGAACTGGTAGTACTGCATAAAAGAATTTATCAGTGGTGTTTAGGAGTAGTATCTATGGCTTGCCAAGGCTAGAAATAGGTGCTTCGTTATCATGTACTTCTATATGCTCCTCAAGTAAAAATAAGGATTTCATAACTTAATGTTCCTGCTGCATAGTTAATTTTCAAAACTGTGTCCTGCCCTGTGGTTAAACCAGAAGCCTGACTTTTCAGTTTTTCATAAGCTAGAAAAATAAGGCAAGCTCTTCACTGTCTTGCACCTTTATTTAAAAACGACAGAAAAGCATTCTAGCAGTGTACTGTAACAAGGCTCCTGTGCCTTGGGTCTAACTGAATTCAGTATCCTTCAGTATGTAATGAAGTGTAATAGGGTTGTCAGTAAATTTCAATTAATTTGCACAGTTAACTTAAAACATTAGTCACTGTTCTAATTTCACTGTTAAGCAATAGAATGCCAACTGAAATTTAATGTTTTGGAGTGTTTTTCTACATTTTCAAATATATTGATTTCAGTTACAACACAGAATACAAAGTGTACGCTGCTTACTTTATATTACGATTTGTATTACAAATATTTGCAGTAATAAACATGAAATGGTATTTTTCATTTCACCTCATAAAGGTGCTGAGGTGCAATCTCTTTATTGTGTAAATGCAACGTACAAATGTAGATTTTGTTTTGTTACATAACTGCACTCAAAAACAAAACAAAATATAAAACTTGAGTCTAAATGTCCACTCAGCCTTGTGTCTTGTTCAGACAGTTCCCTAGGTAAACATGTTTGTTTATGGAAGATAATTCTGCCCACTTCTTATTTACAGTATCACCAGAAAGTGAGTAACAGGTGTTTGTATGTCACTTTTATAGCTAGTGCCAGATATGCTAACCCTTCATATGTCTCTTCATGCTTTGGCCACCATTCCAGAGGGTATATTTCCATTTTGATGATGCTCATTTAAAAAAAATGCAATAACTAAATTTGTGACTGAACTTCTTGAGGGAGAATTGTATGTCTCCTGCTCTGTTTTAGCTGCATTCTGCTATGTACATCATGGTATAGTGGTCTCAGATGATGACCCGGCACACGTTCATTTTTAAGAATGCTTTCTCTGCAGATTTGATAAAATGCAAAAATTTCTAAAGATAATTATAGCCAGGGCTTGACAATCTATGTAAACTACTCGCCCAAGCCGAGTAGATTACATCCCGGAAGAGCCAGGTTTGGGCGATCTACACATGCGGAGAACGATCTGTGCATGCGCAAAATGCCGGATAGTGTGGCTGGCAAGCGGGGCTCGCTGCAGCTCGGCGAGCCCTGGTTGTAGCACTCAAATCTGAAGTGTCTTCCAAAATCTGAGAGGGATGACATATTGAGCATGCTTTCAGAAGTCTTAAAAGAACAACATTCCAATGTGGAAATTAAAGGACCTGAACCACCAGAAAAGAAAATCAGCCTTCTGCTGGTGGCATCTGACTCAGATGATGAAAATGAATGAGGGTCAGTCTGCACTGCTTTAGATTGTTATCAAGCAGACTGAGCTTCGATGCATGGTGGTTGAAATATAAAAGGACATAGGAGTCTTTAGCACATCCAGCTCATAAATATCCTGCGAGGCAAGCTACAACAGTGCCATGCGAGTGCTTGTTCTCAATTTCAGGTGAGACTGTAGACAAGAAACAGGCAGCATTATCCCTTGCAAATGTAAACAAACTTGTTTGAGTGATTGTCTGAACAAGAAATAGGACTGAATGGACTTATAGGCTCTAAAGTTAATTTTTAAAATTCCGTTCTTTTTGTACTTCTACGTTTGTAAGTTATGCTTTTACAATAGAGAGATGGCACTACCGTACTTGTATTTGGTGAATTGAATAATACTATTTTGTTTTTACAGTACAAATATTTGTAATAAATGTAAAGTGAACAATGTATACGTCATATTCTCTTGTAATTAAAATCTATATATTTGAAAATGTAGAACACACCCAAAATATTTAAATAAATGGTATTCCATTATATTTTCATAGCATGATTAATCATGATTAATTTTTGTAATTGTTCGACAATCCTAATTTATAACCTTTTTAGAACTTTGAACTACTGGTTCCCAAGGCTAGTGCTTACACTGAAAGAATATTTGCTATGCTATATACACAATTGTCCCTTAAATGACTGATCCTATCGTGTTCTATACTAGAAATATCAACCAATTATGACTCGGCGTCAAAGAAATTTGGGGCACTTATTTATCTTTGAGCTAACTTGCATTTTGAGTGCTTGGTTATTTTTTGCACATTGTACAAATGAGTATGCAGCTTGAGATTTATATTTACTAAATGAACTGTATTTTGAAAAGGGTTTGTCATTATCTAGAGTAAAACACAATCTAAAAATTAGGGCATCTATGTAATCAGTTCATAGTTTAGATTAGATTGTAAAAGTAACATTAATAAAACAGACCAGATGGTTTTCCCTTTCATAGGTCTTTCCATTCATACCTTCCATGGGAACTTCTTTGTGCGATCAACAGACTTGTTGTCTTTACCCAATGTAAACCCGGATGCAGGATATGCTGTACAAATGTCAGTAGAAGAAAGTCTCACTGACATGCCAGTTGTTTCTTTTCAGTCAGCACTACTGTACACATCCAGCAAAGGTAAGAAATGTAAGCAGCATATGATGTGCTAGATGCCATGGTATGTAATTTCTTAAATTATAATCTAGTTTGCTTGTACTACAGTTGAAGTTACTTGCTTATCTTAATAACCCTCCCCTTATCCCCTCCCAAGAGAGGTTGAGAGTACTAGTAAGCCAGCACACTCATTCCTCAGCTGCTCTTGGTGATGGTGGTTATACATTATTCTGCAGCTGCATTTTGGGAGTTTACAGATTTGCTGGAAAACGTGCTCTAAACAGAAATGGTCAACTTTAGCTCGGTTAACCTGGCTGCTTAACAGCTGTTAGTTTAAAATACTTGTGAGACAAGTTAATGTGGTAATAAATCAGTTTTGTATGGTATTTATCTGAAATAGACTAATTGCTTTTGGTAAGTTGAACAAAAAATATACTCTTAAATAAATTAATTTTAAAAAATCAGAGTTGCTGCAAGTTGTAGTGTGCAAACTTCATTTTTGCTCCATTTGTGGTTCCCTCCTCCTCACTCCAAAATGCAGCTTTGATGATGTGGTGTGGAAAATGCCATTTGGAGACTACAAAGATTAATTTTCTCCCTATAGGTGAAAGAAGGATTCGAGTCCACACTATGTGTTTACCTGTTGTTACAACATTGAGTGATGTCTATCTGGGGGCTGACGTACAAGCTATTACAGGCTTACTAGCCAATATGGGTAAGCATGATGCTCTGATATACATGTGTAACATTTTTAAAAATTCTGAGGAACAACCCTTTAGGAAGCAAGATTACAAAGGGTTCAGAAGGGTCTTTCCTTCTGAATGGTTGAAGGCATTTAGCCATATTGTTTAAAGCTCTTTTGATGTGTGTAGATAAGAGTACAACTGTATAGTCTCTTTGTATGGTATGTAAATGTGAACTTCAGAAGTTAGAGCAGCAATTAGGACTCCTGGATATTTTTATTCTAGGCTGTACTATTAATGTTCCCATGCCTTCTGATGGCATAGGGAAGCTCTATTAATGTCTGCTTATAGCCATTTTAAGATCCTGAGATGAGCTGCTAAAGATGTATAAAATAATACTTGTCAATAATTTCTAAAAAAGAAATTAGGTATAACTTGCTGTTGAACACGTACGTGTGTGTGTGTGTGTGTGTGTGTGTGTGTGTGTGTGTGTGTGTGTGTGTGTGTGTGTGTGTGTGTGTGTGTGTGTGTGTGTGTGTGTGTGTGTGTGTGTGTGTGTGTGTACACACTCTCTCACACTCTCTTGTGTTCCTTTTTAGCTGTGGACCGGTCAGTTTCTGCTAGCTTGAGTGATGCCCGAGATGCCTTGGTGAATGCTGTAATTGATTCCCTATCTGCTTACCGATCTTCAGTCCTAAGCATTCAGCAGCCTGGTCTGATGGCTCCGTATTCCCTACGATTCTTTCCACTTCATGTACTGGCTCTCTTAAAACAAGTAAGAATGAAATCTTTCCAGAGGATGTTATTTTTGTATTCAGTATGTCAGAACCTGGCACAATGAGGCCCTGAAAAGTTTCTGTGAGATGAAATTATATATGTATAGTTTTGGCAACATTTGGAGTGGGGGAGGTTCTTCATTAGTTTACATCGAGTTGAATTAAAACCAGCCATCTCTCCATATGATATTGCGGTACTTGAGGTTGTTAGGCATTTAAGATGATAGCCTTTTCTGGTATAAATGGGACAGCTCTGGAACCAACTTATTACCTCACTTCCCTAGTCCTGGAAATTGTGATTTTTTTTTTTCCTTCAGTACCATTGCAAAGCAACATTGCTTGTTCATCTGGGTTTTCCTTGGGGATAGCTGTAGTAGAAGATGGCTTGGGTGTCTGTCAGCCACCAAAAAAGGGTTTTTTTTTTTAAATAAGATCTAAATGTGCCTAAAGTATAGGCTGTGTTTATGTACTGCATAAGTATAGACTGTATTTATGAATTGCATCCAGTGCTTATGTCAGATGCATTTATTGTAAAGCTTGAATTTTTATGAACAGTGTAGGGATGTGGTATAGTTGTGGCATGGGGTGCCATGGCAGAAAGAAGGGGCTTCTGTTCCATGTATAGAGCTGCAGCAGTTTAGGATGAAAAATATGGTAAAAATAGCACCACAAAGATAGAGCTTATAGAACAAGAAGTTTGTGTGCATTGGTATTGAGGCACTGGGCAGGCAAGAGAAGGGGAAGCAAAAGAAAGCAGGAGTAGGGAGCAATACGGAGAGACTTGCTGTTGTTGTGAGACACCCCTGACTGCTAGCCAGGGGAATGTGCAGCTCTATGCTGCTGCCAAGACAAATCCAGACAATAGCTTAATGTGGAGTATGGGGGGGAGTGAGCTTGGAAAGAACTGATCTTTTGGCTTTTTGTCCTTGTGGGTGCTTTGGTGTTGGGCTTGTCCTGGCATCACAGAGCAGAGATCTTTTTAGCAGTGTCTGGCCGGGCTGTGCATGCAGAGTGGTGGGGGCACGTGCCATTTGCACTTCTGCAGTTCTGTGCACAGCCCATCTGCCCTCAGTTCCTTCATTACCGCCTCGAGTCACAGACAGAGCTCAAGTCCTCTCCTCCCTTGAGATTCTTAGACACAAGATTTTACTTAGAATTGTTTTTATTTAACAGTTTTCTGTTGTTCCTACTACTTAGTTTAGTCACTACTTTAAAAAAAAAAAGTTCTCCTGTAAATAGTTGATTTAATGTTCTTCTGAAGGAGACGCGCCATTAGTCTCCAGCCGGTGGCCCCTCAGGCCTTCGTTTAAAAAAAAGAGAGTTGGAAGATAGGAGGGAATACTACATAGAAAATTAAAAGTCAAAGCCTCTCTCTTGAATGGCTTCATTTCACACCATTAAAAAAACAACAAAAAAGCCACCTTGCATGCACAAAAGAAAAGGAGAAGAAAGAATCAAGATGAACAGACAAAGAATTGCAGACAACATGCCTGCGCCCTGGGTTTTAAAAATGTGCGATGCCACAACCCAATGCCTCCCTCAGATGGCCATGAGTCTCCGATACGTTGTCTGGGTGAGGCCCATGCTACTCAGAAATAAATATATACACTGCTGCAGTCTCCCTGCCAGAGCCCACAAAGACAGGGAGCTGAGGCTGTGTATGTTACTTAAGCCCCAAAACAGAAGGGATGAATGCAGCCAGGCTGACAAGGCTAGCAGTCAGGCTAAGGACTTGAGCTCCTCACTGCCCAAGTCCACAAAGAGGGTTTCCCCAGCCCACTCCCTACCTCTGAGAATGAGTATGGGAGATAAGCCAGGCACCTCCGGCACTGGACACCCCTGTGCCATGCCAGTAGTGGATCCAAAGCAGTGCACTGCCCAGAAGATGGTACACCATCCTCCGCACCAAAAAAGGCAGCTACCAGGGAACTAGATAGGCCCTTGGCACCGGAGACACTGGTGGCGCTGGATAAGACCTTGGCACTGGCAAAATCAAAATCTGTTAAGCCCTTGCCCTGCGCACTGATCCCAGAACTGTAGCCTTCTCCACCGGCACCAATTCCTCCCCCCCCCCCCCCCCCATTGGCACTGAGCTCTATGGCATCGCATAGTATTTCCTCTGGCCACCATAGTTCTTCCGTGATTACCACAAGCCACTATTGAGTATGGCACCATGACTGAGAAGCCTGCATGGCTCTCCCCCGAAGCATTGCTCTCCTCTTCCTTTGTCCATAAGAAGTTCTCCGCCTCGATCACTGGTGTTATCCCATTATAGTGGCTATGAGGATGACCAGAGGAGTGTATTTTCTTCCCAACACTCCTCTCCCGCTAGAGCACGTGTCTTATAACAGACATCAACCACGGTATGATCATCGTCCTCCATGGTACCCAAACTGGTCCTACTGTCCCCACTACTCTCCTCACTGGTCCCCATGTCACTTTTGGGCACCCCCATGGCACTGACCAATGGCACCATCAATGCCAGCTCATAGGCTGATACCTGTCTCATCCTCTTAGCTCTCCTTAGCCGAATAAGGACATAGAGACAGAGGACGGCCAAATTACTTTAGGATGGCAAGGCAGAACAACCTGATGTCTTCCCCACTTGATAAGTTCTCTTCCTCACCTGATGAGGCTGTCGTTCCAAATTACCCAATGCCCACTGAGGACCTGAAGCAATTTCAGGACCTGTTTAAGAGAGTCACTACCAGCCCAGAGATGGTACAGTAGACTTCCAATAATCCGGCATCTTTGGGACCCAGGGGGTGCCGGATTATCGGATATGCCAGAGTATCAGGAGGTACTCTGGCAGGGGGCTGTAATGGGTCTGCCTGGACCTGCACTGCGACCAGCGGGGCACTGGGGGGGGGGGGCGTCGGCGGGGACCGGCGTGGCGAGGGGCGAACCCTCTACCGTTTTGCAGGGAGGCAGGGGAAGCCCTGTGCAGCCACTGGCAACAGGCCAGCTGGGGCTGCAAGCGGCAGTGCCAGACTTGGTGAAGTGGCAGGGTAGAGCAGCTGGGGTGCTGCCAGGTTTGGTCCCGCAGTGCTGCCCCTCACCTGAGCGGCTATGCGGGACCAACCTGGCAGCACCTCAGCTGCTCTGCTCTGCCACTTCCCCAAGTCTGATGCTGCCATTTGCTGCTTGCCTGCAAGCAGCCGCGGCGGACTTGGGGAAGCGGCGGGGCAGAGCAGCTAGTGTGCTGCTGGGTTGGTCCCGCAGCGCCACCCCTCGCCTCGCCCCCCTCTCCTCCACCGCCACTTGCACCCCCAGTTGGCCTGTAGCAGGCAGCTGCGCGGGGTTTTCCCTGCCTCTCTGCAAAACGGTGGAGGGTTCACCCCTCACCGTGCCGTTCCCTGCCCCCCGGCCAGATGCAGCGCGGGTCCCGGCAGATGCGTCACAGGGGTATAATCCTTTCCCCCTCTCCTCCCCTTCCCTTTCCCAGCCCGTGAGCGCATGTGGGCTCACAGGAGCTCCAATTGTCTGGCTGGCTGGAGCACTTCCGGGTTCCAGTTGGTGCCGGACTATCAGGAGTGTCGGACCACTGGATGCCGGACAATTGGAGTTTTACTGTATTATCAGAAGTACAGTAGAAACATCACACTACTAAAAAACCTCCTGCCTGCCTCAATCGAGGATCACCCTTCCGATAGCTGAAGCAATTGTGGAAGCGGTGAAAAAGGTCTGGTAGACACCAGCCTCAAACACCCCCCTATCCTCTCCTCCCAAACAAACAAGTGAGCCAATAGGAAATATTTCATTCCATCCAAAGGTATGGACTTTTTTTCCTCCACCCACAGCCAAATTAAATGCGGCACAACCCAGGGCTGAAACCCCTCAATACAAATCTGTTCAGCATGAAAAAGACCGTAAGTGTCTGGACACATTTGGTAGGAAAATGTATTCCTCATCCACACTCCATCTTAGAATAGCGAGCTATACTGTGTTACTTGCTAATCACATCTTTGACAACACAAAACTAAATGAGCTCATTCAACACCTTCTGGATGCAAAAAGAGCTATCCTGAAGTCAGTCATTCAAGAGGTCTGCACTATATCATGCACAGCCTCCAAATGGCACTTGACTCAGCGGATACATCTGTACGAACAACTGCAGCCTCCATTGTCACGAGGCACTCATCATGGCTTCAAGTGGTGGGAGTTCCAAAGGATCTTCAAACCAAGGTGGAGGATCTCCCATTTGACAAAGAAAAACTTTTTGCTACCAAGACCAGTGAGGTCCTCCATTCCAGCAAGGACTCCTGCACAACAACATGTACATTAGGAAGGTATACACCTCCTTATTGACGGAAGTATTATATGCTCTACCAGAGAGAGCGTGATTTCTCATATGGCAGACAGTAGTAAAGGCCATTTGATCAATACTTCTCTAGGCCCAGAAATCGATGCCAGCAGGCTCCCAACAATCGCTCGTCCACATAGCAAGCCTTTAAGCAGAAGATTTGAGGCTTTGGTTGAGGGCCAGCATTACCGCTCCACTCTACCAGTGCCTTGCAAACGCGAGACGTTCCACCATTTGTACCCCTTTTTTAGTCAATGGGCAACAATTACCACAGGCCTTAAATCTTGGATATCATTGAATGCGGATACTCCCTTACACTCACCACTATTCTGCCAACTTTCCCACCCTCCCCGTTTTTCGGGGATCCACTCTCACAAAATACTACTTTGTCAAGAAGTAGAACATCTCTTTCACATAGAAGTAGCAGAAAGTGTTCCAGAAAGACATCAGGACAGGGGTTTTTACTAAAACAATTTTCCTATAGAAAAAAGAATGGGTGGGTGGAAACCGATCCTTGATCTTTGACAGCTAAACAAATACCTCCACAAGCAACAGTTCAAGATGATCACACTCATGTCAGTCATCCCAGCACTGCATGAGGGAGACTGGTTTGCAGTCCTCAACCTCCAAGACGCCTACTTCCACATTACAATTCACTCGATGTTTTCTATGGTCACCTCAGAACAGTTCCAGTATCAGGTCCTGCCTTTTCTATGCTTCCACTCCCATGGTATGTCTACACTACCCTCCTAGTTCGAACTAGGAGGGTAATGTAGGCATACCGCACTTGCAAATGAAGCCCGGGATTTGAATTTCCTGGGCTTCATTTGCATAAGCGGGGAGCTGCCATTTTTAAAACCCCGCTGGTTCGAACCCCGCGCCGCGCGGCTACACAGGGCACGAACTAGGTAATGAAATGAAATGAAATGAGGAGTAATGGTAGTTCGAACTAGGAAGCCTAGTTCGAATTACCTAGTTCGTGCCCTGTGTAGCCGCGCGGCGCGGGGTTCGAACCAGCGGGGTTTTAAAAATGGCGGCTCCCCGCTTATGCAAATGAAGCCCGGGAAATTCAAATCCCGGGCTTCATTTGCAAGTGCGGTATGCCTACGTTACCCCGCTAGTTCGAACTAGCGGGGTAGTGTAGACATACCCCCAGAGTCTTCTCTAGGATGCTGGCACTAGTTACAGCATTCCTACAGCACAGAGGCACCGTGATTTTTCTTTACCTGGACAATTGCCTCATACGAGGCGCTTCCTGACAAGCCACAGAGAACATGGTTCTATTTGCTTAGAGGCTGTTCGATTCTCTCAGCCACATCATAAACCACCAGAAGTCCACCCTGAACCCTGCCCAATCTCTGGAGTTCATAGGCGGCATCCTGGATTCCCTGACAGCACAGAGACTTATCTTCTGCTTTGGGGCAATCAGAAGCTTGGTGTCCATCATAGTGTCAAGCCCTACAGTACCTGTACTCACCTATATCCACCTCATGGGCCATATGGCCACCACAACATACGTAGTTAAACATTCTCTATTGTGCATTTGCTGCCTCCAACACTGGCTCGGTTCAGTGTACATACCTTCCAAACACGTGGTCACAAGTATGGTACCCCTAAGGGTCCTCACTTCGTTGCAATGGTGGACCAGCCTGGGCAACCTTCTTGCAGATGTCCCATTCCACCAAACCCAGTTGTTGAGCCAGATTACTACCGATGCTTCTCTGCTTGCTTGGGGCATGCAACTACTCCCATCATTTCATTCAAGGCAGATGGTCTACGCAGGAGTTCCGGTTACACATCAACCTCTTGGAGCTCTGAGCTGTCCACAATGCTTGCAGACATTTTCTTCAACCTATCCAGTGTTTTACCTCACCGACAATACGACCACTATGTTTTACCGCAATGGTCAGGGTGGCATCCGTTCTTTCCCTCTGTGCTGATGCGTTAACGCCTGTGGAAATCGTGTATCCAGAACAGTGTCAACATCGATGCATCATACTTCCCCGGCATCAAGAATATTACAGCAGATTCCCTCCACCATTACTTCTCGATAGACCACAAATGGGGGATCCATGCGCGAGTTCTACAAGAAATCTTTCATCATTGGGGTTTCCCGTCTACAGATCTCTTTGCACCAAGTGTGCCCAGTTTTGTTCCAGAGCTGGGATAGGTCCCAGATCATTGGGTGACATCTTCCTAATTCCATGGGAGGTCCCTCTCCATTACACTTTTCCTCCCATTGCATTCATAGCTGGAGTCCTCAGATCAAATCAGATGGGGCCCGAATCACCCTCATAACGCTGGCATGGGCCTGACAGACTTGGTTTCCCTCTCTCTCTCAAATGTGTCTCCGACCTCCTTATCCTTTTCCAGTTCACCCAGATCTCCTATCCCAAAACAGAGGAACCCTTCTCCATCCCAAACCAGAGACTCTCCATCTGACAGCATGGTTCCTATCTGGTTCTCGGAGGCAGAGAAAAGATGTTCCCAACAAATGTAAGCCTTCCTACTCCAGACTAGGAGACAGACTACTGGCAACACTTACCTCTATAAGTAGAAGTGCTTCACATTCTGGTGTGGGACCAAGTGCATACAATCTTCTGATGCTCCTCTTTTTATAATCCTTGATTATATCATGCACCTGAAACAACAAGGCATGTCAATCTCCTTGCTAAGAGTTCACTTAGCTGTGCTTTCAGAATCCCACCCCTCTATTGGGATTTCGTTCTTTGCACACCTGATTTCCAAAAGGCTCCTTAAGGGACTGAGATTGACTAATCTCAATCCTCCATGTACGCCTATAGCCCCAATGTGGGATTTAAGCCTGGTGCCCAACTCTCTAACTAGACCACGTTCGAGCCCTTGGCCAAATGCTCCCTTTCTCTATTAACAGCAAACTCTGTATTTTTAATAGCAATCACATCTACAAGATGTGTTAGCAAGATTATTGGTCTCAGAGCCTCTCCACCCTATACTGTATTTCAGAAGGACAAAGTAATCCTTTGGCCTCACCCTTCCTTTCTGCCGAGAGTTCACTCCAATTTCCATATTAATGAGCCCATCATCCTATCAGCTTTCTATCCAAAGCCTCATGCTACCTGTGAAGAGGCCATTCTATATACCCTCAACGTACGCAGGGCTCTATCATTCTAAATAGGCTGCACGCACTCCTTTCACAAATCACACATTTTATTTTTCTCTTGCTGAACATTGTTGCGGAGTGCCTCTCTCTTCTCAGTGCATTTCCAGGTTGATTTGTTTTGTATAGTCCAGTGCTACTCCCAGGGCTCACTTGAAATGAGCCGTAGCTGCCTCAACAGCGTTCCTCAAAGGCATTCCTTTTAAGGACATTTGCTGTGCAGCCACTTGGTCATCTAAATGTACCTTCATGAGACATATGCAATTTCCACAAGGATGGCCACGAGTTCTGCTGTTGCCAGTGCAGTTCTTTCCACTTCTCACAAGAGCTGAACCAAAGCCCACCTACCAGTTTATGTAGTCAGCAACAGTGGAGCACCCACGGGAACATCACTCGAAGAAGAAAAGGAAGTTATTCACCTTGTGCAGTAACAACGGTTCTTTGAGATGTGTGTCCCTGTGGCTGCTCCACGGCTCACCTGTCCTCCCCACTTCACTTCTTTGGATCATCACTATCAAAATCTGCCTACATGAAAAAAACTGAGGCAGATGGGCCATGTACTCCAACTGCAAAAGCGCAAATAGCACGTGCTTCCTCCCTTCTCTCCTCCCCCTCTCTCCCCCGGCGCATTCACAGCCTGGCCAGACACTGCTAGAAAGGTCTCTGATCTGCAGCACTGGGACGAGTCTGACACCAACAGTGGAGCACCCACGGGGACACACCTCTCAAAGAACTGTCGTTACTGCACAAAGTGAGTAACTTCCTTATTTTGCACCGGTCTTGAGTCTTTTCTACACTAGAAAACAGAACACTTGCTGAAAATGGCTTTCAACAGAAGATCCCCCTGAAACAGTATAGAAAATGGTTAGTGTTAGGATAGATAGTTTACTTTTTCCAAAGCAGTATGATCCAGACCTGATGGAATCATGTCTCCCTCTCTCACTTTCTCAGATGATACTAAAAACTCTTGTCAAGTCTCGCTACTCTGGCTGTGTATATACTGGGGAGATTTGATCTCTTTAATAGGGGCATGATCAGACACTTGAGCAGTGTGCAATACTTGTTTGGGATGGGGTCCTCCCAAGCCTTCTAAAGGGGGGAGGACTAAGGGGATAACTGCCCCTGGCCCAAGGATTCGAAAGAGCCTGGGGTTCCCAGTCACTGCTACTGTAGCAGGGGTGGTGTCTGAGCACCAGGCCCTCTAAATCGTTGCCAGAGTCCCAGACTGCTCCGAGGGCTGTCTGGGAAGGCAGGGTTATGGTGTGCTCCAGGCAGTACTGAAGGCTGTGGGAGGAGAGGGTGCTGCAGTCTGGGCAGTGCTGAGAGCCAGCTCCTCTTCCCCCCTCCATCCCTTCCCCAGGCCCAGTCCCTACCAAGAGTGCCGGGGCCCAGCTGTCAGCTCCCCTCAGTTCTGCTTCAACAACAGTTCAGCTGCTTTGTGTTTGTAAGCCAATGGAGTGGTGTTTTGCCCTGATGGTAAACACTTTAACAGAGATGTGCATTAGAGCCAAAGGACTAAGCATAACAAGTCTTTGGATTTCTATTTTAAGTTATCATTATGTAGCTTTTTGAGACAAAGTAGTGAGCGTAAGTTTATTTAAAATCCATCTAAATATGCTATCATTGCAATTCGACTCTTTAGAAAGTGTTCTACAGACATAGGACCAGCATATATTACACTGTTACATTAGTGGTTCCAGAGTTCAAACACAAACATATGCTGCTTGAATTATTAGTCACAATGCTATTTGCCTGTAAATAATATTTAAAAAAACTTGCTTTGAGTGTAGATAACCAATTGAGAAATGTGGATAAATTAAGGGGAGAGAACTGACTGTTGTAATGAAGACTTTTATTACTATATTTTCGGGTCAAAGTAATTCAAGTGAAATTTTGCATAGGACTCAAAATATTTCATAATGTATGTAATCAAAAGCAGATATAGGCAATATAATATTGTATAGACATCTTAAAATGTGTGATACTCTTTCTAATGCTTCTTACTTATCAACTTTGAATTAAAAACATACTAAATTATTTCAAATGTTGGTTTTATTTACAGAAAGCATTCCAGACTGGGACAAATATCCGTTTAGATGAGCGTATTTTTACTATGTGTCAAGTGAAAAACCAGCCCCTAATTTACCTCATGCTTATGACCCATCCCAATCTGTACAGAGTTGACAATCTCACAGATGAGGTATATTTTTTTTATTCGTTGCACTTGTTTGTTATTGCTTGATTCCTTTATTTATAGTGAAGACTATGTATTGCATAGAAAACCTTTTAAATAAGAACTGTATTCTTCAAGGGATGTAGTCTGAGATCTCCCAGCTGGTCACAAGGAGTTTTAAAGATGCATCCAAGCAATGTATCTTTCAAGTGTCAAGGAATTTGCCTTTAAGTCACATGACATGAACCATGATATGTGTATGTCAATTAAAAATATTATAAAGGCTGATGCACTAACTGCCATTCCATGTAACCCAATTTATTCTAAATCAAGTTTTGCAGCAATATTTCAGAAGCACTACATTCATGAATTGTAAGTTGTTGGAGGAAGAGTTATTGGATTGCATTTCAGACTATGTTGAAGCATGTATTAGTTTACAAATACCTTAAACCATATATATGAGATGATCTCCCTTATTTGGCAGGTTGGCTGTTAGGATTTGGCCCTGTGGTGGAGGGAAAATTACATAATGATCATGAGGAGTCCTCCCTTTCATTGACTTCCTCTCCTGATGGGAGGAAAGTTGATTTGATATAGATGGGGCTGGAGGGAACGTTTGTCTAGAGTGGAGTGTTAACCACAGTGTGGTTTGGATTGCACTTTGAAAAATATAGCTGGCATCTTGATTTAAAAATAATCTATCACATTACAAAACACATCCCCTTACCAGGGAGCAGGTGCAGCAGAAATTGTTTTAAGTGTTGTACAACGTCCTTTTTAAAAAAAAGTCCTATAATTCCTTGAGCCAGTATGTGTATGAATTATATGGTGCAGGTCGACTAATACTATAAATCCAGACCTTGAAATCTGTGGATTTTTTAGGCTAACGTTATTTATGACGTTTTTAAAAGGGAATCAATTTCATTAAGACAAAATACTGGGTTTTTTATAATAAAGTATGTTATCTGATTTGTAAGAATATAAAAGGCAGCACCAGATGATGCAATTGAAGATAAGGGGTATAATTTGTCCTTAATTTGTTTCTTTAGTAATAAAAATGTATTCTACTTGTACATATCACATTCCTCTTGCCTCAAATCTGTATATCTGTAGGCACACTTACATTGTAGCAATTTTTCTCTATAGGGAGCCCTCAACATTAACGATAAAACAATACCTCAGCCACCCATTCTCCAGTTGTCTGTAGAGAAGTTGAGTAGGGATGGTGCCTATCTTATGGATGCTGGCTCTGTAAGTTAACATTTTATATGAATTTGTGGGTTTTTTGGAGGACTATTAAGCAGATTATATATATGAAAGAGCATAAAGGTATATGTATTGCATAGATTAATGCTATCATCTGACTGTCTTTTAGGTAATGTTTATGTGGATTGGAAAGAATTGTGGACAGAATTTTATCAGCCAAGTCCTTGGCATTCCAAGTTATGCATCAATACCACAGAACATGGTAAGTACTTAGGTAGCAGAGTGTCTTTAATAGAACACACAATGTATTATAAATATAAATAAAATATCACGTTATGGGCTAAAGAGCTTTTCATAATTGTAAAAGTTTGTTCCCCCATCCTATGACACTCTTCCTTAGGTTCCCCACTTAAATAATCTTAGCCCATCTCTCTCATCATGAAGCCACAATAAGTAGAAGCTAATAACCATCAGTTAAATCCAGTAAAAGTCTGAGCAGACTGAGAATATTGGGACCAGGAAGGAGAGTGGGTTAGTTCACCAGCTCTGTAAGTTGTTGGAAAATTCTAGTTTAGGTCACAAGTGAAAATGAATCTGTGAACGTAGTCATAGTTGTGACAGCCAAAAGTCACTATTCGATTTCACACAACTAATAGTTTGTTAAAGGATGGTCTGAGACTGAAATTGCAGTGGTATATGGAATAGCTTTGTATTAACTATGCGTGCTTTATGCCTGACTACAGTGCTTGGCCCTTTTCATTAACACTAAATTAACTTTGTCTCCTGAATACAGAGTATGTTATGTTATGAATTAATGATAACCTTTGTCTAATAGACACATCTTCCAGAACTTGAAACAGCTGAATCTACCAGAACAATTGCCTTTATCTCCTGGTTGAGAGAGCAAAGGCCATTCTTCCCTATACTGTATATAATAAGGTAGGTTCTTTTTGAGAACTCTAATACACAAGTATGCATAGTCCCGTGTCACCCACTGTAGCGACATATTTTATACTGCATGGTCCTCACACAAGGTTTATAATAGTTGTGCGTAGTGTGAATTGCAAATATTTCAAAAACGTGATGTGATTTTAATTGTCCTTGTTTTGTCATTTTTTATTTGTGGAGGATGATACTTTCTCAGGGGATCCAGAACTGTAGGTCATCTTGTTGCCCTTCTGTCTTAGCCCTGAATCCATCCACCTTTGGAACTGGTGCATCAAAACCAACCTAATGCTTAACCTCAGGAGTAATATATAGCTTTATTTTATGCAAAAAATTGAAAATTATCCACACCATATCTTAACGTTCTGCAAATGTTTATCAATAAATGTGGCTCCAGCTTAGCAGTGGGGAGCAAAGACAGCTGGCTGCATTGAGGAGGGATAGCATTGAGAAGCCCAGGAACTTGACAGCGAGTCTGCACCTGATCCTGACACAGTGCAAGGGTCCCTCTCTGCTAGGCACACCAAATCTGGCTGGCTAGACTCAGCCCAGCAGGATCTGAGTTTGGAGGGGACTAATTTGAAGAGGGGGCGGGGGAACATCTGGATGTGAGGTGAGAGGTTTCTGTGTGGGGCAGTTGGGATGTGGGTGGCTCAGTGTGAGATCTGGATGCATAGGTGCTCGTAGGAGGGTTCCAGGTATAGGGGCAATGGGACTGCAGGGGATCCAGGTGGTAATGGATAGTGCCCAGCCGGGGTGGGGGGGGGAGAGGAAGAGGAGAGGCTCTTGGCAGGAGGTCTGAGTACAGGGACTCAGTAGGGGAGTCCGGGTGCTATGGGAGAGGGGCCAGGAGGAGCTGGTTAGGGATCAGTGAGGTGTGGGTAGGGGGGCGCACTTATCAGAGGAGTCAAGATGTTGAGGGGATAGGCAGGGTTTGATGATGTCTGCTTAATGGGACATCCCCAGTCGCTGCTGAAGGGATGCCACGTACCAGTCTCCTACTTCCCTTGTGATTCCTCCTATCCACTTTTCTTCCCCATTCTCTCTCCCTCACATTCCCTTCCCCCTGCCCTAATCCACTTATTTCCCCACCACCACTTATCCAGTCCCACCTTAGGCACTCAAATGTTCCACAGAAAATAGAAAGGTTCCCAGCCAGTGCATAGAAGGGGCGCACAAAGACCCAGGAGACTGTGTTCAGCTGTAGAATCCCTGGAGCCAGGCAATGCGAGGGGGGGGGGGGGGGGTGCAGTGGCCTACAATCCTGTGTACTTGCCTCATCTCATGGGGAGACAATCCACTCCCAAAAACTGCACACATGGTTGTCCCTCTGCTGCTTTCTTTTGCTTCCCTGACATTTTCTGGAAGCCAGGGGGAATCTGCGGGGAGGCCAATTTCAGTGGTTGTGTAGGCCTGCAGATTCCCCAGGAGTAACCTGTCTTCTAGGCACCCAAAATTCTCTGGGCACTGCATGCAGCAGGGCTCTCTACTTCAGTCACGAGTGAGAGCTATACAATGTCATGCCTCTAGTAGTTCTTTGAGAACTGGGACACCCCTCAGTGGGGGCTATTTGCCACTATGACGAACCAGAAGCTGCCTCTCTGTTCCATAGGTACAGTAGGAAAGAATTTGCAGAGCAACACTCCTCCTCTTCCCCTAGAAGAACAGACTTTATTACTCCTTTCCTCCCATTGCCCTTCCTGCTGCAAGTACTACATAAGAATAGTTGGGACAGAACCATCGTACTTGTAGCCTCATTTTGGCCCAGTCCTTTCTGATTTACAGATCTCCTTAGATTCCCAAATGCCGCTCTGCCTTCACATTCTCCCTGATCTACTCACAAGATCAGGGGAGAGTCCAGCATCCCAGTCCTAGCACTTTTCACCTCATAGCTCTGGTACTTGGATGAGAGTCGAGTAGGCATGCCCACTGCTGAATGGCAAATCCTTACCCAAACAGCTGGAGAGAATCCACTAGGGAATGCTACATAAAATGATTATGCTTCATGGCATGGGCTCAACATGAGTCACTTTCTCAGTGTAGTATCTGGACTACCTTCTTGCCCTCAAAATGCCTGCTCTAGTCATCGACTCTATGGGGATACACCTGGTAGCAATCAGTATCTTTTTTTTTTTTTAACCCTTGCCCCTCCTCCTACCCCAGATAACACCTTAGTATTCATACACTCCACTGCTGTCCACTTTGAGGGGTTTACTCAACATTTTTCCAGCAGTGCTGAAGCTCACACCCCTATGGGAACTTAATCATATTCTCTACACCAGTGGTCCCCAAACATTTGAGGTTGCTGGGGCGGGGACACTTGCGTAGCCCCCCTCCCCCATAGCTGCATGCCCGGGGGCGGGTCCCCCCCATAGCCACGCACCCGGGGCTGGTGCCCCCTCGAAGGGCCGCGTGCCCGGGGCCGGCGCTTACTCGCCCCCCCCCCCCCCCCGGCAAGCGCCGCACGGCCCAAGTGCCGCACGCCCGGGGGTGGTGCCCCCTGCGAACGCCACGTGCCCAGGGCCGGCGCTCTCCCCCCCCCCCCCCCCCCCAAGCGCCGCGCGCCCGGGGCCAACGCCCCTTGCAAGCGCCGCGCGCCCAGAGCGCGGGCGGCCAATCCGCGGCGCTCCCGGGGCCGGCGCTCACCATGTGCATGGGGCCGGCTTTGGCACCGCGCATGCGCCACGTGCCTGGGGCCAGGCCAGCCCCGAGCACTTGGCAGGCACACGCAAATGCCCCTGCGGGCGCCATGGCTCTACACCCTCCCAAAGCCACCCTTTGAACTGTTGGCATCATGCCCCCTCGCCTGCCTTTTGATGAGTGCTATTCATGGTAGCTATAACCTCAGCCAGGTATATTCCACAAGGACAATGTGTTCCTATGGCTCCACCCACCCTAAATTTCTCCCGAAGGTAGTGTTGGAATTCCACTTAAACCAGTGCATCCACCTCCCTGTTTTCTGTCCCAAACCGCACACCTCCCCCACTGATGGGGTCCTACACTCCTTCGATGTCTGCAGTATGCACTGGCTTTCTACCCTCACACCTCTACCTTTCATACATTGCTGAACAGTCCAAACGTCAAGCCCTGTCCTCCATACAAATCTGCAAATGGGTCTCAGTGAGCATCTGTGGATGCTACCAATAATCAGGTGTAGCCCCCTTTCTGCTGGCATCACAGCTCTCTGTGCGTGAACACAAGCCACCACATTGGCCTCACTGCCAGATGTATGCTGGCAAGACTTTGTTATGCAGCCATCTGGCATTCTTGTTCCCAACGTACTATACCGTTGCACAAGTGGTAGCAGACTAGGTTGTACTGCAGATCATGCTTCCCTTGGGATCCTCACACCCTCCTCTACGCTGCCTGCTGTTCGCCAGTTACCTGCCTGTAACTGGAGGTTATTCAAGATACGTAGTCTGTATTCCATTATCCACACCTTTTGCTTTGGACTACATCCCAAGAGGATAATAGGGAGACTGGGAGGCATAACTTATTTACACCCTCGGTAGGGAGCATGAGGGGATGCAACACTCACATGTTGATCATTGGACGCTGCTGAGAAACTGATTCGGCAGGCATGCCATGCCTGCCTACCCACCCACATGTGCAATACAGATAGGAACCACACATTTTGAAGAACCTCCTTATAGTTAAGTAACTATTTCCAGCACACATGACTCTTTGTATACCATCTGTACAGTCTTACAATGACATTATTGAACAGCAAGCATGGCACCAGCTCTCATTTAATACATGGCACTTTATAAGTGTTGCACTTGATGGGAGTTGACAGAGTAGACCCTCTGCCAATTAGGTCTTATATAACATTTTTTAATGTTATAAAAATAACCATGTCGTTTAACATCAGACATTTAGTGAATTAAATGTGAACATTATCCAGCAGTATTATGGTATGAATGACTGAGGCCTACAGTACAGGCTTTTCATTTACCCTTTACAAGCTGATGCATTTATTTTTAAATATTTCACAATACTAGTTCATCCTGTAACTTTAAAAATACACAACTATAGGTCAATGAATGTTTTATTTCACTCAGTCATTTTATTTCTATTTCTAAGGGATGAAAGTCCGCTGAAATCAAGTTTCCTACAGAACATGATAGAAGACAGAACAGAATCTGCCTTATCATACTATGAGTTCCTCCTGCATATACAGCAGCAAGTGAATAAATGAACCACTGAATTTTGTGGCTCTCTTGCTTAGCGAAAATTTCTGCAGTAAAGAACAATTGTGCTTGTAATATCTTTTGTTTAAGTTTGTGGCCTGGTGCAGTTGACAAGAAGATCTCACTGTGATTTCAACAAAAGTAAAGCAAATAAAGGACCACAACTGAAAATCATATGTGCAACTACATAATATTGTACTTTTAAAAAAATCAAAATATATTTGAAGAGGTTGGGTATCTTTAATTTGCTGCAAATTATGTTTTTACTGTAGGCAGTTGCAGCATGAAGTACATTTGCAATATTGAAGCAAAATAAATTTTGTAAAATGTAGTTCAAAATGTATATTTCTGTAACTCAGTTTTGCTTTTTTTGGGGGGGGAGGAGCTGCTAGATTTAAAACCTCAGTATGATTGAGTTGCAGGGAAATTGTATTGTCTTTGATACAGTATATCCACTGATGAAAGACTGAACACTTGTTTTAAGAGAGCTAACTTGTATGCCTAAAGTAGCAATGAAACAATTCATTGTGAAATGAACAAATATTTGAAAATAATTATGAAAATTTTAGGATGCAATGTTCTGGAAATGGTTATGTTGGATAGATCTAAAGGTAGCTTAAACTGACCTAGATGGATTGAGATAGATTGGTCATTGAGAGAAGTAATTAATTAAAAAAAACTTTTAAATATATCATTATTCTTGTACCTGAAAGGCAAATGTGGCATAGTAGACTGTGTAAATTGAAAATTATAATCAAGTGGTCTGGCAGCAAAAGTGAGCTTGACACTGAGCCTTGTTCTTGTAGTTAAAATTAGTTTGGTTTTGTCTTCATAGTTCATTAAATGGCAGTCAAGTGGGAGAACAGAAGGCAAAGCATAGAACCACCTTGATCCTTTAGATTTCTGTGCTCTTGTAAGTTAACTAAATGTTAGGTCCCATAAACTTAATTTTTTTTGTGAAAGGAGGCAGTGGTGGTGACATTTCAACCTTAATTTATCAATATATGTTTGAAACAGCACTGAATATTGTGTTTACTTCTAAACCTGAATCCAACCAGAAGTAATCTGGCTCTTAAAAAGCTCTCAGAAATAATTTTGATGGAAGCAGTTAACAAGCCTAATTCTAGGGCCGTGTGCATGCCAAATACATATAATAATTTAACTGACAGACTTGCGGGTACTACAGTGAAACTGGACATTGGTTTTACAGAAAGCTGATATTTTTAAATGTAAGATGTGCAAAGTATTTGAGAAGTAAAGTACATTGGAGAGCAATCTGTAGATGACAGGTTGTTTCTCCTTATGTTACTTGATTGTTGCTCCTTATATGCCTATGAAAGAGCTGTGGGGAGGGGAGGAGAAGTTTTGTACCTTACTTTGTTTTTATTTTATATTAAGGCTCATATACTTACTGCAGACTTGCTAAAATCTTGTTGGGGTTAAGTAACTTTTCTTTGGTGAGTAAAATGTTTATAATAAAGGCAGACAAGTAGGTATTGTGCCTAGGCTAGTAAACTTGTGAAAGGTTTGCAAAGTGGATTTAACGGGACCTGATAGGATCACAGTTTCTACAGCCATAGCCTGTTTCTCTGCTCCAGTTATAATAAACTAATGGGAGTTACCTCAGTGCAGGGGAGAAGCAGCTGTTTCTTCATAGAAACATAGTGAACAAGTTGAGCACAAGAAAACCACTATCATTGTGTGCTGATTTATTTCTCCCAAAGATGATTTAAACACCCTGCCTACTGTGTCTACATAACTAGTAGAAATGTATTTCACAAAAGCTTTTTTTAAGACTGTGCATTATCTTCTCTCAAAATGAAAATATAAAGTAAGTATGTAGGGGAAGTTCTGTTTTAAAATTCACTAAATGACTTTTCTGGTTTCATTTAAATCTTATTTTTTATTATTTCTTAAATGAGAATCAGTCCTTCCGACAACCACAATTTTATGAAGTGGTAATCCACTCCAGGCATGTGATGACAAAATGTACCCATTGAGATGTTGGAAATAATCCATATATCTCATAACACACACAAAAGCCTGTGGTTTTCCTTACTATCACCACGTGCTTTGTCATTATAGTCCATAAACTTAATTTTAAAATATAGCATCTGTTTCAGAGAAAGCTTCACTTTATGTAAATTAGGTTAACAGCTGTGAATGTCAGTCTACATGCCAATTCAATGACCAACAACATTTCAAGTTATGATCCCTAATTTTTTTTATGCAAAGCTTATGAACAGCAAGCAAATTAACCCCATTTGGAGTACAGTGCTTTTGGAATGTCTATAATGAATTGACTGACTATCCTGCACTATTGAAAGTCTAGTTTAATTCCATGCAGTCAGAGACAAACCTCTCCTGCTTCAGTTTGTATTATTTTTACATCATTGCAGAGTAACACCCTTGTGTAAATTGCCTTTGTCATACTTCTCACTGTTTACAGATGTCAAGAATACTGTTTTACAATAAAAACAGACAAGGGTGGCCCTGGTTGTTATCTTAGTGTGACAACTACCATAGTACACTTACAATATTTTTCTAGTTTCTGAGATTTAACTATTTGTCTGACACATTAATGTTACTTCAGTCAACATCAGTACCATCCATTTTAATTTGTATACGTCTTTATAATTTAATATATTTGAATCTCAGTCTAAATAGACTATTTTGCAATAACTAGAATAAGATTTACATTTCTTTTATTCAGAGCTAATGTCTTAACAATTTATAATCAAAGATGCAGAATGGCTGTTATATAAGGGACCATCAAATGTGATTTTAAGCTTCTGTTCACTATTATGGATGTAATCCTTATACATTTAATTTTGTAAAGTAGTGTATAATATTGTAATATTAAATCCTTGTTTTCTGAAACTCAGACACAGATCTTCAGCGTGAAGTTATAAATCTTGCCCCTTCTGAATCTGAGACAGGATTTACTTGTCCTCCTTTTTACAGTTTGTAATTTTCACTGTTTTATTCCTGTAAAAAGTCATTTGTAACACATGCAAATGCTTATTTTATCTGTGCTAATTTAAAAGATTTGGCTACTCAATAAAACTAATTGAAAGTGCTCACAAAAGTCCATTAGTCCTTTTAGTTACACAAGTGGGATTCCATATTTGACCAATTGCTGGGTGACATTTTTTCCAATGGTTGCATTAGTCACTTCAGTAACAATAATTACCTAGCTAAAGAAGAAAATACTAACTTGCTACAATTGTCAGTTTTGTAAATTATACAAAGATTGGGGCACTTCATATTTCAGGAGTAAAAACATGAAGTATTTGTTATGTAATCACTGGTAAAATTCCACTGTTAGTTTAAACAAGGAAAATTCAGAATTACTGGCTTTTGAACTAGGGATGTCAATGTGTAGTCCACTGTATGATTAACCAATAAGCCTAGGTTTATGGGTTAATCTTATCAACTATAAGCATTTCTCATCCCCTCCCACCTCCTGCTTTAAATGCCAGCTCCCCTCACAGGTCTGTTGTGCTGCCTGCCCCTCCCATCGTGCTTCTGCCTTATCAGAAGCAGCAGCACGGGGAGGGGGAGGGATCTGAGTTCCCCGCAGGCAGAGGCTGGTCTCTGTCTACAGGAAGCTCAGAAAGAGAGAGAGAGAGAGAGAGAGAGAGAGAGACACACCCCTTGGACAGAGGCTGCTGCTGAAGCAGACTCTGTCACAGCAAGCCCCAGCACACCATGGACAGAGGCTGCTCCAGCTTCAGCCCTTGACTGTGGGGTTTGGAGCTCCCTGCAGACAGGGGAGGCAGAGCTGCCTCTGTCCACAGGGAGCTTGGATCTCTTGCAGACAGAAGCTACTGCTTCCCCATGTTGCTGCCTCTGTATCAAAGGCAGCAGCTAGTCTGCATAGGGAGCTGGTTTCTTAGTCCCCAGAGACTAGAAAAGTCAAGTAACCAGTAAGAATTCATGCATTTACTCAACTATTCAATTACCCAATAGCTAACATCCCTATTTTGAACCCCAAGTATTATGCCTTATTCTTTAAAAAAAAAAAAAAAAAAAAAGAGTACAGACACAGCTGAGTCATCTCTGGGACCCTTGAGTAGCTCCATCTGTACTGTGTAGCATGAACTTCAGTATTGACAAATACATAGGAAGGGTTCTATTCAACTGTCATACACAACTGCATTCTTAATTACTTAAGTCAACAAATAGGAGGCATGGATAACTCAATTCACTGTGAATTGAGCAGCTGTTTTCACTATTTTAGAATGTTTAAAAAAAAAAGGTTAGAAAGTAACATTGAAAATAAGTGTTTATATAAATCAAGGGTATTCTTTCCTAGAATGCTGTATTCAAATGTGATCAGGCTATTGAGGAAAAATAGCACAAATAGAACATACACAGCTGTTGGGTGTAGAGAAGGTAATTGGGATGAAAGGCCTACATGAAAGGCAACAGATCTAAAAGTAATGAAAGGAAATAATTAAAACTGGCTGGTCTACTCCATAATCTAAATCAGGGCTACTCAACTTTGGAAGCCCGGGGGCCACATTGATACTACACATGCCAAGGGCCACAACTTAAGTGTGGTTACATATATATTTGTATGTATATGCAAATAGCTTCTTTCACACTGATGGACATGAATACAAAGCACTTCCCACAATGCCCCTGTGCTCCCAACACCACCTACACAACACCCAGACCCCATTTAAATCAGTTCTGCTGATATTATTAAAATGCAATATTTACCTGATTTCCACCCATATAACAGCACTTTTAATGAGCAATGACAGTCCTGGAATTAAACTACTAAAATGCATATCAACAGAAAACCATTATACTGACTACTTTTTTGTTTTGCCTTCTACCTGCGGACCATGTGTTGAGCCCTGCCTACGTAAATCCAAACCATGCTGAGGGCCACGTGCCCCACCGGCCATGTGTTGAGTAGCCCTGATCTAAATCTTCGTTTGATGCATCTGGTACTGATCATTGTCTGAGAGAAGATACTGGACTAAGTGATTGATCTGATATGGAAATTTGTGTTCCAGAATGTAATCAGGACGTTTTATTTCCTATCTAGAGTCTTTAGCAGAATGACACTTAGTATAAGACTAGGACATTGGTTGAAGGAAAGATTCTCAGCTTGAATACTAACATGAATCTAAAACAGTATTTCACCTATGTATTTACTAGAAATGGGACTGCACTACTGAGGACCTGAAGAGCCCATGAGATTTTGAGAAGAGATGTAACTGGAATTCTTGTCAGCATTTTTCTCCTATCAGAGTTGTTTTCCAAGTATTCAGTCCTTTGAGATTGTCTGTACAGGCAGTCCCCGACTTACGCGGATCCGACTTATGTCGGATCCGCACTTACAAATGGGGCTTTCTCGCCCCGGAGCTCACAGGCAGTGGTCAGCCACCTCGACCTCCGGGGCGAGAAAAGCTGCTCCCGGTGCCCCTGGTCTGCTGGGGACCGTCTCCAGCAGACCAGGGGCACCGGGAGCAAAGCGGGTCCCGCGCCAGAGCAAAGCGGGTCCCGCGCCAGAGCAAAGCCTCAGAGGCGAGGCACCCCCCGCTGCCGCTTTGCTCCCTGTGTCCCTGGTCTGCTGGGGGGGGGCGCAGCTAGTGTGCCCCCCCCAGCAGACCAGGCTTTTGTTGTGGACCCTGGGGCAGAGCAGCTGGGGCGCTGCCGGTTGGTCCTGCAGCGCCGCTCTGGGCACTACTGGACCAACCCGGCAGCACCCCAGCTGCTGGGTTGGTCCAGTAGCGCCGAGGAGCGGTGCTACTGGAGCAACCCAGCAGCACCGCCCCAGACGTCCCCAAGTCAGCCGTTGCTGAAACTGACCAGCGCTGACTACAGGAAGCCCATGGCAGAGTTGCTCTGCCCTGGGCTTCCTGGAATCAGCTGCTGATCAGTTTCAGCAGCAGCTGACTTGGGGTTCTTAAGTTGAATCTGTATGTAAGTCAGAACTGGCGGTCAGTTTCAGCAGCGGCTGAATCTGGACGCCAGTTCCGACTTACATACAGATTCAACTTAAGAACAAACCTACAGTCCCTATCTTGTACGTAACCCGGGGACTGCCTGTATTAAGATCAACAGTGCAGTAATTATATGCAAACACATTCCCTTACATCATCATAGAATACTATAACTGGAAGGAACCTCAAGAGGTCATCAAGTCCAGTCCTCTGCCCTCATGGCATGCCCAAGCACCATCTAGTCCACATCATCCCTGATAGATGCCTATCTATCCTGCTGTTAGTGATGGAGATTCTACAACCTCCTTAGGCAATTTATTCCAAGCACCCTGACAGTTAGGAATTTTTTCCTAATGTCCAACCTAAACCTTTCCCTGCTACAATTCAAGCCCCATTGTTGCTTCTATCAGAAGCCAAGGAGAACATTTTTTCTCTCTCCTGCTATCATCTTTTTAATACTGACTGACACCTTTTACATTGGGATCCCTGGCTATACAATAGTTTATCAGACCAGATTAAAAAAAAATAAAGCTAATGTTAATGTATGATAATACAGAGGTTAAGAGTCCAAAGGCAGCACGTTAAGTTATTTTTGCCATCTCTCCTATAAACAGCACTATACTCCTTCCTATAAAGAACACGCAGGAAAACAAACTGTTATTTCTGAATGGGAAGGTACAATGGGGGAAGTACAGATTAAAATTCTCAATAGCCATTATGCAAAGAAAACCCAAAAATAGGAATAGTATTGAGCTAATTGAGGCATTTCAACCTGGCACATGGGCAGTAATTGGAGTTCTGTGGAAAGTGATTAAACTTGACCTAATGCTTCCCAGGTAAAATATTAGTATAGAGTTCCAGGAATGTTTCGTTTCTTCTGCAGTTCAGAAGTTGTAAAATGTAGAAATTACCACTGCATTCTAATGAATCTAGTCCAATATAGGAGAACATTACGTAGCTAAAATTGGCATTTTGCTACTTCCTACCTGTACTCTTACACACAGGTGCCTGTGCTAAAAACAGCTCTTTAAGGTTTGATGTTGATAATCTAGTCGGAGATGGTTTAACAGAAGAGTTATTAGAGCCACTTGTTTTTTTCCAGGCGCTTTCCAGCCCCGGCCAGTAATAATCCCATACCTTGAAGAACAAAGGCAAGCACACAGTGCCAGAATGGGGAAGAAACAAAAAACAGGACTATGTAGCACTTCAAAGTAGAATAGTGGTAGAAATGTAGCCGTGTTAGTCTGAGGAAGTGGGTCTGGCCCACGAAAGCTCATCATCTAATAAACCATCTTGTTAGTCTTTGAAGTGCTACATTGTCCTGCATTTTGCTTTAGCACTTCAAAGACCAACAAGATGGTTTATTAGATGATGAGCTTTCGTGGGCCAGACCCACTTCCTGAGATCAAAGAGTGGAAGAAAATTGTGACAGTTTTCTTCCACTCTTTGATCTCAGGAAGTGGGTCTGGCCCACGAAAGCTCATCAGGTAATAAACCATCTTGTTGGTCTTTGAAGTGCTACCTCCTCCTGTTTTTTGTTTCAGCTGCATTTCCATCAGAATGGGGAAGGACTGACTCTTGAGGGCTTCCCCCAGCACGTCGCACTTCCAGCAGCGAGTCACATGCTCGTGCAGCTGGAGCCTCGATCTGTGCAGGGATGTGTCGGATCCCTTCTGAGGTAACGCTGGTGTCCAGCAGAGCCCGCTGCCCTGGGGCTGACGCGGAGGGCTGGGGGCGGGGAGCTCCGCGAAGCGCCAACGGGCCGTAAAGGGCCAGTGAAACGAAGGCGCCTGACTCCGCTGGTGGGAGTGGGGCGTCCGCGTTGCCTGCCCCTCTGCTGCGCCGTCTCCTCAGGCAGCCAACGGGCGCCGCTTCCTTCACGGCACGCGGATTCTGGTCTCCCCTCACGGGCACCGCTTCAGCGCGACACCTCCCCACACGCTCCTTTGTGTCGTCATCCCGAGGCCGGAGCCGCCATCTTTACTCTGGGCCGCCGGTCCGAGTTGGAGAGGCTTACCGGCGCGAGGGCTTTCCGAGGTCCCTTGGCCGCTCCCCTTCCCCAAAATGGCGCTGCCTGCTTCAGCAGGGGGGCGGGGACGCTAGGCTGACCGCGGAGGTGACGCCTGCGCACTAAGCGTGGGGGGAGGTGGAGTGGCCTGTCAGGCCCCATTGTTTTGGGGGGTGGAGCCGCTCGTCGTGTTTCTGCTGAGGATGGAGCTGGAGGCGCTGGCCGCGGTAGACAGCGGCGGGGCCGGGTCAGCTCCCGGCCCTCACGGGGTCCCCGCGGGGCTCTCGGCGTCGCAACGCCGGGCCGAGCTCCGGCGGAGGAAGCTGCTGCTGAAGTCGGAGGAGCGGATCAACCGCATCATGGGCTTCCACCGGCCGGCCGGGCTGAAGGGTAGGCGGGGGGGCGGCGTGTGGCCTTGGGCTAGGGGCCGCTCAAGGAGCGGTCGCTCAGGAGACCCCCGAGCGCCGAGGGCAGCCGGACTGGGCCGGAGACTGCTGAGAGACTCCTCCCATTAAAAAGGGAAAGGGGAGGTGGCGCTGGCTTAGGTTGGAGGGTGCGGGGAGCCCCTTAGCTTTGGGGGCGTAGGACACACCTCGCCTCCTCCTCCCCAGGCTTCAGTAGCAGCAGCCAGGCTCTCGTTACCTCCTTGCTCGGCAAGACGAGGGGCTCAGGGCATGGAAAGTGATGGCATCTTCCTCCTCTCTGGAGCAGGGAACAGACTCTTCCCCACCAAGATGTGTGGGGGCATGACTCTGCTATCGATGGTGGTGGGGTTTTGTGTGTGTGTGTGTGGGGGGGTCCTCATTCCTCTTCTCCCCATACTGCTGCGTGATACCAGGTAACACACCCATAAGTACTGCAGAGATTGGAGGAGTCCACTTCCCTGTGCAGGAACACACCTCAGTGCAGCAAACCCCACGTGTGTGCGATTTCCCTCCGGTGTCTGGAGTGGAGATCATTTCACTGACCTCGGAGTCGTCTGCCCTCTGTAAAATAGGTTAGGTGACTGATACACACCAGCTTGTTGCAGTATTGAGCTCTTTTTTTCTGTGTGTCTTATATTTGGAATCACACTGCACTTCTTTTCAGGGCCCTTGGGTGTGTTAGGGTTGATGTTGTTATCTATAAAGCATAATGGATCTAAATATGGCTCCGTTTAAACACAAAATAAGACATGTTCCCCTTCATTTTGCCTCCTAAATATACTTTACAATTTAAGGATCTATGCTGGAAATCCCTCTTGACACAGAATTGACTATGATTTCAATTGAATTTTCTGCATTGGATGGGGTTGACAGGATTGTGCCCTGATGCGTTGATTATGGAGTTTCTTGGGCCCAAGAAAGAAAAGCTAATGCATCTTTGCTTCACCATTACAATATTAAACAGATTGGCTACGTCTACACTGGCCCCTTTTCCGGAAGGGGCATGTAAATTTCATGAGTCGTAGTAGGGAAATGCGCGGGGGATTTAAATATCCCCCGCGGCATTTAAATAAAAATGTCCGCCGCTTTTTTCCGGCTTTTAAAAAAGCCGGAAAAGAGCATCTACACTGGCCCCGATCCTCCGGAAAAAGTAGGAATAAGAGCCTCCGGAAAAGGGCGCTTTTTCCGGAGGATCGGGGCCAGTGTAGACGCTCTTTTCCGGCTTTTTTAAAAGCCGGAAAAAAGCGGCGGACATTTTTATTTAAATGCCGCGGGGGATATTTAAATCCCCCGCGCATTTCCCTACTACGACTCATGAAATTTACATGCCCCTTCCGGAAAAGGGGCCAGTGTAGACGAGCCCATTAAGTTTGGTTTGGGTGGTTATGTGAAACTATTATAGGCTTGGTTTCATTATAATAACTGACACCACAATTTTTAACATTGTATAAAAGATACAGAAAAACAAAACCAGTAAAAGAAGATGAAATGTACAGTTGTAAGTCCTTTCATTTTAACAATATTCTTGATTCCTTTTAGCTGTATAGTTTTTTTTTTTTTTTATAAGGAGAAACTCCTGCTTGGATAGTTTTATAGTTGACTTCAATGGTTTCCTGTGCAAATACAAAATGTATATCCATGGATTCAAATTCGAGAACATGTAGCTGCAGGACTGTACAGAGAATGTAACTGTGAAAGTGGCAGCATGTTGGGCCATTGCTTGCAGAAGCCACCACCCTGTGTAGACAGCTCCTCTGGCATGGCTGTATCACCCAGTAGGGCATGGCATCAGGTTCACTGGCAACTATCCCTGGTCACACTAGCATTTGCAAGGGACTTACACGTTCCCAGGCAGGAGTCCCTTCCATGCAGCAGAATTTATACCAGTAACATTATAGTGTGACTGTTACTCTTCTTACCTATCCTTCCACATGCTAATGTATTTATTTGAAGCGTAGTAATTTATCCAGGTAATGCTACAAATAAATATCTGAGCATGTGGGAGGATGGGTAAGAAGATTAAAAGTATGAAGAAAAAGGAGGAATGGTTATTACTACAGTGATCCCCTTCCAGTGCAGTGATGGTGAGATAAGATATTAGGATGGTTTAATTCATACATAGAATTTGACTTTCAAAATCCAAATTTGTTTTTTTTTCTCATGTCAGGAATTATTATTCAGAAAAACGATGTAAATGATATTGGGTGCTTCTATTGGACCTTTCAATTCATTGTTTTTTTTAAAAAAAGAATCATTAGCTTCTCTGGTTCTCAGTTTATGTGTCTACTAGCACATGACTGCTCGGGTTGCAAGTGAAATAATGGGGTAGTGGATTTGTTTGGAAAATAAAAGAAAATGTACATGCTTTGTTTAAATTATTGTATTTTTCAAAAAAAGAAGGAAAAATAAGTTTGGATTAATAAAAGAAGGAAAGTGATTCAAACATTAGAGCTTGTTGGTAGACAATATTTGCAGGTTTTCTGACATCTGTACCACCTGTCTCCTTTTTATTTTAGCAAGAGTGAGGACAGGGGTTAGGAGAGCTGGTGGGAGGAGGCTCAGGGCAGGGGGTAGGGGATGCTGGAGTGAGTGCAGAAGTGGAGGCATAGGGTTTGGTGTGAGCGGGACACAGGGCAGAGGATGCAGAATTCAGGGAAGGTGGTGGGAGGTGCAGGACTCAAGGCAGGGAGCTCAGGCCAGGGCGCTGGGAGGCCAGGTGAGGGAAGCTTATCAGGGCTGCCCATGGTGGTGAGGATGGCACTGCTTCCATGGCACCTCCTCCCGGGGGGCCAAGGTGCGCTCTCTAGCCAGTGGCTACCCCTGGGGGGCCAGGGATGTGAGGGCCAGTCCCAGCCTCCAGTTTGTCCAGGGATGTTGCTCTGGGGCCCAGCCTAGCTTCCTCTGCCCTTCAGCTGGTCCTGAGGGGTCAGAGGTCAGCCTTGGCCTCCAATGCCCTCCCTGTCCTGCAGCAACCCTCCTGTTCTCCCCAAACTGCAGCTGGTCTGGGGCCAGGCCCAGGGGCCGGGGGGAAGCTCTTCTTGGGTGAGGGAGGCTGACTAGGTCGCAGTCCATGTCATCTCCTCTAGACTGTCTTTGTGGGGGAGGGGAGAGACAGCTCGTGGGGGAGGGCCAGGCTGCACTGCCCAACCCCAGGGATGAACCCATGAGAGTCGGTGTGGGGCAGCAGCTCATTCCCTGGGAGCGGGGCAGGAGCAGGGCTGCCAGGGGGGAGCTGGTACATGCCAGGAGCCAATTTAAAAGCCGGCTTCTGGCATGCACTGGTCCCTGAGGAGCCGGCTGCCGCCCCATGCTGTGGGCTCTACAGTATTAACAAATCTGTTAACTTGAGAGTAACTTTAGAAGCTCTGTAGTGTGTGTATATATATATTTAAAGGTGCTGTCAAGTAACAGATTTTTGTCTTAATGCTGAAGTTGGCTTTGTTATGCTTTTTGTCCTGCCGGAGACATGGTGTAATAGTCTGCACATAGGAGCAAGAGTCAGGAACTCCTGAATTCTAATCTTAACTCTCTAACACAGTTGTCTTCTGTGGCTTAGGGCAGGTCATTTAACCACTGCCTCAATTTCTCTGTTTGTTTGTAAAATGGGACTGCCGATAGTCACTCGTTTACTTCTCATTTACTTCTTCCTTTAGAAAGACTAACTAATTACTATTTATAAATGCTGTGAAGAAAAACTTGAACATGTTGTCAATTGTAAGACTGTGGTTTCACAAAAGTGTTTTAATACATTAATCTGATGCCCAAAATCAGCTGAGAGGCTGATCTAAATATTCATGGGGAATAACATTCTCTTTTGTTTCTCCTCTTCAGATGATGAAAGTCACACAGAATCAAAACTTCAGCATGAGCAAGATAAACCAAACTCCCTCCCTATTCCTGCAGTTTCAAAGCGAATTGTACTTGGTGATTCTGTCTGTAATTTGTCAGGAACATCTGACCATGCAAGTGGCATTATAGAGCTTAAGGGAGATAAAAAGGACTTGTTCAGTAAAGCGCCTGAGCTTGGTAATGATGGTACTAGTGAGCTCCGGCATCGCAGCAGAGGGGATCTGGTATCAGAAGCTTCACAGAGAGCACCTCGACACAGATTAGATCAATACTTATCAAGATTTGATGAAGCTATGAAGCTAAGACACCAGCTGATGAATGAGAAGCCTAATCAAGAGAACGGAAATGCAGGGGAGGAATTTGATTCTTTTCGCATTTTTAGATTGGTGGGATGTGCACTTCTCGCCATTGGAGTTAGAGCTTTTGTATGCAAGTACTTGGTGAGTTAAGGAAAATTTTTTGCTTTGTTGCTGCAAATCCCACGTTCATGTCACCTCAAGAAAAGGACTAAATTCATATATTTAGGATCCTCCTCTGTAGATGGTGACTAGATGAGTAGAGAACTTCTCTTTCTCTTGGTCCACCGTATAAGGCCCTGAGTAGTACGTCATTACCTTCTTGGAGTAGGTACTCATCTTAGTACCTGCAATGTCTGGGTAATGCAGCCACCAGGTGGCAGCTGAGATCAGTGCAAACTATAACTTCATCCCCTCTAGACTAGAGACTAAGAACATTAGCACCAGACTGCTTCATGCATCTGCCTGTGTCTCCAGCTGGAATCTCATCTAAAAATATGTAGCTAGCACAAATTACCACCCTCTAAGCAATTGGGTTGACTTTAGACAGCAGTGATATTGTACCTGTGGCAACAATAATTGGTAAATCAGTCTTATCTCCTTTCAGGGTCAGGGCCTAAGAGAATTATGCAGATATTCCACCTTAATGGTTAAATGTATCTGTTTAGGCCACTAGTGTTCATAAACATAAATGATTTTTCAGTGCAGTGACTTAAATTTTATTACAAATAATTGGCATTTGCCTTGGAGGAATACGTTTATTCTTGTTTTATTTTGTCTAATTTTCATATTTTCAATCTTTACAGTCAATATTTGCTCCATTTCTTACTCTACAACTTGCATATATGGGACTGTCCAAATATTTTCCAAAGGTAAGATCAGTACTTAGAAAAGATTAAATTAAAAAGAATCTAAATTTAACTTTTGCAACAATAATTTAGAGTGGGCCCAAAATGCACTTTACAAACAAGTTTTAAGTGACTGATTGATGTATCAATATGGCTTCTTTTCATTTTAAAGTAGTGAAATGAAAGACACCTATTGTTGTGGGTTAATGCATTAGCCTTTAAGTTGTTAGGATCTTAATTCAAATCCTCTTAAAACCTCAAGTGAAAATGAGTTCTATTTTCTTGCTCTTCTACCTAGCAAACATTTAGTCATAGCACAATTAAAAGCATCTGATCAGAACATAAAGTTAGTTCTTCCTTGCATAATGTAGCATTTACCTGACATCCATGCAGTACTTACCTGTAATTAGTGGTGTGTGGTTTCTTTGAGATCTTTGCACTCACGGAATTTTTCCCCCTCAAAGTGAACTGAACATTGGGCCTTCATTTTCAAAGTCTCTGAATTCATTTGCTTAATAATTGTTTAAATGTGGGGTCAAATTCAAGGTAGAAGACTTTGAAATGTGAGAATTTATTTACATGTGTAACTTCCTGCTCATCAATAGGAAACTGTATCCTTTGCTTTACATATCTACCCCAGTTAATTACAATGAAGTGTGGTAAAGGAAAGTCAACCAGTGGTTGATCTATAGTTTAAAATTATAATGTTCCATTTCAAAGGGGTGGTAAATTTAAATATAGACAGTGCGGTCGGACTTTTTTAGGTAAGTAATTGAAAACAGATAACTTTCAAGAAGTCATTCTAAACTGATGTGCAGAAAACACCAGACAATGTATTAGGAGGCTCCATCCTGGATTAGATTACCTGGACTAGCTCACTTATTAGGTTTTTCTAGCTCTACCCTCCATGATTCTAAATTCAGTTATTTAACTGTACTACTTTCAGATGTGACTTTTTGAATATGGAAATAATATTTTTGCTGATAACAATTACCCTTTGTATATGTTGCAGTGATGCTTTAAACTAGGGCTGTCAAGCAATTAAAAAATTTAATCGCGTACGCCTCCCCTTGAAAATGCTGCTGTGGCTGCACAGAGCCTGAGACCAGCTAAAGTCCCCAGCTGACCCTTGGCTCCATGCAGCGCTGCTCCTTTGCATCACTGCAACGCTTCATCAAAGGGGCAGTGCAACACAGAGCCCAGAATCAGCTGGAGTGCCAAGCTGATCCCTGGCTCCACAGAGTTTCAAAGGGGCAGCACAACGCGGAGCTGGGGATCATCTGGACACTCCAACTGGTCCCCGGTAGGGAAGTTAAAGACTAGTCGATTCCCCACCTTCTTTGCTGCCACTATCAGATAGAGGAAGCAAAAGGGGAGGGGAGGAAAGGGGTACTTCAAAGCACCCCAAGGCGGCGTTTCAAAGGGGCAGCCGTGGAGCCCAGGGTCAGCTGGGAGTGGCTGCCACGGGGAGCCCAGGATCTGCTGGGAGTCCCCAGCTGACCCCGGGCTTCGCAGCTGCCCCTTTAAAACTGCGCTTCTGGCGTTTCAAAGGGGCAGCTGCTATGAAGCCTCGGTTCAGCCTTGGACTGTCTAGCTGATCCTGGGCTCTGTGTGGCAGTGGAGCTTGGGGTCAGCTGGGGGCTCCCAGCTTACCTTGGGCTCCCCACAGCAGCGGAACCCGGGGTCAGCTGGGCAGCCCTCAGCTGACCCCAGGTTCTGAGGATATGCCGTGCAGAGCCTGGGATTAGCTGGGCCTCCCCAGCTGACCCGGAGCTCCAGGACTGCTCCTTAGAAACACGCGTTGAGGTGGTGTTTCTAAGGGGCAGCCACTGCACAGCTGATCTCTGGCTCAGCTGTGTGGCAGCTGCCCCTTTGAAACACTGCCTCTGCGCGTTTCAAAGGGGCAGTGGAGCCCAGGGTCAGCTGGGGGAGTCCCCAACTGATCCTGGGCTCTGCGTTGCGCTGCCCCTTTGAAGTGCTGTATCGGCACTTCAAAGGGGCAGCGCAGCATTAACACCTCTGTGTTAAAAATTTTACGCGTTAATACTGGACTGCATTAATCGCAGGCTTTAACCCATGTCAGTTGACAGCCCTACTTTAAACCACAGGCTTGTTTGTACATCTCTGTGCTAGCTAGTTGGAAAGTGCAGCTCTTCTGACACATTTTGAGAGGAGATGGCCAAACTGCTTTCCCTTCTTTTTAGTATATTACTAGGATACAGTTGTGTGATCTATTTGTTTTGTAAGCAATGACTAATATTTGCTAATGCAGGTTATTCTGCTATCAGTATCCATTTTTATTGCTTTATTAAAATGTTGGGATATCCTGAATATAAGACTGTGTTTTAAATGTTCATAAATGGCTTGATTTACCTGTGTTGTGTTGTAGTAAGTTGCAACACTAAACTGTAATAGGTTACAACATTTTGAAATTTCCCACGACTTGTTGTTGTTGTTCCAAAAATGAATTTCAATATAAAATGCCTAACAGACAGCTATTTTAGGACCTTAGACAAATAATTTAAGCCACAGCCTATAACACAATAAATAGCCATTTCATCCATCGCAAGAACAGTAGTCATAAAGCATTCCCACATGAGCTCCTACAAAAACCTTAACCTACTAGGCTCAGCCCTTTCCTAATTACCGTTCTAAGAGATGGAATTTTCAAAGCCTCCTAATGGTCAATAAATTAAGACTATTTCAGTCCACTGACACAGGAATACATTTGAGATGTTGAAGGTCATCAGAGTCCTTGAGAGAGCACTGTAACAGTTTCATTTACAAAACAGTAAACACCAGTGTGATCACCTGTGCTTGATGCCAACTGAAGCTGTGTTGCATGGAGAGAGAGAGATGGTCTCTTAAGCAGACAGGCACCTTCCCATTTGTGATTTGTATATGTTAAAACAAACATTTTGAATTTGACCTAGAAACCAGCTTGGTAGCTACTGTATGTTTGACCATGGAGGGAGAAGCTTCTTATCAAGTAAGCTACTGCATTTTATGCTAGTTGTTCTCAAATCCATTTAAGATGAGGCCCTAAATAGAACACACAGTCATAATCTAATTTAGAGATGATAAAGGCATTGATTACAGGAGTAAGGTTGCATCCAGAGATGGTTACAATCTCCTGACCAGAAAAAAATTGGGGGTGGAGGGAGCAGTTTTGGTCATCACTGTTAAGATTATCCAGAAGTAACTATTAATCTAACAAGAAGATCACAGATTGCACACTTGACTGACAACCAGGGAGGAGGCAGTCTTTGTTATAGTCCCTGGCTTCTTGCCCTAGCTGGTGATTACCAGTGTTCCCTGTGAGCTGTGCACTCATGTGGCCACTCAGGAGAGATTCCAGTGCCACCCAGCTGATTAGTAGAGCACCTAGAACAAGGTTTCTTGTTTCTTTTGGTGGTGCACATTCACACATGCCTTGTTACACATACAATTTTATTCTGCACGTGGATGGAAAATATTAGAGGGAATATTGGTCATTACCTCCGTTTTATACCATTTAACTTTAATTTTCTCTCCTCATGCCCCAGACACAGAAATATGCTTGATTATAATAGGTTAGATGAAATGAAAATACAAAGTGGGTATTATCAAGATAATTCACTCCATTTCCTTGCTAGCCATCCTTACAGCTCTCTGTCGGTAGTGGAATCCTGCAGGATCCCACAGGAGATCATTGTCAGGGCAAAAGAGCACCCTCCCCAAATTGCTTGCTAGGATTTCTGGTATAAAAACAAAAGAACCAAGCAGTAGTCTCAGCTGCCTTTTTCTAAAGTCCACACGTGGGGTCAGGCTTTAAACTATGTAACTTTTGTGCATTAGAAAAAGATCAAGATCTCAGATTCCCAAAACAGTGTGACCAAATTGATCTTGAAGGCAGTCATAGCCCTGAAGAGCTTAGAGTTCAAAATCAGCATGACACACCACTCTCTTTCCTTGTCAGTCTTTGGGAGAGATAATGCCCAGAGTCTCTAGAAGGTTGTATCCTCCCTAGCAGTCAATAATTTGTGGTGTTTACTGCTCATGCTGAGTCTTGCTATCTGGACTTGATGCCACATGATTAGCATTGAAGTGATAGTTTGAGAACAGAAAACAAGAATGAATGGCTTGAAATGAAAGGATAGATGAAAGCCTTTCATACTTAGAGCAGATCTGTACTAGAATCTTTTGCTGATAATGTAATGTCAGTTAGGGATATAGTATCTTTGACATTTTTATAATGGCAAAAGTCCTAGTGTAGATACAGTTATGCCAGCAAAAAATGCTTTTGCCAGTACAGTCTATATAGGGAAATATAAGTTATACCAGCCAAAGCATCTCTCTCTCCCCTCCCCCCCTGTATAAGCTATATCTGTGCTGAGAAGGTTTGCTAGCATAGCTAAATTAACTCAGACTTAACCTATTTTCCATGGTGGTTTGAGAGAAAATTGGAGCCATCTCAGCATGACTCAGCTACAAGGACAAAAAGAAATGTCCAGAATCCTAGCACTATTGCACAATTACAGAGAATGGATACAAAACTTCACAAGAGGATAGCTAGAACAGGGCTACTCAACTTTGGAAGCCCCAGGCTATGTCTAGACTGCAGGCTTCTTTCAGAAGAAGCTTTTCCAGAAGAGATCTTCTGAAAAAACTTCTTCTGAAAGAGAGCGTCCACACTGCGAAAGTGTCAGTGTGGACACTATCTGGCATTTCAGCTGTGATTACTATGGACAGAATGGCCACCAGAGCACCTGTGCTTTTCTCTCTTTCCTCTTCATTCGAAAGAACTTCCTATTCCCCGTCTACACACGCCTTTTTCCGAAAGAGCTCTTTCGGAAAAAGGCTTCTTCCTTGTAGAAAGAGGTTTACCAAAATCAGAAAACCCCTCTGTTCTTTTGGTTGTTTTTTTTCCGAAAGAACATGATTGCGGTGTGAACGTAAGTGGGTTTTTTTCCTGAAAAACAGCCTTTTTTCAAAAAAACTCTGCAGAGTACCAGGGGCCACAATGATATTCACAGTACATTCCAAGGGCTGCAACTTAAGTGTGGTTGCATATACATGCAAATATATATGCAAATAGCTTCTTTCACACAGATGGACATGAGTACAAAGTACTTCCCACAATGCCCTGGCGCTCCCGGCACCTCCTACACAACATACAGGCCCCTTTAATTCAGTTCTGCTGATATTAATAAAATACAGTATATACCTGATATGAAAGCACTTTTAATGAGCAATGACAGTCCAGGAATTTAACTACTAAAATGCATATCAACAGAAGACCATTATATTGATTACTTTTTTTTGTTTTGCCTCCCACCGATGGACAACATGTTGAGCCCCGTGTAAATCCAAACCGCACCATGGGCTGCAAACAAACAGGCTGCAGGACACATGTGGCCCATGGGCTATGTGTTGAGCAACCCTGAGCTGGAATGTAAATTGTCTGTATTGACAATTTAAACAAACATACTAAAAAATCATGTATTGGCTTAAAATTAGGTGTACTGCATTAAGTAGAACTCAATTGTGCCAGATGAAATAATTTAGTAATCACTGTTTGTTTTTTGATGCGTAGGGTGAAAAGAAGATGAAAACAACAGTATTAACTGCTGCTCTTTTACTGTCAGGAATCCCTGCAGAAGTGATTAGTCGCTCCATGGATACCTATAGCAAAATGGGAGACATCTTCACAGATCTCTGTGTATATTTCTTTACTTTTATTTTCTGCCATGAACTGCTTGGTTTTTTTGGTTCTGAAGTTCTGTGATAGCTGTAGAACTCCATACAACAGAAAACTGTTATGTATTCCTATATCACTGCCTATGCCACACAAATTTATACCTTGTTAATTCTTACCTATTGAAATGCTTGAAAACAGTTAAATCCACTCATAAATGAATGGAAGAGCAGGGTCCCGGGTTTAGGGTTGTATTAGTACAGTTTATTCAATTTCTAATGTGGAGAATAGAGTCCAAGTGTTAGTGATTGATTTCTTTTGCTTATTTAGTTAAAAGATGCCCTTCTCACTGTACTCTTGGTGTCATTTTCTTGTTGACTCTCTGGTGTGAGAACACACCAGTACTGATGGGGACTCAAGTCCAATCACAATGTATAACTAATTCTGTTATCTAAAGACTGCTCCGTGTGTGTGTCATCTGAGGGTTTTTTTAATCTCTACATGAAATGTACCCTTACATTCTGTTGTTCAAACTCTAAATGTTAAACAAAAATAGCTTTCTGCAGGAGAGTTTGGTGATGCACCACCTCGTTGTCTTCCTCTGTCGAAGTCTTCATCCCTTCTGCATAACTTCTTATAGTCATGACTTATTTCAAGTTAGGAAACAGTAATGAGACAAGTAAGCAAAAAAAAATCCTGTTGTCTTACTAATATCATTCTTCTAGAAGTAATATAAATTGTTAGTTTCACAATGTTTCCCTGACCATTTGGCAGCTCTTGAATCTATCTTGTTATCCTAACCCTAGTTTTACCCATGCTTTCATCTCAACCCTTGATTACAAGTTCACTTTATACAGTGAAAGCTGCACCCAAGAAGCCCATGCCTCAAACAGTGCTCCGAATGTATCATACATGTCTGTGCTCTTTTGGTGAATCATGAATTAACCCTGGGCTATGTATGTTTGTTTTCTGTTTTCTTACATAAACTTTGACTATGTATGTATTTTTCTGTATTTCTATCCTTTTGTTTATTACTGAAGACATTTGCCTATAAACAGAATAACAGCATACCAGAACCTTTGGATGTTGACTGACTTGCTTGTTCCTTTGTTCTACACTGTTTTGAAGGCCCTCCAAATAAATCACAATAGCTGTACTTATTGAGATTTTAAGTACTGAAACAGACAATGGAAAAAATGCTCTTCTCTCCATGTTTTGAGTTTGTTTCCACATAAAGATGAGTGTGTGAGGGGGGGAACTGATACCTATTATGGAGCAGGTGTAAAACCAGACAGGAGGGATTTAGGAGGCTGCCAGGCAGATACATTTTATTCTCTCTTTAGAGAGAAGTAGCTAGCTGTAGTTTTACTTTCAATCCCACAAAAAAGAGACATATTGAGAGGAAGGAATGGATTATCTGAAGTGTATTACGAGCTAGTCTCCCCTTCGTACTGGCCATCTTCAATGATTTCTGCTGCATTTGAACCTGCTGAATTTCACCATGTAGCTTATCTGCTTACTATTCAAGGTGTAAGATGAAATCCAACAATACTGGTTTTTCAGTTTGGAAGGATCAGTAGTTTTATTGGTGCTTGTCTACAGTAATTTTTTAGTTAGGAAGCAAAACTATCTGGCTATATGCCTGTGAAGTAAACAAGACTTTTTTTCTGCCCAGTTTTTCTCAGCTAAAATTATTTGCTTTATAATTTTAATTCTGCATTTCTGAGCCAATTGTTATATATGTCTGTGGCACAACAAAGAATCTTGTGTTCTGATTTTACACTATATTCAGTTCTTTTGGATTACCATCATTTTTGTTGGGCAGCCAGTTGTAGACATTTAGAGTTAGACTGTAAACTATTGCAATTTAGATCTGAGTGTACAAATGCAGTTTGCAATGCTAGTTTAGCCATGCTGGTCCCAAGATATTAGAGAGAGACAAAGTGGGTGAGAGAATATCTTTTATTGGACCAACTTTTTTGGTGGAAGAGGCTTTGGGTAGCTTGAAAGCTTGTCTCTTTCACCAACAAAATTTGGTCCAATAAAAGAGATTACCTTGTCTCGGCACAAATGTAGACATGTTAAAAGGTTCAATCAGAATACTAGAAAAGCATATTGATATACAGATTATTATTCTTTATTCATTCTACTTCTTTTGCATTCCTATCACTTGGAAATGATTTAAGACGGATTTTTTTTCCACAGGTCGCAGAAGGAATATTGCTCTGGGCTGGTCTATAGTACTGCAAGGGATGAATCTAAGTTGCACAATTTTAGCTACGTTAATAGTGTAGCTGAAGTAGACATACTTATATCTACTTATTGCAGTGTCTTCACTGTGCTGTGTCTACTGGAGACACTCTCCTGTCACCTCTCCTTTCACTTCTCATTGAAGTGGAATGCCAGAGTCAACAGGAGAGTGATTGGTGGTCATTTTATCGCGTCTATACTAGATACAGTAAATCAACCCCTGCTGTGTTCTTCACAACCCCATTGAACCAGCCTGTAGTGAAGACATGGCTTCTGACTCTTAATATGGAAATGTTGACTCAGAAGAGAAGACTTTTGTCCGACTTATAGGGTATGTCTAGACTGCATCCCTCTGTTGGCAGAGGGATGCAGATTAAGCAGGTGGACATTGCAAATGAAGCAGGGATTTAAATATCCCGTGCCTAATTTGCATAAAAATGGCCACCACGTTTTGCTGACAGCACTTTGTCAGCAAAAAGTGGCAGTCTAGAGGGGGATCTGTCTAGAAAGAAAGCCTTTTTCGACAGATCCCTTATGCCTCCTGCAAGGAGGTTTACAGGATCTGTCGAAAAAGGCTTTCTTTTTTGACAGATCCTCCTTTAGACTGCCACTTTTTGCTGACAAAGTGCTGTCAGCAAAACGTGGTGGCCATTTTTATGCAAATTAGGCACGGGATATTTAAATCCCTGCTTCATTTGCAATGTCGACCTGCTTAATCTGCATCCCTCTGCCGACAGAGGGATGCAGTCTAGACATACCCATAATGCTGCCAAGTGAAATGTAGAACTGATAGGGCAAACGTTTATAAGATGAAGTTCTTTCATTCATTGGCCAAGGATGAATTCAGTTTCCATGATGTCATTTTCTGTGTTCATGTACACAATTCTGTTTAATGTTTCCGTATTTCTACACTGGTTGTTTTCTGTTAAGTGCATTAAAGTTATGCTTGTTACCGCCTTCTCTTATGGCTTGACTGTGCTTGGGAAGACATCCTTTTTATTAATCTCATGATTTGTTAATATTCTAAACAAGTTCCCAGTTCTATAAGGAAAATCAAAAAGAGCTAAATTTCACAGTCCTACATTAGTAAACTGTTTAATTTGAGCACAAGAGCCAAAAATTCTTTAGCTGTAATCCCAGCTCAGATACTAACTCCCTCTGTTGCTTTCATTGAGTATTTGAATGACCTTGCCTCAGTTTTCCCATCTGTGGAATGGGGGGAGAAAGAGAACCCAACTCTGCAAACTGTGTTTGTACAGGTATCCCAATTACATTAATAAGCCCACAGCAGATATCAACTACTTGCCTGAGTAATGGTTTGTAGGGGGAAACTTATGGTTACTTATAGGATATTGTATAGATTAATATATTTATAAACTCTGTAAAGATTGCAAACTCTGTAAATGCTAAGTATTGTTTGGGGCTAATTGTACATAAATGTACATGTGTTAGATTACAGTACATGAGGTTAGTACACAGATTACCGAGTAAACAAAATTGGTGTTCATTACATGTATATGAATTTATTTAAAAAGTAATCTGAATTGATTGCATGAGCAAAACCTAAATTTGAATGCGACTGAATAATCTCAATGTATAAATGTTTGCGTACTTAGAGGTGAATCTTCCTAATTCCAATATTTTTTTTCAAAACTTTCTGCATTTATAAACACTTCTTTGTTAATTGATATCTTAGGCCTGTTGCATGTGAAGGGTTTTTATGTTTGTACCAGGTGTATCACATGCAGCTGTAAGTGGCTGGCTGTGTTAGTTTAGATTCATATTTTGCTCTGTAAAACAGATTTATCTTCAGTAGTAATTTAAAATTACTTTTAATACATAAATAAAAATTCTAATCTGTATCTCTACAGCCTTACTGTGAATGCACAGGACTGATCAAGTGCCTTGCTTTAGTTCTCATAATATAATTATTACTATAGTAAAACTTTGGTTATTATAACTTTTACCTGTAAAAAGTAGCACTAGCAGAGGGAAAAAATTGGCAATTTTCAAGTGCAGTTTTCATTGGGCTAACTAATTTTGAGTTAATTTTAGTTCCTATAGTGTTCAAAATATAATTTTTTATTTACATGCACAAAATAACAGGTATTTTAATCTGGGCTAGTAATGGGTGTGATACAATTTCAGTCCTTTATCTAGAGCAAATGTTTTTTGGTTTCAGACCATAGCAAAGAAATAGAGAGGGAAGTCATAATTGGGTCCCTTTAGTCTATTCAAGTGAAAATGCTCTATAATTATTCTCTAGCATGTTGAGAGATGCTTTACCCTTTAGCTTTAAATATTCTGAAAAAATTGGCTACTTTTACCTTTCACTCTTTGGGGTGATATTTGTGCAGTCTAAGAATACAGAATTCAGATTACTTGTAATTGTATTGCATTTTTCCAAGTTAGACTATTCTAAATGATAGCTCTTCTGGGCGTTTACACTTTTTCATTTATTTTTAGGTAAGTACAGCTTCCTTTCCCACACTACACTCTAATAACTTTATCAACACTATACCTTTTAACTCAATATTCCCTTAATTGTAGGGTTGACTAAAGCTATATCCATATTTGAATAGTCCAATATCCATGTTTGGATAGCTCTCTGGCCATGCTGTTGGGGTTGCGTAGGGTTGGCATTTTTCTCCACGGGCGAGAATAAACCGTGGTAGAACAGGCTTTCGTAAAAGGTAATAGAGATGTAGCCGCGGAGGCCGCTAGCACAGGTCATAGTAGGAGAGGGGAACACCACCTGTGCTAGGCTCGAGTGCTCTTGGACGTTAAGCCCTCGGGACTTATAAGGGATAATTATTGTGGGATGAGGAATGAAGATGAGGACGCTCCTCTCTCATTCCACCCCTGGCAGCGCAGAGCCGGAGCAGACACTCCCATTTCCCCGCTCGCTGCAAAGGGGGCGAGTCACCAGCGGCGTTTGCGCTATGGCTGCCGATGAGAAACGTGACCGGTGCAGCCCACACCCGAGCCCGCTTGGAGCTGTTGCTCCGAATCCCAGCTGCCTCCGCGAAGGACTTTGGCCGGGGCCGCGGGCTCGTCGGAGGTCTGAGCGCCGTGGCAGCGAGCGATACTGCTGCTGCTGCAGCTCGGTGCGAGAAGGAGCTTTGCCGGTGCAGGAGCGCTCCGCGTACCCTCACTGGCGCGGGGCTTAAGGGGGCCCTGCCCGCCTCCAGCCGCCAGGGGGCGCTGTAGCCCTCGGCCGGCCCCTGTCGGCTCCGCTCTGCAGCGCTCCTCGCCTTGGTCACCGCGCTACGGGCCCGTAATGGCGGCAGCTGCGTAGCGGTTCCTGGGTCTCGCTCAATCCCACAGGCCGCCGCTGCTCCGCGCGCTTGGGGCAGCCATGGGCCGAGAGTCCAGGTGAGGCGGCGGGAGCGGCCCTGCCGCTGTCAGAGCTGGGGGTGGGGAGGAGGAGGAGGGGCCGCGTTGAGGGGAGGCTCGCCTGGGCGCAAGGCCCGAAGGCGCGGGCGAGCGGGCTCCCTCCGGATGGTGCGTGAGGGAGGGCCGCGCGGCAGGGCAGAGCCGGCCGTTGCCGAGGCTGTGGGGGTAGCGACGGAGACCTCCCCACACCCCTGCCCGTTTCCCAGCGGGGCGGCCTCGCACGGCTGTTCCGCCTGCGGCCCGGCCGAGGCCCGAGTGGCGAGCTCGCCCTGCTGCTGTGTCGATTGTTCGGCGCCCCAGCTCGGCCCAGGCCCCTGTTTCTAATGCTTCCCGCTCCCGGCTCAGATGCTCCTCAGACTCCGGCTATATATTTATAAATATATTCCTCCCCCCCCCCCCCCCCCCCAAACAAGCAAGCTACGGGGCTGCCTTGGTTTCTAGCCCTACGGGCGGGAGGAGGGGTACAAAGTGCTGGCTCGTGCACCCAAACGATGGGTAACACTGTTGGGATTCAAACCCATCAACGTCTCTGAATGGCTTGTGCTGATTTTTAACGTCCTTGAAGTGCATCATCTCTGTAAATGCAGAGACCCTAATGGAGACACGGCACTGCTGTTTTTGTTTTGCTGTAGCTCAGGGCTATTCAACTGTGGAAGCCCCTGGGGGCCACAATGATACTCTCAGCACATGCTGAGGGCCGTACCTGAAGAGTGGTGGCATATATATGCAAATATCTTCTTTCACACTGATGGGCATGAACAGGGCTTGCCAAGTGGCGGTGAACCCCGCTCGCCAGCTGTGCGGTTCTGCACATGTGCAGATTGCTCTGCGCCGGCTCTTCCGGGATGTAATCTGCTCGCCACTGGCATGACACTGGACCCAAACATGGCCAGTGTAAGCCAGTCAGCACCTCTCAGGCTCTCCTCACAAGGCTAAGCAGCCAGCACTTCCCACAATACTTCTGCATTCCTGGCATCTCCTTCCTGGGGACTAGAAATGCCAACACCCTGTACCTATCTGTTCCAGCCAACCTGTCCACTTGCGTCTTTCAGTGTTCACCCTGCCTGGGAGACATGTCGCCTTTGTGGAGCATGTTCCCAGTGGGGGGTGTAGCTGGTGAAGGTTAGTCCAAATGGCAGAGGTCGGAAGGAATATAGATCTGACATTTTGACTTGCTATACTATCAAGACAAAAACTACCTGTGGTACCTCTACTAGGATTTTATAGAAGTAGCTCTTATGTTGTCATGAGCGCACCTTCCTCCCTCCCCCCCCCCCTTCTTTTTCTTCAGTGAAGACAAACCCACACTCTGGAATCCAGCAGGGGTGTACGAGTGGAACTGTTTGAATGGTTAACCGATAAGCATTACCCGGGCTCCTTGTGGCGCTGCCACTTTGAAGTACCCTCTCCTCTCTTCTCCCTCCTCCCCCCCCCCCATCAGATAGAGGCAGCAAGCAGGAGGATTGACTAGTGGACTGGACTAGTCCTTAACATCCTTACTCCCATGTACCATCTCCCAGCCCTGCTCCCAGGGAGTCAGATGCTGCTCCACACTGCAAGCGATGATACAGAGCCAGCAGCAAGGGGTGGCAGCTGGCTCCCTGGGAGCGGGCTGGGAGCCATTGTGAAACATTTACAGTAACTGAGGGTTAACCATTTAAATGGTTATACTGTTATATCCCTATTTTATGAGGGGAGCACTTGCTCCAGCTAAGATCCAGGCTCCATTGCAAATTACACAAATGTCTGCCGAGATAGTCTCTTTCCCAGAGACTTTACAGTCTAAGACAGAACTGAGAAGAGGTTGGAAGGGAATAGAGAGGGACAAAGAGGTGAAGAAGTTACTTGCTCAAGGTGACACAGCAGACACAGTGTATCTACAGAGTACCCTTAGCTCAAAATAAGCTACGCAATTTGTGCTACGCATATTGCGTAGCTTATTTTGATGCTATTTCAAAATAGCGTATTTTGTAATTTGGTGCTGTCTACACAGTGCCAAATTTCAAAATAACTCGCTATTTCAAAATTCCCCTTAACCATTGGGATGCCAGAATAAGCCGCCCATTATTTCGAAATCTATTTCGAAATAACAGGCTCCTTCAATAAATGCAGAGTAGCTATTTAGAGAGACTTCTGGTATCCCTAAATAGCTCCACAGTGTAGATGTACCCTAACATAGCTGTGAATAAAATTTAAGTCTCCTGATTCTCAATCTAGTGCCCTTTCCATTACGCCACACAGGCTCACATTTGTACACAATCTTTTGACTGGCGTTTGATAGTATCTCTGTGGAACTGAGCTATAAACTGAGGCAGACTGTCTGAGACTTTTTTAAATGCAGTTTTAATCTTTTTCCTGCACATAAAATTGATGTTGCTCAATAGTAAACCCCTCCTGAGATTATGATGCTATCACAAAAAGCTTGACTTTTGTAGTGAAGCCTCATTAGGATTATTTCAATGATATATAGCAAATAATCCAGCTATCTTCAATATCTCAATAGGGGACATGTGTGTGTGTGTACTAATTCCGTTATGCAAGACCAGGGAAGACTTCTGTAATCTTAAAACAAAAACAAAAAAACCTCCTTGCCCTTCCTTTTTATGGTTTTTGTTCTAAATGTGATTTCAGTACCTATAATCTGCAAAGTGTTCTCCTTTACATCTTTACTTTTTTATTGTAAATGTGCAATTACATAGGCATTATCGGAAGCGCTCCACATCACGTGGACGATCTGGTAGCCGTTCTAGAAGTCGATCTCCATCTGACAAAAGAGCAAAACGTGGAGAAGACAGACGATCTAGAAGTAGAGATCGAGAACGCAGGCGTGAGAGGTCACGCAGCAGGGAGAAGAGGAGATCTCGGTCACGGGACAGAAAGCGCTTGAGGTATGAGTTTCAAAGTCTCAGGAAATGTATGTGTTCTTGAAAAATGAGACTTGACTTAGTCAAAGTATCAAATTCTCTGGAATGTCTTATGAATATCTTTTGTTCCTTTCTGTATGACTGGTGATGGTATCTGCCTTTTGTAATTGGTTTTACTTAGGTAAAGTAGTACGTAGCATAATTGGATTTGGTAACCCTGTCTTAGCCTTAATGGCTCTTGGCTTCCTTTTGCAGATTTTTGCTGAAGATTCTGTTTTCCCCCATGTAAATAGACTAATTTATGTTAATGTTCCCTCCCAAGCAAAACTTCTAATTTTTTATATATATTATATTTTAAAATAATGGGCATGAGTTCAGAATACTAAATACGCCAATTTTGTGGCAGACGTTCAAGAAGCAGAGAGAGGGAACGGAGCAGAGAGAGGAGGAGGTCACGCAGTCGAGAGAGAAGGAGGTCCAGAAGCAGAAGTAGACGGTCACGCTCCTCCAGTCCTGCCAAGAATAAGAAAACAGAAAACAGGTACTCTCATTCACGGCTGAAATTAATATGCTAGGAATTAGACATGAAAAGATTTATAGTCTGTTTCTCTATAGGGGACGGGATGTAGTTGCCAGTTTTAATATCTGATACATCTACTGGTTTTCCACTATTTCTGTAAATCTTTTCATGAGTTAAAATATTTCTCGCAGTGTTCCTTGGCATAATGGGCCTTTTTCCCAGGAGAACAATAACATTGGTTTTCTCACCCAAGTAGCTGACTGCAACTCCTTTTTATGCTACATCTCGTCATCATCACTTTGTGGTCATGTCCACAGAATGCCTTATCAGCATTTTAGGCTATTTATGCCTGTTCCTGGATTGTCATTTGCCAGATGATTAACTCACCATTGCAGAATCTTGCTCAAAATCAAAATGCCTACATTGGGAGCTAGATCATATACATTAATTTAATCTTTCAAATCTAGAAACAGGAGTTCACTCTCATATTCTTCCTGCTGACCATTTGTCCACTTTTTTGTTTTGTTTTGTTTTGTTTTTTGTCCTCTATACTGCTAGAAGACTAAAATAGGCTTTCTGGAAAGTCTGTCTAGATTTTGTTTAAAAAGCTTGTGTATCTGTCCTTATATGTTAATCTTAATTTGTTTCAACTGAGATCATTGTAACTTAACTTGCCGTTGGGTATGTAGGTTTTTTTTTTATATTTTCTATTATAATATTTAAAAAATACAAAATTCTTCATATCCCATAAGTGGTTTTGACCTGGAAGACATGAAGCAATTTCAAGGAAGAGTAACCATACTAAATGTTGTTTGAAGTGCCTTTGTTCTTGTTTCTGCACGCATACATTCAGTAGCAAACTAGGCATACTGAATGGATTAGTATGTTTTGCTGTTTCATTTAGCTGAGCTACTTTGCAAAGGTGTGTTGTTTTTAAAACTACTCGTATGTATTTAAATATTGTGCTTGATATTAAGGCCTGGGGGCAGTAAGTCAGGAAAGCATGCACAGGTTTGGTTAGTTTAAGGAAAATATTCAGAGTGCACATGCACAGCCTTAACCTTATGGTTGTTTTCATAGCTACATAAATGTATTATAAAACTTTTAAGCAAAGTATCCTATATTTTATTTATTATTTGTATTGGCATAGCACTTAGGAGCTCTAGTCATGGACCAGGACCCCATTGTGCTAGATGCTGTACAAGCACAGAACAAAGACAATTCTTGTCGCAAATAGCTGACAAAAGGCATCAAAGGGTATGTCTACACTACCCCGCTAGTTCGAACTAGCGGGGTAATGTATGCATACCGCACTTGCTAATGAAGCCCGGGATTTGAATTTCCCGGGCTTCATTAGCATAAGCGGGGAGCCGCCATTTTTAAATCCCCGCTGCTTCGAACCCCGTGTAGCGCGGCTACACGGGGCTCGAACTAGGTAGTTCGGACTAGGGTCCTATTCCGAACTACCGGTACTCCTCGTTTCACGAGGAGTACCGGTAGTTCGGAATAGGACCCTAGTCCGAACTACCTAGTTCGAGCCCCGTGTAGCCGCGCTACACGGGGTTCGAAGCAGCGGGGATTTAAAAATGGCGGCTCCCCGCTTATGCTAATGAAGCCCGGGAAATTCAAATCCCGGGCTTCATTAGCAAGTGCGGTATGCATACATTACCCCGCTAGTTCGAACTAGCGGGGTAGTGTAGACATACCCAAAGGCATTTGTCGACCACCCAGGTAAACCTCATCCCAGGAGGCATACCTGGGTGGTCGACAAATGCCTTTGATGTCGACCCCCGCGCGTCCAGACTACCACGCTGAGCCAACAAACAGCTGATCAGCTGTTTGTCGGCTCAGCGCGGCAGCCACGTAAATTTAAATGAAGCGGTGATTATTTAAATCGCTGCTTCATTTTCCTATGCCTGGTAGCCTAATCTACATGCCTCTGGCGACAGGCATGTAGTCTAGACGTACCCTAAGTGCAAGACAAGAGAACAGATGTATACTAGCAGATAGAAGAGTATAAGGAAACTATAAAATATTTTAAGTTCTATATATGCTGTTTTACGTATTAGGAACTCTCATGCTTTTCGCTGGAGGAATATTTCTATTTCAGTGACTCAAGAAAATACCTGAATATACCTAAAGTTAAGGTTATATGACACCTTAAAAAAAGTTTAGATTGACTCTTTATCCAAGTATCTTTCCAGTAAATCATAGTTACATCTGGGTCAGCAAGTGATGTTTTGTGTCACATCTCTGCAGAAAGAATGCATTAAAGGTGATCTCTAGCACAGCTGACACTCATGAAGGGTTTTGAAAATGTAATTTTTGTTGAAAGTACTGTGGTTAAATCACATAATACCCCTTAGAAAATTGAGTGGGCATTCATTATTCTTATTACAAGAGTTATTTAAATAATTTTAATATATGAATGTCCTCCAATGCCAGTGTATGCGGTAGACTTTCTAGCTTTCAAGTACCACCTTCATCTGGGAAGTGGTGATCTTCAGGGCTGTGGGTTGTATTATTGGCTTTGCCAAGTCACTTAAACTATTCAAACCTCCTGTTTATTATTATCATATTACAATTAGTAATATGACTAATTAGTAGTTATAAAGTGCTTTAAAGTAGTCAGACTAATTACCTTGAATAGTCTGTTGAGATCAGACATGCAGTACATAGGTTTTTGACCTTATCTTTCAGCTCAAAGTCTAAAGAAAAGACAGAAGGTGTGGAAGTTTCCAAAGAAAAGAAAAAAGAGAAAGAAGACAAAGAAGAAGAAAAGGACAAAGATGTTAGTGTATGTATTCTGACCACTGAAAGAAACTTGTATCCGTTTAAACATTAGCTCTTACAAATGATACATTTATTTTAAAACTTTAGGTATAGTTTACTGTGTGTCTAAAATGTCACCCTAGATAATCCATTTTAGGTCATATAACACAGACTTCCATTACAATGGGTATGCTTCTACCACTTAACAGAAGAAACATTCTTCCCTTAATGCAAGGCTTCTCAGTCTGTAGAATGCAAACCTCAAGCAGATTATGAAGGATCACTTGTGTCGCATCCCACTGACTGCTGGATGTTGGGGACTAGATGAGTTTAGAAACATGTAAAATCTTATTTCAGGTCAAGTGCTTCCTAAATACATTTTTATGTACAAAACATCCTTTGATCACTAAAACCTAGCAGGAGTCAGGGGAAGAAAGGGAAGGAGCAGTTTGCTTCCTGTGTTTTTTATTTCCTCCAGTTCTAGAGCAGGTCTCCAACACAAACAATAGTTGGCTCCAAAGCAGGGGAAGAACTGCTTTAAGAGCAACCCTCCAGTCTGGCAGGAGTCAGCAACAGACCACCAAACCAACATCCTCACCAAATCTAGTCATCAACACATGCACCCTCAACCAGCACTCTGGCCTAGGACTCATCCACCATAATTCCCACATAGCTTATTTCTCTGATATACATAATGTGGTGAAATAGTGAGTTGCAGGGTGGCTTTTCAGGTGGAGAACCACTGCTGTTGTATATATTGCATATTAGGATGGGAAAATCTGGCGCGTTTAGGAGTATTTGTTTAGAAATGTAGATCCCTAGAACGAAGTTGCAAAGTGGATAACTACATTTCATATTATTTTACCATCACTTTGCTCATGCAAGTATTGTAATTGTTGTCACTATAAATTGAAACTGAGATATATTAAGTTAAACTTTTATTGCAGTGTATTTTATATTGGACAGTCCTGAGCCAAAGCTCCCATATATTTGAAGGAGGAGTTGATGTAAAGAAGAAGTGCAGAGTCAGGCCAATAATTCATAACTTTTTAATTTGGTTCTAATAGAACTTTGATCAGAACAAACTAGAGGAGGAAATGAGAAAACGAAAAGAGAGAGTGGAGAAATGGAGGGAAGAACAGCGCAAGAAGGCTATGGAAAACATAGGAGAACTGAAAAAAGAAATTGAAGAGATGAAACAAGGAAAAAAATGGAGCTTAGAAGATGATGATGGTATTTTCTTAATATTTGTATATAACAATTAACAGATAATTGCTTCATTTTGTAGTAATAAACACAGCTTTAATTACCACATCTGATTTTAAAACTTCAGTTATTTTTTTCAGGGCGCTGTAAAGTTATTAAATCTAGACTTGTTCATGATCCTAAATAGCTTAAAACACAAGAGAGAGCAACTGGTAAAAGAGAGGAATGAGAGGACAAACGATACAGTAATAATGGTGTGCAATTACTCAAGTCAGTTATGGAGACATAATGGTAGTTTTTTCTTCTCTCTCTTACTTCATTCCCAATTAAACAACAATTCTCATGTAGGCCTTTGATGTTTTTGTGGACCTAATGCTGTTCTGGGAACTTGTAGCTGCTATTTTTACCCACTAAAATCCTAGCTAAATTGCCCATTTACCAATGACCTATTTCAGAACAGCGAATTCCAGCCTTTCATCTTGTGGTGTTCTCATATCCCTTATCGAGAATCTCCATCCTCGCATCTCTCCAAGAATGGAGGATTCTTCTAAAATGACTGCTCTTGGTGTTAGAGGAACTTCTGCAGGCTGTCGGAGCACTTTGGTTACTCTGGCAGCTCCAAATTTAATCTGTCTTTTTTTCCCCTTGGAGGCAGAATTTTCTCTGGGGAGGAGAGTGCCCATGTGGTGTCAGTGGGTAATGGTGTCCTTTGATTCCAGGGTTTCTCTGACCTGGTGAATAAACCCTTTGACAACATATGGAGAGCCCTATCCTCTCTGTCCCAGATACTTTTCTCCTCCCTGGTTGACTCCACCCCTGGGGATGTGCTCCTATTCTCATTATATTCTTTGTCTGTGTTCTATAAGTTTATAGTACTGTGTTCCTGCATTCGTGTGTGCTTTGTAAACATTTTTCAGAGTTCTATACTGAAAGCAGGAAAAAAACCCAAGGATTTTGAAATTCATAAACATTTCTCTTTTAAACAAAAATATTTCTCTGTGTACTAGATGACGAAGAGGAGACTGCGGAAGGGGAAAAGGAAGAGGAGGAGATTGAAGATGAAGAATTAGATCCACTGGATGCTTATATGGAAGAAGTTAAAGAAGAGGTCAAGAAGTTTAATATGAGAAGTGTGAAAGGTGGAGGTGGGAGTGAAAAGGTGAAAAATTAAGGTTGTCTTCTTTTTAGTAGTTTAGCTTTTAATATAGGAAAAATTATATCGAAGAACACTTTTTGAGAGGGAAAGTATGCAAATAGATGAAGACAGCTTAGACTACATGTAATGCATACCTGCCCATAACCTTTAATCTCCACAAATGAATCACGGATGTTGCTGAACTAGAGAGCCTCAGCACAGAGGTTGGGAGCAGAGCTGGCTGTTGGAGCCAGCATAGCAGCGGAGCTCATGGAACACCAGAGCCTGCAGCCAGACGGGCTGGGAAGCCAGCACGAGCACTAGAAGCCAGCAGTGCTGGGGGGTGGGGCAGCAGAGCTGGGAAGCCGGGGGGGGGCGGGGGGGGGGGCGAGAGGAAGAAGGCACTGAATCCACAGCTGGCAGGGCCAGGAACGGGGAGGGAATTGCAGAATCCACGGCTGGCGAGGCTGGTGGGACTGCGAGCACCAGGAAGGCTACCACCGAATCTCCTGGGGCCAGCAGGGCTGCTGCAGCCAGGGGGCCAAGAGTTGTGGTGCCAGGTAGCTGGGGAGAGGAGCCCAGTAGATAGGTTGCCACCCACCTCTCCCCCGACCTTCCTTGGTCCAGCAAACTCCCTTGTCCGTGACTGGTAAGGTCCTGAGGAAGCCAGATCAGGGTTGTCCAATCTGTAATTGTTTTCTTTAAATGTTTTGTTAGAAATCTGGACCAACTGTTACCAAAGTAGTAACTGTGGTGACAACTAAAAAAGCAGCTGTGGAATCAGAAAAGAAGAAAGGGGAGCTTATGGAGAATGACCAAGATGCAATGGAGGTAATTGAAAACTCTTAGGTGTCTGTTATGGAAATTGTCTGTTTTTCTTGCAAAAAGGGGCCCTGATTCAGTCAACTACTTAAGCGCATAAGTAGAGCTATTGGCTGCATTGAGGCTACTCACGTGCTAAAGGTTTGACATTTGGTTATGTATGTTGTTGAATCATGGGAAAATATAGCTGACACTGATTCATTTAAAAAAATTGCAGCTCACACATTCATGTATAGAGACAACATGATAATGAAAATTAAATGCATCAAGTTGCTTAGGTCGATAACTTTTTAATATAATTCAGTTGATGTGTGGATGCCTAAACTTGGCAAATTCACAGTTTATACACATATGTTGAAATTGTGCATTCCATCATGGCAGTTTGGCATGTGAATAATCAATTGAACATCTAAATGATTATGTATGTGTGTAGTTTCTAAACTCACATATTTAGTCACAAAAATTACATAGCTATTTGTATATGTTTAATTATCAAACTCTTGGTCTTACATTTATTAAGTTATCTTTACACTTCAAGTTGATCTCAAAATACTTAAACATTAATGTGTTAAGACTCTTTGAACCCGTGAGAGGTGGATATTTTTATTTTACAGATTGGGAAACAGGTGGGGAGTGATGAGAAGGGAAATCGGCAAAAGAATGAATGTGTATAAAGTGGGAGATCTTCAAAACGTAAAGTAATTCTCCCTTTCATCGATGGTTTTAGTGCAGCACACCAGAGAGAAATTTCCCCTGTCAGTAATTTTTCAGTGCTATGCCAGTGAAAAATCAAGCCCTTGAAGGTTATTTTTATCACTGAATATATTTCTTTATTATCTTACAGTACTCATCAGAAGAGGAGGAAGTTGATCTTCAGACTGCCCTGACAGGTTATCAGACCAAACAGAGGAAGCTGTTGGAACCAGTGGATCATGGAAAGATAGAATATGAGCCCTTTAGGAAAAACTTCTATGTTGAAGTTCCAGAGCTGGCTAAAATGACCTTAGAGGGTAATGGCAAATGCAAATAGAATTTTGTAAGGTAATTTTGTAAGGTAATTTTTCTATATTAATCCATATTATATTTTTTTTCAGAGGTGAATGTATACAGGCTGGAAATGGAGGGAATAATAGTAAAGGGGAAAGGCTGCCCCAAACCAATCAAAACCTGGGTACAGTGTGGTATTTCCATGAAGATTCTCAGTTCCCTTAAGAAGTGAGTGAACATTTTATGAACCAAAATACCTTTCTTCCCCCCCTCCCCGTTGCGTCCTTGTGTCATTAGACTGTGGAGTGTTCAGGCCAGGAAACGTATTTGTCTTACATATTCTCATTGTATGGCACGGTGAACACCAGTCATCTAAATTAAGGTGCTCACTCGGGATTTCTCTTCTAGTCAGTAATAAACTCTTCTTTCGTACCAGTTATGCAACACATGTTTCTTCATTCTGTATTTGTTGTGCTGGTTTGAGTGGGTTTTTTTTTGTTTGTTTGTTTGTTTGTTTGGGGTTATTTTGGGTGTATGGGGTAGGTTTTTTGTTTTATTTTTATGAAACTGAAGTTTTTACTCAAATATAGAATATGTAAAACTTTCCAGCAGGATTATGTACAATTCATGAGAAATCTTTTTACTCCTGACACTTGTTGTTTTTCTTTCTTTAAGACATGGCTATGAAAAACCCACTCCAATCCAAGCTCAGGCTATCCCAGCAATTATGAGTGGGCGTGACTTGATTGGTATTGCTAAAACAGGAAGTGGAAAGACTATTGCATTCCTGTTGCCTATGTTCAGACACATCATGGATCAGAGATCGTTAGAAGAAGGAGAAGGTCCAATAGGTACAAATCTTTGTTTCCAGATATTGGCAGATAGATACTTATACTTTTTTTTTAAATGTTTTGAGTACCATAATTTAAACATCTGCATTTATTTTGATTTTTCATGTGAACTATGTTGTGACTAGGATATATCATGACAATAGAACTCTGTGTGTGGTATAAGTTCCCTATGCCAATGTGCAGGGCTCGACAAACTATAGAATCTACTTGCCTGTGGTGAGTAGATTTCAACCGCGCGCCCTGTTTACCGGCGGCACGCGCATGCGCAATGCGGCTCTTGCGCATGCACAGTGCGAGGCTAGCAAGTGGCTTTCGCTGCCGTTTGTCAGACCCTGCCAATGTGTAACTTTGGGGTTGATCTCCCCTTGCCAGAAGGTAAAATGAGAATCCTCAGAGCTCTGAGATGACATCCCAGAACCTACCAAAAACATTTATTATGGCAGCTCAGTTTTTAAGCTCTGATTCGGCATGTAGGCTAATTTTACATCTGTCTGTTTCATGTACATTCATTCTTTTTGTTTAACATATCTCTATATATAACAACTTGTTAGGAAGAGTGAAAGGGAATTTTGCACCCTTTGATTTTTTTCATTGGGAATTGGCCCAGGGCTGATGTGTGATTTTTAAATCAGTGTAAGTCCTCATATTTATAAGAATCTGAAGTACAGAATTTTCAAATTGTTTTGTCAGATATTCCTTTATACCAGGGCAACTCAACATGCAGCCCATTTGTCTGCGGCCTGTGGTGTGGTTTGGGTTTATGTGGGGCTCAACATATAGCTCGCAGGTAGGAGCAAAAACAAAAAAATAGTCAATATAATGGCGTTCTGTTGATATACGTTTTAGCATTTAAATTCCTGGGCTCTCATTGCTCCTTAAAAGTGCTGTCATGTGGGTGGAAATCAGGTAAATTAATATCAACAAAACCGACTTAAATGGAGCCTGTGTGTTGTGTAGTCTCTCCTTAATTTTTGTATTCATGCTCATCTGTGTGAAAACATATTTGCAGATATACTTGCATGTATATGCAACCACACTTAAGTTGTGGCCCTTGGCATGTGCTGTGTTATTGTGGCTCCACGGGCTTTCCAAGTTGAGTAGCCCTGCTTTATACATTTCTATAAGGTTTTCAGAGGGGGCTTCATTTCCTCTCTTGATGTTTGGAGGAATATGTACTTCACAACTGTCAACCCTGAGAGGGGTTTTTTCTTAACGTGAGCACTGAAGGTTCTGCCAACACAGGTGAACCACAGCTACATATTTCCATATACCTTGAAAGGAGGATTTTTTCCCCTTGCTATCACTATGTTGTTGGAGATAGGGATGTTGGATATTGGGTAATTGAGTAGTTAGAGTAACTGCATGAATTCTTACCAGTTACTTGAGTATTCTATAGTCCCTGAAGGCGGGGCTAGCAGCCAGTGCACTCTGGCCCCACTCCTGGGGAGTCCCCTGCTACCCCTCGCTGCTGCCTCTGTATCTGAGGCAGCAATGTAGGATGCCAGGTGAGTGCTGGTTTGTGAGGGGAGCCAGCTTAAAAAACAGTGCAGGGTGGCAGCAGACCCCACCGTGGACAGAGGCTGCTTCCAGGAAAATGTGTGTAGTCAACAAGAGCCTGCTTTTGCTACATTTCAAAGGCGGAAGTGCCATTAGTTCCCCGCTGTGCCTCTGCCCCTTCTTCCAATGGAGACAGTGCTGGGGGGACCAGGCTTTTAAGCTGGCTTCCCGCAACACCAGATCCTAATCCCCCACCTTGCTGCCTCTCTCTGATAGAGGCAGTAAGCGGGGGGAAGCGACTAGTTGAGTTGACTAGTTGCTTACATCCCTAAGCTATGGTCAAGTTTATTTTTAGTGCCAGGGCAGGCTCTATTACTGTCAATCTCTTGAAATAAGGCTTTTTAAATGTACAGACAATAATTTATACAGTATAGTTAATTAGTCTAAAAGAGATGTTTAAAAATTGAACCTTCATGGTGAAGTTTAACTATGTAAAGTATCATCAACTCCTACATTTTTGTGATCAGTTTTAATAAATTTGTTTTTCAGCTGTCATCATGACCCCAACCCGAGAGTTGGCTTTACAAATTACCAAGGAATGTAAGAAGTTCTCAAAGACACTTGGGTTTAGAGTTGTCTGTGTCTATGGAGGAACAGGAATAAGTGAACAGGTACACTTAAAACACATTTTATCAGAAATTTCGTAACATTCATCACTTACCAACCTTTCTCAGAGGTTGTTTCCCATAAACCCCTTATTAGTTCTTATTTCAAATTTTTGCTTTTCTCTTTATGTTGGAGGTATGGTAGTACAGGCAGTCCCTGGGTTACGTACAAGATAGGGACTGTAGGTTTGTTCTTAAGTTGAATTTGTATGTAAGTCAGAACTGGCGTCCAGATTCAGTCGCTGCTGAAACTGACCAGCGGCTGACTACAGGAAGCCCGAGGCAGAGTTGCTCTGCCACGGGCTTCCTGTAGTCAGCCGCTGGTCAGTTTCAGCAGCGGCTGACTTGGGGACGCCTGGGGGCAGAGCAGCTGGGGTGCTGCTGGGTTGGTCCAGTAGAGCCGAGAGCGGCACTGCGGGACCAACCGGCAGCGCCTCAGCTGCTCTACCACATGGGTCCTGAGAATAGGCTGGTCTGCTGGGGGGGAGGGGGCGCACTAGCTGCGCCCTCCCCCCCCCCCCCAAGCAGACCAGGGAGATGCGGGCGGCGGGACCAAGACGCGCCGTGGTCCCGCCGCCCGGGTCCTCCGTGGCTTTGCTCCCTGGTCTGCTGGAGGAGGGGGGGGCGGAGCAGCAGCGGCAGACCAGGGAGACGCGGAGCAGCTTTTCTCGCCCCCGAGGACGCGGGTGGTGGGACTGCGGCGCGTCTGGGTGGTCCTGCCGCCCGCGTCCTCCAAGGCGAGAAAAGCCCCGTTCGTAAGTGCGGATCCGACATAAGTCGGATCCGCGTAACCCGGGGACTGACTGTAGTTAGATTTCTTTTAAAAACCTGCTCCTTAATACCACCATCAGCAGTACCTGTCCTTTGCATGTGAACTCAAACGTACATTGTCAGAAGTCAGTCTGTTTGAAGTTTCTCCTGTATGGGCCCATGTGTTTGACCTTTTTTTTTTTTTTTTTAATATATATGATTTGGTGGTAATTAAACAAAGTATTTGTGGGTTATGATGGTTTGAAATAAGGGTTTCCTGTTTCCAGAAAGTTTCCTAACTTTTCTGATATCTCAGTCTCAAAAAAGAAGGCTGAGGAATTCTTAATTTGATTTGTCATTAGCAAGTAATGCTTTTTGACTTTTAATAAAACTTGATGGATTAGTTTTAATAAAACTTGATGGATTAATTTTTAAGTTACTCAATATTGTTAATCCACGGAATTTATAGGATTTATAAATTTTGTAATCATATGTAATGGAGCTTAATATATTCACAGATGTATGCTGTGGAGAAATCTTAAAAACCTAACATGAATTGTCTTAATATGCGAAGCTTATCTTAATATACGGATGAACATTTGCATAATAATTGTAGCCCTTTTGTGTGCACTGCTCCAGATTGTAGCAGCTTCAAGTTACTGCAGGTCTTCACAAATCATTGTTTTAAAAGTAAATTCCAAATACTAAAGAAATTGCCATACAAAAACTTCAAATAGATTAACAATACTCTATTGTTGTAAATTATCATTAAATAGGAATGGTTAATCATTGTGACAGAAAAAAATTACGTACATCATTCAGTCTCTGCTAGCCGTAAACTTCAAATGGTTTGTTAAATTAAATTATCTGTTTTTAAAAACAGATTGCTGAACTAAAAAGAGGTGCTGAAATTATTGTTTGCACACCTGGACGTATGATTGACATGTTAGCTGCTAACAATGGTGAGTAGAAACTTGACTCCTTTAGAGAGATTTTTTTATATATTTTGTAATTCTAATAAATTCAGGAGATCGTGTGTTTTGATAAATAGTCTTCTGGTATTTATTTATATCTCTTGAAGCTGTGATATCTATTTATATGGCATTTCAGAATGTACAGCAATGAAAATGGTTCTATTCAATTAGCAACTTCATTTTGAATGAAAGGCATTGTACGATGCTTGAAGAATTTCTAAGAGTTTTTATATGCACAGTCAGTTTATAACTCTGTACTCCAAATTTCTGGTACTTTTGCATGATTTAGGGCTTATCCACATGGCAAGGTAATTTAAAAATCCTAAAGACTGGCTTGGTTTCCTATACTTGGAAGTACTGGTAAGCCAAGTCCCTCTCATTTTCAGTGTGCTGTAGCAATATTCACTGGGACATTACTGCTCAGCAAGCTGTTATGCTATGGATTCACAGCCTAGCTTGCTGTGGAGTAACTTGTCATGTAGATAAGCTTGTAATTAAAGACTTATTTATGTAATTCTCACTTATTTGATATCCCATTGCCCAATAACTGAACTTCAACATTTGCACAATTTAACAGCAGTTCACTTTTGCCTGAAATAGACTTAGCTGTACAGAAGACCCTGACTTTGTTGCTAAAAATCAAAAATTGTTATTTGAATGACCTTCTGTTTAAAAATTTAAAACTAGTGTCTTCCTAGATCAAATGCCTGGGTAGGTTAAAATGAGATACTGCAGCTTGAAGAGGCTTTGGCTTACTGTTATCATTGCATGCTGTTAGACAAAGTTTGATTATTAAAATATTCCATATCAAACCACTAATAAACTGTTGACATTATTTAACTTCTGTGGAAAAAGTCCCTCAAGACTTATAGAACTGGGCTTCCAAGACATAAATCGTCAAAGGTAGGTACATTAATGCTGTTCCCAAGTAATTTTAAAGAGTTTTTATTTGAGGATGAAAATATTAACATGTTAAATATGTAGATTTTTAAGAAAAAGTGTGACCTGAACATCTTAAAGTATTGTATGATATTTAAAAAATAGTAACTTAAGGACTTGACACATCTGTAGTTTTAAATTTAAAAGTAGTAGGTCCTTACATAATTTGATAAAGGTACCAGGGAAATTTGAAAAATCCTTCTTGGAGTCTGAAAACAGACAACAAACTATCACAATTATTGTGTGAAACGCAGTGTATTCTTGTGTCAATATGTTTTAAAGATAATATGATTTAATTCACTTTTTTCACTTCTAAGTGTTTTATGTTCACTATTTAAGGTGTACCTTTTTTCACTGCTTGGGAAGACTAGTAAATTGCTTTATCCATGACCATTACAAAATGAACTGTGTGTACAGATGTACACTTTTTGTACTTGCTTTAATTCCACTTGTACCAAAGACTGGGGTTATTACTTTTTGACTTGGCTGCTTTAATAGACAGGTTTTAATCTGTATGTGTTTGTTAGTAAAATGTTGGTTACACTTTATTATTTGTGCTGTTAGCAGTTAACTACAAATAGTTATGAATATCCTCAAGTCATTTCTAAATCCAGTGTGGCATTGCAGATTGTAATATGGAGGGCAGTATTATGAGGCTTCATCAGTTAGAACTGGAACATTGCTTTCCACACATACGCTGTAATCTCTAATATGTTTTTTCCTAGGTGGAGCTGTCAGATAATGGCTGATGTGGCTCGTTGCTTCATCTCAGTCTTAGTTTTATGATGTGTTTTGGCGAGGGCTGTTTTCTGAATTTTACAGGTTCTTCTGGCCCTATGATGGTACGCAAGAGAAGAGTTTGACAAAATAAAGGGCCTTGTGCATCCTTACACATTTGCCAGAATGTGTATGTTATTAGAATAAGAAATTTAAAATAAAAAATCTATCCTATTTAACTTGTATATGTATGCTAGAAGATAGTCAGAATACTTAACATTTTATTTATAATTACCCATGAGGGGAAAGAGACGTCTTTTTGATGTTGTTTCCTCTTTTTTTCCTCTCCTTTTTCACAGGTCGGGTGACAAACCTTCGGAGAGTTACATATGTTGTACTGGATGAAGCAGACAGAATGTTTGACATGGGTTTTGAACCACAGGTAATGTGGATTTTAACTTTAGTGGGAAAGGAGAGATGGCAATGCAGTGACTTAACATCATGTTAGGCTTCAGGACATTATTGTTGCTTAAAGGATTTTGCAGGATAGAAGTAAGTTTTGTGTGTGGGGGGGGGGGGAATTAAGTGAATTAAATCTGCCTATCAGTACTGTCATATATGAGGCTATCAACACTTGGTCAGCAAAGCATATTGGTTTTGGGTAACAATTTATCAGCTGACTCAGTTTTTGCATTGATCGATCATGGCTAGAACTCTGTGTCAGTCACAGAGGTTACGGAGGTTACAGATTCCATGACCTTCTGCAACCTCCCTGTCTTCTTCAGTAGCCCGTGTGATTGACTCAAAGGCCACCTAAGTAGTGGCTGGTGGCTGGCCCCAGGATTTGCCTGAGCAACAGCTGGTACAGCTGGTACAGCTGGCCCTAAAACTGCCTGAGCAGCCGGTGTTTGGCAGCCCCAGGAAGCTGATGCTGCTGGCTTCTCAAGAACACTGTCCCCCAAGATTTAGTCAGGGGTATTTATCATGATTATTTGTGTATTGCATGTGACCTGTTTTTCTACAAAATATCCATGACTAAATCATAGCCTTAATCATGGCATACTTAGAGTTACCCAATAACTTCTTGTCAGCGTTGGAAAGCATGTGTGAATTTCCCCAGTAAAATAAATATAAATATAAATATATATATATATATATCTGTATGTATGTATGTATGTATGTATGTATTTAGAGACCTGAAATGGGCTGTTGAAGCCCTCTGTAGCCATATAACTGGCTGGGGGGATTATTCCCTCAGAACAGGCATTGAAGGCTGTCTCGGAGGCTCCATTATCTCCTTGGATAAGCCTTGAGAAAGGAAAGTACTATATCACTACAGTGAATCTGGAAGGCCGCTACCCTTATTTCCTTGGACTGTGAAGTTTGTGGTTGTGTGCTCCTTTTGGAGCATCCCAACCATGTTTTGTTTCCTTTTCTGCTGCTTTTCCAGTTAGAATACACAGTGTCCTGAAGGTAAAACTTACAAAGGATATTTATATGTGTGCAAAACAATTATTCCTTAGTTTTAAAAATGACAGAGAAGTGTATGTGTGAAGTCTTTGTGTGTTGTGCAGAATACTCCAGTGGTATTAACTTTAATTTTACCCTTCAATCAGGTCATGCGCATTGTAGACAACATCAGACCTGATCGTCAGACAGTCATGTTCTCTGCCACCTTCCCCAGAGCTATGGAGGCATTAGCTCGTCGAATTCTGAATAAGCCGATTGAGGTGCAAGTTGGAGGCAGGAGTGTTGTTTGTTCTGATGTGGAACAGGAGGTGGTGAGTATTGCATGGCTGCATCTTTTATCTTTTGTTTAATTGACAATAAGACATTCCTGGAAGAATAGTATATTAAATGCAAAACCATAAAATAAAGGCTTTTTTACTTTTGGCTCTTTTGTGGACTTAAGCCATTAAAAATACCTTCTAATGTTTTCACTCAGTGAAGTGGTAAATAATTTATTAACAATGATTTTGATATACTGATTTGAAAAAGTAATAGGTTTAATTTGACTTCTCTTGGAATTGGTTGGAAAGGACTGCACATTTTTATAAACATAGTAAGATTGTCAGTAAAGAAAATTATTTTTAGTGCCTGCACAGATACAAAATGTATGTGAATAGCTGCATCCATATCAGTAAAAATGAGCTGCGAATAGCCATATTTACATCTGTGGATGCCCACTGATTTGCAGAGCTCTAATTATTTTTCCTCTAGCATTTATGGACAAGGGATACAACTTGTTTATTTGGTGTAATGAGTAGTGGAGGGGAGAGACGGTTTCCAGGAACATTTGCTAATACTAATTAAAAAAAAAAAAAAAAGCAGCAGCACCTATTTTGGCTAGCCCAGCAGTATGGAAGTTCTCATGAGGCAAGCATTCTTTTCTGAGGGTTAAATATAACATGCATATGGTCAATCATCATTAAGAAAAGGCATGTCTGAGCTGCCATCCTAGTTAATGTGACATTAGATTATATGGAAGTTCAGAAATGGCAACTGTAATGAAGAATATTTTAAAAATACATATTCCACAGTTCATTGTATGAGTGAACTTGTGAATTGTTAGACTGTTGGGCTTAGCAAATGGAATCTACACTTTACAGTGGCACAGCTGCAGCACTTCATTGCAGATACTCACTACAGTGATAGTAAAACTCTTCCTGTCCCTGAAGTTAGCCCACCATCATGAGAGGTGGTAAGTAGGTTGATGGATAAATACTGCTAATTTAGTGTGACCACACCCCAGGTTGGGTAGGCATTGCTTCATCTCCTAAGGGAGTAGAGTTTTCATACCACTGAGAGATGTAGCAATGCTGATAAAGTTTCTAGTGTAGACAGCCCCTCGCTTTTATATAGTGCTGTTCATCAGTAGATCTCAAAGAACTTTACATCATTTCCCCCTTTTATAAGGGGGAAACTGAGACACAGAGAGATGATGTGACTGTCCAAGGTCACCAGCAGGCCGGTGACAGAGTTAGGGATAGCCCCAGTCCAATGGCTTTTCCACTAAGCCACATGGTTGATATGAAACAAAAGACAGGACTAACAAGATGGTTTATTAGGTGATAAGCTTTCGTGGGCAAGACCCACTTCCTTAGATCAAATTGTGGAAGAAAATTGGCATGACTATATATACCAAAGGGATATAGTCAAAAAAAGTGAACACACATAAAAAGGACAAATCAAATTTCAGAACTGAGGGGGGGAGGCTAATGTCTGTGAGCTAATGATATTAGAAGTGATAATTGGGGAAGCTATCTTTGTAATGGGTAAGGTAATTACCCCCATCACCTAATAAACCATCTTGTTAGTCTTTAAAGTGCTACATAGTCCTGTCTTTTGTTTCAGCTAGACCAGACTAACATGGTTGCATCTCTATTACTATTCTACATGGTTGATATGTGATTCCTGAGTGCTCCTTCTGTACATTTTGTTATAAGGAACGGGGATAATGGTTGTTTTGTGAAATGTTTGCAATATGTACTTTTTTTTTTTTTTTTTTTTTTTTTTTTTTTGCAGGCTGGTAAGAGAAATCTCATCCATGTGTTATGTCCTAAAATCTTGACAGTTTTATTACTGACATGTTTCTTTCCTTCTTCACCACCTGCTTCACCATTTCCCACAACATCTAGTGCCCAGCATTTCCAGCTCCCTCTCCCCTATTCATCCCTTTTAAGGAATTTTTAGTGGCAAAATAGAAGTCATTAACATGTAAGAAGTTGCTCCTTGCTGTCTCCTGTCCTATGCTGCTGTGTACACTCTCCCTCTCCCGCCCTCTCCCTCCCCCCAAGCAGCAGCTTAATGGAGAGCTGAATGCCATCTTGATTCTATAGTCTGAGCTGCACATTTGAGATGAGCCCCTCATTCCCACTACTCACCCCAGTTGAGACTCCTGCCTCTCCTTTAGTTAGGCTTCCCCAGCAATGCCTTGTGCTAGTCTTCTGTAATTAACTCTCCCTCACTCTCAAGAATACACAGACTGTGCAGATGGTATTGTAACTAGTTTCATTACTTGGTTTTGACCAGCTTTGTTCACTGGAAGCTTTAGTGCTTCCACTTCTATCTTGGATGCAGCACAAAGAAAATCCAACTTCTGTTCACAATATTTGTATACTCAGACCTAGTAGTGATAGAGATTAACTGGCTCTGGAGCAGCCCGTGATGGGCCCAGCCTGGCCAGAGCAGCCCACTGTAGGCAGGGGGCACTCCAGTCCAGCCATGCTGCCCAACCCGTTTAAGCAGTTAATTTGTTAAATATAACATTTAACTGATTGATTAGGGATGTAAAACCCCATTTAAAGCTCAATAAAAGGAATAATGTGCAATTTGTCTTACGTGTTTTCAAGTGTTTGTAATACCCACAGTCCATTTGAACAGGCAATGTCTCAGCTATTTTTTTTTTCTATTTGCTTTTCAGATTGTGATAGAAGAAGAGAGCAAGTTCCTAAAGTTACTTGAACTGCTTGGGCATTATCAGGAGAAAGGATCTGTCATCATATTTGTTGATAAACAGGAACATGCTGATGGATTGTTGAAAGATTTAATGAGAGCCTCTTATCCCTGCATGTCACTTCATGGAGGTAGAGTGCAATCTTAAGGACTTACATTGTTTTTAACTAGAATAATAGGATTGGGTATTTTTTTAAATGTTGTAATTTTTTATTTCCATGCAGTACCATTTTAAACCTTGGAATATTTTCTCCCTTGCAATTAAGGCCTTTCATTTGGCGCACACATAGTTTTCTAACATTTTGAATAAAACTGCAATTGACTTGGCATTTTATAAGTTAAAAACACCATAACATGCCAAAATATCTCTTTATGCAGCAAGTTTATGAATTGGTTTGGCAGGAATACATCTCTGAGATAGTAGTAGTTCATTGCTATTGGAGACCGGTAGAGGGAGCATAAAATGGATTTTTCTAGAGTCTACAAAACTAGTTTCATTTCTCTGTCATCAAGTAGTAATTTAAAAATGTAGGTCACAGAAACCCCTCTAGAATACAGAGTGGAGTATATATAATTTGCTTAGGCTAATGTCATGCAGAACAATAAACCATTTAGTTTCTGGAGTTAATTGAATTTTGTATTAGATTTTGACACTTGAAATAATTGGTGAGGGCTCTCTCAGCCTGCATAAGGATACTTTTTACTGAAAATTGAAAGCAAATAAATGCATAAAATTAAACTGTTTAAAAATCAGCTATTTTGTGTGATTCCTTGAAGGTATTGATCAATATGACAGAGACAGCATAATTAATGATTTTAAGAATGGAGTATGCAAACTTCTTGTGGCCACATCTGTAGCAGCACGAGGCCTGGATGTAAAGCAACTAATGTTGGTAGTCAATTACAGCTGTCCCAACCATTATGAAGATTATGTGCACAGAGCAGGCCGAACTGGACGAGCTGGCAACAAAGTATGTAAAAGTAATTCTTCTTAACTGTATTAAGACCTCTGCCTTGTTTGTCTAATACAGTTTTCCAGAATGGGGATTGGGATAAGAGAATGTTTTTGGTATATGATGAGAATTGTTCCTAGGCGCTGAGGTTTTTAGAAGCATCACATGTAAGACAGTGGTCTAAATTTTAAAACTCAAACGCCTGTTCTGTACCAAATTTGTGTGAAAATGAGGAAATGCTTATTGAAGTAAGACTTCCCCAAGAGTTTGTCTCTGCTGATCATTTGATATTGCTCATGCTTGGAAATGTTCACGTGTGACCCTGGAAGATTTAGTGTTACAGATTTACAGCCATGACCAGATGTAAATAGAAAGCTTTAGATTTCATGATGAGCGGCTGAAAGATTTTATCAGTTTACATGCTAAGAAAAACAGTTAGTTTATATTTCTCTTAAAAGGAAGTTCAAGTAAAAAATGCAGTTTTACTTTTATGAAATTTAACAGTACTACCTGTGCTAAGATGCTTTAAAGAATAAGAGGACACAGTCTTCATGGATTTTTGTTTAATACCTCTAATTTTTAATTTAATGCTGACTAGGGGTATGCCTTCACCTTCATTACTGAAGATCAAGCACGGTATGCTGGTGATATAATTAAGGCTTTGGAATTGTCAGGAAAACCAATTCCCGCTGAGCTGGAGAAGCTCTGGAGTGACTTCAAAGATCAACAGAAGGCTGCAAGTAACCTTTTTCCTTTTTGATGAGTTGTGCTTTTGTACTCCTGTGTCTCTGTTCTGCACACACAACTTTACATGCTGGATAGAGTCCCACTGACCGCATTGGGGCAACATGTATACGGTTAAATAGGTGCTAAATGTTTTCAGGATTGGGGTCTGACGTGTTTTCAAGAGTTTTCTTGTGAATTTCACTGTTGTAACCATGCGTATGTGAGCAGTCTCGAGACCTTATTTTGTCAGAAATCGTATATTAGACAATGAGAGTATTGTAGCATTTGTATTTTATTTGTATTCACTCCATCACAGTATTGGGGCATAATGTTTCAAATGTAATATTATGTGTTGTCTACCAAAGTGAAAATTCTGTTACCTTAGAAAACATTTTAGTTTGATACACTTACATTACTCAAAAACAAAATATTTATTACTTACATCTCTTCAGTTTATATTAAATAACTGTTAAACTTTTCTTTGTAAAATAATTGTTTCAAGGTTTAAAAGCCTGGTAAATGTCTTTATTTTATTATTTTTTCATTTAACATCATTAGCAATTAAGTAGCCTTATTTACAATTGTTTTACTATTTCTAGAACTGTGTTATAAAACTTGTAGTGTTTCAAGTTACTTTTAAAAATAAACATACTTATTTTATAGGAGGGGAAAATTATTAAAAAGAGCAGTGGGTTCTCTGGCAAAGGATTCAAGTTTGATGAAACAGAACAAGCCTTGGCTAATGAGCGAAAGAAACTACAAAAAGCTGCTCTTGGCCTTCAGGATTCAGATGATGAAGATACTGCTCTTGATGTAAGCATTAAAAAAAATTGTTTACATTTTTATCAATTTTACTATATTCCCTATAATAATTCATAAAAATACAACCCAGTCTAATTACAAATTGCTGAATGCTTGGATTTATGCTATTCCACACAGCCCTCTAATTTACTAGATAAATCTCATGTAAATCTGTGCTTTCTTTAACGTCTGAAAGTATAAACCTTCTAAAGAGTTACAAATCTGTCATTTGTCACTTACTGATATTTTATAAATAATGTAAATATGGATGTTACTTGATTCAAAAGGGCACAAACACTTTTTCACTTTTGCAAAGTTAATACTCTTGTAGCCTAGTGCTTAAAAGAAATATATAATAGCGTTTCCCATTTCTAGAGCCATATTAGATACTTTCCCTTAATATTTGCTACCTTTTCCATGAACTGAAAAATTACTGCATTAACTGCTGACACAAGGGCTGCTGAAGAACTGCTTTTAGAAATATTCCCTCAAAAACCACAATGTGAACACTGTTCCCCACTCCTCCCTAAGCAAACTAAAGTATGAGATTACTTAAAGATCTTAAATGGCACTTTTCATGGGAGAATCTCAAAATGCTTATCATTAATTAATCTGAAACTGAAGGACTCAAGATAAGTGCCTTGTTACAGGTAGAAAGTAAATCTGTGGCACAGCCAAAAATAGATCTCCAGTCTCCTGATGCACAGTCTGTTTCCTGACCACAAGATCATCCTTCCCCTTTGTTTCACTGCAGTTCTGTGCAAGCTTAGTCAGCGTTTATTGTTGCAAGGTTCAAATTTTATTTTTTGAAAAATAAAGTGATTGCACACTGATATTTTCTTACTATATTTGGACAAGAATTGTGTAATGCTAAATGTATTGATGCTATTGATCTATTCCTTAGATTGATGAACAAATTGAGAGCATGTTCAATTCAAAAAAGAGAGTAAAAGACATGGCAGCACCAGGAACATCTAATGTGCCTACACCAACAGCTGGTAATGCAGAAAAACTGGAAATTGCCAAAAGACTAGCTTTAAGAATTAATGCTCAGAAGAATCTTGGAGCAGAGGCACAAGTATTGGTCCCTTTTCACTTTAAGGTCATTCTCTTTACCAACAATTTTTTACTAACTGTTTAGTGGAATGTATTAAATTTTTGTTTTACAACCATGTTAAAGTATTGTTCTAATTAGCTTCTTTATTCGATATTTAACAGTAAACCATATAATTCTTTTACTGTCAGTTTTGTAATCTTTTTGTTGTGACAAAATGCTTTAGCACAAAAACTGGAATCCCTGATCTGGTTTGGCACAAAGGGGTTAAATATAGCTACTTTTACAAGAGCAACTAACCAGTTTGTTAACATTATTAGAATTACAAAATGCCTGTGTCTCCTGAAGTATATAATATACAATGTTTTGTCATGCTTGTAGAACTCTGTAATTTAATTTTAAATGTATATGAACTTTAGTAGCATTTCCAGGAGATGGTTTGTTAGTTTTGAAGTTTCCATCATTAGAGTCAACATAGTCACCATGAATGTCTGAATGTCCAGAAAAGGAAGAGAGGGTATGTCTATATTAGCTCATTAATTCGAGCTAGGTAGGCAAGTCAGGCAACCGGAGTTGCAAATGAAGCCCGGGATTTAAATATCCCAGGCTTTATTTGCATGTTCCCATCTGGCCGCCATTTTTAAATCCCCCTTAGTTCAAATGAACTGCCCACGGCTTCATGCGGCAGTTTAAAGTTAATCCGAGCTAAATCCTTAGTTTGGATTAACTGTTATACCTCATTCTACGAGGAGGAACAGTTAATCCGAACTAAGGACTTAGTTCGGATTAACTTTAAACTTCTGCGTGTAGCCGCGGGCAGTTCATTCGAACTAAGGGGGATTTAAAAATGGCAGCCGGACGGGAACATGCAAATAAAGCCTGGGATATTTAAATCCCGGGCTTCATTTGCAACTCCGGTTGCCTGATTTGCCTACTTAGCTCGAATTAACGAGCTAGTTGTAGACATACCCAGAGATATTAATTCAACTCTTACCCCTAGTTAACATCAGTCAACTCTCTCTCCTGTTACAGATGTTAAAGTTTAAGTTTTTTAGAATATATTGTCATGAAAGCTACTATGTGTAAGAGAGCTTCTGGTTTAATGTTAGATTATTTCAGTTCACAATGTATAATGTCTTGGATGAAATAAAGAACTAAGTATATTATTAGAGTAGTCCTTAGGCTTTACAGGGTTTTTAGTTCCATTGAAGGAAGGTAGCATGTGCTCATTTTCCTAGCTTGGTAATTGGACAAGAAGTGTATGGAATGGGTTAAACTTAAAGTTTGTTTTGCTGATGACAGTCTGGAATGTCTATAACCTTTAGAGCTGAAAATGCAGCAAGGGCCTTTTTTGGGGAGAAGGAAAGTACAGGCAGTCCCCGGGTTACGTGGATCTGACTTATGTCGGATCCGCACTTACAAACGGGGCTTTCTCGCCCTGGAGCTCGCAGGCAGCGGGACCGCCCAGAGCGTAGCGGTCCCGCCACCTCGACCTCCAGGGCGAGAAAAGCTGCTCCGGGTGCCCCTGGTCTGCTGGGGACCGTCTCCAGCAGACCAGGGACACCTGGAGCAAAGCCGGGGAGGCAGAGGGGTCCTGCGCCTCTGAGGCTTTGCCAGAGCAGCCCAGCTGATCTGTCCCAGGCTCAAGATTCAGCCGCTGTTGAAACTGATCAGTGGCTGATTCCAGGAAGCTGGGGACAGAGCAATTCTGCCTCCAGCTTCTTGTAGTCAGCCCCTGGTCAGTTTCAGCAGCAGCGGCTGAATCTGGAGCCAGTTCCGACTTACATACAAATTCAACTTAAGAACAAACCTATAGTCCCTATCTTGTACGTAACCCGGGGACTGCCTGTATTGAAGCTGCCATTTACTATGTGTAGACGTTTTGTAATGAAAGTCAGGTGCTTAAAAGCCAGATTTTTCTGATGCTACCTCTGGGAACCTTGTAATGAATGTGGACTTGTTTATTACAGGATGTGATGCAGCAGGCTACAAATGCAATCTTGAGAGGAGGCACAATTCAGGCTCCTACTGTATCTGCCAAAACTATTGCAGAGCAACTGGCTGAAAAGATAAATGCCAAGCTCAATTATGTGCCCATAGAAAAACAAGAGGAAGAAAAACAGGAGGGAGGACAGAATGAATCGTTTAAGAGATATGAGGAGGAATTAGAGATCAATGATTTCCCACAGGCAAGTAACAATTTTTTCTTTAATCATATTTTAATGCCAGTCACTAAACACAATGCTTTCCTAGAGACTCTTTATACAGGTTGATGATGTGTGCTCATTCCAACTGAGGTTTTATCTGTATTGTAGATCTTTATCAGCCATATCCAATAAAACTCCATGACATTAGCTCAGTTGTATAATCTGCACCATGTATCTATTGACATTCTTTCCTAGCGCAAGAAATGCATCATCCTTTAGACACTCATCATATGAAGATGTGGCGCTATGCCCTTAATCCTGTTAACATAAAAATCTTACCACATCTTCTTGTATAATATTAGAAAGATCTGGCTTTTCTTTGTCCTCATTACCATAACTCTGGTCCAGGCCCACATCTCTTGACTATTATATCTGCTCTTAAACTTGGATTGTTAAGGAATTTTCTGAGGCATAAAAAGTAGGCACTTAACTCCATGTCAATGGGAATTACATGTCCAATTGCCATTTATGCTTCTACAATATTTCCACTGTCAACCTTTTAGAACAGGGACTACTTTTTGCTCTACATCTGTACGTTGCTTAATGCATTGAGGCCCTGATCTCATTGGGGCATGGCGTTATTCTGTTATGAATAATTGCCTGACTTTGCTGTTTCCCTGTAGTTCTAATGTAAATACGATGTAAATGTTTAGCATAGTTGGGTTAGTTTTCTCAGGATTCAAATTGCATGAATATAACTACAGTATGAGCTGTATTATAGAATACTAGAACTGGAAGGTACCTTGAGAGATCATCAAGTCCAGTCCCCTGCCTTCATGGCAGAACCAAGCACCAGATCATCCCTGATAGACATCTATCCAACCTGCTCTTAAATATCTCCAGTGATGGAGATTCTACAGCCTCCCTAGGCAATTTATTCCAGTGTTTAACCACCTTGACAGGAAGTTTTTCCTAATATCCAAACTTCCCTTGCTGCAATTTAAGCCCATTGTTCCTTGTCCTATCATCAGAGGCCAAGGAGAACAATTTTTCTCCCTCCTCTTTGTAACACCCTTTCAGATACTTGAAAACTGCTATCATGTCCCCTCTCAGTCTTCTTTTTCTATACTAAACAAACCCAATTCTTTCAATCTTCTCTCATAGGTCACGTTTTCTAGAACTTTAATCATTTTTGTTGCTCTTGTCCGGTCCTTCTCCAAATCTTTCTTGAAATACGGTGCCCCGAACTGGACACAATACTCCAACTGAGGCCTAATAGGTGCAGAGTCAAGTGGAAGAATGACTTCTTGTGTCTTGCTCACAACATTCCTGTTAATGCATCCCAGAATCACGGTTGCTTTTTTTTTTTTTTTTTTTTTTTTTTTTTTTGCAAAAGTATCACACTGTTGACTTATGTTTATCTTGTACTCCACTATGATCCCTAGATCCCTTTCTGCAGTATTCCTTCCTGCTTCCCGTTCTGTATGTGTGAAACTGATGGTTCCTTCCTAAGTGGAGAACTTTACATTTGTCCCTATTGAGCTTCATCCTCTTTACCTCAGGCCATTTCTCCAGTTTGTCCGAATCATTTTGAATTATGACCCCATCCTCCAAAGCACTTGCAACCCCTCCCAGCTTGGTATCATCTGCAAACTCAGTAAACATGCTTTCTATGCCATCATCTAAATCGTTGATGAAGGTATTGAACAGAACTGGTTCCAAAACAGAACTGGCCCCTGCGGAACCTCATTCATCCTGGTGCTGAGTTTGTTCTTCATACCCCCCACCTTCCCATCCTAGAATGTAGTAGGTGATACAAATTGTTTTCAAGAATGAGACAAACTATTATCTTATTAACTCTGTGTGTCTAATAGATTGAGATTTCAATAGAAACAGTGTCTAAGTGAATGAAGTACTCTAAAACTTCAGGCTTCTCAACTTCCCACAGAGTAAAATGGAGCTTGTTCCAGTGGCCCTGTACATCCATCACTTTTTTTTTTTCTCCCTCTTTCTCATTATTTTCTTGACGCATGGGATAGCAATGCAGGTTGAACCTCTCTCACCCAGGACTTCCTGGTCCGGCAACATCCTGTTGCAGGGAAGCCAGCGGCTGGAAGCCCTGCTGAGCCTGTGGCAGGGCAGCCAGAATGCCAGCGGACTTTGGTGGAGCAGCAGTCTGCTGCAATGGGGCCAGAAGCCCCGGCAACGGGACCGCGGGGCTGCTGCAGTAGGGCTGGCGAGGTCGGGAACCCTGGCAGCTGAGCAGCAGTCTGTCAGCCGGGGTTGGGGCGGTAGAGTTGTCCAGGCAGTGGGACTGTGGGCTGGCAGAGCCAGGAGTACCAGTGGCAGGTTAGTTGTTTGCCGCAGTGAAGCTGAGAGCCCCAGTGGCGGGACCATAGGCTGCTGTGGCAGGGCAGCAGGGCTGGTGGAACATGGGGAACCTGCTGGGAGGCCAGACAAGGAGCAGAGTCGGACTGGTAGGAGTGGGGGTGGCAGAAATCACCTATTCTGGTCAGGCAAAATCCCTCCTTTGGACCACTCAGGACCCAGGGAGGTCCAACCTGTACTGATGTCTTTTGTGGTATAAGTTCATTTGGATGTGGGTATTCATTTTTTAAAAAACTGGTTAAAATCCATTTGCCATGGAAGACATTTCTGATTAAATAGTTCTCACTATCTGTAATCTTGTTGCTAAGTTTTCTGTCTAGAATGTCAGCTAGCCCTCTGGTTCTTCTTTTATAAAATGTCTTTCTCTGTGCCTCTCTTCATATACCTTTTTCTTGTATAGACTGCTAGATGGAAGGTTACCTCCAAGGAAGCTCTGCAGAGAATCAGTGAATATTCAGAAGCTGCCATTACTATCAGAGGAACATATTTCCCTCCAGGCAAAGAGCCTAAGGAAGGAGAACGAAAAATTTACTTGGCTATAGAGAGTAAGTATGACACACATATTTGCATTAAAAAGATGTCCCTAGTGCAGGCTGGACTAGGCATGAGACTCCTTTTGGTAGTAACCTTTGGATCCTCACTGGCAGACTAACTTTGGTTATGGAAATATGGGCACCTAGGGAAGCCACTTGTTTGTTTTGATAGGTTTTTTTTCCAGTTGGCTCATGGAGCTGTAGTGATGTAGGTCCTAAGAGATCTTCAAATCCCACCCAGCATGAAGGTGTTTATGTGGTATCTGTATATGAAAATAATTTTAAAAAAAGAAACAAGAATTTGCTTAGTGCTTAAAAAATTAGAGAAAACCTGGAGACGTTATTTGAGCTAACATAGGGTATGTCTACACTACCACCCTAGTTCGAACTAGGGTGGTTAATGTAGGCAACCGAAGTTGCAAATGAAGCCTGGGATTTGAATTTCCCGGGCTTCATTTGCATCTTGCCGGGTGCCGCCATTTTTAAATGTCCACTAGTTTAGACTCCGTGCCCGCGGCTACACGCGGCACGGACTAGGTAGTTTGGATTAGGCTTCCTATTCCGAACTACCGGTACACCTCGTTCCACGAGGAGTAATGGTAGTTCGGAATAGGAAGCCTAATCCGAACTACCTAGTCCGTGCCGCGTGTAGCCGCGGGCACGGAGTCCGAACTAGTGGACATTTAAAAATGGCGGCGCCCGGCAAGATGCAAATGAAGCCTGGGAAATTCAAATCCCGGGCTTCATTTGCAACTTCGGATGCCTACATTTAACCACCCTAGTTCGAACTAGGGTGGTAGTGTAGACATACCCATAGAGAATTGACAAAATTGTGCAGTTATCCGGCAATACCATATCTGTTCTAATCTCTTGCATGCAGCTTATGGCCCAGTTCATCTTATGGTTACTCTGGCATGCTCTGTTGCTGAAATGAGTTTGTCTGCGAAATAACTTGTTGTTTTAGGTGTTTGCATGTAGTGTAAAATGTGACTTGAAATGTTAAGTATATCCATCGTATAAAAAAAAAAAAACAGCCATGGTAATGGGCACCTCATAAATTGGGACACTCTGGTCCAGCAACAATGTTTCAAGATCAGAGAATCCTGGCATGCTGTAGGGGGGTGGGAGGCCAGGAGCCCGGTGAGTGGCCCTGCTGGGCTGGAGTGGGGGAAAGGCCGGCACACAGCCCAGTAGGGCTGTGGAGGGGGGCTGAGAAGCCTGGCACACATGACTTAGCTAAGCTGCCTGAGGAGACCAGGGAGCACACAGTTCATCTGGGCTGTGGGCAGGAGGGAGAACCCAGTGGGGAGGCAGGGCAGGGTATGGAGCCAGTAGCAGGGGGGACAGAAATGACCTCTTCTGGTTTGGCAAAATCTCTCATCCGGGACTAGTCGGGTCCTGAAGATGCTGGACATGGAGGTCCAACCTGTAGTAAACAGTTTAATAGCAAAGTTTTAGAATGTGTTTGGCAACCTATATGGTGGTGTTAGAAATAACTTGCAGTTTTACTCCTTAGGCTTTGTGTGGGGAAAAGATGAGTACTTTATTTCTTCCTGTTGTGTCTTCAGGTGCCAATGAACTCGCTGTGCAGAAAGCAAAAGCGGAAATCACTAGACTTATAAAAGAAGAACTTATCAGATTGGTAAGTGGAATATACTATATTTCAGAAGAATGTGCTTGGCTTTTTAAAGATTTATAAGAACATGCTTCAAAAATGGTATACAAGCACTAGAGCATAAATATGTATTACTATCTGGAACTGGAAGCTATAAATATAAAAGGTATTGTACAGATGAACGGCTAAGAAAACACATTTCTCTCTTCTGTGGATCAATATATGCTCATAGCAGTGTTCCCTCTAATTTTTTCCATGTATGTGCAGAATAATTTTTAATGTATACCAAGGCATGTGCAGATGTGCACTACCAATAGAAACCCATGCTGTGGGCACTCTGCTAATCCGCTGGGTGGTACCTGACTCTCTCCTGGGTGGCCGCCCAAGTGCTCAGCATACAGGGAACACTGGCTCATAGGTATTCTATGCAGACAAAAGACATCAACAGAATGTTATGACATTGAGCCTCCATAAAGGCTAGTTCCTACTTAACAAACCAGTTCATTTCCTGACCTTAGCTACATCAGGTAGAGCTAAGCTTGTAACAGATTGATCTTCAACTTTTCTTTTAGTACTGCTTGTACTGTGTTGGGGTGTGTTTTCCTTTCCATCTGTTCCTCCACATAGCACACTCTGAAGCAGTAGTCTTCTGCTTTCAGTTTTATTGTCCTCCTTGTTTTCAACCCAGAAGCACAAGCCTTGGCTTTCTGTGGCGTAACCTCCAATAACATTGTATTAGGTTCAGGAAGAACTCCTGGTAGCAGATACTTCTCAGCTCAAGAGTTCACGTGTTCAATTGCTCTTGATGTAACTCTATACAAAGTTCCTTCCAACTGCCAAAGAAAGGGTTAATGCTGAGCAATTCTAATTCTGTATGATTCAGCTGTTCACTTGTCTGTTTTCAGCTAGAGCTGTGATTGACTTATTTTTCCTCTTTATTTGCAGCAAAATTCATACCAGCCAACCAACAAAGGAAGATACAAAGTTCTGTAAATAATTGGTGTAACCTGTCTGCCAGTGGCTGGAGTCGGACATTTCGAAGCTTCTATTGTCTTTGGTGTTCCCACTGTTTATAGTAAATTAAGATATTTTTATTTTTTTCCTTTGGTAACATTTTTAACACAAAATTGGTATTTGCTGAGATCTCATTCTCTTCACTAAGGTTAGCAGTCTTAAAGCAGATTAGTTTTGTCAGGCCATGATTTAATTGAAATGTATAATTTATATAGTTTTCATTGTAAAACTACTGAATAAAACAGATTTTAATTGTCCTGGCATTCTAGTTTAGTGTAAATTAAATGATTTCAGCTTTGCGTTGGAATTTAAGGTGTACTTATAGCCTCACGTTTTAAGGGTAGTCCACACCTGTGCAATTTATTGTGGAGTAGTAAAACAGACCAACATGAGGGCATATTACTCCATAGCATCTCTGTGGCTTATTCCATATGCATTCTCTCTCTGCAAAACCTGGGCCATTGATAACAGTGAGAGTCCTGTGCTGATCAAAGTGGAGAATTGTGTCTTAGCACAATTAGAATTTGGCTTTATGAATATTTTCCCCATCTTTTATTTTTTTTCTTTCTATTTGTTTTTTACTTCCTATTTGTTTTTTATTATTTGAGGAATAGAATAGTTAAACCTTTGCATTTCCTATCTCAGTCTAAAAGAGAAATTACTTCTGCAATGAAATATGAAGTTTGACATATTTGTATAGTGTTATGTATACATTTAATGTGTTTCTTCCAGGACTATTGTCTTTATACTATTAGAGAATGGCTTTAGACAAAAAATTAGATTTGTAAGTCAACTCCACAAACATTGACCATTATTGCAGCGGTGGAATGTGATAGCTTCCTGATAGTCCATTGTTTTTAACCCACTTCTCTCTCATCCTCAGAAGCCTTTAGCATTTCACATTGTTATTATCAAGATTTTTTTTAATCCCTTGTCTTTTCTGTAACCAAGCAGTCTGAATTCTTGAATCATTCTAGCAGCTGAAAAAGCTTTCAAGAAAGTGAAAATTACAAAGTTTTTGTAGAAAGCTTTCCTTACCTGACATCATGGAAAAAATGTAATTTTAAAACAGCTATGTGTATGTACTGCTTTAACCCTAGTGAAGAACAAATCAAATGCTTGCATCATCATGGTTATAAATTCATTTTTTCAAAAAATCACTTATTTTTACATCCACACCAGTTTTGAGATACTGATAAACCTGTCCGCTATTTTGAGATCAATTTACCTTATTTTTGATGTAGAAAAAGGGAATACCAGCCATATCCACTAAGTTCTATACATTTATTCTGCTAGGAACAACTGTAATATAATACTTACAAAGGATTAAAAAAAAACCCTTAATGGAGCTAAAAGAAGCACATATAGGAAAATTTTCTCAAAGTTCAAACAAAATCTCAGATATTTGCAAAATCAGATTTCCTTCAAGTGTTTCTGGCTTCCTTTAGTTACGATTATTTATTATGTAAGATGTTTCACAGTTTGTGCTGACTTGTCTAACTTTTTGACAGTGCTGTAAATTGCCATGCCCCCCAGAGTTGTGGTGGGTTTTGATATGTTTGGTGTAGAGCACTTTCTGGTTCAGGCATTCTGACTTTTTTTTTTTTTAAATGTCTTTAGTTTGAAATTTTCATGTTGATATCTACTGAGCAAAGCTCTGGTGGAGATACTTAATGTGATTTCCAGCTCAATGATGTTGGATTTTCAGTGAGACTGGACAGTGTACAATCTTCCAAGGTTTTTTAAATGCAATGTCAATATTCATATTTTTTTTAATTCCTCTAAAAAATAAAAATAATTTCAATGTGTTTTTGTGAAATGCTCTTTTTCTGCTGATGTGTTTTCTGGCTTGTTTGCAGAGCCTCTACACTGGTTTCTACTGCAGCTCCGTGCTCACTAATTTTAGTTGTCCTTTATGTGTAAGAAAACATTTTCACTACTATTATTAGAATTTTTTATCAGGAACATAATGAAAAGCAGCAGGAGACACAGGACAGTAAAACTGCTGCAATAGAAACATCACTGAAGATGCTGCGATACTTGGAATGGGGACAGCCAGCAATATGCAAAAGAAAAAAATGAGACAAACTCTTAACATAAATAAATAAGGCAAAAAAGAGAAATAGAAATGAAGAGGACAAGCAAAAAGTAGTAAAAAGGCAAAGAATAAGAGAATATGGAGTAAAACAATGAAGGAAGATCGTTGCATTTAATCTTCCTAACTGTTTTTGTGCTTATGGAAGGTGGACCCAGATCTCTGACAACCATAACAAGTCTGCTACTTCCTTGGGGATGCATCCCTTCTCAAATGCTGGAAGAGAACTGAACTTGTAGCTTTTTTAAAAAGCAATATAATTGGGCAATATACCCTTTTTGCTGTTATATAACACTTTCCAAAGGGAAGTTTCAGAGGGGTAGGCATGTTCGTCTATTTCAGCAAAAACAGAGAGCAGTCCTATGGCACCTTAAAGACTTAACAGATTTATTTGGGCATAAGCTTCTGTCAGGAACATTAAATGGAAACTTCAGTTTGGCAGGTGTGTATATATACACATTAGTAATGTAACATGCCCATGAAAGCTTATGCCGAAATAAAAACATTTCACTGTATTCATATTTTGTCAGCAGCTAATAGCTATGGGTTCTTCTTCTTGAGGCATCTCATCTTGACTAATGATAGATCCAGGATTCCTTTATATATTTACAAGCTATTCCACAATGTGCAGTGCAAAAGTACTATACTCCTGCTGATAATGATTCTGAGAGCTAGATTGTGACTTTGAGGGCATGTCTTAATTTTGTCATGTAGACACATTGATGTACAGCACTACAGTAATTAAAGCAATGTTTCATGTCCACACTATGCTCCAATTGGTGATTTGTGTCCTCACCAGGAGTAATTCCACCAACTGACTGTGTGGGTACTGAGACAGCTTGAGGTCAGTGCTGACAGTCCATGCTTGCAGCCAACAGGCAATGTAAGTAATGTGTACATGGGACACTGCATTGCCCTAGCTACATCTACCTAAATGCTACACTTCTTGCACAGGTAGAGTTATTAATTCAATGTAGTGGGTGACTTATATTGGTGGGAGCCACATTTAACATAGATCCCTACACAGTTACATCTATGTAAGCTGCCTTATGTGGACCTAACTATAATGTAGACCCAGCCTTAGTGCCTCTGCAATGAAGTGAGTACATCCAACATACAGGTATAAGGGGTTGCTGGGCCCACAGAACTAAGCAGGTGCCATATGTCTGCTTCCTCCCCAGCAGCTGAGAAGCAGATTGACAAAGCTGTTGCTCCAATGGCTAGCCAGCAGAATGGGACTTGCATAGTGGAAGTCACAATTTGCTCCCGATTGCTCTTCAATCCGAAGTAGGGAGAAATTGTACCTTAGTTGGATTTTGGAGTCACAATACCAGAAGGGCCTATTTAGGGCAGTTAAGATTATGCACCACTTTTTGCTCACAGCTGTGATTATTATTTATATTGCAATAGCACCTAGGAGCCCCCTCTGCGACTAGGGCTCCATTGTATTAGGTGTTGAGCACACATGAGTAAAAGGACGGTTCCAAGTCAGTCTAGATCTAATCCTTCTACTCTCTCAGAAACACCAAGTGGGCACATAAGAATTTGCATTAGTGGCTTTTTCAGAATACATCAAAATATAAGAACACTGGATCCAATAAGTGCATTAGATGCAGCTAATTGCATAATTTGAAACTCTTGCTGAGGTGCACAAGCACAAGAGCTACCTCTCTGCTTTGCTTTCAGGTTGTGTACCGTAGTTGAATATATCCAGCTGTTTATTCCAGCATATTGGAGCCAGAGAACGTTGCCTAGCAGTACCTGTAGGGGGCGGCATTCCCTTTCCCTGCTGTATAAAGGCAGCACCATCCTGGCTCCTTCAGTCCCCTTACTGTCCATGGCTGGAGTTGGAGCTTAAATGTCAAGAGACTTGAAGTAGCATCTTCTTGAGCCGGCCATGAGGACTGTTTTGCCATTGAGGCTCTTGTCTGATCAGTAGTTGCCTTTGGATCTGGTAGGTGATATTGCTCTGTACTCAGGCTCTGATGTTTCCCCATTTAAAAAGGGAAAATCCCATAAAATGACCCAGGACCATTCCTGGGCTCAGGGAAACCTTTTCTAGGCGGAGCAAAAACGACGCCACGTCACCTCTGGAATACAGGATGGAGCAGGTCCTTCCAACCACTTCCTGCACTGCACTGATGGCAGCAAGGGCCCATACGATCGACTCCAGTTCTAGTCATGCTTTATCAGTGGAATCCAGTACTGACAACGTTGGCACCTGCACTGACCATCTCCATGATGACAGCATATGAGGTGGTTTCAGACCCACTTTGCCTTGGGCTCAGACTCTGCTGGTTCAGGCGTTCTCCAGTGCTGTGGCTTCTAGCAGCTTGTCCTCTGTTGAGCCTCTGGCATCTTGTGGCTGTGTCACAGAGCCTTCCGGTCCATTGGCTACAGCCATGACAATAGGATGAGTTTTGTGGCTTCAGATGCTGGGGCTCCCAAGTCCCAACTGAGGTCCAGAACACTATCCATGACCTACCATTCGATTGTGCTGGCTTGTTTGGGGGAACAAATGGACTCAAGTCTGCACAGTTTGAAAGACTATGGGGCAACCTTCAGATCTTTGGGGAATCACACTCTGGCACCCCAAAGGAAGCCCTTTAAGCTCCGGCTTACTCCTTGCTTCTATTCTGGGGCCCCAAGGCAGGACTTTAATAGATGGCAGAGCAGAAATACTTGGAGGCATCCTTCTCAGTACTCCTCGGGCCAGGGCTCGTTGAAGCAGCCTCCCAGCCCTAAGTCAAATTTTTGAAGTTGCACCCAAGGTTGGAGCAGCAGTGCAAATCCCAGATCCTTTGCCTTTTTTGTGAACCATCTGTCCCTCTTATACCGCACCTGGTCCCAGATCATTTCAGATCACTGGGTGCTGAGCATAGTAGAGGTGGGATATTCTATCCAGTCCTATTCCCTCCCTCCCTTTCTCTAGCCTATCCTCCCCATCCTCTTCAAGGACCCTTCTCATGAGCAACTCCTTCTATAGGAGTTGGAATTGCTCCTTGCTCTAGGAACAATAGAGGAGTTTCCTCAGGAGTTCAAGAGCAAGGGATTCTATTTATTTCCTCATCCCCAAGGCCAAGAGTGGGCTCAGACCTATCCTAGATCTGCAAGATCTCAACACATTTAGGCTACGTCTAGACTGCAGCAGTTTTCCGGGATACTGGAGGCATCCTGGAAAAGCAATGCCGCATCCAAGGAACGTGTCTGCTTTTCCAAATAAAATTGCAAAAAAGCAGGCACGCTCTTTCGCCATCCCTGTGTAAACCTCGTTCTGCAAGGCATAAGGGATGGCGAAAGAGCGGGGTTTTCCAAAATTTGGTGCCGTGTAGATGCACCAAATTTCGGAAAAGCCTCTTTTGAAAAAAATCGCAAATTGTGTATCTTTTTCTGATTTAACTCTGTAGTCTAGATGTAGCCTTGTAAAGCTGAAGTTTTGCATGATATCCATGGCCTCCATCATTCAATCCCTTGATCCCAGGGTCTATATGCTGCCCTTGACTTAAAAAGATGCATACTTTCATATCTCCATTATTCTATCCCACAGGTTTCTATGCTTTGTGGTATCTCGGTTCATGGTACTCTTCTTCGGGTTCTTGGTGGCCCTGAAGGTATTCACCAAGTGCATGGAAGTTGTAGTGTACTATTTCCACAAATGACAGCTATAGGTCTTCCCATACCTAGACAACTTTCTCATCAAGAGCAGATCCTGAGCTCAAGCAGAGGAGCATGTGTTGGGGGAGGGACGGTAGGGTTCTTGTGTTGGCCATTATGGTATTTCAGAAGTGGTTGAGAGTGTCTGACACCCTGTTTTGAAAAAAAAGTGGGAAAAGGAAGAGTCACTGTCCTGAAAGGAGCGGGAAAAGGGAGGGTCATCTGACCTTAATCTGCCTGGCAACAACTATGGCATATAAGGGGTGCTCACCTCTCCCTCAGGGCTTTTTGTCACTCTGAGGCACCGAAGCAGCAGCTCTGCTGCGACCCCTTTAGGCAGCTGGGGAACAGTCTGTCAAGGCTGCTAGCTTGCTGGGCTGTCAGAAGCAGGAGCCTAGTTGTTTTCCTACCATTGGGAGACTAGAGACTTAGACGGAGAGTGTGTCTGGTGCAGTATTTCAGTGGTGGAGCAACCCATTATCCACACCTAGTAATGGCTGCTGATGTTGTGTGAATTCCACCCAGGTAAAAGTTACAGGGTAAGAGCTGGAGCTTCTGGGTCCTTCAAGCAAACTTGTACTCACCTATCACTTTGCTTGCTCAATCCCAGTCTCCTCTCATGACATTGAGTCAAGAAGAGAAAATCTGAAGAAAGAAGAGAGATCATCCTCTCCTTTCCTGGGCATCCATCTTAAAAGTCCATGTCCTTGTTCAGTTCCCCTTGTTCTGGACTACTTGCTGATAATGCCAACAGCAAGAGTTGGTATTATCATTTATCAAAGTGTATCTGGCAGCCAACTCAGCAGCAGTTGTGGATAAATCAATCTTTAGAAATCCCATGGTGGTCTGGTTCCTTAAGAGATTGGACAGGATGTATCCCTATGTGAAGCAGCCTATCTCCCAGTTGAACTTCAACACAGTCCTTTCCAGGCTCATAGGACCCCCTTTTGAGTCCATGGTGACCTGCCTTACTTGTTTTGCCTTACTTGGAAGTTGGCCTTTCTGGTGACCATCACCTCATCCAGAAGAATGTTTGAACTCAGACTGCCAACTTCCCCTACATAGTCTTTTATAAAGACAAGGTGCAGCTTTGCTTACACTCAGTGTTTTTTCCTTAAGATGGTCTCCTAGTTTAATAAGAACCAGGACTTATTTTTACCTGTCTTTTTTCCTAAGCCACATGCCAGTAACTGGGAGCAAATACTCTATTCCCTGGATGACTGGCATGTCCTAACCTTCTACATTGAATGCACAAAGCCATTTTGAAGGTTGCCACTGCTCACCAAGAGGATGAAAGGGCTTACATCTTCTCCCAACACATGTTATGGATCACGTCCAACATCAGAACATGCTACAACCTAGGTAAGATTCCAGCCCTGGTACTGACTACACACTCCACAAAGTGTGAGCTTTGTCAGCCACATTCCTGGCACAAGTCGCTATTCAGGGCATGTGTAAAGCTGTGATTTAAGTCTTCTATCTACACCATGTCACACAACTCCTCATGCAACAGGCAGGGCAGTACTGCCGTCAGCAACTTGATGAACTCCAGAAGGAACCGGCTTGAGTGTCACTTCATGGAATGCGCATGAGCAAGCACTTGAAGAAAAACGATTACTTACCTTACATTCCAAATCCCACCCACTTCTCCTCTGTTGGGCTACGTCTAGACTGGCATGATTTTCCAGAAATGCTTTTAACGGAAAAGTTTTCCGTTAAAAGCATTTTCGGAAAAGAGCGTCTAGATTGGCACAGACGCTTTTCCGCAAAAGCACTTTTTGCGGAAAAGCGTCCGTGCCAATCTAGATGCGCTTTTCTACAAAAAAGCCCCGATCGCCATTTTCGCGTTCGGGGCTTTTTTGCGCAAAACAAATCTCAGCTGTCTACACTGGCCCATTCGTGCAAAAGTTTTGCGCAAAAGGGACTTTTGCCTGAACGGGCGCAGCATAGTATTTCCGCAAAAAGCACTGATTTCTTACAGTAGGAAGTCAGTGCTTTTGCAGAAATTCAAGCGGCCAGTGTAGACAGCTGGCAAGTTTTTCCGGAAAAGCGGCTGATTTTCCGGAAAAACTGGCCAGTCTAGACACAGCCTTGGAGTGTTCTGGCAAGAAGGAATTGAGCAGATGATGGGGTAGCAGGGACTTATATACACCACCATGAAGGTGCCACTCCCAGAGGCTCCATAGCCCACTCAATGGATGCCACTAGAAAAAAAAAACTTCTGATGATTGTGCACACAGCATGCACAGAAGTATTGGAATGGACATGAGGAACACATCTCTAAGAGCCAGGTTACATCTTCAAGAACAATAGTTATGAGAAGGCAAGTATAACTGCTTTTTCTCTTACTCACATTTTTGGATCAGCATACTTTATTGCTGCTGCTTCATCATGACCTCCTGACTCAGCATCACTCAGGTATTGCATCCACTGTTCATCTCCCTGTATCTCACAGCATTGATGCTGCATGCTCAGATGAAGAGGAGGAACAATGTTCGGAGGCAATCTGGCAGGTATTGCTTACCAGTAGGAAGCCCTCTACCATGGTGGCCAAATCAGCCAAGTGGAGATGATTTTCAGTATTGTTTAGGGAGTTCAGCCGATGCTAACTTGGATTCAGGACATCTTGGAGTACCTGCTACCCATTCAGTCTTCTAGTTTTGCATTTAGTTCACTGAAATGCCATATGGTGGGAATGTTGGCACTTCATCCACCTATTAATGGATAGTGTAGTGAGATTCCATGGCAGTGAGATTCTTTAATAGTCATTTGTCTTCATGCACCAGGTAAAGAGCCATTTCCTTTGTGTGACCTTAATATAATTAAAGTGGCTCCTATGAAACCTATTTTCAAGCCTCTTGTGACTTCTTTTTTCTTTCCTCTGTGTCAGAAAATGATCTTTGTGGTGATGCACACTGTCCTGGCAGATGTTAAGTTCCAGATGAAAACTCCTTTCATGCAAAATTTCAAAGACAAAGTGACCCTACAGCTTCACCCTAAATTTTTATCTAAGATGGTTTCCCAGTTTCACTTGAACCAAGTGATATATTTACTAGTGTTCTTCACTAAGCCACATTTGATCCCAGAGGAGCAACATCCTTAGATTCTGGATGTCAGGAAATGTCTAGCTTTCTATCTGGCTAGAAGTAAGCCCTTTCATTCCTCACCTCATCTGTTTGTTTTATATGCAGATCAAATGAATAGAAGGTATGAGTCAGATCAGTTTGCCTGCACTTGAACTATGCCTGTGTTAGAAAGTAGGGGCATGCCCCCTCACTTCTCAATAGTTCCTGTGCCCTTGGTTCCCTTCATGTGCTTAGGTGCAATAGGTGAGCTAATACACCACTCTTTATATTGTAAAATGTGTTTCCAAAATGTAATAGTTGTGCAACATGGTCCAGCTAGAGGTATAATTAGAACATTAACTGTTCAGTGTCATGAATGCTTGAGATTGTAATTATACAGCTTTGATAGTACAATCATTTTTCATATGTATATAACTGGTAATTGAATAAATGATTCTGAAGGTTTAATAATCAGTAGCTGTAGGAACAATTTCTCACGTGAACTGCCTAATTAAGTTTAGAAACAAAAACTATATTTTAAAATAAAATGCTTTATTTGGCTAAAAGTTTGCAATCATTGTAGTCCAGAGGTAAGGGTTGGGTCCAGTAGCTTGCTAAGATAAAATGAAAAGATGACATACCTCTCTGGAAGAATGTAGTTCAAGGCGATGATCCTGCAAACCATGAATACTTGCAGGATGGGGAACTACAAATCTGGTTGGTTGTGCAGACAATAAACTATCCATGACTTGGTGCCGTGTGCCTCCATGCTCAAAGGTTTTCCTAAACCAGTATGACTCATCTTTAAATAAGACATCAAATTGAGGTTTTTAAAATGTGAAACAGGGTGTGATTTTAGTTCACATCCTGCTCTCACTTGTACCAAAGCTGGACTATGCTGTTAGAGAAGTCTCCTGTCCCTTTGCTTTAGCTGATGCTAAAGTGAGCATGTGTGCAGTCTGTTCTAGTCACATGATGGAAGAGGAATGCACTTCCCTTTTGATTATTTTTCTTGACCCAGATCTTTTCCAAATATGGTATCTGCTTAAAGGAGTTTGTGATCTTTAAGCACAGGCTTTTGCAGAATAAATTCAAACTTCCAGAAAGGGGGGGAACCTTCTGTCTAGAGCTCTTTCCAAAAATACAAAGACTAAAGAGCCATTTGGCCTAAAAGTACATTCTGTAAAAATAAATGTTTGCAACATCTCAAATAATTTGATTTTATTATTTTCTTTTCAGCTCCAATGGAAAAAATATTTTTAAACAAAGGACCATTGCCCTGCAGTGACTGCAACCCAAACATTGCTTCACTGAGATTTCTCATCTGAAACTGGCTTAATTGCAGGATGAGTCACACCTAGGTTGAATCAGGTTATCCCAGGATAAAAAGATGGGTGTTAAGGATGGGAGGAGGCAAATGAGAAGCACATAACGCTGCTGCAGTGAGGGAACTATCCTGTGAAGGTGTAGGGCAGGAGTGTCTCTTGCAGTAGAAGACATGGTTCCTCAGGAAGGAGGGGCTATGCACTGCTTAAGGCTGAGCAGAAAACTGTTTTTTAAATAAAAAGCTGCTTTAAGAAGGGCTGTGAGTGAAAGACTGTGGAGTTTCCCTGATGAAGGGACAGGGCTTAGCACAGACCCTCCTGGCTATAAACAGGTACTTAGGAGGCAGCATAAGTGGGGAGAGGGGATAAATTGTATTTCAAAAATGTTTAGTTCTGATTATCTAAGGAATTACAGGTAACATAACACTGAAGGATTTAAAATTTCTGTCAACAGTGTTCCTTCAATGAGACTCCTTTGAAAGCATTCTAAATAGGGTTGCCAGATGTTTTCAACAAACACACACTTGACATTGCATCACAATCTACATTACATCTTCTTTAGAAAATACCGGACATTTTATATTTTCTCAATTTGTTTCCTGAACAGAAGGTTCAAATACTGGACTGTCCGGTTCAAAACCGGATACCTGGCAACCCTAATTCTAGATGGGTCACAGGGTAGGGGTGACCTTGTTTCCATTACACTAGATGCACCTGCACTCTTGTTCTGAACCCTGAAGTTGTTCTATTACTTTTATTTTAAATGGAACATTAGCCTCTGTTGCATGTAGGCGTTAGCATCTGCCTGGTACAATGAACTATTTTATTAATTTACTATTAAACACACGTGAATATTCAGCTGGAGTGCACCAAGAATGAGATCCAAGGCAAGTGTAACTGCAGCTCAGACATACCCACACCTTACTTTTAACATTTCATGCAGCATTTCTTCCTCTTCGCACTCTGCCACGTGTAGTTCCCCATAAAGAGAGAATGTAGCAAAGCTATTTTGGGATGTGCATGAGGGAGGAAATACAAGGAATACATTTTCCTCAAACCCTTCTCTCACAAACTGAAATCTCTTGCCATGTTCCTCAATGAGACTGCAAGCTGCATTGGTGAGTGTGGGTACTGACTGTGTTGCAGGCCAAGGAAGAACTCCATTCTCTCCATTGGTGGTGAAAAAGATAGCATTTCACCTTTTCTTTCCAGACAGATAGAAACTTTTGTTAGTTTGCATAGTTAGTACTTGGTGCTGTGGTGACAGAAAGAGAAGGTTCCTGCCCCAAGTAGTTTGTAATGTAAATGAGGGCCAGACTGCATGTCTTGGGGTGTGTTTTTGGAAAAAATCAGGTCATAACACGAAGTTGGTATGTTTTTTAACACAAGGTGCAAACTAGAAACCCAGAAACTAACATTTGAGCAGTATGGGCACCAGGGTTTGCCTTACTGATCACCTGCAATTACTTTGTCCATAGAACAATACAGATCTCTCTCTCTCTCTCTCTCTCTCATTTATCAGTCTCACAACAATAGTTTTAATAGGCTGGCTTAGGTTCCCCTCCTCATGGAACAGTTCGGTGCTTGGAAATGCTATTGTAATTCACATTCTGTTGAGGTCAGACAGCAGAGTTGCTTATAGGAAGATTGGGCCAGAAAGCATGTCTAGGCTTCATCTGATTTCAAAGAATGGGTGTAGTGGAGGTTGAAAAATAAGAGGGAAATAATGTACAGGAAGGTAGCAAGGAAGCACTTGGAGACTAATTCTCTTTGATTTGAAATGCTGCCTCTCAAGTAAGAATTAAACCCAGTATGGCAGAAAGTCACATAAATAATTAAACTAAATCATTATGCAGGGATGAAAGTGGTTTTTAATACAAAAAAAAATCTTCATGCCTCTCTTCCACACTGCTTGCTAATGCTGAAGGTTGAGAATTCCACAAACCTTGGGCAACAAAGGCAGAGACAGAGCTATTCTACCTCTGTCTTAAAACCATATTCTGTCTGAATGTACAGGGCAACGTGGACCATAGTCTTCGCAAGCTAATGCCTTAATTTATAAGCAACCTTCATTCCAATGACCACAACATATTTTAGAAATGATATATACCTCTAGGGTGGATCACAGCAGCCAGGACATTGCTCAACACTGGAGGAGGGAAACATTGGACAAACATTGTTGGAAAAACTCTTAAAGTTTGTCTGGACTTAAATATCTAATCAGAGCTAATAAACCCTTAGATTTTTTTTTTAAGATCTCATTTGAATCACACAGCACTCAGCTTCAGGTACTCAGTCCTTTTAAGATTTATTTTTATTTAAATCCAAGTCCTTTAACTTGAAGCTGACTATGCACTGGACAAAGCTGCCTTTAGGCACACTAGCCTCTGACCTTATTGCTGCTGCACTGATTAGCAAATTCAGGCAAAAATCGGCAGCTGGTAACTCTAGTCTACAGAGTAATACAGCTCACCTAACTAACGGCTGAATACTGTGAAACACTTCGGCTACATCTACACTGTCATGAATTTCCGAAAATGCTTTTAACGGAAAAGTTTTCTGTTAAAAGCATTTTCGGAAAAGCGCATCTAGATTGGCAGGATGCTTTTCCGCAAACGCACTTTTTGCGGAAAAGTGTCCGTGGCCAATCTAGACGCGGTTTTCCACAAAAAAGCCCCGATTGCCATTTTCGCGATCGGGGCTTTTTTGCGGAAAACAGTACTATGCTGTTTACACTGGCCCTTTGGGCAAAAGTCTTTTGGAAAAAGACTTTTGCCCGAACGGGAGCAGCATAGTTTTTCCGGAAAAGCACTCATGATTTTACATGAGATCGTCAGTGCTTTTCTGGAAATTCAAGTGGCCAGTGTACACAGCTGGCAAGTTTTTCCGGAAAAGCTGCCGATTTTCCGGAAAAACTTGCCAGTCTAGAGACAGCCTGAGGGTATGTCTACACTGCAGAGTTTTTTCGGAAAAATGGCCATTTTTCCAAAATAAACACTTCACTCATGTCCACACTGCAATTGTGTTCTTTCTGAAAAAAACTGAAAGAACAGAGTGGTTTTTCCGACATTGGTAAACCTCTTTCTATCAGGAAGAAGCCTTTTTCCAAAAGAGCTCTTTTGAAAAAAAGCATACGTGGACGGGGAAGAGGGAGTTCTTTTGAAAGAAGAGGAAAGAGGAAAAAGCCTTGGTGACCACTCCGTCCATAGTAATCACAGCTTAAATGTGAGATAGTGTCCACACTGAATTGACGCTATCTTTCAAAAAAGCAGATTGCTTTTTCAATGCACTTTTGCTGTGTAGACGCTCTCTTTCGGAAGTTTTTTTTTTGGAAGATCTCTTCCAGAAAAGCTTCTTCCGAAAGTAGCCTGCAGTCCAGATGTAGCCTGAGTACCTCCAGCTCCCATTGACATTGGGCCCTAAATTAGCCTATCTGGCATTTAAATCTTCAATATCTGAAGTGGAATTTGCAATTCACACCTTAATGAGGCTGTGATGAGTGTATGGAGTTTAGTTTATAAACAGGGTAACTGAAAGGAAGAGACAAATGGAGGGAATTGAACTCTCAGACTTCACAGGATTCAATCATCATTAGAAGAAATGGAAATTAAAGTTTAATAGTTCATTTACTGGTGGTGTTGGCTCACAATGCATGTACCCAGCCACTTCTGAGTTGTACATGTCAGGGCAATTGCTGCCTTCCCTGTTGCATATCTGCAAGGAAAGGGGGAAACAATAATCTTTCAATACGTTATTTTAAATATTTTGTAGGGCTTGATTTTTGCTTTAATGAATTGAAAGGGGAACATTATTGTGCCTTTGGAAGAGGACACACTAAACTCCTCAGCACTGCTTCTAAAGCCAACCATGGAAACATTGTTTGGGAATAAAAGGCAGTCGTTGTCCTCCCCCATTGTGTTTAACCCTTCATGTTTCAGAAAGAAAATATTATATAGGAGATTTTATTTTAAAGTACAATAAATCAGTGATTTAACTTGTCTTTAATAGAGAGGCAATTAGTGGTATAGAACAGTGTTATCAATTTCTACATAGATCAAAATAGAAAAGCCAGAAAAGGAAGGATGGTCCCATAGTAGCTTGGGAGATACTGGTTCAATTCCAGGGTCTGCCACAGATTTCCTGGGCAATTTACTTAGTCAACCTGTATCTCATTTCCCTAACTGTAAAATGGAGATAAATAGTACTCCCCTACCTCACTGGGCTATTAGGAGAATAAATTAATTTAAAAAAATTGCAAGGCACTCAGATACAATGGTAATGAGAGCCTAAAATAGATGTATACACATAAATTGATATGTAGAAACACTGGATTGAACATACAGAACGAGAAACACTAGTTACCAATTCCAATATGTTGCTTCAGGCTCTGTCCAATATCAGATCCTTCAGAGGTGCTTTTTGGAGAAACCTCAACACATACTTAGTCACATGTCAAGAACCCTGTCTGTCAATACATGTTTTTGTGTTTAACAAATTAGGAAACAAAAACAATTAGGATTTATCTAGCACTCTTGGTCTCCCAAATGTTTTATCACACTAGTTAATTAATCTGCACTACACTCCTGTTGAGAGAGCCAAATATTCTCCCTAATTTACAGATTTAGGAAATAGAAAGTAGTTAAGTGAGGTGCCCTGAGCCACAAAGGAAGTCATTATCAGAGCTGGCCACACCTCTCTTTTTACAATAAAATTCTTTTAGTATTTGAAAGTCCAGGCAAAAAGAATGTCACAGGCATATTCTAATTTGATCGCTCTTTTTCAGCTTCCAGTTTAAATTACAATAGGGCCTTGTCTACACTACAAAATTAGGTTGGCTTAAGGTGATGCATAGCCACCCCAGTAATTACTGCAGTGGATCATGTCCATGCTGTGCCTCTGCTGGTGTTGTCCATGCTTCCCAGGATTGCTTCCATTGACTGAATTATGTGTGGGAGTAGGGGCATCATGGAGCACTAATAGCTGAAGCCCCCTTCCCTGGGGCCAACAGCCAAACTGTCAGCTCTGGGTAGGGTTGCCAGGTGTCCAGTTTTTAACTGGACAGTCCAGTATTTGAGCTTTCTGTTCGGGAAACAACTTGAAAAAATATAAATGAGAAAATATAAATGTCCGGTGTTTTCTAAATAAGATGTAATGTAGATTGTGATGTAATGTCAAGTGTGTCCGGTATTTTTTTTGAAACCATCCGGCAACCACCTAGCTCTGTGTGGGGTTCACAGATGGAGTGCTCCCACCCTGGGCTCGCAGTTGGAGCTGCGAGCCCTGCCTGGGGTTGACAACTCTCTTCCCTGAGCCTAAGTCTACATTTACTTCCCAGCTTCCCCCTAGGAGCTCTGCCCATTAACAACTCCTGATACATCTCCAGCTCCCCCCTGGATCTCCATCTAAACACCCACTGAATCTCCTCCCTACCCCCTAGTTCTTCCTCCCACGTTTACTCCCCCCAGACCCTCACCCCATCTACAGCCCCCCCACTGAATCTCCTCCCTACACCCCAGTTCTTCCTCCCACATTTACTCTCCCAGACCCTCACCCCATCTACAGCCCCCTCCCACTGTATCTCCTCCCTACCCCCCAGTTTTTCCACGTTTACTCCCCCGGACCCTCACCCCATCTACAGCCCCCCCACTGTATCTCCTGCTCCCCCTGGATCTCCATCTACCCCCCCACTGAATCTCCTCCCTACCCCCCCGTTCTTCCTCCCACGTTTACTCCCCCCAGATCCTCACCCCATCTACAGTCCCCCCACTGAATCTCCTGCTCCCCCTGCATCTCCATCTACCCCCCCACTGAATCTCCTCCCTACCCCCCAGTTTTTCCACGTTTACTCTCCCAGACCCTCACCCCATCTACAGCCCCCCCCCCACTGTATCTCCTGCTCCCCCTGGATCTCCATCTACCCCCCCCACTGAATCTCCTCCCTACCCCCCCGTTCTTCCTCCCACGTTTACTCCCCCCAGACCCTCACCCCATCTACAGCCCCCCCACTGTATCTCCTGCTCCCCCTGGATCTCCATCTACCCCCCCCACTGAATCTCCTCCCTACCCCCCAGTTTTTCCACGTTTACTCTCCCAGACCCTCACCCCATCTACAGCCCCCCACTGTATCTCCTGCTCCCCCTGGATCTCCATCTACCCCCCCCCACTGAATCTCCTCCCTACCCCCCAGTTTTTCCACGTTTACTCCCCCCAGACCCTCACCCCATCTACAGCCCCCCCACTGTATCTCCTGCTCCCCCTGGATCTCCATCTACCCCCCCCCCACTGAATCTCCTCCCTACCCCCCCGTTCTTCCTCCCACGTTTACTCCCCCCAGACCCTCACCCCATCTACAGCCCCCCCCACTGTATCTCCTGCTCCCCCTGGATCTCCATCTACCCCCCCCCACACACTGAATCTCCTCCCTACCCCCCAGTGCTTCCCCCATCTAGTCCTCCTGGACCCTCCCTCCCTCCATAGCCCGTCCCGTCCCACTGCCCCTGCTTAGCCATTGCGCCCTTTCCCCGCAGCACTTCCCCCTCGGCCCGCCCCCGATCTACAAGCGTCTCCCTGCCCGGCCCCGCCCCCGGGCTTTCCCCGCGGCGCCGGCCTGCCTCCTCCCTGCCCCCACCTCCCAACCGCCCCAGCGCGCGCCCGGTCCCCCGCTCAGCAGCCAGGCTCGCTGGCCCCCCGCCGGGAGCGCGCCCCGCTCCCCGCCCGGCGCACGCCCGCGCACGCCGCAGCCCCGCTCCCAGCCCGCTGCTTGCAGCCGCCCGGCTGGGCCCGGTCGCTGTGTGCTGGCGGGGGGGAGGGGGCCGCCGTGGACGCTCCCTATCCGGGCCTCTCCGACCCGCCGAGCTGAGGAGCGGAGGCGCCGCGCTCTGGGCAGCGCCGCGGGTAGGTCCCGGCCGGGCCCCGGGAGGAAGCGGCGGGAGGACGGGCGGGCAAGATGGAGACTCAGTCAGCAAGCACCCACTCGGGAGGGACGGGAGCCCCTGCCCAGGGCCCGGCGGGGGGAGCCGGGCCAGGACCCCTCAGCGCCGGGGGGGGGGGGACAGCAGGGCCCCCATCTCTGTCAGCGCCCGGGGGGGGGCACACGAGCAGGACCCCGCATCTCCTCAGTGGGGATGGGGGGCGGAGCAGGGCCCCCATCTCTGTCAGCGCCCGGGGGGGGGGCACACGAGCAGGACCCCGCATCTCCTCAGTGGGGATGGGGGACGGAGCAGGGCCCCCATCTCTGTCAGCGCCCGGGGGGGGCACACGAGCAGGACCCCGCATCTCCTCAGTGGGGATGGGGGGCGGAGCAGGGCCCCCATCTCTGTCAGCGCCCGGGGGGGGGCACACGAGCAGGACCCCGCATCTCCTCAGTGGGGATGGGGGGCGGAGCAGGGCCCCCATCTCTGTCAGCGCCCGGGGGGGCACACAAGCAGGACCCCGCATCTCCTCAGTGGGGATGGGGGGCGGAGCAGGGCCCCCATCTCTGTCAGCGCCCGGGGGGGGGCACACGAGCAGGACCCCGCATCTCCTCAGTGGGGCCCCCTATTTCGTTCTTCAGTAGCCAGGGGAAGTCAGATGGAGCATCCCCCCCATCATTGCCCGGGGTGAGAGAGTTAACATCGCTCTCCCTTCTCTGCGTGGTGCGGGGAAGTGACGCACCTGGGTAACCTGCCCCCCATCTGCTGCCTCGGTTCTACACACCCATCTCTTCCAGTGCCCATAGTGGGGAGGGGATAGAGGTGGGCTACTCCCCATATCCTACCAATGCCCCAGAGAGGTGGGTGCTAGGCCCTCCTGAGCAATGCTGGGGTCTGGGGTAGCAGCTAAACACCTCTCCTAGAGACACCTCAAGGAGGAACATCTCAACTCAGATGCCCTCAGGGTGGGAGCAGCCGTGCAATCTGTGCCCCTTCTTGTTTGTTGCCCACACCTCTGGTGTCAGCCGCAGGGAGAATTGAAAGTCATATAGTCTTGTAGTGCCTTGAAATCAGTTGTATATTCTCTTGAGTTCATATTCTTTTTAAGGAACATTTTTGAACTTTCCATTTAGTGCATAGTTCAATTTAGTGCATGGAGTTTCAGTGCATATACACAGTGCATATTAGGGCATGTTTAATGTACATAAATAGTGCATATTTTCATTATGACATAATTTGAATGCATCTAAATTGTCTCTAGTAATTTCCTTTTGTTAATGTTTATTAGTATATACCATTGTAATGCATTCAAATGCCCATTTCCGTTAATGATAGAAATAGTACCTATTTATTTCCTTCAGCATGTACTTAATAGTATATAATAGTTTCAGTGCCGTTAGTTAGTGAACATGTATGTCCTGATGGTTTGTTTTGCATATGTTATTACTCACATATATTTAAAAGGGAATAACACTACGCTTTTGCTCTCTCTAACGCTCCACAAAATACAGAAGTAGTAAGAAATCACTTTTGTAGTGTGACACTAGATTGTTTTAAGTTGATTAAAAATAAATGAATGTTATAACTGGTTCCTCAGTGTGCAAGGATTAGAGTCTTTTAATATCTAAAACATGTTGTCCTAGGTACATTATGACTTGGCTTGGTAATGCTTGGTAATGTGGTGGGTCCTGCTGGGTCCGGAGTGTTTTGTGAATGGGGGGTTGCTCCAGCTTCATGATGGGGTGGGGGGACTGTTCCGGATGGGGAGGCTGCCAGTTAACCAGTTACCTGTTTATATCCCCAATAACTTTAGTTTTAATGTATAGTTTTTTGAGTAAGTAGCTCCATTGACTTCAGTGAGACTACTTGTGTCAATGCCATTCAGCATGAGGAAGCGTTGCAATAGCTAGCTCAATGTCATCAAATGAAGGATCACAATTTTAATTTGTATGTGGTACTACCTTGTTTTGGTTCAGGAACCTCTAAACCATTAATTGAGTGCTTTTTGGAACACAGAAAATTTAATAGCATCCTTCCCATTCACAGTCATCCACATTGCCTTTTCTGTTATTCAGTCTCGTAACATCTTTGTGGCATCTATAACAATTATCTAGAAGGGTAATACTAGGAAATATTTAATATTTGCTTAGCTTTTTAAAATATATTTTAGCAAGTGCAAAATAAAAAAACATACTATGTGACAATCTATTCTCTGGGTCACCGGGAAATGCATGACTGCAGTTTGGGAAACTGTGGTGGTGGTGTGTGTTGTAGAAATACTAATAGAGCTTCAAACACTACATGCAAAGTTTGCTGATGTTAGAGATGAGAATATACAGGTAGTTTGTGCATAATGAAGATATTAAAGCCTAGAGAAAGTGAATATTTAATGAATTTAGAAAGTTTGAACAAGTTTTCGAATCCTTGCTATTTAAAGGTGGGAAACACAAAACAAAATACAAATAATTATTACAAGTTAGCTTTTGTTAAAAGAGACATTATGCAGGAATATAGTAATGAATACATCTATATTGATTTTAGAGATTTTTATTAAACTGAGTGAAAGCTTTCTATACCCATTTAATAGACTAGACATGTTTCTCAAATTTAATACTCAGCCTTTTTGCTAAGACCAAGTGTTGAGTACTGAATAAAAAATAGCTACTTAGATATTTATCTGTGCTCTGTCTATTTTGCCCGGTACATAATTGAGATAAACCTATTTAATTCACTGGAACACTCAAGATAGGTGAATGTTTCTTTTTTATAAACTCTATTTTTAAAGCTTTATTTATAAGAAAGTACTTAGAGTTTTAATAAATAACAAGGTCTTAATTTTCACAAGAGTTAATTTTTACAGAGTTGATACATATTAACTTTAAAGTATTTGTACTGTTCCTTTTATTTGTGGATATGATTCATTTTATAGATATTGTGCTGCTACTGTATCTCTCATTGCCCTTTGGAGGAAGCAGTGAAAACAATGTAATATGTGTGTTACTTCTTTTGGAAGTTTTGAAGTTAAAATGTGTTCCTCCAGTAGTAATCTGTTGCACGTTTTGGGAACCAGGACTTCACAACATTGCAGCTTCTCATTCAGCTCTATACCACTACTGTGCATGCTATGGCCTTGTATGTGCTAGGCTTTACAAACATTACCTTGTTTTTCCACTGTTGCGGCTTCACCAATGGTAGCAACAGTTGAATACTAGTTCAAATAGAACACTGGTGACTTCTGGCATTTTTATTATCACATTGTGAAAACTTGCTGTAATCAAGGTCAGATAACAAGATGATATAATGCTGCAGTAGCCAAGTCTACACTAGCTCTTCACCATGGTGATTCAGTAGGAGATTTCAGAAAATAAGGTTAGTTATGTATAAATGTTATTTTAGCAAAATTCTAGCAAGGACACCGGAACCATTTTTTAAAATGTCCCATTTTTGCCAACAAAACTTCAACTCTAATCGTATTAACAGTGTTAAGATTTGTAGTACAAAAGCGCTTCTAGTTATTGGCATATTTTTAACTCTGCACCAAGTAAACCTCTTCAGAACAGTTCTTATCAATATTGTTAAAAATACCAATTATGAGTAAACACTAAAACTTCAGTATTGTGGAGTTGAACTGGTGTTAGTATAGGGAAGTTTTGCTACTGTTGACAGGACTGCACTTCCTGTGTTAAAAATAATTGTCCCATTAATGGAGATAAGTTGAGCCATGTTCAACATTGTATGAAATTATAATTCACTGATTATTAGCGGTGATTCATGCTTTCTGCCTGGGGTATTGAACTTGTTTTAGTTCTGTCCATAAAAGCAGCTTGACTGTGGATAAAGGAGATTTATGGGTCAAAGTTGATAACACTCCATAAGTCTTTCACTTCCAAGTAGATACTAAAAAGCAATATACCCAACTTTATAAAACCTGCATTTTAATGCAAAACCTTAGTGGTATCCTCAGATTATTAAACAATCAATTTGTAAACAGATGGAGGATAATAGGATGATAAAGACTAGCTAGCGTGGATTTGTCCAGAACAAATCATGACAAACCACCCAAATTTCCTTTGTTGACAGGATTGCTGATCTTGTGGATAAGGGAAAGCAGTAGCTGTGATGTATCTTCATTTTAGTAAGACTTTTGACACAGTCCCACATGATGTTCCCATGTCCATAGTAGGGATGTAATAGTGTAGTCGATTAACCGATAAGGAAAAGCTTATCAGTTAATGCTAAAGACTACATGCATGTCCTTCCCACCCATACCCCAATCAGTACTGTGGCTCTACATTTAAAGTGTATCAGGAGCCAGTTGGGTAGGCAACCCAGCTCAGTTCCAGCTTATGCCAGGTGCGGGAGCTGAGACCTCCTTTAGACAGGGGCTGCTGCCACCCTGCGCTGCTACCTGTTTATAAGAGGCAGCAGTGGCAGGCAGCCAGTTCATGAGAAGAGCTGGTTTTTAAAGTGGCTCCTCTCGTGGACCAGCTCCCGCCAGGCACCCCACACTGCTGCTGGCACCGTCCCGAGGCAACGTTCAAAGGGGCAGTGCCACACAGCTGCTCCCCGACTCATCTGTGTGACGCTGCCCCTTTGAAATGCCACCTGAGCATTTGAAAGGGACAGCGCTGCACAGCTGAGCTGGGGATCAGTTGTGCGGCTGCCGCTTTGAAACACTGAAGGGGTGTTCAAAGGGACAGTGCCTCGGTGTTTCAAGGCAGCAGCAGCGCACAGCTGAGCCTGTGATCAGCTGTGCGGCACTGCTGCGTGTTGAGCCTGGGGTCAGGTGGGGACGCCCCAGCTGATCCCGGGCTCCAGTGCGGCATTTGAGCGGAACTCGAGATCAACTGGCGAGTCCCCAGCATTTCAAAGCTGGCCCCCGTGCAGCCCAGAGTCTGTAGGAATGTGGAAGTGCATATTGACTAGTCGAGTAGTCGATGGAAATTCCATCGACTACTCAAATAGTAAATTAACTGTTACTTAATATCCTTACCACACTTTAGGAAAGATGTGGATAAATGAGAGAGAATCCAGAAGAGAGCAACATAAATTATACCAATTTTAAAAAACTTGCCCTATAAAAAAAGTTTAAAAAACTGGGCATATATAATCTTGAGGGGGGAGGGGAGATGGAGAGGAGACAGGATAGCATGCAGATATGTTAATGGCTGTTATGAAGAGAAGAGTGATCAGTTGTTCTCCAGGTGTACTGAAGGTAGGATAAGAAACAATGAGCTTAATATGCACTAGGGAAGAGTTAGGTTAGCTATTAAGAAAAGCTTTCGAACTATAAGGATAATTAAGGTTGGGAACAGGCTTCCAATGGATGTTGTGGAATCCCCATCACTGGAAGTTTTTAAAAAAAAACCAGGATGGATAAACACCTGTTAGGGATGGTCTAGGCTAGGAGTTTTCTTTGGTCCTGCTACAGTGGATGGGGCTGGACAGAGAGACTTCTTGAGATACCTTCCAACCCTACATTTCTATATCTATATTTGAGCTTTTGTGGGTAAAACCCACTTCTTTACTCACAAAAGCTTACAATTCTCTCTATATTTTTTGTTAGTCTCTACAATGCCACAGGACTACTTGTTGTTTTTAAAGTTCCAGACAATCATGGCTACCCTTCTGAATCTTTTTAATATTACTAAAATAGCCATTAAGGGTTTATCTTGTCCTGGTAACAAATAAGTTATATTTTGTAGGCTGGGACTTGCTAACACCCCACAGTTCATAGGTATTTCCATCAGAGACACTTTGCGAAGTCTAGGAAAGAAGATCCTATTCTTTGTCGCCTATGTAGCACTGCCAGATCTCCCATGCTCCCTTACAGAGGAGACCCCTACGCCACCCACCTCTTTTCCCAAATCTTCTAGCCTGTTGTTCTTTTCCTTTTGCTACGACAACACTTGTTTTTTTTAAGAAAAGGAAATTACCACAAAAACTTTTTGCTTACAATCAGTTATGATACTTCTAACACTCCCCCATTCCCCCTTGCTACTGACAAAAATAAAGAAAGCCTTTCTGGTCTCATGCCACAGCTCTCCTGGTGAAAGATAAGATTGTTTGCAAAAGATGGTCTAAAGCCTTTGTGGCTGCTGATGTACCAAACAAAAATCTAATAAATGACCAGCTATGCAAGTGCCAGGTCTTCTCTTCCTGCTGTGCATATGGAGAGCTCTAAACCATATCTGCATCTGACATGGAAGATGCGCATTCTTATTGAAAGTTAGAGAATTACTCACCTGTGACTCTGGTGTGATGCAAACTGAGACCCATCATGGATGATTAGGCAATCCATGCTCTTCCTGGAGGTGTCTTCACATAGCCATTCACATAGCTACCTCATGTAGGGATGTGACTGGTTAACCAGTTAACTGGTAAGCATCACCCTATTGGGGGCAGAAGGCTGCTCTAGCCCTATAAAGCCAGCAGGGGCAAGGATGCTCCAGCCAGACTAGGGCAGCAGCCATCCATGGTGGGCCTGGCCTGGCCCAGCCCAGCGCACTGAGAGCAGGGGTTTCTCCAGCCTAGCTAGAGCAGGGGCTAAGCCCTGTTGGACCAGCACCTATCCACAGCAGCTCTGGTCCAGTGCCCTGTGGGCAGGGATGCCCCAGTCTGGCTGGAGCAACCCCCGCTTGCAGCAGTCCTGGCCTGACACGCCCCAGGCAGGAGTGCTCCACCCTAGGTGGCCAGAGCAGCCCCTGTCCATGGCGTGGGAGTGAGACCTGCTACAGTTATTTGGTTTAACATAGAATTTAACTGGTTAACTGGAATTTTACATCCCTTACTCCCTCTGCTCCGGACTGGATAAGACACCTCTTAAGAGCCAATTGTAGTCACGCCATTGCTTTTGCTGACACCAGCACAAACCCTTAAAAGCATGAAATGAGTAGCTAAAGTAATATTTGTTTATTACCATAATATCCATCTCTCATTAATTGTTCTTGTGGCTTGTTTATATACAGAAGTTGCACTTGTTTAAGTTAGATTGGTTTAAAAACAATTTAATTAAATTGGTTCAAACTCATGTGAGGGTGCACAAAGCCAGGTAAGGTCCCCGCTCATATCTATACCCCCCCCATCTTAATCTCCTCACTCCCACCCCCCCCCCCAACCTGGCACCCCCAGCTTATTCCAACACCCTCTCTCCTGGCCAGACACCCCACCCTACTCCTCTTCACATTGCTCCTGAACCCTCTGTCTTGGCCATGCACTGCACCCTCCCTTGCTCCTGTTCCTGCTCCCTCCACCTGGCCAGATACCCTACTCCCAGCCTGCTTCTTCACCCTACCCCCCCATTCAGACCTCATAACTCTACCCCTTCTGTACCCCACCTCCCTCCCAGATCTTGTACCCCATCCGTATCCTACTTGCTGGCAGCTCTGTCTCGCACACTGTATCCCTCATTTTTGTCCTTACCCCAGAGCCTAAGGAGGTCCATAAAATCTACTAACTCTGGAACCCCAGAAAAGTAAATCTATGGGAAGCCCTGAATCTCAGTCCCTCCCGCCTTTCCCTTCCCCTCACCCTGTGGGGCTGGGGCACCAGAGGAGTGAGGTGTCTCAGTTGGGGCCACGTCAGTGAGTGTTGGAGTTTTTTGGAGGAGTTGTTTTGCTTTTCACTTGTGTGGTCCCCAGCTATTTTTTCTGTGGGTCAGTGTCCCCTGACCCAAAAAAGGTTCCCCACCCTGCCATAAATAAAGAAAATATTGAAACCTTTTGTGTTGGACATAATATTTTACTTTATTTAACCTGAAGTTTGATAAACTAACATGAGTTAAAATGCTTAATCTGTTTCATAATTTAAATTAAACCATTCTCCCTAGCTGTAGCTGGTTCAGAAAATAAGGTCACCATACCCAGCCTGCCCTTGCCTCCCCTCCCTCTCCTTTCCCCAGCACACAGATCCGTGAATAAGTTAAAATCTCGGTACACCACTTCTGAAAGGTTGCTGACCCCTGCACTAAAAGGTAAGATATGCCTCTTCATTTATTTATTAATGGAGCGGCTGTAAGTAGGACTATTATTGACTGTAAAAAGTATCACTGGCACTCGGACCCGTACATAGAGACAAATAAGTCAAATCTCAGCACTCTACCTCTGAAAGGTTGCTGACTACCTGATGTAGACGAACATGCAGCACACACAAAACATTCTTGTAATTCCCACTGTAAGGTGAACCTCTGACTTAGACATTGGTGGACTTATGCTAGAGATGGCCATGGCAGAATAATAAAGGTTTCATTAACACTTTTGGCTGAACACGAGTCTTAAAAATCTTTTATTTTGTAAAAAAAAAAATATCTCGTTAAAATGGCACAAATAAATACAAACAAAATGTAAAGTTCAGTATTACTTGAATTTTTCAAAGATAGATGAAAACATAGGTATGATGAAAATAATGAACATTCCAAAAATATCTTTCTGCTGGTTTAAACTTGATTCTCACCTTTTTTCAGACTCCTGCTTTTGTGAGAACTCTGAAACACTCTGTGTGAGATCTACGCTTGGCTCCTCATGTATTAATTCTGACATCATCAATTATAGACAGGTAACATTTGTCTCTAGATCATTTTATCACTTGTAAATAAGTGCAAATATGTACTCAAAGGTGAAGTTGCAGCATTTTACATGTATATAATGGTTTATATTTGCTGATGAGATCTTCCTGCTGTAGTTTGGTGTGGCTAGGGAGGTGGATGTTGGAAGCCTTGGCAAGACTGTTGGTCCCTATGTGCAGATGGGTAGCATATGTCAGAGATGGTAGAACCCAATTAGGAGGAAAATGGTGCTATGAACTTGGGGTGGTGTTCAATAGGTGCACAAGGGAGGCAGTCCTAGCATCACCAAGCAAATATCGTTCCGTCCTGTCCAATTCACTGTGTGATGTTGCTCTTGCTTTTCTGAAGCCAACTTTCTCTGTGACTGAGCCAAAATAAATTGAAGAGCTCTGAGCTCGCCCCTGAATGCTAGAGTATGTGTTAGGGATGTGAATGACTAGTCAACTAGTTGCTTCTCCCCTTGCTCCCTCTATCAGAAAGAGGCAGCAAAGGTGGTGAAAGGATGGGGTTCTTCAAAGCAGCAGCATCGCGTGGAGCCCTGGGCCAGACCCTGAGCTCCACACAGTATTGTTGGCTGCCCACGGTGTTTCAAAACAGCAGTGCCGGGTGGAGTCAGCTGGGGACTCCCCTGCTGACCCTAGGCTCCATGCGGCACTGCTGCTTTGAAATGTCATGGGGAGCCCGGGCCAGCAGGGAACTGCTTGAGTCCACCGCTAACCCCATGCTTCTGCAGTGCTTTCGCCTTTTGCCCTGGAGCTGTTGCTACACTTCAGAGGCAGAAGTGCCCTTACTGACTAATCGATTAATCTAAATCTAACATCACTAGTATGTGTTTCAATGTTTAAATAAGACATTGAAGGAAAAATGCTGATTTATTACTTTGAATATTCTCAGATATTATATCAATATATATACAAATCTAGCATCATATAAATGCTGTGTTTATTTGCTCTTCTATATTTCCATTACAATAGAGGACAATGTAGCACTTTAAAGACTAACAAGATGGTTTATTAGATGATGAGCTTTCGTGGGCCAGACCCACTTCCTCAGATCAAATAGTGGAAGAAAGTAGTCACAACCATATATACCAAAGGATGCAATTAAAAAAAATGAACAAATATGAAAAGGACAAATCACATTGCAGAACAGGAGGGGAATGCAGGGGGGGGGGGGAGGAAGGAAGGTAAGTGTCTGTGAATTGATTATATTAGAGGTAGGGAAAGTGGGATGTTTGTGAGTTAATGGTATTAGAGGTGATAATTGGGGAAACTATCTTGGTAATGGGTGAGATAGTTCAAATGTTTAAGTCCTTGTTGGAAAGTGTCGAATTTTAACATGAATGACAGTTCAGAGGATTCCCTTTCAAGTGCAGATGTAAAAGGTCTTTGTAGCAGAATGTAGGTGGTTAAGTCATTGAGAGAGTGTCCTTTCTGGTTAAAATGGCAAGAAACTGTTTTCTCTTTGTGATCTTGTCTGATATCTGTTTTGTGGGCATTAATCCTTTGGCGAAGTGTCTGAGATGTTTGTCCAATGTACATAGCAGACGGACACTTTCGGCACATGATAGCATAGATTATATTTCTGGATGCGCAGGAATATGTGTTCTTGATCTTATAACTCACTTGGTTAGGTCCAATAATGGTATCAGCAGAATGAATATGTGGACAAAGCTGGCAACGGGGTTTGTTGCAAGGGAAGGTACCAGGGTTGGTATTAGTGTGGTATGTCCTGTGGTGGTTGGTAAGAATCATCTTGAGGTTAGGTGGTTGTCTATAGGAGATTATGGGTCTGTCTATAGACCACCTAACCTCAAGATGATTCTTACTGAGGGTATGTCTACACTACCCCGCTAGTTCGAACTAGCGGGGTAATGTAGGCATACCGCACTTGCTAATGAAGCCCGGGATTTGAATTTCCCGGGCTTCATTAGCATAAGCGGGGAGCCGCCATTTTTAAATCCCCGCTGCTTCGAACCCCGTGTAGCGCGGCTACACGGGGCTCGAACTAGGTAGTTCGGACTAGGGTGCCTATTCCGAACTACCGGTACTCCTCGTTTCACGAGGAGTAACGGTAGTTCGGAATAGGCACCCTAGTCCGAACTACCTAGTTCGAGCCCCGTGTAGCCGCGCTACACGGGGTTCGAAGCAGCGGGGATTTAAAAATGGCGGCTCCCCGCTTATGCTAATGAAGCCCGGGAAATTCAAATCCCGGGCTTCATTAGCAAGTGCGGTATGCCTACATTACCCTCCTAGTTCGAACTAGGAGGGTAGTGTAGACATACCCTACTTTCTTCCACTATTTGATCTGAGGAAGTGGGTCTGGCCCATGAAAGCTCATCATCTAATAAACCATCTTGTTAGTCTTTAAAGTGCTACATTGTCCTGCATTTTGCTTCAACTACCCCAGACTAACACGGCTACATTTCTATCTCCATTACAATAGTTCAACTCAGTAACATAAAAGGAATATTTGCAGAACCCACATTCATGCATTAAGTATCATGATATGTCTCAGACAATTCTATAATGTAAACTACAGGAAGTCTCCCGATTACATCAATCCGACTTACGTCGGATCCCTAGTTACGAATGGGGGGCGGACGCCCGGAGGCCGCAGCCCGGCGCAGGGCCAGGTGTTTAACGGCGGAGGCGGATTCCCCTTTAAATCTCCCCGCCTGCCTCCTCCATCCTCAGGTCTCCCTCTTACCACAATGCACTGGGCGCGCCGGGCTCCCTCAGCGCCGCCTGAATGGAAATGCCGCCGCCGGGGCGCAGCTAGTGTGGGGTGCCTCCCCTGCTGTCGACGCCTCTGGCAGCGCGGGGGGCGCTTCCCCCCAGCAGACCAGGGAGACACGGAGCTAGTGCCCCCCCACAGCAGACAAGGGAGACGTGGAGCGGCTTTTCTCGCCGCGGAGGATGCGGGCGGCAGGACCAACCCGGCAGCACCCCAGCTGCTCTGTCCCAGGCGTCCAGATTCAGCCGCTGTTGAAAGTGACCAGCAGCGGCTGAATCGGAGACGCCTGGGGCAGAGCAGCTGGAGTGCTGCCGGGTTGGTCCTGCCGCCCGCGTCCTCTGCGGCGAGAAAAGCCGCTCCACATCTCCCTGGTCTGCTGGGGGGAAGCGCCCCCCGTGCCGCCGGAGGCGGCCACAGTGGGGGAGGCACCCCGCACTAGCTGCGCCCCGGCGGCGGCATTTCCATTGAGGCGGTGCTGAGGGAGCCTGGCGCGCCTGGTGCATTGTGGTAAGAGGGAAACCTGGGGAGGGAGGGGCAGGCGGGGAGATTTAAAGGGGAATCCACCTCCGCCATTAAACACCCGACCCAGCGCCGGGCTGCGACCTCCGGGTGCTGCAGCGGCCGGTCGGGGCGCACGGGGCACGCTTGGCCCCAGCCCCAGAGACCGGCCGCGGGGAGGGCGGGAGAAGGGGATGCAAAGCGCTGCCGGGGCCGCTTTAAAAAACTCCCCGCGCCGAAGCCGACTTACATCCAAATTCAACTTAGCATACCAGTTCCGACTTACATACAAATTCAACTTGAGAACAAACCTACAGTCCCAATTTTGTATGTAACCTGGGGACTTCCTGTATATTGAAGAATCAAAAGAGAGGTGAGACATTGCCTTGTTTAAATCAGAAGATTTTTTTATTCTTATTACAGACACTAACTACTTACCGCTGTTAGTACCTCACCAAAAATTTGTGCCTTTCCTAAATGTTATCTTATATTTTTATTTTCTAAGCAACAAAGGATTACTCAATATTGTTACTCTGAAACTGAATTTGTAATGCAACCTTAATTATGATTTCTTGACCACTCTATCTGAATTTTAGTGCACTGGAGAATCTGTTAGTACAACCATTTAATATGTGGATATAACAAACTACATTATTACTGCATCTATATTTAGCTATTGCAAATGTATAATCATGGACATATTTATACATGTACTTTGCATGAATTGTGATGAAGTTTATTTGCCTATGTACCTTAGAAGTAAGGATAGGGTTAATGCAGGCATTAGGAAGCAGGAAATGCCCCAATCGGAGCTGATTAAAACTGCTATGAAAGCTATGCTTCTGAAGGAAGGAGGTGGCTGGGGAGAGATGTTAGCCCTGTGTAAAAGAGACTTAGCCTTTGTAGTGTTATAAATTCTTTCTGACTGTAAATAGAACCTGCAAGAAACTGTGGTGATACTATTTAAGTTTGGCTACACTGAGCCATTTATTATATTTTTCTTTTTCCTATGTTTAACATAACGAACTACTGACACAGTTTACACTTGAGAAACTTACCATGCTGAAAACTGTGGTTTCCTTGTCATGCTTGTCGGGCACTTCATGGCCAAATATATTTACTCCAAATAGTTTGTGTATTCTAGGGATGTTATAAATACAAGCCGTCCTTGCTCTAAGTCCAAGATATGTTCCAAAGAACTTGGACTTATAGCGAAACAACTTAAAGTGGAGAATTTTTTTCCAGCAGCTGACTTCCCTTTGTACAAATTGAGGTTTTGGGGTTTTTTGTGTGTGACTTAAAAGTGGGAAATGGGAGGACTTATAACGCATCGGTTCCTACAAGCATCAACAGCTTTAGTGTAGAATGGATGTATACCACGTCAACTTATAGCGGGGATGCCCTATATTGGTTAATTGAATAGTGGATTAATCTAATTAATTCTTATTGGTTACTCGCCTATTTTATAGTTCCCAGTGGTGGGGCTGGTAGCCAGTACGGGCTGGCAGCCAGTACACTCTGGCCCCACTCCGAGAAGCCCCCTACCGCTCCGCGCTGCTGCTTCTCTATCAGAGGCAGCAGCATGGGATGCCAGGCAGGAGCTGGTCTGCGAGGGGATCCAGTTTAAAAACCAGCTCCCCTCGCAGACTGGCTGCCTGTTACCCTGCACTGCTGCAGCAGTGCGGGGTGGCAGCAGACCCTCTCCGGGGGGAGGTGGTGGTCTGGGGACATGGGGGCATCATTTGAACTCCCTGCCTCAGGTGCCAAAATGTTGTGGGCCGGCTCTGGCTCTGTGGGACCCTGGCTTAAAAGCTGGCTCCCAACATGCGCTGGCTCCTGTGGAGCCTCTGCCCCTCTTATGTGTAAACATGTAACCTTTCAGCAGTTAAACATTTACAAAAAACCCACATTTTTTAACATCCCTAATTCAAATATAAAGCACAGTTATTTTGTGGGTACACTGAACAGTGTTATGCCCAACACATCCAATTAGAAACTGGACAGTTTTCAATTGCAGACATGGCATAAAGGGGTGTTGCCAGCTGGGCAACAGCCAACCCATATGGAACATTTTAATAGGTGAATGCCTTTTTATACATGAAGAGAACACTGAAGTGATGTGCAGACAGAAGGTGCTGATACACTTTTGGAAATTTTACTTGAAAAAGCTTTTCTGAAGGTCTTTCTCTGATGTTGTTTTATTGTGCCGTTTTGATTTTTTTAAACCAGTAGTTAAAAAAAATCCAAAGGAAATCTGTGCAAACATAAGGGTCACTCCTTCTAATGTGTGAATCATTAAACATGATATGTAAGAAATTGTTACAGTGCATCATTAAAGGTTTACAGCATCTGTACCTTTGTCTGAAGATTATTGACATAACAGGCCACAATTGCTTTGCAGTATTGGTGGGGATTTGTGCAAATATGTATGAATCTTTAATACATGGGTTTATTTGGTCTCTTTATATCTTTAAAAGCCAGTAAAATCAATGGATAAAAATTAATTGTCATTCTTTGGCTGAGGCCTTGCATTCTATGTTTCTGCTTTGTTCAAATGTTTATGGCTGTTTTGTAAACTGTTGAAAAATGGGATTTATAATTGAAAAAAAAAGAGATTTATTTATTTAACAAGTACTTTTTTGCAGTGTTCAGCCAACTATATAGCTGACCAGCTATTTGACTAGTCCTAATAGTCAAGTGAGTTACATTTTAAATGTATTAAATGACTCTTGTTAAAAACTAAATGCAGTGGACAGAAGCAAGGCCTTAAGTTGTTCACTGCAGTGTATTTTCCACTCTGATTTTTAGGCTAAGATCTCAGCATGCTAGGTGGTGGATAAGTTTTTTGAGATTGTTCATATCACATAATCTGTTTTCACATATTACACCTTTAAATCCACATGGAAACTGAAGTTTGCATTGCTGGTGCCCATTCTGCATTTGTTTTGGTAATAATTACTGAGGTTTTAGGTGCTGCAAATTGGGTATTAATATATATTAAAAATATGGGTAGTGGGCATATTTTTGGTAGTATTGGGGAGATAAAGATAACCTGTGCCTGGAATGAAACAGTTAAGCCTCTTTTGGAGCACAGTGCGTTTATTTTGGGGTATCAAGTTTAAAAAAAGAGATAAACTGAAGAAAGGTCAGAGGAAAGCAGCACACACAATAAAACTTTTGGAAAAATAAGATTATATGAAGCATGTTCAGTTAGAGAAAGAGACATGTTTACTATCTACATATAACTAAAGCGATGTATTAAATGATAGGGATTGATATTCTCATCAGTCTCCAAGGACACAGCAAGAAGTGATGGGCTATAGCAGAGAGTATTTTAGGAAAAACTGGCATCACTAGATGCACTGTTGAGAAGTTGGCAAAGGAGGTTATGGAATTGACATGACTGGAGATGGTGAGAGCTAGATTTGGCATTTATCTAAAAATATCACTTGGCAGTCATTTAGAACCTAGTCTGTATAAGGGAAAAAAATTGTACTGTTGAAGTCTGTGCTACTCTGCAGTACTAAAGGGAACTGTGCTGATGAAGTCCTATGCAGGATATGCACTTTTGGTATACGGATGTGACGTGTCACTTCCCCCCTTAATACATTTAAAAGGGTAAAGCACAAACAGGGGACCAGGCGCAAGCCCAGCTTGCACCCAGTCCACACCCCTCCCGTCCCCCCACTTCAGCCTAATGGTTCTTAATACATTTAAAAGGAACTGCTGCAGCTCTGCAGTTCTCCCCCTTATCAACTAATTGACTAGTCGATGGAAATTACATTGACTAGTCGATTAGCTGACTAAACGCCATTTAACATCCCTATTCTTGTAATACTATAATTTCAAAGTGACCTACTGGGATCTGATAAGCAAAAGATTCTGTCTTGGATCATCAGCTGTGGCCTAACTACATAGTGTAGGCTGATGTGACTGCTACTTGATGGTCTGGTTCCCAAGTCTCAATTAAAACAATTTAAAGTATACTTTGGCTGCCAACAGCTCCAAGCTGAAGCTGCATCTGGTTATCAGTGAAGCCTAGAGGTGTCCTATACGTGATCCTATGTCAGGGCAGAGATGGATAAAGATATCAAAGCTATTACTCCTGCAGTTAGTCGATCCTCTTGTGGCTGATTGTGGCAGCTCAGTCTCATTGGGTTTTTCTAGTTGTGGGATGAAAACCAATCTGGTCCTATGTCTTTGGGCAAGAAAATATTATTTTACGTGAATGTTATAAAACATATGGAAAGATAGCACATAAAATAGGATGTATTTGTAGACTTGTTTTGAACTAGAATGTTTAAGAGAGTTTTCCGTGAGCCATGAACAGCTCTTTAATAGTTATGGGGAATATTCTTCCTTTGCAGCACACAAGGAACTCATTAATACCAGTGCATTTTCTATGCATCTTACAAAAAAAGTCAATATAGTAACTATTACAAATTTTAAAATTCAAGTAATTGTTTTAAAGTGTTAGTAGGGGGCTGTGGGGTTTCAGGAGAGGGCCTGTGTGACGGGGCTGGAAGTGTGGGGTCTTAGTTTGGGGGGGTATGAGTAAGTAGGCTGGGGGTGCGGGGTAGGGATTTAAGCGAGTGGTCGACTACCTGATAAGCCTAAGCTTATTGGGTAGTCAAGTCACTATTCAACTACTCGCTTTCTCCTCCCTCCCCCCCCCCGCCCTTATTACCTCTGTATCAGAGGCTGCAAGGTGAGGGAGCAGGAACTGGTGTTGGAGGGAGCCAGCATAAAAGCCGTTTTCCCCCTGCCCCCGCTCTCTCATTCACCACCTTGCTAAGACCCTGCACCCTCTCCACTCATCAGTTCCTGCTCAGCCCCCCCGCTGAGACCCCACATCCTTCACTCACCATCTCCACCAAGACCCTGCACCCCCAGCACCCTCACTCATCTTCTGAGACCCCGCATTCCCAGGCCCCTCACTCACCAGCTCCACTCCCACTCCCTCCACAGCAGGGAGGCCGTTCTGGTGCTCCAGCTTCATCTTCCCCGGCGAGATTGAAACGCCAGTGAAGCTGCGATGTTATGCTACTCTCCTAACCCCACTGCTTCCCATCCAGCAGCCTCTGACCCTTCTTTTGCTTCCATGTCCTGCATCTCCAGAGCCTAGTGGGGAACCGCTGCCGCCTCCTGGCCCGGGGCTGGCATCAGCAGTGGTTCCCTGCTGGATCCGCGGAGTGGTGGGGCATTGACCTGGAAGCAGAAGTGGGGCCGGAGGTAGCTGGATGGGGGAGCAGCAGATCTCGCTGAGCGCCCTGTGGCTGCCCCCCACCAAGGCACTGCTGGCTGCCTGCAGGACCCGGCAGGTGCTACAGGTCTGGCAGCAGACGGCAAAGCGGAGAGCTGGAGCCGCTTCCTGCTGTGGCCCTGGAGTGCAATGAGAAGCTGCCACCACCCCCATGCCCTCCTGCAGGTATCACCCCAGCCTCAACTGTGAAGGATTCCCATCCTGCCCTAAGCCATGGATGCCGCTTCCCTTTCTGACTGCTGAGGCTGTTGATGATGATTTCACTCTGTCATCCTGCAAGGGGGGGGGGGGAGAAGAGAGACAGAGAGACACCTCTGCCCAAAGATGTGGTTGGTGACTTCTGTACAGCAGTTGTCTCTGGGAGTTTTGTGACCTTTACCATATTGTGTGCTTTGTTACAATTCTTAATTTTATGTGTGAATTTAGTGTTTAGACCAGGGGCAGGCAAAAGGGCCTCTGCAGGCCGGATCCAGCCCACCAAGTGGGTGGATCTGGCCCGTGAAGGCCCTGCTGCTCCCCTGCCCCCAGGCCAATTAGGGCCTGGGGGTGGGGGAGCGCACAAAGCCTCCTCCCGCCCTGCCATGGGTACGTGGCGCTTTGAAGAGCCATGCACTGCTCGCAGGACGGGGGGAGAGCAGAGGAGGCTTTGTGCGCTCCTCAGGCCACTCAGGCCTTGGGAGCGGGGCAACTGCGTGAAGCTTCCTTCGCCCTGCCCCGGCCCTGCAAGGAGCGCGTGGCACTTCAAATTGCCACGTGCTCCTCACAGGGCAGGAGGAGGCTTCCCGTGCTCCCCAGACCCTGATTAGTCTGATGGTGGGGGAGCGTGCCAAGCCTCTTCCAGGGCTTGGGTGCCTAATGGGCAGCGGGGGCAAAGGGGCTCCTCCACCCCCCAGACCAATCATGGTCTGGGGGTGGGGTAGCCCCAGTCCTTCCCGTTTTGGCCATGCCCCTTCCAGGGTGGCCTGGGGCTACTTCAGAAATGTTTGAAGTGGCCCCCGGGCAAAAATTATTACCCACCCTTGGTTTAGATGTAACTAATAGCTATGCCAAATATAGCAAGGAGTTGTGCTGTGTACATTTCATTTATTTTGCAAGTGTCAATATTTTTCTTGATGCTGTGAAAGGTAGCTTAAGGTGTTTTTAGATGAAATATTTAGTGATAGGCGTTGGCCTGATTTTCAGAAGTGCGGAGGACCCACTGCTCACAGTTACTTCTGGTTGTGGAGGAAATATCCTTGAAATGTGATCCAACTTGGATTGAAAAGTGGTTTAAACTATGACTGGGGATATGATCCACTCAGGTGAATAGGTGTTGGATAAATTTAAGCTCCACCATTATTCAAGCCCCCTGAATGAATTGAGAGAGTGATCTTTTTCTCTGTTAATTTCCCCTTGTAGTACCTGAGTCCTCTGCCTGCTTTGGTAATGGCAGTGGAGTAGAAGGGAGAGAGAGTCTGCACTAATCATGCTGTGACAGCCTTTCTTTAGGTTAGTTCTTCCCTCTGGATAGTTTCAGTACTTCCTTTAGCGGCTGTTTGTCACTTTCTTAACCTGCAACAGAATTAAATTGACCAGATTCTTAAATTGTTTTGTTTTTCACAAAGTTCTGGACAGCAGCAGTGAAATTGTTAATTTCATACTGCCACAGTAATGGAAAATTTAGAAGCAGCAGCAGAAGCACTGGGAACCATCTGCTGAATCAGGAAGATGACAGTGCATTGCTTTTCATACCCCTCTGAAACTTTTATTCATTTGATAGATTATTTTGATGCAACTAAGTGGCTAGGATTGTTTCCCCCCGAAATGAAAGCTTAGATTCATCCAGGAGAACTTCCAAATCACTGTGGGTGAGAGGATGTTTCAAGTCCAGATAATTAAAGTTTATTGTTGATGCACTTTTTACATCATTTTATTTGTTTGAAATGTGATATTTTTAAATGTCATGGTACCTTTGATTTTTTTTATTCTGTTGATAGACATCTTGTTTCCTAAGTGGTCTTTGTTCAAGTCAATTCAGGCTAATTTTAGGGACCGTTCATAGTTTTGTAAAATAAAATGTTTTTTGCTCAATGATGTCATGTTATATTTATACATATTTTGTCTTTTATTTTTGGTAGAAAAAATGATGCATCCTGTTGCCAGCAGTAATACAGCTTTCTGTGGGACTGGCAAGAGTTCTTGCCTTAACGAAGACAATGTGAGATCCACTGATCAGTTTGACTTGTATTCTACACAGCAAAGCAAGTACAGCCACACAGTCAGCCACAAACCAATTGCATGTCAGAGACAAGACACGTTAAATGAAACACACTTGCAAGCCACAAGTGGCAGGAATGTAGAAACAAAAGATGAACTAAAGAAAAAGAAAAACCTCAACCGATCTGGTAAACGTGGAAGGCCATCGGGGACCACAAAATCAGCAGGGTATCGAACCAGCACAGGTCGACCTCTTGGGACCACCAAAGCAGCTGGATTTAAAACAAGTCCAGGCAGACCCTTGGGTACAACTAAAGCTGCAGGATACAAAGTCAGCCCAGGCAGACCTCCAGGTAGCATTAAAGCTCTATCACGGCTTGCAAATCTCAGTTATACTTGTGGCAGTGCAGCTTTTCCTTATCCTATGGTGCATAACAGAGGAGTACATGTTGCCGGTGAAACTAGTAGCAAAGTCAAACAACCCAATGAATGAAATAAAGGAATTAGTTAGTATTTCCTCATTAATCACTTTTAAACTGAATCTTGGCATGTTTTTCACATTTTTCTGTAATATTTCCATAACTTTGGCTTTTTAAATTTTTGTTTATATGTCCATTGTGCAATCCACTAATTTTTAATGTAACATGAAAGGGCATAGGTATGGCTTTGGGTTTTTTTTACAAAGGTTTTAAGTAAATTCTTAAATTATGCCTTTGTGTGTTTTCTTAAAGTAATACTCATATCCTGAGCTTTATTTGTAAGACAAATTTAATTGTCTGATTATGCACCAAGAAATTGAAATAAGCAGGAAAACATTATCTGGCTGTTAGCTATGAAGTGAGCCTAGGCCACAATAAAGATCTTGTCCAGAAGAGTTTAAAACTGATTAAACATAACAAACAATTCTAGACTATTTTTCAGAACTCTGTGACATTTTGCAATGCCAATGGGTTTTTTATAGGTGGGAATGGAGAGAAAATTAAATTTTCCACTTTTGCTAGAGCTGATATTATAGACCTCAATTGTCCATAGATATTTTGAAACTTTAAAAAGCTATTTTTCAAAGTGCTAATTTCAAGCAATTTTTATTTGCTGTAGTGTAGCATTGTCAGTTTTCACTGATGTTCCAAAATATTTTTTGAGAATGTGTAATAGTAATACTTAACATTTATGCAGCGCTTTACATCTTCAAAAGCGCCTTACAAACATGAGCTAATATGCCTTTAGGTGATAGCAGATCTTTTAGTTGTGCTACCTACAAGATTCTGCTGTATAATCTTAAAAATGCCTGACAGTGCATATACCAAACTGCAAATAATTCATTACAAATCTGATATATTTTATAAATTACAAAATAAGTACTGTTAATTCTTGTAACAAACTGAATTGAAAGTAATATTGAACAGCATGTTTTTAAATCTGTAAATAGCTACATGAGCTATTTTTTGCCTTCACAGTATGTGCTTAGGTGGTAGCAGTTAATAAGTTTTAAAATACTAATTTGGTATGTTTATAAACTTTTTAAATAGACACTGTTGCCAACTCTCAGATTTAGTTTTCCAGATATTCCAGGAATACAATTATCCCATTGTTTAACATTTATTCTATATTTAAGTTACGGAAGACTATATATCTACCAAAGGACTACATTTTCATGATTTATAATAGAAAACTGTATAGCTGGTTCAATTAAGACCCCCAGATAGAAAGCATTTCATAGGAATTAATCTATGCATGCAAATTGAAAAAGTATGTGTAATTATAAATACTTTTTTCCTTACTCAAACTGAGACCTATCCTGCATCTAACAGTTCCATTTTAACAGGGTGTGCTTGGTTTTAAAAAAAAGTGTGCGTGTGCATGTGTGAGCGTGTGTGTGTAATATGCACACACCCACCTATACTTGGAAAATAACATTCCTCACTATTGCATATTGTTATATTTATTCTAAATATATCTTGCTAGAGTTAAAGCTTTTAAAATTCTCATAGAAAGTTTACATAAAAATTGTTTCAACTATAATTTAAAATTATACTGAATATGTAGCTTCAAATACCAGTGGGAGTTTGTCAGCACATTTTTGGGAACAGAGATCTTTAAGGTTAATTAGAGCTTTTGTTGAAAATGAACAGTACCAATACTTTTGTTTTAAGAAAGTCTGGCTTGCTGTAATTTTGATGAGAACTCTGATTTCAATGAAAACTTAAGAAACAGATATCATATTTCGTACCTTTTTTATCAGGAAAAAAGCAGCAAGCCTTCAGGTGTTCCAGTGATGCCTAACACATAATGAGCTGGACTTTATGCTGTACTTTACAATAGGTGTGTTGAATTGTGATTGAGGGACTTATGTGTGCACTGGCAACTAAGACAATGAACCTCAACAATACTGGATGGCTTCTTGGTCAGTGTGTAAACTAATGGCAGCTAAACTGCTACTAAAATATAGTTTCTCCTCGCTGAAGCTATAAAGTCAAGTTACACTTTCTGTTCCTCAACAAACTGAAAAATATGAAACTCTTAATAATGTTTCTCAGAATGGTGTAACTTCTGATACACGCAAAAAGCTAACATGAGCTAATTCACCCTCAGGATATGTGTTATATTGGCTGTTTTGCCAGATGATTTTTCAACAAGAGGCTGCTTTAAACCCTTTCCTGAACTCTTCCTGGAAAGCAGCCATCTTCAGCTGAATGTAATAACTACAGAAGTGTCACGCCTCGCTAGCAAGGAACACGTTGCATGTCACCAATGTACCTTTGAGTAATGCCACTTCTTACCTCCTTCTGTTTATCCTGTTCACCCGTTTCATTTCTCACTTGTGCATCTATTCAATGGTGCTGTGCTGTGTGTCAGGAGATAATGCAGATGTATTATTGTTCTACTAGAATAATGAATTTTGTATTCAAGTATGCGGATAAAATAATGAAATCATCTAAACAATTCATGTTCATTACAGTGTTTATTAATATCAGATGAAATGTCAAAAGGCTGAACATTGTCAATTGTGAAAGGTTGAACTTAAGTAGAAATATGTGTTCATGGCTTCTGTAAAGGGCCATTTGGCACTTTGGATTTGGCAATGAGACCAGAAAGTGCAATGTTGGGCACGTCCTCATTCTGGCTTATTTTATCCATAACTGCAGTTTACTGGTGCCATGCTGTGGGGAAGAGAGAGAAGTCAAGAAGTCAAAGTGAATACGAATGGAATCTTCACATTTTTTTGTTGGCTATTATATATAACTTACAGAATATATTGTGCTTTTTTTGTAACACTGTATGTTGTCATGACAAACACTGAAACAGCATGTTAATGCTTATACTTGGATATTATCAATGGGAAAACTGGCCTTTTCCACTACAGTATGAAAGCATTATTTGTAAGGTAAATTGCTAATTTTATATTATGTACCATAATTCTGCTCTTCATAAGATAGGGTTACTGCTATGTATTAACACTGTTGAGAAAAATGATCTGCGTGTCAAATTTGTGTTTTTAATATTTTTTTTAAAATCACATTTCTAATGTCTTATTTATACATACATGAAACCTAAGTAATAGGGACCCAAGTCAAAAGTCACTGTACAAAATACATCTAGTAACTGCTATTGTATTTCTAATTAAATTTACATACATTTTAGAACTCAGTAATTTTGCTACTATTTTTTCAAGTTTTGCACTGTACATTTTCAGAATGCTAGCAGCACATATTGACAGGAAAACAATCTTGATACCAAAAGACGGCTAACTTTTAATTACTAAAATGGCATTTTTAAATATCCACTATTAGCTCTGTCATTAAAACAACTCATTCTTTATACAGTGCATTTGCTTTAATTAATCACTTAAAACTTCATATATCAAGATCCATTAAATGTCTTTTTTCTGAAATAATGCATTTTCATTTTGTCTGGAAGTTTTCTTTGGATTCATTCAGGACAAAACCAAACCTAGTCAGTGGAGTGATGTGTTTGGGGAAAGAATTACCTTTATCTGCAACATATAAAGTAACTGAGATCATAACTTCACTATTTTTCCATTTTGAAGAGCTTTAAAAAGGCAGAGCAATTCAAGATTGTCTGAAGTTATTTTAGCTGTGACTCTGCTGTTCTTTGTACTATATGTACAGTAAAGTTTAATGCTATTCCTATAGAAACATTAAAAATATAAAGCAGTTGATCATAATCATAAAATCTTGGAACTGCAAACTTTGATCACAAAAGTTTGTTCCCATTATTATAATTGCTTAAATATGTTTTTGAACTCTGGGAGACACTAGAACTTTTTCCTAGTGATTATTTTCCCCCTTTAGGTAAAATCATGTTTTGAAATCTTTGCTAAGTGTAAGGATATGCTAAATTGTTAGGAAGTTTTTGTTTCTCATACAGTAATTTGAATCGCTTTGATTCCTTAATCTTCCGCAGTTTGCTTTTCCCACACGTTAATTTTGGAGGAGACAGTTATTCATTAAATAACTAATATCAGCACTCTGTTCTCTGCTGTAAAAAGCCTGTTTAGATGCTGTTTGTTTTTATGTCCATGAACTTGAGCTACTCATGTGCAATTATGTGTATGGGAATGGAGTAGTCTTCATGATCTGTATTTACATCACCATATGGATGTATATTTATTAATAAAGTCAATACATTAAAACAGAGTATTTTATTCTTATTTACGCCATTCTGAAACTTGGTGGTTCTCTTTCTAAAGAAGATGGAGTGCCAGCATTGTAAGCTACTTTTCAATAAAGCCAGAGATAAACTCATCTTTTGTGTGAATGTAGGGATGCTACTTTTCCTTCTGGTTTTTATTTCATCCATATTTTAAGTGACCTAAATTTAATACCGCAAATGTTATGCCATTTAGTATATGGATTATGTTTTAAATCCATTCTTATTTTTTTTTGCCCCCTACATTATATATTTTCAGCTCTTTAAAAAAAAAAAAGAGAGAGAGAGAGAGAGAGAGAAAGAAAAGACCCTACAGCAGATTTTTCCCTTACCTCCTCATCTCAGGAGGGATGTAATCATATAACTTAATGTTTTCTTTGGTAGAGAATTTGCTAAACTGATGTTTATATTTGTTAATGATAAATGGCCAAATGTTCTTTATAAACAAGTGCTAGAAATTTGTGGCCTAACACAAAAATTCCACTTTTATTGCAAGTTATCAGAAAATAGAGAAATGGCAACTCCTTTCTTATTGAATAGAAAATGTGGCCACAACAGTTTTCATGACTTTGAAATTATTCTTATGATGATGACTAAATATGACAGTCATGGCGTCATACAAGTACATACATAGATTAGAAGCTCTGTTTGTACTGTTGTTTATAACAGTATTATGCAAACTTCTGTTGGACTTTCCTTTTTCATTTTTCCCTTCTTCACTGCATGTGAATGCTAATTTATTTTTGAGTTGCTCATGAGTTGAGCTGCATGTACCAGTTTGGTTTTGTGTGGCATTGATTAGTTTTGGTCTTTTGAGAATCTATTTCAAACTCACCAAAACAACACCTCCATTCCCCAAAATAGCACTGAAATATTTGCCTATTGTTTTAACCAAACAATACGTTCTGTTTACTTCACAGATACAAAGGAAAGGGAGGGAATAGTAAGTGATGGGTTTTCCAACTTTTATAGTCGCTCTATTACACTGAAAACTTGATTTGTAAATCAAATGTAAGGAAGACGACTATTAAATATATGTAACCAAGTGCAATCTGTTAGTCTCATGAATGGCTATAAAGATAGAGAGGCAAAGCCATTCTCTTTGGCTGTGTCTAGACTGGCAAGTTTTTCCGCAAAATCATTTGATTTTGCGGAAAAACTTGCCAGCTGTCTATACTAGCCGCTTGAATTTCCGGAAAAGCACTGACGATCTCCTGTAAAATCATCAGTGCTTTTCCGGAAATACTATGCTGCTCCCATTCGGGCAAAAGTCTTTTTCCAAAAGACTTTTGCACAAAAGGGCCAGTGTAGACAGCATAGTACTGTTTTCCACAAAAAAAGCCCCGATCGCGAAAGGGCTTTTTTGTGGAAAACTGCGTCTAGATTGGCCACGGACGCTTTTCTGCAAAAAGTGCTTGTGCGGAAAAGCATCCTGCCAATCTAGACACGATTTTTCCGAAAATGCTTTTAACGGAAAACTTTTCCGTTAAAAGCATTTTCGGAAAATCATGCCAGTGTAGACGTAGTCTTTGAGTGTAAGATGGAGTATTCCAACCTTCTGCTCCAGTCATTAAATATGGCAGTTTTTGTAGGATTGGTATGTTCATGTCTGTGTCCTCACTAGGCAATTTCATTGTTAGGGAAACCTTACCCTTTCTCTCTAACCTATGTTGCTCCTATGGTTTCAGTGATTATAGAGTCATAAAAACTATACTTATTAAAGTAGCTGTACTTTGGGGACAGAGGCATAGGCAGTGTAAATACTTTACTCTGTAATAAGCACATTACGAATACTAAGTGTGGATAAGGATGGATCATTTTAGAAACTATAGCTTGTTGCTGTGTAAAGGATATCATGGCTCTCACTCACAAAAGCCATCCAGTGCCAGTTTTGATTGACTTAAGCTGGTTCTAAGTGCCCTGGCTTTCAAGGCAATTGCATATATTTAGAACAGAGTGAGTTAGACTCCAGGTAGTCTACCACATCTTATTGTATAGATCATTTCTAAGGGGAAAATAGGTAACGCTGTTAGTTTTCCATAAGACCTTAAGTAAATAATAGAGTCATTCATAAATTATATCACATGACAATACTGGCTTTTTAGCTGTCCTAGGAGCTACTTTATCACTCACATGGCTATTGTATTCTCTCTTCCACATAATGAATTGAATAATAAGAATTGCAAAGCAATCTGCTTCCTCAATATGCAGGCAGTATGTAATGCCAGGTGCAGAATTGCTGATGACAGAACTACATTATGATTTATTCATGCTGAGAGACTCCAGGATTGTCAGTTTTTTGACACTCCTCACAGTGGTGACTGTGCTTTTGTTTTTTAAAAAAGGCATTCTTTATTTGGTGAGATACTAAGATTTTCTGAGAGTCAGGATTGTTTTTTATGCTTTTGTTTAGTAAGTAGCCCAAAATAGCCCTGATGCCTCTGATGCCTGACTTGGGCCAGTAGGTAGTACTTCAATCCAAATAATTTCAGGTGAGTTTATGGAAATTATAAATATTAAACATGGAGAGATGGTGGCTAGACAGAGCAGCCTTTCACACTGAAAACAAAATTAAGAATGTTCATAAAGCTAACATTAAAGATGTATCATTAGAAATAGAGGCTTAGCTGGCTTGCAGCATTGTTTTGTGTCTTATTTTTACTAGGATCTCAGATACTCAACCATTGTCTGTCTGTCTCTAATTTTTTTAAAGATTTTTTTTTACCTGGTATCAGCTGCCTGGCATCAGCTAGGACTACCAAACTTAGTATGCTGCTTCCTCTTATCCTAACTTAAAGCAAGGTCAGGATTTGGTTATGCCAAGAAAACTGGAATTTAATTGTTTTCCATAACATGGAAAGAAAGGGAGCAGAGAGGAGGGATGCTATATTGCCGACTGACCACTGGGGGCAGTGAATGTGGGGGATAGCAATACTGCAGAGTGACCACTGATGGCAGCAACACCAGGAAGGGACTGGCCTGCTGGAGATTGTGGTCACCATCTTTCCAGCCACCAGCTCAGGTAAGTGGCCTCCCCCCGCAATTCCTCCCCGCCTCAGCCACAGCACCGGACGGGCATGAGGGGAGCCTCACGACTTTTCCCCTCCCCGCAGGGCCACAGGCTGCCCCCCAGCACTGCTGGGCTGCTCAGCCTGTGGTCCCCACCCCCAATCCTTCAGACAAGGCCTGGGGAACACCACTGGAGCCAGCTGGCCTGCATGGCCCCCAAGCCAACCCACACCCCCCAGGTCAGCTGCCCCCCTCTAGTAACTGGCTCAGGGAATGCTGGTGGGTGCCCCTCCCCCCAACCCCAGGCTGGACCCAGGCAATGCCAGGTAAGTGTCCTAGTTGTTTGATATTTGAGAGACTGGCATGGTCTGAGCACATAGGACTGGCCAGGGGTGGCCCTAGACTAGCTGCCAGCAACTGGCACCCTACGCGAACCATGCAGTCAGCACCCCCTCCTCCAAACCCCTCAATTATATTGCGCCATCATTTGGCACCCTATTTAACTTGGTGCCCTAGGCAACCGCCTAGCTCATCTATATGGACAGGCCACCCCTGGGACTGGCAGCTCGGAAGCTCCTAAATTCAAAATGTAGCTTTAGCCCAGACTCTCTCTCTCTCTCTCTCCCTTCTCTCTCTCTCTCTGGCTTTGGGGGTAAATCTGCCTAATTTACCCATCTTTAAAAGTGAAGTAAAATTACTTGCCTACCTTGCAAGGATACTGGAGAGATTAATTATTTTAAAGCACTTTGAATATGAAAAGCATTGCAGAACTTCTAAGTGTTATGGCAAAACAGTTGCAAGGATTGGACTCACATCTTTATGGTATGTGCTATTTACCTTGCATACCACAGAAACCTATTTTAATTACTGAGTAAAACTTATCATAGTGAAAATTAGTTTTATTATGCAATCCTTTGTGATGTGCATAGTATAAGCAAAAAGGGGGCAAGTTAAAGTTGCACAAGCAATCTTAAGTATGGCATTTCCTAACTTTTCAGGGCTTGGCTTTGCAAGCTTAATATTCTTTTAATTTGGATTTATGTGTGTGTAATATGCTACGTTTTTAAAAGAGCAAACTGAAACAAACCCATAACAAATTCCATTAGATGGAATGGGTTAAGAGCAGGACTGGAACTAGAACTATTGAAAAACAACATTTCCTTACCACGGAAATAGAAATTTCTAAATTTCATTCTTATTCAGAACTAAGAGTTGAAAGTTGATTTTTGTCTAATACTGAAATATTTAATTTTGACCTTATTGTTTTAACTATTATAACTATAGGATTTACCCAGTGTTGCTCAGGTCCTTAACTGAAATAATTTTTGTTTTTCTTCATTTAAATAATTACTTTGGGGGCTGGGGGATGAACGGTTCAGTATGCAGGCTGCCCTGGGGAGAGATGACCAGCACAGCTCTCACTGCAGCAGCTGTGGACCATCTGAGAAGCACCTGTCCATAGCTGCTGCAACAGGCACAGTGGGAGGAGGTGGGCATGTCCTTGGGCTGGGGGACAGCCAGACACACACACGCTTTCTCAACTAGATAGTACAGTAAAACTCCAATAGTCTGGGATCCAATAGTCCGGCACTCCTGATAGTCTGGCATCAAAATGGCAAGAGCCTAGTGAGTGAGCTTCGGCAAAAAATGAGTTACAAGGTAACAGCGGCAGCAGCTGAACTGAGCGAAAAGGGTTAAAAAAACTAAAACATTACAGTATACTGTATACAGTATGTACAATAAAAAGGGGTAAGAACACTGTATATACTTATAGTACCCCCTGATACTCCGGCATATCCTAGGTCCCATAGGCTCCAGATTATCGGAAGTCTACTGTAGATAGCTGCCCCTTTCTCCACTTCTGCCCCCTGTTGCCCTAATGGGGTTATAGCTGACCCAGTCACAATCTCCATGCCCTTGCTACTCCCTGTGGTCATTATACACATAACTGTCCCTGCTAGCGCACCTCCTCCCTTTCTGTTTTATGAGAGACAATCACATTTCAGGCATGTCCCACTATCCTGGCCCAACCCAATCCTTACTCTGCTTTAAGTTATAAAGCTGCATACCAAATTTGGTGGTTCTAGCAACAAACACACTCACAGTCAGCTGGATAGACCGACACAAACTCTCATATAGTAGATGTTATAATAAATTCCAATCCTAGTTGTCTACCCACACCTCATTTATTTATCAGATCTGTCTCCTTATCCCCCTCTGCCCAACTGATTCCCAGTCCTAGTTTCCCCCATTCCTGCTCTTCATCCAATCTGTCCTCCCTTTCTGCTTTATCAGTTTCCTCGTCCAGGCAGTTCAGGTTTCTTCTCTCATCCCAGTTCCATTTCCCTTCATCTCCTGCCATTTTGTAGTCCCAATCTATCATTTTTTGTCCTAATCTAGTTTTCTCTGCCCCCCCCCCTTCCCTTGCTCTTGTTCCCTCTACATTCAAATCAGTCAGCTTCCTCTTTGCTGCTTCCCAGGCCCAGCAAGGATGGTGTGTGTGTGTATAATTGAGAACACAGGAAAGAGTCCCCTTACTTAGGTGCCTAGACTTGGCATGGCCCATATCGGGCCAGAACTGCAATAGCATGTAAAGTCCTACTCAGCCCCTACATAAAAATGATCATACTGGGTCAGACCAAAGATCCACCTAACACAATATCTTATCTTCTGACGGTGGTCAATGTCAAGTGTTTCAGAGGGAATGACTAGAACAGGTATTCATCAAGTGATCTATTCCCAGCTTCTGGAGCATGCCCAGTGTGGACAAAATCTTTGAAGAATTTGGCTCTAAAATAAAAATCTGTATAGAACATATATAAACTGATTTGTTAAAGCTTGTAAATAGGATGGATTTCAGCAGATTTTCACTGGGAATGTCAAAAGGCTCATCCGTCACACTAAGGCTACGTCTAGACTACATGCCTCTGGCGACAGAGGCATGTAGATGAGGCTACCAGGCATAGGAAAATGAAGCGGCGATTTAAATAATCGCCGCCTCATTTAAATTTACATGGCTGCCGCGCTGAGCCGATCAGCTGTTTGTCGGCTCAGCACGGTAGTCTGGACTTGGGGGTGTCGACATCAAAGGCATTTGTTGACCACCCAGGTAAACCTCATCCTAGGAGGCATATCTAGGTGGTCAACAAATGCCTTTGATGTCGACACCCACACGTCCAGACTACCGCACTGAGCCGACAAACATCTGATTGGCTCAGCGCGGCAGCCATGTAAATTTAAATGAAGCGGCGATTATTTAAATCGCCACTTCATTTTCCTATGCCTGGTAGCCTCATCTACATGCCTCTGTCGCCAGAGGCATGTAGTCTAGACGTAGCCTAAGAGTGAACGCTGACAAATTTCAAGTCCCTGTTCCAAAACATGGGGGTAATAAGCTTTCCAAAGAAAACATTGCCAGAATTCTTTAACATGAGCAAGCCAATATTTTTTTTCCTAGCCTTATTTGTGAAAATGGCTGCTGAAAATTAATAATTAATAACCATCTTGAGACTGACACCCAGCCTGCAAACTTTCAGCTTAAATGATTAAAGCTTGGCAAAATTATAAGCAGTTGAAAACAGGGTCATATAATTGGAATAGTGAGGCTTTACTAGTTTTAATAACACCCTTGACTAAAACGTATAGACTAAGAAAATATATTTATTCTGGCTTGTGTAGATTACAGTACCTACAAATCTTGGGATTATTTTGTTCACAATATAAATTACTATCCTAGGGTATGTCTACACTACCCTCCTATTTCGAAATAGGAGGGTAATGTAGGCATACCGCAATTGCAAATGAAGCCCGGGATTTGAATTTCCCGGGTTTCATTTGCATAAGCAGGGCACCGCCATTTTTAAATCCCCGCTCGTTCCACGAGGAGTAACGGTAGTTTGAACTAGGAAGCCTAGTTCGAACTACGTAGTTTGTGCCGCGTGTAGCCTCGCGGCACAGGGTTCGAACGAGCGGGGATTTAAAAATGGCTGCACCCCGCTTATGCAAATGAAGCCCGGGAAATTCAAATCCCGGGCTTCATTTGCAATTGCAGTATGCCTACATTACCCCGCTAGTTCGAACTAGTGGGGTAGTGTAGACATACCCCTATTCTCTTGTGTAAATTCACACACATGCACAGCTCCTGTCATGATGGAAGAGAATTTCATGGGGATCAACTTCATATTATTTCAGTGAGGAACACATCTAAATTGTTATTTTGATGGATTACAATATAAGAAACCGGGGTTAGAGATCTGATGCCAAGCAGAGCAGTGGTTATTTAAGAAGCTGGTATCCGATGGCTAAGAGGTCAGGACTAGAATCCACATTCAACCAGGTATAAGAAAGAAATTGCTGTCAGGTTGGACATTTTCCTTATCCAAAATTCACCAAGGTAATAGAGTAAGGAAAAAATATGGTTTCCTGAATAATCTACACCAGGTTGGATTCTGTACATGCTTCTCTCTTTCAGGAAGGAATAAAGGATAAGAAGAGAAAAAATTCCCAACTCGGAGACTTGCCTAGGTGAAGCAAAACTCTGTAAGAGATGGATGGTAAAATGCCTGATAGCATAAGAGCTGATAAAGACGAGGTCTCATTTCTATTTAATACATTTTTTGACTTCTGCATTTATTTATAGGCACACATTTTTTGCTTGCTTTGATATGGTGGATATAGTTCATTCTAGGAATCTGTATTCCTTGTCCTTATTTTTGCCTGCAGTCACAGCACGCAGCCCTGGCTGTAGCTCCAGCCCTTCCACAGGGCTGCAGCTGTGGCCAGAATGGGCTGCATGGCAGCTGCTGGAGCTGGACTGGACTGCACCCCAGCCCCAGCTCACGGGGCAGCCTCCCACCCTGGGAGCAGACAGGCAGCCACCACACAGCCCTGGCTGTAACTCCAGCCCTTTTGAGTTGGAGCTACAGTCAGTGCTCCGTGGTGGCTGCCTGGCTACTCTGGCTGCATGGTGGGGGGCTGCTCCTGGGGCCCCTTGCATCTCTCTTCCCCCCTCCAGCACCTCTCTTTCACCCCTCAGAGTCCCCTGACCCCTCAGCCCTCTGTCACCACCACCCCCTGTTCCCTACATGTCACTGCTCACTCCCAGCACCTCACTCCTTGCAAATCCTGGGTGCTGACAGCAGCTTCTCTCTGCCCCAGGTCAGAACTCACAGCTAGCCCTGCAAGAAGCAGCCTGGGGCAGTCCCTGCCCTGCCCACAGGCTACCCTGGGAATAGCACTCCCTGCGGTGAAGGGCACGTCCACCCTTCTCCTCATGAGGTGAGGGTCACTGCCTGGGAGCAGGGCTTGGGGTCTCTATGCTGGGGATAATCTTTCGGGGAGCAGTGCCACTGGTGGGTGCCACAGTGGCACATATCCAGATAAGCACATCTGACCTATTGTTGACACACAAGACAAAACTCACTCTGCTCATGGATGGAAAATCTTACAGGGAACACTGGCCAAGAACCATCTTAAAAACTGGCTTCTGGGATTCACCAGCTCCTGCTTATACTGCAGAATCTGCAGCGCAGCCAGCTGCCAGGGTGTGGGGCTGGCAGCTAGGTGTCTGCATAGCCTGCAGTATGTAACCGCTGAGAGTTTCAGAGGTTACACGGTTTCCTAATTAACTGCTTTTTAACATCCCTAATGGAAGGCTGGCTGCAGTCAAAATGCTACTTTGTCACTGGAGGATGCATATAACATTCTTATATTTCAGCTTTACATTCAATCCAAATGGGAGTTAACTCTCTGGCAAGATGAAAAGCACCTACTTTTCCCCTCTATCCTTCCTCCTAACCCCAAAAGTAAAAAAAACAATTTTTTCTCTACTGCTGGTTTGATGGTGTGCTAAAGGAGGAGTAACATGCTCAATTTGCAGCATGTGCTTGTGTGTTCCTCTTTTATAGAATCTAAAAAAGCGGGCTGTAGCTTGTTGGCTCATTGTCTTTAAAATTACCTGTGGCTGGCTTGGTGTGTTTGAATTGTCCAGTCTGTCTGATGCAGATGGCAAATAATTCTGTGCTAGTGCTCCAATGAAGCCAGGATTTCAGCTTTGGAAGGCCAAAGGGAACTAGGGCTTGAGTTCCCATAGTTCAAGGGGGAGGCCTGATGGCTACTGTGCTGAGGAAGTTGGTAAATGATATTCCCTGCTACTTGCACTCATCGCTGGAGTTGAACACTATGATATTGTGCTACAATGACACACACTTTTAAAATAAACTACGTATTGAATGCTCATATACTGCAAAAACTTCCATACAATCATAATATCCTGTCATAACCACAGAGCCACCTTTCTCTCACTGCAGAAACTTGGACATGATCCAATTTAAGTCTATAGTAAAATGTCTGCTGATCTCTATGGCAGCATCAGCTGACACATTCTTGGCAAATTTTTTAGCCTTCTCATTAGTGTAGCATTTGCTCTGAAATAACTGTAATAAACTGTCAGTTGAATTTGCCCTAATTGAGTATAAAGACTGCACAAATAAACTAATGGAACTGCCATACCTGCATGGAAGTTGGAGGAGGGCTTTTGGCATGGATCAAAAGGCATACAACAGAGGTTGGAGAAAGAAATTTAACAATTGTTTTTGTGTCCACGTTGCTATGAGGATAGAATTGTCTAATGCAATGTTTTTCAACCTTTTTGACAGCAGGGACCAGCTTGCTGCCCTCTTAAACTGTGTCAGGGAGATCCCAGGGACCAGTGCTAACCCACAGACTGGTTGTTGAGAAACAGTAGTTTAGTAGTGCTCATTCAGACTTGAGAAATGGGATATAGGACCTGAATTTTAGTTCTTTATTGTAACTGCTGTAGTTTTGGGCATATAGTTTAATCTCTGGTAGCTTTGTTATCTATAAAATGGGGATAAGAAAATTACCTACCTGAGGGATTTGATGATGAGTCTTTAATGTTTGAAGACTAAAATTGGTACAGATAACTGTCATAATCGTGTGTTAGTCAGAATTTCTACACTGTCAGACAGTATTGCAGCCTTTTGCATCTGTTGTGAAGTCAGTCCTGAATTTATACTATCAGCTTCTTCTGATAGAAGTGCCTTTTACAAATAATATGCATGTGAAGCAGTTAGTGTTCTTATAAAATGCAGATAATTGTGATTATATGCTCAAAAGCAATAAGCCCGTTTAGAAAACAAATACCAAAAAAGCCAACCTTGAGTTATTTACTTATGAAAAACACTAACCCATCCCTGAGAGGGATTTTGTCGCATCCTCCAAGCCCTGCAATTTTAGGTTGAATGAAAGTTCATATTAAACAGTAGTTGTTGTTTTTTATACTAGCCAGTTACCTAATCTAGCTCATAAGAGAAGGATGCTTAAACTAGTGCAAAGTTCATGGGCTTGAATACCAGACTTCCTGAGTTCTGTACCTTGATGGTGTCTTTTGCTCTAGGCTTGTGCAAGTCATTTAACCCAGTAGCGCTAAACTTTTTCAGACTACTGTACCCTTTTCAGGAGTCTGATTTGTGTCGCATACCTTCAAGTTTTACCTCATTTCAAAACTACATACTATAAAATCAGAGCAAGGGGATAGCTCAGTGGTTTGAGTATTGGCCTTCTAAACCCAGGGTTGTGAGTTTAATCCTTGTGGAGGCCATTTAGGGATTGGGGGCAAAAATTCATCAGGGATGGTACTTGGTCCTGCTGTGAAGGCAGGGGACTGGACTCACTGACCTTTTCAAGATCCCTTCCAGTTCTAGGAGATAGGCAATCTCCATTAATTTATTTAAATTTATAAAAATACACATTATTTCTGTGAAAAAATCTACAACACACGCTATTACAGAAAATTCTTTACTTTCTCATTTACTAGATCATAAAATAAATGGATTAGAGTATAAATACTATATTTATATTTCAGTGCATAGGCTATAGTGTATAAATAAATACAAATGTTAGGTTGGGCTGGCTTTGCTAGTGCTTTTTATGTAGCCTGCTGTGGATGAAGGCACATATCCTCTGGAACAGTGGTTCCTTTTTTATACCATGGACTGGCAAACCCATTCACAAACTTTTGGTGAACTGGTAACATTTTATTTGCATATTTATTATGCAAATAAAATATTACCAGTCCACCAAAAGTTTGTGAACCTGTTTGCCAGTCCACAGTATAAAAAGCCCAAGCCCTAACCGCTAGCACCTGCCACCTCTCCACTGCCCTCCAGCACCAGCCACTGACCAAGTCCCCTACACCCAACCCACCCCCAGTGCTAGCCTCCTGTTTCCAAAGTCCCACTGCACCCAAACCCCCAGGACCTTCCCAGTGCCAGCCCTCAATATTAGCCCTGGCCCTATTGCCAGCCTTGTAACCCCCTCACTGCTAGCCCTGTCCCCCTTTGCCTTTTAGAGCACCCACCCCCAGCACTAAACCTGGCCCGGGAACCTTCAGTGCCTGCCTTGCCTCTCTCACCTAGCCTCAGAGCCGCCAGCTGAGTGCTACTGCTGCAGCTCTAAGGCTGCTGTGCCTGTGGTATGTACAGAACTGCTACCTTGTAGGAATGTGCTACTGGAGGCACTTTCTCATTTGTACCATCATAAGGAAATGCTCCTGTAGGAAACTGCTACGCACAGCAAACCGCATCATCGCAGCCAGGAGGAGACCCTGACTCTGCCCTGTTTAGCTGAGAGGGGTGGCAGGGCACGCCTCACCCAACAGCCGCTGCTCTGGGAGACCTTTGCCTTCTCCTGGTTGAGAACCACTGAGCTGACCATCCTGCGACCCCTTCTCCATCTGTAAAATGGGAGTGAGAACCCCGATCTGTTTCCTGATGTGTCCCTGGGGATTAATCAGGTCCCCTTTGCAAAGCGAGGGAGGGGAGGGAAAGAGGAAACGCAATCACCCTCCCCACAGAAGGGGGGGGACCCTTTTTGGGTCGCTGGCTGCCGAAAAATCAATGGGGGGGGGGGGAGGGATGTCACAAGTGAGAAGCAAAAACAAACCCACTGCCGGGGCCCTGACTCAGGAGGAAGATTCCCCCTGCTTGCCAGAGCCCGTGGGGGCCGGGCTAGTAGGTTCCGTGCGCTCCACCCCGGGGTGGGTGGCAGGCGGGCTGGAGCGCCAGCGGGGGCTCCTCAACGCTGCGGCGCAGCCCTGAGCCTCGAGGGCCCATTTGGCCCCGGGGCTTTAACACGAGCGCTGGGGAGCGGCTGTGGCGGGCTCAGGCTGCCCTCTGCTGGCGGGACGCCGCTAGCGAAGGGAGACCTTGGGCGGGCCGAGTGGGCAGCCGGGGCCACCGTACCGCGCCACAGAGTGTCTGACGGGCGTGTCTCCGTTGGAGCCAGGCCGTACGAATCCTCTGCCCGGGCCCAAGATGGCGAATTCGGCGCTGCCATTTGGACCCCGGTAGCGGAAGCGGTGGAGGAGCCGGCCGGAAGCGGCGGTTGTCCGTGGAGACGCAGGCCGGCTGGGCCTGTTCTGTCGCCCGCCGCAGGATGCGGGTTCTCCCTTCTCCCGGGTGGGGGCACCGGCAGCTGCTCTGGGTGGCCTGGCTGAGCGGGGGCCTCCTGGCAGGTGAGGGCACCGGGGAGGGGGGCACGTGGCGGGAAACCACTGTCCCGAGGTAACCAGGGTGATCCGCCAGCCCTGCTCGCGCTTCTTCCCCTGGGAGGGCGCCTCTGTCCGGGGCTGAGAACCAGCCCTCTCCCGCCGGGAAGTGTGTGTGTGTGTGGGGGGGGGGGGGGGGGGGGGTCCTGCCCCAGACTGGTCCATTCGCCTCTAAACTGCCCCATGGCCCTTTTGGGGCCGGGAGGGGGAGGGGGCGGAGGGACCACGTCCATGGTCCAGCTTGACTGGAGGAGCTCGACTGCGCGGGGCCCTACCCCCCCGTGTCCACAGTAACGGAGCAGGGAACACTGGCCGCGGTGCTTGGCGCTGTATTGTCCTGACCCTGGCTTCCATGGGAAGTGCCGATCGGTTGCAGAAGCAAACGTAGCCTGGAAGAAGGCCGAGCTGCAGCTGAACGCGGGTGCTAAGTCATGTCCCTTTTATAGGAGCCCTTGCAGAGGAAAAGGCTGACCCATTGCCTGACGCCACCCGGCCTCTTAGCCCAGAAGGCGGTTCTGCTTTTGTAAGTCCTGGAGAGCCTCAGGAGCCGGTGCAGTACAAGACGGCAGAAATTGCTGATGCGATGCTGGGTAGCGGGATTCCTGCCGATCGATCTGTGGTGCTGTCAGTTATTCCAGGAGAAGTGAAGGCCAAGCGCATGTCTGAATTTGGCATTGGCACCTGCGATGCAACAGCAGAAGATGCTGAATGTAGCACGGGGACTAGCCTTGCTTCTCACTTCTCACAACTTGGTTCACGTGTACAAGAACAAGCAGGGGACTCTCATGTAGCGCTAGAAGCTGTGCCTACTTCACCAGCTGAGGAATCTAATAGCACTGACAGTGTGAAATCTCCCAAAGTGAACTGTGAGGAAAGAAATATTACTGGGATTGGAAACTTCACCCTGCAAATCCTGAATGTTTCACAAGTAAGTAGGAAAGCATTGTTTGCTACTTCCTGTGTTTATCTTGATACTAGGGTTTGTGTATACAAATATAGTTTTTACCCAAATGCTATACTAGGGATGTAAACAACTAATTGACTACCTGATATGGGGACTTGCCACAGGCCAAATAAGTTCCCTACCCTTGCTCCAGTGAGTTTTATGGCACAAAAAGGATAACTTAAATGTTTAATATGTTGGTGGGAGAGAGTTAGCATATAGGGCAATATGGAAATACTGTTCTGAAATACAAAAATAGCAAGATATACATAGTGCAACTGAATAATGTCTATGTTCCCCAAGTGCAAAGGATGTTCCTGTACACATCATGGCTTGTGCCAGCTTCCCTGCAGCAAATGTTTTCTTTCATCCATTTCCTTCCCTCATGAATATTTTGCAGCACTTGTTTCTGCTAAAAGTACCTAATTATAATTTTAGGTGGCTTTTTTTATAGAAAAACCCAACAGATTCCTTAGACGGTAAAAATTTAAAACAAACATATTTCAGATAAATACTACTATGAATTACATCTGGTAGGAAAATGGAAACTTGTCACAAAAATTGGGTTGAAATTTCATCTTTGGCACTTCAGACCAGCTGTACTAAGTATGGAAAATAACTGAGACGCCTTAAAAGTCCTTCAGCTGACCTTACCTTTCCTTAGTCCATCCTGTACTTTTCAGCACATTGGGTTACCCACATTCTCCATGCTTGCATATCAGCTGCCATGTGACCAAGTCCTCCCATTTCAAATTAAATTTAATGTTGTTGATAATCATATGCTTCCAAGTCATCCTAGGTCTGTCCATCTTTCTTGTTGGATTTTCTGGCTTCCAACTGACAGCCATAATTGGTAGTCAGCTACAAACCATTCATAAATAGGTATGTAGTAGTGTAGTTGTTTAACCGATAAGCAAAAGCAGCAGCCCAGCTTTGTTTTGGCTTGTGCAGGATCTGGGAGCTCAGACCTGCTCCCTCTTCCCCCCACACAGGGGCTGCTGCCACTCCAAGCTGTGCAGCAGTGCCGGCTGAAAGGAAGCCGGTCACGAGGGGAACTAGTTTTTAAACTTGCTCCCCTCGTGGACCAGCTCTCACCTGGCACCCCATGCTGCTGTCTCTGATACAGAGGCAGCAGCGCGGAGTGGCAGGCAACTCGTTGGGAGTGGGGATGGAGCGCACTGGCTGCCGGCCTCAGCACCTGGGACTATATAATAGTCAACTAATAGATAAAAATCTGTGAGGTTAATCAACTGTTCAGTTAACCAATATTTAACATCCCTATTCATACCATGTGTCTTTGCCATTGATGTCGTCTTACAAATTATTTGCGATAGAGACCTCACTTTAGCCATTTTTTGACCTCATTGTTTTTCTTTCCTCATATCTTACCTCTAATATTCCCTGCAATCACTTATGATGAAACACACACAACTTCTGAGCATCTGTTTTCTTCAGTTGCCAGGTTTCAGTGCCGTAGGTTGCTATGGCTACAACATTGGCTAGACACTTAGTTTTGTATGTAAGGATATGGTATTAAGTTTCCAAATGTTCCTAACTTTACTGAAGGCTGCGTTTGCTTTGCTGATCCTTATTATTTCCTCAGCGCATGTACCATCTTAGCTTACTGTGTTTCCAAGGTGTTTGAATCAACTTACCCTCTCTAGCTCTTCATCCTTGATTTTGATGTTTAAATCTGTATCCAATTACCATTTTACATTTCTTTACATTAAATTACAGTCCTACCTTTTCTATTGTTTCTTTAACTTCATTTGTGCATGGATGAAGTTCTTCAGTATTTTCATATAGAAGAGCAATATCGTCAGTAAAAGCTAGATTAAATAATCTCAAATGATTGCTTTTTAAGATATATTGATTATTCTTACATTGCTTGAGGCCATAATCGATGAGGAAGAAAAAAAATGGAGACAGGATGCACCCTTGCCTTACCCCTATCTTAATTTCAAATGACTTACTTAACCCTCTATTTTAACACAACATTTGGAGCTAGTGTATTGTGCCTTCATTACGCTGATAAGTTTAATTGGAATTCCATGTTGTCTAATAAATTTCCACATTGTAGCTCTAGTTACACTAATTGAATGCTTTTTGAAAGTCTATGAAATTAGTATCGAGAGTTCCTTGAAATTCGTTTGCATTTTCAGTAGCATTCCATAAGATGAAAATTGCATCTATGCATGAACAACTTTGCCTGTAACTAGGGATGTGAATGTGTATCTGTGTACACGGTTACATGCAGGTCCCCTCTCACTGCCTCTGTATCAGAGGCAGCAGGAGTGTGTGAGGGAGCTGGTGTGTGCCTGCCCCCACACACACAGCTGCCTCTGAACATGTATTTTAACATCCCTACGTAAAACCAGATTGTTCCTTGTGATGAATGATATCCATTTTTCCTTTCATTCTGTTTAATGCAATCTTAGACTTTTCCTGTGTTGGAAAGAAGTGTCACTCCTGCCAAGCCTTCAACTGACCCATATTTTAAAAAGCAACTTGTCAGAATCTCATCAGGCATTCTTGTTCCCAGAAGGCTAAAGAAAGCCTTTCTTCCTTTTGCTAGCTTCCAGCTTAGTCTTAAAGACTGGTTTAAGTAGGGTAGCAGAACCAGTTTGAGTCTTGTTCATATAACAGAAATTTCTTTTTGTTCCTCCAAATGCTGGGGAGATAAAGGGAGTCTGAAGGAAACATGAACCTGGACACAGTTTATTTGAATAAGTTTAGCTTACCAGCACTTTGCTTGTTTCTGTCCTACACTTCTGCAAGCCATATTACCTGTGATTCCCCAGTCTGACCACTCTCTGTCTTGTGACTAACTTCCTTTCATACCCTTATTCCTCTCCCACATTTTCTTCTGGCTCCTTCACTTGTCTATTTTAGGAACAGCTCCACTACCCTTTTATCAGATTAGTTTCTTGGCCTTGTTATGGATTGAAATTCCCCTATTAGAGAAAAAAATGAAGTGATGAATCTTCTAACTTCCCCTTCAGAGCTGTAAGGTCCACTTCTCGAGAAACCGAGAGTCAGCTCATACATCACACATCTGCAGCTAGGGAGTAAGGCCTCTTAGATAGAGAGGAAGAAGAGTACAAAAAGGCATTTTTTCACAGTAATAATCCCCAAATTATTATTTGTCTATCAAGGAGATTCTTATATTTGTGAAATGTAGTTAAGCTTAAAACTGGCCAGACTACATTTAGTTTGTTGAATGTTCATGTAGTGTTGAAATCTGCTAAAACACACTTCTGACTGCAATGCCAACTCAAATTTGCTTATGTTTCTATAGTAATCTCCTGAAATTAATCTGTTACTAGAGTATTATGTAACTATTTAAAATATTTAATTGGCTCCTTTTAAAATCAGGATGTTTTCTTTCACAGGACCTGATGGAGTTTTTAAACCCAAACAGCAGTGACTGTACCTTAGTCTTATTTTATACACCCTGGTGTCGCTTCTCTGCCAATCTGGCCCCTCATTTTAATACTTTGCCCCGAGCATTTCCAGCTCTTAATTTCCTGGCATTGGATGCATCTCAGCATAGCAGGTAACGATAATTACACTTCACCTTATAAAGCCTCACATGCTACTATGTTAATACTTTGTTTCTGATTTTGATAGACCTTATATTTGTAAAATGTGTAGATGGAATATCATGTACTGCTGGAGTAAATTAGAGTTTTTTATTCCCCTTAGTCAGCCTTTGCCTAAAGAAAAGTCAAAGGAAGTAATTTTCTCTCTCACTTTTCTTTTCTCTCTCTATACATAAAAAACCTTTTCTGCAGGATGACAAGATGATGTCATACATCATCTGTGTCCACAGGCTCCGCCCTCGCACAGGCTCCGTGTCCCAGACACTGATTGGGGACCAGCAAAGCTGTCTTGCAGCCCAGCCTTGGCAGATTACGCCTCCCAAGGGTCCTGCCCACTCAGCTCTGGCCACAGTCTTTTGGGTGGCCAGCCCGCTCCTGCCCCCTTCCCCCAGCCAGACATGCTGCCCCCAGCCTGCTCCTGCCCCCTCCCCTGGCCAGACACCCTGCTCCCTCGCCCTGGCCAGACACTCTGCTCCTGCACTCACCCCTGCTCCTGCCCCCTCCTCCTTGGCCAGACACCCTGCCCCCCCAGCCTGTTCCTCCAACCTCCCTTGCTCCTACACCCTCTCTCCTGGCCAGACAGCCTGTTCCCGCACCCTACCTCCTACCCTGATCTCGCACCCATAGCCCCATGTGCACCCCACCTCCTGCCCAGATTCTATATACGCATCCCTATCCCACTCACTTGCAGGCCTGCCCCATACACTGAGCTCCTCATTTTTGGTTCCACCCCAGAGCCTAGTGGGCCCACAAAATCCACTAACCCTGGAATCTCAGAAGAGTAAATCTGGCCAAAGCTGGAGCTTCAGGGGAGTGAGGTTTTTCAGTTGGGGGCCATATCAGTGAGGGTTGGGGGTATTTGGAGCGGTGTTTTTTCCTTCTCACTTGTGTGGTCCACAACAGATTTTTTGTTTTGTTTTTAGGCTCCTGATCTAAAAAAAGTTTTTCCACCCCTGCCATAAATAAAGACAATGTTGAAACCTTTTTGTGTTGGACATAATATTTTACTTTATTTAAAATGAAGCCTGGCCAAGAAGGCCCCAATTGGGACCCAGCCCCCATCTGTCCGCAGCGTCCTGTCCCTGTCCCTGATCCTGGGGCAGGCCCCACAACCCAGCCCCCATCCGGTTGCAGAAAGGGCTGGTGCCAGCTCCTCTCCTGCTGTGGCACAGGTAGGAGGAGAAGCCACGATCCGGCTATGGCAGACAGAGGGGGGTGACAAGCATAGCAAGCAGGGGGCTTAGCCCCCATGTAATAATGAAGTTAATATTTTCATAAATGTTCAAATGAACATCTTGATCTCCAAGATGAGGGATTAACAGCACTGGCTAAAATCTGATCCAGTGTAGGCTGATAATTCATCTGTATCTTGATGTGCACATTCATTTATGGGTTTCTTTTGAGCAAACTGTAAAATATGTCACATCCTGTTCTCTGACCACCTCTCAGTGCATCCTCAAAAGAGAAGAATAAGACCCTTGTGTCCTAAGAAAATATTGGAACATGGGTCTCCAAAATGAAAGTTAATGCACTAACCTGCTGCAGAATTTTGTATTGCCTAAATCAGGGGTGGGCAATAATTTTTTGCTGGGTGCCACTTCAGAAATTTTTGAAGAGGTTCCAGGCCGCACAGGAAGGGGTGGGACATCAAGCAGAAGGGGTGGGGCCAAGATACTTCTGGGTTCCCTACCCCCAGACAATGATTGGTCTGAGGGTGAGGGAGTGCCTTCCCTCTCCCTCTCTCCCTCTACCCCCACCTTTCCCATAGGTGCCCATGGCCCTGACATGGGAGGAGACTTCTTGCGCTCCCCTTCCCCTAGGCCAAATAGGGCCTAGAAACGGGGGAGCACACGAAGCCTCCTCTGCTCTGCCCCCACCCTGCGAGCAGCACACAGCGCTTCAAAGCGCTGCGTGCTCCTGGCAGGACAGGAGGAGGAGTCACATGCTCCCCTGCTTCCAGGCCCTAATTGGCCTGGGGGCAGGGGAGCAGCAGGGCCTTTGTGGGCCGGGTCCACCCGCTTGGCAGGCCAGATCCAGCGCACGGAGGCCCTTTTGCCCATCCCTGGCCTAAATTCACTAGTGAAACATTCCCTAATGCCATAAGAAAATAGTTGTGCACTTGCTCTTGTTATTGAATTTAATTTTTAACTTAGTAAAGCATATTTTTTTCTTAAACTGTTTCTTATATTATTTCTTTCAATGGATTTACCTTATTATTTTGTTGCCTTCTTATTTCCTTCAGTTTATCAACCAGATTTGGAACTGTGGCTGTTCCTAATATACTTCTTTTCCAAGGAGCCAAACCCATGGCCAGATTTAATCATACAGACCGAACCCTGGAAACATTGAAAGCATTCATTTTTAATCAGACAGGTACGTAGGCTAAACTTGAATCAGACCTATGAAGATCAGTGTCAGGTATGGCCTCGGATTGACCTCTCCTTTTTTAAAGAGGCTATATTAGGGCCTCCTGCCATTGCTGGGGGAGGGGCACTGTCCTCCCCTGCTCACGTGCTGCTGTGGGGGAGTGAGAGATGTGGGAGTCCCCTCTTCACACCATAGCCATAGGACAGTCTGCATCCCAAACCTCTCATCACCGGCACCGCCTCAGACCCTGCATCCTCCCATACCTCAACCCTCTGTCCTAGTCCTGAGCTGCTCATAACTGATCCCATCTCAGAGCCTACCCCCCCAGATGGAGCCCTCGTTCCCCTGCATCCTAACCCTCTGTCCCAGACCTGAGTCCCTTCCCACACTTCCATACCCTCGGCCCCACCCCCACCACTTCAATTTTATTATGTGCACCACCAACATGAAGGTGATGTCACAGCATAGCAAAATTCATTCTGCACATGTATGGGAAAAATTAGAAGGAACTCTGCTAACTCCTATGTCCCATTGCTGTAGGATAGGCAATAGGTGGGGAAAATAGCAGCTTCATTTCTTAAGTTGGTGAGCAGATAGGAAAAACAGAAAGTCCTGAATAGTTATCTTGTTGCTTAGAACCAGCTGTCCAGGCTCTGATCTCCCTGGGCTGAGTTTACCCAGCTCCCTTCTCTGTTCCCACAGCATAACTAGCCTTCTGAAAGTAGGAGAAAGAGTATGCACTGGCATTTTGACAGATTAATGGAAGAAACTGCTAAGTTAATAAAGCAAGATGGAGATTTTTACTTTTATTATTATTATTATTATTATTGTAGATTCCCTGATTAGTACTTTTATCAAAGATTACATTGGAAAAGAGAATAAAACTTCTAATGACATGGTACTAAGGAAATATAGATTAAGATACTTCGTTTGAAAATGGAAAACTGATTTTTAGCATAGGTCACTGAAAATTATCTGTGCTGCTCTAATGTCTAAAACTTATGGGCAGATGTCCCATAGATATATAGTAAAAACCATGAGTTATATGCCCAAAAGTTGCATTAAGTCCTGTAGTAGAAGCTTCTTAATTTGGTGATGAGAATACAGTTCCTACAATGAACTAATCACCCATAGATTTAGAAAATGGTTATTGTAGCAGCTTTTGTCATTCTTTCAGGAATAGAAGCGAAGAATGATGTGGTGATAACTGAGGAAGATCGAGTGGGCCCTCTACCCAGCATCCTGACAAAAGGAATAGATTGGTTACTTTTATTCTCTTTATTGTTTCTGGCTAGTTTTATTATGTATGCTACAATTCGGACTGAGAGCATTCGTTGGCTAATACCAGGACAAGAGCAGGAGCATCAGGAATAAGTTGAGATAATGACATGAGAACATATTTCATGCCTACAGATAAAGCAGGAATTTAGATGAAGTGAAATTGCATAAGCTTCTACAGTGAAATAGCTGGTTGTAATTTACTAGTAATTAGTTAAAAACAGTTTTGTTCATTAACTACTATATCTGTTAAGCCGAACTGCTGGTAATTAAGCAAACAAATACAAAAAGATTCCACAGAAGGATTTTTATTTATTTAGGAAGTAATAACAGGTTTACAAATGCTTGATATGTAAATATCAGAAATCAATAATTATTATGAAGATTGTTTTAATAAACTGATATAATTCTCTCTCTTAGGGAAAATGTTAATTTATTGCAAAATTTTACTTTGAACTTGTAATAATCAGTAGTATTATACAGTAGGATCTTGAAATATTGCAGATGATCTTTCTAGGGAAAGTAAGAGTTCTACAGCCAGTGGTGGTACTTTGGCAGCAGTAAAATACAACCACTTCCACTATTTTGGAATTGAGGGATCTCGAAAAGGAAAAACACATTTAAAGCTCAAGACCCATGGCTGTACAAATTAAAACAACATACATGAATAAATGCCATGTACTGTATTGTATAAAATTACCAGAAATTACTAGCTATAGGTGTAACCTACATGGAAGATGTCCATGTTTTGGCTTCTTCCTCACTGCAATAATAAAAGGTTAAAGGGTAGTGTATGACCTTCAGTAAAGGTATTCAGCATTTTTAAACAGAGGTCACCAAGACAGTTCAAATTGGTGTTTTTCACCAAGGGGAGATTCTGTCACTCAAATGGAAAAAATTACAGCAGAACCTCATAATTACAAACACCAGAGTTTACGACCAATCAACCATATACCACCTCATTTGGAACAAGAAGTATGCAATCAAGCAGCAGAGACAAAAAAAAATGCAAATACTGTACAGTCCTGTCTTAAATGTAAACTGCTAAAAATAAAGGGAAAGTTTATAAAAACATTTGACAAGGTAAGGAAACTGTTTTGGTGTGTTTCATTTACATTAAAATACTTAATAGCGGAATTTTTCTTCTGCATAATTAAGTTTCAAAACTATTGGCTCAATTTGTGTAATTTTGAAATAATACAGTAATGTTATTTTCAGTTGTAAACATTTCAGAGTTACAAATAATCTCCTTTCCGAATCATAGCTCTGAGGTTCTACTGTATTATTAAAAGAGGTTTTAATTTATTTAGTAATATATTTCACTAATACATTATTAAGAATAGTTTACTCCTATCTGATATTTTAGTGGTATCTACTGGAGGAAAGACCACTTCCAAAGTACTTTCTTACTGATACTTGGGATTTGAGGGAAGTGTGTTTTGCACTTGTTGGTTAATTTTAGCAACAATAAAAATCTTCATTTTGCAGCTGCAGAGAGAGTGATCATTTGGCTTTGAGGTTTGGCTGTTTGATATCCTTGATTTACCGTGCCCTGTGAGGGATCTGCCTCTTCTTTCTGAGGATTATGTAAAAGGCATCGTTGTGCATATATTCTTCTGTGCTGTCCTACACAAACTTCACTTAATACTTGGTTTTCTGCAGCAGGGTTTTAATGTTAGCTTTTGAGATAAGAATTCACTTCCTTTCCACTAAGTACTTATTTCTGGAAGAAATGTAGCCGTGTTAGTCTGGGGCATTTTATTTCTGGAAGGACTAAGAATGGCCATTCAGCATTACATGTAACTTCAAGTACTGATCTCCCACCTAAAATCAGTAGAGCTAGTCATTAGGAAATGTTTGTATTTATAAATCTTTGTTCATTGACGACTTGAAAGCCTCAGCTACTGACTATACACATAGTTGATAAGCTTATTCTAGTTATGATTTTTAGGATTAAATCTGATTTTATTAATTTTTAGACTCTAGAATAAGATGCAGTTTAGCTTGCCACATGTTCTCTACTTGTCTGAATGAGCATTGCCATTTTGTACAGTAGACATTTGCCATAACACCTGAAATGAAGTAAGCAAGCAAACTAAGGAGAAAACATGAACAAAAATAATTTACGATGTCTAATGGAAAGTTCAGTATTCCCAGCATGAGTTGGTAGAGATTTTCTTTAATTTACAGAGAGGTCCTTCACCACTATTTTTTGTTAAGGTTTTTAAAAGGTGAAATGCTGCAACTCTAGATATTTTGAAGCTAAAAATCACTGTGTTATCAGTAGAAACTTCAGCAAAAGCAGCTGCTTTTGTGGAAAAACTTGCCAGCTGTCTACACTGGCTGCTTGAATTTCCTCCAGATTCTCCATTTCAGTAGTGAGATATACAGGGTCAGATTCTGAGCTGGTGTAATCTTTGTAGCTCTACTGGCTTCAGTGAAGCACCAGTTATTTACATCAGCTGTGAAGCTGTCCCACTTTTCATTTCCATTTTGGTTTGCATGGTTAATAGAGATCTGTAGAATATTCTTGACTAAAGGTAAAGATTTTCCTGAAGACTCTACAGAATTTTATACTACATTGGACTACATTTACCTTCCTGGATATTGCCATCTAGGTATATATTTAAAACAGCCTGGCTACGTCTAGACTGGCATGACATTCCGCAAATGCTTTTAACGGAAAAGTTTTTCTGTTAAAAGCATTTGCGGAAAAGAGCATCTAGATTGGCACGGACGCTTTTCTGCAAAAAAACTTTTTGCGGAAAAGTGTCTGTGCCAATCTAGACGCGGTTTTGCGCAAGAAAGCCCCATCGCCATTTTCGCAATCGGGGCTCTTTTTGCGCAAAACAATACTACGTTATCTACATTGGCCCTCTTGCGCAAATGCTTTTGCACAAGAGGGCTTTTGCCAGAACGGGAGCAGCATAGCATTTCTGCAAGAACACTGACAATCTTACATGAGATCGTCGGTGTTCTTGCGGAAATTCAAGCAGCCAGTGTAGACAGCTGGCAAGTTTTTCCACAAAAGCAGCTGCTTTTGGGGAAAAACTTTCCAGTCTAGACGCATCCCCTATGAAGTTTCATCTACTACCAATATGCACTTAGAAAAATGTAAAAAGTGAAGAATGTGGACTTGATTGTGTATCTACTTTTTCCTAAACAGCATTTCTACACTGTACAGGTATGTAAAAAAGCCCTAGGTCTATGTTCTCTTTAATCATTCCATGGCAAAGGCAATTTTTTTTTTAGTGTAGAACCACATTTTCCAAGGCCACAATGTATATCTCAATTAAAACTGCGTACAAGCCTTCCGTTATAGAACACGAGTTCCATGCAAAATTGTAAAGCTTCCTTTTTGTAACCCCTGTTCACTTTGCAAGGCTGTCTTTGCAGCCCGAACGTGAAACCAACCTCACTGGGCAAACCGAAATGAATCAAAATAGGGAACAGCCCGTGTGAAAACTGAAGCGTAAATGCCTAGCAATCCCTTGTGTAGATAATAACCGAAGCCACTAGCAGGCGGGAAGGGGTTCTGCTTGCAGCCTCAGGCTGCAGCTGGCTGTCCCTGCCCCTTCACAGGCGGCAGCTGCCGCTTCTCACAAAAGAGACGCAGGGCCGAGGAAGCTGGGCTTTGCAGCAGAAGGGCATGGACCGCATGCCCCGTGAAGGGGGAGGGAGCGAAGAGACCATTAGCCCAGCGCAGGGGAGCCCTGTGCATGAGGTAAGTACCATCCTTGTCGGGCTTTGGGGGGGGGGAACCCCTGACAGGGTTTCCTGGGCCCGCGCTGGGGGCGACCCTAGCGGCGCAGGCACTTGCGTAGGCCCCTGCGCTGGGCCCTTGGCGCCGTGAGGGGGCGGGGCCGCGGCCGCGCTGAGGCGATGCCAGGCGGCGGGGCCGGGCTGCGGCAGCTAGTGCTGTGGGGAGCGCGCCTGGCGGCGGCGAGCACGGCACAGGGCGGCGGGGGACCCGGCGGCAGGAGCCTCTCCGCCATGGTGAGAGGCAGGGGAAGCTCCGGGGGGGGGGGCGCGGGCTGGGCAGAGGGGAGCCTGGAGGGCGGAGCAGGGAGTCCCCCAGGTGATAGGAGAGTGGGCATCGGAGAGTGCCCCAGGGGCAGGAGCCCTGCCCCTCAGCCAAGCCCGCAGCCAAGCTCCACTCCTTGAGGGCCCCGTTCCACATTTCGCTTGTGCTGGGCGCTCTGTAGCGGGCACCGGTGTAATGTCAAAGCTCCTCCCTTACAGGAATGTGCCACAGGCAGCGCTCCCTGATTGGCACGGTCTCTGTAGGAATCCGCTGCTAGCGCTGCACAAGTCTACCTGCAGCAGGTCTCAGCATTTCTGTGTCGAAACAGCTCCCTGTGGGATTGGGCTCCTGGGGGCAGTTTCTGGCTTCCAGAAATAAGAAATCGCTACGGTGAGAAACTCGAACTGGGAGTATCACTTTCATCGTCGCTGAACCCTGGTCTTCCCTGGAACATCATTTTGGAAATAACGATTTATAAACAGGGCTGGATTAAGGCATGGGAGAGCTGGGCAGCTGCTTGGGGCGTTAACGTATAGGGGGGGCGCCTGATGGCAGCTGTAAGGGGCGCACAGCTCCCCTTATAGCTGCCATCAGGCGCCGCGCACCTGGCTCCTGGATCGCGGGCTGCAGCAGCTCCCAGTGGCCACTCTGCAGCAGCCGCCCGGGGCAGGGGCCGCGTTAACCCCCACAGCGCAGGCCAGCAGCGCCCTTCCCCCCGCAGCCAGGGGGCCCTGCACAGCCAGGCTGGGGCAGCCCTGGACTGCCCTGGGCAGCCCTGGACTGCGCGACAGAGGCTGTAGCCGGGCTGGGTAGGGCAGGACACATGCGTCCTGCCACCACCAGCTCCGTGCGCCCTCCCCCACGTGCTGGCGTGGGGACGGGGCCGCTTATGCGCCCTCCCCCAATCCGGGGCACAATTAAACAGTCTGCCTGGGGTGCTGGAATGTCTCGGTCTGGCCCTGTTTATAAACAACGTAGAAGTCTACCAACAGTTGATTACAAAGGATTACTCTAAACCCGTGTTTCTCAGCCTGTTTTGTAAAGTACCCTTTTTCCAAAAAAAGAAGTAACCCCAATACCTACAATTTTCAGACACACAATTTTTTTTCTATCATTGCAACACATTTGTAAAACAACTTAATCGTAGCCAGGTAGGAGATGACATTTTTTTCATGTAAAAAGTACAAAAATAATAATATGGTATAAAATTTAAAACATAAATTCAGTTTTCTCCAAATTTTAGTTGTGCTGAAGTACCTCCCAGAATGTGTCAAGTACCCCAAGAGTACCACTGGTTGAGAAACACAGCTCTAACCAGATAACACAAGTGCACTTATAAATGCCCTTAATGAAAGTGTAAAAGGCTCTGTAAAAGTCCTCCAAAAAAGCAAATTTCACTGTTGGTCTGAACTCCAGGAATTTGCTAGATCTGAATCAGCCTTAGGCTACGTCTACGCTGTGCATTGTTGTGCAAGAAGATATACAAATGAGGCATGGAGATGAATATCGCCACAGCTTATTTGCATACCTAACGAGCTGTCATTTTTGCAGAAGGGGCTTTTGTGCAAGGAGGAGTTATCTACACTACTCCTTGCGCAAAAAACCTTCTTGTGCAGGAGCCGTTGTATCACTTATTTTCAGGCAGAACGGCTACTGTGCAACAGGGTTTTTTTGCACAAGAAGGAGTAGTGTAGACAGCTCCTTCTTGTGCAAAACCGCCTTCCGCAAAATGGTGGCTCGTTAGGTATGTAAATGAGGCACAGCAATATTCATTGCTGCACTTTATTTGCATATCTTCTTGTGCAACAATGTACAGTATAGATGTAGCTGTATGATTTGAGAGGATAGCAGTTTCTTATACTGCAGACTAAGTAACTGTTCCCCATAAGAATGTCTTACCTCCACTAGGACTTTCTCACTGGTCCCTGTAGGAAAGTGATTCTTCCAGTATTTTCTTACAGGAGCAGTTTCTTCTGCCCTCTTTAAATCCATTTTTTAAATTTTGGTGTTCTCCCTCCTCCCATTCCTTATAACATTGCTCTCCAACCTTTTTAACTGCAAGATCCCTTTTCCAATGTAAGTATAATGTAAGATGTTCCTCAAACCGAAATTCCCGGCCCCCACTTCATTTCAACCCCTCTGTAAGGCCCTGCCCCATCTCTTCCCCTTTTCTGAGGCTTCACCATGCTCACTGCAGCCTTCTTCTTCCCTCAGTCTCAATCACTTGCACCAGGATGGGGTAAGGGTTTGGGGAGAAGGCCCTGTGCTTGTGCCCACGGGTTTGGAGTGTAGGAGGGGCTCTGGTCTGGGGTGGGACAGTGGAGTCCCGGAGGGTCTTCAGGTTGCAAGCTCTGCATCTGAGTTTGGGTGCAGGGGAACTCACATCTGTGGCAAGAGGATGGGTGTAGGAGGAGGTTCAGGGCTGAGACAGGGGTTCAGGAAGCAGGCTCTCTTTAACTGTGACGGCTTCTGGTGCTTCACCAGTGAGGTTAAGGCAGGCTTACTTCAGCCCGGGCCGTGCACCACTCCTGAAAGCCGTAGGCATGATATCATTTGGTGCCCCATCTCTACAAGCACTGAGCCCACAGCTTCTACTGGCCATGGTTCCCCATTACTGATCAATGGGAGCTGCAGGAGTGGTGTCTGCAGCAAGGACAGCATCTGTAGACCCCCAGCAGTGACTTTTTCTGGGGCTGCAGGGACATGCCAGCTGCTTCCAGGAGCAGCAGTTACCATAGAGTGCCAGAGTTTGTCATTCCTAAGCTCCCCCCGGCCCCTTCTCTCTGTGTGGTGATAGGGTACAGGATTGTGATAAGGAGGGACACCCTGACATCAGTACCCCCCTCTTGTACCTTCCACACTTTGTACAGCAAGCAGGAGGCTGCTTGGGGGGCAGCTCCAAGGCAGAGTCTAGGAGCAGCAGGACAAAATGGAATGGTCATAGAATCATAGAACTGGAAGAGACCTCAGGAGGTCATCAAGTCCAGCCCCCTGCCCGAGGCAGGACTAATCCCAAACCCAGACAGGGCTTTGTCAAGCCGAGACTTAAAAACCAATAAAGATGGAGATTCCTCCACCTCCCTAGGTAACCCGTTCCAGTGCTTCCTCACCCCTAGTAAACTAGTTTTTCCTAATATCCAACCTAGACTTCTCCCACCTGCTCCAGCGATGTGTAGAAGAGGGGGGCAAGAAACCTTGAAGCCACTCCACTATGTGGCAAGAGCACCAGTGCCAAGTTGCCTTGTTACAGGAGAAAGGAGAGAGTCCAAAGCATCACAATCTATAGGCACTTGTTTCTTGATCCCTGCCTTAGAGGGACCTCATAATTCAATTAGCCATGTTCAGTATTTTTGAAAACCATAGTTATAGGACTTTTTCCTAGCTTTGGCCTGATAATTAAAGACCTGGGTGTAGGTAGGCGAGGGGTCATTAGCATCAGGAGCAGGGATTTGCCATCTGGTAGTGCTTCCATTCTTTTTGTGTCAGTGATTTCATTGCAGTTCTGCTGTAGGACTTTCTGTTCTCCATTTGATATATGAATGGAGTGATGAGCATGAGGATAGGGGAGCTGTCAGGGTGGTTTAGGTGTATCTGGCATCCCACCACAACCATCTGATGATCCACGTGGTTCAAGCAGAGACTAGTGGGAGGGCAGTGGGATGCTTTTTCACTAGTGTTCCAGGCTGGATATTACGGTCTCCAGAATGCAGTACTAGAACACTAATAATAATCACAGAAGGAATTGCTACGTACAGATAGATACTTCCTTAGAAATCTCAAGTCCCATTGTTGGAAATCTGAACTTGACTCAACTAAATTATTTTTGTGATACTGTGACTTTTACTAAAGTAGTATTTTAGAAAAAAAATGTTTTCACTACACTATCTGAAAGTGCTTAGTTAGCAGTGACTTTGTTATAAAAAAGAGCTGGGGATGGGCAGAGGGAGAAATAGGAATTTAGGTTACGATGCAGGAATTTGCATTTGGGCCAGTAAAGTTAAACTTTTAAATGAACTTGAAAAGATGGCAAACAGCGGGATGCACATGAAAAGTATAATCCCAGATATGCTTAAGGAAATAATGGGATATAAACCCAAAACTCGGGTCATCTGAAGAAGTAGGCTGTGCCCATGAAAGCTCATACCACCATCTATATGTTTTGTTAGTCTATAAAGAGCTACTAGACCGTTTGTTGTTTTTTAAGTTTAAATTATACTACAGTGAAACCTTTGTTATCCGTCACTCTGTTAACCAGAAATCTTTGTTAATAAGTATTGCCCTCAGCCACAATACTGTCACATCTTCAGGATCACAAGCTTGGCTTAATTTACCATGATTGGCTTAACAATTTATTATTTAAGAAGTACTAATCATCTTTAACTCAAAATAGAAATGTGAGACCAATTGCCTCCCACTACAAAATTACCAAGATTAAAAACCCGAGTTTTACTATTATTGTCCATTGGTTTTTCCTAGCTTGATGGGCCTCTCAGATAACTGGAATTTTTAGATAACTGGAATGCCCTAATCCCTGACCGTGCCAGATAACACAGGTTTTACTATAGATGGTTTCAAAACTGCAAAGGAACAAGATGTCCTCTTACGGCCACTGGTAGATGGACTCCAGTGTGGCATTCAGAAGTGTTTTGGTGAAATATTTGAGGACCCGGAGCTAATAGCCACTGACATTTTAATGCCAAATGTTAAGACCACTTGGGACAAGCATGAACTGGGATTAGAAAATATAAGCGACTGTGTCATCTTAGACAAATGAAACTGCAAAGAAGCTTGATGGGTATTTGGCCTCTTCAGGAGGGACTATGGATCTGCTGCAGTCTTTTCCTAGAATTAGGAAGCTGTGCATCAGGGCCAACAGACCTCTGCCTGCATCAGCTTCCTGTGAGAGTCTTCCGTGGTGATGGACTCATATTTTTTCATAGAAGAGCAAAGAATTGACTATGATAATTAAAAAAAAATGCTCCTACGGTTGAACAGACATTTTGGAAATTAATAATTACAATGGAAAAAGCTAAAATGCACACTCTGAATGTGGACAAAATAAATACATTTCTGTAATCTGACTCTTGTATTTAATTTGGTCACTCTTCATCTTTATAAATGAAGGCAATGACTACAGTTAAATTCCATCATTGAAAAATGTATAGTATATGTGTGTATATAATATAGAGTTATATTATAAGTGTTTATATACTGTATTGTGTTTGGGTGTGTGTGAGAGAGAGAAATAATGGTTACCTGCAAAAACTTGGGTGGTTAAGCATAGGTTCCCATAGAACAACTAATTTTTACTGTTGAATACCTAAGTACAATTAAGATGTGATACTTTTGTACTTCTACTCAAGTAGTTTTACAGAAGGTTACTTTGACTGTTACTTACTTACATTTGTTTCAAAGTAGCAGTACTTTGACTTAAGTGTCTTTTCTTCCAACACTGTGCATTGCACAAAGTAATTACAGTACAAGACATTACATTTGCAAGCAACAAAATAATAAAAATGGGTTGCAGAGACAGGAGCGCAATTCAGTGAATTACAGGAATAAGACAAGAGAAATGTGATGAATGTTATGAAATTTCATGTCCTGTCTTTAGCATCCTTTTTACATTTTGAACATCCTTTAAAATGCAAAAACATATAGATAGGGCAGGGCAAAGTGCAGGGGCATCTGCAGCACTACTGAGCATGCTCAGTGCCTCTGAGGTGATTAAATGATTAAAAATACATTTAAGCAAAGAAAAAAGCCCCCTTGCCACAGCCACCCTTTCACTTGTGCCTCGTTCCCATTGGGGAGGTTGTTTTTATTCCTCTGCCCTGTCCGTGCTGGGGCTTTGCACTCTGTGTTGTGGAATTTAGCTCGCGCCTCTCCCCTCACCAGAGCTGAGTTTGCCCAGAATGGATCCTAACTCTGCCTGCATCTGCTTTACCCCCTTGCTAAGTCAATGTTAAGTCATCTCCTCTGTTGAGCCACTTGTCTTCCTATTTAAGTGCTTTTAAAATGCCGTGAGCAAAAATGTACAGCTAGTGTGGGCAGAGAGAAGGGCAGGGGTGTCTGCATCCCTACTGAGCATGCTCAGTGCCTCTGAGGTGAATACATGATAAAAACATATTTATGCACATAAGAAAGCCCCTTTGCCATGATTATACTTTGACTTATGCCTCATTTCCCCTGGGGAGGCTGTTTTTAGCTCTCCTGCTCTGCCTGTGCTGGGGCTTTGCACTCCTTGTTGATGAGTTTCCCAGGTGACACCTCCCCCCCACCAGAGCTGAGTTTCCCCAGAATGGATCCTAACCCTGCCTGCATCTGCTGCACCCCCTTGCCAGGTCAATTTTGAGACACCTCCTCTGTTGAGCCACTTTTCTCCCTTTTTAAACACTTTTAACATGGACTAAGCAAAAACTTACAGAGAGAAGGGCAGTGGCTGCAAGAGAATTGCTGAGCATGCTCAGTGCTCAGGAAGTCTCACAATCTCTCAAGTAGGAGCTTTCTACATTACACCAGCCCTCTGCGCTGTGAAAGGCGAACTGCTGGGGTACTTCCATCATTAGGGTTCAGAGCCAAGACCCGCTCAGATAACTCTGGCTGTTCTCAGCCGTTGGAGCTTTTGTTTCAGGCTGTCTGCAGGGTTGGGCGCACACCTCTCGGTACTTGTGTTTTGTGATTTTCTTTGCATTTATAAGGCTTTGATAGTAAAAGTTTTCATTTAAAAAGAAATAAATTGTGCCCCACGATTAATGTGCAGCTACTGTGAAATAAACACTTTCCAGTCACAACATTGCAGATTAGCTCAATTTGTTCCATGCTGAAGTGGCAGGTGAGGTTGGCTAGGAGGAGACTTTATGGTGGGAGGTGTCAGATGGCTCCATCAGCCCCTAAAGGCAGTGACTCCCACAGAGAAATGAGGTAAAGGTTGAACAAAAGGCTCCACAAAATGTTGCATAATCTTTTTTTCCAGCAGTTCTAACAATTTACTGTTTGCATATCACCAATAACGGGCCAGGTGTGATTCGCACTGAAATAATTAGTTTAAAAAGTTCTCCCCTCTTTTTGATTAGTTTAAATAAATATTCAAGGTGAAGTATGTGTGGGGGAAGTAAGGGATTTAAATGCACTTTTTAAATCCTCCCTCCCCCCAAATTATTATTCTAAATCTTATGTGCTTGATTACCCAACAAAAAATGATCCTGACCTGGATCTTCCATTTACCTGCTGAAAACTCATGATCTGCTAATGTGAGATGCATGGTTGGTTCTTCATATCTGTGAATGTGTGAACGCGTCGGTAGGGTGGATTTGATACTAGGAAGCATGGGATTTATAACTAGGAGATTTGGGTTTATTTTTAGCTCTAACACAAATTTCCTATTTGACCATGAGCAGGTCGTTTGACCTGTCTGAACTTCAGAATACCCATCTTTCAACTACTAGGGTTGCACAAAAGTTCTAATTCACTCCTATTTGTTGCACTGCACTAGAAAGCTAAAAAAGTGAAAATTATCTTATACAAGTTGTGTGAATGAGATTTTCCTGGGCAAACTGGTTGATGGAGCTTTCAGACTATGTCCAGTTTATCCATCGAAACTTTGATTTCCACAGATGCTCTTCATGTCCAGCCCAGCCCAGCCATCTCCAAATTCCTCTGAGCTCATAGTCCTTTAAAAGCCACTGCATGAAAAAAAGATGTGCCAAGTATGTATTTAGCTTAGCACATTTACTGCTCTGCCTAAGCCCTAAGGGATCAGGACCGGATTAATGGGGGGGGGAGGGCTAGCCGGGCAGCTGCGTGGGGCGCAAACCTATGGGGGGCACCTGATGATGGCAGCTGTGAGGGGTGCCGCATGCCCGGGGCCTGCATGGCGCCCCCTACAGCTGCAATCAGGCAGCTTGTACCTGATTGCAGCTGTAAGGTGCGTAGCGCGCTGAGGGGCAGGGCCGTGCATGCGCCATGCGCTCGGGGGCAGAGCCGTGCATGAGTCGCATGCCTGCTGACCGGGGCGCAGGAACGGCTTGAGCCGGCCCTGTAAGGGATACCAAAGTTGGGATGCTCTGTGGGCCTGGAGCCAGGAACCTGAGTAGGATAATTCTTTGGGAATTAGCCTTGGGTGAGTTAGATTATAATATAGTAGCTAGTAACTATATTATAGAACCATAGAATACTAGGACTGGAAGGGACCTTGAGAGCTCATTGAGTCCAGTCCCCTGCCCTCATGAGAGGACCCAGTACTGTCTAGACCATCCCTGATAGACATTTATCTAACCTATTCTTAAATATCTCCAGAGATGGAGATTCCACAACCTCCCTAGGCAATTTATTCCAGTGTTCAATCACCCTGACAGGAACTTTTTCCTAATGTCCAACCTAAACCTCCCTTGCTGCAGTTTAAGCCCATTGCTTCTTGTTCTATCTTCAGAGGCCAGGAAGAACAAGTTTTCTCCCTCCTCCTTGTGACACCTTGAAAACTGCTATCATGTCCTCTCTCAATCTTCTCTTTTCCAAACTAAACAAGCCCAATTCTTTCAGTCTTCCTTCATAGGTCATGTTCTCTGTACCTTTAATCATTCTTGTTGCACTTCTCTGGAACTTCTCCAGTTTCTCCACATCTTTCTTGAAATGTGACACCCAGAACTGGACACAGTATTCCAACTGAGGCCTAATCAGCGCAGAGTAGAGCAGAAGAATGACTTCTTGTGTCTTGCTCACAACACACCTGTTAATGCATCCTAGAATCATGTTTGCCTTTTTTGCAACAGTGTCACACTGTTGACTCATATTTATCTTGTGGTCCACTATAACCCCTAGATCCCTTTCTGCCGTACTCCTTCCTAGACAGTCGTTTCCCATTCTGTATGTGTGAAACTGGTTGTTCCTTCCTAAGTGGATCACTTTGCATTTGTCCTTATTAAACTTCATGCTGTTTACCTAAGACCATTTCTCCAATTTGTCCAGATCATTTTGAATTATGACCCTATCCTTCGAAGTAGTTGCAACCCCTCGTTGCTTGGTATCATCTGCAAACTTAACAAGCAGGGCTCGCCAAGCTGTGGCGAGCTCTATTTGCGAGCTGCGCGGAAGCGCGCGCTGCGCATGTACAGACCGCATTGTGTGGCCCCGCCGGGCTAAAATCTACTTGCCACAGGCAAGTAGATTGCCTCATTTGTCGAGCCCTGTTAATAAGTGTACTCTCTATGCCGATATTTGAATAGTTGATGTAGATATTGAACAGAACCAGTCCCAAAACAGTCCCATGTGGAACCCCACTAGTTATACCTTTCCAGTAGGATTGTGAACCATTAATAACTACTCTCTGGGAACGGTTATCCAGCCAGTTATGCACCCACCTTATAGTAGCCCCATCTAAATTGTATTTGCCTAGTTTGTTGATAAGAATATCATAAGAGACTGTATCAAATGCCTTGCTAAAGTCTAGGTATACCACGTCCACCAATTCTTCCTTATCCACAAGACTCATTATCCTATCAAAGGAAGCTATCAGATTGATTTGACATGATTTGTTCTTTTTAGATCCATGCTGGCTGTTTCCTATCACCTTATTATCTTCCAAGTATTTGCAGATGATTTCATTAATTACTTGCTCCATTATCATTCCCGGCACAGATGTTAAACTGACCCATCCCCATTGTCCGTAGAACATACTTTAATATGCAGTTCTTTGATACAGGAGCATGGATGCTTTGGCCTAAGATTCTACTCTCTTTGTTGAGCTGTTCTCAACTAAATCTGTAGTTTATTAACTAGCTTTGGGCTCATCATATGACAGGATATAATCAATAAATCACGGGTGAGTTTTGTATGCAAAGTCTTATGTTTACATTTCAATGTCCATACTCTGTTTCTGTTTTATCCTTCCACCACTTCAGTGGGTTTTTTCACTGTGCTTCATCGAGCGTTACCACAGATACATACATGTGAGCATGTTTCTGGAGCCTTGTACCTCCTTAATGTTTCTTAAAATATATTAGCGCATGCTCAGTATACTGTGTTTTACTAAACTGTTAAAGTTAGTGGCAAGTGTATGTGTATATACTATGGATGTAGTAGTGTAGTCGATTAACTGTCATGTGGCTTGATTTATTTTGAATCTTGGGGAAATTAAGACATGTCAGGGCTACTTAACTACTTTCTTATTTATTGCAAGCTTTAAGCAGTTAATATAGTTGTTTGTTTTACAATCCTTAAGAACAATTACTGTATAATTTAAACCTTAACTACTATGAATTCTAAAGCAATTAATACAGCGCAAAGCTATGCAAAAGCAATTAATATAAGATCTACTATAATACAGTAATAAAGCCTAATTTACTTACACGCCACCTGTATGCTACAGTATACCAGGCAAGATTTCGTGGTTCCTTTTCTTCCCATGCAATGGAATGCCATGTACTGGTTCGACGGTGTAAAGGGCCTAATTACTTCTAGTTACATTGAGCAAGATGTGTGGGTCAATCCTGCCCATTCCCTCCCATCGATTGTTCTTACTAAGCCCAATTTTATAGCAAAGACAGACTTGGTCATTCTAATAATATTTACCAATTGATTACATATTGTGTAGGATACGTAAAATACCTAATGCCTGTATTTTGGGGTACATCTTGCTACCCAAACTATGTGCGTAGTTGACAGTTTCATTTCTGCATCTGTACTTTTTGCTTATCAGAAACAGAAGTACCAGTACAAGGTTGCTTGTTCTGTGTTCTTGACGTGGTCTCAGGAGCGGCCCATGAGTCTAGGCAGACTAGGCAGTCGTGTAGGGCGCCGCCAGCCCAGGCGCCCTATGATGACGTCACGGGGTGTCCAGGTGCCCCGTGATTATGTCACGGCCATTGACAGCCGTGCAGTTGGGGGCGCTGATTGCGCCTTCCGCCTGGGGCGCCAGCTGCTACAGCTGGCCTCGGGCCGCTCCTGCGTGGTCTCACATACCATGCTTAATCTGCGTTGTTATTCAAAACATTTTCTGACTCTCACAGCTTCCCTTGACCATGCCTGCATGCTTTGGCACACCAGACTTGAGATAGGCCAGAAGTCTGCACTGTGGACAAGGCAGACAATCATCATTTATTGCCAAGGCAGACAAGCACCATTTATTGCCAAGGCAGGGTAGTCCAGGTTCCCCTACATTAACAGATAAGCAAAAGCTTATAGGTTAATGCTATAGACTACACACATTTCCCCTCCCCTCTCCCCCCACCACCAGTAAATTTTTTTAGAAGGCTAGCCAGCAGCCCGGCTCAGTTTTGGCTCACGCCAGGTGCAGGACCTACCCCAGCTGTGGCTCTGCAATTAAAGTGTATTAGGAGTTGGGCAGGCAGGAAGCCTGGCTCAATTTCAGTTCACGCTGAGTTCGGGAGCTCAGACCTCCCCACCTTCTCCCCCCTACCAGACAGGGGCTGCTGCCACCTTGCACTGCTGCCTCTTTATCAGAGGCAGCAGCACAGGGCAACAAGCAGTCGTTCTGCAAAAGGAGCTGGTTTTTAAACTGGCTCCCCTCAAGGACTAGCTCCCATCTGGCATCCTGTGCTGGCCCTGCCCCCAGGGACTATAGAATAGTCAACTAACTGATAAGAATTCATGAGGTTACTCAACTATTCAATTATCCGATAGTTAACATTCCTACTATATACACATTCAGAAGGCAAAACTTGGCTTTTACAATCATTATTTGTAAGCAAAATTTCTCCGGAGTCAGAAGAGCTGGTATGTATTGAAGACCAGGCCTGTGGCAAACTAAATGCAGGCTGCCCCCGACTTGCGATGCGATTGGTTCCAGAGATCGCGTCGCAAGTTGGAGGCATCGTAACTCCACATCATAACTCGAGTCCACATTTACGACAGGCGTCGTACACTGTTGTAAACATGGGGCCGAGGACGTAAGTCGGGGGATTTCGGCCCCTTCCTCACTTTCAGGAAAGGCCTAAGTGCAGGGGGGGGGGTCATAACTCAGGCAATCGCAAAGCGGGGGCCTCATGTAAGTCTGTTTGTTAAAACGTGATAAGCAAATCTGAAATCACTGTTACTTTAGAGAGGCTTGGATAAGGCATGAAAAAAGCAACTGAAGCCTTAACCTGTTCTAAAAAGTAAGAACTGAAAAAAAATCTCCAACAAAATAATACCATTCTACCTCCTGGTTGACTATAAACATGATCAATTTCAACCCAAAGACTATTTGTATATGCTTTAAACAAGGCTTAAAGGGAAATTTTAATGAATAAAAGTTCCTATAGCAACACCAATATATGTGTTTGTGGAACATTTAAAACTTGTCTGTTAGAGTGAGTGAATCCAGTTTAAAATAATTGTTTAATCAATTGCATTAACTGCATCTGTGTAGAATGCTCTTTTTTATCTTCATTGTTAATGAATGTGTTTATATTTTGCTTCTTGGAGTTAATTACTAGGTATTACAGTAATATATATATTTCATCTTTAAATGATAAATGTATATCATTTTTCTGTCCAAATATCATGAATAGGGAACAGTCTTAAAACCTTTTTGCTGCTTAATTGGAAGTAATTGAATTAACTTCTGATTTTTGACAGGCAGCGCCATCTTGTGGTAAAGTGATAACTTTATATTTTTATTAAAGTTGTAAATATAAAAGCTGCTGTACCTTTATATACATGCAACAGACTGCATTTTCAAAAAAAGTTCTTATCAGCATCATCAAATGAGTGTATAAAAAAGTTTGAGAACATAGCAGGTTGATTATATATGGTTTGGCACTTCTAGAGTGAAGTAACCACACACTTTAAAACTGTCAAATTGTTTACAAAGGCAGATACATTGGAACCTCTCATCTCAGGTTCTGTTTTGCAGTTTTTGATTTGAAAATTGTTCAGCTATTTGTCAGTAAGTTTTCATAAAATCTGGATAGTTGATTATTAATATATTCAAAGACAAAAGGCATCTGAGAATTTCTTGTTCTGCCTGGTGTACCATTGTGTTCTTGGAATGAGTTTGGCATAGGTTTGTGACCAGGAACAGACAATTGAATAATCTGACTTTGGTTGAAATGCTTTGATTTTAGCTAAGATCAAGTATGGTATCACTTCAATATCTCACACATTCTGTCAGAGGATCTTTTTCTACCCTCAAAGTCTGTGTCTGACCTCATACCACTTTTAGGTCCTGATTCAGCAAGATACATAAACAAATGCTTATCAGATAGTCAAGTAAACTAGCCAATTCTCGCCCCCCCGCCTCTTGCTGCCTCTATCAGATAGAGGCAGCAAAGGGGAGGGAGGAAAGGGGGTACTTCAAAGTGGCAGTGCTGCATGGAGCCCGTATCAAGCTCTGTGCAGCACTGACCCTTTGAAACACTGCCTCGGCATTTCAAAGCAGCAGTGCTGCACGGACCTCGGTATGGGCTCCATGCGGCGTTGTCGCTTTGAAGTACCTCCTCTCCTCCCCCCCATTTGCTGCTCCAGGAGCCCGGGAATCAGCTGGGGAGTCTCTAGCTGACCCCAGGCTTCGCGTGGCATTTCAAAGCGGCAGCACAGCATTGTCTGTGGTCATAGGGGGACTCTGAGTCCTCCATTGATCCCGGGCTCCACCTGGGTGCTTCCGCTTTGAAATACACAAGAGCCCCCCCATTTCAAAGCTGGCACCCGTGTTAAACCTGGAGTCAACAGGGCTTCCCACTGGCCCTGGGCTGCACGTGGAGTTCTGCATTCCTCCTTTGAAATGAAATGTACAAGAGCCCCCACTGGGGCTCTCATAGAAAGGAGGAATGTGGAAGTGCCTATCAACTAGTCAATGGAAAGTCAATCACTACTCGACTAGTAAATTACTCAGTATTTAACATCCTTAGTATGTGGGTAGTTCCATTGGCTTCAGTTGAGGGATACTGATTTGCTTAAAGTGAGGCAAATGCTTAAGAGCCTTTCTTTTAGTGGAAACTCTATTTAATTGCGTTACTTCTGATTTGTAATGTTGTGAAAGTGGCACATGCCTCATATTCTTATACAGAGCTCCTAACTGTGGATTTCCTTGTGCAAATGGAAGGTAGCATTTATCCTTTGAGTAAGAAAAATTTTTCTTCTCAATGACAGAGAGAAACATTTATAAATTGTTAGTGTTTGAGTTCAGTAACTATCTTGTTTTCTGTTTTTTACACTTTCTTTATAGGAAATACAGGATGCAATACTTATGCATAATACACAGTGATTTCTGGTATAATATATGATTTTCTAATTTAAAATTTGTCATGCTTAGTATTTTTTCAGTTATATATCCCTCAACTTCAAATAATTACTGCACATTACATTGAATTTTAATATTTAAATGATGGGAAATGGCAAAATTGGATTTTCAGCAAATATTTCAGACTTCACAGTATATGGATAGTTCAGACAGGCCTAATATAAATGAAAGTAATAATACGACCGAACAAACGTATTCTTGAGTTCATTTTTTGTTCCAGGAAGAGAGTAAAAAAACCTTGTGTGTAAGCACATAACCAAAGTTAATTCACCAAATAGTTATGTTTTGTGGCTCAGTTAACTGGCATATGATGGTGTTCTGTTAAATTATAAAGGGTAACAAAACTTCATAGTAAACTTTTCACTTTTGTTGTCAAAGGATTGTATTTTTGAAATACATAAATCATAATTTCAGCACATAATTTGTATTATAAAAGGAAATGAGAGGATTGTAGCCTTAGTTCTTAAATGTATTTTTTTTCTTTATAGTCTTCTCAGTCTCACTGGTTGACAACAGAGGAAAGGACCCAAGTTTTACTTGACATCAAAGCTTCAGGATGGTCTGAGCTGGGTGAAAGAGATGCCATCTACAAAGAGTTCAATTTCAAAACTTTTAATCAGGTAACTATTGGTGTATAGTATCCCTAATAAAAATAAATATAATTTTCCTAGTGAAGAAAGATTCACATCCACAAACCTAAGAATGTTCATTTGGGAGTGAACCCTATTTACTGACATGAAGAAAGCAGTCTCACTGAAGATATCCGACCAGATTCTAATCTTAGTTACCCAGGTGTAATTTCATTGACTGTGTTGCCATTAGTCTATGGTAAGACAAGCAGAACTTGACTCTTAATATCTTTGTCATTACTAGCATTCCTAACGGAATGTTAAAAATATTTGGCTGTTGCATAGCACTTCTCATACAAGTCTATGAAGAACTTTACAGAGGCGAGTAAAATGAAATCATAGATATCTATCTCAAGCCAAACTTGGAGAGGGGGAAGGAGGGAATGTGAGAAGCATGTTAAAAATCACCATTTACATAAGAAGGGAGAGTTATGGTACTTTCTTGAATTAATTGCCATAGACTTTGTGGCTGTGTCTAGACTGGCAAGTTTTTCTGCAAAAGCCGTTGCTTTTGTGCAAAAACTTGCCAGCTGTCTACACTGGCCACTTGATTTTGCGCAAAAGCACTGACGTTCTACTGTCCGAAATCAGTGCTGCTTGCGCAAATGCTTTGACGTTCCTGTTCGGGCAAAAGCCCTTTTCTGGAAATGCTTTTGTGCAAAAGGGCTAGTGTAGACAGCTAAAAACTGTTTTGCGCAAAAAAGCGCCGATGGCGAAAATGGCGATTGGGGCTTTCTTGCGCAAAACCGCGTCTAGATTGGCCCGGACGCTTTTCCGCAAAAAGTGCTTTTGCGGAAAAGCATCCATGCCAATCTAGACACTCTTTTCCGCAAATGCTTTTAACGGAAAAACTTTTCCGTTAAAAGCATTTGCGGAAAATCATGCCAGTCTAAACGTAGCCTGTGAGTCTGCATTTGGTACAGCAGATTGTAGGTTTAAACAATCCTGCTGGAAAGGTATAACAAGTGGGGTTCCGCAGGGGTCTGTTTTGGGACCGGCTCTGTTCAATATCTTCATCAACAATTTAGATATTGGCATAGAAAGTACGCTTATTAAGTTTGCAGATGATACCAAGCTGGGAGGGGTTGTGACTGCTCTGGAGGATAGGGTCATAATTCAGAATGATCTGGACAAATTGGAGAAATGGTCTGAGGTAAACAGCATGAAGTTTAATAAGGGCAACTGCAAAGTGTTCCACTTAGGAAGGAGCAATCAGTTTCACACATACAGAATGGGAAGCGATTGTTTAAGAAGGAGTATGGCAGAAAGGGATCTAGGGGTTATAGTGGACCACAAGCAGAATATGAGTCAGCAGTGTGTTGCTGTTGCAAAAAAAGCAAACATGATTCTGGGATGCATTAACAGGTGTGTTGTGAGCAAGACACAAGAAGTCATTCTTCCGCTCTACTCTGCGCTGGTTAGGCCTCAGTTGGAGTATTGTGTCCAATTCTGGGCGCTGCCTTTCAGAACGATGTGGAGAAATTGGAGAGGATCCAGAGAAGAGCAACAAAAATGATTAAAGGTCTAGAGAACATGACCTATGAAGGAAGGCTGAAAGAATTGGGTTTGTTTAGTTTAGAAAAGAGAAGATTGAGGGGGGACATGATAACAGTTTTCAGGTATCTAAAAGGGTGTCATAAGGAGGAGGGAGAATACTTGTTCATCTTGGCTTCTGAGGATAGAACAAGAAGCAGTGGGCTTGAACTGCAGCAAGGGAGGTTTAGGTTGGACATTAAGAAAAAGTTCCTAACTGTCACGGTGGTCAAACACTGGAATAAATTGCCCAGGGAGATTGTGGAATCCCCATCTTTAGAGATATTTAAGGGTAGGTTAGATAAATGTCTATCAGGGATGGTCTAGACAGTATTTGATCCTGCCATGAGGGCAGGGGACTGGACCCGATGACCTCTCGAGGTCCCTTCCAGTCCTAGTATTCTATGATTTAAACCTCATTGAGCTTGAATTTTAAGGAAAAAGCCTGGGTCATACTGTGCCACCATTTTTTAAGAATTTTTAAATTTGAAAACAGAGATGAAACCTGCTTTGAAAATGGATGGTATCATATGGCCAACTATTATTAAATGTATTTTAAAGAGAAGATTGTCAGCTAGATTCTTGCTACCATGTCTCTTTTTGTAGGTGTCTCACTTGAACAATCAGAAATCAAATTTTCCTTCTAAAATGAGATAAGTTACAAGCAGAATAGTTAACTGTATTAATGGCTGTTCTAAATAAGACACAAATTAGTCCTAACGTAAACTTCCCATTTCAGTGCCTTTAAGCTTGGGTTTATTTTGATAAAATGAATTATGTTTGATTTTGTCTTTTTACATTTTCTCATTGCTCTTTTTTAAAAACCTGGCTTTACTGATATTTATGACACTTTTTATGCAAGTGACTTATTTTTATTTTAACTTGGATCTTCTTATGCAGGTTTAGGATCACGTTATCAAAAGGTTAAAACTTAGCTTTAGAGTACTAGAAGATTTATCCTGTATTGCTTGGGTCCTTAATTCAATTAATTTTTGTTTTTTTAAAAAAATAAAATTTAAGTGTACATGCTTCATTTAAATCATTACTTGGGATGGAGCTGGAGACGAGGAGTTCAGTATGCAGTGTGCCTTGGGGAGAGAGGACTACCCCAGCCATCTGTCACCACAGCAACTTGAGGTCGGGGGGGGGAGCATGTTCCCCGTCTGGGGCAGATCCAGGTTTGTCTGGCCCCTATGCTACTCAGCCAGAGTGAGGAATGCAGCAAACTGTGCTTTCCACTTGCTCCCTGACAAAGGGGAATAGTCAGCAATGTTCCCGTATGAATCGGGAGGGGGGAGGGTCAGTCACCACTCTCCCAAAGGGCCCGTTGCTGGGGCAGTCCTGGATAGGGGTGGAGAGTGCCCAAGCCAGCCCTTTTCACCTGCCCGGTGAGTCTGTTTCTTTTTTTTCTGAGAAGCAATCCCATTCCAGGCATATACCATTTTCCTGGCACAACCATCCTTAAAAAAGGATGTTAAGAAGCAGGTAGTTGACTAATCGTGTACTCGATACAATTTTTATTGAGCACACGATTAGTCGATAGCTGTGGCTCTTAGTTTAAATGTAGTAGGCATGTAGGCAGCCCAGCTCCTACTACATTTAAACTGCAGAGCTGCAGCGGGGGTAGGTCCGGGACCAGCGTGAGCCAGGACTCAGCAGTCTCAGCTCACACCATGTTCCAGAGTGCTGTGGCTGTGCTTTTTAAATGAGAGTCCCCTACTGCGACTCTGCTTTTTAAATGTTGCTCCCCCCAGAACCGGCTCCGGCTCCTGCTCCTCCCCTCCACTTGCTGTGTCTGATACAGAGGCAGCAAGGTGTGGCGGGGAAGTGAGTAGTTGAGTAGTGACTTAACTCCCAATAAGCCTAAGTTTATCAGGTAGTCGACTACTCGAGTAGTGGCTTATTTCCCCAAACCAAACCTTGCTTTATGTTATGATAAGAGGAAGCTGTATACTGAATTTGGGGGTCCTAGCTCTTACCATTCAGGAGGAGTTCTTGAATAGACAGACAGACAAATGCTGTAAAATATATAGATGATTCTGCAGTTGTGCACACGTTTGTGTGTAGATATCCAACCAATGTGTTTGAAAAATTGACCTTAAATGTGTGTGTTTAAGTCTGCTGCTCTTCCCCTCATTTCTGTTGCTTGGGTGAAGTCAATTTAACAATCCTCTGTTCTGGTCAAAATAGGGCTAGATTGTTGTATTAGGGATTTTGGATATTGTGTAATTGAATAGTCATGTAACTGCATGAAATCTTAGTGGTTACACGGCTACTCGATAGACCCTGGGGCAGGGCCGGCAGCCAGTGCGCTTTGACCCCACTCTTGGGAAGCACTTGCCACCCCACACTGCTGCCTCTGTGTCAGAGGCAGCAGCACGAGGTGGCAGGCAGGAGCTGGTCCACCAGGGGAACCAGTTTAAAAACCAGCTCCCCTCGCAGACCATCTGCCTGCTGCCCCATGCTGCTGTCTCTGATACAGAGGCAGCACTGCGGGGTGGAATCAGCCCCTGTCTGTGGGAGGTCTGAGCTCCTCTTGGACAGACACTGGTCTGGCAGGAGTTCATGGGAGGCGGAGCAGCCTCTCTTCGTGGAGAGGTTTGGACCCCCCATGGACAGGGGCTGCTGCCATGGACTAACCTCTGTCCATGGTGAGTCCAGGCTGTGGCAGACAGAGGTTGCTTTGCAACTGCCTCCCTCTGTGTCGTTGCCTCTGATAGAAACCGGCTTTTAAGCACCGACTGCCTGCTCTCCCCCCTCACTGCCTCTGTAGCCTCTGAATGCTTGCAGCTGGATTTACAGAACAAATGTTTATCTCCTAGGAAGGTGGCACTGAAGATGAATTCAATTGTTCTAGTTCATTTTATCTACCAGTGGTTATATTTACTACTATCCCCACACAACCTTTGCTTATTTATTGGTATGTCTCAAAAGCATATTATAAATCAGGGAAACAAAGTGCCAAAAATGGAGCTAGCTATCTGCTTTGTAGAGTTTTGTAGTCAATACGTGTCCTTTAATAAATACAGGTTTTTATATGTAACTTTTTATTTAATTTAATACATCTTCTGTTTGCATAATTTAATGTGAATATTTAGTAAAAGTCAGATAGTCAAGAAATACCATTTCCTCTGTGATCTTCATCATGCATGTAAAAAAAAAAAAAAGAGTGGTTGAACTGACATGAAAATTATTTCAGATTTATGTTTTGCAGATGATATGAATGTGATCAATATATTCATTGTTGCTTTATTGCTTTCAAAAGATAATGTGCATGATACATGGTAGGGATGTAAGCAAAAGCTTATCAGATGGTTGACTAGTTCCTTCTAGAGGCAGCAAATGGGGGGGAGCAGGAGCCGGTGCTGGGCTCGTGCTGGGTCCCCCCTGCTTCGCTTCAGCCTTTTAAATGTATTAAGACCCTGCCAACTCTTTAAAACATTTAAAAGGCAGAGCCGCAGCAAGGTTAGCCCTGCTGTGGCTCCCCTGCTTATTGACTAATCAGAAAATCCATCGACTAGTCAATTAATTGATTAAACTATATTTAACATCTCTAATGCATGAAAAATTCTGTGGCTTTAAAATCTATGCCAGATTTACAAAGACTGTATATGTCAACAGATGTTAAGAATATAAATAGAGTTTTTATTATAAAGTTGCACAAACATGTAGACATAAACTTGGTTTATGTATGTTGTTTTCAGCATGAAAGAGAAGGATATGAAACTTCTGTGAAATGAAAGTTATTTAGATTCCTGAAGCTTTCAAGATGAAAATACCTTGGTTAATAACTATCAGAAATTACACTTCTGGCTTGGGAATTAATTTTTTTTATTACAGGATTTTACTTGGAAACATAGTGGTGGTGTTTTTAGAAGTTACATTTTATAAAAACGGGTTTTTGAGAGTTTGAAATGTTCCTAAAATCAGTCAGTGAATTTGCTTCTTGCTGTCAGTCCTTTTCTCTACTGTAATTCCCATTGCATGCTAGTCGTGATGTCCTGCTTTTAAAAAATATTGATGTATGCGAGGGAAATAAAATCTCATTTAATTGGTTAACTGGTTAACCGGAACGGGTAAGCCTCACCGGTTAACCATTCACATCCCGAATGTACATAGTGTTCTCAATCCAGCCCTGTCGAGAAAGAAAAGCATCTGGTGTCCACTGCAGCTTGTTCTCCATTCTTTATTTGGGCAGCTTCTATGACTAAAATGCCAATATTTACTTCATCTTCATGGCCATATTTTCATCATTGCTATTCATGCCATTCCCTACCCAGATTACTAAAGAGCCCCAGCCAGTTACAGAAAAGTAAGTTTCTCTAGTAGCCTCCCTCACCATGATGTGCTTTTCCTTTAAGAGCGCAAAGCTATGAATAGGTGCTCTAAGTTTTGTATAAGGGTTAAAATGCAATAATTATGAATACAGATGCAATAAATTGAACTTCCCAGCCAGGGCCATACATCCTAGAATAGCTGCTTTAAGATGATGGTTCTGTTCAACCACTATCTCTCAATTAATCCTTGTCTAGTGTGCAGCTTTGGTAATACAGTGTGTGACCTTTGTACTGCAACATGTGACCTTTGGCTTCAGTAACAGGTCAGAAACTTGCTGAGTTAAATGACCAGTTCTACTAAGTTGGCCAGTAGAGGGTATTACAGTGCCAGTCAGAATTGAAACCCTATTATGTATGATCATATTCTCACACATGGTACTTCCCTGGAAGAGTTTATACTTTTGGGGCCCACTTGTGCAATTGGATTCCCAAGGACAAATCTTTGCATCCATGCAGAGCCTTCTTTATTTCAGTGGAGTGTCTGCTGAGTTGTTGGAGCTGCGGGAATGGTGACCTGAGAAAATCATGGTACCAGGTCTGGGCACGGCTGAGGGCATCCGCTTAGGGCAAATTGCTCAAACTCGAGGCTCCTTACAGCCCCACACTGGAGACCTTTCCAAATAGGCCACAAACCAGTCACACCAAGCACTTCAGCTTCCAATCTGGCCAGCCAGAAGCCTCATGAACAAAACCCCTCTGACATCCCAGCTCTTCCTATGCCCCAGTCATCCCCGGGCCTAACACACAGGTGAGGGGATATAGAACCCAACCTCACCTACCCCGAATGGGTTCTTTTGGTCCCAATGAATTTACACTCTGGATCTTACCAACAAGACCACGCTGAGCCAATCCTTTTAGAATCTAAAGGTTTATTATTAAAAGAAAGAAAAGCTTGAGAGTAAGGTTGTTTAAGGATAATACATTACGTGCATCAAATCACCCAGTTCTCGATGCAGGCTCTTAGCAGTTTATAACATCTCTGCTATCTTAAAAGTCTCTGGTGTACATCCTATGTCAGGATGGGTCCACGGTTCTTTCCAGCTCATTGTTCCCTGCAAGGCTGCATCTGGGATCAGGAGCAAAACTGAAGACAAGATGGAGGGTGCCACATGGCACTTATATACCTCTCCTGGTATCTTCTTGGCCAGAGAAGGTCACATGGTCCAACCAACCTATCTTTGCATCCCATGCTGGTTTGCAGGTATCAGTCACATTCCTGAGGTGTGTTATTGGCACCTAGAGATTGTTTCCTTGCTAATTAGCATAGCCATTGACTGAGCATTCCTACAGAGTATGTTTATAACTCCACATACAGATATTATACAATTACATGAATAGCATATACAGAATCAGTAGAACAGAAGCTTTCATGTGACACCTCACATGGGCCCCCTTTGTATACATTTTGGGGCAAATACACCCCCCCCCATGGGTGCAGCAGTGATCTGGCTGCTCCCCTTAAAATTCAGTAACGTGACACTGGTCACTTCAGACTTATCCACAGTGAATTTAAGAATCCTGTTAGCTCTGGAAGAAGATTAGCCATATATGTTCCCATCTTCACTGGAGACAGCCATCAGTACAGCCTGATACCCTTGTAGCCTGCCATGTTCACAGATAGGGTATGTCTACACTACAAAGTTAATTCGAACTAACAGACATTAGTTCGAATTAACTTTGATAGGCGCTACACATGCAAACCGCTAGTTCGAACTTAATTCGAACTAGCGGTACGCTTAATTCAAACTAGGTAAACCTCATTCCACGAGGACTAACGCCTAGTTCGAATTAACTAGTTCGAATTAAGGGCTGTGTAGCCACTTAATTCGAACTAGTGGGAGACTAGCCCTCCCCAGCTTTCCCTGGTGGCCACTCTGGGCACCACCAGGGAAACTCTTCTGCCCCCCTCCCGGCCCCGGAGCCCTTAAAGGGGCACGGGCTGGCTACAGTGCCCGTGCCAGGTGCAAGCCTGCCAGCACCCAGCCAGCAGACCCTGCACCTGGCACGGCTTGAGCCAGCCATCCGCTGCCACCCAGCCCTCCCGCCTCTTCCCGGGACCAGGCTGGCGGCTCCCAGGAGCCTGCACAGGTCCGCAAGAGGCGGGCACCCACCTGGTCTAGTGCGGACATCGTGGACCTCGTCCACGACCTCCGCACTAGGCACAGGAAAGTGGCCATCTAGGGCAGGATAGCTGCCAGCCTGGCCACCCAGGAGCAGGTGTGCATGAAAATCAGGGTGGTCCAGTGAGACCCCTGACCCTGAGCCCTGAGCTTACAATGGCTGTACTGGGTCAGACCAAAGGTCCATCTAGCCCAATAGCCTGTCTGCCGACAGTGGCCAACACTAGGGACCCTGGAGGGGATGGACCGAAACAATGACCAAGCCATTTGTCTCGTGCCATCCATCTCCAGCCTTCCACAAACAGAGGCCAGGGACACCATTTCTACCCCCTGGCTAATACCACTCCATGGACCCAACCTCCATGACTTTATCTCACTTCTCTTTAATCTCTGTTCTAGTACTAGCCTTCACAGCCTCCTGCAGCAAGGAGTTCCACAGGTTGACTATTTGCTTTGTGAAGAACAACTTTCTGTTATTAGTTTGAAGCCTGCTACCCATTCATTTCATTTGGTGTCCTCTAGTCCTTCTATTATGGGAACTAATGAAGAACTTTTCTTTATGCACCCTCTCCACACCACTCGTGCTTTTATAGACCTCTATCTTATCCCCCCTCAGTCTCCTCTTTTCTAAGCTGAGAAGTCCCAGCCTCTTTAGCCTCTCTTCATATGGGACCTGTTTCAAACCCCTAATCATTTTAGTTGCCCTCCCCTCTCCCACCCTCTCTCTTCCCCTCTCCCACCTCCTTTTCCCAGTCTCCCCGAGTTTTGTTCGATAAAGAGAGTTTCTGTTTTTGAACACACGTGTCCTTTATTTTGTACATCAGGAAGGGGGGCTAGGGAGGGGTAAGTGGAAGGGGGTGAGGGAGGAATGGGGTACAAGCCCCCAATGGGGAGGACTGGGCTGGCTCTGTGGGCTCCTCGGGGTGGAAGCTCTCCTGTAGTCCCCCGATTGACCCCCCCCTGGATGGCTTCCTGCGGCAAGTGCAGCCGGGCTGATGGCTGAGTGCTGTTATGTGCTGAGTGTGGGCACTCATGGCACTCCAAACTAGGACTGCTTTGCAAGCGGGGAACCCCTGAGAACTGTTTGTCCAGGGTGGGGGTCGGGTCCGTTTAAGCACAGCCCTCAGCTAGCCTGAGACAGCAGCTCCATGCTCTAAGTCCTACTCTGATGCACTGCCGGCACTGCTTCCGGCCATCCTTAACCTTGGTTCAGGGTCCACTCAGTGTGGACGTGCTAGTTCGAATTAGCAAAACGCTAATTCGAACTAGTTTTTAAGGAGACATACCCATATATATTTATACAATTACAGCTTCCCTTTTGACTGACAAGACAACAAATACAGGTAGGGGGATCATACATCCCATTTTGGTTGGGACATTTCCCTTTTTAAGCCTTGTCCAAGACATCCTTTCCTTCTTGGCAAATTGGGCATTTCCCATCAGTTGGCAAGTATAAATGGGACAAATGCCCAGTTTTGCCAAGAAAGCCTGGTTGTTCCTATCTCCGCCCTCTAGGGATGTGCAAAGGAACTTTGAGGGCTTAGCAGTGACACAAGGTGCCAGGCTTTGGGCTGTTAGCCAAAAACCTGGGCAGCGGGGGCTTGGGACAGCCCTGTGCAAGGTTCCATTTTCCCTTGAGAAATAATGTTCCCCTAGGCAAGCAAAGGGGTGGTCTCGTTGTCTGTTTTTCCCATTGCATCATTCATCTGTTCTACCTAACTCTATTAGGTTACCAATGTTTCTAAGACTATTGCCTTTTAAAATGGGGCTGTGGATAATGAAGAATAAGTGAAAAGTAATCTGGGGTTTCAAGACATTTTGTACTACAAAAATGAAACATGTTTTAAAGGCTCTTAATTTCTGTTTCTATGTGACATACTGAAACAAAATGCTTATTCACTGATAGAACAACCAATCCATTACTGTTAGCTAAAGCAAACATCTGAGTCAATGAGAGTAACAGAATACTGGCACTACTTCAGGAGCCTGTGTCGTACAGTTTGCTAATATTGTTTTTTTTAATTTACTGAAATCACTGAAATAAAAAGTTGAAAAGTTTGTAGTCTAGAGCAGATCCCCAAACTGGGGGACGTGCCCCCCCCCTCGTCGGTGGCCAGAAAGGGAACCCTAACTCTCACCCTCACCCAGCCCTGCTCTGGCCCTACCCTCAGTTTCCAGACTCATCTCTGCCCTCAGCTTCAGGCACCAACTGCATCTTCAGCCCCACTCCTGTCCTTGGCCCCTGGCTATGTCTCCATTCCTAGCTCTAGACTCGACCCCATCTGCAGCCTTAGCCTGTGCACCCTTACCTCTGTCCTGTGTCCTGCCCTGCTGCCCCCCTGCACCAGGCCATAGCTCCCAAGGGGGTCAGAGCATAGACTGAGTTAAGGATGTGTGTGACTGAGAAATGTTTGGGTTAAGAAAATAGAATAGTCACACAATTCTTTAGAAGTTCATGGTTCCTGGCTTGTATCTGGTCTGTTATAATTTGGCCCACAAATTTACCCTATTTGTGACCTTAACTATAAAATGTATGTGAAAGTTTATAAGATGTCACAATCACTTCTTATAAGAGATGTTGAAAGGAAATGATGCAAAAAGGAGATGCTGAATTAGTTCAAACCAAAAAAATGTATTGCTATAATTCTAGGACTGTGTTAAGATCATGCTTGCTAAGCAAGAAGAGTGTGGAACGAGAAATCAGTGTATCAGAGTTGGTATATGGAGAAACTATGCTTAATTACCTGACAAAATAAGGAGAGCATCGTTCCTTTTGTGAGTTAAGGAAACAGACATAGGTAAGCATCATCCTTACTATATTAACTGGCACCCGGGAGCGGCTCCCCGAGGAAGAAAGGCAGCCTAATCCCTCCCCTTTCCCCCACATGTCAGGCTGCTCACTCTTGCTGCTGTTCCCTCCCCACCATCTCCTGGCACCTTGGTCCTTTGTCATACTGGTACTGAGAGATGTCCTCACCAGACCAGATCAGAGAGAGAACATGACCACCTTGACTGGTTCCAGCTGAATCCCAAACACCCATCTGAGATGATATAGGATCATATTTCAACTGCTTCAGCCTGTCTTAACTAATGTCATTTCTTTTCCCTGAAAGGACAGTTTTTACCATCTTTGGTGCCATCTACAAAACTGTCAAACAAAGATAATTTTCCTTCTAAAAACTGTCGCCAGCTAAAAGTAAGGGAAAAGAGATGTTAAAATGAAATCCTTATATAATACTTTACATTTCAAATGCTTTAACTGTTTTCCCCTCATCTTTAATAAAAGGATTAAATTACTTTTAATGTTGTTCGTGCCATGGTACAAAGCAGGCTGTTATTTCTGTATACCAAACCCCGACCTTTATTTAATGCTGTTCAGTGTTGGACAAGCACTGGGTTATGTTAACATCTTTGGGCCCCTGTATTCCATCTAAATTAATAAAACTTGTCCTACATGAATTTATATTCTTGAAGAATCTCTGTTCATTAAAGAGCAGAGGGATGAGTCATTTCCATCTGAAAATGTTTTGTCTACTGCTTTTACAAGGGACACCTAAAATCACTGTTATTGAAAGGGAAAGAGGAAAAGCTGTTTCTGGTTTGTTCAACATAGCATATGTCTCTACAGCAACTAGATACTCACAGCTGGCCCATGCTAACTAGCATGGGCTCATGGGGCTGAGGATGCAAGGCTGTTTCATTGCTGTGTAAACTTCCAGGTAGGGATGTAAGCAAGTAGTCCATTACCTGATAAGTTGATAACTCACATTCCCCGCCCTCCCTCTGCCTCTGCCTGTGTCAGAGGCTGCAAGGGAAGGTGGGAGAGCCGGCTTAAAAAAACTGGTTGCCCCCAGTACCATCTCCGGCAGCTCCCTGCTGGGACCCCCTGTGGTCAGAGGCTGCTGCTAACCAGGCAGGCAGCCCAGCTTAGTCTGAGCTCGCGCAGGGACTGGGACCATCCCTGGGGCCGCTGCTGGCTGTTGCTGTGGCGACCCTGTGCTCTGGTGGCCGTAGAGCTGACAACTGGCCCCTGCTCTGAAGGCGGTAGGGATTGTTGCTCCGGTAGCCCCAGGGCTGACAGCTGCTTCAGCCTTGCCCCTTCAGAAGAAATTAGAGGTCACAGAAAGTCACAGAATCCATGACTTCTGTGATGATATTGTACCTTTATTTATTATATAAAGTAGCAGGTTATCATATCACATCCTAAAAGTCTGATTAAAAAAAATCATCTTGCTCACTTTGATCAACTGGTCCTTCAGCCTTCATATAGATTGCATTGCTCATTACACATCTTCCATTCTTCTCTTATCCTGGCTTTCCTTCTCCATGTGTATGACTTTTCACGATAAAATCTTCCTATGTCTTTGGAGGTAGACTGAGTGGTCATTTCAGTTCCCATGGTACCACTCAGCAACAGTTATAATCAGTCCATTGATTGTCAGTGAGCCTCGGTATATGCCAGGCCCTTTGCATTTTACTGTACCTGCTTTCAAACAATGATATCCTGTGCTCCACTCTGCTGTCTGATCACTTTGTTGGGGACTCGGTCACAGATTGAAATCTTTAGAATTCTTTCCACCACCCTTTTAGTGAAAGATTGTTGTTGCTTCTCTGCCTTTGTCAATGCCCATGTTTCACTGCTGTATGGCAGTACTGTTGGGTTGAAGAGGTTAGCATGTGTTGTCTTGTTGAATTTTCCTCGGAGGACATCCTTGATAGAATTGGATGTGTGCCAATCAGCTTTCTTTCTTCTCAAGAGTTCTCCTTCCTGACTGTGGCACATGTTAATTTCTTGGCCCAAATAGTTATGGTTCAACTTTTTCTCTTTTTCTCTTTCTTTTCCCTTGACTATTATTTGGGGCTTTTGGCAAGGCATCAGACTGCATAAATTTCATTTTAGAGCTGTTCATTGTCAGTTTGAGTTGGCTGTTTTTTGTGTTGCGTTGTTGCTACATAATCTGTAGTTGGTATTTTGGCAATCAATGTGATATCTGTGAATTTGAGGTGGTTAACTGCTCTTTGTTGATACTGATTCTACCCTGCCAGTTCATCCACCTCATTACCACTCTGAGGCAGTCTGTGAAGAGTTTTGGTAAAACTGTGTCTTGTATGTCAAACTTCACTGATGAGGACAGAACTATGCACTTGCTGATCTGTTGAAGTGTTGGCAATGGGGTATTTATTTGAGGTTTGAACAGTTTGGTGTAGCAATCTTTGCAGCCTGCTTTTATCTAGGATGTACTGATTTAAATCAAATTTCCCACTGATATTTCTTCACATATTTCTTCAAACAGTAGTACAAATCTGATCAATAAAACGTCTTTAATTTACAGCTCAGTACGACATTTTACATCTAAGAGGATATACTTTGTGTATGTTTTAGATAACTTGATTTTATTAATTTAGGAAATAGTACATAATATTCATTATCTGTGTCAAGTTGCAGATACAGTACATTAGGAATTGTAAAAACAATCTCTCTCTCACACACTCTCTCTCTCACACACACACTGTAGCACTTAAATTTTATCAAATTAAATCTTAAATGTTACATAAATATTTGTACATAAACATCTATAATTAGCTCTCATCTTCCTCACCCCCGCAGTCATTTTGATGCAGCTCTGACGCCAAATTACCAAAAATGCTAAATCTGGCTGTGCTTAGAGTGCTATTTTATGTACTATAAAATAAGAAAATGACACACAGTGGCAATTGGCAATTCTAGATTTTCTCTTCCTGCAGCTTTCTGTACTGTATACTTGGGTGACAAATTCTAAATCTCATTAACTAATTGAACAAGCCATAAAGATAAACTAAACTTTTTTTATCTATCAACATCCAACATATCAAACATTTGGGAATTTACTTGTTAAATCACACTTATACTAAAAAGCTTAAAGTCTGGAAGAATGGTGTATTGCAAAGTTGATCCACATTGTTCTTCAGATCTGTCCTCATCATTTTCTCCCAATAAACAGTTTTCTTGTGATATTTTCATTCTTGCAACTAGGCCTTGCATCATCTTCTTGCACTGCTTACACGTTACACGTTTTCCTTCTTTACGCAGGGAACAAATTTCTTCAAAATATTCCTAGATAGGGTCTCTTTTACACCCAGAAGCCATGACAGTTTTTCTCTGGCAAAAGTGAAGGGGAATATAGGAAGCCATGTGTGTGCAGAATAATGTCTCCCCTGTTTCTTTCCAATCCACTCTACTGTTTCTCTCTATGTTGCCTCCATCATTTCCTATTTATTGTCTCTCTGTCTTAACTAACTCTGCCGTGCTTGGCCCAGGTCCACCATCACATAAGCATAGAACAAAAACAATCCCACCCAGACTGTGTCTATCTTTGCATGTTAGTCTGCTGAGAAATATAAATTGAAGACCCAGAACATTCAAGAAGCAAGGCCTGGTTGTTAGGCTAGACAGACAGGAGCCATTAATTCATTTTTTGTAAGACTGTAAGTTGGATGTAGCATGTTTGTGATAAAATTTAATTGTAACTTATTTTTAAATGAAAAATTTAGTATTTTATTGATGATTTAAAAACAAAAATCCAATTTTAAATAAAATCATCTTTATTTTTTTAAATTTATTTTTTTATCCACCCTGCTTCTATCCCTTTTCCATACTGCTTATGTAACCTTGTTTTTCAGCACTATTTTTGTTCTGTATAGCATCAGTCCCTGTTTGCATTTTTTGAGACATCTGTGGTCATAAGGGGTACATTTAGATTACAGGCTTTTGTCGACAAAGCCTCTGTCAACAGAAACTGTCGACAAAGAGCATCTAGACTGCATTAAGTGGATTGACAAAGCGATGCGCTTTGTCGACAAAGAGCATCCAGTCTGCCAGGTGCTCTGTCAACAAAAGAAGGCACCTGGAAGTGCTTCTGGAAGGTCACAGGGGCAGCCGTAAAGCCCAGGCGCTGCTGCGTGCTCTTAGCAGAGATGCGTGCTTAAAGGGATCCTCCTGGACAGCCGTTGCTATGCTCCTGCTTCTGGCTTGCCTACCTCCTAGAGGGAAAGCAAACCTGCTGCAGTTTTTGTTCTGGTTGCCCTGCTTTGTCGGACACCATAGCAGTTTATTTTCAGGTTTGGTTTTTGGCTTGTCAATTTTGTGCTTATTGGCCACGGAGCCTGAGCTGCCCCATGGCAGGCGATAGCCCCATACTGTGCTGCTGGAAGTTCTGCTGCATGCTCAGGAGAGCATCATGACGTTTGCAGAAGAGCTGGATCCTGAGCCCAGCTTTGAGCCCCTCGCTCAGGCTGCAGCCCTGCTGCCCTTGCCCCTGAAATTATTCATGGAGAGGCGAGTTTGGAGGCTGGACACCAGTTCCGACTGGTGTGACTGGCTAGTTATGCAGCAGTGGGATGACGACCAGTGGCTCCGAAACTTCCGGATGCAGAAGACCACCTTCCAGGAGCTCTGTGCTTGGCTCACCCCTGCCCTGCAACACCAGGACACCCACTTGCGGCCTGCCATCCCCCTTGAGAAGCGCGTCGCTATTGTGCTGTGGAAACTGGCCACCCTTGACCGCTACCGCTCCATGGGGCATGGGAAGGTCTATCGTCGGGGCCGTCTTGATGGAGGTAAGTCACTCTCGGGGGACTGTCCATTGGGGCGGGTGGATAAGGGGGATGGTCAGGACCAGGAATGGGGGATGGTCTGGAAATGGTGGAAGCCTGCCTGGCCTCACCCTGCGGGAGTGCGGGGGACACGGAGGGGTTGCCTGAGGTAGGGCTCTCGGGGTCTGGGAGGAGAGGGGTTGGGGGGTACCTCTCACCAGCTCATGCTACTCCTCCCATATCCTGTTCTGTGTGTTTGTATGTGTCCCTTTCTGTAGGCGGTGACGGCCATCAGTTTCGAGCTGCTCCACAGGACTGTCTGCCTCAGAGACCTGCCTACCATCTTGGACAGATTTGCGGGGCTGGGTTTTCTGAAACTGAAGTGGAGCACTCGACGGGACTCACATCCCGATCCGTGCACTGCCCCATCGAGCAGCATAGTACATTAATAGAAAGGGCTACTTTTCAGTGATGCTGCAGGCCCTGGTCGACCATTGGGGACAATTCACAGACATTTGTGTCAGGTGGTCAGGCCGGGCACATGATGCCCGCATATTCCAGAACTCCTACCTGTACCACAAGCTGCAGGCTGGGGCCTTTTCCCCGGAAAGGAACTATGCAGTTGGGGATGTGCAGATGCCTACGTGCATCATGACTGATGCGGCGTACCCCCTTAAGCTCTGGATCATGAAGCCCTACACTGGCCACCTAGATGTGAGCAGGGAACTCTTTAACTCCTGCCTGAATCAGGCTCGCTTCCAGGTGTAGTGCGCCTTTGGCCGGCTGAAGGGCAGATTTAGATGCCTGCTCACTCGGCTGGACATGGGGGAACACAACATCCCCGATGTGGTTGCAGCATGTTGTGTGCTGCATGACCTGGTGGAGAGGAAAGTGGAGGCCTTCCTCCCTGCGTGGGGGACATGGGCTGTTGTGGAGGGGAGGCACTTTGAGCAGCCCTGGACAGCTGCCATCCAGCAAGCCCACCAGTTGGGCTTGCGCATTCGGGAAGCTCTGAGGAAGCAATTCTCCCGAGGAGGCCGATGAGTTTCCCCAGGGCCTTCCAAATGTGGGATTGCCCCATGCCCCCAGTGCCTTCTTCCCCTAAACCCTTCCCGGCACCACATTCACACATTCTACTCATTCCTCACACACTGAGAACAGAGACAGGTGTTGCTGAAAAATTTTGTACAGTTTATTGCACTGTTGCTTTTTTGAAAAATTAAAAAAAAAACCTCTTTTGTTCAGAGAAAATAAACTGTTTTTAAACAAAGTAAAGTGCTTCCTTCAGTGACTCTCACAGGTGGGAAGGGGGGAGGGAGGCTCAGGGCTGAGGGGGCTGCCTGGAGGAAGAGCCCCTGGAGTTTGGCTGTAGAGGGCTTCTCGCACCCAGCTGTGCGGGCAGGCTGGGACAGTAGGGGGCTGGGCAGGAGGTGGGGCTGTACCTGGATCTGGGATGGCAGGGGTTGAAGGGGGGCAGGGGATGTGGAGGGAGGCTGAGCAGGAGGAGCAGGACCAGGCACAGGACCGGGGAAGACCATGGCCTCCCGGATCGCAGCACAAATGTCAGTGTGCTGCTGGGCAAATTCCTCGAGAAAGCGGCTGCGCCACTCGGCCTCTGCCTCCATCCTCCTGTCCATTGAGTCCTGTATCTGTTGCAGGAATGAGATGTGCTGGCGCACCAGGTCTAAATATGTGCTCCAGTGCTGACGGGTTCCCTGCGGCCGTCTGGGTGCTGGGGCAGGTGTGGCACCCCCTCCTGGTCAGCTGGCCTGGCTGTGGAGGACAAGAGGGAAAAGTCGTCAGTCATGCATGCTCACACTTTCCCTGAGAGGGCATGCCCTCCTTCTTCTCAGCAGACAGTGCCTGTCCTAGGGTCAGAGGCTGCTCATGTGAGTCTCAGTAAGCTATGGTGTGGCCTGGCCTGCAACCACGGCCTCCCTGGAGCCCAGAAGTTGTGCAGGCCACCATCCTGCCCCCCCTCACACACACCCCATGGTCGAGCAGCACAGACAACTGTCATGCCACGGTTGGGGTTCCCACAGAGTGCTGAGAGGTCTGCAGCTGTGAGGCAATCCCAGCGTCCCCAACCCATGGCTGCACCTGGCATCACTGCCTGCAGGAGCAGGTGGTGCCTAGCAGCTGTGCGGGTGCAGGGGTAGGGCAGCCCTCCCTGAGGTCGGCCATGTGTGTGCCCCCCAGGCTGTAATCAGCATGACATGTCACAATACTGCACTGTGCACTTCGCTCCCGCCTGTCCTCCCCTGTGTGTGTTGGACCCTCACAGCACACAATTCTCTCCCCGGTGTCCAAGGTGGTCTGTGAGGCCCCCTGAGAATCGGTGCCTGGCTTCTGGGTGCTCCGGGTGCTGTCTTCCTCCTCTTGGAGCTCCTGGTCGTCTGGCTGGTGTTGCGGCTGCTGCTGCACAGGGGTCTCCAAGCCTGATTCCACAAACCTCTCAGGAGGCAGGGGTTCCCCTGCCCCCAGAATCCTGTCCAGGTCCTCGAAGTATGCACAGTAGTGTGCTGTTTCCCCGGAACGGGAGCTGCGCTCACGGGCCCTGACATACCCCTGCCTCAGCTCCTTCACCTTGGCCTTGACCTTGACCTGCGGTGCCGTATGGGGGTGGTGGCCTTTCCTGGCCAGGCCATCAGCCATTCTAGCATATATATCCGTATTCCTGTGTCTTGACTGTGGTAGCTGAAGAGCCTCCTTCTCAGCCCACAGCTCCAGGAGGGTTTTGGTCTCGGGCCCTGACCAGGAGGATGCCCGGCGTTTTGTGTCTCTGGCTTGCTGGGGTATGTGTCCCTGGATGTGTCCCTGGAAGGGCCAGGGGAGCCTTGGGGGACATGTGCCTTGTCCCTGTGACATGGCTTCTACTTGGCTCACCGAACAGAGCTACTAGTCAGGGTCCTCTCTGTAGCAGGCTTACTGCCAGAGTGCTGATTCTGGGTGCCTGTGCCTTTTAAAGATGGCTACAGGCAGGAACAATAGAGTTGAAAGCAGTGGCAGGACAATCCAACAAGGCTTCTTCCTGGAGGCCTTTACTGTCGACATAAAGTCTGCCCTGAGACCACACTTAACTTCTGTCAACAGAACTCTGTCAACAAAGGCGTTATTCCTGGTAGAATGAGGATTACCACTGTTGACAAAACTGCCGAGTTCTGTCAACGTTATGTTGACAGAACTCAAGGCAGTGTAGATGCAGGTATAGTTTTGTTGACAAAAGTGAACTTTTGTCGACAAAACCCTGTAGTCTAGACATACCCAAGGTGTACTTAAGATCCTTTTGTTTTGGTATTTCTCAAAGTATTCATTTAGTCTTCTCCTTATCAGTTTGCGGAGGAGGGAGCACTTGAGTTTCTTGCCATCATTTTACTTCATATTCCTCTGTTTCTCTAGGAAATTCCTCATTTCCTTCGAGATTCTTCCCTTTGCTCTTTTGGTCTTTCTTTGCTCATCAGTTGAGGCAATACATGAAATTAGCCAAGTTTTTATCATCCTTGTCGCAGTCCTTGTCACAGTCCTTGTCTCAAAAAAGATATACTGGCATTAGAAAAAGTTCAGAGAAGGGCAACTAAAATGATTAGGGGTTTGGAACGGGTCCCATATGAGGAGAGATTAAAGAGACTAGGACTTTTCAGCTTGGAAAAGAGGAGACTAAGGGGGGATATGATAGAAGTATATAAAATCTGAATGGTGTGGAGAAAGTGAATAAGGAAAAGTTATTTGCTTGTTCCCATAATATAAGAACTAGGGGCCACCAAATGAAATTAATGGGCAGCAGGTTTAAAACAAATAAAAGGAAGCTCTTCTTCACACAGCGCATAGTCAACCTGTGGAACTCCTTGCCTGAGGAGGTTGTGAAGGCGAGGACTATAACAGGGTTGAAAAGAGATAAATGCATGGAGGTTCAGTCCATTAACAGCTATTAGCCAGGATGGGTAAGGAATGGTGTCCCTAGCCTCTGTTTGTCAGAGGATGCAGATGGATGGCAGGAGAGAGATGACTTGATCCTTACCTGTTCGGTTCACTCCCTCTGGTGCACCTGGCATTGGCCACTGTCAGCAGACAGGATACTGAGCTGGATGGACCTTTAGTCTGACCCAGTATGTCTGTTCTTATGTAGTTAGCTATGAAACTCTAGTCTTCCTTGGAAATGTTCACTTTCAGGATTGCCTCATCAGTTATTTTCAGTCTCTGTCTCTGATTTGCCATCTGTAGCGCTTTCTTCTCCAACTTTACGTTGAAGCGAAGCCTTGTTCTGAGCAAGCAGTTTTCCCTACTAATATTCATTGGTTTAAAATAATGGTTTTAAATACATTTTTGCATTCAGGTGACACAAGCCTATTTAAATAAAAAAATAAAACTCGGACTAAAGAAGATAGCAGGGAGACTAATTCTGCCTGCTGAATAGGACTCATGGATACTGCGAATCTAGCAAATCTTGTCTCTTTGAATATTTGTTTAAAGGAGACTTGGACAGCATCTGTAGAGTTATTTTAGAGGAAATCAGAACACCTTCTATATATTTGAGAGAGTTTGTTTGTTCAAGAACTCCTAAATGGTAAGTACTAGGACCACCAAATTTGATATGCAGCTTCCTCGTGTCATAATTTAAAACAACATAAGGATTGATTGTGTTGGGAAATTGGGATGTGCTTTGAATGGGTTGCTTCTCAGAAAACCATATAGAAGAGAGACAGAATCACTGTGCAAGTAAAAGGGATTGTCTGGAGGCATGCACCCCTTTGGGACTGCCCCAGCCCCAAGTATCCCATGCCTCAGGTGCTGAAGCCCTGCCCCTCACATTCTTACGGGGATATTGCTGTCTGTTCTCCTTTGTCAGGGAGTAAGGGGAAAGTGCACAGTTTGCTGGATTCTTCACTTTGGCTGGGGAGCACTGGGAGTAGACAAACCTGGACCTGCTCCAGCTAGAGGGGCATCCGTCCCCCTGCTGTGCCCTCTAGAGCCACAGTGGCCACAAAGAGGCACAACTCACCTGGTCCCAAGCTGCTGCGGTGAGAGAAGGCTATGATAGTTCTCTCTCCCTGCGACAGCCTGCATACTGACCTGCTGATCCTTAGCTCCACCCCAGAGCAATGATTTAAATGAAGCATGTACATTTTCAAATTAATCGAGTTAAGGACCTGAGCAATGTGGGGTAAATCTTCCAGTAGAACATAAGAACAGCTGTATTGGGACAGATCAAAGGTCCGTCTAGCCCAGTATCCTGTCTTTCAACAGTGCCAGATACCTCAAAGTGAATGAACAGAACAGGGAATCAAGTGTCATGTTAGGAGACTACTATAGGCCACCTATCTAGGTGGAAGAAGTAGAGGAGGCTTTTTTTAAACAACTGACAAAATCATCCAAAGCCCAAGATTTGGTGGTGATGGGGGACTTCAACTATCCAGATCTATGTTGGGAAAATTACACAGCAGGGCACAGACTATCCAATAAGTTCTTGGACTGCATTGAAGACAACTTTTTATTTCAGAAGGTTGAAAAAGCTACCGGGGGGAAACTGTTCTAGATTTGATCCTAACAAATAGGGAGGAACTAGTTGAAAATTTGAAAGTGGAAGGCAGCTTGGGTAAAAGTGATCATGAAATCATAGAGTTCACAATTCTACAGAAGGATAGAAGGGAGAACAGCAAAATAGAGACAATGGATTTCAGGAAGGCAGATTTTGGTAAGCTCAAGAGAGCTGATAGGTAAGGTCCCATGGGAATCGAGACTGAGGGGAAAAACAACTGAGGAGAGTTGGCAGTTTTTCAAAGGGACATTGGTAAGGGCCCAAAAGCAAGCTATTCTGATGCGTCGGAAAGATAGAAAATACGGCAAAAGACTGCCTTGGCTTAACCACGAGATCTTGCATGATCTAAAAATAAAAAAGGAGTCATATAAAAAATGGAAAGTAGGACAAATTACAAAGGAAGAATATCGGCAAATAGCACAGGAATGCAGGGGCAAGATTAGAAAGGCAAAGGCACAGAATGAGCTCAAACTACCTACGGGAATAAAGGGAAACAAGAAGACTTTTTATAAATACATTAGAAGCAAGAGGAAGACCAAGGAGAGGGTAGGCCCACTGGTCAGTGAGGAGGGAGAAACAGTAACAGGAAACTTGGAAATGGCAGAGATGCTCAATGACTTCTTTGTTTTGGTCTTCACCGAGAAGTCTGAAGGAATGCCTAACATAGTGAATGCTAGTGGGAAGGGGGTAGTTTTAGAAGGTAAAATAAAAAAAAGAACAAGTTAAAAATCACCTAGAAAAATTAGATGCCTGCAAGTCACCAGGGCCTGATGAAATGCATCCTAGAATACTCAAGGAGCTGATAGAGGAGGTATCTGAGCCTCTAGCTATCATCTTTGGAAAATCCTGTGAGACAGGAGAGATTCCAGAGGACTGGAAAAGGGCAAATATAGTGCCCATCTATAAAAAGGGAAATAAGAACAACTCAGGAAATTACAGACCAGTTAGTTTAATTTCTGTGCCAGGGAAGATAATGGAGCAAGTAATTAAGGAAATCATCTGTAAACACTTGGAAAGTGGCAAGGTAATAGGGAACAGCCAGCATGGATTTGTAAAGAACAAATCATGTCAAACCAATCGGATAGCTTTCTTTAATAGGATAACGAGTCTTGAGAATAAGGGAGAAGTGGTGGATGTGGTATACCTAGACTTTAGTAAGGCTTTTGATATGGTCTCGCATGATATTCTTATCAATAAATTAGGTAAATACATCTTAGATGGGGCTTAGGTGGGTGCATAACTGTCTGGATAACCGTACTCAGAGAGTAGTTATTAATGGTTTACAATTCTGCTGGAAAGGCGTAACAAGTGGGGCTCCGCAGGGGTCTGTTTTGGGACCAGCTTTGTTCAATACTTTCATCAACGATTTAGATATTGGTATAGAAAGTACGCTTATTAAGTTTACAGGTGATACCAAGCTGGGAGGGGTTGTGACTGCTCTGGAGGATAGGGTCATAATTCAAATTGACCTGGACAAATTGGAGAAATGGTCTGAGGTAAACAGGATGAAGTTTAATAAAGACAAATGCAAAGTGCTCCACTTAGGAAGGAACAATCAGTTTCACACATACAGAATGGGAAGCTACTGTCTGGGAAGGAGTATGGCAGAAAGGGATCTAGGGGTTATAGTGGACCACAAGTTGAATATGAGTCAGCAGTGTGATGCCGTTGCAAAGAAAGCAAACATGATTATGGGATGCATTAACAGGTGTGTTGTGAGCAAGACACGAGAATTAGGTTTGTTTAGTTTAGAAAAGAGAAGATTGAGGGGGGACATGATAACAGTTTTCAGGTATCTAAAAGGGTTTCATAAGGAGGAGGGAGAATACTTGTTCGTCTTGGCCTCTGGGGATAGAACAAGAAGCAATGGGCTTAAACTGCAGCAAGGGAGGTTTAGGTTGGACATTAGGAAAAAGTTCCTAACTGTCAGAGTAGTCAAACAATGGAATAAATTGCCCAGGGAGGTTGTTGAATCTCCATCTGTGGAGATATTTAAGAGTAGGTTAGATAAATGTCTTATCAGGGATGGTCTAGACAGTATTTGGTCCTTCCATGAGGGTAGGGGACTGGACTCGATGACCTCTTGAGGTCCCTTCCAGTCCTAATATTCTATGATTCTATGATCAATCCCCTGTTGCCCATTCCCAGCTTCTGACAAACAGAGGCTAGGGACATCATTCCTGCCCATCCTGGCTAATAGCTGTCGATGGGCCTATCTTCCATGAATTTATCTAGCTCTTTTTTGAACCTTGTTATAGTTTTGGACCTCACATCATCATCTGGCAAGGAGTTCCACAGGTTGATTGTGTATTGTGTGAAGAAGTACTTCCTTTTGTTTGTTTTAAACCTGTTACATACTAATTTTGTTTAGTGATCCCTAGTTCTTTTGTTATGAGGAGTAATTAACTCTTCTTTTTATTCACTTTTTCCGCACCAGTCATGATTTTATAGACTTCTATCATATGCCCTTTTAGTCATCTCTTTCCCAAGTTAAAAAGTCCCAGTCTTATTAATCTTTCCTCCTATGGCAGCCATTCTTTTCTGAACTTTTTCCAAGGTCAAGTTTTTTTTTTAAGATGAGGTGACCACATCTACACAAAGTATTCACAATTCAGTTATTATATCTCTTTCATTAAACTGTTATACTTCCCAACTCTCCTTCGGACCAGTAATAACACCCAAAAACTCAGCCTCCACTGCAAGTGGAATTTCTTTCTTCCTTGTATGTCCTCTGTATTTTCAGCTACTTGGCTTTAACTATACTAGGACATATTTATTGTTTTCCTCTGTAATGGATGGTCCCTGTTATCAATATATCAAAACTAACTTGCTAGGCTATGAGATTTATGATCTTTATATGTTTAATCTTCTTACTTGGCACAAGTTCTTTCTATGTAGGTACCTTCACCTTGATTAATGTCCATGAAGAACTTCACAGATTTACCAAATCCAGTGGAATTGGGATACAGGGCACACACTCTTAATGAATTAGTGCTCTATTGCTGTAATCACTTAATTTAGTTTCGCTCACTGTGTATTAATAATGAATACCTCCGAACTTCATCTGAGTTCATACTTTTTTATTCAGTTTCATGGCACATCACTTTGTCTTCTTTGTTGTTCACAGGTTGGAAAATGTATTTCTGTGTGCATAGCCAGAACATTTCATAGCTGTTTTACCTACTTAATATTTTAGCTTTTTGACTGAAATATGTCTGCACCATTTATGTAATGAAAACATAAACCTACACTCTGCAGAGGTAACTTGAATTTTATGTAAAATATTCAGTTGTGGACCCTATCTCCAGCTTTTTATATGCCACAGTGGTATTATTTCCCCCCTCCCTTGTCTGTTAGTGAGGTCATTTTCAGTCCTCTGAGAAATTTTATTCCCAGCCAGATGCGGCCCATATATTAAAAGTAGCACCTGTGACTAATATCACAGCAGCTTACCATAAATTTACATGGTAACTAGGATTATGTCTGTCAAGACTGTTAAAAATGTCTAGATTTAATTTGATTTCCAGTATTGAAGGAGCTCTCCCAACATTTTGCTTCATAACTATATTTTAAAAGTTAAAACCACTTCATTGTTAAGTTTTATAGCACTCCCATTGCCCATTAAGTTGATTTGTTAAATGGAGGTCAGAGTAAAGCAACTTGGCTACATTAGGATCGGAAACCAACCCATTTGTGACAAATTTAGTTCTTGCGTGTGAATCTTCTCAAAGCCTCAGCCCTGATTGGTTTCAGGTGTAGCTTATGTCAGTTGTGTTTAACCTCAAAGAATGAGCAACATCAGTTCATTGTTGTCAGTTTTGCTTATCAAAAGACAAGTCAATTTGCGTTTATTTGGTGGATTAACTATTTTTAATGTGATTTGACTGTTTGCCCCTCTCATAGACTTTTGTATTAGATTGCTTCTTGGCTGAAAAGAATTGGTTTATACCTATCTATGTAGGTGGTGTTTTTCTTAAAGTGTTTCCTAAACTGCTTCATTTTCCATTATTCTTTGAGTCCTCTCCCATATGCTACGATTTGTACACCTGCAAAATTATTAAAGTATTTCTTTTGTTAAATATGTTGTTTGCTAGTTTTCTTGCATTCACGAATACAGAAACTGATTTGCTATAAATCAAAATTATTTGAGTGGATTTACATTATAGAGAAAATCTTTGTATTTGAAAATAAGGCTTGCATAATGAATTTTTGGCTTATTTTCCCGTTTGTTGTTTTTCCTTTATTAAAAACCAACAGTAAAAATTTTAGGCCAAAATTATGAGAATGAGTTGGCTCAACTGGCTCAAAACATAGGTAAGTCAAAATATATTTTTATACAGTCACACTTTCCTTTGGTTATACTTGTGATTGGCTTAGTAAATAATGCTCTTGCCTCCGAGTCATTAGGTTAAAGGGTCAAATTCTAATTTTGACACATTCCATCTACCCATATCCTGTGTGGCGCTAGGTGTGAAAAAGAGGGGTGCTGGACTTTTGTATGAAAAATAAATGTAGGTTTTCTAGAAATGGTTCATCTGAAAAATTAAGATTCTTCTGCCCTGGTTTTTAAAAGGCAAAGAGATGACAATACGAACTGGCAGCAGTAGTTTTCTTATTGTTGAGAAATGCCTCATAATTATGAAGAGTCTAGAGTGATGTCAGTGGTCCTACCAGGTACAAATTAATTAATTAGCTGTCAGTGGTCAGCTACCAGACAAATTAAACTCCTCGGTGCTGAGAGTTGGGAAATTTTTATTTATTTACTAGAAGATTTACCTGGCATTGCTTGGATCCTTAACTCAAATACTTTTTGTTCTTCTTCATTTAAATCATTGCTCTGGGGTGGGGCTGGGGATAAGGGGTTAAGTATGCAGGCTTCTCTGGGCTGAGAAGACAACTCTAGTCCTCTCTCATTGCAGCAGCTTGGGCCAGGTGAGAAGTGTCTCTCCATGGCCACTGCAGTGGACATAGCTGGGGGATGGGTGCATGTCTCCCTGCTGGGAGACAGACACACAAATTCTCTCAAATAGATAGCTGTCCCTTTATTCACTTTTCCCCCTGCTGCGGCAATGGGGTTATAACTGTCTCTACTAGCAAAGCCCTCCATTTCTGTGTTATGAGAAACAGTCACATTCCAAGCACATCCCATTTGGTAGTCCTAGCTCTTATCATTTAGAACAGACAGACACACTTACTCAAAAGACAGACAGATTTTCTCAGATGTGATTTGCCTGTTTGTCATGGCCACTGTGCAAATACAAAGTGAAGGATGTCTACATTTTTAAAATCACCAACATGTTTCCCTACTTGCAAATAATCAAATCATCATGTTTCATTGGCAACTCCTTATTCTTTATTTTCACACCCCCCATCCCTCAATTTAGCCTTGCTTTATCTAACTGAGATATTTCCTTATTGCATGGTCTGTGCCCACCTTCATTGGGTGCCAGCAATGCCAGTTTCTTTTCTGACATACTTTCAAGTTTTCTGACATGCTGGCTCTTGTGAGTGGAGAAAGTTTAGCAAGCATGTATCTAGCCAGCCACATTTTTATCCTTCAGGTCCCTCTTCAAAACTCGTGTCTTCTGTAATGCATACAGAAAGCTGTAGACTAAGCAGGTGGCAAGTTGTGATCACTGCTAGACAATGGCTAAGAATTGTACAAATATAACTTATCTGTCTACATTGCCTGCCCATTATATCTTGTCTTGTAGACTGCAAGCTCTCTGGGACAGGGACAGTTTGTACAATGCTGCCCAATCTGTTTGTAGCCTCTGTTGTGACTACCGTATTACAATATTATTAGTAATACCACAGTATTAATATTAACAATACTATCGGTGGGTGGCTTTGGATATTATTAGTAATACCACAATATTCATATACTATTATTAATTTATATTTAAATGAATCATGATAACATTAAAGATTCAGAATATGCTTTTATGTTTCTCTTTCTTGAGATAGGAAAAAGTTTTTATGTTTGTAAATTATGTTTCTCAGAAACAGAATTTAGCTTCTTTTGGTAAATGCACAGTATCTCTGAGGAGCAGCAGGCCTGACTGCCACAGCTACCACATGATATGTAGAAGTTCAAGACTCATTCTCCGGGTGCTTTAGGAACAGAAGTTGAAATCAATTTGGTATTTGTTAAAACTTTACTGTGACTTAGAATATCAAGTACAGGCAGTCCCCGGGTTACATGGATCCGACTTACATCGGATTCCTACTTACAAACGGGGTAAGGCAACCCCGCACTAGCTGCTTCCCCCCAGCAGACCAGGGAGACGCGAAGCTAGCGCTCCCCTCCCCAAGCAGACCAGGGAGACGCAGAGCGGCTTTTCTCAGCAGACACCTCAGCTTGAGAATAAAGGACTGAGGGAAGTGAGGTGTGGAGAATAAAACTGAGCTCTGGAGAAATGTTTGGCTAGAGTTTCCCCTACAATATGTACCAGTTCCGACTTACATACAAATTCAACTTAAGAACAAACCTACAGTCCCTATCTTGTACGTAACCCGGGGACTGCCTGTAAATATGAGTTCTAAGCTCTTTCCTTCTCTCTCCTTTCTTCCCTCAATTGTAGGGTAAAAAATAAAATACGAATAAAGAGAGACTAGTGTGTTTCTACAGTTATTGTGCCTGTACTGTGTACTTTTGGAGTAGTTAGATTTGTGTTTTATATTCTAAAGAGGACCAGCAATTTGTTTTCCTGACCTTTGGTCCACATTACAGTTGCCTCTTTTACCAATGTTTCTCTTAAAAATTAGCATAGATTTATGATCACTTAATTGGAAATTATTATAACATTTAGCTAGCACTATTTTCATACTGTCTCTGGTGGTTCAGTTTGACCTGGCTAAAGATTTTTGTAAATATATTTTTTAATTCCCACAAGTATTCATTTAGGTTAAAAAAGAAAATGGAGGCCCTATTGGCAGCTCTGTGTGATCCATAACTGTTCTTTTAATAATTGCTCATTGCATTTGAAATAGGGGAAGAAAATAGTTATGCCAAAGGGGGAAGCAAGACTATTCTTGAAAAATCATCGAAATCAGGAAACTACAGACCAGTCAGTTTAACTTCTGTGCCAGGGAAGATAATGGGGCAGGTAATTAAGGAATCCATCTGCAAACATCTGGAAGATAATGAGGTTACAGGTGTCAAGTATCAGAGGGGTAGCTGTGTTAGTCTGGATCTGCAAAAGTGACAATGAGTTCTGTGGCACCTTATAGACTAACATGTATTGGAGCATAAGCTTTCGTGGGCAAAGACCCACTTTGTCAGATGCATGTAGTGGAAATTTCCAGAGGCTGGTATAAATATGCAGGCCAGGATAAGGCTAGAGCTAACAAGGTTAATTCAGTCAGGGAGGGTGAGGACCACTTCTAGCAGCTGAACTGGAGGGGTGAACACCAGGAGAGTAGAAACTGCTTTTGTAGTTGGCTAGCCATTCACAGTCTTTGTTTAATCCTAAACTGATGGTGTCAAATTTGCAGATGACCTGTAGCTCAGCAGTTTCTCTTTGAAGTCTGGTCTTGAAGTTTTTTTGCTGTAGGATGGCTACCTTTAAATCTGCTACTGTGTGTCCAGAGAGATTGAAGTGTTCTCCTACAGGTTTTTGTATATTGCCATTCCTAATATCTGATTTGTGTCTGTTTATTCTTTTATGTAGGGACTGTCCAGTTTGGCCGATGTATATAGCAGAGGGGCATTGCTGACACATGATGGCGTATATTACATTGGTAGATGCGCAGGTGATGGTGTGGCTGATCTGGTTAGGTCCTGTGATTGTGTCACTGGTGTAGATATGTGGGCAGAGTTGGCACTGAGACTTGTTTCATGGTTCCTGAGTTAGAGTTACTGTGGTGTGGTGTATAGTTGCTGGTGAGAATTTGCTTCAGGTTGGCGGGTTGTCTGTGGACGAGGACTGGCCTGCCTCCCAAGGCCTCTGAAAGTGAGGGATCATTGTCCAGGAAGGGTTGTAGATCACTGATGATGCATTGGAGAGGTTTTAGCTGAAGACTGTAGGGGATGGCCAGTGGTGTTCTGTTGGTTTCTTTCTTGGGCTTGTCTTGTAGCAGGAAGCTTCTGGGTACACGTCTGGCTCTGTTAATCTGTTTCCTCACTTCCTCATGCAGATATTATAGTTTCAAGAAAAACTCGCTAGCTCTAGCCTTATTCTGGCCTGCATATTTATACCTGCCTCTGGAAATTTCCACTACATGCATCTGACGAAGTGGGTCTTTGCCCACAAAAGCTTATGCTCCTATACATCTATTAGTCTATAAGGTGCCACAGGACTCCTTGAGGTAATAGGTAACACCCAACATGGATTTGTAAAGAACAAATGATGTCAAACCAATCTGATAGCTTTCTTTGCTAGGATATCAAGTCTTGTGGGTAAGGGAGAAGTGATGAATGTGGTATACCTAGACTTTAGTAGGGCATTTGACACGGTCTCATATGACCTTATCAATAAACTAGGGAAATGCAACCTAGATGGGGCTACTATTAGGTGGGTGCATAACTGGCTGGGTAACCATTCTCAAAGGGTAGGTATTAATGGTTCACAATCATGTTGGAAGGGCATAACAAGCAGGGTTCTACAGGGGTCTGTTTTGGGACAGTTCAATATTTTCATCAATGATTTAGATGATGGCTTAGAGAGTATAATTATTAAGTTTGCAGATGATGCCAAGCTGGGAGGGGTTGCAAGTGCTTTGGAGGACAGGGTCAAAATTCAAAATGATCTGGACAAACTAGAGAAATGTTCTGAGGTAAATAGGATGAAGTTTAATAAGGACAAAAGCAAAGTACTCCAACTGGGAAGGAACAATCAGTTTCACACATACAGAATGGGAAGTGATTGTTTCGGAAGGAGTACTGCTGATTTAGGGGTCACAGTGAACCACAAGTTAAACAAGAGTCAATAGTGTGACACTTGCAAAAAAAGCAACCATGATTCTGGGGTGCATTAACAGGAGTGTTGTGAGCAAAACACGAGAAGTCATTCTTCCACTCTACTCTGCTGATTAGGCCTCAAATGGAGTATTGTGCCCAGTTCTGGGCACCACATTTCAAGAAAGATGTGGAGAAATTGGAGGAGGTCCAGAGAAGAGCAACAAAAATGATTAAAGGTCTAGAAACATGACCTCTGAGGGAAGACTGAAAGTATTGGGCTTGTTTAGTTAAGAAAAGAGAAGACTGAGAGGGGACATGATAACAGTTTTCAAGTACAGGCAGTCCCCGGGTTACGTACAAGATAGGGACTGTAGGTTTGTTCTTAAGTTGAATCTGTATGTAAGTCGGAACTGGCGTCCAGATTCAGCCGCTGCTGAAACTGACCGCCAGTTCTGACTTACATACAGATTCAACTTAAGAACCCCAAGCTTCCCCAAGTCAGCTGCTGCTGAAACTGATCAGCGGCTGATTCCAGGAAGCCTGGGGCAGAGCAACTCTGCCTCGGGCTTCCTGTAGTCAGCGCTGGTCAGTTTCAGCAGCGGCTGACTTGGGGACGCCTGGGGCAGAGCAGCTGGGGTGCTGCTGGGTTGCTCCAGTAGCACCGCTCCTCGGCGCTACTGGACCAACCCAGCAGCACCCCAGCTGCTCTGCCCCAGGCGTCCTGATTCAGCCACTGCTGAAACTGACCAGCAGCGGCTGAATCAGGACCTGGGGCAGAGCTGCTGGGTTGGTCCAGTAGTGCCCAGAGCGGCGCTGCAGGACCAATCGGCACCGCCCCAGCTGCTCTGCCCCAGGGTCCAAAACAAAAGCCTGGTCTGCTGGGGGGGGGGCACACTAGCTGCGCCCCCCCCCCCCCCCCAAGCAGACCAGGGACACGGGAGCAGAGCCGCAGTGGCAGCGGGGTGCCGCGCCTCTGAGGCTTTGCTCTAGCAAAGTCTCAGAGGCGCGGGACCCCGCCGCTGCTGCCCCGGTGCCTGTGGTCTGCTGGGGACCGTCCCCAGCAGACCACAGGCACCGGGACTGAAGCCGCAGCCGCGGCGGGTTCCCGTGCTTCTGAGGCTTTGCTCTGGCAAAGCCTCAGAAGCGCGGGAACCCGCCCGGTGCCCCTGGTCTGCTGGAGACGGTCTCCAGCAGACCAGGGGCACCGGAGCAGCTTACGAACGGGGCTTTCTCGCCCCGGAGCTTGCAGGTAGCAATCCGCCACCTCGACCTCCGGGGCGAGAAAGCCCCGTTCGTAAGTGCAGATCCGACGTAAGTCGGATCCGCGTAAGTCGGGGACTGCCTGTATCTAAAAGGATGTTACAAGAAAGAGGGAGGAAAATTGTTCTCTTTGGCCTCTGAGGATAAGACAAGAAGCAATGGGCTTAAATTGCAGCAAGGGAGGTTTAGTTTGGACTTTAGGAAAAAGTTCCTAACTGTCAGGGTGGTTAAACACTGGAATAAATTGCCTACGGGGGCTGTGGAATCTTCATCACTGGAGATATTTAAGAGCAGGTTAGACAGACACTTGTCAGGAATGTTCTAGACTGTGCTTGGGTAGGGGACTGGATTTGATGACATTTTGAAGACCCTTCCAGTTCTAGGATTCTATGATTGTTCACTCCTACTCTAAGATACCAACACGCTGATTTTATTTTAACTAAAATGTTGAATCCTCTTGTTAACTCAGTGGTGGCAAGTACTGTAATAGTATTGTTTCATTTGGGGAACTTGGTAAGATTTACATTCTCTTTGTTCTCAAGAATATCTTCATTCAGAATCACTTTCTTTTTCAGTTAAAGAAATCTGTACTCTTGTAGCTTTATAATTTCCTGGGATTGCTATTATGAATATAGGGGAACTGAGGAGGTACTAATTTGAGTATAGATGGCAAGGTCTATCTCCAGTTTGATAGTGTTTATCCTCTTGTATCCCTTTGCTTTTGAAATAGTGTGCATAATCTTATTAATAACTATAAATTGCATGTTACAATAGTGGGTTTTCCCTCCAAAGAGTAAAGAAAAGGTATATTTTGGAATATTATAGTCTGCAATTGTAATTAAAAATGGACTTTAGCTGGTAAAAGGTAAAAAGTAAAATTTACAATGAAACTATTTAAAAATTAACCATTACTTGCCAAAAGCACATCAGACCTTACTTAACGGACATCCATTAATCCAGCGGTTAGCTGCTTCAGGCTTTAATGCACACTGTTTTACACGTTAACGGTTTTGAAGTTCCAGGCCAAGGTTGACCTTTCACATCTGCTCCTTTCACAGTAGGAATCTCCACTTACTGCTTCCTGTCAGAATGGATTAGAGTGACAAAGTGCAGAGCTTGTGCTGGCTGCAATTTTAGTTTTTGATCAAAATTATTTCTTTCACAAACAATCACATTTGCTAAAATGTTACATCTGCTCTGAAAAACCACTGGCAGACCCACAGATGATCAGTGCAATGTGAGTACAATTTTTCATTTATCCTTCATAAAGCTGTAAACCAGCTCTAAATGCATTTTGGAGACTGCCTCTCACCGCTCCTTCATTTGCCATTTTCTTCCTTTAATTTTTGATGAGTTGAGATGAGATGAAAATTTGCTTGTATCTTGAACTGATGCAAAGCTTGCTGAATTCTTTGAGGGAATTGTGTGAAATTGGTAAAGAAGAGAGAATTTGGTTAGGAGCCAGGGTTCTAATTTTGGGTCCTGTTGTGTGAGGTACTAAGTACATTCAGCTTCTGGGGCTTGAGATTACACAGCATCTTCTTTTTTTTTTTCTTCTGGGAATTGTTTGTGGTGGTGTTTCACAAGGACACATTCTGAGGACAGGCGGGTAGTTCATTTCATGAACTGGATGATTTCATCTTGATTGGGATTAAATGTGTGTTTTGCCTTGTTGGAGGAATTCTATCACATGGTAGAAGTGGGCTTTTGGAGGAAAAATTTATTATCTTTGCAATCTAGGTTGTTACAGTTACAGATTGTAAAGTGTCTAATTTAATAAAAATGTACAAAGGACCATATTTCATCTCACTTTATGTTGGATTCATCTTTTTTTAATGTTTTTTTTTTTTAAATCCCTTGCCTGGCAATAATCAGTTTTCACCATTCATGGACTGAATCTATTTCAAAGATGTATTGATTTGGAAAAGGAGTGTGCGTGTGGTGGTGAGTTTTATAAAATGGAAGAAACATGTGGGTTAAAAAAAATCTGGAGTTTTCCCCAATATATTGCATTACAAATGCTGTCTGGCACTTAGTCATAAATTTGTAATACACCAGAAGTTTTTCAAGACAGCTTAAAATATTGACTGTAGGTTGTGTATCCTTATACAAAATATTGCTAATAAAATTAATCCACTTTTGTTTTTAATACAGTAACGTGTTCTGAATTTATCACCTTTTCTGGTCATTTCTGAGTTTCCAAATATCAAGCACAGCAAATAAATTACATTTTATTTCATACTGTTTACATAACTGTTTGCATAAAGTAACTGTTTCCAAAACATCATGTAAGAAATAGTAATTATCTAAACCATTTTAAGTCTTTTTTTCTTTCTCAGATTATGTAGGAAGATGATCTTTCTCTCCATACTCTCTCCTTTCAAAGTCTATCATCAGTTCAATATCATGATTCAGATATTACAATTGGATACAAAATATGAGTTTAACAATCCTGACTCAAAGCTCCTATTGGAGTCATTGGGTTACTATACTATTTCTTTTCCTCAAGTTTTATAGGCTCTTGCTGAAGGCTTGAGAGAGAACTTATCTCATTATGACTTTGTGTATAGCCTGAGTGCTTTCAGCCACATACAGAGGGCCCAAATGATCTCCCTGGTTGGCCCTGTAGTTCTTGTTTCTGATCTCCCATCGTTTTATAATTTCAGACTCCTTTTCTCTTTCTCTTTTTACATGCTTGAATTATCGACATTAAGATATATTTGTGCTGGCCCCCAAAAAAGTCCCTGATGATGATGTGGTTATAGAGCTAACTGCTTCCTCTCTTCATCCTAACCTAAGTAGTAATAGCTAGCTTTTACATACAATTTTTCATCAGCAGATATCAAAGTGCTTTACAGTGTTTAATGTACTTGTCCTCATGACACTCTTATGAGTTAGGGGAGTATTATAAAGTTAGGCTTTCTTACTGTTCTTTGATGTCCTTTTAACATCAGGGATAGGATATGATTTCCCCTCTATACTCAGTAGAGACTGTATTGGATTGCACATGATCTTGGCAACAGACCAAGAAGAACCATGTATTGTTGCTACTAATGTCATCAGCTGCATGTATAGAATGTGCACTATCTTTGCATGTTGGAGGAGTGAAGCCCTCTGTGTTCTTTGCAAAGTGAAAAAAATAGTTGGAAAGCCGGCAGAATTTTGTTCTTCGTTTCTGATTTTTCTTCCTGTGACATAACTTTCCTTGCATTCCTTTATTTGTTTACACCTGGCCTCCATGAGAAATTATCAGCTTTTGTTGACATAGCTAATGTCATCTGGGTACATGATGTTTGAATGCCAATAGAAAGACCCCTTCTGTCTGTGTAGGTTGTGACTATAACTATGCCAGTGTGATATAAACATACCGTTGGTCACCATTTCAGGAAAGCATTCATATTCAAGAAAGCTCTTAGGCATGTGTTTTAAGACCTATTGAAATCAATGGGATTTTAGCACATGCTTGAAGTATTTAAAGTTAGGTCCTTTCTTGAATTGAGCTTTTACAAAGGGATTATATAGCCTCATCTTTTGGTATAGCAATATGTGCACAAGCATTGTTAACATTGGCAGAACATTGTACAGTATAAAGCATCAAGGTGAGTAAAGTGAAGTAATGGAGCATTCAGATATATACATTCAAAAGATTGGAACAGGGCCCAAAGTGCATTTTATTACTAACTTGTATAGTGTTTGAGGGTTGTATTATTGTACATCATGTATTTTGATTTGCTAGACCAATCATTCATTTTAACGAATCAAATTATCATTGTCTTTTCAGTTGCGCAGCAAAGAAAGTTTATTATTTTTAAGTAATGATTGCTTTAACAGGTGCTCAATTAATGAGGGCTTCATTTAATTTTTTGGTTGGGTCCGGTGCATAAAGCCTGTTTAATAAATAGAAAATAAGTCCAGTTTCTTTAAGTAGGCATTTCATTCAGTGTAAACCTCTTATTGAAACCTTTATTTTTAATTTTTGAGCACAATATACACACAACAAATATGCCTGGGAAGAGGAAAGTGAAAATTAGCTGTCCTTGTTTTAAGTAAGATTTCAATTCAGACATGGAGCTTCTTGGGGTTTTTTTCTCTACTACTGAGTAACTAATATAAAATATCAATAACAAATTAAAAATGCAGCTTGACATATTTTTTATGAATCTGGATGATATTTTAAACTCTGACTTGACCTAATTTTTAAAGAAATAAATATTATAGTTAAAAGGTAGCTCTTGCACTACGCATTAAATGCATAACCATAGAAATCCTACCCATTCCAAATGTTTCTGATTGAAATTATACATAATAAGTAATGCCTTTTGGAGTGCCTTGTAAGCTTACATGCTTTTAGCATGCTGAAGTTTGTGTCTCATACTGGTAATATGGAGTTTAATATTAAGTCTGTTTTTTCTTTCACTTTCCTTTCCCTACTTTGGACACAGTGCAAAGTGCACTGTGAAATGTGAATTGCAAGGTTACCTAGACACCAGATTGTGGTACAACGCTGAAATTAATTTTCAGGAATTTTGTCTAATGCCACTAGTAAAAGCCAGCAAGGTTGAGATAGTCATGTTTGGCATTACATTTGCCTGTTGAAAAAGAATGTGATTAATTAGTATGAGATTGTTGTAACAGACGTGAGTGTAGATGGCACAAAAAAAGAGATTTTCATTGCTGCAAACTAGTGCAAGATAGTCGCTCCATGTCATGCTGTGATTTTGTAACCCAAATCTTCTCAGTTTAGGAATCATTCTTACTTTATGAGCACAGATAATTATATATTTGTCTGTGTAAGCAAACCAATACACTTCGTAATAAAGCGTATCAGACCATTTAGTTGTCAGGACAACATGCACTTTCCAAAGGAGCATGAAAACTTTTGAAGTTTCTCAGCAGCAGCAGAAGCAGAAAGCAGTTTTGATGCCTCTCTAAAACAATTGTTTGTCTTCAATCCAAGTTTACAAAAACTAGATTGTAAAATCTTCTAATTGAATCAGTGAAGGGTGCCTGCACATGATTTCAAGTTGCATTCTGTCACTATTGCAGTGTAAAATGGGAAAGAGGGCAAGATGATTTTCACATAACATTGTGGTTGTTTTGGGAGGCTGAAGATGAGAGAGGGGGTAATAGACCAGATACCCTGGCTTCCCACTAGGAAACTATGTGTAACTTCAGTTACAAGAAAAAATATTTATTCATAGGGCCAAATTCAGCAGTGATGCGGGTGTAAGTTGGTCAAAAAAGCCAAATGTATTGCTAGCAATATGTAGTGCAGGTTGCACATATTTGAATTTCAATGAGTATAATGTACATCCGGAGGGAATAGCAAAATGCGTGAGTAAGAAGCAAAACAAAAAAACAAAAGCAAACAAAAAACCCTGAAAAAAGGGGGTAAGAGCAGAATTTATTTTATTATTCTATACCCTTATTTTAATGTTTTTTCTGCAGCAATCCCCCATGTTTTTCAGCACAAAAATGGTACCTGTTTGCACACCAGCTGAATGCCAAATAGATGCAAATTAAACATTTACTTGTTTTCTGTCAAACTCACGCCACAGTTTAGATGACCCCAGAACTTGGCACAGAACTTTTTCAGAATTGTATCTTTTGTGACATCAAAAATATGTAGCTTCTAACATTACACCTGGTCCAGGTTGTGTAGAATGAACCTAATCTTTTCTTTTCTGTGATTTTATTTATTTTTTCCTGAGGACAGAATTCTTGGAATTGCCTTTAGTCTCCTGCAGCTCTTTGACATTATACTGGTACCTGTGTGTGAAAAGTTCCCAATGTAAAGAAGGCCATGCCTCCTAGCTGCAGTTCTCTTTTGCTGCATTTTTTCTTCATGATTTTTAAATGAGTAAATCATATGACAATAAACAGAAATACCCTGAGTGAAGAGAGAAGGGGAAACTGTTGTTTATCTGGTCAGGTGGTTTAGATTAGCAGTGATGCTGGTCTGTATTATGTTACTTTAAATCATAGTGTCCCAACAGGATATAAATTATGAAGATTGTTACAGTATGTTTCATCCAATGTAAGATCAACAAATTGGAATAATTTTTATAGGAAAATCACAGTGCTTTGGCATGGTTATTGTTGAAGAATTTAATTTAACTTCAGATTTGCTCACATTATTTCTTAATATATAAAACACTATTTTCATGATGTATGAAGTATAAACATTTGTAGAATCAAAGGCAAGAATGCCTTTTCTAAGATTATATAGAGTGGAAAACTACTTAGAATAGATCAGTGTTTGTGCTTTTGCTGTCAAAGTGTTTGATATGGAGCTGACTAGCTAGTTTCTTCACCGACATAATTGTAAACAAGTGTTGCAAGCCAGAGACAGATTTCTTTGTGGCAGAAAGTGTAAAGGTTTTCAGATATTTTGAAAGCTTTAACATATAACTTGGGGTATTGAATTTACAGCTCCAATATAAATATATAGTTTTATTTTAGAGAGCAAAGCAAACAGGATTCAGTGATCTAAAAATGCAATGGTGATCAAGGATGGAAAACTTTAGCAGTCCTCATTTGTAGAGTCCTGCACAGATACAAAATTTGTATCTACAAAAATGAGCAGCAGATATCCACATCCATATCAGCAGATGCAGATACCTGTGGATATCCTCAAATTTGCAGGTTTCTATCTACAAAATTTATATCTGCATCTGCATCTCTATCTGCAAAAATGAGCCATGGTTATCCACATCAGGAATGTCAAAATGCATTTATGCAAGTAAATGTGTAACTGCTGATATTTTCAGCAATTGCTGGTTACACGCGGGGGCAAAGAGGGAGCCAGCTCACCATGTGCACCAGCTCCCACCTGTCCTCCCTCTCCCCCACTGCACTGCTGCATCAGAGGCAACAGTGTGGGGTGGAGGCTGTGTCTAACCATGCACGTTAACCAGTGAGTGCAGGCCCACCAGTTAATCAAGTACACGATTACACTTTCACATCCTTCTTCTGTATCCATATTTGTGGATGCAGATACTAGGGATATGAAGGTTTAACTTAGGGCTACTCAATATGCGGCCCGTGGGCCCTTTGCATGTGGCCCGTGGCACCTTGAGCCGCTTCCTGTGTCGCCTGCCTGGCTCATTGCTGCGGGTCCAGTGGCAGCATCAAGCGCTGAGCCACGCAGCTTTGAGCCAAGAGGAATGCGCAGAAACTGCCAGCTGGCAGGGTGGTGGGGGCAAAAGGCGGCAGCAAAGCACGCCTGCCCTGTCTGCCACAGTGGCAGTGCCTCCCCCAGCCAGGCCACGTTAGCGCACGCGCAGGAGCTACTGGAGGCAGCAAGTGGCACGTGGCAGAGCTGGGCGGTGAGACAGCAGGGCGGCGGTGGAGCCAAGCAGCAAGGCCAGGGTGAGAAAGGTCTGGGCTAGGGCTGGGGCTTGGGTAGTAATCAATATAATGGTCGTCTGTTGATATATGTTTTAGTAGTTAAATTGCTGAACTGTCATTGCTCATTAAAAGTGCTGTCCTATGGGTGGAAATCGGGTAAATTTAGCATTTTATTAATATCAGCAGATCTGACTTAAATGGGGCCTGTGTGTTGGGTAGTCTTGCCTTAATCTTTGTATTCATGCCTGTCAGTATCAAAGAAGATATTTGCATACATTTGCAACTACATTTAAATTGCAGCCCTTGGCATGTGCTGTGGGTATCATTGTGGTCACTGGGGCTTCCAAAGTTGAGTAGCCCTGATTTAACTGGAGCAGCTCCCTGTCCTCTACATTTCTGGTCAGCATCTGTGAGACCATAATTTAAGGTGCTGTATATATTGCAGGTTCACTAAATCTCAATGATCAGGTAGTGTCAGCAGTAGACAAACATAAATTCACCTTGTTTGTAGGAAGTGCCAATGTTCTGGCCCCAGTGATATATGCAGCAGTCATCTCCAGTATATATTAGTATAACTCCCTGGGCCTGGGCCTGAACGTAGAAGCAGTGCAGAGGCTTCAGCTTATGTCAAACATTGTAGCCTGCCTTCATGATGGCTTAGTTGCTGGGTTTCCATCATCTGTGCACTATGGTCCTTCCACTGGCTCTAGTCTGTTGTTGTTGCCAGTTCAAAGAGATGCTCCTGGTTGTCAGATCAAGACATCAGCAACTGCTTCCCTGTTCAGGATGCCTTAAACTAGCTGTGCTTTTCTGGAGCAATGCAGAGCACAAAGTGCAGAAGAAAGCCTTTAAGAGGTGGCGATAAAGTTCTCTTAATCAAGGAAGTTCAGTTGTGGAACTTGATCCCAGAAAGAATCCGCCTACTCCAGAATGTGATTATATTTAAGGCCTGGTTTACTTACCTCCTTTTCAGAGACAGCTTTCCCACCATTCTTGCAGTGATATTAAACACCTTTTTTTGTATATGTTTAATATAAAACCCAGTCAGAAACGAGGAAAGGCAGTTCCATGAAGATAGCTGCTTAGCCTTGTAGCTTTTTTTTTTTTAATATATGGAGCTATACCTATCTCATAGACGTGGAGAGGTCATTGAATGTCTCTTCTTTACCTGTTCAACATTGGTTGAATTTTTAGGTTTTTAAAAACCAAAATATTTAAAAAAAATAGTATTGCCATGTAACAAGATGTCTTTTTTAACACGGAAAATCTTCCCTAAATATAGTAAATAGAATTATTTAAAACTCAGATTTCACTTGGAGCAGAACAGAAAATATGTCATGAAAGTAAGTTAATCAAACCTAATGACTGACTGTAATCAATTGTATTGTTGAGCATACCTTTAATTTAGCTCAATGTTAAGCAACTTCTTCTGTCGGCTTGCTTGGCCTATAGATTGAAGTTAGCTAGTTACAAGAATTAGTGAAGTAGGTCGCATGCATGCAAGTTCCATAATTTGGAGCTGAGGCCTCCTGATGAGTCATTGTCTTTATTGTTATGTAACGCAGAGAGCGAAACTATACATGAAGAACAAAGAGGACAAATGTAACACATAGTGTGCAGTGATAATAATGTGTAATGGTATCAAGTGAAAGCACTATATATTCCAAAGTATAAATGCATTATGATGACTTGTATTATCCATTATGTACATGTATCCCATTAATAAATTATACAAACAGTTTTTGTTATTAAGTTGTAATACTGCAAAGACAGGTAGCCCTTGCACCATGTAGGACAAGGTTAATACTGCCCCGAGCATTATAATGATAGATTGAAATTAAAAAACTTAATGTATTTGTGATCAGCAAATGTTTTCCTTGGCTGGAAGATTTAGGAAGTCCAAAGACCCTAGGTTTATAACCTTTGCGTTTACAAACACATTTAATTAAGTGTTTGTTAAATTTCTGGGTCTCAGAACTATTTTTCTTGAGGAGCCCCATCTTTTGAGTAAAGTATTGTCCAAATGCTGTGCTCCGATGATACATTATGGTACTCTTATCACTGGGAACTCACTAGGCACATCCCCACAACATATCAGTCTGCATGACTTTGATGTAGTAATCATCAGGATAATGTTGACAAGCGTTATATAAAAGCTGTATGCTTAAAAAGTGTGAAGATGAATTGAGTCATTAAGACGTGTGAAAAGAAGAATAGCAAATTGGCAGAGGGATTTTGCAAGCCTCCCAAACCTGTTAAATACTGTACTCTATAATGCAAGGAGGGAGAAGGAATTTCATCTTTCCATTCACTCATAAAAGCAAATCATATAGTACAGTTTTTGCCTTTCTCAGGAGAAGCAAGTTACATGAAGCCATATTTTGTGACATCATGTTCTGTCATTTGAAAAGTACAGTTGGGCCATTCCAGGGCACAGCTTGAGGAAGAGGTACCCTATAGCTGAGCTAGTTTAAAGCACTTTTTCAATATAATTTCTTTTTTCATGAGTAGATGAGCAAGGAAATATTTTCCCAAAACAGACATGTAAATGTTGGCAACATCTGTCTTAGAAATTGCAACTGAGTTACTGCTGCAACTTCATTTGTGGGGTTTTTTTTTTTTTTTTTTGGTTTGTCTTTTTTCGTTTTGTTTTGTTTTCAAGTTCTTCCTTTTATGACTCCTAGAAGATAGAAATGGATCATTCAGTCTATTGCTCTGACAGAACAGGACTGTTCCAGACAGTAAAACTTCTAGTGTTATTTCTGCTCTCATTTAAGTGTTGCTTCCGTTATCTCTTGGAAGATTTTTCCATAGGTTAAAAAGTGTGTGACAAAATGTGTAGAAACGTGTATTTCTAAACTCTATTTTAGTAAAAAATTATCTAAATATATACTAAAATTACACAGTAATTGATATAACATATTCCTGTGGCTCCTATTATCTTCATACCTAAGTATCTTACAATTTTTGTAGAAATGTAGCTGTGTTACAATTTTTAATGTGTTTATCTTCACAACACCCCTTGGGTGCATCTAAACTGGCAAGATTTTGCGCAAAAGCAGCTGCTTTTGCGCAAAAACTTGCCAGCTGTCTACACTGTCCACTTGAATTTACGCAAGAGCACTGATTTCGTAATGTACAAAATCAGTGCTTCTTGCGCAAATACTTTCACGCTCCCGCTCGGGAAAAAGTCCTCTTGCGCAAGAATACTTGCGCAAGAGGACCAGTGTAGACAGGGAAGAATTGTTTTGCACAAAAAAGCCCCGATAGCTAAAATGGAGATCGGGGCTTTCTTGCGCAAAATCGCGTCTAGACCGGCCACGGATGCTTTTGCGCAAAAGCATCCTTGCCAATCTAGACGCTCTTTTGCAGAACTACTTTTAACGGAAAAACTTTTCCGTTAAAAGTATTTCCGCAAAATCATGCCAGTCTAGACGTAGCCCCCGTGAGTTAGGGAAGGACAATTTTATTCCTATCTTGTGAATGGGGCACCAAGGCATAGAAAGACTGTTGATCTCCGGTGGTATGGTATTTCCTTTATTTGGAATTGCTGCTTTTAAAACATTAAAATACTGCTAAGGTTCTGTGTTGTGAATGGGATATATATATTTTCAAATTAAGATCTTAACATGATATTATCAGCGGTTAGAGCTGTCACAGACAATGTGTTAAGGTCAAGTCTGTGTTGGGACTTAATGTAAATAAAATACTTCACCAAAAACACTTGCAACCAGAAAGGTTTTAGCTGCCTTGTAAGCTGTACCCACCAATGCCAAATGTCTCTATCATCATGTGATTCATGCTGGGCAATGGTCTTGCACTGCAGACTGCTTAATAATTTTCATTATTTTTAATTAAAGTTGAAGAAGTGCAGACTCCAGCTCAAAATAAGGTTGGTCATGTTGCCGGAATCAAGTAATTACTTTAATTGATCACAAGATAGTTTCCTTGATCACCAATTAGACCAAATTACCGATCATGTTTCAAGACGTGAAGAAATGTCCAAACAGATTGTGTAATAGTGTTTTTGTATCTAATCAAGCCTAACTACCTTCCAGACCCAATTGTATTTTGTAAAAGGAAGGTTATGGGCCTACAAACATAAAGGGGATTAATAAACAATAGAGTTCCAATTCTTATAACTAGCAAAGGATGTATTTAGGGGCTTACTGAAGATTGCACTGGTGAAATTGCTCAGCTGAGCTGCTGCTCATTTTCTTAGTGTGAGATATGTGCTTTTTGCGCACAATTAAATATCCTATAATCAAAATAGGAAAAAGTAATTTAATGTGTAACATAGAAGATTGCTTTGGGTAAAGCAGGTTATACGCAAGTGTATGTACATACCCTTAAGCAGATATAATCTCCCACACACTTATGATATGTGTATAAAATCATGATTATGGGATCCTTTCAGCTCTGACACATCCAAAAGCATTAACCACAATAGATATGTGGAATACTCTTACTACCTGTTCTCAGGGTTGAATTCATAGAAAAGGACAGTAAACATTCTCTGTGGAGGGCTCATTGATTTGGAATTCATTCCTCTTGTAGTAGATGAAAATCTGAGTTTGGCTATCATCAAGATGAAGTACAACTTTAATATGATGTTCCATTTTTAGCAGTGGGGAGTACCTCAAAGTCTGCTAAGTGGTGGAGACTGCTGGTCAAGAGGGTGGGGGGAAGACACAGAGAATGGGCTATGAAAGTTTTAATGATCATGATTGGTCACTGATTAATTAGTTCTTTAATATGTTTTCCACTTGAACTCAGAGTAAATGGTGATGGTTACATAACAAAAATAAAATATGCATTGAAAAATAGATGTGTATATATACATATGCATGCATACACATGTGCATATATTTGTACACAGATATCGAAACTGGCAGTGGACTTAGTCATATTTTTCATGAATCCCTTCCAGTTTTGCCTATGCTGCATGATGATACAGAGGCAATCTAGTTTTAGGTGCTTTTCTGACTTCAGCATGGGATTAAACCTACGCTTTGGGAGCAATTTTATGTGTAATTTGGCATGGCCTTATAAATAGTGATGTTAAGGCAATGAATATTTTTAAAAATCTTTAAATAAAATGTAAATCTAGGAACTTTTAATAATGTCCAACTTATCCCTAATATTTAGTGATGAGTTTACTGTTTTATGCTTCAAAGTATCTTGTTGCATTTCTTGAAATTTTTGAAACATAATTGTTCGCTCCATGTGAAATTAAATCAAACTAGAGTTTCAAGGGAAGTTAGAAAGGAAAAATTGCTTTTTAATTCCTGATAGTTTGGTCATTTCCAAATGACAAACCTCATTGAAATAATTTGCTCTGATTGTAACATTTTCATTCATCTGACTGGCAAAGTGACTTACAAAGTCATACTTCATTTAGGCACTGACTCTTTTTCTTAAAATGTTTGTAATTTGTGAGAGAAAAAAGACTGAAACTATTATCAACTATTATGTTAGTTATTGACCACATGTTTGTTTGAAATAGTCATTACTTGATGGAGCATGGACCATATACAGACGAGTCTATAAATTAGTGCTAAAAATGACCTTAACAGGTAGGTCTATGTCAAGATACTAACTTATGGCAAGTATTTTAATATGAACCAGATCATGTACATGGGTAGGTTTTTTTGCTTAGCAGTGTTAATTTAGGCTCTGATTTTCTGGATGGGCCCCTACATTTGTGCAGAACTCATTGAATTCCCCTGGGCTTTAGGCAGACATAGGGGCTTGCATACATGGGTCCTATTGTAGAGTGAGTTCTGGATTTGCATGGAGAGTTTTATAATACAGTGATTCAATTATTTTTGGCAAGGACCTCCCACAATATTTTCTCCTTGAACTTGTGGTTAAAACCTGTATTGTGGGAGACTGGGAGGTCTGTATTAGTTCATTTAAACCAAAATATTTTCTGATTAAGGAGAGACACTCACATGGACACACTCTCCCTCCACCCCCAAACAAAACAAAACCCTAAGATTCAGGGCAAGTCACTGGAAATGAACTCTGTTCCTGAAAAATACTGTGTGTATTGATAGTATAGCAGAGTGTTTAACTTGTGTTATGTGAAATAGCTGGTGGAGGAAATGTGGGATGAAGTCTCAAATTGTGTGACTGAAAGGTTTTATTTGTCTCTTTTCAGCTGTCAGCCCAATTTATTAATGCTGCTAATTAGCTTATATTTGACCACCCTCAAACTAAGTCCAGGTCTATGCTACCAGTTTCTGCTGGCATAGCTATGATGGTCGGGAACATGGTGAGATGTTATTCCTGACTAACATAGCTGTTCCTTCTGGATCCACTAGTATAGAGGCAGCTGTATTTTGTATTTACCTGTGTAGCTTGTTTCAGGATAGTTTTAGTATATGATAGAAAGTGAAGTTTTTCCTGTAAAGCTCTATCCAAAGGAGTGCTTTGCTATTATTGCACACCAGTACCACTAAAGAAATTTTAATATAGATTGATTCCAAAACATTATTAATACCTTTTGATCCCTGAGTCTCAAACCTGCAAGTCTTAGGACTTTTTGGGGAATCTTCCTCCCTTTCTGGGATATGTTCTTCTCTTTTGCCATGCCAGGATATAGATTTCCCCAGCAGGACCAATGGATTACAACTGCCCAGTTACCATTGTTTAGGAAATTACTTAGGCTGGGGTGTATCAATGCCACCAGGGGAAGTTCAGAATTTGGGAGCGGGGGGTGAGATTTGTGCCACATTTTAAATCCTGAGCATTTCTAATTGACTTGTGCTAAGTATATAGCATATGGTCATTTATGTTAGTTAAAAGCTCCCAGTCCCCAAACATTCCATTAGCCTTTGTTGACAAGGACAGCTTTTAACATAGGCTTGCTAGAGGGAGTGATGACTTGGAGCATTATTGCACTGGGAAGTTGTAATCCATTGCAGATAGAAGCCAGCTAAAAAGAAAGACATGAGCTCTGAGAATCTATCCCTGGAACAAGTGCTGCAGAAAGCTGCGTTGGCAAGGGAAAAGTGGAGATAGGAGAAGCAATCCAAGGAAGTTGGAATGCTTCAAAAGCTGATGAACTCAGAGTACTCAAAGAAGGGTACAAAAATTGTCAAGTACATAAGGGCCATACCTGTCATTGCCCATCACTGGGCTTTTGGACTATATCCGTAGATCCGTAACATTAGCCTTAATGCATGCTCCGAACAGATGAAATATTTCTCTGTGTTATTTCTCTCCTAGGCTTTTGGATTTATGACACGAGTTGCTCTGCAAGCAGAAAAGATGAATCATCATCCCGAGTGGTTCAATGTGTACAACAAGGTAATACGTTGAGTAACTTTTTAGGTACTTTTATGAACAATTACTAGGCCATATCAATATATAGAACATCAATTTCTATCACTCCCTTTTACATTAGGAAGCTTCTATACATCAAAAGAGAGAATGACTTTACCCATGTAACTCTTCTGCCAGGTGGAGCCAGCAACAGCCAGGGCCGGGTTGAATACGTAGGGGTTTCTCTCCATCTATCCAACATAGAACTGGCTTGAGCCACTGCCCAGTAAGCTGGGAAATTCACACACCAATCTTAGGTGCCTCTACTTTCCACTCACAAGCACAGTCTGAGTGTAGAAAAGAAAGTTTAAGAAAAGGGAGGGAAGTAACTTGGAATTAATTTGGGAAAACACCACAAACAGGGTTCATAAACATAAACCATGAGTAAAAGTCCCACCCCAAGTAGGTTGGGCAGAGTGCTTTTCCTCCCAGATTCTTAAGTCCAGCAATCTAAATGTCCCCTTCACATGTCCAACCCTTCTCTGCATCCCACTCATAGTTGCTAACCTTGGTCAGTGCAGACCCAGAGTTCAGAGGTACATCTGCAGAGTTCACCTCTCATCCTGGATGGGGGAGGTAAAGAGGCATCTTATTCACTCCACTGGTCACTTGCCATCCATCTGCTCACTGTTCGCCACTGCTGCTCTGCTTGCTGCTTCTTGTACCTCTCCACCCCTGGCCTGCTGGCCACTTGTTGCATCATTGCCTTGCTCTGCCTTGCTGGCTGTCAGTCTGACACTGCCTTGCTGGCTGTCAGTCACCATCTGCTGCCATCCACCTCTTGATGGTGACTTCTGCCCATCACTCTTAGATTATTTCAGCTCCCATTTGATTTCACTCTTTGCAAGCAGGATAGACGAAACACAACCAAAATTAACATAAGAAAAGAGGCTCTTAATGCCTATTTAGTTCTGTTCTTTGAAGTTGGGAGGGGGAAAGGTCAAACTGGTCCAGGCAAGGGAGGGTATGCAGTCTCTTGACCAGAATGACCTTTTCTCACATCATCTCTTTGTATGGTTCTCTCTCCTAACTGTGAGCACTTACCCTTGGAACAATTTAGCAGAATCCTACTTTTCTGTATTTCCACAAAATTACAAATATTGGTAACCATATTTTAGCTATCCCTGCATTCAATACAAACATAGCTGGTGTTGGGTCACAAGTAAGTGTATTACACTGAGCAAAATACCACTCCATTTGGTGCCTATTTCACAAATCTCAGCAAAGCAGATGCAAACTATATTTACATAGATTCACCCAGGGTCTCTTCCAACTAGCTATAATGAAAGCACTCCTTCAGATCCTGCTTATGTCTATATCTTTGTGGATTTTAAAAGAATACAGCCACTCCCTGACTTATGAACACACCGACTTACGACCATACTTATGACCAACCTCCCATTAACCCCATTATAGTATTTTCGAGTTGAGAACCATGTACGTCAAGTTTTTTGAACAGCGTGGGCAGTGCTTTTAAGGGTATTTCCGACTTACAACCAAATCGAGTTACGACCTGGTGTTTGGAACGTAACCCGTTCGTAAGTCGGGGACTGCCTGTATTTGCAAAGAACATCCAGTCCTCCTGATGGGCATTTTATTCATTTGTCTGTCTGTTTGGGTTGTGCCCACAAAAGCTCATGATACCATATACATGTTTTGTTAGTCTTTAAAGTGCTACTAGACTATTTGTTGTTTTTTAAGTTTTTCCTATTACAGACTAACTCGGCTACCCCTCTGAAGCTTTTGTTTCTTTTATGTTAGATTAGACTGATCTTTCTTCCTGTTGTTATCATGATAATGCGTGTTGCATTGGACACACCATGGAAGTGTTTAAACCTCAAATTGTTCTTACCTTCTATACTTGTATATTACACATCATATAACTTCTCTGGCCAAGATTTCCTAAAATTGAAGCCTAAAGTTAGGCCTCTAAATCCATGGTTAGGTCATCTAAATACATGCTCTGGTTTTCTCAAAGTCACTCATCAGCTTCTTTGATGACTGTGGAAGTTAATAGGAGCTCAGAACTTTGGAAGCAAGCCACTTGTTATGGTGCCTACACAGGAGGCTGAAAAGCTACCTTAAGAGACATATTTTGAAAATCTTGACTCCTGAATCCTAGTGTAACTTCGTAACAAGTGACCATTTAGATGCATTGTGACCGTCATACGAAAGGCACTACTGCAAGAGCAAAATTATTACTTTTGTTTTGCTTTCTAATGTTCTCCTTTTTCTTTTGTCGCTGGTAAATATATACCACACCTACCTATAATAAAACCAGAGACCAGAAGAATGATGATGCATACACATAACGCAATGTTTATTTCTGACTGACACAATGTGTCATGTATTTTTTAAGATGGGATTAATTGGCACTGGAATGGTCTCAATCTTTTTTAAACAGTAAAGCAAAATTAAATACATTTTAATTAGAGGCTTAATTAATGTGTCTTAGAGACACATTAAGTGATGGTTGAACAAAATGCTTATCTCTCACTCTAGAAAATCTTGACTTCCCAGCGTGTTTAGATTTTCTTTTTTTGTAAATCCCTGCTAAACAGGAACAACTAACAATGAAGCATGTGGCTTGTCATTTGGGTAAGTCTAAACAAACTCGTGCAGGCAGCCAGTATCATAGCGACATGTATATCAGTCTGTTTATTTTTTCCTTTCAAAACTAATCTGCAAAGGGTTCACCAGTTTCTTCACCTTTAGGATACTGATTTTTAACATAATGCTCCAGTTACTTAGTTTGGTGTTTGCAACTTGGTCAATGACCTGAATTCTTCATGAAACTAATATGTGGAATTTAAATGTGAAGAATGAGTAATTTTAATCAGATGCTACCTCTTGGATGAAACCCAGATACATGAAGTGTAAATTACTTTTTTACTCTGAAGCATCTCTTTTTGGTTAGTCTGCAGATTCTGCTGAGCCTGCTCACCTTGTAATTGACTCATAGGGGCTATGTCTAGACTGCATCCCTTTTCCTTAAAAGGGATGCAAATTAGACACATCGCAATTGCAAATGAAGCGGGGATGTAAATCCCCCCCGCTTCATTTGCATAAACATGGCTGCCGCTTTTTTCCGGCTCGGAACTTTGCCAGAAAAAAGTGCCAGTCTAGACGCGGCTCTTTCGGAAAATAAAGCCTTTTCCGAAAGATCCCTTATTCCCCTTAAAATAAGGAATAAGGGATCTTTCGGAAAAGGCTTTATTTTCCAAAAGATCCGCATCTAGACTGGCGCTTTTTTCTGGCAAAGCTCCGAGCCGGAAAAAAGCGGCAGCCATGTTTATGCAAATGAAGCGGGGGGGATTTAAATCCCCGCTTCATTTGCAATTGCGATGTGTCTAATTTGCATCCCTTTTACGGAAAAGGGATGCAGTCTAGACACAGCCATGGTGTCTTACAATTTGGAAAAATAGTAAGATCCCAACTCTCATTCTGCAGGCAGGAGTTTTAAAAAAAATCATTAAATAGCACCCTCCCCAGATTTTTTTTTCAAATTGAATTCTCGTCTGTCTTAATTGAAATGCTATGAATGTGAATTGTAATCCATTTCCTTTTGTTTTGCTTATAGGTTCAGATAACTCTTATTTCCCATGATTGTGGAGGACTGACCAAAAGAGATGTGAAGCTGGCTCAGTTTATTGACAAGGCTGCTGCTTCTGTGTAGTAACTGAATGTTGAAAATAGCATGGCCTTCAGACTGCTTTATATTTGAATTTTATCATTAATTCAGTGAAATGTCCCACATTCTAAGTTGCTGCTGGACCTTGTATTATAAATGATTTGTAATAAGACTAGTTTAGCAGCAGCAGCAGCATTAAAAAAAAAAAAAAACCTAACACTTTATCAACTCTTTAGTCTGAGAAAATTGCCAAATTCCTATATTTATCATTACTAGTCATGCATACAATACATCAGACAAAGCAACAAAAGTAATTCTAAGCAATCCTTCCTTAGAAATTAAAATAATATTTTCACATTAAAAACCCAGACCAGAAGTATGATTCATCATTATTTCCCAATAGATAAAAGCCAGAATGACTGCTGGAATCCTTCCAGAGTGTTAAGTATTCTCCAAGCCCATAGCCGAGTCACCCTTCAGCCCTACAGGGAGTAATAGCAGTGAGGTACTGCCAAGTGTACATGCCTTGTTCTTGATCCTAGCTGGTAGGACACTTCATAGGTTTTTCTATACTCTCGTATGCAAGTGCTTTTCAGACCTGTCACCTTCCCAGTAGCAGGATATTGAGGGCTTGATCCTGCAAGATGCCTTTATCCATCAAAGCACTTAAGCGCACGAATAGTCCTGCTGAAATCACTGGAAATCCTTATGTCCTTATGTGACGTGTTTAAATATTTTGATGAATTGGGACCAGGGAACTCGATATTGAGTCCTTATTTTGTAATAGCATTCTCATATTTTATTAAAGTTCATCTGTAGGAAAAGCAAGAGTGGACAGGCCTCTGTCACATCAATAAGTGCTGCCAGCAGTAAAGAAAGCAATGTTAGCAGGTTTCTCTTGATAAGGGGGGTTAATCCCACGGTTCCCAACCTTTTTGATACCAGAGACTGGCAAACTTGTTCACAAACTTTTGGCAGATTGGCAATGTTTTATTTGTATATTCATTATGCAAATAAAATGTTGCTGGTCTACCAAAAGCCCTGGCCCTCAGAGCCTCCCAGTACCAGCCCTAACCCCTAGAACCTTCCACTACCCCCCAGCCACTGACCCGAGTCGCCTGCACCAACCCCCCCAGTGCCAGTCCTCCACCCCAAATGCCTCAGTGCCAGTCCCCGTCCCTTAGAGCCCCCTACCACTAGACCCCCCCAGTGCCAGCCTCCTTTTTCCAGAGCCCCATTGCACCCAACCCTTCCAGAGCTCTCCCCAGTGCCAGTCCACAATATTAGCCCCATCCCCGGAGCCCCCCAGTGCCAACAATGCTCTGAGAGCCCCCCACTACTAGCCCCACTCCCAGAACCCCCCAGTGCTACCCCCTGCCTCTTAGAGCCCTCCAATCCCAGAACTCTCTAGCATTAGCCCCACTCCGCTCACCTTGCCCTGCACTGCCTCCCAGCTCTTACCTGAGCACTGCTGTCTGCATCATGACAGCTCTGGGGGCCTCCCCTCCTGCCACGGCTGTTGGGAGAGGTGTGTCCTGTCTTGCCTCTCAGCCAACCAGTGTCGGGCAGGGGCGGGGTCTCCTCCCAGCTCTGGAAGAGTGCTTTACTGTGTGGCACAGCAGTGTGCCGGGCTCCGTGTGGCACTCCCACTGTCAGTGAACTGCTATTCCGTGGCCGGGAGGAGATCTGGCCCCTGCCTGGTGCTGGTTGGCTGATAAGCGGGGAGGACACACCTCTCCCAACAGCCGTGGTGGGAGGGGAGGTGCTGGGTGATGTTCCCCAGCCCCTAGAGTTGCTGTGGCCTGCCTCCAGACCACAGACCAGTGGTTGGGAACCACTGGGCTAATCTGGTGACCCATTTTCTAACAGTTAAAATAATTTGTAAATTTTGTTCTAAGAGCTTCAGATCCTACCAGCTAAGTTTAAAATCCAGTTCTTACAATATCTGAAGGTTATAAAGTCTGTGGTCTTCATTCTTACTGAAGCCAAAATTCCCATAGACAGCAGTGGCAGTAAAGATGAAAAAAACAGACCCCTCTCTGCAGTACTAAGTGTACCCAACATGCACAATCAAGTCTTTTTAATAATTATGTTGGTGTTTCACTACCAGGTTGATTGGCACATTATAAATGCGTAGTGACACCAGAGGTACAATTATGCTAACTACTAAGAAACTAGGTCTATACTGAATGATGTCTTTTTGTACGTTAGGTTTGTGCTCTACTTTTTGGATGAAGTACAGTAGCTGCCATTCAAATATTCCCATCAATAAATTTGTAAAAGATAAAGCGTAAAATAATTAAGAAATGCCATATTATACACTTCTAGACAACAGTTGTTAATTGGTAAGTTTTTTAAATGAGCAGTTTTCTAGATGAGCATCTGTAGGCTACCAAGTTAAAACTAAAGGAAACCAGTCTAGATTTTATGCTCTCAAATGTCTATCCCTTAAAATCTTTTTCTGAATTTGTATGAAAAAGGATTTATTTGACATGATTTTAAAGTAATCACTGCAGCAGGGAATTAATTAAAAATATAACTGGTGTCTTGTGTTGCCCAAAGTTTAATAAATCTAGTAGTGAAGGCTTGACAGTGCCTCTATAATAAGCTCTAAAAACAATTCTTTTTTTTTTTTTTTAGAAATGATCTATTTTGGAAAAGCTTTGGATAAGAACAATAAAATTTAATTCCTCCTCACTTTGTTCCTGTATAATCATTATATGCATGTACACGTGACAAAGCTGTTTGGCATTGACAAAACGTATATCTAGTTACTGGGAGGTCTTACGTTTAAAATATTAATATTTATTTACATTCTCTTAGGAAAAAAATCCCCACAAGTTCGCTCAGAGCAGTGTTCTCTAGTGATGTCAGGTTGCAGAGTCTTGTTATTTTTCATGTCCGTTGATCAGTAATAGAGACTAAGCGAAATAAATAGGAAAAAGTGAGCAGTCCATTGGAAATACTTGTATTTCAGCATAACTTTTTGGGATAACATTTGCTTAGCAGCTGCCTCATCTTCCTCTCCTGATTATTGCAAAGAGATGTGAGGTACACTCCGTGAGTATTGCTGTCTAAACTTTGTTATTTTTTTAAATGAAAATAGTAATGAAAATTTGCTCATGCCTGTTCAAAGACTGTTGACTTCAGAGACAAAACCTAAGGGGAAAATCCTGGCTTCTTTTAAATACATGGGAGTTTTGCCATTGGCTTCAACGGGGCCAGGATTTCACCTTAGCCTCAGAGGCAATTTCCTTTCCTCCAGTCCCTCTTGAATTTTTTGCTAACCTGCTATTGGCTGTTTCTATTTCCTGCACTCCAACCATACCTGCAGCACCTCAGCAGAAAAAGCAATGATGCTCTCTAGGGCTTTGATTTGCCCTACAGACACCAGATCCTTCTTTCATTACCAAAGTCCGTTTTTAGGTTTTGACAGAATTCTTAGCATTTTTGAATTGTGTCCAAACTGTGTTGAACTTCCATCACACTTCCCCACCCCTCAATCATTAGCTTTTGTAATAAACTAGCTGCTTTCTGTGAAGCAAGTGGCAATGGAATCTTGGCTCTCTACTAACTATGCTGAAAAACCTCTGGCTTCCCTTTCTATATCTGGGAAAGATTAAGGAAGCATAAATCAGCCATCTAGTTCTAGTTTGCAGTTTGTGCAAGTACGTTCCTGCGTATAAGTGTGTGCACTATTGTTATATGTTGAGAGACTCTGTTAGATACTGAAAAGCTGAAAGAACAATCACATAATTCACTATTGACCCCTTTGTTGGAGTTTAGAGATTGTATAATAGTGTCTCCAAAGACACAATAGTGTAACCAAAGAAGTGAACGGTACTATGCTCAGTTGAGACTGTCTTGGAAATGTATATAGGAAGAATTTAATTACTGAAATTGCATTTTTGTAAGGACTCTTGAGCTGATGCTCCTCTTGTGAAAAATGCCAGTGGGTCTTTGATGACCAAGAACCTCAGTTTCCAGTCTTGTCTGAAAAACAAAACCTCTAGCACCATAATGCGCCATCACAGCAGGCTGGTACATTAGGGCAAAACTTCCTATTGAATCATAAATACCAATAATATTTTTTTCTAGTAGCTTTCACATTCTAGTACTGACTGGTAACTGCTCTGCTTAGCCTTCAGAATTGCATCCCACCACAACATGGTGCACCTTTCCCTTACACTGGCAATGTTTCCCTGCTCATTGCAAGGGTCAGTTCGTGGCCAGTAACCACTTGGTTATGTTTTATAGGAATGATTTTTGTCTCCAGGTTGATTGTGGTGCTGATGAGTGTTTGGATAATCTGTCATTAAACAGCTGTATCCTTGAAGGTAACTTCCCTACATCTGGATTAATTTAGACCTCTTCCCAGTTGCCAATGGGATCTCCAGTTTCGCAAGACAGTCTAAAACAAGTTAAGCAAATTCCCCAAAAAGCAGGCGTCCTCAGTGGATTGTTCAGCAAAAAGTGCAAGAACCACATTGGATACTGGGTCTCAGTGAGGTAATTAAAGCAATGATTATAATCACTGGCAGGATGGCTGGCTTCTGCTATTAGAGTGATGCTATTACAGTGCTAATATCACCAAGGTCACCAAATTTCACTGTTTCCCAGTGGCTGGTGTGTCTGTTCCCACTTTGAGCAGTCATGTGATTATAATCAGAGAATGGACAGAGCTAAAGACATTCTTCTCATCACAGAATATGTATGAAAAGAAAACTAACTTTTTCCTGAAAATTCCTGTAGAACTGCAGAGGCAAAACAGGAGAAGGGGGGAAAAAAAGAAGTGAAAGGATACAATAATTGAATTTTGCCAGATGAAGCAGGAAGTAAATCCATTCGCCAGTAAAGCATGTCCAGCTGTCTACTGAAAACCAGACTGTTCATAATCCTACCTTATTACTCAGTTGTGATGGACCGGTTGTGGAAGAGAACCTAGGCGGGCGGCTCTTTCTTTTGGTATTTCTTTTAATTGTCTCCATTTTTGAAAGAATAGCACAGAAGTCTGATAGTCTAGAAACAGAATTTCTACGTTCATTTCCAATAAGTGACTCTTGATTCATCAGAGGAGAATCAAGGTCTTTTCATTAAATATTGTTGTATTACCATTTCATTCTCCAGACATGATCTGAGAAACACTTTCTGTTGTGCTGTGATGCCTAAGTCTCTGGATCTGTTCCAGATGATAAGAGATTAGATAGACGATCCTTTGAGATTAGACAGTAGTCAGAATATATTCAGAGTATAGATTCATAGGCATAAGGCCAACTATGATCAGCTAGTTTGACGACCTATATAGCACAGGACAAGGAATTTTTCTTACACGATTTTTCCCCTCAAGTCTGTAACTTCTGATGGAGGTAGACAGTCTCTCTTAGAAAGTCACTCAGTCTGGATTTTTTAGTGCTTCAAATGGCAGAATCCATTAGGGAAGTCACAAATATAATATTAGCCATGTAATTAATAAAAAAACACTGTCAGGAATGTGTTAACTGCAGTGCTCAGATGCTGACGCCTGGACCTGTAGGACTTGCAGCTGCCAGCTCTTGGCCATGTGATGCTGCCGGCCCAGGCCATGTTGTGGCGGATCTGGCTAGGCTGCTGGAGACTGCTCCAGACAGGGTAGTCATCAGTTAACTGGTTACCTGTTTATTAGTAAGGTTAACCAGTTACCTGTTTACATTCCTATAATCCGATACATCCGTAGATAAATTGTTGTGAAAAATCTGCACCTTTATTTTTAGTCTGAATGCTTCAGTTTCTAGCCAATGGACCTTGCAATATCTCTGCTACATTTAAAACCCTCTCTACTGTGTGAAGAGGGGTTGAATGTGGCAAGGGAAGTGAGTAATGGGAGAAGATACCATTCACACTTTCTGGTGCTGCAGGAAGAGCTGCAGAAACAACTACGAAATTAGCATCTTCCATCTTGCTCTTCTGTCCTTTTTTTGTTTTGTTTTAAAGAAAATATAATTAGACTGGGGGAGGCGGGAAGGGAGGAGATGGCCCTTTTAAAATTTAAGCATATAAAATGAGTTATAATTTCTCACCACATTTCTAATGCTTTCAGATTGAGGCTGCTGCTTTACTTTGCAATAAAGCAAAATTGAACAAACTGAGCCATTTGATTGGTGGAATGCTCTTGGGCCCCGTTCGATTATATGGCCCTCAAGCACAGGCCTAATTTTAAGCTTTAGTTGAATTACTCCTGCTTCAAGTTAGGTCTGCTCTTTACAGCATTGTTGAATTGGGGTCTTCAGTGTATACAAAGAGATCTTCATTTACTATTTGTCTCATGCCTGAATTAAAAACTCTCACCTCCGACAGTTTGCTTCTGGAAGTCTTGTAGAGAGAACCTGGCTAGCATCCAGCTATAAAAAAAGTTTTTCTTCCACTTCTTTGGCCCATCACAAATAATAAATAGTAAAAATGAATATTATTTCACCTCATTCCATGCATGTCTGCAGTTTTTTAAAAGAATGTTTGCCAGGCTGACATATAAATTAGAACAAACAGCAAAATTGCTTGCCTGACTCACTCCCACATTGTTTTAGATTATTAAAGCTTAAAGAATTTTAAAACCCTTGTTTTCTTTCCTCTATTTATACTGGCTGTTTGCTTTTCTCTGAGGTGAGGCAGTGAAATAGGACTAGTTAACTTCATGCTTATTTCTAATCACTTTATTGCCCTGGTCCTCCTGCACTGATGTGGGGACATGAGGATTAAATTGGAAATGCAGAGTAGAGAAACACAGGGCTGGACTAAGGGACTCTGGAGCCACAGACACAGTATAACTTGTACCTCTGTCCTTGTATCCCTGCCCTGTGCTAGCATGGTGGTAGGAGGGCTCCTCCTCTGTCAGAGAGCCTGGGGCAGCAGCATAAGGCCCAATCTTTCCCATAGAGCAGCATCAGTGTTCTCCCATCCAGACGTAGCTGCACCCTCCCCTATGTACACATCTCATCTGTTTGGATGGGTGACTAGATTCACTGCACTATTCACCTGCCTCACACACAGTCCTCTGTTGGGGTGGTGTTGACTGAATCTCACAGAGCAGCACATCTTGGAGTTAACATTATACCGAGACGCATGAGGAAACTGACACCTTTCAGACCATGTGCAGACTCAGGCAGACATCTCTCAATTGGTTACATCTGTGCCATACTTTTCAAACTTTTCTTCATAACTATGAGGGCTAGCAACTTCCTAGTGAAAGCTGTGGTTCTGATGTGATCATCATGTGGCTCCAGGATCCAGAATCCTAGTCATAGGGTTATAGTACCCATAGCTTAATCTAGCCCTAAGGAAAATCTTTAAAATTGAACAAAAATGTACATGGAATTAAAATATTTCTATCAATATTAGCTTTGTATGTACTTTTAAAGAATCCCCTGTCCATTTTGTGCCTAAGGTGTTTGGCACTGTTAATTTAATGTTGTATTATATTTTCACAACAGTGAATGTTTGTCTTCTTGCCTTATTGACTCTTCACAAAAGTTTTCATTTGTCCAGCACTTTGTTTCAAGTGCTGACATATCATTTTTATACCTGGAAGTGACCTCATAAAGTGATGATGTCAAATAGAAAATTCCATTCTTTTCTATATAGAGAATTTCCGTTCCTTGTGGTTGGCCTTGTGCTTTCTGGGTTACTTAAGGGAATACATTTTGACCACCTAGATCTCTTAAATGAAATAATCTGAAAGTGAGAGTATGGAGCCTACAGAATCTTTTCATCAGAGACGACTTGTGTCAGACTTGGTGGTTGAAAAATTTAAGTCCTCATCTGATGCTGAAGTGAAACAGTCGCTGTTCTGGCGATGTAGGTAAGTACTTGATCAAGGTCTTTTAAATACAGTAATTCCTCATTTAACACATGCCCGCTTAACACGTTTTCGCAATAGCATGATTTTTTTTTTAGGGAACATTTTTCAAACAACACGACCCCGTCCCCACAATAACATGATTTCCCCTAGGGCCAGCTGGTGGCTGGCAGCTACACGAGGCTTCCCCTGCCTCCCTGCAAAGCGGCAGAGGTTTGCCGCTTGCTGTGCCATTCCCCGGTGACCTCTTCTGGCCAGATGCCTTGCGTCCGGCCAGAGGGGGTCACCGGGGAACTGCACGGCGAGCGGCAAACCTCCACCGCTTTGTAAGGAGGCCGAGGAAGCCGTGGGCAGCTGCACAGGGCTTCCCCTGCCTCCCTGCAAAGCGGCAGGGGTTTGCTGCTTGCTGTGCCATTCCCCGGTGACCCCCTCTGGCCAGATGCCTTGTGTCCGGCTAGAGGGGGTCACTGGGGAACGGCGCTGTGAGCGGCAAACCTCCACTGCTTTGTAAGGAGGCAGAGGAAGCCCCGCGCAGCTGCTGGTGACCGGCCAGCTGGGGAAACCCAGCCATCGGCTGCAAGTCCCCTCCCCTGTCCTTCCCTTCCCTTCTCCAGAGCCAAACACCTCCCCTCCCTGCTATAACCCAGTCCCCTTCCTCCCCCAACCTTATGTCCCGCTGCTAACCAGTGCAGGCTGGAGCTGCGAGCACATGTGCGCTTGAAATGCAACCCCCGCCTTTTCCATTATTTTCAATGGGAAAATTGACCCCGCATAACACGTTTTCACTTAGCACAATCATTTTCTGAAACATATCTACCGTGTTAAATGAGGAAATACTGTATGTATTTTAAGTTTTGATCTACAAAGAAACTACATGTCAGATTCATCCTCCCTGTAACTCTGCACTATGAAGGGATGAATTTATTTTATTAAACTGAAGGCAAAGGTTTTTTGCTTTTTTATTTCACTGAACTTCTGTGATTATTTCAGTAAGATATTAATGAGGGAGGCTGTTTGTAAACATGCATTTAAATATCAATGTTTACCCTAGTGCCTTTACATTGATTGCTAATAAAACCGGGCATCTGCTGATCTGGGTGTCCTGGAAAAAGAATGGGAATTTGTTGTCTTGGAACTTTCTGAAAAAAGACTCTGAAGCTTCTCAGTGATTCTGGATTAAAATAAAAATAAACTCTTAACACTGGACATGCAATTTCTATTTTTAACTAGTATATTTTGCAGTGATCAAGCATCTCTGTATTCTTTGCTAATTCCCTTTGTAATCAGTATAGGGTGATGTCTGAAAGGCAGGAGGAGAGGGATAAATCCACCCTGTGCCTGACCTGGCGCTCTCTGAAGTCGTTGAGAAGGAGAATCCACCTGTCATTTGCCAAACTCCTAAAGGTCCTAGAATTTACCAATTTTTTGTCCCTTCAATTGTTTGCTAGGAGAAAGGACACTGAATTTTGTGAATATATACGCAGATTACTTCAGAATCCATTGTTCAGGTCATTCATGATAAGCGTCATCTCACTCAACGGAGTGCTCTTGGTTCTGGAGACTGATTATGATTTTATGCATAATTTTTATGCATATCTGGAGGTAAGAAGCTGGACAATAAAACAGATGTTATGTTCTTTCATTTCACTAGCATCTGCCGAAGATGCAGAAAGTTTTTGAAGTGTTTTTTTTCTATCCATGAATAATTGAGAAGGAAAGTGGAACAAAAATGTGAGCCTGCATTACAGAAACCAGTATGGATCCATTTTTCCACCTGCAAAGCATTCCAGGCTCAGTAGACATTGGGCCAGATCTTCATATAGTGTAAATAGATGTAGCTCCATTAACACTAGTTTGCATCAGCTGTGGATCTGGCCCAAGGTATGCTGTAAGAGGGGTCATAGAAAGATAAAAGCCACCTCACCTAATTGAAGCCAGCTGGAATGGGCTCCTCCTCACTATTCTTCTACCTTAGGATTGCTGGCGTGTTCTCTAGCTCAGTGTTTCTCAACCAGTGGTACAAGTACCTTTAGGGGTACTCAAGATAAGTCTGGGGGGTACGACAACACAACTGAAATGTGGAGAAAACTGAATTTGTGTTTTAAGTTTTACAACATTTTATTATTTTTGTACTTTTTGCACCCAAAAATTTCATTGCCCGCCTGGCTACAATTAAGTTGTTTTAAACAAATGTGTTGCAATGGTAGAAAAAAAATGTGTCTGAAAACTGTAGGTACTGGTGGTACTTGTAATTATTTTTTAAAAAGGAGTACTTTATAAAAAAAGGTTGAGAAACACTGCTCTAGCCTACTCCCTTCTTGTCCCTGGAATGGTCAAGATTGTCTTTATGACCAGAATGGCAAAAAACTGGCTATGCTGGTTTTATACCACTGGGGCATTTGACTACATCAAGCAGCTTGGTGTCTCCGTTGTGCTGCTAGATATCTGCCCCCAAATATCTGCCCCCAAATATTTAAATAACAAATTAATCTTGTTTTATTTTCTAAATGTTAATAAATGAATAAATGCAATGGTTGAAGCCCAACCCCAGTGTCTAACTCTATAATAACATGTTGGTGGATGTGGCTCTGCCTTGGTAAATAACCCTAGTGTGTCTCCATAATGAGGAGGGGAGCAGAGCAAGAAAACCCTAGTCACAACCATTTATTATTACTGAATTATTTTAAAAAAAATCATGACTGAGGTCCTTTCAGTTGCTGCCAATATTTTTTTTAAACCGTAACAAGTTAACATCACTAACTCTAGCTCATATTTTTCAATATTCAGTTTTCACACTGAAAAGTACTTATCTCCCATGCTCACCTTGTAATTTTCTTGTCTCACACAAGTCATCTACTCTACACAAATCTCTGAGTCTTTATAACCTGTCCTAGTAATATGGAAACCAAAAGACAGGCCTGGCTAATATTAAGAAATACATTCATATCTTGAAAAGTTTTAGAGAATTCCAGTTCTGGAAATAGACCTTGCTTAGGGAAAGAGAAGACACATCCATTTAGAGGTTAGAACAGGAGATGAGGTATCGGGGGGACTTCAAGTTTGGTCCTAGGTATTGCCTCTGACCTGGACCAAAGCATAACTTCCCCATGCCTCACTTTCCTCATTTCTACAGTCAAGGGATAATGCAGTTCTCACTAGCAGATAAAATTGTTTTATGATTAGTGACATATTTGGCATTTGCCTTATTCCCTTAAATAAACATCTTCATTCCTTTTCATGGTCAGTTTGCACTTTCAATGACACTCATTCAGTATGTGTGTGCAGTTATGTTATCAAGTTTGACTGCCTCATTCTGGCTCACAACATAACACAATTCCCTGTGGGGGACCTATTTTGTTCTATCAGTTTTCATAGGGTATTAGCAATTGTTCTCATTTCAAGTAAGTATTGTTCTGGGTCCTGTTAGCCAACCCATTTGTTTAGGCAAGTAAGAACTGTCCTAAGAATTGCTTCAGGAGAGAGAGAAGCATTATGGCCTACAGATACATTGGGTGCCATTATAAAAGTGGTATTTACTGCCCTTTGGTATTTATGGTATTCCCAGCACTTGGAATGATAAATTTAACTGTGGTAAATGTCCAGCTTCTAGTGTGCTCAGTGTATTTGAAGAATGAAAACACCACGGAAGGGTGGTACATATCAGGAACATTGGGGTGAAATGTAAACTGTTAGTGAAAACATTCAGATTTCCTAAGAAAGTTGATCCATGTTATTTTAGAACATTAAATAAGACTGGATGAAACACTGTCAGGTGCCTTAGGAAGAACAGCCTTACAATGGCAGGAAGGATTAAGCAGTCTGACTTGCATCCCTGTGTATCTAAGAGTAAGAGATAGCTGTTGGTGAATCTAATTCAGGGTATAACAGGAACAACTGAAGGCTCTTTTCTTCTGCAATCAAAGCTTCCCCTCCCCTGCACAATAACATGTTCTAGATGTGTATTGTTTTCTTTTCAGGTGGCCGATCTGATTATTCTGTCCATCTACACAATGGAGATTTTGCTGCAGTTATATGTGGATCCCTTGAATTACTGGAGGAGTGGCTATCACCTGTTTGATTTTATCTTGCTTGTCATTGCTTACCTCCCATATACCATTGACAAAAATGACGTCAGACACTACAGAACATGGAGCATAATTAATGGTTTCCAGGCACTCAAGATTCTGAAGCTTATCTCCTACAGCAGAGACATGAGGGTAAATTGATGAGCTATAGTTTAGGTGGAAACGCAATGACCTGGATATGAAAATCAGAATTGCAACTGCTCTTTCCTTTCTTTTGATTTCAGTTTTTTATTTTCCCACTTTTCTGTTGCCCTTTGGATCACATTAATAGCTGACCATCAATAGCTGACAAGGGAGCAGCAGAGGACTAGCATTCCACCATGCAAAAGGCCTAGCTTCCATTATCCTAGGTTGCTTTTTAACCCTCATTTCTGAAATGGCCTGAATGTGAATTATCCTGGGTGATTCTTGCTGTTCAACTGTGTTCTGCACCACTTGAGTGGCAGCCATTGCTGACACTTGTGTCAAAACCAGGTCATTTTCATAGAGTAGACAGCTTCCATTGCCAGAAGCAGCGGGCAATGCCTAGGGGAACATGCTCAGGGTATGGCTGATGTTCCTTAGGGAGCCCAACTAGCATTATGCTTTGTAATTATCCCCCATCCTCTTAAAATTACAGATCAAACCTCTCTAGTCTAGCATCCTCGGGATCTGACTGGTGCTGAACCAGAGAATTTGCCGGACCATGGGAGGTCAATGTTGTTTAGCAGCATTACCAACACTTCCACTGCTTATTGGGCTCTTGGAAGACGTTTAGGGGTAAATTAGAGCTAAATAACAGAATGCTGACAGCCAACGCTGACGGTGGCTGTAAACAAACTGTAGGGGATGGCGGGAAACTTGGCCACACCTATAATAAGTGGGCATCCAGCTAACTAAAAGCATGCTGGATCACAGATGTTCCTAGACCAGAGAGTGCCGGATTAGAGAGGCTCTACCTGTAGTGGGGTTTTCAGCAGAGGCTCTTCAGTCTTCTGACAGCAGGCCATAGAAGGCTAAAAGAGCAATAAAAGGGTCACAACTCACTGAACTCATGATTGAATAAGGGCAGGATAAAATGGAGTAAGAGTGTTCGCACACAAAGTTGCACCAGTTTAAATAAATGGATGCAACTTCAGTTGTGGAATGGGGCTTGGTCTCTAGTGAAATTGTGCATAGGTATAGCTATGTCAGTCACAGCTGTGGAAAACAATGCCCCTGTGAAAAAAGCAATACCCCTAACCAATGTGGCTATGCCAGCAAAACCCTTGGCATAGGCACAGCTATGGAGACAGACGTGTGCTTGTATAAACACAACAGAATTCGGAATTGATGTTCTTGCACTCAAAGAAAAACTCCTTCTGTTGGTACATGCTACATCTATATTAGAGGACTATGTAGACTGTGTAGCACAGAACTAGCCTACATCTCCGTTATAAGCTATTGCAATGCCTGTGACATTGCAGTGGAAGTAAATGCAGGATTGTGGCACCACTAAAGAAATAAAGCAGAATAAGAAATGATTGTGGCTGCTTACAAAGGAGACAGCCTGGCTACGTCAAGACTGGCATGATTTTCCGCAAATGCTTTTAACGGAAAATTTTTCAATTAAAAGCATTTGCGGAAAAGAGCATCTAGATCAGCACGGATGCTTTTCCGCAAAAGCACTTTTTGCGGAAAAGCATCCGTGCCAATCTAGACGCGCTTTTCCGCAAAAAAGCCCCGATCGCCATTTTCGCGATTGGGGCTTTTTTGCGCAAAACAAATCTGAGCTGTCTACACTGGCCCTTTTGCGCAAAAGGACTTTTGCCCGAACGAGAGCAGCATAGTATTTCCGCAAGAAGCACTGATTTCTTACATGAGATCGTCAGTGTTCTTGCGGAAATTCAAGCGGCCAGTGTAAACAGCTGGCAAATTTTTCCACAAAAGCAGCTGCTTTTGCGGAAAAACTTGCCCGTCTAAACACAGTCGAAGTGTCTGTATAAGGTGCTTTTTCTAAAGAACCCGCTCCAAAGTAGCTTGATGAGAACTGAGTTCAATTCAGTCCTAACCTAGTTAGAAACATCACCTCAGTAATGTAAGCAATTTTTGTTAGGCCCTTGAGTGATCATGGATTTCACTTAATTTTGTTGTAAACCCTTTTAGTGGTTATAGTTTGTGCTGTAGTATAAAGGTAGCTATAACTGTTTCAGTGTTCTTTGTATGTTAACAGTGTGTGCTGAGCCTTGTGGAATGATGTTGGTTGTTACTTGACTGGGGGGTGAAAGTGAATACATTTAATATTTTTAAGTTTTAAAAAGTCCACAGCATAAATATTATTGCTTGCTTTCATTTTACCATAATGTTGTGAAGGGGGAAAAAAAGCTATTAAAAATGTCACACATGATTTTAATCCATGAGTTTTTCTCTGAAGCCCACCAGCCCTTAGTTTTCTCTGGAGGTTTCCCTGGAGGTTTATTTTTTTAGTAGGGAGTTAATGTGGGTAGTGACTGCTCAGTCTGCATTTGTGCAAGTAATTAATTGGTTGGGTAGCCCACCAGAAGTTGAACATTTATTGGCATAATGCTCTTATAATGTTCACTTCCGAGCCTTCCTTCCTCTAGTTTGGATCGTAAATTTCATTGATTGCCAGACTTTTATATGTTAATTATTCAGTGTAGCTAGAAGAGAGAACAAAATTGAGCTATGTGAAATAATGAGTGTGTCAGGTGCTGCTGCCTATCCTTTCTGACAGAAGAACAGCAAGCAAGCTGAACAAGTCATTTACATTTTCCAAAAGCATTTTTTCCATCACAGTGCATGCTTAACTTGTGGAACTCATTGCCACTAGGTAGTAGTGAGACAAAAATCTTATCATGGTTTTAAACTATAAAATAATACAATGTAGCATAAAATTGGGCATCTAACTCATATTACACTTAATCTGATTAGGCACATTTGAAGCTCTCCATAGACACTCATTTGCAGTGGGACTTAAGAACCTATGTCTCTTAAGTACTTTGAGCATTTCTGTGGATAAGAACACCCAAGTTATGGGATTAAAAATGAATAAGAGCTGTAAATTCTCATGCTTCAGGGCATAAGCCTGCCACTTTCTGTTCCAAGGCAACTAGAATAATCCTTTCTATGCAGGTTATCCTGTAATCATCCATCATCCTGGTTCTTGTATCCTCCTCTGAAGTATTTGGTTCTGGCTGGACAATTCGTCTGAGCCAGCCTGGCATTTCTTGTGTTCGTAAAGACCAAAGCTCTTTGCTCAAAGACATTCTTTATAAAATACACTATAATCTGCTCCAGTGAGCTTTGCTGAAGGGCTGGGAGGTTGTTTTTGCCTATATGCGTATTATAATTAATTAATTGAAGTTTATATTAGCTTTTACCTCGGAAACTGTATTTAATGCTGAAAACTCAAATGTATAACATTCTTGGCATGGTTCCAATTATTAATTAAAAAACTCTTTAAAACACTCTGTCTTCCACCTTGGGGCAATAAATTTCCACCTCGAGGAAATAATTTCCTTGCTGTATTCCATACAGAGCAGTTCTGTTAGCTGTGATGCCAGTCGTCATGTAGGCTCCATTCATCCTTATTTCAGTTTGAAAATAAACTTTTTAAATACCAGGTTGTTCCAAAGATCAACTTTTATGCTTTTTTTAAAATGTATTTGGGATCGATTTCAACATGGTTCACAGTTTAGGAAGACCATGAGCCACAAAGCAGCTGCCTACTAGCAGAAGCACATAGGGAGTCTTACAGATTTCTGGAGGTGAACAGGAATGTCAGGATGTGCCAGAGAAACTAAAAATTATTTGATGCTTTTCTACGAGGGCCCTTGCTAGATTGCAGTCGCCAATGGCATTTTATGACTCTCTTGTTACCTTTAGCTATGGGTGATCATTGTTCTTTAGGATCTTGTGGACAAGCCAAATTTGCTGAACATCATGACATGCCTTGTAGGGATGTGAGTGGTTAACTGGTAAACCTCACCTTTAATGGGTGAAGCTTACTGGTTCCAGTTAACTGGTGGGGGCTGCAGAAGCTACCCGCTGGCCATGGCAAGGGGCTGTTCCAGCCCCGTGGGACCCACTGTGGACAGGGGTGCTCCAACCTGGCCAGAGCAGCTGCTATCCATGGCAGACTTGGCCTGCTCTGGGCATACTGCAGGCAGGTGTTCCAGTTGGCTGGTGCAGCCCCTGTCCGCAGCAGGGGGGCTGCTTCAGCCTGGCCCGCAGCAGGCAGGTGAGGCTGCTCCAGCTCACTCAGGCTGGAGTGGCCCCGCCCCTACCTCCCTTTAATTGGTTAACGGGTTAAACATTACATTTAACTGGTTAGCCAATTAGATGGGATTTTACATCACCAATGCCTTGGTAAAAAAATCACCTTTTTTGTGTAAATTGGCTTTTGTTCCCACTCTGGGACACAGGTACAAGAATAAAATTAGGCAGTGAGTGCTTGAGATTAACAGGGTTCAGGCGGTGGCTAGGTTTTCGAAACCAAAAGATGAAGGCAGCCAATGTGAGTTACCTTTAACAAGTGTAACCAGATCTCTTTATGTCTGTTATTAGTAACACTGTACAAAGTGTTAGTTTCTATAAGAAAGGGCATACAGTTTCTATGCTCTGTATGCACTAGAGATGTTGACATGATTGCCACATGCCAAAGCAGGTCTGGCATTTCATCTGGCAGAGAGCCGGGGTGTTGATCAATAATAAATAATGTGGAATATAAATATTGTAACTTATATTAAAGTGTACAGTCTATAGAGCTGAATAAACAAATCACTGTAGGACATTTTAGTTTGTATGGTCTTTGCTAGTGCTTTTTATATAGCCTGTTGGAAAGCTAGGCAAATAGCTTGATGGCATCAATGTACCCCCTGGAAGACCTCTGCATACTCCTACAAGTATTCATACTCCTGGTTGAGAATCACTGCATTATAAAACCTAATTTTCAGTTGACTATAGCTTTGCCAAACATTAGCCCTGCAGGCTGAAATTTTGCATGCTGGGAGTCTGCCTCGGGCTAAATTGTTTGGAAAACTTCACTCAAAACGGTTCAGTCACTTCTAAGTACAAAGCTAGGAAAAATACATTGTTTTGCCCATGCTAAAATACTCTGGGAACCTCTTCTCTGAAAAGCTCTGCTGCTCCTATTCTTTTCAGCAGGGGCTGTATATTTAATATGGTGTTGGCTTTTATGATAGAGATAAATCTTTTGCTGTGCCCAGGAAATTCTGCCCTAGTTACTTATAAGGCTTCCCCCCCCACCACACATGCTCCATAGAGGTTTCATAGATTTTAGCAGCTAAAAACTCAGAATCTTCACTGAGCAAGCTCTGTCCCTTCACAAGGTCCATGTGTGACCAGCCTGTGCACAGCTGAACCGCATAGAGTGACTGAGTACGCTCCAGCCAAAGGCTATGGGAGATCAGAAGGACTTTCTTTCTAATAGTTTCTCACAGCAGGATGGGTCTGGGCACTGAGATCAAGGAGCCCATCTCGTATTCTCCATGATCCCTCCCAATTCTCCCCTGCTGGCATACAGGCAGCGAGAAAGGAGGGGCTAAACAGGGCGTGGGATGGTGGGGGGAAGGAGTAGATTAGACCAAGGAGTTTAGTGAGACTGGATCTCTGGGGAAGAGAAACTGGGATGGGCAGGGTTGTCCCTGCCGGTGCTGGTGTCTTACACAGCCCAGCACTGGGTCTCCTCCCCAAACAGCTGCTCCACGTGAGGAAGAAGGGGGGCTTAAGCTGTGGGGAAAGGGGTTGCCAACTCTCCCGGACCAGACAGACTGGACACTGTTTACTGCGATGGTGTCTGCTCTGTCAGGTCTGAGAGAGTTGGCAACGCAGAGGCAGAGTCGTGAGGGAGGCCTGGGCCAAAGGAGAAGCAGGTGATCATGCAGCTGGCTGGAGAGAATGGCATTTTAAAGGGAAAGCACCACTTCTCTCCAGCTGCCTGCTACGGGGCTGCACCTGTTTGGTCTGAGTCCTGCTAGTGCTACTTACTGCAAGTGAGCAGGGGCTGGGTGCTGAGCTTTGAGGGGGTGGCTAGAGGACAGGGCTGCCAGAGTTCTTGGTGGCCAGGGGGCTGATGGAGCCTCTGCACTAAACCGGGTGTATGGGGGGGCGGAGGCAAAGCGATGGGGGCTGCTGGCTCCCATAGGCAACATGCAGCTGTATAAGGGACCGGGAAATTTGGGGCAATTTGATGCCCCATATTTCATGGTGCTCTACATGGCTGTGTATTTTGCATATGGGTAGCGGTGGCCCTGGGGATGGGGAATAAGGATGTTAAATATCGAGTAATTTACTAGTCGATGGAATTTCCATTGACTAGTCAATAGGCACTTCCACATTTCTCCTTTGAAATGTACAAGAGGCCAGTACATTTCAAAGGAGAAATGCGGAACTTCGCGTGCAGCCCGGGATCAGTGGGAAGCCCAGCTGACGCTAAGCTGCATGTGGTGTGCCAGCTTTGAAATGTACACGAGTCTCCAGCGGGGGCTCTTGTGCATTTCAAAGCAGAAGCGCCAGCATGGAGCCTAGGATCAGTGGAGGATTCAGAGTCCCCTGCTGACCCTGGGCTCCATGCTGTGCTGCTGCTTTGAAATTGAGCCCGGGGTCAGATCCCAGGCTCCATGCAGCATTTCCCTGGAATTTGGGATCAGCGGGGGAGTCCCCAGCTGACCCTGGGCTTTACGCAAATGCCATGGCGGCGTTTTAAAGGGTTAGCGCCGCACAGCTGATCCCAGGCTCAGATGTGCGGCACTGCCGCCTTTGAAATGCTGCCTCAGGGTTTCAAAGCAGCGCCGCATGGAGCCTGGGGTCAGCTCTGTGTGGCGCTGCATCAGCCCAAATGCTGAGGAGGCATCACCCCAGGCTCCATGTGGTGCTGCCATTTTGAAGTACCTCTCTTCCCCCTCCTTTGCTGCCTCTAACTGATAGTCAGCAAGGGAGAGGAAATCGACTAGTCGACTCGACTATCTGATAAGCATTTGCTTATCAGATAGTCGACTAGTCCTTAATATCCTTAATGGGGAATGGCTGGGCAAGGAACCTGCTATGGGATAAGGAGTTTGAGGGGGAGGGTAGGTTGGATCTGGTCGTGTACGAAGCCTGTGAAGGAAAATGTGGGGCAAGACAGAGAGTCAGTTGGCTGAGAAGGAAACACTGAGATTGATGAGGCGAGGGGCAGGGAGGAGAAAACTTGAATTGGCTGGTCAAGGAAACTAGGAACCATTGGCGTAACAGTTTTTAATTACATCAGCATATCTAATTTTTTCTCCAGGATCTCTGCCTCGTTAGTTAACAGAATGGACAGTGCTCACTTACAGAATAGCTCTTCAATATTTTGCTTTCTCTTCATAGTCCCATGCATGGCCCTCGCCCTTATTTATTGTACACTATTCAAACCCTGCTCTGAAGACAGGGTTATTGATCTTGGCATGGGCTTTTCTGTGGTACTCATTGCTACAGTTTGAGTGCTTCACAAATAACCCCCATGAGGGGAGAGGGTGGTCTTATCCCCATTGCACAGAAGAGGAATCAAGGCACAGAGAGATTAGGTAAAAAGTGTCCACTAACTTTGGGTGCCCAATTTGAGACACCCAGCACCTGAAATTCCATGGTATGTAGCAGTATTTAGCACTTTATATGTTCAAAGCACAGGGTTCAGTAGCTGCAGCAAGGTGGCAGGGTTCCGTCGGTAAATATTAGAGCTCTACCTGAAGGAGTTGATGTTTTGCTGACTCATTGTGGCATGCAGTGCACTCACTCATCTAGGGCGGAACAGAGGTGGGAGTGGCGCTTTAGAGATTTGGAAATGGAGAGCTCAAACAGTGGTGATCCTGGAAGGAATCTTTAGGAAATGCGATGCTCAGGGATGAAGCTCTGATTGAGGTTTCCAATATGCTCTTCTCTTTGAGTTACCCATAAAGTTAAGCAGCTCAAAACAATGAATTTTGAGCTTAAATCCAGGTCTGTTGATGCCACATTTAAAAGCAGTTGGTCTTTGCTCTCTTTTTTCACCATTGCTACCACTGTTGGAGCTGCCACCATTAAAAAGTTTAGGGAAAAAGGCTAGTGGTGCATGCTGCCCTTGTATAAAAAAGGCTTCAGCATTTTGTCACATCTGACATCTGGATGGAAGCCCTCTGCATGAAACTCAATCTTTAGAAAATGGAGGGGATGCCCACAGCCGAAAGGAAACATCTGGAAGAATAAGCCAGGGGTGTGACTGCTTCCTAAATTATTGGTGTGATTATATATTTCTTAGGGCAGACAAGGCTTAGGGAAACCTTGAACTATCCACCTGATTGCAGGGGAAATCCTTCATCCATCATCACAAGATTAACCACTTGGCAATCAGAAGAGACTGGAAAGAACATTTTACATTAGCTTTTCACAAATCTGAAAACCAGGAAGTGCCACCTCAACAGATCAGCTAGGTAGCTTATGAAGCTTTAACTTGAGATTCTGTCAACAACTTGAGACAGTGTCTAAAAAGGGACTGATAAATGGATATTCCCTGAACCAGTGCACTGAGAGAGATCCTCTGGCATTATGAAAAATGTACTAATCAGGGGAAGTCCTATAATCCGTTCATTAGTTAGTGTCTGGAGTCATAAAATATTGATGCAAGAGGGTGTGTGTAGATTTCTGCAATATAGAGTTAATAGAGATGTTTGCAATTTGGCTGAGATCCATTCCTAATGGTCTGACTCAGGCTGTATTCCCTAATCAGTACTCCCATCAGTTCCAAGGAACGCCTTGCACACACACATTGATGTCATCTATAGGACTTTAGAAGGATTTGTTCCGTCTCTTAGGCTATTCCTGCCTCAGTGATTTCTTAATAAGTGCAATACACAGGGATTACCATAATGGAAAAGCCTATTGGCCCATTTGACAACCTGATTTGCATCCAATACTGCTTGTTCCATCTAGTTATTATACAGTGGTGATGGGGTGGGAATTTCTTCCTGACCCCAACTCACGAGCAAACTCTATACTGAAGCATAAGAAGCAATCGCTCTTATAATTTTTAATCCAGCTAATTTAATACAAAAGCTCGCCTTACCAAATGTCTAGTCTTTTATTAACATAATCTATTATTGTACAGCAGTGAATGTAACAGGGTTATTAAAATTGGGGTGAAAATTGTCTGTTTTAAATGTGCTCCTTTTGACCTGATTGAGTGCCCTTAGTTGTTTTACAGGATACAGCAAAGCTCTTTAATTTTTCATCTTTCCACTTCTTTATATATTTGTCCTGTTTAATAGAAGAAACAAAATGAGTTAAATGCATCATGGAGTACATGGTTGTTAGCTAGAACAGTGTCTCTCAACCAGTAGTACAAGAACCCTTAGGGGTACTCAAGAGAAGTCTGGGAGCTATGTAAACACAATTGAAATTTGGAGAAAACTGAATTTTTGTTTTAATTTTTACAGCGCTTTATTATTTTTGTACTTTTTACACTCAAAAAATTGTATCACCTGCCTGGCTACGATTAAGTTGTTTAAACAAATGTGTTGCAATGATAGAAACAAAAATTTGTGTGTCTGAAAACTGTAGGTACTGGGGGTACTTACAATTTTTTTAAAAAAAGGGGTACTTTATTGAAAAAAAGGTTGAGAAACACTAAGCTAGAAGACATGTAATTAATAATACTTGGCACATCTATAGTGCCTTTCATTCTAAGACAACAAAGCGTTTTAAACATGACTGAACAAAGATTTACAACACCCTTTTGTAAAGTGTAATGGGGAGTCAGTGACAGAGTTGGGACTAAAACCCTTAATTCCATAGTCCCTGTCTCAGGTTCTCACCTGTAGGCAATACTTCCTTACTACTGACAAGTGGAAAGGATTCTCCTGTAGTTCAAGAGGCAAAACTGTGTCTGTAATGGCCACACATGATCAGGACCTTGGTGTTTTCAGTGTCTCACTTGACAGAGTTAGGCCACCTCCCCCACCACAGCACTCGGGGTGATTGGCTCAGGCCAAGGGAAGAGCGTCACCCATTGAATCACTGACATCACTTCCTGTGCCGTCATATGACTTAAACAAGCATTTTCTTTCATTTAGAGCTGCTTGTCTCCTCTCTAACCTGCATGCACTTGTTTTTCTCTATTGTAGAGTTTGATAACGGCTCTAGGCCAGACTGTGAAGGCTGTGACCTACGTTCTTGTCCTGCTGTTCCTGTTAATGTTTATCTTTGCCATTTTGGGTTATGGATTGTATGGCGACCCCGACACCGGAGACAGTAAAAATTGGGGCAACCTAGCATCTGCTCTTTTCACTCTCTTCAGTTTAGTAACGGTAATTCCTGTTGTCCTTTCCATTTTATGGCTGCCTATTACCGAAACTGTTGTAACTGCTGCCTCTGATTTTGGCAGCGATGTTGAGAGAAGCCATTTAATAATATTGCGATTGTTCTCGGCATTAAAGGTGGTGATAGCTATTCCGTGGGTTTTATATAATGTCAGATGGTTGTGAAAATTCAGTTTGATGGATAGATTCATTTTCTGATATTAAAAATTCAGAGGAGAAAGCTTGTTGAGCTGATACCAATGGGTTATTTAGTGGCTTTCATGTGACATCTGAGTTAAACCTGGAACTTTAAGCAATTTAAGCAATTGGAAAACCAAGGTCAGTTTAAAAAAGAGAAAGAGAGAGATTTAGTCTGGTCTGTAAGTCATACTGTGGTGTGAAATTAACTGATCAGAGATTCATTGCATTTGCAGGTGGATGGCTGGACAGACTTACAGAATGAATTAGACCAACACGGTTTTAAATCAAGCCGAGCTTTCACAATAGTGTTCATATTGCTGGGGTTCTTTGTGTTTTTCAATATATCTATTGGAGTTGTGATTATGAATATCCAAGTAAGTTGGGTTTCCCTTTTTCTTTGTATGTCTCTAACTCCAGGGCCATTGGTCTGAAAACTAGTATGTTCATCTTTGGAAAGCTGGCTTTTTGACACTGTTAGGGTATGTCTACACTACCCCCCTATTTCGAACTAGGGGGGTAATGTAGTCATTCGGAGTTGCAAATGAAGCCCGGGATTTGAATTTCCCGGGCTTCATTTGCATGATGCCGGCCGGCGCCATTTTTAAATGCCAGCTAGTTCGGACCCCGTGCCGCGCGGCTACACGCGGCACGGACTAGCTAGTTCAGATTAGGCTTCCTATTCCGAACTAGCTGTACGCCTCGTTCCTCGTCCCCCTCCCAGCTCATGCAGCATGAGCTTCTCTACCAGCCAGGCAGTATGCAACTACGTACTGATACTCAAATAATAATAAAACTTACTTAATTAGAAAATACCAGACATTTATATGTCCGGTATTTTTTCAATTTGTTTCCTGGACAGAAAACTCAAATACCGGACTGTCCGGTTCCAAATCGGACACCTGGCAACCCTACTTGTCTGTTGTTATACAGAGACAAACAGAGCCAGCCCGAAACGCTCCATCCTCACTCAGCTGCTAAAGGTCTCCTGCCCTTCCAGGCTTATCAGCTACTCACTCCTCCCATATATGAGGGTAATGGAAGTTTGCCTGAAGCCCCAAACACTGTAATAAGGTTGGTCAGAACCAAGGGCAAATTTGTATCCATTTAAATTTATGGCCTACAGAAGGATTGTCTTGTAGCTTCCCCTGTAGCATTTGGTGCTGGCCACAGGATACTGACCTAGACAAACTGCTACTCCAGTTTGTAATGGCCACTATTTTCCTGTGACATCCCAGGTGAAACAATGAGCAAGGGATGCCAGTAGGGTGGTGGAAATCTGTTGGACTGACCCTACCAAACTCAGCCTATGATAAGAAGAGCTTTGGTGCTATCAGTTTGGGCTGGATTTAGATCAGTGACTTAAAGGCAAAAGCGTCTCTGACTAATTGCTTATGCCATTCAGTTAAGGCCATTTAACACACACTGTTTTGGTATTTATAGGACTCCACTCAGAATTATGAACGAGAGCTTAAAGCAGAAAAACAAGCTGCTCTTCAGGCAAAAAAACAGGCCCTATTACAAAGACAACAAGAGGAAGTAAACATGCTAATCCACCAGCAGGTAGATGCACTGAACTGTATTTACTTGAAGTATATTGAACAATATTAGTATTACAAACATATGAAAGCAATACATTAGTTGTGTGAGACAGCACAGAGTTATCTTCAATTCAGGACTTTAGAATCAGTTATCTAACAGATGTCTCAGAGGGGTAGCCGTGTTAGTCTGTTAACTTTAAAAAACAAGTAGTCCTGTAATACCTGAGGGTATGTCTACACAGCAAAGTTATTTAGAAATAACAGCCATTATTTCAAAATAACTGTACTAGTGTCTACACAAGCTAACCATTATTTTGAAATTAATTCAAAATAGTAGAGGGCTTATTTCGAAATTGGTCAACCTCATTCCATGAGGAATAGGGCCTATTTCGAAATTGCTATTTCAAAATAGGGGCCTGCAGTCCTTCCCAGGGTGCCCTGCTGGCCACTCTGGCCTTAACCAGGAAAACTCTCCCCCCTCCCCAGAGCCCTTAATAGGGTAGAGTTTGGTCACCAGTGTCTGTGCCAGCTCCAGGTCTTCCAGCCCAGAGCCAGTATTCGCTGCCCCTGACCCAATGGCCCCAGCATGAGCCAGGCAGCCACTGCCAGCCAGCCCTCCGCCACTCCCTGGGCCCAGTCCTCCAGCTCCCAGGAGCCTGCCAGGGGCCAGAAAAGGCAGGAGCCTTCCTGGTACAGTGCGGAAATCATGGACCTGATTGAGGTTTGGGGGGAGGCCTCCAATGTCCATGATCTCTGCACTAGATGGAGGAACGCGGCCGTCTACGGGAGGATGGTTGCCAGCCTGGCCACCAAAGGCCACATCCAAACCCAGGAGCAGGTTCAGATGAAAATTAAAGAGCTGGGGCCACAGAAGGCAGCTCTCAAACAGGAGAGCTGCCCCTATTTTGATGCCCTGGACCGCATCCTGCGGGGGCGGGACGGTCTGTGCCCCCCAGGTGGTTATTGACCCTGGGGCAGAGGGCCCTGACCAGGGCACAGAGAAGGAAGAGGCGGAGGAGAGCGAGGAGCCGCAGGACCTCCCAGCGGACCTGTCGCCGGTGTCATCCGGGGAGGCAACAACATGTGAGTGCCATCACTGTCCCCTTATGGGAGGCTGGGGTGGAGGGAAACCAGGGACTGCATGTATGGGCCTTGCTGACCACGGATTATGCAGCAACCTGTGCACGTGTGAGCATATGCTGTGCCATCCATGGGCACGTGGCCCCAGCTGGCTGCCACAAGGGCCTTGGCCTGTAAGCCACAGGCATGTGTGAAGAGATATGACATGCTCCTGACCCCAGGGTGGGACACAGCAGGATGCCCTCCCTCCACAAGCCCCCTCTACACAGAGGGAGGGGACAGCTCTCCCCCCCCACACACACACACTGTATACAGCACAGAGGCATGGGTGCAGTCCCAGGGCAGCTCCCACTCCTGGGGATAGCAGGACATCCTGAACATGGCTTCTGTGCAAGCACATCGGCTCTGATGGTGTGCAGAACTGTTGTCCTCACCTTGCATAGTGGGGCTGGGCTTCACCCACTGTGTCCTCAGGGATAAATAACCACTTCTCTTGTTTCTCCACAGCCGCACCAGCTGCGAGTGCAGGGTGCACCACACCACCCGGGGCGTCCTTCCACACCCAAGAACTCCGCAGACCCACTCGTGCAGTAGAAGGGTACCAGCAGGAGCACCTGGGGGCACTGTGAGCCCTGCACCACACCCTCGAGCACTGGGTGCAGGAAGACCTGCAGCTCTGGCAGAAGCAGCTTGCCCAGGGCCGTGCCATCTGTGAGCACCTGCAGACCCTGGTGCAGAGCTTGCTGCCTCCTGCTGCTCCAGCCCCTGTTGCCTCCCCAGCTACTGCTCCTCCTCCCACTCCTTCTCCCCCTTCTGCTTCTTCCTCCCTACCCTTCCCACCCCCCCGGGGACACCGAGGCCCCGCACTTGCAGTGCTGGGAGACAGTTGGGCCGGCGAGACCCCCAACCCTGAGCTCTGAGCTTCTCCTCCTGCTTCCTCCCCTTACCTCCCCCTGCCAGCTCCCTCTTCCCAGGTTTCCCCCTCCCCTCTCCCACCCTCCCTCCTCCCCCCTCCCACCATCTTTCCCCAGTCTCACCTCAGTTTCATTCCCCCCCCACCCCAGTTTTGTTCAATAAAGAGACTTTGTTGTAATGAACACGTGTCTTTTATTGTACAGCAGGAAGGGGGGTTAGAGAGGGGTAAGTGGAAGGATGTGAGGGAGGAATGAGGAACAAGCCCCCAGTGGGCCACACCAGAGAGACTGTTACTGCCTGCAGAACATGCTGCCAGGCTCGCAGCAACAAGTCCGGGAGAAGAACCAGAGTGCCCAGGGGCAGCTCCAGCTCCGTGCTGCAGAGTGCTGTGGTGTCCTGAGTGAGGGCAACCAGAGCACGCGGAGAAAAAAATGCTTTGTTGTCTCTCATTGAGGTAGGCAAGCAAGCAGGGAAACCTGAGAACTAGCTGTCCGGGGGGGGGGGGGGTGAGTCCCTTTAAGCACAAGCCTCAGATACCTTGCATGGCTGCTGCCTGAGGCTAACTCCTGACCTGATGCCCTTCCAGAACCAGTTCCAGCCGGCCTTAAATGTGATTCAGCGTCCAATCAGTGTGGACGTGCTATTTTGAAATAGCAAAACTCTATTTCAAAATGCATTTTGTGTCTAGATGCGTTATTTTGAAAGAACGTATTTCAAAATAACTATTTTGAAATAAGATATTTCGAAATAACTCTGTAGTGTAGACATACCCTGAGAGACTAACAAATATGAGCTTTCGTGGGCACAACCCATTTCCTCAGATGAGCAGAGGAAGCTCATGATACTATATATATATATTTTTTGTTAGTCTATAATGTGCTACAGCATCATTCGTATCTCTCAGAAGTAATTTTTAAAGTTTTTTCACCTTTAGAAATAAAAAGCCAAGTCGAGTGGAAAACTCCCCTGAATATTTACAATAATAATTTCCAAAACAGATTCCCATTGGTGTTTTTTTCTGAAATATTTCTGCATCTTCCCATGTTATTAAATGTAGATCAGTTTGTAGTATAATGGTATCTCAGTGCTGCGCATATATGCCTCTGTAACCATATATTTCTTTTGATTTATTGTTAAGTTCTGCAGGCAGTATTTTGAAACCCACTACAATCAGGTCACAGGCACTTCTCAAAGATGATTTAGGTTATGTCCACACTGTCCCACAGATTGGAATACAGGGGATGTGAATAGCAGTACACACAAAGTGCTGCACTGTAGCTTCTCCCCGCCACCCCATATGGGTGTTGCAGGTGCAAACTAAAAAGTTCCTAGTTTGGATTAGTGTAGTCCTGTTTGAAGAGGACTATTTTTCTGTGAACAACGAACCTTTTAGCTTGTGTTCACAGTGTCCACTGTAGGATATACAGTGCAGCATTTCGCTAGTCACATTCCCATAGTCTGATCCATGAGGCAGTGTAGACGAGCCCTCACTCAAAATTGGCTTTCTTCCAGTTTTTAAAGTAGAAATATCTTTTCCCCTGTTTAACACTTAATCCAATAAATTGATCTAAAGTCTGATTTTGTGAACTTGAAATTCAGGTAATGGATCATTTTGACATTTTTTTACTCTGACGGTTTTTGAAAATGGACTTTTATGAAGCTGATTTGATATAATTGTAAATACTGCTATTTCAGCATAGATCATTGGAATAATCTGACTGCCTTTCTTCTGCCATCCCTTCTTCTCTCTCTTATTATTATCAAATATAATTTAACAATAAAGAGCTCAGTGTGGCTCAATTACTGATGCTTTAACTTTTGGGAATATATGAAGTCATTGATCCAAGTTCTCTAGAGGGTGATTGATTTAAGGTTAAGCATTTCAGTTCCCTCTGGTATCCACTGCTGAGAGATACTGTTACAGGAATGATCTCTTTGGAGGAGACCCTGAACTTTCATCCCTTCTGCTAGATCTGGTACTGGTAGTTGTTCATGTGCAAGACAGTGATCCTATGACTTCTGAAAAGAGTGTAAATTTGACATCCTGGCCAATGTTCTCTCTGGATACTTCCCCGGCTAGGTAGACAGACGTGCGATATCTCTGCTTGAACTAGCATGCTAAAAGTAGCTGTGTGCTCATTGCTGCACGGGCAGAGGCTTGGGTTGCCAACCTGTGCTCAGACTTGGGTGATTCCAGTCAGTCTGAGCTCTGGTGGCCACATTCACGCTGCTGTTTTTAGTTTGTTAGCTCAAACCAAGCTAACACTATCATGTCTATGTGAGCTGGGAGGTTTGCTTCAAGCTGCCATTTAGATGTACCCTTGGTGTGTTAAAAACAAATGTTATATGGCCAAAGTCCCAGCCCATCCTCCAGTTTTGTATACCCCATGTTAACACTCAAGAAACCAGGCATTCCTCATGCATATTGCCAGGGCAATTGTGTGTGCCAACCTGGGTGTGTAAAACTGGAGGTCTGGGTGAAAAGCTCTGGGTAAGTTATTGCTATGTTCTAAGGTTCCATCTGTATCCACCATCTCTGCACTGCTATTATCTTTCATAAAGCTCCTTTAAATACCTGGAAAATGAAAATGTCTCTAAAATAACCCATTTTATTTTAACAATGTGTTTTCCTGGGATATATGTATTTTTTTACATTAGAAAACCAGTGAATATAAAACGTTCAGTGAATTAGTGGAGGACTTTAAAAAAACATTACATCATTCTGATCCTATGGTCTTGGAAGATTTTTGTGCCAGCATTCCATTTATTGATCTTTATGTGACATCCCTTGATCTTCAGGATGATACAGTTTATCGGTAAGTAACTTAGGTGTAAAAAAACAGAGGCCAAGATGCTAAAAATCTTTAAAATGTGTGTTGGAATTGTTTTCTTTCTTTGGATTAAATACTGGCCATCCTTTTGGCATTGTTACTGGAGAGTCTGTCACCTATTGCTCTCTTTGGGTGAAATAGCTGTAGATCCCACTGGATTGTGAGGCACACGTAGAGACATTTGATCTAACTGAAGCTGATTGTGAGAGCATGTCTACACTACCTGCTTAGTTGATGGGCCGTGGGGGGGAGACAGGGGGAGAGGAGCACAGTGAACTCAAACAAAAAGTTTCCTAGTTCACAGAAACGTAGTCGTCCTCAAACAGGGCTACACTAATGCAAACTAGGAACCTTCTAGTTCACACCCACGTGGTTGCACAATGCTTTGCCGTGTTTGATTCCTCAGTGTAGTCTTTTCCATTGAAGTCTGGGAGCTCTGCAAAGGCATTCCGGTAACAAAGCCATGCTGTACATTTAGGGTATGTCTAAACTACATGGCTCCGTCGACTTCATTTGCGGCTTCATTTGCCTTTGCCTATGTGTCTAATCTACATGCCTCTGCCGACAGAGGCATGTAGTCCAGACACAGCCTTAGGTATATTGGTCTTTGACTATACACAACACTGGCAAGTTATTCTGGAAAATCAGCTGCTTTTCCGTAAAAACTTGCCAGCTGTCTACACTGGCTGCTTGAATTTCCGGAAAAGCACTGACGATCTAATGTAAAATCATCAGTGCTTTTCCAGAAAAACTATGCTGCTCCCGTTCGGGCAAAAGTCTTTTTCCGGAAAACTGTTCCGAAAAAGGGCCAGTGTAGACAGCATAGTAGTGTTTTCCGCAAAAAAGCCCCGATTGCGAAAATGACGATCGGGGCTTTTTTGCGGAAAAGCGCGTCTAGATTGGCCACGGACGCTTTTCTGGAAAAAGTGCTTTTCCGGAAAAGCGTCCTGCCAATCTAGACGCGCTTTTCCGAAAATGCTTTTAACGGAAAACTTTTCCGTTAAAAGCATTTCCGGAAAATCATGCCAGTGTAGACGTAGCCGTGGAGCATAGGGCCTGGAATCAGGGGCTTGTGGTCCTAAATACTTGAGCTAAAGAAGAACGTATGAGATGAACGTATTGTTAAGTAGCTCTTTATGAGCTTTATGAGCCACAACAGCTTCGTCATTCCTTTCAGTGGAGGACAGTGGTAACATGTATACACTGGCCAATATATTTACAGGTTCTCACACCAGCTCCTTACACTCCACCCCATGGAAGAGTGTAAGGAAGGAGGGGAATACCAGATATCACTCTAACCTCCTGCAGGGGTGTAACGCCCACAGCCGGAACCAAACCTGGGACCTATAGAGTTTAGTGCATGAGCCTCTTACAGCTTGAGCTAAAAGCCAACTGCTGCTCAGCTAAGGCTGTAGTAGGGCAAACTTATGCTTTCTGTAAGTGGTCTAGTGCCACTAGATGGGATAGTACAACATACCCGGTAGGTGTGTGGGTTACACCGGCATGCAATGATAATGATGAGATCTAGAGGGAACTGATGTCTGGCACTACTATTTCATGGGTGGGAGAACTATCATGATGCAGTCCTGTGTGGAGTGCAAGGAGCAGGAAATGGGAATACTCAAGACCTGGCAAATGCAAAGGCTTCTATTAGGGAGGGTAAATTTGATTGTGTAATAGAAGCTGATTTGTCATGTCACTACAGCAACAGATTTCTTCAGAGATCGAGTAAAAAATCTTTCTTCATTATTATGCACAGAACCACTCCCCCCGCCCCCAGCAACTGATTATCCAGTAATTGTTCGTCATTCATTTTATCTTGTTCAATGAGCAGTGAAAGATCAGATTAGCTGAAGAGATAATAGTTGTGTGTATGGTTTTTCAATGGGCTCTTCATATTATCCATTTAAGAGAGTGATAATCAGATGATATAGACTCATAGACTCATAGACTTTAAGGTCAGAAGGGACCATTATGATCATCTAGTCTGACCCCCTGCACAGTACAGGCCACAGAATCTCACCCACCCCTCTTAGAATATTTCAGTTATGCCCTTTGCTTCCTTCTATAGGTTACAAGAACTCTATCATGAACTTGTTGGCACGTTGAACTCCATATTGGAAGACATAAGAGAAAAATCCATGGTGGCCCCGGAGACAGATTTGAAGAGTTAAATATTCTAGTATGGAATATGTAATGCTTTGTCATTGTAAAACCACTGTTTAAAAAGGGCATAAACACACATAAATAGAAACTCAGAGGAGATTTGTTTCCCCCTTTTGATAATGTACTATAGAGTGTTGTCTTATATTAATAGTGTACACTAATGCAGTACTTTTGATAAGAGGCAATGTGGACTAGATAGAATGCTTGCCTGGGATTCAAAAGGCCCAAGTTTTATTCTGAATTTTGTGTCTAATCTGCTGTCTGACCTAAGGCAAGTCACTTCACTGCTCTGTGCCTCGATTTCGCCATCTGTAAAATTTGAGATAATAATACTGACTTCCTTTGTAAAGTGCTTAGAGAGCTACTGATGAAAAGATAAGAGCTGGGTATTATAATTATTATGATAAGAGCTAGGTATTATTGTTATTATAATTATTTAAGGACTTCAATGTGCCTTATAAATATTGATTGATGTAGATATTATTGTGCATTACCAGTTTTCAGATGGGGCAACCAATAGAGAGATTTAAGGGCCTGATACTTTCTTTAAAGTCTGTGGACAAGATGAGATTAGATCCCCATTCTCTTGACTACCAATCCAATGCTTTAACTTCCTGAAGAAGATCATCCTTGCCCTTAACATTCAAAGTGTATGTGAGGTAATGTAGGGACTATGCTAAACAAGAAGTAGTTGAAACATGCTCAAGAAATTATCCATAATCTTTCTAAATGTAGTGATAGGACTCCGCAGTTAGAACCTTGGCTGAACCTGTTTGGATTTGACTCTTTGGAGACATGCAGGCAAACACACCCACTATGCTTTGCACTAACTCTTGAATATCTGAAGAAAGAGATGCAGCTGCTTTAGTACAGTGCACTTTGTACTCATTATAGGTCAACAAATTGGCCTTGTTAACACTAGTTCTACCCTTGATAAGTAACTCCTCCCTTCTTTTGATATACTTGCATGTATCTATTTCCCTGCCTTTGTAATTTCCACTCCAGTGCATCTGATAAAGTGGGTTTTACTCATGAAAGCTGATGCCCAAATAAATCTATTAGTCTTTAAGGTGCAACAGGACCCCTTGATGTTTTTGCAAATGTGATAACATTTTTCTGAACAGCTCATTTTTTTGCAAAGCTATTATAGAATCATAGAACCATGGAGCTGGAAGAGTCCTCAGAAGGTCATCAAGTCCAGCCTCCTGCTCTAGGCAGGACCAATCCCAACTAAATCAACCCGGCCAGGGCTTTGTCAAGCAGAGACTTAAACACCTCTAGTGATGGAGACTCCACTACTTCTCTAGGTAACCCATTCCAGTGCTTCACCACTCTCCTAGTGAAATAGTTTTTCCTAATATCCAACCTGGACCTCTCCCACCACAACTTGAGACCATTGCTCCCTGTTCTGCCATCCGTCACTACTGAGAACAGCCTCTCTCCATCCTCTTTGGAACCTCCCTTCAGGAAGTTGAAGGCTACTATCAAATCCCCCCTCACTCTTCGCTTCTGCAGACTAAACAGACCCAACTCCCTCAGCCTCTTCTCATATGGAGTTTATTCCATACCCAACCAGGCATTTGTTTTAGCCACAAAATGAAATGAACCATGCAGGCAAGTGCAAAAGAGAGAGCAGGAGGAGATGGCTAATTGTTGTAATGGTTTCTCAGAACCCCAGAGGCAATGTACATTTGCAAGAGAATCAAAACAAACTCATTGTGGTAATGCTGCATTTGGCTGTTTTGTATCTTAGGCTGCAACACCCCAGATTGATGCTTTAAGATCAATCCACTGGCAGTAGATTTAGTGGGTCTACTTAAGACCTGTCAAATTGACCAAAGAGCACTCGCCCATCAATCTGTTACTTTACCCCAGACGACAGAGTACAGGAATTGGACAGGAGAGTTTCTCCCCTTGACTCCCCCCTGGTGTATAGCCCGTGGTAACTCGACTTAAGGTATGTTGACTCCAGCAACGTTATTCACATAGCTTGAGTTGCATAGTATAAGTCGACTTTCTGTTGTGTAGATGTAGCTATAGAGATGGAGAAGCTTGTCCTTCCCTGATCTTGTCCAGCTCCGTGTAGAAAGGGGGTATCCAGTGTTAAGCCAATACCACACTTGATCTTTAGCAGACTGCTGAGAAGCAGCAATAAAACATATTTGACACTGTTGACTGGAAAAGTTTTCAGCTATTGAAGTATTTTGAGAACTAGAGTTGCGTGGATTGAATCTACAGCCCAAAAAAAGTATAACATTTGGGGCTGAGTTTTCTGAGTCATGTATAATTTTTATATTACAGCTATGAAGTACTTTATGATTATATGTAGTCAATAGATGTATAATATTACAGGAAGAACCACTTGAAAATGGCCTTTTTAATAGCAAGTGGCTATTCTGGATCACTCAATGGCTTTCAGTAGTAAAATAAATTAGAAACAGACGCATACAGTATCTAATTCTAGGGTTTAGAGGTTGTGAAAAAAACTGGGCCCATAAAGCAAAATTATCAACACTTTCTCACAGAGAGGGGCAGAATTTTTTTTTTTAAAGAAAATAGATGTCTCTTTCGCTGCATGCTGCACATTTATTTCTTGAGTACAGTGTACCAGTCTTGTTGTTCTGTGTCTGTCTCCCCCAAGTATCTTCTCTGTGAAAGTCTCTAGCGGTTCACCTGCCTAACTATCACCAAAACTAGCATACTGCCCTTTATATCTGTGTAGAGTGCATTTGTGTATGCCCATATTGTCTTTTGTACATCAGCCTCCTCAATGCCCTTTGTGTCAGTTAAGTCACACAACTGGTCTCCCTCATGCCTCACGGAATTAGATTGATTTACTCATGATATTTTAGACCAGTTTTGATTGTCATGTAGGAGACACCTAAGGTCAATGCAAGCACTGCATCTTTGATTCCATTTCCTTAATTTAGCTCTTCAGAGTCAGTCAGCTTGAGGGCCCCCAAAGTGCTTGGATAGATTTTAATTACCACCGCTACTATTTTCTTTCAGCCAGATGTTAATGGCTGTGGAAGAGGGTGTGCTCACCTCTTGTTACAGGATTGCTGGTGGGGCCTCAGGTTCAGGGCCAGCTTTAGGCCGATTCACCTGATTCCCCCGAATTGGGCCCCGCGCTTAAAAGGGCCCTGCGCCCTAAAGCAAGAGAGGCCTGCGCCTTAAATCTGGAAGTGCTGGGTGCGCTGCTGGAGGGGGCGTTGGCCCCGGAGGAGCGCGGCGGCTTCTGTGCGCTGCAGGAGGGGGAGTCGGCCACTGGGTTTGGTGGGAAGGCGGGCCTCTGCCCTGTAGCTGGGGATTTAAAGGTGCTGTGACTTCTCTTTTTGTGTGCTGGTGGTTTTTTTTTTTTTTGGTTAACAAAAAATCCTGGCTGCCAGGGCCCCGTCAAAACAGTTCGAATTGGGCCCCACACTTCCTAAAGCCGGCCCTGCTCAGGTGGAAGGGCTGGGGTTGGGGCAGCCAGCCCTCAGTGTTACCCAGACCATGTGGCAACTGCCTCCTCCATCCCCGCCAGCCCTCAGAGCCATCCAGAGTGCACAGCGCAGAGTTCTGGAGCACACCGTACCACGCTCCAGTGGCAATTTAAAAGGGCCTCGGGCTCTGGCTGCCATTGTAGCTGTGGCGGTGGCCAGGAGCCCCGGGTCATTTAGCATCACCTGGTCTTGGGGCATTTGCCCCCTTCGCCTCCCCTCCCCCAGTTGGCAGGTCTGTGTGTGCCTGCACACACTCTCTATTTGTGGTTGTTTTTCAGTGACGGACCCTCCATCTGAGTCACACACAGTCTATATGTGAAATAAAATAATGCAAACCCATTCTGGGGTACAAGTCCAACAGTGTCCTCTGTGACGTCTCTCTTCGTTCCCACTCTGGTCTAAAGCAGTGTCCTGGAACTCCTGGCCTGGAGCCTTATTTGCCCCAACTCTTCAGCTGGATCACTATAGTTCAGTTCCTTTCTCTGGTGTACCTCACTGTCCAGGCCACTTGCCCCAGTGGCAAATGGTGGCTGGGGGGTGGGTGGGTTAGGGCCTGGCCTCTACTCTGAGTTCCAGCCTAGGGACACTGTAGATAGCAGCTGACTGCAGTGTCTTTTAAAATAACTGCCTTGCTGCTATAATTCCCTGGGCTACTTCCCTATGGCTCCAGCACTTTCTCAAGGCTTTGTCTCGGTGGAGTTCCAACCACCAACTAGGGTTGCCAGATGGTTGAAACAAAAATTCCGAACACCGCCCCCCCCCCCGCGCCAAAAAAAACAAAAAAACAAAAACACAGGGAAAAAATTCTGTTGAAGGAGAAAAAAAAGTGTGGGGGAGACCAAACTTGTTGAGCATTGCTTCCCCTAGGTCTTTTGGCTGGCAGCCATTTTGTGCCAGCAGCCTTGGGGAACCAAGTAAGCATGGGGGCTGGGGTCGGGGGGGCTGGAGGTTTTGGGGGTTGGGGAGGGAGATCGGGGGGGGGAGGGGAGCCTGGGTGCTGAGTGTTTGTAGGGTTGCCAAGTGCCTCCTGGCCAGGGAAAAATTCAGAAAATACTGGACATCTCAGGTGTCCGGTATTCTCTGAATTTTTTTAACCGGACAGGAGCCGAAAATACCAGACTGTCTGGGTGAATACCGGACACCTGGCAACCCTACCGCCAACCCACAGCACCTTCTGCTGCCCTCCAGCTCTAGCAAACGACTGAAATCCTTGGCCATTCATCTCTTCTTTTGTTAGGTGTCTGGGCTCTGATTGGCTGTGTCCCAGACAGCTGGTCTAGGCAGCTTGGAGGACTTCTCTACTGCCCTTTTATGAGGCAGAACCACAAGGACTCCAGCTGGGGGCCTCAGGGCCTAGTATACCCCTCACAGGCTGCTAACAGAAGCCCCTTGTAAAAGGGTAGAAAGGAGAATATGACACAAGTTCTTACTACATTTGTTTTCATGTTCTCATTTGTCATAATTTCACATTTTATGAGGAACACTTCCTAAAACTTCCTCAACATGATGGAAACACATGTGGCTCTATAAGACCTTGTGTGACCATTTTCATGGAGAGACTAGATCAAAACCTCCTTTCCTCTGACAGTTATATGGGCCACATTTCAGCAAGCTGGAGAAATGGGACAGACTCTTTTCAATAATTCTTTTAAGCATACTTTCACTGTTCCCTACTTCCATAAATATCCTGATAATTTTTCACAGTTTTCAGATGGATTTCTTGTCGTCTGAAACATAATTATGTGAACTCTTTTTATTAAAAGCCCAATTTCCATTCCTGTGCTGGTAATCGTCTACCCTACGAACACCATAGTAAATGGGTAAAATAAAATAGCAAACAGGATTTGGTGGTAGTGGATGGAGAGCAAGAACTACAGGAAAGGTATTAACTAACTTGGGCCTGATGCAGCAGCGTGTTGTGCATTAATAGATTCCCTCTGACTTCAGGGGGGCTCTGTGGGCACAGGAGCCTTTCTGTGTGCACCAAACTGCAGGTTGGGGTCTAAGGTGGAATTTGTCCTGTGCACCGATGAAATCTGCTCACAATGCAGAGCTGAATTTCAAATGGAATTGACTATTTCAGTTGTAAATTCGGGGTGCGTGGAGCGGTGGCGGGGAAATTTAGTCATTTAGTTGTGTCATTACATTAGGCCACACAGTTATTAGACCCATGCAAGCAGACCCTGGTTCTTGTGCCGATCCCCATGGAAGTTAGTGGGGCTTTACGTGGGGATACAGGTCCAGCTCTGTGGATAAGTTGCAGGATCAGGCTGTTAAGGTCTCCCAGGAAGATACAGAATTCAGCTGTGCTCAGGTACAGAAGAGAAAATTGCGTGAAACAAAACTCTCATCCTAGCTTGTCCTTGGATTCTAAATGTAGTTCTGCCCCTGCACTCTCCTCTCAGGTTTGTTCAAATGGAAGCAGGCAAATATAGATTTTGGAAATTATGTCTTTAAAATAAATATCTCGATATAATGACCTGGAGTTAGATGAGGTTTGTTTATTTGAATTAATCCACATCCCACTACAACAGGTGAACTATATAGGTATCAATGAAACAGTCAGCAAGGGACTGTGGGACCTGGTCCAGTACCCGATAATACGACTGGAAAGTCTCCACTGACTTTAATGAGCATTGGATCAGTTCCAGAGTTTGCGGTTCTGGCTTTCATTATTTTAACTGAAAATATGTAGCATTTGTGAGCGCACAAACTGTAATATGAGAGAACCTCCACCTGTCTAGGAAGGGCTCACAACATGCTAGGCTGGACTCTTACCATAGGGATGTTAGGGTATGTCTACACTACCCTCCTAATTCGAACTAGGAGGGTAATGTAGGCATACCGCACTTGCAAATGAAGCCCGGGATTTGAATTTCCCGGGCTTCATTTGCATAAGCCGGGCACCGCCATTTTTAAATCCCGGCTAGTTCGAACCCCGTGCCGCGCGGCTACACACGGCACGGGGTTCGAACTAGCCGGGATTTAAAAATGGCGGTGCCCGGCTTATGCAAATGAAGCCCGGGAAATTCAAATCCCGGGCTTCATTTGCAAGTGCGGTATGCCTACATTACCCTCCTAGTTCGAATTAGGAGGGTAGTGTAGACATACCCTTAGAGTGTAGCCAATTTGCGGTTTAACCGATAAGCTAATGCTTAGTGGTTAATGGTGTCGGTTACACTCAGTCGGCTCCTGGGGAGGCGGCTTCATTGCAACAGGGCAGTGAAGCCTAATCCCCAGGAACTGGGCGGGTAAGAGCTGCCGGCTCCCCTCCTGGGGAGGTGGCTTTGCTACTTCAGTGAAGCCTCCTCCTTGGGAGCTGGGTGGGCCAAGGCTGCCCACTCTTCTCCGGGCTGACGGCCCTGCTCCCGAGGAGGCTTTGCTGCAGGCGCTGCAGTATAAAGCTTATTGAAGTGTTATACGGCAGAGCTCACAGTGACGGGAATGGGGCCTGAATGACTGGACATGATGCGACTGCTTCTGCAGTCACATTTAAAACAACAGCCCCAAATTAGGGAAGGGCAAAATGCCTCATTCAGGAATTACGAATCTGTCAAGACATGTCACAAGCAACTAAACATTGGATGGGCCTGTGGGGAAATCTCCTTGTGCCGCTGATGGAAAGGATTTTATTTGGACAGCAATAAGCTCCATAACATGCCGCGTTTTCATGTTTCTAAAGGTACATTTGGTATTGCTTGTACCCCCGAGATAATGAAGCTTTGAAAGGTCTCTGTGGTTATGTTTACCCTGCAATTAAACACGCACAGCTCCTCAGGAGGAAACAAAGAGGGAGGGGGTCCCAGAGCTGAGACTCTAGCCAGAACCCAAATGTTTCCACAGTTTTACAGCCCTGCATCTCATGAGCCGGAGCCAGCTGATGCAGGCCTGTTGGGGGGATATTTAACTGCTATCTTATCTCTCTAGCTCTCAGTACCTTAATGTCTGAGCACCTGCACTATCTGACTTTGGGAGGCAGGTGCTCACATGCTATGGGAATGGGGGATGGTTGTATACTCTAGGGAGGAAGGTTGGTCCAGTGGGTAGGGTGCTAGCCTGGAGACCTGGGGTCTACATACACAGATTTTTCTGAAAAACTTGAGTTATGTCCACATTGCCATTGCATTCTTTCGAAAAGAAATCGAAAGAACAGAGGGGTTTTTCGGACCTTGGTAAACCTCTTTCTACAAGGAAGAAGCCTTTTTCCAAAAGAGCTATTTCGGAAAAAGGCATGTGTGGATGGGGAAGAGGGAGTTCTTTCGAAAGAACAGGAAAGAGGAAAAAGCACAGGTGCTTTGGTGGCCACTCCGTCCATAGTAATCACAGTTGAAATGCGAGATAGCGTCCATTCAGGGTAGATGCTATCTTTTGAAAAAGCAGATCGCTTTTTTGATGCGCTTTGGCAGTGTGGACGCTCTCTTTTGGAAGAAGTTTTTTTGGAAGATCTCTTCCGAAAAAGCTTCTTCCGAAAGAAGCCTGCAGTCTAGGCATAGCCCTGGGTGCAATTCTCTGCTCTGTCATGGGCTTCCTGTGTGACTTTGGATACGTCATTGTATCTCTGAGCCCCACTCTGTAAAATGGGGCAATCGTACTTCAGAGAGGCTATGCATGGGCGGTGGGTATCATAGGTGGGGGAAGGTGTCTTCCTAAACTGCCAGTCTGGCCCCACCCAGACTCCACCCCCAGGACTCCTACTGTAGTGCCCAAGTGCCCATCCTCCCCGTGCTCTGGGGTTGGGGAGGCCGGGGCCATGCACCAGTCGCCTTCTCCATGGTGCTGGGGGGCATGGCAGTTTGGCTTCCGTGGGGGGCAGGGCCTGGGCAGATGGGGAGGGGCTGACTTGCCCTCCTTTCACCCACCACCTGTGCGGTTATGCTTTAGTTCTGCCGTCCTTAAATAAATATGATACATAGATGAGTATCATATAATATGTAAAAACTGTAAAATATTCTGCCGGTATAACGCCGGCAGACCTTAGTCATCTGCAGGTAGAATCAAACATGGGACCTCTGGAGCTCAGTGCGGGAGCCTCTACTGCATGAACTAAAAGCCAGCTGGCGCTCAGCTAAGGCTGTGGAGCAAACTCATTCTCTATCTGGTCTCAGTGCCACTAGATGCGACAGTGCACCACACCCACAGGTGTGTGGGTTGCACTGGCACCACCTGTGCCTTGGTCATGAGGGTAGATACCTTAGACAGGAGCTATTTACTGGCAGATCACCTGTGTTTATCCCTTATTAACTGCTCTCCAAATTAGGTGCACTGAGACAAGTATTTGCCTTGGCAACTAAGTAGACATCTGTTAAAGGAGGCTGGTCTGCTGTTTTCTAACAGTTATGCTTGCGTGTGCATGAATCTGCCTCTGGTTGGGCCAGGGTATGATGTGCAACTGGTTTTGTATGCGTATGTGTGCACATGGGCTTGTGCACCCCATGCTGAGGGAACCAGGATGTAACCTCATGGGATGTGCGCTTTACGGAACAAATGCTGAGTTGGCCTCTGCCCAGCCTGAGAGCAAACAAGTGTTTTTATGCACGGAGTTTAAGGGGCTGATTGGGGTGATGGTTTTAGGCTGCCTGATGAATTACAGGGAGGGCCCTTGACCAGAGTGCAGGATGCCTCCTATGTAAACTGCTGGCCAGGGGAGAAGTCTTGCCTTAACTGTGCCTCAGTTTCTTTGGGGAGGACCAGTCTGGGGGTCCCCTCAGAGCCTCCCTGTCTGATTTGCACAGGCACAGACCCTCTCACATGTGCGAGGAAAGTCAGTCCATGCACGGCTTTGTATGTGCACCGCCACATTAGAAGCTGGAGGTTGAAAATTAGGGTCTACATTTTCAGGCTGCTTGATGACTTGAAGTCATCTGATTCAGCTAAAAACAACACCAGCCTCAGCCTTGACCCAAGCCTGCAGTGAGCTGCCAATAACTGTTTGTTCTCTCACGTTATTTTTTCATTTTCACATGCCTTTGCCCTTCCTAGAGATGGCTGCGAGTGAATCCGGAAATGCTGAAGCACAGCGTGAGAGGGTCTTAACAGGCTGGGCCAAATCCTGGCCTTGCTATGGCTACTTTGGGCTGCTCTGAGGATGAAAAGCAGCCCAAGGGCCAGTGTATCTGGCTCTTTGGGGAAATCTATGGGTGGTGTAAAGACATCAGAGAAGCCCCTTTAAACACTCCATTCCTGATACTGAGTGTAGGTATGAGTCAGGGAGAAAGAACACCTGGATGGGGACCCCTTCCAATGCTCCCTCTAATTTTTTCCATCCATGTGCAGATTAAATTTTATGATGTGCTCTGAAGCATGTGTGGATGTGCACTACCAGAAGAAACACATGCTACTGGCTGCGGGTGCTCTGCTAATCTGCGGGGTGGCATTTGAATCTCTCCTGGGTGGCTGCCCAAGTGCACAGCTTACAGGGAACACTGGTCCCTTCACCCAGTTGATCCCTGACTGCTAAAATAGCCCTTAGGGGCAACCAGCAGATGCTGCAAAATAAAGTCACCTTTGTCTCCTACGTCTCCATGATCTGTGTTATGTGCAGCTCAGACACAGCCTCAGTTTAGAGCCCTGGTCTTTCTCAGGGCAGTGACAGTTATCAGTCAGATTTCTGAATAGTTCTGCTTTCGGGGTGGGGAGTCAGTGGAAGTAAAAGTATAAGGAAAATGTTCCGGGAAGGTAAGACTGGGGAGGGAGGAGAGTGGCTACAAAGAGTAGTTGGCTTATGCCTGGTTTTTCCTCTTTGTGCTGTTCAGAATTTATTTTTATAGTGCAGCTAACGGCAACTGCTCAGAATTTCCAGATGTGAACATATGATCAATCCTTCTATGGGTGAAAAGAAAGAGGCATTTTGTCACAGAAAAAGTAACCAGACTCACAGTTGTGCTTTTGGTTCTTTCCAAACCTCTGCAGTCATCATTAGGTAACTCCACGATATGTAGCTGTTTATGGGGCTTTTTAAAGTAGTCTTCCAAACATGCCCTACTTAACCACTTCTAGGACATCTAACAAGCCAGAAGCCCCACACTGTGATGATCTGGTGTCTTAATACATCTGTTTCCTTATGCACCTGAATGAGGATTGTAGGACTGAGATTACATATATAATAAACCATATTCTTTAAAAAATAATCCATGTGTTATATATATTGGAAGTGAGTAAAGTCACACCCTTTCTATTCTCTCATTTTATTGTTATGCTTGATAGTGTTAATGGGTGCCACCACATATGCCTTTGACCTATAGATCAATCACAGACATGGTTAAAGTTGATAGATGTACTAACTATCCTTCATAGAAGCTATATGGAAGGAGCAATTAAATGTCACTTTGAATAGTGAGAACTGAAACAAGAGAAGCTAATGCCCAAGATCTGAGCAGAAGCTAAACCGGGGTGGCCGACACATTAAACAAAGAGAGCCAAAACAGCATCGGAAAAAATGTGAAGAGCCGTACCAAAATTTTTTTTTGAGCAATTTTTGTTTAAAAAACAAATGGAAGAGCTCCGCACCAGCTCCCCAGAGTTGTTGAGCAAAAAGAAAAAAAAAAGACACTGACCCTTTAAAAGAAAAAGACAAGGCACCAGTTAGAATCACTGCACTGGACAGCTCCCCTGACCTGGTGAGCACAGGGGCGCAGGAGTGGCTTCGCAGGTTGCACTTTAAGGGGGAAGAGCAGAATGTGGCTCGCAAGTAGTGGGTTGGCCACCCCTGAGCTAAACCATGTGGGCAGAAGGGTTTTCCTAGGTATTGATTAATTGAAGCTGTATTTGTGTGTGTGAAAGCTGCAGTAAGTGAGGAGAAAGCCTTCAGAGAGCAGTAGAAGTAGTACTGGGAGGAAGCCAAGAGACAATGCTATTTTCAGGCACAGGGTTTGCTAAAAAGGAAATAGATTTATTGGATTTCTGAACAAGGGAACTTCCTGTTTGTTTCTATTGAGTTTGAGGAAAGAGGATTCCTGGCAGGTCAAAGGAATATTGACTTTCTACTCTGGCTGAAAGGGGCTACATTATCAGCCCCTTTAGAAACTACCCATAATCCATGGAGTGTCAACTAACATCATCTGTACGTGGGCTGATCTCACATTCCTGCAAAATAGAAAAAATGCAGGAGACAAACTTCATTGGAAGTCAAATCTTATTTAAAATTTACTCTCAAAAGATGGGCCCCAAATGAAATGCGGATCCAAGTGTTCAAAATTGGGTTCCAAATGTGGGCCTACATCTGGCCCTTACACAGCATGATTTTGTCCCTCAGTTTTGAGCTAAAGAAACCTAGGCAATGGTATTAAGTTTACACAAAAAAATGGAATATGCTCCCCAGAGAGGTTTTCAAAACATTGACTCCATGTTAGTGATGTAAATTATTAAACATTGTGGGCTTGATTTTTCTTTGCTTTATATTTGGTGTAAATTGGGAATAGCTGTACTGAAGGCAGTGGAATTTCACCATTGTAAAACCAGTCTAAGTGGGTAGAGAGTGAGGCTTCTTGTTCGTCAGGTTATGAATTTCCTTGGAGCTAACACTTAGCATTTATGTAGTGTTTTTCATCTTCAAAGCACAGTATAAATATTAATTGATTCCAGCTTCACTCTGTGAAGCAAGCATGTTCCATTTTGTAGATAAAGGTTTTTGCCAAAGGCTACACAATAGGTCTGTGGTAAAACCTGGATGAAAACTAAGTTCCTATGCTCTATCCACTAGCCTCCACTGCCTTGCTAAATAGAAATCATTTCTGTTGAGTGTTAAAATTGTGTGTGAATCTATAAACCCAGTTACATTAATAAAACTCAGTTTAAACAAAAGCTATTTATGTCTCAAATTCTCACTGAAGGTCAAAACAGAACATAACTAACCAAACACTGTTTGTGCTCAAAGCCTCTTAAACCACACATCTGACCATCTTGAGAGTGAAATATAAAGTGCTCATTTAGATATGGCCCTTTTCCAGACGGTCATTTTGGGCGCTTACTCCCTGTCTGTACTTTGCGTTTAGAAAAACATCATCAAGTTTAAACAGTGATGGAAAAACCATTTGAATTCTCTTCTGTTTACATATCATTGGGAGCTTGTATGGTTCTGCGTAGCTATTATTAATACTTAAACTGGCACGTTACCATTATTGCTCTGTCCTGTGAAAATCAGACTCATTCTGGAGCAGCCAGGACTGTTTAACCAAGCGATGCATTGAGAAAGGGAGATGGTTTAATACAACGGTTGGATCCCCTTGCTGGATGAGTGTTAGAGATACTGGACTTTTATATTAGCATAACACCCTGCACCCTGCTTGCTTCGTTAACACTAAGTTGCTAAAAAATAAGACCTAGATTTTCACAACTGAATGATTTTGAGGCCCTCAATTTTGGGGCACCTAACTTGACACTTCAGCTCCTGCCCTGTGAAAAGCAGTCCTTATAGGATGTCTTAAGAAAGATGCCAGAACCTAAGAATGGCCATAATGGATCAGACCACTGGTCCGTCTAGCTCAGTATCCTGTCTTCTGACAGTGGCCAATGCCTGGTGCCTGAGAGGGAATGAACAAAACAAGTAATCATCATTTCCTGTCTCTCATTCTCAGCTTCTAGCAAATATGGGCTAGGGATGTCAGCCCTCCCCCATCCTGGCTAATGGACCTATCCTCCATTAACTTATTTAGCTTTTTTTTGAACCCTGTTAGTGTCTTGGCTTTCACAGCATCCTCTGGCAAGGAGTTCCACAGGTTGACTGTGCGTTGTGAGAAAAAGTACTTCCTTTTGTTTGTTTTAAATCTCTTGCCTATTAATTTCATTTGGTGACCCCTAGTTTTTGTCTTATGAGGAGGAGTAAATAATATCCTTATTTACTTTCTCCACACCAGTCATGATTTTATAGACCTCTGTTATATTCCACCCCCTCTTAGAGATCTCTTTTCCAAGCTGAAAAGTGCAGCCTTATTAATATCTCCTCCTATAGAAACTGTTCCATGTTATATATGTTATGTATGGATGTTCCATACCCCTAATAATTTTTGCTGCCCTTTTCTGTACCTTTTCAAATTCCAATATATTTTTTTCAAGATGGGGTGACCAGATCTGCATGCTATATTCAAGGTTTGGACATACCATAGATTTATATAGAGGCAATATTATATTTTTTGTCTTATTGTCTATTCTTTTCCTTTTGATTTCCAACATTCGGTTAGCTTTTTTGACTACTGCTGCACATTGAGTAGATGTTTTCAGAGAACTCTCCACAATGCTTCCGAGATCTTTCTTGATTGGCAACAGCTATTTTTAGAAATCACGAGTCTGTTTTATAAATCTTGGTTTAGGTGTTTAGGAGCCTGATGCTCCTTTTACTTGCAGTTATGTAAATCCAACATGACTTGGCCAAAGCCAATGGAGTTACACTGGTATGAAACTGGTGTGCAAGAGAGGAGAATCAGGCCCTAGGTAAAGAAACAATTATACTATGAAAATGTCTTGATTTTTTTTTAACTAGAGAAGGAAGTGAAGATGAACGTACTCAACATGGCACACTCAGCAGGTATTAACATACATCACTGTTATCTGGCCACCTGCTAAAAGCATCCTTACACACCCCGATCAGAAGACTCAAACACAGTTTACTAGTCTAATGCCCAGCAGGATCTTGTGCCTATAAAACTGCTCTTAATTACTTCCTCAGTTACCAGTGAGGTGATGACGATTTGTCATATAATCTAATAGGGTTTTCTTCTTTTCACACAACACCCCCTTCTCTCCACATTTCTCTCTTATTTTATACACATACACCCCATCTCCCATCAAAACTCAGCATGGGCCAGATTTTCAGAGACATCTCAACCTTTCCTCTACAACCGCATCTCCAATTTGCAAGTCCATGTTTTTGCATGTTCATTTTTTTTCCCACCTAAGCTTTTGGATGCACAGAAACTCAGCTTTGCTTCTGTGCACATAAATGGCTAGTGAGAGGCCTGCATAAATAATTAAATACAAATTTTAAAAAAATAACATTGTCTTGATATTGTTCACAATATTTCTGATCCTGTGTGTCCCTACGTGGGTAGGACAAGTTGAAGCTTGTGGAGAGTGTCTGTAAGAGTTTATTAGAATACAGATAAAATGACAGATGATACATGCTGAATCACCAACACTTGTTCTTAAAGCATCTTAGGTTTTCCTTTGAGGTCTCCAATCAAAAGACTAACCATGTCTCACTCTGCTGAGTAGCTGATATCCACTAAAGTCACTGCAGCCGGTGGTAAAAATCACAACACTAAAATTACAGTGACTACAAGCAATTCATGTACTTGTCTACACCACAAATGCAACCTGCCGCCGATTGTAATATAAAAAGGACTAAGATCATATTGTTATAGGATGATCAATTTTATTATTCCAAGGTTGGATCTAATTGCAGTAAGTATGTTACTAATTGGCTCTGATAAAATAAGACAGCAAGGCTACATCTACACTGGCATGAATTTCCGGAAATGCTTAAAACGGAATACTATTCCGTTTTCAGTATTTCTGGAAAAAGAGCGTCTACATTGGCCCCGGAGTTATCGTCGTAACGAAGCGCTTTTCCGGAAAAGCGCGTTTACATTGGCGGCACGCTTTTCCGGAAAAGCAGAAGCCCGGAGCCATTTTGAAGAGGGGAAAGGCCACCAGACCTTTCCGGGGGCGGGGCCAGAGCGCCGTTCAGACACGTGGTTAAAGGGGTCTCCCTGGGCAGCCGTTGGTCTCCTGCTCCCGTGCCTTGGGGCCTCTGCCAGGGACTGGCACCCTTCACGGGGTCTGTGGTTGCCCTCTGACTTTTGGGGACACCACCCTTTGGCCCCTAACTGCCCTGCTCTGTCTGCTATGGAGCCACGGGTGGCCATCTGCCTGGTCAGGCCCCTGTTGGGGCTGTACAGGTGGCTGCAGCTCGTGCTGCAGGCCGGTGCCATGCTGTTCATGGACCAGGAGGCAGAGATCGCCTTGGACTCCCTCACCAGGGAGGCCGTGGCAACCGTGTAGCATTAGCACCCGACTGTAGACCGGCCCGTCTGGAGTTTGGACATCAGCACCGACTGGTGGGACCGGGTGGTCCTCGGACGATGGGATGACCACCAGTGGATCCGGAATTTCCGTATGAGAAAGCGGACCTTCCTGCAGCTGTGCACCTGGCTCACCCCCGCGCTGCAGAGAGCCACCACCTGGCTGCGGGCACCTATCCCCGTCAACAAGAGGGTTGCCATCGCACTCTGGCAGCTGGCCACACCGGACAGCTACCGCTCGGTGGCCCAGCAGTTCGGGGTGGGAAGATCAACCGTCGGAGTGATCGTCGTGGAGGTAAGTCCCAGGGGGAGTGGGATGGGGGGAGGGTGCTGCACTCCAGGCCCAGGGACAGCCAAGACTCCCGGCTGGGTCGCCCAGGGGTTTCGGCCACCCCTCCCTTGTACAGGCCCGGTGGGGGGGGCGTGCGGCGAGGGGGGCCCTGGGGTGTGTGTGTGTGTGTGTGTGTGTGTATGTGTGTGTGAGGACAGAGGGAATCGGGGGGGGGGGCCCAAGGGAGCGCACACTCACCCCTGCCATATGTGATGTGTTCCCTTGTGTTTCTCTGCACCCTTCTGCAGGTCGTCCACGCCATCAACGACGTCCTGCTCCCACGAATCATCCACCTGCGCGACGTGGATGATACCATGGCCGGCTTCGCTGACCTCGGGTTCCCCAACTGCGGGGGAACCCACATCCCCATCCGGACCCCGGAGCATCGAGCGGGCCATTTCAGGAACCGCAAGGGGTACTGCTCCATCGTTCTGCAAGCCCTCATGGACCACCGGGGCCGCTTCGTGGACATATACGGGGGCTGGTCCGGCTGGGCACACGACACCCGCATCCTCCGGAACCCTGGACTGTTTTGCAGGTTGGAGGCGGGCACCTACTTCCCCCGGCGGGACTTGCCTGTCGTGGATGTGCCTATGCCCATCTGCGTCGTCTGGGACGCGGCCTACCCCCTGATGCCCTGGCTAATGCGGCCCTACACGGGGCAGCCAGACCAGAACCGGGCCCGGTTCAACGACCGCCTCAACCGGGCCTGAAACCCAGTGGAGCTGGCCTTTGGACGTTTAAAGGCCCACTTCCATTGCTTGCTCACCTGTCTCGAGATGGGTGAGCAGAATGCAACGGAGGTCCTGGCCGCGTGCTGCGTGCTCCACAACATTGTGGAGCGCAGTGGGGAGGCCTTCCTCCCTGCATGGATGGCAGCCGAGGCACAGACCTTGGAACAGCCCGACACAGCTGCCGTCCGCCAGGCGCACCTGGATGCGGTGTGCATCAGAGAGGCCCTGGTGGACATGTTTGCCCAAGCCCCGTAGTAGGGTCGCCTGGGTCTCCCCAGACTACTCCCGCCCGTCCCCTACCCTTCCCCACCCCCTCCCCTTAGCTCCCCCCCAATTGTAAAGTGTCGGGTCAAAGCACGTTGGCCGTCATTGAGTCTGTTCGTCGGGTGTGTCGGGCTTAGTTAGGGTTTTTCTTTTTGGCTTAGGCTAGGGTTTAGGCCACCATCGCCTGTCCCGAAGACTAGCCACGAGGATGCGGAGTTCGTGCGGAAGGCTGAAGTCAGCTTACCTGATTCCAGTCATCTTCCGTCGAGGGATCTCCTGGCTGTTCCTCACCTGAGGCCCGGAAGGACCAAAGGATTGAGGTGGCCAGCTTCACCGTCATCTTCCGTCGAGGGATCTCCTGGCTGTTCCTCTCCTGAGGCCCGGAAGAACCAAAGGATTGAGGTGGCCAGCAACACCACCAATCGTCCTCCCTGCGCCTAGACTATGTTTAATTATCTGTTGTGTGCATCTTGTAACCATTCTTGCTAGTTTGTTATCTATGTAAATATAGTTTGTGGTTTACATGTTACTGAAAAGTGTCAGCATTTATTTCTGCGCCACAAACCACTGACCACTTACGAAGCCCCCCCCCCCCCCCCCAGTGATAGAGTACAGATTTCGTTCTCCACAGTTTGCCACCATGTTAAATTTAAGTGGCTACTTGGCATCTCACATCATTTCGTACACTACCTAGAGTTACACAATACCCAACACAGGAATGAACAGCAAAATAGAGAACTGTTTATTTACAAGGGGGGGGGGACCTTCACCTGGACAGGAAGGGGGGGAGACCTTCAACTGGGACAGGAAGGGGGGCAGTTACTGGGACGGGCAGCCCCTGCGAGCGCTCCTCCGGGGGCCAGCCTGCCCACGCTGCACCCGCTCCGCAATGGAGGCCTGGATTGCCTCCACGGCGTGGACGTGCCGGCGAAGCAGCTGGTCCCTCTGGCGGAGCCTGTGCCTCCGGGGTTGGCCTGCTGGGGGTGCCGCTGCTGCCGCAGTGGAGGGTCTGGTGCTGGGACCCGCTGCAGGGAACAGAAGAAAAGATGGGTCAGTCAGGCAGGCCATCCACTGTCCCCACACCGCATGCCCTCCACCCCTGAGCCCAGGTGACCCCACAGTTGTGTGGCTTGGGCCCACTCGGTTCCCCTCCTGCCCCCGTGATGTATGTTTGCAAGGAGGACTGCCCCTGGAGTAGGGTCCCCCCTCCAGTACTATAAGCACCGGTCTGTATCCTGGCCCCGTGGAGGGCGGGAGGGTGCTTGTGCTGCATTCACTTGTGGAACTCCCTGCCGGTGGAGACTGTGAAAAGCTTTGGGCTAATCACTGGTGTTAGACAGGAGCGAGATGCATCCCCACGCAGTGCCTGGGAGCACATCTGGCAGAGGCGGTCTGGGCTCTCAGATCTCCTCGCGTGGGATATCTCCAGGACGGAACCAGAAGCGTGACTGGGTGGGGGGATGTTCCATCCTTGCAGCAACACTCAGGGGCCCTTAACTATCCCTCCCGCAAGCCCGGTAGCCCAGGGACATGTGTGGCCACAGTGGGGACTTCCCTCGGGGAGGCAGCCAAGGCACCGGGAGCAGGCGAGGGGCTCAGTGGGGGTCCACGGTCACAGGACCGTGACGCTGCGGTGTACCCAATAGCAGCTGGCTGTGCCTCACAGTGAGGCATGGGACAGTGTTGCCGTTCTCCGTGCTGCACCCTTGGCGGAGCTGCGGGCTCTGGGCTGAGTCCCTGGGGCCCTGGCCGGTTCCAGCCGGCATCCACCCTTTCCCTGGTCCCGCTGAATGTGTGTGAACAGCACGGTCCCAGGCATGCCCTGCAGCTGCCTGCCACGGCCACGTGCCGCTCGGTCACCAGGCTGCACGAGGTTGCACGTGCTGCTTGCTGACTTATGCTATGCAGCGTGCAGCTCACGTGGCCTGAGTGACATGCTCTCCCCCTCCTCCCTCCGGGCACCTGCCCCCTCCCCACCCTCCGCCCCCCGCCTGTTGGGAGTGCAAACGGCACAAACTCACCAGTGGGTTCCTCCCCGGCCTCGGAGGAGCTGCTGGAGGGGGCCTGCTGGGCGGTGGCAACGCTGGCCTCCTTACCGCCGGACGCGCTGGCGCTGTCTTCTCCCTCCCCTGGCTCAGTGGGACGGTTGATGGGAGGGGCGCTGGCAGGTGTCCACAGGGACAGCTGGGGCTTCCGGGAGCCGGTCGTAATAGGGGCAGGCATCGGGTCCTGCCCCCCTTCCGTCGGTGGCCTGCACATATCCCAGCCGCAGCTCTTTGACTTTGGACCGCACCTGCTCGCAGTTGCAGCCGGGGTGTCCCTGCTGCGCCAGGTTCTGCGCCAGCCGCGTGTACAGGTCTGCATTGCGGCGGCGGGACTGCAGGTCGTGGAGACCCTCCTCCTCCTGCCAGAGGTCCAGGAGGGTCTCCAGCTCCCTGGGGGTCCAGGATGGGGCCCGGCGTTTCCGGCCCCTGGGGGCTTCCTCCCCTGCGGGTCAGGTGGCTCACCACCGGAGCTGCCATGCTGGGCTCAGAGGTGGCTGTTGAGCAGCACAGCACCACGTGGCAGAGCTCAAGCTGCACGCTCTCTGGCAGGCTCCTGCCACGGGCGCCCAGCAGCCTCCGAGCTCTGTAGGAGCTCGGGTTACCAGGAAGTCCACGGCTCCTACGGGGTCTCGCGCCGTCCAAACCACTTTTTTCCGTGTCTTCTGCTTTTCCGGATAAGCTGTCTACACTGGCCCTTTTCCGGAAAAGCTTTTCTGGAATAAGGACTTATGCCCGAGCGGGAACAGCGTAGGGTTTCCGGAATAGCGGCTGATTTTGTACAGTACAGCATTGTTGCTTTTCTGGAAATTCAAGGGGCCAGTGTAGACAGCTCACAGCTTATTCCGGAAAAGCGGCTGATTTTCCGGAATAAGTGGCCCAGTGTTGACACAGCCCAATAGAAAGATAGCATTTAAAGAAGAATTTAAGATAGCATTTTAAGCTTGTTCATGAAATGAAAAGTTATAGGAACGTTTTTCTAGAGACATACTAGACTCAGCACAAAATTTGTCATGACAAAGATCTGTTAGATCAGTGGTCCCCAACCTTTTGGGGCTGCCAGGCACCTAGGGGTGGGGGCCGCACATGCGCCGTGCGCCCGGGGGCAGCACTGCACATGCATTGCACGCCCGGGGCACAAGAATGACTCAGGTCAGCCCTGGTCACTAGGCGGGCGCACATAAATGCCCCGGCGGGTGCCCTGGCACCCATGGGCACTGCGTTGGGGACCACTGTGTTAGATTATCTAGTTCAGCCGCCCTTGCAGTAAAGGCTGAAATCTTCAGATGGACGGCATTTAAAACTAAGAAGTGTTACAGTCTCGTTAACAAAGTTCTTATTGTGTAAACTGAGATGTTGAGCTAATTTTTTGGAAGAATCACTGATAGCTTTAACTGCAAGCAATATGGAAAGGGAAGCTGCAGTCTCAACAGGAGGCTTCTCTGACCCTTTTTATCTCCTTCCAGCAGGATGCTCCAGCCATGTAAATCAATCGTAGTTACCTGCAGAACAAAGGGAGTGTGTAAATTACTAGGATTGAACAGATTGGTTAAAAGGCAAAGGGTCTGATTCCTCTTTCCATTACACTATGGCTACATCTATACTGGCATAATTTTCCGGAAATGCTTTTAACGGAAAAGCACTTTTTGCAGAAAAGCGTCCAAGGCCAATCTAGACGAGCTTTTGCGCAAAATAACCCAGATTGCCATTTTTGCGATTGGGGCTTTTTTGCGCAAAACAAATCTCAGCTGTCTACACTGGCCCTTTTGCGCAAACGTTTTGCAAAAGGAACTTTTGCCCAAACGGGAAAATCTCAGCTGTCTAATCTCAGCTGTCTACACTGTCTACAAATCTCAGCTGTCTACACTGGCCCTTTTGCGCAAAAGTTTTGCAAAAGGGACTTTTGCCCAAACAGGAGCAGCATAGTATTTCCGCAAAAATCACTGATTTCTTACAGTAGGAAGTCAGTGCTTTTGCGAAATTCAAGTGGCCAGTGTAGACAGCTGGCAAGTTTCTCCGGAAAAGAGGCTGATTTTCCGGAAAAATTGGCCAGTCTAGACACAGCCTATGGTTGCATCTACACTGGCATGATTTTGTATAGTATAGACGCTCTCTTGTGCAAATACTTTTAACGGAAAAACTTTTCTGTTAAAAGTATTTGCGCAAAATCATGCCAGTGTAGATGCAGCCTATATGAATCAGGAGAAAGGCCACTGGATGCGGTGAAGTTGTTGTCTAAAGCTGGTGGGAAAGAAGAATCGGCCCCATAGTCCTGAAACTTGACCGTAAGGCTTGCAGTTGAGAGTGGTTTAGTGAATGTGAAATGAAAAGAGCAGTTTCCCAGCACTGGGCGTGGCCTCCTATGGTCACCCAACACAGCAGGGTGAGCAGCTTTTACCTTTGGAGAGCTGGGGTTACGTATCTCTGGGTTGTCTTACCTGGTGCTGTTCTTATGAGCACAAGGGGAAGCTTTTAATTACAAAACCAACCAACCAAGCCCAAATGGTTTCAAATCCCCAAACAGAATCTGGACCAAATTCAGCTCTTAGAGGCATGTAGGAGGATTTTAGCAGGAGTTTCATATCTCTACTTCTGTGGGCAAGAATTTGCCCCATATGCCTAATGTTTAAAGCTAGTTCTGTGCTCAGAGTAGAGCGGTGGTATTGAGACTGGTCTCCATTAGCAGGCTAGCTTATCACCGTAGAGATCAGCTATATGAATGTGATGAAATGTGGATCCTGTTTCTAGATTCATGTGGCTAATAAAACATGGGTTGCTCAAAGGATGCCAGATCTCAATTTCAGCTAGCTGCCTCCTCCTTTTCCCTCCCCTCTCTGGTCCCCGCCTTCCCTTTTCTGTTTAAGAAGGGCTTTTCCTGTTTGATTAGTGTATCCTGCACCCTGGTTTTGCACTGTCTGCTCTTGCAGCTTTAACAAGCTGTAAAATGGCATCACTGTGTTGGCGATCCTACAATACTCAGAAACAGATACAAGCTGTGTGTCATTTGCCGTCTTGTACTTTTCACTCATTAATTATTATTAAATGCAATAAAAATATTAATCACAATGCCCCCATCCTGCCCCTCAAGTCTTTCATTTTACACTCCAAAATTTGGCATGAGTAAATAATTGCAGGTGCTATTCTGTGAGCATGATTAGTTGCCTGTGCCAATGATGCAAGCCCTGGAGATATTTAACTAGCTCATTGCACCTGCAATCAGATACTCAGTTTTCTGCATGCCATTACTTGTGGGTGCAAAACGGGCAAGCCAAGCTAAGGGCCCATTACAAAATCAGCCCCTGCGCATCTGTGCTTAGGCAGTACAAAGACGTAAATGGTAAAATAGAATATTGGGAAGTCTGTTTCTTATTTACTCTGCTGCCAAGTGCTGACTTCAGGAGTCCGTGTTTCTTCTATGAAACTTGTTGGGCTCATAACCACACAAAAAAAGGGGAGAGGGAGGAAAAGCATTTTGCCTATATTTAGGCATGTGCTAGTGATGTTATCGGCTGTTGTGGAAGAGAAGGCCAGCCTTTGACAGGTGTGTGCAAAAGGAACTCATTTTCAGCTGGTTTAAGTGGTGGTGGGAAGGAAATCTATTTGCAAATGTCCCATATTTCTCTCCATTCTCTTTGAGATGGACGTTTATTAAGTGTTACAACAATACAACAATGTTATGAGGACAAACCAGAATTCCTTGAGAATGCAACTCTGAAAGAGGGCTTTGTGGTTCACCTTAAAGGCAAATGCTCTCCTGTTTTTTCCCTGAGTTCAGGGGTTGAGAGAATAATCATCCCACTGGGAACGAATTTGGGGGTGCTGGGAAGGAGCAGTGTATACAGAATCAAGTTGGGGGAAAACAGGCAAGCCTCTTTAGTGGTGAGGCGCCCAGATTTTTTGCTGGAACCTGGGTACCTTCCCAATCTCTGAGAATTGTTACATCTCAGGAGGGCTAGTTCAAAGTTCTCTCCAATTTGCTTTCAACTTGCTTTCAAACAAAGCATGTGTGACATTTATTGTCCCAATGGCGTGTATCATGGAGTAGGAGACATTTTGCGGTAACAAAGAGATCTCTCCTCTACGGCAAGCAGCTGCCATCTCCAATTTGCCTACATCCTGCTACAAATACATGTATCAGTTGTGGGAACATTGGATATTCCCCATTGGCTCCCTCCAGGACTGACAAAGCTCTTTTGACTGGGAAAGCGTTGGGCTGGAGAAAGTTTCTTCGAGAGCTTTAGGTTACGGTGCCTGGATGACTGGCTTTGAGGAAGGAGGTTTCGGAGTCATTAGACCCTGCCCTTCAGGCCCGGTCAGAGGGTATGTGGGGGCACCCTGGCATGACTCCTACCAATCAATGCAAAGTTGAGAACTGCTTTAAGTGGTGGTGAGGAGCGAGAGAGAGTGCACGAGGGAGAGAGACATGCTCCCGCAATGCATGGTCCTGGCTACAGCCTTCATGCCAACATTGCCTAAGGGATTCTGGGCAATGGCTGTTGGCGTCTAAGATTGTCAGGTGATCCTGTGAGTGCAGGGGAGTTAGGAGTCAGCAGCCTGTCTGAGCCATAGAGGAAAATCATCGTTAGCAGTGGTAGCAAATTAGCTAGCAACCTGCTGGGTAAAACCAAGATCCTGGACAGTGAAGAAGACATTCTTAGTTCACCTGTTTTCAGCACTGAGGATCCACAGGCAGTAAAATCAGCTGCACAATTAATAGGCAACAGAAGCCAGAACGGGTGACTTCCAGGCCACCGTACTGGGTACTGCGAACCAGGAAATCCAGCAGGGGCTCTGTTACAGACAGTCCTGCAGCTTGCAAGGGAGGAGTTCGCCTGACTCAGCACCATCCAGAGCATCTTGTCTGCAGCAAGGGATGCAGATGGCTGTGGAATGGAAGACTGGGCTGGGCTGGAGGACAGAGCATTCAGGCCGCTGGGGGAATGCTACAGACCAAGTGCTGAGCTGAAGGGACTCAGGGTAACTAACTTGTTTGCAGAGCATTCATGCCGCACTGAGACCGCGTATGCTCAGATGATGCTATTCTTCTGCAGGGCTAACTGCTCATGGAAGGGAATCTGGCTCTGTCAGAGGATGATTCTCACCACCATTTGCATGACAGTAGTGCCCAGAGCAGGGGTGGGAAATAAGCTGCCCGCAGGCTGGATGGGTCACTAGATGCTTTGTTTACCTGAGCATATGGGTGGTGGGTGAAACTGCTGCCTGGAGAGGTAAGCTCCCAAGCCTGTGGCCCCATCCATATTCCACTTGTACTCCGCCCAGACTCTGCCCCCTCCCCGCTGTTTCCCTCTTCTCTCTCCTTACCCCTTCCAGCCAAATCCCTGAACCCAAAAGTAGCAAATGACATTTGGAGATGACACTCTTCTTTTTAAAGAAAATGGAGCATGTTTTCTCCTGTATGCCAGATTGTGAAGACTGGATATGCAGAAGATACCTAATGAAAAGCATTAAATCCAGGAATAAAATAAGTCAGTCACAAGTTTTTGATGTACCCTGAAGTGTGTCAGAGATTTATTTGCGAAAACTTTGTAGGAAGGGCAAGTAAGTCAGTTACCCTGCGGAATACAACATTAAATATTATGGAATACATGATGCAGTCCTTTCACCAGTATTTCTAAGCTGATTTTATTTTTAAATCTTCCGAAAGTAATCATTCCAGATCACTACATATTTAAACTCATTGAAACAGACATTATTTTAAATTAATCACCCAGAGCTGTTTAATGTGTTCCTAACAAAGTTTATTGTTTTCAGAAAAAGGGAACACTAATTTATTTTGTGATTTTCGTAACAAGACATCTTTAAGAAATTTCTCCATATGTTTATGTTAAAAATTTGTTTTCAAAGATTTTAGGAATATCAGAGGATTTTATATCTTAGCAAGGGGCAGATTTTGGTGGCAGGTTCTCTTAAAACTAGCTCATCAAATAGTCAGAAGTAAAAGGGAAACTCATTTGCCCAGCTATGTGGAAGAAAAAGAATGGTGTCCCTTTAAGACTCTTTAACAGGGGTGTGAAGGAAGGTAGGGATCGTAGAAAGGACAGGAAGACTTGGAAGCAAGTTTTTGTGCTACAGTATTTAAAATTAAAATGTGTATTTTGATTAGGTTTTTGAAGAACATATTTAAAAATCTGTATGTCTGAAGATCCAAGCATTTAAGGCTAAAGCTAAATAAATTGTGCATCTAAAAATCTATGCAAGGATTTTTTTAGAGATGTGATTTTATAATTTTCAGCAACAAACGAATGAAATATTTAAATTAAAATTTAAGCTAAGGTCTTGTAGACATAGTAACACACAACTGGTTTTGTCATTAAATTCAGGGTTGGCACATGCCTGCTAAATGACTTCATTACCACTTAATGGTTCTTTCACAGGTTCAGGGTTATGCTAATAGGTCTGGCCAGCTGGAAGACTTTTCCCTTTTAAGTTAACAGATCCAATTTGGGGGAAGAGTCACCAGTCTGCAAGCTGCAACAGCTTCCTGTGGGAGACTTCAGGAATGGTCAGAATAGGGATAGGAAGAGAGGAATGATTGAGCACTAAGATGCAGGGGAAGCATTGCCTCCCTTTGCCTTTTATACCCGCTGCCCATGCCTGAGCATCTACCTGTACGGCCTCTTGCAGCTCTCAGTGGTCATGGTTCACCATTCCTGGCCAATGAGAGCTGCAGGAAGCTGGGGCCAAGCCTGCACCACTTCCCAGAGTTCCCATTGGCTGGGAACAGTGAACCATGGCCAATGGGAGCTGTGAGTGGCTGTACCTGCAGATGCGCAGGTAAATAAAGCACCTGGTGGCCAGCCAGAAGCTAATCCTGGTGAACTGTATCTGGCATGCAGGCTTCTTCTTGCCCATGCCTGGCCCAGAGACTGCCCACCCCCCTGAGCTGGTGCTGTATGCCCATCTTAAATCAGAGGACTGCCCCGTCTCCAAAGATCCTACAAACTGGGGGTACAGCAAGGAGGTTGTGAGAAGATTATGATCAGCGTGGTCACTACGCACCAACATTGGGTTTGTTGTAGGCATCATAGCAGAGATGCGTTTGAAGGAGAGTTAAAGGAGGACAATGAAGTAGCTTTGAAGTGGTTAAGTGACTTGCTCCAGATGAAGTAAGGAACTGAACTTTGGGCCCTATCTTCCAGTATCGTGCCAGAACCTCTGACTACCAACCCTTTAACCTAGGTGTTGTTACGGCAGCGAGGCACCACAAGGTGTGTATTTGTTGTGCTTCCTGGGTGACAAGTGGGGTGGGTTCTATCAAACATACTTCACCTAAGAAACCTTCCACTTTGTATCCCATGCTGGCTGGGATTATAGCAGCACAGACTGGAATCAGACCCAATCCCTCTAGTCCAGTATCTTTTCTCTGATGGTGGCCAGCAGCAGCTGCTTCAAAGGAAGGCATATGAACAGCAGGCTTTGGATGTCTTTGCAGGTAGAGCCTCTAATATATCTCTTTTAAACCTCTATTCCTATTATGGGAAATAGGTGTTATTTTTTGTTTGTCATTGGAGTTTTGCTAAAGAATAATGAAGCCCTATAGGAGGGTTGATGAAAAAAAGGAGTGAACAGGTCGGGGCATTGGCTGAGAAAGGAGATGATGTTTTACCAGTGTGAGAGGTAGGAGTGATTGGTAGGAATTTGGTAGGGAGGTGTTGTCCGGGGGAAGGCAGCAGCAACATAAGCTCTCTGGGACAGGGACTGTCTTTTTGTTCTGTGTTTATGCAGCTCCTAGTACAGTGGGATCCCAGTTTATGATGATGTATCCTAGGCATGGCAGTGAAATCACAGAATCATAGGGCTGGAAGAAACCTCAGGAGGTCATCAAGTCCAGCCCCTGCCCAAAGCAGGACCAATCCCAACCAAATCAACCCAGCCAGGGCTTTCTCAAGCAGAGACTTAAAAACCTCTAGGGGTGGAGATTCCACCACCTCCCTAAGTAACCCATTCCAGTGCTTCACCCCCCTCCTAGTGAAATAGTTTTTCCTAATATCCAACCTAGACCTCCCCCACTGCAACTTGAGACCATTGCTCCTTGTTCTGCCATCTGTCATTACTGAGAACAGCCTTTCTCCATCCTCTGTGGAGCCTCCCTTCAGGAAGTTGAAGGCTGCTATCAAATCCCCCTTCATTGTTCTTTCCTGCAGACTAAACAAACCCAAATCTCTTATTCTCGCCTCATAGGTCATGTGCTCTAGCCCCCTAACCATTTTGGTTGCCCTCCGCTGGACCCTCTCCAATGAGTCCACATCCTTTCTATAGTGGGGGGCCCAGAACTGGACGCAATACTCCAGATAGTGCCTCACCAGAGCCGAATAAAGGGGAATAATCACTTCTCTAGATCTGTTGACAATGCAATCTAATATGCCATTACCCTTCTTGGCTACAAGGGCACACTGTTGACTTGAATCCAGCTTCTCATCCACTGTTATCCCCAGGTCCTTTTCTGCAGAACTGCTACTTAGCCAGTCGGTCCCCAGCCTGTAACAATGCTTGGGATTCTTCCATCCCAAGTGCAGGACTCTGCACTTGTCCTTATTGAACCTCATCAGATTCCTTTTGGCCCAAACCTCTAATCTGTCTAGGTCACTCTGGACCCTATCCGTGCCATCCAAACCCTATCCCTACCTCTCCTCCTAGCAGATGAGGATTCTGCGGGGCCTAGGGCAGCACAATTTCGTGGGGACCCCCCCTTTGACACGGCGCGTGCTTGGGGCTTCTTGAAGTGTGGGGCCCGGGACAGCCGCCCCACTTGCCCTATATCCGCCCCTGCCCCCAATAATAATAGTAATAGTGAGCCAGCTGAGTCCTGTGGTCATCTTAGACGGCTATTGCTTGAACCTTAAAGCACATTAGAATTCAGATCAAGAGGTGGGAAAGGGATGCCTCTTATTTCACCCACCCTGGAAACAGAGGCAATGACTGAAGAGTGGCACAGAAATTGAACCTGCATAGACGAAGTCACAGCATCATCTGCCTGGGTAAGGGAGATTGTTAGTTTAGGTATATAGTAGTATCACTGGAGTGTGCTGCACTGTATAGACAAATAGCAAAATATGTCCCTGCTTGGAGGGATATACATTTCAAATTTGACCCAAAACTCAGGGAAAGATGACTGTCATAACGGGCTTGAGGATGGGGGATGGTGAAGACAGCTGTTGAGAGCCACTGGCTTTGCAAAGCTAGCAGGTGGTGTATATCTTTATCGTGTTTTTCAGTGACCATGTTTTCTTTGAGAGGAATGTAGATTTGGCTGCCAGCTCAAAGGGAGAGAGTTAAAGCCCATCCAGCCGGTACCTCAGTAGGAGAAAGCCGCTTGAAAGGAGTGAATTTGGGAGAAGGTGATGAGGGAGGTGGCGTGGACGGCAGCCATAGGGGGGCTTGCCACGTGCAGGGTGATGAGGCAACGGAAAGGGAGATGTTGCAAGATGGAGGCAATGAAGATGGGAGTATTTAGAAGAGCAGGGTCCAGGGAGAGGAAGGAGGAAGGGAAGCGCAAAGTGGAATGTGTTGAGACATGGGCAGAGGCAATGCTGAGTAGCTCCTCAAAGGGGATGACGATGAGTTGAAAGCCAGGAAACGGGCAGTGGCGTAAAGAACTGGGTGAAATTGTAGCTGGACCATATGTCTGAGGGGAAAGAAAACTGGAGGGTGGTGGTAATGATATCCGGGGCTGAGGTGGGGAAGCATGAGCTCAGAAATTACCTCTCCTTTAGATTTTGCTGGGATACATTTTATCTAGATATGGGCCTGACCCAGGCCTCCAAATCCCAGCACTGCCAAGCCTCAGGAAGATCTATGGCCCCTGTGAATTACAAAACTCCAGGAAGCCTACCTTTGAGTCTTTCGTAGGAGTCCAGGGCTCAAATGGAGCATGAGCTTGGGGAAACTGACTTCCTTGTTAAAATAAATGTATTAGTTTAATAAGTGCCAGGAGAGAATAGGGAGTTCTCCTTGTTAAATGTTTACCACTCAAATCCTGCTGAGGACGGACGTGAAGAGCCGTTGCTCTTTCTTGCCATTCTAGACTAAATCTACAGCAGGGTAGCAGATTGTAGAGAAACTGCCATGTCTGAGGAAGAGCATAAATTTAAGTGTCACCTGCAGTAAAAACCAGGTCAAACCACATCATGTTATTTGAATAAAATAGGAGCCATGCTGGGTGTAAAGAGGTTATATTAGTAATATCTGTATGTTGTAGAACTTTGCTCTTGGAGGGTTAAAAACTATGGAGTCAAGGAAGACAGGAACAGGTATAACTGTAAACTAAAGGCAGCAGTCAGCTTAGTTATTTCTGCTGGAAAATAAAATCTCAAATACTTACATAAAGTGGCATAAAAAAGATGGTCAGTGGTATAGGATATTGATCATTACTTAACACCTACTGGCCACTTTTCTAATGCACTGATCATTTTTCAAGAGCATGTTTTTGCTCATTTTAATCAGAAGAACCATTTTGCACTAGGGCTTATTGCAAGTCACAGAAGTCTGCACAGCATTTTTAAAAATCCAAATCACAGGCTGTTTGCCATTCTGCAAGATATCACTGATGGGTCTTTTGATGGGTATTAAGTTAAGCATCAGTAAACTTTCACAGCATGACCTTTTTTAACTGAGTAATGTCACCATGTTTTTCAAGAGGAATTCTAATTACCTGTATAATCAGTGAAACCCTTCTTGTTTGTAAGCTTGTTATTTATTTTAAAGCCTTCTTAGAATTACATATAGATATTACATGTAGGAAAAAGGGTGTGCATTTTACACAAGTACCATAGTGCATTGCCCCCGTTTAATAAACCTTTTCTATGAGAAACAGATGTATCGGGTTTATACCCAATGATCTAGAAACTCCAGGAAATGCTGATTGTTAGAAATAATGGTCCTGATTCAACAAAGCACTTACCTGGGCACTCATGTTAAGCATGTATTTATCACTGACCTCAATGAGGAGTCAACAAATGCCTTGCTGTCTAAGGAGGAACTTAAATATGTACTTACAGTTAAGCAAGTACTCAACAGCTTTGTTGAACTGTTGCTAATGGTTCAACTTCCCCTTTAATCCCCTACTATATTTTTAATCCTCGTTGCTAAGTAATCAATTCAAACAAATTATCTCTTTACTCTTTCCTACTGGTGTCCCCTTCCCCTTTGGTTAAAGGACATGACTACTTCTCCTGAATCACCATCATCTTAACATTTTAAAAATGGACATTAATGGTAACACCTCACATGACCCTGTTACAAGTTGACTGCTCCAATTAGCCTTTTTCTTTCTTTGTTGTATTTTAATTTGGAAGCAGATAATGTACCTAGATTTTTGGTTGTTGTTCCATTATAAACATTTCCTTTCATCATATTTCTTCTTTTTAACAGGTGTCTGTTTAATAGAGCTACACTGGGTTTTGATTTAGCCTCCACGTCCCGCTTGATGCAAGGAAAATGTACATTTTAAAAAGGTTCTTTTAACAAGTATTTGTCCATATAGGCTCTCCTATGTATCCTTTCGCCCAGGAGTCATGCCCTGCAGTAGGTAGCAGTGTATAAAAAAGCTAATTGAGAAATTGGAGGATTGGTCAGAAATCAACAAAATGGAATTCCACAGACATACTACACTTAGGAAGGAAAAAACAAATGCACATCTACAAAATGGGGAATAACTGCTGAGAAGGATCTGGGTGTATAAACAGGAGTAATGTATATAAGACATGGGAGGTAATTTGCCTGCTCTACTTGGCAAGGTTAGGCCTCAGTTGTCATACTGTATCTAGCACTGGGTTCCAAACTCTAGGGAAGATGTGTACAAATTGGAGACACTCCAAAGGAGAGTAACCAAAATGATAAAAGATTTGGAAAACTTGACCTGTGAGGAAAGATCCTAAAACTGGGCATGCTTAGTCTTGAGAAAAGAAGGCTGAGAAGGGACTTGATAAGAGTCTTCAAATATATTAAGGGCTGGTCTAAAGAGAACAGTGATCAATTGTTCTCCATGTCCATTGATGATAGGACATGGAGAATGGGCTTATTCTGCAGCAAGAGACATTTAGGCTAGATAGGAGGATAAACTTTCTAATGATAAGAATAAGCACTGGAGTAGGCTTCTAAGGGAGTCTGTGGAATCTCAGTCATTGGAGATTTTTAAGAAGAGGTTGGACAAATATCCAGAATGGTTTAGGGTTACTTGGTTCTTCCTCAGTATGTGGGGAATGAATTAGATGGCTTCTTGAAGTCCCTTACAGCCCTACATTTCTATGATTCTACAGCGGGAAAAGCCAAGGGAACCTACTAGGTTATTGGGTGCCTCTCTTTCTCTTCTATCAGGATATCCTCAATGAGAGCGTGGTAACTCTGAGCCTGTTCTTCCAAGGTGCTGACTCCCTTCAATTGACACTGAAGTCATGGAAATTAAGAGTTCCTTGTATTACCAGACCCATATAAAATCAACACAGGTTCTGAAACTTCACACTCAATAATTTTTGTGGTTGGGGTTCAAATATTCTTCTCTTACTGGCTTAGGTTTTTTGGAAGAGAACTAACACATGCACTATAGTCATGAATTAGAATTTGAGAGGAAGTTTAATAAAAGCAGAAACTACAGCAAGAAGAGATGGGCCTAAGCAGCAATGTTGGATCCAAGATCAAACTCCTCCAGAGTTAAATGGTTCCCATCTATTGGTGAAACCCCGGTTCCAGTGACTTGAATGGTCCCAATGACTTGAATGGGGCCCGGATCTCCTTCACCCTGAGGTTTTAGTTCTGAACTATTTCTAAAACAGGGGCAGGACAGAGATACCAGTTGAACAGGGCCAGTCTAGTTTTACACTAAATCTGCTGTTTCCTTCCCTGTGTTGCAGTTTGGTTTGTGCACACATCTCACCCATCCCACCTCCTTGGGTGACACAGATTCAGATGCTCATTGGAAAATGCATGTAGTCATTGGCAGTTATTGAGTTAGAGCCCCCAAAACATCCCCAAACTACCAAATCCAGAGGTCTTTCCTGAGTCCTGACTCAGTGTCTGACCCTCTTGAATTCCCTGGGAGTTTGGGTTGAATAAAAACTAAGTAAGAGCCTCAGGACCTGGTTTGTTTTCTTTGCATATGACAGAATCCAAGTTCAAGTTCTTCTCCGTCTTTGAAAAAAGAAAGCAAACCTCCCACAGAGCCCAGTACCTGGAGGACTCAAGGCTATGGTGTGCACTCCTGATTTATGGCGTACTTGTTAAAACCACTTGTTCTTGTCAAAACAAAACAGATCGAAGTGAGTTTGGTAGAAGGTCTCCTTCTAGTTGGCACTTCATCAGGACTTTTTACTCTTTCTTACGGACTGGGGGTTTACAGTTATATAAAACTTAATGAATCAGTATACTTTAGATTTCCTTCCTAATACATATGGATTCAATTAACTGCACTGTTTGCTTATTCTGGCATTTTCATTAAATTGCTTTACTGTATTTTCCTGCAATTGAAAGAGAACATGGTAGAGCTTATGCATCTGCCACCAGTAGTTGAACAAGTCTTTTTCCTTTGTTCAGAATGGTTTCTTTTTTAGTATAAATGACCCTTTCCCCTATTATTTCACGGCATGCCATGCATTTGTTTCATTCTCTTCTATTAGCAGCAGAGCTGTAAATAAGAGGATTGTGCGGAGACCAAGTTTGCAGAAGAGGTTGCTTTTGCGTCATATTTTGTGAAAGGCCTTTTACAAGAGCAAATTGTGCTCCGCTCCCCCTCTGCCTCCATGCACAGAATCCTCCTTGCTCCAGCTTGCAAACAGTGTTTTCTGTATTACGGTACCTAGAAACGGCGGCTGCCTGACTCTGTAGGATTACAGCCACCTTGGCAAAGCCCCAGTTCAGGGCTACAAACTCAAACTGGGACAGCACGAGAGAGGCAGAGTTAAAAAAAAAAATTAAATAAGCAGAGAGGGATTTTACACATCTTGTTCAAACAGAGCAAAATCCTTCAGCCTTTATAATAGCCCCTTCTCATTCTACAGGGCCTTCTGCCTGAGCTGCTCCAAGTACTTTGCAGACATTCTCAGTTGAAACTTGGCAACAGCCCTATGCCTTAGTTATTCATCACACAGCTCGCGCGTCTGTCTCTGACCTGGTCTCCCTTTTGCATGTATGATGCTGATGATTCTTGCCACCAAACATATTGCTTATGGTCGTATCTAAAGCTCCACCAAAGATGGGGCTCCTTTGTGTTAGGTGCTGTACAAATAGAGTAGCAGATTGTCCCTGCTCAAAAAGCTTACAAACAAAATAGATGAAAGCGACACAGTATTAGAAAAGGGGCATTTCTCACCCCCATGTGTTCTACTCCATCTATGAGTCAGGTGTTGTACTACATTCTCTCTTCTCAGTCTAACCCTTCATTGAGAACCCAATTCAGCTATCTTGTGAATAGCACCAGGCTTCACAAATAGATTCTAATGAGACTGATCCCAGAATGTGATGCTACTCAGCCTGAATCGGGTGGCAGCATCTGGTCCCTTCTCTGGGTTTTGTGTGAAATCCAAGGGTGATGTAAACTAATGAATGACACTAAATTATCCCCATTACATAGAAGGGAAAACTAACCTTTATGGAAAAGTCCTATAGAATTTAATAGAAGTGAAATTAATAGCATATTAAGGAAATGTACTAGGAGTCTATAGAAATTACTTTAAAAAACCCTATGGATTGTAATAATGAATGATATTGTACAGGGTTTTCTCAGGCTGTCCTAAAGAATTCTAATGCAAGGCTATATTTTCTGTGACTGCCTATAGAAATGTTCCATTAAGGGGAGGGGGGAGGGGGGAGAAAGAGAGTACATAGGTCTGTAATTGTAGAGTCAGAGAACTCTGTGCCAGAGCCAGTAAGCAGATCCCTTGTCTCACAGACCTGTGCACCAGCCAGTGTTCCCATGGGGAAGATTTGGAGCCCTGAACCAAGTCTGGATAAAGTTCAAGAGGAAAATAATTTTCCTGCCCTTGAGCCATGGATCACCAGGAGATCTCCACTCCACCACTAGAGTTGCCAGGTGTCTGGTATGGAACCAAACAATTTGGTACTTTCACCTCCTGTCTGGTAAAAAAAATCAGAAAATACTGGACACCTAAAACATCCAGTACTTTCTCTGATTTTTTCCCAGCCAGGAAGCGAAGGGCTGTCTGGCTCAATATGGAGGCAGCCTGGCAACCCTAGTGCTTACCAGGTTCCACAGGGGAGCTGTCCAGCCCCGCGCAGGGAGGCAAAATGGCGGGCGGCCATTGGCAGCCTGTTAGGGCCAAAAAGCCTCACCACACATTTTTTAAAGGGGCCATGCTGGTTTTTTTTTTTTTGCTTAACTCTCGGGGTCTTTTTTGTTTTGTTTTTTCTTTGGTATTTTTTCTGAAACCATCTGGCAACCCCACTGCTCCAGCAGCCTGATGAGTGCAGTAGTGTCTGCGGACCCTCTGCTTCCACTCCATGGAGGATTCTAGCCTGTGGATCCACCAGCTGCACCCAAAGCCCTCCTTGACTAGCCTTCCTGGTCACCTGCCAACCCCTCATACATTAGTGTAGAGTCAGGGCCGTCCTTATCCATATGCAGAATAGGGAGTTCTGTAGGGCATCTGAAAATTTGGGGCACCACTGAGCAGTGCTCCCTGTAAGCTGTGTGCTTGTGTGGCTGCTCAGGAGAAATGAAAATGCTGCCCAGCTGATTAGCAGAGTGCCCACAGCCAGGTTTTGTGTTTCTGTTAGTGATGCACATTATGCCTTGGTGCACATAAAATTTATTCCACACATGGATGGAAAAAATATGCACATGGATGGAAAAGATTGGAGGGGATATGACTGCTGGGTCTTCCTCTCTCTACCTACCTGCCTCTTCCTATCTCTCTTCTGTGACTCTACTTTCTCTGGAGAGGATCGAGCTAACTTAAAAGTGAAAAATCCTGCCAGACCTATTAGCTGAACACTGAATCTGAGAAAGAGCCAGTCAGGTGGTAATGAAACCATTTAACAGACATTTGCCAATCCCAGGTATATACTGTCAGTTTCTGAATGTACTGTGTTAGTCTACAGGATCTAAGTTTGAAATTTGCTTTAAAAATATTTCATTAGTGTGTTGCTGAAGATTATAAAATCACATCTCTAAAAAATTGTCCTCCTTTTCCCTAGTTTGCTGTCTGGCATAGGGGCATCAGTTTAATAGTACTGCTATAGGGCCCCATAAATCCTAAGGACAGTTCTGCATGGAATGGGCCACTGGGAAGAACTGCAAAGTATGTAGAGGAAAAAGGCATTCTCTCTGCTAATAGGCTCAACTGCTGGGACCCAACCATACAACACCCCTTTGTCAGGATTTGGCTCCATAGTAGGAAACCTTAATGTCAATGCAGAGCCCAAGCTGAATGAATGAACTTCTGAACAAGGGAGCTGGGCAGATCTGCTAGCTCAAAGCAATCTTGGGTGCCCTTTCTTCTCCACGTGTGAGAGAATTAATGGAGGCTGTTAGTTATGGAAAATGCTCTCTCAAAATATGCCTGCTCCTGATGTCCCCAAATGTAAAGACTCAGCTGGGGGTGGGGAAGAGGACAACCCTTCCAATACATTATATATAGACTCTGATCACTTCCCAAAGCTAAAAGGGAAATGATTTGCTTTGAATCGTCTCCAGAAAGGCTCAGCTACAATGTCTCGTGGAGCAAAATTGAATCAGTTGAAAGTGCAGACGCCAGCTCAGCCTAATCCCTCCCAGCTGCTTTGCTTTGCTTTTTTTTCCAGCAAGCAGCCCCTAGAAGTCTTCTGCCTAATCCTGCACACTGAAATCCAATCCTGTATTTTTTAAAATCGTTTGGAGCCTAAGGCTTGGGAGAAGGAGGGGGGAGGGCTTCAAATTCTCTTCTCTTAACCTGCCCCCCACCCCCGGCTAATAAACAAAGCCTTGAATTCAAGGAAAGCCTTTAGAATACAATTCACCTGGTTTGAGCCAAGCACACAAATCTGGTGTCTTTAAAGCTACTTTAACAGCCAGTAGATAGCTTTGAGATTCTCACTAAATGGGCTATCTGATGGTTGACTTTTTGTTGTTCTTGATTGGAAGGCCCTACTAGACTTTGTCTCTGGGGTTGGCTGTTTTTTGTCCGCTTTTATCAGTAAATTTAGGTTGGGCATTTACCTAATACAAAGACCAAGACAAACAATTTCTAACACAGGCTTGTGATTGTGAACCCAAAGAGAAACACACATACAAGATCTGCTATCTTGGGGAATACCAAGAGGAATTTATGATACCTTTCCAAGGAGTTTCCTGAATGACTGCTTCCCCCCACCCTCTGCCCACTCTCCACCCTTGATTTGTAAGTTACAAGGACTCAGCAAACATTCTTTGGTCTCTTTGTTCCTTGTCCTCCCTCCCTTGTATGTTGCAAATGATCCAGTAAAGGTAATGTGACATGTTTGTCTGAGTTGCTTGCTCAATTGCTCTAAGATCTAGATGCACACTCCCGTTGTTTTTTGTTTTGGGATTATTAAGAATAGGCAAAATAATAGGGGCATAAACTTGAACCCCAGATCTGAGACTGAGCTCCATTAAAATGGGGAAGGCATGAACTCTTTAAATAGAAGCAGTTGAAAGGGCTCGTGGCCCCCGGCCCTGAGGCAACGTGTTAGTGGCGGGGCCAGAGCTGTGAGCCCTTTCAAATGTTTCTATTTCTATTTCTACCTTCCAGGTGGCTGCTAAGGCTGCTAATACATTGCCTGGGAGCCACAGGGGCGGCGCGAGCTCTTTCAACTCCTGCTATTTAAAGGCGCTGCCCCTGGGGCAGCCTGCAACCAATTTGAAAAAATTTTAAATGGCCCCTTCAAAAATTATTGCCTACCCCTGAGTTAACCAGTTAACCTTTCACATCCCTAGTGAGAAATGCCTTTCCATGGTTGCTGCAGCTACAGCTGCAGCGGGCACAGCGGGGGGAGAGGTGCATGTCTCCCAGCTGGGGAACAGACAGACACACAGACAACAGACACACAAACATACACATTCTCTGAAATATATAATAGATAGCTGTCCCTTTCTGCATTCCTGCCCCCTGCTGGCCCAGTGGGGTTATAGCTGTCCTGGTCCCCATCTCTGGCCCCTTGCTGCCCCCCTGTGGTCATTGTACAATATAACTGTCCCTCTGACCAGACTCCTCCTTTTCCATTTTATGAATTCCATACATATCCCTTTATCTTGGCACAACCAAACCCTGACCTTGCTTTAAATTATAGTAAGCGGAAGCTGCATGCCAAATTTGGTTGTCCTAGCTCTTACCATTTAGGAGGAGTGCTTGAACAAATGGACTCTCTGACACTTGCTGAAATAATGGATACAAACGTACAGTTCTCAAGAAGGGTTGTGCATGGGAACTTTTCAAGAACTATAATACTTTGCACCTTTATAGTAGCTTCCACTTAAGGATCTCAAAATATTTTGTACACATGCAGCCTGACTGCATCCTTTTAAGGTATGTCCATTACCGTCCCCTGTTTTACAGATGGATGAAATTTATGCAGAGGGGGTTAAAGGACTTATCCTAGATCTAAAAGGAAATAAGTTTGTGTCAGGAGCAGGAAAAGATCCTTGTTCTCTTGTCTTCTAGGGCCAAATTCAAAGCCCACTGATGTCAGTGGAAGGTCTCCCATTGACTTCAGTTGGCTTTGCATTGGAGTCACAGTCCTGTGTGTCAGCCAAAAAACCCTGTGGATAGAATTTGACAGCCTACGCACTTCTGCAAATAGGATCTTTTCTCTGAAAGTCCCTCCCAATACACCAGGAAATGATTTCTATGGTGGTGAATTGCATAATTATTTAGGGATAATTAGATGTCATTTAACATGTCTGTTTGTGTTGTTTCATGTGGAATCAACTCTCAGAGTAGCATGGCTCATTACAAAGCATCAATGGAAACATTGGGTGAACCATTATATATAACCATTTATGTGTGTTGGTGCAACTCTAAGCCTTATGGCCTGAAAGCTCAAGAGTGGAGGAGATTCACTATTGATGAAATGGGATAAGAGCAGCCCAGAGTTGCGTGAGTATTCCTGCTGCACAGATTTTCCCCAGGGGAGCTCTCTGCTGGCATCTATTGGTAAAGAAGAGGAAATGACTGAATTGGCTGGCCTCATTTGCATTTCAGTTATGTGACAGTTTGGAGCACTTTGGATGAAATATGGGTAAGTTTTAAGTTTGGGGGCAGTAAAGTGCTATTATCCCTGATGGGAAATTAAAGAACAAGAGAACAAGAGAAATCAATGTGCCTGGGCTAACAAGTCACCCTGACCAATACTGCACTCAGGGACAGTTGGGTAAGAATGCTTATATGCCCCTAAGAAGGGAGAAATGGTTGTCTTTTTACAGGTGTGTTGCCTTGGCAGTGATAATTCTGACAAGGGTGCTGAATGTTATTTTGAGCTCTGACAGTTACAAAGCTGCATAGGAGAGGTAGCTTTGAGGAGATAGCCCTAAGATGAGGTGGTTTTGATGCAAGTGACTTTGTGGAGGTAAGGTGGGCTGAAGATATGGAAAGCAGCAGTCTACCTGAGGGATTTGTGTGTATATCTACCTATCTGGCAATCAAAGCTGGAATCACCTCAGCTAGGTAAGCTGGAACAGCTCAGAAGAACTGACCTGCCAACATTGTTGGACTCCTCCAGTTCCGAACAACAAAACGTGAGTGGGGATCCTGGAAGCGGGGTGGGGAAGTGGGTAGAGAGCATCAGCTACTCCCAACTGCAAGAGGAGGACCGAGGCTGGGACTCCTATTAAGACATCTTGGAGGATGGGGGAGTATTAGCTAATGGATATGGTTAATTTATTAATTGCTGGCTTTCCCAAGCTTGCCTATTGCCTCTCCTTTGCCTCCTACCAAAGTCCTCTTTGTTTTAAACCCTGGAGTAGGAGTGTTTGTAGGTGGGGAAGTATTGCCTATCCTGGGTGCCCACAGTGGTCTCTGAGTGGGGAGTGAGCCAGTGGCTTTTTTAAAATCTTCAGAAGGCATCGCTAGATATTTGATCATTGCTCTTTTTTTGTGGCCTGGTGAAAAAGTTACACTAGTGAAGTTCAAATATTAAGGACTATGTCCTATCTTCTGAGAATGGAGGAAACAGATCAGTGAAGCCTGTTTGAGAGTAAGAAATATAGGAATAACAAGGAAGGATCAAAATTTGTAGTGAGAGAATGGGCAGGAACAAGAAGAGATGGGGCAAGGCCTGGTGGATAAATTCCCACACCTTTTGTAAGTAGATTAATGCTTTTAGGTGTTGCCTGGCAAAACAGTGGGAGAGGTCTGGGAGTCAGCTAGACTCAGTAGAGGGAAACAATGCCTTGTGAGGCTGTTATTCCTTGCATCTTGAAGGTTCTACCAGTTTGGCAGGGAGCGCTTGTAAACACCTGACTAGCTCAATGAAGTGAGACTAATCCAGCCAAGGAAAACCAAACTCATGGGGTGAAATCCTGCCTCAGTGGACTTCAACAGGGCCAGGATTTCATCTTATGACGTCCTCCTGTCTGGCGGGCACAATCCGATGGTTTGCAATGGTGGTGTAATGAGGTGTCTGAAGGATGCTTAATGAATAATATTACAATATCCTGAAAAAATATTAACTGATATAGTTTAATCAATTCCGTCAGGAGCTGAGAGTCCTAGATGTGAGGACAGCATATGAGAGAACAGGCATGTGCTTGATATGAATAGAGGGAGTGGGACCAGACGTACAAGATCCCTGGGTTTACAAGTATATGCCTTGACTTCCGAGTTGCATTAACCTTCTCTTCCGTTTCATTTGCTATGATGTTTGGGGGAATACCTGGGTAAGTTTCATTCATGTTGCTTTGCTTTCATCTTGGCACTGTAAGGAGACTTGGGGCAGTTCAATTGGCATTACTTTGTCAATGTCATTTACATGGCTTGTTTCCTTCTGATAAACTGTCATCCTTTTGAATATATTGACAATGTGACAAGCCTCCATAGAATTCCATAGGAACTATTAGATTAGAGAAATTGTACCTCTTCTTAGTATAAAAATGGTTTTGCCTTGACAGAGTTTTCTCTAAGATAACAGCACAAAAAGTGATCCCTCTGGATTTGTATTAAAAATGCCATGACAATGTGTCCCCCTTACAGTAAAAGGGTGATGTGATTTCGCACTGGTATTCATATTTCAGTTTCTTCTCTAATTCCTTTGCCTTCCAAGTGTGCAAAGGTTAAGGACATGTTACCTTTACACTTTGTGTGGTCATCTACACTTGTAGCAACTGAGTGCAAAATGGGTGGGAAATGTTACCGATTTAGTAGCATTTGTACTCTCTCTGCTCTCATTTTGCACTCTTGGTATATGACTAACCCAGGAGAATCAGGCTCATTCTCTTACATGGGACTGCTTGTCTGAGTACGGTTTTCAGGAACGGCTTGAAACCTTCAGATTCTTTTGTCTACAGTCTAGGTTCAAACAGTTGTAAGTGCCTTAGAAAGAACTAATACTAATATAAAGATGGACAAAACTAACCAGTGGTGCTGGAACTAATTTTTGGGCGAGGTGCTGAGCTGTTCATTTTTCCCTTCCCCTTTTAGCCTCTCCGCCCCAGGCTGGGAGCCCTGCCAACTCTCCTGGACCGAATGCCATTGCTGCAAAAAGCATCTGGTGTGTCCAGTCCAGAAGAGTTGGCAACTCTACAGCTGGAGGTGGCTGCGGAGCCCTGGGCTGCAGCAGGACCCCAAGTGGCAGGAAAGCCTCCCGAGCGTGCAAATATGGTGGGACAGGACCCTGAGGAGTGACGCAGCAGGCAGGACCCTGGACGGGCTGCCTGGAGACTGGAACCTGGGGCTGGTAGGGTTGGCCCTTGGGCATGGGAAAGCTGGGTGCAAAACCTGAGAATGCTTCAGGACCCCCTGCATCCCTACTTTCTGTGCCTATGAAACTCCCATCCAGATAACTGCCTTTTGCCGTAAATACAGATTCCACGTGTAGTGACAGCTCACACGCTCTGTTTAATGCTGATACAAGATGAAGTTAGTTATTGTTGTTGACACACTAAACAAAAATAATCTAAATGTATTATTAACACATCAGCATGACTGGGGAAGGTTTATCCTGAGAGTGGAGTGAAATCCATGAGAGAACAGATTTTAGCACCACACCCTTCTATGGCTTTAGATACCACAAAAATAAGCACCTGGGAAATACCTGAGACCACTGTGTGACCTACTTCGTGCATGCAGAACAAATTCAGATTACTATAGATGATCACTCCAGATAAAATATCGCCAGAACTTCGCTGGTAATTAGTTGGTACATGTTCAGACAGTGGATAGTAAAATTGGCCTTGCTTGAAACTCTGGAAGGACTTGTGTGCTACGTAGGCAGACGATAAATATTAGTGGAAGGGCATTATGCTTCAAATTCTGCCATCCTTAGGCAATGAGCAGATGTTGCTAAACACTAATGCAATATATTGTTCCTGCTTTCTGCCTATTGTATAGATTTATGGTCTGAAAAACAATCTTAATCTACCAACTTGTCCTCATTTAATAAAAGCAGTTATCTACACTGTTAAATATTCTCTCTGATTTTTTCAGTTGGCTTTCCTCAGCTTTGGGGAAAAGCAAAGCAAAACACTTTTCAGAAATCACAGAGCTGAAAAAGACTCCGGAAGGAAAAGCTTACTTTTATTGGAAAAGGTTCTGACAATACTAAAATGAATGTACAGCACATTTATATAAGATCTGGAATTCAAAAGAAAGGTAATTTGTGCTGTTGATAAATGGCATGGCAGCATGTTTAATCTTGCCATCTTGATGTCAGTTTAAAGGCTCTGATACCACTTTATGAGCTAATTTCATTTGCATCACAAAGGGAACTAATGAATGATATTATAAACATTAATTATTATATTAATACAAAGGTGACGCCATAGATTGTAGTGATATGACAGCATTTGAGAAGCTGCTGATGTAGTTCTTAGATTCGTAACCTAGTAATGGTTGGCCAAGTTTTTTAAACACAGAAGCTGCATACTAGACACCAAAAGTCATATTTAGACTCTTAAAATAAGTGACCTGTTTTTTAAAAGTTCTGAGGTATCCATAGCTCCTTTAGCTTCCAGAGGAGCTGCACTGTGTTCTGCACTTAATGAAAATCAGGTTATTCAGGCTCAGATACTGTAGCTGACTGGAGGAGGATGCATAGGGCTGCCCATGTAAAGCCAGATGAAGGGTTAAGGCCCTTTATAAGAAGCCTTATTTCAGCGTCCTTTTTAGTAGTTTTATCTTGCCCTTAATTCTCCTTCTTTTATGAAGTCCATACATCTGTTGTTGCTAGAATAAAATCTTCAAAGGACACACGCATAAAGTCACCTCTTCTTAGTTGAGACTGGCTGTAGTGAGGTGGTCTAGCACTTCTTCTTCTTTATCTTGTCACTACATTCTACAGAACCTGGACAGAATTGTAAAACTGCTTTTGTAAAATCAAATGTTTATGCCTAATAAAAATTGCCCTGAATTTCTCCTTTTTCTTTTGGTGTTTCTGCTGAGGGAGAGTGAAAGTGAAAGCCAGCTCTCAGGGAAGTCAATGGAAGTTGGATTTGGGCTCTCATGCATAAAATTACAAAATTCAGTGATTCACAGTAGGTGGATTAGTCCTTATTGTGATGCAAGGTGGTCCCAATGAATATTAAAAACACAAGTGTTAAAATAGAACATAGCCATACACATTCAATTCTCAGTGTTCTGAAGTACTTGACGGCAGACGCCTCTCTGACAAACTGATCCAGAGGAAGTCAGTCAAAATACGAATCTTATCACAATATACAACGATGGTATTCTGGTACTGGTTGGCCCTCCCTAGTCTGACACTCGCGGGACCTGAGTGGTCCCAAACGAGGGAGTTTCCTGGACAGGGGAGGTCAGGTCTTGGATTCTCTGGAGTCTCCACTCCTGGACGTCAGCCTGGCCAGTGTGCTGTCCCCAGGCAGGGCTCCCCTCCAGGCTGCTGGCAGTGCTCCACTCTGGGGAGACAACTCTGCTCATGGCCAGTGGGATTCCCTACCCCAGTGAGGCTCTGCTCCTAGCTGGCAATAGCTCCATGCCCCCAGCCGAAGAGCCTGCCCGCAGGCCACTGGCTTTACAGGTTCTCTGCTGCCAGACCAGCTGAGCTTCTGGCTGCTGTTAACTGCAGTGCTTGGGGCTCTCTGATCCAGCAATATCTGTGATCCTGCTGTACCACGGATGCTGCTGGACCAGAGAATCCCAGGCCATAGGGGTTCAACATGTATTTATCACCAGGTTTGACAATCTAAGAGCCCCCTTTTATAATTGTAGTGTCAGTTTAGCCACTTTTATCATTTGGGTTGTATTTAATGGTTGGTTGTTTTCCCCCTTTGTGGTTAGTGGCAACCAAAAGAGAATAGGTTGGGACAAATAAATGCTTGTTTTGTTCTGAAGTAAAAGAATCTCCATCCATCCTGAAGAGCACACTGGCCCACTGCCCAGCGCTCACCCTATCTACTTACATTGATGGACCAAAACAAATATCTCAAGCTCTTGGGCACTTACTATATATTGAGTTGTGAGGCTGCTTAGATATTTTTCAGTCAATACCCTTTTTCCACTGAAAATGATGCTCTGTGGAAATCAGAATGTTCCATCCTTTCTCCAGTGATGAAGCATCTGAGGCGTCATTCTTACCCTGGCAGCCATTTTGACAGGAATGTTTTGTTAATTTATTTCTCTTTGTAAAGCATTCTTGTTCTAATGGTCCCTAGGTACATATACAATATTCCTATGTCAATCAACAATAGAGAGGCCTGACAACTTTATTCTTTAGGCCAAAATCTGACTCTGATGGGTCAGGGGAGGGAAAAGAACTAATGAGATCCATTGAAAGAGCTTAACTTCCAGCTCTCAGATGTAGGGACTTCATTAACAAAGCAGCTGATCACAGCTGACACAGTACAACTGAGGCAAAGATGGGAGCACACATTTTCCTGTATGGATAAAAAGGTTTCTTGCCACTTCAGATGTCTGAGCTAACAATGATTTTTGTTGTTGTTGTTTTCATGATTCCAGTGTATTTCACCAGGGAAATATTCTGTTTGGTTAAATTGTGCTACATGAGTTGCTGTCTGTCCTGTTCATTGTAGGGCGTGACTACTTGGCAAGAAAGCTGTTGATCATCTGGAAAAGATCCTAGTGACAAACTCTCCACATCAGTCATTGGCCGTCTGCATGTGGTCTGTAGAGAAGCATACTTTAAAAAATGTGTGGAGATTGTCCTTGATGTGTGTAAATTCCTTACAGGAGAAGGCTTTGTGGGCCCTAGTGGTGTTCTCTGCTGACTTTCAGGGATTTAAAACCTAGCCTTTTAATTGTATAAAAATGTGGGCTTGATTGTGACCTCTGATAGATACTCTAATATCTGACTTCAGCTATTAAGTGCTCCACTTCAGCAAAGCACTTAAAACTTGCTTAACTTTAAATATATGCTACCAGGCCAATGAAATCAATAGGACGTAAGCACATGCATGATAAGCATGAGATGAAATCCTGACGTCAGTGGGAAAACTTCCATGGAATTTGCTGGGGCCAGATTTTCTCCTCTCATGTTTAAAGGCTTTGCTGGCATGAGTATGCTCACGTATGAGTACTTTGTTGAATTAGGACCTTAATATGGTCAGGAGCTGATTTTTCGATAAGTGAAAATCAAGGGGATCAAAGCAGATTTTTAAACCAATGTAGATGTCTTAAAATGATGATAGGAGCCTAGTGGGATTTTTCAAAAGCAGCTTTGCAAATACATCCCAATAGAGCTCTGCGTTCAGGCGCTTTCAAAAATTCCCCTAAGCACATCTGCATCTTAAGGTGCCTAAATGCCTTTAAAACACAGTCCCTTAATTCACTTAGCTGCTTGAAGAAATCCCAGCCCAATCTCCTACACCGACAGGTATCACGAAGCTGTAAATTGCTTTGCATCCCTAGGGGACAGGTCCTGCTTTGTCCCTCTTGGTAGGATGTGAAACGTCTTGTTTTTCACATGTGACCATGTAGATTTTGAGCTGCCATATGAGAACTGAGTTGTCAATTCAGATTCCATTTTTTTTTAAAGAAGAATTCTGACAATTAGGCCTATACACTGATTTGCATGTTGTTGAGTCACATTGTATCCTCAGTTGCACTTCTACATTCACAGTGTTCTTGGAAAAGTTGGCTCCCTGCTTGTTTAATCTTCACTTATGTGGGTGAGCAATTGATCACCTAATTGTCAATGCTGGTTTCAAAGGATTTGCAGGGTGTGGTACTATTTCGCAGAGCATAATTGAACAGGGTTATGATTTCTGCAGGACATTTTTTGACAAAATCTTTTAAGTTTCCCCTGGAAATGGGTTTTTTAAAATGAAAATTTGAAGAAAAAATACTGGAAAAAACAAAGAATTTTGTGAGAGATGATGATTTTCTTCACAAATTTTGACTTGTGGGTGAGGGAAAGTGAGAAAAGCAGATTGATGGAAAATTTTCCAGCAACCAGCCAGTTCAAAGTAAATTAAAGAATTGTTATGTGGCCCTTACTTTACTAATAAAGAGTGCAGATCTCTCAAGCCATTCTCAGGTTTCTCAGCTAGGAAAGCTGATTTTATTTGTAGTTGCAGGTGTTTTTATTTTGCAGCTGCATTAGTGGTTTACTGAAAAAAAATATTAAATTTGAGGAAGTTCTTCAAAGTCAGGTGTGAAAAGAAAAATGGGTTGAAGCAACCAATTTAGAAGATGCTTAAACGAAAACAAAGATATCAAGCATATGCAAGCAGGGCTAGTCTCTAGTAGTTTGCTAAGCAGATTCTTACTTTGCCAGATCGTGGTGTAAGGTTTTTTCAATTCTTATATAAATCCTGTTTTGTGAGACAGTTTTATCTCATGTTTTGCTGCTATAGAACTAAATTTGCACCTACCAGTTGCCAGTTGGATTAAAAATGCTGTTACAAAACCCTGTTTTAATCGGTAAAGTGACCTTTGATTTATACAAAGGTAAAATGAAATAGGCATGAATCGGTACCCATTGATGTTAACAGTGACCCAATGATGTTCTTGGCTTTAGAGCAGACCGGTATATTTATTATCCCAGTTCCAAAGGCTTTTGCTACAAAATATTAGGGCATTTTAAGTGTTATTTTTACAATGCAAAGTCCCATCAACATTAGTGTTACAGCATTCTTCTAATGTAAATGGGACTTGACATAGTTTGCTGAATTCCAGGAAACAAATAATGGCTAAATTTGGAGTTAAACTGACCACAGCTTTTTATGAGCAGCCCCGTAAGCCCAAATGAGCAACTCATTCTGAACCAGGAAATGTTTGTATTCCTGGCCTGAACCGATGTTCCCTGGAAACCTGCTCTGTCATGGAGCCCACCTAGGCTGATCTGCCGGGACAAGCACCATGGGATGAGCCGAACAGGGCAAAATACCCAGTCAGGTATGCAAAGCTACAGCCCCTAATCCATAGTAAACAATTAGCCTTCCCTTGAAGATGTTCATAGGATTAAGCCCTACATCAGGACTGCTGGAAATCATGATCTACCTACACGCCTGGAGGAAATTTTGTTAGCCTGCCCGGAGTTAATGCAAATCATCAGTCAAACTGTGTGCCACAAGTCAGTAGATGCATCGTGTCCATTGATACCTGAGGAAGGCAAAATGACACCATGATGGAGCCAAATGAGGACAGACCAAAACACAAAATTCCTTCCTGATTCTAGGTGCAATGAGAACCAATCAAAAGAGTGCGCTAGAGGAAGGAAACAGCACGTCATCTTCTCATGAAAGAAGCCAAATCCTGGGCTTCTTTGCCTCTGTAACCTGGAAACCTCAGGAGCTGCGCAGCTCATCTTATCTTGGTAGCCATGGTGACTGCACAGTCCCCGGGGGAAGGATCCTCCCTGTGGGGTGAATGTGTATGGGCCACCCAGTCTCTTCTCTTTCTCTGGCTTGTAGTTCCAGAGAAACTGGAACTGTTTCTGCTGTCACTTGTACTGATCTAATTCCACCAGCTTCGGTCGACCGTTTCTCCTGGTTTCTTGCTGATGCAAGTGGGAGTAGAACGAGGCCCTCAGATTCTGTCCAGCCTGGTTTCAGTGGATGACATTCAGGCTATTAGCCAAGAAGGGCAGGAATGGTATCTCTAGCGTCTTTGTCAGAAACAGGAAATGGGCAACAGAGTCTGGATCGCTGCCTGTTTTGTTCATTCCCTCTGGGGCACCTGGCATTGACTACTGTCGGAAGACAGGATACTGGTCTAGAGGGACCTTGGATGGCTGTTCTTCTGTAGGTGATGGGAGTGATATTAGGGGTATTGCTTCCCCACACCCTTGTTAAATTAGATCCTGGGGTCTGAATAAGCAATGAGAATGCATGAGATCTAGGGTCTAGTTAAGGGGGCTTGTAATGAAGTTTTGAAAGCTAGCAGGCAGGCAAAGGCTCTCTCAATGTAGACACCAGTCAGTTAACCTAGAGAAGACTATTTGGGGAATAAGTACCTAATTAGCTGATCATTCTGTTAATTCAGATGAATCAATTAACTATCAACTTATTCTTTTAACTGAAGGAACAGGAAGACAGTATGTATGTGTGTGGGTGATGGGAAGGTCAGGGCTGAGTCCAGTATCTGAGAGGATAGCCTTATTAGTCTGTATCTGCAAAAACAATGAGGAGTCCCGTGGCACCTTAAAAACTAACAATCCTCATTGTTTTTAAGTCCAATATGTGCTGAAATCTGTTTATGGATCATTGATCTCAAAAGCCCCAAAAGTTAAAAGGTGTTTATAAACTTTAAGTTAAACAGCAATAGATAGGTTGGGGGTCATTTTAAACAGAGGCCTTGGTTTCACTCCCTTACTTAGCAACCACACAAAAGTGTGTTGATTAAACAAAAGAACAAGGAAACAAACCAGGCTTTTACACTGAAACTGTGGTTGACTGATTGTGCAATACGTAGTCCAAGCTATAAGAGTTAAAGCACTCTCTTTTTGGATACAAAATATGAGTACCTGCTATTTACAGGACATGGTCTCTTAGATGAAAAGGAAAGGGTTAATTATACTCTCATTCCTTATGTGTAGAGGGCATTTACTTATCCTATTAACAAACAGATACAAGGTGGAGGAAAGACAGATAAAATTGATGAAATGCACCTTTTGTTGCTATTTTTGAAACATTAGATTGTTGATTAGTTATAAGTGGATGCTTTTGGTTGACAAGTAGACTACAACACTTGCTGCTCGGATCCTGGCTTACAGTCTGGTCATGAATGTCATCTGATTGGATCTTTTCTTCTTAGACAAGGCAGACTTGGATAAATACAGCGTAATTGACTTCTGGATTCGCTGAAAAGCTTAGAAAGAAAAAACAAAACAAGAGTGCAGCAGGACAGCAAATAACACAAGGGAAGGGATGGGAAAATAATTCATGATCTTACCTGCTTCTGCAGTGCTGGCAGCTGGCTAACCTCACTGGGGGACTGAGGCCTGGATGTCATGGTAATGTGATGATTCAGGGTGAAAACAAAGTTCCTTGGATGAGATTTCTTCCTCATGGGACTGCTAGGAGTACAGATGCTGGCCGGAGCTGCCCTCAGTGTTTGATTTGCAGGTCTATACTAGACCTGATAAATCAAAGGCCAGAACATCAGTCTCCAGTGAGGCAAGTGAAGACGTGCCCTCCAATTGTGCATCTAAAAATCCATGCAAGGATTTTTAGAGGTGTGATTTTATAATTTTCAGCAACAAACTAATGAAATATTTAAATTAAGGTCCTGTAGACATAGTAACGCTCCAGTGTTTTTCTGTAAATTCATGGTTGGCACATGCCTGTTAAATTGCTTCATTACCACTTAATGGCTCTTTCACAGGTTCAGTGTTATGCTAATAGGTCTGGCAGCCTGGAAGGCTTTTCCCTTTTAAGTTAACAGATCCACTTCAGGGAGGGGTGGGGGAAGAGTCACCAGTCTGCAAGCTGCAACAGCTTGCTGTAGAAGCCTTCAGAAATGGTCAGAATAGGGATATGAAGAGGGGAATGATTGAACACTAGGATCCAGGCAAGGCCTCCCCTTATACCCATTGCCCAAAGGGCTCAATAGTCACAACACAATTTCTCTCTTTTATGAACCAGCTCCACCTGGGTTAGGACATCTCTTCATAAAATTACACTCTTATTGAGAAATAAACAAAACAAATTTAAAACTTACATGTTCTTAACTTTACATGGTATGAACTTGAATTGGCTTGGTCCTACTTGTCAAATACAAAAAATCGTCTTAGTACAACTAGTTGCATTTGAGCTAAGTCAATAAATCAAGCCCGGATGCACTGCATGCCTTCAGCCAAAGGCAGGTACTTTAATCTTATGTGTATTAAGGTGAAACAGTTTAACACTTAATCATATCAAACTTATTCATTATATTTCAAAAAATCAAATTCCATTTTGTTTCAGAATTTTTACCTCTATGATTGCTTAATACCTAGGGTTGCAAAAACCAAGGCGGCCAGGCTGTAGTACACCCATTTTGCCATCTCATGAAATAAATGGTTTCAAAGATGGTTTTCTTGCAGGGATAGATTGAGAACATGAGCTCTGGGTATCTGCAGGTCATGGCCTACTTTTTTCAGTCCTGCATTTCTTAGGGGCTGTGTCTAGACTGCATCCCTTTTTTGTAAAAGGGATGCAAATTAGACGTATCGCAATTGCAAATGAAGCGGGGATTTAAATCCCCCCTCCTTCATTAGCATAAAAATGGCTGCTGCTTTTTTCTGGCTCGGAGCTTTGCCGGAAAAAAGCGCCAGTCTAGGCGCGGATCTTTCGGAAAATAAAGCCTTTTCTGAAAGATCCCTTATCCCTCTTAAAATGAGACATATCGCATATGTCTTAAAATAAGACATATCATTTTAAGAGGGATAAGGGATCTTTTGGAAAAGGCTTTATTTTCTGAAAGATCCACGTCTAGACTGGCGCTTTTTTCCGGCAAAGTTCCGAGCCGGAAAAAAGCGGCAGCCATTTTTATGCTAATGAAGCGGGGGGGATTTAAATCCCCGTTTCATTTGCAATTGCAATATGTCTAATTTGCATCCCTTTTACGGAAAAGGGATGCAGTCTAGACACAGCCAGGCTGTTTAGGTTCTCAATAAGTAAATGAGAAGACCTAAAGTGATGGAAAGTGCTGGGAATTCCTTCTGCGTGCATAGCCTCAAAAAGATCTCAGGCATGTGGATGACATTCAAGACCTCCAAAAATAAAAATGGTGGAAGGTATGTAGGAGGCACTGGCATTAGATGCACAGGAAGTGGTGCATACATTGGCTAAATCACTGACATCAAACATTACCCACCTATTCTAGGATATCTACAGGTGAAGGCAGACTTGATGCGATTTAATAAAGAGAGCAAAGGGATGGAAGCAGTAGAGAATATGGTGCTGGGATTGGTGAGGATATGGTGGGTATCCACATTAACATATAGGATAATTTACTGAGTCATGTATTGCTTTCTTAAAATAGACCTAATATACAATAATCATTCCCGAAATCAGAGCTGTGCTGATCACAGTCAAAATAGTAATAGCTGTTGCCCAATGATAAAAATAGTTATTGCATGGGGTCTATAAGTGGTGTATTCCAAAATTGGGATCCACACATCTGATCAGATTTCATAAACAAATGAATCTGATGGGAATCTTCTGAACCTGGCAAAGTATATAATTCAGAACTTATTTGCATCTTTTGTCCTTTAAAATATCAACAAGTTGCATTTTAACTTTCATTGAGCCAAACTCCAGAAATTCCAAATATTTGGACATGAATGCAAATTGAGCATTTAAAATACCCAGAAAAGAATTCTTTGCCAATGGAATTTGCAGTTCATTTGTAAACATGGAAGTCCTTATTAGTTGCTGTGGCAGAAGGGCCGGAATTAATTAGCTCTTTTTTTTCCCTAACAACATCATGAAGAAAGAAAGGAAAATTAAGTGTGTTTTTTCTTTAGCTAATTTTTTGTTTCCAAAAAAGGTTTTATTTGAGTGATATGCACCCATTTATATGCATATCAGGGTGGTCAAATATTGAAATAAATTGCCAAGGGAGGTGGTGGAATCTCCCTCTCTGGAGATATTTAAGAACAGGTTAAATAGACATCTGTCAGGGATGGTGTAGACGGAGCTTAGTCCTGCCTTGAGGGTGGGGGGCTGGACTCGATGACCTCTCGAGGTCCCTTCCAGTCCTATGATTCTATGATATTGCACATCATTTATTTGAACAGGCTATAGGAGATTTTTTTTTCTGTAATTTCAAATGGACAAATCCAGCTGACTCTGATCTTGTCCCTGCACAGCTCCCCAATTTTTTTGACAGTTAAAGCTAAATCATTGCTGCCTAGCTGGCATTCTTTAGGAATACCTTTCCTATCACAATATGATTTTGCTCCTTGAGCACATTTTTCCACACTTTGTTGCACAAAGGAAAAAGTGTTTTTGCAAATGTCATTTTGATTCTGTTACGTACTCCTCTGCACTCAGGCCTGGCCTTAGGGCCCCACACTGGCAAACAAGTTGGTTGCCTTAAGCCCCATGCCTTCAGGGCCCTGCACTACACAGTGCTAGCCTGCCCATCCATTCTCTCACTGCCCTGGCTGGAAGCCACCCAGCTGTGTGGCACAGCCAACCACAGTGTGCTGCATTGGGCTCTGCAAATTCTTTGGCCAGGCCTGTCTGTACTTAAGGTAGGGGAAGGATCTTTTCTTTTTTCTTTTTTTACCAGATCCTGGTACAGAGGGTGATTTGCTAGTACCATGGAACTGCCTGACAAATATTCAGAGTATGTCCAGCCATTCTGGGAGCTGTTGAATGCATAGCCCCCAAAAATCAAATGTAATTTCATTTCTCAATCTTATGGATTGCCTTGCAAGCTTTTATGTGACATGGTAATGATCCTGTTTGCATTTTCAACTAAGTTTGAAGATTCAAGGCAATAGGGAATATGTCATTTCCTTTCAATTCCAAGTATTTTTATAGATTAAAATTAAATTAAAATTAGAGCCTCTGTCAGACTCAGTTCTCAAGGGCAATCCCCATCCGGTAAAATGTTATTTACCAAAAGACATGCTGAAATGACATCACTGAGGGCAGCAAAGTATTCCACCCATTTGGTAAAGAGACAAGTCATAGTAAATATTTGTTTCGTTTTTTAGATGTTGGTACAAGTCCAATCTAGTCTACTTCTAGGCTTGTTCAAGGCACCCTTCTTTAATTGCAGTGGTCTCTAAACTGAGTTTTGGTGGATTAGAATTTATGACTCTCAATACTGTTTTTTATGTAATTTTCTAAACCCTTATACAGATTTGCCCAGTAAGTAAATGGTTTTCAGGTTTCATAGATGGCTTTTTTCTGAGGCTTCCCTTTCCATACCTTACCATGATTATGCAGTAACAGAATTGTTTGACAAGATGGTGGAAACACCAGTCTATAGTGTTGGTCACCTTTGCTTTTAAAAATGAACAATTTCAAAGTAAGCATTGGTTCACAGTTCTGAATTTTATTCCAGGTGTTTGTCTGCAGTGAGGGATTTAACAGGATCCTGGACAAACTGGCAGAGTATGCATACGTTTGGATCATTTAGTTGGGCTTGGATCATCCTCGACAAAGGTCACATCACTTTTGTCTAACTGGCTCACCTCTGCAGAAGTAGGAACAGTGGCTTCCTCAGTAGATGGAACCGGTGTTTTCCCTGGCTGGGAATACATATTCCCACCTGAGATGTTACAGGAGGTGCTTGGTCAAATGATGTAAATTCCTATGGTACTCCATTTACTGCACCTTCCCTGGCAAGCATGTTTGCTCTATCATTGCCCAATCGATCATGCCCATCTGCCTGTGATCTCTCACCATTTTTTCCCAATGAATGAAGAACTCCTTCCTCCAGCATCAGGCCAGTTTCCTGGAAATTTCAAATGGAAAGGAAGCAAGCAATAGAGTAATTCCGAACTTGTCCTTTCTGAATTACCATGGTTACAGGGAAATTTTGAGTATGTGTCTCTCCATTTCCAGAAGATTTATTACTCACTTGTGATACCACATGCTTTTGTTGGGTTTCATGAGCACAGGTTTACCTTCTAAATAGTTGAAAACCTGGTTATATTCAAAATCTCAAACTGTAGTCATTTGTACACTGGGCATGGTAGATCTCTGACCATACTTGGACAGTGGGGGAATTTCATAGTCCCTTTCTGGATGAAGAGAGAAATCACTCCCCAAACCTTTAAAATTGTGAGCTTTCCCAACCAGATCTAGGAAGAAAACCCTTTTCTAACCAGGCTGTATTTTAGGTTGTTTCCGTATAAGGGTGCATCTACACTGTATCCTTAGCTCGAAATAAGCTACGCTATTTGAACTACACAAATTGTGTAACTTATTTTGAGTTAATTTCAAAATAGCTTAGTCTACACAGTGCCAAATATTGAAATAAACTGTTTTTCTGAAACGGCTCTTAATCCTCATGGAACGAGGTTTACAGCAATGTTGAAATAGTGAGCCTGTTATATTTCAAAATAACGGGCTTGCTTAAAAGACGTGGAATCGCTATTCTGGGATACTGGAAATATCCCAGAATAGTGCTGTAATGTAGATGTGCCTTAAATGTTTATACCTTTCCTCAGTTATTAAAGATTTTGCATAAAGGAGAGAGAGAGACCTACATCAACATATTAATTTCTTATTTTTATTGGGAAAAACAATTCAGAATCGCTTCTGGTCAAAGAACCCAGGAATGGGAAGTTATATGTTTTCACTCTGCACAGATTAGTCCTTGAACAGACTGCGGGCTGGGAGAAGATGTGGTGGGGTGTACGGGAGACAATGGGGATCACTTGGGAGAGCGGGTAGGTACAAGGCGGGGGAGAAAGAAATGAAAGAGGGAAGCAGTTAGATAAAAAGCAGGGAGAAAGATAGGAAAGACTACATGAAAATTCAGGTGTTTTTTTTCTTTTGGGACCAAGTAAAATTCCTCCTGCTCTAGAACCCTTAAAGACATAAAACAGTTACTTTTTATGGCTCCCACATGATTTATGAAAACTGGCTTATGAATATGCATAATTCAAAGAAGCTTGATGAGAAGTACCTGATGTGACATGTAATTTTTAAAGTTGTAATCCACTCAATCTCTATATCCTATTTGTGTGCATGTATCTTTCTTGCATATGAAGTTAGAAATGTTAAATGGGAACCTATTTTATTTGGCCATGTAGTCTAGTAAAAGCCATTAGTGATACGTTAGGATTTTGATGGCTCGGTGATCAAGTCAAGAATCTGTGAATGATTTTGTTTTTCCTGTAAGCCCAAACTGTGGTTGGCCCTACAAAGACATGTGGCTAGACCACCTGATGCTGGAACCCATTTTGGTTGTGGTACTTTTCCACTCAATGTGAGAGAAGTTTGAAATGAGCACAAAGAATTCCTGCCTTGGGCAAAAGAGATACAAAGGGGTGAAACAAACCACAGGGGGTAGCCAGATGCCAGGAGACCCCCTCCCCCCACCCCGGGCCGGTTTGAGACCTTTAGAGGCCCTAAGCACTGAAAAGATTATGGTGCCCACCCATATGTAATTCAAAGTAAAAACAATACTATACCGTAAAATAAAATTTTATTTTTCAAAATGACACACAATTTACATGTATGCTGAAATTAAAATAGCTTCTTTCTAGATTTTCTGATTGCAAAATTCTGGATAAGTTCATCGAAGCTGACTCGATGAAGCATGTCCGCTTCCATACATAATAGGGAAAGTGAATCAAGTCTGTCCTGACACATTGTTGTTCTCTGAGGGTTTTTTATTCTTTTCAGCTGAGAAAAAGAGCGTTCTGTGGAGCAGTTAGTAATCATCAATGTTAGAAAAATATATAGTGCAATCTCTACATTTGGAAATACACATTGTATTCCGTCTTTCAATATTGTGTCATGAAGATCAATGTGACTGAATTTCATTTTTCCTGTTTCATTAAACTTTGAGTGCATATAACAGTGGAACTGCCGTACTTCTCCACAGAGATTCATGTTCAAGTCAACAGAGTATGAGTCAACTAGCTTTTGGGAACCTCGTGAATATTGTTCGTCAGATAAGTCCATATCATTTAGAAAAGACAATCTACTTGATACTTCTTTGTACACTTCACCTCTCCTCTTCATATGAGCTTCAAGTGAATCAATTATGGCGTAGTAAGTAGATATGTGAAATTTGTCTCTAGGATTCCATGCTGTTTCTGTTGGACTGCTATCATTTGCTTGTTTTTTCCTGATTCGCTTGTGGGACTGGGCTTCTTTGTAGTTAGTACCAGGGAAGATATCTTTTGATATGTCTTCAAATCTTTCAAAATCATTCCTCAAAGTGTGTAAGTGGTCTGCTAATGATTGACAGAGGTCTGCACATGTTTTCAAATCCAATCCTTTTTCTTAGAGAGCTTGACTTGTGTGGTAAAAGTGTTGTAAAATTTAATTCCACATGGTCAACATGAATATAAACTCTAGTTCTTGCATCTTGTTTGCAATGTTTTCTGCCTCTCGTATAGTTTCTCCCTTTTGTGATTGGTCTTCAGCTATACTTTCTAATGCAGCCACAATCTTTGAGTAGGACTCCAGAATTGCACTTGTTGCCACTGCACGTGCCTCCCAGTGAGTATTACAAAGAGATTTCAACACACAATCATTGCTCAAATATGTTTTAAGAACTGCCCATTGGTGTGTTGAGGCAGAGAAAAATTTATAAAGTAACTGGACTGTTGAGAAAAATCTTACTGCCACCAGACAACAATCAACAGCACTGCGGCCAACAAGATTGAGAATGTGTGCAGCACATGATATGAATATGGCATATTTGTTCTGTTCTAAAAGCTTCTTCTGCATTCCTTGATAACGCCCTGACAGGTTGGCAGCGTTGTCATAAGATTGACCTCTGCACTTTGAGAAATCTATTTTGCAAACTTGTTGGAACATGAGTTTGGGGGACACAATTAGTTTGGCTGGGCAAATTGTTATGGTCCTAGGTTTTACTGTGGATAGAAGTAGAGGTGTTGATAGGAAGAAAAGAAGGATTTGGGATAGGAAAAGAGCAAGTCCCCTTGTTTCCAGGACTGAAATCTTTACATGTGTTTCACTGGCTATTTTAGTTAAACTCCAGCTTTTTCAGGGTGGAGATGGACAATTTACATTCTACCTTCTCTTTATTCTTCGGTTGTTTATTTGGATCTTTCTCTAGCATGCTTCAGGAGTTCATCTATTGAGTTAATTTAAACACCTTAAAGCCATGTTCCTCACACTACGCTTGTCCTGCAAAATGGGCATGCCTTGTTAATCAAATACTTAGTCATTCCTGGTAAATATTATAGGCCACCTGTTGGGATCTCAGAGTCAGCTCAAAGATATCCTGCTTTTTCTCACCACAAGCATCACCAGTTCGAAGCTCTTCTAACACACTGTCATTAAAGAAGTCATCCAACCTCTAACCTCCTCAGAAGAAGTTTGCTTTAATAACTATATCTGATCCCAGTCCCTATGACCTAGTGTTCTCTGTCTTAATGCTTCAGGTGGCTTTCCATACCACTGAAGCACGAGCAAACATTAGCATCTGCCTTAGCTGGAGTGAACTTTCTCATCATCATTTGGCTTAAATCAGGGGTGGTTTTGGGTGTGTATATGTGTGTGTAGTTTTTTTCTCTTCACTTGTTTGCAGCCCCCAACTGATTTTTCTGTGGGTCAGTGTCCACTGAGCCAAAAAAGGTTCCCCACTCCTGATTTAAATACGGCACCTCCTTTCTAGTCACCTCTGCACTGCCTTTGCTCACTACCTGTCTTGTCATTACAGGGTTGCTTGCTAAAAGTTCTCATTGAGTTAATTCAAGGTTCCTTTCTGGCAAGGGTGAGGCAGATTTGAATTCTTGCTGATTTTCAGCAATGTTACCTTGTTCCTGTAATGCTGCAGACATTTGAAACTAACTCCCCACCCAGATGTTTCCTTTCAATGTCACTTCGACTTTCAAAATATCTTGTTTCTTCCTACCACCATCAGTTCTTCTGTTCCTCCATTCTTTCAATTTGTGCATCCTGCTCTTCGCTAATTTAATTAATGTGGACAATTAAATTTATTTTGCACTTCCACCTGCAGTAGCACTAATTGTTTGTCTCTTTCCTTTATTTAGTTTAAACAGCCTGATTTCCAAAGCCTCCTTTTCTTTCTTTGTCTGCTATGTCTTGTAGCAACTCTTCATGTTCCCGCTGCTCAGTCTGATCCTCTAATTTCTTTTTAACATTGTGAATTCTCTCTCCCTTTTTAACATATTCATCGAGACTCTGTTATAGGCAGAGCTTTTTCTAACTAAACTGCCTTTGTCTCATTTTTTCTCATAGAAGCAAATGCTCTGTCTTTTTCTCTTAACTTCCTTTCTAAATTAGTTTGCAAGGTTACCTACATTTCCTCTTCATGTACAGTTTCTCCCAATACACTATCTAACTCTTGTCACATAGACTGTAACTTGTTTCTGTGTCTCAGATTAATAATACAGTTATTAGCAGACAATGGTATTAAAACAGCAATTAAACATGGTTTCTTTTTACACAACTGGTACTTTTCCAAGTATGAATTGTTTCTCTCAATTAATTCTTCTACTCTGGGGGAGCAAGAATTTTTGATGGGGGTCATGGCAAAAATTTGGAAAGTGGCCAAGGGCCACACTCTTTCATATTAATGGAGAAGATGAGAGGTCTGGAATGGAGTTTGGGCACAAACAGAATCTTGCAGTAATGGATTGGGGTACAGAAGAAAGGTGTGGGGTCTGGGAGGAAGTTTGGGTGAAGGAGGAAGTTGTGACCTGGGGTAGGTGTCTAAGGTGGAAAAGTTTGGGTTCCGACCTCAAGCAAGAGGGGGTTGTGACCTGGGCAAAGGGATTAGGGTGCAGGATGGGTGGAGAGGTTTGAGCTGTGATCTAAGGTAGGAGGGGGTTGTGACTTGGGGAAAGAGGTGGGATGCAGGGAGATTGGAGTGTAGGATCTGGAAGGGGTTATGGATGCAGGAGAGACAAAGGGTTTGGGTTGTGATCTGGAGCAAGGGATTGGGATGTGGGAGAGGGCAAAGGGTTTGGGTTGTGACCTAGGACAGGAGGGGACTGTGACCTGGGGCAAGGGAATGGGGTCCAAAATCTGGAGGAGATATGGGGGCAGGAGAAGGCAAAGGGTTTGGGTTATGTGGAGTAAGGGGCAAAGGATTGGGGTGCCAGAGGCAGGCTCTGTCTAGGAGACTTACCAGCTTGACTCCCAGCCAGCAGTGTTTTCAAGCAGACCCCCTGCCTATCCCATCCCACCCGCTGACTGCAGGGGCGATGTGGTTTTTGAAGAGCTACGAGCTTGGGGGTGGGAGCAGCATGGAAAGGCTCACAGCTATTCAAACAAAGCCCCACCACAGCTTTTCTCAGCAGTGTGCAGGGGACAGGCAGGGCATCTGCCTGAGAGTCTCCGCTGCATCTACAGGCTGGATCTGGACTGTGGAGAGTATTTTGCCCAGGTCTGTTCTCCTTCCAGCTGCATTTTATACTCAAACCGTGCTCAAGAGAACCTGCATCTCTTGGAACAATTTCAAGATAGAATTCTCTCCTCTTTTTCCAACAAATCCCTATTCATCCCTTCATTCCTCGTGATAGTTAATTCATGGGGAACGCCTTCTGCAGAGCTAAAATTGCTACAGTTCTCTAAAGGAGTTAGCTGCAGGAGTAGAAGCAGCAGCCTCTGAGGTGAGAGAGCAGGTTCTATTCCAAACATTGTTCTTTGAGGTCTTTTGGAAAGACATTTTTAACTTAAAGGTACTTCCAAACAAGTAGGATATAACCAAGGCCTATGGGGGTCTCTTGCCCCCTCCCCCGAAAGTTTGAACCCCAGGATTTCATACTTGTGGTCTGTTTAAAGAGCGTGTCCTAGTTCCTGAAGCAGCTCTTAGTTGCAACAGTTTGTGCTACTTCCAGCGTTGCCTTTGGGGCAGGGAGTTTGTTTATAAACAGAGGGAGGCATGGTGATTAACAAAAGGCTTGTCATTCCAGAAACTGAAGGATCCTTAGATGGTCATAAAAACATTGCCAGGTATTCCACTGAAAAAACAGGAAAACGAGAGTAGGAATACATAGTGGGTCTGCATTTGGACCACTGCTGTTCAACGTATTCAGAACTGATCATGAAAAAGGGGTAAACAGGGAGGTGGCAACATTTTCAGATGATACAAAATGATTCAGAATCGTTAAATCCAAAGCTGACTGCGAGTAGGGATGGGGCAGTGTAACCGTATAAATGGTTAACTGATGAGCCTGGGCTCATCAGTTAACATTCCTGGTTACATGCAGGCTCCCGTTACATGTGGGGAGCTGGCTTAAAAGGTGGTTCCCTGCATGCACCAGCTCCCAGAAAGTCATCTGCTGCCCTGCATGGATGCCTCTGTATGGGAGGCAGCAATGCCACATGGCAGGCGGAAGCTGGTATATATGGGAAGCCGGCTGAAAAGCTGGCTCCCCACATGCACCAGCTCCCAGGAAACTGCTTACCTCCCAGCATTGCTGCACATGGCAGCAGGTGGGAGCCAGTACGCACAGGGAGTCAGCTTAAAAACCAGCTTCCGGATAGCCGTTTGCCGCATGTAACCGCTGAAATTTTCAACAGTTACACAGTTACTTAATGACACACATTTTAACATCCCTACTTCAGAGTTACAAAGGGATCTCTCCAAACCGGGTGAATAAGCAGATGGAATTCAGTGCTGATAAATGTAAAATAATGCACATGGGAAAATATAATCCCAACTATACATACAAAAATTATGGGGTCTAATATAGCTGTTACCATTCAAGAAAGAAATCTTGGAATTATTGTGGATAGTTCCCTGAAAACATCTGCTCAATGTGCAGTAGCAGTCTAAAAAGCTAACAGAATATTGGGAATCGTTAGAAAAGGGATAGATAAGATAGAAAATATCATATTGCGCCTCTGCAAAGTCATGGTATGCTCACATCTTGAACGCTGCATACATAGCTAGTAGGCCCATTTTAAAAAAAAATTGAAAATTGAATTTGGAAAAGGCACAGAAAGGGCAACAGAAACGATGAGAGGTAAGGAACAGCTTCCATATGAGGAGAGAGTAAAAAAAACTGGGACTTTTCAGCTTTGAAAAGAAATGATTAACAGGTGAAGGGGATACATTAGAGGTCTATAAAATAATGAATGGTGTGGAAAAGTAGAATAAAAAATATGATGTATCCTTGTAATATAATACAAGAAGGTCATCCAATGAAATTTTTAGGCAGCAGATTTAAAACAAACAAAATTATTTCTTCACTGTTAACCTGTGGAACTCTTTGTCAGGAGATGGTGGAAGAGGCTCAAACTATAACAGGGTTCCAATAAGAACAAAATCAGTTGAAGGAAGATAGGTCCATCAATGGCTACTAGCCCAGTTGAGCAGGGAAGGTGTCCCTCACTTCTGTTTGCCAGAAGCTGGGAGTGTATGATAGGGGATGGTTCATTTGATGATTGACTCCTCTGTTTTTGCCTTTTGAAACACATGGTGTTGGCTATGTTGGAAGACAGGACACTGGGCTAGATGGATCATTAATCTGATTCAGTATGGCCATTTGGATCTTATATAGAGCCCAAATGTATCTGTCCACTGCTGTAACTCATAGACCCACTTCCCTCCGAAATCTGAGACAGAGCCCAGGAGACCTGATGGTCTCTCTCTCTTTCACTCCGCAGAGTTAGTAACAAAGTGAAAATACACATTAGAATGTTAAGGCTCACCAGTGTCTCTTAAGTGATGTGGCACAGGATGGCAGAACATGTTAGTATTAGAGCTGCGTGGGTCGAATATTTATTTAATTTTCTTTCTTTTTATATTGGAATTAGACACAGTGCTCTGATCGGCTAATTGCTAAGTTTTCTGCCAAAAACCTAGAGTTTTCAAAGGGCCATAGTAGTCCCTGGAAAGAAGTGATGTGTGTGGGGAGGAGGAAGGCAGATTTCCTGCTTGGCTTGTACTGAGCATGCTCATAACACTGCTGAAACCGCTGTGCTCGATCTTCCCTCTTCCCCCATGCTTGCTCTCTCTCTGCCTTTCCATCATGGCATGCACCTGTAGCCCTCCCCCAACAAAATCTGAAATGGTGCCCTGAATTAAACATTTCTCCTTTTACACAACTGGTACTTTTCCAAGTATGCATTGTTTCTCTCAATTAACTTCTTCTCCAAGTTGCCTTTTTATTCTCAAGCCATGCTTCAAAAGAATCTACATCTCTTGGAACAATTTCACACATCCAAGATAAAATTTCTTCTTTTCACCCAACAAATCTCTGCTCAGCCCTTCTTTCCTTATGATCGTTAATTCATGAGGAATTGCTTCAACAGAGCAAAAATTGCTACAATTATCTAAAGGAGTAGCTACAGAGGCAGAGGAGTAGAAGCAGTAGCCTCTGGGGTAACTGAACAAGTACTGTTCCAAACATTGTTCTCTGAAGTCTTTTTTAAAGACCTTTTTAACATAAAAGTGCTTACAGACAGGATATAACCAGGGCCAAAATAAAAATCACAGATCATAATGGAGAAAGGAGGGGGAAAAAAGGCAAAATTCAGTTAAAATAAGGCAATCAAGTCAAACAGCTGAAATAGCACCCAGATAAAATCTTGTAACATTAATGGAAACGAGACAAATATAGTTTCTACCATTTTAAACTCTAAATTTTTTCCTCCAGAAGCTTTCTACTTCCCAAATCCAAGAATAAAGGCATTCAATTGTTTGTCAAGCATTTTGCCAGCTTCTACTGAGCTCTTTAAGATCTTTATCCAAGTCCCAGCTTTACTTTTGTGGTACAAATATCGCTCTCAAAGGCCCAAAGAGTTACAGTTGTTTGTAAACTCTTTTGCGTTTCACCACTGAATAGTGAGAGGTAGGTTCCGGGTTATTTTAAACAGGGACTTTGGTTTCACTCTCGTACTTGGCAGCTACCCAAAAGCATTTATTCACATTAAAAGTTTATTGATTAAATGCAAGAAAAAACAAGAAATTAAAGTAGGCCTTTATATTGAAACTGTGGTTGATTGTGCAAAGCAAACATAGTCAAAACTTTTAAAGCCTTTCTTCTTTGGAAGGTGAAATATCATAGAATCATAAGACTGGAAGAGACCTCAGGAGGTCATCGAGTCCAGCTCCTTGCCCAAAGCAGGACCAATCCCAACTAAATCATCCCAGCCAGGGCTTTGTCAAGCTGAGACTTAAAAACCTCTAGGGGTGGAGATTCCACCACCTCCCTAAGTAACCCATTCCAGTGCTTCTCCACCCTCCTAGTGAAATAGTTTTTCCTGATATCCAACCTGGACCTCCCTTGCTGCAACTTGAGACCATTGCTCCTTGTTCTGCCATCCGTCATTACTGAGAACAGCCTTTCTCCATCCTCTTTGGAACCTCCCTTCAGGAAGTTGAAGGCTGCTATCAAATCTCCCCTCACTCTTCTCTTCTGCAGACTAAATAATTCCAAATCCCTCAGCCTCTGCTCATAGGTCATGTGCTCCCTAATCATTTTGGTTGCCCTCCGCTGGACCCTCTCCAATGCATCCACATCCTTTCTGTAGTGAAAATGTCCCTTATCATATCAATGCCTCTTACGTTCACAACATGCTTTCTTTGATGATACGGAAAGGGTTAATTGTGTGTTAAGGGCATTTACTTACCTTCTTCTTGATAGGTTCAAAATGGAGAAAAGACTAGATAGAAAGGAGGGGTAGAGTGCAGCTTTTACTTATAGACTCATAGACTTTCAGGTCAGAAGGGACCACCGTGATCATCTAGTCTGACGCCCTGCACATTGCAGGCCACAGAATCTCACCCACCTACTCCTGGAATAATCCTCTCACCTATATTTCAGATATCAAAGTCCTCAAACAATGGCTTAAAGACTCCAAGATACAGAGAATCCTCCAGCAAGTGATCCATGCTACAGAGGAAGGCAAAAAACCTCCAGGGCTTCAGCCAATCTTCCCCGGAGGAAAATTCCTTCCCGAACCCATATATGGTGATCAGTTGAACCCTGAGCATGTGGGCAAGACTCACCAGCCAGACACATAGGAAAAAGTTCTCTATAGTAACTTCTATTATCCCACCATTGGCCTATTTACCACTGCTAGTGAAATGTCAATTAGTTGCCAAGATCATGTTATCCCATCAATCCATCCCCTTCATAAACCCATCTATCTTAATCTTGAAGCCAGATAGGTCTTTTGCCCCCACTACTTCCCTTGGAAGGCTATTCCAGAACTTTACTCTTTTAATGGTTAGAAACCTTTGTCTAATTTCGAGTCTAAACTTCCTGGTAGCCTGTTTATATACATTTGTTCTTGTGTCCACATTGTTATTGAGCTTAAATAATTCCTCTCCCTCCCTGGTACTTATCCCTCTAATATATTTAAAGAGAGCAATCATGTCTCCCCACAGTCTTCTTTTGGTTAAGGTAAACAAGCCAAGCTCCTTGAGTCTCCTTTCATAAGACAGGTTTTCCATTCCTCGGATCATCCTAGTGGCCCTTCTTTGTACCTGTTCCAGTTTGAATTCATCCTTCTTAAACATGGGAGACCAGAACTGCACACAGTATTCCAAATGAGGTCTCACCAATGCCTTGTATAACGGTATTAACCCCTCCTTATCTCTACTGGAAATACCTCGCCTAATGCATCCCAAGACCGTATTAGCCTTTTTCATGCCCATGTCACATTGGCGGCTCATAGTAATCCTGTGATCAAGCAGGACTCCTAGGTCCTTCTCCTCTACCGTCACTTCCAACTGATGTGTCCCCAGCTTATAACCAAAATTCTTGTTATTAATCCCTAAATGCATAACCTTACACTACTCATCATCCTGATGCTTTTGAAACAGCTGATTAGTGATGTGTGGATATTTTTGCTTGGCAAGTTGACCATGACACCTGCTACTTGGATCATGGTTGCCTGCCTGTTCATGGATGTCATGTGATTGGCTCTTTTCTTAGTCAAGATAGGCTTGGATGAATACAGCAGTTGACATCTGCATTTGATGAACAGCCAAGAGAGAGATGATAAAGGGAAGAGCTTTCTCATCGTTTGACTTAAATACTGCGTCTCCTTCCTAGTCACCTCTACATTGCTTTTGCTCACTTCCTGTCTTGTTATTGCAGAGGTGCTCACTGCAAGTTCTCTGCAAGTTCTTGGGAAGGCGCCAATTAACTCAACAAGAGAAGGGAAAATAATGCAAATATGTCATGACTCTGCAATGTGGCCATTGGCTATCCCCACGGATGAGCCGAGGCCTGGCTGTCAGGATCGTGAAATGACTTTCAGCATTCATTGTTGGGGAAAACAAAATTTTTTTTGGACAAGATTGAGGCCAGTTGGCCTTGGTCTCAGGGTGAAAATCCTTTAGATGAGTTGAGTTGCAGGGCTGGCAGTTTGGGAGAGAAGCATGTGGGATGGGACATGAGAAGGGGAGTGGATCTGAAAATGTTTTCTTCTCAGTCTCTTTGTGGGTGTCATCGTTCATCGCCTTCATTATTTTGGATTAGGCCTAATAACCTGTGTTTCATGGTCACTGCACATCTTGAGAACTTTCATATACTTTCTACTTTTGAGTTTACCATAGGGGGATGCCTCAAGGAAAAGGAGACCTCTATTAATTGCTAGCCCTTTCCCATAGGGCTAGTAAATAAATGGCAGAAGACACTGTAAATACTTTTCTTCATGCAACTATATTAGTGTTGATAATAGGACTATAAACAAATTCACATGAAGTTGCCACCTGTTGACAAATCTGAGAGGTTTTTGGGGAATCAGCAGATGGGGATGGAGAGCGCCTTGTTACAGGGATGTAAAGCGTGCAAGCTGAGAGTCTGAGGATGAGGAAATATCCTTTACCCCATCCTTTCTCTGCTGCTTTTTGTCTCTTCCTCCTAGAACATGAATGGGTCTTGTGGCTAAGTCACCTGAAATAGAGATGCAGGAGCCAGGGAGCTTAGATGGTAACTAGTTCCACTGAGGATGAAGTGGGAGGAGCAAAGTGATTCCATTCCTGTGCCTATTTTTGGGACTAAGCACAACAGATGGGACTAAGCACAACCCATCTCTCTCCTTCCTGATGGAGTCAGAGCTTTCTGCAGTCCTGAGCTTCCCAGCAGCTCTCAGAGAAAGGGCTGGGAGTTTCCATTCATTCCTTATTCCCCCCTCCCCAGCACAGTCTCTCTGCTGCAGCATGGGGTAAGGGCTCTCTTTTCCACTGAGCACTGGTCCAGTTGCCTTCCAAAGATTCAGCCACTCAGGTCCCACAGCGGAGGAGTGCAGTGCCAAAATGTAAGTGGAGAGACAGAATCTATATCCCTGGTGCACAGCTGGTTCATGCAATTTATTGGGGTTTACAAGCCCTTTACAAACATTTAAAACAGCCTGGGGATTTGGCTAGGTATGTAGAATACAGATCTTGCCGTGTCTGAGAGTAACAAGAGGGCTCCCTCCTTGCATACAAGAAAATTGACTTTGGAAAATCAGATTAAAATAACATTTGACTAAAATAAAACAACCAACCAAACCCCTTGCGCTACGAAAGAAACTGATGCTGAAGGAGAGGAGATAATTCTGTCCTGCTCGTTATGAATATCCATAGCAGCATCATTAATAATGAAGCAGAAAAGCTTCTGTCCTCTCGGAGTCTACGTCTAGACGGACTGGTTTTTCTGGATATTGGAGGTGTCCCAAAAAAGCAACGCCACGTTCAAGGAAGGCATCTACTTTTTCAAAAAAGATTAGAAAAAGCGGACGTGCTCTTTTGCTATCCCTGTAAACCTTATTCTACAAGGAATAAAGGATGTGTCGAAAGAGCACTTTCTTTTGAAATCTGGTGCCATGTAGATGCACCAAATTTTGAAAGAGCCTCTTTTGCAAGTAAATCAGAAAAAGATAATGCAATTTGCGTACTGCAAATTGCACATCATTTTCTGTTGTTAACATTGCAGTGTAGACCTAGCCTGAGCATAGTATACATTGCAACACTATTTCAAAATAGCTAGTGCTATTCTGAAATAACAGTCGGAGTCTACACAGCTGGCAATTATTTCGACTTAGTGTCCAAATGCTGTCACGCTGGAGGACTTCTTCCTCCAACTTCTGTCACCCTCATTGTATGAGGAGTAAGGGAAGTTGGAGGAAAAGTGCTCTATTTCAAAATAAGCTATGCATTGACATAGCTCAAATTGTGTAGCTTATTTTGAGTTAAGCCCTGCAGTGTAGACACACCCTCATGAATTTAATTAGATGCACCATACAGGGCTCAAGGAAAGTAAAATAAATAAATTAAAAATCCCAAACTTTAAAATGATCAAATATTAAACTGAGGAGGGAATCCATGTGAAGTTGGAAGTTGAAATACTGCTCTGCAGTGTTTGCTTCCAGTTCCAAGTACTACAGCACAGGGATAATGGATGAGAGATGGGAACCTGAAACTGACTAGAAACACCAATCAACCCAGCCCCTTTCATTCTGGCACTCAGTGAAAGGCAAGGGGGTAAAGTGCAGGGAAATGGCCTTTCCATGGTAATGCAGGATCGCTGTCATACAGGGGGTGAACTCCTGGCCCGCAAAACTCCCCCTGACCTCAGCTGGGCCAGGTTTTCACCACGATTTGCCACCTGCCGGTATCCATCCAGCTCACCTTGCGCTATTGCAGTGTAAATCGGTGCATGCTGTGTAGAGGCTGAAATGATGGGACTCGAGGCCGGACCTGTTGTTCCGCGTTGCCATGTGGTGCCGATGAACAGCGTGTGAAAGGGACGAGATGAAGCCTTCAGGGGCCCCGGGAAGGTGGCTCTGGTGTGTTTCGACCTCGACATCCAGTCCTAGCGCAGCACTTTGGAACCCGCTTCCCCAGTCCGGGTTCCTGAGTCGAGGACACCTGCCTTTCCTTGGGCAGCAGGATGGGCAGTGGCGACTGCAGCCCAGCGCTCCGGGCTCCGAGGCGGGGTGCCCAAGGAAAAGCGGCGTTTGCCAGAAGTGGTTGGGGGGCTGGAACGCACAGAAGCGGGTGAGCAGCCCTGGATGCTGGGGTACAGCCCGGCCGGCCTGCGCTCCCAGTGCGAACAGCCTGCGCGTAGCAATTAGAAGGGGAAGGCAGAGCAGGGGGCTCCCAGTCTGGGGCCCAGCGCTCGGGGTCCAGCGCACCCCGCGGCTGGAGACCTGCGGAGGGGTAGGAGCCAGAGAAACATTGCCGCGCGCTCCGTGTGGGAAACTGGGTATTTGCGGTACCAGGGGCATCGATAAGTGCCAGGCAGCACAGCTCGGCAGCCTGACTGTCAAAGGGAACCTCCCTTTGGATCCAGGAAGGGTGGGACCCCGCTCCCCAAGGGACGTGGGTCGCGGTTTTCTCTCCCACACCAGGGAGAGCAAGATCAAACCGCAGGGGACACCTCACAGTTTGGAGATCAGGGCAGAAAACCCTGCAAAACCTGGGCCAGATACCTGCACTGGCCAGAGGGGAGAGAGGCTGGGTGAGGATATAGCCATCCCAGTGGGTCGACTTCTTTTTTTTTTCAGAAAAAAAATCAATGTTTTTCTCTGGAGGCATTTTCCTTGGAATAGTGGAAGTTTCCCTCCCACACTTTTCTGAGCCGCTTGAACTCGCTAGATCCATAGACCAGCTCTGTTATATGTCTACACCGCGGGCTAATTGCGTTCTGCGCCGTATACGCAAGAAGCCCGTTATTTCGAAATACACTCGTGGGATGAGGCATAACGGGGCGGTCGACAAAAGGGTTTTCTGGCGACAGGGGAACGTCCAGACTGCCCCGATCTGCCGACAAACAGCTGATCGGCAGAGCGGGGCAGCCATTTAAATTTAAATGAAGCCGCGATTATTTTAATCGCGGCTTCATTTCCCTCTGCCGATCTGTCTAATCTACATGCCTCCGTCGACGGAGGCATGTAGTCTAGACGTACCCTTAGGAAGACGCTGGACTAGCGCTTCATTTGGAAATGCAGGGCTGTGTCGATAGCGTCTAATCTAAAAATAAACTATTTTAAAATAAGATATACGACTCGCGCGGCTCATTTCGAAGTAGCGCTGCACCCTTGGCTGAAATAAGATATCCCGAAATAGCCTTGCAGTGTAGAGGTACCCCATGCATACTTTAATCTGTCCTTGTAGCCAAACAGGGAATGTGCTGGAGTGTGAAAAAAAATCAACATTGAGCACGTTTATAAACACACTGGGACTGGTTTTAATGAGCTGACTTTCATATATGTAAATTAAGTGCAATTGCCATTAGTTCTGCTCGCAACAGAGCGACCTGAGCATGAATGTGTACAGTCGATTGAGCTGAACACTTTTGGCTTTTGTGCCTTAAGTTTACCAGGGGAATAACGCGATGCCTGACCCCTCCACGCCAAGAACGTGAATGAGCGATGGAGCCTACATCTCTCCATAGTGAGCGGTTGACTGAATTATAATTTTCAACAAACTTGAAACAAAAACTCAAAACCGAACGTAGTTGGTTTGACTTGACGCTGCTTGCAAGCTTGAAATACAGTATAGTGGGTCGGAACCGTTTATGATACATCTCATCTAGAGAAGCTATGTGGGGGGGGGGGGAGTGAAAATGAAGCTAGGACAAGTAAAATCCCACAAACAAGGATTTGGTGCCAAACTTTTAACCCGGGACAAGAGTATTTTTGGATGCAAAAGTTAGCTCCTGTAACGTTGTTTCTGGAGAAAAAAAGAATCTCCAATAAACAAACAATATTGTTCAACCAGTGCATACAGCCATTCGATTAAGAACTGGATTTATAAAAGCTGCGATGTCATTGAACTGATATGGTAAAGTGTGTCGAAAAATTAGAAATGGGAGGATCTCCAGTGGATGGAACTGCCAACCAGGAGAACCGGACGTTAGTTGTGGACTTTTCCCCATTCCAAAAAGAATGAAATGTTAATATTAACTTTAAGGACGGATTGCCCTTTCCCATTAAGTAACTAACTGGACCCTTAAATGTTATTTTCTAAGAAGCCAATGGTGTTTAGCTTAAATATCTGCATACGCTGTTGCACTTCAAACAAAGAAAAAAATCCAAACAAATGTTTCCATTACTAGAAAATTTAATCATTCTTAATAAAAGGCAACTCCTCGAAATGGTAATGTTGGATGTTGAATTTCGAATAAAACTTTTTTTTATTATATGTTGAGATATATCATAAATATAGGCAGAAAAGATTAAAAGCATTGCTAGAGTTTGTTTTTATTCCCATGCTTTTAATTTTGGAAAAAAATCACAAAACATAACTTATAAAACAATAGATACTGCATCCTTATCCACAACAGCATTATTGAAACATCCAGCGTAACGTTTACCACAGGTGTGAAATACACTGGGAAAAGGAATACCTTGTGCATTTTATATTATGTTTCTTTGTCATCTACAGGTAATAAGTATCGACAAAAATAAGCAACAAATATGCCTGCAATTAAACTTCATATGCGTTTTGTATGCGTATTAATATTTAAAAGATCATATTTTATCGTCCATTTTTTGCCAACAAGCATCTACATTTACATCATAACACCTTAAGATTATTTTTGGTTCCTTGTTTTTCCTTCCCTTCTAGAAAAATAAGGAACTTTTCAAAATTGCTAAGCAACGTTTCATTATTTCAAGACTCGCTGTTTCTTGCAGTATCTGGGTTCACTTAATGACAGTCCGTTTTCTGACTTTTTTTCTTCTAGACTCTCTAGAAATGTTTTAAAAAGAAAAACACATTTTAAATAAAGATGACTGATAATTTCATTATCAGGATAAGATTTTGGGTGGAGAAAACGCTGGCCAGGTTAGCATTGGTGGCGTGATATATTGTGGGGCTCTTCTCAGATACTGCAGTCCTTTTGGAAAGGCTAGAGAGGTAGGAACTGGTAGCTTCCTGCTAGGAATGACTGGATCATAGCTTCCAACTAAAGACAACATCAAGAATCATGCATTTGAAAACCATTTTATTCAACGATCTGGCACAATGTAACGGCAGATATAAATAGAACCTTCGTTAAGTGGTTGACCCTTGTCTGTAAGTTTTTTTTTAATAGTTTCATACCTACTATTTTAACCATATTCCCGCAGAATCCACTCTGCACGTGATACTTTTTTTTTGTCAGTGGTAAACATTATCCAAACCTCTTCCCCTACCGCAAACTGGGCAGCCCAGTCTGCAGCCTTTACTACCACCACCACTCCACCGTCCCATATCATACACCCCTTTCCCCCCTTTCCACTCTTATGCTCTATAAAGTGGACGCTTTAGAAACTCCTGTGCAAGTTCAAGTAAACACATACAACCCGCATCATCCAGAGGAAAATTGCAACTCATCCGTGGATTCGATTTTGGCGTCTCCTGCAACAGCTTTTCTGGTCCGTGGTTTTTTTGGTTTGGGTTTTTGCAAAGCCTCCCTCCCGGCTGGAGCCCGGGCGAGTCCGTCAGCTGTTGTACTGACAGGCGTTTAGACTGGAGCCCGGGCTCTGCAAACTGCTGTAGCCGAAACTGGAGTGCTGCTTGGATTTCAGTCTGAGGCTGGCCAAGCTGGAGTTGCAAGTGTCCCTGTACACGCTGTAGGGCGAGGCGGGCGGGCCGTAGGGACAGGCGGGGGAGGACATGGCGGAGTTGAGCGAGGAGCCGCTGATGTTGTTGAGGTTGGCGTTGGGCATGCCGGGCACGGCGGAGTGGCCCATGGTGGAGGGCATGCTCATGGAGGAAATGGTGCTGGGGGCGGAGAACATGGACTGCGAGGACAGGGGGCTCATGGAGTTGAAGAAGGTGAAGCTTTTGGTGGAGAGCGGCGCCGGGGCCAGGCTCTTGGTGGCCCAGTTGTTGTAGGGGTAGCCCGCGTACATCTCGTCGTAGGGCTGCATGAGGCCGCTGAACTGGGGCACGTAGCCGTTCTTGCACAGGTCCATCTGCTGGTTGCGCTCCCGCTTCCTCCACTTGGCCCTGCGGTTTTTGAACCACACCTGGGGAGGGAAGGCAGAGCGCAGGGTAAGCACCAGGCTGCTGCCCGGGAAGGGGGAGGGGAAGGCGCCCAGCCCAGGGAGGGTCTGCAGAGGAAAAGCCCAAAGTGTGCAGGTCCTGGTTCTGCGCGGGCGCGCAGGAGCAGCGCGTAGCTCCGGCGGGTGCCACCAGCCCTGCGCTCCTCTCCCCGAAATCCCACGTGTTCCCTGGCTGGCCTGGCCCGGCTGAGTCCCAGCCTCCCGCCGATGCTCTGGCTGCGCGCAGCGCGCCGCTCTCTGCTTTTAATTTCCCCCTGCGCTTGTTGGCAGAGCGCATTAATTGGCCCTGCCGCAGCGCCTCGCCCAGGCCCGGCGCTGATTAGGGCAGGCCAGCCCCGGCTCGGCTGCGTTTCCGAGTGCTGAAGCCGGACAATAAAAGGCCTCTGTTACAGCTCGTAAAGCGGGGATTGGATTAGTGTGGGTAGGGTTAAAAAAAAAAGCATCTCCTGTTGGCTGGCGCAGCCGGGGCCTTTCTATCTAATGAGACTGTACAGCCCGGAGTCGGGCTCTGATGCTGAAACAGTTTGGCTCTAGGGCGGTGCGGGAGATCCCTGGCACCCAAAGCTTTTTCCCCAAAGCAGGAAAAGCCGGAAGGGGAGGCGTGCGGATTGGGCTGGCCAAGCTGGGGAGAAAAAAATTCTCTTCCTGCCTGGCTGGTGACACCCGCCTGTGGATTCTCCTCTCCTATCTGCCCCCTGGCTTTGGTCAACGTGGCTTTGTCCCGTTAAAGCCTCTTACGTTTTTCCCTTGGCCCATCAGAAGCCATTCCCCACTGCAGCCCATGCAAAAGGATGGCCGAGAGCTGTCTTGAGCACTGCCATGAAATTCCTACTGCTCTCCACCCGCGGATTTAAATCCCCTCTAAACTGCGCGACTCCGAGGTTCTGCTCTTTCCGCCTGGTCTCCCGGCTTTTGAATGGCAGGGCTGGATGTTTAAACAGCGACAAGGATGGGCATTTCGGGGGGGGGGGGGAAAGATCGCGGGGTCGATGCGAAAAAAAAATGCCGTAAAAATATGAAGAGGAAGCGAACGTCAGAATGTTCAAACCCTGTAATTCACTCCTCGGAAGGTGCTTCCAGACAGGAATTTCCTGAAAATGAGGGGTAATGTTTTAATTATGGCTTCTAGACATTTTAAAGGAAGGCCCTCCCGGCAAATTAAAGTCGGTTTTGCAAAACTGCAATCTCAGAACATCAAACCGAGCCATTGCGGTCCGGAGGGGAGAAAGATCCAGTTAATGGCAACTCATATTAATTTGATTTGCTTCCTGAAATATTCCAGCAACATAAACGCACATTTTAGCCCTGACCCTATAGTTTTTTTTAATGAAGAAAACTGCTACCAATACAACGATTTCAAATACAGCAAGTATGTAGCCAGGACAAGCTGTAAGAGGTAATCAAAGATCGTCTAATTTGCTCGGTTAGTCGGTTACTCCTCTAGACAGTCACTAGGCTCTGAGGGACAGGACTGAAGTGAATTTAATCAAATCTACCTCCATTTTCTCCGCTTATTTATTATTGGCAGCGCTGGTGATCCAGAGAACGGTTTAATCCCTCCCGTCCCAAACTTAATATTTGCTTTGTAACGACGTTCAAAATCCGTCCCTTGGGCTTGCTTCCTTACTAACTTTCTTTCTGACCTACGAATTGGGGCCCGATCCTGGTAGGGGCCTGGAAGGGTATTTCAGCGCTGGAAAATCCAGACAGCCTTTAAGGACTTTCCAAGGTGCAGGGTTTTGTATGCCTATCATTGTAGGGTTTTTTCTTCCCCGCTGCGGATTTGGAATCGGCGAGGGACTTTGTAGACACAACACACAGCAGAGACACACACGCGGCGTTGGGATCAGCAAAACCATTCTGGAAACAAACCAGGGAAACATCCCCCACCCGGGATGAAAAACAAATTGGAGGTGGGAGGGAAAATACCCCCAACTAAAAGGAGCGATACACAAAGCCACCCAGAACCAATCCACCATCAGACTCAATCAAATCCGAATGCCGGTACGAGCCGTTTTGATTTGACATTTTATTATAACAATCGAATATACGAAAAATAACCAATAAATGACCTAACTCGATATTCTGCGGCGGTGTTGGCTAGATCCTTATAGAGCTTCCGACAGCTCCGTGCCCCGAGTACGTGTGTCTATACTGGTTGTTGACTTTGGAGTCTAATCTACCCAGACCCTTGTCCTTTCGTTTGTCTATTGGCAGTTCGTACAGTTGACTAGTACAAATAGCTTATCTGCCTCATCATAGAAGTTTAATTGTGTAGAGGAACATTTGCTATAGATACACCCGGCAGGGTGTGCTTGTTGTGTGTACAGTGCACCGCAGAGGGCCATTAACCACTCCAGAATTATAGACAATTGTCACTTCTCAGTACAGAGATTTCCTACATTATACAGAGACATCTGCTTCCGTGGTGCAAAGCAGCTTCTTTTCCGCCGCTTTTCCCTCGCGCTGTCATATTTAAATCACATCTTACTACACAGACTTTATCCGCTGGCACTTCACTGTCTAGGAGAGTGGAAACTTGCCTGTGATTCTATGCAGGTCTGATCCTCCGTTTTAATGGAACCTACCCTCCGAAAACTCAGTCTAAGTAAGGCCTGGTGAGACTCCGCGGGACTGGAACACCCCCAGGTAAACCTGTACCTGGGACACGGGAGTTTCTTATTCGCGAAGGGGAATGGAAATCCCTTGGCCTCTGCAGCGAATCTCCATATTTCTAACCATGGATTACTCACATTACAATAAAAACACCGACCCCTTGCAAAGCTCCCTGGGAGGATGTCGTTGTCCTCACTCTCCCAGACAGGTGAAGAGAACTGCAAATATCTTCCCTGTTCAGGGTTCCAGGACTGTCTTTAATGAATCCAGGAGGGAACAGTACATCCAGCAAGATCTCTCTTGTGGCTGCCCGCTACCAGCCACAGGGGCGATTTAAAAACGGGTTTTTCCGGAGCCTTCTCTCTGGCTATTGTGTGGTGTTTACACTATGTAAATCTTAAATCGGGGTTGATTTAAAAAAAACTTACTTGGGGCTCCTCAAACTCCCTCCCTAGGCAGTTACATAGAAAGAGCTGCCTGCATTTAACTCTTGATTCCTGGGCGCATCCTTCACCTTCTATTTCCTTCCCCCTGCCTCTGTCTAGCTGTCTGTGCCTGCCTTATTTTCCCAGCTGGGCTTTAGAGGCAGCTCTTCTGTGCCCAGCTGTTGCTTCTGATTTCCCTCTGCTCTCCTGAGATCTCGGCTCTTTAGAATGAGGGGCAAGAGGGAAACTTTGGGACAGGGCTTACAAGAGATGGCAAGTTGCCTGAGCTTCTGACAACTCCAGCCTGCCTGGCGTGGCTTTGCTTTCGAGTTACTGCCTGAGAGACATCAGGTCATCTCCGCAAGGTATTTCCTTCTCTCCCATCCTCCGGGATCCAGCTCCGATGAAAAGCGAGGAAGCGAAATGCAGGCGCGGGAGTTACCGTAGTAGGGATTCTCTATTTATTGTGTATGCCCCATAGTTATGCCATAGATTTCAATCTTACACTTATGCCCGGGTATTATCTAAGGAGCACTGTACATCCTGGGTAAGTGCTGGCCAGGAAGATGGAATTGACGGGACACGTGTTGTCACAGAATCCCAGGACTGAAAGGGTGACAGAATCACAGGCCATCCGATCGCCCCCCACACCTCTCAAATATTATGCTGCAGTCGGTTTTAAAAGACAAATGGAACAGCTGTTCAACCAATTTGTCCTTCCCTTTAATTTCCCCACTCCCAGGCGCCTGGTCATCTATACACGTTTGTATTTTCTCTTGAGAGGCAACCTACTAAAAAAAAAAAAAGTTTTTCGATTGTAGAAAAGACCGCGGGCCGAAGCCGCTGCTGGCTGGGAGTCCCAGCGCCCGGGCCCTACAAGGACCAAGCTGATTGCCAGGAGAAATGAATTGCTGCTAGCACGGCTGAGCCCCCCCTGGCCTGGCCTTACCCTGACTCTGGGCTCGGTGAGGTTGGTCCACACAGCGATCTCCTCTCTCATGCTCATGTCCGGGTAGCGGTTCCTCTGGAAAGTGGCCTCCAGCTCCTGCAGCTGCTGGCTGGTGAAGTGAGTCCTTTGCCGCCGCTGTTTCTTCTTCTTCGCCGGATCGTCCGCGTTCCCATCCTCGCTCTTTTGCTCGCCGCTCCGCTCTTTTTCTGCGAAAAAAACCAACCAGGCACCGAGACCCGAGCAGTGAGACACGCGGAGCTGGCCGCCTGGCCCTTAGATCTCCTCCCCCCCAGCCATTTGGCGAGCGGACGAAACAGAACCCCCTTTTACAAATCTCTTGTATGTGCCTCTATCGTGCGAGGCTAGAGCGCCTGTTTCCGACCACAGGCCCAGCGTGTGTAAACCAGCCCCGCGGGATTAGTTTCTTGAACCCCGGAGTAGGAAAAAAAAAAGTTTCCCCTGAAATGTAATTTCCAGCCAACAATAGAGTGTTCGATATTCCTCTCTCCTAGGCCTGCTCTTTTATCCAGAGGACTCTGCAATTTACACAGGCTCGGCTTTTAGATGGAATCAAATAGAACAAAACAAAGAAGGAAACAAATCTATTTACAAATCTTTTCCCTCTCTGTGATTTCTCTCTCTCTATCTGCAGAGAAACCTTCTTCTCCAGTATATTGCGGCTGTGTATGGTCATTTCCCCACCGTATTAATCTTAGAAAACCTCAGGAGTGTAAAATAAAACATGAATTAATTGAAAAGCGACCCTCTCGGGGATAATAGAGTTTATTTAAGAAAAGAATGAGCCCCTGAAAAGCTTTATCCAAAAATCAAACAAAAGGTAAGAAGCGGGGGGAGTTCAGTCAATTCTGTTCATCTAAATTTGGGGAAGGAATTCAAAACAATTGGTTGATACAACTAGGGGAAAACAGAAAATATTCCCAAAATCAAGGGGGGAAACGCTGGTCTTTTTATATATTTGAATATATTGTTGGATTTGCACAAATGGAATGAGAAATTCGATACATTATTTGAACTAATACCAGGGATTATACTAACAATTTATTAATGTACAGCGATACAAGCTTTCCCTGTATATATCTATAAAATATTTTTGTAGACGTATATACATACATGTATTGTATTATTTTTTATTTATTCTTTTCTCAAGAGCAACACAAAACTTTAAACAGCTGGGTGTAAATATGCCACACATACGTTGTTTCTCTCTGTCTCTGGTTTTTGGTGTATTTATTGTAACATATACGCAATAGTGTGTACTAAGTCACACTAATATATACGTGTAATAATATATTACACATACTTAAATCAAAATCATATAGAAATAAACATACGCACGTGCTGCATATGCAAACCCGTCCCTTTGCGTTCATATACATGAGTTCGATTTGATTTGGTGAATGTCTGAGAGGATTTCACAGAGGACGGGTAGCAAAATAATGGGACTGATCTGCAGTGGTGTACATCACAAAGCTGGGGGGAATGTAAAGCTGATTCTAGCGCATTGAAACGCAGACTTCCTTTCAGAGCCTGATTAATAGTAATATTTTAAAATGAATAAAAATCCTTGCAAAATACTTGATTCCTCATACTTTAAAAGACTCCTGGGTTTCCCTGGGAACTCTTGGGAGTAAAAATGTGGGAGCTCAAGCAATTAAATGGAAACCGAGAAGAGGTAAAGGGGCTTTATTGCAATCCGGATGGGCACTATTTCCAGTAAGTGGTTTGCAGAGCAAACAAGGCCGCGAACAGATACCCCATTTAAATATCCTTTTCCCTTCCTCTCTACCTTGGCAGCTACTTGTGTCCCCCCAAACTCGCCGCGAGTGTGAATGTGTGTGTTTGCCAACCGAGGCTACATGACCTAACTGTATAAAGGCTGCATGTGAAAACGATTCCATTTTTTGAACACACAAATCTTTCTGGCGGACAGGGGTTTTTTTTTCAGCCCTCGGTGCTCGGGGGCTGCTTCTGATGCAGACAAGAGAGAAAACAAGTAAGAAAAATTGTTGCCGTCAAAGAGACCGTCTACCACAATGATTGCAATCTTTGCATTTGATTTATTCCAGCCACGTTTTCATGAAAAATGCTGTCTGGGAATAAGCCTTTGATACCATTTCAAATCATAACCCACATTAGCCTAAATTCGCATTAGCATGATTTTCCATTAAACAGTGAAAGGTATTTGGTTTTTTTTTAACTCAATGGACCCTGGTATTTAGTCTCCTTAGAATCGATGGATCAGATTGTAGGGATACAGCAAAACAGAGCGATTATCTCCCTACAGTATTTCAAAGGGCCCTCACAATTCTAAACACCCCTTGCTCTCCAGTTTACACTCAAAGCCTTGTTTTCAAATCGTATTTGGAGGCAGAAACAAACGCGTTTTCTATCATGTGCATCTTTCGGGTTTGTTTTAGTTGCAGGCAAACAACTTGCAAAGAGTACGGCCTATTTAAATTGAAAAATAATAATCATTTTTAAAGCTACCCCTCTGTGCAGGGAAATTTTGAAGAAGGAACCACGCTCGGTTTTCCGTAGTCCATATTTTCCAGGGCTTTTTGCTTCCTTGACATGATGTTTCTTGTCATCTTAGAGAAACGGCTCCTGTTTTAATTAAATACCAACTAGGAAATCACAGCTTTCCCCGCAATAATTGCACATGTTCAACAGGCGGATGAAAAAGCGGAGACCGAACGACTCCTGTGTAGCTCCAACTCCGATCTTGTAAAAAGTGAGAGTGTATTCCCCGTGTATACATAAAATTAAAAATTAGACTTTGTAACGCGTAGCCCGTGTAATATAAATCTGAACAGCCTGCTAACTTGAAGGAACTCGCTCCATTCCCCCTCTTAATGTTTTGCAGTCTACCCCCCTTCCTTGGCCGGAGAGATCCTTTTACACCAGAGCTGGAAAATAAACCCCGGCAGAGCTGACATTATTTCAGAAACATTCTGCAAAACCGCACGCTCCGTGGAAACCCCCCCCCCATCCATTAAAAAGCAAATTAATATCCATTAAAAAGCTGCTGCTAGGCTTAAAGCTGGTAGCAATATTCTTCCCTTCCCTAGACTGTCAGAGCAGAGAGGTATGGGGGAGGGTCGGTTCCGTTTCTGCTAACCCTCCCATCCACTTTCCCGGGTTGACTCTAATTAATTCTACTGATTATCTCCCTGCCCCCCACACCACCTGGCATTTCAATCTCTCTTGGCAGGAGAGTCGTGGGCAATGGGCATTCATAGGAAGGGAAAGAAAGGAAAGAGAGCGAAAAAGAGGAAGTGTAAAGGTTTTACCTGGGACTTCTGTATCTGACGATTCACTGGCTGAATTCTCAATCGGGTCTCTGGATTCAGAAGATCTTTGCAAATGGAAGCTGGAAGCCATGTCGTGGGAAGGCTGGGGTCTTAAGCTCTCTGGCAGTCTTTCCAAATTCATTCCACCTTTAAAGGAATCCATGGCCAGGAGGCTGAGTTGGTTTGGGTTTATGCAGGTGCTTATTCCACAGTATATATAAATATATAGGCATGCAAATCCTCTGAGCCCTATTTATGAATGGCTTTACTCTTCCCCTATTTTCAAGAGAGCCCGCAGAAGAGATCCGAGGAGCGATGCCTAGAAGTTGGTTCGTCTTTGCGCTGTGATAGTCGCCCGGGTGCAACCGAGTCCGCACGGAAGTGGTAAAGATCCCTGCTAGAAAAATGCGGGTTGCGCGTTGGATCGTTTAAAGCTAAAGAGATGCGAGCGACCTGCCCCAGAACAAATGCCTGTAGTGTAGTGAAACGGGGCTCCTCCCCCTTAAGGTTAAAACCTCCCCGTCTCGCTAATAGATCACTCCATCTAGCGCTCACCCAGCCTAATCTAGCGGCAAGAACTGCCCGCCAACTCCCCATATATGTGCGCTGCCTCGCGGGTTCCTTGGAATACTAGCCGCGAGTTTCGCAAAGCCTCGGCTCTCTCCTTCGGGGTCCATCTACCCCCCCTTCCCCCCGCCAGCTGGATTCTGGCTTCTCTGCTCTTCTTGCTGCAGGAAGAAACGTCTTTTTGTCCCAACGCTGGCTCTGACCGCGGCAAGCCCTAAACCAATCAGCGGCCCCCTTCCCACCCCAAACTTTCCCGAACCCAGAGGTTTATTCCGCGCAGTACCCGCTCTCCACGCGATCTGTTAAGCCCCAAATGTTTAAAAGCCTATTTCAGAGGCTGCTGGAAATCTGTCCAGTCTCTCGGAAAGCGGATCCGGGCGGCTAGTTTCCACCCAGAGCAGAGGAGGGCCAGACTTGTGTTTTGCACCGGGAAGCTTATTCCTGCCGGGAGACACCCGCTGTGCGCTTTTAAATTTGCTCCTGCATGGGGAGAAATAAACGTGCTTCCCCATTGGGCTGCGATACTAGACCTTTAAACATGCGGGCAAGCAATTTTATTGGGGACGATTCCGAGGCTCGGTTCAGGGGCAGTCGGAGTCGGCGTGTATTTCCGAGGGCTGTCATTATTGGTCAGAAAAGTGAAACTTGGCAAGGTCGCTTCCTTGCCCTGCGCGACGCGCCCTGTGTTCTCACAAGGGTCTGCCAATGGATCGAGCGAGGTTGCCTTGATTTGGGTTCATTAAGCTGCGGAGCCGGGGAACGGCAGATAAACGTGATGGGGGGAGGGAGGAGCGCTGGTAGATTTTGTCGCTGGCCTTTCCTGCGCGCTTCTGAGTGGAAATAATGAAGGGACAATTTCTCCACTGATTGACACGACTGGACTTGGGGCTCTCTAGGTCGAAGCTGGCGAAGGCCCAAGATGCTGTGAACGGACCAGTGGAGCGAGTGTGTGAGGGAGGGGAGGGGAGAGGAGACGCTGCAAATATGAAGCAATTCCCTTTGCTTTTGGGTTTATAGCGTGGGCTCGTATGAGCCTATCACCCATTAAAACTCTGGACACAGTCTGTCTCAGGTTCTCTGGCGCTGCTGCTGGCAGGGTGTGGTGTCACTTTAGTGACTAAATAATTAGTTGTTTACAGATCTAGTAAACAATCCAATCGCCCTTCCACTCACCTCACCCAAATCTTAGTAAAACGACCCTGCTCTCTCTGGGTTGGCACACACCAGGCGCCTTGAAATCTCTCCTTTTACTGCTGTTTCTTACATGGGGAACAACTGCCTACCCTATGCTCAATGGGTGAGCCTGCATCTGGAGGGAGAGTTTAAATCCCTCGCCTACCGATGGCAAACTAAGTTTGCAGGCACAGCTCTAAACTACTTTCCCACCGAAGGTTTTATTTGCAGTGAACGAAGCGTGGATTCGCTGTGGTTTGATCGCTCACTGACGACAATCTAATACATAGACCGTTGCCTCCTGTTGCAGCGAATGGCCTCTTTGACTTTTCTGGAAAACCCTCTTATTACAGCGTCTTTACAACCCCTTCATGTGGCTATAACAACTCCTCCAACTTCATAAAGTCCACACTCATCTCTTCCTCCTTTGGAGAGAGCATTTAATCTTTTTTTTTTATTTTTGGACAAACTTTTCTGCAAGGCGGAGAAGTATAAGGCAGTCTTGGAAAACACTTTCTGTTCGCAGGGCCGCCCCTCTTCAAAGTCTACAGACTGGGGATCCATGGGAGTTTTGCCAGAGTAAGGACTGCAGCACAATCCTCCCTGGATCCAAGACTGATTCCCACCCCCCAATCTTTCAGCACTTTATGAATAACAAATAGTTTTCTTTGGCAGTGAACTCTCTGTGACCCATGGAAAGTGGCTGGTTGTTCTAGAGGTGGATTTCAGGCTTGGAGACCAGGAGAAAAAGGAGGGAGGCAACAAGCAAGAAGAAAAGGATCGGCTGCAGCAAGGGTCAATGTCAGTTTTGAAAGTTCCAGCCACACTTAAGGGCAAGGCCGCTTTGGACTTGTCCTCGCTGCCTGTTGTGGTGTGTTTAATAGGGCAATGAATGTTCTCTTCCTAATACCTCCCAAGGTCACCTCTGCGGGGGTGGCTGCCACTTCTACACTAGCCTCCTGCTGGAGCCCAGATCATCCCCGAGTGAATTATTTTTGGTATTATTAGGCACTGGCTTCACCTGACAGCTCCCAGGGTAGGTGATTCACCTGGGGACAAGCCTCGGACAAATTCGGGTTTTGTTTCTTTTTTGAAGAAGAACCCTTTGATAAAAAATATCAATGTCAGGGGAACTTTTTTGAAGTGTAAAATCTCCAACAGCTCTTTAGCGTCCCTGTGAAATGTGTTGGGTATGGTATGGAGTTGCCTATCCTAGTGACAAAGTATTTCTATAGTCTAATTCGCAGCAGGCCCATTGCCTATGTTTATTATAAGAGCATCTTGTCTTTAATCAGACCCTCTGATCTGTACCTCTCCCTGATTTAAACTGAACACAGTCCTGGAAAAAATAATGGAAATAGGAGTTAATGATTGATATTTTCTCTGTCTGTCTGTTTGTATCTCTCTCTCTCTCTCTGTAGCCCAAACATTTGAATTTGGAGTATTTGTGGTTCCTTTATACTGCCATTGTTTTACATCACTTTGCTCCCGCAGACCACTCCCCAGTCTGGAAGCTTTGGGCTGTGATTTGCAGCCAAGTGTCAAAAATGCCAATGGTGATTTCAGACGCCAGGAAAAACCTGTGTTGACTTGGGGTGACGTGGAGGGGAATCGTGAAAAATACCCCAGCACTCCACTTCGTGCTCCCTCCAAAGCACAAGAGAAACTCGTGGCACTGTCTGGCTGGGCCCGATCCTGCATTACTGCTCTCTTAACCCCACGTGTATTTAAAGGGAGTGTGCCCGGAATGCAGGATGAGGCCCAATCTCTAGACCCGCACCTGTTTATCGGCTCAGTGACCCGGTCTGCTAGCGGTAGGCCACACGTGGGCTGACGTGTCTGCCCTGCGGAACATCCTGGCCCCTCCGGTATTTTTCAGATTGCATCAAACTAATGCCAAAGGCCATGCTCACGTTTCCTTTTATATCTCACTTCGCTGGACTCGACTATCTGTACAACTGCTCGAGACGCCTGGAAACGCGCAGGAGTAGGCAGGGGAGAGGTTTTGGCTGCGAGGTGGCAGACCTCCACCTTCCAGGACTCCTGCTTTGCCAGCCCCTGAGTCACTGGCAGGCAGGTAGGGAGGCGACTTCAAAAAGTAAACTCATGGAAGCGGGATATTGACTAGGGAAGGAGAGCAGGTCACAGAGGCCTTTCTTTGCTCTAGAAAAATGACCCTCTCCTCTTTATCTTCTCTGCTCAGTTTCACTGATCCATGGTGACACTCAAATTTGGTCCCAAATCAAGTAAAGATGTGGAAAGGAACTTTTGAAGTGCTCCTTGGAAAGTGGATGAAAACATGTTCCCTTTCTTTAGCTTTTTTTCCCCGCCGTGATTTATTTTGGGCTCGGTGCTCGTTCAGTTGTATTTCTTTTAAAAGAAATGACAGCAGAGATTTGGAGGAGAAGGCACTCGGGCCCAAGGGAGACCTGGCGAGGAAATATCCAACATTCAAAAAAGGGAACTGAATGGGGAATACCCCCAAACGCTTAACAGGCAAAACTTCTCTAGCAGCAGTTTTGATCCTCAGGGGCTGTTTTTACAGTTAAGCACCAACAGATAGATAACTCGACAGTGATAGTGGGCAACTTCTCTGGACTGGATTCTGAATTCTATCTGTACCCACAAAGCTCTCAAACTGGTGTCATGCCAGCGTCTGTCAAGCTTGAATTAAAATACATTTCAGAATTATGTTCAGGCAGGGCTTAATTTTTAGGTTATTTAAGCGGGGCACGGTTTAAAAATGCCTATGTTTATAAGGACATCTGGTATTTAATCAGAACCTCTGATTTTCACCTCTCCCTGATTTAAAATGAACGCAGTCCTTCTGGAAAGAATAATAGAAATGGGAGTTAATGATTGATATTTCTCTCTAGCTCAGACATTTAAAATTTGGAGGGTTTTAAAAAATTCCTTTATAGTTTTCTTGCTGTGAGGCCAAAAACAGGTTTGGAAAAAGAGCAAACCCTGAACGCAAGGTCTCCGGACGCTTTGAAACAGAAGTGTTTTGTGTCCTCCCCAACCTGTAGGGATGCGAAACTACACGGGAAATGCTCCAAATGTGGAGAACAGTGTTGATAGAAACAGACCCTTTTAACGTGGTGCTTAGAGCGGTGTAAAATTGGAGGCTTTTTTGATTGGTTTCTTTGTTTTTTGAGAGGTGTGTGTGTGTGGTGTGTGTGTGTGTGTGTGTGTGTGTGTGTGTGTGTGTGTGTGTGTTTACATGCCCGTCTTGCAGGGCTTTTTAAATACATTCTGAGTTTTAAAACGTCGTGCGTTTTAGAGTCAAAACTTTCCCAAACTTTCCTTCTCTAGTCCAAAGCACAGATCCGCCCTCATAGGACACATGCTCTTTACCCGTGGATGGACGTTATTTTCATTATAGCCTCGATCTCACGGATGCTGATACGTTGGGGGCAAATGGAAAATAAAGCGAGGACGATCTCGTTGTCTCAAGCTAAAGGGTGAAATTGCCAGGCTGCGTGCTCAGCCAGGGCACAAAACGGCGTGTATTCCTGATATACTGGAGTCTTTGCACTGAGTCCATGGGAGTGTCTGAATTCGTTTCAAGCAGCTCTCGGTCACGCCTTTGGTCCTTTTTTTTTGTGGCTAGTTCAGGTCGGAGCCCTTCGGGTTCCCAGGGTGGTTAGAGCGGGCTGTATGGTTTATAGCGGCCCGGTCCGGAAGGAGAAACCGAACAGAGCCCAAGGCACAGACTGGTGCAGCCGACTGGAGGGGCTTTCCCTCTGTTCTTCACAGGTGCCCTTTCCCCCGGGGTTTGCCCGCTTGGAGTCTCCCAGAGTTGATTTGCATCGGGAGGCCAAGGCCAATACGGGGGAGGGAGGGGCAGGCCGCCCCGGGCGCTTTTCGAATGGTCCTTAACTCCGGAACGGAAACGAGAGGTGGCCTGCAGTCCTCTCCTCGGTCCGCCCTGAAACATCTGGCCGGGCATATGGAGCGGGTGGCTGGCGTTCGGGATCCTGTAGGATAACCCTCTGTAAGGGCGGGACGTCTGACAAACCTGAGCCGCACGTGATCCCATTGATTGGTTTATAAACGGCCTATTAATGACCTGACTTAACAATGGCTTATCGATCCCTTAAGGCGCTGATCTATTGATTTATACATTGCCCACTAATGGGGAAATCTCTTGATCTGTAAGCAGTTTATTGCTCTATTAATGGGCAGGTCTCTTGGTTTACAAATCGTCTATTCATCATTGATACAAAAGACCTGTTACAGGGATATAGATTCCGCTGATCTATACGTGTACATTTGTGAGTCTCTGAGGGGGAGCCGTGTTAATCTGCATCCGCAAAAACAACGAGGAGTTCTCTGGCACTAACATATTTATTTGGGCATGCATCTGACGAAGTAAGTCTTTTCCCAGGAAAGCTGATGCCCAAATAAATATGTTAGTCTGTAAGGTGCCATAGGACTCCTGGTTGTATTTGCGGGCATATCCTTCCCAGATCCAGTCTATTGGGTAAATAATCCCTTTAGTATTTGAATGCAAAATGATACAGTTAACTTGGGATAAAGCAAAACGATGCAAACTTTAAGCCACCATGAGACTGTGCCGTAAAGTCCTGCTCTGAACTGATAGAGCTATAGTTTTATACGATCTATTTTAGAGTATCTATTTATTTTGCAGTCCCCCACATGCCTAGTTTGTATCTCGCCGCTTTAACCACCTTTACCTGCGATTTCACGGGTGTGGAAAATCTAAATTAAATATTATAGGTGCCTCCAAAAGACTGGCATAAAAATCGCCTGTACCAAGAATCTATACAATACAGCACAAGTGGCACAAATCGGCGATTGTCTCCAGTTTTAATGCTGGCGCCTATAAAACTGATCCATGCCCGCATGTCATAGTTTCCATGCACAGAAGATACGGTGCCAGAGTTCCCTTTCCCTTCCATTATAGCTGTCAAAAGCTACATGTCCTCTTCCATTTCAGGGATGCCATGGCTTTAACTGATTCGCTCAGCAGATCGTTTCGCAGCTGATACTCCCCGCGTGTGGCTTGGCGAGATTTTCCAAACCAAGCAACAAAACAACTGAAGCCTGGTTAGCCTTTCCCAGCCGCAAAGTGCAAAACGCGCTGGTTTCAGCAGGCTGCCATTATGTCACCCTGGTAACACTCACCCCCTGAGTTTTTAATGTTATAAAGGCAGCCTCCGAATCCCAGTGCCACTGTCATTGGAAGGAGGAGATTAAGGAGTGTAGGGAGAGGAGGGACTTGTTTTTTTGGGGGGTGGACAGGGCAATAGATTTACCAATCCGTGGCCATTTTTAAATGATGTTGCTTCAATTTCTCCTCCCTACATCCGTGAATACAGCCACCAATGTTTTTGCCAAAGACGTCACTGCATTCAGCTAGACAGTGCTTGTTGCATAGGACTGCTAAAGTAGGTCTTCCCACGCTGCGCCCTATGGACAGGAGGTACATGTCTGCCCCCCCTCCCGGGCGGGACAAAACTCATGTGTCAAAGGGGTAGCTGTGTTAGCCTGAATCTGCACATCTGAATCCGACATGCATCTCACAAGGTGGGTCTTTGCCCACGAAAGCTTATGCTCCAATAGATCTGTTAGGCTATAAGGTGCCACAGGACTCCTCACTATAAACTCATGTTGCGCTCTCCCCACCTGAATGTGGGGGGGGGGGGGGGGCTGGAACAATTTGTATAGTGCGGGTACTCAGAGCTGTTGAACCAAACTGTATAGAATCACAGAATCCGAGGGCGGGAAGAGACTCAGGAAAACCAACCACAGCTAAATCATCCCAGCCAGGGCTTTCTCAAGCCACGATTTAAAAACCTGGAAATCATGGAAACCAAGCTAGGGGGTGCTATAGCACCCCTGGTTCCAGCACCTCAGTCTCTGACATACAGAGGAGACGGGGAAGGAAAGCAATCGCTAGGTGTGACGTCACCCGCGGCTCGCAAGTGACGTCACACTCGCGTTTACCGGTGAGCTCTCCCAGCCCACCCAATGGCGGGGCTTGGCCGGTGGCAGCTTTACTTTTAAAAGGGCTGAGTGGAGGGTATTTGTAAAAAGCTGCAGGCTCTAAATAGTTAGCAAAAGAGCTTAGGGAGCAAGGGGCGCCCCCAAAGGGTATTTCCCCACTCTGCTGGAAGAGGAGAAGGGATGTTAGGAAGCTGGATGGAGGAAGAAAAGAAAGTCCAGGGCAGGGGGATGCTGGATTTGGGGTGGGGAGAGAACTGGCTGAGCAGGACAGGAGCGAGAGACTGTGGGTGAGAGAGGAAAGTGAGGCCAGGTGGCTTTAGTCTGTAGTCATGACTTGGGGGGGGGGGGGGAAGTGGGGGAAAGAGAAGGGGGGAAAATAGCCAAGCCTAAGGAAGAACCCCAGAATCGGGCCCCGTCGTGTAAGAGCCTGATCCAAAGTCATGGGAATCTTTCCGTTGGCCTCAGGGAACGTCGGATCAGATCCCGTAGAATAAGTCGCGCTCTTTCCTCCCTTACAGTCAGCGGGGAAGAATTCGATTCGGCTCGTGACATAACCAGAGACAGGGAGAAATGCTCACATGGGAGGTGCATTTCCAGACACACAAGTTTCCCCCACTCCTAGATCCCTTTATCTCCGGCATCAACCGTAGTAAGCTTGCGGGTCGGGTCCGGATCTATTAGTCTGTATTTTGCATTGCCGGCTGTGTCAGACTTTTGACTCAACAAACACACCACCGGTTCCGGGGCAGACTCTGTCAGGGATCAACAAAAATCTGCCTCGCTGGCCGGAATGTGGCATTTAAAAATAAACAAACGCCACCCGACAGGGCTTTGAAAGCGTTAAAAATAAAACCGCTCGTTTGGAGTTTTGCAGGGAACAGAGCCCTTAGAAAACTTTCTATTGTCCCCTTTTTAAGAGGATTGGCTTTTATACACCAATCTGTGCTGGCCATTTTAAACTCAAGTATGTCATCAAGAAAGAGAGGAAATCGAAAGTGAAAAAGTGTAAAAAGTGTTTTCAGAACAACGGGTTGTTCTCGAGCAATTCCCAAATTGTCCAAATATTTGCTAAGGTTCTAAGGAGCAGCCAGTGGCTTTCTGCTGCGGGCCTTGTTCAGACAAAACTCCTATTGACTCGAAGGGGCTTCTTGCGGAGAAAGGACTCCAACACCGGGGATCACACATTCCCACCCACCCACACCCAGACAGCATATCTGGCAGAAAAATGCATTTTAGTCAGCTTTTCCTCTTCAGATTTATTAGCATTGGATAGACTGAATTTGTCTATAAATTAAGACCTGTTTCCAAAAAACCCAACAACCCAGCATTCCCCACATTCACGGGGAAAATACCATTGCCATACCATCTACGTGTGCCGTGCTTCTGTCATTGTAAGTGTCCCAGGATATTCCAAAGACAACAATATATGTGACTGGTTATTTCTGTTGGTGTGAGAGAGAAGCTTTGGAGCTTACACCGAGCTCTTCCTAGGGTCCAATACATAATTAAAAGTAAACGAAAAATGAGGGAAGGGGTCACAAAAATCACAGGCCTCTCCAAAGACCAGCTCTGCAGAGGCAGGAGTGAGAGTTCAGTAGACTCCTCCTGAACCCCTGCTGGTGTCATTTGGACGGGAGTGAACCTGGGAAGGATTTGGTCTATGGGGTTTCTTTTGTCTAGAGAGATGCTGCTAGTGATTTGAGGGTGAACAGATAAACAATAGGAAGCTTCCGCTGCCAGTTCTTTTCCAGCCAGAACTCCCCACGGATTTGTCGGGGAGTTCAGTCCAGACAGCAGAGTCTGGTCCATAAAATAAATAAGGAGGGAGAAAGCGCTTTTGATCCTTATCACAAAATAAGAGGTGCAATCAACAGGCCCCAGCCCGCTTGGCTCGGACTCCTTGTGTCAAGCTAACCTAACAAAAAAGCTTTCCATTTCCAAGCGAAATGTGTAACTGCTTTATCAGAGGACAATAAAACTTTTTGTTACAGGGAAGGGTTTCCTCCATTTACCTTCCCAGACAACAAAGCCAAAGGCCTGGCCATTCCTCCCGAGTGCAGTTCTAGCTGATGTGTCACCAATAGGCTATCGCAGGACATTGAGTTCAATGGGGAGGGGAGAGTTAAAACTGATGGCAAGATACTCCCTCAAGGATGCAGCTTAAAACTCCTCAGAACAAAATTCAACAGGTTTAAAAAACAAGCTAAGCCACCGAAAAGCGCCAGAGAATCTGTGTTTTAAACCCCATTTTTTTCCCATCCCAAGGGCCGAAAAATATTGGTTTGGCTCCTAAATGAGGAGGAAGGCGATTGTATCAGCTAACTCTAGTCCCCTATTGCTACAACTTCAGGGTGCGAGTTTGTTGAATAATGTTTTAGCGTTCTATACAAACACAAATCCTTCGAATCTCTGAAAAGTTCCCTCTTTCATTTTGGACTCCCGCGTTTGCTTGGTATTTATCTTCCCTGCTGTATCTTGCTACCCTGCGTGATTTCCACAGCTTTCTGACTCTTTTTAAGCACAAGTCACACACACACAAGCAAAGCGCATACGCACGAACATAAATCCGCTCCACAGAGGTGCACCTATGCTCAGGGTACGGGGTGCGTTGGTCTGCGTGTACATATTTTGTGTTTGTGCGCGTAGGGTTTTTTTTGCGCGCAGGTAAATGTGAAACGCGCACGCAGAAAACCAAAATCCGGCAGGCACGTCATCTCAACCAAACGCACTTAGGAGTGTGATGCAGACACACGCCAGTCATAACCCGCGATGGTACATACGCTCAACACAAAACAAACGCAGAACACACACACGCATACACACACCAGACACCGCACACAACCTCCCCTCTCCCCAAAGCACACACTTATAGCCGGGCAACAACACTGACATCCAGACCAAACCAAAGTCCCGGGACACACGTGCACAAACCCACACCCACAGACCCACACGAGGGAGGCGAAGCGTCAAGTTTTTGCGAGCCCGATTGTCCTCGGTGTCCAGGCTCGCTGAAATCCCGCCGCGGCTCCTCTCCCCTGAGCCAGTCTCTTAGATCCGAGCCCCACAGCTGCAAACCCACCAGGGCTGGCTGTCTCCCCGCGCCCGCTCTCAGCGGCCATCGCTAGTCCATGAAGGCCAGAGGGATGCCAGGGATGCCCCTCGCCCCCGCAGCTAATTAATGTCTTTTGCACCTGCAGCCGGGGCTCTGGAGGAGCTGGCGGGCTGGGGAGGCGAGCGGCAGAGGGGCCCGGTGCGGGGCCGGGAGCTGCCCGCCGGGTTTATAGAGCATTTTATTTTTTACACGAGACAATAAAACAGCTCCCGAGCCGCTGGGGAACCAAACCCGAGTGAACGCGCCTGGCCGCAGCGCCGGGGCGAGGCTGCGCCCCCGGGTTCGTGCCAGCGCCGGGAGCTGACTGAGTGCCCCGCAGGCCCAGCAAAGAGGAGGGCCGGTTGGCGGTGAAGTCCCGGCCAGGGCCGCAGCCCTCTCTCCGCGTTTGCAGGCGGGAGCAGCTCCTATATAAACAACTAATTACCCTGGTCATTTTCCTTCCCAGGCAGCAGGCCTGGGCCTGGCTTGAAGGCGCGAATGGTGCTTTCTGACCAGTTACCAGCCGCCCATCTTAGAAGGCTGGGAGGGGGCGGACCAGCGGGCGCCTGCAGCAAGTGGGAGGCGGGTTGGGGGGATCCGGAGGGCAGGGAGGCAGAAAACGCCCGTTCAATGGCGCAGGGGAGGATGGTGGAAAATTACGCGGGCTCCAGCCACATGTCCCCTCTGTGCAATAAGGGAAGAACTTTCCCCTTGGGACGAGCGAAACGTAAGCAGCCCTATAAGCAGCCCTATGGCCCATCCTCTCCCTGCAGCAAGGCGGTCCTAATGCTGCCCTGTCTGAGAACCATTCGGCACCACACGCTTCCCAGTTTCCTAGGCAGAAGGGATGCGCCCTACATCTACCTGGGGCAAAGGGGAGGGAGTGAAACCCTCAGCATTTGCCTTGTGCCCTGAGCGTTCCGATCGGTTTGTCTGTTGAGGCCCTTCCATCAGCTGAAAGCATCCTGTTACCTATCCAAACTATAATAATAATAATAAATTATTATTATTAATAATTTTGAAAACCAACCCCCAGAAGTCCCGTGCACCTTATTTGGGCATCAGCTTTTGTGGGTAAAACCCATTGGTGGTTTTGACCCACGAAAGTTTATTCCCAAATCAATCTGTTAGTCCTTAGGATGCCACGAGACTCCTCTTTGTTTTCACAGACACAGACACGGCTCCCGCTCTGAGACCCATAATTTTAGTTGTTTAAATGAGACGACCCCAGATTCTTCCCTGGCTTCAGTGAATTTGTCCCACTGTTGGGTTCTGGCATTAGCCCATTTTTTCCCAATTAAAACCCATGTGGGAAAAATGGAATTTGCTCAGAGTTTTGTCTGTAGAACTGCCTCCGGGCAATCTATTTATTCAAGTGACATTCCAGCTCTAAGCCTCACAAGTGGATAAGTTCAAACTAGAAAACCCAGTTTAGTTAAATAAATGCGCGGGGACCACCTACCTTCTCTCTGCACTTGTACTAAACAGTCCCTCCCAATATTAAAAAGGTTAGGCACATGCAGCCATGGTAAACAGACCCCGTATCACTTTCATCCATGTCACATATACATATATGCAGGACTGTAATAGGAAAAGGTATAGAGATTGCCTTGTGAATGCAGAATTCTGAATATATACTGTCTGAACAGATTGATGTGACTTTTATAGTAAAGCCGCGCACTGAATTTCACCTTGAGAGAGTTTACAAAAAAAGTGGGATTAAATGATGATGACTTAATTTTTCTGCTGGTACAAACGATACCCCCAGGCTTTTTTGAAACACAGCAACTTGCTGCCTGGAAAAGTGTTTTTCCTATCACTACAGTTGGAAAGACAGGGATTCTCCTTTCTCCCGCTCCCCCAAAAAGCATCTGGTTGTGTGCCACGACAACTGTCTCACCAAAGTACCTCCAGTCCATCTGAGACTGTGCTTAATCTCAAACTCAAACCAGAATGAGGAACTAGAACCTTTATGTGTCTGTCAAGACCCCTGCAGCCCACAGACTTGCATTGTGCATTAAGAAAATCCTGATTTGCTATTTGTAGGGCCTCACCTCAGCCTTGTATTTAACACAAACAGTTCCCAGTCTGACCTGGGGGGAGCTACAATTGACAGGTATAAATGTCTAATTTAGAAGTAATTTTTGGGTGGGAAAATATAATACAGCTTCTTGGCCTTCTCTCCTCAGAGAATGAAAATGCTTTTCTGATTAATTAAATGAGGAAGGGATACAGGAATTTGTTAGCCAGCCTGCTCATGTTTCTCAGTGCATCATTACAACTAAAATGCGTGTCTTTGTGTGGACTTTAAAAGATGCCTCTGATCCAGTATAATCAAAGGCCCAAGGACCAAGTGTCTATCGTTGGTTAGGAACTTTTTTTTAGTTTTTAAGGAACTAAAACCTGTAGTTTGAGCAGAAAAGAGCCTGTAATTGGAAGCACTCGATATTCTGTTTCCTTTTATTTTTCCCCCCACCTTGTTTCATTCGAGCAGCCTTTTAATTGCTGGCTGTGTTTTGATGGGGGAAACACATTTCCTTTAAACAGAACATTTCCTGAAAGGTTGAAATATTCTTCTAATGCACTGTGCTCTTTAACGTTCTCAGAACAACACTGAAATTCTGGAGAGCCATGATATTTCCTGTTTTAAAATACAGATTCAGAGAGACCATTAGCCTCTGTGTGGATTCTTAAACACAAACAAGCAAACTGAAACCTTCCGAAAAACAAAATAAAAGTTGAATTTAAGTTTAGAAACCAAGGAACAAAGTGTTCAGTTTTGCTCTCTTTTACCGCGGTGTAAATCTGGATTTACCTCACTGAAGTCTTTGCAATGACTTCACATTTACACCGACAGCAGAATTTAGTCCACTGGGATTTATTTTACACTTTTCGCTGCCTCGTTTGTGTAATTTTCCTTTAGATACTAAGCAAAGAACAAACACAATAGAGAACTCTCAAAGATAAGAACTTGACACTTTCCTTCCACTTTTATTGTAAGAACAACTATATCTTAAAAACTAACAACTTGGCAAGAGATAGGAAAATACTACCTTCAAGAAAGCTGTATTAATCGGGTTAGATGTAAAAGTTCAGAGCAAACAAAACGAATTAGTTTCTATTAGCAGGTTTAGGAGGCTGGCCAGCTAAATAATTATGCTTGTTTTTGCAGATTGCACTAGAGGGTGTTCTTTTCTCGTTTGTTACTTAAAAGTAGCACAGATCCGATATTTATCACCAAGAAAGAAAATAACAAAACTTTTAATCCATATTCCATGTCTCTAGTGTCTTACCTAAATCCACATAGGAAGGTATATTCTTGGAAAGACTCAATTCCATAATAAAATCTGTGTGGACAATAAAATAAACGGTAAACGAAAGTCTGTGGGTTTCGCCAGATAATTCCTAACTTTTTTGTTTAACCACAAAACATGCTGTTGCTAAGGCACATTTTGACTAAAAACAATAACGTTTCACACTGGATGTTGCCATTGCTTGAACAGCCTGGCGGGATTTTCAGAGGGACTCTGACAGGTATTTCAAGCTAATAAGAAACTCTTAATGAATTGCTATTTGTGTTTGTTCGGTTAAAAAAACTACAGAAGTAAACTGCACTTTTAACGGTATTGAAGTCAAATGTAAAATTAGTAGGTAGAAGTGAGCTATCAGGTGACCATTTAAACTTGTTTGGTTAGTACAAATATGATTTATTTTGTAAAAATAAGCGTAAAATAGCTTAGTGAGACAGTTGATGTTCCAAAAGATAGCTAATTAGGTTCTATTTTTATATTAAATTTGTATTAATCATTTAAATATGCTCGTGTTGTTGGAAATATTCAGGAAGAAGACAATAATATCGTAGGCTTTTTTAAATTAAGATTTAGAAAATCTTCCTAAATTCATCATTCTGTAGAAAACAATAGTATAATTTAGCCAAGTTAAAATACAGAAAAGCTGAGTTAACGATACAGGTATGAGATTTTTTTGCATCATTCCTGCTTACCACTGTTTTAGTTACAGTTATTTTTTAACGTGTCAGGAGTTTTCGGATAAACTCATGCTCTCTTTATTACTGACGGAGACGGTGCCTATTCTTAAAATGAGATCGGAACAGAACGAGGAGGGATCTAAAATATTATTTCCCTACAAATGAAAATGAACATTGCACAAACTTATTTCTTTCCATGCATAACGCTAATCAATGTCACCTGTTACAGATTTGCATTATTTGGACATGCTTTTCAGATATTAGTAGAAAGCCAAAGCGCCTTTGCATCTCTGCGTAAGGAGAATTTAAATAAAGCATTTCCAAAATTCCTATTTTCTAACCTTTACTACGATAAATTCTTACCGCTTAAAATTACACTGTTAAAACCAACTTGTTAGGGTCATAAATGATTGTCACATGAACTTTTTACACCTGTGAAATATTATTATACTCCTGGAAGCTGTAAGAAGTTAACCGCAATAGCGCTGCCTCGCCGGGTTATATTTTTATTTTAATACTCAAGAACAAGTAGCTGCAGCCCGTAAAAAACAAAGCTCCCGAGCCCATTCCATAAAAGTATAACATTTATTAGCGATGTTAAAATTTGTTCCTTGTCACGTTTATCGATGAGTTTCTCTTCGCCAGCCTTGATACTGTACAGCCCTGGACACACAAGGAACACCCTCCGCGGAAAACCGGTTGTGCTTAAATCTTCCAGTATGTAAAATGAGGTAACCCCCTTGGAATTATATTTTCTAACGCATTTGTCAGTTTTGACGAAGTGCAGCGCCCCCGAAGAATTTATACAAGGGATAAAGATGTCAAGGACTGCAACTTCAAGGCGAAGGCCAGCAGCCAGGGGACCAGCGGGAAAGGGGCGAGTTTGCTTGGGGAAGCACTGCAGCTGGAATTGGCTTCCTCCGCCATTCTCTCGGCTCCCGGCTGTTTCGGGGCCGGTCAGACCCAAATGTGGCCAAGTTACGCACCCTTGTGGAAGGGCTGTTTGGGGAGCACTTGCCCCAGGATGAGGTGACGCGCCGACGAGGGAATCCCGTCCCCTCCCATCCATCCCTGGCTACTTCGGCTCCGCTAAAAGCTGTCCGGAAACGGGACAGGTACCCACGCACCCCAGGGGAGAGTGTGGAGGGCAGGAGCGCCTCTTTCTGGCAAGCGCCCCTAGAGTGAACGCAGGGAATGGGGCCTGGGAGTTAGGGGGACCGGGAGCTAGGCGTCTCCAGGCCTGCAACGCAGAAGGCTCTGGGGTCCCAGCGCCCTGGCCCCAGCTGGTTGCGCTTCGCCACCTGCAAACTTCCGCGGGGGAGGGAAGGAAGAGGGGCACTTACCTGTGAGCTGCTCCTGGGCGACGCGGCTGGCAGGGAGGGGGCAGCTCCTCAGTCCTCCGATACAATCCCAGGGAGAAGGGCAAGGGCCCGGCTCGGCTCGGGAGGGGATCCTGGGCTGCGCTTCTCTTCGCTTCTGCTCCGGAGTAGCGTCAGCTCAGCGCGCTCTGTTCCATGGAGCCGCAACTCTGCGCTCCGAGGCCGCGGGGTGCAGCTAGCCAGCGGTGCGCTCCGAGGCCGCGGGGTGCAGCTAGCCAGCGGTGCGCTCCGAGGCCGCGGGGTGCAGCTAGCCAGCGGTGCGCTCCGAGGCCGGGCGCCCGGGGGGAGAGTCTGAAAGGGGCTGCAGGTCTGGCTTCGGTCTCCCTCGCTCTCCTGCCCAGGGTCGCAGCGCAGAGCCGGCGCGCTCCGGTGCCAGGGGCCAGCGCCGAAAGGGAGCCGCTCCCGAGGAGAGCTGGTGGCGCGGGGAGGCGCGCCCCCGTGCCAGGGCTCAGCACCGAGCTGTGAGCTCCCTGCCCTGGGGCTTTAGGGTTTCCCGGCTCCTTCTGACGTCACTAGAGTCCCAGGGTGCCACAGAGTCGAGAGTGGGGAGTGAGCCGCGAGCGCCGCCGAGACCCGCGTGCGGGGCTCCCTGCCTCGGGCCCTGGGGAAAACACGTTCCTCCCGGTAGCGCCTGGCGATTAACCCTTTGCCGGGTAACAGCCTCTGCCCCTGGCAGCCAGAGCACATGGCCCTGCCGCCTGTGCGGGGAGCGGGGGGGGGGGGGGCGTGAAGTGGGAAGCCTCCTTATTTGGAATCTGCACAGGAGCGCTGAGGGTTCCCGGGGCTCTGGGTGTGGGAGTCTCTCCGAGCCGCCTGCACCGTCAGGGGGTTGACTCATCCGCCGAGGGCTGCTTTGGAAGCAGGGTTGGCGAATTTGCACCGCTCCGATGAGGAGGGTGCCTGGCTGGTGGCTGCTCTCTCTGTTGGAAACTCGTTTGGAGAGGCCCCGGAGCGCTGGCGCTGGACAGCTCTTATTCTGTGCGCTCCCCACATTCTTTGTAACGACTTTCCAATCAGAAACCCTTCGTGGAGCAGGGCCCCAGGGCCTTGGTTCCGAGGCAAAGCGAAGGACACACAAAGTGGCCTGCTCTTTCCTCCCCCTGAATGCTCCAATTGCCCCTCTTGCTCACAGCGCTCCCACCGCTGGGACACTCGGCTATTGACAGACGCAGTAACATTCCCCTCAGCCCCCTTTCTCCAGCTGCTAGGATCCTAGCGCTGGCTAGCAGGGACTTGCCCGACGATTTGTAGAGGGGGGCTCCTTTCGGTTCCTTGGCCTAATCTCCCCGCTTCTGAAGTTAGCCCTACCTGCGATGCAATCACTACAGAGCAGGAGGCAGGGGCAACCTGCACAAAGCAGGGTCTCACAAGAGCAGGGTGTTTGCAGACGGAGGACGTGGCTGGAGGTTGCTATAATTGTCCTGGTTGCGGGGCTCTTCGCTCACTGGGGCAGGAGAATAGAAATCACCCGCTTTCCCCCTTGGTTTGTCTTTTCCGCAGGATCAGGTGGTGTAATTGGACGGGGTGTCCAAGCCTGAGCCGGCGGTTCTAAGGGTCCGTGTGCTGGAAAAGTGACACCGAATTAATTTTCACTTGGCATTTTTTAAGGGGGGAGGGGAGAAACGAAAGGGGGAAGGGACAGCCGAGGTAAACCATTTTTTTTGTTTAAAGACAAGCCCAGGGAAAAATCTCACGACCTGGGGTTTGAACCGCTTTGCTGTTGAAGCGATTTTCCTACCAGTTTCCTAGCGGTAGCTAATCAGCGGCGCAGAGCGATGGTGGAAAGGAACAAGAACTATCTGCTCAAGGGGGTGAAATAGTTGTGAGAGCCCCATGGAGGGATTGCATTTGGCACATGAACTATGATAGCCACGCCGGTTTAGCGTTGGGACGCAGAGCTCGAATCTGCAAGGGGAAAGTTTGAGCAAAAGCCGAAATGCGAGCACAAAATGCCATCCATGAGAAGATAACGGCGCGGGATAGATAGAAAATGACGGCACTAGTCAGTTTTCAGTTAGGCCCTTGGCTTCCACGGTAAAGGATTCTTGTTCTTAGAAAATAATGTAATAAATACATTTATTATCTATCTATCTCTATCCTTTTAAAGACCCTTGGAAAGAATCCAGTCTTTCAGAAAACTTTCTGAATTTTCCCTGCACAGTGTATTCTATTCTTTTTTCTTTTTCTTTTTCTTTTTCTTTTTCTTTTTCTTTTTCTTTTTCTTTTTCTTTTTCTTTTTCTTTTTCTTCATCTTCAGAGAAAATCACTAAAGCCAGGGCTTTTACTCACATACCTGCCTGGGTGGGAGACACACACAAGATTTGACCATTGGGTTTGAGTAGGAGCATCTCTTGGCATGTAGCAAGTTTCAAGGCCTAACACTGTAACTGAAAAACAAGGGAGACAAATATGGAATGGATCATGAAGATAAATAGCATAAAACTAGGACCAGTCCAATCCCACACTTGTCATTTGCTACATAGAGAAGAAGTAAATGAGATTCACATGTTGGGCATTAGCTGGTTGTTAGACTGTAAGATAATATTAACTTTAGTGCTTTATGGTTTACTCCACTTTTCCAAAGACAGCTCCAGAAGGGATCCAGCCTGTAATTTTAGGATGGCACACACTGTGCCAAAAAGGCTTTGGCACCAGGGCCTTCCCATCACATTAAGGTGATATTAACATAATAAAATGTTTGGAGAGGGAGCAGGAGCTCATAAATTAATGCATTCTACTGTTTTAACGCTAGCAGCTAACAATGTGTTTCCTGTTTGGCTGATAGTCTCTGCTGCAGCCTAGCAGCTGTTTTAAAGGTGCTGTGAAATTAAAGGGAGGGAAGATGATTGTCTTTAAATCAATGTTTAATGATGTGTTGTTATAATGTCTTCCTCCAACAGATGTTTATATTTGAAACCTACATGGACATGAGGCGAGGGAGCTTCCCCAGGCATATAGGTCCCTGGGTGCCTGATGGAAAAGGATGCACAAAGCGAGGTGGGGTGGGCGACCTGGAGGTAACACCACACAGCCAAAGGGAAAAAACAATCATTACTGCAGTCGTGCTCTCTGCTCCTTCAGGTGTTTCCAGCCCCCTCTACAAGGCTTAGTAGTGTGGAGCAGGCCTCAAACCCACTCAAGGTCCAAACTCCCCTGAAATACAATGGAAATTAATATGGCAGAGCCCTAAACTGCAGCAGCCACCTTGATTCCACCCAACCTCCCCCTCCCCCATCCCCTTTTTCTCCAGCATAGCCAGAAACACTCACTGAGGCTTTCCAGCAACCCGGACCATAGCTGCTTCCTCCTGTAATGTAAACAATCAAGAAGAGCAACAGCCCCAGTTGGTACAAACACATGGGGCGCAGCAGTGTCGCTTGGGGGCGGAATGTGTCCCAGCTTGTGTAGCTAATAAGATGCCTAGGAATTACGCATTTCACTGGCCTGTACACTGAGGATGGTGTGGCAATGGTGCTGTTACAGCCATCGTCCATCAGGCACCAGGGGCTCAGCCTCCCCTCTCATAATCCTGCTCCTCATGGTCCTGGCATAGAATGGGGGAAGCTAGCTGGGGATCTTTTTGAGGCCACTCTGAGAAATTTCCCCAGTGAAAATTTAGCCCCTTCTTCTCTTATAATCCGGTTGTGCCAGAACTACTGCACACTGCTGCTGTGAAAGATGGTGCTATTGCTCTGCTGAGGTTCTTCTTCCAATGTGGCGTCTGCAGCATGAATTACAGGCATGTGCACAGACATTCTGCTGAGTTGGCTGCCTACTTATTATACAACAATGTTTACGCTGCCATTTGCTGCGTTCGAATGACACAGGCTCCTAGGTAGGTAAGAAGAATACTCCCAAGTAAAAATGACGCCAGAAATTCCCTGGCTTCCCCACGAACAAAAGTCGCCCGTTTGGTTTTGCAACCCGCATTAAAAATGTGCCTGAAATGTTTGAAAGTGCCCTTTGCTTTAGGGAGTTAGCAATCTAAACCCCATTACCTTGAAAAAGTCTCCTCAGAGTCTAGTTCACCTTTACAACTGGGATGCAGGCCCTCAAGTCATTTTGATGCTTTTGAAAAGTTTACCCAACTGACTTTTTTGTGTGCCAAAGCTATTTCTCTGTGACTTAAAATAGCTCTTCCATTAGGGATGATCTGTATAATGTGCTTTTAGAAAAATATAGGAATATTATACACTTTTGGAGTACACCTGGCCAATTGCCTTCCATGCCTAAAACAATACGTATTTGTAATTAGATAACCTCAGTATTTGCTGTATTTACGGTAGTGTCTCTGGTATGTAGCTGGACAAGGGATTATTGAAAATACTGAGATAACCATATCTATTTATCTCTAGTAAGCCATGGCAAGTTTTCAAGCCACTGTACTTGTCATTCAAAAATCTTGAAGCACTCTATAACAGAGAACCCCTGAAAGAAATTTAATCTCCTGTAAAGGATTCTGATTGCAAAGATGGATAAAGGCACTATTTACCCCAGTTTTTAAGAGAGGAATAAACTAAGAGAGTAACTTACTAAAGGTCACACAATAAGTCCATGGTAGATAGATATCTCTTAAGTAAAAATGCAGCCCTTCTGATGACAATGGGAGGTTTGCAGTTGACTTCGGTAAGGCAGGATTATTCCTTCAGAGTTTAAAATGAAGTATGATTTTTGAGGTGAAGGCACAGGATCAGAAGCTAGGAAACCCACTTTATGCTTGCTTATACCAATGTGTCAGTGCCTGGGGCTTTGACCAAAACCAATTTGACCTTAGTGGAACTCTCTCTGTAGTTTCCCTTCTGCAGAGTGGGGATAGTAATACTTTTCTCAAAGGTTAAATTCACATTGGGATCCTTGAATGAAAGGCAGCAAAGTAGTGCAAAAGATCACTGTGAATAATGACACAATTGGGATCTGTCTGTGTATTAATAAACAGAATGGCTCCAAATAATTTTCATTTCCAAAATTTGAACAAAAGGTATGTGCAGTGGCCAGTTTAACCTCATTAGAGCAATAACTGTAATCTTAATTTCTGGAAAGGCAAAAAGGAGAAATTTAGATTATCAGCTTGCTGGTAAAGCTGCATATAACTGCCTACAACTGTCATAGTTTGAGGTTTCTAAAAACAATAACTTTCTTTGCCCCTTCTAAAACATGGAAATAACTATAATTGATACATTATAAACAAACAACTTTGATATATGCACAGCCTTAACTGTAGCTAGCCACAGTTTCAAGACTGTGAAAGATTGAAGCAAATGCTTCATATATCAGCACTTAACAGCTTAAAACAAATTCCACTCACTAGGTCTGCAAGATTCTTTAAAAGGAGATATTGGAATGAGGATCTGGGAATGAAGATCTGGGTTTTTGTGTGGCTGTGTTTATATACTTTTGTGGTGAACTATCTGTAGCTAGTGGCACACTTGAGTTGCAAAAATCAAGAATCCCACACAGCAAGCAAACAAGTCTGTAAATGGCTCTAATAAACACTCTAATTCTGTAAGGCCTTCATAAAATAATTACAGCACTTTTGTGGCTAATGGAAAGGCCATCTATTCCTATAAAAGTGCTGATTATTCCTTAAGAGTGACTTTTGTGAGCTGTTTTTGTACAATTACACATCAACAGAAGCAGAAATATTAATTATTAATGTATTTCCATGTTCTAAAGGACAGTTTTGTGATTCTATTGCTTGTTAGTTGGCTGTTTACTTACCAGTAATATCACAACACTTTCTGGATATCTGTGCATTTTCTGCCGAAGAACAGGATCTTGGGGATTTTAGTATTAGTGAAAAGTTACTTATGTCTAGACATGGAACCAAGTACCTCTAATGCATCAGTGCATGGCCTTCAGAAATACTCTTTTTTAGTTACTATCTAACATGATGTATTCATCTTGAAAAAATCTGTGAAATTACATACGTGTCTTTAAATATGTACACGGTAAGAATTATGAATCATGTTATTTTATCATATACATACAATGTAGTTGTGCTATGTGTATTTATTGTGTATTTAACTTCATTTATTGTATATCGACAACAGGACCATTGATAAATGCTATACTAAGTTTTAACCTGAGACTTGTTTTAGACTTTAATTCAGAGCTCTATTAATTTATCTAGACCCCAAACACAGGAAATCACTTAAGCATATTCTGAAGCCTATCTCTGTTTAGGAAAACATTTAAACTTGATTTCACTGAGTCTTAAATACCTCATGTTTAAGTTTCATACCTCATGTTTCTTAAGTATTACTCACTAACTCATTTTTAGGCCTAATACACTGGGTCCCTCTTTATTATTATTATTATTATTATTATTATTATTACATTAATTTCCCAAGTCTCCTTAAAGTTACTTAAATGCCTTGTAGTCCATCTGCAACTCATCTACATTCTATGCACAAGCCCTAAGTCTTACTTTTATAGGTGTCCATGCTGGCAAGTGAGCAGGAATGAGGTGAGTGCATGTTATTTGACAGGGATTAAATTTCATTGAGGGAGAGGGGATGGAGAATGTCCATAGGGGCTTATTCAATTCAAAACTGATAGTTAATATTTTGTTACATTTTCCCACTAGAGCAGCTGCTTCCTTAAATGCAGAGAGGGATTAGACTCAGAGGAGCATGCCTGTTTTGGGGAGATGATGCCATATCTTTACCCTAGTTTCAGTCTTGAACTGCCAGTTGGTGCAAAATAGGCAGAACCTTGATCACGGTCCCCATGGTCCTCCAGCCACAGCTCCTTTTTAGGGTGTGTTTAGCACTGGGATGTCTAGCTCTGCTATAACTTCCCCTCCTATGCATCAGTTGCCTACTGCAGAGATGCTCAAACTGGGGGTGGCCCCCCTGCATCTTCTCCTCAGACATGCATCTGCCCACCAAACAGCAGGCAAAATGAGACCGCATGCAGACTGGCGAATAGTTTGTAATGCTGTCTAGAGCTCTAGTTGGAAGAATTTGATCTTTATTTTTCCTATAATGTTGAGAGATAATATCCATATTTATTTTTAAGCATTTTGCAATTTTTATCACTTTACATTATTTTGCAGCGGTGGGAAAGATGGGAGGATCAGATGAAAGGAAGGTCAGACAATAATTATTCTGTGACTGTCGATACCAAGATTTAAAAAGTAAAAGCTTTCTAACTCTTAAAACACAAATTGTCAACATCACACATCAACACAAACAAAGCAAACATCAGTCAATTAAACTCTAATACATTCCCAAGCAGCATTTTTCTTGTTATGCCTATCGGTAAAGTTTGATTATTATTGACGGAAATATTTCTGTTCATTTTTGAGTGTCTACTGTGAAACTGACATTTATTACATTTTCTGACAAAAATCTGCTCTTCCAAGACTATCTATAGCTTACATTCCATATGAAATGGCATTGCCTAGGGAATTTGCACTATCCAGGCAGCTACAGTTTCTTAGCCAGATGCAAGAAACTCCCCATGGATAGCTCAAGATGCATCTCATTACTTAGGATTGTCTCATACAAATAAATATTTAGTTGGCATCTTTATTTGCCAAGACTCTCTCTCAGGACTGTGGAATTCTTTGGGGACATAAATGAGGGAAAGCTTCCAACAGAAGAAAAAGAAATGTCACAGGTACTGAAGGGGAAAAATGTGTTTAGTTCCAAAAGGAACAGGAACTGTTGGTTAAACAGTCATCATTTTCATGTTGTGGATGGTGAATGGGTAACTCAGCACAGAGCCAGTCTAATGCAGACAAGTGCTGTGCAAGCTTCCTCAAAGACTCCTGCCAGTGTAGCGCACTCCAGCCTTGCAATGCTTCAGCTAGTCCACTCCTGGGTCTTGGTTTTATGGTGCATCCCAAACACTCTTTTGGGGGTCACTCTTTTCTCTTCTGTGATGTGATTAGGTTTTGAACCTCTATTTCCAATCTTAAAGCACAAGCACATACTACACGAGAACCTCAGCATTGTGAATGCCTCAGGGAAAGAGGTTGTTTATACCGCTGAAATGTTTGTAGCTCTGAACAAAATATACTGTAACCTCTACACTTTGAATGTCTCTAATTTGGGAACACTCATGGTATGGACCCTGGTGGGGGCAGGAAGCAGTTCTGCTGCTCTCCGTCCCCTCCAGCAGGGAGAACAGCAGAGCAGCAACATGCTTTGCTGGAGGTTTTCCCTGCCACTTCCATAGCATCAGGGAGGTCATGCCTGGGAGTGGCAGGGGAAGCAGGGTGCTGGATAAACACCTTACCTCCACCCCCCTCATAGCCTCCTTGGCCTGGCAAAATCTTGAGTCCGGCAAACCCTGTGTCCCAAGGTTGCCAGATTATAATTGTTCTTTCAAAAGTTTATAACTGAACGTTGACTTAATACAGCTTTAAAACTGTTCTTTGCAGAAGAAAAATGCTACTTACCATGTTTTTAGTAGTTTATGTTTAACACAGTACTCGCAAGACAGCCAAGATACCTTCCAAAAAACGTGGACTTGTAGTGAAACAACTTAAAGCGGGGAATTTTTTCCCCATGGTTGACTTCCATTTGTGCAAATTGGGTTTTGTTTTGCGTGATTTAAGAGTGGGGAATGGGAGGACTTATAACACATCCATTCCTACAAGCATCAACAACTCGAGTGCGTAATGGATGTAGACTGAGGCGACTTATAGTGGAGATGCCCTGTACTGTATTTACTTTTTTTTTGTCTTTGCTGCTGCCTGACTGTGTACTTCTGTTTCCAGATGAGGTGTGTGGTTTACTGATTAGTTTAGAATGTTTGTGTTTGTAACTGTGAGGTTCCACTGTATGTGATTGAGTATGATGTCTTTCCCCAGAATACCAGAAACCTTTGGAGAACTGACACTTTTGCTTTATGATTGCAGATGAGACTTTAAAGGCTATGTTTGAGGAGGAAAAAAAAGCTAATTTCCTGTAACTTCATCACAGTATTTCCTGTTTCATTCACTATAACTATTAAAAGCATAGATATGCACGTTTTAGAAAAAAATAGATACAACTCAGGAAAATAGAAGTTTTTTCCATTCTCTCCCTTAAAAATCAAAGTTTCATTTTTAAAGGAGAAAATAATTTTAATTCTTATGTAATTTGCTGGTACAGTAAATTAGGTCATTCTTCCAGGGCCTAAACCAAAGCTTATTGACTTCAGTGAGGCGTATAATGCTTAAGTATATTTGTCATCTTGACCAGTTGAGTTCTAGACATTCACCTTTCAAGGTATACTCTTATGTTTCCAAGATTTGCCCTATTTCTACATAGCTCAGAATGCTTGTCTTCGCCTTTTGCTTATATAATTCAGGTCATTTGTTTTTAAAAGTGGACATTAGTTAACTATCCCATTTATATATTAGCTATCACATTGTGTTCCCACAATTACCTCACCAAATAAACATATTTGAAAATCAAAACCAAATACAAATGTCCACTTGTCCTCCTGTCTATGCAGAGTGGGAGAAGGAGAAAGAAATCTTTTTGCATCCACTTTAAGAGCACAGATACCATGATGATGGACACCTACATAGCTTATATTTAACTTCAGATCTTCAAATGGTCATTTGAGAAACTTTATCTCCATCTGAGTTTTGTATAACTGAAGATTTTGTCTGTTTTGTTTTCTTTGGAATGCGCTGTCTTTTTTGAAGGTCTCCATATGGTTGGGCTTTTTTCTTTCTTCCTTTTTTGGCATTGACGTGGTAAATTTTGATCTTAGGGTCCTGAAATAAAGTTCTCATTCTGGTGAAAAGCTGAAATTGACAAAAACAGTCAAGGTGTGTTAGTATAATTACATATTGTATGTCTCTGATTAGTGAGTGCATTTAAATGTTTGCTTTTAAGGATGAAAGTTTACCCCACTTCATACTTAAGTAAACACTGAAACATGGGATTTCCCATACCGGATAAGATCACTGTTCTATCAATCAAAGCCAATAGCTTGCATCCTACCAATAATTCACCAAACAAATTTCATGGTGTGTAGCTATATGTTATGTGCCTTTATTTCATTTTTGACCTATATATGCAGAATATTGCGTCTACTATCACACAGCAATTAACTTTAGCCATAGTGTCCTAACTTTCAAAATGCTAAGCAGGTCTATAAAGGATGAGTGTCCACTACTTCTGCTGAAACTGAGGGCACTTCACTATTCTTGGAAGAAACATAGTACCTCATTGGATCAGGCCCAATTGTGACACTCAAAGGTTTAAGCTCTGCCCCTAATTTTGGACTTATGACATCCATATGAGTTTGAAATTAGACCAAACTTCTTAGCAAATGGCAGAGGTGATGTGTGGGGTGACATGGAGGGTCACAAGCCCCCTCCGATTGGTTTGTTGTTTGACTTGTATTGAGCATGCTCACATGGATTGAGCATGCTCATTAACACTGTTGAAGCCAACTGCCCTCACTCTGCCCCCTTCCCGTTATTTACAGACATGTGTTGACTCTGCCTAATGGAAGTGGCTGCTGTAAGACACTTTCATAATAAAGTCAGTGGCTGAAGGAAGGACTACAAACCAGAATTTAAAGATATTTAGGTGCCTGAAGATGTAGATAAGAGGCTGTAAGATAGGGATTTTCCAAAGTAGCTAAGCAAATTTGGTACCTAACTCTCATTGATTTTAGGATTTAGGTACCCAAGTGCTTTTGAAAATCCTATGGGGTATCCACCTACATCTTTAGGCACCTAAACACCCTAAACATTCAGCCCTTCATCACCAAATGTATTGGCTTTGACTTTGCTGCACTTTCTAAGTTTGTAGTGTTTTAAAAATAAGACCATTATTTTTTCAGAGAACCATGTTCCTTTCCAAGTACAGTATCTGAATTACAATTGGCTCTGGACTCTTCAGTCCCCTTTTCTGCTTTATCTGCATACTTCAGAACTAGCTACAAATCTGCCACTGAGAAATCTCACATAGACAACTTTTTGAATAGTTTCCCATAAAAAATGCTAGGATCATTGATTATGATTTGTTTGCATGAAGGCTTGCTGGTGATTAAAAACTGCAGATAGAAAAATTTACCCCTTTAATTTATTTTGGATAGTATAACCGCTCTCCTAATTTGTAATATGCATCTGATCCTGAGCTGTGGTCTTGTTTTTTAATGTATCCCTCCCTCCCCCATAACTTTGGATTGCATTGGAAGCCAAAATTATAAGAAATAACGTAAGGTGAAATAGTATATGGAGAATAAAGATGTATGAAAGATCATACACAAAGGAAGTAACCCATTTTAAACACACTGGATATCTGCTCAGGGCAGACCTTTGAAGTTTTATGGATTATTTTTGGGGGGATTATTATGTAAGAGCCCATTAAATCTGCTCTTCCAGTAGCTTGATATTCACACATCTTATGTTCTGCCTCCCCCCATTTTTAACAACACCATCACATGGTACAAGGCTTGATTAATAAAATTATTGCACTTTATTTACATGGAGGTAGGGAATGTTTGGTACCCGAGGAGAATATAAAAACTTTTGCAATTCACTAAGGCTGTTCCCCTGCATAGATAGGAGCAGCTCTCTGTTATTCATCCAGAGACATAAATCACAAAGGGCAATACATTGATGGAAGGGATCCAATCTCAAACACAGAGAATGTTTATTTATTACAAAACAAAACAGAGCATACCAAAGCTTTGAGCTGGTCTAGCCATTGTTCTCCAAGCTTAGAATGTGGAACTGGAGTGTAAGGAATAGTAAATACAGAATATTGGAGCAAAGTGAGTTCATAAACTCAGAATACTAGTGTCTTGGCCTAAGGCAGCAATGCTTTGAAAGGAAAAGAATACTTCCTTCAAACACCTGCTAAGATGCACAATCTCATGCTTATTATCATTGAGCTATGAGCTCTTCTCTGATCTAGACAATGCTTGGTCCTGCCATTGGGGCAGGAGACTGGACTCGATGACCTCTTGAGGTCTCTTCCAGTACTATGATTCTATGATCAGCTGTATAACAATGTGACAGGGCGCTCGCCCTGCACTGGCCCTATAAGGGCAGACCCCCGGCCTGAACCAGGGCTGGGGAGTTTAGCCCAGCTGAGGCTGTACTAGCCCATTAGGGCCCAGCTGGGTGCTATAATAGAGAATGGGCTGCTGCTGTGGGGGGAAACAGTGAGAACCTGGCTGCTGAGGGAGGAGGAGGCTCCCTGGAGCTAGGGCAGGGCTGGGGAGGCCAGGCAGGGCTAGGGGAGCTCTGGCCCGCAAATCCTCAGACTGCAGGGCTTGAAGGAAGGCCCGATGAAGGAACATCAACCCCCGGAAGGGGGGCTCAGAGACAGACTTGGGCACTGCTGGAGGGTGGTGTGGTGAAGAGGACGCTGCAGCCGGGAGGAAAGAGGGGAGACATCACCCCAGAGAAGGCACCCTACCCACCGAGGGAGCCAATTCCTGAAGACAGATGGCAGGGGGGATATGGTGGTGAGTGCGAACCCCCTCACAAACAAGTATAAGTGTTCACAAAAGTGACATTATTTTTTTTCAAAGGAGAGCTTTTAACATACAGAGGTAGTCAGGAATTTTTTGATCAAATGTTTTCTCATTGAAAAATAACAGCTTATTATAACCTAAGATGTTCAAAGCAGATTTGATTCAGATCTGATGTGATGATTCTTCTGGTTTGAAAAATTTGAAAAGTTTTGGAACGGTAGAAATGTTTTAGGTTTTTTTTTTTAAATTTAAATGAAGAATTCTAGTTTTCTGAATAAAGATGAGTTTTGTTGACAAATTTGTTGGTTAGGAAAAAAAAGTAGAACAATGTCAAAAGCAAAAGGACAATTTATTAAAACAAAACTTTTCAATTGACTACACTGATTTTTTGTAATGCCCCTCCATACTACCATAAATAATTCCTCTACTGCCTTGATGTTTACATATTGCAAATATTTGCTGGCTGTTGTGTCCTTTTAGTCATCTTTTAGTTAAACTGTATGTATGAAAGTCTTTTAATCTCTGTTCAGAAGTTGCCACCTTCACCCCAGGCCTCTTATCACAGTTTTCTGCTTTTCTGTGAACTCTTTCCAAAGTGCTGCTAGCTATGAGGTGCCCTGATCTGGATGCAGCATTCCCAATGGCGCCCAACCAGACTCATATGAAGAAATATGCTTCCAATGTGATTCTTCTGTGTCTGCAGCCCAGGACTGTTTCAACCGTTTTTGCAAACTCACTTCTAATTCATTGTTTGCTGCCACCGCTGGGTCCCTTTCAGCCTTACTGCTCCCTCGTCTTCTTGCCTGTGGTTGGAGCAGAGAGTCTCCCAGCCTGGTCCCCTCCTCATGGTCCCGTGTGAGCGGGATGAAAGGGAGAAAATATCCCTCTCCCCTACAAGCTCTCGCTTGCCCTTTATTTGAATGAGCGAAGGTAAGTGTGAGGTTCCCCTGGCTGAAAAATCACATTGAAACAGAATTATATATGTTGTGTATATATATAAAAAACCTCTTTCTTGACATAAGAGCTCTTTCAATCCTGCTGCCTCTTCAAGAGTGAAGGCCCATCTTGGAAAATATCAGCATGTTTTGTTAAAGAGGGAACTCCTGAGTCATTTAAGCCAATAGCAAAACTTCCATTGGTTTTCATAGGTCCAAGATTTTACCCAAAATGCTTTGTGAGTTTATCTGGTCTACCCCTTTCCTGTGCACACCGCAAATGGCATGCAGTGAAGACTGAATGTCACAGAGGAAACAGCTGCTATGGACGGAGGTGGGGGCAAACCGCATCACACTTGTGGGTGTGTGAGCCTCTTCAATAAGTGGGAGCAAGGTGGGTGGGAGGCCTGACTCCATGCTCTTGATAGGGGTGGAGCTAGAATCAGCCAGCCCTCAGCATTGTCCAGAGCGTGCTGGGTCCTCCCCGCCTCAGCTGCCTGGAGCATGCATACGGCACTCCAACGGTGATTTAAAGGGCCGGGGGCTCCAGCTGCTGCAGTAGTAGCAGAGGTGGTTGGGAGTCCAGGGGCTTTTGAATTGCCAGACCCCAAGGCAGTTGACCCCTTTGCTCCCTCAGTCACGGGCCCGATGGTAGAATTTGTACTGATGTGCCCTCAACCCAGTGATAAGAACATAAGAATGGCCATACAGGGTCAGACCAAAGGGCCCAGTATCCTGTCTGCTGAGTGGCCAACACCAGATGCCCAGAGGGAGGGATCACAATACTTCATCCCCCTCCAGACAAACAGAGACTAGGGACACCAATCATTCCTACCCACCCTGGCTAATAGACATGGATGTACCTAACCTCCATGAATCTATCTAGCTCTTTTTTGAACCCTGTTAAAATTCTAGCCTTCATTGCAGCTTCTGGCAAGGAGTTCCACAGGTTGTGCGCTGAGTGAAGAAAAACTTCCTGTTGTTTGTTTTAAACCTGCTGCCTATTAATTTCATTTGGTGACCCCCAGTTCTTATATTGTGGGAATAAGTAAATAAGTAGATCAGCACCTTTCCCACTCCAGAAAGGGGAAGACCAAGGTTTTGAGAAGCCCATCTATGTTCCATCTTGGGATGAGGGGGAGAGAAGATGTTGGCACTGTGATCTGCCCTCTGTGCAGCAACATGTGCAAGGTTGGTGGGGAGGTTTCACAAAACCATCAGCTTTGCTGTGCCAACCGCCTGTCAAAAACCTTCCACCCGAAAAAGCAGTGAGCCACAGGCAGACAGCAAGATTTTCAGCACCAACAGCTTGTTTCTTGAGAAGTGGCTACGCAAGAAGATACTTTTAGATGAGCTAAGGGAAGTGAGATAATATCTTTTATTGGACCTAATTCCATTGTGAGACAGGAAAACTTTCAAGTCACACAGAGCTGTTCTTCAGGTCTAGAAGAGGTACTCCCAGTGCTACTGCAAAATAGAAGGTGGCACAGATTGTTTGGCATAAGTAAACAAATATTGTAAGGGACCAGTCAAGGTAGAGTGGCCCAATAACACCTCTGCAATGAAAAGACAAAAGGGAGGGGAGAACGGTGGTGTACTAAACCATAAATCCAGCCTCTCCGTTTGGTCAGGAATTTTTGGTGTCTAACAGAGTAATGAGTGTAAGCTCCCGGACTCGTTTTTTGAAAGCGTTGTGCAGGTTTTCCTTAGAGCTGAAGCCGGAGAGATCAGAGATAGAGTGATCGCTCTGTGGAAAGAGTTGTGGGCAGGGGGTGTGTGTTGATCGCTGTAGCAATGCAGTTACGTCAGCAGGTTTTGCATGCTTCGTTATGGCAGGGTCTGGTGCTGCTCTCGTCTACGGGGAGCTTGCTTCTGATGATGCGCTTGAAGGGGTTGTTTGAAGGCCAGAAGTGGGGTTCAGGAAAGATTTTTTTTCAGGATGGAGACCCCCTGCAATAGGGGTTGGAATTGTCTGATATCCTGCATGGATTCCAAGTGTGTGCATGGAGGGAGCTAGATAGGTATCAAATGGGGATGTGGTATTGGAAGGGTTTTTATTTCTGTATTAAAGAACCTTCTTTTGAGCACATATTTCAAGGGACCATACAAGGTGAAGAGGCCCCTTTAACACCTCTCCAGTCATAGGGGCTATGTGTGTGTGTGTGGGGAAGGCATGGTTATTAATTCCCAGTGGCGTACAGTTACATTCTGTTGCGTTCTACAGTAGCATTCCAGGTGCAAGGAAGACGAACCCTTTCGGCATGGTGGACCACCCAGCCACTGCAAATTAGTGCTCAAAGTGACAGCTGTCCAAGGGCTTCTGCTCTCATTTACTGATACATTGGCAGGCCGCTGGCCCCAGACATTTTAGTGCTTATTGTGGCCATAATAACCCTTTCCTTTTGATGCAGAACATTTACTTATTTCTGCTACTCTGCACCCACCATCTTTCTTTGTTCCAGTTAGCCTGTGGCAACAACAGGAGCGAAAGAAAGCAGGTGTTTATAAATATGCTGTAGCGTGGGTGCTGCACAGAGGGCTTCCCAGGCAGAACTGCAGTCCTGCAGGACTGTGTGATTGAGACTTTTGACACCTTTACTCTACAACAATTGAGAGGGAATTAAAATTTTTATCCCCACAAGGAGTGTGTGTTAGACTGACAATGTGATTGGGGGCGAGGAGAGGCAGAACTTCTGGGTTTGATTCCTAATTCTGCAACCGACTTGCTCTCTGACCTCAGGCAACTCACTTAATCCTGGATCCTTACAAGCATTTAAGTGCCTAACTCACACTGAAATCAATGGGAGTTAGGCACCTAAGAGTGTGTCTAGACTACAGGGTTTTGTTGACAAAAGTGGACTTTTGTCGACAAAACTATACCTGCGTCTACACTGCCACTGAGTTCTGTCAACATAATGTCGACAGAACTCAGCAGTTTTCTCAACGGCTGTAAACCTCATTCTATGAGGAATAATGTCTTTTGTCAACAGAGTTCTGTCGACAGAAGGCGTTATTGCATCTACACTGTCCTTTGCGTCTACACTATCATGTAGACAAAGCGGCTTGCTTTGTCTACAGTATTGGCCATAGCCTAGATGCTCTTTGTCAACAGAAGCCTGTAGTCTAGATGTACCCTAATTGTCTTTAAGGGCCTGAGCCTTAATTTCTCTTTGGACCAGATTCTCCCTTACATGGTCACTTTTCACCATTCTGGCAGTGCAAAGTGGGTGCAGATATAATGTACACTGTCTGTGGTATCAAGAGGCATTAGAGATAATCAAATCCTCAGCGTCAGTTTCTTTATCTGTGAAAGGGGGTGATGTGTGGTGAAAACTAAGGGCTTGCTCCTGCGCCTATAGAGCCAATAGAAAACCTCTTGTTGACTGAGGATACAGCATTTGGTCTGAATTAGTTATTAAATATTTGTAAAGCATTTTGTGTATCTATTGCACTTTTCAGCTAAGGGAATACAATTTCCATTGCTTCACTTCATTATAAAAACTTTGTGTGTCTGCAAACTAGAAGTACAGGAAGTATGTTGGACTTGACTGCTCAGTGCTGTGACCAGTAGTGTATATCATATTGATGTGAGATCTAAGAGTGTCTGTCTGTCACTGCTCAACTTATTCACAAGCGTAGTCTGACTGGTTTGGAAGGTGCTATATATTTTAATTTTTTTAACCATATTTATAATATGAAGCCATGTATAAATATATCAGCACACAGGAATTAAGCCAGGGAAGTTGTCTGGCCTGTGTTATGCACAAGTTCAGTCTAGATTCTAGATCAGTGGTACTCAAACTTTTTGGATCACAGACCACTCTGCTTTCTGTGAATCACCAGCCAACCACCCATGATGACAGCAGGGGGCGGTGGTGGTGCGGGGTCTGGCAGGGAGATAGGGTGCAGGAGCTGGCTGAGAGTGGGGTGTCTGGTTGGAATGCAGAGCTGCTTCTCCCTCCCCACCACGAACTGGATCCAGCCCATGAAGTCTGGGTCTCTCCCTGCAGCAGAAAGCCAACCTTATGGGGGGAAACTGCAGGGCTGGAACACCAGTGCAGGCTCCTCGCTGCAGCGGGGGGGTTGGGGGGGACCAGCCTGAGCCCACGGCCCACCTCCAAGACCATTGTGGACCATTAGCAGTCTGCAGACCACACTTTGAGAACCACTGCTCTAGATGATCATGGTCTTTTTTGGCTTTATAATCAATGAAAAATAATTTGATGTACCATTGCTTCGTACATAAGAAAATGTACTAGGTCAGACCAAAGGTCCATCTAGCCCAGTATCCTATCTGCCGATAGTGGCCAGCACCAGGTGCCCCAGAGAGGGTAGACCGAAGACAATGATCAAGTGATTTGTCTCCTGCCATCCCTCTCCAGCCTCTGACAGACAGAGGCCAAGGACACCATTTTATCCCCTGGCTAATAGCCTTTTATGGACCTAACCTCCATGAAATTATCTAGCTTCTCTTTAAACTCTATTATAGTCCTAACCTTCACAGTCTCCTCTGGCAAGGAGTCCCACAGGTTGACTACACGCTGTGTGAAGAAGAACTTTCTTTTATTAGTTTTAAACCTGCTCCCCATTAATTTCATTTGGCGTCCTCTAGTTCTTCTATTTAGGGATCTAATAAATAACTTTTCTTTATCGGCCCTCTCCACACCACTCATGATTTTATATACCTCTATCATATCCCCCCTCAGTCTCCTCTTTTCTAAACTGAAAAGTCCTAGTCGCTTTAACCTCTCCTCATATGGGACCCGTTCCAAACCCCTAATTATTTTAGTTGCCCTTTTCTGAACCCTTTCCAAGGCCAAAATATCTTTGGATCACAAACCACAGGAATAGATTTACAAACTGACTGGTCTTGCACTTACCGGCTCAAAGTCATTCAAGGTTTTGCAAGAGCATAAGTTTGTTTTGAATCTTTACATCAAAACCCCACCCATCTTCATCTTGCATAACTGAAAGTGACTAACCCACATTTTGGAGTTTAATTTACATCTAGTTTTGCATCCCTGCTGAAGAATTTAATTGATTATGGGGAATTCAACTGAAGTCACTGAGAATTTTGTGTAAAAAATCAACGACTAGATATGTCACATACTAGTATTAGTTCTTCAGAAATTCTGAAGAATCTTTATGTTTTTACAATGGAATATATTCTAACTGCTACTCTTTCTCCTAAGATATGTTCATTCTTTTGGCAAGTTCCATTTCATTGTGATCTAACAAGTTCCTACGGTTCTAAATAAATAACTTGCCCATACAAATTACTTAGTTCTATTACAAAAGCTCCCTCTTTATCTGAATACAGTATATAAATCATTCTCGACATTTGTTAAGACTTGTTCAATATCAAAATGTTTGTCTAATCATTAGAAAAAACAAAGATTTAGAATAGCCATTGTGAATACTTAATAATGGGGTTTAAAACGAATAACAAAACATAAGGAATATCTTGTTGTTATGGCATTAAGATATAAATGTCAGTTTAGAAGTGACTGCTGCCTCACAGAGGGTATGTCTATACTACAGATTTTTGTCAGAAAAATGGCTGTTTTTCTGACAAAACTTGAGGAACATCCATACTGCAATTGCATTCTTTTGCAAGTGTATCAAAAGAACAGAGGGGTTTTTGTGGTATGGTAATCCTCATTCTATGAGGAAGACCGCCTTTTTGCGAAAGAGCTCTTTTGCAAAAAGGTGTGTGTGGACGGCGAAGAGGGAGTTTTCTCGGAAGAAGAGGGAAGAGGAAAAAGCACAGGTGCCCTGGTGGCCATTCTGTCCATAGCAGTCACTGCTTACATGCGAAATAGCATTCAGGCAGTGTGGATGATCTTTTTCGAAAAAGCAGATTGCTTTTTTGATGCTTTTTTGGAGTGCGGATGCTCTCTTTTGCAAGATGTTTTTTCGGAAGATCTCTTCCAAAAAAAGCTTCTTGCTCAAGAAGCCTGTAGTCTAGACGTAGCCAGACTGTCAGTGCATGCTGAAAATGAAATAAACATGGTCTAAACAAAACCTCTAGCTAACAACAGAAAGAAATGTATTATTTTAAAAAATTGTTTTAACTGTGTAATTGTAATGTAGCCATCATGTTGACTAGAATTGGTTCACAGGTATAAAAATATTTTATGAACAATTGTCATTTTTTTCACTGAAATTCAAAATGACAATGAACATTTTAATCAACATTCCAATTTTCAGCTGCTCTATCAAAACTTTCCATTTTCAACTTTCAGCGCGTCCCATTTTCAACTGCTCTTTAAACATATTATGTCAGTGACAAAAACTGATGCTGTGCTGATCAATAACCCATTAATTGCAATATCAGGATGCTTGTGCTGTACATCATTTTAAAAAATGGCATTCTTTACCATTGCTAGAACAGATCAGGGTGAGCCCTTACTTTTATCCTCCCATAATGCTGTACCAATACAGCAGTCCTCTCTCTTTATTAATTTTAAGCCACTCGGTGTAACACTTGCTTCATATTTGAAAATAACGCAGAAGAATGGAAAGCCAAAACTTTGCCTTTGTCTTTTAGAAAGTTCAGAAGTTTATGAAAACTATAAAATGTTGTCTGGCATGATTAGCTGAAGCATATGGAAGCGGACAGCATAGTTTAAGGCTCTAATTCTGTGCACACTTGAGTGCATGTTTAACTTCACTCATGAGTAGGCTCATTAACTATTCATGTACACAAAACAAAGCACATGCACAAGTATTTGCAGGATCGGGGTCTAATTCTGAAAGATTTAAGTATGAGGAGAACACAAGGAAAAAAGAATGAACTGCAAGATTTTTTTTAATTCATAAAGGATAATTTAACATCAGATACTGTCACTATTGGACTCAAAACTTAATTGAGCCCTGTTCTATGGCGAGTAATTAGGCATCGCTTTATTGACTTCAGTGGAGCTAGGCTGATTGTCAGCAGCTAAGGAACTGATCCATGTCCCTTGGGATATGTCTGCTGGGGAACACTCAGGAAAGTGAAGGCAAATCAATTAAAGGTGTGAAGTCAATGGGTATAAGCTTAAAGCATGTAGATCAGTGGTCTCTAACCTTTTTAAGTATGAGATCACTTTTTGAATTTAAGGGCAATCCAAGATCTACCTCAAATCCAAATACTATACCCTTGTCCTGCCTCCTTTGTGCCCCTTCTTGACCAAGGCCCCATCCCTGCTGACTCCAACCTCCCTTCCTCTCACCAGGCAGGGGCAGTGGGTTAGGGTGCAAGCTCTAGTCTTGGATTAAGGGATTTGGAGTGCAAGAGGGGCTTTGAGCTGAGCTTGGGGCAGGCAGTTGGGGTGCTGGAGGGGATTCTAGGTGAAGGCTCTGGGAGGATGTTTGGATGCAGGGGGCTCAGGACTAAGGCAGGAAGGGGTTCAGGACTAGGACAGGGTTTCAGGATGTGGGCCCCGACTGGGCACTGCTTACCTCAGATGGCTCCTGGGTGGTGGCACAGTGGGGCTAAGGCTCTGCCCCACTCCCAAAACCAGCCAGCAAATTCCCTCCCAAGTCCTGTTATGCTCCCTGCGTTGCTGTGTGGAGAAGGTGGTTTCACTTCAAAGAGTGGGAGAGGGGGCACCTAGACTTCAGTGCCCCTTTTCTCCCTCTCCTGCCCTGCACAGCAGGCAGGAGGCTCCCGGGGGTAGGGGAAGGCAACTCCAAGGCAAAGGGCAGGAGATGTGCAGCAGTAGTGGGGAGAGACAGCTGAAGTGCCGGCTGAAGTGATAGCCTCTTGGCCAAACCAGTCAAGGTCACCTATCAGAAGCTCCAAGATCTACCAGTAGATCCCGATCTACTGGTTGGTGACCACTGATGTGGATGTTCTCATTCAGGAGAAAAATGGCCTTAGTGCACTCTAAGGGTATGTCTACACTACCCCACTAGTTCGAACTAGCGGGGTAATGTAGGCATACCGCACTTGCAAATGAAGCCTGGGATTTGAATTTTCCGGGCTTCATTTGCATAAGCGGGGAGCCGCCATTTTTAAAACCCCACTGGTTCAAATCCCGTGCAGCACTGCACGGGGTTCGAACCAGCGGGGTTTTAGAAATGGCGGCTCCCCGCTTATGCAAATGAAACCCGGGAAATTCAAATCCCGGGCTTCATTTGCAAGTGCGGTATGCCTACATTACCCTCCTAGTTCGAATTAGGAGGGTAGTGTAGACATACTCTCCACACCCTCACTCACTCAGGGTAAGTGACAAGGGAAGGGCGATGGAGTGAATGGAGAGTGGGATCTCAGAGAAGGGGTGGGGTACAGGTGGGGCCTCAGAGGAGGGACAGGGCAGGAGGTGGGGCAATAGTGATCAGTTTTGTGGGAGTAGAAAGTTGGCAACCCTACTCTTGCTCAATGAAGACAAGGCCTCAGTTATGACGCAGTTACTTCTGGCAGTGCAATGCAGAGAGCTATTGTACTGCTATTGCTACATAAAGTAAGTTGATTCCTGTTGAGTTCAACCTGGCATCTTTTGCCAGCATTAAATTCACTTGATACTTTTTGGTTTTCCACATAGACAAGTTTTTGTATTCTCCACAGAAATGGGGTGGGAGCGGGGAAGGTTAAGGAGCTGAACGAGGTTTATGGAAAGAGTTGCAGTTAAAGAAGTTGTTCTGGGTGAGAGAGAATTAAAACTCCAAGACTATGGAGTACTGCTGGACATATGCTACTGCGCCAATTCGAGGGAAATTCATGAGTTCTCTGTATTTTCCTTATTGCTTTGTAAAGTGCCTCTATTGCAACAGACCCTGACTAAAGCCAATACCACTTATTTTATTTTTCCAACCTCTGATAAGAAAACAGGCTTCATTCCACTGGATGTATTTTTCTTTAAATGTTCTAAGAGTCCATGCCGTCTGGTGTTAACTGTTAGTTGAGTTTCAGGTTCATTTTACATAGCAGGCAAATATGATTTGTAATCCAGTTCAGTTTTAAGCAATTCATTGTTCAGCTCGTTACTCCATTCTCTCCCCCCCGACCAAAGTTTCTCTCTACTTTGCTATAATCTAATATATAAAGGAGAATGTGTGTATGTTTGTGCTCTAATAGGACACTATAAGACCTACTGTAACCAAATTTTCCATGGGATAACCTTTCCTCCAGGAGACGGTTTTAAGATACTGTGGGGGGGAAGAGATGAGAGACCAACGCCTCTCCCCGGGACTACATGGAACTTGGCAGTGCGGGGAGAAGTGGCTTCCCCGCCATTGCTGGAATCATATGGCGGCCCCTCTTCAATACTGCGATTGGGGTGGGGTCCGGTGGCCGACCAATGGGCGGGTGGGTTGCTGCTTGGGCTCATTCTAGGCGGAGGGGCCAGGGCTGGTGTTACCACTCAGATGCCACTTCGAAAAATGTCCCAAAGGAGGTGCATTGGGGACCCGGAGGTGAGAACAGGGGGAGGAGGGAATGAATAGGGGGGGCTGGTCCGGGGCGCTGGACCGTTGAGGGTGAGTGGGGGGTAGGGCAGGATTGTGTGGGCCGGATCATTGGGGGGTGGACTGGTCTGGGGGGGCTGGACTGTTGGGAGCAAGTGGGGGGAGGGCAGGATGGGGAGGGTGGGCTGGACCATTGGGGGGCATGTTGAGGAGAGGGCAGGATTGGGGGGGGGGCCGGCTGGTCCGGGGGGGCTGAACTGTTGGGAGCGAGAGGGGAGGGCAGGATTGTGGGGTTGTGGGGCTGGACCATTGGGGACGAGTGGGGGGGAGGGCAGGATTGTAGGGGGATGAAGGAAGTGGGGCTGGACAATCCTGCAGGGAGTGAGTGAGAAATAAAGCCCAGGACGGGGGCGGGGTCTCCTTTGAGGGGCACTGGCCCAAGGGACAGCATTGGATGATGCTGGGTGGGTGAGAAATTAATCCAAGGTGGGGGGGGGGGAGGATCCCTCAAATCTGGGCACTGGTCCTGGGTTTGATACTGATGATCTGGGGGTGGGTGGTCAGAGATGCAGTCCATGGCAGAGGCAGCTGGTCAAGGGGGTGGTGCTGGAGGAGGGACTATAGAGGTGCCAGTAGGCTCAGGTAGTTGACTCATAGTTTCATCAAAAAAGATGGGACAAGAGCTGAGGTGTCACCTTGAAATCTCTCAGATTCAGTAGGGCCAGCCCCATTGATTGACGCATCCCTATACTCAGCTCTTGGATGAGGATTTGCAGACCCAGCATGCCTATCCCCTACTTCCCTACCAAAAAACCATTAGCTTCTACAAGGATAATCAGCAAGAATACCATCTGATAGGAAGCAAAACGTTGCTCTATTGCAGAGGGGCCTCCATATGCTTCCAGCAATGGTGGGGAAACAAGCCATCGTGATTTGGGGGCTCTCTCTTCCACTGTGCTTTTAATGGCTCCAAGACTCATGACATGGGAAGAAAACAGAGACATAGTTTCTATTGTGACTTTTGTATCTAAGTTTGCCAAGTCAAATAGCTCTGATTCTCAACATTCCAACGCCTCTTTTTTGAGTCAGAGATTTTGCTTTATGCAGCACTAGAAAAGCATGGGGGTCTGCGGTGTGGCTGGTGGCTGTCAGGACCAGCTTCTGTTTTTCTAAATTTTGTTCCTCTGGTTTCCCGGGCAACGCCGGGTAAGTCCAGCTAGTTACCTATATGATCCAATCCTGCAAGGCTTTTGAGAACATAATTCAATGAGAGGTTCTGAGTATAACTTATCAAAGACAGTCAGTGCACACAAATATTGGGGCTTGGTTGAATTGCTGGGTCCTGGGGCAGTTTTCCCTTGGTCCCTGCTGTTGGTGGGCCTGTGACTAGTCAGAGAAGATATGTTCCATAAACATTTTCAATGGGCTTAGTCTCACCTTCCAGAGAGAACCCCAGTGCAGGAGAAAAGATTGGTGGTGTAAACAAGCATAGCTATATGACATCAAGGGAGCTTTGCTAAATTACAGGAATGCAGGATCTGGCACAATGTGTGAGGAACTTTTGTGAATTTAAACATGTCGATTTCCAGGCTGGGTTTTCCACTCAAGGGCGACATATTGGAGGTTGCATGGAACAAACAAATCACATGGATAGAACCCTGCATGGATACAAAATTTGGATCCACACCTGCATTTGTATCCGCAAAAATGAGCCATGGATATCTGTGGATGCAGATACCCACAGATATAAAGCAGATATTCACAAATTTCCAGGGTCTTAGATACAGATGTAGATGCAGATACAAATTTTGTATCTGCAAAAATGCACTGTGGATATCTGCACCCATGGTTGTGGATATCAACAGATATGAAGCAAGTATCTGCGGATTTGTAGGTCTCTATGCATGGATGCTAAATTAAAGGATCTGAAGGGAAATCCCACAGATCTTGGGTCCACTGTGCAGTGCATCAGCTGCTTTTATAGGCCAATTTTCTCTTCTCTTCATGCAGGACAGTACTAGGCATGGTCCAAATGGGCCTTCCCATCCACCAAGCACAAAGGCCCTTCTCAGTGGTATGCGCAGGTCTGGTTATCTGGTTAAGTTAATGCCTGGCTATCAATGAGGAGGATATCTGCTGGTTTTGAGGGGAGGGTTCTGATGATTTTTAAGGAGAAATGGGGATTCAGATCCCTTTGACAATTTTGATTGCTGATGGAAATCAGGAGCAATTTTCACTGAAGTTAAGTGGAGTGACACCAGTGTGAAAATGTAGTTTTGTAAGATCCGAGTCAGGCTATACATCTACACCATAGCATTCTGAGAGTAAAAGTACAAGGTATAGATTCATAGTATTGGAATGTCTGTGTTAGTGACATTCGCAGTTTATGAGGAGATGGTTAGGTAAATTCTTGAAGACTAGTAATTTTTTATTTTGTCTTTGCTTGTGAGTTGGGGCAAGGTCTGGGAGAGAGAAACTGAAATGCTCAAATAAGGATAAGAGGAAACCACATTTCAAGAAAACTGATGACATGTTTATGCTGGACTTGGCAGAGGTCTACAGAATTTGATCCAACCAAAAATTGGCTCTGCAGGTGATGAGACATGGTGCTTCCTTAACACTCTGGCTCCATTTTCATAAAACATAATTGCAATTCCAGTCCAAGAGGATGCTAAGGATTTACTACTGTGCAATGCCTGACTAGCCCTTTCACTCTTTCTTTTGCTCCATCTATAATCTGTGGTCCGTGTCATTATTTAATGCTGTGGACACTGATTCATCATAGAGATGGTCAAAAAATGACCAATAAAACAACTTTCAAATTTATTTTTTCACAAATACAAGTTTTCAAGTGGTTGAAATGGTTTAATTTCTTGTGTTTGCAAGTCTTTTTCCTGAATTTTGTTCTATACCTTTTCCAAAACCACAACTAAAATGTTTACTCCATGGATGTTGAGCTTACCAAAAGGTGCCATATCTGGTAAAAATAACATTTTTTAACAGTTTTGAAATAAAAAAATGGGGGGAAAATGAAGTTTACAATAAAAAGTGGAAAATATCAACAAGTTTGGGAACATTTAATCCAACCTTCTCCCCACAGTATAGACCTGTGTTTGATGCTACTCTCATTTAAATAAGTGGAAAACTCCCATTGAGTTTAATTGCTCAAAATCAAGCCCTGAAACATAAGATAATGGAAGCCATTAAACCAACAGAGTCTCATTTTCTAACTTGGATGATTCAATCCATATTTTGTTTTTATTGAGCACAGTACACTCATGATATATCTTTCTTCTCTTTTAAAACCAATGAGTAGCCAATTTTTAATATCTAAAGTTAGGTGACAAAATTAGTATTTAGGTGCCCAAGTTACTTATTGTGGATACTTATGTGTGGTGGGGGTCAGATGCTTAAAACAGGTACTTAACTGTACAAATCTGTATTTAGACACCTACATTTAAGTGCACCATTTTCTTCAGTTCTCATTTGAATGAACCCCAAAACTCAAAGGCAAATTTAGTTAAAACTACTGGGTTTCACCAGGTTTCTCAAAGTGGGGTTGAGCATCAGTTGAAAGATTGGTGAAACTTTGCAACTGAACAGCGTTTTGGTTTGTGATGAGACATGAAACCAAGTGGGTTTCATATGCTTTCAGTTTTCCCGGAGAACATTTTGCACAAATGCCTAGATCATTCCAGGGCTTATGCTAAAATCCATATAGCACATAAGTTTTGTGAAACACAAGATCCTTCATGTAATTATTACATTCACTGTTCTAAAAACAAACCAACCATTTAAAAGTGACAATAAGAGTGTATTTAATGAGGCAAATCTGACCACAGATTTATTTTGTTAAAGACTCTTACTCACAGGGAAAAAGTAGATGGGTCACCCAGACTCCTTTGAAAATTTATTGCTCTGCTTAGGAATTCTGCACACATACCAAGACTGGGAATCTGAGTTGCAGGCTGTTGTGGCAAGTAAAAAATAAATGGTGTTATCTTGATAGCCAGATAACACAGTATCTGTTCACATAAAGTCATTTGGAGAATATTGTTTGGGAAAAACACTTTGCTTTGGATCCATTCCTTTTTCTTTCTGTCTTCTGATAAAAAAAATCCCAAACACCAAGCAGTTAAAGGCTGCCATAAAACTGAGAAGAAACACTGACACTGATGCTTTATCACACTCCATCTGGGAGGCAAGCCAGCTCTTCCTACTTCAAGTTTATTTCTCCTACTCTGCTTTACCTCAGATAATGTCTCATAAACAGTTAAGAGGGTCATTTATAAAGGTTTCAGAATGGTTATTGCTCTCATCATAGCCTTTGGGTCATCTTGCTTTAAGATAGTGAGCATCAAGTTAAAAAAAAGCAAAATGTTATGATTATTTGATTTGACTTGCTCACTCTGTCAGACAAGTAAGTTGCAACTGTCATTTTCCCCTAAGTTTCTCGCTCTCTTTTTTTAAATAAAGTTCACATTCAAATGTAAGCACGACTTGTTGGCTTTTCAAGGTGCAGCCAGGGTTCACCCTTTCAATCAACTTTTGGCTGCAAATATCTAAACTGAGAACTGAGCTATACACAAACGTGCACCAGTTTAACGAAAATTAGTTAAAAAATCCATTTCATTAGAAGGATGAGCTGAAATCCATTTATATAAATTTAGATTGGGACCTTATCAGTACATAACATTTGATTCCTTAATAACGACACTCCCCCCAGTTTAACCAAATCTGTTTGAAACTGATGTAAGTGCCTACACAAAGGCTTCCACGGTTTTAACTCAATCAGTATTAGAGTGTTCAATATTGAAACAGGACTAGATCAAAACATACTAATGAACTGATAATATGTGCCTTTGGGATGGACAGTTAGCGCGTGGTAGGCTAGTGCAAAGAAAAGTCACATCCCAGCTTGCCAACAACTAATTATTCATGTAGACCAGCAAGCTGGGTTTAAATTGAAATGTTTACACAGTGGGTTACACTAGTTTGCCTAATTTTTTTTTTAAAAAAAAACAACCTATGAATTAAAGCTAATGGAATCTGGTGTGTGTAGATAAGACCTAACATACTGATTTTTCATCCCCTTCATTTCCGAGTACTTCCATGGGGTCTTCATTGACATGAATAAGGATTTCTCCAGTAGCTTCAATATTGGAACAATAGTGTAATAACTTTAACTTATGTTGGGGACAATTTTTTACGTATTACTTTTGTGTTCGCCATTGTGATTCTCCAGCAGTCGTCAGCCTCTTTGGCATCCTTTCTGAAAAGTGCGGGAAGAAAGAGGGTCACCTGATCTTAATCTGCCCTACAACAACTGGGTCATATAAGGGGCTCTCACTTGTTGCTCAGGGCTTTTTGAATCCCTGGAGTGCTTGGCTGTGACGCCTTCAAGCAGCTGGGGAAAAACCCTGTCAAGGTTGCTAGTTTGCTGTGCTGTCAGAGTCAGGAACCTGGTTGTCTTCTGCCATTGTGAGATCGGTGGCCTCTTGCCTCAGAGTGCATTTGGTGTGGTCTTTCAGTGGTGGAGCAACCCAGATACCCACATCTAATAACAGCTGCTGGGGTAGTGTGAATTCCTGCTTAGGTCAGGGTTAGGAGATAAGGACTGGAGACTCTGGGTCCTTCAAGGCAGACTTGCACTCACCTGTCCCTTACCTCACTAGATCACATCCTCCACTCATGACATGGAGCCAAGAAGAGAAGATCTGAAGAAAGAAGATCACCTGCTCCCTGGAGTGTCCACCCCAAGGGCCCACGTCCGGGTCTGCTCTTCAGCCCGCTTCAGTGTTTACCTCCATTTCCCAGGGTGTCCTCTGACCTTGTCTCCAGCCAGGGAGTGATTCCTTTCCTATTGTGTTCTGCCCTAATGTTATTGGCATTTTTTGGGGTCTGGCTTTAAGCCGTTTTCTCTGTGCTTGACAACTGGACTATTTTGGATTTAGTTGTCCTGTTGAAGGGTCCTTACTAATTGGAGCCTGTGTGACCTGTCTTGTCACAAACCCGTTCTACTAGTCAAGTACACAGAGAGGTGTTGAACTTACAATTCATCCATAAGTTCAATTCTCACGCTGATGGCCTCAATCGAGATAAGGGATGGCTGGGACATTATCAACCTAACATTCAATGAAGGTGCAAACAGCTCTTTGTCTGTGTAGATTCTTGCATTAGTACCCTTCCTGTCTATTGCTATCCTTTGATCCTTATCTGCTTCCTTTTAACTATCCAATCTTCAGATGCTTATAGATTGCCAGGTCTGCGTACTTGTTTTTCCCTTGATATTTTCATACCCTCTGCTCCTTGTTTCTTGCCCACTCCTTTTTTTCCTTCCCCCCCTCCCTTCTCCTCTATTTATTTTGGGTCTGCACATCCTAAATCCAAAACTCTGGTCATCTGAAGAAATGGGCAGTGCCCATGAAGGTTAATGATACCTTCTACATGTTTTGTTAGTCTATAAAGTGCTACCAGATCATTCGTTGTTTTTTAAGTTTATCCTGTACAGATTAACTCAGCTACACCCTGAAGCTTCTGAATCAATCTGTTCATTATATCCAACTCTCCTATCACATCCTTCTGTACTTAACTAATTAACCAGTGATATAGGTACGGGCAGGCGGAGAACCTAAGCTTGGGCCCTTCTGACTCAGATGTCCCTACCCCAGTTCCTTGCCCAACACTTACAGAATCTACTGTGTATTAGGGTCTCTAAACAGAAGTTGCTCTGGAAAGTGAAATCAGAGCACAGGAAAGGCACGGCGCAAACTGTGATGGGATGGTCTAAAGGGAATTGAGATTTAACTCTATGCCATTGCAATAATAGAATGATGATACAAACCAGTCCAAGCCACAGAATTCAAAAGCAAAGGCTGATAATTCTGTCCCGAGCAAAGTCATCACTGTCCTTGAGCAATGCAAGGTACAAAGGCATGTCATTAAGAATGAAGTGTCTGACTTGACGTTCAATAGTCCTGGTATTCTCCTGGGTGTTGTGGTTCCCGGCATAGAGGACTGCTCAGGTGGTGGAAAGTTGTCAACAGCTGCTTCTGCACTACCGCGTAGGGGAAGTGACTATAGAAGATGGAGCCTGACTGGGCCACATTACTGTCCTGCTCTTTTCTGCCAGCAAGCGTAAGAACTTGCAGGGCTAAAACCCCCAGTCCATGGGGTTCTGAGACATGGATGCCTCCAGACCTTCACAGGAGGATTAGACAATGCTCTTGTGGGAGGACCCAGTGAGACTAAGCCCAGCGGGAAACACTGCCCAGCCTGGAGTATACAGCCATCCCTCACCAGCTCTCTGGGCCTCCTGGAATGTGGTGCGTCCCCTCAGCCCTCAGCATTGCCTGGAGTACGTGGCATGGTGCTCGGGTGGCATTTTAAAGGGCCTGCGGCTCTGGGCCAGCCCCTTTGAATCACTGGGCCCCAGGGCAACTGTCTCCTTTACATTCTCCCATCAGTGGGCCTGCCTGAATCCCAGTCTATTGAGGAAACCTCTTCCTCTCAGGAAGAGCCTGCTTGTTTGCTGGGTGCCATGCTAATATCAGTCTAATTCTGCAGTTTTCAAATTGTGGGTTGGGACCCCAAAGTGGGTAGCCACCCTGTTTTAATGGGCTTCCCAACCAGGGCAGAAGCGTAAGCACCAGCGCTTAAGGCCAAACCTAAAGCTCAAGCCACACCTCCTGGTGCCAGAGCCAAAGTCCAAGGGTTTCAGCCCTGGGCAGCAGAGCACACATTATAGGCTCCCTGCTTGAGGCTGAAACCCTTGAGCTTTGGCCTCCCAGTCCAGAACAATGAGAGCTGGGTTTGGGCTTTGTCTCCCTCAGCTGGGGTAGTGGGACTCGCTCAGTCTCAGGCTTTGCACTCCCCACTCCTGGAGTCGAGTACTAACTTTTGTTGTCAGAAGGGGGTTGCAAGCAATGTTCCATCTAATTTTTTCCCCATCCACGTGTGGAATATTTTTTATGTGCACCAAGGCATGTACAGATGTGCACCACCAGTAGAAACACATGCTGATGTCTAGGGGTGCTCTGCTAAACAGCTGGGCAGCACCTGAATTTCTCCTGGGTGGCCACCCAAGCATACAGCTTACAGAGAACCCTGGTCACCGTACAAAGATGTTTGAGAACCTCTGATCTACTTGTCTAATTTCTTGCTCCTGAGTTTGAAGAGATTGGCTTTTTTTTTTAAATCATGTTTACAAGAATCTTTCATGTTCTCCAAAAAGACAAGGCTCCACCTGTGTCGTCTTTGAAGTTAATCTTGCCTCAGGTCTTGTTTAACATGAAGGAAATGGCAGCTAGTAGAACTTTATAACTTGAGCTAAATATGATTCTTTTGCTGCCTCAGAGCTAATGTTCTCCTAACCAATATCAATAATGCCACGAGGCTATCGTGACTTAATAGGCTTATTTTTATTACTCCACATATGTTATTCAAATGACTTCATTAATTGCACAATTAGCAATTGATTGTATCATTGAGCTGTATGTGTGGCTATATTACTTTTGAATACAAAATAGAAATCATCAAATATAATCTTGTAATGTAATCTTTCCTTTGCCATGACGCCTTGAAGATCAAAGAGAAGAATGTTTTGAAAGAAGAGGCAAAGTGAATAGACTTGCTGGGCTGTGATTACATTTGTTGTGGACTCTTTAGGGACAAGGATTTTAGGTCAGATTATGAACTACCTCTCCTTCTCCCCTCCCATCCCCCACAGAAAAAACCTGGCTCCTAGGGGTTATCCCTTTCTCACAACTGTGCTGTAACCTGGGTTAGCCATAAGGACTTGACTTAAGTCATTGAGAATCATCAGTGTACTTTGGATCAGAGCCTATCTCAGGACATGAGTTTCTTGACAGCATTCAAGAATAAAAAAGTGATACTATCAAAGGTATATTGATTACAAAAAATGTGAGCTGATATTTATTATGTATGCCTACTTGGAAAGACCAGGCATCATAGCCTTCATTCCTGTCCGCACTGGAACTCTGGAGCACAATATGTCTAGTGCCTAGTCAACATGGATTCTCTACGTGGGACTTGCCCAAAACCCACTGAAGTCCGAGAGCTTTCCCTTGACTTCACTGATCTTCAGGCCAGGCACCACTGGAGCTTTACATGTGGACTGAGAACAGAGGAGACTGCTTGGTGGTTTGCCGATCTGCATTATGGATCAGAAGAGAGGAAGCTGTCCCACCTCAAAATCCTAAAACTCTGAACTCATCCCGAAGCCATTTCCTTAAGTCAGCCCTGGTACCCATTTCCATGATTACATCATTGTATCAACCTATTCTCTTCTCCTATCCTTGTTATACCCATGTAAATCTCCTGGTTTCAGAGGAGACATTCTGGAGTTACGTATTAAGAGACATAGGTCAGACTAGTGTGTAATGTCTGACTTGAAAAGCTTTAGTTTCTCTAGGTATATTTATCTTTGTCAATTTGAATCCCTATGTAATATTTCCAGGAAACAGCCTTTTCACTTGTGTATAGCATCAAAGATGCAGTTGCCAATTCTGTTTTTTTTTTTTTTTTAAACCTTGACTCCAGGAGCCATGTGGCGACATCAGAATCTCATCTCTCAATCTGTAAAAGAGAGTAAGTATCTAGCACTCGTGGTTGGAAAGGAAAGCTTGGAAACATGAGCTTAAAGCTCAGACAGCAGAAGGCAAATCAAAAGAACCCAATGTTTATTATCTCATAACTTTTAGTGGTCTGACTCCTGATCTTTGAATGCTTGGCACTGGTAATACTGCGCTACAGAAGATAATATTACGGGGCACCTGCAAGCTGAACAAAAGAGAAGCAAGTTTGTGCTGGAAAAGAGGAAATGAAATTGTATGTGGGCCAGCCATAGTATTTTTTACAGTTTCTAGTTTATATTTACGCAAATACAAAGGGAAATCAAAGTAACACAAAACTGGGAGGCTGGAATGCTGAGGTTCTAACCACATCTCTGACACTGTTTCTATGGCTCTGAGCAAGTTGCACACTCTCTGTCTCTGCCTCTAATCTTTTCCATCCATGTGTGGATTTTTCTCATCCTTGTGCAGAATATTTTTATGTGCACAGAGAGAGGTGGAAATGTGCACCACCAGTAGAAACAAAAAACCGCCTGTCAGTGTTCTGATAATCAGCTGGGAAGCATTTCAATCTCCTCCTCCCCCGCAAGTGTCCACAGAAGCACATAGCTTACAGGGAAAGCTGATCTCAAATACCCATTTGTAAAATAGGTGAGTCTTATTACTCCCATCTCACAACAATGTTGTAAGTTCTGGTTAATGTTTAGAAAACACTTTGATGATGGAAAATAGAAAAACTGCCATGTGTTATTTTTATTGAGCTCAAACCTACAATCGCTACTCACTCTGGGACAGATGATGACCTTTAGTCTACCAAGCAGTTATATAACTCCACAAATGACCACACTGATTTCTACAGGACAAGTCACCATATAAGGTACAATTTAGTGTGAACACTAAATAGTACAATTTGGGCTTCACTTCCATATAAGCAAAATCCCTTTTAGCACAGTGTACTGTAGGTTGTATGTCATTACTCATCTAATATATAAAGGAGAATGTTTGTAAGTTTGTGCACTAATAACTTGGACACTATGGGTGTGTCTAAACTACATGGATCCATCAATGGAGCCATGTAGATTAGGCTGATCGGCTAAGGGAAATGAAGCCGCGATTTAAATAATCGCGGCTTCATTTAAATTTAAATGGCTGCCGCGCTGAGCTGACAAACAGCTGATCAGCTGTTTGTCGGCTCAGCGCGCTAGTCTGGATGCTCCCATGCTGACCTGAAAGCCCTTTATCAACCTCCTCATTATGCCTCGTAGGATGAGGTTTACCGGGGAGGTCGATAAAAGGCTTTCATGTCGGCAGGGGAGCGTCCAGACTAGCACGCTGAGCCGACAAACAGCTGATCAGCTGTTTGTTAGCTCAGCACGGCAGCCATTTAAATTTAAATAAAGCTGCGATTATTTAAATCGCGGCTTCATTTCCCTTTGCCGAACAAAGAAATCTACATGGCTCCGTCGACAGAGCCATGTAGTTTAGACGTACCCTATAAGAGCTACCGCAACCAAACTTTGCATGGGATAACCTTTCATCCAGGAGAAGGTTTTAAATTACTTTTGGACCCGATCGGGCCCAAGCTCAAGTTATAAAAATCAAAAAGTAACCCGCTGCGCTGCACTGCAGGGGAAGGCCCTCCCTCCCTAGGTCCCGTGCCCGCTGCCTGCGGCCCCCAGCGCCATCCAGGATTCACCCCCTCCTGCCTGCGAGGTTACATAAACGACCCTCTTCCTGCCCCCCCACTGGCATGTAGTGACCCGACCCCCACGCGCACAATGGCTTGGGGAACCCCCCCCCGTTCCCTGCGGCACCTGCAGCCCTGGGTGCGAGCTGGGGTGCCCTTCCCTCATGTAACCTCCCCTTCACCCGGGATCGCACTCCTCCCCGGGGATGACACGGACCTATATTTTAATCCCTATAGAAATCAGTGCAACTTTTCTACCGTTGAAAAAAAGATAATGGATTACTGTTTTTCTACATTTTGTTCCTCCAGTTTCCTGAGCAACGCCGGGTAACTCCAACTAGTCTTTATATATTTGACAAATGATTGGTACATTTGCTAAGCTACATGGTCTGTCTTGATTGTCCATGTCTATAAAGATTCCAGTACTGGGCCCTGACAATTTAAAAGAAAATTAAATAGTTCACCTAATTATAGTTTTAGCCCTGTATAGTTATCTTTCAGCTTTTGCAGCTGTCAGATTCAACTATGCCTTGTAACTGTGGCAGTGAGTGACATTTGTTCAGATGAAGTAGGAGTAAAAGATAAAGGGGCAATAGACCGGATTAAGCAATGGAAAGAAGATAGGATATATGTTTGAATGTCATGGAATGCTGTATTGTAAGTTTGCCGATAAACGTGAGTTTACTAGATTATACAACTAAAATAAGATAACAAGTAGGTTGCACGCTATTGTCAAAAAAACAAAAACAACCCACCACCAATGGCGGGGGGGAAGAAGGAGGAAGAACCTCTCTTGATGAACTATTGAAAACCTAGTTACCCAAAGGTGTGGTCCAAGGAAACAAAGTTAACATTTTAGTAGAAAAGAGTTTTAAGTTCCTTTTCAGTTAGTTTTCTACTTCTCTACAGCTTTTTTGAAGGAAAATATTTATTATGTTTGCACGTTGGCACAAGTTTTCAGTTGTGGACAATTGCACATGCCTTACTCTAAAATATTTAGGAACAAAAATGCTGATCTGTCTTACAAATCACCCATTGACTTCAGTAATGCTGCATATTGCCCTGAAATTTTCAGAACATCTGAATGTGAGCTCTTCCTTGCTTTATTTTGCCCCTTTTACAATTTTTTTCTTGCACAATGATTTAATCTTTCTAATTCTGAGACGATTTTTGCCTTTTTCCTCCCAGAAACAATGTTTTATAACTACAATTCTAACCTTTGTAAAACAGCATGTGTCATTTGTTCGTGGTTTTCAAGCTTTGAATTAAATCAGCGAAGTTCTTGAATGAAAATTCCCAACAGGAGATTTACTGGGAGGAGACACCTTAAAAGGAAAGCTCTAGAAGGAAAAACATATGCTTATTTTGGGGGGAAAGGTAGGGAGAATATCATAAAAGTTTTAAATCTATGATCTTTGCTGCAGAATCCCTCTGTCCATATGTATCACGTTCAGCTATGCTTGAGTATGCCACACAGGTTGATAGTTTAATCTGTTAAACAGCTGAGTTCACAACTGAAGGAAGATATAGTGACATGAAAAACATGGCCAAACCTCTTCTTTTCCCAAACAGGATTTGGAAACCTGATGCTTTGAGAACTCTATGGAAGCTTATTCACGGGCAAGTGTGGGGATTTCTGGTTGCAGAATTTGTGTTTGAGTTGCATAAAGTAATTACAAATAACACAAATGAATCCTCCCTTTTCACCAGAAAAAGGAAGGTGGGAATGTGGACCATCTCTGATCAAGATAAATACTGGTAGACAAATGTATTTATACTTATGATAAAAGATGTCTGATAAGACAAATACTGGTAGACAAATGAATTTGTACTTATGATAAAAGATGTCTGATAAGATAAATCCTGGCAGGCAAATGTATTTATACTTACGGTAAGATACGTCTGATATCACTGGGTGTAGCAGTGAATGCAGCTGAAGGGCAGTGTATGGATTTCTGTATCTAGGGCCGTGTCCAGACTCAGGGTTTTTTTCGGGAAAAGTAGCCTTTTCCCGAAAAAACTTCCCCTGCGTCCAGACTCAAGCCGCGTTCTTTCGAAATTATTTCGAAAGAACGCGGCTTTTCTTTCGATGGCAGTAAACCTCGTTTCACGAGGAAGAACGCCTTCCTTCGAAAGTTCCTCTTTCGAAGGAAGGCGTTCTTCAATGTAAAGAGGCCGTCTTCGAAAGAGAGCATCCAGACTCGCTGGGTGCTCTCTTTCGAAAAAGCGGATTTCTCTTTCGAAAGATCCGCCTGCAGTCTAGACACGATCTTTCGAAAGAGGCTCTTTCGAAAGATGCTTTCGAAAGAGCCTCTTTCGAAAGAAGCCTGCAGTCTAGACATAGCCTAAGTGTGGTAAATTGAGGGTGGGCTTTTCAAAACAGCACCAGGCCTCAGGACATGCTGAGTGTCCAAATCGCAGCCTCAGCATTTTACTAATTTTTTATTTCACATTCTACTCTATTGTGAGTAGGTGCAGATCTCCAGGTTCACAGGCATGTTGTGTTTGTGCTGCTGAATGCCTCGGAGCATAAACAGGCCCAACAAATTTGGGAAAAATGTGAACTAATGAAGTGCTTATGTTCCTACCTCTTGACACAATCTGAAACAGGTAGAGCTGCTGAGAACCTTGTTCCACTCAAACCACACGCAAAACGTCCACTGACATCACTAGGAGCAATGGCAGGACATGGTTGTTAGTGAGCATATTTTAAAATTGACTTTGGAAAGAATCATTTATGCTTTGCTGTCTCCTCAGATGTGCAGTCGGTAGGGAGCTCTGAAGCTACACCTGCTTGTCTGTCTTTTGACTCACTCTGAGACACTAGTGAAAAACCGAGCTCTTGTGGCTACTGTGAGAATCTGCAGCAATGACTGAAATCCACTGAAATGCAGCCACCAGAATAGATTTCACTGACTGATCTGTTAGTAGGTTATTTTCTGTGGTAGATAATAGCTGGGAGATTTAGAGGGCCCTATGAGTATGTCTACACTGCAATTAGACACTTGTGGCTGGCCTGTTCCAGCTGACTTGAACCTATGGGGGCTGTTTAATTCCAGCACAGACTTCCGTTTCTGGATACAGCTTGAACTCTGGGACTCTCCTACCTCTCAGGGTCCTGGAGCCTGCACGTCTACACTGAAATTAAACAGCCCATTAGCCTGAACCCTGCCAGTCCAAATCAGTGGGCATAGGCCAGCCATGGGTTTTTAATTGCAGTGTAGACATACTCTAAGGGAGTAAGGAGCTCAAATTTCACTGAAATTCATTGGGAGTTGGACATCTTACTTAGTCTCCTTTGAAAGTCCCAGGTCTTCATTTTATTTCACATTTTTCTTATGCAGAAAGCTGGGTACTAGAACATAAGAGGGTATAAATCTCTGATATAAAGGATATAAGCTAAGTAATGAGAATGGGAGTTAGAATGCCTGTGTTCTACTCCTGAGCCCACTGTAGACTTCCTGTGTGATCTTCATCAGATCACTTAACTTCCCTGTGAATCATCGGCTTCAGCTGTAAAATGGGAAAAATAAGAGCAACTTGCTTACCAGAGTTGTAATGAGGCTTAATTCATTACCGTCTGTAAGGGGCATCGAGTGACTCACATGGAATGTAAGGACTACAAGGAGTCTGGTGGCATTTTAAAGACTAACAAATTTATTAGCAACAAGTAGTCCTGTGGCACCTTAGAGACTAACAAAAATACAGGCAGTCCCCGGGTTACGTACAAGATAGGGACTGTAGGTTTGTTCTTAAGTTGAATTTGTATGTAAGTCGGAACTGGTACATATTGTAGGGGAAATTCTAGCCAAACATTTCTCCAGAGCTCAGTTTTATTCTCCCACACCTCACTTCCCTCAGTCCTTTAGGGTATGTCTACACTACCCTCCTAGTTCGAACTAGGAGGGTAATGTATGCATACCGCACTTGCTAATGAAGCCCGGGATTTGAATTTCCCGGGCTTCATTAGCATAAGCGGGGAGCCGCCATTTTTAAATCCCCGCTGCTTCGAACCCCGTGTAGCGCGGCTACACGGGGCTCGAACTAGGTAGTTCGGACTAGGGTGCCTATTCCGAACTACCGGTACTCCTCGTTTCACGAGGAGTAACGGTAGTTCGGAATAGGACCCTAGTCCGAACTACCTAGTTCGAGCCCCGTGTAGCCGCGCTACACGGGGTTCGAAGCAGCGGGGATTTAAAAATGGCGGCTCCCCGCTTATGCTAATGAAGCCCGGGAAATTCAAATCCCGGGCTTCATTAGCAAGTGCGGTATGCATACATTACCCCGCTAGTTCGAACTAGCGGGGTAGTGTAGACATACCCTTATTCTCAAGCTGAGGTGTCTGCTGAGAAAAGCCGCTCCACGTCTCCCTGGTCTGCTGGGGGGAAGCAGCTAGTGCGGGGTTGCCTCACCCCGTTTGTAAGTAGGGATCCGATGTAAGTCGGATCCATGTAACCCAGGGACTGCCTGTATATAGGATCTTGAGCTTTCAAGGGTAAACCCCACTTCACCAGATGAGTATTAGAGCATAAGCTTTCATGAGCTACAACTCACTTCCTCTGATGCTGAAGAGAAGAAAGACAGAAAGAGGAGGAAGGGGAAAGATACAGAGATGGGAGTGTAAGGTGGTGTAGAACAATCCTTTTTGGGTCACAATATTCTGTGTTTGCGCAGAGTGGCTTCTGCTTTCTATCCCTGCAACTGCACTGTATGAGGAGTGAGTGATCCGTATATGTAGAGACTGTAAAATACTTTGGGAAATTGTTTAAATGCTAGTTATTATAATGACGCTAAATCATGATTTTATTTTGGCTTCTTCAAAAGGGCGGTGTTGGTCTAATTTTATTTCCATGGAAGTCACTTTAAGTGGCGGCAAGCTAAGCTAGCGCTGAGAACTTTAGAAATTTCATCCTCTTTTCATTCCACGGTCTACAAATCATATGGTAAAAGCATGACAAGGCTGCTGTATATTGATGGCCTAAGGAATTGTGTTTTAGGACATGACTCACATTAGATATTACACTGAGATTAGACTAACACATTCTATCTGGAGATTCAACATATTTCACAGCTCTATGAGCAAGTCCACACATGCCATATTAAAAAAAATAAATAAAAAGTTTGGAGAGAAAATCTTTATGGTGTATCACGTGATTGAATTCCCTTTCCAGATCTAGGAACCTGTGCTCTGTGTAAAATGTCTTTAATGTACTTTGCAGAAGTGGCACATGTGAACATTTCCTTGGTTTTGATCTGCCTGAGATTGCACCTGGAATAAGGGAAAAACATACAGGCATGCTGGTCATCTTTATTTCCTGGCTCCAGTCACATGGCACAGGTCAGGATCGATGTCCCCGCTAATCTTTTCCATCCATGTGCAGAATAAATGTTATGTGCACCAAGGCATGTATGAATGTGCACCACTAGGAGAAACACAAACCTAGCTGTGCATGCTCTGCTAATCAGGTGGGTGCATTGGAATCTCTCCAGAGCAGCTGCACAAGTGCCTAACTTACGGAGAACATTGATCAAGATTCAGTGGTCAGTTGGTATCCACTAATTCACCCTGAATCCATCCACGGAGTGGACTGCTAGCGCAAGGATCCCTTTACCATTTAGGAGTACAGCTGTGACGGAAGGGCAGTGGGTATAGTAATCATGCAGAGTGCCTGTCCATCCCCTGCATACTGTCCCAATGCCAACTCCACAAAGTAAAGACTCAGGGATAGGGCACTGTGGTTCTGATCCTACTCTCTCTGAAATCAGTGGGAATCTTTTCATTGACTTCACTGGGAGCTAGCCTGGGCCCGAAGAATTCATTTTAATTGGCATGAGAAACAAAGGCATGCAGCTTTCCTATGATATGATTGGGCAGCCTTCATTAATCCCCTACTGTCTCTTGCGTAACAAGACTGCAGTTTATTGCATAAGAAGCGTAGTCATTCCAAAAGGCTAGGGTGAGTGTAACTTGTATACGTTTATCCAAAAAAACACAACCCTGGGAAGCTATTTTATTAAAAGAGGATAAAGACCATTTACTTATGCCTCAGGGCTGCTGCTATTTAAATGCACATTTCTGCCTCTTTATTCGGATATTTACTTAAAATAAACACAGCCACATTAGCAATTGCTGCCTCCTATGGAACTGAAAGAAACAAACTCGGCTAGGTATGAGATGTGGCCTTCCATGGGCAGAATAACAGCAGCAAATGTCATATTCCTCAGGGCATGTGGAGTAGAAAGAGACCTAAAATGTGATGCCTGGTCTCATGGTCATTGCAGCCCACCTTTTCCAGTTGCGGAGTGTTACACACTGCAGTCCATATGGGGTAATTCAGTACTCAGATACTTCACGTATTTAATTCTCAGAGATGCTGTTTGCACCGACCTCAGTGGGAGTTTTGCATGTGCTGAAAACCATCTATTTTTATTAGGCACCCACCATTGCATATTTTGGTTTAATTACTTAATGCTGGATTGGTTGCCCCCTTGTACCACATACGCATATGTTGGTCACCATGGAATCTAGGTTGCCCTAGAAAGGTTAAAAATACCACCAAAAAAAAAAAAAAAAAAAAAAGGAAAATCCCAGGGAAGCCCCTGCAATTTTAAAATGTTTTCTTTGCTTGGTTGACATTAGCAGTAATGACCTCTGTGTACTCAATAAATGACCGGCTGGGGTTAATGATGCAAAGCATATCAACTCGTCTCAGCTGGTTACCAATCCCCAGGAAATGCACCCTGCCTTATTGCTGCTGCCTAAAGAATTGCATGTGTATACTAGGAGCTTTCTTTTCATTAGTGTTACCTGTATGCTTAGATGCATCACAGAAACATATTTTTTCAATCAGATACTATGTTTTCAATGAAACAACTTGGTCTCTACTCGTTTTCTCCTCTTTTTTGATTATACACTATGCATCCGTGGTTAATGTTGGTATGACGTTTTGCAATAAAGTTAGTTATCTTCTTTTGAGGTGGCTATTATTAATAATAATTTATTGAACACTGGGTTGGCAACGTATTAATGTTCTAAGTGCTGTACAGATGTGTAATGCGGATCAGACCTTGTCCCAAGAGCTTTCAATCTAATTCAAAATAAGGTACAATGGAGAGAGTGTAACAAACACCAGAAGGAAATGGAAAGGGAAAAGAGACAGAAAAATGCATGAAGGGAAGGTTCAGCAATGGCTATTACGCAGGATGGGCAGAGATTGTGTCCCTAGTCTATTTGTGAAAAGGTGGGAATGGGCAACAAGGGATGAATCACTTGATTATTCCCTGTTCTGTTCATTCCCTCTGGGGCATGAGTCAGGATCGATGTTCCCGCTAATCTTTTCCATCCATGTGCAGAATAAATTTTATGTGCACCAAGGCATGTATGAATGTGCACCACTAGGAGAAACACAAACCTAGCTGTGGGTGCTCTGCTAATCAGGTGGGTGCATTGGAATCTCTCCAGAGCAGTGGTTTTGGTCACTGTTGGAAGACAGGATATTTGGCTAACTGGACCTTTGGGCTACGTCTATACTGCAGCCTTCTTCCGCAAAAGCTTATGCAAACGAAGCGCGGAGTAGAATATTGCCGCACTTCATTTGCATAATTAATTAGCCATTTTTGTGCAAGAGCCTTTTGCGCAAAAAGGAGCTGTGTAGATGGCTCCTTTTTGCACAAAACCCCTCTCTTGCACAAGAGTCGTTCTTCCTCATTTTTTTCAGAATGGCTCTTGAGCAAGAGTGGGTTTTTGCGCAAAAAGGAGCAGTCTATACAGCTCCTTTTTGCACAAAAGCCTTCTGTGCAAAAATGGCTAATTAATTATGCAAATGAAGCATGGCTATATTCTATTCTGTGCTTCATTTGCAAAAGCTTTTGTGGAAGAAGGCTGTAGTATAGATGTAGCCTTGGTCTGAGCCAGTATGACCATTCTTCTGTTCTTGGAAAAGACTATTAAGAAAAGGCACGGTAAAGGCTAGTCATAAACTGACCGTTGGCATAAATCGATGGAATGACACCACAGGTAAATATGGCAGGCAGCCATTAAACAAGAACATATATTAACTATAAGGGTTTAAAAATGATGATACGTGCGATGTGTCTTAAAAATTGTTACCAATATATGTAAAGGATCATATTGTTTTGGAAATCGGGAAGAAAAGTAGCAAGTGCAAGCCATTCGGTTTTAAGACTTTGCAATGGTCCCCTTTTAAATGCAAAACAGGGATAACGCCACAAAAAAAAAAGTTCATTCCACTAGTAGAGATGTAGTAATCATGAATGCAAACATGATGTGGGAGATTGAGTACAAGTAGCACTGGAGAAGGATCTTGATGTAACAGGAAAACTATTCCAGAAACCCTTTTAAAAAATTGTAAATGTAGCAGTTTCCAGTTCTGTTAAACCATAACTATTTTCAGATTGCCAAGCTTGAGTTAGCATGTGGTAAAAGCAGCGGGGTTCCACACCTGCCCACAAAAAACAACAAACAAATATCCTCACCATATGGATTAAGACTTTCAATACCCTGGCACAAAGTTGGGAGGCATTCAGTATCAGTTAAGACTGCACAGGAGAAGAGCTACTACAATATCAGTAGCAGTGAGCCACAAAATAGCCACATGGTTGCCCGGGTAGAAAGATCTCTTTGCTTGAGTTAGTATGTTAACAATAGCAGTGTGGATATTGCACCATAGGTAGTAGTGTGGGGTTGGGCTAGCCACCTAATTACAAGTCCGTCTGATCTGTTGAGTCCATACTTATCCATGCATCTGCACAGCTATTTTTAGAGTGCTAACATGAGCGGAGCTAGTGTGTGTCTGTCTACCCAGCCTGGAACACAGGTTCTCAGCTACAGAATAGACATCTCCCTTGATTCATGATGCCCTTTGCCAGCTGCACAATGGGGCATAAGGACAAGAAGGAGATTTGTTGAGTCATTTCAGATCAGAGGACATTTAGCTGTTAGGAGAGAACTAGCTGTGTATTTGTACAAGCATATATTAGTAAAAATGCTGCCTGCTTTTTCATGTATATTGTAGGTGTCTGACCTCACCAGGGGTGTGTCCCTGATAACCATAGCTTTGATGTTCATCAGATTGGCATCTACTGAAAGGAATGATTCATCAAGACAAAAAACATTTAGAAGAGGAAGTCTATTTTTTCTCTTTTCAAATCCTGCCCCCCATATTTCTTGGTGCACTGTGGTCTAAGGTCTGAACAGAAGATAGCCACCTTTGTAACTCATCATTGTAGAACATTTAACTTGAAATGTGAGTAAGGGGGTCAAATTATAGTTGATGGCAGTTGTCTGTGGCTACAGTTGATGGCAGTTATCTGTGGTGGAATGTATCTGTCATGCTGGAAAGGAAAGAATAATGGTATATCATCTTGGACAATTTCTTCTGGCCATCTATTGTTTTAAAAGCATTTTCCATTGGTGACCTGAGCACCTCCTGAAAAAGGGGCAAACATAAATAACTTTGTAAGCAATTTTCTGTGCATGGCACAATAAATAGCTTTGCAATGAAACCTGAAGTAAATAACTTTGAAGCTTAGTTATTCTTTGGTCTCAGTTTCAGTGGTAAACTTCACACTGCTCAAGTGCCGTTGAGCACCATATCGTTTTTCAGGACAAAATAATAAAACCCCCTTGTCGTGTTTAATGGAAATCAGTTTGAATTGCAAATTCAGCATTCAGCAAATTAATACCATTCCTGAGCCTTTTGGTCATGCATGTCTTTTTCATTATTGTTATGGCAGCGAGGAGTCCTGTGGCACCTACAGACTAACCGAAGAGTTGGAGCATAAGCTTTCGTGGGCAAAGAACCACTTCATCAGATGCATGTGACGAAGTTGGTCTTTGCCCACGCATCTGACAAAGTGGGTATTTGCCCACGAAAGCTTATGCTCCAACACTTCGGTTAGTCTATAGGTGCCACAGGACTCTTCGCCGCTTTTGCAGATTCAGACTAACACGGCTACCCCTCTGATTATTGTTATGATGCATGTTGTTTATTTAATGTCTAATATCATTGCTTAGCACACATCAGTCAATTAGGCTGTGAATTCCCTGCACTTTAAATTACCCACACCATAGGGCCAGATCTTGTAACCTTTACTGAGCTGAGCAGTCCTTTCTCATGCTAGCAGTTTCATTGATGGCCTGGGGTGATACATGTGGATAATAGTTGCAGTTTTAGGCACTGGAGTGAGCATCTACAATATTCTTTTCCATACTGCACACTTCACTTTGGGATAGCATCACTGTGAAAACTCTCTGTAGCATGTGTGTGGCCATCTGGGCAATCTCTCCCAATACTGATATGAAGTGAAGATACCTAGTAAACTGATTGTCAAAGGAAATAAATTGTTTGAGACATTGTTTCTTGAGCTCACTGAAATCCAACCTTTGTAAGTTATCAATTGTTGTGGTAGAGGACTTCACCTTCCCTGCAATATCACTTGGCAATGTGTGTAGTTTGTATTTAGCTCCCATCCCAAGAGGCTGTCATTCATCCTTTGCATCACCATCTGCCTTAAGCCAATGGTGAAATTAATAGGAAGCAGGATTAAAACAAACAAAAGGAAGTTTTTCTTCACTTAGTGCACAGTCAACCTCTGGAACTCCTTGCCAGAGGATGTGGTGAAGGCTAGGATTTTAACAGGGTTCAAAAAAAAGCTAGGTAGATTCATGAGGGGTAGGTCCATCAATGTCTATTAGCCAGGATTGGTAGGAATGGTGTCCCTAGCCTCTGTTTGACTGGAAATGGGTGATAGGAGAGGAATCACATGAGGATTACTTGTTGTGTTTCTTCCCTCTGGGGCATCTGGTATTGGCCACTGTCAGCAGACAGGATACTGGGCTAGATGGACCTTTGGTCTGACCCAGAATGGCCATTCTTATGTTTTTAAGCCATCCATTATCATGTATCAGTGGCAAGCACTCACTGGTTCCTTTTTGAGGCCAGGCTACAAATGAAGGCATGTCTGGAAGAGTCTTTAGAGGAGGAACAAGTCTGCATCTCTATGGATTGCTGTTATAGTCCTCAACATGGTCTTCCAATGGGCATATTGTGCATGACATAGGTAGAGCACCTACTCTATCCTCAATGAGATGACATGGAGAGGTAGGTTATAGAGTTATAACCAGTGCATTATACACAGAGGCCAGATAAATTCTCTCTAGTTGATTTACCATCGGTCTGAAAGATGGACAGCATTCTCATGAGGTTGGGCTAGTAGTATAAAATACATACAATCCATCACTGGACACATGGCTACTGAATAATCCACTCAAATATTTGCTTTCATTTGCAAATAAATTACTATGGGCTATGTTCATGTCCCTTTTGTTATTATTAATGATTTACTAAGGACGCCGTTGTTCTAGTTCTATGCAAGATACAAGAGGAACATAGTCCTGCCCTTGCTTGCAACCTTAAAAAGAAAAAAAAAAAGAAAAAAGAGAGAGACTTCTGAGGGTGTGGTGGAAGAAGGGAATCTGCAGTGTCTAGTTTCCCATGAATATTTGAGTGATCACGTTTGACTGGCACGAATGCTGAGTGGAAAGCGAAATTCAAAGCTGTATGTGTTAGTTACCGCAAACCCTGAATTTTAAATTTACGTGTGTGTGCATTTGTACCAGAAATACTTGCCTATTTAGAGAACAGAAACCTTAGTATGTGACTTGTCCAACCAGTCATACAACTGAGCAACGCAGTTCAATTTTTGACTATGAAATACAATGACTTTCTCATGATTATTTTATGCAGTGGAAGAAAATGATTCACCAATTTCACAGAATAGTGATTCAATTCAAGGAGATCATTATGATTTATTGGAGGATGTTCCACAAGCAGGAAAAGAAACTAAATTCATTGGATACTTTGTTTGCTCAGCTCTAGTGGCTGCCAGTCTTCCAGCAAAAAGATGCTGTGGAATCTGCATCCAGTCCACAACAGAATTTTAAAATCCATGAACTGAGCTTGATTGAAGAGGGGTTTTACATTTCACTTCTGGGCCAAATACTTCTGCACCTGGTGCAGCTTGTTTATTGCAGCCTGCTTTGTGGTGTTACAAACAATGTAAGCCAGGATAGTCAGCACAGCGAAGAGTAGAGTTCTTTATTCAGCCTTCAGTTACTGGAAGCCACGCAGAACGACTGCATGTATAGTTAACACTTGCATGATCTGCTCCATATGCAGCCATCTGGTTCTGCTGATGCTTCTGATCTCCCAGCAGGGTTTGATTTATGTGGCAAGAGCAACAGCATTCCCATCGTAGAAATAGAGAACAACAGTTAATGCTGCCACTGCTTAGGGGTAAAGAAAGTTCCCACCAAGGGAACTTATTCCCCTTATTGGACACATCTGTATACAAAGCAAGGAAACTAGCTGTTTCAATAGCTCAATTGGGCAACGTTTGGCCCAAGGAAAGCGAGGACAGCGCATATTGCCTTGCTCTGTTGATATGCTTCTTTCTAGATTGTATCCAAATTTGGAAAATGACTCTGAATTGGTGGGCACTGCTATGTTTTTTCATATGCAAAGAGCATAGAGGGTGTATTTTTTAGTGTGAGGGAGTGAGGTCTGACCACTCAGGACAATGGTGGAAGAATGTGTCTCAGAATCTTCCATTTATACCAAGTTGAGCCTCGTTATTATAAATGTATGGGTGTGATGCATTCAGCGAAAGCCATAATCCTAATTATCTTTATATATAGGAAGTAGAATATAAACAATGACATATTGCTATTCTGCATATTATGTAATCCATATATAAATTAGTGGTCCCCTTTACCCCACTTCTCTAAGGATTGAGAAAACTAGTCAGATGTTGTGTTACAGGGACTCCATTTTGGTTTTTTTTCAATAGACCCTAGAGTGTATCTAGTCGTATGTTATGTAGGATTATACATAATTAAAATGCAGTCATTGAAACAAATATGTTGTGATGCATTATTTTGGCTTTTTCTATTGTTTGCTCTACAGCATGCTACTTTGCAAACTTCATTAATGCACAGTGAGTTTCCTAGTGATTAGCGTGAAGTCTTACAGTTAATAAGGCTTTTCAGCACAGAGGATCCCAGAGAACTATAAAAATGAAAATACAAACTATAAACTGGAGATGAACCTGAACCAAAACTCAAGAGCCTTTCACTTTTGGTCACCGTTGAAATACATCTATCTCTGAATGGTGGCAATAAAAAACAGTTTAGGACAGGAAGTGAAGAATACTGTATTAAACCGAAACATCATAGGAATTTTAGTGAGGTAGAACATAATTATCCAAGTTGGAATTTGTCCAGGATCTATGTATTGGCAGCCAAAGCAGGACTGGATAAGCCCTAGAAAAAGTGATTTGTTAGGGGTTGGTGAAGCTGGAAGGAATTTTTATTGAATCCGGCCCTAAATTCTTGTGGAATCAAGAGGATTAACCGAAAAATTTAATGTGCTGCTTGGAACTTATGGAACAAAGAAATAAAATTACTGTAGCTGGTGGAATTGCAATAGCATGTGGAAGGCCATTTTTTATCCATAAGTACAATGAGGTAGGCTTTGAAATTAAGTCTTCAGATGCATCAAGTTGTAATTTATCATCACATGGGAACAAGATGGAGGCTCTGCTATTTGTTAGTGAACTGGAAAAATTTCCTTCTTTTGAGAAATGGGTTGTCTGAGGCTTCCTACTTTGCAGCCATCACACATGACACAGAATTTGAAACATTAACAAAGCATTTTGTAAGGAAAATAGGGTATTGGGGATTGTCCAGTGAGAGGAACATACTGAGATTACTCTAATGCTTCTTATGGCTTCGATGGTGCTTTCAAGCACAAGTGTGTACACATTGATACCTGTTGGATAAACAGCAATGAAATAGGAAATCAGAACCCACCAACTCCCCTAGCTATTTCTAAAGCAATTAGTCCAAGTACTACATTCAAATATGCACTGACGTATACATTGAGAAAGAAACAGAGACAGGGTCTGATTTTGTAATGAGTGAAGTCAATGGCAAAACTCCTACACTCGGCAGACTCAAGCCCAAAAAGAGAATGGCAAGACCCAGAGAAAAGCCAATGAAAAGTTCTAGTTGTAAATGATCCAGTCAACACCTTTGCCATCAATGTAGGATTGTCCCTTACATGACATGGTGATATATAATGTTATATGGACTTCTATGTTTAGCCAGCTGCTTTTATGCCTATGGACATTTATTGCATTTTTACTGTTATTTGAATGATTCACAGACATCAAGAGAGGGATCAATATAGCTTTCAGACATATAGGCATGTGTTACTGCATATCCTGGGAAATTAACAGAGGTGATCTCTTGGATCTATTGGTTACACAAAGAAGTAGGAATCAGTAGAGTATTTTGAAACATCAGATGGAAGGTGATATAGAACTGCCAAGTATTATAATGAAAAGATACTGCATTTATGTAGGCACTCAGAACAGCTGATTATAGAGGTTGGAGACTTTGTCTACGTGTACACTAGAGGAGAAAGTTGACCTAAGTTACGCAACTCCAGCTTTGTGAATAGCATAGCTGGAGCTGATGTACTTTAGGTCAAATTTCTGTGGCATTCCCACTGCTGGAGATTGACAAGAGAAACTCTCCTGTCATCTTCCCTTACTCCTTGTGACCTGGTGGATGGGGGTATGATCAGCAATTGATGTAGCTGGTCCTTACTAGACCTGCTAAGTTAAACTCTGGGGCTACGTCTACATTGGCCGCCTATTACGAAATAGGCATGCTAATGTAGAACTTTGGAAGAGGCAAATGCGCGGGGGATTTAAATATCCCCTGCGGCATTTGCATTTTCATGGCCGCCACTTTTTTCCGGCTTGGAGATAAGCCGGAGAAAAGCGTCCAGACTGGCGCGATCCTCCGGAATAAAGCCCTCCTTGCAAGTAGGAATAAGAGATCCTCCGGAATAGGGCTTTATTCCGGAGGATCGCGCCAGTCTGGACGCTTTTCTCCGGCTTATCTCCAAGCCGGAAAAAAGTGGCGGCCATGAAAATGCAAATGCCGCGGGGGATATTTAAATCCCCCGCGCATTTGCCTCTTCCAAAGTTCTACATTAGCATGCCTATTTCGTAATAGGTGGCCAATGTAGACGTAGCCTGGGAGATCAATCTCTGCAGAGTTGATCTCCTGGTAAGTGGAGACAAGCCCTATGCACAACCATGTATTTGAGGACAGAAACATGACCCTAGAATTGGTATATTCACGTGTTTCCATGCCTTGTTTATCTCTAAATCTGAGTGACCAAGTGATCATGATAAATTGTAGCTAACCTCATAGCAGACAGATATATTGGTTTGACAATGTGAAATTTCACTCATTTCGCTCATACCTTATTTAGGGAAGGTCAGGATTAATGCATTAAAAACCCAATGATGAATTTGTGGTCAATTCTATTTTTTTAAATTCAAATTTCCAAATAGAAATGGTCAGAGCAGAATGAATAGTTAAAGATCATTTTTTATATTCTAAAATTAAGAAGACAAGAAAAAAAATCATGGTTCTTAGTTTAGCTTGAGTCAAGGGTTGATCACTTTTTTATTTCATAAAAAGGGTACAGGCTTGGTTTTCATTTATCTTTTGTAAACAATATTTTTATTTAAAAAAAGCAATGCTCAGGTATTAAAGACCACATTTTCAAAACTGACTTCAAAGTCTGCATTTATCCTAATGTGCCTATGAATCCTGGATTTGTGTGTGCAGAAGCAGTAATCACACATGCATATTTATGGTCCCAGGGCAGCAGACTCCAGGTCTTAGACACCTGAATGTCTCTATTCTGTTAGGGTGCATCTACACTGCACCCTTATCTCAAAACAAGCTAAGCAATATGAGCTAAACAAATTGCATAGCTTATTTCGAGTTAATTTTGAAATAGAGAGCTATTCCGAAATGGCCCTTAATTCTCATGTAACGAGGTTTACAAAGACATCTGAATAGCATGCCCATTATTTCAAAAGCTATTTCGAAATAATGGGCGTGCAGTCAAGACTCGGAAAACATTATTTCGGCATAGTGGAAGTAACCAGAAATAGCGCCGCAGTCTACACATAAGTAGAAAATTAAATGCCATTTTTGAACATGTGGCCCATCTGTAATGGCAAGGCTAGATTTCAATACAGGATGAAACCTCTCTAATCCAGCACTCTCTGGTCTGGCAATATCCGTGGTCTGTCATGATTTTAGTAAGCTGGATACCCACTTATCATGGGTGTGGCTAAGTTTCCTGCAGTCTCATAAACATTGTTTACAGTCACCAGTTCCAGTTGTCAGTGTGCTGTTATTTAGTTCTAATTTATCCCTAAATGGCTTCTAAGAGCCATGGAAATGTTGGTAATGCTGCCAGACAATATTAACTTCCCGTGGTTTGGCAAGTTTTCTGGTTTGACACTGGTAAGGTTCCGAGGGTGCCGGACTGGAAAGGTTCAACCTTACTCTGACTCATCTTGAGTAAAAAGCTTACTCCTCAAATCAGCTGTGAGTATGAAACTGCGGAGTCCCTTGCAGCTACAGGAAGGGACAATTGGAGGAGAAATGTCCTGCTCACCACCAGTAAAGGGGGCAGAATCTAAGCCATAACTATTTGTCAGGCTGATAAAGAAATACCAGTGGGTGCTTGATCACAAGCTAATTGCTTACAGATTCTCCACCTAACAATAGCAAATGGGTCTGTTCCAAAGCCTATAGAAGTGGATGGGGGAAGACTCTCATTGATCACATTGGGCTTTGGATCAGGCCCTACAGATATGTATGTGCATGAATGATATTATGATCAAGTGATTATACACGAGGCTCTGTGTTGTTAGGATTTTATTCTGTTAAAGTCTCCCACTTTGTCTGTAGTTCAGGGATAAAGAATTGGGGTGTGTTTGTAAGATTTAGAAATGCATGTGCTGCTTTAATCAGTCAGGCCCACTTTAGCACCAGACCAGTGACCTGCAAACCTAAGTGATGTGTTTCCCTTTTGATATCTTGCCATTTTGACTTCAGGATTCACTTAAACTGCAGAGGGTGGGGGAAGGGGAGAAAGAACACAAGGCCTGCAAATTAGCATCAAAGGGCTGGTGCGAGGTTTATTGGGGCATTTACTAGTGCTGTTTTCATTATTTACACCACTGTTGATTCTAGGAGATCTCATTAAAAGCGTAATAAATGTAAAAATATTTTACAAGCCTATAAAAGTTCCAAAGAAAAAATAACTTTATATAGTACGATTTTTCTTCTTTTTAAAAATACCATGTGGTATCAGAGTGACCTTGATGATTACTGATGGGATGATATGAAAAGCTCCATTCCTGATCTGGTGAAAGTGGGTGGAGGGGTGGTGGTCAGAATGGCTTTTTCATTCACTAATTCAGACAGTGGGCACAATTTTGCTCTCATGGATGTCAGTGGAAAAGCTCCTGTTGTCTTTGGTGGAGAGCGGGTTTGAGCTGAATGTAACATTACATTGTAAGGAAAGAAAAAAAAAAGCTGACATGTTTTTATTAAAATCTTTCATATTTTTAAAAGGGGGACATATGCATGAGTGTACTAGAAAATATGGTACTAACAAAGGGAGAAGACATTCATGCTATTAAGTTCCTCTGTAAAATATGTTTTCATAAACAGACTGTGTGTAGTCAGAACAAGCCTATATTTTTTGGAAGTATGTTAAACAAGTCCAGTGATATTTGCCAAATCCTCTATTATGGTTTTGGGATATACAGTTTTTTGCAAAGGGACTGAGCTAAAACCAGGAAACACTTTGGACTGACTTCAGCTTGGATTTAATCCAAAAATCTTGGGAATGGGCGGATGGGGAAAAAGAAGTCGCATTTAACCCTTAAATCATCCAACCACAATTTAGGAGAAGGTGTACCATCAAAAGAGTTTATCCTCTTGTCCTACGAGGATACTGTCTTTTATCATCAAGCAAGAAAATCTGCTCCCAACATTTTAAGTGTGGCTGCTGAAAGTTAAGCACCTAAATCATACCGAGTCTCCAGAATGGGTGGACTGGTTTTCAAAGATGCTAAGCAAAAGCAGCACCAATGAGTTCCTCTTATGAGACTTCAGCAGCACCTACAAATTCCTATTGCAACCAATTATCAGAACAGCTCATGCAAATGGGGGTAGCAGTCTAATTTTAGGCACTCATATTTGAAAAAGGTGAAATTAGCATCAAACTTTCAAAAATAATCTCTAAAGCCATTTCAAGAATTGTGTATCCCTCTGAAACTCCCCCTGTGTAAAACTAAAATTATATTTTTGCAGTCTGCATTTGTGTCTAGCAAGGTAGCTGGTGTAAGAAATTTGTCTAGCTATGTAGCTATCTAACTATCTATCTGCAAAAGAGCACAGGTGTACATGCATTTGATTCTTTAATTTAAGTCTGCATTTTTGGTGAATGAATAGTTAGTTTGAAAACCAAATGCAATAGTGAATGTTTGAGGCAGCTGAGTTGAGAGCAATTCTGCAGTTGGATGCAAATCCTGAGTTTCCCACTCAATTTATGACAATTGTCATAAAGATAATTCATGGCAGATAGGATAAAGCTTTGGAGCTGTGGTTAAAAGCCTAAGAAGAAACATGAAAAACATGCAAATAAGTCTGAAGATGTTGTGTTGTCTCTGCCAGCTAGTGTCTGAACATTCAGGACAAAGTTCATTTGCAGAAGTCAGTGCAGTTACATGAAGGATGAATTTGGCCTTCAGAGTGGAGTCTTCCATCGCTCTGTGTGTGAGTATGTATCTGTGTGTGTGTGTGGGTAGGTAGGAAGGCAGCTAAATTTCAAATCCAGATGCTCACTACTTATAAATCTGGACAGTTGTTCTAGAAGCTCCCCGATAGGGAAGATATGATCTGGCCAGAAACTGAGCTAGTTTTTTTAGAAGGAAATTTCTATTTGGTTTATTCACTTGTCTTAAAAATTTGGAAAGAAACAAGAAGTTAGAAGTAGTATGATCATTTCAAGAGAACATTATTATTTTTGTTGCTACCACAATAAGGACGAGGCCACAATCAGATTTGCACTGTGCATTGCACAACCACAGGTAGTGAAGAGACGGTCCCTGTTCCAGACAGCTACATGGTTTATTATTCTTTAACTGTGGAATTTCTTGTTTAATGTTAAATACTATTACTAAATACTAATAACACTTTTCCCTTAGCATCTTTTATCTAAAATTCCCAAGGGCAGGGATTATTGTCCACATTTTTCTATATGTGGACTCCAAAGCATAACGGATTTAAGGGGATTTTTAAAGGAACCTCTTGGATTTTGGCTCCAATTCCTTAAAAAGTCAATGTGCATTGGGCATCTCAGTCCTAAATGCCCCTTGTAAAGCCCCATTCTTAGTGATGTGCTCAAAGACACATACTGAGTCAGTGGCAGAGTTGAGAGCAGAGCTTGAGTGTTCCATCTCCTGGTCTCATGTTCTATTATTTTATATTTGCGATCATTTAAAACAGCATTTCTTTTTCCTGGGAAGACTCTGCCAGTAATATCCTGCTAGCATGTCTCAGCTAGTCACATTATTGCAAACCACGATTAATTTCACTGCAAACACAAGATCAATCCATAATTCTTCACTTTGACTCCTTGCGAAAGTTTCCTTCTCTTATCTTTCTAATGCTAATGATCCACAGATTGAGCTGGGTTTTCTGGCTGTGATGTTGCTATCTCTTTTGCTGTCTTCTAACTTACAGGAAATTCAAAACTGGATGCAATCACTTCTCATAAGCCTTGGCACGTCACTCCAGCTGTGATACATACAGCTTGCTCTATTACACTTTAATGTATATTCCTAATGGCCATATGAGGGTAGAAATCCAGGGATTAACTTTGATTCCAGTTTAACTACTGATAGGCGCCTGAAGTATTATAAAAGACTCTCTCTCCTCTGAGAGACTTTGACCATTTTTGCTGTTATTTATAATGCGATTGAATCTATTAGCCAAGCATTGATTTCCCCCTAAATTGACTACTATAACCCAGGTTTAATCTATCTAAAGAATAGTGCATACAAAGCTGAAAGACCAGATTTTGAATTTAGTTTGAAAAATGAGAACTGCGGCTTTAAATATACTATGGATTATATAAAGAGATCCATTTTCTTTAGCCATGGGCTGCAGCTGCAAAATTCAAAGCAATCTTGATTCTCAACACCCCACTGCTGTGCTTGGATGCTTGGACGTAATGGATGAAATCCTGGCCCTTCAGGACTCCGTGGCCAAATTCCCATTGACATTACTGGGTCCAAGATTTTACCTGATATTTTGGCTTGGGAGCCTAGCTGTAATTTTCTTTCTCAGTTTTCCTTGAGAGGGGAATAGATTTCTAGTGATGAACAAGATCAACAAGTGATTAGAAAATACAGCCAGGCTGTTTGGATGATACAAAAAAATAATGAAAAGAAGAGGCAATTATTGCCCTTTGACCACATTCTTATTCACACTAAAGCCACCTGTACATCACTGTTGCATCATAAAGAGCCCTTAGGATGGGCATAGTGAGATTCAAGCCATTGTCTTTTCTATATTACAAGTTGGTAGACTGAAACCAGTGATTTGCTGGGCGGAGCTAGAAGTCTCAGATTATTTATTGCAATGGCTACATGCACAAAATCTAACAATTATGCAATCATCAATGCCCAACCAGACTGAAAAATGAGTACTGTATAGTCACAGGAGTGCATTTCTTTTACAGAAGAAGACATGATCGCTGTTCCAAAGAACAAGGTTGAAATCTTCAAGATATGGATTCTGCTGCATTAATTCATGCCTTTGTCAACACCAGGATGAATTTCTGCAACCTGACATCTCTGGAGTTCTTCTTGAATAGAGCTGAGGGACTAATGGGTTTTCTAGTTCACTGTCAATACCAAAGCAAGAAAAGGAAAACAAACCCATTCAGACTCAAACCCAAATGAAATTTTCAACATTTTCAATATAAAAAATTCAAGGAACCCCTCAAACCAACCATTCAAACAAAACCAAAATTGGGGGGTTAAACAAAATGTTCTGTTCTACCGGAAATGAAATGATCCATTTTGATTTCAAGCATTTTTTTTCTGTTTTAAAATAAAAAAAGAAAAGGAAAGGAAAGGTCAAACTGGGAAAAAAAGGTTGTTTCTCATGAAAACATTTAATTAAAAAAATGTTAAAATGAGGCTTGTGATATACATGGATTTTTTTTAAATAATTGAAATACACGAGCAAAATTGGCACAGCTCCAAAAAAATGGTTCACTGTTGCAGAATCTGGATTCTTCACTGAAGAAAAATTTTTATAAAAAAAAAAATGTCACCCAATTCTGCTCCTGGCGGTCACTGAGGAGAGTTCAGCTAGGCCAGAACATTGCTGAATGCTCTTACAAAGGCCATGAACCTGCAGGTTGTTCTGCGAGCCCCATTGTAGTTGAGGATGCACCTGTATGAAACAACTTGTAGAACGGGGACTTATTGCTGTTTCATGCAAGAAGAATATTACATGTTCAATGAATAAACTGATGCCTAGTCATTTCCAGGTGTTAGTTTTGATCTATAAGGTCCTTTATAATCAGAATCCTCTTCTATACCCTCATTGATTTGTATTCCAACTTTTGAGATCAGCTGGCACTTTTCAAATGACAGGATTGTCTGTTCCTAATCTCCAGTCACAGATCTAGGATCTCAGTGGAGAGTCCTGGGCTTTAGAAATTGTTCTCTACTTGGTGTGACAAAACCACCCACATAACCTTGTTCTTCTGGGCATTTTCCATTGTATGCAAGCTTTTCCTGTGGGGTTATTATGCTTGGGCACGAGAGGTTTATGATGTGTATGTAGGGAAGTTCTTCATGATTGCTTTGTGTGCAGTTTATAGTTATTTTTGAACATGTGCCTAGAAGCCATGCTAGCTGCACTCTTAAATTGCAAAAGGAAAGCTCTTTCCTTTCTGCCATATTGTCTTTCTATTAGTGTATTTCCTAGCTTGTTTTGTTGGGTTTCCAAGATGGACATTTGTATGAATGTTTCAAAGTCCTGAAAAATAATAATCCTAGGGAAAAAATGCTAAAGAGAAAGAGGATCACTACCAACTGGTTCCGCTCATGCCCTAAATGATATTGGATAGAGCTTTAGGTTGACTTCATCAGCTTTGAGATGAGACATGAGATATTGTTTCTTTCACATACATTCTTTAAAATCTTCTATGTCGGGCTAGATAGCTCCATGCTTCCGGGAGGAGCATGTACACATGAAGAAAATAAAGACGGCAGATGCCATGCAAATACCTGTGGGTGATCAGGTAACCCAACCAGCCTCTGGCTTTACAAAAACTCGGAGTCAAGTTTTTTCTATTCAAACAAATTTCCTGCAAAAATCCTTGTTGCGGGTTGCACACTCAGTCATGTTGAGTCTCCATTTCAGGGATGTTGTCACAGAATGATGGAGAATCTTCTGATTCATGAGGAAAGGAGATTAAAGGAGACAGAGGAAGAGACAGATCAAGGAAGAGAAATAAAACCACAGACACACCTGCTAATTGGTACCAGCAACTGGGCAATGCCTTGTGAACAAGTGAATTTTCCATGACATTAAAGCAAGGACCATTCAACACAAAATATAGTTTGCTCATCTACTTTCTCACTTGTAGTTATGTTGTAATTATGATACTCATAATGCATGTAGCAGAGTATTTGCAGGAATTAAGCATGTTTCATGAGATATTGATGCCATATTCAGCTATGGCATCTTAGCTGGGGAAGTAGACATGTTTTGGTACCAATTTTTCTTTGAAGAAAATATGTGCACAGTAGCTGGCCTAATTTGTGGACCGTTCCCATGACTGTGTACAAACCAAGTATCACCCAGCTGGTCTAAATGATACCACCTATTACTGGCCTTCAAAAGACTATTCAACCAGAGGGGATCACTGGCTTGCAGTGCAACCTGGCCATGTTCCATTCTACCAAAACATTTTACCTCTACTCTCCTATGTAGCTAAGGCGCCCCCTCAACTTCCTACGTAGGGCAATGCTATGGTCTTTGATGCCATCAAAGCAAGAGCCAGAATCTAGCCCTACAACTCCTATGTTCAGGGCTCAGACATTGTCAAATCATCTGTGTTCAAAGGGTGATGTTCACCCCCTGTGCAGAGAGGTGCATGGGGTCTATGCATCACATTAATCATGTTTAACTTTGATTTTGAGACTTAAATGTCTCAGGCCTTCTGCATAGGGTTGGGTTGCCCCCTAAAAGATACGTGGATTGTGCAGTAAAGCATCCCCAAAGATGCAATGGTGATTGGGCTTTAACAGGTTGTTAAATGTATTGCTAAGTGTGCTCAGCTCTAACATAAACCAAACAGCTGACAGCAGCTGAATAGAAAGCACATGAAGTTGGAATCAGTGACCCCTGCTTTAAAAAAAAAAAAAAAAAAAAAAGGGAGGGGGACAACACAAAATCAAAACTAGTCTGCAAGGAAGAACCCAGCTTAAAAAGGTGCTTTGAGAGGACAGGAAAAGCCTGCCTTACTCTTTGGGGCTAATTGCATGGATATGACACTGCAATGACGAAACGCAGGATACATTGGGCTGAAAGAGGGAAGGAATCAGATGTAAGAGCATATCATGCTGCAGCACTTACTGGAAAAAGGGAGACAGATAAGGTAACTAGGGCAGACATACAATAGGCTTGCCCCATGTCAGAGGCTTCCTAGTACCATGAGGATGATGACTGATGACTAGGATATCAACTACCACCTACTCATTGCAAGAAGGTTAACTACGGTAAGGAAGCTCTGACAAGAGACATGCCATTTACTTCTTGTATCTCCCAAACATGCTACATTCTGTGGCTGAGATTCACTTTCTTTTAACTAAGGACCTTGAACTGAATGCACGTGACCATGAATCTTAATCATTCAAGAGCCAGAGTGTGCAAGTCTCATAGTTGCATGGCAGCATGTAGGTGGATTTCAGGTCAGGCCTCTTCATCATAAGCCAAACACAAGCCTTTGTTCACAAAAGGAGGATCACATGCACAGGGCAGAATGAAAACAAAATAGTTGTTCAGAGGAGTGCCATGGCCGACGTGTTGCAGCTGTCCCTCCGCGCTGCCATTTCCCCCTTCTCCAAATGTAAATCATCACCCTTTTCCCTTTTAACATAACAGGCTTGTCATTTAAAAGCTCAAAGAGCTGAGAGAAAAGTCGCTTTGTTTAGAGAAAACATTAAAACAAATTATGAGCATTTAATAGATGGAGAAAACGTCTGTTTATGATAGACTTTTGTTTCTTTTGCACATCCAAACAATATTCCCAAAGGTCACTGCATACTGGTGTGGTTGGATGTATGTCTTTGTCAGGCTGGTCACGTTCTCTCTCCCTCTTGCTCAGGCTGGTCTGGAGTCTAAAGCAAGAGTCACTGGGCCAGTGCTTGTGACAAGGCTCAAATGAATGGAAGGCCAATCAGAGTACAGCATATGAAGCTTGGCGAAGCCCTCACTTGCTGGTGCTGCTCAAGCCTTTCCCGCCTCCATGTTCAGTGTGTTAGGGAAGTCATGCTGAGTGAATGTCACATGTGTACTTCGTCGCTCTCCCTCCCCCCAGTCTTTTTCTAGTCATCATTAATCATTCAAAAGCTTCAGAGGGGGAGCCGAGTTAGTCTATAACTGGAAAAACTTAAAAAACAATGAATAGTCTAGTTGCACCTTAAAGACTAACCAAACATGTAGATTGTCTCATGAGCTTTCATGAGCACAACCCACTTCTTCAGATGACTGGAGTATTGAAAGTCCAGATCCAAGAATAAATAAGGGAAGGATGGGAGGGGAAGGAGAAGGAGGAGGGGAAAAAAAAGAGAAAAAGGACAGTGAATAAATTGTTTAAATAGTTACAAGGAGCTGATAAGAACAATTAGCACCTCAATTGGTTGGTTAAATCATTAGGAGGCGGAAGGAAGTGTGCAAGCCAGCTGATATCTCTGTTCATTCCAATCTGATAAGAAGCTAACTTGTAAATGAAGTTAAGTTCCAACCATTCCCTGTGTATTTGGCTTGTAGAATTGGCCTGAAAGAAAATGACCCCTCACTCTCACAGGCCTTAGGAGAAAGGCCAATCCTCACCTACAGACAACCCCATAACCTCAAACAAATTCCTTCCAGTAATTGTGCAACACACCTTCATCATAAACCTCCAGGAACCCCGCCCTGCAACTGAAAAAGATGTCAACTCTGCCCGCACATCTATGCCCGCGATTTCATCACTGGACCCACCCACATCAGCCTCTATGTCAGGGGTTTATTTAACTGCACATCCACTAATGTGATGTATGCCATCAAATGCCAGCAATGCTTCACTGCCATGGATATTGGCCAAATTGAACAGTCTCTACGGGAAAGAATTAATGGACACAAATCAGATATCCGAAAAGGCAACACACAGAAACCTGTTGGAGAACAATTTAACCTGCCCGAGCGCTCATTAATGGATCTTCAAGTCACCGTGTTGTTTCAGGTCAATTCTATAAGCCAAATACAAAATATTGTCCAGCTATCTCTAGTGTTCCAAATATAAAACCGCCTTATGCTTACCTGCTTCCAGCGAGCATATGCACAGGAACTTCATGTGCAAGGGGGGTCTGCAGCATGCCCAGGGTCCCAGCTGCTGACCCCATGCACCAGGAGCTCTGCTGCTGGCCTCATGCGCTGGGTTTCTGGCTGCCGCTCTGCACGCCATAGACTCTACTGCCAGCACTATGTACTGGGGTCCTGGTTTGAGCCCCACAACACAATGGGCCTCTGCAGCTGGCCCTATGCCCAAATCCCCAGCTGCTAGCCCTATGTGCCAGGTTCCTATCTGCTGCCCCATGCACCAACTCTGCAGCCAGCCTCATGTGCTTGGTCCCAGCATGCTGCTGGCCCCATGCCCAGAGTCCTGGCTGTCAGCCCTGCATGCTGGGGCTTTGCTCCCAGCCTCATCTGGGGGTGGAGGTAGACAGCGGTTTGGGGGCTCAGCGCCTTCTCTGTTAAAACTGTTCCCGCATCGCTGACAACAAATGCCACAACATTTTGGGTCAAACAATACAAGCAGGTATATTTCATTCCAGTTACCTGAAGGATAAGGAAAGACACTGAGGAATGCACAGTGAGTACTGTCACATCCTCCTGCAAACATGCAGCAGTGCAGAGCTGTTCTAGCACGTTGTGAGTGAAAAGTACACAGTAAGGAGCCAATAAACTGTTATTGGAGAGGGCCCTAATCATGGGTAAGGCTCTCCCAAATTCATGGTCCATTTTGGTCAATGTCATGGGTCATAGGATTTTATTAAGTTGTAAAATTGCATGAATTCAGCTATTTAAATCTGAAATTTCGTGGGGTTATAATTGTAGAGATCCTGACTCAAAAAGAAATTATGTGTATGTTGGGGGAGAGGGGAGTTGTGGTACTGCTTCCTTTTCTGTTGTGTTGCTGTCTTCACAGCTGGACAGCTGGAGAGCAGCAGCTGCTGGCCAGGAGCCCAGCTCTGAAGTTAGAGCTGCTGCCAGCATCAGTTCAGAAGTAAGAAATGGCACAGTACAGTATTGCCAAACTTACTTCTGCATGGCTGCTGGTGGGGCACTGCCTTCAAAGTTGGTTGTCTGGCCAACAGCTGCCACTCTCAAGCCATGCAGCTCTGAAGGCAGCTCAGAACTAACAGTGGCAATACCCTGACTCCCCTAAAATAACCTAGTGCCCCCCCTTGCAACTAACTTTTGGGTTAGGACTCCCAGTTTGAGAAACTCTGGTCTCCCCTGTGTAATCTGTAAAGTACAAGGTAAAAGCGCAGAAAAGACCAGCTTTCATGGTGGGAGACCAGCTTTCATGGTCCGTGATGCATTTTTCATGGCTATGAATTTGGTAGGGCCTTGTCATGAGGCCAGCAGCTGAGAGAGCATACATCATATTTTAAACCATTAAATCATTGCCTTGAATACTTATTACAGGTTGTACCTCCCTTAACTGAGACTCTCTGGTCTGGCAACATCCATGGTCTGGTAGGAATAGGGATGTTCCTAGACCACAAAAGCGACGAGGAGTCCTGTGGCACCTTATAGACTAACTGAAGTGTAGGAGCATAAGCTTTCGTGGGCAAAGACCCACTTCGTCAGATGCACGAAGTGGGTCTTTGCCCACGAAAGCTTATGCTCCTACACTTCAGTTAGTCTATAAGGTGCCACAGGACTCCTCGTCGCTTTTGCAGATTCAGACTAACACAGCTACCCCTCTGATCCTAGACCACAGAGTCCAAGTATAAGGATGTTGGGCCATGGGGCAGGAGCACAACAGTGGGGGTGGGGGAAGCAGTGACTCAGCTGAGAGCTCAGAGGGTGGCCAGTGCAGCAGAAAGTTCTGCCCCATGTGACCAGGAAGTAGTAGGGGTCGGCAGCAGCCACAGAGCTCCAGCCCCGGCTGCAGCCAGGAAGCTCTGGCCCCCGCCATGAAGCTTGGGGACTGGTGGCAGCTGTAGAGCTTGCGGTCCTGCAGCGGTTGTAGAGCTCCAGCCCTGGCTGCAGCCATAGAGCTCCATCCCCCGTGCAGCTAAGGAGCTCCAGCTGGGAAGCTATGGCTGGGCAGGCAGCAGCGGTGTCAGTCTGGAGCCTTAGCAAAAGGCAGCAGTTTATCATGGGACATGTTGGGAGGGACCTTCCCTAGTTCAGCAAATCCCCTCGTTCAGGACCAGTCAAGTCCCGAGGGTGCCGGATGAGGGAGGTCCAACTTGTACTAACTAAATGAGGGCATGTTATTGAGACATTGCAATACTTTCTTGCATCTCAAGAGATTTCTTTTTCCTTGAGTCCCAGGCCCCAGCTTTGAGAAGGTTCAGATCCAGCTCTGGAGCTGTACTCTGTGGCTCAGACTCATCTTCCATCATCTGGGTTGGATGGTCATGCAAACTTCTGTCCTCTTCATCTGTCCAAAGCAGCACTTGGGTCCAGCCGCTCGTCATCTTATTGGATGCTAGCCACCCATCACTGTCTTGGCATTCCTTGTCTCTTTCTTACCATCCTTTCCTGCCATGCTGTCTTCACAAATAGCACTATGCAAATTCCTGGGTATCCGCTTTATATCTGCGGGCCTCCACTTCCGTGGCTGAATCAGATGTGGATACCAACTTTGGAGCTGCATAGGGCTGTATTCACAAAGTCATAGTCAGGCATCAGCACCTGAACCCACAAAGCCAAGTGTTCTGCATCCTGTCAGCCACATGATGGACTTTGACTTCCATCCTAACGCTTTCATTTCACATTCGGTCCCTTTGTGTAACTCCTTTTTCTGATCAAAGATGTTTCTTCTCAAACCACCTGTAGGTGCTGAATCTGGCTTCTCTTTGCTGCTCCTGCTTCTGCACCACACAGCATGGCAGGGTTCACCATTGTCTTTTTTCAGTTGTGTTTTCACTCTCAGTAGCTTACGCTTGTCAAACACAACAGCTGCGCCGCTATTACACACTCATTTTCTACTCCCCAGTCTGGGCTGTCTTCACGTTCAAACTCACCATCTTCTGTAACTCAGTTCCAAAGTACTTGGACTGGTCAGTCTGGTATAATCATATTCCATTCATCTCTGGATCCAGTTTCCTTCTGGCACCGTGACCCAACCCCCTTGGCACATTCTTAGTAAACAAGTGATATGACTGGCTAAACAGGAATGGGATGTAAATGAGCATAACTATTTCCTGTAAGTCTTTTGAGAAAGCCCTTATTGCTAGGCCATTGGTTCATAGCAGCTTCTCAGGCCCATCTCAAATGATTTAATAAGTGATGGTTGGTCAATAGCATTATCTTGGAAAGCCATGAAGCCACTTCCACAGAATTATTGCTTCACTGTTATAGTATAGGCCAGATTCTCCCTCCTGAGTCACTTATTTACTCACACATATATTCCCAGTGAAGTCAGTGGGACTATTTGCCTGAAGAATTGCTCTTCAATGTGACTAAGAGTTCCGCAATCAGGTTCGGGATCTGTGGTCTGATCTTTAAGAAGCATTCACTTCCTAGTGCTCAAGAATGATTGATTACTGGCTGAACCTCTTTGCAAGGACACATTTCTCTCTCTCTCTTTCTTAGAAATAGCTGCGTCAGCTACTAACATCTGTACTGTGTTGATAGCCTAGCAATGTGTCTATTAGGCAACCCAGTGCAGATCACGGACCTTGTTGCCACACACAACTATGTGTTTACAAAGCAAAGCACAAATGGACGTGTTCCAGTCCTGTATTGGAATGCTCTCCAGCTCCCTGGGATTGCTGGAGTCCAACTCCCTGCTGCTCCCTTTGCCCCTCACAGTTATTCCATCTCTGACACTGATGTTAATTGGTTGGGTCATGGAGTAGTGCTGGCAGCTGCAGGACTATATTCTAAGTCCTATGCTGATGCCAACGTATTTCCTCTAAGCATTTCAGCTTATTGCTTTGTCTGGCACCTCTGTTGGCACTTACACAGCTCTCCAGGCTCAGCTTACTACGAGTGTATTTATATGCAAGAGGATGATGTGTCTTAATCCTTCTTCAGTTTAAGATGCTAGAACTACTCCTGGCTTGCAGCGAAGCAGTTTGCATTCTTGTCTACCTCTGTCCATGTTTCTAGTGCGCTCTCATTGTGATGGGATGAAGCTCAGAGATGCGGGTGCTGACAGGCTGCGCAAGTTGGCAGGGGAATGAAGTACACATTTGCTGGCCACAGAGAGTGACATTCTGTGCTGGCCTCAAATCTCTGGAAGATGTTTGCAAGGCAAAGAGGAGAAAGCAAAAAACCAAAAACTTTGCACATTATTTTCAGCCTACACTTGGCTTCAAACAGACCAATGAGTTATGGCCAATAGGCAGAAGAGGGCTGGTGGGGCGGTGATTTCAGAGGTTAATCAGCCATGCAGTTGGCAATACAGCAGTTCCACTGATTAAGCTACTGTAAAAGATGTTTTGGATTTTGAACAGTACATTAAAAAAGTCATATTCCCCTGCTGTGATGCCACAGTCATGAAATACAGCTCACCGCTGTCATCACATCTCTGGTATACAGTCACACTGTCTGATTTCCAGAGGTGCTGAGTCTCCACAGCTCCTCTTGACAGAACGAACCTTTCATTAAGAAACCCCAAACCATGGGAAACTTGGCTTGATTTGGGACTCCACATGGAAACAAAACTAAGTGGGTTACATGCACATAGTTTGAGCTCAAACACATTTCATTGAAACAAGATGCAAAATGTCCTGCTGCCTATCTGGAGAGACTTGAATTTGAAGACTTTGTTTTGTGGGTTCATTTCAAACTTCATTCCAGAAGTCCCGTGGAGTAAGCCGGAGGACAGATCTTCTAGGTTAAGAGCAGCCTTAAAGGTGAGGACAAGAATATTCTATGACATAATATACTTCATACACGAGATGAGGAGGGACTTAGACGAAGGGAATGACATGATCATAATGATTGGTCCAAAGGATGATCTTAGAAGCTATATTTTAAATAGACCTGATGGAGAAGAGACATGTGTCTCAACAAGGCCAAGAGAATGAGAGTTTATAGTAGTCAAGATTGGAAAAGATAAGGGTCTGAACAAGAGTTTTGGCTGTGTTGGTGGAGAGAAAATTTCATAGCAGATGACACAGGAAGATTTTGAAACAGAGTGGATCTGTGAGACCAGATGGAAGTTGGAGTCAAAGATAACAACCAAATTACAGGTCTGGATTGTAGACAGACTCTTCAGACATGGTTTGACTTTTAAGTCTCAGCGAGAGCTGCAAAATGGACATTTCTGGTAACAGAGCTTCTCAAGCAATCAGGTCACAAACAGGAAATATGAAGTCGTGCATTTTCCACATTGAAATCACTCCAAAGTTTTACTCCAATTTTTAAAAAATCCATCAGCCAGCCAGTTGTCTTGACTCAAACATTCCACTTTGGGATGCTATGATGTAAGGAAAAAAGCTCAAAAGGAACTGGTTGGAGAAAGTTTTAAGCAGTGATAAAATGGGGCTTCTCATGGGAATGGCCTTTTGAGTCATATGAGGGATCCCATGTGAATATTAAAGCAGCCTTAATAAAAGCAGAGAACTGAAAAAGGCTCACTTTCAGGCGAATGAGTATTTTATTACCTCCACATCTTTAAAGAAAGAAAATCCTTTCCCTTTAACCATCCTAACCTTTAATCTCCACGTTCTCTGCCCTTTTCTTTGTGAATCAAAAACATATTCTCCAGCTTCTCTCCCACACAATTTAATCCCTTCTTTTGTTTCACTGGGTGGTTGTGTAAGCAGTTACCTGGAAAACAAGGCACCAGCAATATATAATTAAAGCAAACATTTGGCAGAAATAATTGATCTTATCACTTAGTCGGGCTTTTTCAGTGCTTTGCGTGATATTCTTAATCTGCCCCTTTAAAGTGGGTTAATTACAAGGGCCCTCCAACCCAGTGAAGCCCTTGGATGCTTTTTGTCTTATGTTACACCACTTGTTATGATGCTTTGAACGCTCAGTGACTGGGAGGGGCTGACAACCCTTCAGAACATGCGCTGACAATGCTGACACGGCAGTTATTAAGTTTACTATGAGTAATTGCTGTAGGGAAGGCCTCCTATTCTAGTTCTGACAAAAGCAAGTGGATATGCTTAGTAAGCTGACATGGTTATCACTGTCGGGCCATGGTGGGCAATGTAATCTGAAACACTTTTTCCTCAAGTCCATCGCTGAATAAAAATATATGGAGAAGAAAGTAAAAGTAGGTAGAGATCGTAGCTCGTTGACAAGTTCCCAGAAAGACACTGTTCAGAGGATCAATATTTAGCCCATCTTTCCACAAAGATTATTCCCAATTGCCCATTTATTAGTGCTTCCTATATCTCTCATGATTTATTGTTTGTATTGCTAGCATGCCCAAAGGGCTCATTCAGGGTCAGAGACCCATTGTGCTAGGCACTGCACTACCATATGGGAACATTCAGGGGCACATTTTCAAAGGTATTTAGGGGCCTCAAGATGCACCGAGTAGAATTTTCAAAGGGCCTAGGCTCTTAATTTTTATTTTAATCCAGGGGATTTACCATGTGTAAGTGCTTCTGGAAATTCCACTGGATGCACATCTACATCAGTAGCCTAAATACCTTTGAATATACTGCCCAGGATGTTTGCCCTAAGGACCATGCAATCTGATTGGAGACAAAATGCAGCAGGTGAGGGCAAAAAAAGCAACAGAAGAGACAAAGACAGGTAGATAAGTATGAAGCCCAGACAATCACATGATAACATCGGGAAGCTATGTATACAGTTTGATGGTTCAAAACCATGGCACAGAATTATTTTTATAGAAATCATCTGCTATCCTCAATCACCTTTCTATCTGGCCATCCACAGCTTGTAAATGTCAGAACAGAGGTGAGGTCTTATGGAAGGACTTGCAGGAGGACAGCATGGTGGCCTGATGGACCAGTTTAGGGATAGCAAGTCATGTGCAAAAGGCACTGCAGGAGGCATTGGTCAAAAAAGTAAACAAACAAGCATGCAAGAGTCGTGTTCATTCAACTCCGCACGTGAAAACCAAGCGACCCATTCTGGTTTTGCCTCTGTCACTTGTCTGACCACCAGAGATGGAATCTCCATTTGTATTAATTCATCAACAGGAAATTTGCAGCCAGTCTAGAGCTGATTTTGGACCTGTGTCCATTGATTCCTTTAAGGCAAAAAGCACTTCATCCGGAGTTAAGTAGTTAATGAATTTATGATCAAATAAGCATTAGCTGACCCATCTTCATGTTGTCATTTTAAGGCCTTGTTTACTTTGTTTTCTTCTAACTTGGAATGCTGTTTCATTTACTAACTTATTATTTACTTTATTCTCAGATCACTTACCTATCATCACTAGTTACAGAACAAACAATTGCTATACAGTAATGAATAGCAACCTTTTTTTTTGTAAGCACACCTGGTTCAAACATCTAAGATAAATGTGAGTGACTTTCAAATTCTCTTCTTTGCATAGCAGCAGAAACTTTTTGACCCCTTTCCGTCACATTTATGGCATGACAGCTCTAGGACATTCAAGAACTTTGCCATTTATTCAGAAGCAAAGCACGTTCTCAAACTATGTCATGTCAAAGCAAAGTTCAAGCCCTGTGGCTGAATGCCTTTCCCCCTGACTTTGTTTGGCCTTGCATTATGACAGGCAATTGTGTGTAATACAAGCAAAATTCAGCCATAGCAAAATATCACTGTCTTCAGCTGAGTTGCATTAATTTATAAGCATCAATATGTTTAAACTTATGTTGGGTTCAGAAAAATCAGAAATTCAGAGGAAGTTCTCAAATTGTTTATGAACTAGGGTCCTGATTTAGGCATGTGTTTAACTTTGAACATATGTAGTCTCATTGATTCCACAGTCAGCGTGTTGAAAGTTAAGCTTGTACCTAAGTGCTTTGCGAGATCCAGGTCTCAGACTATAATACAATGAAAGCAATGAAAATCCACAATTCATCACACTTTGCTCAATGAAAGCAACTCACAGATGACTTAGAAGGGTATGTCTAGACTACATCCCTCTGTCGCCAGAGGGATGTAAATTAGACATACCAAAATTGCTAATGAAGCAGGGATTTAAATATCCCGCGCATCATTAGAATAAAAATGGCCACCGCTTTTTGCTGACGCGGCACTTTGCCAGCAAAAAGTGGCAGTCTAGATGGGGAATTGGTCGACAAGGAAAGCCTTTTCCGACCAATCCTGTAAACCTTGTTGCACGAGTCAGAATGGATTGGTCGGAAAAGGCTTTCCTTGTTGACTGATCCCCCATTTAGACTGCTGCTTTTTGCTGGCAAAGTGCTGCGTCGGCAAAAAGCGGTGGCCATTTTTATTCTAATGAAGCACGGGATATTTAAATCTCTGCTTCATTAGCATTTTCGGTATGTCTAATTTACATCTCTCTGGCGACAGAGGCATGTAGTCTAGACATACCCTAATATAGGTATTAAAAAGTAATTGAAAATAGGAAACTGCCTACTCTAAGCAAATTAGATGTTGATATAAAGCATTTAATTAAAATGCATTAACATTTACTTTAAGCTTAGTATGTGTCCTTAAATACAATTAAGCAACTAGTCTGAGTCCTGCCATATAAATGTAATCTCTACTTGTTCTTTAAACTCAGTTGGAAAGTAAATAAGAAGCATGAATATGATAGGTCCATTTTCTATGGTCTCATACTTTGGGGAGTCATTTGTGCTCATGTAAAATGGGTGTTAAACACCATTTCAGATTTATGTGTGAGGAGAGTTCTGATTCGATATTATTTAATTGGGTCTCAGTCTCCTTTCATTTTCTTACACCAGTTTGCTAGTGCATTGGTATAACACCGTGGAGCTGAATTAAGTTAGATCAACATAAAACTGGTGAAGTGGAGTGGAGAACCAGGCCCATGTCATGTGGGTGTAAATGGCTACAAGCTGCAGGCCCTATAAATGTAAATAACGTATTGACAATGCAAATGGTTTAAAAATGATGAGTCAATCCTCAAAAAAAACCAAAACCAAAAACAAAAAAACCCCAGAATTAACCTAAAATAATGAAATTTTAATAAAATAATGTATGTTGGAGGGTTCCCCCCCTTTGGTTTCTGATACTTTAGGTTACACTTGGATCATAATATCAATCAGAAGGGCTAGACATGTTCTTTGTGAGAATCTCAACTTTCTTTTTTTTTTAAACAAAAACACCTGACTCCAGTAGTTCAGGCTTTAAGGAAGACAACTACTATAGAAAGATTCATGATGAAGTTGTGAGTATTGGCAATATCATTAATAGTTGTTGGTTGTGTTTGACCATGGGATGCACAATTGGCGCTAACATCAAAGTTCTGTCAAATTCAACAATGAGCCTTGAAGTCATTTAATCAGAAAATGTACATTTATCAGGCACATATTAATTTTCCCCTCCAAATGGTCAGAGACTGCTCCCCAAAGATCACATTCTACCTTGAATACTACGAGGATTTTTCAGGTTCCTCCAGGAAATTCTCAGCTGTCAAACTGCTCCCATAGCTAAGACGCAAGTAATCACACAAGCCAAGTAAACACAGCCTAACTTCTCTGTTCCCTTTCCACCTGCCTGGCTGGAATGCTGGAGGAGGCAGCCTTAGGCTGGTGGGTTGGGTGAGGTCTCTTTCTTTTGTCCCAATGAAAAATGAATATGCCATGTCATTTGAATGTTCTTCTATGTAGGAAGAACATAGGTGGCTGCTTAGAAAATCCATGGGAAAATGTATGAGTATGTACAGCTACAAATGTGACATTTGAACCTTAAATGATCTGCCTACTCCCATATATCATCAGCAGAGGTGCCCATTTCTTTGGGCATTGGTGTACTCCTCCTTATACACCATGGCTGTGTCTACACTGGCACGATCTTGCGCAAAAGTGGCCGCTCTTGCGCAAAAACTTGCTGCCTGTCTACACTAGCCACGTATTCTTGCGCAAGTAAACTGATGTTCTAATGTATAAAATCAGGGCTTTTTGTGCCAGAACTCTGATGCTCCCACTCAGGAATAAGCCCTCTTGCGCAAGAGCTCTTCCAGAAGAGGCCAGTGTAGACAGGCAACATGAATTTCTTGCGCAAGAAAGCCCTATGGTTAAAATGGTCATCAGAGCTTTCTTGCACAAGAGAGCATCTACACTGGCATGGATGCTCTTGCGCAAAAGCACATCTCTTGCGCAAAAGCACATGTCAGTGTAGAGTTTTTGTGAGAATGCGCCAGTGTAGACGTAGCATGTTTTATTTCTAGTGATCTGTTTGCTCATGCTAAAGTGGCAATACAGTTCAATGGAATAAAAATAAAAAGCCAGTTTTTACGTTTTTTTCTAATTTTTCATGGACTGAAGAGAGGAAGGGAACCAGGTTCTGTTTGTGTATGTCTATGCTACAAAGGGAGATTAAAGCTGCCATTGTCGATCTTCGAGGGTTCAAATTAGTGGTCTAGTAAAGACTGCTAATTCAAAGTGAGGGGGCACTCCAGGAAGGAAGAGTGTTTTCCTTTGACTTCCTGCAGTATGGACAGTGCCAAAAGTTGAGTTAAGCTTCTTCATGCAATTAATGTAGCTGAAGATGCGTATCTTAATTTGACTTTGTCCTGTAGTGTAGACTCTTCCCAATTCTGCCATTGACTCACTGTGAACTGCACTCTCTGGGTATGTCTATACTACAGCATTATTTCAAAATATCTAATTTCGAAATAGTTAATTTGAAATAGCTTATTTCGAAATAATGTGTCTACATGCAAAATGCATTTTGAAACAGCGTTTTTCTATTTCGAAATAGTGCATCCACACTGAGTGGACATTGAATCGCATTTAAGGCTGGTTGGAACTGGTTCCGGCAGGGCATCAGGTCAGAAGTTGCCTTGTGGCCTGAGCGGCCAGCAGGGCACCCTGGGAAGGGCTGGAGGCTCCCTATTTCGAAATAAGTGTCTACACGGTGCTTATTTCAAAATAGCAATTTCGAAATTGGCACTATTCCTCACGGAATGAGGTCTACCAATTTCAAAATAAGCCCTCCACTATTTCGAATTAATTTCAAAATAATAGAATGGCCGTGTAGACTCTAGGAAAGTTATTTTGAAATAACTGCTGTTATTTCGAAATAACTTTGCTGTGTAGACATACCCTATGTTTCCATAGTTTTCCTGTCTGTGAAATGGGGATAATTACATTTAGCCACCGTGATAAGGTGCTGTAAAATATACAAAGGAAAACCATCCCGTGAGTCCAATTCTACTGTCACTAAACTGATTGGCAAAACTGCCATTTGAATTGAATGGGAGTAGTCTGACTCTAAAGTCTTGTGTGTATCAAAGAGAAATGAAGGACACCAATGACTAGACTCCACCTAGAAGGGCAGGATTGCAGAATAGCTTTATGTTTTATTCTTGATGACTAGAGTCGGTTTGATAATCATAATTACCTGGGCCTGGTTATTATTGCCCTATAGGTTGTGTTTTTCTAGCATGGGTGCCTTTTCTTTGTGGACCTTGTTGATGCTAATGGTTAAAGTCACCATCTTCCATTTAGGCTACATGGGGAACAAATGTCCCTTGGTTTAGTTATAATGTAAGCAATCAAAACCATAGCTCAAAGACCAGATGGAATGCAAACACAGGGGCTAAGGATTGATTTGGTTCTGGCTGTCAATATGTGCAGGTAAAAAAGAAACCAGAAGCCAGCAAAAAGCCTAGAGAAAGTAGCATAAAAGGAAAAGCAATGATAGTGTGGCCCTGAAAGAAAACCAAGAGTGAGTTTTTTGGGGCAGAGTGGTAGCTAGAAAGAGGGGTTTGAAATTGTGAGCAAGGAAACTGACACCTGTCACTTGAACCTACTGTGATCTGGGAAATAGGACTTAGTGCACATTCTTTGTGAGTGTAACAGAATTACATAGAAGACACACCTGCCTCTGTTGTCAATTTCTCCTGCTAACAAAGACAACCTGCAGGACCCCAAATGTCAGTTAACTGCTTGGGGAAATGATGGAGAAGAAAAGATCAAACTCTCTGGAAAGCAGCCATAAATGAAGGAGTCATTAAGACTAGACTGTCCAATATTTCATAACGAAGGAGCCTTCTTCTACTGACCTGCCATAGGCTGACTTGGCAGAATTCTATTTAACTTTTTAAAACCATCAGAAAATAATATGTCTATTCTGAAGCATTTTTCCTGATTTCTATCCATACACATTTTCATTGTGCAAAATGATGGGGGGTTCAGCTTTTTAAAACTATTACTGATATACATTTTCACAGTTGCAGGAAATGATGGGAGGAGGGATTAGACAATAATTATTTAATGACAGTAGACACTGAGATTCAAAAAGTTAAAGCTTTCTGTAGCTGTTCAGACACACAATGTTGCCCTCACATGCCAAAATATATAAAGCAAATATCCTTGAATCAAATCTCAAGAAGTGTTTTTCTTACTTTGTTTACTTATAAATTTTGATGATTAGTGATGGAAATATTTGTCATTGGTTTGGGGTACCTTGAATTGGTTTACTGACCTTTACAGATGAAAATCCAATCTTTCTGTGTCTAGTCATGGGACGTGCAGTCATGGGACATGATATGTCACATAGTATTAAATATGAGCACAATCTCTTTCAAGTGTTACTCCACATCAGAAAAATGATGCTTGCATCATAGTTTGAACTGTGTATTTCACACTGTAATTCCCATAAGACATAAACACATCTACCTGTTTATACTTGCCTCCAACATCTAAGAAATGAATGCGAGATAAGGGCTGGGGTGGAGCTCTGTTTCCTTAATAGACAGTTCACTCCTGAAAGGAGACTGAAAACAGGTTCCAATCATATTCACATTATTTCCTTGAGCTATTCCTGAGTATACAGGAGCTAAGTTTCTTCACAAAGTTTTTCTGTCTTACGAAGTTGAAAATAAAAATGAACTTGTTCCTCTAAAGACTGAGACCTTAGCTTTTCAGCAGAATGAGTGATGCTTCATAAAACTAGACTGGCTCATTTAGACCAGGATTAGTGTAATATGTTTCTGTCTTCCTTTTTTTTTAAACATCCATTCTACTTTCAGATGCTTTGGCTGAAATCTACTCAATGCCCTGTATTCAAGAGACATGCCAGAGTGTGTTTTGGGTTTTCTGGTTGAGAAAACTATGCAGTAAAACTAAAGGTGGGTGGATATATTTCAAAATTAGGGATGTTAGATCTCATTTAATTGAGTAATCGTGTATCCTCACCAAATCTTGTCAGTTACACGATTATTCGATAGTCTCTGGGGGTGGGGCTGGCAGCCAGTGATACAGAGGCAGCAGCCCTGTCTGAGGGGTGTCTGGGCCCACCACAGAAAGAGGTTGGGAGGCTGTTCCGGGGCAGCAACCCCTGTCTGTAGGGGACCCAGGACAGAGGATAGCAGATAGAGTCTATGGCCAGCATCCAGCCTGCCCTTTCCTTCCCCCGTGCTGCTGCCTCTGATAGAGAGGCAGCAATGTGGAGGTGGGGAGGTGGGTCCATGAAGCTAGCTCCTCCCCCAAGCACCAGCTACTGCCTGCCCTCTGCCCCCACTGCCTCTGTGGGAGGCAGCAAAGGGGCGCAGGGGGGGGTCTGTGGATCCGATATGTGTGGGGAACTGGCTTAAAAGCTGGCTTCCCACTTGTACCGGATCCTGCCTGCCCCCTTCACCCTCCACGTTGCTGCCTTTTTATCATAGATTAGGAAGCAGGGGGGACAGGCAGCTCCATGGGAGCAGATGCTCTTGGGGAGCCAGCTTAAAAGCTAGCTTCCCACATGCACTAGCTCCCACTCCCGCTCCCCCCATGCTTGCTGCCTCTAATACAGAGACAGTAAAGCGGAGGGTGGGGAGTACATGTAGTCAGGATTAACCAACAAGTCCAGGCAGGCCTTCTCAGAGAATGACAGAGGCCTGGGCCACTTTGAGTTTAGAGGCTCCAGCCTAGACCCAGACCCAGGCCCCGATGTATCTAACTTCTCATCCACAGGGTCATACTAAAACCGAAAGAATATATAAAAATGAACACTTGAGACATTTATTTATTAACAATTAAGTCATGATACCAATAGCATGCATATTAAAAATGTAACTTTAATTGTGAGTTTCCACTGTAAGCAAAACTCTTCATTTTAGGAATGCTTTTCTGGCTTTGTTGTGTGCAAACTTGTTTATAATTGAAGAAAAATCTAATTTACATGCAACATCACTGTTAACGTTAAGCATTGCGAGCCCATTCAAATGCTCTTGTTCTACTGTAGAATGATAACAGTTCTTTACTTGTTTTAACATGTTGAATGTGCATTCACCTGAAGCCACTGATGTAGTGAGAATCATAAAAAAAGACATAATGCAATTTGTATTCTGGTAGACAGATAATGGATTTGCATGCATTTTCCACTCTCTTGTGATTCACACGCTTAACATGGCCTGATAAAAGTGCGTCATACTTACTAGGAAGCTCAAGTATACCAAGGAAATTTCTATTTGTAGGGTCACCGATACGTTGACTGGAATCAAACAAAGCCAATCCCCATTCAGAAAAAGAAAATGACATTCAATATGTGCTCAAGGAGTTTTTTCCAGTTATCAGTTTCTGTGTTTATTTCACTCAGGAGTAAGTTTTCAATTGAACTGTCAGCTAGTCTGCTCTACTAGCTGATTACCATGTAACAATTATCTTTATGCAATACTAAAGTTTTATGTGCAGGTATTCAGTCTTTCAAATTCCTTCAACCTCTACTGATGCTCCAACTGGATGGATCAGACAGTACTGGTGCATTTGAAGTATTACTGTTAAAAATGAGACAGGGTACACAGTACAGAGCCTACTTTTCCATGCTCCAACGGAGCCAGTCTCTTGTGTAGATCTTTCAATTTGGAAGAGTTTTCATAATCAGAACTGGAAGTGTCACTGTCAGTATGGTCACTATCTAATTGCTGAGACATCTTTTCTATGAGAAATGATGTTATTGGCTTTAAACTCTGAACTGCTGCTTCACTCTGTTGCTTTCGCTGTCTCTTACTTGTATCAATTCCAAATCTTTGCTTCATTTTTATAAAGGGGTTCTTTTAAAACACAGTAACTCACAATGAATTAATTTGCTACAGGCTGTTGGTTATACAAAAATTTAATGGTGTATATGTCAGAATAAATATTATATAATAATGAATATATGCTAACATCCCTATTCAAATGTCAAGTATGTCACAAATATATGACAAGTGGGAGAGGTAACTCTTGTAGTGACCGGAACATGAGAGAGGACTCAGGACTTTGAGTTTCATTCTTATCACTGCCATTCACCTGTTTTAAGCAGTTGTTGTAGCCCATGTGGTCCCAGGATATGAGGGATGCTAGGGGTACAGCTACACAGCAACATTATTTCAAAACAACTAGCCTTATTTTGAAGTAACTTAGTCCACATCTACACAGCAGGCAATTATTTCGAAATAATGTTGAAATACTGTCAAGCTGGAATAGTGAAATACTGTCAAGCTGGAGGACTTCTTACTACAACTCCTGTACCCCTCATGGTACGAGGAGTAAGGGAAGCCAGAGGAAGAGTGCTTTATTTCAAAATAAGGGCTGTGTAGACACTCCCAATTTTGAAATAAGCTACACCAATGACGTAGCTCAATTTGCGTAGCTTATTTTGATTTAAGCTCTGCTATGCAGATGCACCTGGAAACGGGGACAGGGAATGAGAGGTAATATCTTTCATAGGAACAACTTCATAGGAACAGCTAGAGCAGTGGTTGCCAAACTTTGTGGCATCATGACCCCTTTTTTAATTTTTGAAAAACCCTCATGCCCCCCCCAAATAGCAGCAAAACTTGTTCAGCAAAAAAAGAACTGAACAGGGCAGCAAAACTTGATGGGGGCGGGAGGGATGAGGCTGGGTCACCTTGTGCCCCCCCCAGAATTTCTTCATGCCCCCCCAGTTTGGAAACCCATCAGCTAGAGGGAGGCAGCAACCAGCCAAACAAGCTAATTCCCAGGACTGCCAGCTGGAGGCGCTATGGTGGTGAGTTTGCCTCCTGTCGGGAACCTATGGTTATAAAACCATGAAACTTCAGATTTAAATAGCTGAAATCATGACAATTATTTTAGAAATCCTTTGACAGTGAAATTGACCAAAATAGACCATGAATTAGGTGGGGTCATAAACTTTCAAAGCTGAAAAGTAGAAGAAATGAAAGGTTTCCTTGTTAAACTGAATAAAACTAATGAGGAAAAAAAATCAGATTTCTAGAAGAGCACCCTTGAAATAAATAATAAAAATATACAAACTATGAACTTGATCCTACTCCCATGTAGTGAGGATAAGTATGTTGTGAATGTTCTATATTAGTGTTTCCATATGTGTTTTCTAAATAAAGTATCCCTTTCAGCTGTTTTATCATTTTGAGGTTAGGTCAGAATAAATATGATTCGTGGTTCCTAGCTAGTTTTCCTTCATATGGCCTTTCTCAGATCAGCTTTTCCTCAAACGAAGCAAATAGATTTGAAAATTGTATTTCTTTGTTTAACTAAGTGATACAAAACATAAGAGGCGATGTCTCTTTTTGTGGGTTTTCAACGCTTTTAATACTGCTATTGTTGGATCTATGTATGGCTGAGAGTCATTAAAAGGTTTAAACTGCTTGTGGTGACAAACTGACTACAGAATCTGCAGACCTAATGGTACGTGTACACTATAGAACTTGAACATCATGTGACTCATCCCTGTCACGGCAAAATGGGGCAGCGATGACAGATCGGTAGAACGGTAGTGTTTTTCCTTGACAATATTTGCACAACCAGAACCCAAATAAATGAAGTTGTTCATGAGCTTGTATAAGTCCGTTGAGGATGCATACACACAGCTGTACAACATAATGGAACAGACCTACAGCTTATTATTGATAAACAGGTTCCCATAAAGCCAGGGCCAGGGTTTGTTGTGAGAACTTGAAAAGGTTTGTAGGATTTGCTGCTGTTGCAACCCTCTTTTAATTGCCTATGACAACAACAAAACTTTCATTAAATTGTAACCAGCATTATTCTGCTGTGGTAGCTTACCCTTCTAGGATTGCTTAGATGAGTCACAACAGTAGATGGAAATCTTCATTGCAATACCTTGGCTCATGCTGCCCCACTGCAGTGCTTGCAACTCATTCAGGGTGATATTCAACAGAGAGCCAGCCCAAGGTCAGTGTAGCTATCAAGAACACACAACAGAGGTTTTAAGAGGTGTACTTACTGGCTCTCTGCACAGGAGTGGATTTCCCTGTAAGTCACCAGATGTGCCACTCTTTACTGAAGTTGGGTAGTTACAGCAGCAGTCCCACTAAAATCAGGGTTAAATGGCACACAAGGCCAGACCAATGTTCCCTCTAATTGTTTCCATTAATGTGGGGAATAAATTTTATAATGAGCACCAAGGCATGTGTGGATGTGCAACATCAGAAGAAAAATATGCTGTTGGCTATGGGTGTTCTGCTATTCAGTTGGGAAGCTCCTGAATCTGTCCTGAGTGGCTACCCAAGTGCTCATCTTATAGGGAACACTAGGCCAGACTATACTAATGTTTCTCCCAACCCCGGTGCTTCCCCTGGTGTGTTTGCATTGGTGTGATGTGTTAAGAAAGAAAATAGACACAGGTTTGGGAGAGAGATCTCCCAGGAAACCAGTTTAGTCTAATGATAATGAATGGTAAGGATTATTCTTAATCTGGATAGACTATGTATAAATTCCACTGATAGGGATACATTTGGCTAGTGTTAAGTGATTTAAGTGTCACTTAATCAGTGTTAATGTGAAACCCTGTGTACCAGTCTGTTAAAAGAAGTGACTAGATACAAAATAATAATACATAAAAGAAATAAGGCTCAAATCAAGACAAAATGCAATGAATACACTTTGGAGTCCTTTACTCTCTTATATGATATAAAGTCTTTTTGATTTACAAATATGGATTCTTATGCAGTGTTACCACCTCCATGCTTTTAAAAAACAGAAAATAGATTCCCAAAATCATAAGATCAATTTATAATATTTTAAAATGTTCATGATTTTATTCTGGGATCTCTTTATTGACTTTCTGATGTTGGAGCATTTTGGTTTCATGTTTACAAGCTTTATTCTGAAGTCAGAGTGATGAGAAATGAACTTTAAAAAGTGAAATCTGAGATGGTCGGGTAACAATCTGAATCCGTCAATGCAGGCTGTAAGAAAAATGCTACGTGTTGCAAGATGTTTGATAAAATCATCAGCAATTTACTAGGATTACCAGGAGTGTTCCCTTCAGGTGGATGCAAGTATTCTAGTGGTGGTTATTTTGAAATGTATTCAGATAAACTTATTGATTTCCTTTCATTAGCACGATCATGGTTTTTTTTTTTGTTTTTGTTGTTAATTCAACAATGGACCCAGTTCTCATGAAAACATTTGAACATTTGTAAATATATTTTTCCAAACAAAAGGAATCTCTCTTTTCTAGCAAATATAGTTTCCCCTCCAAAACATCATGGAAATGTAGATGTAAAAAACCCAGAGGTTTTGTTAATTCTGCAAATAAAGCAAAATATGAGGGATGTGAAATTATTTGTCTTTTTTCCACTCACATTAAGAGCTTTAGATACAAACCAAAAGTTCAGTGATGGAAGGGGAGAAAACAAAGCTTGAAAATGGGGAAGTGAAATTCCATGTAATGAAAATTCGGGATTCTGCATAGCTATAGAAGTAACTCACTAGAAAACCAGTAGGCACAGGAAATACTCACAAAGGCTGGGTGCCAATTTATCTGGACTGGCTGCAAGCAAGACAGGATGTTTCTAGTTTGTGCAAGTATTTTCTGCTAAATATAATACATTTCAGAGTGCACAGTACAGTATGTAGGTTAAAAAATGGCACCAGTCCTGCAATCTGATCTGTGCTGAAAAATTGCTGCACCCAAGTAAAGTCCCACTGATGTTACACAGATGGATCAGATTGCAGGATCAAGATGTAGAATGAATTGTCTTTAAGGAATGAAAGTATTTATACAATTATTCTCCCTATTATAATTGACAAGGTGCATGTATCTGTGTGTATATGTGGTTTTTTTAATTTTTGGTTTTATATATAGTGCCATTAAAGTCAGCTCTCAAAACTCCCACTGGAGCCCAGAATTTATGATTATTATATTATTGTAGAGCAGGGGTTTCCAACCTTTTTCGGTCCCTGTACCCCCTTGGCTTTTAGTAAACCTTCCTGTACCCCCTATTCAATATGAAAGGAAATAATTTCTAGACTCCAGAATCCACAACTTTTTTTACTAACACTACTAGTTTTGGATATTTCAATTAGGATAATCTGGTTATTTACCAAATATTCCCCGTATCCCCTTGACAAGCTTCTCGTACCCCAGGTTGGGAGCCCCTGTTGTAGAGCCTAAGAACCCTAGTCATCCCATTATGCTAAGAGATGTACAAAAAGAATGCTAGCTCCAAAGAATCTACAGTCTATGTAATGATACCTCAAAACTCTTCATTTTCTTCTCTGCCTTGTTGGTGAAGATCCCTTTCTTTCCCTTCTTCAATCAGGCATGGGATTTAAAAGGAGACCAAGAATTCTGGCCTGATCATCCTTTGAAAATGAACAAATAGCAGAGATTAATAGCACACTCCTGGTATATTATTATTCTGCCCATTGATTATGTGAGCGAAATTTTCCTATGATACAAGTAGTCTAATGCTGTGCTTGTTTTGGTAAAAGTCTATTAGTGGCCTTTGTGCTGTTGGTTCAGATTTGTGCGGGTTGGTTCACATTTGCTACAGAGAGCTAATGTGTGTACACCGAGCTTCTCATTCAGAAAGCACATTGCAATTGGTCGGTCAAGTACTGTCTGTTTACAGAAAAGTGTAGTCTGAAAATGCATCTCCAAGAGGGAAGGAAGGAAAATGCACTGTGACTTGGCCATGAAAGTACCCTGCATTGACCCAAATGCATACAGGTAGGAGTCATATGATATAGTACTAAATCCTGCCTCCTGGGAAAAAATTCCTAACAATGCTAGTTCTGTGCAGGTGGCACACATCCAGGAAAACTGTATTTGCTCTTGTTGGTTTGGCTTTTCTCCACTCACACTAAGGGCTCTCATTGCAAACCAAAAGATCAGTGGTAGAAGGGGAAAATATTGGTACTGACTGAAACAACCCACACGTCTGCCGTACTGAGGTGGAAGGGCAGAGAATATTATCTATAGAAACCACTAGTATTTCTTCGCATGACGTGGGAATCGGGAGGCAACGTTAGTAACTTTTATGTTTAGAGAAGACATTTTAGAACAAAGTGACAATAGAGATGTGGGAGCAATAAAGTACCAGTTGACTGGGGGTGTGTGGGGAAGGGAGTGTGGGGGAGAGAAAGGGGCGGCAAAAAGAGCATTTGTCCTGGGACCTAGCGATTCAGAAAGGGCTGGGCTTCCTGTCTGCTGACACCGCTACTGTGGCAGCAGCTGGATTCCCAAGCCCTTTAAATCACTGGCCAAGCCTTAGCGGTGTGCTCCAATCAGTGCTAAGAGCTGGTTAGGGCAGCAGCCATGGCATAGCGAGCTCCAGGCAGCACTGAGGGCTGGCTGGGCCCAACCCTGCCCCTTCCACCTGAGGCCCCGCCCCTTCTGGGCTTGCGGAGCTGCCTCTCCACCCACACTCATCTTACCCAGGGGCCCTGAAATTCTGTCCATTCCCCTGCCACTGCTAAAGACATAGCTGAGTTTTATGCCTTATGTAGAATCTAATGCCAGAGTGTGGAAGAGAAGGCTTCTATTTACGACTACAGACACCTGAAACAGACCCAGCTACTCAGAGATACCATTATATAAAGACTTGTTTCATTCCAGCAATTGGCCATATTCCTGTAGTTGTATATATTTCCAATATTCCGCAAGGGGATTAGAGGGACATTCTTTCACGTTTTGTGACTGTGCTCTCAAGTACTCAGCCGAGCTCTTTTAAAATGTGCATGACACTGGCACACTTTTCCAGCTGATAGCTCTGTGCATGGGCCTGACCTCATGCCCACTGAAGTCAAAGGGCTATTTGCATTGACATCAATTAGCTCTGTGAGAGACAGCATTGTCTAATGGACTGAGAGGAGGGTCTGCAAGCTGGGAGCTCCTCTGAGATTTGATCCTGCCTCTGCCTATTCTGTCATCTGTAAAACTAGGAGAACACTTACTTTCCTTGCTAAGGTCTTGCAAGGGCTAATCAGTTATTACTTGTATGTTGCTTTGAAAATGTAAAGGGCCTGTAACAATTCACATGCCTGTCCCATACTGGTTAGAGGAATATTCCCTTTCTCTTCTTTCATCCTTGAATCTGTTTATTCACTATCTTTCTCTCCTGAGAAATCTGAGTACATGGGAGAGCGTGTATCATTTACGTGAGCTGAATAACAATTTTACCTCCCCCACTTCCCTTGCACTGATTGGTGGTTGTATTGGAAACAGATTTTCTGAGCACAGAATACAGGAACACTGAACAGTAGTCAAGATGCCAAAACACAAAACTTATTTTCTCCTCACTGATAACCTTTCTGATTTTGTTAATGAATATCAAGGTTTCCTCAAAAACCTCAAACTTTTTAATAATATTTCCATTAGTATTTTTGTGGGTTCAGGCTTTTGGATTTATATTTCAGCTTCCTTAGCTTTCAACACCATTAAACTACTTTAAAAACACATTAAAGAGAATGTCAGCCTAGTTCAAGTTGAAATTTAAGCTTAGGATAGTGGAGGAGGAGTGAAGGAGAAAAGAGATGTTTGAAATACATTAAATCCCCCTTAAAACAGGTTGCCTTTTAGCTTTGAAAACGCCTCTGCCACCTTGTGCCATATTTGTACAGGCACTGATTGTATGGTTCACATAGGGTGCCAGTTGCTGGCAGCTAGTCTAGGGTTGCCCCTGCTGGGCTGTTAGAAGACATTTAGGGGTACATTAGAACTAAATAACAGCACAGAACACTGAGAGCCAAGACTGGTGGCTCTAAAACTTTATGGGACTGTGGGAAATTTAGCCACACCCATGAAAAGGGGACATCCAGCTAACTAAAGTCATTCTGAAAGAAGGATGTTTCCGGATCAGATTCTTCTGGACTAGAGAGGTTCAACCTGTACTACTTGGCAGAGGGATGACTGTAGAATAGAACACTGATGTCAGAAGAAGGGTCAACAGTGTGCTTGATAAATCATAAGACCTCTCAGAGATTGCATCGAGGCATCTAGACTTCTGTTACTAGATATCATGACATTTGGAGTTTGAGAGACAACTCAGACTACACCATGTTCACCTCTTTGGCCCATCATCCCTCCTTGTCAATTAGATTACAAAACATTATTTTGGTTTTAACAATGAGAGATGTTACAGTCATAATTAAACAAAGTATGTGTGGGACAGAGTCATTGCAATGTTACTCTGATTTCCTGACATTGTAATGATTCTTCTATTTTAATGCCCCTTCAGGGCTCACATATTTGTCTGAGTTGCTGTCTGTGAGAAAGGCTGGAGGCAGCAGTCAATCCACAGCTTAACTATGGTTTTGCATCGTCGCCTTTCTTGATTTCTCTAATTTTTGTAACCCAAAATGGACAACAGCTCTCTCTTTGCTATCCTTGTATTTTGCTTAATAAGGAAAATACAAACCTCTGCCAAACTCTGCATATGCCCGTCTATAAGGAAAAGAAATGGCTGCTACAAACCAGAAGAATAAGTCAGCACTTTGCATGTAGAAGGAATAGAAAGCTACACGTTACATATAGGTGAAATGTGCTTAGTGACAACTAATGAAAGCAGGAGTGCATGCTGATGTTACTAGCTTAGCAGGTATAAATTAGGTTAATATTCCAGAAAGGCAATGTTATTTTAAAATGTTCATGAATAAAATATTGTAAAAGTTTATTCATCATCGTAATCACAAGTAAAAGAATTAGAAGGTATCTTGGAATTCTCAAAAATCTGGCACAATTGGAGCATTTATCAAAAAACATCAAACAATGTATAATACAACAAAATGCCAGAAGCACTGATTATGCAACTGCATGTTGAAAGTTCAGAGAGGGGAATGATTTTTGAATGAGATAAGCCTTTGCCAATCAGACAAATACATCATTGCTCTGTCTCCTACTCATCCATCTTCTCATTGATCCACCTACCCAGATGTTTGAATAGATCACCATAATATCTAAACATTAAGGCTGCATCTAGACTGGCAAGTTTTTCCGCAAAAGTGGCCGCTTTTGGAGAAAAACTTGCCAGCTCTTTACACTTGCTGCTTTGAATTTGTGCAAGAACACTGACGATCTAATGTAAGATTGTCAGTGTTCTTCCGCAAATACAATGACTCTCTCATTCAGGAAAAAGCCCTCTTGTGCAAATGCTTTTGCGCAAGACGGCCAGTGTAGACAACCGAGAACCGTTTTGCGCAAAAAAGCCCCGATGGCGAAAATGGCAATCGGGGCTTTCTTGCGCAAAACCGCGTCTAGATTGGCACGGATGCTTTTCCGCAACAAGTGCTTTTGTGCAAAAGCAACTGTGCCAATCTAGATGCTCTTTTCCACAAATGCTTTTAACGGAAAAACTTTTCCATTAAAAGCATTTGCGGAAAATCATGCCAGTCTAGACGTAGCCTAAGATTATTCTCCCATTGCACCTTGAATGCTAGGAGAAATCATACCCCGTAGCTTGAGGTCAGATGCAACAAGCTTCTTTGTGTCCTCTTTCCCCATTGCACCAGCACAGAATCTTAATTGTTGGATCCTCTCAAATCATGTGTATGTCCAATCAGCTCAAAATATGGCTAAGTCCAAAGTAGCCAAGAAATCTGATATTTCAAAACCTGCTGGCTGTGTCTACACTGCACCCCTTTTCCGGAAAAGGGATGCAGATGAGACAAGTCGGAATTGCAAATGCAGCGGGGATTTAAAATTTCTTAAAATCAGGAATAAGGGACCTTTCAGACCTTTCGGAAAAGACTTTATTTTTCGAAAGATCCTTGTCTAGACTGGCAAAGCCCCGAGCCGGAAAAAAGCGGCAGCCATGTTCATGCAAATGCAGCGGGGAAAATTTAAATCCCCGCTGCATTTGCAATTCCGACTTGTCTCATCTGCATCCCTTTTCCGGAAAAGGGGTGCAGTGTAGACACAGCCTCTGTGTTTTGTTTGGGCCCAAAGGGGATCAGAAGTTTCCATGGTGGTTATCTTTTTTTCATTGGCACAAGGTTAAAATGACTTGGATCTTAATTCTTTATTCATATGTCAGAAAAGAATTCCCTCCCAGGCTATGAAGTTATCTGCCAAGTTGCAGTTCTGAGGGCATTTTTACTGTAGAATTGTAAACTTTGGTCTACTGGGAAGTTAATAAGAGCTGAACAAATGTTCTACACCACATATTTATACAATAGATCCTAACAGCTTCATGGGGCCCTTAAAGTTAATGTGGGGGGATAATCTGTGTTTTAAAAAGTCCCATAAGTCATATTTACCTAATCCACACTTTGAAAACTCTATTCAAATGTATTTACGTGACCAGCTGTGGCAGGTTCAAGGGACACACTTCATGGTGCATCTTGTTAATTCATACACACCCCTTCCAGCAATCATCTTTTAAAAAACAAGGAGAATTCACAATTACCCCCTACTTAATATCTCCACTGCTTTCTGGACATATTAGGCCAAATTGCCCAAAGAAAGAACAACTTGTAAGTCTGCAAAAGCATGCACACACAGATCAAGGCTTCACATACAAATCAAGCAGCTGCTCATGTAGGCTGCTTATACACTGCACCCATAGCTTGAAATAAACTATGCAATTTGAGCTACGCAAATTGCGTACCTTCTTTTGCGTGTATTTCAAAATAACTTATTTTGTAATTCGGTGCTGCCTATGAAGTGCCAAATTTTGAAATAAACTGCTATTCTGAAATGTCCCTTCCTCCTCGTGGAACAAGATTTACGGGGACGTGGGAATAGCAAGCCTCTTATATTTCAAAATAATGGGCTTGCTCAAAAGATGCAGAATAGCTATTTTGGGATACCGGAAGTAGCCTGAAATAGTGCCACTGGCCAGATGCACCCTTACACACACAACTAACAGTTATGCACAAATTCCGATACCTTCATCTGCAAATATATTCACATTGGGGTAAATTGGCCCATAATTTTCATCTGCAAAAGCAGCGAAGAGTCCTGTGGAACCTTATAGACAGATGCACGTGCATCTGACGACGTGGGTCTTTGCCCATGAAAGCTTATGCTCCTACACTTCAGATAGTCTATAAGGTGCCACAGGACTCTGCCCCGCTTTTGCAGATTCAGACTAACACGGCTACTCCGCTGAATCTTCATCTGGCATCTGCATAGTAAAATAATTACCTTTGTCATAATTTCTAAGTAGCACTGCACTAATACTAATACAGATTGAACCTCTCTAGTCTGGCACCCTTGGGACCCGACCAGTGCTGCACAGAGAGTTTGCCATACCATGGGAGGCCATACTATGGGAGGTGCTTACTGGACTCGTAGGGGTACATTAGACATTTAGGGGTACATTAGAGTGAAATAACAGCACAGAACACTGAGAGCCAGGACTAGTGGCTGTAAACAAACTTTATGGGACTGAGGGAAACTTGGCCATACCCATGATAAGTGGATATCTAACTGAAATCATTCCGGACCACAGATGTTGCTAGACCAGAGAATGCCAGACTTTATAGGTTCAATCTGTATTAATACTAATAATATTTTCACCCCCAAATATTCTGAAGAACTTTATATCTTGTGGCCCTGACTCACCATTGTTGTGCATTTGTGTCCTTATTTACACCGGTGCAAACTGGAAAATGTACATTCCACAATGCACATCAGTTTACTTCTCAGTGTGTTATTCTGACAATGGGACAGACATAACAACATTCCAGTTAATCTCCACACAGGTTTCTCACCAGAGCCCTGCATCATTGTGCCCCAATAATAGACATCACCCAGATGGGCCTAGCAGGGGCATCATGAACATAAACAGAGAACAGCCTACCAGAAGTACCATCTCTTTCACTCCCAACTGGCTCTATTTCAGGTGTCTTCACTGAATGCCCCTGGGGTGGCATCTGACAGTGAGAGAGTACCAGTCTTGGCTAGGTAGGTGATGCATGTTGGACTCCTCTAGTCCGGCACCCTTAGGACCCACATTCTGTATCACTGATTCTTCTCCACTGCAAAGCAGGCCTGCACGGCTCCAGATATCCACTACAGGTTGAACCTCTCTAGTCCGGCAGCCTTGGGACCTGGCAGTTCTAAATCAGAGAATTTTCTGGACCATGGGAGGTCAATATTGTCTAGCAGCATTACCGACACTTCCACTGCTTCCTGGGCTCTTAGAAGACATTAAGGGGTAAAATAGAGCTAAATAACAACACAGAACACTGAGAGCCAGGACTGGGGGTTGTAAACAAACTTTATAGAACCATGAGAAACTTGGCCATACCTATAATAAGTGGACATCTGGCTAACCAAAATCATGTCAGATCATGGATGTTGCCAGACCAGAGAGTGCTGGATTAGATTGGTTCAGCCTGTATATATGACATGTTACACATGCATACAGATACATTCTTGTGTGCACATGTCCATATGTGTGTTTGTGTATGTATAGTGCATGCACACACAATATATAACAATTTAAACGCTTTGATGAAGATTTGTCCTACTTCATTTGATTAAAACTTAAATCTAATTAGACTCAACAGCCAATACTACAGAATTTATAAGGAAACCTTTATTATACTGTTTTCTGCAGCCTGCACTTTTAGGGGGAAAATATCCATTCAGCAATGAAGTGGTTAAATCAAAATAACAAGGGTGATTTATCTAGGAGCTTTGGCTATACCCGGGGGAGCAAATCTACCTATTTGTCAAGTCACTGACAATATCCTATTTCTTTCTTGCTACCCATATGCTTTATTAAAGAAACACTTGACCTACCTGTCATATCAACTGCTTTCTTTATCCAAAACAGAATAATATAGACATTTCCCTTAAGGGAATCCTGATGCAAATATACAAGGACAGGTTGCCAATTTGTTGAGCATATTAGGGTACAGAAAACTGTCAAGGGAAACAGCTGTAATACAGAATGTTCTAACAAGCTCATTTTTCTTTTTTCCAGTGGTACTTTTGGGCTTTCCTTAGTTTATATTATATACTACTTGTACATTGCAATTTTTATGGACAGCTGTCAGATGTAAGTATCTTTTTTCCCCTTTGAAAAAAACTAAACCGAACACAACCCAAAGCCAAAACGTGGACTTCCTTGGCATACCACTGATCTGTTGTTTAGCCTCTGCCAATCACTGTCACAAATCTCTCAACTGAAAAAATTGTGAACAGAGTTGTCAGATGATAAAAATACAAAAGAATAAGCTTTCTGGTGGGGCAAAGCAGACTTGACTGCTTTAGAAGGCATGCGTTATCATGTGAAAGCTTTTAAATGCATTGCAACATTACATTTTCACCTGCGTGTGTGCATATTTACAAAGGCTATTTGAGATCAGTCACTAAACCATTTGTTTGATCAATAGGCTGATTAAAGTGAAGGGTCTAAATTTTGGCCTTAGCCCAGCCAAGCCACTGGGATGCAAATGAGGGCAAAGCATGGCAGTAGGAATTAAGGAGCTTCAGGGGATAGCCGAGCTAGTCTGTTACAGAAAAAAACAACAAATGGTCTGGTAGCACTTTATAGACTAACAAAACATGTAGATGGTATCATGAGCTTTTGTGGGCACAGCCCACTTCTTTGGAATGGCTATTTCGTATTTAGTATCAAGAGGTGATTGGTAATCCAAGAAACTAGTTTTGATGCATGGCTTTAAAATATAGTGGAATCATGAGCTAGCTAGGAGTTTCTTTTAATAATGTGCAGACCCTAATATTTTTCAAAGTAAGAATATAATTTTTGGTGACTTTAAACTAAACTGTGTGTGGACCAGGAATGATTAAGACTGGACACTGTAGCATTAAGTTTCTACCACAGCAAAGACCATGCTAATTCATGAGTTCTTCATAGAACACAGATTAAGACAGTAAATCAAATTTGTAGCTCCAATGAAGTCAGCCTAGTTACAGAAGGGATTAATATCGCCTCTTTGTACTTGTGCTCAGGTAAGATATAGTAGATAATCTGCTGAATAAAAGTGACTGAGCAGTACAGTTCTAAAGTGCACACAGGAGTAACTGTAGCAGGAAAGAGAAAACACTGAGTTTGGACTGGACTTCAGAAGGCAGAGTTGGTTTGTTTGCTTGCTGCAGCCTCATTGCTCTAGTTAATGAACACATCATCCCAGACTCTTATGTTCTATAAAGTGCCTATTAAAAGGTGATTATTGGATCCCGGACATAGGAAGGGCCAGACCTTGCGGTTCCTATTCAGGCAACACTCGGTGTGGATTAAAGCAAAAGGGAAAAAAGCTCAAGACCAATTTCAAAACCTCTCTCTGGAAGGATCTCTGGTTCCCAGAACATGGTCAGTGCTCCACATGTTGCCCGAAAACAGCTATTAGAAGAAACTGTAAACTTTTTATTAGGAAACAAGGAGAGAGCTAGATTCCTCAAATGAAGAAAGTGTAGCTCTCTCCATCTGTCTGAATTTCTGCATAAAATAAAATCTGGACATAAAACTTGCTGTCATACTTATATCTTAATCATTCCAATGAAAACTTTATTAGATTCAGAAATGGTACTAGTAAGACCAGTGGTATAACTGCTCACTATGAGTTTGATCTTGCACAAATTAAGTTAATGGGAGAGTTTTCAAAAGCAGGCTGGGTAAAGCACTAATGAACACTCAATAGGGATAATCCTGTGTTTTGCAGTGGGTCGACTAGATGACCTCTTCGATACACACCACTTCTCACATCTGCTTATGTAAATAAATACACGTGAAAATCACGTGCTTGCTGACTGATGGTCATTCTGACATAAAGGAAAACATTCTCAGAAAGGTGCTTCCCATTTTTGTGCACATTTTGCATCAGCATTACATTTTCTGGGCGCAACCTGCAGCCACAAACAGGCCATTCGCCATCCACTCTGATATGTACACACATGTATATTTTTAGATTGTAAAGTAGAAACTTGGTACATAGAGCTGAAAACTGCTAAATTCTAATCCCAATCCTGCCACTGACACAATGGGCTCGTCTACATTGGCCCCTTTTCCGGAAGGGGCATGTTAATTTCACAGGTCGTAATAGGGAAATCCGCGGGGGATTTAAATATCCCCCGCGGCATTTAAATAAAAATGTCTGCCGCTTTTTTCCGGCTTTTAGAAAAGCCGGAAAAGAGCGTCTACACTGGCCCCGATCCTCCGGAAAAAAAGCCCTTTTCTGGAGGATCTTATTCCTACTTCAAAGTAGGAATAAGAGCCTCCGGAAAAGGGCGCTTTTTCCGGAGGATCGGGGCCAGTGTAGACGCTCTTTTCCGGCTTTTCTAAAAGCCGGAAAAAAGCGGCGGACATTTTTATTTAAATGCCGCGGGGGATATTTAAATCCCCCGCGGATTTCCCTACTACGATAGCTGAAATTAACATGCCCCTTCCGGAAAAGGGGCCAATGTAGACGTAGCCATTGTGTGCTCTGAGGGGAATCACTTAAGATCTTTAGTTAATCAATAAAGTGTAAAACTGACCCACGCATAATTCCTAGCTGGTGTTGTGTGTTTATGGTCACACACATCTTTGTGAGTGTGCAATGTTCAGTGAAGCCCCAATTCTGCAGACACTTTGCCACTTGTGAGACATTCCTCTCAAGTCAGTGGTACTACTAATTTGAACGAAAGAAGGATTTGGCCTATTGCCATTGCAGAATTTGGAAACTCCTATGTTAGAAGAGAGTTGGTGCTTTCAACATATATACGTACTTCTCGTCTGCCTTGTGCGAATGAGCCAGATCTACTGGACATAGACCAGTTTGTGTCAGTTGAGGATCCGACCCATGGCCTTCACTGAATAATTATTATCTAATATTTTACAAGTGTGTCCTGTGGGAAATTTGGAAAGCAAAGTTTAACTGCATATCGCCATCAAGGGGTCATTAAATTCTCGAATAAGAATAACTTTAACCTTTTTTCTCCGTGGTCCAGATTAAGCAGCAGGTTAGTAGAGTGGCTCAGTAGTTTTGTGTTACTTAAGGCTTGTCTACACATAAACTGTCACAGTGCCACCACTGGGAATACCTATGCTGATGGGAGAGGGTCCTTTCATTATTATAGGTAATTCACCTCCCTGAGAGCTAGGTTGATGGGAGAATTCTCCTGTTAGCCTAGTACTGTCTACACCTGGGTCTGGGTTAGTTTAACTGTGTTGCACAGGGGCGTGAATTTTTCACACCCCTGAGTGATGTGGTTATACCCACCTAATTTCCTAGTGTAGCCCAGGCAGGTCTTAGTGAGATGGTTTAAATAGCGCCGCTCTCCCACTGAAAACTCTGCAGTCCACTGTATGTTTTGACGTGTTACTCATTTGGTTTTAATTCTTTCTGCACTGTGTGGTTACAGCTTATTTGAGGCCCTACTTTTGAGCTGCTTTCAGTTATTTTCCTTTTTTTTTTTTTTTTTTTGCTTGAGCTTGCGAATTTCAAGGTCAGACTGAAATTGAACTGGGGCGTTTTCGTGATGAAATACAAGCAGATGTGGCTGTTCAATGTGACATTGCCTACACCCTTCCAGTAGAGTTCTGTGCAGTGGGAGGGGCCTGGCAACTTGAACAAAGGCTGATCATTTACAGCTCAGGATTTCCATTTCTTAGATTCAAATTTCAAAGTGACTGCCAGGCCGGCTAATGTTTATCTAGGGAAGTGACTTTAAATTAAATGACACCGGGTAGTGTAAGTGCTGCGGCCGTAGTCTCTATTTTTATAACCTTATGAGCCATCCAGGGTCAGATAACTAACTTCTGTGTTGTTCTTTTCCATAGTATTATTTTATTTTGTCTTAATTTGATGATCTAACTCCTTCTGCACATCAGAGACATCAGGCAATCTCTGCTGGCAATGCACTGATTTGCACCAAATTATGAGCCGCCTTCTACAGCTGCATTCATCTTCTTCTGACCACCTTGACTTCTAATGGTTCAACACACTATTTTTTATGGTTTACATTAAGGAAGAGCAAACAATTTGGAATAAGATAAGAACACTCGCACTCCCAAACCACTGCCCAGGCATGCTTGTGACCCAGTCAAATTTCTGACTCCATCTCTAGAATTTTCCTGTTCATTAGAGAATAGAAGAAGGGGGAATTAAGACCTGATCAGCAAATAGCTACTGCTGGGCAAAATGCTCATTACCAAGACAATTTCTACTGGCTTCTACAGGTCTTCTTAGGTGGCAAAACCATGTGACTACATGCACAATAGAGCCCTTCATATTTTTCTTGTGCAACTATTATTCTTTTCTACTTAGTGTTACATTTTAAGTACATTTCCAAGTGCATTTCTCATTACTATTATTCCTCAGTCTTGTTTTGCCCTGAGTGGAACAGCCCATAGAAATGAATCAGAAGGACTATGCTCAAATGCAAAAACTCTTATCAACATACACTGTCCTAGGTTTGGATCCTGTAATGATTAATGGAGGGGAAAAATCTAAAATTTTCTCAAAACTAGAAACATACATGGCATTAGATACTTTATGGCAATTAACCTCAAAATGTACAGACGAGTAATAGGCTATGACTATACTAACAGTGCTTAACCAATATAAGAATACAAGTATTCTATACCTGAAAAGTATGCCCGTTGTGGATGCAACTATACCGGAAAGGCTGTGCTTTTTACAACACGGACTTCCACCAGCACAGCTCTGTTGGTTAGGGATCATACCTATTCATACCTCTGACTGATAACTATGCTGGCACAAATCTACAATATTGACCTGACCTTACTTTAGGTATAAATATTATTGGAAGGTTAACAGCTGGACAAAAACTGGGTGAAAAAATGCTGCAGGAAACTAAGAGCTAATAGTTTCATTGATACTGTATTTGTTCTGCTCCAAGGATGCAAAGCAGCTATTAACTTAGCTTAATCACCCAATGTCACAAGGTTTAAGGCTGTCTAGCTTTTGCCAGGGTGGTGCAAACCAGCCAGACCATATTCATGAATCTTGTCCTAAATATCTAAAAGAAACTATATCTTCTGTAGGATAAGACTATAGATAAGACAGGTTCTATTCAAAGGATTCTGTGTAGCACGGAGGAGTTACACACACATCTTATTAATGGTAACAGATCTGGTGTGAGTTATTCCTGCACTTCTCTATGGTTAGATGATTCTCCATGTTTTTGAACAGTTCACGGTGTTATTGTGCATTAGGCAGTTCTACAGTAAAGCTTCATGAATCTGAATTCATGACTGTGAGATACATTCACATGGCGAAGGCTTAGTAACATGAAACCTTTCTTTGGTGTTCTGCTACTGGTATTTAATCTTCACTGAGGAGATGGGTGAGATTTATCAGGTTAGCAGATTGGACAAGTGAGAATTAGTGAACCCCTACAGTAATTTGAAAGCCATTTTGCATTGTCACTCTTTCTTCTCCTGTCATAAGTATGTAAGAGCTTGTTATTCATGTAAGATTAAAGGATTCATATTAACTACAAGGAAAACTAGTCCAATAACTCAATATGGCATATTCTTCCCAAGCAAAATTACAATCAAATAACTATGCTATATCTGCCTTCTGCTGTGAGTATTAATTACATTCTTCCAGATAAAAGAGGGCTCCCATGCAAAAAACCTTGTCATTAACCTGAAGCTAGAGAGGAAAGAGTCTATCATTTCAAGCTTAATATCACATTGCAGTTTTCTCGAAATATACCCTCTTTTGGAAGTCTGGCTGTTCAGTGTTAAGTTTATGCTTTAAAAAAGGCCTAGACATTCCTATCCCCGAGGTTTGAGGTCTGAGTTTTAAGGAGTGCATCAGCCATGTGGACTTTATTATGTATGTGTAAACGACAGCCAAGGCCTAACAACAATTTGACTTGTGGTTGCACAGCACCTCTGAAAGTCAGGTCTTAAATAGTTCAGTACCAAAGTCTAGTCAAAAGTACAGTTTTCATTGGACCAGCAAAATAAAACCCACCTAGGATACGTCTACATTATGGGGAAGATTGATGCTGCTATGGTTGATCTTTCAGGGCTCGATTTAGCGGGTCTAGTGAAGACATGCCAAATTGAACACAGAGGGTGCCCGTGTTGGTGCTGGTACTCCTGCTCCTCATGAGGAGTAAGAGAAGCCGATGGGAATTAGTTTCCATCGACCTCCCACTGTGTTGATGGAGATTTAAAATACACCGACTCTAGCTATGCAAATAACGTAGCTGAAGTTACGTATCTCAGGTTGACCTTCTGCTCCAGGGTAGACCAGGACCTAAAGTGTCTTGATCAAACCATTTGGAGATATGGGTAGCCCGATTCAAAGCCCCTTGAAATCAGTGGGAGTCTTTTAACTGGTTTCAGTGTCTGTTGGGCTGGGCCAATAATGAACTAAGTATTACCTTTTTTTTCTTAAACACCTTGTAGTGGGGTAGAGTGGCCACCCACTGAGCCAGAGGCGGAGGAGCCCCTCGGGGAGCCATTTTGGGCACAGCCTAGCCACGCCCCCTCACCTGAACGGAAGTCAAAGGGCGGGGCTAGGACTATAAGAAGGCTGCTGGGGAGCTCAGTCAGGGCCCAGCCTCTGAAGGAGCTGGAGGCTTGTCTGGAGCTCCGGCCTGGGGAGGCTAAGACCCGGGCTAGGCCGCCCTCAGCTGCTTCCCCAGAGGCCGGCCAGGGCTTCCCTGCCTGGGCTACTGAGGCCTGGCCAAGCCTGCCAGCAGAACCACCTATGGACCTGGAGGACGGGCCCGACCTGGTGGACCAGCTGGACCCCCGATGGGTACTGGAACGCTGGGCCGGATGAGCGTGCGGGACTCTGCCGAGTTCCAACCCCTTGATCCCTGGATCGGGCTGGCCGGACACTGCAGGGATGACAGCGCCTCGACTCCCTGACGGACCTGCTGGAGCTACAGGTATCTGGGAAGGGGGAGACGAGCATGGCCCAGGGGTAGCACGGGCCGAGAGCGGCCCACGGCCAGCAAGTTACGGGCCGGAGCTCTGCTGAGCCAGTCGCAGCTGCACGGCTGCATTCAGGGCCCTTGGGCCGGGGCACAGTGAGGTGGGAGGGCCTGTGCCCCCCCCCCCACCACCCGCTAACCGGGTGGCAGTCTCCCCCTCACCGCTGCTGCAGGTGCCATACCAGCCTTGCTCCTGAATGAGGAGCGTCTACAGACTGGTGTTTGTCTGCAGCCTCGCCTTGCCTTAGGGCCTGGCCGCTGTTTGCTGCCCCGCCCGGAGCTAGGGCCTGGGTTTGACTTGATATCGGTTGGCCCGCCTGGCTTGAGAGCCGGGCCGTGTAGACTGTATTTATTGCCCGCCCTGCTTGAGAGCGCAGGCTTCCCTAGGGGCATTTGGGACTGTCCGTGCATCGGGCAGGAACTCTTAAAGGGGCAGGACTAGAATGGTTGCCCTGCCCAGAACTGTGTAATAATAGACTGAGAAGGGGTGGACTTATTCCTCTGCAGCCTGGACCTGAAGCAAGGCCGGGCGCGCGAACGAGTAACTCTGGGCCCGACCTGAAGGAAGGCCAGGAAGAGACTCGCCTGCCTGGACTATTTTAAGACGGGGTAACGCAGGGAGGCAGGCACGTCTCCCACTGTGCAGGAGGCGGAGGAGCAGCCCCCTGGAGGCCCACCGGCCTATCACAAACCATTCCCCTGGAAGGGGGAAAAGCTCAGGCTGTTGTGGACATTGCTGGAGGGCAGTGTCCTGAAAGGGATCCGGCCACCTGCCAGCAGTGCTAATTCCCCAACTCGATGGCAGGTGGCGCTGTGGTGAGCGGGAAGCCGCTATACACCTCCATTTGAACCTGAGCTTGCAATTAACATAACCTACTGGACTGTGTCTCTAGGGCACTCAAAGGTTTGATTGCTGCTCAGGTGGGCATACGTGTTAGCACAGCTAAACATAATGTACATGGCAAAGTTGCCTTCATTGCATGCTGTAGACACTTGTCTGGATCCGTGGGCACATAGTTGTATTGTTAGCCTGTGCTCGGATTCACATGACTGTGAATTTTTCCCATGCTAGGTAATATGGGTCTGCCCACCAGAGCTGCAATCACACCTGCAACAGAACCTGTGTGCGTTACAAGCCCTGTTATGTGCTTGACATATAGCCCTGGGTCTGTCACAACCCCAGCTCTAGAACGTAGTTCTTTGACTTATAGATTCATCTCTGCAGGTCCATGGGTCCATTCCCTGGTTAAAATGTTGGCCACAAGAGAAGTGCAGACTTGTCTGAGATGTGAAGAGGTGCCATGAGAAGTTCAGGGTGAGATTCCTTTGTCCAGAAGGCACTTTGGTCAGCATGTAAATGTGTCCCTGAGCCATAGAGGATATGGACGTGTTACTGTTCCATCTCGGGACCCTGGCTCTTTACTTTATACTGTAGAGCAGCAACCCCTTACTTATGCAATGGCTACAATCTTGGCTGATATGACATGCTAGGGTTTGAACAGAGGAGTCTAGAGGTAAAAAAGGATGCGCTTCAGGGCAAGGCTCTCCAGCTAAGAGCTAGACTCATATTTCCTTGGAATGGGGATATAACACACCTGGACCAATGGATCTCACACATACAGACATAAAGCTACTCACATGCCCAAATGAATTCCAGGGTGCTCTGTGTAGTTGCTCATGCAGTACTTTTTCATACATGGAAGATAGCATGAGGGTTGATCCTTTCACGCACACAACTTTCATTCAATTGAAATCAATGGGAACTTTGGACAATCCCTTTGTCTCTTGGACCTGATATTTCTTTCTAATGTCTTTGTTTTGCAATTTTAAACTATTAGGCTGAGTTGGACCCATTTAGTGATCTGATGGGACATGCGAGATACATTGTTTTAACTCTGAGCAGGTTGCTGGTACACGGAGGATTGCTACTAGACACTTTGGTAATATCACTGATTATTAGCAGAGTTTTACCCCTAAAAATCAGCGGTGCCCCAGCAGTCTCCAAACACATTTGTAATGCTTTAATTTGGAGAAATTGTGTACTTCTGATTTGTCAGCTAAAAGGATTTCACCCTTCACGGATTCCCTACATTTGATTTGTTTGAGAATAATCACAGTAGTACAAGTCTGGCACTCAGACTCATTTCCAGTGTGATTCTGAGCAGCCACCCATTTTGAAATTCACACAAGCACTTGATCCTTTCTTTTTATGAACATCAAGAAAAATGCAAAATATTTGCCACTGAGAGAAATCACATTTCCCCCATTTACAGTTCAATTACAGGAGCTTTAAAAAAAAAATAGTATCATTTTCTTTGTTTGTCTGTATATGTTCTGTTTACCTGTCTGAGGAATTTTTACAAATTTTATTCAGTGCAATTCTGTATTCATCATAAATGTATTACATGAAAGAAACAATTACTGTACTTCAGAGCAAAATAATTTGGAAGTTCTAGTGGAGAGTTAACATAATATTGAGAAGACAGAGAAGCTCAGGATAGCATTTCTATTTCCTTTTTCCCCTGCCTACTAATGGTTTTGATTCTCATTATTTCTCAAATGCCCAGGGTAAAAACCCTCCAGACTGCCAATTAATGGTGTACTTTATTGATACAACTGCTTTCATCCCATGCATTTTTCTAGATGTTGAAGCTCTCTTTGGGAAAAGCAATTTGTGTGCAGCTATGTGTGGCATTTTTCAAAGATTTCCTCTTGCTGAGTAATAGAGAGTAGACTTAGTCTTAATTTAATTAGGAAGCAGAGTTTTTATTATCTGACTTTAAATTACCATAAATGGGAGCCTAGGATCCATGTTAGAAGATCACATTTATCTGCTTCATTTATATTTTAATAAAGGTTATTATTTTTTTAAAGTCTAGGAAAAGTGTATTTGAATTTACTGGACTTCTATTTTTCTCTAAAGTTTGATGTTTGTGTTTATATTATATTTATTCTAAATGTAAAACAGATGGTATATATTTTGAGAGATACTGAATCAGTGTTCTATTTTCTATGCTGTTTAAACATGACATATATTCAAAGTCTATTTTCTTATGCGAAAAGAAAGACACAATTTTATGTTCAATAACACCAGGCCATGTCATATCACTGATTTTAAGAAGAACTTTCCACTACATTTGGTCCACTGTGTTATACTTAAAAATCAGTCACATAGAATTCTGTTGACAGGCTCTGCCATTGGTATTAGCAACAAATCATCTCAGCACCTCACAAATTCATTAATTTATTCTCAAAGTATTTTCCACTTTAGAGATTAAAAGGCCAGTTTTGTAAAGACTGTTATTTTTCTAACATGAGTAGACCCTTAGGCTGTGTCTACATTGGCATCCTTTTCCGGAAAAGGGATGCTAATGAGACACTTCAGAATTGCAAATCCGCGGGGGATTTAAATATCCCCCGCGGCATTTGCATTTACATGGCTGCCGCTTTTTTCTGGCTCGGGGTTTTTGCTGGAGAAAAGCGCCAGTTTAGACGCGATTCTCTGGAAAATAAGCCCTTTTCTGGAGGATCCCTTATTCCTAATTGAAAGGTTTAAAACAAACACAAGGAAGTACTTCACACAATGCACAATCAACCTCTGGAACTCCTTGCTGGAAGATATTGTGAAGTCCAAGACTATAACAGAGTTCACAAAAGAGCTAGATAAATTCATGGAGAATAGGTCCATCAATGGTTATTAGCCATGATGGGCAAGAATGGTGTCCCTAGAGGTTGTGTATCAGAAGCTGGGAATGGAAGACAGGGAGGATCACTTGATGATTACCTGTTCTATTCCTTCCCTCTGGGGCTCCTGGAATTGGCCATGATGGAAGAAAGGATACTGGGCTAGATGGACCTTTGGTCTGGCCCAGTAGGGCCATTCTTATGCTGTGTTCTTATGTAGCATGGCCATGTTAATCTGTTTTAGTAAAAACAACAAGGAGTGCTATGGCACCCTAAAGAGTACCATATTTATTTGGGCATTAGCTTTCATTGGTTGGAGCCCAATTCATCACTTGCATCTGACAAAGTGGGCTCCAGCCTACAAAAGCTTATGCCCAAATAAATTTGTTAGTCTTTAAGGTGCCACAGGACTCCTCATTGTTTTTACAGCTGAGGGAGTTACTGTCTAGATCGTGATGCAGCAAAGCACTTGAAGACTGACATTAGCAGTATGTCAATGGGAAATCACCACAACTCTTTGGATTATGAATCTTTGAAGAGGATAAAAGGAAAAATAGCCAGAATGAGTTTTCTTTGGATCAAAAATTAAGGTGCTGGAAAAATTAAGAGTCAGATATTTTACTATGTAAAATGTTGAAATATTTTCTTAGCTTCAGTGCAAATAGCTAAGAAATAGCTGGACAAATTGGAGAAATGGTCTGAGGTAAACAGGATGAAGTTTAATAAAGACAAATGTAAAGTGCTCCACTTAGGAAGGAACAATAAGTTTCACACATACAGAATGAGAAGCGACTGTCTACGAAGGAGTATAGCAGAAAGGGATCTAGGGGTTATAGTGGACCACAAGCTGAATATGAGTCAGCAGTGTGATGCTGTTGCAAAAAAAGCAAACTTGATTCTGGGATGCATTAACAGGTGTGTTGTGAGCAAGACACGAGAAGTCATTCTTCCACTCTACTCTGTGCTGGTTAGGCCTCAGTTGGAGTATTGTATCCAGTTCTGGGCACCACATCTCAAGAAAGATGTGGAGAAATTGGAGAGGATCCAGAGAAGAGCAACAAAAATGATTAAAGGTCTAGAGAACATGACCTATGAAGGAAGGCTGAAAGAATTGGGTTTGTTTAGTTTAGAAAAGAGAAGATTGAGGGGGGACATGATAGCCGTTTTCAGGTATCTAAAAGAGTGTCATAAGGAGAAGGGAGAAAACTTGTTCATCTTGGCCTCTGAGGATAGAATGAGACGCTATGGGCTTAAACTGCAGCAAGGGAGGTTTAGGTTGGACATTAGGAAAAAGTTCCTAACTGTCAGGGTAGTCAAACACTGGAATAAATTGCCCAGGGAGGTTGTGGAATCCCCATCTCTGGAGATATTTAAGAGTAGGTTAGATAACTGTCTATCAGGGATGGTCTAGACAGTATTTGGACCTGCCATGAGGGCAGGGGACTGGACTCGATGACCTCTCGAGATCCCTTCCAGTCCTAGTATTCTATGAGTCTATGAAATGGGCTAAGAATATCCTAACCAAGCCTGGTTTACTTATTTTTGTGAAAAGAATGCCTCTTTGGCCCATCACCGAGTAACTAAGTAGAAGATAACTAGAATAATAGAATCCTAGGGCTGGAAGAGACCTCAGGAAGTCGAGTCCAGCCCCCTGCCCAAAGCAGGACCAATCCCAAGTAAATCATCCCAGCCAGAGCTTTGTCAAGCCGAGACTTAAAACCTCTAGGGGTGGAGATTCCACCACCTCCCTAAGTAACCCATTCCAGTGCTTCACCTCCCTCCTAGGCTGTGTCCAGACTCAGGGTTTTTTTCGAAAAAAGTAGCCTTTTTTAGAAAAAACTTCACCTGCGTCTAGACTGCAGCCGCGTTCTTTTGAAATTAAATCGAAAGAATGTGGCTTTTCTTTCGATGGCGGTAAACCTCATTTCACGAGGAAGAATGCCTTTTTTCAAAAGTGCTCTTTCGAAAAAAGGCGTTTTTGAATGCCAACAGGGCTTTTTAGAAAGAGAGCATCCAGACTCACTTGCTGCTTTCTTTCGAAAAAGCGGCTTGCTTTTCGAAAGTACTGCTTGCAGTCTAGATGCTCTTTTTCGAAAGAGGCTTTTTTGAAAGATACTTTCAAAAAAGCCTCTTTCGAAAGAGGCTTGCAGTCTAGACATAGCCCTAGTGAAACAGTTTTTTCTAATATCCAACCTAGCCCGCCCCCATTGTAACTTGAGACCATTGCTCCTTGTTCTGCCATCCATCACTACTGAGAACAGCCTCTCTCCATCCTCTTTGGAACCTCCCTTCAGGAAGTTGAAGGCTACTATCAAATCTCCCCTCACTCTTCTCTTCTGCAGACTAAATAAGCCCAGATCCCTCAGGCTCTCCTCGTAGGTCAAGTGCTCCAGCCCCCTGATCATTTGGTTGCACTCCGCTGGACCCTATCCAATGCGCCCACATCCTTTCTGTAGTGGGGGCTCCAGAATTGGATGCAATTGTCCAGATGCGGCCTCACTAGTGCTGAATAAAGGGGAATAATCACTGCTCTAGATCTAATACACCTTAATATGCCACTAGCCTTCAAGTGCACACTGTTGACTCATACCCAGCTTCTCATCCACTGTAATCCCCAGGTCCTTTTCTGCTAAACTGCTACCTAGCCAGTCGGTCCCCAGTCTGTAACAATGCTTTGGATTCTTCCATCCCGAGTGCAGGACTCTTACAGTCCATTTATCCAATCCATATTTCCTTAACTTGCTGGCAAGAATATTGTGGGAGACTGTATCAAAAGATTTGCTAAAGTCAAGGTGTATCACATCCACTGGCTTCCCCATGTTCACAGAGCCAGTCGCCTCATTATAGAAGCTAATCAGATTGGTCAGGCATGACTTGCCCTTGGTGAATCCATGTTGACTATTTCTGATCACATTCTCCTCTTCCAAGTGGTTCAAAATGGATTCCTTGATGATCCCCTCCATAATTTTTCCAGGGACTGAGGTAAGGCTGAGGTAAAGCCTAGCAAGATAAATAGAAAGGAACATAAAACACTGTCAAATCCAGTGTAAAAATGTAATAAGAAAAGCAAAAAAAGATTTTGAGGAACAACTAGCCAAAAACTCAAAAAGAAATAACAAAATGTTTTTTAAGTACATTAGAAGCAGAAAGCCTGCTAAAAAACCTGTGGGTCCCCTAGATGATCGAGATATAAAAGGAGCAATCAAGGATGATAAAGCCATTGCGGAGAAACTAAATGATTTCTTTGCTTCGGTCTTCACGACTGAGGACGTTAGGGAGATTCTCAAATCTGCACCGTCCTTTGTAGGTGATGAATTTGAGGAACTGTCCCGGATTGAAGTGTCATTAGAGGAGGTTTTGGAGCAAATAGAAAAACTTAATGTTAACAAATCTCTGGGACCGGATGGCATTCATCCACGGATTCTAAAAGAACTCAAATGGGAAATTGTTGAACTATTATCTGTGGTTTGTAACCTATCCTTTAAATCGGCTTCCGTACCTGATGACTGGAAGATAGCTAATGTGACACCAATATTTAAAAAGGGCTCTAGAGGCGATCCTGGCAATTACAGACTGGTAAGTCTAACTTTAGTACCGGGCAAATTAGTCGAAACAATAGTAAAGATTAAAATTGTGAAGTACGTAGAAGAACATAATTTGTTGGACAAAAGTCAACATGGTTTCTCTAAAGGGAAATCATGTCTTACTAATCTATTAAAGTTCTTTGAAGGGGTTAACAACCATGCAGACAAGGGGGATCCAGTAGATATAGTATACTTAGATTTTCAGAAAGCCTTTGACAAGGTCCCTCACCAAAGGTTCTTGTGTAAATTACATTGCCATGGGATAATCTCTTTCATGGATTGAGAACTGGCTAAAAGACAGGAAACAAAGGGTAGGAATAAATGGTAAATTTTCAGAATGGAGAGGAGTAACTAGTGGTGTCCCCCAAAGGTCAGTCCTGGGACCAATCCTGTTCAATAAATGATCTGGAGAAAGGGGTAAGCAGTGAGTTGGTAAAGTTTGCAGATGATACCAAACTGTTTATTATAGTCAAGACATAAGGGCTACGTCTAGACTGGCATTATTTTCCGCAAATTTTCGGAACAGAGCGTCTAGATTTGCATGGATGCTTTTCCGCAAAAGCACTTTTTGCGGAAAAGCGTCCGTGACAATCTAGACGTGCTTTTCCGCAAAAAAGTCCCGATCGCCATTTTCGCAACCGGGACTTTTTTGTGGAAAACAAATCTGAGCTGTCTACACTGGCCCTTTTGCGCAAAAGGACTTTTGCCCGAATGGGAGCAGCATAGTATTTCCGCAAGAACACTGACAATCTTACATGAGATCATCAGTGCTTTTGCAGAAATTCAAGTGGTCAGTGTAGACAGCTGGCAAGTTTTTCCGGAAAAGTGGCTGATTTTCTGGAAAAACTGGCCAGTCTAGACACAGCCAAGCAGACTGTGAGGGACTCCAAAAAGATTTCACCAAACTGAATGATTGGGCAACAAAATGGCAAATGAAATTTAATGTAAAGTATAAGGATAAGTGTAAAGTAATGCACATCGGGAAAAATAACCCCAACTATACGTACAATATGATGGGGGCTAATTTGGCTATGACAAATCAGGCTTCTTGTGCAATGTAGACGTAGCCTATGGGGCTCTCCCAGGGTGAACTTGCAGACAAACTCCCCTGTTCGCTGCTCACTGTGTTCACTCTGGCTGCCTTTTTATAAGGCTGCTGGCTAGACCTGTCTCAAAGCCTTGCGTCTAATCCAATCAGCTCCTGAAAACTCACCTGGAACAAAGCACTCCCAATTCATACTTTTCAAACTTTTCAAACTGCCGCTCTTTTCAAATTGCTGCTCCTTTCAAACTGCCAAATACAGTCAAACAAATGTTCACAGTCAGATAAACACTTTGATACTTACCCCACCAGCTCACAACACAGCCCTCCAAAAGCCACACTTACCTGAGCTCCTCTTGGATATTTCCCAGGCAAACTCCCCTGTTGGCTGGTGCCCTGTTCGCTTCAAGTCCTACAAATTTATTGTAATGTAAGTATTTTTGAAAAGCAGATTTAATATCAGTACATTATTTATATTAACAGAAAAATAACATTTCACAGAATATACTGATATTTCAAAGTTTGAAGCAAAGCAGATTGCACAAATGATGTGAAAATGTATACAAGAAGAAAACTGCTTATATTTAATAAGGAAACATGATGTAAACATTTCTGAACGCAACTGCAGAAGCCGCTTCAAAATTGCTGGGCTCTACTAAATGTGTTGACTCTGTGTACCACACTGAACACTGATCTTTCTTTTTGGTAGCCTAAATACAATAATAAGGGTCAAGAATGTTGACTCAAACCTCTTACCTCTCAAATATAGCAAAAAGATTGTTAAATATGTAGACTCTGCATTGGAGATTTTGCATACCTGGTGGCAAAGGCTAGTTTCTTCTGTAAATTTCAGGTTCCCTATCCAGGAAGATTTCACAATTGGCTTATTTTTACCCTCAGAAACATTACTGCTGTCATTTATTTGTTACTTTTGATTTCTTCCTAACGTTTTCCTGGACTCTAAAACTCACTGACCTCTCCTGCTGATTCAAGGATCATATAGGCTGCGATTCCATGCTCATCACTTCTCTTGCTCATCAGAATCTCTTGCTCTCTTCTGGTGTGTTCTCCTCAAAATAAAAGGGTTCCCTGCTCTTACCAGTGTTAAAAGAATCCAGCATTGACTCATTTGTCTCTTTCGCCAGCACTCCCTCACCCTTTTACCCTTCACATTGAAACCCCATTGAATGTGCCACTTTCAGCCATTCCACCAAATTCTCCACTTCCAACTGTATCCTGGATGTCTTTCAGTCTAGATTCTGCCATCCAGACTACTCCAAACTGCTTTAACCAAAGCTATTATTGGTATGTCCTTGGCCAGATCTCTCTGCTGCTTTGGACACAGGCTTTTTAATTATGGCCTTTGAAAACTTCTCTCCTCTTGCATGTAGCTCTTTCCTCCTCTCCTGGTTCTCCTCTTATCTTATTGATTGCTCCATCAGCATCTCTTCTGGTGGTTCTCATCCCACCCCTCCAAAGGCGGTTCCACAGAGATATATTCTTGGCACCTTTTCTTTGCCATTTACACCTTTTCTAGGGCTATGTCTACAGTACAGGGATCAATTGGAAAAAGGTACGCAAATTGCGCTCCACAATTTGCGTACCTTTTTCCGATAGTTTTTCAGAAGAGGTTTTCTGAAATTTGGCCTGTCTACACTGGGCCAAATTTCAGAAAAGCCTCCACTTTTAGAAGAGCCCTTCTTTCTCGTAGGAGGAGTTGGACAGGCCTTCCGAAAAAGCGCGTCTGCTCTTCTGCCAAAAAAAAAAAAAAAAAAGCAGAAGAGCAGATGTGTTCCCTGGATGCCAAAGGTGTCCTGGAAAAACCCTGTAGTGTAGATATAGTCTAGGTGATCTCATCTGCTCAGTTCGTGCTGATGACTCACAAATTAACCTTTTCACTCCTGACCTCTTTTTCCATTCATGTCTGCAAGTCAGCCTGTCACCTCCTATGCTTATCTACAAGTCCGTGGCCAAAACTGACCTCCCAGTCTTTCCTCCAAAACCCTCTTCACATCATTATCAACCCTGCCATGACTGGAGCCCTGTGGAGCCTTCCTTGAGAGAGGGTTGGATGGGATGAGAACCACGTGAAGAGACAGTGATGAGGCAACCAAAAGGACAAGAGGAGAACCAGTGCTACATCTTTGCCAAGACCAGCATTCTGTGATCTTGGGATCATCTTTACTTCTTCCCTCCCTTTTGCCACACACATTCAGCCTGTATTCTATCTCTTTCTTTTTAGATCCTTCATGGCCACAATATCCCCTGATCATTCCATGCCAAGGTCACCTTGTTTGAATCCCTCCACTAATCCCACTATTTCACCACATCAGCTTCAAATATCTTGAGGCCCATCACATCAGCTTCAAGGCCCATCACAGTCCTTCAATTCCCCACTTGTCTGCTTTTGTCTCCTACTGTGGCCATCACAAGGAGTTTTGGAACTCCTGGTCCTTTGTGGTGTCAAACAGCATCCCCCATGAAATATACCTTGTCTAGCATGTGAGCTCTACAATTATTGGTACAAGTGCATCAAAATTCATCAGATGCTTGTGAAAAACAACATGCGGATGGCCAAAGCAAATGAGTTTTAAAATCTGAATGCATACTCAGAGGACACATTTTGTGGCATTTGTCCAGCTCTAGTGAAACTTCAGTAGTTCATGGAACAGTTGCAGAGTGAAGATATCTGAGATATCTATATAACCATATCTCACTGTTTCCCCTTTGCTATGGTTTTTATATTTAGTAGACCAAAAACCAAGTCTTAGTAACTGATTATACTGTTGGGTAAATCAATATTTCAGTGTAACCTTTTACTTCCACCAAAGGGAACCACTTTATGCCACCTAGTGGTCAAATTAGACCGTTTCATTTCTTAAATATTTCAGCATTAATACTGTTGTACAGGTTGAACCTCTCGAGACCAGCACCTTTGGGACATGACTGGTGCAGAATCAGAGAATTTGCTGAATCCCAGGAGGTCAATATTGTCTAGCAGCATTACCAACATGTCCACTGCTTACTGGGCTCTTAGAAGACATTTAGAGATAAATTAGAGCTAAATAACAGCACAGAACACGGAGCGCCAGGGCTGGTGGCTGTAAAAAAAATTTATGGAATTTTATGTAAACCTGGCCACATCCATGATAAGTGGACATCTGGCTAACTAAAATCATACTGGACCAGAGAGTGTCAGTTTAGAGGGTTCAACCTGTAGTAGCTTATAGAAGGAAAAGGAGCTCCTGATAAATAGATGTGAAGCCTCATTTTGGTTTGGAAATCTGTTTGAGCACAATCTGATGAAAATTAAAAATAGCGTTTTTTGCTACATCAAAACCAGCCGAGCCCTAAATATGGTTCCTTAACACTGGTCAAATATCTTAAAGACTAACAGATTTATCTGGGAATGAGCTTTCATTGGCAAAGACCCATTTCTTTTTTGCCCATGAAAGCTTATGCCCAAATAAATATGTTAGCCTTTAAGGTATAACAGGACTCCTTTATTTTTGCAGATACTGACTAACATGGCTACCCTGCTGATACTGGATAAATATCTGTCACAAATTATTTGATGGTATTCTGTCACAGAGTGCTACTTTCTTATACTCTGGTTAAGCTTGACCTGATATTTTAAAAACTCAATAATGTTTTGTCATGATAGAGAGATCTAAAGTAGAGATGGCTGGAGACTGATTTTTTGTGTGTCTGAATATTTGTTAAATTTAAAGAAAAATTGTGTCTACAGTATTTGAACCCCCATAATTTCCACTAATATTCTAGTGACTGAGGTTACTAGTAGGAAGTCAATGGAGATGGTGAATTTTAAGAAATTAATGGAGAATGTTCCACTAAAGGAATTTTTGGGTTGATAAATGTGAATATTTCATTGGAAACCTGACTTTTCTGTGAGCTATGCTCATCCAATCAGGGTTCAGAATAAATCTCTGGACCAATGGATTCAATTAAAATTAAACAAAAATGTCTCTAATTTAAAATCTTCACAAACCAGCTAACTTTCATAAATTATTGGCAAAATTTATGGGGGGAATATCAAATAACAAATAAACTTTGAGAAAATTGCAGTATACGCACAATTAATTTGTGAACAGAAAAAAGAAGGGTGCAAAATTTGCCAAATAAATCATTATTTTTTAACAAACTCATATTCACTTGTATGGCTGTCCCGATGACATCCTGACAGCATTCAAAACAATGGGAGTTTTGCCACTGACTTTAATGCACCCAAGATTTCACACCAAATCTTTTTACAGAATTCAGCAGACTGACTGCACTAAGTATATTGCTTTGCGTAGAAATTATTTAATTGACTGCTGAATTGTAGGTACTTTGAGGAGAGACATGGCAGGCATTTAAAAGCATATAAAATGCTGTAGGAAATTGAGTTACAATATATATCTAAACAGAAACCTAATATTGGAAAGTAGCTGAAATTTGGCCTAAATCTCATAATTATTGTTAGAAAAACTATTGAGTCTTTAATGATGGCTATTTGTCTGAACTTTGGTTTTACATCTCATTTGAAAGATGGCACCTTCAGCAACATAGTATCTTCTGGCATTATACCGGACCATTCATTCTATATTCTATATTTCCTTACCCATGAATTTTGTTGTTTGTTTTCAATTATTTTGGTCAACAAATTGGAAAATTTCCAAAGAAAGTGATTTTTTTCATGAAACAAGTCTATTTTCTGTTAAAAAATATGTAGAGAAACTATCCTGACTTAAGTGGCAAGGAGTTCTGTGGCACCTTATAGACTAACCGAAGTGTTGGAGCATAAGCTTTTGTGGGCAAAGACCCACTTCATCAGATGGAGACTTAATTCCATTTACTTTGGGCAACAAGTCCTGATTTCTCTGGGTGAGAGAGGAGAATGAGGATTTTTCTTTTAGAACTTTCTGGGCCTGATTCTCCACTGGTACACAGATTTGGGCTTCCATAGAATTATGCCAGGCTCAAACAGTTGCAGTGAAGTGTGGGATTAAGCCCTTTGAGACCCATGCAAGCTAAATTTATTGGGTGATGCTGAGCTAATCACAATTTATATTGCCACAGAGGATAAATGCAGTTATTTTGCTGTCCATCTGCCGTCAAGATGCATTCTCCCAGGTTGTGGAGGTGACTAGTAACCTGTAGTACAATCTTTCGTCTTCACCAACAAAAGGGGAACAAAACGACTGCATGAAGAATCAGATAAATTACTTCAGTACCTGGCCAACAGGTAGAACCAAACATGCAACCTCTGAAGCTTGGTGCGTGAACTAAAAGTCAGCCAGCTTTCAACTACGGCTGTAGCACAAACTCATTTTCTCTCTGTAAGTAGGGTTGCCAGGTGTCCAATTTTCAACTGGACAGTCCAGTATTTTAGCTTTCTGTTTGGGAAACATATTGAGAAAATATAAATGAGAAAATACAAAGGTCCAGTATTTTCTAAATAGGCTGTAATGTGGATTGTGATGTAATGTCAAAAGTGTCCAGTATTTTTGTTGAAACCATCTGGCAACCTTATCTGTAAGTGGTCTAAGTGCCACTAGATAGGAGAGTGAAGCATGTCCAGAAGGTGCATGGGTTCCACTTGCACTGTGTGTCTCTTACATGACACACATTTAACAGCAGTGACTGTTGGGACAGGAGCCGACTAAGTGTTTGGGTATCAGTGTTGTGTGTGACTGATTAGCTGGGATTAGAGGGCAAGTGAGAGAGAAAGGTAGACAGTACAGAGGAATGAGCTAGTGAATGACTCTGGAAGAGCAACATATGTAACAGCCCAGCAGCTGGAGGCAGGGCAAACCAGGAGAGACATTTTGAGGCAGGGAGTGGGGAAAATCCAAGCTGTTTAACTTTCTTTATCAAGCACATTATAAAAAGGCAATCAGCATTGCTGATATTTGGCAGTCACTATATGCTCTAAAACAACCTGGAGAAACGAACCTAGGAGCCACTTCAGGTGACCTTTGGAAGGAAGAAAAACAAGTTTAAAAGAAAACAAAGGTTTTGGAATAGAATTTTAAACAGGTCAATTTTAGGTGTGTACAGCCCTTTTACCTACAAGTGTGGGAGTTGTTTGTGTTCTTGAAGATATGTGGCTACACAACATATGGCCCTCCACCTTTTCCCCTGCAGTGTGTGTTCCACCTGTAAATAACAAGGTAGCTACTTCTGTGAAAATCCTATCGATTGTTTCCTTTTAATCTACTTCAAAACTTGGCAGCATTTTGATGTTATTCTGAGTCACCATTGACAGCGGTGCTAGCATTTATTTAAGAAAGCAAGCAGAATGAATTACTATTTGTAATTTAACAGATGGAAAATCCCAAAGTTATTCTTCACTGTGATATGTACTCACACCTACCCTGAGAGACAAAAGTTTGTATTCTCATTCATTTAGTTTAGGATTCAGGGTTCAAGTTTGAGGTCAAATCAAACTAGGACTACTGGTGATGGTGAAATCTAATGAAGAATTCTCACAAGGTTTAAGGCCTAAATGGCAGGATTTTCAATAGATTAGCTGAGTTCGTAAGATTTCTGCTATCTTGAATCAGCTGTTCTCCCAAGCTTTTGGGACAAAATTTTATGAGGATAAACATTCCTGTGAGATTTCGGCTCTAGCTAACCAGAATAAAAAAAGACTATTTCTGATTTTGGATCTGACCTGATACCAAAAAAAGAATCCAGTAGCCTGAAACCAACTGCCCCCTTAAACATGAGGGGCTTTGGATATAAGGGTTCAGTTTTGACCAGCCTTAAAGCAAAATCCTACAACAAGCATATGAGAGCTGAAAAAGAAGTGTTTAAAGCAATTCAGATTGCTCAGCGATGTGCGGCATGCAGCAGTTGCACTGAAAGATCTGTTTTTTGTTAAATGTTTCTTTTCCTTGCATTATCTGTATTATAACTTATAAAATGGATGATTTGTATCAGCTGTTCTGCTTTGTGGTTATTGCCATTTTCAGCTGTAACAATAACAAACTTCTTGTCCCAAGTCTTGCCCTCCCACAAAGAATCCAGAAGCTCCCAGCTATGTGAAACAAAAGATGCAAGTTTTTATTACTGTACTGTACATAATGGTGTTTAAAAATAACATAAAGTGGGGCTGCCTTTGGAAGTCTTTGGAAAAGTTATTTCCTAAGATCCCAGGGTTTTTTCTCTGCTTGTGCAAGTGTATGAATATGGATGCAATAGATGTTCATTGTAGATATGGAAAGTGGAGCAGGGAGGGAGGACTTTTATTTAAAACTCATCTTTGAAATATCTCCATTGTCCCACAGAGGTAGAAACCGCATGATGGGCTGAAAATTTTTGTCTTTAATTGAGGATACCTGGATTTGAGGCTTATTTGGTAACATGAATATGCATATTTTTATGATGATGAAAGACATATTTCCTTCCATGATTCTACAGGAATCTGAACATTTCTGGATGGTGGGTAGGGTGAATACTGTCACCTGCCTTTTAGAAGTTGACTGAGCTGCCAGATGAGTTTCATGGGGTCTTGGATAATGTAAACTTTTGGGAATACCCACAAATGAATGCATGTTCCTGGTCACTTATGACTGTAATATTGGTGGATCTTCATGTGTGGGTAAATCTATGGCCACCACTGCTTCATATTTCTTCATTTAAGGAGATGGTGGAAGAACAATTCATTCACTGGAGGAATTAAGAATATTTTCTGTAAAAGCCACTATTTTCTCCGGTTCTGAGATGGTAGAATTTGCATTAGTGTTACAATGGACTAAATCCATCCTGGTTTTGGCACTCTAATAAGGTCAATGCACAGACTGCAGAAATCCTTATTCCATCACATACAATATTGCAAGAGGCCAAAAAATGGGCCATATCTTGATATCAATGAAAGCTGTGTCCAAACATTGAGAGCAGGATTTGGCTCTTGCTTTGCTCATACAAGACCAGAGGTTTATGTAATGTCCCTTTTTTGTAGTTGTACAGTCTAATATTCAGCTTGTTTATAGTACTTTCCACTCACAACACCCTTGAAAAGCAGGTGAGTAAGTATTAGCTTTGTTTTATGAACAGGAAAAAGGAGGCTGTGTGTGCAAGTGACTGATCTGAGGCTAGTGGAGGAACTGATGTCAGAGCTAAGCTTAGAATTCAGAAAGAGTTATGAATATCAATCCATGTCCAGAGTGTGCAATTGGGCCCCTCCTATTTTACAGAAAATATTCTGAAAATTGCTTTTGAAATGTACTGATCTTCTAAGAAACAAATATCATGACATTCCAAATGAAATTTCCTTGGTGCACAGGTCTGCTTTTTAGACAACATGAAGGAAATCAACAACTTAGTACTTCAATGGTGAAAAAAATATTCACCTTTTATAGAGAAAAGATCTGGCAGCCAAATTCTGTAACTAAAAATGCTTCCTTAAATATGTAACATGCAATCAGCAGCTTAGGGGCATTTCATATTTTTATGAAAACAAGCAAATCACTGGTGGTGTGTTTCGCTAGTACGCACCTTGAGTGTAGAATGTTGCTATCTCTTCTCTTTGAATAAGAGGAACCACTGCATTGCGCACAGAACAAAGCTGGAGTTTTAGGATCACAGCTTGTGGAAACTGACTGCAAGCCATAGCTTTAAATGTAAAAGTAATGTTTTGCTTTAAAAACAATTAGAGAGAGAGATCCACAGCTGGGGTAAATTAGCAACTTCAATAGAGCTATGCAGAATATACTTTGCAAAAGTTTTCAACAAATTATTAATCTTTTTCTTTGGTTCAGAAACTTGGTAGAGGCTTTGTATTTCCATATTGCAAAATGTTATAATTTGGGCTGTGATGCAGTTTCTTTTATAGCTATTCATTTTTATTTGCACAAAGTTTTCTGTAAACTTTCCTGTCCTTTTAGGTTTACTAGAGCAGAGAATAAAAATTGTAGTTTTTCAACTAACCTGAAGAAAACCTGTTTTATGGAGACACAGAAAATATTTATAATGATCTCATTAACTGAGTGCAATACGGAGTGCAGTGACAGAAATAGTAATCTGATAAAAGTGACAATGGATTTTTGATGAGATCTGTTGAAACTATTAATTGCAACTATTGGGAAATATGAAAGACAAATCAGATTTTAGTGATTTTGTTGTTGCTCGCTTCATTTTTTAAAAGAACCCTCAAAGTCCAGAATTAATTGCAAATGTGACATTGGCTTCCTCATTTCACGTTATACAGAGCTAGATCTTTGTATATTGATGTAGTTTCTTTGAAGTCAGTGGAATTTTGATGATTTATACCTGTTTTTATTCCCATCACATCCCAGTTTTGCTGGGTCAAATTGTAAGAAGCCTGTAAATTTTGGAATTCAAGGGGAAATTCTTTGTAGGTGTTTGCACATTGCTGCACAAATATATCTTAGACAGATATTTCTGTATCACAAAGACAGAGGCATAGAAAAAAACATTTTTACAAAATGTTTTGCTCAGCATGGAAGAGATGAAGATTTTATGCTTGATCTTATGGTTAAAAATATTATTAGTTCAGATATTTGTTTCTCCTGTCAATGATGCCTTACAGCAAAGTAGAATTTGTTCCGATATTTGTTCCAGTCCAGTCAACATCCAGAGCCATCATAGGGTCCCATGGCATTTCCATATGCCTTAGTCATGCTTACAAACAGACAAGAGGCCAAAGAAGAAGCCTTTTAGGGCAACAGCCCAGGAAAAAGAAGGTGCTACTAGAAAATCCATTCTAGTGTGTGGGATTTGAAATCCTGCAGCTGCCAAATGCACTGCATGTGTGGCAATGCGTGTTGTCTCCAACACTGAGAGGCAGTAGAACATGTCGCTGCAAAAAGAGAGCTAAAGAGAGCAAGCACTGAAATAACTGATGTATCAACTTGTTTCTGCAACTGCATTGCCTCTTCAAAATGACAAAGCTATATTGCAAAGCCTGCCTATGGGCATGTGGGATTTTTGGAAGGGTAGAATGGTGCAAATCAATACAATGGCAAGATTCAACTTCCATTGGCTTCAGTGGGAGCTGGATCCAATCCTGAGACTGCGAGCAAAGCATGCATGTGCATTAGCTCTGTGTTGGAGACTCTACCAACTGTCTAGGAATACCAGGAACAAACCAGCACAATCTAATGAGATAAGAAGTGATTGGCAAAGAGAAACTTCTAACCAAGGACAGCTTAGCCTTCAGATTTCAAGACCTTTAGAGGCAAACAATAACACTAGATAATTTACTGAGCTTACTACGTGACAACAGGACAGTCAATGAAGGTAACAATATTTTCAAAGCTACTTGTATTATACTCAAGATTTTCCCCAGCCTCTTTCACTGCGCCAGTTGGTCTGAAGACTTCCAATGTCAACTCCCCACATTTCTCTCTCTTTCCACCTGCACCAGGTGTCATAGAAAGTTTTCTTCAGTCTCTATTCATTGAAAGATGCAGCTTCATAACCTATCAGTGCCTCCCCACCAATCTGCCTCTTGCACAAACACTGATGTTTCTTTGCAATATGGGCAAGGCTTTATTTGGAGGGAGTGGAGCTATTTTGTACAGCTCTCAGACAGAATTCTGTAACCAGGCTGGATACCATTTATTACATTTCCACTTGATGATGAGTTGGGAAAAATGGTTTGAGCAAGGACATAAGCATTGTCTTATTGAAACAGAGCTCAAAAGATGCCCAAATGCCCTGTTTGAAAATTGCTCCACTTCTAGGGGTGCCATTGCATAATTTGAAATTGTCATTTGCATATAAGTTAAAATCACCGGGTGCTCTGTTGATAGTATAGGATGAATTAGAAAAAAGGTAAAATTGCTCCTGTGTTCTCAAGGAGCATGGTGAAGAATGTATACCCAGGGGATCTTAGAAAGGGACAGAAATTACCCTGTGTTCTCAACTCAGCTTCCAAAGACATGTCACAAAATGCTGTTTCCTTATTTTTCAAGCCAGAAGAACAATAGCTGCCAGATCAGATGTATACTAAAAACAGGAAGAAAAATATACAAGGATAAAATTGGTACCTATTGCTTCCCATTACTCTGCCCCTAACACTCCATCACTTGGAAAGCAGTCCATTTTGCTGAGGGGGCAGCTTCCCTCAGGAAATACAAAGACCACCTTCTCAGTGAAATGTCAGAGTTTAATTATCAACAAACACTCAGTCACTTTCAACAGGAGCATCCTGCATATTTGCCTATGAATACTTTCTTATCTGGGGGTGGTGAAGTAATTTCTCAATTTTTAGTGCCATCATGATTTTCTTGACTGTGGTTATCCAAACTGCTGAGAGAAGCAGTTCACCTTAATCACAATAACAGCAGCTGAGTTATGCCTCCCCACTAACAACACAGAATTATGTCATTATAATTAATTATGTTTGTTTCGTATTTACCTTATCCTGAATCAAAATCAGCCTTTTTGCAAGCCAATCAATTTGAAAATACCAGTTAATCAAGAATGGGCAACAGGAGAGGCAGGGCTGGTCTGAACCATTCATGTGCCCCGGGCCCCAGGAGCACGGCACCGCCCCTGGGAGTGCAATGCATGCGTGGCCCTGCCCCCAGGTGCCTGGCGCATGTGCGGCTCCATCCCTGGTGCCCGGAGCAAGCACAGTGCCACCCCCCACCCGGCCTGGCAACCCCACGCGGTGCCCCCTACAATGGGGTGCCCTGGACAGTAGCCTGGCTGGCCTGTACCTTGGACTGGCTCTGAGGAGAGGGATCACTTGATGATTGTCTGTTCTGTTCATTCCCCCTGGAGCACTTGGCCATGGTCACTGTTGGAATACCTCACAAGAGAGGAAAAAATAGTTAGGACTGTGTGAACCTCATAATCGTCAGCAGTCTGCATCAAGTGAACATCAGTCAGTCTTCTGCATGCTTATCCAGAGCTCATTGGGACTTCTTAGTTCAGAAAAGCAAACAGCAATGTCATGATAATGAGCTACCTTGTGAATTTCCCAACTGTTCCTAGTATTTGGGATTAGAAACATGGTGAAATTGCCCTTTCTTAAGGCGTTTCTGCTTCCTGTATTAGTCACCACGAGAAATACACATCGGTGGATGAAAACGTCTAAAAGAAAAACAAAAAGCCAAACTAACTTGCCAAATGAATTTATACTTCCTAGTCTCAGAAAAATTGCTTTTGGAGTTCAAATCCAGTTGGTAGACTTCAGAGACATATGGCAATGGTTCAACCCAGTTCTAAACCAGTACTACTTTGACGCAGATTTCCTACAAAATCCTGCAGATGAAGGCAACACTCTTCAACAGTTGCTACCATACATTCCTTGACTATTATTCTGTGTGCACGTAAATGGCATAAGTCCATGTTCTGGTATGTTATTGTAGGCCAAAGCTAATAAAACATCTGGCTCATTTTCAGGAAATGTAACATTCCAGAATACTCTCCTGATCTTCAAGGTTACCCTATTTTGCCTCTTTACATTTGGAGTGCAATGCTTTTATTTTGATGCCTTTCATCTTAGGGTTTTTGCAGCCCTTTCTGCTTCAAGAAATTTGGTATCTTTAGTTTGAACAATATATTTCAGGTTACAAGACTATTTTAAATTAAAAGCCCATGTATGCATTTAATTTAGATGTATCAAGACAGTTTTATATGTTATATACCATTCTGATTAGAAAAATAATAGTGACATTTAGCATTTTTGCAATGCTCTACAATTTCCAAGGGACTTCATACACACAGTAATCCTCACTTTACCCCGTGAAACCAGTGAGTAAATATTATTAAGATGGAAAACTGAGACAAGAAGAGGTTGAGTGGAGTTGCCAAACAGTGGCTATGGAGAGAGCCAACAACAGAGCCTGGTTTAGGATCAGGAATTCCTGTCTCTCAGTCACATATTCAAACGATTAGGTGCCTCTGTAAAATAATGATTACCTAATTAAAAAGCCATTTAATAAGAATAGACTAGTCAGATATGGCCTAGAACTATAAAGGTATTGATCCTCCAAACTTCCGCTGATTTCCTTTTCATTGAAGTTAGGAGCCTAAGCACCTTTATAGATTTAGCCTAACAACACTGCACAATAGTAATCCAATTGAAAAAAGCCTTGGGGTTTTAAGGAGTAGGGGCTGGAAGCTTAGCAATATGTGACAATCAGTGGCATGGAAACATTAGAGTAGGGGTGCTGACATCCTCCTTTATCCTGTCCTGCCCCCAGCAGCCGAGGGTGAGAGCAAAGCTCCTGTATGCATGCAGCAGCTGGCACTCAGGGTAAAGGGCTGACAGCAGAGCCCCCAGCACGTGGGGCTGAAGCAGAGCCCTCTGGTGTGCAGGGCTAGCAGCTGGGACCCCGGGCCTGGAGCTGGCAGCAGAGGCAGGGGGCATGGGTCAGTAGCTGGGTCACTAGATGTAGGGCTGGTAGAAGAGCCTGCAGTATACAGGGAGGCAGCCAGAGCACTGGGCGTTAGGCTGTAGCACTCCACCCCCACAAACTAGTTCCCATGTCTATGCAGTCAAACCTAAGTTAACTAAGTGATTGGGCAACAAAAAATGGCACATGAAATTTAATGTTGCTAAATGTAGTCATCTAAAAAAAGCCATCTTTTTCGGGGGTTTGCCGAAAAAGCTGCATCTTGACTACTTTCACTTTCGAAAGCCCTGCTTTCGAGATCGGAAGAAGATATGCAAATTCCCATGGAATTTGCGTACCCCCTTTCGACACGTTAGCGTAGTCTAGATGAGCCCTATAAAACCATGGCTCACCCACATCTTGAATCCAATCCCAATATATCTTTTTTGAGATGAGGTGACCACAACTGTACAGGCAGTCCCCGGGTTACATGGATCCGACTTACATCAGATCCCTACTTACAAACGGGCTGAGGCAACCCCGCACTAGCTGCTTCCCCCCAGCAGACTAGGGAGACGCGAAGCTAGCGCCCCACCCCCCAGCAGACCAGGGAGACACGGAGCGGCTTTTCTCAGCAGACACCTCAGCTTGAGAATAAAGGACTGAGGGAAGTGAGGTGTGGGAGAATAAAACTGAGCTCTGGAGAAATGTTTGGCTAGAGTTTCCCCTACAATATGTACCAGTTCCGACTTACATACAAATTCAACTTAAGAACAAACCTACAGTCCCTATCTTGTACGTAACCCGGGGACTGCTTGTACAGTTGTGGTCACCTCATCTCAAAAAAGATATATTGGGATTGGAAAAGGTTCAGAAAAGGGAAACAAAAATGATTAAGGGTTTGGAATGGGTCCCATATGAAGAGGGATAAAAAAGACTTGGACTTTTCAGCTTAAAAAAGAGGAGACTAAGGGGGCATATGATAGAGGTGTATAAAATCATCACTGGTATGGAAAAAGTGAATAAAGAAAAGTTATGTACTTATTCCCACTATATAAGAACTAGGGGTCACCAAATGAAATCCGTAGGTAGCAGGTTTAAAACAAACAAAAGGAAGTTTTTCTTCACACAGCGCACAGTCAGCCTGTGGAACTCCTTGACAGAGGATGTTGTGAACACCAGGATTTTAACAGGGTTCCAAAAAGAGCTAGATAGATTCACGGAGGTTAGGTCCACCTATGGCTATTAGTCCCTACCCTCTGTTTCTCTGGAGGTGGGTGATAGGGGAGGGATCACATGATGATTACCTGTTGTGTTCCCTCTCTCTGGGGCATCTGATATTTGGCACTGTCGGCAGACAGGATGCTGGGCTGGATAGACTGTTGGCCTGAACCTGTATGACGGTTCTTATGTTAAGAAGCATTTTGTAGTGTAAATAAATAATGTGTTAGATACAATTCATTATAAATAATAAGGCAGTTATTTTTCAATTAGTGAGTGATTGTTTAAAATCAAAGGTTCATATGTAGTGCATAGCAGACATATAGCATGTTATGTATTTTTGCTATGGAATTCATATACGTTAAATAGCAAACTTAAGGCTCTCAGGGTATGTCTACACTACCCCTCTAGTTCGAACTAGGAGGGTAATGTAGGCATACCGCACTTGCAAATGAAGCCCGGGATTTGAATTTCCCGGGCTTCATTTGCATAAGCGGGGAGCCGCCATTTTTAAAACCCCGCTGGTTCGAACCCCGTGCAGCGCGGCTACACGGGGCACGAACTAGGTAGTTCGAACTAGGCTTCCTAGTTCGAACTACCGTTACTCCTCGTGAAATGAGGAGTAACGGTAGTTCGAACTAGGAAGCCTAGTTCAAACTACCTAGTTCGTGCCCCGTGTAGCCGCGCTGCACGGGGTTCGAACCAGCGGGGTTTTAAAAATGGCAGCTCCCCGCTTATGCAAATGAATCCCGGGAAATTCAAATCCCGGGCTTCATTTGCAAGTGCGGTATGCCTACATTACCCACCTAGTTCGAACTAGCGGGGTAGTGTAGACATACCCTCAGTTATATGAAAGGTAACACTGGCTGCAGGTCAGCAACAACACAATGCAATAAAATAAATGCTACTCTCTATTAAAGGGCACATTGTGGAACCCTTCCTCACACTAGAAAGTATTTACTCACTCAAGAATTCCCTGTCAAACTATTGGGACTACTTGTGAGAGCAACTCTTGCTTGTCAGCATTGGGGCTTCTTCATCTTTAGGATGATGATGCCCATCCCACACAGTCAGATTCTAATACTCTTGCTTATACTGTTTACTACTTCCCCAATAGTCATACTGAAGCCAGCGGGACCACCTGTGGACCAAGACTATTTTCACTGTCAGAAAGCTGGCCCAGAATGGTCAAGATAGACTGTTAAGGTGAGCCATATGAAGGACAAGTGATCAATGGGTGGAATGCCGAGAGGTTGGAAAGATGAAATTCTTTCTAAAGTGACAACCCAAATCACGGGCTTGAGTCAATTTGGTTTTCAATCATGCCACTGAATCTACGCGGTTATTGTTGATAGTTAACTTGAGGCCTTTTCCAGAACAAGGGGAGAGACTGAACAGCAATCAGTCATTTTTCACATTAATACAACCCTAATTAAACCTGGCTGCGAAACACACTTCCTGAAGCAAGGACTTCAGAATATGAAAATAACCTTCTTGATATCTGTTTAACTAAACCCTCTCACGTCTGCAGATTGGTTCGTTATCGCAAATGAGAAGTATTTTATGAAGTGAAAGATGCATTTGAAAATTCATTCAATACTCTTGAGCAAACCTGAAATCTGAATTACAGAAGCAAATGGCTTCTAGCGCTTTATTTTTACCCCAGTGTTTGGCTGTACTCAGTCTAGTTGAAAAGTAGCAATATTTCAGAATTATTTTATCACTGAATACATTTTATAGCTACTAATAAGACCAAATGGCAGTCATTTTTAATGCATCGCTTAAACCGGATTTTGATATATCTGTACTTAAGTGCCTACGTATGTGCTTAATGAATATTTCATTTATTAGTAATTACAGTGACTCTGTTATCCCTTCTACTTCATTTTGGATTGTAAACTCTTTTGTACAGTACCTAGAAAAATGAGATCCTTGGTTGGGAATCCTAGGCTCTATTGCAATATAAATGTTAAATACAATAATAGTGAAAAGAAAAATCTAGTGTTAGAGACTGATTTGGATATTTGTAATGCATTCATTTTGTAAATGGCCTCTATTATTTGTTAGGTACAGGATGAATTATATAACTTAAAAATACAGCTTAGCAGGGCCAGCCCACAACATTTTGGCACCTGAGGTGGGGAGCTCAAACTCCCCCATGCTCCTCGCTTGGGCCAAAATTTTGAAAGGTCTCAATTCTGCCTTCTTCCTGTTCTACTCCTCTCATGGCACTCCACCATCTCTGTGCATCTAGAGCAGAGAGAATACATATGCACCAGCAGCAGACACAATTTTCTACACTCTGGGGCCTAGTGGCGCCCTCCAACAGCCTCGCATCTGAGGCAGCCGCCTCAGTTCGCCTCATGGTAAGGCCAGCCCTGCAGATTAGTTTGGCAACTTTAGTCAGGACTTTTCTATTTCTGTGTGTATTAGAATGGTTTGAATGCTATTTGATGGATTCTACCAGTATTAATGTAAAGAAACCAATGGGCATTTAATTAATCATATCCCATAAAACAGTTTTAACTTACTGAAAAAATATTTCCCTCCTTTTATTTATGGAATGGCTTCACTGAATCTTTTCTTCTCTGAGCTCAACCCCGTGCAAAGAGCATGAGTAGTTACCCGTTATACAGCATATCCTGCCCCTGCCTTTCTCTCTGTAAACATGAGCAGCTCAATTCCATGATGTGTTTTGATAAACTGCCAAGACCCAGCTAATGTACTATTTGCTGACAAGTATTTGTTGTTAATCCAAAAGTATTGAGCTTGTGTGCTGTGATAGTTTTTTTTAAAAGAGAGAATGTAAATTCAACAAGGGCGTGGAATCGCTTAAAATGTAGCTACTGTTCTTTCCGTAAGGCAGTTGTAAACACACTCTGCCTCCCTGAGCGCCTCCTTTCTGCTCTTTTGTAGTTTGTGATTTCTGGCACAAATCACAAAAGCCCAACCAGGTCATTATTCGTATTTTTTGAATAAAGGAGGACATAAATGGGAGAGGCTGGAATTTCAGAACAAACACGAATCAACAAATCTGTGACTATTGACAAGGCATAGAACAATCCATTGCAAAAAGTGACTGGATGGGGCTTTGTAGTAGCAATAGGAAAGGAACTAGCTCTTTCTCTGAAATGCAGGCTCTACCCCTTGAACTATTGGAGAAGCTCCATTAACAGCTAGCACTTAGCAATAGAGAGCTACCTTTTAAAAGATATCAGAGGGTATGTCTACACTACCCTCCTATTTCGAAATAGGAGGGTAATGTAGGCATACCGCAATTGCAAATGAAGCCCGGGATTTGAATTTCCCGGGCTTCATTTGCATAAGCCGGGCGCCGCCATTTTTAAATCCCGGCTGGTTCAAACCCCGTGCCGCGCGGCTACACGCGGCACGAACTAGGTAGTTCGAACTAGGCTTCCTAGTTCGAACTACCATTACTCCTCGTGGAATGAGGAGTAACGGTAGTTCGAACTAGGAAGCCTAGTTCGAACTACCTAGTTCGTGCCACGTGTAGCCGCGCGGCACAGGGTTTGAACCAGCCGGGATTTAAAAATGGCGGCGCCCGGCTTATGCAAATGAAGCCCGGGAAATTCAAATCCCGGGCTTCATTTGCAATTGCGGTATGCCTACATTACCCCGCTAGTTCGGACTAGCGGGGTAGTGTAGACATACCCTATTTGCCTATGGAACAAATAAGGGCAGTTCTGATACAAGTGGTAGAGGGCATTCATATTACCCTCTTTATTTCAGGAAGACCATACTGTAAAGAAAAAGCCTCTTTTAAATATAAATGTCCATTAAATTATGTCCTGTGTGTATTTTTTCCCATGGGTAGCTTTGGATTCTGAGCTAACTTGATCAGTTGTGTTAATGGCTAACTTAGGCTATATCTATACTGCAGCCTTCTTCCACAAAAGTTTATGCAAATGAAACACAGAGTTGAATATTGCTGTGTTTCATTTGCATAATTAATTAGCAGCCGTTTTTGTGCAAGAGGCTTTTGTGCAAAGAGGAGCTGTGTAAACGGTTCCTTTTTGCGCAAAATTCCCCTCTTGCACAAGAACCGTTCTTTCTGAAAAAATGAGGAAGTGCTGAATTCAATTTCAGAAGATTTTATCTGCCCAGTAACTAGAAGCTAATTGATTGAAAGGGCAGAGAGGCTGGCTGGAAACATGCAAAAGCCACACACTTTAGATGTCTGTATCTTACTGTATCTCCAACAATTCTGGTGTGTTGTCGAGCTGTGTACCTTGGTGTAAGACCTCCCACAAAGGAAACCCAGAAGGCTGACCAAGGGCCTCTACTGAAACCTCATCCCTAGGGGATTAATTTTACAAACTAGTCCCTTGAGATACTGATCTTAAGCTTGCTATAAAAATGCTTGCTGTAAAATGATGGCAACAATCTGGGAACCTGTGTGGATTTGAGGCAAGGGGCCCTTCATTTTGATGTGTGTGGTGCACACTATAGATTACCTTCCAAATTCAACTGACAGCTTTTGAGGCAGTTCTTTCTGGTGACAGGTGACTATAAAGCTTTTATTTACACTGACTGTTGACTCATCTTAGGTGGAATTATGTACAGAAATAAGCAAATAGCTTTCTATTCAATGTGATCCATATACAGCTATAGTCTATCATGCAATGCAAAGCTCCTGTATGGACAAGATTCTTATTTATTGTGTGCTTTTCCAGGTCACTTAGCATGTTGCTTCAGAAACGTGCTTTTGGGAGTGTAAATCCTGCTGTGAATGGGCTTTTAGTTTGTGTAGAGTAATTCATCCCATAAAAGCTAGCAAAATTGTGACTGGTTTTTAATTTGCATTGTAAACACATTAGACATATGATGAAGTAGTCTGGCAAATTTTGGATGCTCCTTAGATATCTGCATATTAGGAAACAGAGATTAGCTAGTTTATTCTCTGTGCTATTCTCCTCCTGCTTGGGAGAAAGTACCTTGATTTTGGAATTCTGGGAAGTAGTGTCTAGAGAAAAAGATACCTGTGGGAATAAGTGCAGTAATTGGAATTGCTGTTGGCACATTTTTTCCTCATCCTGAGTTTTCCTTAGTTCAGTTTCATCCCAAATTATGCCTGTGAATATGAGAAGAATGATACTTGTAGAAGGTGACACAAGTAGGCTGTTCATATTTCAGCCATGTTTCACAGAGAGACTTGTAAATTGTTTTGGAGAATTTTAAGTGATGTAATCATCACAGGTTTAAGAAACCTTTCTTGACACCGCCCTGGTTATAATTTCACTGATTTTTTTTGCCAAAAATGTTAATATATTTTTGAAATTTCAAAATTTTGAAAAAATTACAGTGAAATTTGAAAAATCAAAACATGCCATCCAGCACCTCTGTTAGTGCCTTAGGTCTCCAGTTGAGGACCGGGTCCCACATTCTGCAACACATTGTAAACCAAACACATACAGAGCCTTGTTCTCAGGATGCTCACAATTTAAATGTACACAAAGTGTGACAGGTAAAGCAATGGGTAGAGCTGTTGAAGGGCAGGAGAGTATGCATAAATTAGGTTCAACAGTAGTCCCATTAGTAAAATCCCATTAATAAAGTCCCAAGTGGTTTCCAACCAAACTATTGCCAGATAGTGTAAGAACATAAGAACATAAGATTGGCCGTACTGGGTCAGACCAAAGGTCCATCTAGCCCAGTATCCTGTCTACCGACAGTGGCCAGCACCAGGTGCCCCAGAGAGGGTGGACTGAAGACAATGATCAAGCGATTTGTCTCCTGCCAACCCTCTCCAGCCTCTGACAAACAGAGGCCAAGGACACCATTTTATCCCCTGGGTAATAGCCTTTTATGGACCTAACCTCCATGAAATTATCTAGCTTCTCTTTAAACTCTATTATAGTCCTAGCCTTCACAGCCTCCTCTGGCAAGGAGTCCCACAGGTTGACTACACGCTGTGTGAAGAAGAACTTTCTTTTATTAGTTTTAAACCTGCTACCCATTAATTTCATTTGGCGTCCTCTAGTTCTTCTATTTAGGGAACTAATAAATGACTTTTCTTTATCGGCCCTCTCCACACCACTCATGATTTTATATACCTCTATCATATCCCCCCTCAGTCTCCTCTTTTCTAAACTGAAAAGTCCCAGTCGCTTTAACCTCTCCTCATATGGGACCCATTCCAAACCCCTAATCATTTTAGTTGCCCTTTTCTGAACCCTTTCCAAGGCCAAAATATCTTTTTTGAGGTGAGGAGACCACATCTGTACACAGTATTCAAGATGTGGGCGTACCATAGTTTTATACAGGGGCAGTGAGGGTATGTCTACACTACAACCCTAGTTCGAACTAGGGTGGTAATGTAGGCAACCGGAGTTGCAGATGAAGCCCGGGATTTGAATTTCCTGGGCTTCATTTGCATAAAGCCGGGCACCGCCATTTTTAAATGTCTGCTAGTGCGGACTCCGTGCTGTGCGGCTACACGCGGCACAGACTAGGTAGTTCGGACTAGGCTTCCTAGTCCGAACTACCGTTACTCCTCGGACATTTAGATATGGCGGCGCCCGGCTTTATGCAAATGAAGCCCGGGAAATTCAAATCCCGGGCTTCATTTGCAACTCCGGTTGCCTACATTACCATCCTAGTTCGAACTAGGGTGGTAGCGTAGACATACCCTAAGATATTCTGGGTCTTATTTTCTATCCCTTTCCTAATAATTCCTAGCATCCTATTTGCCTTTTTGACCGCCGCTGCACACTGTGTGGAAGTTTTCAGAGAACTGTCCACGATAACTCCAAGATCTCTTTCCTGATTTGTCGTAAATAATAGAGCACTGAATGTATTCCCTCCCCATCAGTTACAGCCAGACTCAGGGTATTTCAGTATCCAGAAGAAGAGGGGAGATGGTAATGGGCAAGGAATGATAAAACTGTACTAATAACTGCAATACCTGGTGGCAGATGTAACGGGCAGCAAATTTGATAGGACAAGATCAAATATTAATTTGATATTAAACTCTTGGTTTCCCATCATAACAGAGGAGAACATATACTTTTTCCAGTTGCTTGCTACAGAAGCATTTACTCCTAAGCATGCTACCATTATTTACTAAGTTTGCTACTCTTTAAATCTTCTGTACTCAGTGGTATTTGGGGAAGGCCATGTTTCCCATTGCTATCTTTATTCCATCTGAGATGGGATTGGCACCGCCATTGTTACTGGGATTACTTATCCCCTCTTTTTCAAATATCTGACTGTTTCACTGGCTTAAATGTCATTTGGTGACATTATGACACAGGTTTACACCCACCTGTTGGCTTCATTGCCGCCTGGTCTTTTAAACTGTGGTTTGCACATAACGAGGCAAAAGTAATCTTGAGCTACTTAAACGAAAGCTTTGTTTTCTTAAGATTTTATCTGTGCCCAGAAGGCCTCATGAAATATTTCAGCCAGGTCTTGTCAGATCTGTAGAGACTTTAAAACTCTCAAGCAGGGTAGAAGGTACTCTACAGCAGTGGTTTTGGTGGGAAAGTCAGCAGCAAATGGATCGCTACTGTATTATTATTTGTCTGGATTAGAAGTTAGATGTTAAAGAAAAAAATATGGTTTGGGATGAATAGACAATTAGGCTGTTTCTAGGCAAAATAAAAGTTTATTATAATGATTATCCTTTGCTGAGTCACAAAAGTGCCTTTTAAACTATCCCTAGTACTTTAGGATGGGGCAACAAACAAACAAATGATCTAAACCCAGAATACATAGAATAAGCAAACAAACAAAGAAAGTAGAATTAAAAAAACCCTCTCAGAACATAACATGCTGTGATGTGAAATTTTAACCAACCAAGTGATGCCTTGAACCTTATCATAGTTTGTTTATTTATTTAAAATATTTTTACCCCACCTCTTTATTTAAAATATTAAAGGCAGCTTACAAAATTTTTTAAAACACAATATATATAAAGTAAAATACAGGGCCCCATAGGGGGGACATAAAACCTGCCAAAACCTCAAGAGGAGGGACACACACACGTGTACACAACTAAACACCAATAAAAGCACAGGTAAATGGGTGGCTTTGGCTTGGTGCTGAAACAGTGCCAACGTTGGTGTCAGGCGACTGTCCTGGGGGAAGGAATTCCATAGCCTAGGCGTAAAGGCTCCGTGTAGATGTCAACCTTATATCCATAAGTGGAGAAACTCAGAGCAGAGCCTCCCCAGCTGACCTCAGTTCCTGAGAGAGTTCGTATGGGAGAAGACAGTCCTTCAGATACCTCAGTCCCAACTCATTTAGAGCTTTAGAAGTCAAAACCAAGACCTTGAATTGTGCCTGGAAACATTCCAGAAGCCAGTGCAGCTGCTGGAGGACCGGCATAATGTGCTTCATATAACGAGTATTGGTTAAACTTGAGTAACTGCATTTTGGACCAGTTGAAGATTCCATAGACTCTTCAAAGGCAGCCCCACATAGAGTGCATTACAATAATCCAATGGGATGAGACAAGAGCATGAATCACTGTAGCCAAGTTGTTCTTATTCAGGAAAGGTTACAGCTGGCGGATCAGCCGAAGCTGCTCAAAGGCACTCCTAGCCACCAAGGAAATCTGATTTTCAGATGTTAAAAAAGGGTCCAGGAGGACTCCAGGGGTGCCATTTAAGGCAGACTGGGGGACAGTAGCCCCCTCCAGAGTTTGAACCCTTGCATTTCATGCTTGAGGTCTGCTTAACGCTGCATGCCCTGACTCCAGAGGCAGTTCTTAAATGCAACATTATGGGCTGCTTGCAATTTTGCCTTTGGGGTAGGGAGTTTGTTATAAAAGGAGGGAGGGGCAGGGTGATTAAAAATAACAAAAGGCTGGTTATTGAAGTTGAAGGATCATTAGATCATCATGAAAAGATAGAGGGGAAGGTGTAGGAATGACTGTTGTGCTGCAGGGATCTGCATTTGGATCACTGCTATTAAACTTCTCATCCACGTTCTTGAAAAAGGGGGTAAACAATGACTAATCCAAAATTGTGATAGAAATGTAGCCGTGTTAGTCTGGGGTAGTTGAAGCAAAATGCAGGACAATGTAGCACTTTAAAGACTAATAAACCATCTTGTTAGTCTTTAAAGTGCTACATTGTCCTGCATTTTAATCCAAAATTGGCTGTAAAGAGTTACAAAGGGATCTTACAAAACTGGGTGACTGATCAACGCAAAGGCAGCCTCCAGACACTGGTTCAGATTGTCAGGCAATTCTGTCATTCGGGACCAGTCCAGTTCTGACCGTGCTGGACCAGGGAGGTCCAACCTGTAGTGGACAGCTGATAGGATTAAAAAAGAATGAAGATCCATCAATGTTAGGCCATGAAAACAAAAAGATTGGTTGGCCATAGTCAGTGAATAGTCATGAGAAAGGGGAGCATTCCTAAAAGGAGAATATTCTGCAGTATGTTCAAGACAAGAGGCAGTAACCAAGGGCAACATTTTTGCAATGAGCCCAGGTCTGGATTAACTCTTCTGGGGGCCCGTAGGCTCTAGGGTGATGCAAAAAATGAGGGGCTCAGTCTGCGGGAAAGAGCTGCAGATTGAGAAAGGAAGGTATACGCAGGAGTGGTTGAGAGCTCTGACTCAGGGTGCGGGTTCTGGGGTGGGGCTGGCAATGACACCTTTTGTAGGTGGGAGGGGCTCCAGGCTGGGGCTAAAGGGTTTGGAGTGTAGGAGTGGGCTCAGTGCAGGAGGTTAGGTTGGGGGTGCAGGGTCTGGGCAGGAGTTAGCGTGTGAGAGGGGGCTCCGGATTGCAGTCTGAAAGGGAGTTAAGGACTTAGGATGCCAGTAGGGACTCGGGGCTGGGGTGTGGGGTCTGGAAAGGAGTTAGCGTTCAGAAGGGGGGCTCAGGGCTGGGGTAAGGATTGGAAAGCTTACCTGTTGCAGCTTCATCTCCTCTTTGGTGGTGGTGGTGGGGAACAGATGGCTCCATGCAGCTCATGCTGCTCTACGCTTGCCTGCAGGAACCCTGGCTCCCCGCAGCTCCAGTTGACCATGATTTCCAGCCAATGAGAGCTGCGGTGGGCAAAGCCCCCAGGTGAGTGCAGCACACGGACAGAGATCTCTGGTACTTGCATTGTCACAGCCTCAGCTTGGTGGGGGGTGGAGAATAGGGAATGGCAGCACACACTTCCCCCCACCAGGAAGGGTTGTCCCAGAAGACAGGGTATGTCTACACTACAAAGTTAATTCGAACTAACAGCCGTTAGTTCGAATTAACTTTGATAGGCACCACACTTGAGAACCGCTAGTTCGAACTTAATTCGAACTAGCGGAGCACTTAGTTCGAACTAGGTAAACCTCATTCCACGAGGACTAATGCCTAGTTTGAATTAACTAGTTCGAATTAGGGGCTGTGTAGCCACTTAATTTGAACTAGTGGGAGGCTAGCTCTCCCAGGCTTGCCATGGTGGCCACTCTGGGCACCACCAGGGAAACTCTTCTGCCCCCCTCCTGGCCCCAGAGTCCTTAAAGGGGCACGATCTGGCTACGGTGCCCGTGCCAGGTGCAAGCCTGCCAGCACCCAGCCAGCAGACCTTGCACCTGGCATGGCTCGAGCCAGCCACCCGCTGCCACCCAGCCCTCCGCCTCTTCCCGGGACCAGGCTGGCGGCTCCCAGGAGTCTGCCCAGGTCCGCAATAGGCGGGCGCCCGCCTGGTCTCGTGCAGACATCATAGACCTCATCCACAACCTCCGCACTAGGCACAGGAAAGTGTCCATCTAGGGCAGGATAGCTGCCAGCCTGGCTACCCAGGAGCAGGTTTGCATGAAAATCAAGTTGGTCCACTGAGACCCCCGACCCTGAGCCCTGAGCTTAGAATGGCTGTACTGGGTCAGACCAAAGGTCCATCTAGCCCAGTAACCTGTCTGCCGACAGCGGCCAACACTAGCTACCCTGGAGGGGATGGACTGAAGACAGTGACCAAGCCATTTGTCTCGTGCCATCCATCTCCAGCCTTCCACAAACAGAGGCCAGGGACACCATTTCTACCCCCTGGCTAATACCACTCCATGGACCCAACCTCCATGACTTTATCTCACTTCTCTTTAAACTCTGTTCTAGTTGTAGCCTTCACAGCCTCCTGCAGCAAGGAGTTCCACAGGTTGACTCTTTGCTTTGTGAAGAACAACTTTCTGTTATTAGTTTGAAGCCTGCTACCCATTCATTTCATTTGGTGTCCTCTAGTCCTTCTATTATGGGAACTAATGAAGAACTTTTCTTTATGCACCCTTTCCACACCACTCATGCTTTTATAGACCTCTATCATATCCCCCCTCAGTCTCCTCTTTTCTAAGCTGAAAAGTCCCAGTCTCTTTAGCCTCTCTCCATATGGGACCTGTTCCAAACCCCTGATCATTTTAGTTGCCCTCCCCTCTCCCAGCCTCTCTCTTCCCCTCTCCCACCTCCTTTTCCCAGTCTCCCCGAGTTTTGTTCAATAAAGAGAGTTTCTATTTTTGAACACACGTGTCCTTTATTTTGTACTTGAGGAAGGGGGGCTAGGGAGGGGTAAGTGGAAGGAGGTGAGGGAGGAATGGGGCACGAGCCCCCGATGGGGAGGACTGGGGTGGCTCTGCAGGCTCCTCGGGGTGGAAGCTCTCCTGAAGCCCCTCGATTGACCCCCCCCACTCTGGATGGCAGCCTGCGGGAAGTGCAGCCGGGCTGATGGCCGAGTGCTGTGATGTGCCAAGTGTGGGCATTCAGGGCACTCCAAGCCAGGACTGCTTTGCTGTCCCTCATCGAGTTAGACAAGCGAGCGGGGAACCCCTGAGAACTGTCTGTCCGGGGTGGGGGTCAGGTGCCTTTAAGCACAGCCCTCAGCTAGCCTGAGACAGCAGCTCCACGCTCTAAGTCCTAATCTGATGCCCTGCCGGCACTGCTTCCGGCCATCCTTAACCTCGGTTCAGGGTCCACTCAATGTGGACATGCTAGTTCGAATTAGCAAAATGGTAATTCGAACTAGTTTTTAGGTCTAGATGCACTAGTTCGAATTAACTTAGTTCGGATTAACTAATTCGAATTAAGTTAGTTCGAATTAGTGCTGTAGTGTAGACATACCCACAGGGACTTGAGTGGCTTCAGACCAGGGTCCTGGGCTGCAGCCCCTAAAGGCCCTTTCTTAATCAGGCCCTGAATGAACCTTACATTTCTACAGGGCTGGGGTGAGAACTCTGCTGAGTTGATATGCACAATGAAATTGCCATTCATGTAATTCCTTCTGAGATTGTGTAAACTAGAATACGTGAGTAAGAAAACGTTATTTAATCCTTCATGTAACTCAAGAACTAGGGGTAACCAAAATGAAATTAATATGCAGCAGGTTTAAGAGAAACAAAAGGAAGTGCTTCTTTTTACCACACTTGGTTAACCTGTGGAACTCTTTGCCAGAGGACATTATGAAGGATAGGGTCATGGAGGATAGGGCCATCAATAGCTATTAGCCAGGCTGGGCAGGGATGCAATATTGTGCTGTCAATGACCATAAGCATCTGACTGCCAGAAGTTGGGAATGTTCTGGTCTCAGTTAGTGCTGGAAACAGTATACTGGGCTAGATGGGCCATTGATCTGATCCAGTATGACTGTTGTTATGTTCTCATTGACTGACGTGGCTCTTTCCCAAGTTTTTCTAAAGACCTGAACAGCTACTATTGTTTCTATTGTTTTTAAAAATCATCTTTATGGGTCTTGTGGTAGTTGTCAAAGACAGATGAATCACATGAGAGAACTCACAAGAATAATGTTTTAAAAAAAATGCAATCACATACTCTCAGTCGGTGGAAACTGGAATGGGCTGGGGGACCATATCTGTGTCTGAGGATTTTTAAATGTAACAAGATTTTCTTTTCCCATTAGATCCTTCCAAGAATGATTGCACTAGCTTCTCCAGTGAGTCCAAACGCTCATTAATCACCAATGTAGCACTAAATCAAATGGATACCAATGGTGTTTTTTTTTCCATTCTGTTACTTTCCTTATCATCCTGGCCTGGACATGAGAAAGTGTTTAAAATTCTCCATATAAGCAAACGGGGTTTGAGAGTTTTTTGGGAAGATGGGAGAAACAAGCATCAAGGAGACTTAGAGGAAGGCCGAGAATGTTTGTCCTGCACCCAATTCCAGCCAGGGAATAACAATTTTCATAAAAGCGATTCAAAGCATATATTGAGTCAGATCATGACTAGCCAAGGAAAATGAGAGACTACATTCACCTAACTCCTTGAGAACCTGTGAAAGGCCTAGTTACAGTCACAGCCTTTGAACCCCCTGGCAACCAATACCCTTAGCCATATACCCAAAACAATTCCCATCTGCCTTGTAGGAAGTTATGTTCCCTCTACTGCTAGTCATCATTTAGCCGAGCTATTTACTTTTTGTGCTTTTAATCCTTCTGCATAAAGCAGCCCCCATTGGAAAGCACATCATTGTAAAGGTAGCCATACTAACCTCTGCCTATGTAGATAGATTGCTTTAAAAATCATGCAAATCAAATATGAATGCAAGAAGGAAATGAGACATTGGAGAAAGATGTACCCTGGGAACAGAGGAGGACTCTACTTCACAAAGCTTAGGCTTGGATCATTTTGGAGATGCCTGTGTCACAGCCTGAGACATTGCGCCCAGCAACCGGAGTTGCAAATGAAGCCCGGGATTTGAATTTCCCGGGCTTCATTTGCATGTTGCTGGGCGCCGCCATTTTTAAATGTTCGCTAGTTCGGACTCCGTGCCCCGCGGCTACACGCGGCACGAACTAGGTGTTTCGGACTAGGCTTCCTATTCCGAACTACCATTACTCCTAGTCCGAATTACCTTGTTTGTGCCGCGTGTAGCCGCGGGGCACGGAGTCCGAACTAGCGGACATTTAAAAATGGCGGCGCCCGGCAAAATGCAAATGAAGCCTGGGAAATTCAAATCCCGGGCTTCATTTGCAACACCGGTTGACTACATTACCACCCTACTTCGAACTAGGGTGGTAGTGTAGACATACCCTCAGATATTCGTACATTGGGGAGCCGCATTGGGGAGCCGCACAGCCGGTAGCCAGAGAGAAGCGGTACTTTCCCACTCCAAAGTGCTGCTTTTCTCCAGCCGGCTGTGCAGCTGCCCCATGTTCCTCTGAAGCCTTCCAGCCCATGTTCGCACGGCTCACCGCCTCCTGCCAGCTCTCCTGAGGCTGCAGCCTGTAGAAGTGAGCTTCGCTGCTCTCCTGCCCCCCACACAGCCTTCTGTGCTGAGGGACTGGCTGCCCTCTCTGCGGGAGGTGGGGTGCTGGACCCAGTGCTGAACTGCCAGGTCCTGGGGGCCCCATGTCATGGGGGGGGAGGAGGGCCCTGTGCCACAGCATGGTGTGTTTCATTATAAATCCATCTTCATTGTAGGTTTTTAAAGAACAGGTTGGATAAACACCTGTTAGTGATGGTCTAAGTCTACTTGGCCCTGCCTCAGTGCAGAGTGCTGGACTACATAACTTCTCAAAGTCCCTTCCAGCCCTACCTTTCTACGATCACTCAAAGGCGATCAGAATGGTCTTAGATTGCTGTATAGTAAAAGGTGAAAGGTGTTGCAGTCCTCTAGAGTGCAAAGCAACCTAAAGCCCCCCTCCGTGGGAGGCATGAAGTTATGAAGCTCATTAAACCTTAAGAAAACAAAGCGCGAAGCTGCTTCCAATTATCAGGATAAAAATTAATGAAATAAAAATGGCAGACAGGCTGCAGAATTATGCAATAAAAAGGGTTTGCTGGCATTAACAAGGCAGTGTTTAATATTTGTGTGGTTCTAGCTTAGTTTTGATCTGAACACATGGTGATTCTGCACATAAAATGTATCCAAATTAATGAATTAAAAATCCTTGCTAATCCCACCCAATTTTCTGTCCGTGGCTAGGTATTATTAGGTGGGGAAACCCAACAAAAAGAAAGGGAGGCTGGAATCTGCAGTTTTTGACATAAATGGACTCTGATGATTTGGGGGCAGGAAGGCAGAAAAGCTAAATTGTTGTACTGACATTACAGTCAACCAAGCTGTGATCTAGGTAGAGACGCATACAATATGGAGCAGTAAAGCTTTACAATTTGGATGTCACAGGACTGAAACAAGTGCATGCTTCCAAAGCCTTAGTTCAGCAAAACACTTCACAACATGAGTAACTGTAGTCACTCGAGTCTTCCCACTGATAGAGATGATGGGTTGCACAACTCATCTTAGCCTTCTTCAGATCCAGGTTATGAACTCGCACCTGCAAAAGTTGGAAGTTCCCATGTGAAGCTCTGATTTTATGCCTTGCAAAGACAAGCTCTCAGGTTTCCAACAGACATATGCCAGAGCTCACCCACAAGTTGGTGCAGAAATTACTGTGTGAAGATCGCTGACCTGTGTTATGCAGATGGTCACAGTGACCATAATATTCCTTTTTTGGCCTTAAAAATGATTATGAAAAACTACGATCTGGGTCAGTATTATCTGTACACTGTGCGCTTGTGCAGCCACTCAGGTGAGATTCAAATGTCACCCAGATGATTAGCAGAGTGCTCACAGATAGATTTTTTGTTTCTACTCATGGTGCACATTCATACATGTCTCGGTGCACATACAAATTTATTCTGCACACGGATGGGAAAAATTTAGAGAGAACATTGATCTGTGTTCAGCGCTCCCATAACAGTCCTTCTAAATTTGGAGGGTGTTTTAGGCATCAGAGTCCCTGTTAGGACTGGTCTCTCAATAACTGAGAATATAACAGAGCAATTTGCAGCCCAGGTACAGAATGACTCACGGTAAAATGATCTACTGAGCTCCAGCCTTAGGAAATCTTTGTTTGCAAATATTAGAAACTGAGGAAAAGACCTGCAGTCAACTTGGGAATACATGCTCTCTGCTGTATATCACGTAGCATTGTTTTGATAGTAATGGCTCAATGCAGACTGCATGATTCATATAGCTAAATGCAGTTTGTCTCTTCCAAATAGGCACATGCAAGAAAAGAAGTAGCTTGGCAACATGTTCCTTTTCACTCCAGGTTTCATTGAAAATGCACAATTCACATCATGAAGGGCGTATTCTGGGTCGGTGCTAGGGATTGTGCATAGAACGCTATATTGCACTCAAGGTCTGCCTCAGCTCACCGAGTACTCCTGGCCTTGATAGGAAGACTTACAGTGGGAGGAGCCTATATAGAATTAGGAACAGCTGGGATGTGCACCCACAATGACGCTGCTGCTTTTCGTCCCTTAATGTTTGCTTGTCACATAACCAAAGAGGGGCTGAATCTGGCCCACAGAAATACTATGACTGTTATATTGGGCCAGTTCGGGGCACTCTTAGGGTATGTCTATACTAGCCCCCTACTTCGATCTAGGGAGGCTAATGAGGGCGACCGAAATTAAAAATGAAGCGCAGGATTTAAATATCCCGTGCTTCATTAGCATGTTCCGGGCCGGTCGCCATTTTAGAAATTGACTAGCCTGAAGTAACTGCCTGCATCTACATGCGGCAGAGAAGCAGGATTCCGAAATACACCCCTTAGTTTGAATTAACTGTTACTCCTCGTGGAATGAAGTTTAACAGTTAATTCGAAATGGGATTCCGAATTAAAGCCCTAAATCGAATTAGCTGGTAAACCTCATTGCAGGAGGAATACCAGCTAATTCGATTTAGGGATTTAATTTGGAATCCTGTTTCACTGCCACGTGTAGACGCGAGCAGTTACTTCGGGCTAGTCAATTTCTAAAATGGTGACCGGCCGGGAACATGCTAATGAAGCGTGGGATATTTAAATCCTGCGCTTTATTTGCAATTTCGGTCGCCCTCTTTAACCTCCCTAGATCAAACTAGGGGGCTAGTGTAGACATACCATTACTGACACTAGTGAGCATTTACTCATGCTCATTGAATCCCTGGAAGTTACCTGACCCAGCATTCCTAAGAACGAGCCATTACAATAATGGAACAATCATACTAAAATAACAATCATTTTGCCCTTGGATATCTACCATGGCTTTTATTTTTGCCAGAGTGAACGTATTGTATTAATTCCTTGTATTAAGTTTAGTCCTTGTGTTCTTACTTCTCCCTTTGTTTGTCTTGTTCCTTTATAAAGAAACTTCACACATTATATTTTCAATAACAAAGCCTGAGATATGTTTTGGAACAAAGGTATAGAGTTTTGCTCTGATTTGTACAATCCTTGAAACCCTAACTCCTTTTCTTGCCTTCTCTTGATTTTTCTGAAAGAGCACAACTGGTTTTCTTGAGAGGTTAGCACTGAGAGTTCCTTCTTTTCAGATGCTGCCATGGTTATCTTTGTTTCTGAGCTGTTGTAGTGTTGTCTGCTTGGCATTAGATGCTCGTATGGTCTGGAAAGTGTTCCCCAGGCATTAAAAAGACCACATGCTGGGCATAGTAAAAGTAGTATGCATGAAACTATGTTGGTGAGATCGCTGATCCCATAATTTTAGATACACAATCTCCAGAGAAGGGAGAATGTTGCAATCTAAACATTTATATTATAACAAAATGGGAAATCATTTACTTAGACATAAATTAGCCCCAGCTAGACAGCTTTATTATGTTATGGAATTTTTTAATGAGAAGGGAAGGGTCCACAATCACAGGATACATTTTACATCAAAATGCTTGAAATACATATTGTTAGGACCAACAGTTCTACCCCAGGATACTTAGCACTTATCTTGGGATTTGAAAAGAATTTAAGGGACAGAGGTATGTAAATTGGTGCCTCAGTTATATTTTAATTTCTCTGAATTCTGAGGTCAGATTTATGCATAGGAGCTTTGGAGGGATACATGGGAAGGGGACAAAACAGAAAAAAAGTGCAAATTAATAGGCTACAAAGGCCAGTATAAATTAAGTTTGCAAAAGGCAGCTCCACCTCCTCACTGACTCAAATCATTCCTCTATTTTAAAAATCATGTTAGTCTGCGTCTGCAAAAGCAGCGCGGAGTCCTGTGGCACCCTAAAGACTAACAGATTGATTTGGGCATCAGCTTCCGTGGGTAAAAACCATGGCATCTGACAAAGCGGCTTTTATCTACAAAAGCTTATGCCCAAATAAAACTTGTAGTCTTTATGGTGTTACAGGGTTCCTCACGGTTTTTAAAGACACATGAAACATTAATACAACTTCATATCATACATATTCATTTTAACCATTGCTCCCCAAAATATTACACATTATTTTAAATATCATATTAGCAATTATATGAGTTAATGTTTATTAGTCACAAAATTTTTACTCATGAGCGCATATTCACTGAATGAATAAAAAAAAGAATAATAACTGGAAAATTTATAGATTAAAGCTACTACCAGGCATTCTGATTAGTGTCCAATCCACACACCAGGGAAAAATGCACAAAATGATTCCCAGAGAAATTCAAATGACCAGATCATTGGACAGATAAATATCAGAATTTAACCTAACTTATGTACACTCACCAAATAAATTACTAAATTAATACTTCATATCAGAAAATACCTAGGCATATTTTCAGTATTACAAGCTGGATCCTTTTTGGAGAACACTACATTTCAAACCTTTTCTTTTGACGATAATTACTTTTATTTTTATATCTACCCCTGCCTCTATAATTTCCATCCAATTTATCTGATGGAGTGGGTTTTACCTATGAAAGCTTATGTCCTTATAAATCTGTTAGCCTCTAAAGTATCACAGGACTCCTTGTTGCTTTCATTTCCTCTCATTCAAAGACTGTGCCTTAAAAAAGTTCCCAATCCAGTTTAGCAAAACACGGCTGGCTTTTCAAAAACAGTTGAATGATCTTCAGGCTTTGGAATTCCTAGCATAGGTGGCACAATTGACTTGTGCATTTTGTTTACACTGAGATTCAAACAGCATTCATAAAAAGAGCCACACATTAAACTCCTCACTTGCTCTTTTGGTAATGTTTCAGTCTCTTCTTGCAGCCTGAGAATGTTTAGGAGGCAACAAATCATTTGACAGGGACAGGGAAGAAAAAGAAAAAAACTGTGATGCCAAGATGTGTCTAATCATTGAGAAATCCAGTATATATTAGGCTACATCTAGACTACAATGTTTTATTGGAACATAACCTTTTTCCAAAAGTTTTGTTGAAAGAGGCTTTTCTGAAATTTGGCCAGTCTACACTGGGCCAAATTTTGGAAAACCCTCTTCTTTTGGAAGAGCCCTACTTCCTTGTGGAAGGAGGAAGACAGGGCTTCCTAAAAAGTGCGTCTACTCTTCCACAAAGAAAAAAAAATAGAGTGGAAGAGCAGATGCGTTCCCTGGACGCAGCGGAGTTTTTCCGGGAGACCTCTGGTATCCTGGAAAAACTCTGTAGTCTAGACGTAGACTTAGACAGTTTGTCTGTTTGATCAAGAACTTCTCCTAAACAGTAAACACCATCAAATTCCGCATACAGCTTCCTCTTATAATAATTTAAAGCTACATAAGGGTTTCGTTGTGCCAGGAAAATGGGAAGTGCCTAAATGGGATTGCTTCTCATACAACCATATAGAAAAGAGACAGAATCACCAAATCAAGGACAGCCCTCAAAATTGACATAATTGAGTGAATGTTGAAAGAGACTGAACCAAGATGAGCCAGAAAAAGAGAATGAACCTCAAATAAGATATCTTCTCAATAAACCTTAAAGAAAACAGATAAAATGGAGAAATTTGGAGTGCTCTGTTTTGACACTACTGGGCAACAGGGGGTAAGTCTACTAGTCAAAAATATAATACAAAATTAAGATTTTTGCATTCAAATTAAAATTTCCCATCACACTGCTTATAGAGAGAGACTAGTTTTTTTGATATGGACATTGTTTGAATGAATACAGCCAAATGAATGCTCAGTTTTTGGGTCAGAGTCACTGAGCTTTCACACCAATTACAAATGTATAGCTGGGCTATGGAAAAGCAAAAGCTAAATGTTGGTGTCCAAAAGAGCCATTTGGCTAGGATCACAAGGATGAATAATTTGGACCAGAATACAAATTGTCTGAAGGGTAGACTTTTTTCATACTAGAATAATTACAATGCAGAAAACTTGAATGATTAATATAAAAGAATACTGCTTTCTTTACATGGATTAACCATAATAACTCTTAGTGCTTTAGTGACTTTTTACTCAAGCACTTTACACACTGTATCCTAGTGAGGGAACTGGTGGAATTATCCAAAACAGGACACCAAAATTCTGGTGAATTTTGTGAAGCTATGCCAGTTAACACTAGCTTAGAATCTGACCCTATATACAAAGAGGGCCAAATCCTGAAGACTATTACTCTGTCAAAATCAAGTCCTTACCTCAGATAAGGACTTCAGAATGGCAAAGGGTCCAATCTTGGAGCTCACATTTTTTACTTCATTGACTTCAGTGGAGTTCTTTCTAAGTTATAACTTTGTAAAGTCAATATGATTTGCCCACAGTTGCACAGGAGAGCTGTGGCAGTCCTAATGAAGTCCAGTGCAGAAGCTGGACCTGCAGTATTCCAGAAGAAAAAGAAGAGCTTGACAAAAGCTTGACTCTCTCACCAACTGAAGTAGGTCCTGTAAAGGTATTACCTCACACATCTTGTCCTCTAATATCCTGGGACCAACACAGCTACAGTAACAATCTACAATCTGTTTTGTGTTGCTGTCATATGCTCTTCTCTTTAGCAGGCAGTGGCACCATAAGAACTGTTAGGAAAGAAGGAGCAAAATGAGCATAGTGAGTTCAGAGAATTGCAAAATTCAGTTTTAATATTCATAATTTTGCAACAAAAACAAATGCTTGCCAAAAAAAAAACCCTTAAGTCCCCAAGCCCCACCTGGACTGATGAAATACAATGTGTAGCAGAGCAAGGTGTTGTGCAGTTTCACCTTGAATGTGTTGTACACACACAAACACACACAGCAAAAGGAAGATGTCACCAGCAAAAATTCAACATTTTTCCAGAAATTCACTAAACTCATAACATTTTTGCAGTTTTCCTGGTGTAGACATTCACTGAGTTTGCTGTGAAGGTAATACAATTCATGCTATTCAATTTGTAAAAAATATTAATCTATGTCAAATCATTGGTAAAGTAATGAAAACATGAGCCTAGACATTTAGGCTACGTCTACACTGGCATGATTTTCCGCAAATGCTTTTAACGGAAAAGTTTTCCATTAAAAGCATTTGCGGAAAAGAGCGTCTAGATTGGCATGGACGCTTTTCCGCAAAAGCACTTTTTGCAGAAAAGCGTCCGTGCCAATCTAGATACGGTTTTGCGCAAGAAAGCCCCGATCGCCATTTTAGCAATTGGGGCTTTTTGCGCAAAACAATACCGCGTTGTCTACACTGGCCCTCTTGCGCAAAAGCATTTGTGCAAGAGGGCTTTTTCCCGAACGGGAGCAGCATAATATTTCTGCAAGAACACTGACAATCTTACATGAGATTGTCAGTGTTCTTGCGGAAATTCAAGCGGCCAGTGTAGACAGCTGGAAAGTTTTTCCGCAAAAGCGCCTGCTTTTGCAGAAAAACGTGCCAGTCTAGACACAGCCTTAAAGTTTACAAAGTTAATGCTGATCAGTTTTACACAACCTCCACTATGCTAATGTATGTATTTCATTTATCATTTCTTTTAGTACTAAATGTATCATTCGTAAACTTGACATTATATTGTACTGCACTTGGTTTGAATTTTACTCTGCCTACTAGGGAATTTTAATGGTCTTTTCTTCTTATTGCTTCAGTGCTTTTACTGCTATTGGTCACTTTCATATGTGTGCCAATCAACTTCGAGGAAAAGCCACAATATGTACAATAAATCTTAATACTAAACCCAGCAAATTAATCGGTTCCTGTTTTCTGACTTCTGAACCTGCCCTAAGGTGAAGGAAACATAATCCACAGAAGATCAAGTTGCAGTTAAAACAATTCTGTATGACTCAGCATCACAAGACAGGTGTTAAGTAAGCACCTATACAATTAAGTTGATTTAGTAGAAGTTTTAGGTAGCTCTATTGTGCTTATTTCATGTCATTAGGCTTACATTTAATACTGGCAGCAAACAATAGCTCATTAATGGATTAAGGATAATTACCAGCAGCTGTCATTATTCCCAAAGTTTAATGGGCCAGTTTGCTGCTGTAATTTTACCCCACTATTGTGGTACTCAAACACAAAAGCTGTGGGTTTTGGAATCTATGCCAATAGCCATTCACTGAAACCCCAAGCATGCTGCAAATGGCCATGCTATCAAACTGTTTCACTGGAGCTGTACATAGAGGCTTGCAACTGAGTGTGAGGTCGTAAAGCAATACTTACTGCATTTTAGGCAGCTTGTTTCCATGCTGAAGACCACAGATCCCTTCCCAGCTCTGATAGTTATTAAATCTCATCAGATACATTATAAATAAGATACTTCCCTTTAGCCTGATAGATTCAAGGATATTTAAAAATTTCGTATTGGTTTCCCCCTCCTCCCAAAATCTTAGAAACACAGACTGATATACAGAGACTGTGTGCATACTTAAGTAATTACTTGTATGCAACTATGTAACATATATGTATCTAAACCAAGGTATTTAGATACCTTAGAATTAGCTAAGACAGAGACATAAATATATTTGCAGTAGCTAAAGTATGCTGTATGTTAAAATACCAGTTAGGTCTAATTCAAAACTCTAAATTCTATTGTTTATATTACCACGGTCAGTAAGAAGCTGCAAATGCAGCATCTGCATTGGAAATGTGGCTCTCCAGAAAAAAGAAGAGTGATCCACACAGCTCCAGTTTAGATACACAATTTCTCAAGCAGGTATTGGCTCTCTGGAGACTGCGACAGTGTAGACCGCTGCATGTCCCAGAAAAGATTTTTAGAAAATGTGAGCTAGGTTTCCAAGTTCAGAGAACTAAAAGGGAAATTAGAAAATTCAAAGTCCTCCTAATTGTATTTCTATTAATGTGCAGAGTAAGATGATATTGATGCCTGTATATTTATTTCTTAAAGTTATTTTTTCCAGTCATTTACTTCAACCTTGAGTGCCATATCAATTTTCTGATTTAAAGAAGAGGATTAAAAAAAAAAAAAAAAAAAAGAAAGGCATAATGCTATACCTGAGTTGAGTACCACTTCTTTAGACTCTATCAAAAGGGGTAATTTGGAATAATTGCCTGTTTCAGGTTTGGGAATAGACTTTGATGTAAATTGTGTGGATTTATACTTATCTTGTGAAGAAAAAGTATGTTGAAAAGTGTAGGAATGATCAGTGAGTCGAATGGAAAATGTTGTCATTGTTCAAATGACTTTATTTTAATATCCAAATGTATATTTTCTTTACCATTCTGGATGCATCCTGGAATCAATGGCAAACTCTCCTTTACTTTAGTGGGTCCAGCCTTTGGCCCTTTCTTTAGAAAGATTTCTGTCATGGGTTAAAACAATATAAATCATTGCCAATATTTTTTTCAAAACAACTTTCAAATGCACATATGGTAAAATTCACCCTCCCCTGGGCAGAGCACAAATAGATTTTGTGTTAAGGAACTAAATTTTGATTGAGGCATGCATTAACTGTAAGATTGACTGCGGCTCTTGTGAATACCCTGTACAGGGTTTTTTGGGGATTTGATCTGTAACGTTACAGCTTACCCCTTAGCCAGCTTTTCCACACTAGCCCATTCACTGTTGAATCAGATTGCAGATACTTCCCTCCAACAGCTGTTCCCCCATGTTCATTCTCAACTGAGGAGGGCTAAAATGGCACTTCTATAGTGGGGATTGCTTTAGACAGGCTCTTCACAGGAAACTTCACCCATAGAGAATTTTACTGCTTCTCAAAGGTGCCTGGCTGACAGTTTTGGCAAGTAAAGCCATTTAGCTATGGAGAGTAAAGGAACAGATTGGGGGAAGAGACACCATTGGTCTGTCAGCCTCCATATGTTCAATACTTTGCCTCTTAATACAGGTACCAACATGTACATCTGTCATTGGGGCACTGAGCCATGTGTCCTTTCAGTATGCACATTTGCCATATTATAGTCAATGCATTATTTACCAGTCTTTCTGGTTAGTATGCAGCAGCAGATATAGGGCAGGGTGAGCAGGGCGGCTGCCCCGGGTCCCGCGCTTCAATAGGCCCCGCGCCAGCGCCAGTGTTTTTTATAGGGATGGACTGGCCCGGCGGGATACTGGGAATTTGCCGGTGGGACATCTGCCGAAGGGCTGGCTGGTGGCTGCTGGAGGAGGAGGGGGATTTATGATGGGGCGCTGCAGCCCTGCACTTTAAATTCCCCGGTTCTGGCCAGTAGGGGGCGCTGTAGGGCTGAGGGAGCGCATGCGCGGCGTGCTGAAACGTCGCACAAAAGCTGGGAGGGGAGACGCCCGGGCGTGGTGTGATGCCACAGCCCGGCACCAAGGGACCGTGTGGAGGAGAAACAAATGCCAGGGAGCCAAGTGGAGAGAATGAAGAAAAGGGCAGGAGGGGAGGTGTCAGTGGGAGGGGGAACAGGGTGATGCTGGGAGAGGAGAGGGTAAGGGCATTGGGGGCTGGAGGGGGAGGTGCTGGGATAAGGCTTGAAAGAAGGGGCGGGCATGAGGAAGGTGAGGATGGAGCAAGTCATGTGTGAGGGCTTAGAGGGGCATGAGGGGAACGGGGCAAATGGTGGTGAGGGAGTGGGTGTCAGGGAAAAAGAGGGCAAAGGGGACAGGGGCAGTGAGGAAAGGGGGAGGCACCAGGACAGTGCAGGGGTAAGGGAAGGTTCACATGCCAGGGGATTCTGGGGGTGAAGCATAAGGGCAGACACCTGCAGGGGAGGGACCAGCACCAGAAGAGAGAGGCAGGGCAGGTGTGTAGAGGGAAGTGTTAGGAGAGGGGATGAGGAGGGGTAGCTCACATAATCAGAGTAGGACTACTGGAGGAGTGGGCACTCTAAATTGAAACTAATAAAGAATTACTTAAGATCTACTATGAACCAGGAGCGTTTTGTAGGTCTTTCGATTAAATTGATTGAAAACAACTTGTGTAAAGAAATGGACTTTAATGACATAATTGAAGAATATGCTACCAAAAGAGCTAGACAGCTATAATAGACTTAAATACAAATGAAAATGTTTAATTATTAATGCAGAATTTTGTTTAAGAATGAATTACAATATAATTAAAATAAAATTATCCAACTAAATTAAGTTTCTATCAAATTTACCCAATTCACATTTAATATGAAAATAGCCTTGAATTTGCGCATTTGATGCCTTTTTTCTATTTTTTCTCCAAAGGGGGGCCCTGCAAAATTGTGCTGCTTTGGGCCTCGCAAAACTCTCATCCACCCCTGTTAGTATGTATAGTGTATGTGCATTTCTCCTTATAAAAATGCTACCGTAATTGTCCCTTACAGTGTGTCATCGCTAATGCAAGATGTAGTGATTATTTATTCATGAACTTAAGCATGTATGCAGCTTTACATACTACCTTTCATACTAGGAATAACCGGATATGATGTTCTGACTCAGTTTCTTCTTCATTGCAAGCATTCCACAAATCAGGTAGTTTTCTCAAGGAAAAAGGAGACATTTTGGAGTTACCCTACTTTGTAGGCTCACCTCATTCACTGAACCTTTTTTGTTTTTGTTTTGTGGAAATTACAGTTCATTACATTTTTTAATGTTTTTTTTTAATGAAAAATGCCCTGTTTTAAAAAACGCTTGGTTTTTTTTCTTAATCCCTTCCCTCTGTTTTTGTAATGAAAAAAAAACCAAACAAAAAACCCAGCATCCCAAAACTAGAATTTGCTTTGCAGGGTGTTTGTTCATAAACTGAAAATAGCCAATACCTGATTTTTAAACTTTAAAAAAAACAATCAAGTGAAAATGGAAAGAATAGATTTAACGGGAGGATATAAAAAAATTGAAATTTGTCATTTCTTTCCCTTTTTTGGGTGCACAATACCTATTATTTCCAGCTTGCTGAAGGAAGAATTTCTGTCTCTTTCATAAAATAATCTACCTGCACAAGGATAAGACCCTTCATTTCCAATACTTCTTGGAACAGGTTTCTGAAAACCAGCAGCTGCATGTCCTCATGGGTAGGAAACATGAAGCGGTACTGTGAAGGGTGATGCTGGCTTGAATTTGTCATGTGGCAAATAACCAAGTATCTAATATGCCTGCCGTTGTCAGCCTTTATTTCTGGGCAGTGCACACAGCCAGGTATCAATCAAAATTTAGCAATCCCCATTATCTCGTGGCTTGGAAGTAGCTCATCATAAGAGTATAGAACAGCACATCTTGTAATTACGTGGGCACTTATAATTGAATGCAGTGCTTTTCTCAAGGGCATTCTTGACAGTTGACATGTTTCAACAAAACACAGTGACTCATCAAGGTAACCTTGTGTGGGGTTACCATTATTTGGCAGAGAAACACTGATGGAAATTTTCCTCTCCTATTTTCACAGGTGGCTGTTTGTTAAAACTATGACAAGATAGAAGAGCAAGGTTTACATAGGCAGACCAGCTCAGGAGGGATGAACCGGGCTCTGTTTCATCTTCATAGGTGGAAGGAGCAACAGGTCCAGTCACTTTTTCTGAGAACAAATACTTCAAGGGCGAGAGCCTAGCGAGAAGAGATCTGATCTATTCATGAACCACTGAGGAGAGTTCTCATCCATATGGACAATATAATGACCTCTCTTGACTTGACACACACAGAGAAATGTCCCAAGAACCAAATAACTCTTCCCTTACTGGATTTCCACACAGTTTTACGAATAGGTAACACCGATAGCCAGATCTCGCCACAAATCTTGGCACACTGTTTCAATATCAGCAATCATAAATCAGCACCCAGCTGTTTTAAGAGTACTCAACTCCAACATCAACCTAATACTAAATGTTATTGCAAAGACCGGAAAAGTAAGGACTCCCTCAAGGGACACATGATATAACACAAGAACTGTAGATATTTGCTACGAATTACCAGAACTTTAGATTTTTCTATTTTACCTTTGTACCCTTCTTCTTTTTCATGAGTGCTGCCTTCTTTATGTTCAGAAAGGCATTGAAAATCAGGAAAACAGTAGGCTTTGCTTCATCCATATAACTGGACTCCGTACACAGCACTTCTCAGTTAATCAGCAAAAGGGTCAAGATAGAGCATCTAGTAGGAACAGGAAATTGGTGATACACAGACCTGAGAAAGGGAAAAGGAAAAGCTCAAATGGAAGTATTTCAGGCTGTCAGTTGGATGACTGAGAACAGGGTGATCTGAGCTTTCACTCCATGTCTCGCTTGAGTCAGGATTTTTCCTCAAACAAAACCAACAGAGGCAAACTTCTGGAGATGGTGAGGAGTTGGCCTTTGTGCACCAGGATGGGACTTTACTCTCCATTCTGTGCAGTCTGCACTGCCCACTGCACTGCATTAGGATACATGCAATATTTGTGTATTGGACAGTTGTGGCTTCCTCCTTTGTGGTTAAACTTGTGACACAGGTACCGTGGCTTACCACAGGTTTAAAATAAGATGCTTTCAGGGAACAATTTCATGTTATATCTTTTGTCATACAAAAGTGAAAAATAACATGCCTGGATGATGACTTAAACTGTCAGTTTTGTGGGTCAGGGACCATAGGTGCTGACTTGGTGGGAGCTCTGGGGCGGGAGCTCCCATGGTGAAAAATGGTGGGTGCTTGTCATCAAATCCCTCCTGTCCTCCAGCACCTCCCACCTGTCAGTGGGCCCCACTTATCAGCTCCTCCTCCTCCATCCCCATGCCTCCCACCTGCTGGGTTCAGCTGATTTGTGGTGTGCTGGAAGCTCTGGAGGGCTGACGGAGGAGCAGGAGCAGGGCCAGAGTGAGCTCACGGGAGAGGATGGAACTGGGAAGGAATAGGTGGGACACGGGCAGGAAAATGCAGTGCAGTGATGGGACTTTGGGGGAAGGGGTGGTATTGGGGCAGGGCCTGAGGCCAAATTGGGGGTCAAACACTCCCTGGCACATTGAAAAGACATCACATGTGTCTTTTTGTTCTGTGTTTGTACAGGGCTTAGCACAGTGTGTCTCCTAATCCCTGGGGATTCTTAAATATTACTGCAATACAAATAAACACTATCACCCAGAATAATAAAAGCCTGCAATCTCTTAGGCTTACATTTCTCTATTACATTGATGCACAGAGAAGTTAAGCCATTTCCCTGGGTTCATAGGAATGCATGGCAGAATAGAAATCAAAGCCAGGAACTCTGAGTCCCAGTTTGATGTCATTATCACAGCATCAGCCTTTGTCTCTATGGGCTACGTCTACACTGGCCCCTTTTCCGGAAGGGGCATGTAAATTTCACCAGTCGTCGTAGGGAAATCCGCGGGGGATTTAAATATCCCCCGCGGCATTTAAATAAAAATGTCCGCCGCTTTTTTCCGGCTTTTAAAAAAGCCGGAAAAGAGCGTCTACACTGGCCCCGATCCTCCGGAAAAAGTGCCCTTTTCGTAGGAATAAGACCCTCCGGAAAAGGGCACTTTTTCCGGAGGATCGGGGCCAGTGTAGACGCTCTTTTCCGGCTTTTTTAAAAGCCGGAAAAAAGCGGCGGACATTTTTATTTAAATGCCGCGGGGGATATTTAAATCCCCCGCGGATTTTCCTACGACGACTGGTGAAATTTACATGCCCCTTCCGGAAAAGGGGCCAGTGTAGACGTAGCCTATATGTCTACACTGCAATGCTACTTTCGAAATAACTAGCACTATTCCAAAATAACTTAGTCCACGTCTACACAGTGTCATAATACTGTCAAGCTGGATGACTTCTTACTCTGGCTCCTGTAACCCTCATTGTACGAGCAATAAGGGAAGTTGGAAGAAGAGAGCTCTATTTTGAAGTAAGTGATGTGTAGTTGATCCCTATTGCGAAATAAGCTATTTTGAAATAAGCTATGCAATTGACGTAGGTCAATTTGCGTAGCATATTTTGAGTTAAGCCCTGCTATGTAGACACACCCTATATTAGGTCTATATGTTTTTTGAAGCCTTCAGTGGAATTCTGTAATTTTCCATTAAATTCTATGGGAATTTTCAGCCAGGGCATACAGACCAAATAGAAAGTTTCCAAGTTACCATACCATTGTTCCATAAACATATAGACATTTGAATAATCATCAATATATAATGGTAAAATTCAGTCCGTGAATATGGAATCCATATCATGTTATGAATGTCAGAGCTATATATAGAGAAGACGAAATTAGTGCAGAAAAGGTGAAGGCAATATTTATATATACAAGTTCCTTATTTGTCTTGTCTGATGAAATCCCACCCAGACCCAGAGAGAATGCTACATTTTCTATAAAGGAGATATTCCTATATTTGCCTCTCTGTTAATTTCTCCATTATAAGCATGACCTATATTTATTGAGACATGTAGTACTTACAGAGTTATTCAGACTGCTTATTTAAATGTTACTTATCTAAATATTTCTTTGTTCTTATGCATGGGCCACTCATCTTAAGGGCAGGCATGAAGAGATCATAATACAATTACCCATAATAATATATAATACATGGGTGTGATCTAACACAAGGCTGGCCATGAAAATACCACGTATCTATCAAATGTGTTTGGTGAGTGCAGGAATCCTGGGAAGTGGCTCCCAAACCTTTGCCCATCTTGAGGTTACAAACATATGGTTAAGAGGATATGCAATAGCTAATCCTTTTGTAATTTGGATTGATTTTTAAATGCAGGGGAAGAGGGGGAGACTAGTAGCTGTACAAGAAAAAGTTTAAGGTCTGGAGTAGAGAGTAACGTGTGTGTTTTGTGCATGCCTGGTTAGTGATTGCATTGTAACTCTCTTCCAGTTTAAGAGAACAGTCACGTTTAGTGTAATAGATATTGTTTTCCTATGTAAAATATGCCTTTTTTCTTTTTCCACACACATACTCAACTAGTAATTGAAGAGAATAATTTTCTAGTTTGTAATCTCGTCAGATTTCATAACAGAAGCTAATGGAGGTCACAGGTAGTCGGTATTTGAAAGGGAAGCTGTCGAAGAGCACAGGGATGCCACAGGCAGTGAGTTTGATGACTCAATAGTTCATCCTCCTCCCTCTGAAACTATACTTTAACTTTGCCTCCAGCACTGGCCCTTGACTAATAGTGCCACTGAAAATAAGTCTCTTTCATTAAATCTTTAACTCAGATCTTGAACACATGTAGTTCTCAATGATTAGAGCTATCCTAGGAGTTTATTTGACATATCTGGCAGTTTATTTTCCAAAGAAATAATTTGACAAATGTGGATTTTAATGATTTGCGAAGCTCTTCTAGAGATGGCCTGGTTCTTCTCATTGTAAAGGGATGGGAATGAGGTGTATCACTTTCCTGCACCAACCACCCCTGGTTGTGCATGTGTTGGGTAAGCAGGGACATATTGTGGGCATATGGATTCCTTGGAAACTGTAGGGAATCTGAAGTGTAGTCTAACTTGAATGGATCAGGTCACAGAATTGGGAATCCCTGACTGGTTCTCTGACAGCCTCTGATCTCCTGCACCGAGTAGATCTCAGTGCAGGACAGAATCTGGGCTGGAATATTAAGGTGACTCGCAATGTCTTTATTTCTGCATTGGGAGACACTAGCAAAGCACGTGGGCCTGCAGAGTTGCCAGGTCCATTCTGTAGTATTGAGAACTATGCTTTTAATGAGCTGAATTTCAAAAGTGCCCGTGCTAGGTGCTGTGACGTTCTTGTTGTTATGCACAGCTAGCTGCAACTAGATACAGAATAAAGGAGACAGTACTTAGTCCTGCCCTGAGTATAGGGGACTGGACTAGACCTCTTGAGGTCCCTTCCAGTCCTATGATTCTGATTGAAGCGCCTCACATACTACTGAACATCACACATATGACAGGCTGTGTCATGGGGGAGAGGGATAGTTCAGTGGTTTGAGCATTGGCCTGCTAAACCCACAGTTGTGATTTCAATCCTTACAGAGGCCATTTACAGTAAAAAATGTGTCAGGGATGGTACATGATCCTGCTGTGAAGGCAGGGGACTGGACTCAATGACCTTTCAAGGTCCCTACTAGTTCTAGGAGATAGGCAATTTAATTTAGGATTTCAGTAGAGGATCAGGGCTACTGACTAGCCATATAATATTTTATAGTTTGTATGATAATATATTGTAAACCTACAGTATAACAAAGAGTGGATCTGTAGCCTTTATCCACTGAACTGAATGGGATAACTCCTGCGAGTATGGGCAATAGCAAAGGCACACTGTTCGCATGTTCAACCTTTTATAGACACTGTTCCAGAAATGTTGGTCTTTGAAATAAATCACTGCCTACGTGTGCATAGTGAAAAGCGAGGCTCCTTGGGCCCGGCGGGGAGAGTAAGGAAAGGAGGAGAACATGATCAACCTTGTCAAAATATAAAAATAAATGTCAAATTAACAACTGAGTAAGCAAAAGGCAGATGGAAAGGGAGTTCCCCTCGTTAAATATTTATCAGTTTAACTGTAATTATAGTTACAAAACACAGAAACAGAATGGAGTTAGGCATCAAAACGGGACATTTAATGGTATGGTACATATAATGTTAATACATATTTTTTTGCGTTTGAGTCATTTTTCCTACGTATGGACTGACTTACCAACTATCAACGGGAGTCTTTTCATTGACTCAAGGAAAATCACAGGTGAGCAGAATGTGTTGATTTCCTGTGATTTCTTTGTGTACTTATCAGACTAAGAATGAAAATTGATGATTTTTCCCCACCAACAAATTAACAACCTAGCATACTCTTTCGGAGGAGGGAGCTCTTCTCCAGAACTCTTCACGTGTCCATGTATGGACTTGTACTTGCACCAGCTTGCCTAGTGGTGGTAGCAAATGCTGGATCAGATTATCCTCAAGTCTCTAGCAATGTCTCTGAGCATCTCTTCTTGACCATCTTTAGGTCATTCCAGGCTTTGGCCTTTCCCAGTTCTAATAGATTGTGGCAAATTGTGTGGTGTTTTCTGGGTGGGCAATAATTTTTTACCGGGGGCCACTTCAAAAATGTTTGAAGTTGCCGTGGGCTGCACCGGAAGGGGTGGAGCCCCAGTTGGAAGGGGTGGGGCCAGGATACTTCCCTGTTTCCCCACCCACAGACCGAGGCATGAAGTCTTTGCCCCCCCGCCCGAGGTTCCTCTAGGTACCCATACCCCTTGTGGTGGGAGGAGATTTTGCACGTGAAGTCTCCTCCTGCCCTGCCAGGAGCACATGGTGCTTCTAAGCACTGTGCGCTTCTGGCAGGGTGGGGGTAGGGCAGAGGAAACTTTGTGTTCTTCTCCCGACCCCAGACCCTGATTGGCCTGGGGGCAGGGGAGTGACAGGGACTCTGTGAGCCGGATCAATCTGCTTGGCGGGCTGGATACAGCCGCGAAGGCCCTTTTGCCTACCCCTGATTTAAGACTTCTTTTCAAGGATCTCAAAACATTTTTTTCAGATTGAACTGGACCATTGACAGATGAACCTATTGAGAACAAATGAATGCTGAAAAATGTGCAAGGGTTGCAACTATTTATTTTACATGCTCAATTATAATTTAAATGGAAAATACATATCAGTGTACACGTACATCTTACTCACAGGGAGTAGTTAGTGAAATTTCTTCTGTACAAAGATCTTCAAAGACGACAGTGCAATTAAGTAATGCTGAAAGTCTTTTCTGAAGAAAAACTAGTCTTTAAAACACTTAAAAAACAACAAATAGTTTGGTAGCACTTTAAAGACTAGCAAAACATGTAGATGGTATCATGAGCTTTCGTGGGCAAAACCCACTTCTTCAGATGACCATCATCTGAAGAAGTGGGTTTTGCCCAAGAAAGCTCATGATACCATCTACATGTTTTGTTAGTTTTTAAAGTGCTACTAAACTATTTGCTATTTTTAAAGTTTTTCCTGTTACAGAATAACTTGGCTACCCCTCCGAAGCTTCTGGTCTTAAAAAGTACTTTTACCTGGATTGAAGTCACCTACTAATCTACTTCAGAGTTCAAGACAAGCACTAAGTGTTTTATATCCCTAATGGGTAATCTAGGCTACATCTAGACTTGCTTTCACTTTCGAAAGAAGATATGAAAATTCAATGCTAATTTGCATATCTTCTTCCGATTGCTTTTTCGAAAGCATTTTTTTCAAAAGTGAAATCAGTTTAGATGTAGTTCTTTCGAACCCCCTCCCTTTTTTGAAAGAACCTGTAAACCTCAATTTTTGAGGAAGGTTATTTAGAAAAAAAGGGTTTTTTTGAAAGAACCATGTCTAAACTGCTTTCACTTTCGAAAAAAACGCTTTCAAAAAAGTGATCAGAAGCGCCGAATTTGCATATCTCCTTTTGAAAGAAGAACATAGTCTAGATGTACCCCTAGATTCTGTGTGTTTTAAACCAGACCATTATTTTGAAATAGACTTTGAAATAATGAGCTCACTATTCCGTCCCTGTAACACTTATTCCACAAGGATTAAGGGATGTTTTAAAACAGCATTTTATTTTGAATTTGGTGCCATGTAGACAGCGCCAAATTCTGAAATAAGTTATTTCAAAATTAGATCGAAATAAGATACGTAATTTGTGTAGTTCAAATTGCATATCTTATTTTGACCTACAGGTGCAGTGTAGACTCACGCAATCTGACCAGTTTATTGCAATATATTGCAGTAGCTATAATAATTAGTTTCTACAAATAAAGGACCAGGTTTTAAAGGTATTTAGGAAACTAAGGATCCAGAATAGGCACCTAGTGGGATTTTCAAAAGTGCCTAATCCCTATTGGAGGCTGTATTCTTAAGGGTCAACTCCAGAAATCCAACTTTATCTACTCACAACAACGAGAATAAGTGAATTGAATTCCCTATGGACTCAATCAGCCCTTGAACAGGAAAAGTCGTACTGTAGTCAGTAGGAGTGTGGTCTGTAAAAGTGATGCCAGAATCAACCAAGCCCTAAATGGAGTTCTCTGCAATACCAGATACAGTAGGTGAATATAGGATGAGGCTTTTGCTTATAAGCTGAAACTATAGCTTTAACTGAGAGAGTCCTAAAGGGTGGGGAACCTAGTATGACAGTCCCTTAGGTGGTAGCAAAGATGAAAACAACTGTCCTTTGGAGGGAAAGAGAAGCAATTGGTTGAAATGGAATGGAATTGTTTTACTTTGTTGTCTAGGTAACAGGGTTGGATTTTAACAACCACAGTAACAACAAACACAAAAGAAAAGAACAAAGAGAGAAATGCAGCTTTCATCTTTGGAGTGAACTCACTTGCAACTTCTTTCCTCAAAAAACCACAGGCCCAATACATGCTTTATCAGCCATTTTGAGACCTGGCAAACTCATAACAGTGTTGAGCTGTTTAGGGCTTTGCTTTAAGGTGGCTCTTTATGGCCACAGGCTTACAGCAGTGTTGCAAAATATACAGACTTGGCTGGCTAAGCCAGAGGATTGTGTATATGTGTTGGGGTGCTTTGGACAAAGTCTCATGTCCCTGGTGATGTTGGGGATTCATCAGAAACTGGTCAAGATGGTGATGTCATCTCTCTATTTTGGTCTGGTCAAGATATCTATGAGGATTAGGGTGCAGAATGTCAGGGGTCTCACAAGATGATGGCAGCCATGATAGTGAAGTTCTTTCTTTCTTTCTTTCTTTCTTTCTTTCTTTCTTTCTTTCTTTCTTTCTTTCTTTCTTTCTTTCTTTCTTTCTTTCTTTCTTTCTTTGTTAGCCCATAGCACAGTAGCTGTTTTTCCCCTGAAGTCTCTTTCTGAAGGCCACCAAAACGAAGTGATGGGAAGAATAACCCATCCCTTCATTATTCTGCCCAACAGCAAGGTCCAGTTACTGACACATCAATTTTGGTTCGTTGATTTCAGGTTCCACATTTCTTTTGTTTACCAGGAGTGATCTTTACATAGCACTTGAAATACATCAGTAGGCCTTTTTGTCTGGACTATTCTGTACCTTTTCCAATTAACATTTGTTATTGTAGGCTACTGTGTCACTTCAGAAACGTTCACTCGCTGCTGACACGATTAGGGTATGTTTCTAGGCCCTTATATAACAACAGGCAGAGGACTGACAGACTTGCCAGGTCCCTGAGTGAGGGAGGGGTTGGCTCTGAGCTTCCAGAAGGGGCGGGGCCGCAAGCAGAAGGGGCGGGAATGGGGCAGTCAGCCCTCAGGGCTGCTCGGAGCACACCACGCCCTCCATTCCTGAGGCAGCCCTCAGAGTCGCATGGTGCTCCGGTGGTGATTTAAAGACCTGGGGCTCCAGCCACTGCCACTGCCACAGTAGCAGCAGTGCGGCCTGGAACCTTGGGCCCTTTTGAATTGCTGAGCCCCGGGGCAGTTACCCCTTTGCTCCCCTCCCCCCATGGATGAGCCTGACAACAGACCTATGAATGGGGAATGTAGAGAGTCAGGGGAGATAGGAAGAAGCTGGAGTGTTGGGAAGTTGGGGTGTCAGGAGTAGAAAGGGGCGCTTCTCTGCATAGGGTTACCAGGTAGTCATAAAAAAAATACCGGACATGCTTCATGGAGGCGGGGGAGGGGGAGAGGGACTGGCCGGGAGGGGAGCAGTGCTGGCCGGGAGGAAGGGGGGGCTGGGAAACAGCTAACGGGGGGGGGGGGGGGTGGCGGCAACAGGACTGGCTGATTGGAGGGGGGAGTGATGGGAAGCAGGGCTGGTCGGGGGAGGGTCGAGTGGAATGGGGCTGACCGTGGGATATCGGGGAGGGGGCGGCTGGTGGAGGCAGAGCTGTCTGGGGGAGCTCAGGAGGAGGGGAGAACTGGCCACCGGAAGCAGGGCTGCTGGGGGGTGCAGCAGGGCTGGCTGGGGAAGTTCCGGAGCAGGAACCAGCCAGCGGGAAGCAGCGCTGGCGGTGGGGGTGGCGGAGAGGGACTGGCCGGGGAAGACTAGGAGGAGAAGTCGGGGAGAATCAACCAACCGGTTGGCTAGGAGGGGGCGGGGGAGTGAATCAGCTGGCGGGGAGCAGGACTGACCTGGGCTGTGCAGTTCCCAGGCACTCCTGTCCCTCACGAATCAGTCCGGCGGCAGCTCCACCTCCACCAAGTGCTTGACCAGCGTGCAGGAGCATGGACTGGGCTGCCCGTCCTCACACGCAACCAGGACTCCCAGCGCCAATTGCTCCCTGCCTCCCAGTCGCTCCCCCACCCCCGCCAGGCTTCCGTCTAGCGCCCAACCAGAAAAACAGGAAATACTGGACATTGCACATGTCCGGTATTTTCTGGATTTTTTTTACCGGGCAGAGAACTCAAAAAACGGACTGTCTGGTAGAAAACCGGACACCTGGCAACCCTATCTCTGCACCAGGACCTGTGGAACAAGGACTAAGAGGGAGAGGAGGCGATGGAGTGCCAAGGATTGAGATGAGACTCAGGGTGGGTGCTTTGCTTGAGGAGCTTGGTGCTACTGAGACTCGTGGGGGAAGTGTGGGGCAGCCAGCTCCAGCCTGGGAAAGTGATCTGAGTCTCTGTCACCAGGGATAGCCTCCTTCAGCCCCGTCCCAATCACTCCCATTCCTACGTGCTTCCTGGCATGATCTCAGCACCACAGCCCTTCTGGATCCTGCTCTTGCTTCCACCCCAGGACAATTGTAGAGCTCTGCCTTACCTAAGTCACCACCCCAGCCCTTGCAGTGCCTACCCTGGACAAAGAAAGTGGTTTGTCATGTGGTTTGTGATGCACAGTAGACAGAAAATTGCTGCATGGCCACACGTGAGGGCAATTTACAGGGAACATTACAGGCAAATATTTTAGATGATCTGCAAAATGTACGGTCTGCAACAGCTCTTGCCTTCTGTTTTGCAACCATGGAAAACTTAAAGGGCATATTTACATAGTAACGCCTGAGGCACTCTCAGGCTGAAGAAAGAGACATTTTGCATGCTCTGGTCTACACATGCCTAAAAGAGAGAGATTTAATTATTAAACATTATTATTTTGGCTCATATTGTTCTCGCTGGTATTGATGTGGTAGTGGTGGGGATTAAACTCATGGAGAAAACTGTGGCTGGGTTCCTCTGGATTTGGCAAATGGCTAGATGAAATCTCCCTCCTCAGCCACATCTACTTCCTTGCCTTAACTCTCTTTCTCCTCTACAACATAGGATTGGTCTACACTGAATCGCAATGTGCATCTCTTTTACTGCTTTTTTTCCCGAAAGAGACTTTTCCGAAATTTGTACAATGAGGAATACAGGAATACAAAGAGGAATACAGGGATGGCAAAAGAACATGTCCGCATTTTCGGAAACTCTTCTGAGACCTTCGGTATCCCAGAAAAGCTCTGCAGTGTAGACATAGCCATAGACAAGTGCCATGAAGAAGGAGGTCAGGCCAGAGGTTAAAGGTGGAGCCAAGAAGAAACCACACAAACTGAGGGGAAGAAGCAGAAGAGAGGAAGTGCTGCCTGAGGGTTGAGGCTTTGTCCATCCAGTGTCGCAAATCATGATGGGGGGCCCTGCAGTACATGGCATCACAGTTACTGGTCCTGTCATACTGCCGAGCTCTGGGAAGACTGCAGACGGGTGTGAAGAAAGACTTCTCTGTGGTAACCTGATGTTTGTATGATTGGGATTGGGGATGTCCAAGGAACTCAGAAAACACCTGGGCTGTGTCTACATTGGCACCCTTTTCTGGAAAAGGGATGCTAATGAGGCAAGTCGGAATTGCAAATGCCGTGGGGGATTTGCATGAACATGGCTGCCGCTTTTTTCCGGCTCAGGGCTTTGCTGGAGAAAAGCACCACTCTAGACGGGTTCTTTCGGAAAATAAAGCCTTTTCCAGAAGATCCCTTATTCCTCTTAAAATCAGGAATAAGGGATCTTCTGGAAAAGGCTTTATTTTCCGAAAGATCCCGTCTAGACTGGCGCTTTTCTCCGGCAAAGCCCCGAGCCGGAAAAAAGCGGCAGCCATGTTCATGCAAATGCCACGGGGGATATTTAAATCCCCCACAGCATTTGCAATTTCGACTTGTCTCATTAGCATCCCTTTTCCGGAAAAGGGTGCCAATGTAGACACAGCCCTGGTTTACCCACAGAATGGTATGTCATGTGACCAGAAAAAAGAAGTGGAGTTTATTAAGGTAAAACAGAGCAGTGCCATTCTGCCATATCCTCTCAGGGCACAAGCAGGCTGAGGAAACCTGTTGGCCACATTCTACCTGTTGTGGGAATTTAGCTTTTTCCTCTTTCTTGAGCGTTGTTTAATTTAGTTTTCATTAAATCTCCATGTTTAGAATGTGAGAAAAGAAAATTTGTAAAGTGATTAATGTGGGAGAGGAGAAATTTGTACAATCTACTAACAGACGTGTGCTACTCTCAACGGTTTGGATAACTGACAGTCTGACAAACCTGCGTTTTGGTTTCATTTGTGTGGTTTCACATCCTTCGTGTTTCACTTTGAGTTTGGGATACTAGCACATGGAAAACTTGAAGCAAAACCTAGCCAGGTTTCCAATTGAGATGTTTCCAGTAGTGCCCTTACCTTTGACAACAAGTTCCTTTTCTCCAGATTACCCCTATCATTTTGAGAGGTCTTTTCCTGCAGAATAAAGAATGGAATTTTAATAATGCAGCAAAACAGAATCACTCCAAACTTTGGGGCAAAGAGGAAAATCTAAAAGACTGAAAAAGGCATGCAATCAAATAATTTGCCTTAACCAGAACACTAGTTCTGAGTGCCCTGGGACTGCGGAGGATTCAAGATCTGCATTTGGCTCTGCATTTTGTGGTTCAGACCTATCTCTAGGTTAAAGCCAAAATCTTGTGAAGTCACTGAGGCTACATCTAGCGTGCAAGCCTCTTTCAAAAGCGACTCTTGAAAAATTGCGTCTAGACTACAACCAGTATTTTCGAAAAAGCAAGCTGCTTTTTTGAAAGAGAGTACCCAGGTAGTCTGGATGCTCTCTTTCGAAAAAGCACAGTTTGCATTACATAGTGCCTTTTTTTGAAAGAGCATTTCGAAAAAAAGGCGTTCTTTGTCGTAAAACGAGGTTTTCTGCGGTCGAAAAAACTGCCATGTTCTTTTGATTTATTTTCGAAAGAACGTGGCAGCATTCTAGACGCAGGGGAAGTTTTTTCAAAAAAACCCTGTAGTCTAGACACATCCTTCATGTGGTATAGCAAATCACAAATCCTCTCCAGTACGGAGAAGAAAAAAAGGAAGCCAGTTTCCCCATAATTTAGCTCAGATTTGTCTAAATTGTTCATAATTTCCTTGAGACAATTTAAATCCTGCTGTGTTTGGTGTATATTTTGCCACTTGTAAAATGCAGATGATCCTTTCATTTCCTGATAAGGTCTAGTTATAATTTTTATTAATAGAAAATATATCTATTTATAGCAACATGTATAGGTTATTGAAAAAAAGACGTGCCCCCATCTTTAGTGACTCTACCCCAGATGATCACGGACTCTGAGAGACAGGCAACGGAGAATGCAGCCCTTAGCATAATGTTCAATATTTCTGGCAAAGTACTGGAGATTATTCCTTCAGGATGTTTTGCTTCAGCTCATGATTGCTCCTTAAAAATAAAAACTGAATAAATATTAACCCGCCAGATTTTTACCGGGCTGATGGCTCTTATCACCACTTTGCAGATTCACTGAAGCTGGTGAAGAAAGGATTTGCCGTGCTTTTAACGTTGTAATGAGGAGTAAGTCCCTTGATTTTGTAAGTGAAGGTGGAGCTATTTGATTCCAAACCTGATGGTCATTTCATGATAAGTGATAATTCTAATAATCCCCAGGTCCCTTTTGCCTTTGAACTGAACACTTTGCCTGTCTCGACCACAGTTGCCTTTTTGAACTGACAGTTTGAAGGGATTAGATGCATATTTAGGCTGGGTGAACTCATGAATGAAAATATTTTGCTTGGCAGTTTTTAAAATGCTTCCCCCTCCTTTAAGTGCTGTACCCTTTGGCAACAAGCTCCTTTTCACCCGGATTATCCCGTCATTTTGGGAGGTCTTTTCCTGCAGAATAAACAATGGAATTTTAATAATGCTGTGAAATAGAGTCGGGGCCGTTTTATTTATATTTTCTTTATTTTCCCTTATTTATGACTAAATACTTAGTATGGAGCTCTGGCTGCACAAAGTTAAGCTTTTCTATTACTTTAAAAGGATGAATTAAGCTTTTGGAGATTTATTATCCTAGAAATGGCTATACTGAGTCCCTTCTTTGAACACAATCTCATAAACAATAAATATCAAATAAATTAAAAATACATTGCAGTGTCTCTGTCGGAAAATGAAGACACAATGTCCAGTAATTGCCACAGCTGTCCACTCGATTCCTTGCTTTGCAAACATCTGTATTGCAATTTTTCAGTGTATTGAAGTGTTGGCTGAACAGTTCAGCAATCAGATGTAAAGATTGTCTATAAAAATTGGGTTGTTTTATCCAGACACCCATCTCTCTGAGGCAGACCAAATCTGGAGCTATAAACTGAACTGTTCAACTCCGTGCTAGTTATTGCAACCTCAGCTAACAGACATTAGTTAAATTCAAAATGTCATTATCTCTGAGAAAATGCTTGCAGAGCGTTCCTAGAAATTACATAGCTTAATATTAGGTCCAAAAATAGTGATATACACAGGGAAAAAGAATTAAGACATAATGAGAAATGAAGCATAAAACAGTTTATGTCCTTAAATTTAGCCTTTTGCCAGACTGGAGACTGGTTTATGTCTTGTACAAATTCTTCTCAGCAACTTTCAGAAGATTTGAAAAGACAGATTTTTCTATGACTCAGGATGCATCTATTGTAGCTCTAGACAGTGATGCACTGAAGATTAATTTTTTCATGCTGCCAATAGATGTTTTTCTCCCAAGAGAAACCTCTTTCATGTTATTTTCCCTTATGTGTCTTGTTCCTTCTAACATACAAATTCTCAGACTTGATCAAGGAGCAAAAATACCAGTTTATTACTAGAATATATATAATAAATCTGTTCCAGAGCCTAAAAAGCTTACTGGCAGATAAATTATTGATACGCTGCTGTGTTCAATTAAGATTGATGGGCTATGGTATAAATGGAAAGCAGCCAAATGTGTCAGCGGTCTGTTTGGATGGGGAGGAGCCAGGACTATCCTGGAGAAAAGAGATCTATCACTAAAGGGGGAATTTATCACTAGATTTTATTGATGGTATTGTGCTGGATTTTAAAAAATTGTCAATCATGTCCTCTTTCATTCCATTACAATAACTTTACAATGCACACAATCTGGCACCCAGCCCATTCTTGCGTTCAGCCAGAAATATGGAAAAGAGGGTGAATACAGCTTCTCCAAATTTTTTGTTGAACGTTATTTTGCTGACAGATTTCTTAAAAAAAAAAAGAAGAGAATTCGCACAAAAATTTCTGGTTTTGTCAATTTTTTTTTTGGGGGGGGGGGGGGGGATTATAAGAACATAAGAATGACCACACTGGGTTAGACCATAGGACCATCTAGCCCAGTATCCTGCCTTCCAACAGTGTCCGATGCCAGATGCCCCAGAGGGAGTAAACAGAACAGGTAATCATCATGTGATCCCTCTCCTGTCACCCATTTCCAGCCTCTGACAAACAGAGTCTAGGGACACCATTAATACTCATCATGGCTAATAGCCATTGATGGACCTAAGCTCCACAAATATACCTAGTTCTTTCTTGAAACCTTTTAAAGTCTTGGTCTTCACAACTTCTGTCAAAAAGTTTCACAGGTTGACTGTGAGCTGCTTGAAGAAAAACTTCTTTTTGTTTGTTTTAAATTTGCTACCTACGAATTTCATTTGGTGACCCCTAGTTCTTACGTTATGAGAACAAGTAAATAACTTTTCCTTATTCACTTTTTCCACACCAGTCATGATTTTTTAGCCCTCTATCATATTCCTCCTTAGTCTCATCTTTTCTAAGCTGAAAAGTCCTAGCCTTTTTAATCTCGCTTAATATGGGACCTGTTCCAAACCTCTAATCATTTTTGTTGCCCTTTTCTGAATCTTTTCCAATGCCAATATATCTTTTTTGGGATAAGGCGACCACATCTGTATGCAGTATTCAAAATGTGGGCGTACCATGGTTTTATATAGAGGCATTAAGATTTTTTCTGTCTTATTCTGTAGCCCATTTTAAATTGTTCTTAACAGTCTATTTGCTTTTTTGACTGACGCTGCACACTGAGTGGTGTTTTCAGAGAACTATCCACAGTGACTCCAAGATCTCTCTCTTGAGTAGTTATAGCTAAATTAGTCCCCATCATATTGTATGTATAGCTGGGATTATTTTTTCCAGTGTGCATTACTTTACATTTATAAACATTAAATTTCATTTGCCATTTTGTTGACCAGTCACTTAGTTTCATGAGATCTTTTTGAAGCTCTTCACAGTCTGCTTTGATCTGAACTATCTTGAGCAGTTTAGTATCGTCAGCAAATTTTTCCACCTCACTGTTTACCCCTTTCTCCAGATCATGTATAAATAGGTTGAATAGGATTGGTCCCAGTGTGGACCATGGGGGAACACCACTAGTTACCTCTTTCCATTCAGAAAACTTGCCATTTATTCCTTCTCTTTGTTTCCTGTCTTTTAACCAGTTATCACTCCATGAGAGGACCTTCCCTCTTATCCCGTGGCAACTTTACTTAAGAGCCTTTGGTGAGGGACTCTGTCAAAGGCTTTCTGAAAATCTAAGTACACTATATTCACTGGATCCCTCTTGCCCATATGTTTGTTCACCCCCTCAGAGAACTCTAGTAGATTAGTAAGGCATGATTTCCCTTTACAGAAACCATGTTGACTTTTCCCCAACAAATTATGTTTATCTATGTAGCTGGCAATTTTATTCTTTACTATAGTTTCAACTAGTTTGCCCAGTAGACTTACTGGTCTGTAATTGCCAAGATCCCCTCTAGAACTTTTTAAAAATATTGGCAAAATATTAGCGATCTTCCAGTCATTAGATACAGAAGCTGATTTAAAGGATAGGTTACAAACCACAGTTTATAGTACTGCAATTTCACATTTCAGTTCTTTCAGACCTCTTGGGTGAATGTCATCTGGTCCCGGTGACTTGTTACTGTTAAGTTTATCAGCTTATTCCAAAACTTCTTCTAATGACCTCTCAATCTGGAATAGTTCCTTAGATTTGTCACCTAAAAAAAATGGCTCAGGTTTGGGAATCTCCCTAACATCTTCAGCCATGAAGACTGATGCAAAGAATTCATTTAGCTTCTCCGCAATGACTATATCGTCTTTGAGTGCTCCTTTAGCATCAAAATTGTCTGGGGCCCCACTGGTTGTTTAGCCGGCTTCCTATTTCTGATGTGCTTAAATAACATTTTGCTATTACTTTTTGAGCTTTTGGATAGCTGTTCTTCAAACTCCTTTTTGGCTTTTCTTATTATATTTGAAAAACTGAAAAATAATTTTTTGTTTTGTTTCGAGTTTTGTCAACCAAACGTCAAAGGGTTTTCCATTTGCTTCAAAGCATTTTGTGGAAATAAATATATTTCCTATGCATCCTCCATTGTGAAAAGCATTTATCATTGCTGTTTATCCTGAGTATATTTTTTTCAGTGCTGACCTTGTCAGTAGTTATTAGCATGTGAAGACAAACTCAAATGATATGGGTATAGCCTTTGTCTTTAAGTATAGCCTTCTGTTTTTTTTTTTTTTATAAGAGTCAAGGGATATTAGCAAAGCCCAATAGATTTCTCCCTTGTAAGTTTGAATAATGTCATGCATTTTATATAACCTTCTGAAGACAATATACAATATGGAGCACTGAGTGGATCTAGAGGAACTGTGATCTGCTACTATTACAGTTAAACTTAACAAGTTCAACCATTCTGCTACTCAGAAACAATTATTGGGCTACTGTATAAACTATCTGCCAAGGATATTACAGCTGTCTCCTAACTTCCTCCCCTTACAAAAAGAAAGGTCAAGAAACTTTGGGCTCAGCTCGTGTCCAAAAATGTGATAAAGTATCAGAGGGGTTTTTTTTGTTATTGTTTGTTTTTGTAATTAACCTTCTCAGATGTTTACTGCAGCCTGGATTCCTAGAACCCAAGTTGTTTTTGCACCTGTTCTGGCTGAGTGATGTGTACCACACGATTGTCAGAGATATCTGTTCCTGAGAATCTGCTTCATGTGGAGCAATTATTGCTTATCCAATGCATTCTGTCTAAAATTAAGCATGGAAAAATGCACAGTGCTGATGGCTACTGTGATCTTTGAGCAGCATTTTTGCATCACCTATTGAGGTAAAGAGTTTAAGTCCTAATGGCTAGAGCTGTTTGAGATGGTGAATCACCTTTCACTACAGCTTGTCCACTGGCTTAAAAGACTGCTAAGTTTGGGTTGTTGCATTGTGTTCTGTTTCGAGACATAGCACAGACAGACTAGTGTTTTTGCTATCCATCTAGAGAGGAGACAGAAAGTGGTTTTTTTTTTAAACAGCAGAAACTGTCAGTTTTTGTGCTCTCGTGGGAGGTAATCCACAATTCAGAGAGCCTAGAACTGATGGGAAGAAGGGTAATTGGTATACCACATATAAGAAAAGAAATGCTGCAATTAGCTCGCTGAGTGGTGAAAAAAGTGAAACACACAAGGAAGAAACAAGAATCTAAGAGCCCTTGAATATGCTAATCAGCAGCACAGTGGCCCAGATTCTTAGCTGTGAGTAAATGATGCTGTATTGACTTACACCAGTTGAGGACTTGGCTCAAAATTATTTAACCCTTTCCAGAATAAAGACAGAGCATTTGGAGAGAGATATATACCACTGTAGGCACTGGTTGGAAAATAGATTTTCTGTCCCATGAAAACTTTTGAGGTGTTTTTGGGAGAAAACTTATCCTGCACTGGGACAAAAAGCAAAATGTTAACATGTTTGGCAAAAAGAAATTCTGTGAAAAAATTATTTTATGACAATTGAAATATTTCCTTCAAATTCCCCTCTGAGAATGTCAGAACTGGACATAACATTTTAAAAATGATTCCCCCCCATTTTTACAACAAAATTTCACTGAAATGTATTCAGTGAAAAACTGCTGATGATTTTTTACTGGATCATTTATTGATCTCTGTCATGCGATTTTGCTGTTTGTAGAGTTAACTATGTCAAGTGACTGTACCAGGAAATAATGACCAATCTCTTATCAGCATTCCAGAGGATCACACCATGAATACCAGTGGCTGGGGACACTCCGGCTGTATACTCTCCCAATTCTGGAGTCTGGCAGCCTCCAGCATCAACAGTAATAATGATAAACATTGGAAAGTAGTAGTGTAAAGGGCACAGGAACCGAGATACAGGTATGCATAGTGTTGGGAGAACGCAGGAATTTGGTTGATTGACGGATGATGTGAAGGAAATTAGCAGGCATCTAGAAGGATTAACACAATATATGTATCGTTATAAAAATACAGGCCCAGAGTCTCCAGTAAGATCTGTTCATGCTGTGCTAGTTTGGCTACTCTGGCAACAGATTCTGGTCATAAATGATCATCAGAGAATTCTCAGTGTGGAGTTGGGATGGGAGTTGTATGGGCAGGATGGAGCCGAGCTCCATTTCAAAATTCTTCACTGTGCCTTATACCAGTGGTGTAAATCAGAACAGCCCCAGAACTGCTCTCACTGCCACCTTAACTGTGGAGTGCAAGATCAGGGATCAGCAACAAGCTCCTTGCCCACACCCTTTTTCTGTTCCATGATCCCTGTATATAGTGTAAAACAAAAACAAATAAACAAAGTTTTACTAAGAATATGCCCAGACTCCATGAACTGATTTTTCCTCCAGCAGGAAGCCAACCTGCAAGACATGATATCTACCATTGTGTGTATTAGAACTATCTAGTCTTCATTAGCTCAGACTCAGTATGTTTCTCGTAAGGAGACATAGGGGTCCATATAGATATCTGGGAGGTAAAATATGCACATTTAAAACATGAGAAAATAGTGTTTTACACAGCTAACCTTATGTTAACTTCCCAGAACACTAACAAGCCAGAGTTTACATACTATATACAACAGAAGATAAATTGATGATAAAAAGATGAGAATAATTCTATATCTACACATATTCACTTTCTCCATTTAGAGCCATTAAATATATTAAAAATACCTAAAAAGATGGAGAGCTAAATCCACAAAGCAATGAAATGGAGAGATTTAATAGGGACTACGTGGTGGCAACCAGATTAATAAGGCCTGAGATGTGTGGGTAACAGAGGGGAATAGATTGTACTACAGGGTCAAAGATGATCAAAAAGCACAACTCACCAATTCAGGCAGTACTGCAATAATGGTGGTACACTCCGGTATGCAGTGCCATTAGCTAGTATGTTGTCCTGGAATAAAACAGGAGACAGTGGCTCCCTTATATCTCCTCTCAGGTTCTCTGGCATGGTGGAAACACCCTGCTCTTCTACCGAGCTGTTGTGTCTATGCACAGGGCTGGGGCGGGGGAGTGGAATGGGTCTGGGAGTGGTTCCCTTTCCCTGCGGAGGTGGGGGGCAGTGAGAATCAGAGCAGAACCCCAAACATCTCAATGGAGATCTGTCTCTGAGTACAGGATGGGGGATAGGGCTGGCAGTTCTGCTCCTTTCCCCCGACTCCTTTTCCCTCCAGCTGCAGTATCACCCCAAGTTTCCTCTCTCTCCAAATAACATAAGATGGGGAAACACATGGGGGTCCTTCCTGAGCTGGGGGTGGGGCATAGTGGAGTCATGTGGGGGATCATGTTGGGAGGTCACATCCCCCTCAACTGATGTGCCCTTCCCCTTCTGTACTGGCAAAAACTTTTGTTTACTGTACTTCCACCACTGAATTTAGGTCCGAATCTTGCAAACACTGAGGCATGTAACTTTGGTCACATGACTGATGTCCATCATTCATGACTTGACTGATGACAGTAAAGTTGCTTGTGTACTTAAGTTTGTAGAATAAAGCCAATTGGTTTTAATGGAGTTATACCAATTTACAGCAGTTCGGGATCCACCCTATCATTTAAAGTAGTACATATGTCTCTCTTCCCTGTTGATCTGGGCAGAGGAGTCAACAGAGCTGATGAACCAAACTAGTTTGACAAAGTCCGTGTACCTATAGACATGCTGGAAGTAGGGACGCTGAGGGCGCTGCTGTGCCCCCCTGGCTTGAAGTGCTTTCCATCTTATACATGGTTTCCAGTTTGGATCAATGGCTCTCTTCAGCCCCCTATAAAGATTGTTCCAGCATCTCTGCCTACAGGTAGGGAGTGCCCTGTCTTTTATCAATAAAATGGAAGATCCAATAGCCACCTGGGGGAAAACTACCTTCCTCATAAAGGTCCTTTTGCTGGGTCAGGCCAAACTTCTCAAACATAACTGAGATTTACTTCATTACCATTGTGAATCAAAGCTCCTGAGCAATTTAATGAAGAAAAGAACCACACCAAAAATAAAGTAGAATTGTGGTTTTAGAGCGCTTCCCCTCCTTGCTAATTTACTCGCTCACTCATCACTAATGTTGATCAGATAGTCCAATAATTTTAATTAATCAGTCCAATAGCTTTAATTTGGATAATGGTTCTATGCCTTGATTTTCTGGTCACCAAGGTCAAAGAACACGCTTCAATTTTTAGTTAATGCAAAATGTGAAGCCAGTTCTTTGTTTTCCTTCCAACATCCTCTACCTGCCCTGCTTGCAGTTTAGTCTCAGATATCATAGTTTAATCAATATTAAGTCATCCACGTAGTTTAAGTGTTTACTTATGTGCTTTGAATTATTGCTTGCATCAAGAACAACACTGATGCCCCTAATCTACTTTCACTGTGCCCCCAATACCTTAATTATGTAATTTAGAAAAGGACATTTCCTGGCAGCAGTTCCTCAATTCACTGCAGCAACCACTATTGGAATATGGACAAAACAACTTCATAATAGCTAGCATATGTGGACAACTGCTAGAGGGGCAATTAACCCTTGTTTTAGGGTAGGCACTAGTCCATTTTGTTTAATATTTCCAAATGATGGCGCATTAGGTCAAGCAGAAATAAAGCACATGCAACGGCCAAATGCTAATTTGTCCAGCATCCTCCTCTGATATTTCAGAGTATCACACTTCAGGTTATTGAAGGCTTGGTTAAAAGAACACAAATATTGTGTGTCTATTACAGAAGCAATGGCTAATGCCAAGGGACTGACTATCGAGATACTCTAATTGTACACAATTATGTACCACAGCTATGAAAACTAAGTGGCTTCTCTCTATGTAAGAGCAAATGGCAAACTCACCATTTAGCAATGTGCTGTTGGAGTTAGCACATACAGTCAGAAAATTCCGTTTGAAAGCTCTGTTCCTGCAACTGGCTCTACACAGAGCATGGGACTAATGAGGAAGAAGCAGCGAGCTTGCTAAGGAGCTGATGAAAGCACTTGTCTAACCTTCCACTGAAAAGGATTCCTTTTTCTAAAAGTAAATTTAACTCTAGTGAAAGTTGCTGTGACCACAAATCATCTCTGCCATAGGCAGAGGTAGCATCCCTACACTGTCCTGCTAGTGTGTCACATGCCAGTGTTAGACAAATCATATCCGAGGGTGAGAGGTCATTTCCATTTCCAATCTTATTCAAGACCTTGACCTCAGTGACAAGTCAATTACTCTGTCTATTTTGCTAGTAGTTATTGTGATGCTAATAGTAACAGGGCAAATTCTACAGACTCTGCTCGAGAAAAGTCCAAAGGACTTTTGGTTGGGTAAAGTATGCACAACATGGCCCACTAGTAGTAAACCCATGGGCCTCTGTCCAGTAGGAACTGAAATTAAACCACCAAGTAATCTCATAGGATATGTCTACACAGCAGTGTTATTTCAGAATTACTGACATTATTCCAAAATAACATAGTCCACGTCTACACTACAAGCTGTTATTTCGACATAATGTCAGAATAATGTCAAGCTGGAGGACTTCTTACTCAGACACCTGTAACCCTCATTTTACGACTAGTAAGGGAAGTCGGAGAAAGAGTGCTCTTTCTCAGATTTCCTGCTGTGTGAACAGTGCTCAAAGCCAAAATAAGCTATTTCGACTAAAGCTAGGCAGCTCAAGTTGTATAGCTTATTTTGGCTTTAGCCCTGATATATAGACATGTGGCATGCCCATAGTGACCACTTAACAGCAATAACTCAGCCACTGCCAACTTAAGATGGCTTTGAATTGGTAACACAGCTTTTTGGTGTATTCATGTGATGTGCCACCATTTTTTATGGTTAAACTCATCTTTTTGGAAGATGTCTCCTTTCTTCTCTGCATTGCATGTTCCTTTTCCCATATATTGCCAAACAGAGTATTTATATGGCAGTATTTTTCTATTGGAAGAATGCCAAGTTCATAAACTAAGCCAAAAAACCCCAAGATTTAAGCAGTTTTCTTTGTTTCAGTAATGTACCTGAGAAGCCAGTATGTACTAAGTAAATAAAGCTGGGTGGGTGGAGCTGTACATCAGTGCTCTTTTAGACTCCGATTCATCAAAGCATAGGCTTAACTTTAAATGCCTGTATGTCTCATTGAAGCTAACAGAAGTGCTTGTGTGCTTAAAGTTTGCGCTGTGTTTGTACATCATCCAGCACAGTTGAGTTCTGAACAGTGAGCAGGGGTGCTAGGCTCTGTGATCTTACAAATAAACAATAATAATAGAGATATGAATGTGCTTAAGTGCTTTCGTTAGTTGGTGCCTTCAACCTGCTCAGGCAAAACACGATTCTTCCTGTAGTAACAGCTATAAAACATGTTTGAAATATTCTTTGTTTGATTCGGATGTGCCAAACGTCTAATAATTATTGATCTCCATGTGAATTTTCAGGAGCCACAATTTGCAGAAACAAACCAGCTTCTTGATAAAATGTGCTTGTGTGTGTAGCCAGAATCCTGATCACCAGCTTCCACAGAGTCGGTATCAAGGTGTTGCTAATTCTCCTGCTTGCTCATGTTTGCCAAATAAATAGCCTCATTAGTAAGGGTTGTAAAAGTCTGATAAGGTTCATCTAATTGAAAAAAAAATCCCCACTAGCAGTCAAGGTTTATGTTAAATATAATAGAGAAACTAAGAAATAAAGTTGACATAGTTTGCCCAATAATAAATAATACTGTTTAATCTGTTTTACATTCACATATAAAATAAGGATATATACCTAAGAAAAAGACAGCAACTTATTTTTAGGTCACTACTTCATTTTAGTAAATCAGTGTACGAGCTATTAAAACTCCATTTTTCCATGAATGATAAGTGTAATTACATTTCTCTTGCAATAAAAACTTCTGCTTATTAAATGTAAATATTTAAAAATGATTAAAATACAGTTGAAGGAAATTTTATAGCTTTATTTTATATGCTCACATCTGGGTTGCTTTTCCTAAACACTATAATTTTTGCAGTGTTATTACATTAGTATTTTGAGAAGGCCTAACTTTCTACTTATCCCTTGTTTCAATTTTGTATTCATACATTTTTAGAATTTATTGAATTTAACTGAGTTTATGATTCAGTCGATGCATTACTGTGTGTAGGAAGTATTCATATAAGGAAAACAGAAAGGAGAATCCTTCATGGGTTGGAAATGCCACAGTCACATTCCTTTTCTATTTGTTTAATATCCAATTATGGTTTCTTTATTCTAAATGTTCCATTTCCCACTTTATTTACCAATCAGAAATGCTGTTTTCGTTGCTGTTGCCTTTAGCTTTATGGATGGGTCATTCTGTATTTAACAAAATGCAAATTTTTTACTAATGGAAGGATAATTATTTTTAACTCAAACAGAAAGATAAATTTCAGTATATGTCCCAATCCCACAATCAACTTACATGCACTAGTAACTTTATTCACGTGAGTAGCCCCACTGAGGTCAAGAGCAAATGATACACAAGGGTATTTGCAAAATAAATCACAGTCACTTTATCAGGATTCTCATGAGGAAAGTATACACACAAGTGAGGGTTTATAAGATTGGGCCAAAGGAAAATAAAGCATTTGTTCCAGGTTGAATCCTTAACACAACAAATCGTTTAAAATGCATTTCCTCCCTTAGGCAAAATCCTACAGAATGTAATGGTTGTACATTGATTTAAAATTAGCTGAGGTATATATATTATTTTCTGGGGTTGCTTTAAAAATCTTACCGAAAAGGTATGACTCCATATTAATTTATTGAAGTTTTTTATTTAATTTTTGCACAACCTTGTTGCTTCCACACCTCTGCTAAATTCTACATGATCTTTCCATTGCTATTACTACTTCTGATTTTTTAAAGGAAAACTTTAAAAGGTATCACTTGGGAGATGTTTTGTTGATGGTACAGAATCATGGATCCTACCAAGTCCTACTCATGGAAGTAATTCTTCTCACAGATATAGCACCATCACAGTAAACTACTCATTTTGGGGAATGTTTACAGAATTAGGCTTCAAAAGAGCTTATTTGAGGCCCCTATCCTGCAATGAGATTCATGCAGGCAGACTGAGCCCCTGCAAAGCCCCTTAAAATCACTGCCTATATCTCATGGCAAGACTGAGGTCTAAAAACATCACTCGGGTTATACATAAAATGAAGAAACTCCCTCTTCTCACCAATGTTGGCCAACATGTTCTTAAAAATAATAAACCATTGTCACAAATACTCTATCCCTCCCCACTGATCAGGGAATTTGCCAGTTACCAGAACAGCTGGGATTTTTTCCAGGCTATTGTTACACTAGTTTTTTTCTCCTTTCAGAGCATTAAACTAATTTAGATGTTTCAGGATGTTGCATTAAGCAACAAATCAAACAATGTTCACATGTAGCTTTTCCTACATTTTTACTTGAGAAGGAAAATTCTCTTTAAATAAATCTTCAAAAATCAGTATTAAAAAAACAAACAAACAAGAGTTTATTTATTTTTGAAATCAACACACTAGAAATCATTTCACAACAACATTTTCCTTGGTTTGGTCTGTATCTGATGAAAGAAAAATGATGTACTGCAGTGTTTTCCCTCAAGATAAACTTTTTTAAAAAGATTTTTTCTTGCAAAAAATAATACTAGCACTACAGAAGGGCTTTGCAGTGTGTGTGTTTTTAATTACTTGTTTAATTAAACTTCTTAACCAAATTTTCATGTATTATGTTTTTACATATATCTGGTCATGAAAAATGTTGGCAAAAGCTAGAACATACATGTTTTTTCCTACTGGGAAATGTGCATCCTTTTCATAAAACAATTGCAGAGCAGCACACGGAACCTCTTCTATCTACAAAAGAAATCAGGAATCCAACACAAATATTTGTATGACTTTGACTTAGGGTTCATTCCTGCTGCCACTGTGGCTGATTCGGCACTACAGATATAGGGAGCAGAAGTAGGATCTTACTGGCATTGGTGCATGGGTAGGTGGTAAAATAATTTAAAGTAAACATTCTTTTGGAAATGTTTAAATTGATTTTTAAATTGTATTTGTGTGCACATGTATATAGTAGATGCATATTTATACACACACATACACAAAACCCCTTAAGCTAAACATTGGTAAATTTTAAGGGTTGTCAATTAATACTAGGCATTTATAGACAACCCTTTGCTCTCTAACTTTGGCCCCAACTCCTTCATTTTACAACAGTAATCTCACTGAAGTGAATGTATCTCCTTCTATGTATAAATTAAGCAGGATGTAGCCTAAACAGATCAATAATTTACTTGTATTTTATATTATAAAAATGTACTTATTACAGCTGTTCCCATCAGTTTCAACTGGCACTTAAGATATTGATAATAACCAACTATTTAAATTTTAAATTTTATTTTTCTTTAGACAAAAATTAATTGTTTCTAAAATAAAATGTTTTGTTTTATATACTTAGATGAAACATTCCCCTCTTCTGTTTCTCAAACCAGCTTCCTAAAAATACATTTAATTTTCATGCATATTAATAATAACAACAAAAATAATAACTAATCATATGGTTAATGTCAAATTCTTTAAAAAATTGAATTTCTCCTCAAAGAATTTATTTAATTTTGAAACTACAGCAGATTATGCAGGTATTAACTGTAGGTGTTGCTTTGTTTTAATTTGGTGCCATCTACTTGTTATAAAAAACTTTTAAATATTAGCTACTCAGAGCTATCATCTGTATTTCGTCTTTCAGCTAATTGTCTTTTACTGTGTGATTAATGTAATAATGAAGGCACTCACAACTTATTATGTTAATTGTTGTTAGAGAACAAAAGACTAGATCCAAAGCCTTCTGAAGTTATGGGAATCTTTCTGCTGACTTTAATAGGCTTGGATCAGGCTCAAAGTTATTTAACCTCCAGCAACCACAATCAGACAGGTATTATATTATATAGTATTTATCTTAAACAAACTATTCCAAAGAACGTCAAAAGTTATTACTCTATCTCCTTCTTCAAAATCTAAATCCTACACATTTCCAACAGTGTTTTCTAATCTAGTTGTTTTTCTTTGAACAAATTGTTTACAAATAAATGTTCTCTTGTTCAAACTGGGTGTCGTTAAAAACTGATGTCCTTGACTGAGTTTTACCAACAAACGTAGTAATGCCATTGTACTTGTAAACAATTCTTTTACAGTGAATTTCTATTTCATCAGTTAGCTTTTCCTCGCTCTTCTCTTTTTGCTCTTCCTATTGATTTCATGTATGTGTCTGCCAACAAAGACTTTGAACATTTACATTTTTGTGGAGCTTCATTCCCACTCAAAACAATAATTTGCCCCCTTATAATGCCTGCTCTCCGAGGATCTCAAAGTACTTTGCAAACATTGGATCAAATCTGCTTACACTCAGGCTGAAATAAACTCATCAGGAGCTCCACTGAAACACACTGGTGTAACTGAGTCTGAAAGTAGAATCTGACCCAATCATGACCACTCACATCCCTTGCAAGGTGATATTGTTCTCATTTTAGAGAGGGCGAAATTATGGCCCCAACACCACACAGTTGGTCAGTGGATGAACTGGGAAAAGCGCCTACACCTCCCAAGTTTTTTGCTTGAACCATTTTCTTCTAAGCAGTTATATTTTATCCTCTTGACCAGCAGCTGCTAATTCTTGTGTGTCATTACTTGATTGAGAAAACTGGTCACAAACTCACTAAAGTTAATCTGCAAAAGGCCGTAATAAAAACAGCACTGAGCATTTTTAAAATACATTTAAATAACATATTTAAAGTGCACACTGCTTCTTGACAGGAATATGAAAGATGTTTGCTTTAATCTTTCTGTCTAACCCCTCATTTAGAACTTGCAGTTGGAACTGAAGCTCACAGATGCAACTTTGCACTTCCATTGCAAAGATTTCTGACAGGGCATAACATTACATAAAACAGAATTAATCACCATTATAACCTTTCTGAGAAATCGTCTCTTCATACCACCCAAGCAATTAATTCCCAAGGAATTGTGTGTCTAGAGTGGATTTGATCCTGCAGCCTTTATTCCTGCGAGTAAGCATTTCAAGGTCTAGCTCCAAATTGCAACCTAACATGGGCCCTGATTCTGCAAACACACCTATGCTTTAATTATCATGACAAGGCCCATTGACTTCAGTGTTTGCAGGATTACCGTGTATGGGGGCAAATTCTGTTGCCAGTTACACTGGTGGAAATCCAGAGCAACTCCAGTCACACAAATTGAGTTATTCCGGATTTGCGACAGTTCAGTGGACAGCAGAAATGGACTATAAGTATTTATGCTGGGGTTCCATTGATTTAAAGAGGAGCGTTGTATATAGGTGACAGCATATAGCCCCAGGTTACTGGCAACTGATTGCTGTAACATAATTATTTTCTGACAAACTAAAAACTGACTGTAATTTTCAATGATGTTGTAGTCCTCTCAGTTTCACCTGTGTAAGTTTGGAGTAACTCCAACAAAGACAAAGGAGTTAATCTGGATTTGCAGCAATAGAAGAGTTTGGTGACTAGTCTCTCTTTCCCACACTTTTAACTATTATTTTTCATATAAATCTCGTAAGAAATATTTCCGAAGAGGAGTGCAGAACTGGTTAAATTTGACGGCTCACCACATAAATTAACAGGCAGGGTAATAAAACACACACTAACAGCTTGAAAGAGTTCTTTGACTTTGCTTTGGAATTTAGAACTATAAAATGATATAATTTTGGAAAGATGAACTTGTATCTATAACCAGCAATTTAAAAATAAGTGTTTTTGACACAGTTGTTAGCAATTTATGTGCCCTGTCCTCCACTAGTAATGCAGGTCAAATTCCAAGCAAAGTCAAAGGGAGTATTTTCCACATTTGAGCTCTGAGATATAGACTGAAAATGATAGCGAAAGTACAACACCGAGACCCAAATTAGGACATAACAGAGCTGGATGAATAATTCAATATTGATTATTTTATGATCTTTGCCTTTCTTTTGGTTCAGACCAATTATGATTTATTCGGCTCAATTTATAACCTGGAGACTAGTATCTGCTAATAATTTTTAGCTCTGTGGCTTGTTTACCGTATTTAATAGTTGAAATTCAAGATGCTTTGGTGAGATATGTGGGTCATGTTTGTTCCCTGGGTGGATTAACATAACTCTTAAAATCAGATTCTTGGTGTAAACATAAATTTCCAATCGTATGTCTATTATATTTTTTAAAATGTTTGCTTGTAATTCGCTGTTTCCATGAACATGTTTTGCTAGTAAACTAATTAATAAACAGACTGTGTTCACAAAATGGGCCAGGCTCAGCTGAACTGAGTTCATGATAAAACTCAAACTGATATGAATGGAATTTTTTTTATAATATTCCCCCAGTTCTGAAACAAATACATGGCTCACTCGTGAGAAACTTTAGGCTTTCTCCTAAGCTATCCCACCCCACTTCATACTTTGCTGCATGTGCTCGTCAAACAGTTCTGATTCTACAGCATTACCCAGGCAAAATTCCCAGTAATATCCAGGTGAGTTTTGTCAGAGTAAATAGGACAGGATCAGAGCAAGGATTTACTAACTGCACTGGTGAAATCCTGGCTGCATTTAAGTCAATGATAAAACTCTCAATGGCTTTAGTGGAGCCGGTATTTCACCCCATGTGTATATTTTATTATAGAGTAACCCATTTCACTAAACTTGCTGATGAAACTTCAAACCATTTAATGCATCTTCTCACTTAATTTATTTGACAGGGTGTTTGGGGATGACTGAGGCTATGATCATGAGAGAGTTAAAGAGGTTGTTTTGCTCTTTTGATTTGTTGTTTGGCTAAGTCCATTCATTATTTGTATATGATTAATTTTGCTGCCACTTGGTCATTTGCTCTTGCACATCTACTTAATTGTGAGGAAGCTGAGCTCTTTTTTAATGTGAGTTTTAATGTACAGCAATAAAAATCTAGAGAAATAAAAGAAATAAATAAAATATAGAATTAAATACAATGTACTAAGGTAGAAAAATAATGTTTTAAGTCCAGAATCAACATTGTAAATACTGATCCTGTGCAAAAATTCTTATGGATTTAAATCAGTGCAGGATTGGGCTAGCATGAGATTATTTATTTAGCTCCACATGTGAAAACCTGACTTTCTCTGTTAGAGCATTCACAATGACTAATGGGATCAATTTTAATTTCTACACCCACCCCCAAATTTTTGGTGGGATTTCTAATTTAGACTGAGGACTATAATTTTGAAATGTTAGCTTTGTGTTCACTGAAATCAGAAACAGCTTACGTACTTTAGACGTCGTATTTATCTCTGCTGACAACCTGGTGAAAAAGACTTCGTTCAGTAAACAAGAGAGGGATTTATATTTAAACAAGATGCAGGTAATTTAGCATTTAAACAAAATGACAACAGGAGAATGTGGCTGAACTCAGGTGAGTCCTTTTCTTGTCTGCTACTCCTGGGGGAAAAAATAGTCTACTCTGCCACCTGTTGGCAGACTAAAGGATGTGATAAGTGTTGATACATCAACACAAACTAATAGGAGGATCTTGGTGTGCAGTGTGGCAAGGTCAACACTTCTTCACTGATTTAGTTTAGAATTTTGTGTGTATTTTCTCTAGCATCACATGGAGCAAATTAGCCATCTTTCTCAGAGAACAAAAAAAACAGGCTTCTAGGGCTAGACATGCTGTTTAAGTAAATAGGGTAACTTTATAATGACTGAACCAGAGACTAATACTAGAATATATCAAACATGTCAAACATATAATAATATTCTTGTTATGATAGGAGAAAAATATATGTAACTATTTAGATGGAGTCATTCCAGATGAAAGGGTCGATTTCTTAAACACTCTAGCCCGATCCTGCAAACATGCCAAAGTATGCTTAACTTTCTGTGGGACTTCCCCAGGCAAGTATATTGCTAAGTAAGTACACTCGTGTTTGCAAAATTGAAGTTTTAACACTGAATGGAGTAATCCCAATAAAGCCTGCTCAATATGTGTTGGCAGGATCAGGCCTGGACTTATTTAAAACAAAGTATATTTAAGAGTTTCCTGAGTTTTGTAAGTTTATTTTCATCCTCTGAGCTCGTGATGCGCTCCAAGATCCCCAGCCTTTCATGAGGTAAGCTGTTATTTTACTCATGACTTTTCTTCTTCTAATGGGCCCAATCTGATTCCCATTGAAATCTACCAGAGTGTTTCCATTGATATTAATGAGCATTAGCTCAGACCCTGCCTGAGCTATCTGAATTTTAAAAACTTGCTGGATAAAATGAGGACTTTTTACTAACCCATTCTTTCCCGTAAAAACCCAACAGTTGTCAAGATCTTTATTTTGCATCAGTTACAAAGGAAGAAAAAAGAAAAGAAAAAAGAAAGAAAGAAAGAAAAATTATTGTACATAATTTATGGCTACCCCACCTGCTGGGAATGGGTAATGAAAAATTGGTTTTAAATGTAGGTTTTCAGGACTATCTCTTTCTTTTCTGCTTGTCTCCATTTTAGTAGTTAAGACAGTTTTAATTAAGGCATGTATAGGTCCAATCGGCAGGTTGTGTGAGATCAGTGTGTATGCTAGCCAGTTGTCTTTTGTGCCATAATTTGCTCACTGTTCTGGGAAAAAGCAATATGGTATTGGCTACCAACCAGGAATCCTTTGAGTAAACCAGCCACACATCGCAGATTTTTTTAGCCATGCAACTCGGCCTTGTAGAAGCAAAACGGGCTGTTAATTCTATATTTGTTTTTGGCACTGAAATGCTGCAATCATCTGACCTTTGCTTGCAGATAATGCCTCACCAATTCAGACACAGTGGGGCAAATTCTGTCCTGTTCCACCTCTGCAAAGCCCAATGAACATAAATTCTACCTTCTGCTGCACCCTGTGGAAGCCCATTGAAGCGGAGGGTTTGTACTGCTGTACACGAGCACTTAATTTGATCAGCATTTACATTTCAGTAAAGCATGGCCTCCAGCAGCCAAATTTCAACCCAGAGGATGCAATTTTACTCAGACTTTGATGGTGTTAGTACCAAATTTTATGTCTGATCCATTGGAGAGTAGATAAGTTCAGGTGTAGACCCCAAACTTCTCTAGATGTTTTCCTCCAGATGATGGGGACTAAGTGTTACACCCTGAAGGTCCCCCGAAGGTGCAGGCCATCACTGGTACAAGGACAGGGACATCTGAAAAGAAGCCCATGTCCCGTGCCTCTGTATTAGCTCCGTGCATCCCCTACACTAAGGCTAGTCTACACTGCAGGCTTCTTGCGCAAGAACTGTTTTGTGCAAAAGTTCTTGAGCAAAAGTGCATCCACGCTGCCATGTGCTTTTGTGCAAGAAAGCTCTGATGGCCATTTTAGCCATAGGGGTTTCTTACGCAAGAAATCCCTGTTTCCCATCCACACTGCCTTCTTGCGCAAGAACACTTTCACAAGAGGGCTTATTCCTCATACGGAGTGTCAGAGGTCTTGCGCAAGTAGACCTCTTTTCCCACACTGTACTGTAAATTTATTTGTGTAAGAACGCATGTGCAGTGTAGACACTTCGCAAGTTTTTACACAAGAACGGCCATTCTTGCTCAAAAAGCCTGCAGTGTAGACATAGCCTAAGGGTTTTCAAACTTCAGGTCATGGATTGTAAGGGTTAGCTGCTAGCTGGCCACAAGATGCTTTGTTTACATGAGTGTTCACAGGCATGGCTGCTCACAACTCCCATTGGCCTCAGTACACCATTCCAGGTCCCTGAGAACTGCAGGAAGCAGTGCAGGTTGGGCCACCATATCCTATAGCTCCCAGTGGCCAGGAATGGTGAACCACAGCCATTGGAAGCTGTGAGCGGCCATGCCTGTGGACGCTCAGGTAAACAAAGCATCTCATGGTCAGCTAGCAGCTTACCCTTACTAGTCACGACCCAAAGTTTGAAAACTCCTGAGCTGCACCTTTCCCTGGCTGCTCAAATAAAACCATGGTGTCCCAACTGGCAACCCAAATAAAATCATATTACCATCATTTTCTCTACCTGTACCAGTTCGTGGAATCTCCTTTTTGGAGGGTTTCCTAGAGTTGAGGCAGTTCCATACTAGAGATCAATACAGTCCCCCTAAATCCAACTGTTCCTTCCATTTCTGGCCCTGGCACACTTCCTTCCTGTGGATTTCTTGGCCAGTGTCTTGCCCTCCTCTGCTGAGCTGGGGATGGTGTGGTAAAGACAATTGAACTTTTGGATAGCGCCTGTGTGTGCAGTCTCCTATGGCCCATTAAAATTGTTATAATTAAGGATGGCTGTTCATTTTGGGCAAAAGTGCCAATGTGAAAATGTTAGTTAAAAAAAAGTTCTAGCTTCCAACATGTTCATTATCTTGATGTGTGTGGGGGAAATACAAGAAAGACCACTAACTTTTATGTTACAATAGAAACAATTTTGTACATTTGAGCCATATTTTAACTAATGTTACTTGTACACCACAATGTAGTGGAGTATTCTGGCTATATACAGAGCCAAAGTCATAAAAATTCACAGAGGAGTCTTCAGCAGGCTAGCTGACATTATAAAACCTGTAAACCTGCCCCATTATAAGTGACAGCTTTTTCCACAAAAATCATGGCTGTGACAAATATTCCATGCCACAGGGTAATCTATAGGAAGACCAGAGCCCAAATCCAGACCACTTGATGCTTTTGACTAGAACTCAAAATCATTATTTTATTTTATTTTATTTTATTTTATTTTCTGGAATCTGGACCTTGCCCAAGATATTTGTATCATGACAAAAAAAATCATTGACTACTCCTGCTGTACAGCCTGATTTGTAATCCATTCACAGCACCAGGTTAAGTCACATTAGGGAACTTTTTAACTTGTACCAGCAGGAGCTACATGAACCAATTAATGTGCAATATGTTAGTTTGCTTTAGAAATCACATCCCTGTGGTGTGCTCTGTGTAGACAAGTCCTAAACTGCATTGTATTGAGCAGAGTGGGTCTTAAAATCTTTAGAACATGAAGAATTAATTTTGAGCACAATGGACCAAATTCATACCTAATGTAACACCAGGGAGGTCTGTAGAGCTGCAAGAGGGAAGAGTTTGGCTCAACAAATCTATCTGTCAAGGAGCAAAATTTGTATGGAGTGGAAGGAATGTTAGAAAAGTCAGTAAAGTTCTAGAACAGCTGGTGCCTTGAATAGAGATGCCACAAAGAATTGGCAGCTGGCTAATCATATTGGAGAACAAAAGCTGTCTGTGGAAGAACAAACTGCTCTGCCTTTCTATTTTCTGTCAGAAATAAATTATTGACTAAAAGCACCTTTCTCTAATGCTATCCATCATGCAAAATATTGGTGGCTTCAGTCACTGCAAACTTTAAACACACCTGACACAGTGGCTGTTGCCTTTCAATTCTGAATGGCCAATGGCCTGCTATTCACACCACCGCAGAAAGGAATTCTTGTGACAAGCAACCTTTCCTCTGTTTATGTTTGTAATTCCAGGCTTAAGCTATTCATCACCACGATAATGAAATTGGCCAGGTCGGTAACCTCATTGAACCTGTAACTCTAAAAGGAGTTTAACTAAACTTTGAAATTAAAAACAGGGGCTAGAGGAGGGGCAGTAGGAAGAATGCACAAAAGTTAGAGATGGAGATGTGGCTGAAGGTAAGCATGTTGCTCCCTTATTGTCCTGTTCTCTTTGTCTCCCTAAAGCAGAGCTGGACAAGGTGTGCCCCCCGGACTGGCTCCGGCCTGCCTAACAGTTTGATCTGGCTTGGGGACTGCATTTGGCTGCTTTCTATTTCTATCTTGCACCCATGACACCAAATTTCTAGGCAGTGGCTCAGGCAGAAGGACCTTCTTTAAATGGCTCCACAGCTCACAGTCACAGCACTACCTGGCAGGGGCCAGAGCCACAAACCTTTTAAATAGCCTTAGCAATCCCGGGCGTTTGCCAGACAACGTGATAGTGGAAAGGCTGGAAGTCATGAGGCCTATAGTATGTTTTTAATTCAAAGCCTCCATCCCAGACAACTCTGGGGGCAGGCCAATCTCCAGCCCCGCCCTCCCTCCCCTTCTGGGAGCTAGCCTGTGACCACATAGCAAAATTCATCAAGTGGCCCCTCTGTGAAAATTATTGCCCATGCCTGCTCTAAAATGTCTTCTCCCAGTTCATCACAAGATAGATAATGTGCCAGTGGATCAGCAGTGACACAAGAATAGACATACATATATGATAAAAAAAAAATCAGTGGTTGACTTTCGGATATCAGCAGTCAGGCTATGTCTACACTGGAGGCTTCTTGCTCAAGAACTCTTTTATGGAAGAGTTCTTGTGCAGAAAATCTTCCACAAGAGTGCGTCTACACTGCCATGTGTTTTGCGCAAGAGATGTGCTTTTGCGCAAGAGCATCCATGGCAGTGTGGATGCTCTCTTGCGCAAGAAAGCACTGATGGCCATTTTAACCATAGGGGCTTCTTGCACAAGAAATTCATGTTGCCTGTCTACACTGCCTTCTTGTGGAAGAGCTCTTGCGCAAGAGGGCTTATTCCTCGTGGGGAGAAGAATAACTCTTCCGGAAGAAGACCTGTTTTACAACGCTAGACTGTAAATTTACTTCTGGAAGAAGGCTCGTGCAGTGTAAACAGCAGGCAAGTTGCCAGTGTAGACATAGCCTCAGTGTTTTTGATTATCTGTCAGAACAAACACAAGGCCTAAAAAACTCTTAGGCTACGTCTAGACTGGCATGATTTTCCGGAAATGCTTTTAATGGAAAAGGTTTCCGCTAAAAGCATTTTCGGAAAAGAGCGTCTAGATTGGCACGGGTGCTTTTCCGCAAAAGCACTTTTTGCGGAAAAGCATCCATGGCCAATCTAGATGTGCTTTTGCACAAAAAAGCCCTGATCGCCATTTTCGCGATCGGGGCTTTTTTGCGCAAAACAAATCTCAGCTGTCTACACTGGCCCGAACGGAAGCAGCATAGTATTTCTGCAAAAAGCACTGATTTCTTACAGTAGGAAGTCAGTTCTTTTGCGGAAATTCAAGCGGCCAGTCTAGACAGCTGGCAAATTTTTCCAGAAAAGCGGCTGATTTTCTGGAAAAACTGGCCAGTCTAGACACAGCCTTAGGCTTTGTCTACACGGAAATTGTAATAACCAGATTGGGATTACTTCACCCCTTTTGTCATTTCAGTGCGTCTGTCTGTGTGCAATTTTAACCCACACACCTAGTGGATGTGTCCCCTGTATAGTGGCCCTTACAGAGAGCAAGAATGTGTGCACTCTACAGCCTTAGCTGAGAGGCAGCTGGCTTTTAGCTCAAGCCGTAGAGGATCATGCACTAAGCTCCCGGGGTCCCAAGTCTGCTTCCACCTGTTGGTGTTACACAATTCCTTATTTTGGATGAAGAGGGTCCAATTTCAATATAATATAAGTCAATGAAAAGTAAGCTTGAGTTGGGTGAAAATAAGACATTAAATCTGAAATAAGTGAGTCCGTACACTAAAATAACTAACGGGGTGAATTCAAAACAATTTGGCTATTTTGGTTCTGGTTTATGTGCAGAGAAATCCTAAAACACTAGCAGCGACTGTATTAATTTATCAGAGGGCAGCGATTGTTCAGGATGGAATTAGCCACACTGTAACTTCTGGAGCTGACTCAGGAACATAGGACTTAGGACTGAGAGAGATTTCTTGGGTTATTGAGTCCAGTTCTTTGCTATTACTGGCAGCTCCCTCATATAATCCTATTAATAAATGTAACAAGCTGCACCTTAAAGCTAATTAGAGTTGTTTTACACCCCTGTTACTTCAGTTGGGAAGTTGTTCTAGAACCTCACTCCACTGATGGTTAGAAACCTTTTTTCCAACTTCCATTCTAAATTTATTCTTGGAACGTGTATACCCATTCATTCTTCCGCCATTGTTTTTTAGATTAAATAGTTTTCTCCCCCCTCCCCGCTTGGCGTTTACCCTTCTAATCTATTGATGTTTACCCTCATGTCTCATATATCCCTGCTTAGCCTTCATTTTGCAAGGCTAAAGAGACTAAGCTTTTTTAATCTCCTCTCATAAGACAGACTCTCTATTCCCTTGATCATCCTACTTGCCCTTCTCTATAGTTGGTCCAGTTTGAATTCATCTTTCTGACATGCACAGCTGCTGCAGCAAGTTCATTCCGATTGTTATCTCTACAACAGTTTTTCTGGGTCTTTTCACCACTCATACAGTGCTGAGAATATAGTCGTTAGTGGGCCTTCTTGCAGTACCACTAGATTTTGCAGGATGACATTGAATACTAGTAAAAAGATGCTCTGCTGCAGGATTCCTCTGAACTTCTCCTTAGTAACCATGAGATCTTAGGATAGCTTCCAAGACTTTTGACTGTCAGCTCAGAATAACATGTGAGACTAGATCTATGGTGGGCAACCCTTGGGGTTCTATGTGTGGCCCATGAGGCATTTTGTTTACCATTGTTCAGATCCAGGCTTGCCAGATTCTGCTGGTTTCTGTTCATGTAGTTTTTTCCCACCAGTATTACCAAGTATTTCCTGAAATGTGGTGTAAAGAATAGGACACAATACTCCAGCTGAGGCCTAATAAGTGCAGAGGGGGCTTCACATTCCTGGAAGGGGCGAGGCCTTGGGTGGAAGGGGTGGGGATGGTGGCCCTCAGCCCTGCCCAGAGCATACCATTCCATTTTCCCACTTTTTAGATGCCTAGAGTGCTTTGCACAGAGATTTAAAGGGGCCAGGGCTCCAGGTCCTTTAGATTCACTGGGCGCTGGGGCAACAACTACCTTTGTTCCCCCATCAGTGGGCTTGACCTTGTGACTCCCCAGCTCCTTTTCGGAACAGGTTACCTATCATTACAACACCCTATCAATGATTCTCACGTTCTCACCACCCACCCTACCAATCTTGTCTCCCAGGATCTCTCTCTGCACCACTTACCTTTTCACTTCCCATGGGAGAAGTTTACGCTGTAGGTATGAAGGTCTCTGGGTAGGAAAACCTGCTGCTACCCAGGCAGGAAAAAGCAGAATGTGATCTTGTCATTAAAAATGTCAGTATGCTCATAATGAAGACCCAGAGAGGAGAAGAATTAAGATGCAAAAGGCAACCTTCATTCTGGAATTTCCTGTCTTGACGATACAGCTCATAATAGCCTTCTAACATCATCTGTGTCTGAGAGATAATTATAGGTGGAGCTGGTAATGCTGTCTGTAGTTAGGGTTGCCTGACTCCTTCTGTTCTTCTTAGCTTGACAGATAAAATCATTTCTTAAATTAGAAGATGCTGGGGGGACTGGATGCCTCAGGTCCTCACTAACGAGCTTGTCAAGAGGCAAGCCAGCCCTGCATGACTCTGCTGAGGCCTGCATCAGTCTCCCCTTCACTCAGCAGTCCTTTAAACAGTACACGCACTCCATATATTCAAAATGGTTCCCTTTTGGATTCCAGTTTATTAAGTCCTGCTCCAAGTCTTTCAAAATGGAACTCAGACCTACAGTCTGCAGCCCAATTTCCAGTGGGCCTGCCTCCCCCTGATGGGAACCCATCCTCTCTTTAACATTCCTTTCTTTCACCTCGCTCTCAGCTGGGCACAGTCCCTCCCCCATGAGAGTCTGTGTTCTGGCTCTCTTAGCATCTCCTGCCTAGATTTTGGCCTTCTCTACAAACTTTCCTTGCTGATGTCTCCCTTCTGCAGTCTCAAGTGCCTGCAGGAATATTCTTACTCCTGTCAGGGTCAGCAGGCATCTGCTAACATCCCACTGTGACAGATACGGCAATTTCCTGCAATATTTTTTTGCTAAATATTAATGAATTAAGTTTAACAGCAGACAAGAATAAAAATTTGAGACAATATTGGAGAGGTGTATCCTGAGAAATAACTAGGAGTTGAATGCAAATTGCTCCCCCTCCCATCATCTCTGGTTATGCCAAAACCCAACCCTTTCATGATAGCCCTGTTGATTGTCTGCTGATTATCTCTGTGGGTTCTAAGATCAAAGGCCCACACTGAAAAAGGAGAGACTCTCAGCTTTATGGATGTGCTTGAAGCTGTTTTGAACTTGAACCAAAGGGAAAACCCTGGGTAGGGCTTGAAGGACTCTAACAGAGCCCATGTCGGTGTTGTTGATGATTTCTGGTATCCTTATGAGCATGAATGTAGGTGCTGGCAGTTACGCTGATGATCACTTCAGAGGACAAAGCAAAGCAGGCCTGCATCAGCAGTCTGATGTGCTGGGACATTAAAAGTTTAGGCCAGGAACTGTGCAGCTTGGAAAACCACCCATCCAAAAAGAGAGATGTAGGTCTCTGCCCAAGAGAGGCGACAGCTAAAAGCTGGAGCCTATTATATGTCATCTGGCTGTTGCCCTGAACTGTGACACCCTCTTGCAGATGTCTTCTCCAGGACCAGGTACCTTCCCTCAAACCCAGCTGGGTGGCAGATGATTAATGGCGGTGCACTGGACCCCTTCTCTCTCCCAGGGTCCAGCCATCTTGGGGGACAGACACAGAATCTTTCAATTTTTAGGTCACCACTTTGCATCCAGATTAGTTCAATTGGAATTAAAAGCAGAGCCTGTCTCATGTCAACCTGTGGAACTCCTTGTCAAAGGATGTTGTGAAGACCAGGACATAACAGGATTCAAAAAAGAACTAGATAAATTCATGGAGGATAGGTCCATCAGTGGCTATTAGCAGGAATGGTGTCCCTAGCCTCTGTTTGTCAGAGGCTGGGAATGGGCAACAGGGATGGGATACTTGATGATTACCTGTTCTGTTCATTCCCTCTGAGGCACTTGGAATTGGCCACTGTCAGAAGACAGGATATTGGGGTAAATGGATCTTTGGTCTGACCCAGCATGGACAGTTTTGTGTTCTTAGAATGGATCCTCCTAGATCTGTCCAGTCCTACCTATAGAAATGTGGCTAGAATGAAATTAGTGGTGATGTTTTTAAGGGAGTGGTGTTTCAGACTTGACACTGAGATGGGTTATAAATGTTACCAATTGGTCTGGATTAGAGTTTATGGGTATGTCTAAACTACATGGCTCCATCATTCGGCGGTTTGTCAGCACAGCGTGGCGGCCATTTTGATTTAAATGAAGCGGCGATTATTTAAATCGCCGCTTCATTTCCCTTTGTCGTCCTGCCTCATCTACATGGCTCCGTCGACGGAGCCATGTAGTCTAGACACACCTTTTGAGTGGACTTTGCTTCTGGAGCGATGTTAGGTCTGGGGGAAAAGAATGAGTGAAATGCTGTGTCAGAGAAGGAAGGGGAAAGAGAATAAAATGCTGAGACTTTTAGACCCTGTCACCCCTCTTTTTCTCTCTTTATCTGTATGTTGGTGTGAAAATGCATGCAAAAAATGCTCATGTAAGTAGTTTGTGCGCATCTGTCATCGACTAAGTTATTGGCAGGTATAGACTTTAATGTTCCTGTTGTACTATTTAAACTAGAAAACCTGTTTTACTTAAAGCTTTTTTTGAGCTACATTGGGGTTGATGAGTTTTTGCTTTAACTGCTGATTAGTTGATGGCAAAATCAAATATAAAAAATGAACTATTAATAGTTAAACCAATGACCTAATGTCATTAAATGAAGCATCCCTGTGCTCCAGCACAGCAGGGTCTTGGCCTCCTTTGTCCTTCTTAATTTCTTTACTAGCAGGTTTTCCATAATGTATAATGTCTTTTTTGTTTGTCTGTTCAGTTGTGGGTAGCTGGGACTCGATATTATGATGGAAGTGACAGTTTAAATGCAAGATATTTGTGAAGTGTGTCCTTCCTATGCATTTTGCCTATGTGCTATGTAGAGAGGTTCCTTTGACACCATCATTGAGAAAATCAGCTATTCCTTTGCTGGATGATGCAGCACTGTCATTATTTCACTGTGATATACCACAGAGGGTATGTGGGGCCAGGCCTGGCTCTAGTACAAGGTGAGAAAGACAAATGCCTCGGGCCCCGTGCTTTTGGGGCCCCATGCTGCTGAGTACTGGCTGGGCCCGGTGCCCCGCTCCCGGTGTCCTGTCTTGGGCCCCACAAACCCTTTGGCCGGGCCTGTGTGGGGCAATCATGAAACAAGATGATCAGGAAAAGGCTTTGGTCCAAGCACACGCTTATCTGCTAAGCTTATAAGCTTAAAAAACAATTAATAGTCTGGTAGCACTTTAAAGGCTAACAAAACATGGAGGTGGCATCATGAGCTTTTCGTGGGCACAGTCCACTTCTTCAGATGACCGATCATACCACACCAATACCAACCCTGGAACTTTCCCTTGCAACAAACCCCGTTGCCAACTTTGACCTCATATTTACTCTGATGACACCATCACTGGACCTAACCGTGTCAGTTACAAGATCAAGAACACATATTCTAGCTCATCCAGAAGTATAATTTATGCCATCATGTGCCAACAGTGTCCTTCTGCTATGTATATTGGACAAATGTCTCAGACACTTCACCAAAGAATTAATGCCCACAAATCAGACATCAGACATCTTTACAAAGATAAACCAGTTTCTATTCATTTCAACCAACCTGGGCATAGTCTTAATGACCTTACTATATGTATCTTACTTCAAAGAGACTATAACACCAGACTACAAAGGGAAACCTCAGACCTGTCATTCATGCTTAAATTTGACACTTTACGAATGGGCCTTAACAAAGATGCTAATTACCTTACCCGTTACAAAGATAGCTTCCCCAATTATCACCCCTAGTATCATTATCTCGTAGGGTATGTCTACACTACCCCGCTAGTTCGAACTTCCTAATCCAAACTAGCTGTACTCCTCATTCCACAAGGAGTACAGCTAGTTCGGATTAGAAGCCTAATCCGAACTAGCTACTCCGTGCCGCGTGTAGCCGCGCGGCACGGGGTTCGAACTCGCCGGCATTTAAAAATGGCGCCGGCCGGCTTCATGCCAATGAAGCCAGGGAAATTCAAATTCCGGGCTTCATTTGCAATTGCGGATGACTACATTACCCCCGCTAGTTCGAACTAGCGGGGTAGTGTAGACATACCCATAGATACTAACCCTCCCTCTCACCCCCCTTCTGTTCTGATTTGTCAGTTTTATAATGTGCTCACTTTGTTTTCATTGTATCCCTTTGGTATATATGGTCATGCCAATTCTCTTCCAGAATTTGATCTGAGGAAGTGGGTCTGGCCCACGAAAGCTCATCACCTAATAAACCATCTTGTTAGCCTTTAAAGTGCTGCATAGTCCTCTCTTTGGTTTCAGGAAGATCAGACTAACATGGCTACATCTCTATTACTAATCTACATGTTTTGTTAGCCTTTAAAGTGCTACCAGACTATTTGTTGTTTTTTAAGTTCATCCTGTAGAGACTAACTTGGCTACCCCTCTGAAGCTTTTGCTAAGCTTATCTCAGTCTTATTTCCCCCTTGTTTTTAGAGCATGCCTCAATCTCTTCCTTCTGCACAGAAATCTCTAGCAATCTCATATGTATCTAGGGCTGTGTCTAAACTACATGGCTCCATCGACGGAGCCATGTAGATTAGGGTTATAGGCAAAGGGAAATGAAGCGGCGATTTAAATAATCGCCGCTTCATTTAAATTTACATGGCTGCCGCGCTGAGCCGACAAACAGCTGATCAGCTGTTTGTCCATTCAGCGTGCTAGTCTGGACGCTCCCCTGCCGACATCAAAGCCCTTTGTCGGCAGCCGTTATTCCTTATGGGATGAGGTTTACCGGGGCTGCCAACAAAGAGCTTTGATGTCGGCAGGGGAGCGTCCAGACTAGCGCGCTGAGCGGACAAACAGCTGATCAGCTGTTTGTTGGCTCAGCGCGGCAGCCATGTAAATTTAAATGAAGCGGCGATTATTTAAATCGCCGCTTCATTTCCCTTTGCCAAAACAACAAATCTACATGGCTCCGTTGACGGAGCCATGTAGTTTAGATGTACCCAATATTATTAACTGCAACAGACTCACTCTTGCACTTGAATGAGGTCGGTGTGAATTCATTACTTACATCGCTTTCTCTACCAGTGTGGGACCAGTTTATCTCAACTAGTGCAGCCCTCTTTTATGCCAAATGCTTTGCAAGTTGGGAGTCATTGTGACTATGCAGCCTCGTAAACGTACATATCTGATGTAAAAATGATATCGCTCCTTCCTATTTAGAGTCTTCTCCTCCATAGGAGGCTCTAGTTTCCTTTTAGCCATTTGTACCTTTTACATATACAGAGTGTAGGGCTTCTGAGAGTTTTCTGCAGTGACGTTTGACTCCCTTTGCTCATCAGAACGATGTATCACCAGTCTGTATAATCGCTGTTTGTTTTGGTTGGTTTTGGCCCCAGACTTATTATTTCATGTTTCTCTACATCAATTGCATTTTTCATTCATTGACCGTGGCCCCTAGAAGATTCAAATCCCTAGTTCCTCGTTATTTGCTCCCTCACCAATTTTGTATCTTCCACAAACATTGGTATTTTATGTTTCATATTCTCACCCGCATCTTTTGCATGTAGTGTAAAAGAGCATGATCCCATGGGGTCCTAATTGGTAACTGCCTTCTGGCTAGGATTACATTTCCATGGGGGCGAACAAGGTTTGAGCTACATTGCTAACTGACCCTAATGCATGTTGCACAGTAATGACCCTTTGCACTGTTATTGTCAGTGTGGCCTTTTTCATGGGCTTGAGCTTCCGCTTAAGGACTTGGCCTCATGTCTCCTGTAGAAATTGCAGTGCAGTACTAGGGCTGAGAGGGAGAAGATAAGAGAGAGGGGACGGTTAGTGTTAAAGCCATTCTTTGTGTAAAGTCCTTGTAATATCTTTCAAAGTGATAAACAAATGGTATAATCAAGGCCTCCAATACAGTTTATGGTGCCCGAGATGGCAGGAGTGGAGGAACGGAGGAGCAGTTGCTCCGTGGGGTGGGGGCTTAGGATGCATTCGGGGCTCTAGGGTGGGGCAGGAGTAAAGCAAGAAGGTATAGACATGGGACGTGGGGGATACTGCAGCACCTCCACATTTTACAGGGGTTCCCAGCTGCTGCCAGCCCTTGCCCAGGATCCCAGCTGCCACCCAGGGTTCTGCCACGGGTTTCTGCTACCACCAGGGACCCCGCTACCAGCCCTGTACCCAGGGTCCTAGCTGCTGCCCAGGGCTCTGCCACCAGCCCTGCACCCAAGGTCCCACATAGCAGCATGCAGCTGCTGAGGACACCACTGAATTTGGAGTATCTGGAGTTCCAAATTTAGTGGTGCCCTATGCAGCTGCATGTTCCCAGGGACAGCCCTGGATCAAATCTTGTGGGAAATGTTGTTTTTTCAACATTTGTTTTTTGACCAGCATTGGGATCAGAAACTGAAATATCAAAATGTTTTGTGGAGTGAAAAATTGAGAGAAATGTTGGTTCAGGAATGTCAAAATATTTGGGGGAGGTGGTCTCATGGTGCACCTTGGCGGCTTAACTGAGGAAAGAACTGCAATTGATTATGAAGAATATACTCTGGCTGTCAACCTGTTCCTGTTAGGGGAGAATGGAGGCATAAGCTCCCAGGAGGAACGATGTGGGATCAGAGAGACACAGAAAGTAATGCCCACAAAATTTATTTTTTCTGATTTTCCTGTTGAAAAATTCCATTGAAATCCATCTTTTCTTGAGGAAAATTTTTAATGTAGATGAGAACGATTTTCCTCACAGGAAAATGTATTCTTCTAAATGTTTGGGTCAACTTTTCTCATCTTTGATTAGGCAGAAGTCAAAGAAGCCAAGTCAGTTTTCAAAAAGGGAAAGGTAGCACGCAGATCTGACACTGTGGCTCGTGTTCCCTCAACCATTAATAAAGAACGTAATCTCCAAAACTGGGGATTGGATTATTCTGGGGATATGAATTTACACTGCCAATACATTGCTGTTCTTCCATTCCAGAGCAGTGGTTCTCAACCAGGGCATATGTATCCCTGGGGGTATGCAGAGGTTTTCAGGGGGTACATCAATTTATAGAGACACCTCCTCTGTAGTCTGGGTGTTCCTGATCCAGGAACACCCATGGTTCAGACCCTGGCAGATGGGAGGAGAAAGCAGTTCTGTGTGCTGCCGCTCCCCTCCCCGCCAGCTGGGCAAGCAGCAGTGAAGTGCTGCCAAGTGCTGGCCTCAGTACTTTTCCCCCACTAATGCTCTAACAGGGTGAGGTAGTGCTTAGGAGCGTCAGGTGGCACAGAGCCACATGTGGGCCCTGGGAGTGGGCCATTAGGTAAGTGTCCTACCTTCATCCCCCTCACACACACTTCCTCCCTCCCTCCATCCCAGACCCCACCCCTGTGCCCTTCATAGTCTGAAAACATCCTTAATCCAGCATACCTGATTTCCCAGGATTCCCAGATTAAAGAGGTACAAGTGTATTTGCTGAGTTTTATAACAGGCAACATAAAACACACCAACAAAGTCAGTACAAGCTGAAATGTCAGTACAAGCTGCTCTATCTGCTCTGCACTCTGAAATTTAAGTGCAATATTTATATTTCAATCAAGTCATTTTATAATTATGTGGTGTAAATGAGGAAGTCAACAATTTTTCAGTATGGGTACATCTAGACTACATGGCTCCGTCGACGGAGCCATGTAGATTTGTTTGTTCGGCAAAGGGAAATGAAGCCGCGATTTAAATAATCGCGGCTTCATTTAAATTTAAATGGCTGCCCCGCTCTTCTGATCAGCTGTTTGTCGGCAGATCGGGACAGTCTGGACGCTCTCCTGCCGACATGAAAGCCCTTTATCGACCTCCTCAGTAAACCTCATCCTACGAGGCATAAGGGGGAGGTCGATAAAGGGCTTTCAGGTCGGCACGGGAGCGTCTAGACTAGCGCGCCGAGCCGACAAACAGCTGATCAGCTGTTTGTCGGCTCAGTGCGGCAGCCATTTAAATTTAAATGAAGCCGCGATTATTTAAATCGCGGCTTCATTTCCCTTTGCCGATCAGCCTATTCTACATGGCTCCATTGATGGAGCCATGTAGTTTAGACACACCCTAAGAGTGCACCGTGACCCTTTTGAGTTTGTATGTCTGGGTTTGTAAGCAAGTCATTTTTAAGTGAGGTGAAATTTGCAAAACAAATTAGACTCCTGGAAAGGGTACAGTAGTCTGGAAAGGCTGAAAGCCACTGAGTGTTGTGCATGTAGTTTGCACTATATGGAATCAAGATCTATTCTAGTTTCTCTCTTTAAGCCCTCAAGAGAGTAACATTTGAGAGCCTTACAACCATAATGGATTTTGGCCTCACAACACCCCTTGCAGGTCAGACGATTAGTTCCATGTTACAGAGGGAGAACAGAAACACAACATAGATTAAGGGGCTTGCCCAACGTCACTCAGGAAGCTGGGCCCTGACCAACTTCTTCTGAATACTAGTCTAGGGCCCAATCCACTAGACCAGCAATGGGTAACCTAGTCTAGTGAATGGGCTACCAGAGTGGCCCTCCTTCATCTCAGAGAGCTGCAAGACTGTCGTAACCAAGATGGTCTCCAGGACAGAGTAGATTTGCTAATTATGCTTATCTACCCAGAATTTGCGGGATGGATGCGGAGGGAGCACTCGGCTCTCACAATCAGTGTTGCTTGCAATCAGTATGCACCTCACTTCACCTGTCCTTGCTCTATGTGCATGTCACTTTACTACTTTAGTAATACCAGTAGGAAAAAAAATTATGTGGATGGAAACCAGCGAAATCTGGCCACCCTGCGTGTGGGCAACGGTAACATTGCAATAGCTATCTCTATACTAATAAAGGTAGAAATGAGGGTCCTGGTCCTCAAAGTCCTTTTAGGTGCTTAACTCCCATTGAAATTCTTAAATGAGATACTTGGAGCATCTGGGCCCAGAACCAAACCCAGATTTCTTATGGGTATCTACAGCCACCCCCACCCCACAAAAAGAAACAAAGATGTTTCCTTTTATGATGCAAGTTTTATTAACATGTTTGTTTCAAAGCCAAACTGCACTGGGTTGCTTTATCAGTTTATTCCTGTCTTCAATGGCCTTTATCAGCCATCCAAATCAGACCTTTAAGAACTATCGGCGCTGAATCACACTAACAATACTTTAAACATCGGTAGCATCTATAATCAGGCAACCAAAAAGGACTTCTCACTACTACTTAGAACCCTTATTCAGGATCTTAAAAAAAAAAGGATTTTGCAAAAGAATTTCAATAATTACCTTCTCCCCTACATCCCCCAGATGTTGCTCTATAAGATATAGGTATTTGTGCATACTTGAAAAGATCCCAGAGGCTTGGCATCTCTTTAATGGAAGACTTTAAGAAAAGTGAACTTTAACTTTTAAACTTCTGTATGAAAAACAGACCTACGTTCAGTTTGATACTATTTGCCTCAGGATGATCTCAGCTCTTAAAATATGATGGTTTTAGTCCGATTAAGAGCCTATATTGTTGTTGAAGAGAAAGGAGGTGCCTCTTTAATTGCTCCACAAATCTACCTAACAATTGCCACATGTTGAACAAGATTTAAGAGTTATTAAATATGAATGCTGTTATTGCTCTCCCTACCAAGAAATCCCTTTGTGTTTAAAAATGGGAAAAAACATAGGAAAGTGGATGAAAAAGTCAAAATGGAAAATCGAAATCTGAAGAGATATGTTGGATTCACTGCAAGAGCCCGAGTGACAGAAGTGAGTTCTTTCTGCTGCAGCCTTTGCCAGATCAAGAGTAAAATATTGTCAGCAGGACTTGCTGTTGTATTAGCAGGGATATTTGGAACATATCTATACCTGCTGCAGGTTTCCAATTACCTGGTGTCAGAGGTTGTTTGCAAGGAGTTAACTGATGACAGGCCCAGGATATAGTGGGAAGAAGACAATTCTGACTCTAAGGAATTGCATGTAACAATTAAGACTTTGATTCTGGTGTGTGCTGCCTCTCCAAGGGCAAAGTCACTGAATCCATCCAGCACAAGGACAATAATCCTCAGGAAGGCTGATTCCTCATTCACAGTCTGGTAGCCAGGGATGGGGTTTTAAAGGGACAATACACTTGAAACCCTCTCTTTGGCTGAAAGCTCCACACTGAGAATAATCCGGCCCACGAGGCAGTTTCCCTCCACTTCATAAATGGTAATTTATGGGGAAGAGGATGGAGTCTCCCCTCCCTTGTCTCCTCTGCAAATAGCATTGCTGACTGAATGCATGAACTGCACCTCACCAAGGATCTGAGCAGAAAGGACCCGCAATGTGCCAGCTCTCACATCAACGTAACTCTTTTATTTTAGTGTTATAAATACAAGACAACTGCCTATCTTGGATGTGTCTGGTTGAGGTGTGGGAGGGGTGAGAGCTCTGGCTGGGAGTGTGGGCTCTGAGGTGGGGCCAACAATGAGGGGTATGAGGTGCAGGAGGGGAGTCCAGTCTGGGGCTGAGGGGTTGGGAGTTGGGGAATGGGCTCAGGGCTTGGGCTAGAGGTTGGGGTGGGGGTGGGGGATATAGAGAGGAAGGGATGTAGAGAGGAATAACCCTCAGTGCCAGATATTCAGGCACAGAGAATTAGCATTCAATGTGGGAACTTTGGGGTCGGAGCAGTGGTGGGCAACCGGCGGCCAAGGGCCACATTCGGCCTATTAGGGTTCTATGTAGGTCCAGGATGGGATTCAGAGCTGGAGCGGGGGGGGGGGGGGGGGGAGGGGGCAAGGGGAAGTGTGGGAGAGAGTGCAGGATGCAGGCTCCAGAAGGGAGCTTAAGGCTGGGGCAGGAGTTGGGGACCAGCTGGGTGACGCTTACCTCAGGCTTAATTAGTGATGCAGCAGATCTGTAGCAGATTTCCTGCCTGCCCTGGCTCCATACAGCTCTTGGAAGCCCCTGATAGATCCCTATAGCCCTTAGTTGAAAGGACCAGGGGGCTCTCCAGGCAGCTCCTGTTGGTTGTGGTTCCCTGCCAGTGGGAGCTACAGAGCTTGTACTGGGGGAGGGGCAGCGAGTGGAGCTTCCGTGATTGCCCCTCTGCCTAGAGGCCACAGTGACAAACCAGCTGCTTTTGGGAGCTACATGGAGCCAGGACAGGCAGGAAATCTGCCTTAGCCCTGCTGTGTCATCCATCAACTGGATATTTACCAGCCTGCTCAGCACGTTTGGACCAGGTGTTCCAGGTAAAAACTGGATGCAAGCAACCCTATTTATTATGTCAGATCTAGCATCTAAACCACCATACATCCAAAAGAAGCCAAACGATGATTGTAAATGTGCAGTACTTTATTTTCTTGCCCAGATATTAGCTCTTGCCTCCATTTCCATATTTTCTGGCAGATATTTCATATGGATCTTGAACTTCTGATAATGGGATTTTAAAGTCACAGTAACATTTTTGTACAATACAGGATTCATTTTTCTATGTGTAGTTGAGCAATCCTTGCCACTCAGTAGGATGATCTATTTTCAGGCAAGCAATACTTGGATACAATGTGCAGCTATCTGCAGTGGTGCAAAAGAACAAAATTAAGCTCTCAAGTTACAAAGGAAAAGCATTTTTTTCATGTACCATTTTGCTCCACAAACCAAACCTCACTCCTTATTTTGAAAAAAAAAAAAAGCAACCCAGAAATCTTGATAGCTGACTTTTCAGCGTTTGACCTCAAAATAAGCTTTGCAAATCTGGAATAAATCCCTGTGCCAGATACTCAGGCACAGAAAATTAGCACTCAATGGGGGAACCTTGGGGTTAGAACTGTGATGGGCAACCGGTGGCCAAAGGCCACACTCGGACCATTAAGGTTCTATGTGCGGCCCACAAAATGTTTTGTTTATCGTTGCTCATACACAGGGTTGCCAGAATCCACTAGTTTCTGTCTATGTCATTTTTTTGTATCAGTATTATTAAAGTGACACACATGTAAAGCAAGGTGCATGCTGATTGAACACAATATTGATGTAAGAGCCGGGTGCTCCCACTGCATCTAATCAAAGCACTGCTATGGTGTAATCTGCACCTCTCGCAAGTGCTTGGTACGCAAGAGCAGTTAGTAAAACTACCCTGTTCCAGGAACCATTTTGGTGATAACAATCTTCTGCCCTGTTAAAATGTACGAGGGCCACTCACTAGAATCATAGAATCATAGAGTTGGAAGAGACCTTAGAAGGCCATCAAGTCCAGCCCCCTGCTCTAGGCAGGATCAATCCCAATTAAATCAACCCAACCAGGGCTTTGTGAAGCCGAGACTTAAACACCTCTGGGGGTAGAGACTCCACTACTTCCCTAAGTGCTTCACCACCCTCCTAGTGAAATAGTTTTTCCTAATATCCAACCTGGACCTCTCCCACCGCAACTTGAGACCATTGCTCCTTGTTCTGCCATCTGTCACTACTGTGAACAGCCTTTCTCCAACCTCTTTGGAACCTCCCTTCAGGAAGTTGAAGGCTGCTATCAAATCCCCCCTCACTCTTCTCTTCTGCAAACTAAATAGATCCAACTCCCTCAGCCTCTCCTCGTAGGTCATATGTTCCAGCCCCCTAATTATTTTGGTTGCCCTCCACTGGACCCTTTTTCAATGCATCCACATCCTTCCTGTAATTGGGGGCCCAGAACTGGACACAATACTCACCAGAGCCGAGTAAAGAGGAATAATCACATCTCTGGATTGACTGGCAATGCTCCTCTTAATGCAACCTAATATGCCATTAGCCTTTGTGGCTACAAGGGCACTCTGTTGACTCATGTCCAGCTTCTCATCCACTGTAATCACCAGGTCCTTTTCTACAGAATTGCTACTTAGCCATTCAGTCCCCAGCCTGTAACAATGCTTGGGATTCTTCTGTCCCAAGTGCAAGACTCTACACTTGTCCTTGTTGAACTTATCAGCTTTCTTGTGGCCCAATCCTCCTATTTGTCTAAATCACTCTGGACACACTAGCCTTGGTTGCCCAGGAAGGAGGTAGTTTACGATCCCCTTTCTGCACACAAACTCTCCTCCATTCAGGGGCAGTCAAGAATTGTTTCATCCCTGGTGCTGGCCTAGAATGATCCCTCAGGGAACTGGAGAGGATTACTGGAATTAAACATACTTCAGCCATGGCCTGTCCAGTCTATATCATTCCCCTGCCACACAGTGGAGAAGACGGGTGGCATATTGCCAGCATATCTGACTAAGGATTTGCTCACAGTGAAGGGACTTCCCAGCTGTCCTAGATCAGTGGTGCAAAGGGAACTTAGTGGGGCCAAAGATCAGCCCGCTGACTTTACTGAACTGACTCTGGATTTACATGGAATAACAGAGTAGACTTTAGTCCTATAATATTTGTTGTTGTTTCAAAAATATTGTAGGTTTCTTTTCCCTTGTGTCTTTGATCACAATTACAGAGAGGGATTTATCAGGCCTGAAAATATATCCTATCCCTTTGGAGCATTGGTGCAGATGCTCAGGTGAATTGCTAAGGCTGATTTGCTCCTCTCTGGGGCCAGGTCTACACTGGGTGTGGAAGGTTGGCTTAACTCCAGCTACACAGTCGTCTTACTCTAAGCCGAGCCACGGTGGTATCCAGACTGTGGGGTGTTGACGAGTGCAAATGCTCCCATAGGCTTCCCTTACTCCTCACAAAGAGAGGAATACTGGACATTGGTGGGAGCTGCCCTCAACATTTGATTGAGTAGGTCTATATTAGACCCACTCAATCAAATGCCAGAAGATCGACGTCTCCAAGATATAATCACTGTGTAATGAAGTCAACACCCACCTCTTCAAAAAAGAGGTTTCAAAAAAGAATTAGATAAATTCATGGAGGTTAGGTCCATCAGTGGCTATTAGCCAGGATGGCTAGGAATGGTGTCCCTAGCTTCTGTTTGTCAGAGGCTGGAAATGGGTGACAGGAGAGGGATCAAGTGATGATTACCTGTTCTATTCACTCCCTCTGAGGCATTTGGCATTGGCCACTGGTACAAGACAGGATACTGGGCTAGATGGACCTTTGGTCTGACCAGTATGGCCGTTCTTATATTCTTATGTTCTCTTGCAAGTGCCTCCTCTTTTGGGTGTGTTGCATTTCTTTTAACTCTGGTGGCCCCTTTCAGTGGTTCTTAACTCTTTTTTCAGTGACTCAAACCTCCGGCCAAGTCACATGCAGCCTGTATGTTAAGCAGAACAGACTCCTTCTGGGGTATGCAGTCTACTAGGGCCTATCTTAGTACCCTCTTATGGTGTCTCTAGCCCTCTCTGGGCTCTGTCTTTAAGTAGTTCTGACAGTCAGTCAGCTCCCCTGGTCCCTACTAGGAAACTGTCTTCAGCCTCTCATTCCCCCTGTGTCTTCCAGCCAGCCAGGCATACACTCCTTTCTTCTCTAGCTGTTTTTGCAGCTCCTTTTATATGGCTCTCCTGGCCCCAATTGGCCATTCCTGCTGCCCCTCTGATTGGTTGCTTCCTCACAACTACTCTAGGACATTTGGGTATGTTTACAATAACTAATGTTATTCTGAAATAACAAAGAGCGTGTCTACACAGCAAGCCATTATTTCAAAATAATGGCGAGCTGGAGGACTTCTTACTCCGACTCCTGTAACCCTCATTTCACAAGGAGTAAGAGAAGTCGAAGGAAGAGTGTTCTGCCTTCGACTTCCTGTTTGTAGACAGTGCCAAAAGCCAAATTAAGCTATTTCGACTTTAGCGCGGAAGTTGCATAGCTTAATTCGACTTTTGCCCTGCTGTGTAGAGGTGCCCTTGGAGTATCTCTCCATTGCTCCTTTGCTGGTATGGGTGTGGCAGAACCCTGAGGCCACCTGTAGGGGGCTTTTGAGTTTTTGTAGCTGGGCATGAATTAGAATGAGCTTGAATATTTTAATGTCCCTCCTTTTCTGTTTTTCTTTCCCTCTACCTCATCTGCACCGAACAAAACTCCTACGAAGCCTTATCTTATCATTGTTTGGGTAGAATAGGGAACTCCCAGACCCTGCCTTCATCTATTTCCTTTGAGGGACACTTTCACAGACCTGATCACAACGTTTTAAAAATTATTCTGAGCAGTGGGGGCATGCTTCAGAACAAAACTCTGCCTTTTAGTTCCTCTTGTTCGTCCCCATGACGGAGCTAGAAGGCTGGAAAAGAGATTCTTGTGTAATCCCTGCTGGAAAGGAAACAATCAGTGTATTCAGGGAACATAGGTTAGGAACAAAGCACCCTTCCTGATCTTTCACTATTTAGCTCCACTCCTGCCCCTAGTAATAAAAAAGAACCTCAGTTTTTCAGTTAACAAGGACCTGGATCAGAAAGGAGTCTCTTCTCCTTCTCCATCCTCTTCTCTCTTTTTTTTTTCCTGGTGTTCTAAAGAAAACTTTTCAACTTTCATTATTATAAAATTCCAACTTCCAGTTGACCCTTGAATAATTGGTTTAGTTGCAAGGGGTATTTGAGGTCTAAATGGAGCTGATGACATCTGTTTAATTTTAGATGCCTGGAATATGTTCCAAAATTAATGAAATCCACATGTATGACAAAATAATAGCACAATTTTATTTATTAGAAAGGTTGAAAATAATTCTAAACATTTCAGGAAAACAAAGAGGTGAATGGGATTTTTCATTGTTTAAATTGTACTTATTATATTACATTTCAATGAAATGCACTCTTGACCTTAAACAGTTTGGCCAATTTCCTCATCAGCCTCCTTCTGCCTAATTTGCCCTGACATAAGCAAAAAAGAAAACAAGTCAAAAATCAAAGGCAGTCTTCAGATATTTGGGCTCTGGGTGTTGATTAGAGCTGGATGAGTCATACAAAAAGTGATCTGAGAATATTTATATAGGAAAATTTAGCAAGTTCCATTTGCTTTTATGTGTGGGGCCACTTGGTTGATTATTCATGAGTGCTCGGATGGTCAGTGGGCACACGTGTGTATTCTCAGAGATCCAAAAAGTGTCAAGAGGTTTAGCTTGAATATTGATTTGTTTGAAAATCTGGGCTGGAAGTGCACAATTTATTGTTCTGTTCAATATGTTTTAGTTATTCCAACAGGAGGCAGAAACTTTATCATGTTGTTTAGGTGACAAATAGCGAATAAAGAATAGACTTTTATTTATTTAGCTTTATATGTTATAAAAAAGGAGCATTTAGCTTTGGTGCACTTATTGGCACATTTAAATGTGCTGTTATATAATTAGATTATTCCAAAACATTCTCTTTGTCTGATCATTAACATATCATAATCCAGCAATAAAAACATGGCTAAAGTCCTCCTGAGGTGAACAGCTCACTGGTCACAAAAGTTATCTGGCAAATCCCTACAGCATCCACATTCCCCCACAGAAATGTTGGTTCACAGAAGAATCTCAAGCAGAAAAAAGACCCAGGTCCCAATAGACCAAGGTGTCTACATTTTTAGGCAGATCTCCTGATATCAGAGGGACCTCTCATGGGCTTAAAGTGTTTTGCTGATTGGGGAGACTCTGTTTGCATTAGATATATTATTCGCATTGAGTGATTTGACTAGTTCTAGTGTTGATGGGCAACCAGAAGTTTGATGCAGCTAACCTGCCCTCACTGGTCTGAACCATATCAGCACTTTCCTAACTTCTGGCCTTGCTACCATTCAAGAAGAGACTTTTTCAGGAGATTCCCAATGCTTCCTGCCAAACTGAGACTAAAGGTCTTTGGAACGATTGTTTCTTTCAGAATTCTTGATGACAGAAAATGAAACAAGAACCAGTTATTATATCTAAGATAAGATAAGGGAAAAAAGGAATTATGTGACTTGTGTATAGCACCTTTTGTATTCCAGGCCTCACAAAGCACTTGATAAGCAACAAATGAGACATTAGTGATTGTGCAGGCAAATACAGCCCTCAAGACCTGAGCAGTAACTCACACACACAGCCTCAGACTCCAGAAAGGAAATGCAACATGATACTACAGCCATAGCATCTTAACCTAGTGTTTTGTCTTGGACATGTTTCATATGGAAAGTTTTTGTAAGGGTCTTGTTATTTAAACTCCTCCCCTCTTTTCCCTCCCAAATGTAATGGATGGATGTCTGTCACTAAGAACCCAATCCTTGGGCATTTTGTAGTCATCAGAAATGTTATATTGACCTTGCAAGCCTCAGTGTTTACCCATGAGTTATGCTTGTGCCTGATCCCCTGTGCAGAGTCATAAATATTAGTGGGAGTCTCCCTCGCACAGTCTTTTCCCCTTTGTTCTCCTGCACATGAATGGGAATAATCTGTCCTTTAATATTAGTGGTGCAAAGACTAGCAGAGGCTGGGATTAGGGGTGTTTCTTGGTACGTTCCTCTGGGAAGGTCCTAGGAACCAACGTACCAATGCATTGCTTTACACATCTTTGATTTCTTAAGCACTTTGCTGGGAGGCTATGTCTACATGGGCGCGATCTTGTGCCAGAAGTATGCAAATGAGGCTAATTGTGGAATATCACCAAACCTCATTTGCATATCTAATGAGCCGCCATTTTTGCAGAAGAGGCTCTTGCGTCAAAAGGAGCTGTCTACACTACCCTTTCTTGCGCAATGCTGCTACGCTGATTATTTTCAGGAATAACGGCATTGTGCAAGAGGGTTTTTCTTGCGCAAGAAGGGGCCGTGTAGACAGCTCCTTCTGGCGCAAGAGCCTCTTCCGCAAAAACGGCGGCTCATTAGATATGCAAATGAGGCTCGGTAATATTCCATGCTTAGCCTCATTTGCATACTTCTGGTGCAAGATTGCGCCAGTGTAGACATAGCCTTACTGTTTCTCAGATGACTGGCTCCCTCAGTTAGATGCTTTGGTATGCAATTTATCAGCAACCTGAGGAGATGCCCCAGTAGAGCATAGCCTGGCAACCAGAGTGGAGACAAATGGAGACACTGAACGGACCCGTTGCTAATAATGATATGTTAATGATCGTCAAGCATATCTTTTATAGCTTCATTTATGAGGTGCGTGAGAGAGTTTCTTGTGAACAAGCCCAGGGCACTCTGGGGCCTCCTAAAGCCTTTTAAAAATGGCATTTGTTTAGGCTACCAAAATAAGGTATGAGAGAATATCCCGAGGTGTTTGATTGCTGTCTATTCTAGTCACTTTTTATTTTGCCTTCTATTTCTGGTAGGTGCTAACAGCATTAACCAGGACTTACACTCATTCTTGGAAATCTCATTCCAGCTCTGCCTCGTTGTAGAATATAGAATTTTAAAATGCTCATGCCAGGACTATGAAAGAACAGCTCTGCAAAATTCCTAGCAGTGGAACTGTTGTGAATGATAATTAGCCCCGGCTATTCCTGGTTGTTTGAATGCAGCCACAAAATAGAGTATTTCTCATAGCAGGGAGTTTTTAAATGATTTTGAAAATAAAATTGTTCAACCCCAGATCAAGTTATCTACATTTGCGGTGTAGGAATCTTACAGGGAGCCTCTGCCTGAGTTTGTTCTGGTGGTGTTTGCTGTTGAAATGTCTACAAATGAGATCCGTGTCTATCCTGGCTGGCTAAGGCAAGGGAGGAGACAAGGATTAGCACTGCCACTAGTGTAGGTTTTCGATGCCTCTCTTAGGGAAAGTTAAATGCCAGCTTAAAGAAACGTCTATTGACACTGACAGTCTCTGCATTGATCATCCCTGTGTCTGGCCCTTTTATAGGAAAAAATTGTTGGGGAGACCACTGTGTCTCTTTCTCCTGTGTCATCTTGTACCTCCTATGACCTGGAATGGGGAAGTCCATATTATCTATCTATCTATCTATCTATCTATCTATCTATCTATCTATCTATCTATCTATCTATCTATCTATCTATCTATCTAATCTTAATTCTTTGCAACCCACAACAGAAATCCTCACTTATCTGCCTTTGCAATAGAGCATGGCCCTGAATCTACAGACGCCCTTGACACAGGAGCTGTTAGGAGGGTATTCGCAGAGGGTTTAGGGGATAATATGTCTTTTACTGGCTTCTATTTATCCATGTAACATAGTCAGCTGTAATGGAGCAGATAATTCTCTGTGCCTGTTGAACATTTGGCTTCTTTGCTGAGATTGTTAGTAAGGATGCTAATTCTGATATAGACGTCTGTCTGCTTTAGTGCCTGGGCTAATGCAGCTCAGTAAGGGAATTTATAAAGGCTATCAGATAGCTGTAAAAAGTTCCCCGTGCCATCTGGACCCCTCTGACCCATACTGCATTTAACCCAGAGCCTTAAAGTCTCTCTTTTATATTCCCAAATCTCCAGCACCATCTAGTTATCCAGCAAGGTGCATTTTCAGAGGTCTGTGGGACAGATTCTGTCTTCACATAGCTCCCATCTACTTCTGGGTAGGAAATCAGAATTTGGTCCTTTATGCCATGAAAATTGATTAAGTTTTTGGGAATCAGTGACTTGCTATTAGCAGTAGGTCATCCGGATAAACCTGACAAATACACAAAAGATTGGTAAAATCAGAGCAATCAACAGCATTCTGGAAGCTTGTTTTGTTTGCTATACTTCTATTTGATAACATAGTAATAATATTTAACCATACTTTATTGGACATTTTTCTGTAGTACAGGTGTTTAGCTCTAGATAACTGTGTTATGTGACTCAGTACTTAACCTTATCATTCAGTCATTTTTAGCTCAGTTGACAGAAGGATCATTGGGGTAGCTGTAATTGGAGTTTACAATGTTTGCAAGTATTAGGTGACTTGTAGCTTAATACCATAACTATAGGGACATAAATTACACAGTCATTAGGGGGCTTTAGCTATTCATACAGCATTAAGCATAAAGGGAGACAGTAACATTAATCTAACAACACATAAAATCTGTGTTCCAATTAAAACCATAATAGGATAGACTCAGCATTACATTACAGCCTCTCATGAATTTCAATGCTTAGAAATTATTACCACACAATCATGGTTTCAAAGATTTGCACATAGGGATAATAAATTCTTGCAAGCAGGCTTAGGAGGAAGCATTGCAAGCCCACGGAGAAATATTTGTGTTTTAGAGCTGTGAAAATTCAGCTAGTGAGCAAAGGTTTGGAGGGCTAATGGTTTTTTTTTTTATTTTTTTAAATCTCCAAGTATGGCAGGCTCCCTTCACCAAGTGACCTTAATTAAAAACAATTGAGTAAACAAAAAAGCAGGCAAAAAGAATGATTAGAGGCTTTATCCTCCTTGAGAGGCAGTTCTGCCCCCTGCATATGGCTGCAAACACTTCCCTGTACTTGGGATTTTTCTGGTCCTGGGAGCTGCTTAAAACATCTTGTTTTTAAATCCCAGTCTGCATTCTGTCCCTGGACATGTTGGGGTTTTTCCACTGGGTGACTTGAAAGAGAAGGAGGGCAGAAGTGAAGGGACAGAGGATTGAGGTACTAAAGGAAGAATTTGTCTAATGAGAGGTCTAGTGAATTCTCTACTCCTGTGCTCATACACTATTTGTAATCCCCACCAACATCACTGGGGACTGAGAACAATGCATAGCTGCTAAAAATATGTATATAGAGGTCAAAATTATCAGTGTAATTTCATTAAGTTAAGAGTACATGTCACTTATGTTTTAAAGTCCTGCCCAGGAACTGCTTAAGCACCTGCTGAACTTCAAGCCTCTATTTAAAGTCAATTGATTCTAATGGGACTTAATCTATGATTTTGAATAGAATCTGGGTCTAATTTTATATTTGATTTTCAGGTTTCTATATTTACTGCCAAATTAAAACTTCAGGAACTTTGTAATTATTATAAAAAACCACAAAAGTATAACATTTGCTTCCTTGGTCATTCTTAAAATCTTCCTCCCCCCAACATTACCTGACTTAAATCCAGGTTGTCAAAACTTTAATAAAGATATTTTGGGAGATTATAGATTTGGATCACAAATATAAAGAGATTATTTTGTAGCGTGTCTAATCCGGACATTTCTCAAACATTGTTTCTTAACAAGGTGGATTACTGAGGACTTAATTTTAGGCTCTTAGGAGATTATAAAAGAAAGTTAAAGATGCCCAATGGGTAAATTCAAGGACTTCAGACACCTATTACAAAACAAATTACCAGTTTTCAAAAATTATTTTTAAAAGGGAATGGTCATAAAGATTTTCCTGAGGCACCTTAAAAAAATCCTTTGAAACTCTTGGGTAAGTACCAGTAGTTTGGGTCCTGGCATGTCTCTCATGGCAGAGCAGTATCTGCTCCCTACATTCTGTATGAAGATACACACACATGCCAACCCTTCCTGGATGGTCTGTGTCTTAATACGCTGAAGAAGAAAATGCTGAGAGCCTCCAATAGGTGTGATGCCATATCCCAGGTATGTTTTTTAAGCACTGGGTTACCTGGGCTTACTCCCCACATGCTCACTTCTGTCAGCTCCTCTGCTCTCTTAGGCTTGCTCCAGGCTCTCTAACTGGTCTCCTCCCACCTAGTGGACTGATACAGTTATCCTTGGTCATGTGAATAGCCATGCACAAATCAAGGGGACTGTATATGAATAAGCATTGTAAGATCGGGTCCAATAGCGAGTTCAGAATAAGATGAAGAAAGGCATATGCTGCCTTTGGAACTGTTCCCTTTCTCATCGCCAATAGCAGATCTCAGAACTGGATACAGAGATAGACCTTCTATCGCTGCAAGCTAGCAGGCCCGCTCACCAGCTGGTGCACCAACATTCACTCCCAACATCATCAGGAATTCAGTGCCTTTTGTTCAGGGACTGAGTTTTATTTCTCAGAAGGAAACTGTTCAGCGTATAGGCCATGCCCTTTCTCCTGTCAGAGCTTAGGGCTCTCTGCAGATCCCTACCTGGGAGCTTTCCTTCCCCAGACTAGCTTCCAACCTTCCTAGCCTGTTCCCTAGAGGGTTGAATTCCCAAGCCAGGTGCCTGGGAACTAAAGACAGCCTCGCCACTCCCTTCGCTTTCATCTCCTCCCTGAAGTAAGGCTACCCTTTATATCCCCGCACGCCTGGCTCTGAGCCACATGCTTCTACCGTGTTAACTAAGGATTTATTTTCTTTACTGGGAAGGTGGGCTGAGACTGGTATGGGTTGCAGCTGAGCCTCAGTCTTCTTAAAGGGCTCGCACACCCTGTGATGATAGCCTTAGCAACCTTATTCTGCTGGTTCTGTAACTGAGGCTTTATGCAGGCAGAAAAATTCAGAGAACACTGGTCAATTGCAAACCTCTCCCACCCCCCGTGCCTCCATATTGTAGATAATTTAGCCCTGTAAGTACAAGCTGCCCAGTTTTTCTGAACAAAAGTTGCTGGCATACAATAACAATAAATGGGGAATAGTCAACAGCCACGGAGAGAAGTTATAATTGCTGTAGGCTGCATACACAGCTATCTACCAATGGAAAATTTATGATATCTTCTTGCATCTCCAGAAAGTCTTTATTCTGTCATAACTGTGCAGTCTCTCCACTCCCCCCATAAGTCCTCCATCCTTCTTTGTTAATGGGTTACAGCATAAAGCACTTTAGTTGTGTATACTGATGTAAGTCATGTCACCTTCTCTCTGAATTATATACCATCATTCCTATAGAGGAAATGCTGGAATTAATCTGGTTCTTTCCATTACGCTGAGCAAAAAATAAAAGACAGATACAAACTTGGCTTTCTAGTTTGGAGAGGGGAAAACTGGAAGCCTTACCCAGCATTTCCTGGGTTCTTCAGAGCAGGGCAGTTAGTGGTGTGAGGGTGCAGGCATCCGGATAGGGACTTGGGAATGTGTGGGGCTCAGGGCAGGAGGCTGTGAGCATGGAGGTGCAGTAGTCAGGGTGGTGGGTTGAGGAAAGTCTCAGAGCAGGGGATAGAGGCGAGTGTCAACTTCTGCCCTCTCTCACTGCAGCAGCATGGGTCCAGGTGAGAAACACCTCTCCATAGCTGCTGCAGCTACAGTGGAACAGTCACGAGAGGGGTGCATGGCCCCCCCGCTTGGGCAGGCCCAGGTTCATCACCCCAGACAGAGTGATGAATGCAGCCAACTGTGCACTTTCCCTTCACTCTCTGACAAAGGGGAGCAACCAGTAATGTTCCCGTACAAATCGGGGAATAGGGGGAAGCTTCACACCTCCCTTCGCTAAAGAGTGTCTGGGGGTTGGGTGCTGGGGCTTCCCGGATGGGGGTTTGTGCCCCCATCCTGCCCCTTTCACCTGCCTGTTGATTCCATCTCTTTTCTTTATAGTTTTCTGAGAAGTAATCCCTTTTCCAGCACAGCTCATTTTCTTGGCACAACCAAACCCTTAGGTTGCTTTAAGTTATGGGAAGAGAAAGCTGCATACCGAATTTGGTGGTCCTGGCTCTTGCCATTTAGGAGGAGTTCTTGAACAGACAGCAGACATACTTTCTCAAATATATAGTAGACTGCTGAAACTCCTTTTGTACATAAACTGGATTGTACGATCTTGGAGGAAGGTACATTAGCCCAGACTTTCTACGAATGTAAACTGACCTCACTCCCCTGCAGTCAATGGAGCTATGCTGATTTATTCCAGCAAAAGTCTTTTTATTTGGGTGTCAACGCATATGTATAGCATTGTAGAAATAGTACATAACAATGCTTGATAATAATGGCTCCTGTAGGATTAAATCACTCTTTAGATTAGTTGTCAAGTTTTCAATAAAGCTGCTGCTAAATCAAAAAAGCATTTGACTGTTTAATTGCAAGTCCAAGCAGTGAACAATCACACATGCACACATGCCCATACACACCGAATAAACTATGCAGGATATTTTGCCTGTGGTAAAAATGTTTAGCGCTTTTAGGCACAGATCCTTAGAGGAAGTGAAAAGAGCTATGCCAAATTACACTAGTTTATGATCTGGCTCCTTGTTATGCTCATTTGTAAAACACTTTAAGAACCACTGATCCTCACAACACCCCTTGGGGAGAGAACACTAGGTAGACATTGCTATCCCCATTTTTAAAAATGGGGAAACAAATAAAAGATTGGGGACTTGCTAAAACTCCAGTAGCTGTGCCACATTCAACCTTGGGCCCCAGGCCTGTGCTCAAACCACTACTATTGCACACCCTTTTAATCGCTGTCCTGAGTAAGACATTCTCACGGCTGTCGAGGTGAGCAAAATGGGTCAAACAAATCGTCTGTACTTAACTTTTAATGACACAGGCAGTTCCACAGGACTGGGAGAAATCGTCTTGCAGCCTTTGACATCCTCATGCTCCTTCAGTATATTTCCAGTTAGATTTTTAATGAGACAAATTGTTGTTGTCTATATTTTCCCGTACTCTAGCCCACGTGGCTGACTGATTTTCAGGGAAGATCTGATTTTAAAAAGTGGGTGCTTCAGCAAGTATTGGATATTTGAAAAGGCCACTGCACATATGAAATAGGGGGTTTTGTGAACCCTTTTCCACTCTGGCCATCTAAATTTGAGATTTAGGTGGCCACATCTGAAAATTTGACACATGAAACACAAGACCTAAGCAAGCTCATTAAATGTGAGGTTATGCGCACCTAACTATAGTATTCCATGCAGGTTAACTGGACTTTTTGGGAAGAAACAGACATAGATCCATTATGGGGCTGAAGACTATTCAATTGTATGTGACTGCAGTTATAGGCATAAAATACACACTAACGGTATGTCTACCGTGCAAAGTTAATTCGAAATAACAGCCGTTATTTCAAATTAACTTTAATATCATCTATACATGCAAATTGCTATTTCTAAATAGTTTTTGTGTGTTTAGATGCGTTAATTCGAATTAGCTTAATTCGAATTAACTATTTTGAATTATGTTAATTTGAAATAGCGCTGTAGTGTAGACATACCCTAACACCTTGATATTGGCTATCTTTGTTGAGCCTTTTAATGCCAGAAGTGGGACCATCCAAGATTTCTGACACCAGACCTTACTATTGTATAGCATGGCTTTAGAACTCCCCTTGGCTGTATCTCCTCCTTTTGCTGTCACTTTAAATGTTTTATTGATTAAGGCCTAAATTACTTAACCTAAAGCCCTGTGTTTACATTTAGCCAAGGTAAGTTAGAGTCATGAGTATTCCTTTTGATCTGAAGGTTGCCATGGGTCAGGAGAGAAATGAGTTGAGTTATAATATCCTAGCAAGCCACTTGTGTGTACAGAAGAATAAATTAAATGCAGTTCTCCTTTAGAAAGTCTCCATGGCAGCTTACCCCATTTCTGTTTGTACAGAAACCGTTGTTTGTTTTTTCCCTTCTGCAACCTAAACATGTTAGTTATGTCTTATACAGACATAGTCATTGGTGTTTGCAGTCAGCTGAATTAGATCCCTAGCCGCGCTTTCGTCTCACAAGAAATGCCAGTGTTTGGCTCGGGTTATATGGTGTCATATGGCTTGACTGGCAGCAGAGCCCATGGTGTGCGGGGGGCTGGCAGCTGAACCCTTGGTGTGAGGGCAGCAGCAGGGACTCCAGGCATTAGGCTGGGAGCCTGGGGGTGCTGCGGTAAACCCCCACATGCCTAGTTCCCACGCCTATGTTTGGAGTGCAACTTTATATTCTCTACTAGTAACACACTATGGGCTAAATCCCCAAACTCTTATACACCAGAACTCTGTTTTAATTTTTAGCCCTGCGTGCTGGGGCTTTGCGCTCAGCCTCAGGTGGGGTTGAGGATGGACAGGGCTAAGAGGCACAGCACCAACAATTTTAAAAATTATCTTGCACCGCTGACTCCAAATCTTCAGAATCTGACCTCGTGATTAAGTCCATAGACGACAATAACTAACAAGACATGCATGGTCATGCATGAACATTCCCGCAGAAATGAGATCCAGGTATAATAGCAGCACAGCAAATAAGTTCACTTCCCAGGGATCATAGGTATGCAGAACCTGAAATGTGATAGATTCTTCCTTTTGGATCTTTACTGCTCCAGGGCCCAGTAAAAAGAGGAGCTGAACATCCCCAGCTCCCACTGAAATCTTGTAGGCTTTGGGCTTCAACTCGGCATTAACCTTCTTTCTCCAAACCAGAATTTTTGAGACTCAAAGACTCTTTTTCCTAAGTCAAAATCCAGTCTGACCTTAAATCAATTCCATGTATAACACACTAGGAAAACCGTAATTTACTTTCTTCTGCGTAACTTAATTAAAAATTTTAAATGTTACTTAATTTAAAAAATTAATTATTTTGGAAATTGTACGTAAGTCATGGCTTTACTGGATGTGTTACTATGCATGGATATTTTAGATCAAGCTGGTCAAGCCAGAAATATGCTATAACTTTCTTAGATAGCCACTTATCAAAATCCTATAGAAGATGTTAAGACTGATGTTACTTACCCTGTGGTACAGGTCCGTCCAAATGGGTTGAACACAGGCTGCATATACAGAATCTCAGAATGCATCCATTTAGTTCATCTGACATTGCATATTAACTACGGGGCCTGCAGAGATTTGCTAAGTTAGTTTGAATCTGAGACTCATGACGGTCATCAGAAAACATATGATGAGTCCCAGATGTTTGACACTAATGGATTACTAAGGAAAGCAAAGACAGAGAGAATAAATATTGTAAGGAGCCTCCTCCCCTACCCCCAAGGGTGCATCTGGTCTGCTTTAAGTTGCTAACTTGCTAAGAGGTGAGTGAAAGTCTGTTCATGTCCAGGTAAGTGTAAGAGACCTGGGGCTGTAAAATCATTACATTAAAAACTCCCTCCCAGGATTGTAGATGGATTGCTCAAGTCTGTCATCTGAGCATGTATAATTCTAGACTCTGAGCCATCTCTGAACAAAATTAGATTTTGCACCAGCTCAATTCCTTGCTTGAAAATGCAGTCTAATTAAAGAAATTCCATTTCTCTGGGAAACATCTGACATCCTGGTGGAGAGAGAGTTCAGAGAGAGTTGGTTTTTGGCCTTTTGGAGAAAATAAGTTTATACATATTTCTATTTCTATATCAGCTTCTAGTTCTTTGCTTTCCTAGTACATATTGCTTCTGTCTGTTAAAATTATGCCTTGTAACTTGCTGTTTTTTGTGCATTTGTTTATCAAACAATCTTTCATCAAGATATTGTTAAAAAGAAGCAAAGAACAATCTTCCCATTCCCTGCACAGACTATCTTTTAAACATCAGGAATATAAACACCCGCTGCTTTATGGCACCAATCCCGCAATTAGATCTACATGGGCTAGTGACTGCCAATTTTGGTTGGACACATTCCTGGAGGTTTCATCACATGATAATCTTTAATTAAAGATTAATGACATTAATATGCAATGTCAGATGAATCTAATTGGAGATTCCAGAATGATCCTGGAGGATAGCAACCCCTAACAGAAGCAGACCTCAGTGTACCAATGACTAAGTGCAAGAATTCACGCACCCTGGAACTGATTGCAGGATATTTTGGCCCTAGGCAGGGAATCTAGACTACAGAAGAAGAAATAAAACCAGACCTGTTCTGCAATTCATGTGAAAGAGGCTCAAAAAGTGAATTTGTCTGTTGCACAATGGATAGGTTAATAGTTTCTAGTTTGTTTGAATACATGGACACTGCTATGCAATTCATCATTCTGCTAGAATTCCTGTTTGGAGTAACCCCTTCAGTAAAACTGACCTTTGCACAGGTTTAACATTTCGCCTTCACACCTTAAAGGCTGGAGAGTTTGACTGACACAAATAACTAATGTATGAACAAACACGGCACTCCCTTTATGGGTTCCTCTAAAGGATCCAGGGCTTTGTGCCTCGCAGCAACACACCCATTATACAGGGGAGAGTCTAGTGGCTATCAGGGAGAATCGAAGTACAGCACTCAAACTGCTTCTATGGGACTGTAACATACCCCCTCTAAGGTGTGGCCCTTGTATGTGATTGTAGGGGCCTATTGTTTTTTTCTGAAGCAGAACCCTAGCTCTGAGCACCTCCACTGCTCCGGGAAGTTTCAATCTGAATGGGATGTCTATTTTGAAGATGGGACCTGTTGCTCTACTGCCCTGAACCACAACTTCTGATTTCTGGGGACATATGGTCTGTGCTTAAAGTGTGTGTGTGGGTGGGCACGCACACCTCCCCCCCCCCCCCCCCGCATACGTTGTGGTTCTGGAGCTGAACTTTGTGTTTAGGCTCACCTCAGCTTTTCCCCTTTCAGGTTAACCCCGGCAATACACAAAATAGCCAGGTAAAAGGCCAGGAAAACTTGGTCTCCATAAATGACCTCATGAAACCTGGATGCGCCTTTCTGTTGCACACCATGGAAGGGAGCCTATGGGCTAGGAGAGAACGGGCCATGTGGAATGGCACATCAGCTACGCTGCACATTCCTCACAGTCCTTCTATCTTGCACATGTCCCGGGCGGGAATGTGGAGGCTCCAATGGAACTCAAACAGACCCGGTGGGGGGAAGAAGGGAGGAATCCTGAAGATCAACTGCTGTACTCAATATTTTTCCTCTTTCCAGGCAACATAAATGCAGATACAATTCGCATTGCAACATAAATCACTGGCTGCCTTCAAGTGGCAGTAGTGCCCTTTCTGAGGCTCCAACAATCCAAGAGGGATAAATGGGCCTACAAAATTTACCCTCATTGTGAGCTCAACCATAAGATGCAAGTGTCACAGTCACCTATCACGTGGGCCCTACTAAGTTCTCGCCCATGAAAAACGTGTCCTAGACCGTGAAATCTGATCTCCCCCTCAGAAATCTGTCTTCTGTGTGATTTCAACCTATACTCATACACATTTCATGGGGGAGACCAGTGTATCTCAAATTTGGGGCCTGACCCAAAAGAGAGTTGCAGGGGGATTGCAAGGTCATTTTAGGGGAGGTTGTGGTATTGCCACCCTTACTTCTGCACTGCCTTCAGAGCTGGTCAGCCAGAGATTAGACCTAATCAGTAGACAAAATAATGAGTGGGATGGATTCTTCCATTTTTTACCTCTGAGGTCAACTATGGGAGAAAAAATGGGTAATGAAGCATGCATCACTGTCATGGGTCCCACCCCAAATATCTCCTAGGATCCTAGGCCTTCTTCATCCTGCTCCTGAAAGAAGTCTTGACCAGAGGGGGCCAGAGAGAGGGACCAGATGATTTTGCCACCTCTCCTAGAATCATAGAATAGAATCACAGAATACTAAAACTGGAAGGGACCTCAAGAGGTCATCAAGTCCGACCTCCTGCCCTCATGGCAGGACCAGGCATTGTCTAGATCATCCCTGATAGATGTCTATCTAACCTGCTCCTGAATATCTCCAATGATGGAGATTCCACAACCTCCCTAGGTAATTTATTCCAGTGTTTAACCACTCTGACAGTCAGGAAGATTTTCCTAATGTCTACCCTAAACCTCCCTTCCTACAATTTAAGACCATTTAAGGCCAAGGAGAACGTTTTTTCTCCCTTCTCCTTGCATTACCTTTTTAGATACCTGAAAACTGCTATCGTGTCCCCTCTCAGTCTTCTCTTTTCTAAACTAAACAAGCTCAATTCTTCCAGTCTTCCCTCATAGGCATAGGTCATGTTTTCTAGACCTTTAATCATTTTTGTTGCTTTTCTCTGGACCTTCTCCAGTTTCTCTACATCTTTCTTGAAATGTGGCTCCCAGAAATGTGCCAAAGGGGAGGCGGCTCCCAATTGACAGCTCCACCTTTTCTTTCCATCCTTTCTAATGCTAGGACAGGATTTCACCCAGTTTAGAATATTTATTAATCTAGTGTCTCCGCAATACAGAAAAGGAATGTGATTACCCCTAGTGCTCAGAGGGGCGTTTCATGCATACATAGCTGACACGTTATTTCTGAAAGCCCACCACCTAAAGGCATCAGCTCTTTTGGGAGATGTTACGTAATGCAACAATGCTCAGTAATTCCATACTGGATGTAAAGTAAGGTGGGAGGGGATTTCTGGACAGATGGGGGCTCAGGGTGGAAGCTTGGCAGCAGTCAACTTTGGGGAGAGGAGAGGAGATGTGATTAGTGTTGGATTGTTATCAATGTATACAAATGAAGTCAGACTCTAGGGAGAGGTGAGCTATGAGACCATATCAATGGTTTTCAAACCTTTTTCATTTGGGGTATGTCTAGACTACATGCCTCTGTCGCCAGAGGCATGTAAATTAGACATACCGACATAGTCAATGAAGCAGGAATTTAAATATCCCTGCTTCATTAGAATAAAAATGGCTGCTGTGCTGTGCTGGCTCAGCTGTTTGTCGGTGTGAACTGGCAGTCAAGAAAGGGATCAGCTGGCAAGGAAAGCCTTTGCCGACCAATCTTGTAAACCTCGTTGCACGAGGCATAAGGGATCGGTCGGCAAAGGCTTTCCTTGCCAACTGATCCCCATCTTGACTGCCAGTTCGTGCCGACAAACAGCTGAGCTGGCACAGCGCGGTGGCTATTTTTATTCTAATGAAGCGGGGGATATTTAAATCCCCGCTTCATTGACTATGTCGGTATGTCTAATTTACATGCCTCTGGCGACAGAGGCATGTAGTCTAGACAAACCTTGAAGACCAGGGGCGAAGTTGTGGGTGGGCATGAGTGGGCTGTGGCCAACTCACCTAGCATCCAGAACCACTCAAATTGGGGTTGGAGCCCCCAGAATCCACAGGCTGGGACTGGTGACCCTGGCTGGGTGTCTGTCCGCCTGTCCGCCTTGCTGTCCTGCCGGTGTTGCATTCTACTGCCTCAGTCTCCAGTCCCGTGTGGGGTGTGCCTCATGGGGGAAGGTCTGGGCAGGGCTAGTGATGGGCTGGAAATGGGGGCAGCAGCGCATGGCACGCCAGCTGGAGAACACTGAGGCCAAGCTGTCTGCTGAGTAATAAGAAGGGGGTAAAGGGAGTCAGGTCCCCCATTCTTCCCTCTTACAGGGTCCCTGGATCCCTCCTGCACTCCCTTCCTTTCCTTCCCCCACTTTTTCTGTCCTAGCTACATCACTGTTGCAGCCCCCCTAACATTTTTGACTGGAAGTGCAGAACCCTCTGGAAATCTTAGACATAATCTGTGGACTCCTGCACAGGCTGAAAAAACACTGCTCTATACAGAGTGTGAATGGATTGTCTTTTGGCACAGGATGAGAAAGCCATCTGCTCACAATGGTCCTTTGCATTTACCTTTTAATCAAAAATGGAAGTGATCCGTGAACTCCATGCTCAGTACCTCTGAAAAACAGGCCACTTTAATCCTAAAGATGGCATTGTGTTCTCTGGGTATCTAAGCTGGGACTTTTCAAATCTGCCAGCCCATTCATGGAAGCAACCAGGAATCTAAATCACAGAGGTGGGTTTCCAAACCTCAGCCCTACAATTCAAAATTTTCACCCCCAGTAAAAAACAATAACACCGGCTGTCTAGAAGTAATATAATTGTAAGTGACAAGAACCATAACAGCCAAGATTTTGAAAGTTTGGGCTGAAAATCCACCTGAAATTCACTATCACAGAGATCTGACCTGAGCCCTGGCCAATGTGTACATAGGCTGTTTTGACCATAATGTGCTAGAAGGTCTGTATAGCAAAGGATGAGAAAAGGTTGGCATTTCCTTGCTTTTATCAGTCACAGCTATTCATTTTGGACCAGATTTTGCCCAGCATCTTATACCTGGCTACCACAGCTAATAAATGATGCCTGTTTTTTATGATTCTGAAAAGGAGAGGTTAAGAAGTACCCACCACCAATCTGGAGACAAGTGGATATTTGACTTAAAACCCTTGATAAAATGGAGTGCATTTATCAACTAAATCCTGGTTTTTGAAGAAGCTGTGGAACATTGATTTTTTTGGTGCTTCGCTGATCTTACAGCAAGATTCTGCAGGATAGAAGCTGGATGTCTTTTCAACTAGTCGTGCATTTAAGTAATGTTCTTGTTCAACTGTTAAAAATGGGACCCTAACAGATGTCAAGTCTTCACCCAGCTCTCCCCTGGATCCCTCGTTTGGTTCAAACACACTGTAACTAAGAGAGAAGAAAGAAAAAGCAAGCCAACAGCAAGCTCAGATCTCTCCTGCAAATACCACACAAGTTCACGAGCACTCAAAGAAGGGCTTAGTTCTGGAGAGGCAGCAATATTGTCTATAGACAGGGTCCTAAGCAGCTTCCCTTATATTTTTATCTTGGAAAATTCATTTTGGCCAAAAAATTGAAAGATCCATTTAGAAGGAAAACGAGAGAAGTTCTAGGTAGTTTGGAGCAAATTTGTCACTGTGGGTTTTCTGGTTAGTTTGGTTAAATTGACCCTGCTTTCAAAGTGTAACTTACATCCAGTAATAAAATTAGGTGGGGCAGGCCAGCTGGGAAGTTCACTGATGCAGCATGCTGGGCAATTTCCACCAGCAGGGATCTTAGGAAGCCCTGATTGGAGTATAAAGGAAATCTTGTCCTCCATCCCCCTCCTGTTACACCTCTCCGTCAGTGCCAGTCCTACAGAATCATATTTCTCTAGAGACAACCTGTATTCCAGCTCGGGCATACTTGTACACAAGAAGGAAAGCAAACAGACTTGCTATGAAGCTATGTTCAAATCTGTGTGCTTCAGGGCTAAGATAAATGCGCAAGGGTGAGAAAAAAGTGCATAAATACTAATGTGGTAGTTATATGGGGCCTTTTGAGAGGCTCTCGATGGATTTTTCAAACATGGGTGTTATGACTTCCCATTTTACAAACAGGGAAATGAAGTTACTGCAAAGTTAAAAGTGTCCCCACAAAGGCTCAATCTAGCCCATAAAGATGTTGGCATTTTAGCTATAACATTATTGTTTAACAAAACTGACTCCAAATTTCTTGAAATTCAGACTTTTCAAATAAAACAGAAACATTTGACCCTTTATACTTACCCTCCCCAGTAGAACGTCTGTATACATTAGGCCAGGACCTATATAGTAACATTATATGTTGCACTTCGATAGTGCTTTTCATTTGAGGGTCCGGTCCCATCACACATCACTCAAAAAGCTTCTCACAGCCCTGTGGAGTGTTGTTTTGATCATTTTACTGATGGGTAAACCAAGGCACAGAGAGGTTAATTCACTTGCTTGAGGCTGTGTTGGGAAGGGAATTGGTACCCATATCACAGCACAGACACAGTTAAGGATTCCCCTGATAAATAAAGGAAACACTGACTTTGGAACACATTTCCATAATAATATGGAGGTGAATGTCACAATCACTTTAAATGCTCAGGGGTTTCCTAGACTTGTTTGCAGTGTAGTGGGCTCTATGGGGAAGTATGCAATGAGTCAGCCTGCAAAAAGGCTGTTAGGACTTGCCCCCTTGCTCCGCCCCCCCCCCAAAAAGCTGCCTACTCTCTGCATTTCCCCCCCAGGAAGGGTACATTAAAAATAGATGGATAGCTGCAGCAAGAGACTTGTGCATCCAGATACTGAAGCCAGGAGTCTTGACTTCTATTTCCTGCTCTGATGACTGTCAGACAGGGAATGATGTCAGACAGGGACGGGTGAGAGCATTTCACACCTACTGGCTGAGAGGCTATTCATTAGCGGGAGGGTCCGCCCCATAGGCACCGACTCTGTAGCTGCTCCCGGGTTGGAACAACCGCCCAGGGAAAAATGAATGGACACAGAACACTCACCACCAGCCAAGCTCCCCCTCAGCCATCCTCCCTCCTGTTTCTCTTACTTTTTGGTGGCTCTGTTGACCAAAACCTTTTCCGCCTCTCCGCACTTATAGAGCACCATGAATCGGCTGATTTGCCGCATACCGGGAGCACCGAGAGTGTGGGGGAAGGAGTAGGGATGGAGTGCTCTTGGGAGAGGAGGTGAGGCAGAGATGGGAGTTTGGGGAAAGGGGTGATGTGGGGGCAGGGTCTGGGGTGGAGGGAGGGTCCAGTACCCCTCCAGCTAGAGGGGAAGTTGGCGCCTCTGGTCCAGAATTCTTTGGGGGTCTTTTCATCATTTCAGCTCAGAGAGGTGGTGGGAATCATAGAATCATAGAACTGGAAGGGACCTCAAGAGGTCATCGAGTCCAGTCCCCTGCCCTCGTGGCAGGACCAAGTACTGTCTAGACCATCCCTGATAGACATTTATCTACAATATAGATGCCTCTCTGAGCTGAAATGATGAAAAGACCCCCCCCAAAGAATTCTGATACGCCACCACATCCTTCTTTGCTGCTTTCCAGTAACTTGGCACTCCCCCATCACAAGGAAGGGTAAGGTGCTACTCAGTGGAATCATCATCAAATAATGCCCAGCGCAAGTGTTAATCATCTGCATTTGCCAAATGAATATTTGCAAATTGTTGCTGGGCTGATGTAGCTGCTGGCCAGGCCCCACCTTCCTGAGCTAATAAGACAAAGATCCACATCCACGCTGGACCACATCCATGCCTACATGAGAATGCTGAAGGCACACAAGCTTAGGACACTAGCATTTGGTCTTGATGGTAAGCTTTGAGTTGTTCCAGGTTCTTTCTGCTAGTTTGCAGCCTTTCCATTGTAAACATGTCCTTGGGGTGGTACATGGAAAACTGTATTAAAATTGTAAGCTATCACTGTGATGAGTTAGATCACAGGGGTCCCTTTGAGGCTGTCACATGGTGTACTGATCATGCCACTGAACCTGTTTACTTGGCTTCCGTGGCTCTCCACTATCCTGTCTTGCTGGGCCAGAACCTCTGGTCTCCCGCAGCCAAAGCACCCAGCTGGGTTAACAGACTCAAAGCAGAGCAACACAGATGCCAAGTCAGCATCTAGCTGGGAGGGCTCAGCTATAGGGCTTTGACAGCATCCAGGAGCACCGCCCTCAAAAGGGACTAAACTCCCAAATAAATCTGTCTTTGTCTGTCTGAAAGTTTCACACATAGAAAGCTCAGAAGTCTGCTCTCTTTATCAATGAAAGCAAGATATGCACAGCTATGGCTTCCCCTCAGGTGACAGTTATTTATACTGTGTTTGATAATGAGTGTTTTTATTAAGTATAAAAAGCAGGATTTGAGTGGTTTCAGGGGATAACAGACAGATCAAAGTAAGTTACTAAGCAAAAAATAAAACTCATCAGTTAAGCCTAATACACTAAGAAACTTGTTACATGCAAATTCTTATCCTAACAGCTGTTCTAATAATCTCTTTCACAAGCTAAGCAGCCCTATCTTTCCCCATGTGCAGTCTTAGATGTTTCCAGAAGTGGGAGATAAGTTGGGATCTCCTGGCATCTGTCAACTACCCATATTGTTTGGTTTTCCACCTTTATATCCCCTTTATCCAAGGCAGGAATAGTTTGTGTTCAGTTCAGACTTTTCTCAGCTTGAGTGGAAAATAAAAAAGATCCAAAATGGGGTCCAGCCTTAGGCGTCCTGGCCACATGTCCTAGCAGGACCAACCACAATCCAGGTTTACAAGAAAAACAAGACTATTCATAGGCCATTGGTTTGAGTACTGAGCCATTATGTTTCTGGAGTATCACTAATGGACCTCATTAGCACATCTAGATTTATAAACAGATTCACACTTCATATTTCTAATTTCACATACAAGAATGATACATGCACAGAAATAGAATGTACACATTCAGGGGATCATGAGCTCTTGGGCGATAGGTTACTTGACCTGTTTTGCATAAAGCATAGTTGCGTAATGCATATTCATATTCAAAAATATATTTCCATAAAAATATGGAGGCAATGTGCCACAATCACTTTAATGCCCAGGGGTTTCCTAGACCTGTTTGCAGTGCAGTGAGCTCTGTGGGGAAGTATGCAATGAGTCAGCCTGCAGCAAGCCAGTATAGAGAGAGAAAAATTGGTTTATTGTGCCTGTTTTAGAAGCAGCCTGTTTTGTCTCTTTTTTGCATTTGGGTTGTTTTCCAACAATAATATTTTGTGTCTTTACATAACTTCACTGCATGTATACTGTGAACATAACATTTAGTATTTGCATGTGAAATAATTTGGATTCTATGAATAGTAAATTACTTTCTGCTAGAGCATATGCAGTTGTTCTGTGGGCTAGTGTAGGTGAGAAGTAAATATTTATGGGAAGGGAAACAAAATTTCACAGTAACATATGTAACAATTGAAGTGCTTTGCACACATTTTCATTGACCTGATTTGCTTCTTTCACCTTCATCTGCTGCAAGAAATTGAAACTTCCTCAATATTATGCTGAAAGTCTAACACGTCTGAGCTGGGATAGGACGGAGACTGTGTTCAGTCACACTGGGGACAGCACAGCATACTAGCATGGAAAGTCCCTTCAGAGTGGGAGTGTAAAATACTGTTTAATCGGTCAACCGGTTAAACGTATTGTTAAACTGGTTAACTGATTAAAGAGAGGTGAGTGGAGGTGGGAGGGCAGCTCCAGCCTACCTGAATTGGACACCGTACCCGCTGCTGGGCTGGAATGATCTTTCTGCAGGCAGGGGCTGCTCCAGTCTGGCCAGAACAGCCCCTGCCGGCCCTCCCCCGCCTGCCCTCCCCCCCTTTACTTTAAGGGAGGCTTACCAGTTAACCAGTTAAACCTTCAATCCCTAGCTCACAGGGGAGGAGTGGTAGCTGATGTCTCTTTACCAATATCCAATCAGTTGCAAGAGGGCACACAAACAACATAGTGCCTCTCCTCCTTCCCTTATGACAGCTGGCAGTACTGCCAAAGCACCTGCTACCACAGATGAAAATGTTAATTAAGGTGGACGTGGCTACCTGGCCAATATTCTTGTTATGCTGGGCAGGGAATGGAAATGCCCATGCTTTGGTATCCCACGTTTCTTTTGGGGCCCAGTTCTGCATGATCTGATCTCATGGGAGAGGTCTCCTCAGTGTACAGTTAGCAATCGTGATCACTCCTGCTTGGCACTTGGCCTTGATGCTGCACAGAAATAACAAGAAAATTGTGATTAAGAAAGATGCTCTAATTGTTGCGTATCTGCATTGGTTTGGCATAAGAAGAGGGCACTGTGGTTGATTCCAATGTAATAGCTCAGGCTAGACGTTCGACTCATCCCTAACACTATTTTTCCCTTCAAACAGTTTTCCAAATTGGATCTTGTTTTTTTTAATATTTGTACTGCGTCCTTTGGCAGACAGTACATTATGGTTTCTTTGTACGTGGTTGGCCCTCTTTTGGTATGTACCTTCTGGTTGTGTAATAGGGTGGCTATCTTTACAGTGGGAAATTTGGGAAAGGAGCAGAAAAACGGGGCAGTTCATAAAATCACTAAAATGTCCACTGTCTTTTGAAAACCTCTCCATGTGGTTTTCTGAGTATGGAGCTGGGGCACTGCAGCCCTTTGCATTTGTTTGACGTATGTAAGGAATATTAAAGTCTGCTGTTTGTTTATGTTCAAAGGAAGAGAACCTCAATATCCATACAGGCCATTTTTTAAAGCCTCTTTTAAAATTCTGTGTTAGGCAACCCCCCTTTGAAGTCTAATCCAATCAGCAACATATGTCTTCGGAGTTAATCCCAAATACTTCAGTGCAACCACTAATGTTACATAAAGACCATCCAAAGAATAACAAGATAGCAACATTAATATTTATGTAGTCCCCAAATGTGATAGGTGCTATCCAGATAAATCAGGCGCGAGGGGGCAAATGATGGTATTATTTACACTAGTGTAAATCCAGAGTAGCTGGATGTTACTGAGATGCAGAAATTGGTTCAAGTACCTTCCTTTGTATCTCACCTGTACTAGGTTTACCCCATTAGGTGCATTAACACAAATTACTATAGTGCTCAAACTGAGACTCAGTTTGGAGACATTAAGTTTTAACAACGCAACAATTTCCACTCTAAGCAATTCCTAAACGGTTTTTGTCCCTTCTAGAACTTTACATTTTCCCTCTTTCCCTTCCATTTGCATTTCCCAAGCACCTTTACGGTATGTGGGGGGCAGAACAAATTGCAAAAATTAGTGAAAAGTTGCATTTATTGCTGATCTCCAGCTGTATCTGAAAGCTGTAAGACAGAGACATAACAAGGCCCAATGACTGGAAGTTGAAGCTAGAGAAATTTAAACTGGAAATTAGATCTATATTTTGTACATTGTAAAAGTAATTAACCATTGGAACTATTTACCCTGGGTTATGATAGATTCTCTGTCTTCTATAGTCTTTAAGTGAAGGCTGGATATCTTTCTAAGAGATATGCACTAGTTCAGTGATTTTCACACTTTTTTTTTCTCATGTCACACTTGAAGACAGGGCTGGCCCGAGCCCTTTTGGCGCCCTGGGCCCAGGCGTGCAGCGCTGCCCCTGGGTGCAGGGTGCATGCGCATGCCCACCCCCCCAGGGTGCACGGCTCCACCTCTGGGGCGCATGGCACATGTGCGCACCGACCACTGGCGCGCAGCCCAGGGCCCGCCCCTGGGGCACTCGGCACACACGTGGACCAGTCATAGCTGCTGGCGCACAGCCCTGAGCCCGCCCCCGGGTGCACGGTGCATGCACTGTTCAGCCCAGCCCAGCCCAGCCCAGCCAGTGTTGCTGGCGTGCACGCCGGGCCGTGCAGGGCCCCACAGCCATGGGGGGAAGGGCGCTGCTGGCTGGCGCCATGGGGCTGGCGCTGCAGGAGCCTGGCGCATGCCCCTTACAGCTGTCATCAGGCACCCCCCGTCGGTTGGCGCCCTGGGCAGCTGCCCGGCTCGTCCATGCCTCCGTCTGGCCCTGCTTGAAGAAAATTGTTGATGCCCACAACGCAACATAAATGGAACAGAATGTGGGCTCCAGGGTGGGGCTGAGGATGAGAACTTTGGAGGAAGAAAGAGCTCTGGCTTTATAGGGGGAGGAAAGACAGGAGGGGCTGGGACAGGAGGAGCTTCCTTCCTCTCCTGGCACTGCAGACCATGCTGCTCCCCAGAAGTAGCCTGAAACAGATTCCTGGCCAATGGGAGTGTGGTGCTGGTGCTCAGGTCAGGGACAGGGCAAGCAGCCCTGTGCACTCCCTTCCTCCCTGCTCCCACTAGGAGCTGGGCATGCTTCTGGCCACTTCTGGGGAGCAGTGCAGTCCGCAGTGCCAGGAGAGGCAGATAGCTGTCTTAGTCCACGCAACTGATCACCTGATCCCTCGGCAGCAACACGACCCAGTGCCTGACATTCCATGACCCGGTCATAACCCTAAGTTTGAAAACCACTGCACTAGTTCAACCACACATATACGTCTATGTCTACACTGGCGGCTTCTTGTGCAAGAACAGCTGTTTTTACGCAAAAACTTGCTGAGTGTCTACACTGCATGCGTATTCTTGCGCAAGTAAATTTACAGTCTAGCATCGGAAAACAGGGCTTCTTCCGGAAGAGTTATTCCTCTCCCAATGAGGAATAAACCCTCTTGCACAAGAGCTTTTGCGCAAGAGGGCAGTGCAGACAAGCTAAAATGGCCATCAGAGCTTTCTTGCACAAGAGAAGGGTCCACACTACCATAGATGCTCTTGCACAAAAGCACATCTCTTGTGCAAAAGCACATGCCAAGTGTAGATGCGCTCTTGTGGAAGACTTTTTGCGCAAGAACTCTTCTGAAAAACAGTTCTTTCGCAAGAAGCTGCCAGTGTAGTCATAGCCATAGTGTTTGCTGCAGGAATTACTTGGAATAATTCTATGGCATGTGTAATGTCGGAGGCCAGCCACAATGGTCACAGTGGCCCCTATTGTCCTTAAAAATATATGAACATCTATTCTTTGTCAGCATCAGGCTGCCAGGCTGAATTTGAAAGATCATATAAGAGCAAAATGAATTTTTTTCAGTGAAAATGCTGAAAATGCGTTTTTTGGGAGGTGAGAGCACTGAAACCATCAGAGAATTTGGGTTGAATTCAGTGAATAATTTCAGCTGAAAACAAATGATTTATTCTTTCAAAAATGTTGTTTTCAAATTGACATTCAACATGTTTTGTTTGGCCTGAATGAAATGGGCTTGGCTTTTCATTTTGGGGAGAAAAAATCAGTTCCGGCTTGAAACAAAATAAATTTTCTTTTGTTTTTCCAGATCTGCCACCAATTTGAAAAATCAATGATTCGCTCAGCTCTAGCCTCAATATTAATAGTTCCCATCAACATCTGACCTTCAGCCCCAACCTGCATTAGTGAATTTCGGTCATCTTACAAACATGTAGGCAAGGATATTTTCTCCTTTGATTCCTATAGCTGTTGGCTGCTGCATGTTACTTATGTTCTGGGATCACATTATGTAACGACCATGAGCTAGCTTTCTTGAGTTGTAACCAGTTTCCAGGGCTTTTATTATGTTGTACAGATGTTCTGCATTATAACTGGTTTTCGTCTCAAAGGCTGTAAGAAGATAAGGCAACCCGGTTTATTATTGTTCTCTTTTACACATCATCTGCATTGGTGTTTGCTGTTGGCGGATAGTTCATTTGTTCTGTGAATTGTATGATATGTAAAGTAATATGACCCAGAAGATTTATTACAGGATTGGGCAATGTTCTAATACTTCAAGACATGAGCCAAAATCCTATGAGTTTCAGCATAGATTAGGTAGATTTCTATTACATATACCATATTATGTAGTTCTCTTGGTTCATTTGGATACTGTTAAATGAATTAGCCCGTGGAACATAAATCCTATATTTCCATCTGTGCCAGTTTACCATGCAGCACGAATGTATTATCAGCATATGTAATTTTCCGCTGCCATGAAACGTTTTTCATATACAGAATGCTCCTTGATGTGTGAGTGGACATTTTTCATTTTACAATTTGAAAGACAAGCTACACAAAATAATTTCTCTCCCCTCTCCGATTTTTTTGAACATGTACTTTTGTTCCCTTATTAGAAGAGAATAAAATAAAGATGATGTTTAGAGAACAGAGGAATTAATAAAAAGTTGCAGCAGGTGCTTTAGAAATAGCATGAAATATATTCTATGGAGGGCTCTCAGTCTGGATTTACTTTTCCCCAAGAGAAAATTTTAATATTGAAATAAAAACACTTTCTCTTTTCTTTCTGTCTCATTTGCCAGAGAAAATTTTTTTTTGGCAGAAAATTGAGTCCTGAAAAAATAAAATTTAATATTTCAGTTTTATGGCAATGTTCAATGAGGAAAATTAAAAATTTCCACAAAAAAAAACAGACACTTTTAAAACATAAAAAAAAACAAAAATACATACACATTTTGCATCAAAAATGTTTTGATATAAAAATATTGTACTGGCCCTATTTGTATGGCTTTCTGTCTTCAAAATAGAATCCCAGGAACTGGCCCAGAGCAAACTTCTTATTGGCTGAGCTAACCACAGAATGGTTGGGTAGGAATGGTGTCTCTAGCCTCTGTTTCTCTGGAGATGGGTGCCAGGGGAGGGATCACATGAGGATTACTTGTTATGATCCCTCCCTCTGGGGCATCTGGTATTAGCCACTGTCGGCAGACAGAATACTGGGCTGGATGGACTGTTGGTCTGACCCACTATGGCCATTCTTATGTTCTTTAAATCATATCTTGATTTTTCATGCTCCAATCTATTGTCTCATGGCCCATGTGACTTGACAAAAGTTACAGAGAGGATCGGTGTCAGTGCCGGCTTACAGTCCTTTTTCTCAATCCACTGATCAGGTCTTTAGATCAGTGGTTCCCAAACTTTTCGGCATCACGCCCCCTTTTTGATTTTTGAAAAACCCTCACACTCCCCCCCAAAATAGCAGCAAAACTTGTTGAGCAAAAAAAAAAAAAAAAAAACTTGATGGGGGGGGGAGTCACTTCGTGCGCCCCCCTGGAATTTCTGCATGCCTCCCAGGGGGGCACACACCCCAGTTTGGGAACCAGTGCTTTAGACCATGCTGCCTTTAGTGATACTGATCTGTCTCCCTCCTTGTGACCAAACTTCTCTCTGCAACTAGCGGAGGGAGTTGGTGCAGCCCTGCTTTGTGCTATCAGTGGCATTGACCTCTTCAGCTGTGAACTGATCTGGAGTCATCCCAAAAATCAAGATGCCCCGGAGCTGTGCTTTTTTCTGACTCCAAAGGCCAGGGGCTAAGAATAACTTGTGAACTTTAGGAAACAGCAGTGGCAGGGTGTCAATGACAGTGATCACTTTGAGTCAGCTACATTTGCAAGGCAGCTTTCACACAAAAAAGAGGCAGAAGCTTATTCTTTTCAATTTACACTGAAAGCCCAAATTCTAATTTACATTTCAAATTAAAGAGGCCCGGCCTTGGCTTTTGAGGCCTGCAAAATCTGACTGGATCTGCTGAACATAAACAGCCACAAACTAGCTAGTGTGCTGAAATACAACCTTGAAGTCAGAAAAATCAACAATGAATACTTTTGTCTGGGGGTGCTTGTATGTGGCTCTGCATGTGCAACACACATGTAAGCAAGGCAAGACAAGTAAGTCTTCCTGACTTAATAAAGCTTACCAATATACTTGTTAAACATATGCCAGAAGCATTCATAACTTTTTTTTTAATCTCCTGCTTTGCCAAGTCAGAACAGTCAGAAGTAATGAAAAATAGCTCACAAATTCAGACTTTCTAATTGCTTCAGGGGGTAGCCGAGTTAGTCTGTACAGAAAAAAAAACAAGTGGTCTGATTGATAGCACTTTATAGACTAACAAAACATGAAGATGGTATCATGAGCTTTCATGGGCACAGCCCACTTCTTCAGATGACTGGAGTTTTGAGTTTAGGATGTGCAGACCCAAAATAAATAGGAGAGAAGGGAGGGAAAGGGGGGGGGGAAGGAGAGGGGTGGAAACATGGAGCAGAGGGTATAGAAAATAGGAAGGTAGAGGGAATCATTAAGTATCTGAAGATTGGGTAGTTAAAACAAACAGATAAGAATCAGTCAATTGATAGTATCCTTCCTGACATAGGTATCTACACAAAGAGCTGTTTGCACCTTCATTGACTGTCAGGTTGGAAGTATACTATCAATTGAGTTTGATTCTTATCTGCTTTGTTTTAACTACCCAATATTCAGGTATTACTGATTCCCTCTACCTTCCTATTTTCTATGCCCTCTGCTCCCTGTCTCCCACCCCGCTTCTTTTTTTCCTCTCCCTGCTCCCCCCCCGCCTTCTCTCCTATTTATTTTGGGTCTGCACATCCTAAACTCAAAACTCCAGTCATCGGAATAAGTGGGCTGTGCCCACAAAAGCTCAGGATACCATCTACATGTTTTGTTAGTCTGTACAGGAAAAAACAACAAATGGTCTGGTGGTACTTTATAGACTAACTCAGCTACCCCCAAAGCTTAAATTAGCATGGATACTCTAATTGACAATTCCCCCCCTATTTTTCCCCTTCCTGTTTCCCTCCTCATCCCTTCTCTTTCTCTCCTATTTATTTATACCCTGTGGAACCCTTAACTCTGTTCATCTGAAGAAGTGGGTTGTGCCCATGAAAGCTCATGATACCATCTACATTTTTTGTTAGCCTCTAAGGCTATGTCTAGACTGCAAGCCTCTTTCGAAAGAGAGCGTCTAGACTGCACGCGGAACTTTCGAAAGAGCAAGCCGCTTTTTCGAAAGAAAGCACCCAGTGAGTCTGGATGCTCTCTTTCGAAGAAGCCCTATTTACATTCAAGAACACCTTCTTTCGAAAGAAGCACTTTCGAAAGAACGTGTTTTTCCTCGTGAAATGAGGTTTACCGCCGTCAAAAGAAAAGCCGCGTTCTTTCAATTTAATTTCGAAAGAACGCGGCTGCAGTCTAGATGCAGGTGAAGTTTTTTCGGAAAAAGGCTACTTTTCCCGAAAAAACCCCTGAGTCTGGACACAGCCTAAGGTGCTGCAGGGACTATTCAGTTTTTAAAGTTATTTTAGAGTGTTTGTCTGTGAGTCCATTTGTTCAAAAACTCCTACGTGGTATACAGCTTCCTCTTTATCCTAACTTAAAGAAAGGTCAGAGCTTGGTTGTGCCAGGAAGACAGGAAGTGCCTGGAATCCAATTGTTTTAGATAACATGGAAAGGGAGGGGCCTGATTGGAGGAACAGTAGTACTGCAGAATGGCCACTGGGGGCAGCCTCACCAGCAAGAGACTGTCTAGCTGGGGACATGGCTTCACTTTGCCAGCCACTGGACCAGCTAAATGGCCTCCCTACCCCAAACAATGCCAGACAGGAGTGGATCTCCCCTGCCCTTTGGTCTCTCTGATGTGGTTCCCATGAGACCATGCCCCCTCAGGAAAGGCCCTCCCAAAAGAGAGGCCGGGGTTGAGAACTGTAGCCTGGTGCTCCCCAAAGTCCTAGACCATCTGCAGAGTTGTCAGGGGGAGCTGGAGGCTGTGGCCAGCTCCCAAAGCCCTACCCCTTCCGGAACAGCTGGAGGAAGGGCCTGCTGGAGGCTGAGGATGGACCCTGGAGCCCTGCCCCCCAAACCAGCTGCAGGCAGCTGGAGGCTGGGGCTAGCCTGTGGAGCCCCACCCACTCAGACAGGCTGGAGGTCAGATGGGGTAGCTGGAGGTTGGCACAGAACCATGGATCCCCGTCCCCCGGACAAGCTGGAGGCTGCGGCTGGCCCCTGCAGACCTGGAGCTCTGGGAGAAGTTACTATCCAGGGACTGCAGCCCCAGGAGGAGCCGCCAGCTGGGGAATGCAGCACCAGCCCTGTGGGAAGATCAGCCATTGGAGCAGTGCCACTTTTGCCACCATGGAAGTCCCTTACTGGTCTTCTAGCCCCTGCCCTGACTCCTGCCCCCATCCCCTGCCCTGAGTACCCCCAGCAAACCCTGTGCCCTGATCCCCAACCCCTCTCCTCACTCTAGTACCCTCCACCCCCATCCTGAGCCCCTTCCTCCACTCCTACACTCCCACACTCCCATCCCCTACTGAGTCCTCTCACACACAACCCTCTGCCCTGTGCCTTCCACCCCCTGACCTGACTCAATGCCCCCTTTGCCCGAGCACCCCCCCCACAACCTCCTACCTTGAGCCCCCCACTTTCTGCTCTGACTCCGGCACTCCTCCATCGCCTGCCTTAAGCTCTCTACACACTTCCCAGCCCCTTCCCTAACTCCTCCAATCTACCCCCTGCCATGAGCCCCTCCCCCATTTTCCACCCTTGACCTGACTTCTGTACCCTCCACTCCCTACCCTGAGCATCCCACATCCTGTCCCGACTCCTGCACCCTCCACTTCCTACTCTGAGCACCCCCACCCTCAATCTCCTTCCCTGAGCCCAATAATTTAAATAAAGCATGTAGATTTTCATTTTAATTTAAAAAATTACTACAGTTAAGGACCCAAGTAACTCTGGCTACATCTGCTAGTAGAATAATATCTGCTCCTCTTAGGTCTTATTGTATTAAATAAGCAAATGTTCAGCATCTATCTAGTTCCTGCAGCCTCATCTGTTCCCATTGCTAGTTTTTGTTGTTTTACCACTATATTTTCCTACTAAAATAAATTCTCCCATTGCTGTTTGGAGGCCCCCCACACATTTACTAGCTGGCTAACTAGCCAAGAAAGCTGAGACCCTACAAATGCTGCCACCTTTGCACAAAGTGAAAAAATAAAGAGGACCTTTTCTTCTCTTGAATCTGTCATTTATAGCAATCCAAACACCTACACCAATAACAGGAAATGCATTGGCAGATGGAAGGGTACATTTTAAATTGATGGTGTCTCTAAGTTAACTGGGTAGGCGAAAGTCCTGGGCACTCAACAGAATCTTAACTGATTGATCTCCCCTGCAACTATTCTCTGTAAATCCAGACTGCCATACTTGCCGGGTTTGGCCTGTGTTCCCACGGCAACAGAGTGATTAAATGTCAGGAGAACAAAACCAGTGGTTGTAAGGGGTTAAGCATTATCCACTGGGGTGCTGGGAAATTAAATTAGTTTAATTGAGCATGGGCAGGTAAAATTTCTCTCTTTGGGTGACCTGACGATGGTGTTAATTTGGCTGCTCTGCAGTTCAGTGTTGCTTCAGGCTCCTTTTTTGTACATGCTCGCAGTGGCTTGAAAATGTACCTGCGGCGCTGATGAGAATGTTCAAAGCTCTGCAGCTCCCAACAAGAAAACAGAGTCTAGCTTTTATTTTAACTTCTGATGTTCTGGTTCCCACACTGCTTCATTTCCCCATTCTCCCTGCAGAAGTCATCATTCCCAGGGAAGTTCTAACTCAGCCTTTGTGCATGTCAATGGAAGTCCTTAGAGTGGTAATCCAGAGAGAACCAAGGTTAAAGGGTTTGATTTCTACTTGACTAATCAAGTTTCCCATGCAATCCACTATAACATGGGGGTGGTCACATCCTTTAAAAAAGTTCTTTAGCACCCACTGCAAAATACCCGGTATCAGCCATTTTCTCCCTTCCTTCTGGTTCGGCGGCTGTCATTTATTTTACGAGCAGAGATTATGTTCATATCAAAGGTTGAGTGTGGGCCTATGCTCCTCTCAGAGGGGAAGCTGTATTAGTCTGTAACATTAAAAACAATGAGTAGGGTATGTCTACACTACAGAGGGGTGTAAATCAAAGAAAGAGAGGGTTTTTTTCCCCACATTGGTAATCCTCATTCTGAGAAAGATGCCTTTTTCCGAAAGAGCTCTTTCAGAAAAAAGTGTGTGTGGATGGGGAAGAGGGAGTTCTTTCGAAAGAAGAGGAAAGAGGAAAAAGCACAGGTGCCCTGGTGGCCATTCCACCCATAGTAATCACAGCTTACATGTGAAATAGCATCCATTCAGTGTGGACTCTATCTTTCGGAAAAGCAGATGGTTTTTTCAAAGTGTTTTTGCAGTGTGGATGCTCTCTTTCGGAAGACGTTTTTCCAGAAGATCTCTTCCGGAAAAGCTTCTTCCGAGAGAAGCTTGCATTCTAGACATAGCCTTAGAGACTAACAAAAATATATAGTGGGTAAAAATATTTTGTGGGTAAAATTCACATCATCAAATGAGTTGGAGTGGAAATAACAGAGACCAAGATAGATAGATAGATTAGATAGATAGATAGATAATAGCAGAAGAAGTACCTGTCAATTGTAGGACCCATGTTAATGAGGCTAATTAAGTGGGCTGGGTGTATCAGATTCATAGCTTTGGTTGTGAAAATGTGGATGTTAAAGGCAGGAGAAATGTGCCAGATATGCATAGCCCCTGTGGGGGCAGTTCAGGGTCCTGTCACCTCAACAAAATTCCAGGAGAAATTCCATTTCAAAGAAAGTTTCCTAGGGTGAGTACACTCACTGTCACATCCCACAGGGCAAAGTGAACTCATACCTGGTCTCCTGGGTAGTGCAAGGTAGATCTGAGGACTCGAATGTATGGACACGGTCTGCTCTCCTAATCTCTTTGGAGGATTGAGAGCCTAGATTGAGCAATCCATGTAAATTACAACTAAGATTTCCTGCCCTGCCTTCCATGTGCACCTATCTAACATCTGAGCACAATCTGGTCATAAGTTATCTCTTATTAGAAGATAATATGTTATCCTGCATATTTTCCCCTTCAAATTAAAGTAATAAGTATAGTGTCCGATCTTCAACAACTTTCCTTAATTTATTGACCAGGATTGGTTATTTGGTATGTTTAAACTAACTCATCAATGCCAGTCTGTTTCCTACTGTGATATATTACCACTTTTATAGTGTCCTTAGCACCACAGCACAATGGCTTGTTCCTCCCCCTTCTCTAAAGCCCTTCTCAAGGCTATTTATTTTAGACAACTGTTTGGACATGCTGTTGAAAGCCACTTCATTTATTTACTTTTTTGTGTCATTTAGGCCCGGCTGGGTGACAAATAAAGTGTCTGTGGTGAAAACAGGAAACAGGGAGCAAAGAGGCATCAAGAGGATGGACCTTTTCATGCATTCTTGTCTGACACATTCACTGAGACCCTGATTTGATTCTTGAGCATAAATGTCGTTGATGGGATTTAAGCACAAGCCTAAGCTCTGTGCTGAGCAACACTTTAGTGAGGAAGATGGATCACTTGATGATAACCTGTTCTGTTCTGACCTTGTGTAGGCCACAGTGGGAAGACAGGATACTGGGCTAAATGGACATTTGGTCAGATCCAATATGGCCGTTCTTACATAGGATTAACTAGCTGCCATATTTTGCAAAAAGGATAAAGATGACCTTTGACCACAACATCCATTGAGACCCGTTGGAGGGGGTGGAAAGTTTCCCCGGGGCCCGGAGCTCCCGGCTGCCACCACCGCTACTGTGGAAGTGGTGGCAGCTGGAACTCCAGGCCCTTTGCATTGCTGCTGGAGCACCATTCAATGCAGCTCTACAGGCTGGGGGAGGGAGAACACACCACATATTGGGTGGTGCTACAGGCTGACTACCCTCAGCCCTGCCCCTTCTAGGGGCATGGAGCTGTAGTTCCCAACATCTTGCCCTGGTGTCTGCAGTGGGTATCCGTTTAAAAAGTGATGAGACAGCTTGAGCATGGAGATAAATAAACCAAACAACTTTTGTCAAATATTGGCCGTGTAACGTATGATTGTAAATACAGGCATTGCATACACATAATACTGCTCCCCCCCCCCCAACCTTAGGCGAACGCTAACTTACGAATCCACTTTCTCCAGCTGGCGGCTGACATCCTGACACTTTTCAAAACCCTTATCTGGTGCCCTTAAAAAAATCATCTTCCTCTCCTAGAGGCTAAATGCAGTTTCAGCTTCTTTGAGTTGTAAGAGTTCACAAGTGGGAATGAAAGAAAATGGAACCCCTGAAGTACTCAGCTTTGACTTTCTGTGTTACGGGATTTAAAAGAAGATGCTTTAACAATGGTCAAGATGAATTGAAACAGCATCATGTTTTCCCACCACTCATTAAAGATTTCTGAGATTCCTATTGAATTGATACAGTTCTTGGGGGGAACAGTGACCAGCATGAACATGTCAATGTGCTGTATGTATCTGTGGTACTAACCTTGGTTACTTATTTCATAATATTAATTTTTAGCAGAGAGGAAGGTGATTGAAGTAGGTCAAGATAGCAGTAGACTAGGGCTTTTATCAGAAATATGGAGAAAAGGGCCAGATTTTGAAGAGAGTGTAGATCCACTGTCAGCTGGATTTAGTATCAGTTAGAGGGCGTAGGGAGAACGGTTAGTAAGAAAAATACTCCCTTGCATGATTTTGTTTGCCTTGTTTGTCTCCTGGGGAATGTACATGTCTCTTAGGGAGTGGTACCGGTTGTGTAAGTAAAGTAAATAAAGATTTGGACCTTTGGAGATTAAAAAAAATATGTTCTTACTTATTCCAGTCTCTGGTTTTCAGCATTTAAAGATACCAATATTACTAACTTTGTCAGTTAGATTTTTAAAAAGCTTACATGGAGAATAGACAGATGTTTATTAAGTCATTTGGCTATTGAAACCGCAGATTAAGGAAGGTTTGATCTTCACTCATATAAGGACAATGTCTTTACTCTTAAAAGGTTTCCTTTGAACATTCAGAATGTGGGCTTCAGAGATTCCTAACCTCAGGCTGGATCATCCCTTCCCGTACCTTCCTCCCTTCACTTGCTAAATCCCGGGGGAGATTTTCCTTATAGAATTTCCTACATATCAGTCCAAGAGCAAGATGTAGTCCCCCTGGAATGAGTTTCAGGGCCTGCCCACAAACTCCCTGGATTCCCCGGGATCCAAAGAGGCCTGGCTCATCTCTGCAGACACCCTTTTCCTCCAGACCATCTCTGGACCCCCATGTCCCTTGTGCACCGATTGCTGGTGTACTGCCTGGAATGTCTTTAGCCATGACTGTCTGAAATGTAGAGGTCACATTTACAGTCCTGGGCTTTAATTGGATGCCTAGAGAGTAAGGTGAGGAAGGGCAGAATCAGGCCCTCACTTACCTTTCAGATGAAATAATGATAAAATGTATGCAGCTTACAGGGCTGTAAAAATGTCAATGTTGTCGTGACTATCCAGGGGCTACCCAAAGCCCATTGAATAAGGAATAATGGAACTCCACAAGCCAGGCCTGGCACTTTGTGAACATATTCACAAATCTATTCTTTGTATTTTTCATACAGCTGTTTATACCAGAGACAGTAACACAAAGAACACTACCACAGGCCAATCATAAAATCACAGGACAACACAATTCAATAGCAACAAATGACCTCCTCTGTATCTATTGAAATTCAGTGGCTTGGTTGCACAAAGATCAATAGTAGTGCTATTAGTAATTCATCACTGCGAGAATTTTCATGACTAGAACCCCTTTTGTGCTTCCTAGAACCTTAAGGCAGAACAATAATTTCCACTTATCTCATTACTGATGCTGACTCGGAGTCTCCTTCACTCCATAAATATGGTCACATCAAAGAGGTTGTTAGACTATTGTAAAATAGGCTGAGTTATATTAATGCGTAACTCTTTTACACATCAGTGTTTTTCTATGATATGTAGAGTATGGAACTTATTTTCATCTCAGGCTATCTTAAAGGATTTAGCACGCCTTCCTTTCGAGTAATCTTCTCTGCGTTTTCTTTTATTAGCAGGAACATGGTGCATAGCAAATAGTCAGACTCCTATTTTACAAGCTTTTAAAAGAACACCAGACTCAAGCAACTTGGTAAAATCTCTTTTCTACCACAGCTTTAAAAAAAAAGTAGATAAGTTGGGAATGTGTGGCATTCTTATTTGCCTGGAAAGTCTTTGATATGACAGTGTTTGCAACCGAGTTCTGTAGGCTGTTGCGCAAGAGATCTAATAACGGGGCATGCTTACTTGGAGCTAAATGCAACTTCACTCTGTGGGAATAAACCTCTTTGCATACAATGTGAGCGATTGCTTTAGCTAAAAGTAATCCTTATTACTGGGCTATGGTTGATTGTACTCAGTGAAGCTAAGTGATTCTGGCAGCCTTTTTATTATAGTGGGGACAATGGTAAACTAATAACTACCTTCTGCCTTTTGACTCTATTTGCCAATAGGGCAAATCTTTAACTTGAATTGATAGCTGAACTTTTTCTGGTAATTGGTTACTACTTTGTAACATATAAACTGATCGCTTGTTGACTCGTTTAAATTTAACTGACCATTAGACTGAGAATCTGCTGAAGTCCATGGGAGTCTTTTCATTTACTTCAGTAGCTTTTGGATCAGGCCTTAAACAAATTGAAAATACAGTGTCTGTTGTCATTTCAGTTTAATTGACAGAAGTATAGCCAGATAGTTCTGTTGACCAAGCTACATGGGTGATATGCTTTCTGTCCTTTGAAACACTTCTGCATTTAAGCATTTTCCATCTTTATTGCTTTATTTGATTCTTTTTAAGAGTTTGACCTACAGAAACTGTAAAGTAATTATTTCAGGGACATTATTAACAAATTCAGAGGGGTAGCCGACATAGGCCGTAACAGGAAAACTTAAATAACAAAAAAAGTCTAGTAGCAACTTAAAGACTAACAAAACATGTAGATGGTATCATGAGCTTTTGTGTGGGAGCAGAGCTGGTTCTGGAGGTCTGAACGGAGAGCCGGAGCAGTCCCGGTTCACGCCAGCTCTGAAAGCTACTCCCGCTGCTGCTCTGCTGTTTAAATGTAGTCATCTGAAGAAGTGGGTCGTGCCTACAAAAGCTCATGGTACCATCTACATTATAACAGAGTTCATTGTTTCTTTTACCTGAAGTTTCACTTCTTAAACTAGCACATTTCAAAAGCTAATCCACTTGAAAGAGAGTGCATGGAAAACGTAATTCAACTCGTATATTTGTGTGACTTGCTGTGTGTTTACAGATCTAACATTGCCTAATAGACATTATTCTTATGAGATATTAAAAGATGTTTTAATGAAAGGAAATGCTTTTCTGTGCATCCATAGAAATAACAGACACAGAAACATTTAAAAGAGGTGGATCATAAAATCTATTTTTGTGTTCAAATATGCAGCTAAAATTTGGGATAGCAGCTTGTTAGCAGCTATATGTTTTTTATTGAAATGCCTAGTAAGTAAAACATAATTCACGCTGCTGTTCACCCTTAAAACAGGAAATAATATACCCATTTAACTTAATCACAATTTATATTACATGTGCATATTTCTAAACAAGTGCTGTAGATGGAGAGTTTGGTAGCAATAATATTTATGAATTATACTTTTAGTTAGTAAAGGAAAATGTGTGACCTCTTACATTTTGTTTGACATTTGAATTTGGTGTCCAGTCTATATGACATGGGTGATGGATGCTTATTAACACAATGTATAAACAGGAAATGCTTCTAAGCTGACCATTTATTAATGCAGAATGTATTACAATTTGAATTTTAGTTGCACTATCCTTCCCTGAAGACTTCTGAGCTGAAATAAAAGGGCAAGTTTCTTTCTTGTGTTTATTTGTCTGACTATAAATACATTGTACAGTATGTACAAAGGATTTAATTGCAAATATTGCACAAGAACCATCCCAGTATATTAAAGGTGTGTGTGTGTGTGTGTGTGTGTGTGTGTGTGTGTGTGTGTACACAGTTAATCACATGACATTTTTTGTGAGTTGGATACAAATAAAGTACTGCAAACGCTATAGGTGGAATGAGTTCGTCAAGCCTTATGCTAAGTTCCTAATTTACCTTCAAAGAAAAAAAATGTGCCTATGCTCATTTTTGTATTCTGAGCTATAAAGAAGGCCTGAAATATTTTATTATCTTCACTAACAAACAAAAAACAAAAATCTCCCTCCTGCTTGTTTCTTTACTGTAGAACTATCAGATGTCAGAGTGGAGGAAAATTGCCATAACTTTATTGTCTTCAGTGGAGTTATAACAGTTTACATCAGCTGAGAAGCTTGCCTCTGGATATTTATTTCTTTGTTTCTGCTGGTAGATTCTTTAAAAAACTGGTGAGATTTTGCTCACACTTTGCTGACCCATTCCCCCCACTCAACTTCCTAACAAATATTTGGTAGAAAAGCTTTCCGTATAAAAGCTTAAATATTCTCATTCCTACAACTGGGCTGAAACAGTCCAGTTCTTCAGTCTTGTAAGGAATCTTCCACCAAAAACAAGCTCAGCAAACCTTGATATTTTCCAAGAGCAGGAAAAAAACTTTTTTTTTTATTTTTGAGGAAAACAATCTGGTCTTAAAAATAGAATAATGATGATAGAAAAAGCCAACATATTTCTTTCCTATCCATAACACCCTTAAACAAGATAACCCGTGAAAAAAATGAGCATAAAATTTCTTAGCTCCAGCATAACATTCTGAAACATTAGGATATAAATAGTTCTTGTAATGCAAGAATCAAAACAAACTCACATTATATTTTAAGAAAGGGGTTTAACATTTATGTTTCTGTTTCAAACAGGTCAACTGTCTCATATAATATTGTTAGGAGGCAGCTCAATTAAATTATTCTCTGTTTAAAAAGTCTATGGAGTATATCCAGCTAGTTGCTAAAATTAACAGGTATCAGACCACTTTGACAGGCCAAAAACTAGGTGGACATATACTGCTATTAACATTAACACAGATGGTAAACACGCAGGTACCCAGGTTTTAGAAATCAATCTATGGTTAGCAACGTGGAAATTGAAACTGGCAGATCTTTAATCTGACATTCTATTTTTCAGGGGGAAAAAAGTAATTTCTTTATAGCTGAAGGTCAGTGGTTAAATTTAGTTTGTATCAAATTACAAAAATATGTTTTAGTGAGGTTAGATTCTCATGCTCAGAGCTATTCAAACTGTAATGAAAGCAAACATTGAAAGAGATAATCCCATTAAAGATGAACTATTCACTTCAACCTCAAATGTTTAGCAACTAAAATAAAATCGTCGCTGAACAAGGCGGATTAAGTTCAGTTCTTTAAGGAAACTGGACTTGCATGGTCCCCAATGAAAGAGATAATAAAATATCATTTCTAGTTCTCAAAATAAACTTTATTTTGGGAGAACAAATTAATTCATGTTCTGCTACTGCTGGCAATGCAAAGACTTGGGAACTGTTTCATAGAGGCCCTGTTATAGCTAGGGGCTAATCCTAACTCTTCCTCCTTAGCTGCAGATATCTCACTGGCAATAGAACCAATGTTACCCTTCTGGACAAGGGGAAGGCAAGAATTGAGGGGGTATATCCATAAAGTGCATCAAACTCTCACTGCCTATCTACATGGCGCAGACCAGTTTCCTCTCTAATTTTTTTCCATCCATGTGCAAAATAAATTACATGCACCAAGACAGGTGTGGATGTGCAACACTAGTAGAAACACATGCTGCCGGAATTGCCAGTTGTGGGCACTCTGCTTATCAGCTGATGGCATTTGACTCTCTTCTGGCCCAAGCACTCAGCTTACCGGGGGGCGGGCTCAGTCTATTGTAACCACTACATCCCCACCCCAGCCACATCATTATCTCTTGTGTTCTTGCTGCATAGGTTCCACTGGCAACACCCCAGGTTTCTGAACGGAAAGTCATTCTTCTCCTGCTTTGCTTGTGGACTGGGCTCAGGATAAACCAACAGTCAACCTGTTCCCCCTACACTGATTTCCCCCTCGCTGCATTTTCACAAACCATGAGGGCAATGTGTATTAAGCAGCATGATCTCTGTTGTTGTCTTTGCCCACGGATGGTGATTAGGGTGAAAAAGGAGTTGCTTCCCCTGGGTTGGAACTGACGCCATGCTTAATGGGCAGACATCAATAGTTATTTTAATACTAACAGAACACAATCAATAAAATAGAAAGAATATATAATTGGCAAATGTACATAAAACATATCTGGGGAGAAGGTCAAAAAGTGTAGCTAGGCATGTAAATTCAATTGAAAGTGGGCACCTAACTCTGAGTGCTTTCAAAATCTCTCCCTAAATGTAGAAAAGAATGGCATCTTTTTTATTGCCTCCCCAATTCTTCCCATTCCTATGTTGCTCATCTTCTTAGACCATAAATAAGGTCTTTAAGTTAGAAAGTGTGTCTGCCTAAAGAGCTCTCAATCTAGGGCCTCTAGGCACTACTAGCACATAAAATATTACAAAATTATAGTTCCTTAGAAGGGAAAACTTCACCTCAGATCACAGGAGTGCTTTCTGTATGACAGTTACAAGATTTAATGATTTGGGGTGAGGGTAAGGGAAAGATTAGGTACCCAATGCACCTGAAAGGCTACAGAAGCTAGATGCCTAACTAATTTTCTGCCTTTGAAAACCTTCCCGGGATTATTTACTTTGAGTTTGAAGCACTGCAAGATTCTATGCACAGCTTTAAGGGATCTTCAGAAATACGGTTCAAGCAATTTAATGACATGAATGTTGCTGACTTGAAAAAAAAGGGTGTTGAAATACTGCAATGACATCTTCAAGGCCGTGGTCTCTACGACAGCGTCATGCACTGCAAAATTTCACTTAGAAAAACAAAGTCATTTTGGAGTTCCATAAATGCCAAACAGCGTTTTAAATCACTAAGCTTCTTATATCCTGATGAAAACTCAACCATAAGTGTAGTGCTATATAGAGTATTTCTTGGCTAGATGGTGATCTCGAGAATTTAGGAATAATCTCATATATTTTGCTTTTTTGTAACTTAAAATAGATTGAAATTTTTTTTTCCAAAAAGGTTAAAAAATTTTAAAAAAAATCACAGCTGAGGGTTTGTTTGTTTTTTTTGCCAAGTTTTAGCCTGGAGCAAATTCTTACGTCTGACTTATAATCATCCCTTCTTCTCCCACAATCCACGGTAATAATAGAAATGCTGACATAGTGATACCTATGGCAATAGAAATGGTGAGGCTATAGTATTTATCACTCTCCTATGCCAATAGATATTAATCCTTATTAACTACATTCATTTTCTGTCCCTGCTGAGATCAGAGAATTTGGTGATTATAAGAAATAGTTCATATTAGGGATGTGAGAGGTTAACCGGTTAACCAGCATGTGTAAGCCTCAACAGGTGATGCTTATCAGTTTTGGTCAGTGGGGGCTGGAGCAGCTCTCCACCTGCCACGGGCAGGGGGGCTGCTCTAGCCCTACAGGGCCTGCCGCGGACAGGGGCACCCCAGCCTGGCCAGAGCAGCCCCTGTCCATGGCAGGCCCAGGTGTATTACAGACAGAGGCTGCTCCCCCTTTAATCAGCTGACTGGTTAAACATCACATTTAACCAGTTAACCACTTAGGGTATGTCTACACTGCAATCCTCTTTCGAGAGAGGAATGCAAATACAGACAAACGAAATTGCAAATGAAGCTCAAATTTGAATTTCCCACACTTCTTTTGCATAATCGCATCTGGGCGCTATTTCGAAATACCCTATTTCGAAAAAAGAAATGCTATCTAGACATGGTTATTTGGAAATAAAACCCTTCTTTTAAAATAACCCTTAAACCTCATTTTATAAGGAATTCAATGGGAATTCAGTGCCTGTACACCCTGGCTACGTCTAGACTGGCATGATTTTCCGCAAATGCTTTTAATGGAAACGTCTAGATTGGCCTGGACGCTTTTCTGAAAAAGCACTTTTTGCGGAAAAGTGTCTGTGCCAATCTAGACACGGTTTTGCGCAAGAAAGCCCCATTGTCACTTTCGCGATCGGGGCATTTTTGTGCACAACAATACCACGTTGTCTACACTGGCCCTCTTGTGCAAAAGCATTTGCGCAAGAGGGCTTTTGCCTGAACGGGAGCAGCATAGTATTTCCGCAAGAACACTGACAATCTTACATGAGATCGTCAGTGTTCTTGCAGTAATTCAAGCAGCCAGTGTAAACAGCTGGCAAGTTTTTCCGCAAAAGCAGCTGCTTTTGAGGAAAAACTTGCCAGTCTAGACGCAGTTGCTTTGTAATTCCCATATTAGACAAAAACACTATACAGTAGACTGCCGGGATCTATAGCACTGATACTCCAGGCCCACACTGTAAGGCTTTAGTCCAGGTTCCTAAGAGTTGGATGTGAAATTAATCATGTACTAAGCAACAGTTCAGCAAACAGTGCATGAGAGACTGAAACATGGAGAGAGAAGCTTCTCTAAGCAAGTTGCAACACTGTTATTTCCCTCAAATCATGTTCTCCATGGCAAGCCTGAAATCACCTGTTATGTTTTCAGTCAAGATGTAGCCTAAAATAGCTTTGCAGCTTCTGAGCAAGGGAGCTGCTAAGTCTGAACATGTCTGTGAGCAGAATGAGTGAGAATGCAAGGCATGTTCAGTGAATGTCCAGCGAATGATCCCACATTCCCCATTATAATACATATCTCTGTGTGATGTATTGAAAATACCGAAGCCAAGCCTTGTGCTAACAGCACGACAAGAAAATAAGCCAGAGCACCAAAATTCCTCATTTAATTTTTTTTTTCTTTTATACAGGATCCCTGGGGAGAGAAATGGTGAGGGCCACCACTTCCCGGCAGAGAGTGGGCTTTTAAAAATAAATGAATAAATAAATGAATAAATAAATGAAAAGCTTGAGTTTGAGCACAGAGCCAAAGCAGAATATTCGAGTCCTTTTTCCTCCACTCGATGTTCCATTTTTATACCTGAGAAGTGCTAGCCGAGAATGAGGATGATTTGTGCACATTGAGCAAAGGATTATCTTTTGAGATGGATTTTATTGATTTTAGCTAAAGTTCCATCTTTATTCCAATGCATCAGGCCTCACAAATAATGGAGCTGCTGATTTTTTTTTTAAATTAAAACTCTATTTTTCCCCACTGAAAAAATGGCTGAAAGTTTTGGAGAAAAGGTTCTATTGCCATCAAAAACATGGAGGTCAGATGTTTGCAATAGTTTTTAACTGAAAAAAACCAGTCCATTAAAAAATTTTAGAGGAAATTTTTTTTTGAAATTTTTCACAAAATAAAATAAAATATTTCCAGACCAGCTGTAGCAAATCTAAATAAAGTTTGTTAAGTGCAACTTGGCTGTAAAGAAAAGAGACGCATAGGAGGTTTCAGAGAAGGCTCCTTCCATTTGCCATGAAGATTTCCCTGTAAATCATCTTTTCCTCAGAAACTACACATAATGGTGCTGGATCCTGTGAGTTGCTGAGCCTCTCCAACACCAATTTTAATGGGAATTGAGAGTGTGGAATGTGTCTCAGAAATGCTCAATACCAATGGGAGGGAGTAGTGTGGGGTGGGGGAGTGTAGATTCAGAGACTGTTATTTTAAATCTGTGCAGTGCTCATACATCACTGCAAGGGGCAGAGATTTCTGTAGGCCCTTGGGACGAGACAGAAGTTACCACAGGTTGTACCTCCAAAAACTAGCACTCTCTGGTTTGGCAACATCTGTGATCCTGCCAGACCAAGGATGCTCCTGGGAGCCTGGGAGCCTAAGGGCAGGAGGGCCAGCTGGGGCAGGGCATCAGGGTTGGCAGTGTGGCTGGGGACAGCACAGGACTGGGGCTGGAGCTGGAGCCCCACGGCAGCCTCCCACAGCAGCATGGGGCCAGGGCCGGAGTCCCCTCAGTCACCTAGGAGCACAGGGCTGAGGCCGCATGGGGCTGCATGGCCGCATGGCAGCATGGGGCTGGAGTATCCTGACAGCCCCCTGGAGTGCATAGCCAATGCACTGCAGCAGCTCCCAGGACCATGGGGTGGAGTCGGAGCCCTGTGACAACCTCCTGGAGAGCGGGGCCAGGGTCGGGGCCCTGCAGCTGCCCCGGTTGTGAAGGGCCAGAGCCTTGCAGCAGGAGCAGGAGTCTGTGCTACGGAGAGCTGGCAGCAGATGGGCAAGCAGAACAGCCAGATTGGTGGGGGAGGCGAGACAGGGAGCCTGCTGGGGCAGCCTGCCAGCAGCAGGCAATGGGACTGGGGGCTGGTGGTAGGAGACCTCCCCTAGTCCGGCAAATTCTTAGGTTCGGGACTGGTCAGGTCCTGACAGTGCCAAACCAGGGAGGTCTAGTCTGTACGCTGATATCCTGAGGAGGACCATCGCCTGTCCGCTGGCCCAAGAACCCTGCCTGTCTCCTTCGCTTTTGGGCTCCCATTTGTAGCCTCATCCCCACTTAAGTAGGTAGGAAGCACAGAGTTCAGGGCCAGCCAGAGTTTTCATTGGAATGTCCCCCGGGGGTTGCTGAAAGCTTCCATGGTCTTGTGTGGAGGATAGAGAGAATTCTCCAGAGGCTTATCTTCCACTTCCATTTCTTTCCAGCCACCTTTGGCTGGTATTTGTCCAAAGTTTTGAAAGGACACTGCTGCACAATTGAAAGCAACTTTCAATTAACCCTACAGCAATTTGACACAGAAATTAATTTCCACAGAAAGCGGGCGTGACCCTTCATATCTGTCCCAGCGGCATAGAAAGGTCCAACACAGTCATGCATATCTTTGAAGTTAGCAGTGTGAGTTAAGGCTGCTGGGGCTTTTTATAAGGTTGCATGTGAAATTGTCAGAGGAATGAAACCATTTACAGATGGTGCAGTGATAAGGATGGCACGGTATCTTACTTGTATGTGCTCCTAATTTCCAGGGTAGGGGGAAAGCCCACAACAGGAAAAAGGAACTGAAACAAATGTAATTCTTTTGACTGTGCTGCAGTTGAAGGAGCAAGTGAGATTTCTGGCAACACCAACAGAACTCCAAAGACAAGCTGACTGCTATAGTATTTATTAGTTTGCCTTTGATGAAATCTCTGACATCAAGGATTTTCCTCGGTGACTGAATTTTGTCAGAGTAATTGTGAATGAACTGGATGTGACAGAGGATTTTTTTAGACACGAAACCCTTGCATTATAGCATGAAAGGAGAGGACATAAAAACAATCAACCTGGTGTGACAGAGGCCCTGAAGCAGTTTGATGTGGCCCTGGAGAAAAGAACTGTTATCACTACTTACTGATGTGGTTCTGAGGAGGGAAATTGCTAAATAAAGTGTATTTTGGAGTCAGATAGGTCAGTGGGGGTCACTTTCTCTTACCACTGTTCTCTCTTATCAAAAGTAGGTCATGCCCATGGGAGGGTGGGGTTGGGGTGAAGTATTTGAAACATTTAAAAATATTTTCAGAAGAGGAAAGCGAAGTTGGCTTTATGCAGTATGTGTGCTGAGTCCGCCACAATTCAGGGTAAGTGCATCTGTATTCCTCCTCTATGGTCCAGCCTGGGCACTTACTTTCATTTCCCTAGTTGTCACCACCACACTTGGGTGGAGGCTCATGTCTGTCTCCCTCCTGTGAATTCCCCAGCAAAGTCACACTGCCTCAGTAGGCCTGCTTGGCTTTTCTCCTCAGAGACTGTAAATAGAGTAACAGCCACAGTTAAGTTACTCCACAGCTCTTTCTAAGCAAGCACATTTACTCTTAAGGTAAAAGTGTTACAGAGAAAACATACTAAAAGCACTAAAAGAACTAGCATGCTACTACATTTATCAGCAATCACCTCCAGCTGCAACAAGGGTTTCTTCAACCCCCCTCTGGGAATTTCACTGGGGCTACAAGTTAATCATTCTTTCTGCTCTGCCCTATGAATCCTTTCCACTTTTATGTTACCGCCTTTTGATTCTGGGACTAGGTAATTCAGGGCTACTCAACACGTGGCCCACGGGCTGCATGTGGCCCGCAGCCTGTTTGTTTGTGGCCTCAGTGCAGTTTGGGTTTACATGAGGTTCAACATGCAGTCCACGGGTGGGAGCCAAAACAAAAAGTAGTCAATATAATGGTCTTCTGTTGATATATGTTTTAACAGTTAAATTCCTGGACTGTCATTGCTCATTAAAAGTGCTGTAATATGGGTAGAGATCGGGTAAATATTGCATTTTATTAATATCAGTAGAACTGATTTAAATGGGGCCTGCATGTTGTGTAGTCTTGCCTTAATCTTTGTATTATGCCCATCAGTGTGAAAGAAGCTATTTGCTTATATTTACATATATTTGCATGTATATGGAACCACGTTTAAGTTGTGGCCCTTGGCATTTGCTGTGAGTATCATTGTGGTCCCCAGAGCTTCCAAAGTTGAGTAGCGCTGAGGTAATTTGTAGATAACAGCCCCTCCCCCATGGTGGAGCTTCTAAAGATCCAGGTCTGGAGATGGGCATTAGCTTGCCCTTCCTCCCACATATTTTCTAGGAAACCTGCTCAGCTATCAGTTCCTTCTTGTCTTAGTCCATTTCTTTAAAAAAAAAAAAAAAAAAAAAAACCCTTGAAGCTAATAACATTTCCCAAGGATTACATTGGTCATAGCCTCTAGACAAGCTACATAGAAAAATATATAAACATTTGAATTTTTGATATAATGAGTGCCTAAGATACTTAAGCTTAATTCAGTAACATTTATCCAGGGTACTGCATCCATGTCAGAGGGACTATCCTACATTCTGTAATGCTACCAACAATGTATTGGCCCATTGGTGTAAATCATCTAAGCTCAGGACCAAAAAACATCTGAATATGTCCATCTGGGTATCCTGCCTTCATTATCACCTCTGGCCCATTTGGGATCTTTTGCCTTCCTACTCAATGCTAATATAAGTAAATCAGAACCTTATTTGAAAGCATACAGTAAAGACTTATGTAATAAAGCAAAAAACCATGGCTTTAAATTGACATATAAACACAAGAATATGTTTCTTCTCTTAGGGTGTGTTTAGACTACATCCCTCTTTAGACACAGGGATGTAAATTGGACACTTTGAAATTGCAAATGAAGCCAGGATTTGAATTTCCTGCGCTTCATTTGCATAATCACGTCATGGCGCTCTTTTGAGAAAGCGCTATTTCGAAAGAGCGCCATTACGTGATTATGAAAATGAAGCACGGGATATTTAAATCCTGGCTTCATTTGTAATTTCAAAGTGCCTAATTTACATCCCTCTGCCGACAGAGAGATGTAGTCTAGACACACCCATGCAGTGCTGTGTGAAATCTTTCCTACATATTGCACAGAGGCTCGGGCCTAGTTCTTTCGAAAGAAATCCATCCGTACACAAAGAATATCTCAACAGTGGAAAAAAAGGAGACACTCATCCTGATTCTCTTCTAATTTACACCCGTTTTCCATTGATTTCACTAGAGGCATGCCTGCTTTATTCTGAAGTAACTGAGATTAGAATTAGTATGAAGCACATTGGATAGCTCCTGGTGGTCGATTTTAAGTTGAGATATTTGTCAGATGTCTAAATCCACAGACCCCATGTCATAGTGGAGTATACACGCCACGTGCTTTAGGCATTCTGGGTGGAGGCACTTCCATAATAGGCCATCAGATCTACAAAATGTGTGCAGAATACCATTGCATGCTTGGAGCAAAATACATGGAGAGTGGAAAGATGGCAGGATATACCCTCAATCATAGTAAAGTCAATATGCCAACTTTTGTTCTGGGAAGTTAAACAGGAAAAAAAAATGAAATTCCTAGGAAAGAACATCATCAAAAAATCCAATATTTCCAGTCCCCTGTACACTTTCAGTCTATGGTACGCGACAAATAACAATATAAAACAACCCTGCATTATCTGAATGTAACAGGGCATGTGGAATAACTTAGAATGTAGGTGTTGGGTGGCTGACAGAATTTTCAATGTAATTAACAGCTATTAGGGGACATGACCTTATTTCAGATCCCAGAGATATTTTGATAACAAAGATCTGGATAATCAAGGCTGTGCTGACAGTATTTAAGTTGGTTGGTATTTTTTTCCCTTTCAGAATGGCTTTGGTTTAGATATCTTCACTTCTTTTACATCACATTCCCGCTCTTCTGAGACAGCAGCCTTCGTTTGGGAGAAGCCAGTAGTGAAAGTGCTGGCATTCTTCACCTCTTCTTATTAGAAGATACTGATGGAAAATTTAGGACTAGGTTACAGTGCTCTGCAGCAGGAGTGTTACTCTAAACCGAGGGGCCAATATGTTAGCTAGATACTTTAATTATCTCTGGATATTTCAGTACATTGCTACACTCTGTATAAACATGCTCTCCTGGCCAAATCTTGCTCTGATTAACAACTTATGCAAGCTCTTTGAGTTCAGCAGAGCTTGTATGTATGGGGTGTACCGACAAGCTGGAATCTGTGTGTTGTACAAGACCAAAAATCTTAGCATGACATACTGTGGCAAAATATTCTCAAGCTAAATTTCACTCAGAATTGGACACATTTTTCCATTTGTCTTTGACCGGACACGGGGGCATAGTCTGAGACTCAGTTTTTACTCCAAAGAGGAATTGGCCTGAATAAAAATTAGAACACAATGTCTGACTTTTAATACAGAGGTAAGAATGTATATATAAAGGCTGCTTGATTGAATAGCAAATGAAATCCCTACATAAAAAATACGATTAGAACAAGAACAAAAATATGGTTGGGCTAGCACAGAAACGTACTGCAACACCAACTGTCTTTTTGATTAACTAAAAAGGAGCTATCTGCTAGATCTTGAAACATCTATATGTATAAGGCCTGATCTTATTGCCTTCAGCAGAAGCAAGAAGGGGCACATAGTGCGGAGCTTATAATTCTTAGAGTGTCAAAGAATGACAGGATTTACAAGCTCGGAAATCACGAATGCTTAGAGGTGTTGTAAATTAACACACCCATAAAACCCACCTTCTGTCATTTTCTCATTTTCAGTTTTGTTTGACAAGGCAGGATTTCTCTTTTGATCTGAGAACACTACATACACTTGTCAAGCAAAAGCTTCGAGGCCCCCTCTGGGGAATCATCCTGAAGAGACTCTCTCGCAATAATCATGAATTCATCACACTCTTGTCGTCTGTTTCTTTAAAGGCTCAGAAATGATAAAATTCTCTGACCAAACCAGTACAATTCTTAAAGAGTCTGCTTTGGAGCACAATGTAAATAGATGTTGTGGACATTTCACTTACGGCGAGAGGTACTGGAGTTACACTGCTGTAAACATGGTGTCAGTGAGAGGTGAAGTAAGCCCACTTATTTGTAGATCTTGGTAATTAATTGTTCGCATGCGTAGTGGCCTAAACATGGCTGGTAGGATGCTTCTTAAGGAAAGATGGTTTTAAAACACTGGCAGCTTTCTGTTACACAAGGCTATAATTCACGGTGACTTTACATTAAGTCGTCTACAAGTGAATGCCTCCCAAAAAACTTTGCATAATCTTCTGGCTCCGATGCTTGGCTAAGACCAAGGAATGTACAGTGCAGCTGAGGAGGTAGAGTGCTAAGGTGAACAGAAACTGCTCTGCCTCTCAGTGTTCCCTAGAACATCCTGCAAGTGGCGGTTGATGAACCAACAGGCAGTGGACCTCTTGTGGGCATGCATAGATGTAGGATGGGAACAGAGGAGTTCCGCAAGGGGGTTGAGTCTCCATAGTGTCACTCTGAGAGGTGTGGAGGATGAGGCTGGGGGTGTGGCCAGTGGGTCTGAAACTTTACTGGTCTAAACCACCTGTGTGAGTGCAGGGATCTGAGTGGAGGAGTGGATGCTAGTACAGTCTGTGGGATGAAAAGCTGCTGTATGGTTTCCCCATAAAACTCTATGGGCTCGGCAAGCCTCTGTATACACCCTCTGTGCAAAGACCATTTATTTACTCTGGGCTAGGTGGGAGGGTTTGGCTGGTAGGTAGTTTTAATTTGGGCTCAACTATGTGTCACATTTTATTTTATTAATTGTATTTTCAGAGTGTATGTTGGCGCATGAGCCCAGGAACTGTTTTTAAAGGACTCCTTAGAAAAATACTCATATTTGGGATGTTTAAATTTCTCTCTAATAAGTGGAAAGATTTACTAAAAAGGCCTATGTGATGATTTGTGGGGATTATTCAACACTGATGCCAATGTATTGCAGAGAGGCTGAAGAATTAAGCATGCCGGGTGTTGAAAGCAATCTGAACAGTGCCTAAAACTTGTGCTGAGTGAGGCTCTTGTCTGCAAGTGGACGGAGATGTCAGAAAGGCAGTCTGAGCAGAGGCAGTGCACTGTGGATGAAAGGAGGCACGATCTGAACTTGTGTTTTAGTACGAGTTCTTCAAATTGCAAGACACTGAAGGTCTGTAAAGAAAGCTGGCTGATGAAGATGTCAGTTGCAGGTCCTGGCTATTGATACATTGCCTGTTTAGGTCACAATTGTATGTTTATGGTTAATGAATGGCAGGTTATCTATTTTTTCTTGCCCTTTTGTTGTTCTTCATTGTCTTGGGAATCAAGGCATTAGAATTCCTTTCCCCATCCAGGGAGGCTGGCAGTCTTGCTGGGCCTCTGGGCAAGTTGGTGGTGCGGGCTGGCTCCATGCTCCCAGAAAGGGTGGGGACTCTGGTGAAAGGGGCAGGGCTGGAGTAGCCAACCTTTAGTGCCACTTGGAGTGTGCTGCGCACACCCGCCTGCTCTGTGCCAGCCCTCAGAACCTCCTGGCCACACAGCATCCTAGTGGTGATTTAAAGGAGCTGGTGTTCCAGCTGCTACTGCTGCAGGGGTGGTGGCCAGGAATCTCAAGCCCTTTTAAATAGTTGGGCCCTGGGGCAACTGCCCCTCCCCTCCCTTGGGCAGGCCTGCTCCCATCTCTTTAGCCAGCGATGAGGTAATCAGGTACAAATTGTCACCGTTTCTTTACAGGGTTACATGGCTCTTCTGTAAGTAAAAATCAGCAGAATGTGGTACGCAGTCCCTGGAGAACCTTTCACAGGGGAGGCATTTGCCTGGGGTTGTTTGGAACCACACAGACTAAATGGCTCTGTGGAGGCAGAGATTTAGGTGCGTATAGAGGCACGGTCTTGACAAGTGTTGCTGACTGTGCACTCCTAGGAAATTGCGGGATGAAGCCCCCACATATTGTTGTGTTGAGAAATGAAAAATGGGCAGAAGAAACGTTAGTCCGTCTCCCCTCCCTTGCAGAGGTTTGCCAGTCACATCTGGAATTTGTGTGAGAAGCTCGCAGCTCTGCTTTTTAAATGTATTAAGAGTTGCTCGGCTTTTAATACATTTGAAAAGCAAAGGCGCAGCTGGGAGGACTTGGAGCAAGCCAGAAATCAGCTGTCCCAGTTCACTTCTGGTCCCCCTGCTGCACCTCTGCTTTTTGGCTGCTTGATGACTCTTAATACATTTAAAAGGCAGAGCTGCAGCGGGGTTAGCTCCTGGCCAAGTTTCTCCCCTTATTGAATAGTCAATGGAAATTCCATCGACTACTCAATTAGCTGGTTACGTGCAATTTAACAACCCCTATCCTACTCATTTCTTTACTTGGTCAGATGGACTTTTTGTACCCTGGACAAGGGGCCTGTACAGCATGGTGACATGATTCCCAGGGTGTGAAAGTATCAAGAATAACACCACGTAACACTGCATTTGAAATTGCCACCTTGGAGCTGAAGTTATGTGATGTGAGGAAGCCCAAAGGTTACTTTCAACAGTTAACGATGTATACACTCACAAATATTCATAATGGTGTCAATCAGTGACTTTAATTCTAAAGTATTTGCAAGTAAGAGAAGAATTGTGCTAACCAGAGGAGACTTCTCCCAGTAGCTATGACAGTAGAATAAACTTTACATGCACATACTTTTATTGCGCCTGTTAAAGCAATATTGGCTTCCAGGAATGAAACGTGGACTCAAGAACAAGTGCCTCTGCAGAATTTGGGGCACTCTCTCGACAGAGATAGAGTTTCCACTGAAGAAATGAAAGACAGGCCCAGACACAATGCCCAAGTATTACATTCAGGGAAAGACCCTGAAGTGGATAGGTTATACCGTGGGAATAGACAGCAGCTGGTGGCTGATGGTGGTGTTATGACTTGATCACCGATGAGGCCACAAAGAGTCAGACAGTCTTTAAGAAAACCAAAAGGGCCGGCCTGTCGACTAATAGCAGCAAAATGCTAAGATCTGGGCTTGAGTTCCTAGCTTAGTCTCTCATTCACAGGCCGACAGAATTGGAAGCAGCATGCACCACTCTCTGTTGATCCCCTCTGGCCAACAGAAGGAGTTATGTTACCAGACACAAGGAAACTGCAGCCAGTTGTCCTTGCCAAAAAGCAGGTTGCTACACAAGGGTGAGAAAGTGGATAAATTGAGGCCCCAACAATACAGAAGGACTACAGCTTGTAAGGAAACATGCTTTGGAAAGATTAGCAACCATGTTGTGGTCAGAGATGGGTTTAAAAGCAAGTAAAGGCTAGACTCACCAGGCACAGCTGAGATAGGAGATATGTCTGAGCCATCCTTCATAACGAGGGTGAGGATGTTGTTCTTATAAGTCCATGCTGGGAGTTTGCTTAATTCAGCCCTGGGGCTGCATCAGAGACCACACCGCCTCACCTGTCAGCTACATGTAGAAGTGACTCATTCCTCCGGCCAAGATTCTGTAGGTGTTCTGAATTCCTAAAGACATCTGTACTTCAGATGCTCCTGTATCAGGAATGGACTGTGCACTATTTCACCCCTGCACTAGGCTCTTTGCAGATGTCTCTCCTCTTTCTTTCTCTCCATTTCTGTTCTTCACACACCTCCTGCTTATCCTTCATTCAGCCCTTCCTCTAGCACCTTTAAGATGCTGCTGGGCTACTCAGTTGTGAAAGAAGTGACAGGCTGAGTTAGACTAAGTACTGCACCAGTCTCTCCAAGTCTCTGCTGTTACCTTCTTTCTAGGTAGGAATCTCTCTCCTTGATTGTATGGCTCTTCTGATTTTCATCAGCTGGAGTGTTAGATCTTTGGGCTTATCCTTTTTGCATGGCATCCTTTACCCTTGCCTACCACACAGTGTCACAGGATTTGGCCAGTTAGTCTAGTTATAGCTTCTCTCAATTCCAGCCTTATCCGCCTAAAAGTCTAGCTCCACAAATAAAGCTGAGTGGGAGTTTCCCTGTTCATGTGCTTTCCCCTTGAGCCCTCAGGGAAAGGCCCTGAACATAATTTCTTCCACTTGGATGGAAAGAGGAATTCCTGCTATAGCCTCCATGAAATCACAGTCTTCTGTTTTTTATGAAATGTAAACCAAAGTAAATATTACCTTAGAGCCTCTTACTCATGTTGTAATAAAATGAGACACTTCCTTGGAAATAAGTTTTAAGACACTTAAGTCTTATAATGTTCATATTTACTAAAGTTTGCAGCTGACGGCTGGGTCTTGATGCTTTGGAAGCACAATTCTAGATGATCTTCCAGTTTTCTCTTTTCCAAGTTGCAGAACTGGTCAGAAATGCAGATTTCCCCTCATCTCAGTCTCCCTTTCCTCTCCAAACTCTTATTTGTTCATATGATCCTCATGAAACTCAAAGAGTGACATACTACAGTGATTCTGCTGGGAATAGCTTGTAAAATCCACTATTTTGAATCAGAAGTCTCCCTTCTCCTTGATTTAAAGCAGATACTGAGCTTGAGAAGTGAGAACGATTGTTTTCCTGGCTGGCTATTGAGCTCAACCAATCATAGAAAAAATTAAAATAATTCCGTAAACCAGAACTAGAAATCAAATGCTGCATTCAAATGATACCTTCCCTTTCTTAATTAAGGGCTTGGAGTGTTTCCCATGATATTCAGTTCTCTATCTTTCTTAATAAAATAGTTATACTATTTTGCATTTATAAATGGCATGATCTTGCATGTCCAAAATCCCATTAAGAAAGGACCTTATCCCATTTCACAAAATATATCTTTGGCCATTCCACCTCCCTTATAACCTCATTCCTTTTGGCTGCCTCCTTTTCCAGACTGTTGCTTTTTGAAGATCTTTGTTTTAACTTTTTTTTGCCAGTTCTTTTCTATTTCTTTATGACAACTCACATTTTCTTTTTCCCCAAGGCTACGTCTACACTAGCCAGTCGTGCTCAAGAACATATTCAAATGAGGCATGGTGATTAATATTGCCATGCCTAATTTGCATACTTAATGAGCTGCCATTTTGCGCAAGGGGCTTTTGCATAAGAAAGAACAGTCTACCCTGCTCCTTCTTGCGCAAAACCCCCCTCTTGTGCAAGAGTCATTCTGCCTGAAAATAAGCAGCAGAAGAGGGGTTTTTTGCACAGGAAGGAGCAATGTAAACTGCTCCTTCTTGTCCAAAGCCCCTTGTGCAAAAATGGTGGCTCATTAAGTATGCAAATGAGGCATGGCAATATTCATCACCGTGCCTCATTTGCATATATTCTTGACTAAGACTGGCCAGTGTAGACGTAGCCCAATGGTTTTGCCATTGTTTTCCTTAACACTTCTTTCCAGGTGTGTTATGCTGGAGTTGTTGTGTCTGTCATAGTTTATATCTCTGAGGGAATGTCTACACTGCAGTTTTTTCAGAAAAATTGACATTTTGCTGAAAAAACTTCACTTACACCCACATTGCAATCATGTTCTTTTGAAAAAAAATCAAAAGAACAGAGGGGTTTTCTGACATTGGTAAACCTCTTTCTATGAGGAAGAAGCCTTTTTCCGAAAGAGCTCTTTCAGAAAAAGGCATGTGTGGATGGGGAAGAAGAAGTTCTTTCGAAAGAAGAGGAAAGAGGAAAAAGCACAAGTGCCCTGGTGGCCACTCTGTCCATAGTAATCAGAGCTTAAATGCAAGAGAGCATCCATTCAGCGTGGACGCTATCTTTTGAAAAAGCAGATTGTTTTTTCGACGTGCGCTTTTGCTGTGTAGATACTCTCTTTCGGAAGAAGTTTTTTCAGAAGATCTCTTCTGGAAAAGCTTCTCCTGAAGGAAGCCTGCAGTCTAGACATAGCCTGGGAAGGGTGTCGCTTGGATTACTCTTGCCAGTGGAATTCTATGGGGAGTTTCCAGTTTGCTAGACTGAGATTTAACAACTTCGGTTTGAGTGGCCACCTACTATTGCCCTAGTAAAAGGGACACTTAATCTGAACAGCTAAATATCCATCCCCTAGGCATCCCCCCTTTGAACCAGAATACTAATAGTGGTTCCAAGATGGCTGGGTAATTTTTGGTGCAGGTTGAATCTCCCTGGTCCAGCATCCTCGGGACCTGACTGGTCCTGAAACAGGGAATTTGCCAGACCAGGGGAAGTCAACACCAGTCTAGGACTCTGCTTTCCCCCAATTGCTCCACTTTCCCCTGGCATCTGGGCACTCTGCTTTCTCCCAGCAGCTCCATTGCTGCTCAGGGTGGGGAGCGGAGGGCTTCACTTTCCCCCAGCCACCAGGAAAGTGGTGGGGGCTCTACTGCTCCCAATCTCCTAGTCAAGGACTCTCATGGACAGTTTGTTCCTGTAAGTGCTCCACAACAATGCCAGACCAGGGGTGCAGATTGCTCTCCAGTTGACCCTGTTACTCTACCATGGATGAGAAGAGTAAGGGAAGTCAATGGGAGAGTTTCTCCTGTCGGCCCCCTGTAGTACAGAAACAATGGTAACTTAATTTATGGTATGTTGACTCCGGGTACGTTATTCACATAAGCTGGAGTTGCATAGCTTAAGTCGACTTTCTGCTGAACTGTTGATGTAGCCCCAGATTCTGATAAACTCCTAGAGGCTATATTGTGCCTAGAGAACCAAATTTAGGCTGTGTCTAGACTACATGCCTCTGTCAGCAGAGGCATGTAGACTAGACAGATCAGCAAAGGCAAATGAAGCCGCGATTTAAATGATCGCGGCTTCATTTACATTTACATGGCTGCCGCGCTGAGCCGACAAACAGTTGATCATCTGTTTGTCGGCTCGCCGCTAGTCTGAACGTTCCCCCTGTCGACATCAAAGCCCTTTGTCGGCAGCCCCGTTATTCCTCGTGGAATGAGGTTTACCGGGGCTGCCGACAAAGGGCTTTGATGTCGACAGGGGGAACGTCCAGACTAGCGGCGAGCCGACAAACAGATGATCAGCTGTTTGTCAGCTCAGCGCGGCAGCCATGTAAATGTAAATGAAGCCGCGATCATTTAAATTGCGGCTTCATTTACCTTTGCTGAACAAACAAATCTACATACCTCTGCCGACAGAGGCATGTAGTGTAGACGTACCCTTAGTATGAGTTCCATTTGGGAACTTGACTGCCTACATCCCTTGATTGCCTCTACTCCTCCTCTCAGCTTCTCTCCAGGTTTGCCATTAATGCCCACAGGCCTTGCACTGTGCCCATATAGTACATATCCAGAAGTTAAAGGACTCAAAATTGCTTTGTCTGCCAGGAAGCTCCTATGAATTTTCTTTAAAAAATTATTCTCAGGATGCAAAGAGTTTATGTTCCATAATTCTCTGAAAATATGCAGTTTTACACAGGATAGGATTACTTCCCTTTGCACAGACTCCCCAAGTGAACTTGGAAACACTACAAACTATTTAGGTTACAACCATTTCCCCCTCAGACTTTGGTGCCATTTCAGCATCATTAGCAGCTAAAAAAGATAGATAAACTGCCCAGCCCCGGTCTCACGTCAGTTAGCCTCACAAGAGCTCAATATTTTGCTGTTAATCTGTACGTTTCTGCTTTGGATGAGTTCTGCAGGGCTGTGACAGAAGAAATGTTTTCCTGTGCTGAGGAAGGCTGGGCAAAAGGTCAACATCAGGTCAACTCAAGAGAATTCTACTGCCAAGCAATAGTATCCACAAGCCTCAGCTGGTGTAAATTGACCCAGCGCTATTGGGTGATGTATATCTTACATGAATCCGTCCCTCTGAGAAGGGAGTTTTTCTAGTTCTAAAATAAAAAGTGATTGGGCACATGAATTTTGTCAGCAATACAAGGGACATGCTCAGGATTGCAGGCCTATCCTGCCGAATAAACGATTGCTCCCATCTCAAGAAAAATGAAAGGGACTTTCCGGGGGATTTTTTTCATTTTGGTTCTGCCTCCCTCATAAAATGGAAGCCTTGTGGTGTACAGGTTAAAAAACACAAAGGAAACAAGGCTCCTTCTTGCAGTACTATTTCCTGTCCTTGTGGGCAAATCCTTTGTTATACTGAGCAACCCAACAGATAACACAGGTGCTCTGACTCCACCCATCCACCAAAACCTCACTCCTGCCCCGCCTCTTCCCAGCTGCGCTCCATCCATGCTCTGCCTTTTCCCACCCAAGCCCCACCTCTTCCTGTCCAATTCTGCCCTTCCCCCAAGCGCAGAACTTCCTTGCTCCTCCCTCCACCCTCTCCCAGCTTCCCAAGTTCCACCGAATAGCTGATTGCAGTGGATGGGAGGCATGGGAAGGGAGGGGAAAGTACTGATTCATGGGGCCCACTGGCAGGCAGTACTGGGGATTGAGGCAAGCTGATGGGAGGCTACTGGTGGGTGCTAAGCACCCACCAATTTTCCCTCATGGATGCTCCAGCCTCAGAGCACCCGTAGAGTTGGTACATATGAACGGGGTATCGGTATAATAAGACCCAACCAGAGGGGAAAGTACGGCGGTGCACTGTGCACCCTATTGTGCTACTCTGGTAAGAGGCTGCAGGAGGAGGCACGGTGCGCTCCCTGCCAGACTCCCAGGACTTTCCTACAGGCTGCCATGATAAGCAGCAAGTAGACAGGCAGGTTAAAGGGGCTGACTGTGGATGCACCCCTCCCAACCGTTCTGGGACTGCTCCAGCCCTGAGCCCCCCCCCCCCGTGTCATTTAGGGAGAGTGTGTGGGGGGGTCTGAAGTTCCCCCACCTCTGGGATTCACATGGGAACACTGTTTGCTGTTATTCCCCTTTCCGTCTCTCTGAAGGAATGAGAGGAAAGCACCAAGTGCTTGAATTCCTCTCCCTCCTAACTGGGGAGGGGAGACGGCAGAGGAGTAAGTGACCCCCGCTGTGTGCTTCCCTTTCGCTCCCTGACAGGGACGATGAGGAACAGCAGCATCCCGGTATGACGTTCTGGGTGGGGGGGCTTCAGCCCCTCCTGCCATCCTTAAATAGTGCCTTTGTCCCCTGCAGTCTACCCTACACACACATACCCCAACCCCCTGCCCTAAGCTGCCCCAGCCTCTTGCCCTGAGCCTCTCATCGCACCTCCACTTCTGACTCCTTCACCTTTTCACACACACAGTCCCCTGCCCTGAGCCCCCAAACCCCAAACCTCTGCCTTGATTCCTGCACCACCCCACCACTCCACCCCCTGCCCTGAGCCTCCTGCACTCCACTCCACAAGTATTGTCATATCACAATTCCCCCAACGTCCTACTCTGCCCTCCCCCCCCAGGGATGCGAAATGACAGTGCCAATAAGGCATGTTACTTTTATCTTTGGACCCAATGCTTTAAATAAATCCTTAACCATCATTTCAGCCTTTGTGTGGCAAGTGTAAAAGGAAACACAATTCATGGGTGCACTATAAGAAATAAGGCAGAATCCTTTAAACGCAAATACAGAACTTGCTGTCTTGGTTGTGAAATGTGACAGAGCTTTGAAACAAATTAGCCATTAGCTAACGCAAAGTAACATTGGCTAGTATATGGTGTCATGTGGTATAATATGAATAATGCAAATATCAGAAAGCTGCATCACAATCAATGTTTTGTCCAAATCAAGTGACTTCCCACTTAATCACAATGTGGTGTCCACCATGCTTCTACATTACTTCCTTCACACTTTGCCAGGTGTGTTGGGTGTTAAATTGCAGTGTAGTGTGACTGCAATGTACACTGGACATACTAGTCTAATGGAAGAATCTCATCTGGGGTATTTTCATGATAATCATGAATGATCATTTTGGCTGCTGTAGAGCCAAAATTTCCTCTGGTGTCAGAATGGTTTCCATTGGAAGGAAACTGGGTTTTGGCATTAATGTATTTTTTTTCAGCTTTCAACCCTAATGTGAGAAAGCTTGACTTCTACAAAAGTGCACTAGCAAGTAATAGCAGTTGGCACTTAACTTGTTCTTTTTATTTGAAGCTCTTGAAATCCTTTGGTAACATTAATTAACCAAACCTACAAATACTCTGTCAGGGAAAAAAATGTCTGTTTTCCAAATGGTCAAAATGGAGGAACAGTGAATGTAGGTCATCTCAATGCACGGGGTGCACTTTCAGTCAGCATTAACAGGAATTGGGCTAGTAATAATGACGATTCAGTCGGGAAGTTACACCTATGCCAAGCCAATTTAAGAACCCATTTCAAACTGGATAACTGCATTCTGGTTATAACCTGTACTGTTTAGTCTACTCTTGCTAAATAAAAAGGTGTGCCCATAATTCATTGAGCACTCAGACTGCTTTGTGGAAGGAAGACGGCAGCCCTGACTGAAGCCAACTGCAAATATCTTCATCATTGAGATGTTTGAAAACAAGAACTGCTCCAGAAAGCTTGATCAACTGTATATTTTGTGCTACCCAGCCAGCAAGTATGTTGATGGATGTAGTCCTTGCAGAATCCGTGGCTGATTAAATGTAAGTATTTCTTTATGGCTATTACCGCTTATCCTTTCACTTAGGCAACATTGCTAAGCTGTCTCCTTTTAGGGTGTGCCAGTACATTTATTGACTATGATAAGTTACCCTGCAATGAAGGGTTTACAAAGCATCTATATTTTTTTGATTTTGAGACACATATAGATCATGTTAAAAACCAGAAGTCCATTGTTCAATCAATCACGTTAATCCCGGTGCTCCTTGATAACTATGGCTATCACATTTCAGAGTGATTTTACTGGAGATCACTGGGATTACTTGCAGTAGCCACTCAGTCTAGACAGGGGTTTCTATTACAGTGAACACAGACAAAAGGGTAAGAAATATTAATGCCCAGCGTCCATTAACCAGGCACAAACGGCATATCAGAGGGTGGATCCTACACACTTTGCCTTGGTTCCCCCCTTTCTTTTGTTTATGTCTCAGCAGGGCATTGACTTTAAAAAAAACTGGTCATTTTAACAAAGGAAAGTAAATAAGATGGGGGCCTTGAAAACTTTGCCAGTTAGAATTTCAGAAGGGTAATGGTTTGCTTTCCATTCCAGTTTGATGCACTGTCATAACACAAGGGATCCCTATTGGACAGCCTATTTGAAGTATGACTTCCCATCTTTTCTGCTCTCTTTTTAGGGGTTGATTAATAGTACTGCTGCTAAAGCACAGAGATTGAAAATCCACGGTGCTGGGATTCCCTCTGTGCTGCATGCATAAGGGTGTAATGCTAGAAACCTGCTGTGCTGATAAAGATGGTCACAAGGCCACGACCAGGGCTGAATAAAATTATCCTCATTCTCATTGCTGAAATGAAGTCAATTTGAATGGCGAGCACTCCAGGAATGCTGTTACTTGAATAAACCTAGTGCTGGACTCCCTGACAGGAGCAGTCTTGTGTGGGAAGAGAATACTCTCTTGCAGCTAAATAAGGTGGCTGATAGTTAAAATTAGACCTAATTAACAAGGGCCTGAAGTGAGGTAATGAAGCAGAGTTTTCAAGCATTTCTTTTTTTGCTGATACACAATGCTCCTGTCGGATAATGTAAGGACCAAATATCACCTGTTGCACAGACCACTCCCTGGCTGCCCTGAATTTTATTTTTTGGACTGCACAGTTCAACTGGGTGCAAAGGTGCCCATCACAAATCAAAAACACACTGGGAGTTGGACAAAGGTGGTACAACAGTGGGTCAAGTTAAGCAATTTGCTGCACTTGAGAGAGAGACAGATTGCTTGTCCTGACTGATCCCCAAGACCTTGGTCCTCACCTTCTTCAAATGCTTTCCCGAGAAGTTGTCATCTGCAAGCCCGTGAGGAGCAAATTCTAGTACCCCCGTAGGAGGGCATGCTGACAGCTGCTTTTAAGGAGGCATTTGCACATAACACCATCCCTGCACAAGACAATCATTGGCCAGTTTTAATCTTTGTTTTTGGCAAAGATGGGGAGAAAGTCGATGATGTGGCAATTTCTGGACTCATGTGATTTCCTTGGCATCTGTCAGCTGGATTTAGTACAGAAACCACCTTCCACAACAAAAATCACTGCCCAGCGTATAACCTGAGTCACTGTTCCCTTGCCTGGGGAGCAGCTTAGCCTGCAACAGCCCCCATAGCTTGTAGTTTCCCCCAGAAGACCAGCCAGTGGATCTATCTATTTGAGGCACTTACACTCTATTACCGTGATGTCTGAGCTTGTGAACACAAGCTTTATTGTGTTCATCTTCACAAGACTCCTGAGATGTAGGGAAGTTCTATCATCCCCATTTTACAGATGGAAACTGAGTCACGCAGAGATTGAGGCCCAGTTCCACAAAGATATTCATATCTGTGAGGATCTGGGCACAATTGGAGAGGCCCAAGTCACATAGGAAATCTGTGTGGGTCCTGAACCTGCATTTCTCTACTCTCAAGCTAACCACAGGACCATCCTGCTGCTGCAGCATACATGAATCCATGTAGTTCAGACACATTGGGCCCAGCCATACCCTCAACCCTATCGGGAAACCTTGGCCCCATTGTGCTTCCAGAAAGCACATCTCTGCAGTGTTCTGAATGGGGACCACAGCATGGACTTCTGCTTCTAGTGGCTCTGCTGCCTTCTGATCCCACATTTTGTGAGCATAAACTTCACAGATGCTTCTCTAGGATATGCTGGCATCCTGCCCTCCAGCAGACAGGCACTAACTATTGCCTGAGGAGTAAAGAACATCAATTTTTCACTTTTTGGGGAAGCAGCCCAACGAAGTACTCAGTTTCTTACAGCGATCTAAATAGAATGTTAGAATACTCACCCCTTTCTGAATGGAATCAAACTTACTATAGCACACACAAAATTTAATTCATGCTTCTAGAGCCCAAAGGAAAGAGAGAGAGAGAAATTAGAAAACTTCATGGTATGAAAACATATCATATGTTCAGTATGTACTGCCAGGATGTCTGACCTGAATCTCTATGAAAGGATAAATTATTGTTGTGTAGCTAAAAAATAAATATAATTGTGAACAAAACATGTAATTCGGGGGTGCGTTTTAATAAAAGTTTTTCTCTAGTCTGTATTTTTCTCTGGTTTAAATATCATCTTGATTTTTTTGGTCAAATAAAATAACCACCTTGGGCAATGTTTTAAAGAAAAGACTATGCTTTGCATTAAAGCAGCTCGCTTGGCGTTTGCAACTACGGCTGGGGATTCCAAACCTTTCACCACTCTTCAGAGAGTTTTGACGAATACGCGCACATTTCAAGAAAATGAAAAATGAGGCAACACAAGAGAAGGTTTTAACTGAAACCCCATCCAAGCTGTACTTTGCGAGTCACAGCGAACCCTTTCCCTGACTGTGTGAGCTGACATGAAGAGGTTTTTCTGGATGCCTGGATTTTCTCAATTTACCTCTTCTGTTTTTTTCTCATCTCATTTGCTTTTTTATTCTTTCCTCTGTTTTTACTCCTGTCGTTTTCACTTCTCTTCCTCCTTGCCCCACTCCTGTCATACTGCCTTTTACACTTCCTCTCCATGTTTTACTCATCCACTTGTTTTTACTATTGATTTTCAATTCCTTCATGTCTTCTACCTTTCCTTGCTCCCAGAGCTCTGAATCACCTCAGCTAAAGCAATCTGGACCAGCTAGCTCTGATGGAAGACTTTCCTTGTAAAAAGGATCCCTAATCAGACAGGTGGCTGGATCCACAGCCAGGCATTCAGGGGCCTGTTTGAAGTCAGGCTCTGACTGGGCCCATTCCACAGAAAACCCAGAGTTGTAAAGTCACGTACTAGCACCAGGGTGGCATTTAGGATTCTGCCTTCCAGTTTCAGCCCCTCTCCACATGGGCACAAATGGGAGGAGGGTTCTATTTCAGTATGAGCTAGAAGAATGGATGCAGAGAATATATTAGCTGAACAATCCCAGAGCACATGGGGAATTGCTCTCGATAATGGCAAGACTAAGGTGTTCAGGCAGTGTGAAGTGAAGCTGAGAGTTTCCTTTGACCCCTTGAGATGTAACCGCTCATGGCCTGGATTTTATTAGTTCACTGTCTAACAGAACTTCTGGGGGTGAGTTGGGAAATGAGTATCTGCAAAATCAATAATTATGAAGAGGACCTCACAGAAAAGTCTCAGGCGGGTTACTCAGGAATGGGTACCATCTGCATCTTTCTGAGAAGGGCAGTTTCCAGATAGTTCCCTTCAGCATCCAAATCTAGAGTGCGCCATCATTGTTTTGACAGTTCTGAATATCTACAGTCTCAGCAACTTCTTGCATGTACACTCTGCCATCTGCAGTGCACTATCCATGATCTCGCCTCATCTTGCTACAATCCCATCAGATGGCTTTGAACAAAATTGCTCTGGGGGAGCCAGACCCATTGATGTCTATTGAACTAATCTGATAGTCACAACTTGAGGGTTTGGCCCATAAAGAACAGCTATACAAGGAACTTTTCCTATTGCTTTCATTGATTCTTCAAGAGCCATCCAAATTCTCTGCAATATGTTTGGTCAAAAAGTGTCTTGGCTCCTGATGTTATACATAACATCACTGTCTAGGATTAAATTGTCCTTGTTAAATTTGGTAGCAGAATTAATCAATATGAAAATGTTTGTTTATTTCATATACATCTCAGGATGGAGAAATATAAATGAGCTAGGAAAAGGATGGTCACTATTATTTCCTTAGGTCAGTGTTTCCCAATTTTATTTGGCCACAAAACCCTTTTAAACTCGAAAGAATTTTGCGGAATACCTAATAACAGTCTTATACATGGAGCTGAAAAAGTAGACTACAAAAAAGTAAGGATAATAATAAACAAATGCTAGACAAGGACATGAGATCAACATTTACTTTAATTGCACATAGATTAATCTATCATAGTCAATTTATATTTGTCAAGGTTAAATTTTTAAATACAAGAAATCACGCGACTGTACTGAAGTAAAGTATTCATGAGAGTGCTGCCTGTGCACTCCTATACAAGCGACTGGTTTGACAGCCGAAGCTTCGACTTTGTCCGACGCAGCTCTAGTCTATTTGTATTCAGTCACCCACGTGATCCATGCTCCCGAGAGTGAGTATGGGGATTTTTGGTGATATATAAAAGGCGATCGAACCACTGATTGGCTGCCCACGCGGCGCTGACTAGTGACATCATCGTCCCCACTCTTTGGCTAAGCTGGCATTACACAGGGACACTTATCTTGCAAACACAAATGAAAATTGTTTTCAATAAAATTCATAATGCTTAAATATTAATTATTATTCTTTAAAATCATAAAATGTTATTGTAATGGAATTTTCTTGCAGAACCCTTATTTTCACTTCGCGGAACCCATTTGGGAAACATTGCCTTAGATAAAGGGCCCCCATTGCTCTTCTTTATCCTGACAGCACAAAAATGAAGCAGGTAAGAATCTGTCCAGAGTGGAAATGGTTATGATAATTAATTACACCTCAGCTGTTCCTCAGCCCAAACTCTTGCTCTAACTTTGGCTTCACCGTTTTGAACCTTCACGCTGAACAAAAAAAAATGTTTTGAATGTGCCAGACTTAGAGGCTTTCACAGAGTTTCATTAAAAAAAAAAAAAAAAAAGCATTTTTGGGGTAAAGCACAACTGACAGCTACAATTGCACTAATGGCTTCTAGTTAAAAACATACCTCTTTTTTTTCACCATATCTTGCTGCTGCTGCAATTTTCTGTCAGGGTTCCTCTAACTACTAATGTGAAGCACACATCTGGTAGGGGGCACTGTGATGTACATATTTGTATTTAAAAAATAAAATAAAGAGGTTATTTTTCTATCAAGGGAGATATCACTTAACCTAGCATTTTGCCTTTTCTGTGACTGCTCTGAATTTCTGTGCTCACAGACCTTCAGGGGTACATCTACAGAGCAGGGCTTAACTCAAAATAAGGTATGCAAACTGAGCTACGTCAGTTGTGTAGCTTATTTTGAAATAGCTTATTTCGAAATTGGGAGCATCTACATAGCATCTATTTCAAAATAGAGCACTCTTCCTCCAACTTCCCTTATTCCTCATACAATGAGGGTTACAGCAATCGGAGTAAGAAGTCCTCCAGCTTGACAGAATTTCGACATCATTTCAAAATAACTGCCTGCTGTGTAGACATGGACTATGTTATTTTGAAATAACGCTAGTTATTTTGAACTAATGTTGCTGTGTAGACATACCCTAGGAAATTGCATGATGGTAACAGTCAAGTGCATAATTCTCACTTCTCAGATGAGAATGAGCTTCAATCTGCAAGGTAGTTGAAAATGGCCATACGCCAGTCTGATGTACATATATGTTTTATAAAATGATCCTGACAAGGAGGAAGGAACAGAGCTGTCCTTACCCATAGGCAGAATACACAGTTGTGTAGGGCACCTGAAAATTTAGGGCACCACTGGGTCTTAATGTCCACCCATCTTCCAATTCCTATTGCTGTTCTGTGGCTCTGCTTCCTCTAGAGAGGACTTAGTTAACTTAAAAGTGAAAGCCTGCTATAAGGAGAACACGGAACCTTTGAAAGAGCCATTCAAATGGCAATGAAGCCATTTAACAGGCATTTGCCAAGTCCAGGTATATACTGTCAGTTTTTGAATTTACTATGTTAGTCTACAGGAACTTAGTTTAAAATTTGTTTTAAAAATATTTCATTAGTGTGTTGCTGAAGATTATGAAATCACATCTCTCAAAGACTGTCATCGGGGATAGGGACGCCAATTTAACGGTATTGTGTAGGGCCCCATAAATCCTAAGGAAATCCCTGGGAAGGAGTGTGCCCAAGTGGATAGGGCACAAATCTCAGGAGATTTGGGTTGTAATCCCCATCTGCTGTTTCCACCCACTGTCCATTGTTTATGATCAACATCAGCTCTTTGGATCAAGGACTGCCTCTTCTTTTGAGTCTGAACAAAATAAATCTCCTATCACTGTAGGGACTTAATCTTGGTTATGTCCTCCAGGTGTCTACAAACAATTATTATTAAAACTAAGTTATAATAATAAATATAGAGATATATGGATTCATATACAGAATATATGTATCCATCCAAACATGTTACAATAGAAAGTAACATCTGCCATGTACCCTTGGTCAGGGCTCAAGTCCCGTTTGTCTTACCACAGATTTGGCCCGTAGACACCTATGCAAAAAGTACCATCAACGCAGCCTCCAAACATCAGTAACTACAACTGTGAATAACTCCTCCAGTGAATATGGCAATTTTTCCTCGCCTACATTATTATTATCATCAGCCAATCAGCTCTTTCAATACATAGATAATATTTAGGGAAGAGTTCCTTTGAGTATTTTCCTCAATCAAATCAACAATACACAGTGCAAAATACTAGTGTATTTGCTGCTTATTCACTCAGGTCACCCCAGTGGCTTCAACATTTGCTGGTACAAATAGCCCCTCTGAATCCAAAAGTACCACACGTGAGGATGACTTCCCCGAGTCAGAGTTTCAGTTTTAGACCTTGCTTGTTATTATACCAAGAGTTAATCTTGTGGAGACATTCATCTACATCTGAAGCCTGTCAAATATTATCATCCTGGTTACCTGTAAGTATGCCTTTCTTTCAGTAAATTATTATAATGCTGGAGAAATAAGTTTCTTTTTGTTTTAAACAAAAGCCATGTTCTGCTCTTGATTTTTGCCTTTCTTTTCTGAATGCAGCCTGCCCTGGATTTCATTAGACTACCGATGGTTTATTTAACGTTGGACTAATGGACCTTACGATGCGCTGGGACTGTTTTATAAACATCATTTGTGATGGCTTGAAAATAAATGTCGTTGTGCCAACATTTCAGACACAAGCCTTCCACTGACTGCAGTGCAAATTACATGATTGAGACTCCTCTTTCCTTGCTTAAGCAAAGATTTAGTACAGGATGGAACTCCCTTTGAATTAGTGAGGACATTTTGCCTGAGTAAGGACTACACAATCTGGCCCATTATTACTACAGAGGCTTCTGGAATCCTGTAACTCAGTACAAGACAGTCCCTAAATGAAGAGAAGGGAACTAAGAGCCCATTTCTTGCCTAACTATGTTCTTTACTGCCATAGCACGTGCTGGGCCATATATGTATGCAGGAACCCCAGTTGTGCTTCTTTTTATGTGTACTGCTTTAGTAGAGTGCAAACATGTTAAAAAGTTCACTTTCCCCTTTATAGGAGTCTATAAAAAAGCTCTTAAACTGGAGTCCTAGGGTTTCAGTGAGACAAATGAATGATCACCCTAGATGGAACAGTTCTTTCCTATGGATTAGTCACTTAGGTGTGAGAAATTTTAAGATGTTAATTCAATCTGGAGAATTCACTTGATTTTCGTGCTGTTTTCAAGCAATAATAAAGCCAGGAAGCAAACTTGATGCTGCCTGATAGAACAGACTGCGAGGCTCTACGAATAGATATCATTCGTCGATACCCGTTAGAGCTAAATTTTCAAATGTTTGCAGGCAATAAAGAATCTGTGTCCAGTTATAGTAGGCCCCGGGTGAAAATATTCACAATCAGCAATCATTCTAACCCCCACACAGTTACTCAAAACTCATTTTTGGTACAAGGTGATTAGGGGGTTTGACAGGGTTACGCTACAAGGATCCTGCTGCCATTTAAGTAAAATAGCCAATAACCTCATTGGTACAGAACCAGGCTGCAGATTACACTTAGGAATCATTTCAAGGGAGACAGATGGAACATGTGATTTCTGTAGATTATGCAACTGTGAGTGAAACCTTGTGAGTCACACTTTCAGGTGGGTACCTGTGTACCTATGCATCCATTTAATTGAAATCACAAACATTGCAGTTAAGCACATCAACACCCACACCCATTTGTGTGCTGAGCTTTGACTTGTGGATAACCCAGAGACCACCTCTTCTTCTCTTCACAGCCCTGAGATTGAAAGTCACCAGGGGCACACTTGCTAACAATTCTTAAATGCGACTGAAGACAGGACTTTCTCAGTGAAGGGCCCTTTTGTCTGGAACTCCCCAGCCCCACCTGCCCCACTGGTTCAGCACAACGCAGCATAATGCTTGTGTTCTCAGGCTTTGCTGGAAGGTGGGAAGACTGGTGAATGTGTGTGTATGTGAATGTGTGTGTGTGCACATGCACACAGTCTGTTAGAGACTGACCCTGTTCAGTGAGATGTTTCATTTAATTGATTCTTCCTGTTGAGAAATTCATGGCCAGAGTCAGGGGGGCAGGGTGGGTTTCCAAACTCCACCACTTCCCTTACTGTTTTCCTCTCGAATAATTTAATCAACGGTGTGGGGTCCCCAGAGATCCATGCAGCGCCAATCTCTCCTGTTCAGACTCCATGGCCTCTTGCCTTTGCTCGCTGCCTGGCAGGGTGGCTTCAGTGTGGAGTTCTCCAGAACAAAGGGGGCTCTATATCAAAGACAATGAAATCTTCGTCTCTTTTAGCTTTATGCGGCTGTACTGCTTGATGGCTAAGGGGGGTTATGTGGGTATCCCCTGGCATCACTCCTACCTTGTCCCAGTTCCCCCTCCCTCACACAGATGGGCACTCTGAGACAAGGAGATGGTGTGACAGAGGTACCTAACGCTCCTTCTTCCTGTTAGGAGGAATTTGGATGTAGAGTATGTTTTCTGAATCTGGGGTGGGGTGATAAGGAGATTCGGCCCAGAATTATGGACACACACTCAAAAGTTTGATGGGTGCAGTGTAGAAATCTTTACTATATATTTTAGAAATATACATCTGTCTGTCTACTCTCTGTGAGTCTGTTTGTTCAAGAACTGCTCCAAAACAGTAAGAGCTAGGACTACCAAATTTGGTATGCAGTTTTCTCTTATAATTTAAAACAAGGCCAGGGTTTGGTTGTACCAGGACAATGGGATGTGCCTGGAATTTGATTGTTTCTCATAAAATGGAAAGGGAGAGGTCTGGTAGGAGGGAGAATTATATTGTAGAATGACCACAGGGGAGCAGCAAGGGGCCAGAGCTGGGGACCGGGACAGCTATAACCTCGACAGGGGACGGGGATAAAATATCTTCTATATATTTCAGTGAGTTTGCTTGTTTGTATGTCTGCATATCTGTCTGTCGCGCAGTCGGGGAACATGCACCTCTCCTCCCGCTGTGCTTGCTGAAGCAGCCATGGACTGGTGCTTCTCACATGGCTCCAAGCTGCTGTAGTGACAGAGGGTTGGGATTGTCTCCTCTCCCTGGGGAAGCCTGCATACTGAACCCCTCATCCCCACCTCCCGCTACAGAACAATGATTAAATGAAGAAAAGGACCCAAACAACGCTGGGTAATATTTTAGTCTAAAAATAATTTTCAAAGGGAGTGGGTGAGTAAAGAGAAGAAAGGCCAATCATACAGTGCAAACTCTCAGTTGGGGTAAATCTGGATAGTGCCCATAAATCTAATCTCATTTGCACCAGCTGACGGTCTGACCCATGATATCCCAGTGGCTACGTCTACACTGGCATGATTTTCCAAAAATGCTTTTAACTGAAAACTTTTCCGTTAAAAGCATTTTCAGAAAAGCGCGTCTAGATTGGCAGGATGCTTTTCTGCAAAAGCACTTTTTGCGGAAAAGCGTCCGTGGCAAATCTAGACGTGCTTTTCCGCAAAAAAGCCCCGATCGCCATTTTCACGATCGGGGCTTTTTTTGTGGAAAACAGTACTGTGCTGTCTACACTGGCCCTTTTGCGCAAAAGTCTTTCGGAAAAAGACTTTTGCCAGAAAGGGAGCTGCATAGTATTTCCGGAAAAGCACTGATGATCTTACATAAGATCGTCAGTGCTTTTCCGGAAATTCAAGCGGCCAGTGTAGACTGCTGGCGAGTTTTTCCGGAAAAGCGGCTGATTTTCCGGAAAAACTTGCCAGTCTAGACACAGCCAGTGTGTTTACCATCACCAGATTCATTGTGAGAACAAACATCAGGAAAGGCTGTGTTAAAAAATAAAGGTCTGTAAATGAGGATCAGAACCCTAGCTCTCATCCTATCATCACCCCCATACTAGCCTAGTTTATTGAAGTCAGTGGGAGTTTTCTGTCTGATAGCACTGCAGGATTGGGGCTCTGTTGGTAAAAAAAAACAAAAAACCATTGTGTTTGTTGTTTCAAAATATGAAGAAAAAGCGTGGGCATCCAATTAGGAACAAACATGATCCAAGGGCTAGGAGAGCCCTGAAGGGATTCTCTTGTTACAGAAAAATCACAGTCTGAGGCGGTTTTAGTGCAAAGTGCTTGTCAAACCCATATTGCGTCCATTTAACAATTTTTATGCTGAGATCGATGGTAGCATCCTTCTGTTGCATTATACAGTCACAGAATCATCGACATGAAGAGCCGGCAGGGATCTTGAGAGGTCATCTAGTCCAGACCCTGAACTGAAGCAGGGCAAAGTAAACCTAGATCTAGACCAGGGCTATCACCTTTGGAAGCCCCAGGGGCCACAATGATACTCATAGCACATGCCGAGGGCCGCAACTTAAGTGTGGTTGCATATACATGCAGATATGTATGCAAACAGCTTCTTTCACACTGACAGGCATGAATACAAAGATGAAGGCAAGACTACACAACACACAGGCCCCATTTAAGTCAGTTCTGCTGATATTAATTAAATGCAATATTTACCCAATTTCTGCCCATATGACAGTACTTTTAATAAGCAATGACAGTGCAGGGATTTAACTACTAAAACGCATATCAACAGAAGACCGTTATATTGATTACTTTTTCATTTTGGCTCCCACCCATGGGTAACGTGTTGTACCCGCATAAATCCAAACCACACTGCGAGCTGCAAACAAATAGGCTTCAGCCTGCATACAGCCCACTGGCTGTGTGTTGAGTAGCCATGACCTAGACCATTCCAGACAGGTGTTTGTCCAACTTGTTCTTAAAAACACCCAGTGATAGGGATCCCACAGCCTCCATATTCCAGTGTTTAACTATATTTATACTTAAGAAGTTTCCCTAATATTAAATTAAATCTGCAATGAGGGAGATTTATGTTATGTCCCATCTCAGTCGTCTTTTCTCATAACTAAACACACTCAATATTTTTAACCTTTCCTCATAGGTCACGTTTTCTAAACCTTTGATCATTTGCGTTGCTTTCCTCTAGAAACTCACCAGTTTATCCGCAACATTCTTAAAGCATGGCAAACAAAATTGGAAACAGTGCTCTAGCTGAGGCCTCACCACTGTCAAGTTGAGTGGAACAATCACCTCCTGCATTGGTGCTGAAACTAGGAGTGTGGGGGGTGCTTTCACACCTCTGGCTTGAAGTGGTTTCCATTATATACAAGGTTAACAGTTTGGTTCAATGTCTCTAAGGAACCCCCTATTCAAATTGTTCCTGTATTACCTAACTCCTGTGTCTAAGACCATGTCTCCATTTACCGGAGGATAGTCACTATGGCAATGAATCTTTCAGGGTTTGATTTAACGGGTCTAGTAAAGACTCGCTAAATCGAATGCTGAGGATGCCCATCAACCACAGTACTCCTTGCAGTAAAGGAAGTCGATGGGAGAGATTTTCCCAGAGTCCTCTCACTGTGGGGTCTCCCCAGAAAAATGGATGCAAGGTATGTCCACTCCAGCTACACAATTCACATAGCTGAAGTTGCGTATCTTGCATCAATTTCCACTGCCACTGTAGGCCTGGCCTAACCTTCAACACTTCTGTTAACACATCCCCAGAATATTAGCCTTTTTAAAAAATACATAACATTGCTGATTCCTATTTAATCTACCTTGCACTATAATTCCCAGATCCTTTTCAGCAGTACTACTCCCTAGCTAGTTATTGCCCACTTTGAAGTTGTGTATTTGAATTTTCCTTCCTAAGCATGGCAAGTTGTGCTTCTCTTTATTGTGCATTTTAGAGCAGTTGTCTAATTTGTGAAGGCAGTTTTGAATTCTAATCCTGTCCTGTAGAGTGCTTGCGAACCCTCCCAGGTCGCTGACATCCATGCATTTTAAAACTGAGTGGGGAGAGAGCTTATACAATGCACTAATTAAAATACTGAACAGTACTGGACTATTTTCCCAGTAAGCTAGTTAGTGCCATGCAGGCTCTGAAGGAAGCGGGGTAGTGCAGTGACCTGCCATGGCCAGGGTCTCTGGACCAAGGGTGCCATTTTGGGAGTGAAGGATGGGCAGCAGCCATGCCTACTGGGACACAGCTTGCTTTTCTTCCCATTCCCTGGACTATTATGGAATGAAGGGAAAGCACTTGGATTCTGTGCATGCCTCTCACTCCTGGCTGGTGAAGGGAGGGGGCAGAGGAGTAAGTCACAGAATCTAAGTACTTTCCCCTCACTCCACATAGGGAAACAGGAAGAAAAGCAAGCCGTGTCCCAGTACGCATGGCTGCTGTCTCCCCATCTCCCCTGAAATGGCACCCTTACTCTGGACCTGGCTAGGACCCTACCATGGGCAGCGCAGTCCTGCTCTGGCCCCACCCTAATGGCCACAGCGCTCACTTGTCCCTCGGCAGCCTGGATCTGGGTGGCATTGAGAGATGGCTACCCAGCCCCGCCTCTTCAGTCTGAGGCCTCCTCACTTCTGGGAGCACAGAGCCGGCTTCCCCCCCCCCCACCTTACCCAGGGGCCTGGCAAGTCTGCTGTCTCCCCTGTTTGAATGTCTCTCACTGGTCACACTATCACGGATTTAAAAGTAGCCATTCTTCTACAAAGGAATTTCACTACCCAATTACAGAGGGAGACTCATGAACTGGAATTCATCTACAAATTTGACAGTTACACCCTGGGCTTGAATAAAGACTTAAACTGGTTAATGGACTATAAAGCCAATTTTTTTTGACATTCGCATTTTCACATCAAGAGCTATGGATGGGACACATCAGCCCATTTAATTAGCTTCATTAATACAGGTCCTACAATTGGCATGTACTTTTGCTTTTATATGTATCTTGGATTCTGTTCTTCCCATTCCAACTCACTAGATGAAGTGGGTTTTGCCCATGAAAGCTCATAATCCTATATATGTGTTAGTTTCTAAGGTACCACAGGACTACTTGTAATCTAAATATTCTGTAACTTGTTCTCTCTATATTTTGGCTTACAGTCCTTCCTTGTTAATTTTAATTGAGTCAAGTATCTGGATGCACATTAACTTTAAACACCTCTTTTCTACCTGAGCAGAGAGTCTATGACTTACTTCATCTTTCCCTTGCTCCTGATACATTTGCAGAACCTCTTCCTATAGCCTTTTATCTCTCTTGCTACATATAACTCATGTTTTCCCTTAACTTGTCTAGTTTTCCCTACTTACACTGTTCTTTTGTACTCGCAAGCAATTCATCCTTGTTCCTACTTTTTGGAAGATTCTTTTTCTATTTTCAAGTCATGAAAGAATTCCCATATTTGCCTCTTACTTCTTACCTGTCTTTCGCAATGGGAGAGCTTACAGTTGTGCCTATAGCATTGTCTCCTTGAGAAACTGTCAGCTCTCCTGAACCCCTTTAGCTCCTAGATTTTCTTCCCATGAAAATTTTTTTAAGCCCATTGTTCTTCTTGGATTGCTCTCATTCCTCTGCTTAGAAACATGAACCCTCTCGTTTCGTGTTTACTTTCACTCAAAATGCCTTCCATCCTCAGATTCACAACCAATTCCTCCTTGTCAGTTGGAATCAATTTTAAAATGGCTGCCTCCATGGTTACTTCTTACATTTTCTGAAACTGTTATCCCCAGTACATTCCAAGAACTTACTGGAAATTTAAGTTAAGCCACACTAGTTTCATACAGATGTTTGGGTAGTTAAGAGTCTCCCATTACTAGTTTTTGTTTTGGACATTTCTGTTTGTTCTAGAAATGCCTCCTGTATTCCTCTTCCTGATTTGATGGTCTCTAGTAGAGCCCAATTCCTCCCCTTTGATCTTTACCCAGAAATTGTCAACTGGCCTGCTTCTCACCTTGTTCTGATCTGAACAACTGTAGATATTCTTGAGGTACCACGTTACACTTTCGATTCCTGGTGAGACGTTAGCTCATCTACTAGTTTTCCTTCAATAAAGAGGCAAAGAAGGACTGGAATGAGGATCTGGAATCAATACTGCACTATATTTGTAATTGTGTTAAGTTTAATATTATTATTGATACACATTATGTGGATTTATGGTGGACACATGTATGCTCAGAATTTAAGGCAAGTGGCTGGTCTGAACAAACGTTAAGCACAGATGGGAAGGAAGAAGAAAACACTGATTTTCTCGTACTAGCACAAAGGAAGACAACCAGCCAGTTCTTGCTATGTTCCAAAACAGAATGATAATAGCGAAGAGATTGCCAGGTGCAATAATTCTCTGTCTTCTCATTTCTTTAGAGAAAGCCCATTAAGGAGCAACGAGCAAGAAAACAGAATACACCTTTGGTCCACTATTAAAATGATTCTTAAAAACCTAGGGGAAATTTTTCAGTCCTTGGTAATATTTTTGGGTGCTTAAAATGCCACAAAGGTCACAGGCCATTTGATCCTATATATTTCAGAAATGGTACTGGAGCACATATGTGATGAGGGGTTGCCATGGCAAATGGCTTTTGGCTCTATTTAAGGCAGAGTTTTATTGCACAGCAGAATAAATAAGCATGTTTAAGCCGCATACAGCAACTTGTTGGCACGTATGTTAATGCTCCCCTGGGCTGCAATAACTTAAGCACCCTCCCTTTTAAACATTTTTCAGCCCTTTTTTTTTCTTTTTTACTGACTACATGCATTTAGCATTAAGGTGAGGAATGCACCATTTCCACCCTGGTTTGAAGTAACTGAGGCAAAAAAAATGAGGACTGTATAATAAATCATAAAGGGACATTGTATGCATACAAAGGATGCAATTTTCTCTTTCCTAAAATACATGAGGCCAGGTAACATAATAGGCCCAATCCTGAAAGGATGTAATACCCAAAAAGCTGAATGGATTAAAACAAATAGTTTTGGATATTCATAGGGTGCAGCTTTAACACAGTCTGGGTGTCTTCACAAATCAAATGGGCCTTTAGCAGCATATTGAGCACGTTGGGGATACCTTTCCCATCCCTCTGTGAGGGCAGCGTTGGTCCCTCTGTGGCTGTACTCGACTCCTTACTCTCAGGGCAGCGTGGCCTAAAAGCTAGAGCCCATTACACTCTCCTCTGCCTCCGGGTAGTGTGGCCTGGCAGCCAGAGTCCAATTATACGTCCTTCTCTCTCAGCGTAGTGTGGCCTAAGAGCTAGAGTTGATTACTGTGCCCCTCTCTCTTGGGATAGTGGGACCTACTGGCCAAAGGAGTTGATATAATCCTACCTGTGGTCAGGGTTTTATGACCTAGTAGCCAGCAGCCGAACAATAGGTGTAGATCCACATATGGAGTTGGTGAGGTGGGGGTAAGGAGACCCAGGTCCTTCCTCTCCATCAGATTCCAGCCCAGGGCCCTGCAGCAGTGGAACTAGCTTGGTGGGGAATCCCATCGCAACACCGAGATCCCAGGGAACAATTCCCCACACTGGGATACTTCCAGTCTCTTCACCCCGGTCTGGGGGCTTTTCCTGCAGTCCCTCAGACTGGTTGCTATGGCTTGGTCCAACAGTGCCTCTTTCCCCAGCGGTAGTCAGCCCTGACTTAGCAGCTCCACAGGCCTGGAGCATGCCCAGCAAGGTTATGGGGGCAGAGCCTTCTCAGCCAGGTTAACTCTTTCAGGCTCAGTGCTGGATTGGTACGCCCCATCAAGGTGCATTTTCTGTCTTGTCAAACGGGGATCCTCGCCATGTTACTTCTGGGCCATTTCATTCCAGTGCAGTTACCCAGCTTTTACTATTTTATAAACTGCTTGTTACCCTCCTGATTCTGCGCCCAGTGATCCCCATAGAATCTGGAAGTGCAATCAGTGCATGTGTGTGTGCGTGGATGTGCACGTGCATGCACACCGGTGTAAGAGAGGAAAATCCATGCACTTAAGAGGATCCAGGCCTATGGTGCTTGAGGGTGAATACACGTTATAAATTAATACTTTATAATGAAAGCTTCAATTTTAAAAGAACGATTTGCTATTCCATTGGGCTTTGTTAACTGAGCGTGTCAAACTAATTTAGGGGGAGGCTTCTGCACGGGAGCGTTGATGCTAGCTCCCTCTTCTGTGAGCAGCAGTGACTTTTCTAGGTTGAAGAACTCTGGCGCTTCCAGCAATAGGTGACTCGGGTTAGCACCAGGAAGTGCGTTGCTCCCTGTGTCCCTGCCAAAAGTTTGATTGCTAAATAGGGTGCTCCCTCATCCTCCATCCCTGTTCCGCTGGGAGGGCCTTCCTGCACTCCCACCCCTCAGAGGCACGAGTTACTTATGCTTCCAGGAGTGGGCAAACAAACTTAAAAATCTCTTCTGTCTCATCTGTCCACATAATTTTTGTTAGCACATACAATAATTCAGATATAATCCTGTATTCAAGGTATCTGCCATATAAAATATGCCTTGCCCGTATTCCCCATAGTTTAACGAAGAATATGATTTCAATGTATTTTATCCTATCAAGGCTGGATTCAACTCTGACTGAGTCAATGGAACAACTCGGGAGATTTCAGTAGGATTGGCATCAGGTCCTTGGGGTCATCTGAATAGTATTGCTTACCTGAACTTTTTCACAGGTTCATTGTGAACTCCAGTTTGCTAAAGAACTGAATCCATTAAGGTGCGGTACTTCTATGTTGCTATTAAAAAAGGAGAAGAGACGAGATTTTCCTCCTATGGAATGTCTCCTGGACACAATCCATAGCTGAAGAACTACCATGTTCTTCCAGCTGTTTAGATTGGTGCTAATTAGAGGCTGGTGGAGCTGTCGCTGGCTGTTGACAAATATATTTCAACAAAGTTAGGTTAAGTGAAAGTTACTTAACATTAATCCAATCTTTGCGCAATATTCGTGTTTCACTTCAGAAGAATGTGCCAACAGGGATATGTACAATTTCTGACAATGTTCTGAAGCACCTCAAGGTGGAAATTTGCAAATAGGGCTACTGTAGAATGTAATGAGAAGCTGCAGCGCTTTCAATTATCCCATCTAGTCTGTCTCCTTGCAACTTGACTGACAGCTAATTATGCTGGTGCCATTTTTTTTTGGAAGTGGAATTTAATCTCCCAGATGGAAAGCAAATCAATCTTCCCATCCAGTACAGCTGAGGCATACTTTGGCTCAACTTTAATTTATTCTCCTAAGCCTAAAAAGACTAGTCATTTCAAGGTACAAAAATATCAAATTTCCTCTTTTAGCCAGGCTGGTGCAAAAGTGTGGAAGAGTGGGGATTTCTTAGGCTACACTGTGAAATGTTGTTACTATTTGTTTTAGAAAACAGCAATATCATCTGCCCTTGATTCCTATTTGTGAAATCCAGTAGAGAGCAAAGGCATTTATGAGCTGGCTGCTCGTGATAATGGTTAAACATGAGTTGTGGAGGCATTAAGTTGGATTCTATGGAGGAACGAACTAAATCTCTGAAGAGCAGAACACAAAAAGGAATTGGTGGCGATTTTCAAGTCTTTTAGTCAGTGTGCACTAGTCTAGTTCCCATTGGGTTTCATACTGGGGATATAAATGCAATCCTTCTACTTACCTGCACTCTTCAGGCCTATCAATTATGCTGTTTCTTCTGACTCGTTGCTTCAACTCTAGGTATTATTGCCTTCTGTAAAGAAATTTAGAGCAGTGCATCTGACTAGTTGCTGTAGACGGTGGGCCCAATCCTCAGGAATATTCAGCATCCGCAACTCCCCTGAACTTCGTATTTCATATTAGCAGAGCTCTCTCCTATTACTTCTGGAAACTAAGGCTGCACATCAGCTATTAGTAAGATTTCTTTCTGAAATCTTTATATATTTGGCTTACTAAGGAAGCCCTGCAGTGTTTCAGTCCACATCAGGTTTCTTGATGTTGCCTCACCTATTGTCTGTTACTTTTCAGCAGAAATTCTTCTCAGTTCCTAAACCAATTCTCAGTCTCACTAGACATATGCACAGGTGATGAGACATTTACAAAGAAAGAAGTGATGGTCGTAAGATCAGCAATTCAGATCTGATCAAGCTTTGCTCCAAAACAATGGGTCAGATTACAATCTGAGTCACAATTTCTGTGACTTCAGAGTAATTCTAGTCATGTCTGTGGGCTGAAACACGCTTTCCCCAATAAATATTTATAGACAGAGATAAATACTATCTATGTATAGTTTTAATATAGCGTGGTAACTGAGCCCTTAATGTGAGCGAGAGAGTTATTTATTATAACTATGGAATTTCAAACAACATATTCAAGCATTCATTGAATCCTTCCCCAGAGAGAGGTTTCTTTACCTCATGGTACTTAATTGGCATGTTGGTTCTGGGTGTGCTGTACCATATAAACACAACCTAAAAAAATAACTCAGGAGCCCCTCTCTGATATGCTCTCAGTTTGGAGACATTACATACATTTTTGTCAATTAATTATCTGATGTATAATCCCTGATCCTAATTGATCTAGTTGTGAGGTTAATAGAGATCAATGCTTGTTGACAGCGAGCAGAGGGAAGGGAAACAGTTGAAAGAGCTCAGTATACTCTGAAAATATCATTATGATGTAGCATGGATTTCTATTCATAATATCACTGTTAAAAAAGATGCTTACAGCAAGCTCTCAGGCCTTTCACATTTCTTTAAAAATGCACATAACAACCAACAGAAATCTAACACAGACTGGAAATAACCAGCTAAGCAAAACATTAAAAGAAAACCCATCATTCTCCCCATCTAACAGCCCTCCTTTCTCAAGCTCCTTTGAAAAGGTTCACTGTGGTCAACAAATTTCAACTATGTCAAGTCAGAAAGGTGAAGGTGAAAGTGAGGGTTTCTGGCCAAGTCACTCAGGGTGCATCTAGACTGTGGGATTTTTTTTTTTTTTGAAAAATGGCTGTTTTTCCAAAAAAAAAACTTCACTTACGTCCACACTGCTATTGCAGGGGGTTTTCCGACATTGGTAAACCTCATTCTACGAGGAAGAATGCCTTTTCCAAAAGAGCTCTTTCGGAAAAAGGCATATGTGGACGTGGAAGAGGTCTTTTTTCAAAAGAAAAGGTCTCCAGGAAAAAGCACAGGTGCCCTGGTGACTACTCCGTCCATAGTCATCACAGCTTAAATGCAAGATAGCATCCATTCAGTGTGGACGCTATTTTCGAAAAAAGCAGATGGCTTTTTCGATGTGCTTTGGCAGTGTGGACGCTCTCTTTCAGAAGTTTTTTTTTGGAAGAGCTCTTCTGGAAAAGCTTCTTTCGAAAGAAGCGTGCAGTCTAGATGTACCTTCAGCCAGGAGACCTTTGTTAATCATGCTGAGAGGGGCTCTAACTTTTGGACCAAATCTGATCTCAACTGCAGCAGCATAGCACAAGCAGAGAAGGGACCTTTCATGCAGAAAGACTGCAGGTAAGTTAGGGCTTTCCTAGGTTTAAAACTACAGCTCACACCTTCCCCAGGAAATCTAGGGGTGACCACTGCAAGTCAGAAAGCAATGCTCACAAAGCAAGGCTAAGCTCTTGTCCATACATATCCAGAGATCAGTGCTCTGGGGTTCAATTTAGCAAGTGTAGAAAAGACCCGCTAAATCAAATGCTGATGGCACCCACGCTGACCCCAGTACTCCACAGAATCACAAGGAGTAAGAGAAGTGAACAGGAGAGTTTTTCCCATAGACCTCCTGCAATGGGAACACCATGGAAATCTGACTTGAGGTGTGTCAACTCCAGCTATTCTGTTCTTGTAGCTGGAGTTGTGTATCTTAAGCCGACTTTCTCAAGTGGCCTAATGGTGAGATGCCTGGTTTTACAAGTGGGCTACTATACAGCACATTAGTGTCAGCATCAAATAGGTTTAGGATGTAGCCTCCAAATTGAATCTGTTTTCAAGGTTTAACCTGGACAGAGGTATGAATCCTGGAGATGAGCTCTGCATCTAAAAGACATGGCAGCAACTTCTGGGCTAAAGTGACTAAAAGCTGTCCTGTCCAACGCAGGTCTTCAGAAAGCAGTTGGAAATCTAACCTGATGCCTAAGTGGCAAACAAACAAGCTATGTCAGAACACACAGGCTACGTCTACACTGGCCCCTTTTCCGAAAGGGGCATGCTAATTTTAAACTTAATAGGGAAATCCGCGGGGGATTTAAATATCCCCCGCGGGATTTAAATAAAGATGTCCGCCGCTTTTTTCCGGCTTGTAGATAAGCCGGAAAAAAGCGTCTAGACTGGCCCGATCCTCCGGAATAAAGCCCTATTCCGGAGGATCACTTATTCCTACTTCGAAGTAGGAATAAGAGATCCTCCGGAATAGGGCTTTATTCCAGAGGATCGGGCCAGTCTAGACGCTTTTTTCCGGCTTATCTACAAGCCGGAAAAAAGCGGCGGACATCTTTATTTAAATCCCGCGGGGGATATTTAAATCCCCCGCGGATTTCCCTATTCTGAAGTTTAAAATTAGCATGCCCCTTTCGGAAAAGGGGCCAGTGTAGACGTAGCCACACAGTCTCCACCCTCTCTTCCATTTGCTTTTTCAACTCAAATATCACCTCTGTTTTCATCTGGATAGATCCTCAGCCACCTCACTTTCCTCCGTATCCTGGGCTCTCTCAAGATAGGATGTGCCATATTCCATTTGAACAGGATGTAAATGTGGGCCCATACCAAATCTTTAGCACAAAACATGTCCAAACACAGAGACCATTTCAGTCTAGATCCAGATGTCAACATTCAAGGCTCCCCACCTCTGTGATTTGATAAAATATATCAAGCCACTCTGTAGTCCTAAGTCAGAAGAGTGTTGTTACTGAACTCTATATTAATCATGACATATGGGGGGCTGTGTTTCATAGGCAGAAAGCATGCAGGAGAATACCAACAATTAAATCTGCTTGTCAATATCAGTCATATTCACACATTCCCAGTTCTGTTTCCAAAGAATCTTCCATTCCCTACTTGAGATTCCACTGTTTATGCATCCCAGGATTACATTAGCTCTTTTGGCCAGAGCATCACATCAGGAGCTCAGATTTTCTGCTCATTATCCCCTATGACTATCTGAATCTGTTGTGTGACTGATTCTCAGGCTAAAGCCCCAATCCTGCAAGTACAGGCTACATTCATTGCTCCTAGATGTATTCATTTACAATTAGCCATATTAAAATGCATACTTGCTTGTGTCCAAATAACTTAAGTATTCCAGATCGCTCTGAGTCAGTGGCCTGTCCTCTTCGTTATCTACCACTCCTTCAATGTTTGTGTTATCTGTGGACTTTTATCAGCACTGATATGTGTTCTTCCAGGTCATTGATAACAATATTAGAGTAGGCACAAGAACCAGTCTCAGGGCATGTCTAAACTACATCCCTCTTTCGAAAGAGGGATGTAAATTAGGCAGATTGAAAGTGCAAATTAAGTGTGAATTTAAATATCCCGTGCTTCATTTGCATAATCGCATCACAGCACTTTTTTGAAAAAGGGTATTTTGAAAGTGAAACCACTGTCTAGATGTGGTTCTTTAAAAAAAAATCACGCTTTTTTGAAGGATCCTGTATTCCTCGTTTTTGTCCCTTAAAAAAATTAATAACATTACCAAATTAATTTTAACTATTTAAAGTCTGTTGGGACATTTCAAACGTTTTATTGACATGACTTAGAATATGCTCATGGAAGAGGAAAGAACTAGGTTGGTACAAAAGTGTGTTCATCTCAGTACTGCCCAGTGTTCCATCTAATTTTTCCCATGCATGTGTGGAACAAATTTTATTATGCACATTGAGGAGTGTGTGAATGTTCACCACCAGTAGAATCACATGCTGCCAGCTGTGGGTGCTCTGTTAATCAGGTGGGTGGCACCTGAATCTCCCTGGGGTGGCCAGCCCAGCGCTCAGCTTACAGGGAACACTGGTACTGGCCCCAAGATAATTAATGTCAAAATTCCTAATGACTTCAATGAGTGCAACATCAGGTTCTGTAATTAGTATTGACTGGAGAGAATTAAAGAAAAGGGGAAATTTAGGCTAAAGTAACATGTGAGGGGAAATCTATCAACCTATGGAATTGTCCACCAAGGAAAGTAGTGGAAGACCAGTTATCTGGGACATGTTTAAAGCAGACAATCCAGTGAAAAATGTTTTCAAGGCAGAAATCTTCTGTTCACATGAAGACGGGACATTTTCCTATTAGAACTTTTTCACTGTGACTCAGTAACATCCTGTGTAATTCACAAAGGGCCAGATTACGATTCCCATTCTCATGATGAGGAGTGCCTGACTTCACAAACAGTTGCACTGAAATCAATAGGAGGTCAGGCAGTACTCATCTGGATATTAGATGCCAAGCCAAAGACAAACTAGCCTTTTATAATTGGACTCTTATTCCAGATTGTTCAGTAAACAGAAAAACATGTACTTGCCTTGATATTTTAGAAGTAATGGTATATGTAGGTTCACCACACTGGGGAGAAGAGGTATTTTAAGTAATTTTGAAACTATCTGATTTGTAATTGCAGTTGTATGTGCTGAATGAAAATGTTTGTGTTTTCAGTTCAGTTAGAAACATCATTTGCTCTGAAATCATTCAACGATTCTGGTGTTAAACATTACACTATATTAAACGTGGCAAAGAAAATGTGGCAATGGATGTTGTAAATATCACAAAGCACACAAATTTTGAAGTATACATATCAACTGGGATAAGGGAAGTCACAGACATACCTAATGTCCATGCAATTCACACTGACAAGTTCAACTTAGTCCTTGGCAACCAAACATCTAAATCAAATGTATTTTATGCATGTACTTATTGTTCAATCCTTTTAGTGACATCTAGTGGAGTCTGTACAAAATGCACTTCTAAAACAGTGATTAGAAGGAATGTGACTGCAGTAAGTAAAACATTTTATTTAAATCCCATACCAAGGGTTTTTTTCCCCCACTTTCACTTTCAATCTTTTTTTTTGAATGTGTAGCGTGCCACACTTAGGGAAAGATTAAAAACAACTAAACTTTCAATTATTTCTTTTTCTATCTTCAATTATCTACTTTATTTCTTCCCTCCATACTCTCCCACCTCCCACCCAAAAAATCACACTGAAAATGTATCCATTCTTCCTGAACCTTGTAACACTTATATAATCAGAATTACAAGCATACAGTGACAAAACACAAACGATCTTCAATAGAGGTCATATAACCATAAATTAGATCTGATAATTATTCAAATCCAATTCAAGCAGTATTAGATCCTGAGTTTGCTGAAGTCAGTAACAGCCATTCTGTCAATGGATTTAGATCAGGCCAGAATTGATTTGATGAAATCTGTTTCATCAGAAAATGTAATTCATGAACAAGGGTAAACAAATATTCTTTATAGAAGATAGACCAAATAAGCACAAATTTTCAAAGAAAAAAATCTTCTGACGCAGGGATAGAACTCCTATGACATTTAGTGTAGGTTTCCTATAACTTTTGACATTCCCCTCTCACCCTCAAAGTACAAACAAGTGATTGCTGTAAAGTAAGACTATCTACACTTGATTTGGGCCGTGTGAACAATATAACAAATGCAAACTGGATTAATGAGAAAGATTCATTTAAAAACTCTTTATATAAAATAGGTTAGTGTTCGCTTTCTGGAGCTACACTGGATTCTGTATATAGATTTTTAGAAACCAGTACTGATGATTAACAATGTACCTGCCTACCTCAAAAACACATTGGAACAGTGAGGGGGAGCTTCAAAAATAACAGCATGCTTTGGTTGAAATATTAGTGATAACTAAATGTCTACAGACTTTCAAGCTAAAAAAAACCCAAAAAACAAAAACTACAATGCAGTTAGGTTCTGCCTGGGAGACTTTTGAAGCACCCACCAGAAAATGAGACTGCTTATTTCAATGTACAAAGGCCTCATTTTCTAAAGCGTGGTACATCACTAGGGCACCTAAAATCAATGGGCACTGCAGATGTTCAGCAGTTCTGGACACGAGGTTTTAAGTATTCTGGTTTGGATTCTGGATGGAAGTCTAGTGCATCTTATCATCCATTCTACCCCCAAAACTATCGAGGTGCATCAAGCAAAGAATTAAAAAATAATTCAAACATGCCACCTGTAACAGTTCAAACATTTTACTAAATCAATTCACACAAATTCCAAATTGCAAATATAATTCAGGACGACAGGGCTGGGTTTTTTTTTGTCCCCCCCCCAGATTCATCATTAAGACAATAAACAAACAGATTAGTTTTGTAGCATGTGTGTTTTTTTTTTAAATGAAAGGAACGCCACGTGATGTATTGATAAAAGCACCACAACACAGTTACAAAATAGGGTCTGCCAGTTTCTTCCACAAGTAAAAGACTACAGACTGCTAACAACTCTCTGCATCAATCCATACTTCATTAAAATAAAATTATAAAAATCTCCTAGATTACACTAAAATTCAGACGATGCCTGGAATACAGTGCATTAATAGCAGTAATGCCAACTATCATCAGTGCCAACATAAAAACATTTTAGAAAGTAAAAAACCACCCAAAGAAAACCAAAGAAAACTTTATTCCCCTATATGAGCAAAATTTAAAATAAGGGGTGCTCTGCTTCACAATGAGTTTAAGGACTGGAGGAGGAAGGGAGTGGGTAAGAGGACTGCTATTTCGTAGCTTTCTAAGCTTAGTTGGCATCCAGCTTGGCCATTTCCTGCACATAAATCCCTATACTTTCGCTGTCAAAGAGCACAAAGTAGACTGTCTTGATTGAAGAGGACATTGTCGATACAAAATAGCTGGAGATGGCTTTCAGGATCAGCTGGGCAGCAGTTTGCTTGGGGAAGCCATTTCTAGGGGAGAGAAAGAAAGACGAAAATAAAAACGTGCATGGAAGCTTTCAAAAGACTAGCCTTGCACCTTGCAAACAATATCTAGGAAATCTCGTCTGTAGTATGGTTATTAAACCTCCAAAGCAAAAGTCTGCGAGTTCCAAATGGAATTTGGGTTTTAACACTTTTTTAGCTATTTAGACATAGAGCTCAAAAGCACCACTAATTAAAAAACAACAAATAGTCGGGTAGCACTTTATAGCCTTACAACACACGTACATTTCTGGAGAAAAATATTCCTAATATAATAATCATTTGCACTTTCACCCAAAGATCTTGAATCCCTCTTACACACCTTAATGAATTAAGCCTCACAAGGCTACCTACTCTCAATTTACCTGACAAATAGGAGGCCTAGTGAGGCCTCTCTGAAACTCAGAGTTAAAGTTATGCTACGCAGTAGGAGACGGGCATAAATGTGACACACATATCCATATAAATGAAACAGTACTTTGTTCCCTGCCTCCTATTTCTGCTCCTAAATTCTATAGTTACAGTAGTGGCATGGCTGGAAATGCCCAATTTTCAGAAAAATTGTGGAAAGCAGCAGCAAAGCTACTTTCTACTGGGGTGACTCTGATAGGCAAAAGGGGCTTGGCTGTCTGAAATCAAGATAATTTGAACCTTCTGCATTAGATTTGCTGAATTTGGTCCACAGTCTTCTAATGTAAACACAGATGTGCATAATAGCTATCTAGCAGCTGGATTAATCATCTGAAGCAGGTGAGAAAAGAAATGAAGAAGTAACGAGAAGAGCTGACTGGATGGAAGAAGTATTTTTACAGATATTCATGACACAGGAAACCGTAAAAATTATACTGACCAGCCATGGGTATTCAATGGTTTTACACTACACATTTGCACACATTTCAAACAAATGGTTTGCCCCACTCCAAGACACATCCTCTTCAGTATCTCTGGATTCCACTGCAATCCAATCTGTTTTATGAAAGCCATTTGGCCCTATAAAAATCTTCTAGAATTGGTCTAAAAAAACCCAACAACTCACAACCAAAACCAAAAGACAACCACATAATTACATTGCAACACCCAGAGAAGGCATCTCAGTGTTGGTGGTACTGACAAAATATATGACAAGTCTTCTGCAGTTGTATTGGGAAATATATACAAAAAAGCCAGTAACATTTTAAGCTCGCCTGGAAAAGACTGTTACCTGCTCCATAACTGGTGATCTTTGAGATGTATTGGTTATGTCCATTCCACAATAGGTGTGCGTGCTTACCACACGTACTGGCACTGAAAGCTTTTCCCCTACCAGCACCTGTAAGGGGAGCACTTCTAGCAACCCCTGAAGTAGTGCCTACCTGGAGTAGTATAAGGAGTACTGAGTGTTCTTCCCACCCTCAGTTCCTTTTTGCCATGGACTCCGACTGTGGGGAAAGAGGGCAGGATGGGGAATGGACACGAGCAACACATTGCAAAAAACTCCAGTTACAGAAAAGGTAACTCTTTTCTCTGAGTGCTTGCTCATGTCCATTCCATAATAGGTGACTACCAACAGTTTCCATCTGGGGTCTTACAACCCCGGGTCTTACAAATAAAGCAAGTCATCCAGGATTAATTGGATCAGAGCCTTTATTGGGGAGATGTAATGGTCTATCATGCAATGTGCAAACCTTGCCCGTTTAGTCATGTAGCTTTGGTGGGACAAGCATTCCTTGCTCTTGAGGAGAATGTGGCGAATGCACGCCAACCAGTCCTGTTCCTCTGGATTCAGCCATGCAGCATCCACATCGTGAGGTTGGGATAAAGGACACAGCCGTAGTCTTTGACAGGAAGTCCATGTGGAGTGGCAGTGGCCATGGGGGGGAGCAATGTCAGGCTCGACAGGGTTCCCAAACCAATGCTGACAGGCCCATGCCAGAGCTGTCATGACAACTGTGGTCTTGTTCTTCTTGATTTTCTGCAAGAATTTACTGATAAGCAGAAATGGGAGGGAACGTGAAAAACAGATCCCCTGTCTAGGACAAGCAGAAGGCATCTGAGAGGAAGTCCACACCTAAGCCCCATTTGGGGCAAAAAGAAGGCAATGTGGCTTTGCCTGGTAGCAAACATCTCCATCCAGGGAATACCCCACCACTGGAAGATGGAGTGAGAGACCTCTGCATGCAACGTCCACTCATGATAAGTCTCAGCTCAAGCAGTCTGCGAGGGAGTTCAGGTCTCCTGAGAGGTAATAAGCCTCCAGGTCAATCTCATGTGCGATACAGAGATCCCAGAGTATGAAGGTCTCCCAGCAGAAGGTCATGGAGCAGGCTCCTCTTTGTCTGTTGATATAAAACATTGAGGCCATCTGTGAGATGGGGACATAAAGCCTTGTACACGAGATGTACCATTCTGAGCTGTTTGACACTGATATGTAGGGCCATCTTGTCTAGGGACCACATGCTTTGGGGTCCTGGTATCCTTCAGATGGGTTCCCCAGACAAGGTTTGATGCATCTGACATGAATTTGACGATAGGAGTGTGGCGCTGGAATAGAGTACGTTCCCTCAGAACTGTCCACCACCGGAGGGAGGTAAGTATGAGATCTGGAACAGTGAGAACCTTGTCCAAGCAGTTCCCAGTCTGTGAGAAGCCCAATGCCAGCCACATCTGCAGTGGGCCCATGAGAAGTCTGGTGTGCTACGATGTAAGCACATGCCGCCATGTGCCTCAAGAGGTGCAAACAGGTTCTGGCTGACATTACCGGGAACTGTAAGACACTTTCAAGGAGGTGTGCCAGACCCTGGAACCTGTGTCCGGGGAGAGAAGCCTTGGAGGCATCCAATACTGCTCCTATGATTTCTGTTGTCTGTACTGGTACTAATGTGGATGTGTTTTAATTCACCAGCAGGCCTAGGGCTCTGTACTTGGATAGGAGGAGGGCGACACGGCTCCTCTCCTGATATGGAAAAATGTGGACGCCCCAACACCTGAGGTAAACTGCTACCACTGACATGCACTTGCTGCTGTTGTGAAGCCAAATAGGAAGACTGTGAACTGGCAGTGGTCATGACTTACCACAAAACAGAGAATGCATCCGTGGCCCTCAAAACTGGAGATGGGAAAGTATGCAACCTGAAGATGGAGTGTGGCATACCAGTCTCTAGGATCCAGGGAGGCGACGATTGAGGAAAGGGAAATCATGTGGAACTTCAGCCATGCTAAGTACTAGTTGAGGTGTCTCAGCTCAAGAATGGGCCTGAGCTCCCCTTTTTCCTCAGGGATCAGAAAGTACTGAGAGCAGAACCCCTTGTCTCTGAACTCAACTGGGACCACCTCCACAGCCCTCAAATGAAGGAGTTGGAACACCTTTTGTTCAAGTAGATGCTCATGAAAGGGGACCCTGATGAGGGATGGGAGGAAGGGGCAGGTATGGTGGGATGGAGAGTAACTGTAGGGAGTAGCCTTTGGAGATGACATTGAGTACCTAGCAGTTGGAGGTTATGAACACTTATGTTGGGGTAAAACAGAGGAGGTAGCCTGGATCTATTGTGCAGACTGGTTAAGTCACCCCGAAGCATTCCATCAAAATGGGTGCTTGCTAGCCTTGGGTGCTTGCTAGCCTGCTTGTCCTTGGATAAGCCCAGCTGCAGAGCTGACTGAGGTTGCTGGGAGAAGCACTTCTTATATAGCTTAAATAACGTATGCAAGGCTCCTGGTGGGGTTGGCTTCCCGGGGGAAAGGGAGGTCCACTGGGGCTTGAATTTGGCGCAGGAAGGGGGTGGGACATAAAGCATCATTCGTGAGTCCTTCAGGCCATGAAGCTTAACATCTGTCTGCTCTGCAAACAGGGCCTTGCCACTGAAGGGAAACTCCTGCAACAAGTTCTGGGCCTGGGATGAGAGGCCAGACAGAGGAAGCCATGACACTTTATTCATGGAGACCTTGGAGGTCATGGTCCAAGGAGCCCTGTCCGCTGCATCAGAGGCCATTTGGAGAGCTGCTCTGGCTGCTGCTGTACCGTTCTCCAGGGTGCCTGAAAGTCTTTCCTATCCACCTCCAAGAGGGAGGTCTCAAACCGACATGTTCTCTCATAAGTTGCAGTCATACCTCTCCAAGAGCTCCTGATGGTTTCCCATTCTCAGCTGAAAACTGTGGGATAAATACATTTTTTTACTTAAGAGGCCTGGTCTACAGGAGCTTTTATTTTTTAGGGATCACTGCAACCTTCCAGTGGCACTCCCTATCGTTCACAGCCTCCACCTCCAAGGAGTGGGGGCTGGGTAGGACTAAAGGTACTTGTGCGTTTTGACCTTTAGATGAAATACTTGTGTTCTGTCCACCTAGAGAGAGGGGGTCAGGGAGGATGGAGTTTTCCAGTGGACCTGGGATATGCATGCCAGCCCATCATGTAGTGGCAGTGCCACTCTGGATGCTGCTGCAGCTGAGACTATGTTGAACAGGGTATCTGAGGGCTCCTCTACCCTTACACTGAGGTTGGAAGTCACCCCTTTCAGCAGGTCCTGGTGGGCCTGGGAGTCTCCTGAGGCAAGGGAGGGGGAGGGGCCATGATTGTATCCTCCAGGGATGAGGAGGAAGGTCCCACATCTGGTATCCTGCCCACCACCATGGGTACCAGAGCTGTCCAGCATCTTGAAGATGTAGGGCCAAATTCACCCCTGACACTAACAGGTGCCACACAGCTTAGCACTGGGATTACACCTGCCTTGAATTTGGCCAATAAATACCATTTTATTCTTCCTCTTATTTTATGCTGCAAGAGGTAGGAAAGCTAGAAGACCAAGGCAGTTGCTTGTGCCATATACCACATATTACACATTAGCTTTACGAAACCTGCTCCGATAAGAGAGGAACAGTGCGTGCAATTTCATGTCATCAGTTTTGAAATATCCCAGGCTTACCTACAGCAGCGTACACAGTGTCTGTTAGAATGTATTTGATGGCAAGATAGTTTAGCTAGCTCACTGAGGCTCACCCCTACATAGGAGCAACACAATGGTGGTGCACAGCTGTCATGGGAGTTCTTGTCCACTTACACTCCTTGTTGCTAGTTTAGCAAAGAAAAGGGCACACAACAATTATGCTACTGAACTCCACCACTCCCTAACTCCCTTGCGGATGTTTCAGCTGGACACAAACTAGATAGGACTTCAAGCTATTTCTACTACATCAAAGAGCTATTTCTACAGGGCTACAGTAGGGGGTCCTATGCAAACTAGTGCGAGGAACAAAGCTAGTGCGAGGAACAAAGGAGTGTGATAGGGTGCACAGTTTTTGGCACACCCCAGGGATGTTGCTGCAGCCCACCCCAATGGTGTCCCAATTAGATGCCAAGACAGAATACAGAGGGATTTCTGGAGGTTTAAATCACAGGATTAAGAGAGCTCCAGGATTAGAAAGCACACTCTATTTTGACTTTAAACTCCTAGGGAGCAGGGACTGTAGGTTTTGTTCATTGTTTGTACAGCACCTAGCACCATGGTATCTTGGTCCATGGCTGGACCTTGTAAGTACCACAGTAATACAATTAAATACCAAGGAGGGATTCACATCAGCAAACTGAATCAATGCAAGACAGTTTATTTATGGTCATGTTAGAAAGAGCTGAGAGAGACATGAAAAGTGAGGTGCTGACCAGAAACCAGTTTAGGTGCTTTGGGGGAAACCGGAATTGCTTGTTTAGCTTTGTACTCGTCCTATTTTGAGCTTAATTCTTGTGGAGTTTTTTTGCCAAGCTGGGCGTCAATAGATTTAAAGTCACAGCTCTTGGAATAAAACCCCTTTTGGAGAAGGTGACTTTGTATTCACACTGAACCTCTACTGAACTGTTCTCCCTCACTGTTCTCCCCCAGGCCAAGCTAGAATGAGCTTAAGCCCCCTTTGCACAGCACCCCGACTTGTGCTCTCTGCAAGTTGGCTGCAGCTGAGCATTTCGATTTACTGATTGCCACAAGCAAGCTATTTTTATTTTATAAGCCCCTCAAAGTACAAAATGATTTATTGTAACTGCCCTCCTGTAATCCCATTCCTCAGCCATAAAAGAGAATGAAACTGTTTACATGGGTTTATTGGGTGATGCCTGTTTGGCAGATGTCTGTACCAGAACAGCTGCATGCATGTGCGGCCTTTGGCGCCTGTTGTCCTTAAAAGCTCTGTTTATTTTTTTATAAACATCTTACTTTATAAAACAACAATAGTGACAGAATTAACATATTCTCCTTTCCAGAAATGAATTGCTTTCCACTTACCCACTTTAATGAAAGAAAACACCTAGGCTACGTCTACACTGGCCCCTTTTCCGGAAGGGGCATGTAAATTTCACCAGTCGTCGTAGGGAAATCCGCGGGGGATTTAAATATCCCCCGCGGCATTTAAATAAAAATGTCCGCCGCTTTTTTCCGGCTTTTAAAAAAGCCGGAAAAGAGCGTCTAGACTGGCCCCGATCCTCCGGAAAAGGGCACTTTTTCCAGAGGATCGGGGCCAGTCTAGACGCTCTTTTCCGGCTTTTTTAAAAGCCGGAAAAAAGCGGCGGACATTTTTATTTAAATGCCGCGGGGGATATTTAAATCCCCCGCGGATTTCCCTACGACGACTGGTGAAATTTACATGCCCCTTCCGGAAAAGGGGCCAGTGTAGACGTAGCCCTAATGTGCACATGCTGAGAGAATAAACCACCAAAGCTTGTCTGTCAGATTTCACAATGTGAATGGAATGATTATTGTGGATTTCATTCTATTCGAAGGCAATACACTTACATGTCACAATGGCTTCTGCAACTCATCCAGCTAAGGGAATAAAGTTACCATATTCTGCTTTGTAAGGACTGCCATGTCTAGGAGTACACTTTGCTTAAACCTTGTTTTCTACAGTCTCCTTGAACCTGCATGATGTTACATCTCCTTAAAGTGACATACTCCATCATTCTTTCTGTATAAGCTATCAGCTTGTATTTTTAAATCTGCTATGATATCTCCCTTCTGTTTCAATCAAATGATAGGGATAATTTACATTTTATAGTGCATATTATCCTGAAGGATTCAACAGGGTTTTACACTGTAGGAAGGAAATGCAAGAATCAATTCCTCATTGAAAATAGAGAGCCTCTTCGAGGCGAGCCATGGGGGTATGTGGAGGTGTCCCAGCCCCTGGACTCCAGCCCAAGCCTCAAAGTCAAAAATTGAATTTTATAATCTCCCTCTTCCCCCAAATCTGAGCCCACAACCTGAATCATCTGGCACGGGCCAGACTTGGGTGTTTTATTGCCATATAGACATAGCTTAACTGTCTGAACCTTGATGCTTAGACTAACACTAAGCCAAGTCTTCTTGCTATAATATGACGTATTTGGAGATGGGGTTAACTACATGCTAAATCTTGGTAAAGTAGATTCCTTTTGTTTATTTTTCAAAGTTTTTGTCAGACTATTAAAAATGTGTTAAATTAAAATACAGTGAAAGGTTTGTTATCTAGCAGTCAGGGGGAATGGCAGTTTCTGATTAACTAAATGTGACGGATAACAAAGAAGCCCTTCCTGGCTCCGCTCCTGGGGAAGAAGCCTTCTCCGCAAGAGCGAGGCCAGCAGCCCATCCGGCACTCTGTCCCCAGCCAGTTAAAGTTTGAATTTAACTATGTGAACAGAGTTTTCCAGTTAACAGAGTGCCGGATAACAAAGTTTTTATTATATTTGAATGCACTGATAAAAATGCATTTTATTCACCCTAGGACATCTATGTACCTTATAATTCTGCAGGGATCAGTGTTAAACCTGCTCAAGTCTGAATTATGATTCACTGGAGTATTCCAACCGGGATTTACTGGCTGTATAAGTCTACAAGTGAAGGGCAATTTCATGAAAGAGATCTGAATTCAGTGGGTGAAGAATAAATCAATATTGTAACAATGGGAGTTACAGTCAGGACTGGAGGAAGTGCAGTTGAATTAAAAATTTGGCCTATGCAGTTACTTAACAGTTTGCATAACAATCTTACCTGCCGCTTCCAATTGAAGGAAATGCAATTGACTTCAGTTTCTTTTCATCTGCCAGAGCCAAGCAGTTCTTCACAGTCTTTTCCAGCAGCTCCTCACATTTGTCTGAACCCCAGCCTGGGCTATTACAGTGGATCACAAATTTAGCAGGCAGTCCATGGCCTGCACTGACAACCGCTAGTAAGAAACAGAAAGTAAAATTTAATTGCTTTCATCTTGTCAGGATTAAAAAAAGTAAAACAGTACATATGCGGAAGTGTGATTAAAACTACACACAGCTGACAGACACAGCTATAATCCCAGTGGATCCTTTAGCACACAAATCAAATAGCCTGAAGAGATAACATAATTACATAGACTGTTTTACATTTGCAACTGTGTTTTGTTGGGGTAATTTGTAAATTACAACTATAATAGATCTCAATGAACAGAGAGCAAAATCTATCACTGCCAGTTTAGAGGACACATAAATTTGTAGAGAGCACTTTATTGCAACTTTATTCTCATTTTATAAGATAATATGTTACAAAGCTGGGTAGTCTGTTGGTGTGTAAAACTGTTACAGGGCCACTATTGCTTTATTTGAATGTTACTGTCAAGTTACAGTAAGTGCCAAGATGTTGTTCTAGTCTCAGATTTACTACATTTGTGATCTTTAGAGGTTTGGTGTTAATGTACATTTTGCTGAGCCAGCTTTTGATTAGACTGCAGCACAAATGAGATCAAATGCAAAGATTATGATGTATCTATAAATTGAAAGTCAAAGCTACAGTTATTATACAACTGTTTTCTTTTATTCCCTGCCAATGAAGCACTCTGTTTCTAATTTAGTATGAGTGAGTCTATTTTGTCTAATTTAAGAGTTTTGGATTACTGTTACTCTCCCCGTGCTGTGTGTCACCTCATCTTTGATTACTGATACAATGTTGTTTTGTAGTTTACTTCTTTTGTTATTTAATGAGATGTTCAGTATGGATATATAGCATTTTATGTACTTTTTTATCCATTAGAGGGTATGACTTTGTGTGTGCCAGGGAATGGGACAGGTCATTTCATATGTTAATTACATGATGGCAGTCCAGCCCTAGCACAGAGATGCAAGGGACACAAGGACACCTCATAAATGTACTAGTGACAATCTTACATGCGCAGGGACTTCAGGGAGCGCAAATCATCCAAAAGGATGGGGCAGAAAGCAGAGCTTTCACTTTCCCTTGCACAGCTGGGAGCTTAGAGCCAGACTGCGTCTCTATTCTGCACCTGCAGTTCAGTGGTGGAAAATACAGGAATTTTATTTTACTTAACTTTGAGCCATTAAAAAATGGCTATTCATAGGCTCAAGTACAAATTTAGTCACAAACTTGAATAGCAGTTCACAGTCCGGCAGACATCTAATTGCATCTGTGGCTGAAAACATTTGTGCCCACAAAATTGTGGGAATGAAATGGGAACTTGCTTCTAACCATCAGACTGGCAAATGTTCTTATTTGCAAAGAATTCTCTGTTCTATTCTGGAATGTTTATGGAGCATTTTGTTATTACAATATGGTGGCAATAACTCCTGGAGCCATGTTATCGCATATGGATATTATTCCTGTAGGTGCTACAGAAAAGAGAAAATAGACCTTGGCATGTGGAATTCTGACTGCAGAAGGGTAAATTCTAAAGGGCAATGGAAACACAAGCATCTATGCACTTTGGGGCCAGCAGACCCTCAACATATTGTATAGCTTTAGTGCAAAGCAATTTTGTCATAATTAACTCTAAAAAGCTGGCAGATTCAGAATACAACATAAATCCAGAAAAACCTAATAAGGCCAGCTGACATCTCTAGGCAGTGGAATTTAATGTATCGTGCAACTCTGATGTGGCCCCTTCAGTACTTCTCTTCACTTGTAATATCTTCATTCCGCAAGAGGAGAATACTATGCTGACATGCCTCCCTAGTTTTACTATTTCAGAAATGGAGATAGTCTTATGATAAATCTATGGGGACTCTGGAGGATAGCTGTTAATTACCCAAAGCAATTTTCACTTATTTCAAATTCAGGTGCTCTGAAAGAAGTATTTTACAATATTCTCTAAAACATATAAGGTCTCTGTGCAGAATTCTGCTGTGGTTACACTTATATTCCAGGAAGTTTCCATTATGACACAAAACCCCTATATTTTAGTAGTTATTAATGGTTCACAATCCTGCTGGAAAGGCATAAAAAGTGGGGTTCCGCAGGGGTCTGTTTTGGGACCGGCTCTGTTCAATATCTTTATTGACAATTTAGATATTGGTATAGAAAGTACGCTTATTAAGTTTGCAGATGATATCAAGCTGGGAGGGGTTGCGACTAATCTGGAGGATAGGGTCATAATTCAAAATGACCTGGACAAATTGGAGAAATGGTCTGAGGTAAGTAGGATGAAGTTTAATAAAGACAAATGCAAAGTGCTCCACTTAGGAAGGAACAATCAGTTTCATACATACAGAATGGGAAGCGACTGTCTAGGAAAGAGTACGGCAGAAAGGGATCTAGGGGTTATAGTGGACAACAAGTTGAATATGAGTCAGCAGTGTGATGCTGTTGCAAAGAAAGCAAACATGATTCTGGGATGCATTAACATGTGTGTTGTGAGCAAGACATGAGAAGTCATTCTTCTGCTCTACTCTGCGCTGGTTAAGCCTCAGTTGGAGTATTGTGCTCAGTTCTGGGCACCACATTTCAAGAAAGATATGGAGAAATTGGAGAGGGTCCAGAGAAGAGCAATGAGAATGATTAAAGGTCTAGAGAACATGACCTATGAGGGAAAGCTGAAGGAATTAGGTTTGTTTAGTTTAGAAAAGAGAAGATTGAGGGGGGACATGATAGCAGTTTTCAGATATCTAAAAAGGTGTCATGAGGAGGAGGGAGAAAACTTGTTCATCTTGGCCTCTGGGGATAGAACAAGAAGCAATAGGCTTAAACTGCAGCAAGGGAGGTTTAGGTTGGACATTAGGAAAAAGTTCCTAACTGTCAGGATAGTCAAACACTGGAATAAATTGCCCAGTGTGGTTGTGGAATCTCCATCTCTGGAGATATTTAAGAGTAGGTTAGATTAATGTCTATCAGGGATGGTCTAGACATTATTTGGTCCTGCCATGAGGGCAGGGGACTGGACTCGATGACCTCTCGAGGTCCCTTCCTGTCCTAGTATTCTATGATATACAAGGGACATGACCAGTGAATACTTGTACCATGACTGATGCCTGATATTTTTTGTTGGTCAGTAGCTGGAAATGGCAATTCTTGCCTAGGTTGCCCCCAAGGCCCTACAATTGACGATTTGGAATGGAGAACTGTACTGAGCACAGTGTGTGGGGCTGGTTTGTACAGTAATAAAGAATATAGTAGAGTGCTGTAGTCGATCCAGACAAATGAGAATAGTTTATTCTATAATTTTCATGAAAAACGAACCATTAGTAACAAAGTAAACTGCATGTTTAAATGTATGTCTCCATTTTCACGTTTAAACAACTGAGACTAGTGCAGTGAGTGTGGTATGATAAAAACTGAACAACAACTGAAAGAAAAAAGTAAAAATAAATAGTCATAATTTTTCCTGTCATCACAAGCCATAAATTCTGTCCTAGTTGTAGTCAGTATTCATTAGGTAAACTGCAAGTACTGTATTTATTTTTACAGTGTAAACACAGATGGCAGAATCAGAGTTCTTTATTCACAACATATATAAAAACTTTTACAGATGGCCTAATATTATGTTTTGCAATTCATCAAACTTTATTGCCTATATATGAGATTTACTCATATTACTGAAATACTGATAACTGGGCATCAAAAATTCATAAACTGTTTTAAATAATCACATTCATACAGATGACTTAGACCCTAATTCAGCAACACCCGTAAGAAGATGCTTAAACTTTAAGCATGTTCTCATGTCTCATTAAAGTCAATGGAGTGTATGTATGTGCTTTGCTGAATAAGGACGGCACTGAAAATGTGTTTCATATTAAGCACGTTTCTCAGATGCTTAAATTCTTTGCTGTGTTTACGCCTTATAGAGCAAGACTATTATCTTTGAGGATAGATACACAGACGTGTATGATTTATCATGTACATCAATATATGTTTGTGAATAATGAACTTTTAGTTTTTGCTATCGCTACTACACTGCTCAATCATCACTTCAGGGAGGATTCTGTTTTTTTTTTTCTTTTGTTATTTTTATTTTTGAACACTCAAATGCTTAAAGTGTGCTGATGGGATTCATAGAGGAAGAGAGAAACCCTTCAAGTGTTATGTTAAAATGGGTACATTTGTGACTGAACTTTACACATTAAAACCAAATTTACAGTCAACTAGAAATCACAATGCATGCAGATGCTTTAATGGTCCATTTTCGGAGATTTAAGCCTCACCTCCTGCCACGTCCAAAGGCCCATTCTTTTTGCGAAGCTCAATGACGGCCTCCACAAATTCTTTGCCACCTTTCTTCTCCAAAGTGCTCCCTGAACAAAGACATTGTTTAGTTCACCCTTCTGTTCCTGAGCTTCTAAAGCAGACGTGGGATTCCTTGTTTTATGCGGTCATACAGCCTAGATTTTTCTGCCCAAACATATTTTTGGGGACTGCAAAGTAAGATCTAAACCTTTTGGGACTTTGGAGTTAACTAGTCATTTAAAAAATAAATCCCCCCAAGACCTCACATTGGTATCCCTTCCCTAACACTTATATTCTACTTCCAATATCAACGTATGTGGTGATGACCCTAGTTGCTTCCACACCATATAGCTCCTGGTAGCGTGCTGTGTTTCAGGAATACGTGCTAGTTAAATGATGACTGATGGATTTATAATTCTTCCCCTAGGAGTCAGTTCCCCTTTCTCTTAGAAATGCTTTTAAAGTGCAATTTGCCACAATAAGAACTTGAAACTCACCTGATCTTGATCCCTGACCCCAACTGGTGGCACCAGGAATGAAACAGTCTCGTGAGTGCAGCGGGCTGCTTTACTTGGCAACTGCCCAGCTTGTTGGGTCACCTTTAACCAAGAGGAAGAGCCTCAGAAATAAGGAGAATCTCTAAGGAACATACTCCTCCAATGAGCTTCTCTAACTACTGCTAAGGAACTGGACACTGTCGCTCTGGGAGGAAGAGAGCTGTACAGTGTGTCAGGGCAACAAAAGGTGCAGTCTACAGAGGCAGTCCAACGCGAAATGGTTTAGATCTTATTTTGCAGCTCTAGTTTCATACATTAATATAAAAATACCCCAAAAATCATTTTCCTAACTATGTATGCATCCCAAACCATTTAGCTCTGTGTACATTTATAAGATAGGAAAAGTAAGAAGTGGTATCAAAATTTCTGATTTGTGATATTACTTTGAAAATTGATTTAAAAAAATTTGAATTAGAAACTGTAATAGAGTTATACATTTATTTGGTGAAGCCCATTCCTTTTACTGCTCAGGAGGGGAAAAACGCATTTTCTGATGGAAATGCACATATTGTATGCTCAGTGAAGCAAAGACTCTCCTAAATGATTAATTTTGCTAAACATGGCTACAATTCTAAGAGCTAACAGCAGGACAGCAGCCTGTTTTCCTTTGAAATCACTAGACTTCTTTCAAAATTAATAGTTAAAAGTTTGTTAAATAACTATTGTCTATTGGATGTTTGGACTTTGATCCTGCTTTTGTTAAATGCAGTTTATTCTACTGAATTTGGTTGTGAACAATGCTAATACTTTTAGAATGTATGTTTCCTATGGTCTTTTGCTGTAACTAGCTGACACTATGCATTTTGTCCAAGTATGGACTGCACAATCTGACCTTATCATTCAGGATTTAAAGTGTTCAGAGTAATCATCTCAACTTTTCACCTCAATATTCTGGTCAGTTCATTTTCACAAGTGAGTGCAACTTTCTTGATTAACTTCATGATATCTCCCAAGTTACCTTAGATATGTTCCAAATGGCATATTTTTATAGCTATACTTGTAGAAGCAGAAGGACTCGGCGTCTGAGTCATCTGGGACTAAGGGGAGTTGCACCACTTGCGTAAAAGTGCTTGGAAGTATTATGCCTTTGAAAAACATATTGTGATAGGACAGGAAGATGGAGGTGGTTTGCTACTTAACAGAAACAGCTAGTGCTGTCCTCTGTGCAGCCACTCCAGCATGTGAAGGAATAGAGGAAAACTGGCTTTCACTCCACACAAAATACCCCATTTGAGGTTGCTGGTAAACTTTGACCAGAACTGGGACACACACTGTGCATGGACCCTGTACTGTCTAGCACAGCCACAGGAAAGAGGAGCCAAAATTAATCTGTATGGAATCTACAGACAGAAAAGGTACATTAGGTCATTGGATTGCACTTTGCCATTATATGTAGACTTGTTGTACATGTAAAGGCATTTTGTCTGGATTAGTTTTAATTATCTCAAGAGATGGAGTTTCTACCTCTTCTGATGAAGATTCATTTACTGTTAAAATAAATCTACAAAAACAATAATTTATTTAAAACTATGATTTAACTTTTCACATACCAATCCAAATATTATCTCCTGGTAGATGTGGTGAAAAGAAATTACACAGATCATTTCTGCATTTATTCCTAAATTAAATTTAGCCTTTTTAACTGAGTGACGTTGTATTTTTGCATTATATTTCACTACCTTTTTGTACAATCATTAGCTGTATCTATAAAAGACCATAACTGTATTTAGCCATTTTTCATTACATTGATAAGGTTCTTGGTGAAAGTCTAACTTCACAGCTTCAAGCTTAGTGGCTCATTTACTCACAGGCATGAATATGTGTTACTTCCATGAGAATACGGTCATTATCTCATGCTTTCCAAGCAGGCACGGGTATCAGTGTTGGAAAACAGCCTAAGTGGAAATTTAGGCTTGTAAAACTTTCAGGATAAACCCACAGTACATTTAATTGTTAGAAGGATGGTAAAAGTTAATAATTGGAAGCTAAGCATTTGTGCATTTTTATTCTTTCTTCCAGCAGTCAGATATAATTAGAATATACATTAAAATATGATTAGTTCAGTTTTCATAGAAGTTCCTGTGTCCACTAGTTTCAAAAGCATCTCTTCAAAAGGTCAGAGACAAGTACATTAGCTAGCTGAACCCTATATAATTTAGAAGTATATTATTCAAAGAAAATATTCTTACATTTTACTTTTGATACTTCAGCATGATTTACTTTAGCCAGCCAGTCTACAGCTGTACCAGCCCAGGCTGTTATCTCTGCTGCTCTATATAAGCTAAGCAGAATTGAGTTTGCCTGGACATTGCTTAGAAGAGAAGTCTCTCAGGAAAACCCAAGCTGTTGCAGGAAGTGCTAATCCTGTAGGATACACTCTTCCCTTCGAGCCAGTAATGAAGTAATGCCGGGCATATAGAAGCATTAAGAGGACAGTGGTGAGGTGATTAAGTTGGTAGGTAAAATGAGGTTGTGATCCTATTGTCACATTGTATTATTAGGGTAGGTTACTACGCTTAGCAGCAACTAAATGTCCAGTTCAAGTTCCAGTCCGAATAATTCCATTCTGCCTTAACTTTCCTAGGCAATTTCAATAAGATCTAATACTCTTTTGCTCCCTTTTCTATCTTCATTTCTATTCTAATATTTGAGAAATGCTTTAAAAGTAATTGAGATACAAGATGCTTATAAATGAATTATATTGCTACAAATAATGAGAGCTACACATGTGAATCTTAAGAATAAAAAAAATAAACTGGACTACATTAGTCATGTTGCCTTCCATGCATGCTCTTTTTGGTGTAGCATGTCTATGCATGTGTATATGAGAATACAGAGATCTCTCACTAGAGCCACAAATACAACTGGGCTGTATGTAAAACATGACAAACTGACTGAGCTTATGAGCTTAGCAATTCCGGATAAGCTATCCCCAAAATGTCAAATGTGAACACCTCACACTTAGGGGGAAGTGGGGAAACTCTATTTAAATAAAAAATCTGAGGATTTTGGCCCAACTTTATTCAATTTTAGGTAGGTACACAGCCAAAACAATCCTGTAGTACACTTTAATTGGGCACACATTGGCACCACACCTGTTTCCTTAACTTTCATTTTAATTGTGCAGTCTAATTTTGCTAAAAGTCTGATCTGTCCAATGACTGTGCACTTGCTTGTTTTTACAATCAGTCAGGACTGCTGGAAGCGAGAAAGGAATGCAGATCTGCATAGCTTGGACAAGCTTGTTGCTGCTGATTGACCATGCACACACATACAAACTCTGCAGCACTGAACTTTCCATTACCTACTTCACCACCGGTGTAGAAGTCAGAGTTTGTCGGGTGAACGACAGCATCACTGTCGATCGTGGCAATGTCAGCCTGTACAACTTGCAACTACAACAGGTAAACAAATGTATATCAACCACGTTGGACAGAGACCGAGGACAGGCTCTACATTTACACATGTACCAACGTCCATGTTTTCCTACCTTTAAATCTCCAAACCTTGTGCCAAAAAGAGTATTCTGAGTGGTGTGTGCAGGTATGTGTAAAGACGGCGGTGTAAAGAAGAGGAGGAGGAATGTTGAGTATGACATGTTTAAATAAATGTTTGGATGACAAACCAGAGCAATCACATGAAATCATTTTGAAAGTTTTAAAACCAGCTAAAAACCCCATTTCACGTTGCAGAAACCTATAATACCAGCACCCCACAGAGCATGACACTAAAATATGGTATCTGTTTAAAAAAAAATCTGGATCATCAAGTCAAACAAAATAATTAGTTTCTCCATTTTTTGCTACTGTCAAACTGGTAGGCTGTCACTTTTACATTTGCAAGTCTCATCATCTCATCAGCTTCTAAAAATAAAGTCACCTTCATGTTGGGGGGAGAGGAAGAACAGTGTATTTTCAGGCAGAGTTGTCTGGCATTTGCTTTTTTAAATAGAATGGAGTAATTTTTTTTAAATCCACATTTTATCTAATTGTTATATTCTTTTTAAAATATTTGTTTAAAAATAGAGACACGATGTAATATTTTACTTCCTATAGTCCATTTTTTAAAATAAGATAGTGTTTGAACAGGTAAAATATAAATATTATTCACACACACTAATATAATTAGATGAACACTGACTTACACTCACCCTTTTTATGTCTTTGTTCTGGTAATTTACATAAACACATTCATGTACAAAATGCAGTGAAAATGGAATTAAATTTACTAAATCCATTAAGGTGATCAGAAAAGTAATAAAAAGAGCAGGTTTAAAGCAGATATTTTAAATAGTATTACTTAAAGAGCATCTAGATCAGTGCTTTTTTTTAGTAGACTGACTTCTGCTGAAGAGTAATATTTTATGTGGAACAGAGTAGAAGCCATAAAAGCAATACACCATACAGTGTAATATATTTTCAAGTTTTATATTGCTATAAAATCAGCACTGGATTTCAACTGAATATGAAGGTGATGGAGAGGGGTAACTGAAGACTAATGAAAACATACAAACCAGATGATTGAGTTTAACATGAAATCAGAGCGAAAGACAATTTGGGGGATTATTTGATCATCCCTCTTTACTAATTTCTGTGCCTGCTTTAAAAAGAAGGGATTGCAGGTACAATGGAGAAACTGTTTATTTTGAAAGTAACCTGACAAAGAATATTTTGATCCTTAATGAATCCACATAAGAACCCCCCCTTAAAGTAGCTAACAGTCAATTATGAGCATTATGGAAAGGAATTTAGAGGACTTCTTATTTTAACTGGAATCATCTTGAAGACCATCTCTAATAATTATTATAACAATATTTGGATTGAGTATAAATCTTGCTTCTTTACTGAATTTTCCAGGTTCTACTTTCTTGAGTACTTAAGAATTTGAAGTTTTATTTTAATATTGAAGTCCAGGAGAATAAATTCTGGGTTCCATAATTTTCATGTGACTATTAGTTGTGTCAACCCATTCCCCATTTACCTAGGTCATCTTTAAGGTCAATGTCAGCATTGGTAGGATTGATAATGGCCTCCACCTCAAAGCCGGCTAAATTACTGATTTCACTGTGAATAAGGTTCAGCTGAAAAGAAAAGCATGAGGTGGGAAATAACAGGACAGCTGGGAAATCAGAGAAGCTGCAGAAAAGTAAGCTTTGCAACACAGATGGAAATAGCATCACTGCAAATAAATACGCAAAATAAAGTGCAGGTCATAAAAGGGGTTATTGGTCAAACAAAGAATCAATTTCAAAACACAAGACTCAAATATCATTCTGTTGGTGGATACGAAGTCAATGTTCTTGTTAATGAGCTCTGCTCTTACACAGTGTATGTTTTACGTTCAGAATTGTTTGGAATTCCAGTGTTGACATTATAAAGGATAAACTATTCCCCCTTGAACTCCTGGCTCAGACACTCTCATGACTTCTTAAGCATCAATTTAACCCTGGAATTCTTTTGACAGGCCAGAACTTTGAACAGTGTACGTGGTAATTTTAATGGGTCTCCCCTTCTTTGCTTAATTCATTAAGTGTGAAGATGGTTTTGAGAAATCAGGCATTTATTTCCAATGACATTGCTAGTCTTAAAAAAGAGGCATACTTCCTTTTCAATCATAGAAGCAGACATCATGATCTGTACCTTAGTATCTTAGATTTTCATTTGTCTAGGATTATCTTAGGTTAATAGAAGGGCTGGGGAAATAGCATCACTGAGTGAATTTAAGGCTCTGTCTGTATATCGGCAGTCTTCATGGTTTAGTGATGCATGCTTGTGCTGCAATTCAGTGGAATATTTTTTTTTGGGGGGAGGTCTATTTTTTATTATGGTCATATATTTTTTAGAAAATAATCTGCGTACAGTCTGAACTATATCTGTACAGGGCTGTCTGTTAGACATTCCCACAGCTATCTGTATTACAATATTAGGAAGATTTACCATTGGCATGTATCAAAGTGATGAAAATCAATTATATCATAGACATTTGGAAATTAACCTCATTTATATCTTAAGTTATTTAAAAAGGGAACTATCAAGTGAAATATCAGGAAATATAATTTCTCACTTCTAACAACATATGTTGAGCAAGACATATAAAGTGTTGCATTAAATTATAAGCCATGCTCATGTAAGAAATGTACATAATATCAAGAACAAAGAAGAGGTTCTTGAGATGTTCATCCCTATGGGCACTCCGCTGTAGGTGCACAGTGTGCTTCTCAAGCCTGGACTGGAGCTTTGCCACTAGCAATATAATTTGGCTCACACATGAACTTGATACAACCTCGTACTACACAACAATGGGATGCAGAGCAGTGTGGCTGAGCCATTCTCAGTTCTCCATCTCTAGTTGAATGCTCAACAAAGCAAAGCCAAAGGGAAAGCTGGCCCGTAATGGAACATCTTTGGGGGAACACATCCCAAAAAACCACACAGTTGAAAAGAAGTAAGTAACTTCTTCAAGTAGTGTTGCTTTGGTGCTCCAGTTCAGATGACTTCCAAGTAGTATGACCAGAGAGAGGAGGAACTATGTAACTGATTCTAATATTGAAGACAGTGCAGAAGTATCAAGCACTGCATCAGATCTGATTATGTGGACCAAAACACAGTGTTTGGAAAAAGTAGGCACTGAGGCTCATGCATTAGCTCTGCATATTACGGACGCTGGAATGTTGTTGATTAAAGCCGCAGATGTTGCCTGGCCTGATAAGGAGTGCTATTATCCACTGGGAATGTGGGGCTCCATCGCAGCAAGTGACAATACACTTAGAGATGCAGCCTTTGGGTACAAATCATGGACCCCTGGATCTTTCTGTGAGAGAGACAAACAGTCTAAGATGATCCCTGACATTGTTTGGTCCAGTCTAGTTAAAAGGCCAATGCCTGTCTCAGGTGTAAAGTATGATAGGAGGTCTCCAGGTGAGATTTATATGGTTTGGGAAAAAATACTGATCAGCGAAGATGCGAACTGACAACACTGTAGGTGAGAATTTTCGGTGCAGCCATAAAAAGACCTTGCCCTTGAAAAATACCATAAATGGGGGGGTCTGCCAGTCAGGCACCAATCTGCCTAGCCCTGCTAGTTGATATAATAGTTACTAGAAAAGCCATCTTCATAAATTAAGCAAGGCGCAGACTCCCATAGGGTGAAATGGAGGTCCATGAGATGTAAGGACTACGTTGAGATCCTAAGTAGTATCCTTAACCAGGAGGCAGAGATCCCTAAATCCTTAATATATCTTGAGAGCCCAGGGTGAGCAAATATGGAAAACACCTCTGGTGGGTGATGAAATGCTGATATTGCAACAATATGAGCCCTAATAGAGCTAATGAAGAAATCGGTGTTAGCAAAGTCTAGCAGGTAATCCAGGATGGCTACCAGTGAAGAGAATTCAGGCACATGCCTGTGACTGTAACATGACTGGTTAAATCTTTTCCATTTCTGAAATAATTAATTTGAGCCGACTCCTTTCTGATGTTTAAACATACCTGTTCTCTTACTGAGCCCTCTAGAAGCCATGCTAAGAAGGTGGAGGAACCCTACCTTTGGGTGAAGCATGTGACTTCCATTCTGGGAGATCAGATGAGAGACTGTAAGAAGCTCAAACACCAGTTGAATACATGGGTGAAGTAGGGAAAGATTCTAAGCATGTCTCAACCAGGTTAGTTCTATAAAGGAAAGTTCTGTCTTTTCCTGTCTAATTTTGTTAAGAACTCTTCGTATTAGTTGTGCTGGAGGGAATACGTAAAACAGGCCTTCTCTTCCAGGGAAGGAGAAAATCAGCCCCCCGATCATGGTGACCTAGGCCTCCTCTGGAGCATTCTTATTTTTGAATGTGGCAAACGGATCCACCTCTGAAGTCTCATCCTTTGGAATACTTTGTGAAGGATTTGAGTCCAACCCTCAATTCACAGTCCAGGGAGAAGCACCTGATGAGCAACTGTGATATTCTGTGTTTCAGGTAGGCAAACATCTGAGAAATGAATCTGATGGGTTATACACCAGTTCTATATCCACACAGTTTCAGTGAACAGGGAAGGAGATCTTGCTCCTCGTTTGTTGATACAGAACATGCCAGCGACATTGTCTGTCACGATCCCAATGGATTTGCCACTGTGAGAGGCAGCAACTGAAGGCAAATGTTCCTGATTCCTCTGAGTTCCAACATGTTGATAAGGAGAAGCGTTTCCCTATGTGATCATCAGCCCTGAGTTGTAAACAGTGTTCTGTGCAAGCTGTGGACTTGTGCAAAGGCTCAGGAGAGAATCCAATGCTGCCCTGCTGATGAGCAGTGTGCCCCTAGCTGGGTTTGGTTTCTACTGGTTCTATATTTGCACATTGCTCAGTGCACATTACAAAATTATTTTGCATGTGGATGGAAAGAATCTGCACATGGATGAAAAAGATGTGGGGGGACATTGCTTGTGAGAGTTTTGAGGTGTACTCCCTAACCTACAGTGATGTGTCTGTTGTCACAGTTACTGTTGAGGCTGGATGTGGGTAGAAGGAATGGCCATGGAGACATTGAATTTTCCCAGCCGCCTAGAGAGTTTGTCCAAGTTGCCTCTGGTTGAGCAACAGAACCTTCTGAACCATCCCTGAGAGCAGCAAAAAAGCAAAATCTTATACGATCGGTTACAAAGGTGAATGCTGGCATGTGACCTAGAGGCTGGAAACAGTTCCTTACTGTGGATCAGGGATTTCCTTGAATTGTCACGACCAGATCTGCCAAGGTTATGAATCTTTCCATGAGAAGGAAGGCTTTGGCTGCCAGTGAATTGAAGTTTGCCCTATAAATTGCATTCTCTGTACTGGAGGGAAGATGAGTTTTTTTACATTCAGCTGGAGAGCCAAGTCCTGGAAGAGAGCAAGAGCTGGCTGGGTGGAGGTCAGTACTGCTTTGTAAAACTGGACCTTGAGTAGTCAGTTGTTGAGATACAGGACAACTAAAACAGACTCTTATCAAAGGAAAGCAGCTGCTACCACTAGAACTTTGAGTACACTCTTTGAACTGAACAGTATGCAAAGGGAAGTACTTAGTATTGAAAATTCTCATGGCCCTGGCAAAATGCATGTATTTCCGGTGAGCTGGTAGAATCACTATGTGGAAAGAGGTGTCCTGTATGCTGATAGCTGAAAACCAATTTATTATAGCTGCCAGTGTCCCCATCCTGAATTTCTGAGACTTCACAAAATTTTTTTGTCATCTTAGATGTAATATGGTCTCCACCCTTCTTGGGCACGACAAAATACTTGGAGTAAAACCTTTTATTCTTGTGAAGGGATGGAATCAGTGCTATTGCTCCTGAATGAAGGACAGAATATATTTCTTAACTCAATATAGTCTTATTAGACGAGTCTTTGAAGAGGTACAGGAAAAGGGAGGGAGGTACATAAAGTGGATATTGTAGCCTGATGTGATAACCTTCAAGGTCTACCTGTGTGTTGTAATACACTAACAAGCCTGCTGCAAGCGGGAAAGGCAGTCTCCAAAAGTAGGAAGTTCAGTGAAGTTTGCAGCTTGTCTGAAATAGGAGAGGAAGAAATCAAACCCTTGACTAACCCTCAACATTCTTGTGATGACTGAGTACTTACTGAAAGAGGGGGAGGTGCTCTCTTCCTCTAGAATCTTTGTCCCTTTCTCGTAGGCCCAGCAGTCCAGTGAAATCCAGAGAACTGGGCCAGGCATGATCTCTGAGCAGCACAAGATCTGCAAAATCTCCTCTTGGTCTTACAAATTTATATATCCAAAGACCTCAGCATGGCCCTGGAGTCCTTCAGTATGTGTTGGGACTTCATCTGTAATGTCCAAGAAACACTTCTGATCAAACAGGAGGCACTCAGAAGTATTCTCATACTCTCCCGGAAACCTCAACAGCTGAAGCCGACAGATACATCCTGAGCCCCGGAGAGATGGATCTGGTGGCAGTGTCTGTAGCATATAAGGACCCTTGGAAAGAGGTTCTGGCTTAAACCTGATCCTCTGTGATGATGTCATGAAAGTGTTCTTTACGCTCATGTGTAAGAGGGTCAACAAAAGCAGCAAACTTCTTGTAATTTGTGAAGTCATACTTGGTCATGATCACCCAATAGTTTGAGATCTGAACTTAGAGGGTTGGAGATGAGTAAGCCTTTCAGCCAAAAAAGATCTAACCTCTTTGGGCCCTTATTGTACATAATGTTTGCCCCTCCAATTTACATCCACTATCATGGAAATAGGTGAGGGGTTGGGAAACAAAAATCCTGAGTTCCTGGGAGGAACAAAATATTTCTTACCCATCTATTTGCAAGTGGATGGGACAGTTACAGTAGTCTGACAGTCTTTTTTGGATGGACGAGAACTTCATTACCAGGCTGGTAGCTGTCGACTGCAGAATGTCCAGGAGCCAGTGCTCCAGAGGTATCTAAAGGGTGTCAGTCATCCTCTTCTAAAGATCCTGAAACTGACAAAAATCGTTGGCCATCAACAGTAGTGGAAGACTGCCTTGTGGGAGACAAGGAACAGAGGGATGATCTCCAAATCCAACCTAGTCTCCTATTCTTCAAAAGTCTCTGTGTTGTGGGCAGTGTTCCCTGTAAGCTGTGCACTTGGGAGACTGATTCAAATGCTGCCTACCTGATTAGCAAAGCTCCCACAGCCAGCAGCATGTGTTTCTACTAGTGGTGCACATCCATACAGGCCTGGAAGCAGATATCATTTATTCCACAAATGCTGAGGAAAAAAAATGAGAGGGAACACTGGTTGTGCATATGGTAGAGGAGACTGTGTAATTCTAGCACCTCAGTGCAATGGAGCTGGGGATCTGGAAATTATTGCCAGTATACCATTCAAAGACCCCAGTATGGCCTTTGAGGGAGCGGGGGTCCATCCAGGAGAGGGGATTGATTTCACCATTCTTGTCATGCTTGAGGACTCTTGTCAAAGTATGGGTTCCTGGATGGAGACAGAACTCTGCACTAATAAAGAGGAGGCTGATTCAATGTCAGAGAATCTTGTGGTACCAGGAACAATGGTAATCTGGAGATCGGGATCTTGGTAGAGAGAGGTTTTGTACCCATAAGCAGTGGGGCTCCAGCTCTCATAAAACTGACAAGTCCCTGAAGTAATGGAATTCCTGTGGTATCGAGTGGGTCGGTATCAATGCTGCAGTTGAGGTGGACAGTACCATTGATGTGGAGCATGTAGGTGTCTGGTGCTTTGATTTTCCCAGTACAGACTGTACCAAGTGAGAAGACATTGGTGATAAATCTGATGTAGATTTTGCCAATCTACAGGAGTATTTCCTGGGCTTCCCTGTCCTTCACAGACATTATTGAGGGCCTGCTGGAGCTATGCCTCTTTCAAGTGCTCAGGGATCTCCCAGCCCCACCAGTACCAGAAGAAAAGTCCTTTGCCACCATGGTACCAGCTGAGAGGTCAACGTCTCTGACACCATAAGGATATCATGCCTTTTTGGCAGCTGGTTCCTTTTTGTGGAAGAAGGAGCTCCTCTTCTTTGGAGCGTTCCTTAAGTCCTCTGCAATCTTCCCGCTCTTAGGTTAAAGGGGTGCTGAATCTTTTCAGACACAGATGTATGGGAAGGAGGGAGTATTGCCTAATCTGACTCAGAAGCAGGTTCAAGGGAATACTCCATTGATCTATGGTCTTTCGATTCTTCCCTGCTCCTCCATTTGGTCTTCTAATTCTTCCATGCTACATTTGAGAGGTTGGTGGAAATTGCCCTTTTGGGCAACATGAGACTCTTCAAAGCAACATATATTTGAGTGACTATTGCTGACCAGGACAGCTTCCTGACAAGAGGCAGCATTTGAAACCTAGAGCGCTAGGCATGCCCAGCCAAGCCAAATAGGCTCCCTATTTGGGTACAATCCCCTAAAATCCTCAAACTAATTCTAACTAAAACAACTGTAGAACACGCTGAGGCTTATAAAAGGTAAACATGCTAGAGGTCTGTCACAGGATGAGGCAGCAGAGAAGGGACTGCAGGGTGGTTTGGCTGTCAACTCTACAACACACTCAGTGTGCAGTGGTGCAGAGTGCATACACAGGCCAAACAGACACTGCTAATGAAACTCCCAAATCAAGGGTTCGAAAGGTGTATGCACTTTTGAAGTAGAACACCTTAGATATATTAATCAAAGAAGAATTAAAATTATACTACCATACCAGCAAGAGCATATTTGTAAAACAGAGCTCAGGGATACAATGTATTAGTGCAGCTCACTACTGAGCACAAGTTTTTTTTTTGGGGGGGGGGGGGGGGGGGGGAAGGGGTCTTGACTCCCCAAACTGCTCTATAGTCTGGGACAACTGAATATGGAATGTCAGATTCTGCCTCATGATGTACCCACTAGGGGTACAGAAAGAGTGGGGTACAGAAAGAGTGTAGTGAAGACAGCCTAAGTAGATGTGATCAGCATGGTGCTATCCATGAACCTAAAGAGACTTTTTTTAGTCTGACACTGCAGTACAGAAGGCCACCCAAATATGTATTTGAGCTAATTCTAAATTTCAATCAAATATTTATAACAAAAACTAATACATTTTTCATTTCCTCATATAAGTCCAGTTTTAATGCCTCCTTAAGTAAATGGAAAGCTTCATTTTGAATTCAATGGGTTTTGGATTTGACCTATGAAGTACTGTGTAACATTTCAGTTTAATCAAGTATATTGAGACCCAGAGACTACATCCACCAATTGCTGAAAATGGTCTGTTGTATTTTAATCCATGTTACTTAATTTTATCTGCACATCTTTTTCCGGTGTGAGAGTTAATTTACTGAGACGGAATATAGATGTTCCAATATAGTGAATGACTGATTTTGTGTAATGTATGATGTAGATGTCAGTAAAGTCAACAGGTCATTCCTAGAGATGTGCAAAATGTATAATTTTTCTGTGGAGTTTTTAACAAGAGCTATTATCATTTCATGTGATTATGCATATAGACACAGAAATTTTGCTTTTAAAAAACTTGCAAATACATAACTGTTTGGATGAACTGTAAGCAATCTTCATTCAAAAATTAGCATGCTTGAACATTTGTGCAAATATGGGCCTGTTTTTTACTTTGTAATAAAATCTGGAAAAGTTTGACTTTCAAATCGAATTTGAACCCGATAATATTTCACGCATTTAGTTACTGATTATTCACATTATCTAGTTTGAGTCTTCAGTATAACTACAAGCAACTGCTGTTTTTTTCCTTTTTAAATCAAATCAAACCAACAATGAAATAACTTTGTGTACACGGAAATAAAAAGCTGACCATATAGGATTTAAATTGTAATACACACCTGAGAATATATCTGTTTCATTTTAAATGTAACTCTTTTTGTTCCCTAGTTCCCAGATTTCTTGTGGGTTTTCCCCTCTTATTAACTCCAGACCTTTTTGGTTTTGGCGGGCCCTTTTCTGTTCATGCATTGTGTTTGTTATTAATGAAAGTCCCAAAGGAACTATAAAAAAATCTGTATACAAAAGACCCATCATCCATAGTTTTTTGCTTTTTATTGTGCAGCAATTAAATTCTTTTTGCTGAATTAGGCTCTTACTGTGCAGTGTAAAATAGCTGTCATATTTACGAAAGATTTCGTTGAGAATTAAATCCTGAGGACTAATGGCTCAATTTTACCGTTCAATATGTGAGCATGCATCATATCCTACATACAAGTATGCATATCAAACAAGAGAACTGATCCCTAAAGGGCCACATTTTTAAAGAGAGACACAAAGTGCACTTGCATGTGCAACACTGAATAGGCCCCTAATTAGTTAAGATTTAATTAGATGGATTAGTTAAAGTCTTCTTAGAAAACGGCAAGTACCACTGAAATGCTAAGTATTATTATTTGGGCAACCACTGCAGTTCTTACTTCAGGCCTCTGCAGTTTTGTCTGAGAAAGGACTAAGTAATTATCTAGCAGTTTAACTCATACAAAACTGGGATGCTTGCTTCAGGCTACTTTGAAGGCTCTTTGAAAAGCCAGACCCAGATGCTTACCACTATGTTTTACAATCCAGCAACAAGTCAACAATTCCAGAAAACAAGTGTTAGCCCCTCTAGTTAATGTACAGAATATTTTAATAAAGCCTGGGTTGCCACAGAGGATTCATCTATGGAATGCCACAGTAATTTTAAAACCAACTAGATTATTATTTTAAGGCTTGCATAATATTAATAAATAGATTTCTATGTGTTTAGAAAATGGCAACACCTCAATTTTTGAAAGCCTCTGAGTTTAAATGAAGCTTAATACGTCTGCTTAAAGATTTTGTTCAAAATCAACAATATGTTTTAGAAATGGACTGTACCCAAGCCTACTCTCTGTGCTACAACATACTCAGTAATTAAATCTTCTGGGGATACTGCAGTGACACAGCCCAGTTCTCGTTAGTGAAACCTTTCCTTTCTCCAAACATGGAGCCGGGAAAAGGGATTTTTCCCATTAAGGCATCATGGATGTCATGGTAGTAAGTACAGGATTACTTCTTTGCTTCCCTTTATGTCTGTCATAGTGCAGATTTTCAGATCTAGTGAATGTGCTTATAGAGCCATTCAGGGAGGAGAAGGGTTATTTGAAGGTTGTTGATTATGGGTTTTAGAGAAGAAAAGTAATCTTTTGGGCCTGTTATTTATTTGTAGTACTGTAGCGCTTGTTCTTATTACCAGTGAATAAATTAAATTTCTAAAAGGCAGTAACAGTAATCTGTATGATGCTTCGAATGTTTATACGGCGTATTTTTGTAAGAGAACCCAGAGCAATGAAATTTGCTTGAAATAAACTAAAATCAATCAATATTTGAGGAAGAATAGTCTCCATCACAAAATGTAATAAATACTAATGTTTTAAGACTCCTCTCATCCCTGTGAGGAACATATATATGCATCTCCATTTTACAGATGGCAAAACATATAATGTAAATCATTTTTTCTTTCTGTATATCAATAGCACAGTCAGAATTAGAACCCAAAAATCTTATTACCAATCCCTGAATACACTGCTTCCTCTAAGTATGATGGTAAATGCATTTTTAGAGAGATGAATAATTTGCCTTTTGTACAAAATTCCCATGACTCCTCTTTTCAACTTTTTTTAGACACCTCCCTTTTCCTCCCCTCCCCCCCCCACTCTCTGAAAATACTGGGCAGGAAAATTTCTAAAAGTTACAGTGTTCATCACATTGTTGGGTTTCATTAGGGATTTAAAATAAATATCTGCTGTGCCAAGAAAATCTAGAAAATTTAATTAATTAGGCAGTATCAGACTATGTCTGAATGTCTTTAAGACAAATATTTTAAATCAAGATTGGCTTTTTAAACAGCAGCTGCATGTAGAAAAGACTTAGAAGCATTTAACTGATTCCAAGATAATGCGCTACCTACAATTAATTTGTAAAATTTTCAGATTAAAGGAATTATTTGAAATTTCAATTTGTCAAGACAAACATCTTTAACAATAACAATTAGCTCCCAGTCTGTTAACCTGCTTGCCCTCTTCAATAAGTAGCTTAGCAACAGACATACTGTAACACACAGGAGCCTTTCTTATTCAATGGAGCCCATGCAGAACAGACCTAAAACCTAGAAGACAACAACGGTTGTTAACTCCCACTAAATCAGTGAGTTTTGAGGGATCAGCACTTCATTCTAGGTGCTCAGCATTCATAGATCAGGCCCAATGTTCTTCCCTTGTTTGTTCTTAAGACAGCAACAAAAATTTGATACGTTGGATTATTAGGAAAACACACTGAGGCATGGTTGAGCTGCTGAAAAAAAATTCTGGTGAATGCTTCTGAAAATATTCCTAAACCATGAGCGGAGGAAAAACTATTTTATCCTGTTTTCTTATGAAATGCATACATTAAAGAAGTGATAGCTTTGAAACACTACCATGCACTGAGCTTTCCATGTTTTGAGGCTTAAAAGGAATCCATGAAAAATCAAAGTAGTCCCCAAAATGTGCTGTTTCTTTTAGGAAAAATATCATCAACATAATAGATTTATTATTTGTCACTTCACATAAGGTAAAAATGACCAACTTAAAGATGGAGAGGAGGATTTAAGGAATTCTTAGATTCACAAATAATATGGCATTTTATAACCTTGATTTTTGCACTGAGCACTCGTGCTTTTCAAAACAGTTCTCTAATATGGGGCAAAAGCAAAATATGGCCTTTAATGCTCGTATGTCAACATGCATCCTCTCTATGTCAGCAGAAATGCACATTTTACTTGGGTTTTTCTTCATAGGAGGTGTAATTTGCATCATGTTTGCATTTTTTTTTTTTTGCCTTATGTGTGCTGTTAAAAATATGAGACAAGCAAACTCCCATTAATGTTATTGTGACCACGACTTGCCCCATCAAATACCAGCCACTGGAAAACAGCTCCTTTATGGATTTTTTTTTTGTGCTCAACTTATATGGGCATTTTTAAAATGTAACTTCAATTTGAAAATAAAGGAACACGACTGCTCCCTTTCGCTTGCCTAGGCAGCAACACTAGGCAAGGGAATTTAAGAGTGAGAGCAGCGAGCTGTTCTGTCCAGGAGTTAAAGCTGCTCCGAGGGAGAAAGGAGCATGGCTGCACGGAGTCCGAATGGCAGTATGCTCCCCGGGGAGCCATGTTCCACATGAATAAGGAACCAGTTGTCTGGGTTCTATTGCGTTGCTAGGTTGCACACTTTCACCGGCATAAGATTAGAAATCCCTCACCATTAAGGGGACAAAGGAAGGTAAACTCTGCAAAGTAACCCATTATATTTGTGATTCAAATCAAAACAGTGTCGGGGTCCAGAGCTGCTTATTGTTAATTACTGTTATCACTTAAGCGACCCAGTCATGGATCCAGACCCCATTGTGATAGTTGCTGTATAAACAGCAAACTAAACGCCAAAGAGCTTTCTCTCATTGAAATGGATAGCAAAATCCTACTATCTTGACATCAGGGTCAGGTATGTGATAGGATGACATTAATTCCTACTACAATATCCCTATTTTGAACAACAAAGAATTCCATATCAATTCCAAAAGAATTAAGGTGGTTGCCCTGTAGAGAGAATATTTAGTATACAAACTTTGCATTTTAACTAATCAAAATGCTTTAAAATTTGAATATTTTCAAAAACATTCCAATGGAAGCAGCCAATGTCTCCCCTTCAAATGACAATCTGACTGCAAGTGTAAATTGCAGGTAAAATACAGAAACCATCTGCAGAAAATAAAATAAAGTTGCTTGCATGCATAATGAACTTAGCAGACAAGCTGTGCAATAATAAATGGAGTACAGTCTCAATATGAAATAAAAATGAGGAGTCAAAGGAGACATTCCACGATGGGACAAAAATGATTTGTCACTTACAATTTACAATACAATGATTTAGCCACTAAATGATAAAAGAAAGATGCAGTATTACTTCAAAATAGTGTATTGCATAAGTTAAAGACAGGTTTCAAGAAGAGAGACCAGGTTCCTGAATTAACAATGTCTCTTCAAAGCACTATTTTAGCTTAAAAGCCTACCACACCCAATTCCCAAAGTATACTCAAAGGGCAAATAAAATTGTTGATATATAGCTTTTTATAAAAGTGTCATTTCTTATTGAACAACATTAGTTTTTGTACAAAATTAAGTATTTTAAATCGGCTTTGATTAAGTATTTTAAATTGGCCTGTATATCATTTATATTGGCAAGAAAGTGGACTGCCCTTTTGTTCTTAGCAAAATGTCATAATTGAGAGCATAGCTATAATAATTGTGCTGACTAATAAAAAAAAGAAGTGGAACATTTCATAGGGAAGCAAAATTTCACTGCATCAGAAAGTTCGGTTAATTATGTATATGAAGTCCATTTACTAAAAAAAGTTTTCAAAAATTATTTCAGGGGATTTTTTTTAATTAAAAAATGCATATCCAAATCTGCTCTGTACTGCACATGCCAATGAACTAGATTAATGATAATCAAGCACAGGACTTTCTTGGGGTGTATCTCCTAAGCATAACCACAAGATAGGTATCGGTTTATAATTGCACAAACATACCTTCTGGCCAAGGAAAAGACTTTTGGTAGACAAGACTGTGAATCCATCTGCAGGAGTACCTTCTGTTGTACTGTCAGCACTTGCTGATTTGCTGACTTCTCCCTGCTTCTTCTTGCAAAAATATAGTTAATTAGTTAACCAGAGGCTGAGAAATATGGTTCAATAATGCTGATAAAGATGGCTATGCCATACACACACCCATATTTATTATTTTATAAACAACAAATACAAACAATGGTATTGGAATCTGTCCTTTAGTCACATATGTGATGGATTAGGATTAACGTTTACAAAGGCAGTGCATCCAGAGGAGAAACGACCTCAATGATTTTATGACCACCAAGGTTCCTTCTTGCCTATGAAACCACATACATTAGAAAACTCATTAGTCTTCTAAAATTTCCCAAAATATTTTTAACAATTTTCTAAAAATGCAACTGCAGAAGGGAAATGTACCCATTTGCATGTGCAAGTGGATATTCTTGGCATTTCTAAGTATCTTCTTCACAGACAAAACCCTGTATCTGTACAAGAAAGTGGTCATTTGTGAATTTCACAGCTGTGTTTTTAGGCACCCATTTGAAAATCTGGCTGTTACTGTAAATAACATCAATAATGTACTTCATGATACCACATGCCTGACGAGGGGTGTTACAGGCACTGGCTGAAAAAATCAGTTTTTCAAACTTGGCCCCACACATCTTCTGTAACCTGAAGTAAAATTACAGGATTTATTCTAGCCATTTAACTGGATTATTCATCTAGAACAACATGAGTCTGGACTGCACCAAACTGTTGAATATAAATTAGAACTGTATCATTTTGAGGAAATGTCAATGATGGCAGTGAAACATTTACTGTATCAACTAGCTTAACTGCTGCCAAACTAAGAGGTAAGAATATTTTAATGAATATAAATAAAATAATGATAATGAATAATAATGTAATTTATCTGAAATAGGTTCTGTTTCCACAACTACAACAATATGCCTGCAAATCAAGCCTTTATTTGGGACACTATATTAAAACTTCTGTTGTGTTATACTCCCCACAAAAGTATATCATAGCATGTGAGTAAACAAATAAGATTGCAAAGATACAGGAGTAGATTTTTGTTTCTCGGAAATATAACCATACTTTATACAAATGCTTTGAAAATTTGATTTTCGTGGGTCCTATTTCAATTCCCCTGGGAGTTTATTGCTAGCCAAGCATTAGTATAGTAATCAGACAATGATGTTTATTGTGTGGAAGAAAAACAGAACCCCACAACAGATTTCCTGTTTTTGTAATAAAGAAAGAAAAAAATCCAGAATTACGGAAATTATTAGTGCACAGTTATTAGACGTTCTGCCTTCCAAATGCCAACAACTAGGTGTTTTACAGAAGAGAGAAAATTCAGTCATTCAAAAAGTTACTTAAAAATTAGGAGATAATCTGAACCTACATAACAGAGCATACAAAACAAAGATACTGCCTTTGTTGAACTCAGAAGACAACATTTTCAAATGGAGCACACTAAACACCTGTGAACTTTTGTCCACCCAGAATTCTGCATGTGCAATTTTTATCCATTTTTTTCCTCATGCACTAAACCTTTCCTATATGCACATGAATTAAAAATAAATTTCTAATCTCTATAAATTGAAATTCTAGTAAAAAGAGTTAAAAAATGAATTTCCCTATTTTATTACAAGAAACGATCTGGATGCCAGCCTTCCTCCTCCCTTCCTCTCTGAGATTTCTTTTTTCCTTCCTCAATTTTTGAAAGTAGTATATATTTAGCCTTTAGGAACTAAAGAAGTCTCCAGCTCAAAATTCAGAAAAGTTTTATTATAGAAACTGAAAAAATGAAGAATTAAAAAAAAAGTCTCTGCTTTTGCTGAAGAATCTGTAGGTAGACAAGCTAAACATCACAATTCCTCCATGCAGAAAGAAATCTAATGATTTGCTATGGTAGAATCCTATCTCCATTTCAAAGACAAAACAAAACTTCTCTCTGGATTTAAACAAATTCATTACATGAAAGGAACCTTATTAAATCTTTTTTTCCTCTTTTTAATGCTTGACTTTCAATGTTATTGATAAGATATACTAAAACCCTAGGAAAAATCCATGTAAATTTAATTTGCCCCCTTAGCCCACAGCAGATCACATGCACCTGTGCAACCACGGCACATCTGCCATTAGAGCAGCTATGTGAGACATCTGGATCTGCTAGCCACAATCTAGTCATTCCACAGCCACAAGTTCCACCTTCTCAGGCCTACAGAAACTGCCTCCACACAGAGGTTGCAATAGTCACAGCTTGAACAACTCAGAAATGCCAATTTGACAGACTTCCATGCTTTGAGAAACCTTGGGCAGAGGGTTGTTATTTGACCTTTGGTAATTTAAGTTAAAATTTAAGCTGCCGACCCTGAACTGGAAAATATCCCTTAGCGTATTTACTATATAGGTCTATGCTGTATAGAGACACACATATCTAGGTCTCTCTGATTCTCCCATTTTTAGCAGCTCCTGCCCTGCATGATTCAGATTTAATATATACATATTACTCTACCTTGGATTTCCTTGATCCTTTCTTGCCTCCTGCTTTCTTTGATATAGTTTTCTTCTGTGATGGGGACTTTGCCTTTTTAGCTGGAGGTGGAGTGATGATAGCTTCCAGTTTTCCTTTAGACCCCCGTTTCTTGGCCAGCAGCTCTGGGTGAATATTTGGTAATACACCTCCACTGGCTATGGTGACACCTTTCAATAGCTAAATGCAAATAAAATAGAAGATCATGAAATTCAGCATTTACATACTGATAAAGTGCAAGAAACTTTTATTATTATACACTGTAATCTGTCTGGTTTAGTCTTAACTATATAGATAGATCAATAAATATCTCCGAAGAGGAGAAACCTTTTCCACACAACATGAAGTTAGTTATATACTGAATTTAAACTGGACAGAAAATGTATAGATTCTTGCATGTTGCTATGTGCTCACACACCATTAATTTTTCACCGCTGCTGTCAAATATGCATAATGAAGACTAAATTATTCAGTTACAGATTTAGAGGGAAAATAGGACAGTCATATCTGGGGACTCAGGAGTGTTGCAGGGCACTGTGTGTTCAAAAGGGTGCCCTTATTCCATGTTGCAGGGAGTTCTTGGGTCACATGGGGACCATGTGAAGTTCTTGAACTCTGCATTTCCTTTAATATTCATAAAGTAAAGAGATTAACAGACAAGAATATATCTAGAAATGTTACAGTTAAAAACAATCTAAACTTTTAAAAACATGGAAACAGAACAAGCAGGAAAAGGTAGATAAATATTCAAATATACTCAGAGTCCATTAACTGAAAATACAGGAAATACACCCAGCTGCATATTCTAAAGATAGCCTTAACTCCATCCTCCAAATTATGCCTGGACTAGAACATCAAGATTTCTCTTCGATTTCAGAGTTCCTTTTATATTCCCCCATTTGATTTGTGCCAATTTATCTTTGCCCTCCCCCCCCAGGATCTTGAAGACAAGACTCCGCCTCACAAAGGGGGTGATGAATAGGGCAGTATTATGGGATTTCTAAACATTAAAGGAAGATGGGTGGGGTTGATAACGTTTGCAGTTAGTGGAACAGTGGACTGCAGAAGGCATATTTTCTTATTATGTGTTTGTACTAGGGATGTTAGATATCGGTAATAGAATAGTCATGTAACCACATGAAATCTTACCAGTTACATGACTATTTCATAGTCCCTGGGGGCAGCAGCCAGTGTGCTCCTGGCCCCATTCCCACGGAGCCCCTACCATCCCACGCTGCTGCCTCCATATCAGGGATGGTAGGGGGAGCTGGTGTGTGAGGGGAGCCAGTTTTAAAATTAGCTCTATGTGCAGACTGGCTGCCTGATGCCCCACGCTGCTGCCTCTGATACAGAGGCAGCAATGCAGGATGGCAGCAGCCCCTGTGCATGGGGGAGTCCGCATGGAACTCAGATCACCACCACAGGATAGGAGCTGCTGCCACAAAGCTGCTGCCTGGGCCTGCTGCAGACATAAGCTGCTCCACACTCCCCTGCCCTCCCCCCGCTACTACTGCTTCTGATGTTGATAGAGGCAGCAGTGGGGAAGGCGGGGGCAGATAGCACTGCAGAGCTGGTGATGTGGGGAAACGGCTTTTAAGTCGGCTACCCCCAGCACTGGCTCCTGCTCCCCCTTTTGTATCAGCAAGAGGGGAGGGAGATGATAGAGGCAGCAAGGGGAGAGGAATATATGTAGTCGAGGCTTATCGGTAAATCATATAGTCGATTATACGTTGACATCCCTAATTTGTACAAGACTTAATACAGCTGACTGTGATCCTGCCTAGTACTGGTGGGTGATAAATTCTAGTGCAAACAAATGATAACCAATAAATACTAGTTATGTCTGGCCCCCAAAGAGTTAAGAAAGTTTTAGAACAAAAAAGAAAAATACATAACTAGGATATTAACTCAAAGGAACGGACTGACAACTTCATAGGAGGCTTTATCTTGGTGTTTCACGACACACGTAGGTTATATCTCACAGAAGGCAACTGTTGTGTTGTCTCTTCTATGCCCTACACATTTTATTCACTGTAACATGTAATGAAGCTGAGTACTTCAACTAGTTACACCGTGAATGAATAAAAGAGCAGCTTCCCAGCGGCCGGCTCCAAAAGCAGAAGTCTTGAATTACAATTGGAAGGACAATGTAAGAAATCCTAAAGGTAATCCTAGAACTCATATAATGGAGATTTTTCTTACCTGATTTAATTCTTCATCATTTGCTACAGCCAACAGGATGTGTCTAGGAGTGACTCGACCCTTTTTGTTGTCCCTCGCTGCATTTCCAGCCAATTCAAGAATTTCCGCTAAGGGGAAAATAAACCCTTCTTAATTAAAATATGATACTTAAAACTCTATGGATGCTTGATGAACAGGGCTATAAGATGTCAATTCTCTAGCAGTTAAACATATATATTGGTCCAATAAAAAGATATTACCTGACCCATCTTATCTCTCTGGCACCAACATTGCTACAAGAACACTGCATATAAACAAACATTAAAGTACGAGAAGATTTACACAGCATTGCTCGGGTCCTTAATTCATTTTTTAAATAAAATGAAAATGTACGTGCTTCATATAAATTGCTTCTCTGGGGTGGGGCTGGTGATGAGAGGTTCAGTATGGTGGCTGCTTCAGGGTGAGAAGAACACCCCAGCCCTGTCTCACTATAGCAGTTTGGGGCCAGGTGAGAAACGCCTCTTCTTGGATGCTGCAGCTCTAGCAGGCAAAGCTGGAAGAGGGCTGCTTGCCTCCTTGGCTGGGGCAGTTCCATGTTTGTCTGTTCCCTGCGCTCTCCAGTCAGAGCGAGGTATAAAGCAAACTGCACTTACTCCTCTCTCCCTGATGAAGAGAAACAGTCAGCAATGACCCCATATGAATCAGGGGAGGTAGGAGCTTCAGACCCCTCCCACCTTCCCTAAAGGGTGCCATGGGGGTGGGAGGCTCAGAGTTTGGGGCAGTACCAGAGAGTGGTGGAGTGTGCCCCAAGCCATCTCCTTTCACTTTCTTGGTGATTGTCTCTTTTCTGTATGGGTTTCTGAGAAACAATACCATTCCAGGTACATCCTGTTTTTCTGGCATAACCAAACCCTTACCTTCCTTTAAGATATGGTAAGAGGAAGCTATTTACCAAATTTGGTGGTCCTAGCTCTCACCATTTAGGAAGAGTTCTGGAACAAACTGAAAGACACACTCACTCTCAAATATACAGTAGATTATATAACAACTTTTAAGAACTCTTTGCAACAATTGGTTAGGGAATGCAATATAAATCAGAAGTCGGCAATAAGCGGCCTGTGGGCCAGGAACAGTTTGCCGGGCCACCTGACATTTTATTTACCTGAATGTCTGCAGGTACAACCACTTGCAGTTCCCGCTGGCTGGGAACAGCAATCTGCTGCCAATAGGCACTGTGAGTGGGAGTACCTGCGGACGTGGAAATAATGAGTCTGGCGGTTTGACAGGGGCTGACCCTGGTAAACCAAGTCTGGCCTGTAAGCCGTTTATTGCCCACCTCTGATATAAATGTTAGAGAATGGACTCAAAGCTTGGAGGCATAGCACTGAAAGTTTCACAAAGTCAATTACTGCACTTACAGTGACTATTTCGCAATACATGCCACATATTTGAGATGAGTGTAACTCAAAGGGCTGGATTCAGATCTTTTCTTAATTTTACCCTAATGTAGCTCCTTTGAATCCAATGGAGCTCCTCCTAATTTGCACCAATGCAAGTGAGAGTAAGCCCAACATATTTTAAAGCGGTACTAAAAAGCGGTCTCATGAGAGACCGAACTCAAAAGTTCTTACTTGCTCTTTTTATATCAACACCAGTGAAGATTAAATGTCTGTGTGTAGTCCTATTATCTAAACTATATTTGTAGATCATGGCTGCCTAAATCAGAAACCCTGATTCCTGATTGTTGTGCTCCCAGAAATAATTTTTTGTACATTTTCTAGGATTTTTCTATTTCCAGCCTTCAAAGTACCATGTGTACATAAAACTGGAACTTTTTGCTGCCCTTCTGGGTGATGGCTTTTATTCCTTCTACATTTTTTTCATACTAGAATGAAATGTTCATTCAGTGTTTCTCATTTGTAGCGCCATTAGGTAGACATATAGATATTTAAATTAGGTTATAGGTAGGCAGGCAAAAACCTCTTTGCTGCAGCAGTGACAAGGATTTCTCTCCTCAAGGACAGGCTTCCCTCCAAGAGGAGAGATAACTGACACATCACATTTGTTCACTTCTAGAAGATTATCTCCTTAGAAGAGATTACCAATCATGTCAAATTGAATTTAGCTACACGATATATAATGGTTTCTTGATTGGAATTAGGGGGGATTAACTTGTTTCCGGGTAGCTGTCAACAACATGAAAGGCCAGCACTTTATCCACTAATTTATCTACCTTCAGCTTAAAAAGCTTCAGGCAAAAAAATGCAAGGGAATCAGGTGTAAACAAATAGACTGTGGGACACAAATACAGAAATTAGAGCAACCTGCTCATGCTTATCTGGTTCCACAAATACCATTGCTATCTCCCACATTTAGATTGTCAGTACTAAGAGAGATGAAAGACTCTGCTTCTCGAACACTGGTTTTGCAACCCTGTGAGTGGTAATCTTTGAAAAGGAGAAATTAAATGAAAACTTCTTTTTTTCAGTCTCACACACACAATTATATTAAAGAATATCAAGCAGTAGAGCTACTGTACTTGACTCTTTCCCTTAACATGTGACAATCAAAATGGATAAAAAACACAAATAAAAGTTTTAAAATGTAAGTCAAATAGTTTAAGACTAAATCTGTTTTAAATTAAATTTGAAATTATGATGACCTATATTAAGGTCTAAATTCAGCATCATCTATTAAAATAATTTAAATTAAAACATGGAAAATAATATTAAGCAGTACATATTCGGTTTTAAGTATTAAAGAAAGTAAAATCACTGAACCTGTGGGAAGACAATGACTAAGCACCTAGAACCAGTGTAAGTTAAGAAATCAACTCAGAGCTGTAAAAAAAAAAAAAAAAAAAAAAAAAAAAAAAAGCAGGAAATCTTGACCCTTCCAATGTAAGATAAAAAGTAGTCATACGAGACACCCACTAACTCTAAAAGCTTGAAGGACAGTTACCAAAAATAATTAGTGCAATTCGTTAACTGTAGATAATCTTTTTTTAAATAAATCAGTTAATTTAAAAACACAAAACATTATTTTTATAAACTTGGATAATTTTTTCTAATGTATTCTAAATTATAAAGCAGATGTATTTAATAATAAAATTTAAATGATATTTTAGTGTATTTTAACTGAATTTGAATTTCCATAGTGCTAGACATGAATCACAATTAAAAAAATTAAACATCAAGGAAATTAAAAAAAATGCACGATTCACCATTTTCTCACTTAATAAATGTAAAAATTAAGACTCCAAATAAAGGTAAATTAAGCTATACCTTTGCTTAAACAAATGTATATAACTATAGTATATTCTACTGGTTAGTAAAAAGCACCAAAACTAGTATAAAGGCTGTATTTAGTTGCAAACAAGTTTTTATGGTCACCTACTAATGAGAATCAACCTTTCTTTAGGAAAGTTACTAAAACATACAATTGCAAAACAAAATTAAAATAGGTGATTGAAATCAGTCCATGCTGCTAACAAATGAACTGAAGAGACAATGAGGCCGTTATATAAACATGCTTTAATGGGCACGTGAAAGCGAATAAAGACAGTATCCTGGAAATGAAAAAAAAAAATGTTAAAAAAAATTAAAGCTCTCATTATCTGATCCCTTTCCTCTAATACTGTATAAATCTTGAGAAATCAATACTAGATATCCACAGTCCATGGTTGTACAGTCTACCGATTTTAAATAAGACTCCACCAGCTACTTTTAATCACAACTTCCATGATAAGCCAGTTATGACACCTACTAGAAAACTTGTAACAGCTTTTGGCCTAATTATGATTCAGTTTCATCAATGATTTCAACAAATTTTCCAATATCCTCATGTTCTTAAGGAGTAGATTATTTGAGTGGTACAGACTAAGAATATACATGTCTTTGGACTTAGGTTTGGTGTTTCAGTATGAATTAATATATTTCATACAAACAATAACCAGTTAAAGAAATCAGAACTAGTAGAATAAAGCACCTCCCACAACTGGATGCACCGCCCAGATCTCCATAGAGCAGACTAAAGGCTGCATAATCCTCTTGTTATCCACCCACCATGAGCCAAAGTTCAGACATACAACACTTAAGTGCATCATTAGAGAATTCAAACATATATTGTGATATTAGAAAGCTGTTAAATTCCAAGGGATTCTGGTCTACGTGACACTCAGTGCATCCCACTGGATGCCTGCATCACTGTAGTAAAGAATAGAAACACCTCGATCCAGGCATAGTGATCCTTATTTGTGAGGGCATAGTGTTCACTGAAAAGCAAGGAAGAAATTCGCTGTAACATAGCATGCCACTTTTTGTTTGCTCCTTCCAACACCCTGACCTTCATCTCTTTACAACATCAGCCATGGCTAACACTTGTGTCATGTTATTTTCTGCATCAGATCAGCATAAGTATATAGACATGTCATTTTGTAACGAAAGAGCTCAGAAAGTGTTAGGCCTGTACACCATAGAGGAATATTTTATTTGGTCCTCATAAAACTAAAATGTCTGCCTCTCACAGTGGAGAACTGTTCTTGTAAGTGCTAAGCTCTCTTCCTTGGACAGGAAACTCATTTTGAAATTGCAGTTTTATAATGGTCCTTTAGGGAAGTTAAAGACGGTACCCCACTTCCTTTTCAGGCACAGAAGGCAAGGAGAAAGCTTTGCATTGGAGCAGAGGACCACAAAATGGGGGAGAGGAAATCTTTTCTGTTTGCTTCCATCTACTCCTCTCCCATCAATCCAGCAAGAAACTAGTGCTGCCAGTGTACTAAAATGGCCCATAGCACAGCAAAAGTAAGCTGCAAACAGAAGTTTCTTCTCAAGCACTGATGCCCACACCTCCCAGACCCTCATTTAATCTGAGAATTATCAATATTAAATGTAACCACCACAGGCAACAGCATAGGTGCCGGAACTAGAGGTACTGGGGGTGCTGCAGCACTCCCTTGCTTGTAGTGCTTCCCATTATATACAGGGTTGCAAGCTGGGTTCAGCAGCCCTCAGCACCCTACTATAAAAATTGTTCCAGCACCTCTGGGCAACAGAACATATCCAGTAAATACAATTCCTGAAGCCAGAGCCAAATTAAACCTCCAGATTACACCACCTCCAAACTTGAGGGGTCAAGAAAGTGCAAAACCTTTCTTGGATCCAATTATTTGGCTCGAGTCATTCTCTAACTTCCATTTCATGACAACTGTAAGTTGCTGGATTTCAATGTTTTACACAATTCTAAGTGATATGAAAACCTGGTCTTCTCTCCATAGGAAAATTAACCACATTTCTGAACTCTGGGGTTTCCATCTGAACTTCTATGTCAGGTCCATCTCCAATAGTAACCTACAGACAGATTTGAACCTGGGACCACTGTAGCTTAGTGAAGGAGCCTCTACCAACTGAGCAAAAAGCCAGCTGGCTCTCAGCAAGGATGTAGAGCTCTGTTGCTCTTATCTCTCGCTGCAAGTGGTGTAAGTGCCATTACATGGGACAGTGAACCGCACTGTGTGTGTGTGTGTGTGTGTGTGTGTGTGTGTGTGTGTGTGTTACACTAGGGATGTAAAATCCCATTTAATTAGTTAACCACTTACATGTTAAGATGGAACAGTTGTGCAATTTGGCCCAGGAATCCTGGTGGGCTAGGGGGGAGGGAGCTGTCCATTCCCATTCCCCAAGCTCTGCCCCTTCCTCCTACTACTGCACCCCCTTCTTCCCCGGCACTCTGTCGCCAGAGGATGTGGCTTCAGGGATTACTGGGGGATCCTGGTGCGGGGCGGTAGCAGCAGTCACCCTCCCTCCCAAATTCCCTGCAGAGAACATAGAGATTCATTCAGCTAGAAAAACAACAGAATTAGAGCAGCTTTCAAAAGGGAGGGTCAACAAACAGGACTGAGGCTTTAGCTAGATAATAACAAGAATAGCTGTGTTGCATAACTCAAGCATTTTGTTTCCAGATGGATAGTTACTATAGTAACATTATGTAAAGGGCCACAGGATGCTGTAAATCTGAGATATATCTTCTAACAGAAGCACACATCAAAATATTTATGGGGGGGTGGGGTTGTAGTAAGGTGGTGTTTAACACTTAAGAGACTAATTCCCTTACACATGCTAAGTGCAGTTAAAAAAAAAAAAGGTCCTGAGACATAAGACCCTGTATCAGAGGCCTGGGAGCTAAGGTAGTGGTCAAAGCTCTGCTGGCATAAAGCAATGTCAAGTTGTGAGCAAGAGGCAGGCCCTGCTCATAGCACCTGGCAAGAACAGGGATGATATTCCAAAAATGTATATATCAAAGTAGTGGTAGGCACAAGAATACACATGCAAACATTTCAGAACACCTCGATAACAACACATTCCCGCAAGATAACAGGAACACACTGACCCATCCTAAAGGTTGGATGATAGCATGATGGATCAAACCATTGTTGGATCAAACCAATAGGTACAAGACAATGGGTGGCACCCCAATAAGTCAGAGGTGAAAAATATAATTTGATTGCATCAGTGTATTGTTAGGCAAGGAAAGTACAATGGAAGTAAGACATCAGTTTGGATGTCATGTGGCTCTGGTTTTTAATGGTTGGTTATAAAGCAAAAGTGTGGAGTACCTTCAGTGGCAAGTTATAAAAATATGTTCATTTATCTGAAGTATACTTAGATTTTGTCCATTAAGATTTTTAAACAAAATGGGAGAAAATGGAGTCTTGCAAGTTGGAGAGTTTCTCTGAAATAAAACCCACCTACTGTATCAACTGAAAAAAAAATCCCTTGCAAAATTTAGAAATGGGTAAACGGAAAACTGGTCTGAACCTGTTCCTAAAACTGAACTAATTTTGGGGGCTATTAAGGTTTGCAAAGGTTCCGTTAAAAACAAGTTTATGAGAAAACAAAAAGGGTTGTTCACCTCTGCACTTCAGTCAAAGATAAGACCACAGGAAAAGCTGCTCTCTCGGCATTTCCTACTGAACCACAACCAAAGTATATTAGAAATCTTCATAGAAAATATGTTCTAGGATGATTTTCAGAATGATTTCTCATTCTATAAGGTACAGTTGAAACTCTGAACACCTGAAGACTCATCTAAACTCAACATTAGTAACCTCTTGAACACTTCACAAAATACTCACTTGAATTACAGGTTGAAACTCTGGAATCTGGACTTGCTTAGCCCGGCAACACCACTGGTCTGGCACAATCAAGATGACTCCATGGGTCCAGGAACACTGCCAGACTAGGGAGTTAAGAGAGCAGAGCCTGGGTGGCATCAAGCTGCTGGGCAGAGTGTGGCACTCCAGATGGCAGTGGGGCTGCTGGGGAGAACCCCTAGAAGAGCAAAGCTGCCAGGCGGAGCCTGGAGCCCCGGGCAGAGGCAAGGCCCCCCGTCCGTGGCAGCAAAGCCACAAGGCAAAAGCAGATCCCTGGGTGGCAGCAGAGCGGCGGGGGCGGGGAGGCAGAGAATGGAGGCTCACGCTCCCCCATCCCCCCCATGGAGAGAGCAGAACCCAGGGTGGCCAAGGCGAAAAGTGGAGCCCCTAGTGCATTGACCTCCCCTGGTTCAGCAAATACCCTGGTCCTGGACCAGTCAGGTCCCAAGAGTTCCAGACCTGGGAGGTTCAACCTGTAAATTCATTTATGTGTTCCACAAACGTAGTGTGTGCTTAATATGCTTTTCTTCACTGTAGTGTTTCACTGTTCTACCCTGGTCTAAAAAATTTAGGAACAAGCACTGAACTTTCTGAAATTCAAACAAAACAAATCACTGCAGTACTAAATGAAGTATGCACAGTAACATTTGACCTGCATGAAACACATGATTCCATTCCCCTCTGTCTGATAGACAGCGGGTGGTTTCTATATTTTCATCTTCCACAAAATATTACTGCTCCTTATTGAATGTGATTCTTCTGAAGTCTTTTCTAGTTTAAATGACAAAGCCTTTCCATTTGGCGGGCTTTCAGGGCTCTTGCCTTGCTTTTTCGAATACGACGATGGCTGACGGGTCTGCTCTCCAAGTTCTTTGGATGAATGATTTTTCCCTTTGTTTGGTTTATGTCTCTTGAACTAAAATGATTTGTTGTATGGAAGCCTTTTGTGCACCTTCTCTTCAGGGAGATGAAATCATAGCTTTGAAAATTCAGCTTGTAACAACTAACAGGTGACATGTTGAGACAAAGCCAATTTTTGAATGCAGGGCTCCCAACAGAAAGAAGTCAGAGCCTTTTGAAAATTGTTTGAAGCCTCTCTTCTGGCTAAAGGAAAATTAAAAACAACACTGAGAAATCAAAGAAAAGTGAATGCTTGTATAATCCCATTGAGAAAACATGTCTTTGCTACAAAGCCAACTACATAGCAAGGATTCTGTTTATTGTATTTCTGTAAATTAATACTTCCATCAGCATTTTACTGAGTTAAGAATTGTTTTACATGGTTCCAGAAATCTTTACCCCAATCAACCCCAATCAAGTATGATTGTTAAGAGTTTCCTGAATTCTTTCCCCTACATATTCCATAAAGTTCCCCATGGAATCGCTAGTCTTAACAGTAATGATAGAGTTATTAAATGATTCTTTCTCCCATACACATTCCTATAAAACAGTTCTCAGCCTTGACTCAAAGTCATTGAAATTTGATGCACTGAAAATATATTAAAGGATTTTTTTAACTCAGTGCAAGTCTTGGTGTTCACCCACTAACCACAACCAGGCAATTATACTCTTATGAACGTGATAAAAAGCCTTCATGCACTGGTGTCTGGGCTGTATCAAAATTGGGCACTGGTGAACAAAAACTGTTAACTCTGTCAAGTTATTGTAAGTTTTGAGAGGCAAATGACAGAGTGATGTTTACATAAAATACAAGCTGCGGCCACAAAAGCCACTTCCACTTAAACCGTTCTGATCTGACTCACACTTCTGTTCTCTTTTCTCCTTTCTACATGCTGAAGTTAGTCTTTATTATTCTTTGCAAACATCAGTATCATTCAACTGTTGGGCTCTTTAAAGTTCTACATTAATTACTTGAAAAAGGACAAGGCATTCAGTTTTTAGGGCACTCTGACAGTGAATTCAAGCTTAAATGCAAATTGATGTGCAACGTTCAAATTCTGCCTACAGCACATTTCCTTTTCCTCAACTTGGCAAACTCCTAATTAATGCAAACTGAAAAAAAATTTTTTTTTGTGCAGTGGTGCTTTCTCTCCCTAGTACTGTAGTTTACACTTATTCTTAACAGTTTACATATGTTTAAAAAATGTATTCAAACATGATTAACCTAACTGCTGCCAGACGTTACTTGATCAAGTGCAGCAGTATATTTTGCCTAGATAGTTCAGCATACAGAAGATTACTAATGTCTGAAGAGGTGGTCTTGGTTAAGCCTTTTACATATGTCTGCAAAGGTCATGTACCTACATCTATATAAATAAATAAAAAAAATAAGGTATTGGGTGCCAATCACCCACTGAAGCCCTAAGTTTGGGAAAACAGCTAATGCCAATGAAAGAAAAGCAGATGACCTTATACTGAATGTCTGGTTTTCAGCTCAACTTATGCTAAAGGGAGAGTTTCCATATTCTGTGTTTGAGCAGAAAAAGGATGCATGGAATGTGTTTGTATACGGAAGGTGTGAATATCTGTATGTTGAGATAACGTACAAGTATGCTAGGTGCAGCAAGGCATTAACACATAGTAAGATTCACAAGACAATGCTTAAGACTTCTCTAACCTAACAGAGTTCTTTATAGATATAAATTCAAGATTTATCTAACCAAGCCTCGTACTGTTTTTACTGTTTTGCTGTCCAAGTCTCATACCATTCTCCACACCATAGTATCTGCTTCATTTTGGTGAAACATTGGCACTACGATTAAAAACAAGATAGATCCAGTGACTGAGAATATTTTGATTTTTTAATATGTGATTTTTAACCCATCGTCGTTTCCATGCCCCAAATCTTTTCTATATCAAAAGATACTCTTCTTGGAGGCCATAATATAACACACATTTTTGCAGTCAGAACACATTGTGTGTACTATGACAAAGTAAATGTTAATGTGTTATAACAGGATTTTTGTCCTGTTCAGTTTGGACAAAAGCCTTTGCAGTGGTGACAACGTAGCATATTTAATCCATCACTTCCACAACTGGTTTCTATTAGAGTTGAATTGCAAACCTCCAAATTTTACTGCATCGGATTTTTTTTGATTGGTAGATTACAATTTATTTTCTTCTGAATGAAATTGATGCTCATGGTAAGCAAGTTCAGGACCAGAGAGTGTAGTCTTCTTACTGAATTCAGGGGACTCCACAGGCTTTTAGTGTGGAAAGATTAAAGCCCAGGAGAGAATTGGTAGGGTCAGTGGAACTCAGAGAAGTTTGGAGATTGATGGTTAAGGAAAATGACTGGAAGTTTTTTTTAAACCAGAATCCTGAATCTGAAAACTTGGAGAAAGTCTGGCTAGAAATTAAGATATCAATTGTGCAACTATCCCCTTTCTCTATAATGTCACCAAAAGCCCAAGTTAGAACACCTCAAACTTTGATGGAGGATTCAGAAACTGTACCTACCTTCTGACCTGAACCTTAAAGTTAGGTCCTCTCATCATTATGATGATCTGGATCCCCAAACATTGAACTAAGTACCCTCAAATGTAGGGTAAATTCACATCCAGATTCCAACTTTGCAGAACAAATCCATCTGCCATTAAAAAGTTTTCATTATCACAGACCGTCAAGAACGTGCAGGTGATGCAGCAACAGATTTGAGGGCCTTCACAATGTGGGCAGGTAAAGAATTTTATTTGCACAACAGTACAGGCTACTTCCCTACACACAGAGATTCAATACACTTTTCTCCAACAGGCTTTTAGACTTCATTGGTTCAGAAATACTTTTATTGATTTCTTCAATACACTTTATCAACATTAACAATTAATACTAACACGACCCTTGTGAATTTTACCCCTGTTTTAAAAGGCAGGGAAGTTGGGGTTATTGTAACATCTTCATTCAACATGTGCCATAGGAGGGATTACAATTCAGCTGTTCTGTTCTTGTGTTCAGTTCATACTTCTCTTTAGCAGCCTAATATGAGGCTCAGACCACAAATTAAAGTACGTTGCCCTGACAGAGTTTAAATATTGACTTATTCAGGGCAAATTTAATTGGGAAAATGACATGTTGACTTAAGTTGCATTTGCACAAGCTGTCATACTGATATCAAATTTAACCTGTGACTAGGAGCTATCTAGCCATCACCTGAAGTATGTATGCAGCTTTCCATACTCCCATATGTGTAAACTGAATGAGATTCAGAAAAAGAGTTTGTCCTCTTAGTCACAAGTCAAAACCTGAATGTGGCTTAGCTTGAGCACTGCCTCACAAAAGGCAGGTGGTGTAGATTAAGGGAAAACTTTACATTGTTCACAACAACAGTGGATGTCCTCCTCCTTCCTGCTCCTCTGGCCTGAGATGATGGCAATCCCACATGGGGAGGGATGAAGGGAGGCACCATAAACTGTATGAACAACAGATGTCTTCAGATTTCTCTTAAGAGACACCCTTTTCCCAAGGTCAAGCAGGGTTTCAGAACAGGGAAATAGAACGTACAGCAAAATTTACCACAATCTTCATTTTATGTTGTGGTTTTACAGAAATAAAAATGAGAAAATAAGTAATAAATGTGATGCTACCATGAAAATAAATATCAAACTTTTGCTCCTGTCAATACAAGGATTTATTGACTCAAGGAGGTAAATATTAATCAAGGTTAATATTTATCAAGGGAGGAAATACATCACAATAACAATAATCAAAAATCAACCAACTGTATGTATTGTCCTATACACCGTTCCAAAAAGACTCCCGTCACAAATCAGATTTCAATTTAAGTTTATACTCTGAACTTAGCTTTGTTTACTAGCATTTTCTATTGTTTACCATGAAGGTTTAGTAGATGAAGCTGTTTTGTTTTCATTGTTTTACTTAACAATCCAAATGACACACTGTTCTGGGAAGCTGAAATTAGCTATTGCTGTGTGTTAAGCATGTGCATAAGTATTTACAGGATTGGAGCCAAAGTGAACAAGGCTTATAGGAGAAAGGAAATGCTTCATTTATATAGGTCCGAAGCACTCTGATTCATGCATTTATAGGGCTAGAAGGGAAGACAGTTAAACATTTAATTGATAATATTACAAAGTTTTAAAGTTAAACAGGCATGTTTTACGAGTATAAAACTTTTTAAAGTAACTGTGACAGTCTCACCTCTGCTATGAGGATGGCACAGAACCAATGCAAAAAAAAAGTGCAATGTGAGAAAGAACAGAAAGAAAGCAGAATGCTAGAAAGAACTTTTCCACTGCAGTTCTCTAGTAAGCCCACTGCCGGCACTGATACAGCTCAGAGACACGTCGACTTAAAAAAAATTAACATCCATTTGTGCATGGCACAGCTAAGGTTACTAAAACTAAAGGGAGAAACATGGCAACCATCATCCAATCTTCTCTTAAGTGCTCCAGCATGATCAGTGTCATCAACCTGATGTCTGAATGCCAATCGCTGGCTTGGTGGTCTAAAAAGCTACTCAAGGAACAAACATCAAAAAGCTCTTGAGGGGAGACAAACTTGGACAACCACCTTTAAAGGTACTTTTCAAACTGACATTCTAAATGAAGAACTCAAAGTTAGAGAAACATATTTTTGTTTACACTGTGCATTAGATATCACTTTGTGTATAGTCAGTGACACTGTTACCCTTGGATACTCAGTTTTTCCCATGCAGTGAAGGTAGCACTAGGACCTAGAAATCTCTTAAATTGATCATGCTTAATTGCATGGGTTATCACAAAAGAGCCTGGAATGGGAATTGTGTCTAAAAGTTACCTGTTTCAATGGAAGAAAATGAATCATGCTAGAGATTAAAGTGTTTTAATTGTTTCAAAAGAACACCATCAATGGATAATTTTCCTGATTTTAAAATCATATACCCCTCACATGCTATGATTATATAAAATAATGCTTAGAAAAGTTGGAACTTCAAGCTGCTTCTAACCAATCGATACTTTTATATTGTGGAATGCTTGGCTGCCCACTTTCTTTCTCCACCCCTAGAAGAAAGTTCAATGAGGTATCTGCTTTGAAAAATAAATATATTTAAGTTATATTCCTATTTTATGAGTCTGTACAGTTTTTGAACAGTAAGCAGAACACAAGAGGTGAACAGCAGTTCAAGTTAATGAATCTGGACATCATACAAAGTGCTCATTGGGGGCGAGCAGTTAAATATACTGGGTTTGAACATGACTTATTTTTTTCAACTAGTCAAGGGCCTGTAATAGTTTTCAACATCTACAATGAATCAAGGAGTAATAGCAAGTAACTGACTTGGCGTACCTAAAATTCCACTGAGAAATTCTACTCATGTCATAACACATGAGAACAAAGCTCAAGTCACCAGAAACCCAGAGATGTAATTTTAGCTTTGGAATTCAAAAGGTACTTGCTTTATATTTTAACAAAATATATGGATGGACAATAAAATCCAGTTTAAAAAAATGTAATGGAAAAAACAGACATTTCAAGTTCTCTCCTACCTGATTTTGGTAAGAGCAGAACAAACATAAATCAAAAAGTCCTATTTTTTTTCTGTATTCCTCTACTATTTTATACACTTCTCCTTCTCTTCCTATCCTGTAACATTTTGGCAACTGAATTTTTTTTTCTGTGTAGAGGAGCCAGTTAACCATAAAAAAAAAATCATCTAGGCAGTTTCTTGCTGCATTTCAAGCATGTTCAAGGGACTTCTGTTTTCTTTCTCGGGGATCTTGGGTCTTTCTGTTTCTGTCAAAATATTCATAATACAAGTTGAATCTCTCTAGTCTAGGCAAAAAATGAAATATAACTTGGAAAGCATCAGGATAAGGGAACGGGAACAGATAAAAAATGGATGTAAATACAGTATGTTACTAGAGTATGACTAAGGTGAAACGCTAATGCAAACATGGTAAAACTAAATTCTTCAAGGTGCCAGCAGGACTAAGAATAATCTCCTAACCAGAGTAGGATCTGAATCAGAACCATAAATCTAAGTAGTTATGAACTACAGGAAATTCATAGCCCGGACTGAACTTTGTAGCTGAACCCTTTCTCTTCAGTAGGCCAACCCAAAACCTCAGATCTGAGCCACCGAATTTTGATCTAAATTCAAAATTAGACTTCACAGCCTGGGCCCATGTCTACTATGCTTTAAAAAGTCTCAGTGCTAAAGAACTGAAATAAGAACCATAAGAATTTCAAAATTTCTTGAACCTTTTCTGTTGATTGTCTGTGCCCTCTTTATATAAGTACACTTGCTGAAAGCTAATAGGATATACTGAAAAGTTTCTAGGCATTCCATTTAACTGAAAAAACTCTTTAGCAGCAATCAACTTTTTTGTCTTATATTTCTCTTCTACTTTTCAATAGACAACAGTAACTACCTTTAACGTACAAAGGGTATGCCATGAAATTTCTAGAGTTCACAGAACAATTAATGGATTATAAGAACAGCCACACCTAATGTAAACTGAAATAGCAAATACAATACTATTAAAATTCAAAGGGGAGAAGAAACGTATAGGATTAGATAACAAGATTATCTACCTCGGGCAGCAAGAAGAAATCTAAATCAGCAACAAAAGGATTCTAACACCATCTACATCAGGGGTTGGCAACCTTGGCTCGCAAGCCAAATAAGGCTCACCAGGGAGCCAGATATGGCTCTTCTGGAGCCCCAACTCAGGCCCCCCACAAGACTGGAATGCCAGCACCTGCTTGCTGCAAGGAGGCGGAGGGAGAGGGCAAAGAAAACCTGGAGCCTCCCTGCTGCATGCAAAGGACAAGTGGAGTGAAAAATGGTTCCTTGTGCTTCCCTTTTTGTTCCCCTGGTGTACGGGGAAAAAGCAGCCAAAAAATGCATCCTTGCACGCTGCTTTTTCCTTCCCGAGAAACACTTCCTCAAGGATTCCCCTGTGAATCCTTCCTGCAGGCTTCCTTCCGACAGCGGGAGGCTGTGTTACAAGGTGCCTGCCATGCGGTGCGAAAACAAGTAAGCACCACCCCACCCCCTCATGCCCAGACTCCCACCTCCTCTCCCTGCACCACACAGCCAGCCTCCCTAGCCAGACATTCTGCCCCCAGTCCTCCGCCAGACACCCTACTCCCAGCCTGCTCCTGCAACCTTCCTCCCACACAGACGTCTCACCCTCCTCCCATTCACTAGCAGTCCTGTCCTGCACACTAAACTTCTCATTTTTGGCCCCACCCCAGAGGCTATGGGGGGTCCACAAAATCGACTAACTGGGGAGCCCTAGAAGAGTAAATCTGGCCTGAGGCCTTAAACCTCAATCCTCTCTTCCCCACCCCCCACCATGGAGTTGGAGCACCAGGGGAGTGTGGTATTTCAGTTATGGGACATCAGTGAGGATCGGGGGATTATGGAGATTTGTTTGTTTTTTTGGCTTCTCACTTGTGTGGTCCCCAACTGATTTTTCTGTAGTTCAGTGGCCACTGATCCAAAAAACGTTCTCCACTCCTGCCATAAATAAAGACAATGTAGAAACCTTTTGTGTTGACAAAATATTTTACTTAATTAAAAATGAAGCCTGGCCAACAAGGCCCGAATAGGGGCCTAGCCTCCATCTGGCTGCAGCGTCATAATACTCCTGCACCCCTACACATCCCAACCCTGAGCCCATCATACACCTGAGCCCCCTGCCCTGAGTCCCTCAAATCCCCACATCCCCAGACTTCCACGCCACCACTCCACAGTCCTCTGCCATAACACTCCTGCACCCCCTATACACTCCAATCCCCTGCCCTGAGTCCCTCACATCTCCAAACTCCTGCACCCTCAGATCACGAGCCCCATAAAAGATTGATAGAAGACAGCCTGAATGCATGCATGATGCTGGATTTGACCAGTTATGATGCAAATTTCACAGAAATGTGTGAAAAGATGCAGCAGCAGAAATCCCATTAAATAAAGTCTATGAGTACAAGGTTTCATTTATGACATTAATAATCATTATGTCAATTATCAATAATATTAAGTTGTATATTTTCAGTCATGCAAGTGGGCATTCTTATATGGCTCTTTGTTGACCACTTGTCTGAATTTTGATGAAGTCTGAGTCTTTGGTTTGAAAAGGTTGCGGACCCAATCTATACAATGTTTATTGTAGAGCAGTGGTGGGGAGCCTTTTTTGAGTTGGAGGCTGCTGACCACAAAAAAAACAAAAACAAAAACAAAAAAACCCCACACACCCACAGTTGGGGGCACACAAGTGAGAAGCCAACATCACACAAAAACACCCCTCACTGATGTGGTTCCTGATTGAGAAGGAGACACTCGTCACATTCCCCTTGCGTACCCAATGCCGGGTGGGGGAACCTTGAGCCTCTGGGGCTGGATCCAGGCAAGCTGGGGGCCACATCCGGCTGTCGGGCGTGAGGCTCCCCACCCTTGGTGTAGAGAATGTAGTTGCTTTGGAATAAACTGGTCTATCTCCTATATATTTATGTGTTTTTTAAAATGAAAAAGCAATTTACATGAGCATACCATTCTCCCTCCTACGATCACCTCTGTGGGAGTTGGGCTTTTATTCACTCCCCCTTCCACTCAGTTTCCCAGAATGCACAGATGTTATAGAGACAGACTTATTTTTCACTCTACTGTATTCTCCATTTCCCAAGCTCTCTCCATCCTGGAAAGCCTTTACCTCAAGCGTTTAAATGGTAACATATGTTGCTTATTAGCACTACCTTAAGCACACCTGTATTTCTTTGCTTAAATGGACAGCATTCAAAGCAGTTTCTGTCTTAAAGAGCATGTCAGGCAGGAGTATGTTGGGGAATTTCTTTTCAAAGGGAAACATCAGTCTGGGATACATTAACGGGAGAGTTGTGAGCAGGACACAAGCACTAATTCTTCCGTTCTATTCTGCGCTGATGAGGCCTCAAGTGGAGTACTGTGTCCAGTTTTGGACACCACATTTCAAGAAAGATGTGGACAAATTGGAGAAAGTCCAGAAAGGAGAAACAAAAATGAGTAAAGACCTAGAAAACATGACCTATGAGAAAAGATTTAAAGGACGGGGTTTGCTTAGTCTGGAAAAGAGAATACTGACAGGGACATGATAGCAGCTTTCAAGTACCTAAAAAGGTGTTACAAGGAGGAGGGAGAAAAATTATTCTCCTTAACTTCTAATGATAGGACAGAAGCAATGGCTTAAATTGCTGCAAAGAAGGTTTAAGCTGAACATTAGGAAAAAAACTTCTTCATTGTCAAGGTGATTAAACACTCAAAGAAACTGCCAAGGGCAGTTGTGGAATCGCCATCACTAGAGATAATTAAGAGCAGGTTAGACAGACATTTGTTGGAGATGATCTAGATCAGGGCTACTCAACTTTGGAAGTTCCGGTGGCCACAATGATACTCACACCACATGCCAAGAACTGCAACTTACGTGTGGTTGCATGTACATGCAAATAGCTTCTCACACTGACAGGTATGAATACAAAGCACTTCCCACAATGCCCTGGCACTCTTGGCACCACCTTCTTCCTGAGGGCTAGAAATGCTGACACCCTTTACCTGTCTGTTCCAGCCAGCTGTTCACTTGCGCCTTTCAAAGCTCACCCTGCCTGGGAGACGCCTCGCTGTTGTGGAGCCTATTCCCAGTGGAGGCCATGTTCAAAGGATCCCACCTGCAGGCCACACATTGAGCCCTGCGTAAACCCAAACCTCCCCGCAGGCAACAAACAAATGGGCCATGGGCTGCGTATTGAGTAGCCCTGATCTAGCTGGGGCTTGGTTCTGCCATGAGAGCAGGGGCCTGGCCTTATGACTGCTCAGATCTAGTGTTCTATAATTCTACAAGGTTTAAGAGCTCTTTTAAATAAGAAATCCATCAAAAAAGAAGACAATCTACAAAGAAATATAGAAAAGTAGAGAAGGTTTGGTGGCGAACAGAAAAACAAAGTAATTGAAAGAGTTTCTACTCACATGAAACTGGCTGACTACCAATCACCTCCTTAAATTACAAGTCCTTATATTTCTTCAATTCTTAGGGGCTGACAGGCAATATGCCAAATGAATTACCAGTGAAAAACAACAACTATGATCTGTTCAAACAGAAGCTCTAAATCAACAGGAGCCACAAAAAATTGTTCTAACCTGACTTAAAAGGCTGTTTGTAAGAAGACACATTAATACAATCATGCTCCATTCTTTTTAAAGAAATGACTGATGTGCAAAAAGCACCTAGCATGCTCTCTGGAGTCAGGAACTTACAGTTGACTAGTACACAGCATGCTGCCAGGTGTGACGGCGCGTTGGGGGTTCCCCGTCTCCTGCACCCCGAAATGGCACAAACAGACTGCACCAGCCAGTGGAATTGAGGGTGGTTTATTGCTCCTCCAGCACAGCGCAGCACAGATGTAATCTGGTTACAGGAACTGGGCTAGGATGCCTCAGGCCCCCTTGAGATGGGGGAGACTGGGCCCCTAAACTCCAGCCCCTTCCCCTAGGCTCTCCTCCATGCTCTCCGACAGCCAGCAACCAACTCACTAACTTCCAGCCCTGCCCCCCAGCCAAGGCAGCATTCCACCTTCCTTTGTTCCTCTCCATGGGGGGTGTCTGGCCACTGGTTTGCATAGTGACTCATCCTGTTTTGCTGGGTCGTGGTCCCCACGACAGCCAGTGGGGGTTACCCCAGAGCCAGCAGCATAGAAACCAGCCAGGTACCCCCACTACGTCACAGTTCTCCCCCCTCTGAGAGCGAACTGAGCAGGGTCACTCCGCTCGTGACCTAGGGAAGTTCGGGTCCTCTGCGTGGGAACCCGCCCTGGGGACATGGGTGCTCCCCTTGACTCGGGCCGGCCGTGGCGAGGCCCCACATGAATTGGCTTCCCTCTGTCCACTCGCCGCCCCGCTCCAGGGCGACTGGCACAGGCCTGTCCTCGGGGGTCACACCCACCCTTCCACTGGCCTTGATCTCTGGCCAGGGTCTCTTGGGCCGGGGCCATGAGCCCAGCGAGCCTTCTCTGGACAGCCAGGGCGGCTTCCACCCCCGATGCTCCATCCAGGGAGGACTTCCCCTCCCATAACTCTCTCAGCAAGCCCAGAGGGTCTATCTGGGGTAGAGACCCCCAAGCCGCTTTCCTACTGTCTTGGGCCTTCCCGCCCCTCTGGCAGGAGTCACAGGACCGGCAGTACCGCTGCACGGCTGCAAAGATTCCCGGCCAATAGAAGTGCTGGAGCAGCCTCAGCCGGGTGCTCCGGATCCCCCGGTGGCCCCCAACGGGGGAATCGTGGGCCAAATACAGCAGCTTGAGGCGATACTTTCGGGGGACGACCAGCTGCCGCTCTACCCTCCATGCCCTCGCCTTCCTGGGGGGGAGCCACTCACGGAACAGGAGCCCACGCTCCCGCAGGAATCTCTCCTGGCCACCTCTCCCCCGGGGCTGAGCTGCATGGAGGTCAGCCTGGTCCCTCAGCCTCTGCAAGGAGGGGTCTGCCTGCACCTCAGCCTGGAATTCAGCTGCTGAGGCAGGGATCGGGACCTGTCCCCCACCTCTGCCTAGGTCCGGAGTCCCAGCCTGGCTGGACCCCGTGTCCACTGGGATGGGACCCTGAGGATGCTGCCAGGAGTCCTTCCCTGGACCCACGTTGTCAGCCCCCCGCTGGCTCTGGCTCCAGGTAGTGACTAGAGCCCGCTGGGATTCATGGGGCCACTCCTCTAGGTCATTCCCCATCAGCACCTCGGTGGGCAAGTGCGGGTGCACCCCCACTTCCTTGAGGCCTTCCTTCGCCCCCCATTTCAGATGCACCCGGGCTACAGGCACCTTAAACGGGGACCCGTCTATGCCCTTCAGGGTCAGCTGGGTGTGGGGTAGTATCCGCTCCGGGGCCACTATGTCGGATCGGGCCAGAGTCACCTCCGCCCCCGTGTCCCAGAAGCCCGTCACCTTCCTACCATCCACCTCCAGGGGTATGAGGCACTCGCTCCGCAGGGGCCGTCCTGCCCCCACCCGGTACACGGAGAAATCCGCCTCCTGAGAATCAGACCTCCCAGGGGAGGTGCACTGAGCATCCTTCCCCTGTCTCTGAGCTGAGGTTTGCCTGCCAGCCCCTGCCTCTGGGGCAGCCTGCCCTTCCTCCCGCCCCAGCCAGTTAACCCTGGAAAGTCCCCGGTCCTGGGACCTGGTGCACTGAGCCCTCTTGTGGCCTTTTTGCCCACAGCGATGGCAAGTTAGGCTTTGGGCTGTCTCTGTCCCGGCCCTGGCTGGTTCTCTGGGGCACAGATGACCTGTTCCTTGGTCTCGCCCCGTAGTTGACTCCCTCCGTTGCTCAGCCGAGATCCGGTCTCTGCGCGGTTCCCTCTCTCTCCGGGACTCCCGTTCACACCCGGACCGGCTCTCCGTGAACTCATCCGCCAGTCTCCCGGCCTCCTGGGGGTTCTCTGGTCTCCGGTCCTTGAGCCACAGCCTCAGTTTGGGTGGGCACGCTTCATAGAACTGCTCCATCATGACCAGCTTGAGCAGCTCCTCTGCGGTCTGGGCTCCGACTCCAGACACCCACTTGCGGCAGTATTGCGCCAGGCGGGAGGCCAGGTCCACATAGGTCTCCCGTGGCCCTTTCTGTACCCCCCGGAACTTCTTCCTGTACATCTCGGGGGTCAGCCCGAACTTGTGCAGCAGGGCCTCCTTGACTCGGTTGTAATCCCCTGGCTGTAGGTCCTCCAGCTGACTGAGCACTCCGGCCGCCTCCTGGCTCAGTGCGGGGATGAGCTCCTGCAGCCAGTCAGCTGGGGGAACCCGTTGCAGTCCACAGGCCCTCTCAAAGGTACTGAGGAACCCGTCTATGTCACCCATGTCCTTCAATTGGGCCACCACGGGCCTCTCCAAGCATCTGGCAGTCCTGGGACCCTGGGGCCCATCCGCACTTGGCGCAGCCAGTGCCCCGCCGGTTCTCCGCTCTGCCATGGCCAGCTCATGCTGCCGCTGCCTCTCTCGATCTTGGCGCTCCCTCTCTCGGTCCTGGCGGTCCTTCTCTCGGTCCTCTACTTCCAATTCCCTGATCCGCAGCTGGATCTCCAGGCGCCGCAGCTCCGCTGGGCTGTCCCCTGCCCTAGATGGGCTACGGCTTGCAGGCCTCCCGGGAGACGCTGTCTCATCTCTCCGTTGGGTTCCAGCGCTCCTCCCCCTCTCTGAGCCTGACACACTCTCAGGGGGGGTCTGGCTGCTTCCCCTGGGGACAAGATCCTGGCCCTGTGGCTGGTCATTATCTTCCAGCTGGGCAATCAGCTGGGCCTTGGTTGCTTTCTGCACAGGCAAGCCCCTCTCTCTGCACAGCCCCACCAGCTCTGCCTTCAAGAGTCGGGCGTAGGCCATCTGCCCGCTGGGCCCCTCGGTGCAGACTCACCAGTCTAGTGCTGCAGCGCCCCACAATTCCCAGGAACCGCTTCGCTCTGTCTCCAGCACGCCTGGCTCCAGGGCTCTTGCTTCTACAGCGCCTTGTCGCTCACCGCTGGAAGCTCCATCCACGGGGTGCAGTGCATCCCACTTCTGACACCAGTGTGACGGCGCGTTGGGGGTTCCCCGTCTCCTGCACCCCGAAATGGCACAAACAGACTGCACCAGCCAGTGGAATTGAGGGTGGTTTATTGCTCCTCCAGCACAGCGCAGCACAGATGTAATCTGGTTACAGGAACTGGGCTAGGATGCCTCAGGCCCCCTTGAGATGGGGGAGACTGGGCCCCTAAACTCCAGCCCCTTCCCCTAGGCTCTCCTCCATGCCCTCCGACAGCCAGCAACCAACTCACTAACTTCCAGCCCTGCCCCCCAGCCAAGGCAGCATTCCACCTTCCTTTGTTCCTCTCCATGGGGGGTGTCTGGCCACTGGTTTGCATAGTGACTCATCCTGTTTTGCTGGGTCGTGGTCCCCACGACAGCCAGTGGGGGTTACCCCAGAGCCAGCAGCATAGAAACCAGCCAGGTACCCCCACTACGTCACACCAGGTTCATAAAAAGACAAACTAATTCCTCCTCTCCTTGCCTACTTGATCAACTTTATTCTAGAGATGACATATCTTCCTTTAAAGCAACAGCTGCTGACCACTGCCAGAGGACCAAATAAAGCAACTGCTATGTGGAAGCGTTGCCAGCGAGAGCGGAGAACCAAAGCGAGTTTTTTATTTGGCCTTACTGCTAAAAATTCAGAGCTGTTTCACTAACTTGGAGAATTTTTATTATAAATTTTTATTCTTTTTGAAGTTTCTAATACATATGCACAAGATCCATAAGTCAATCTGAGCATGTGATTTATTCTCGACTGTCTAAATTCAATGCATAATGTCAAATGTATTAGCCCTAAAAACCTGAAATCATGCCACTTAAGATTCATTTTAAGTTAATGCCTGAAGGAGAATGTTTTTAGAAGCAAATATGAAACTTCTAAGACTTGTGGGATAGAAAGGATTATCATGTAAGTGAAGTACTCTACTTGGATGTAAGGAGATCCAGGTTCTACTTCCTGTTTTTCAGGATACAATGAAACCCTAGGAAAGTTATGTAATCTCTTTGCAACTCAAAGCACTAATCTGTAAAATGAGGAAAATACTACTTGCCTACGTTGGCAATGTGAGATCAATTTAACTGCTTCTCAGATACTTCAATGATGGGAGCAATAGAGAGACTATACATGAAATTAGCTGATGGGGTGCAGTTGGAGAGCACACACAAGCACAAGTTGGCCAATTTAAGTCTATTGGTAAATCACATCTCAACTTCATAATCAGTAAAAGTGATCAATTCACCTACAGAAAGTAATGAATTTGGAAGGTAAGGAAAATTTCCTATTCATACAATGCTGTAAGTATACACAGCATTGTATAAATACAGAAGACAAGTTCTCTGCCCAAAGAAGCTTACATTCTAACAAATACAACATGTACAAAAAAAAATGAGAAGCAAGAATAACAAGGAGTCCTGTGGCACCTTAGAGACTAACAGATTTATTAGGGCATAAGTGAATAGCCTAATAAATCTGTTAGTCTCTAAGGTTCCACAAGACTCCTTGTTGTGTTTGCAGATACAAACTAACACGGCTACCCCCTGAGACTTTTCAGATGCCAGAATGTGAGTAAACAGGAACACAGCATTGAGGGCTCAATTAAGGATTCTCACAGACCTCAGTGAGTGTTTAGAAAGGCTATATGGAAGATGAGACTTTATAACAGGCGAAACTAAAACCCTGGATTGGAAAGCCTGTAAAATAAGGATCTAGGTCTGGAGAGGGTAGTTTGGGCCTATAAGTATTATCAAGCTAGCTTTTATTTCAGGCATAGTTATTTTAGCCTAGCATAAATCAGAAGAGCCATTTTTTTCTGATCATTTGTATATTGTAGGAACTCTATTTATACATTATTAATTCTCACTGCTGCTCTTTTGCATTGTTTTGTTAAACTTACCTGTCAGGTATTCGAGAACAGCGGCCATGTACACTGGGGCACCAACACCAATTCTGTACTTGGGGTGACCTTTCTTAATATAACGTAGCATTCTTCCTACAGGGAATATGACTCCAGCCTTTGCTGAGCGGGAAGTCTTGGTAGACTTCTTCTTTCCACCTCTGCTGGACATTTTGTCTATAGCAGGTCTAGAACAGTACACTAAAAACAAAAGAAGAGATAAGATTACCAGTGAAGAGTACAACCCACAATGCTTTCAGATGACTATTGTACTCTTTCTATAGATGCAAGAATAACTCATTTTTTCCATCAGTGACAAATAAAATCAACAGATTATTTTATTTGCAGCTGAACTTTAGTTGTGCTGGGATGCTACTTTGAGGTTGGCATTGTTAAATTATGTTGAAGGTGCCTAAAACATATGGGGAGGTAGCTTTTTATACACATACATAAGATTTTACAAGTTGTTCTATAGTGGATATTCTTTAATAAAATGGTAACGTTTACTTGCCATAACTTTGTTTATAAATACAAAATGTGTGATACAGAGGTTGACTGGTGGGAAATATGACCTTTTAGTATTTTAGAGCTTCTTCTAAGATCCTAATGCATTTTATCATAGATAAGTATCACTGAACACAGTCATCTGAGGAGTGGAGCATGGCAGTCATTGTAAAACAGGGCATGAGAGCAAAGAGGGGATAATTTTGACCAAAGACACTGAGCAAACTTCTATTATGGAGTTATGGAAAAAAGCCATTAGCTAGGTTTTCAAACTACAATGGTAAACAGTACAACTGTGCTGCTAATGTGCATGTTGCAATTACCAGGAACCAAAAACGAGGTAATGGCCTGCACAAATGCCTATCTAAATAACATTATTTTAAAGACCAGATATAGAAACAACATGTGTCATGGTATTCAAGGTCCTACCTCAGCACAGGGAGATGCATACGTGATCTTAAAGTCCCTTCCAGCTCTTCACTTGTACTATATCCCTGTAGAAGAGTAGCCCTCAATAGTTCCCCAAAAGATTAATGTATAGTAAACTCTAGCTCCTGTAATTTAACTGTTTTGAAGAATAAAGAGCTGAGCTGAGTCTAGAACAGGAGTGGGCAATACTTTTTTTTTTTTTGCCGGGGCCACTTCAGGAATTTTTGAAGTGGCCCCGGGCTGCTCCGGAAGGGGCGAGGCCACAAGCAGAAGGAGCAGGGCCAGGATACTTCCCTGCTTCCCCATTCACCGACCATGATTGGTCTAGGGACCGCCTCTGCCCCGCTCCCATAGGTTCCCCCTATGCACCCATTCCCCCAGCGGTGGGAGGATACTTCATGTGCTCCTCCTCTATCCCCAGGCCAATATTGGTGGGGGCTGCCAAATTCTGTTTTACCTTTTGATATTTGCAAGAATCTAACTTCTGAACAGAAACAGGCAAAGCTTCACAGTGCCTGAGCACTTTCAGTTTCCCAAACTATTTGTGGGTGAGGGGTTGGGTTAGTGGTTTGCAAAACCAGTTCATGATTTTCTCCCCATCACCATAATATACATGGAGTGATGAGATGTTTTTTCTCAGAAAGGAGATTTAGTTTTAAAAAAATTATTAACCAAAGGGAAATCCACGAGGCATTAGCAATAAACCTCCTAATCCTTCCATCTCCTGCCTCAATCTGGCAAAAATGGTTTTTCAGTGCAATTTTTTTTTCTCGCGCCTTTTCTCACAGTTTGAATTTTCTTTCACTATGCCAGTTCTTTGCTCCATTTTTCATTCTGTTTTTTTTTTCCTACTGGATTTTTTTCCCATGCCATCTCTTTATAGTGAAACACAAGCCTAATAACATTTGTGTCAAACTTGTGAACAAACAATGACAGAGTTCAAAATTAGACAAAACTAGTTTGACCAACCATATTTTTGAATTCTGCAACTTTGGCTATGTGACTTCGGATGTGTGCCGACATGCTTCACAGACTTTCAAATCTCAAGGAGTCACTGAGCTCCAGATTGCATAAGTCTCATATCAGGATCACTTCTTATGACTAAGACCTTACTTAAAAAATCTAATGAGTATTCCCTTTTCCTCCCACTTTCACAGAGGGCTCTCTTCCTCAGCAATTCAGTACCTGGATGAAAGACTGTGGGTGATAAATCAATGAATGTTTTATTGCCTGCTAAAGGCAAACACAATCTAGCTCTATTATATTAGCTTTGACATGGTTTATATTGGCATTGTTTTTGAACAAAGACAGTTTCACACAAGTCAGACAACCTTGGAAGGGGAAAAATATCTAAACGTTTCTGCTAGCTCCCACCAAACTGAGTCAGCTGCCATAGCAGCTCATCAGTGAATATGACAGCAAAAGCTGGTGTTGTTGCTTTGGAAAACTGCCCATATTAGTTTACATACTCATTTAAAACAACAACTTCAAAAATAATCAGAGCATGCAATGTGGTGTGGCTTCTTTGCAGCATAAACATTTTTCTACCTACTGTAGCAAATATTTTTACGGTCAATCTCAATTTGGGTTCCCATCTATGCTACAGATGCTAACTCCATCAAACCCCTAACAAAATATTATCCATGTGTTTTCTAAACCAAGGAACTGGAAAAGTGGGAGGGGAAGATTTAAAAAAAAAAAAATCTATGTGGGTTTTGGTTTCTCTCATTTTTTTAATTGAAAAGCAAAAGTAGAAATAATTTTTCTTCCCCACAGGGGCCCTTGTGGGAGTGGAAGCAGTAGGTCTCCTTTGCCAGCTGGCTTATTATGGCGTATAAAAGAGACGGCCTTTATTGAAAACAAGGAATATGAAACCCCCAAAGTGTATGTCATGTCCTAAAGTACTTCTAATGCAATAAATGATGCTTTCATTGCTATGTTATTCTATGCTGGAATCTTCAATAGTTTTCAAAGTTATGGGTGGAAAACAAAATACCAGCTATTTTACAAATGCAGGTAGACTTTGCTAATTCACATAATTTAAAATATGCAAAGACTTGACAGTCTCTTGGCAAGGATTTCTTAGCTGAGGCAGTAGTGAGATGCCATACCACCAGGATGTCATTTTTCCAACTTTACAACAGAACATTTACGAGTGAAGCAAACAGTTAATAATGAAGCACTGTCAAACGAAAACTGAACATTGTCACAACAAGTGGGAAAGGTGCATCTTCTGATGCACCATCCTTGCTTCTAAATGCTAATTACTTAGAGGCAAATATAGCTGTGGAAGAGCCTAGAGAGAGGCCCCATGTGAAGCTGAACATTCCATGAAGTCTACTTCACCCATTGGGTTGAACTTTATTCTGCAATGATACTCCACAGCACCTTTTATGAGGAGCAGCCCCCCAGCCTGCATCTTTATGCCTGCGTCTCTCTGGTTTAGCAGGTTAGAGTTTGCCTCTTATTCACCAGCTTGAAAAACTCTAACCTGCAATGGGACTTCTAGTTATTAGTGCCCTTTAAAGTTTCTCTACTTATGGTCTGAAGAGGGCTATACCTCTCTAAAGGCTGGCATATCTCAGTGTAGGAGATTATTTCGCCAAGTATAAAAGTTAATTTCAAATGCATTGTCAGACATTATATTTTTCAAGGAATTTCTAGAAATCTTAATTCTTATGTCTGTATAATGTTCCTACAGCTCCAACACAGAGAAGGAGCAGAAGAATTCAGGTAGGACCATGCTTCCAAGATTTCAATGCATGGATATGTCTAGACTGCAGACTTCTTTCGAAAGCAGCTTTTTCAGAAAAGATCTTCTGAAAAAACTTCTTTCAAAAGAGAGCACCCACACTGCAAAAGCACATCAAAAAAAGAGATGTGCTTTTTCTAAAGATCGCATGCAGACCACCTGGATGGTATCTCACATAAAGCAGTGATTGCTATGGCCAGAATGATCAACAGAGCACCTGTGCTTTTTCTTCTTCCCGGTTCTTTCGAAAAAACTCCCTCTTCCACGTCCACACACACCTTTTTCCGAAAGAACTCTTTCGGAAAAGGCATTCTTCCTTGCAGAATGAGATTTACCAATGTTGGAAAAACCCCTGCGTTCTTTCAATTTTCTTTCAAAAAGACGCAGGTGGATGCAGGTGAAGTTTTTTTTGGAAAAACGATTATTTTTCCGAAAAAACACCCCTGTAGTATAAGGTGCACCCCATGTCTCACCTCTCCCATGTGGAACAGGATAGGTTGTGGGTAGCAATGAGTTATCGGACAGAGGAGCACGTCTTCCCCAGTGGTTTCTCAGGGAAACTTAATCCCTTTGGGCTATGTTGTGTGTCTTGCCTGAGCTGACTTGTAAGAGATGCTGGAGTAATCATGTCCATGGAAGCCCTAGAAGCTTGGTTCCTATTCTCTGGCAATGTGGCTTCACTGAAATGGATTCCAGAGTTCCTATAAAGCCTCTCTGCAGTTGACCCCGGTCTCTGGATTAATACAATCTGTCAATTTAGTCCATGGGACAGTCTCCCCTTCAGACTGGGGGAGAAGAATCTGAAAGAGTCTGTTTTCTTTCCTTTAGTGCTCCTGTGGATTTTAGCATGAGAGGGGCTGATCTAGCCCTAAGTGGTTAACATTTGGAGCCCAAATCATAAGAGTAAAGTATGTAGCAAAACAGAATTCTGACTTTTTTTTTTGACTGAATAGACATTAAATACAACATATCTGATTTTAAAAATACAAACTGAAGACGTACATGGACTAGGGATCATTAAGAAGTTGGTATCTGATACATGTTTAGTTGATAAGGGAAAGCACTCAGTCCCAGCTTGTGCCGGGTCCGGGAGCTACCCCTGCTGCAGCTCTGTGGTTTAAATGTAGCAAGAACCAGGCTACTTGCCCACCCAGCTCTTACTACATTTAAAATGCAGAGATGCAGCAGGGGTAGATCCCAGACCTAGCACGAGCCGGGACTGAGCTCAGTTTACTCAGTCCCTGCTCATGCAGGGTCCAGCAGCCCATTGATGGAGGGGTCTGTTCACGGCCAACCTGGGCCACTGCAAACAGGGGCTGCTTCATGGCAGTAGCCCCTATCCACAGAGGGTCCCAGATGTCTACTCAACTACTCATGTCCCTAACATGGACTGCTGTGGTAGAGTGCTGCAATGTACGGTACAATGGGGCCACATGGCATTTTAGTTTTATTTCTATCACCAAGCAAATGACTCAGTTCATGAGAGGGGGAGATGTGAGTTACGACAGTCATTCCTTCATCTGTGGAAACATCATTGTCTGCTGACACAGATACCGTAGTCTATTTGAGTGATACTAAGTTTGTTAACTTACTGCCAATCATAATCAATCTTATTCAATTGAATTTCCATTATCAGGCTTGAGCAAAGACAGCAGGAAAGAGCCAGGCTGATCCTTTCCAACCCACCTTGTAGTATCTTGATCAGTGGGATAATATTCCCTTTTATGTACTGTATTTCATATAACCCATTCAAAGCTTCAGTGCCAGTAATAAACACATTCAAGATGCAATGTATATAACAAGACTCTGGGATTGTCACTCTGTGGCTAAGTCTACACTGGCACTTTACAGCACTGTACCATTCTGACTCAGAGGTATGAAAAAAAAAAAAAAACCCTCCTGAGCACAGCAAGTTACAGAACTGTAAAACTCCAGCACGAACTATGCACCCAGGCTGGGAGCTAGCAACCTTATCCCGGGCCAGAAGTGGCAGCTGTGGGATTCCTCCTCCTCTCCCCCCATTTAATCAGTCAACTAATTAAACTAAATGTTTATCATATTAACTAATTAAACAGGATTTTACATCCATAATGCTGAACATTGCCAAGTTTGGTCATCACTTGGATCTGTGGTTTGTTGCCATTTCATTTTAAGTCCTCAGCCATTTTAACTTTGATTTACAGCTGTGCAAAAGCAAGGCATATTTCTGTACCACACCAAGGCTATGTCTAGACTGCAAGCCTCTTTCGAAAGAGGCTCTTTCGAAAGAGAGCGTCTAGACTGCATGTTGAACTTTCGAAAAAGCGGCTTGCTTTTTCGAAAGAAAGCATCCAGTGAGTCTGGATGCTCTCTTTCGAAGAAGCCCTATTTACATTGAAGAACGCCTTCTTTCGAAAAAGGAACTTTCGAAAGAAGGCGTTCTTCCTCATGAAATGAGGTTTACCGCCATTGAAAGAAAAGCCGCATTCTTTCGATTTAATTTCGAAAGAACGCGCTTGAGTCTGGACGCAGGTGAGGTTTTTTCGAAAAAAGGCTACTTTTTTCGAAAAAACCCCCTGACTCTGGACACAGCCCAAGAGTGCTCGACCACTGTGATATCAGAAGTAACTTAACTAACCACCACATTACTCCATACCTACTTGGCTTGCAACAGTTTAATTGGCTATAATGAAGGGCAGATGGAGTGTAGTTTGGCCCAGCTGCCAAATCAGCTACAGCATAGAATTTCAGCTATTAGTGATATATACACAACATGGAGTATCTTTTCCATACTAAGCTTGCTTTAACACTACACTTCTGCATAATTACAAGTAGCTTCTGTTAACATTGATGGCAAACATGGACCTACACTGAGAATCAAAAAAAATTTATGCACTGGGAGATTATTAGATTCAGAAAAATATAGTGCGAACCAAAGAGGAAGGGTGTAATTCTGTTATGTATACACAGAATTACACAATTTGTAAATGCAAAACAGCTTTAGGGAATTCCAGTTAAAGCTCTAATACTCATTCTGCCACATTTAACTTAAAAGGGATAAAAATAAGACTTAGAACGGAAGGGATCTTTAAAACTATGGATTTGTAAATATCGGGGTGCAGAACTGTACATTATCAGCAGAGAAGGCATTTAACTTGCCAGAGCCAAAATATACTTGTTTTTAAAAATAGAGCTATAAAGAAAATGAGCATAGTCTGATGATGAAGATGATTTTATTTTACTTTACATGGTGCTCACAAACAACCTGACCTTAAAACTACAAACTCCGAAATACTGCCCACTTTCATGAAACATATGGCAGTTTGCTGAGTCACTGCTAATCAGTGGTCATACAAGGTAAAGCTAACCAAAAGGAACTTCAGTGTGAACAACAGTTGTTACAAGATTTGAAAAAAAAAATTCCAAGAATACATAATATAAGCCCTCTTCTTTCTCTACTGCCTTTCCATTGCAATATCTGGCAAGTTTCCCTAAATGTGTAGGATCTTCAAGGAACATGGCATACAGCTTTCTATTTTGACTGAGACTCTCTGGCAGAGGCCAAAGTATAATTCATATTAAAGACATTTCTGAATCAAGGATAAAAGCAGACTAAATGAATTAGATCCCTAATAACGTATGAGATAGAGGTTCTGCAATGAATTTTCTTAAAGCTTAACGTTTACACTAACCACCATGAGAAGCAATCACGAGATTTGCAATGTTAAGTGAATGAAGGCTCCAGTAAGGAGAATTCCATCACCCCTTCAAAATAACTAATAATAAAGAAAAGAATAAAACTAACTATGGGCCTTATTCTTCTCTGACCTACACCATTGTGAATCAGCTTTAAGTTCACTGAAGTCAATAGGCTTAATGCTCAGCAAAACCAATGCAAATCAGGATAAATTCAACTCCATGGGTGCGTCTAGACTGGCAAGATTTTGCGCAAAAGCAAGTGCTTTTGCACAAAAACTTGCCAACTGTCTACACTGGCCGCTTGAATTTGCGCAAGAGCACTGACTTTGTACTGTACAAAACCAGTGCTTCTTGCGCAAATACTGTCACGCTCCCGGTCAGGGATAAACCCTCTTGCGCAAGAATACTTGCACAAGAGGGCCAGTGTAGACAGGCACCTTAGTTTTTTGTGCAAGAAAGCCCAATGGCTAAAATGGCCATTGGAGCTTTCTTGCGCAAAAGCACGTCTAGATAGGCACGGATGCTTCTGCGCAAAAACAATTTTTGTGCAAAAGCATCCTTGCCAATCTAGATGCTCTTTTGTGGAAATACTTTTAATGGAAAAACTTTTCCGTTAAAAGTATTTCCGCAAAATCATGCCAGTCTAGACGCAGCCCATGTGTTTAAATCCTGCTTGCAACTGACTAGGATATTCTTGGTTGGCTTTAACACTATGTGAAGAATGAATAAATTACAGTAAAAGGTAAACTTTTCACGCACTCATTGCTATCTTCTTTGTTTGAAAGCCTAAGCATCATACAATTCTTAATAGTATACATTGAACATCTTGGTAAAAGGTATACATATCAAGTAGCTGCAATACACTGCATCTGATACTATTTTAGATAATACTAAATTAATATCTGGTAAGAGGGTCAAGCTAATAACTTGCTATTAATAGTCATCAGATGCTGACTCTAAATGATTATTTTAGTTGAGCAAGTGGCATTCATTCTAATCAGGACAACAGTCTGATTAAATGCTTACATCCACAAGTTAATTGCATTCACCATACAAAGACGATAGATTTCACTAGATCTTATATAAGCATATAAAGGGGAATGTTTTCACTGGAGAATGTTCTCCTGCAACTGGATACTTGTCAAGCTGAAGCAGAGGCATTTGCCTTTTCTCTCTTCCTTCTCTCCTTCATTTTTTGCATCAGCAAAAATTAATTCTGTTGTAATACTATTCATTTTCTTTCCAATGATTAACAATGTAAATGCTGTCATGCTATCTGATGTATACTGATGCATTACAGCAATCGTTGCTCCCTGTACTACTTTTGAAAAGCTGCATTCTGATAATCTTTGACAGAAGACTTGCTCTGTGTGTTTCAGCTAATCATGAGCTATTTAGGAATACTTTATACAGTGTCTAAAAGCATGAATAAAATGGTCTCTAATATGTGAACCAAGTACAGTAGATTCCTGGTCCTTAACTAAGACTTCTAGGAGCTACAGTAATACAAATAATAAATAGGGTTATATCAGCAAGTAAACAAGTAGTGATTTGATATAACAATGTAATTTCAGATTAATCTAAGTGCTTTATTGAATCAGTAATTTTATGTTCTGCCTGTAAAGAGGCAGCAATCAGTATAGAAGAATCCAGTAACAAGTATGGGCACAAACCCCATGTACTGCTACTACTACATTGACTTCTCATCTAAAAGCATTATATCAAAATGTACAGCTAAAAATGAATACATCAGTAGAAAAAACTATCAAGACAAATTCTCCTTCTCAATTACTGTATTGCATGCCTGTCCATTTTACTCAGGTTCTATAACAAATGAAAGTATACAAGTATTTCCAACAATGGTAATTTACTTTTTTAAAGCTAATGGTCATTTTATTTTCAAAGTGCGTCTGTGCCAAGAATGAAAATAGTTACACAATTTTTATGTATTGATAAAAGGACTTTTTACAAAGCTCCACTTTTTGCAAAGGTGACACCTGGGGAAAAACAAGCCTCTTGTAAGAGAAACACAGTATGTACATACAATTAAGACAAAAAGGGTTTTAAATCATTGAACCATTTAAGAATTAGGAATGTATGTCCAGAAAGACTATGTGTAACCACCACAAAGGTGGATTTGGACCTAAGACCTCTGGAGCTGACTACAGGAACCTACAGGAAGCCAGCTCCCAGCCCATGCTGTAGAGGTCTCTTGATCTTAACTATTGCAGTGGTCTAGGTGCCACTTGCAGTACTCAGTAACCACACTAGGTGTGTGGGTTACATATGCATTTCCATGAAAGAATGTTTCAGAAATTCCACAACCAGTATTTTGTAAGCTGACAGAAATGCAAACAAACAGTCGAAGTGGGTGTTTTCCAGCCACAATCCATATGTAAAATAAGTTTAACAATAGACAACAATGCTGCCTGGTCCTTGTGCAGGTGAACAAATAGGAAAGAGGGTAAAAGGACCAGGCTAAGTGGATGCCAGGCACAATGACATCCTCACACTTAACTCCTTTGACTGTAAAAACAATGTCAGCCCATATATAATGTCAGTCTTTCCAATGTGGGCTGGCAAGGGAGAAGGCACTATAGCCATGGACCATCCCTCCCTCATATTTAACTGAGCAACATTCAGGAAAGAGGGATGACCCCTCTTCACAGGAGGTGCAGTAGTTATGCTCCTCTCCTCCAACCTGGATATCTGGGAAGCGCTGTGAGTGCTTTCAAGCATAATGCTGAGCAGATGTTTGGGCCGGGTCCCCTCTTCTCCACAGTGCTCTTAAAATTCTGAGGCCTTCTCCTTTCCTCCTACTTTTGTTACTTGTCATATATTTACATTGTAAGCATGCAGAGCAGGGGAGATGTCTTTTTGTTATGTACTTACCTACCATAATGGGCTGATTGGGGCCTTTAGATCATAGTGCAAAATATATATCACCTTTTCCTTATTTTGAAAGGAAGGGGAAATTTGGATCCAAACTACTGTTCTGGAATGTTACTATTCCATCTAAAGAAGAGGGCTGTGCCCACAAAAGCTCATGATGCTACATTTTTTGTTAGTCTCTAAGGTGCTGCAGGACCATTCGGTCGTTTTTAAAGTTTTTTCACTATTCCATTTGTCATGCAGAGAAAGGCTCTTTTTAAGGAACTCCTTGTTATTCAGTAGAAACTCTGCAGCACCAAGACAAGTTTTCTTTTGTTTGCAGCAGTTATACTTTTGCTAAACATTGAGCTAAAATCAGGAACACCTGAGTGTACCTTTCAGTGTTAGTGTTAAATTCTCCCAGTTTACATCACTGCAAAGGTGGAACACAATTTGGCCTGGTATGAATAACTTGCATTCAATTCAATGGAATATATATACATATTCATATATACACACTCTCTCTCTCTATATATATATATACACACACACACACACACAAAATATACATATATTTATATAGGTTTTCATGTAGGTGTTCAAGTAGCCTGAAAGGTTTCACTTCTTTACACCATTTTTGCCATGTCATCACATAAGAACAAAATGCCTTGGAATTAAAATTTGGATCTAAAATATTTAAAGGTAATTCCTTCAACTGTTTAAACAATAAAAAACAAAACAATAATAATCTAGGTAAATTGGATGCTCAGTATAAATTCTCCCAATAACCAAATGCATCTAGAAAAACAAAACAGGGATTATCAGAGAAACTGTAATTGTTGTGTTATGCCTTTTATTTCCATTCTATGCCTCAGAACCCAGGGGTTCATTCTTTAATTAAAGACTAACTTGCTATTTGGTTCATCTATTTCTACCAAACACTTAGGCAGGTGCCTCAGCTATAAAGTTACTTACATACCTGTTGCTTTGTGACAGTCATAGTGTAATCTTAGAAAAATATTATGCTCATTCTAATGGTCAAAATATGAAATCATAAGCCATAATTCAACAAGTCAATGTAATATCAATATAAATAGACACATTTTACATTAGTTTGATTAAATGAAATCTGGCCCCTCATGTCTGCCACAGGTATAAATGGGGACCTTCTACAAGTAACTTTTAAAGACTTCACAGTAAACAAAAAAACCAAGAGATTAGCTACAAAGAACTTGTGTGTACTTGTTCCTACTACTTTCTTCTTTACATACACACCCTTCAGTTTTCCAGCAAATCCATGTTTGGTCCTCATACTGAGAGAAACCTGTATTCACCTGCAGCATGCCATACCTGCAGCTAGGGTGCAGCTCCTGCGAGAAACACCCACACGCTGCCTAGAGCGTGATGTGTTTGTCGGAAAGAACCGCACAGGCTTTAAAAATGACAGCCCCAAAATAATGTGTGTGGCAGCCATTCCTTTGCCCAATATTTACTTCTTCCACTGCGAGGCTGCTCTGTTTTCAGAAAATGTCAGTTAGTTCTTCCTAGGCGTAAGTCCTTCCCCCTTGTGCAATCACACACAACTTTGCACTTCAGCACGAGGCGACAATGGCAGAGTGGACCAAAAATGTCCTCCCGCTGTGCTCCGGCCATTCCTTTTTGCAGTCGCTACACATTATCCTCTCCTGTCCAATGACCCGGTGGGAGAGAAGAGGAAGCGGGGAGGGGAGGGAGGCAAAGCTGGTTTCAACACAGACTCCTCCATTTACATCTCTGTGCAACATGCTGCGACTGCTGGTACTAAGTGGGCTCCGTCCAGCCTCAGCGCCCTGCTCCTGGGCGGCAAGGGGACCCCACTGCCCCTCATGCTGAGAGGGGAGCGGAGTCCCGGGAGACAAACCACTCGGAGGACCCGGGGGGGGGGGTCCCCAGGATCCCTCCATTTCCCGTCAGGAAGGGGCCAGCGAGCTCGTTTCTGCCCAGACCCCGCTGGCGAGGCGCCCGGTGCGTCCCTGGCTCGCAGCGCCCAGGAGCTGCCCGCTGGGCAGACCCGCCCGGTGCTCCAGAGCCCCTCCCCAGAGCGATACGGGGACGGGAGCCAGCCCCCCCCGCCCCCGGGACAGCCGGCGAGAGCCGCGCCCGGCGCCGACCTACCGGCAGCGGCAAAATGTCTCCCGTCGCCCCGACCGTCCGCTCCCCGGGCTCGGCCGCCGTGTGAACTGGAACAAGTCCGCCCCTGAGCGGCTGGGTGAGGTCCCACAATGCACCGCGAGCGCCTCGTCACATCCCCTCCCCTCCCCTCCTGGGCCAGCCCCGCCTGGTGCTGCCGCCGCGTGCTGGGAGCGGAGCTTGCCCCACCCTCCCCCTCCCACCGTCGCGCGCCGCCTGGTCGGGTTCATCGCCAGCGCGCGGAGCCCTCTGCCGCTACCCAGCCCCTCCCTCCCTCCCCTAGTGCACAGAGTCCCCCGCCCCCAGCTTCTCATTCCCCTAGTGCAAAAAAACCTTCGGCCCCTCCCTCCCCTAGTGCAAAACCCCCTCTGCCCCTCCGTCCCCAGTGCACAGCTCCTCCTTCCACTAATGGAAACCCCCTCTGCCCCTCCCTCCCCTAGTGCACAGCTCCTCCTTCCACTAATGGAAACCCCCTCTGCCCTTCCCCTCCCCTAGTGCAAAACCCCCTCTGCCCCTCCCTCCCCAGTGCACAGCTCCTCCCTCCACTAATGGAAACCCCCTCTGCCCTTCCCCCCTAGTGCAAAACCCCCTCTGCCCCTCCCTCCCCTAGTGCACAGCTCCTCCTTCCACTAATGGAAACCCCTTCTGCCCTTCCCCTCCCCAGTGCACAGCTCCTCCTTCCACAATGGAAACCCCCTCTGCCCTTCCCCTCCCCTAGTGCAAAACCCCCTCTGCCCCTCCGTCCCCAGTGCACAGCTCCTCCTTCCACTAATGGAAACCCCCTCTGCCCTTCCCCTCCCCTAGTGCAAAACCCCCTCTGCCCCTCCGTCCCCTAGTGCAAAATCCCCTCTGCCCCTCCCTCCCAAGTGCACAGCTCCTCCTTCCACTAATGGAAACCCCCTCTGCCCTTCCCCCCAGTGCAAAACCCCCTCTGCCCCTCCCTCCCCTAGTGCACAGCTCCTCCTTCCACTAATGGAAAACCCCCTCTGCCCCTCCCTCCCCTAGTGCACAACTCCTCCTTCCACTAATGGAAAACCCCCTCTGCCCTTCACTCCCCTCCCCTTCCCTAGTGCAAAACCCCCTCTGCCCCTCCCTCCCCAGTGCACAGCTCCTCCTTCCACTAATGGAAAACCCCCTCTGCCCCTCCCTCCCCTAGTGCACAGCTCCTCCTTCCAGTAATGGAAAACCCCCTCTGCCCCTCCTTCCCCTAAGTGCACAGCTCCTCCTTCCACTGATGGAAAACCTCCTCTGCCCCTCCTTCCCCTAGTGCACAGCTCCTTCTTCCCATAGTGCACAGACTCCCTGGCCCCCAGCTTCTCCTTCTTCTAGTGCAAAAAAACCCCTGTGCTCCTCCCTTCCCTGGTGCACAGCTTCTCCTTCCCCTAGTGCAAAAAAATCCCTCTGTCCCTCCCCTAGTGCACAGCTCCCTCTTTCACTAGTGCAAAAAAGCTGTCCCTCCTTCCCCTAGTGCACCATTCCTTCTTCCTATAGTGCAAAAAACCCTTCTGCCCCTCTCTCCCCTAGTGCCCAGAGTCCCCTACCCGAATCCCTCCCTTCGCTAGTGCACAGAGACCCTGGCTCCCTGCCTAGCTTGCAGAGCCCCCACTTCTCTCTCCTCCTCCTCCCCCGTGCACAGAGCCCCCCTCCGCCTCCCACTCTATGTTCAGTCCTTCACATTGACAGAATAGCCCTGTGCCCTCTTCCCCTGCAACTCCCCTACCCACACTGCAAACCCAAAGGGCCCCCCTCTTTTTTCTCCTCTCCTGCCCCCACAGCTCCTCTGCCCACAGAATGTGCAGCAGCAGAGACCAACCCCCTCTCCAGCTGCTTCTCTTCCTGCCTGCCACCTACACTGTGGGTAGAGCCCTGTGCCACGTCCTGCTGCTTCTCATGCAGACTAATGACCACAGCAGTACTTGCTGCTCCCTACAATACAACTCCGTCCTGTTTACCCCCTCCCCTGAGACAGGGCCCAATTCAGCACCTCAACACTCTGCTGGGATTCTCCCCGCACCTCCTGTTGTGACCCACTCAGCGTGCATTGCCCAGCACACTGAATTCTCCCAATGCCTCTCCCTCCATCATCTGAAAAAGTATGTAGTGCATAATCCAGTCCTCATGACAACGCCTCATTACCTCTCCCACTCAATGCCAGGCAGTGAGCGAAGAAGAGCAATTCCCATAGAGAAGGGTATGCAGCACACAGCTAAGTGCATCAGCCCTGTTCCCTCACAAGATTGCCTCTCTGGTTCTTCCCTGCTGCTATCCACTCCTTGTGCTGCAGCACAGTGTGTTCTGGTCCCTTTCCCCTGCCTGGCTTCCTGACTCAAGAGGCTGGGGAGGTGGAAAACAGGGTTACACTGAAACTGAGAGATCATGTTTTCTTATTGGAATAAAGTTCCTTGTTCAGTGTTAGAAGAAAGTGATTCTCTAATTCTCTCCCACAGTTAAATGATACATATGCTCTCACCCATGGCTGCTATAGCCACCCAGACTTCCCCACACCCTCTGCCTCCTCACATAGCTCCCAAGAGGAATTCTGTCTTAGTGATGCAAACATGTCTACATATGCCTCCGTGGTGGGCAACCTGCAGCCTGAGGGCCACGCATGGCCCATTGGAGGTTCTATGTGTGGCCCACAAGATATTTTGTTTATTGTTGCCCACGCACAAGGTTGCCAGATTCTGCTGGTTTTGGTCTGCAATTTTTTTTTTTAACTGGTCATACTCAAGTGGCATGCACATAAAGCAAGGGCATGTGAAGTGCAGCATGTGCTGATCACACACAACGTTGTGAGAGCCGGGTGCTCCCACTGCATCCAATCAAAGTGCTGCTATCTTCAATCATCACACCTCACAAATACACGGTACGCAAGTGCCCAAACTACCCTATCCTGGGAGACTGTCTTGCTTACAACAATCTTGCAGCCCACTGAGATGAAGGAGGGCTACTCATGCAGCCCACTCACTAGTCCAAGTTGACCCTCACTGAAATACCTTGTCCTGAAAGAGGAGCATTCCTGCTGCTGCTCTTCCTCCTAGGGGACAGCCTGCTCCCCACTGGATGCCTAACCATCTCTGCTGGTTAGCACAGGGAGGCAGTAGGGTCATAGTGGCTCTGTCTCACTATTTGATATCCTGAAGCTTAGGAAATGCTTAGGAGGAGAGAAGTGATACACTCATGGTGGTTGTGTCCTGCTGCTCAGGAGCACGGAGAGGAGGGGAGGCAAAGCTTCTTTCATCCTCCCTCCTGTCTATGCCTGTGATGCAGCAGTAAAGCACATGTCCCCTCACCATACCGCCTGCCCCTCTGCTGCCCAGCTCCTGCTGCTGCTCCCTATCTCTCTTGCAGCTGTGACAGGTCTTTATGGAGTAGGAGGGGGACGGGGTCGTTTACGAGAAATCCACTTCCCCCTTCCTTGCACAGGCCTCCCAAAAGGCCCTACTCCCTGTGCCCAGCCAGGCCTACATGCTACTCTGATGGAGTGATAGCTTGTGGCTGCAGAAGTCAATGGGCAGCAATGCTGGGGCTCGCTGGGCATTTGTGTGCAGTGAGTTGAGAGCACCTGGGCTTCCCTCCTCCCTGGCTGTGCGCCCTCTCCCATTCTGACTTCTGCTGCATGGGGATCAGGAAGCAAAGGGGCTGCTGGCTCAGCTGGCCCCTCAGGGTGTATCTACACTGCAGGGCTTAACTCGAAATAAGCTATGCAAATTGAGCTATGTTAATTGTGTATCTTATTTTGAAATAGCTTATTTCGAAATAGGGAACGTCTACACAGCACATTTCAAAACCGAGCACTCTTCCTCCGACTTCCCTTACTCTTCGTACAACGAGGGTTACAGGAGTTGGAGTAAAAAGACCTCCAGCTTGACAGTATTTTGACACTATTTTGAAATAACTGCCTGCTGTGTAGACGTGGGCTAAGTTATTTCAGAATAGCGCTAGTTATTTCGAAATTGTGTTGCAGTGTAGACGTACCCTCAGTGGCCTTTAGCATGGGTAAGAGCAACTGAAGCGGAATTCACCCTGCTGGTGTGTGGCCAGTGGGATATGAAGGCAAGGAGAGTTAGAGCCCCTTGATGGCCCCTTGATATCCAAAACTCCGCAGCCTGCTGACAATTTACCCTCCAGCTGCTGCCACTGCCTTACCAGCGTACTTCCTTTTTTGCATTAAAACACCTATTGCCTTCTGTGGTCCATGGCATGCAGGTAGCCCTCCTATGTTCTCTCCCTGGTGCTATGATTTCACGGCTGGACTAAGGTGAGGCAGACACTGCTAGCAGCACAGGTTCTGTGACACATTTATTAATAGGGCTCTTCCAAATTCACAGCCATGAAAAATGCATTGCAGGCTGTAATGTCTGGTCTCCTTCTGTGAAATCTGGGCTTTTGTGTGCTTTTACCCTACACTAGACAGATTTCATGAGAGGGATCAGTTTTTCTCAAATGGGGGTCCTGACTCAAAAGGGAGTTGTACGGGGGAGGGGGGGGGAGGTCACAGTTTTGCCACCCTCACTTCTGTGATGCCTTCAGAACTTCACAGCCAGAGAGTGGCAGCTGTTAGCCAGATTCCCAGTTTTGAAGGCAGCACCCTGCCACCAGCAGCTCAGAAGTAAGGGTGGCTATACCACAGTATGCCACCCTTCAGCACTGCTGCCTTCAGAGCTGGGGAGCTGAGAGTGGTGGCTGCTGAGGACCACTGCAAAAGTAAAGGTGGCAGTGGCATACGATACCATTCCATCCTTACTTCTGATGGCAGCTTTGCTTTCTGAGCTGGGCTACTGGACAGCTGTCTCCACCCTCCAGTTGCCCAGCTCTGATGGCAGCACTGCCACCAACAGCAATGCAGAAATATGTACTGAGCCCCTCGCCTCCGGTACAATAACCGTGTGACACCCTCCCTCCACACACACACACACACACACACACACACACACACACACCCAAACACACACACACACACACACACACACACAAATTCCTTTTTCAGTCATGATCCTTACAAATACAACAGCCTGAAATTTCAGATTTAAATTGCTAAAATAAATAAATATACAAATTTTAAAATCCTATGGCCATGAAATTGACAAAAATGGACCAGGAATTTGGTAGGGCAACTTTACTTATTAGAGATATGGCACTTGCCAGCCCCTACTCCCCCAAAAAATTAAAGCTCTTTGGGCCAAGACACAGAAGAACATTCATGCCAGTTTCAACTCGTGGTCCATATAGTCTAGTGTCCTTTGTCCTATATTAGCCAGTACCAAATTTATAAGAAACCCTGCACACACACACAAAAAAAGCAGGGAAGGATCTCATTGCAGCTGATGGGTGCTTTGAATGCTGGGCCTGGTGATAAGATCTGTAAGATGGCAATTTGTAAAATGGAAATAATGATATTGATTTCCTCTGTAAAGTTCTTTGAGGTCTACTGATGAAAAGCTTTATATAAGAGTTAGGTGTTATCAGTATTAATAATAAGGGGAGAACTCAGCGGTAGCTATTTCTTCTGTTGCCGGAAGCTAGGAATGAGTGACAGGGGATGGATCACTTGATGATAATCTGTTTGGTTCATTCCCTCTGAAGCACTTGACATTGGCCGCTGTTGGAAGACAGGATACTGATCTAGGTTAGTGTTTCTTAAACTATGTTCCGTGGAACACTGGTGTTCCGTGAACAACTCGCAGGTTGTTCTTTGTTTTTTGTTACTTCTTTGTTTTTGTCTTTTTTTGTCTGACAACAATTTTTTGGAAGAACATTTTCATAGGTGTTCTGCGTAAAAAAAATTATTGTTTGGTGTTCCGTGATCTCAGAAAGTTTAAGAAACCCTGATCTAGATGGACTGTTGGTATGACCCACTATGGCCACTCTTATGTTCTTATACACGTGTGTGGCAATATTAAAATGAAACTGAGTTCATTTAGACTTGACATATGGCACTAGGGAGTCTAATTTCTGGCCTCAGGGACAATGCAAAAGAGGCTTGTTCTTACTGAGGTTGGGGAAAGAAAGAAAGAAAGAAAGAAAGAAAGAAAGAAAGAAAGAAAGAAAGAAAGAAAGAAAGAAAGAAAGAAAGAAAGAAAGAAAGAAAGAAAGAAAGAAAGAAAGAAAGAAAGAAAGAAAGAAAGAATTGTGTTCCATCTTCAGCATATTCCATATTTGTCATTCTTATGTTCAGTCACTAATACAACAACCAGAGAGATTAGTTTGCTAGCATGAATTGATAATCAGTGCTTTATACACATATTTTTAATGTAAAGTGGCAGGGAATATTTCAGTACTATTCCAATGTGCTTAAAAAAGTATAGAATGTAAGAGCCAGCATTTAATCATAATTTAAGTCAGAGCTTCCCAAACTGTGGCCCATGGATCTATGGTGACCTGCCATGCAATTGCTGATAGTCTGTGGAAAGCTGGATGGTCACATGGTGCCAGCTGATATTTCTTATTTCAGCTTCTAAATCCTATTAACTGACAATTAAAATACATTATTTCCCTGACATTAATTTTCTATGTAAGCAATAGCTGAAGTTGCCACAGGGATTTTACATGGATTACACGTGAGAAGAGAGAGAGAGTCTTAGGGATAGCAAATGCAAAGGAAGGCCTCCAGGAAGCAATGCGTATTCAAATGTGGTCCCTGATATGAAATATTTTGAGAGACCCTGATCTCAGTTTAGGCTCAGTGAGCTCTCAGTTACTTTATTTCAGTTAAGAAACTACCCCTCTGATATTATTTAAAAGTGACTCATGTATTTGCTTGCATGAGCAAAATCAGTTCTCCTTTCTCGGGAGCAGTAAATTTTAAAAAAACCATCAGTACTGGACATCAGTTATTTGATAGAACATAACTCATGAGGAAGTCAAGATAATTGCAGCAAGCCCCACCAAAGTGTGAGCAATGAAACTGAAGGGTTTTCACATTCATCCCATGAATCTAACAAACCATTCTTGAAACTAGGCATGACCTTTCTTGCAGACATGAATGTCACTAACTGGCACAGAAAATGAAGTACACAGAGCTTATTTGAAGGCTAATGCCCTGGGATTAGACACAGTGCCATAAATTCATCACATCCTAGAGGATGTTTTTATGGTTTGATGAATTTTTTTCCTTTGGAGAGAGATGAAGGGGCACAGTAAGAATGAATTTAATGGGGTGTGAATCTGTTTGACGGGGAGATTATGATAGTGGTCCAAATTGTGCCTGAATCATGCTGACTCCAGGGGAAGGGAGGAAGCAGAGGAGCCACCCTACCCTTTAGGAAGGTGCTTCCTGGAAATGCTATGCGGGGGAAGGGTTGAAAAGTGGAGGAATACCGGGGGGGGGGAGGCTAAGTTCCCTCTAAATTGCATGATCACACGTATTAAGCTTCATGTGCCTTTGCCCCAGCATGACGCTGCTGTGGCTGGGGAGAGAGGCACCCCTCCCCTGTTCCCAACCCAGCTTTCATCCAGCCTACCTTGGACCTACCATTGACATGGAGTGGCACCCGTCCCCAATCCGGCACCACTGGAGCTGCCACAACTATAGAGAGTCGCCTCTCACCTGGCCCTGAGCTGTTGCAGCGAGAGAAGGCTTGGGAGGAGAGCCTCTTTTCCCTGGAGTCTGCACTCCTAACCCTTCATCCCCAGCCTCAACCCAGAGCCAGAACCCCCAGCAAGAGACCTACATACCACAAGCCTCTATCCCAGCTCTGAGCCCCCTTCCACACTCTGAACCCCTCAACCTTCACCATACGCTATCCATGTGCAGAATGAGTTTTGTGATGGGCACCAATATGGATGTGGTGTGTCACACATTACCTCCACATTGGGGTGCAGCACAAAATTAATTCTGCACCCAAACACAGAAAAGTAGAGGGAACGCTGATGGTGGGACCAGAGAGGAAGAACATCAGACGCTGTTGTATATGAAAGGAAAGCCTGAACTTGAGGTCTGAAACAGGACATTCTGGGGCTTCAAAAGGCCAGTGGGCACTGCCAGATGGTCAGCTCCAGAGTTCATTTATAGGTTTGTAATTAGTTGTAGATTGCAAATAATAAATTACAAGTTAGTTAATTCAGTCTGGAGTGGAGCTGTAGTGAATGGGATCTCTTCAGTGGCCTTCAAACACCTCCCAAGCCTATTAGAGGACACCTGCCTCAGGTGGCAGAGTTCTTGTACCAAAAGAGCAGAAAGAGAGGTGCCCTGAGATAATCTTTCTAACTCAGAAGCTTGGTGGTGGCAGCATGTATTTGAAACTGGGTCATAGGAAACCCAAGGTCTGCATGGCACTGTACCCTCCCGTTACTCTCATATAGTTGTACAAGCGATATCCACAATGTCATCCTCTGTGTAGCTGTCTTCCATGCAGGGTTAAAAATATATATAAAGACTTCTTATTAAGAGACTGAGAAGAGCTGAATTAATGAATATAAATGAGATGATGTGATCTATACAAAAAGCTTTGGTGCTGTACTTGGTCTGTCTCCAAAAATCAGGATGGTGTAAAATGTCTGTCTGGTGGCTACCGATTCCTTCCACCCTACCACAAATTATATGGAAATGAGAAAATAAAATAAAATAAAATAAAATAAAATAAAAAGAAGTAGGGTTGAAGTATCTTCTACCTGAATAATTGATTGTGCTGCATTGCCCGACCTCTCTTTCCAGCTAAAACTTCTTGCAATGCTAATTAACTGTTCAGCAGGTCCCAGTAAATTACACTGTTAATTTAAAACATGGTGTGTGGACTGACGGCAAAGAGATGGGTCAGGGCAAGAACCACAACCAATTATTTCTGAAGAAAAGCCTTCAAAAATTTTACCTGATCAAAATTTGTTTTAAAAGAGTTTAGGTTCATAAAGCAATCCAAAAGATTTAGATTTCTCTCACAGATTTAGCAGTAGCCATATATTTATATGGCCTGCTTTTGTTGGGCTAGCCCCGGTGTTACTCTTCAGCAGTGCAGTATGTTTGTTGACCATCGTCAAGTAAAGTTGCCCGATGTCCTATGTTTTGACCCTGCCATCCTGCATGACTTACTCCTACGCTGCTCTACCTGTTCCAAAGAGAGGAGAACATCACCATGGTGAATCTGTGCAAAAGGCTGTTGAGGACAGATGGAGAAGTGTTGTTTTTTTTTTCAGTTTACAACTTCTTATCACATGGCTTTGGCACATTAGGGACAAGTAGGTGTATGTCACACACCATGTAAATACAAGAGTTAGGCTAATGCAGTAACAAAGTATTTGTGATTGCTTGTTTAAATTAAGCCCTCACATTCACTTTAGAGTGTACAGAAGCAATGGGTGACTTAGGCTAGTGACAAGGAATGCATCTGATGAAGTGGGTCTTTGCCCATGAACACTTATGCTCCAATACATCCGTTAGTCTATAAGGTGCCACAGGACTCCTTGTTGCTTTTGCAGATCCAGACTAACACGGCTACCCCTCTGATACTTAAGCTAGTGAATGGGTCATGTGAGTGACCTTCTAGTGGGTCACAAGACTGTCATAACTGAGATGGTGTCCTGGGATAAGATAGTTTTGTTAACTGTGCTTGCGTACCTCGAATGTGCAGGGTATGCCAATTAAACCACAGCAGTGCTTTGTGTGCAGAGGGAGCCAGGAGCAGCCCGAGGCTGGCTGCAGCAGCTGGTGCCCCAGGCGGAAGGCGCGATCGGCGCCCCCACCTGCACGGCCATCAATGGCAATGACGTAATCATGGGGTACCCCAGCGCCCATGACGTCATCATCAGGCGCCCGGGCGGTGGCGCCCTAGCCAACTGCCTAGTTTGCCTAGGCTCACAGGCCACCCCTCAAGGGAGCACATGGCTCTCACAATCAATGTTGTGTGCAATCAGCACGCATTTCATTTCATGTGACCTGGCTTTGCGTGCATATCACTTTAGTAATACCAGTAGGAAAAAAATACTCAGAAACCAGCAGAATATGGCAATTCTGCATGTGGGAAACAGTAAACAAAATGTCTCGTGTCATGGACCACACATAGATCCCCAATGTAAATCAACCAAACAGAAATTAGAAACAATCCCATGAGATTGTGGCACCCAATCCCAGATAATACGCAAAGTAATTTGAGTAATAATTTGCAAACAATGCATAGGTTGATGTAAACCATTCATTGGAGAACTGTATGACTATGTCTACACTGGCATGATTTTCCGAAAATGCTTTTAACGGAAAAGCACTTTTTGCGGAAAAGCGTCCGTGGCCAATCTAGACGCGCTTTTCCGCAAAAAAGCCCCGATCACCATTTTCGCAATCGGGGCTTTTTTGCGGAAAACAGTACTGTGCTGTCTACACTGGCTCTTTTGCGCAAAAGTCTTTCGGAAAAAAGACTTTTGCCTGAACGGGAGCAGCATAGTATTTCGGGAAAAGCACTGACAATCTTACATGAGATCGTCAGTGCTTTTCCGGAAATTCAAGTGGCCAGTATAGACAGCTGGCAAGCTTTTCAGCAAAAGCAGATGATTTTGCAGAAAAACTTGCCAGTCTAGACACAGCCCTCAAGTAATACTAAAATCTAAATCTATTCTCAGATAATTTTTTAAAAGAAAAAAATAATTAAATTATCCACAGTGTAGTTCCTATAGTTCAATTTCTAAATTTCCTGACATTTGTGTGTTTCAAGTTGTCAGTCTTGTATGTCTCAATAGCATGATAATGTTCTTCTAACAAGAATATTAGAGCCAATTTTCAGAAATGGGAGGTGTGCAATTGGATGCTAAAATTGCACATGCAAATTGCTTATTTGTACAAATTCTCCTACATGTGCATTTTGGATGCCTAACATTTTAAAGACTTCAATATAGATTATTTTTTCACTGAACTTCCTATTTTGAACTGATAAAAAAGATTTAAAAAATTCAAATTGATCTTCAATACAAACAACTGTGGTCTTGTAAAAACTACAGGTGTGTGTAACCCCAAGTATATTTCTGTTTAAACACACAAATACCCAGGCTACCATCACTAACACATATATACAGACACATGATGTACATATATATCATGCGTCTGTATATATGTATCTGATATATATACACATTAGTAAGAAATTATATGTAATGCATTTGGAGAAAATGTACTTGGCAAAAATAGCATTTTAGTTTTTAGATACAAACATATGTTACTCACACTCCTATCTCACAAATTCATTAGCAAATTCATGATTATTTGTATAACCAGGGCTCTTCCTTCTCCTCAGTCCCATAGGATTTTCAAAATATTCCTGGACAGTATGACCAAGATTTTCAAAAGTGACTATTGATTTTGAAAATCTGGCCCCTCTAAAGAGTCTCAAGTTGGGTATTTAAAGTCATTAGTCAGTTTATAAAATCTTGCCCTGTATGTTTTAGATGAGATGAATTACAAAGCCATCCTTTGGGGAGGTAGGGAAATGTTTGTTAACAGTTTCAACCAGCAGGTGGCATCTAAATGGAGTAAACAGACAGAACCATACATGTTCTTCAGCCCTGGCTCAGAAGTTTAGCATTAGAGTACCTCCTTTGCTTTAGACATTTTCAAAGTTTTAAAGAACCCTAAAATGACTATACATTCCATTAGCTGTAAGCTCAAAAGGGTGTTTCAAAGGATTGCATGAATAATGTATTGCTCTCACATATATGGACTTCATAGTAACAGGTGAAAGGATCAAATAATTGTATTTCTAAAAGGAAAAAGAAAGTAAGTGTCCAATTAATATAGTTCTGTGAACAGATAAAAGGGAAGGAAAGTGCTTAATGATTCTGCTAAACTAACTTTCTGAGGGTACGTTTTCTTGTTGGTTCCTAATAGGGTTAACTCTGAGAGAAGAGAAGAGACCAAGAAGGATCCACTGGCAATGCCACATAATGAAAGTGTTGAAAATTCCATGTGTGTTGCAAGTGAGCATAAGGTACAATAGGTATCAGACAAAAATCATGGTGCTGTGCTGGTAAGAGTGGGAGGTGAAGAAGAAAGGAATTGCTGCATGTCTTAGTACCTGAAAAGGCACTGGAGTTAGCTCTTTGGTAAGCATTCTAAACTAAGAAGTCATGTCATTCGTTGGTGTTTGCCCAGGAATGGGACCAGACTTCAGGTCTTGCTTCATTAATCTAAGAAAAAGCTGTGTGGTCTGGTTGGACCTTTGTCATGTTCTAAAGAAGGAGAGGGGGAAACCAGGTTTGATACACATGCATCTTACCTAATAGAATTAAAAAACTTTAAAACATTTCTGTTCCAACCTCAAACCATGTAAACCAAAGGCTGACAGTCCTCATTTGTGTAATAAGTGCTGATGCACACTATGGTACTATCTCCAGAGAATGAGCATTTTGAGTTTTTGCAGAATAATAATTTTCTAATATATTTTTCAGCTCAAATTTGACTACAAACACCAGGCTTTTACAAAACTTAAGTCTAATATTTGCATCATTAAAAAAAATCATTCTAAAAAAACAAATGGTCTTCTGTATTTACAACTGAATCTAAATTTCAAAGTGACCAGGAACCATGTAGAGGGGAGGCCCACATTTTGGATCTAGATTTTGAACACTTTGTATTGGTATCTGGGGTTTGGTTTACTGATAACTGGTTACAAATAACAGTGATATGATTGTTCTATTACTGTTTTCCAAGCCAAAAGAAAGGCAAACAATAAATAGTAGAAATAGCTTAAAGTTTAGATTTTTTTAAAGTTATGTTCTTTGTATTAATCTAAACGTCTCAGAGGGGTAGCCGTGTTAGCTTGTAACTATAAAAATGGGTATTTTATGCACCATTTGGTATCTGTAGGTAATCGTGAAATATGACTTTATTTTGCACAAACAAATCCACAAACAAACTCACTCTCCAAATTATATTAGATAGTATCATGAGCTTTTGTGGGCAAATCCCACTTATTCAGATTAGATTCTCTCAAGCTTATCTTATCTGAAGAAGTAGGTTTTGCCCATGAAAGCTCATGATACTCTGTTTCTGTCTCTCTCTGGGTACGTCTAGACTACAGGCTTTTGTCGACAGAAGTTTTGTCGACAGATACTGTCGACAAAACTTCTGTCGACAAAGAGCGTCTACACTACATTCAGTTCTGTCGACAAAGCAAGCTGCTTTGTCGATATGGTAGTGTAGACGCAAAGGACAGTTTACATGCAATAACACCTTCTGTCGACAGAAACTCTGTCAACAGAAGGCGTTATGCCTCGTAAAATGAGGTTTACCAGCGTCGACAAAACTGCTGAGTCCCATATTCTGCACTGCATTTTTTTTGGATTAACAAGGTCCATGCTAGGGATGGCCCACAATCATCTGAACCTTGAATCTGATCCTTTTTGGATTTCATGGAGTTTGTTTTCTCTATTTTTTCCATCCATGTGCAGATTAAGTTTTGCTATGTGCCCCAAGATATGTGCAGATGTGCACCATCAGTAGAAACATATTGCCATCTGCAATACAATGCCAATCAGCTGGGCAGCACCTGAATCTCTCTTTGGTGGCTGTCCAAATGCTCAGCTGATAGGGAACAATGATCATACTAGAATTCTCAGATCCAAGCTCACTTCCACCCAGACTTGGTTCTCAGCTAGAGCTAAATTACAAGCATCCTGTTTGAGACTTCCTTCTTCACATATAGCAAAAATTAGTGAGAACAGTTCAAACGATTTTTGGTGTCATTGAACAAAACCCAGTTTCCCAATGGCTAGCCTGAACCTCCCCAGGACTGGAGTCACACTCCAATTCTTCAGCTCATGTCTATACCAATTTTATTACATAACTTTTGTAATAACAGGATCTAAGCTGGGCAAGAAATATCATAGCTTTTTAATCACACGGAGAAAAAGGTGCATCTAAAAACCCCATTCTCTTCCTTTACCCCTGGACAGAGAAAAATTATCTTCCACTCACAGAGTAACTGACTTGTTTAGCATAACATGGGGCAAGGCATGTCTTAAACGAAGATATTACAGCTTCTTCCAAAATTGTCATCTGCCCTCCTCAAAGTCATTTTATTTCCCAACAAAGTTCTATTTATGTCTTTTATGAACCAGTTGGCACTGCCACTCATCCACCTCCTCACAAACCCTGCCCTTAGCAGTTAACAAACAGGAGTCTACCCACCTAGCAATTAACATGTTTTTCTAGATGTATCTGTAGAGATGTACTGTACACTACAGTAGCAACTACAGCTTGTGTAAAAAGTGTAAAGGAATGCAGCCTCACCTCTAGGACACCTCCTTATGCATGGATCCAGCATTGCAGGGAACTTCATCTCTCATATTCATTATACCCTACTGGGATCAACAATTAGCCTTTACACTGTCAGCCCCTTGAGTGAGGCTAAAAGAGTGTTGCAGAGTCCTGGAGGAGGTAAAGTCCAGCTTTTGGCAGACGGCCAGCCAGCCCATGACAACAAATTTGTAAATCTTCTGATTCAGCCAGTCATGTATTTTTTCATGTGATAAAGTATGGTCAAGGATCCATTTTCCTAGAGGGAAAACTACATTTTATTGTGGGGCAGTTTTCAGGCCTAATAATTGAGCATTCCCAGAAAGCACTAAAATACAGAAATCAGACAGGATATGTTGTTTTGTTTTTAAAATGCATAGAGATGATGTGTCTTTCCTTGCATTCTAATCCAAGCTTGGTCTTCCAGCCCTGTTTTCTGGCTAACAGAGAGGGACATCAGTTAATATTTGTCTTTCAAGCAGGTCAGAGACTAACCTCAGAAGAGCACAAGTCCAGTGTCAACCTCCACCTGTGCCATATAACCCTCTCCATCCTTTGTAATTTAAAGAAATCCTATTTTATGGCTATCTGAGGTATAATTTTGCCCATGTCCTCCAACCATTTGGTTTGAGTTAAATATCAAACAGATGTGGATCCATTTTTTAAAAAAATTTAATATTTGAGAGCGTTGCTTTATATAAGAACAGGAAAGCCTGCAAGAACTAGATAAAAAGGCATATTGGTAAATTTTGAGCTGAGCTTAACTATATACTTTTAAACATTAAAGGAAACAATCCAGAAAGCCATAAAGTGACAAGTTGTGGGGAGGGAGAAGATACATAGTTTTAGCTTGACATGGAAATTAGACCTGGGATAGGGTGGAAAAAACTTCACCTGGCAAAGTTTTTTTTAATCACTTCAGAATCACAGGTTCGGAGGTAGATCAGTTGAAGTAATTGAAGAAACAGGAAAGAATAAAGGGCATATAGATATGCTTACTCTTTCTTTAAAACAATCGACTGCCCACATATCTTCATGGATAGAGTGGCAGATTTCGACTGCCCACATATCTTCATGGATAGAGTGGCAGCTTTCAGGCTCCTTTTATACCCCATGACTAATGAGCAAACTGCAGAGGGTTTGGATTTTTCAAAAACAGTTCTCAGCATTTCCATGTGTCTAGCTGACTTTCTTCACGTGGAGTAAAGAACATTCTTCATTGACACATGACTTCAAACTACACTTCCATTTCCAAAGGTGGTTTGTGGCACATTATTCCGAGGCTGTTTAACTGGAAGTCTGTGGCACTAGGGAAGAGAGCTGACTGTTCAGGAGCTGCAGGGCCATCTGCTTCTTTAGAAAAGTGGGATTGTCTGCTTGGGCAATCCACAGCTATGCTGCTAGTTATCATTCCATTAGTCGTCAGTGGCAGCAGGGCCTGAAACAAGTAATCTGAAGTAATTTTACTAAATGACTGCTTCAAGGAAATGATCAGAGTCCACCTCATTTGGATAGTGCAACCAAGCACCAGAGTCTGTATGAATAAGAGATGGGAGAGGATCCTGCTGTGTCACCCTAGACAAGTCTCTTGGCCACAATCTTTAGCCCTATATAAAATACCAATAAGGGCTCCCTGGCATAACAAAGACTCATGTGAAATTTGCCATTTCCTGACTATGTGCTGCTCCAGAGGGCATGGTCCCCAGGACAAGATATAGCAGCTGGTATCTATGACCTGTTCTCTTTGTACGCTGCCTCCTCCCTCCCACGCCAACATGCCTCTGACAAGCCTCTCCAATTAAAGGATAGGGTTGCCAGATACTTTCAAAAAAATACTGAACATGGAGGGAAAATTAGTTGTCAAAAAAAAAAAAAAAAAAAAAAAAAAGAGAGAGAGAGACCAAAGTTGTTGAGTGGAAAAAAAAGGGAGACCGAGTTGTTGAGCAAAAAAAAAAAAAAAACCCGCACACAAAAAAAGAGTCACTGCACCTTTAAATCCCCACACGGGGGAGGAATGTCCCAAGCGGCCCCCATTTGAGAAAAACAGAAAATACCGGACATGTAAAATGTCCGGTATTTTCTGGGGTTTTTTTTTTACCGGACAGAGATTGAAAATACCGAACTGTCTGGACCAATACCGGATACCTGGCAATCCTACTGAAGGAGAGCCTGATGTGGGGACAAAGTAGGGCTGCCTCTATTGGCCTTGTACCATGCCTGCACTCAAGATATTTCTCTGGAGACTATTATGTTGTTTAGGGGAGGAATCCCCGCTACGACCCTTACATGGCATTTATATGCATTTTAGCAGTGGTCACCACAAAAGCTGACTTCAGCTCCCCTTTTGGTCAGAGTCTAGTAAATGGACTTGAACTGTGTAGCGACTCACATTTAAACAGGAGACTCCACCATGCATTGAGGGTTTTATTTTGAGAGCGAGTCTCTACCCACAGGTCAGGGGGATCACACAGGCATGAACACAACTTCATGATGACATTAACATAGTGTCATTCGTTCATTTTACTGTCCTAACAGTCAGTAAATCCCACACAACAATAAAACAGTGGTGCAACTCCTGATTTCCTGATACCTTCCTCCTTCCTGTGTAATGAATTACTAGAAGATGTACCCAGCGTTGCTCTGGTTCTTAACTCAAATAACCTTTGTTGTTCTTTGTTTCAATTATTGCTTTGGGGTGGGGTTGGGGATGAGGAGTTCAGTATAAAGGCTGCCCCGGGGAGAGAGAACTACCCAGCCCCCTCTCTCACTGCAGCACCTTGAAGCTAGGTGAGAAGCACCTGCCCATGGCCACTACAGCTCCAGTGGGCACAGCCGGGGGAGGGGTTCATATTTCCCAGCTGGGGAACAGACACACAAATAGACAAACTCTCTGAAATATCTAGCAGACAGCTGTCCCTTTCTCCATCCCTGCCTCCTGCTAGTCTAATGATGTTATAGCTGCTCCAGTCCCCATCGTTGGTCCCTTGTGGCCCCACCCCACCCCACCGTGGTCATTCTGCAGTACAACTCCCTCCTGCCAAACCCCTCCCTTTCCATTTCTGGAGAAACAATCAAATTCCACACACATCCCATTATCCTGACACAACAAAACCCTGAGCTTGCTTTAAGTTAGGATAAGAGGAAGCTGCATACCTAATGTGGAGGTCCTAGCACTTACCATTTAGGAGTTCTTGAACAAACAGACTCAGACTCACAGACAGACATTCACATTTCTAAAATAGATAGCAAGAGAAAGCTATTAAGGATACATATGTGGATGCATTAGCAGGAACCACAAGAATCTGTGTCGCCCAGCCTATATCAGTGTGCCCAAATGGGTATATGTCCACACAAGGGGGGTGGACCATCTGTGCAGTGAGGTAGTTAAGTATATAGTTATCTAGTTTGCATGCTCAGATTTAGTTACAGGGGGTGCACATATATGTTGTAGCACATTCTTTCCCAATAATAAAACTTTGTTATGAGCTTGAGCATTTTAATTGTTTTTAAAACATAATCTGAGTGAAGTTTACCTTTTAAAAACCTCTTCCTAAAGCAATACAATTACTTGTGAATACTTCAGGAGGGAATCAGGTGGTTTTAACTTTTTGTGAAAATAGATCGTAAGCTGTGGGTAAGGAGCACAGACTGTGGTGGATTTGGAGCTGCTATACGATGACCTAGTCATTGGGATGGTCACTCTATGAACACATTGTTTACTGCATACTGTGTGTGTGGGAAAACAGGTATGAGAGAAAAGAATAGCTGAAGTCAGCCAGCACTCAGGAAACTGTGTCATGAGTATGAGCATTTTAATTATTTTTAAAACATAATCTGAGTGAAGTTTACTTTTTAAAAATCTCTTCCTAAAGCAATACAATTACTTGTGAGGGCAGGGGAGGAGTTGCTGAGTGCAAGGCCCAACATTTTTCCTGTGACTGCTCCAGTGTGGGAGCACCCCGGGGAATGTCGGATCACAGATGTTGACGGACGAGGGAAGTCCTGACTACAGAGGTCCAACCTGTACAAATATACTTATCGAAGCTCTGGCAGAATTCCAAACCATATTATCCAAAGTGGAACCTTCCATCATGGCATTAATCTTGGTTGTGGATTTCTTCACTTGCATAAGACCAGCTCAGTTTTTAAGGTCTTCTCACCTCTCAATTAGAACACAACCCACCTCCCAGTGAATAACCTAGAGCTAGATCAGGCTCTTGAAATGATAGGCCTGGAGGAAAAATTAGCCAAACAGGAACACAGAAGACATGCAGCAGAGTATGCCATTGATCAAGGGAGCCAAAAATACAGTTCACCAGCATCTAATGGGGGGTTTTAAATTCAGTTCATTAAATCAGGAGGATTCCAATAAAACTAGCTTTTCGCCCTTTCCCCTCACTATTGAAATAAAACAATGAAATTATCGCGGTGAGCCATACCTGTTACTTAGCTCAGTAGGGTCTTCCTGACCTTTGCCAAAGAGAACAGCTGCCAGATTGTCAGTGTGTGGCACGGAGCAATGAGCGATCATTTAGATTCCAAACCATCCTGTCATAATCCTGGCCTCCTCACTAGAGGAGTTATTCGTCGGATAACCAGAAACACCTGGGTACAAGGAATTTCCTGTTGCAATTCAGCCTTAATTTCCTCAGATAGTAAAATCCTAAGGCTCGCAAAGGTGAAAGAAACCAGCAGTCAATCAAAGTAATCACACCACCCCCTCCCCAGCAGTGACAGTACATTCTAAATTAAATTTTAATTCCCACCTGATGGTTCACTATGGGTTCCTTTTATTCAAACCAGTCATCTCACCCACTCTGTACTTCAGATGATTTGTTGGGGTCCTCTTAGTTATTAACACCATTCCAAGAACCAGAACCGCTGTCTTTGTATTTGTGATCAGAACTGAAGTGGGAACCAAAGAAGAAAATTTACGTAGCTATTAGCCCTGAAACTACAATAAGACTACACTGACAGACTACCATTGTGGACCAACAAACTATTCCAGGCCACTACATGGGCAGAAAAAAACTATATCACCAATGTACAAAGGTCAATCCTCCATTTAAAACATGAACTACATTGGGATAGAAATGAGAACATGTGTTTAAATCTGGAGAAATGAGCTCCAGTCCTGACTTAGACTGAAAATTAGTTTGATCATCATGTTGTTATCCCTGGTAGTATACACCATGAAACTATCACCTAGTTTAGCACAGTTCTGCATGACTCTGGTTTCTGCTTAAATGAATCTTAGGAGACATTGTAGATCAGGATTGAGATGTGTTGGCACAGTGGTCTAGAGGAAGTTTGTATAGTGCTTGTTTCACACGAGTGGGTTTAGTATCTCATTACTTTAATAAGTAATATAAAGACTAGGACGTATTAAAAGCCATGTTTTCAAGGGATCTCAATATTATTTCTTGCCGTGTATGCTCAAACCGGCAAGCATAATCATTCATATACCCAGAATTAGAAGCTGTGTTTGGAAATTTTTCCCCTAAAAAAGTTGAAGCAAACAAAAGCAAAACAATTTCAATAATTCCACAGGAACTTGAACCAAAAATTGCTATCTCTGTTTTTTGTTGAAAGAAATTTTGCATCTGTATAGTTACAAAGTCTAGAGAAAAGAAGTTATTTGGCCTACATGATGCTTGCTAGCAGATGATGCTTTCACCATGCAAAGTTTGCAGTTCTGAAAATAATTCAGTCTTTTTCCTTTGTTATAACTATGGAGACTGGTAGAGCTGCAGACACATTCTGGTATCTATACAAAGATGCAAGGCAGTGACACTGTCTGGCATATTAATGGATAGCTGTCAATTATTCATCAAGACAGTGAAACACCTACTCATTTTAAAGACATTCCTATGTCTAATATCTAGTACCAAAAGAACACATATTTTTAAAAAATAGATTGCAGTGCCAGCAAACCCACAGATCAGTTTAATATGGCCTTTCTGGTACAGGGGGTTTCGTGCTTATTGGGTAGAAAGCAGGTACATAAATCTTTTAACCTTTATTAAAATCACATTAGACTGAAAGATACTTGACAAGTTAGTAGCCAGCATGTGGTACTTTAAACAAAAATCTCTTAAGAGATGCTACAGTGCCAAGTTTTGAAGAAAAATGATTTAACGCGGCCAATTTGAAAATCAACTGTTAAGCAGGTGGAATAGCCATTTTCAGTCACTCACTTGATTGCTTTACAACATTTGAACTTGTCTTAGTGGTGTTTGTGCAAGGCAATTGAGATTATTTTCAAATATTAAGACAAAGCAACAAGAACAAACACCTATGGAGACAACATATGCAGTATCATCCAAAACATGATGTCTGTCAAGATCAACTGAGAATGTCTGAAATAAGATAATGGAATCAGCAACGTAAGGAAATTGCTTAAAATATTTTGACAACAGTACAAGTATGTTCATAAATGACATGAAATTCATGTTGGAAAATGGAACCTGAAGTATATAGAGAGAAAGAAGCTAATACACAGACACAGGTGTTTCCTACTTTTGATTTCTATTGGTTACTGCAGATTAAAAATAGAGGAAAGAAAGATTTTCAGGGCCACAATGATATAAAATATTTATCTACAGGAAATCTGTTAACCCACTTCACAGGACGGGAGGGAGAAGGGCCTTATTCTCCATTGCCGTGCACACTGTGCAGTCTTTTACATGAAGGCACCAGTGAGTGCTACCAACACAGAACGGTTGCATTTAAACACACTTAGCACACATCATTACTGGAACAAAACACATAGGGACATTTGCTGGGTCAATATCTGGAAAAAAAAAGTATTGAAAACAAGTGCATTTCCCACAGGTCACGCGTGTGCAACCAACAAGTCAGTGATAATGTGATGTTTCCATGGGATGTCCTTGCGGATCTGTAATGCATATATATTAAGGTGCCTCTTGTGTATTCAGCTCTTTTTTTCTTATTGGTGCAATGACATACAGTATGAATAGGTAAGCATCTTCACCAAACAGTCTGTAAAAGGGAAAAACTTAACAGAGGGTATGAGTTGGGAAAATAAGGAGCAACATGATAGGAATGCCAAGTACAGTAGTATGCAAAGAGTTAGGGCCTTTTTAAAGGTCAGGAAATTTTTCTCCCTTCTGCAAGCTTTCCTTCCATGTCTGGTGAGTTTTTTAAAGGAAAAAAATACTGATTCTCTGGGTAGTTTTTTCCAAACTTCTGGAAGTTTGCCTCCAATGAGACCTTGTCTATTGGAGAAATGTTTATCCCTCGCTAGTGCTAAACAAATTTCAAAGCATGTGTGAGTTGCCAAGCAACAAAAGAAAGTTGGCTGCAGTTTCTTGAATATTAGCACAGCGAATTAGGTTTGTAATTGCTCAGTGTCAACTCTCCTCACTGATAATTTGGTTCATTACCTTCAAGGAAATGTCTGATAGTAAGACCACAACAATCACTTCAGCTTCCACAATCCAGGATCAGATCACGGTTCCTTCCTTGTCTTCTTTCTTCCCTTTCCTCCCTGCTACCTCCTTTGCATCTTGCCTGTCACTCAGGCCTGTAACACTGGGCATCACTATAGAGCATGTCAACAGGTATGTCTCCCCTACTCCAGGGACTGACACAGCAGCAATTGATCCACCGGCCATCAATTTATTGTGCCTGCTTAGATGCGATAAATCAGTCTCTGAGTGTTCTCCCACCGATGTTGTTTCTCGGCCAGGATGAAAAAACAGGACAGCAGCTCTCACAGTGTTGACAGGACAGCAGCTCCCACTGATCTTACTGCACACTAGTCTCTGTGGTAAATATGTTGACTTCAGCTACTCTATTTGTGTAGCTGAAGTCACATATATTAGATCACTGGCAGTGGTTAGTATACACAAAGCCTACACTGCAATTAGATACCTATGGCTCTTTAGCTGCGGTGCAAACCTTTGAATTCTAGAGTCCAGGCTCCAGCCTGCCCCAAAATATCTATACCAGAATTAACCAGCCCCTTAGGCAAAGCCCTGTGAGCCCGAGTCAGCTGACACAGGTCAGCCATGCATTTTTAACTGCAGTGTAGATACAATTTGCACAGACCTCTCTAGGACCTCACCTCTAGCCTATGTCTTGCCGATTCTTCCTCCATAACAACACTTTGCCCTGGTCTACGCTAGGGAGTTATTTCGAAATAACTCCCCTTACTTCAAAATAACAAATGGAGCATCCACACTACTAAGCCTGTTATTTCCAGATAAGGAGCTGCTTATTTCTAAAGAATAACTCCTACTTTCCATGGGGAATGACGCTTATTTCAAAACAGTTATTTTAAAATAGCGGCAGTGTGGATGCTCTACTACTGCTATTCGAAAAAAATATTCCCCACAGTCATTCAAAGTAATTACGCCCCAGTGTTTACAGGGGCTCTAAGTCAAGGTAGTGTGTCCACATTAAGAGAGCCTGCCTCGGACTAATTTTGAAGCTTCTCTGTAGTGTGGACATGCTATCCATCCACACTGCTAAAAAGCTCACCTAGGCTCTCATCATCTCTTGTCTTGCCTATTGCAACAGCCTTCTTTCTGGCTATTTGCCCTGCTCAGATCTATCCAAAATGCTGCTGCAAAGATTATTTCCTTGCCTGTCCCTTGAACACTGTCACCTCTCTCTTTGCAACCCTATCATCTCTCATTCAATATCCAGATGTTGACTCCTGCTTCTGATTGGCCCATGATGCAACATCTGTTGCCCACTTGTTAATTTTTCAGTCAAACATGTTCCTGATTTTTCCCTAGGCTGCCCCTCCCTCCTGCATGGAAGGCATTTCCGGTAAACATCCTCAAAGCAGATTGTTCTCCCTCAAATCCCTGTTTGAAACTCTCATTAGCCATGACGCCTACACATAACTGAACAGCAGTTAGGTTGCTGGGGTGCTGAGATGATCACCTGTCAGCTGGCTAACAGTGTCTCATTGTTTTTTCATATCCTTCCTGCCCCATCTCTATCCAACTTAAATTGGCTTGTACTTAGATTGTAAACTCTTTGGGGCACTGTCCATCTTTTTGTTATGTGTTTGTACCGTGCCTAGTACAGTGGGGTCCTGATCTCTAGGACTCCTAGGTGCTATGGGAATAATAATAATAAATAACAATAATAAATTGCACACATAACATCTAGTGCAAATGTAGCCCCCTGATCACAGTTGAGATGTCTAAACTCTGCTGTAATACAAATATCATGAACAGGGTGAGGCACAGGGCTCGGGGGGCTGGAGTCAGGATGTCCACATTCAGATACCACCAGAATCAAAACGAGAAAACTTTAAGAAATACACAGTTCTTCAGACTGATGCCCATTCACTATATATTAGTATGACTAATTATAGTATTACAGGTTGAACCTCTCTAGTCTGGCACTCTCTGGTCCAGCAACATCCATGGTCTGGCATGATTCTACACACCTGGATGTTGTGACGAAGTGGGGATTGTAGTTATTCCATTTGCTTTGTTATGTTGTGTGTGATTTCTACTGTCCTGTGGTAACCACAGGTGTGCGCCTCAGTTTCCTTGGGCATTGCTCTACCACCTAACGGGGAATGGAGGTTTCTGGTGTGACTCACTGAGAGTGTATGCAGCCCATAATGTAGGCAACAGCCAGGCTCACTGTAACCTGAGCCTGGGAGGAGTGTGTGACATGGGAAACTTGACAAAGGAGGAGGCAGGGCTGCCTTCAGGCTGGGACAAGTTGCTGAGTGTGTGGGTTCTCTCAGCTGGCTTGGAGCACGATAATGGTCAGGGGTAGGGGCCTCTTCTTCCCAACATGAATGATGCTGACTGCTCCTGGTTCATGTGCTAACAACAGGTCTGTGCTACGCTGTATCCCTGTGAACCAATAAATCTTCTGGGCTACCTGCTGGCTGGGAGTCACATCTGGCTGAGGATGGGGATTCAGAGCCCAGTGGCTCCCCAAACTTGGGTGACAGATGTCCATTTATCAGGGTGTGGCCAAATTGTTTACAGCCACCAGCCCTGGCTCTCAGTGTTGTATGCTATTATTTAACTCTAATTTACCCCAAGTGTCTTCCAAGAGGCCAGTAAGCAGTGGAAGTGTTGGTAATGTTGCTAGACAATATTGACCTCCTGTGGTCCAGCACTGGTCAGGTCCTGAAGATGCCGGATTAGAGAGGTTCAACCTGTACTGGAACAGCCTGAGGCTCTAACTGAGATCAGATCACACAAGGAGCCTGTGGTAGAGCTGGAAATTGAACCCACATCTCCTGAAACCTAGCCCAATGTCTTAGCCACACCTCTATTCTTCCTCTCACTACTAGGACTTCTTGGAATACATTTCTTTCGGTCTTATTGTTCTTCTCTGTTTCCAGCAGAATGGGAGCTAAACTACTCAGCCTCACTTTAATTTCCTGTGTAGCCAGCCTGCTCACCAGATGGCACATCATTAATGGTACATTAGCCTCCCTTCCCCGCCACAATGCTTCTCTTAGTTTTAATCCACGTGGAAGAATTGTGAAGTGCCTGGCATGTTATTGGTGCATCACACGTTAATAACAACTATTATTGCTTCATATGAGTTGTCCCTGCTGATAGTCCTGGTGCAACCATTTCCTATGCTCTGAAAGTGACTACTTTTTTTGTCCTCCATTACCAATGTCACTGCCCATTGTAAAAAGATGAAGTCAAGGGCACCCAGAGCTGCTCAGAACCTTTATAAAATCTGAACAATTAATTTTAATCTACTCTAAAGGGTGCAGAGAGTCAATAAAAGTCAATCACTTGCTCACCTACCAATGGACTCCTCGTGAAAGTCATTCTCCGAAAACAGCAAGCTCTAAACTGTCTAGCTTTCCTCCTGCGAAGCCCATGTGCAAATACATGTGTCTTGTAAAACCCTAGATAGAGCTCCAAGATTTATCTCCATTTTGGGGTTTGTACCATCACCCAGTATATTAACAATGCCCGAACTATTTTCTCGGCAGCTTAAGTAGACTTTAAAACTTTCTTGGGCTGAGAACATCTCTTCCTATGTGTCTGTACAGCAGAGAGCACACAGGCAACACTGGAATGATGTTAATAATGCCCCTATGGAAATGTTCTACAGGATTTAACAGAAATTTGAGAGGAAATGACGTATCTTCTATATGATAGGATAATTCAAAAGCTATATAGAAACAATATAATTCGCAATTAAAATCTGTTAGTAATTTCTGTTTGAATATTATGACTTCATACCCACTTTCAGGATTCTGAATCTCTGACCATTAACTAAGAGCTTTGCTTTACCATGGACCAAGTATCCAGTGTCAATGAGCAAATTATTTAGAAGAGTGTATGATGCACATGAGGTCTTGCTTTCTCAAACATAAACACATAGTGGCATGTACAGGAGACCCCCGACTTGAGACACGATTAGTTCCGGGGGAAGCATCACAAGTCAGGGGTGTTGAAACTTGAACCCTCATTTAGAATAGGTGCCGTGTGCCATCATAAAAGCAGGCCAAGAATATAAGTCGGAGGTTTTCAGTCCCTTCCGCACTTACAAAAATGGTTGTAAATTAAGGGGGTCAGAACTCAGGCGGTCACAAATCAGGGGCCTACTGTACATTTAAAAACAAAACCCTACCAGAACAAAACCCTTCATTGCATAACTCTCTCCCTGGGAAAGGATGAGACAGAATGAATCACACATGATTCATATTTAGCCACATAACTTGATGCATGACAGGATGGAACTCAAATGCTATAGTAATGGCATAAGAACTTAGACAAAATAGAATGCAATTGACCTAGGAGGCTTGCAAGAAAATCAGGAGTGCAAAAACTATTAATGGAAAGACCCCTCTCTTTGCAATGCTACCTTCTGTCATAAAACAGTGCTCCAGAATATCTAAATCTCTACAGTTCTGAAGAGTTTGCAGTTCTCTAACGCATATCAAATCCAAATAGGGATGATGAACCAAACAGGAGCATTCATTATTTTTATATTGTCATTTATTCTGAGACATGTAATGAATGTAATAACAATACACACACGTGCGTGCATGCACACACACACTTTTAATAAAGAGTTCAAAGTACCACAATCAAAGATCTTTTTTTTTTTCACTAGGAAAAGAACTGGAATTCAATTTTTTAAAAAGACTTAGGTTTATCCTAGATATAAATTTGGTGCAGGCAGCAATCTTGGGAGAGGTTAAATGGTACAGAAAACTAATCTGTTAAAGGAATATGAATCATAAAAAGGAGGTAGTGGTAAAGTGATAAAATCACACCTGTAATTTTTTTGCACACAACTGATGCCAGCTGGCTGATATACCCCACTTGTGATGCTTCAGTATTACTGTGATGGGCATGTTTTGCCTGTTTTTGAGTTGGAGCCTGCAATTTCTATTGGTTTTGCTTGTGAAATGAAGATGAGAGACAATGCAATCTACTCCACAATAAGCAATTTGGTATGGCCTTTGACCACTGCCAATAGGCATAAATCCCTAAAGTGATACCATCTGAGAAAAATCACAAGCCACATTGCCTATTGATATAAACTGATGCATCTCCATTATAGAATCATAGAATATTAGGACTGGAAGGGACCTCAAGAAGTCATCAAGTCCAGTCCCCTGCCCTCATACCAGGACTCAGTATTGTCTAGACCATCCCTGATAGACATTTATCTAACCTACTCTTAAATATCTCCAGAGACGGAGATTCCACAACCTCCCTAGGCAATTTATTCCAGTGTTTAACCACCCTGACAGTTAGGAACTTTTTCCTAATGTCCAACCTAAACCTCCCTTGATGCAGTTTAAGCCCATTGCTTCTTGTTCTATCCTCAGAGGCCAGGAAGAACAAATTTTCTCTCTCCTCCTTGTGACAACCTTTTAGATACCTGAAAATCACTATCATATCCCCTCTCAATCTTCTCTTTTCCAAACTAAACAAGCCCAATTCTTTCAGTCTTCCTTCATGGGTCATGTTCTCTAGACCTTTAATCATTCTTGTTGCTCTTCTCTGGACCTTCTCCAATTTCTCCACATCTTTCTTGAAATGTGGTGCCCAGAACTGGACACAATATTCACACTGAGGCCTAATCAGCGCAGAGAAGAGCAGAAGAATGACTTCTTGTGTCTTGCCCACAACACATCTGTTAATGCATCCTAGAATCATATTTCCTTTTTTTTTTTTTTTTTTTTTGCAACAGTGTCACACTGTTGACTCATATTCAGCTTGTGGTCCACTATAAGCCCTAGATCCCTTTCTGCCATACTCCTTCCTAGACAGTCACTTCTCATTCTGTATGTGTGAAACTGATTGCTCCTTCCTAAGTGGAGCACTTTGCATTTGTCCAGATCATTTTGAATTATGACCCTGTCCTCCAAAGCAGTTGCAACCCCTCCCAGCTTGGTATCATATGCAAACTTAATAAAGGTACTCTCTATGACAATATTTGAATTGTTGTAGAAGATATTGAACAAAACCGGTCCCAAAACGGACCCCTGCGGAACCCTACTTGTTATACCTTTCCAGCAGGATTGTGAACCATTAATAATTAGTCTCTGGGAACGGTCATCCAGCCAGTTATGCACCCACCTTATAGTAGCCCCATCTAAGTTGTATTTGCCTGGTTTATTGATAAGAATATCATGCAAGACCATATCAAATGCCTCACTAAAGTCTAGGTATACCATGTCCACCGCTTCTCTCTTATCCACAAGACTCGTTATCCTACCTAAGAAAGCTATCAGATTGGTTTGACATGATTTGTTCTTTATAAATCCATGCTGGCTGTTCTCTGTCACCTTATTATCTTCCAAGTGTTTGCAGATGATTTCCTTAATTACTTGCTCCATTATCTTTCCTGGCACAGAAGTTAAAGTGACTGGTCTGTAGTTTCCTGGGTTGTTCTTATTTCTCATTTTATAGATGGGCACTATATTTGCCCTTTTCCAGTCTTCTGGAATCTCTCCTGTCTCCCATGGTTTTCCAAAGATGATAGCTAAAGGCTCAGATACCTCCTCTATTAGCTCCTTGCATATTCTAGGATGCATTTCATCAGGCCCTGGTGACTTGCAGACATCTAACTTTTCTAAGTGATTTTTAACTTGTTCTTTTTTTATTTTATCTTCTAAATCTCCCCCTTGCCACTAGCATTCACTATTCCTTCATCAGACTTCTTGGTGAAGACTGAAACAAAGAAATCATTAAGCATCTCTGACATCTGCAAGTTTCCTGTTACTGTTTCTCCCTCCTCACTGAGCAGTGGGCCTACCCTGTCCTTGGTTTTCCTATTGCTTCTAATATATTTATAGAATATCTTCTTGTTTCCCTTTATGCTTGTAACTAGTTTGAGCTCTTTTTAATGCCTTTGCCTTTCTAATCTTGCCCCTGCATTCCTATATTGTTTGCCTATATTCATCCTTTGTAATTTGTCCTAGTTTCCATTTTTTATATGAATCTTTTTTTATTTTTAGATCATGCAAGATCTCCCAGTTAAGCCAAGGTGGTCTTTTGCCATATTTTCTATCTTTCCTATGCAGCAGAATAGCTTGCTTTTGGGCCCTTAAAAATATCCCTTTGAAAAACTGCCAACTCTCTTCAATTATTTTTCCTCTCAGTCTCTGCCTCCCTTGGGACCTTACTCTACCAGCTCTCTGAGCTTACCAAAATCTGCCTTCTTGAAATACATTGTCTCTAATTTTCTGTACTCCCTTCTACCATACCATAGAATCACAAAGTCTATGATTTCATGATCACTTTCACCCAAGCTGCCTTCCACTTTCAAATTCTCAACCAGTTCCTCCCTATTTGTTAAAATCAAATCTAGAATAGCTTCCCTGCTAGTAGCTTTCTCAACTTTCTGAAATAAAAAGTTGTCTTCAATGTAGTCCAAGAACTTATTGGATAGTCTGTACCCTGCTGTGTTAGTTTCCCAACATATATCTGGATAGCTGAAGTCCCACATCACCACCAAATCCTGCGCTTTGGATGATTTTGACAGTTGTTTAAAAAAAGCCTCATCCACCTCTTCTGCCTGGGTAGGAGGCCTGTAGTAGACACCTAGCATGACATCACCCTTGTTTTTTACTCCTTTTAGCCTAACCCAGAGACTCTCAACACGTCCATCTCCTACGTCCAGGGTTCAAAAAGAGCTAGATAAATTCATGGAGGTTAGGTCCATCAATCCTTTTTTTTTTTTTTTTTTTGCCAGGCTGGGTAGGAATGGTGTCCCTAGCCTCTGTTGGTCAGAGGCTGGGAATGGCTGACAGAAGGCATCACTTGATGATTTCCTGTTCTGTTCACTCTTTCTGGGGCATTTTGCAATGGCCACAGTCAGAAGACAGGTTATTGGGCTAGATGGATCTTTGGTCTGATCTAGTATGGCCGTTCTTCTGTTCTTATAAGAATTGCATGAACTCTTGGCAGTGGTAGGTATGCAAAATTAATAAGTGCATTTGAATAACTTGCTTGACTCTGTAAGACCCAAGCAATTATACACCTCATAGGGTTATTGCCTACCAAATAAACATTATATTCCAGTTAAACATCCCTCATATAATATCCCCACTGCAGTCAGCATTTCAAGAAAAACACTGGTGTTACAACTGCTGTTTCTTTGGTACTAATGAGTTAGCTTTGGCCGTGGATCAGGGGCTTTGGATTGGTGTAGTTTACATTCACCTATCAAAGAGGTTAGGGATTCCAGGCCAGACCTTGTTGTTTAATGGTTTGAAGCTAAATTGGGGCCAGTGGGAGTGTAGTTAGCTGGTGACATCAGTACTAAGATACTTTGCATCAATAAACCCTGTTTGGTCAAGGCTGTGAATTGAGTTCTTTCAGGATTTGTCTTGGGCCTTGTCCTCTTCTTGGAATGGTGCAGACATGATGCAGGGGGGTGGAGGGGAGGATTTGAAGTTAGAACTCTTTTCTTACACTGAGAGAAACCCCTGTGCATTAACTGGGTAGGGGGGCACAATGGGGATCCAAAATCAATTACAAAATAACTTAGCACTTTGAAGAACAATAGCTGTATTTTATATGGTACTCATAGACTCATAGACTTTAAGGTCAGAAGGGACCATTATGATCATCTAGTCTGACCCCCTGCACAGTGCAGGCCACAAAATCTCACCCACCCCTCCTAGAATAATCCTCTCACCTATATCTCAGATTTTGAAGCCTTCAAATACTTTGAAGACCCCAAGATGCAGAGAATCCTCCAGCTGTGATCTGTACCCCATGCTACAGAAGAAGGCGAAAAACCTCCAGGGCCTCTGCCAATCTACCCTGGAGGAAAATTCCTTCCCGACCCCAAATATGGCGATCAGCTAAACCCTGAGCATGTGGGCAAGACTCGTCAGCCAGGCACCCAGAAAGTTCTCTATAGTAACTCCTATCATCCCTTCATTGACCTATTTCCCACTGATAACGAATGGTCAATTAGTTACCAAGATCATGTTATCTCATCAAACCATCCCCTTCATAAATCCATCTAGTTTAATCTTGAAACCAGATAGATCTTTTGCCCCCACTACTTCCCTTGGAAGGCCATTCCAGAACTTCACTCCTCCAATGGTTAGAAACCTTCGTCTAATCTCAAGTCTAAACTTCCTACTAGCCAGTTTATATCCATTTGTTCTTGTGTCCACATTGGTATTAAATTTAAATAATTCCTCTCCCTCCCTGGTATTTATCCCTCTAATATATTTAAAAAGTGCAATCATGTCCCCCCTCAGCCTTCTTTTGGTTAAAGTAAGCAAGCCAAGCTCCTTGAGTTTCCTTTCATAAGACAGGTTTTCCATTCCTCGGATCATCCTAGTGGCCCTTCTATGTACCTGTTCCAGTTTGAATTCATCCTTCTTAAACATGGGAGACCAGAACTGCACACAGTATTCCAAATGGGGTCTCACCAATGCCTTGTATAATGGCACTAACACCTCCTTATCCCGACTGGAAATACCTTGCCTAATACATCCCAAGATCGTGTTAGCCTTTTTTACGGCCATGTCACAATGGCGGCTCATAGTCATTCTATAATCAACCAGGTCCTTCTCCTCCTCCGTTACTTCCAACTGATGTGTCCCCAGCTTATAACTAAAATTCTTGTTATTAATCCCTAAATGCATAACCTTACACTTCTCACTATTAAATTTCATCCTATTGCTATCACTCCAATTTACAAGATCATCCAGATCTTCCTGTATGATATCCCGATCCTTTTCTGAATTGGCAATAGCTCCCAACTTTGTGTCATCTGCAAATTTTATTAGGACACTTCCACTTTTGGTGCCAAGATCAGCAATAAAAAGGTACTAGAAGACTTACCCAGCATGGGCCAGGGCCAGCCCAAACAGGCGGGGGGCCACACTGCCTGCTCACCTGGCAGCTTCTCCCTGGGTGAGGGGAGCAGGCAGGAGCTGATACAGGTGGGGAATGAGCTTTTAAGCCAGCTCAGACCCTCCATGGACAGGGGCTGCTGCCTGCCCACATGGAAGCAGCATGGGGTGGCAGGCAGGAGGTCTGTGCAGGGTCCAGCTCCCTTCGTGGATCAGCTCCCACCTGTTACCCTGCATTGCTGCCTCTGTATCAGAGGCAGCAGCATGGTGTTGGAGGAGACTCCCTGGGAGTAATGCCGGGAGTGCACTGACTGTCCCTAGGGGAGGGGCTGGCAATCAAATACTTGTGCAACTGCTGATATTTGATGCGGTTACACAACTATTCAATAACATCCCCAATTTATTTACTGGCTTTATGAATTCTTTTTGCTTATTCCCCATGCTTCTTGCATTAGTATGCAGACACTTAAGATTCTGATTTGATTTTACCCCCTAGTTCTGTCTTGTCTCTCTTTTTATCCATGCTATTACAGCTCAGGCTCCTGCTCCCCACCTTGGATTCTGACTCTTCTCCAAGGTCTCCATGTTTTTGACTCATGGGTGGCCTTTGGTCACCTGCCCTGTCAAACCTAGTCAAAAGCCCTCCTCACTAGGTTGGCCAATCTGGGTATGTCTAGACTACATCCCTCTGTCACCAGAGGGATGTAAATTAGACATACCGACATCGCAAATGAAGCGGGGATTTAAATCTCCTGCGCTTCATTTGAATAAAAATGACCACCATGTTTTGCCAAGTCAGCAGTTTTGTCGGCAAGAAGTGGCTGTCAAGACAGGGATCGGGCAACAAAGAATGCCTTTGTTGGACGATCCTGTAAACCTCATTTTACGATGCATAAGGGATTGGCCGACAAAGGCTTTCTTTGTTGCCTGATCCCGGTCTTGACAGCTGCTTTTTGCCGACAAACTGCTGACTCGGCAAAACACAGCGGCCATTTTTATTCAAATGAAGCGCAGGAGATTTAAATCTCCGCTTAATTTGCAATGTTGGAATGTCTAATTTACATCCCTCTGCTGACAGAGGGATGTAGTCTAGACATATCCTCTGGCTACGTCTAGACTGGCATGATTTTCCGGAAATGCTTTTAACGGAAAAGTTTTCCGTTAAAAGCATTTTTGGAAAAGAGCATCTAGATTGGCACGGACGCTTTTCCGCAAAAGCAATTTTTGCAGAAAAGCGTCCGTGGCCAATCTAGACGTGCTTTTGTGCAAAAAAGCCCCGATCGCCATTTTCGTGATCGGGGCTTTTTTGTGCAAAACAAATCTCAGCTGTCTACACTGCCCCCCCTTTTTTTTTTGAGCAAAAGGGACTTTTGCCCGAATGGGAGCAGCATAGTATTTCCGCAAAAAGCACTGATTTCTTACAGTAGGAAGTCAGTGCTTTTGCAGAAATTCAAGCGGCCAGTGTAGACAGCTGGCAAGTTTTTCCGGAAAAGCGGCTGATTTTCCGGAAAAACTGGCCAGTCTAGACACAGCCTCTGTGTCCAAATATGCTCTTCCCCTTCCTTGATAGGTGGACCCCATCGCTGCTTAGCAGTCCTTCTTCCTGGAACAGCATCCCATGGTCAAGGAAGCCAAAGCACTCCTGGTGACACCATCATAATTATGCCATACTTATAATGATATTACTATGAAGAAAATGGAGCATAATGCCATGTCCCAATTTTTATAGAGACAGTTCCAGTACCTGGGGCTTTGTCTTATAGGTATTATATATTCCCCATCCCCATCTTGAGTTTTCCCCTTTTGCTATCTGGTGTGTGATGGCATTGTTACATGTAGCAATTCTCTCTGTCTCTAACGGTGTGTCTAGACTACATGGCTCCGTCGATGGAGCCATGTCAACTAGTTTACCCGGCATAGGCAAAGAAGTGAGGATTTAAATAATCCCCGCTTCATTAAAATAACCATGGCCGCCGGGCTGTGCTGACGATCAGCTGATCTGGCACAGCACGGTAGTCTAGACGTGGATCGGTCGGCTGGGGGAGCCTTTGCTGACCGATCCCTTATGCCTCGTGAAATGAGGCTTACAGGTTCAGTCGGCAAAGGCTACCCCAGCTGACTGATCCATGTCTAGACTACTGCTCTGTGCCGGATCAGCTGATCGTCCTCACAGCGTGGAGGCCAAGTTTATTTTAATGAAGCGGGGATTATTTAAATCCCCACTTCTTTGCCTATGCCGCGTAAACTAGTTTACATGGCTCCGTCGTCAGAGCCATGTAGTCTAGACATACCCTAAATATAGTTACCCTGCTTAATGTAAACACTCTCTGGATCTTTGACTGAGACCTTCCACGTGAACCCCATTATAGTCAATAGGGATTGTGCCACTGACTTCAGTCAAGCCAGGATTTCACTGAATTGGAAGGGAAAACTTCACCGAGAATGTTTGTGGCCAGTTTCCTTTCCTTTTCTTTTTCCTGACCCTAAAGTGTGCATGAACTTACAAAAAATGTGTGAAAAATTCCATCTGCAGTTTGAATGATATTAGAAAGGGAAAATTGGAAGTTCTATCCATTTTTAAGTTAATTTTTTTTTGGCCCCTGGACAAACAGCTTGTTCTTGCCACATGATTGCTATGTAATTGAGCCCTTAGTGTCTCAGTTTCTCTAGACCATGTTTGTATGTTGTAATTTGAGTGATCTGGGGTGTTTGAATACTAAATAACCATAATTAATAAACAAACTAAAAGCACCGTCTGGATTCTGAAATGTTCTTGCTGATTGATTCCAAAATAACCTGCTGCTTATTTTGCTATCTTAAACGGTGATTGTAAAAACCAAAAATAAAATGGGAGCAATTTATTCTCCAGATCAATTTTTCTCTCAGCAGGATTAAAACTGCCACAGCACTAAAGAGTTTACAAGCTCACTAAAGAACTATAATAACTTCCCTTCTCACTGCCGGGTCAAGCAAAGGTAATACATGTTTCCAATCAGCTTTGAATTGAACTCAAATTGTAGGTTTTATTTCACTTTAATCCATATGTGAGTTCACGTTAAAGGTAAGAGAAATCACAGGGCTGCGGACATGGAGCAGAGTTAATTAAATTCTACAACTCGTTTTGGAAGAAGCACTGATTGACTCTAGTTTTATACAAAGGCTTGCAGATACTTAGGAGGGCAATATGAACTATGAAATTGCTGTATTGATACATCAAGGAAAATAGAAAGTGAAGGAATAGGGCTTGAGTAGAAAACAACAGCTTTAAAGTGATGCATTGACATTTTTGTCACTTTTTTTTTTTCTTCTTTTGGTGAGCTATCTGCTGGAAGCCACTATAGCAAAATGAGAACTGCCTTCCACCCCACAAAAAGACCTCTGAGATGGCTTTTCACTGGCAAATTCAGCAGTGGATTGCAATTCAGTTCTCAACTTTCTCCAGGTTCGTTCCTTGTCACAAGGTTTCAGTTTCTCCACAGGATTTAAAAAAAGAAAAAGGCCTCTTCAATGAGCTAATCCATCTCCCCGTCGTGGCAAGGACTGCTTTTACTTCTTAGTCCTTCGACCAGCCTCCATTCTAAATGAACTCTGCAAAGGGGCTTCCGCCAAGTAAGTGGAACGATTCATGTATTTTAAAATTGAGCCTAGGATTAAGTGCATTGCAGAATTCAGCTCCAGGAGTTTTTGTTTGCCATATAGTTTTCTCTGCAAGTGGCAGTGTTCGTACTCAAACCCTTGTCCAAAAGTACCCAATATTCACAAATAGCATTGCACTCCTTTTTTAAACGGAAAAGGAAATTAATCTCACTGCAATAACTTTTTTATCTCTTGCCTTTCAGTTTATTTCTCTTTCCAGTTGAGAGATGCTGTGGTTGGCTATAAGACTATTTGGTGCAAATCAACGCAATGGTATGGCTTGCACAAAGTCTATATACCGTATAAGCCAATTAAGCCACAGTTTATATAGTTAGTAAGATATATTCCTAGCTTTAAACACGCAGATAGTTCCACTGAAGTTGATATGACTACTCATTGTTTAAATGTAGACATGTGTGTGATGGGTTGGCTCACAAAAATCCCATTGGGGTTGTCACCTGCTATGCTGATCAAGTCACTGATGCCCACCTTCCTGACCTCGAGGGCCCACCACCACCCTGTCCTGCTGGGCTAGAAATTCTGTTATTCCCCCAGCCAAGACACAGAGTTGGGGTGACTGCCCCCTTTATCAATGAAAGAGAGAGATGCACAGTGATTGTTCCCACTAACAATTACTTATACTGGACTTCATAATAAGTAAAAGTGTTTTTATTAGGTATAAAGGATTTAAACGATTGCAAGTGCAAATAGACAGATCAAAGTCAGTTACTAAGAGTACGTCTACATTACAGAGGAAGATCAAAGCTGCTGCTGTCGATCTTCCAAGGTTCGAATTAGCAGGTCTAGTTAAGACAGCTAATTCAAACTGAGAGGTGTGCTCTGGTAGTTCTGCTTTCACAAGGAGTAAGAGAAGTCGAAGGGAGAGTTTTCTCCCTTCGAAGGGAGAGTTTTCTCCCTTCGACGGCCTGCACTGTAGACAGTGCCAAAAGCCAAGTTAAGGCACTTCAACTTCAGCTATGCAATTAACGTAGCTGAAGTTACGTATTTTATGTCAACTTTGCCCCATAGTGTAGACATATCCTAAGTTAAAATAAAGAAAAAACACCAACTAATTTTAATACTCTAAGAAACTTGTTACAATTTTTACCCTAAACTGTTGTTCTTATCTAAGGTTAAATGCTTCAAGTCAGATTTGATCTTTACTCTGGCCTGGGTCAACAACTCTTCAGAGTTCTTTGTTTTCAGGTTTCTTCATGTGTACCCTCTTAGGGTGGGCAAGGAGGTTTCAAAGGCCAGCTGAAGACAGAGAGCTGATTGCTTTCCATTCTTTAAATAGACATTCCCCCAGTGTGGCAACCCTTTCTTCAGTCTCCCATCCTCATGGAAAAATACAAGATTCAAGATGGATTCCAGTATTAGGTGGCATCACATGTCTTTCTAGGACCAACCACAGATTGGAATTACAGGAAAAATAACCCCATTCATGGGTCATTGGTTTGAGAACTGAGACATTAAGTTCTTAAATTATCATGAATTGGCCTCATTAGAAAATTTAGAACTAAAACCAGATTCACCCTTCATATTTCTAACTTCATTTACAAGAATGTTACATGCACAAAAATAGGATATATGGAGTCAGTAGTTTGCAACTTTTAAAATGTTACACAATTCGTTTTGCATAAAGAATTGTGAAGTTTTGCTTAATCATAAGGCAATTTTCATAAAGCATGGAGAGGGGCATGTAAAAATGTGTTTAATTGTGTTGCTGAATCAGAGAGATAAGTTCAACAGGCTAAATTTCACACATTCTGGACCATTCAAAACATTTAATGTCCCTAAAGCCTTCCCAGGCCAGTCCTGCTCAGTCTCAAGTATTTTAATTCATTTCTTTTCTCTACATTGTTGCTGCACGAAGATAAAATAATGAACTGAAAATCACACTAGGTAAAACAAATTTTCCTTTCCTCAGAAAGCTGGTGGTTTTTTTTTTTAAATCAATAGCATTCCAAAATGAGTTATGTGATGGAAGTAAAATGGAAGAGTTTTCCAATTTCAAGTGTACATTTTCAGTTAAGGAATATGAATGAAAAAGAATACAAATAGCAGCTAGCCCCAAGAAAAAAGCCTCTGTGAACAGAATTTATCATACTTAACCACTGCTGCTCAGCTCTATCCTTTTCTCATCCAAGGAAAATTGACAGAATTAAAAAAAAAAATTCTTCTGAAATGGGATGAAAAGTCAATCATTTCTTGGTCTGATGAGAGGGAAAAAAAACAAAAACTTTTCATTTAGATTTTGATCTTTTGTATAGTAATATTTTTACTCTAATTACCTTAATTTTATTGAATACAATTTTGGCTTGGAAATTATATCCTGCAAAGTTGGGGGAACTTATAAACCTATGAAAAGACAAGAAGGGGGGCAAACTAAGGTCTTAGGAGAGGAACCAACTTCCTTTTCCCCATAGGAAATGACACCCCTGGTTTAAAGTAATGTCTTTGATTATTACATAGAAGTACAGGTTTGTGGAGTTTCTTTAGACCAGCAGTCTCAGATAGTAATTTGGCTGGATCAATCCCTCAGTGTTTAGAGATTAATTCAGTGATGGGCACTCATCCAAGCTGAATTGCACTTCTAATTCTCTGTGTGAATATACTCCATAATGATTTCAGACTGAAATATTTGCATCTATATCACAGGTGCTCTCTGACAAGCTCATCTTACATACTCCCAAATGCTAAGACATTTGGTTTAATTTAATTTATTCTGATATAAAAAGCACTTTTCTAGTAATTTCAGAAAATAAGTTAATTTTACTGAAAACAAGCTCCCCCCCCCCCCCTTCTGGTAAACCTCCATATTATCAGTCTTCTTTACATCAGTTTCCACTATTAAAACCTGCAAGTGTTGACATTGTGAATCTTTCCTGTACCTTCTAGTTTTGGAAAACCAGTTATATTTCTCTCCATTGCTTTAGTCTTGGGAGTTGTCCCCTGATTCAGAAGAACTTGGAGTCTGGGAAAATGTGTTGCTTGCAGAATTCAGACATTGCAGAAAGCTAATTTAGCTCTTGGTTTTTCATTTTATAGCCAAGTTATTACTAGAATGGGCTGCAATTTTTCAGCCAAAATATTTTTTGTTGCAAATTGCATTTATTGTATTTATTCATGTGAATTTCCGCAAATTGTTTCATATGCAATGAAAAAAAAAACCCTGGGGAAATGTCAAAATGTTTAATAAAATGAAAGTTTGATTCATTTTGGCAGGGGAGGGGTCTAGATTTATAAGGGGATTTAGATGCCATTCACAAAACAGAAAGAGCTACTGCTCCTTGTAACCTACAGATATAGAGTTATTCTCTGTCTCTCTCTGCCTCTCTGACTATTGCTGTGTAGTTTATACAAAGTGGAACAGCTTTAACAGGAGAGATTTTGGGGGTGGGTCTTTTTCAATATCCTATAGCTTGGTGGCTAGGGCACTTATCTGGAAAGCAAGAATTGTGTCCAAGTGCCCACTCCAGGGCAGGGAAAGGCTTTTGGGCCTGGATCTCCTATCCCCCAGGTACTTGTCTTCCCCACTGGCCTACAGGAAAGCACCTCTTTCTCCTTTGGATTTTTTACTTAGCCCTTTGTTTCCTTTGCCTTGAAAAACTAAAGTTAATGTCTCAAAGCAAAATGTGGTGGTCTATTTTTGGTCAAGCAAAAATTTATTCTGCCTTAAATAAATGTTTTTCTGACTTTTTTTAGCGTTGCCAAACATGTAGGCTATGTCTACACTGCAGGCTTCTTGAGCAAGAACTGTTTTGTGCAAGAGTTCTTGTGCAAAAGGTCTTGCACAAGAGCACATTCACACTGCCATGTGCTTTTGCACAAGAGCATCCATGGCAGTGTGGACACTGTCTTGTGCAAGAAAGCTCTGATGGCCATTTTAGCCATAGGGGTTTTTTGCGCAAGAAACCCCTGTTGCTTGTCCATACTGCCTTCTTGCACAAGTGGGTTTATTCCTCGTGGGGAGAGGAATAACTCTTGTGCAAGAAGCCATCTGTTCCTATGCTTTACTGTAAATTTACTTGCACAAAAAGCCTGCAGTGTAGACATAACCATAGGATTTGGGATAGGGAACAGAATGGAGCCTAGCCTAGCCTAACCCAACCCAGCCCCTCCTTCCCTTGTTGTCATTAGCTCCATAATTCTAGCTCCACTTTTTTTTTTCTCTCTCTCTCCAACTCCACACATGCACACACACTTTTAAAGGCCTCCAGCAGGCCTTTGGCAAGTCTGAAGTGGAGTCAGCTGGCCCCAATCTGCCTGGGCCAGATCCCTGCCAGCTGTTCTTAATAGTCCTGAAGTGCTATGCCTCTAATTAGCAAGCCTTTTACTCTTTTGGGGCTGCCATTCCTCCCATTCTGTAGCAGCCCTCTGGCTTGAGTTTGTCACACAGCAAACTAAAAATTGGTGCTTCTCACAGCTCTGCTTACAACTATTGTCTTGCACACCAATCTCCTCCGCGTTAGTTACAAAAATCAGTGGCCAATTATGAAAATGCAGGGTTGGAAGGAACCTTTATATCATCAAGTCCATCTCTTTGTGCTTTCTCCATCTCTGAATTGGGGATAAAGCACTTTGAAATGTATTGATGAAAAGTGCTACATAAAAGCTAGGTATTATTAGAAGGTATGAATCTGAACCAAAACCTATATCCAAACACATCCATAGTTTAGATTCAGATCCAAACATTGTCTTATGACAATGACTTAGCTGTATCAATTGCCAGAGGATGTGGTGAAGGCTAGGACTTTAACAAGGTTTGAAAAAGAGCTAGATACATTCATAGAGGGTAGGTACATCAATGGCTATTAACCAGGATGGGCAGGAATGGTGTCCCTAGCCTCTGTTTGTCAGAAGCTGGGAATGGGCAAGAGGGAATGGATCACTTGATTACCTGTTCTGTTCATTCACTCTGACATTGGCCACCATCAAAAGACAGGATACGTGGACCTTTGATCTGACCCAGTATGGCCATTGTTAAGGTTAGGCTCAAATCCTAATGTCGGAAACAACCACGCTTCACCTTTTGCTTTTTAAGAAAGACGTGTTACCGTCATTTGTCTTTTGTAGATCATCAGTGGTATTCTGTGGACAGTTAGAAACATACAGGGCATGTTTAGACTGCCTGCGGCTTTTGAAAGAAGAAATGCAAATTTGGTGTGAATTTTCATATCTTCTTCTGATCCCGTTTTCGGAAAAGGTTTTTTATTTTTTGAAAAAAAAAAAAAGCAGATTAGATGCGGTTCTTTCGAAAAAACCACCCTTTTTCAAAAGAACCCAGCACACCTCGTTTTTTTAGGAAGAAGGGTTCTTACAAAAAAGTTTTTTTTTCAAAAGAGCCGTGTCTAGACTGTTGGTTGGTTTTTTTTTTTTTTCAAAAAAACTCTTCCGAAAACAGGATCAGAAGAAGATACGCAAATTCATGCCAAATTTGAATATCTTCTTTCAAAAGCTGTGGGCAGGCTAGACGCTAATGTATCTCTCCAACAGATACTGGAAAGAGAGGGATTGCTGATCTCTTGGAGGGGCTGCAGAATCCCCTTTCCTCCTCTTCTGGGAAAGACTCTAAGCAAGGAAATTAAATATATTTCCTGCAAGTTAGTTTTATTGTCCAGAAATATGCTTAAAAATCGAGAGCTGTCAGGTGCTTTTTAGGCCCATGAAGGCTATTAGTTGCCAAAATGATCAGCTGTCAGCCAGGTCATTTCTTTCCATCTGTGCTTGGAAATACAAACGTGGCCATTTGCTTCAGAGGTGCATGATGCTACCTCTGTTCCAGCTTCTGTCACCTTTGGGCTGTATTACTGTAACCCAGTTGCACGGGGCTGCTTCTTGAGGCCGCTTGGGACCTGGAGCTAGAGGAGAATGCACCTGCCCACTTGCTAAGTGGAATTTCACACCAGGAGCACATTACAACAGAGCTCTGGAGTCTGTGTGGGCTGCCAACAGGTTTCCGGATGAAATCAAGGTCTTGGCTGGAACCTGACTAGCTGAGAGGCTCCCTCTCTGCTGGTGCTATGCGGCTGCACTTGTGATCTTCAGACAGGCTTAAGCTGGAATTCACAGAAAACGGGAGAGAAGCAGCAGCCAGGGCATTCTCATTAAGGTCCTTTAATGTGCTTCCCCTCATTTGGACCCCCAGACGTATTCAACTCCTAGGCATGCTGCAAAGCCCATCTGTTTTCTAGGGACATGGAGAGTGGGGATGAGAGAGGCAGTTTAAGCAGATAACGGAGATTCGTGTAATGTTAGGTGCTCTAGAAAGAGATTTTAGGTGAGGTGATATATTTCAACATATGCTATTTAAGACCTTCTGGGCAGTGGTAAGTGTCTATTAGCAATATTTCAGGTATCTAAATCTCCTCCTGCGGCACAGCTATCAGAATTCCAGGGAGCACAGGATACCTAGTGTGACATTACACTTCCATATTCTTTCTGAAAATATTCTTAGGAGATGAATCTGGCATAACTAGGATATGCTTTCTGCAACTTATCTCATGTAAGGAGGTCTCATTGGAAAAGTTATGCTGCACTGAATACGATTTTCCTATTTGTAGCCTATATCTTTTATATATGAAGTTAGGAATATTGACTAGGTATTTGTATTTCAACTAAGCTATTAACTAACTCCTAACACTTCAGGTACAACAAAGGAAAAGCCAGATAAGGTTCATGGCCCAGAACAAGGCAATGGATAACGAAAATACTTGGCCTTCCTGTGGACACTTCAGACTGTCAGACTACATCTACACTGCAAGGTTTTTGCGCAAAAACCCATGGAGTGTCCACACCTCAAATGCACTTTTGCGCAAGGAAATCAAGAGTAAAATGGCAGAACAGGGGGCTTTTTCCACCATAGGTAAACCTCCTTTTATGAGGCATAACTCCCTTTTAAAAAGGCAAATGTGGACATTCCAGAGGGGTTTCTTGTGCAAGAAACTCTATGGGAAAAAGCACAGGTGCTCTGATGGCCATTCGCAGAATGGCCATCAGAGCTTTCTTGCACAAGAGCATCCATGCAGTGTGGACGCTCTCTTGCACAAAAGCACATTGCTTTTGCAATGAGCTTTGAGGTGTGGACGTGCTCTTGTGCAAGAAGTTTTTGTGCAAAAATGCAAAAGGCTTCTTGCGCAAGAACCTTGTAGAGTAGACGTAGCCTCACTGACGCATGGATGCTGTGATGCTCCAGGTGGGTGACATGATCTCCACCCTGGACTGTTGAATTGTTCCACAGGGAGGTGGGGGAATCAAACAAAAGATTGCCATCTTATTGAAATCCTGTATGAAGCAGAAGAAGAAAACAATCAAAGATTTTGAGTTTGCTTCTCCTCTGACTTGCCACCCAAAGAAATCCTTGAAAATACCTGGAAACTAAAGGGCTGGAACTGGGAGAGGGGGGAGGAGAATTGCTGGACCCAAGCTGTGAAGATACCTTGTCTATGAAGGAATCTACCTAAAATAATATCCAGGGTGAAGAATTATTATTATTTGAAATCCACTTCTTTGTGAATCTAGCTTAGTTTGCATGCTTTGCATTATTTTCTTAGTAATCTGTTTTGTTCTGTTTATCTCTTTATCCATTTGTAATGCACCTTCTGTGGTTAATAAATATATTTCTTGTTTTAATAAAACCCAGTTTATGTAACTTCTAACAGGGGGTGGAGTGGGTGAGCAGTTGTGTATATCTTACTCCACATTGATAGAGAAAGGGAATTACATATAATTTTGGATTTGTACTCCAAGGGAGGTCAACATCTGGGTACTGTGGCAAGTTCCTTAAACTGAGCCTTCCCAGAGCTGATCTCAGTGTCTATATCATTCTACAATTGGGTGTTGCTGTGATAGTACATGCTCATATTTTTATAGAAATATGTTTTGAATGTGAATATGCATAACTCAAATATGCTTTATGCAAAACGTGGCATGTAACCTCATAAAAAAGCTTGCAATACACAAAATATATATATTCTATTTGTGTGCCTGTATCATTCTTGTATGTGAAGATAGAAATATGATAGAAATAAGTGAAAACCTGCTTATTAATCTAGGTCTTCTAGTGAAAGCCATTAGTGGTACGCTAGGAATTTAATGGCCTGGTGCTCAAGACAATGATCTTGAATTGTCTTTTTTTCCCAGTAAGCCTGGATTGTGGTTGGTCCTACAAAGATATGTGCCCATGCCACTTGGTGCTGGAATCCATCTTGAATTTTGTACTCTGCTGTGGGGAGGAGAATTGAACAAAAGATTCCTGCACTGGGGAAATTCTAGTTATGGGATGAGGAGCAAACAAGAGGGTCTTCAGCTGTTTTAACTGACTGCTCCCCACCTCAAGGGAACAGGTGAAAGGACCCGGAAAGAAAAGAACTTTAATGAGGGGAAAAGCTGTTAGACCCAAGTCAAAGAAAAGATCAGCTCTGGCTTGAAGAATTTTGCCTGGCATAAGGACTAGGATGAGAAGTTATGACTGGTAACAATTTCTCTTAGGGTACATCTACACTAGCCCCCTAGATCGATCTAGGGAGGCTAATGAAGGTGACTGAAATTGCAAATCAAGCCCAGGATTTAAATATCTCGCGCTTGATTTGCATGTTCCTGGCTGGTCGCCATTTTAGAAATTGACTAGCCCGAAGTACCTGCTTGCGTCGACACACGGCAGTGAAATGGGATTCTGGAATAAAGCCCTAAATTGAATTAGGTGGTATTCCTCATGGAATGAGGTTTACCACCTAATTCGATTTAGGGCTTTATTCCGGAATCCCGTTTCACTGTCGCGTGTAGATGCGGGCAGTTACTTCGGGCTAGTCAATTTCTAAAATGGTGACCAGCCGGGAACATGCAAATCAAGCACGGGCTATTTAAATCCTGGGCTTGATTTGCAATTTCAGTCGCCTTCATTAGCCTCCCTAGATCGATCTAGGGGGCAAGTGTAGACGTACCCTTAGTGTATTAGTGTTTTGCTTTATTTTAGCTTAGTCACTTTAATCTGTCATCACCTGCAACCACTTAAATTCCACTTTTTATACTTAATAAAATTACTTTTATCATCAAACCCAGTGTAAATAACTGTTACTGGCAGGGGGAACAACAGTGGTACATATGTCTCTTTCACTGATAACGAGAGCAAACTTTATGAGCTTTTTCTGGGTGAAACTTTTATACTGAGTAAGACGGGGTTTTGGTCCCTTTTCGGGGCTGTTCTCCTGAGTGCTGTTAAGTCCCTGGAACAGAGCCTTCCCAAAACGGAGCTGTTATCAGAGTCTGCGGGGTGGTTGTTACCCCAACTCTGTGCCTTTGCTGGGGAGACCAGAGTTTCTGGCTCAGTAGGACAGGGTTTGGGGCACTCTGGGAGGCAGGTTCGGGGGTCTGATCAACATATTGGGTCATCTCAAAGGGATCTCTGTGATCCAACCTGTCACAGTGGCCCTGCCTGTGTGCTTGGCTGGAAGAAGCTTGTGAGCTGGCCAATCAAGGCCAGGTAAAGGAGCTCAGGCAGGCAGACCAGGCTGATGTAGTGGTATCTCAGCACATCAGGTACCTCCCCAAGGTCGTCTAGCCCATGACACCTAGCAAAAGCTGGACACAACATTTGGCCATTAGTAGTGATATTTCTCGTGAGTCCAGATGCTGTTTTGGCTTTGAATTCCATCTCAACTGGTAATCATACTCTGTGCCATACACTAGGAGGGGGAAAAGCAACAATAGCATAGAAGCAAAATGGATGACAAAGCACTAAAATAGGAGACCGGCCAGGGTGGGAAGAGTAGTGATGTCAATTGCTCAAAGAAATGCTAAAACATTTAGACTTTCCGGTGTCTTTCCATTTAAAGCACTCTGAAGCTGACAGTGGAGCTAAGCTGGGTATGTTTTTTTCTGTTTTCTGACCGAGACTATTCCACTATAGACTGATTAAAAACCTATGTTGTATTAATTTCCATGTCATTTCACCTGAAATGGTTTTAAATATGCTGTGATAACCAAGCAAGCACTCTCCTAGCTCTGCCTGGTACACCTTCAAAAAGGTTTTATAGACAATGTTAGGAGTATTCATATCCAACCTGGCCTATTGTTCATGCTGAACACGCCTGTGCTGAGAGAGGATTGTATTTCCTAATGCTCATCCACATATCGTGCTGTAAATCTGTCATGTACAACTGGTGCCAGCACGCATACAAACTCAGCTTTTTCACTAGGCTTAATGTTTCTTTTCATTATTAGCAGCTACTCTTCTTACCATTCACATTCAAGCCACTTAGGACTGGATTCGATCTGTCCCATATTCCCTGCTTTGTCTTATTGGTGTGGAATAGTCCCCTGCCTCTAAGAACAGTCCCCTTGACTTTAGGGAGTTTCTTGCAGAGTGGGGTTCACAAGGTATTTAGGTACCTAATTCCCATTAAATTCCCTTTGTGATTCTCACCTGTGGAGTAAGGTACTACTCAGTGTGAATAAAGGAGCCAGCTTAAGGCTCATAGTTTTCTTTTCAAAATAAATTCTGCTGGGTACTCACAGTGTACAAACTCCTATGTGTCATTTCCTGCAGCTGAAAGCTTTAGCATAGGGATTCATGGCTAATAGTATCAATGTTTAACTGATCGTGAATATTTTTGCCGTTATTTGTAAGGAGAGCAGGTTTAAGCCATTGTTTACCCAAAAGTCAAATAGGCAGGGCATTAAAGAGCACTCTGCTCTACTCACGAGTCATGCAGGTAAAAAAATCTGTGGTAAAAAGTTACAGTGCAGCAGATGCAGTGGGCTATTTGCATACTATTAAGGATTGCCAACTGTCTCAGGAATAGCTCAAGAGAAATACTTGAAATCAAATGTTTGTGGAAAGGGCATAGCTGCTACTCCGCAACTTGTACCCATGCAATATCATGTGCCTTCACATGGAAAAAACTCTTCTACATTCTTTCTGTAGTTGTCCACAATCTACATGTCCATACAATTGCCACTTCTTCATATTGAGAAATTTTATAATAGGACTTTCATAATCACAGATATGAGGCAGCATACACCATCTTTGCCATAATGTAGAATCCATTATTAGCATGTTGCCAGAACTCTGTCTCACCTCTCTATCAATTACATCTTAAACATTGATATTTTAGTTTAAGGCATCTGGGAGCTGGAGTACATCCTATTGTAAGAGGCTTTCCATTGACGGTTGGATCAGGCTTTTCGTTTCCTCTTTCGAAAAATATAAAAAAGCCACAGCGCCTTTATGTGACTCTCTGATCCTTAGTTCACAGTTACATGTTCAAATAAATGCATTTGCATGTTGATATGAATGTACAATCTGGTCCCAATGGTACAAGCTCTCCATCAGGCAAGGCGGAAGTGTGGGAGATTGGTTATTCCAACTGAAGTGGTGGGTAATTATTTTGACTTACATAAAGCATCCCACAGTCATTGTTTCATGGTTAATCACTGCTTATGTCACTAATCAGTGGTAATGCAGAGTTATAGAGCAGCTCTCCTTGGAGAAACAAATTTAATTCCTAGGCCAAAATTACCCCCAATTTGACTGCACTGACCCTAGAGAAACAGAGATGGACCTGGCTACCTACAGGGGCTGTCCCATGTGCTGCAGATGGAATGCTTGGGAGTATACATTTAGGGCATGTCTACACAGCAGCGTTATTTTGGACTAATGGACGTTATTCTGAAATAACATTGTTAGCATCTACACAGCAAGCCTGTTATTTCAAAATAATTTCAAAATAATGGGCAGCTTATTCTGGATTTTGTAACCCCCATTCTACGAGGAATAACGCCTATTCCAAACTAGCTATTTCGGAATAGTGTGTGTGTGTGTAGGCAGGGCAGCTGGAGTTATTTCAAAATAAGGGGCCTCCAGGAAATTTCACAGGTATCTTGCTGGCCGCTCTGTCCACACACTTTAGAACTCCATAGCTTCCCTTCCCCTGCAGCCCTTAAAGCTGCAGGCAGAAGGGAAAGAGTATGTGGCAGGAAGCAGATCTTGCTCACTTCATGCCACACAGCAGGACCCAAGATAACCTTCTCTGCTGCCATGGTCAAGCCCACTGCTCCAGCCGAGCCCCCCACAGCTGCCTCGGGCAGCTCCCAGGACTCTAACAGGGACCAAAAGAGATGAGCACTCTGTGAGACCTGCCAGGAGATGAGTGAGCAGGGCTGGCTCATCTGCACTGCTCTACAGGCAGCGATGGCCACCATGGTGCCTGCTCCTGCCCCAGCTCCTGCTCCTCCTCCCAGCCCTCCCCCATGGCTGCCAAGGGCCCCACACACAAGGTGGTGGGACCACCAGAGCCAGACCATTTCTCCAATTTGTCCAGATCATTTTGAATTATGATCTTGTCCTCCAAAGCAGTTGCAACCCCTCCTAGCTTGGTATCATCTGCAAATGCCGATATGTAAATAATTGATGAAGATACTGAACAGAACTGGTCCCAAAACAGACCCCTGCGGAACCCCACGGGCTCGTCTATACTGGCCCCTTTTCCGGAAGGGGCATGTAAATTTCATGAGTCGTAGTAGGGAAATGCGCGGGGGATTTAAATATCCCCCGCGGCATTTAAATAAAAATGTCCGCCGCTTTTTTCCGGCTTTTAAAAAAGCCGGAAAAGAGCGTCTACACTGGCCCCGATCCTCCGGAAAAAGCCCCCTTTTCCGGAGGCTCTTATTCCTCAAAGTAGGAATAAAAGCCTCTGGAAAAGGGGGCTTTTTCCGGAGGATCGGGGCCAGTGTAGACGCTCTTTTCCGGCTTTTCTAAAAGCCGGAAAAAAGCGGCGGACATTTTTATTTAAATGCCGCGGGGGATATTTAAATCCCCCGCGCATTTCCCTACTACGACTCATGAAATTTACATGCCCCTTCCGGAAAAGGGGCCAGTGTAGACGTAGCCCACTTGTTATACCTTTCCAGCAGGATTGTGAACCATTAATAACTACTCTCTGGGAATGGTTATCCAGCCAGTTATGCACCCACCTTGTTGTATTTGCCTAGTTTATTGGTAAGAATATCATGTGAGACCATATCAAATGCCTTACTAAAGTCTAGGTATACCACAACCACCACTTCTCCCTTATCCACAAGACTCGTTATCCTATCAAAGAAAGCTATCAGATTGGTTTGACATGATTTGTTCTTTATAAATCCATGCTGGCTGTTCCCTGTCACCTTATTATCTTCCAAATGTTTGCAGATGATTTCCTTAATTACTTGCTCCATTATCTTTCCTGGCACAGAAGTTAAAGTGACTGGTCTGTAGTTTCCTGGGTTGTTCTTATTTCCCATTTTATAGATGGGCACTATATTTGCCCTTTTCCAATCTTCTGGAATCTGTCCTGTCTCCCATGATTTTCCAAAGATGATGTGAGTGCCATCACTAGTTCCCCCCACCACACACAGTTGGAGAAGCCCATGGTGGCAAATCCGGCGATGACGGAGTCCACGTCATCCAGGTTGATGATCCTGCGTAGCAGGATGGTGTTGATGGCCCGCACCACCTGTAGAAGGAGACAAACAAACAGAGAATCACAGGGTTGCCAGGGCCTGCGGAAGGTCCACAAGCCCCACCCCCCTTCCTCTCCATACACCAGGAGCAACCCCCTACTGACCCCATCCCCCGTCAGAGCTTTGTGACGGTGGGACTGAAAAGCTTCCCAAGGAGGGGGCTTCTATCACTACCATCCCCCCCCCATTCCAGCAGTTCTCCCCACTCCTGGGACAATAGCCTGAGAGCACCACACCTTCATGAGCACAGCCCCCATGGTTGATCTCCTCATGCTGAACAAGTTCCCGATGGATTGGTAGCTGTCCAGTGTGGTGAGCTTCCAGATGGCAATGGCGACCTGCTTCTGGAGGGGGATGGTGGGTCTCATGTGGATGTTCCATCACCTGAGGGCAAGGGTGAGCCATTCACACAGCTCCAGGAAGGTGTCCTTCTGTATGCAGAAATTCTGGAGCCACTGCTTATCGTCCCACTGCTCCATAATGATCCAGTCCCACCAGTCGGAACTGTTGTCCAGTCGCCAAAAGCGGTGGTACACGGTGTGCAGGGGAGGAGAGGTGGGGTCATACTGCATGAGCAGTGCCCTCAGAGAGATGAGGAAGATCCCCATAATGAGCTAGAGGTTGTGTTCCTGCTGGGCCTGGAAGGCAGCCCACAGGAAAGAGCTGCAGGAGGTTCAGCACAATCCGTAAGAGCTATCAACTGCTGGGAGGCAGCTCCAGCTCCATGGCTAGAGAGCTGAGGTGTCCGCAAGGGCAACCATAGGAGTCAGAGCTTTGCTGTCCCATAGTGAGGTAGGCAAAGGTGAAGAACCTGACACATCGCTGTACGGGGGGTCCCTTTAAGCATGAGCCCCAGGCAGCAGCTCCAGGAAGTAATTGCTGCCCTGATACCCTGCCTGAAGTGGCCTGAAATGCAATTCAGCATCCAATGAGTGTGGAAGCTCTATTTCGAAATAGCTCAGTGCTGCTTGAATAGGCATTTGCTGTGTAGGAACACTATTTTGAAATAAGTTGTTTCAGAGCATTTCTTCCTGAATAGCTTATTCTGAAATAAGCGTGCAGTGTAGACATGCCCTTAGGGAAGGTTTGCACAGCAACATTATTTCGAAATAACGTAGCCCGCGTCTACACAGCAGGCAGTTATTTCAAAATAGTATTAAAATACTGTCAAACTGGAGGACTTCTTACTCCAACTCCTGTAACCTTCATTGTATGAGGGAAATCGGAGGACGAGTGCTCTTTTTTGAAATAAGTGCTGTGTAGATGCTCCCTCTTTCAAAATAAACTATGCAATTGACATTGCTCAATTCGTGTAGCTTATTTTGAGTTATGCCCTGCTGTGTAGACACATCTTTAGTGGCCAGGGTTTCCCAATGCTCTTGTACCAATGACTAGATGATTCATTATTCATTTATTGTATTGTGACTGTGCCCACGCTGTGGGCTGCTACCAGTGGCTCTGAGGTGGCAGAAGTGGAGTCCTGTTGTGCAGCATAGAAGTTAAAATGGGATCCTACAAGGCATACATGCATCCAGATGTGATGTATGCTACATGTGGAGGACACTGTAACTGGAAGGCTTTCAAGTGGAAGACAGAGAGCACTCTAATTACAAGACCAAAGATGGAGGGACAATCACTATGCTCTTGACTATGAAGAAACATCTGGCAGCAGGATTTCTGTTCTGCTCCCGCAGGGTTAGAAAGCCTTAAGGATACATCAAACTGTAAGAGCCCAAGAAAACATTAATTTATGGGTGTGTCTAGACTACACCTCTCTGTCGACAGAGAGATGTAGATTAGGCACATCGAAATTGCTAATGAAGCAGGGATTTATTAGCATAAATGTGGCCACCGCTTTTTTCGAAACGGAGCTTTTTCGAAAAAAAGCAACAGTTTAGATGTGGATCTGTCGAAAATAAACCCTTTTTTGACAGATCCTGTAAAGCGCATTTTTTGAGGAATACAGGATCTCTCGAAAATGGTTTATTTTCGACAGATCTGCATCTAGACTGCCAGGGTTTTTTTTTTTTTTTTTGAAAAAGCTCCGTTTCTATGCTAATGAAACGTGGGATATTTAAATCCCTGCTTCATTAGCAATTTCGATGTGCTTGATTTGCATCTCTCTGTCTACAGAGGGATGCAGTATAGATGTAGCTTATCTGTCCACGCAGGAAAGCCATTTCTACTGAAACAGAGGGAACTGCACACACCATCTTTTTCTTGGGCACCATGTAGGATTAAAAATAGTGACAGAACTGGAGTTTTCCTGAGAGTTTTAACGTCTTTGTGGTGCTGACTGACTTCCTGAGGAATAAGTAACGTAACACATGTGTGTCTCCTATTTCACAGTAATCCTGGCTCTTTGTTGTTGGAACTCAAGCCAAAGGTGCATATTTTTCAGGGCATTGTTTGAATTACTTTTCTCATCGTGGTTACTTTTCTTCAGGTTTTTTTTTCTTCATCAGCCATCCTTTGGGTATTAACCCAGTATTTATGCTCACATTAACCAGGGTCAGCATCAGAAACTGTTCTTGCTCTCACTCTTGCTCAGCCACCTGGAGAAACAGAGAAAGGAGACAGTACCAGACATGCACTAATTTCTAACATGTGTTTCCTGCCAGTGCTGGCCTCAGCAGCTCAGCTACATAAGTCACTCTTGGAGCAGTTGCCATTCAAGTGCAGTTTGGGGGATGTGCACAATTTTGGGAGTGTTGTACTAGGGAGTCAGACTCTTGCTGAAGACAAGAAGAGCAAAGGAAAAGAAGGGAGCCAGTTTTAGTATATACCAACAGTGAGCAAAGCACAAAAGGTTCATGGTTTGGGTTCATTTTGGATACTTACAAGAGCTGGTCATATAAAGAAAAGATCTCCATATGACTATAAATATATAACCTATGCAGTATTTAAATACTGCAATTATGGAAGCAGTGCTCTTGTGCGGCCCCCCAGAAGAGATTCAGATATTGCCCACCTGATTAACAGAGTGCCTGTAGCTCGGTTTTGTTTCTACTGGAGGTGCACATTAGCACATGCCTTGGTGCACATAAAAATTTATTCCACACGTGTATGGAAAAAGTCTGCACGTGGATGGAAAAGATTAGAGGGAACATTGGCTCAGAGACCAGGGACAATAATAATTAGGGACATGGAAAGTTCCCATATGAAGAGAGAATGAAAAGGACTAGCTAAGGGAAGAGGCAAACAGGAAAAGTGGCTGTGATCTCTCTCGATATATATGAAAAAGTTTTTCCTGCAGGAGGACAGAGTGACATGATGATGTGATCATGTCATGCTGCATCCCCCTGCCTCCTCCCTCTCTCCCAGCGTGAGCCCAACCTTGCTGCTTCTGCTCGCCACTTGGAATTGCTATTTTAAACCAAGCCCCTACTCCCCTTCCTCCACTCCACAGGGCGTTACATGCCAAGAAACATGGCACAGTAGCCGGCAGACCCCACATCGCAGCTGTGACAGCCCAGGGGCAGGGTGGGTACAGTGGTCAGGACAGCAGCCGGTGGACAGGGGCTAGGAGCAGGGCTCCCAGCTGGGCTTATGTGCCAACTGTGGGCTGTTGGGAGTTCCCCTGCTGCCAGGCTGTTGGAGAGCTGGAACCCAACCACCTGGAGTCCCCATGGAGACTCACCCTCTCTCCAGCAGCTGCACTTACCGCAGCTGCCAGAGCACCCATGAGCTGCCCGGGGGAGCCGCCACACCAACCTGCCTGCTCCGGTGGGCAGAAGGGCGGCCCTGGGTTCTACAGGCAGAGCTGAGGGTGGTGAGCAGCGCAGGCGGGACCGCAGGGGGGAGAGGTTGGAACAGCGCCCCCCGTGCTGCTGCTTTCCCCAGCTCAGCAGACTGCAGTGTCCTGGAGCATCGTGTACACATGGCAATACCTGCACCTCACATGGCACAGGCAGGCGCCCCTGCACCTCCTTGGCTGCTGGGGTTAGAGCCGGGCCTGACGTGCACTGCAGCTGGGAGAAAGGGGGTTTAGGGTGGGGGGGAGGGAGAACGGACCCTGGCTCATGAGAGGGAGAAGGGAGAAGGGGTCCAGGCTGGCAGGGGAGGGGAGAGGAGGGAGATGGGGGGTCTGGGCTGGTGTGGCAAGGGGGAAAGGGAGAACGGACCTGGGCTGCCGCAGCCGGGGGGGAGAAGGGGTCTGGGCTAGCACAGCTGCAGCCCGGCCCTCCCTGGTGGCTGGGGGGAGAGCTGGGATTGCCTACCCTGCATGAGAGAGGGGTGGGTGAGTGCAGCGAGCAGGGGGGACAGCTCAAGGCCTTCCGGCAAACAAGGAACAGAGCTGGAAGTAGAATCTGGGTGTCCAGAATCCTCACCTAGTATTTTATCCACTAGTCACACTGCCTCCCACAAGAGGGAGGAAAGGCACATCAAGCACCCATGCTTATCCAAGGGATTGCCCAGAGAAGTTGAAAAACAACAAGTTTAAAATTGATCAAAAGAAATAACTTTTTACAAGAGGGCTGTGTCTACACTGGCATGAATTTCCAGAAATGCTTAAAACAGAATAGTTTTCGTTATAAGTATTTCTGGAAAAAGAGCGTCTACATTGGCAGGCTGCTTTTCCGGAAAAGCCCTTTTTCTGGAAAAGCATCTGTGGCCAATGTAGACGCGCTTTTCCGGAAAAGAGCCCCGATCGTCATTTTCGCAATCGGGGCTTTTTTCCGGAAAAGACTACTGAGCTGTCTACACTGGCCCTTTTCCGGAACAGTGTTCCAGAATAAGGACTTATGCCCGAGCGGGAGCAGCGTAGCTTTTCCGGAATAGTGGCTGATTTTGTACAGTAGAGCGTCGTTGCTTTTCTGGAAATTCAAGGGCCAGTGTAGACAGCTCGCAGCTTATTCCGGAAAAGTGGCTGATTTTCCGGAATAAGTGGCCTAGTGTAGACACAGCCGAGGTGTAATTAACAGGTGGAACTCACTGCTGCAAGGCAGCAAAGCTCTGCGCATGATTCAAAAGAGCATGCATTCATGTGTAGATGAACATCCACAATTATATAAGATACGATTTAAATGTTATACTAGTCAAACTCTCCCATGTCCAGTTATAAACCGACTGTAGTTACTTGGGACTACTCTTTCCTGGAAAATTCTCATATTCAGTTGTTGACAAGATGACAAAGATGTTGACTCAGATGGACTGATTGGGCTGTCCCTTGACTAGAAGGTAAATGTATCCCACTGATTTCAATGGCAGTTTTGCCATTCACTTCATAAGTTTGAAATCCTAGTTCAGTGCAGTACAGGGAGAAAGGTATCAACTACACAGGACTTGATCCATCTTTATGGCAGCTGAATGCACTAGGCGGAGACAGACAAGGGCAAAACAAATAGAAATAGCCAGGAAAGTGTGAATGGACAGAAGGCAGCAGCATTAAATAGACTACAATCTTTATCTGTATCTCTTCTCCTTTGTGGTGTCATTTATGTATATTTTCAGTCAGGATGACTCTGAATAGATCACTGCCGTTGGAATGTGCATTCATGAGACTGTGTAGCCACTCACTTTTCAAAGCTCATTTTTCAATACATACTCAAACCTACAGTTACTCTTTTATATCCTGGCATCTGCCTGTGATACAGAAACACTGTTTATTATTTCCACAGAACACAGTCACTGTAATAAATCTCTGGTACTTCAAGTAAGCGTGACTCCTAAGAACATGTTCTGCAAACCCGACTGCTTTCCATGTCAATGATAACTTGAATTGCAGGAGATGTGTGGTTCGTGTTCATTATTCTCTAATGGTGTGATTTATCCATGTACATTCCTAGCTATTACTGACCTCTTAGATCTTCACATATTCTTTCCTGTGAATCTCAGTTGTGATAGAGGATAAACTGTTTCTCTAATTCTTCTTTTGCCCCAGGTTCTAATTTCTTTTTCTGCCTGTGCCAAGTAAAATGGATTTGATATCATCGTTCTAATGCCCAAGCCTTTACCAGGGAGAAGAGAATATTCAACACTGAACAAAGACATTAACTGGATGTTCCATTATAAAACCAGTCTTCCATACATTTAACACCTCATTTACATCAAAAGTTAAGTATGGGACACTTCACTCAATTAGCCTCATTAGCTCTGGCACTATAACTGAGAGATTTTTTTTTAAAGTTTCTCTTCTTTTTCTATTGTAAATTCTGGGTTCCTGTTTTTTTCCGCTGAAGCTCATCTGAAGATGAGGGTTTTGTCCATGAAAGCTCATGATACATTATTTCCACTGACAAAATGGCAGTGAAAAGTGCTAGATCCCGTCCCAGGGTATGACGCAGACATACCTGTTATATTGTAACTATGCTGAAGTCAATACATATTATTGGTATAAATAACTTTTGTTGTAAGTACTATTTAGATTATTTGGTAGATTTGCTTTCTTAAAAAATATTCTGTGATGTTTACTCAGACACACCTTTTCATTGTTGTGGGGGGGATTTAAAAAATGTTCAGGAAGATTGAAGGTTTTTGTAAGATATTTATGACTTTTCTGTAAGGAGCACATTTCTGTTGCTAGCTTTAAAAGCTCTTGCTCAGGTCCTTTTCCTTCTAATATTTTTTTGTCTGTCAAGGGACAATGACTCTTAAGCAATGACTTAGTTTTCCTGGGCGCTTAGCTAGATTACTAATTCAAACGGCCCTATGTTTCAGGCTGCTGTGCATGTTGTATTTCTTAGGTCGTGTGACATTATGTACACAATTGCTAGTCTTCCAGAGTATCACTCTTTGCTAGGAGAATAAGGGCACGGTAACGTATCTATATTTTTCAGCTGCAAATATGCTGTTCAAAAATCTTGAAAGCTGAAGCAATAATACAAAATTGCCAGCTAAAATGTGCTTCCTCCAAGAGATCCAGGACACAGCAAGGAGTTCCTTTGCAGACTGGGAGTTTTTGTTTCATTTTAACTTTAACTGCCTTCTATGGTCCATAAACTATATTGTTTTCATTTAATTCTGGGAACATAATGAATTTCTGTGGGCTTGTTTCCTGTTCAATGCAATATCTTCAGTAGATGTGAAGTTTATTTCACTAGCTAGTTATAAATTTACCCAGAGTCTCATTCCTTCACCTTGGGAGCAATCAATTAAAGGAAACATGAGTGGGATTTCAGACCCTTCATATACACTGAAATTCAAAGATGTAAATTCATAGGCTGACTCTCTGCCCCTCCCCCCATCCCACCATTGGAAGAACATTACATTTCATTCTGTGCACATGTAATGGGAAAAAGTATGAAATCCCTTCCTTTCCCCCCCAAAAAATTATTATTATTAAGAATTAAAAGTGCACTGCGTATTGTGTAATGGAGGTAGAAAAAACAGAGTTGGTATTTTGTTGTTAGGATGACTCTACTGAGCAGTAGTGGGTGGGCAGTAAAAAAGCAGCGGCCCACCAGGGTGAGTCTTTGGTGGGCTGCTGCCACTATGTTTTCCTGTGTTTCCATAACTATCAGGTGATCGCAGGTCCTATTGCCTGTGGATCACCGTTCACAGTCAATGGGAGCGGCAAGAAGTGGCATGGACTGAGATACCACTTCCTGCCTCTCCCATTGGCTGAAAATCGTGACGCATGGCCAATAAGAGCTGTGATCACCAATACCTATGGAGGCGCAGGTAAATATAGTGGTGGGGACCTGTCAGGAACTAACCATGGTGGACCGGATCCAGTCCATGGGCAAGCATTTGCCCACCTCTGCTCTAATGCTTGCAGAAAAGAATAGAACCATAACTTAATAGTGACAGGGCCGAGGTTCCAGATGAAGATCATTAATTCCTTACTTGGTTTCAATCTCTATTGAATATAATACAGACAGACCATGTAATGCAGTAATAATTCTCTGTGAAAAGGCGATATCAAAAGAAAAGATCAGGACAGGTAAAGAATATTTTACATAATACCTTGCACTTTACAAACTACAGGTTCAGGTGGATAGACATCCAGCATACATTTTTGGATATGGCCTGGGCTATTGGCTATGTACATGCAGTGTGGACAGAATCTTTGCTTTTAAAGCGTTCTCTTCAAGATCCTGAAATCATAAAAGGCATGGATGTTAATTTATCTACTGATGGAGATAGCAAGATTTGAACCTGCAGGACCAGAGATTGTACAGTTGATAGGCTACTAAACCAGCCTATCTGACACAGATAATTTGTTAATTTAGATTGGCAGCCATGGAGAAGATTGCTTCTTCAAAGACTGTGCTCTGCCTTCCTTGAATTCTAGCCAAGGCTGCCTTATAAAGTGCAAATTCGTGACTCTCTGAACATCTGGAACCTCTAGAAGTGTGGATTCTATAAAAATATGCAACCCTCTTTGAATTGGGAATTTTATCATAGCAGGCATTCTCATGAGTTTCTGAATATGTGGTCAGGTTAGATGACTGGGCAAATTAGTTGAAACTATAGTAAAGAATAAAATTGTCAGACTCATAGATGAACATAATTTGTGGGGAAAAGTCAACATGGTTTCTGTAAAAGGAAATCATGCCTTACTAATCTACTAGAGTTCTTTGAGGGGTTCAACAAACATGTAGACAAGGGGGATCCAGTGGATATAGTGTATTTAAATTTCCAGAGAGCCTTTGACAAAGTCCCTCACCAAAAGCTCTGAAGTAAGTTGTCATGGGATAAGAGGGAAGGTCCTCTCATGGACTGATAACTGGTTACAAGATTGGAAACAAAGGGTAGGAATAAATGGTAAATTTTCAGAATGGAGAGAGGTAACTAGTGGTGTGCTCCAAGGGTCCATACTGGGACCAATCCCATTCAGCCTATTTATAAATGATCTGAAGAAAGGGGTAAATAGTGAGGTAGCAAGATTTGCAGATGGTACTAAACTGCTCTAGATAGTTAAGACCAAAGTAGACTGTAAAGAGCTTCAAAAAGATCTCACCAAACTAAGTGACTGGGCAACAAAATGTCAAATGAAGTTTAATGCTGATAAATGTAAAATAATGCACATTGGAAAAAATAATCCCAGCTATACATAATTAATGATGGGGACTAATTTTGCTATAACTACTCAGGAGAGAGATCTTGGAGTCATTGTGGATAGTTCTCTGAAAACATCCACTCAATGTACAGCAGCAGTCAAAAAAGCAAACAGAATGTTAGGACTCATTAAAAAAGGGATAGAGAATAAGACAGAGAATATCTTATTGCCTCTATGTAAAACTATGGCCCGCCAACATATTGAACATTGTGTACAGATGTGGTCACCTTATTTCAAAGAAAACACATTGGCAGTGGAAAAGTTTCAGAAAAAAGGCAACAAAAATGATTGTGGGTTTCCAACAGGTCCCATGTGAAGAGAGATTAAAAAGACTAGGACTTTTCATTTTTTGAAAAGAGGAGCCTAAGGGGGGATATGATAGATGTCTATAAAATTATAACTGATATGGAAAAAGTGGATAAGGAAAAGTTATTTATTTGTTCCCAAAACATAAGAACTAGGGATCACCAAATGAAATTAATAGGTAGCAGGTTTTAAACAAATAAAAGGAAGTTATTTTTCATGCAGTGCACAGTCAACCTATGGAACTCCTTGCCAGAGGATGTTGTGAAGATCAGGACTTTAACAAGGTTAAAAAATAACTAGATAAATTCATGGAGGTTAGGTCCATCAGTGGCTATGAGCCAGGATTTGTAGGAATGGTGTCCCAAGCCTCTGTTAGAGGCTGGAAATGGATCACAGGAGAGGGATGATTCCCTGTTCTGTTCACTCCCTCTGGGGCACCTGGCATTGGCCACTGTCAGAAGATGGGATACTGGGCTAGATGGACCTTTGGTCTGACCCAGGATGGCCATTCTTATAACTGCAAGAGTGGCCTTTCTTGTGACATTTCAGTGTTTCTGCTTCTAGCTCCACCTAAAAGCAGGTTGTGCTGGGATGTGTGGACGTTTGCTGAGAGTGGGTATTTGGGTATACTTGAAGGAGATGAGCGGCTTTGTCCCTTCCCCCGAAGGATGCAAGCCTCAGGAAGGTGCAGCATTCCCCATCCCCCATTGGCCTGACTGGAACTGCCTCCCTAAGTATAAAGTGAAATGCCTTGGATGGGAGGAAACAAATTTAATCAGAACTGTTTGAGTTTGGGGCAGAAATTTGGGTAGTTTCTTATTTTGCCTGGACTCATTTTTCCTTCCTGTATAATAATGAATACTTCTCTCTGCCAGGATCTCCCATAGCTCTTAGATAGTGATTCCATTCTCACGAGGGGAATGGCATTTTCCCTGCAACTTCCCTTCAAGTCCTTAACTCCAACCAAAACCATCTCTTACCCCCCGTCACAGCATCCAGCGTATGTGTTATCCCAGCCTCCAAGGACTTCTCCAGGTCTGTTGAGGTTACAAAATAAAAGCCAAGATACTAGCTCATCCTTCCTTACTCCCTGCTTAAACTGCAGACACTCAAGCTAACATTCAGTTATTAGCAAATAGTTTTGAAGCAGCTCATGTATATTTAATTTTCTAGATTTAGTCCCTGTTTTTTCCTGTTAATAGCCATGCTGTAGAGCAGAGTTCTGAGTGCTCCTGAAAACCTTCCAATTCCCCTCTGAATCAAGCCAGTAAATCAGGGTTTGCTCCAGTAGAGGTAGCAGCATTAAATTGGTGTAAGTGAAAGGAGACCAGGTTTCTGTAAAGGGAAATCCTGTCTTACTAATCTGTTAGAGTTCTTTGAAGGGGTTAACAAACATGCGGACAAGGGGGATCCAGTAGATATAGTATACTTGGATTTTCAGAAAGCCTTTGACAAGGTCCCTCACCAAAGGCTCTTGTGTAAATTACATGGCCATGGGATAAGAGGGAAGGTCCTTTCTTGGATTGAGAACTGGTTAAAAGACAGGAAACAAAGGGTAGGAATAAATGGTAAATTTTCAGATTGGAGAGGGGTAACTAGTGGTGTACCCCAAGGGTCAGTCCTGGGACCAATCCTTTTCAACTTATTCATAAATGATCTGGAGAAAGGGGTAAGCAGTGAGGTAGTAAAGTTTGTAGATGATACAAAACTGTTTAGGATAGTCAAGACAGAAGCAGACTGTGAGAGACTCCAAGAAGATCTCTCCAAACTGAGTGATTGGGCAACAAAATGGCAAATGAAATTTAATATGGATAAGTGTAAAGTAATGCACATCGGGAAAAATAACCCCAACTATACGTACAGTATGATGAGGTCTAATTTGGCTACGACAAATCAGGAAAGAGATCTTGGAGTTATCGTGGACAGTTCTCTGAGAACTTCCACACAGTGTGCAGCGGCGGTCAAAAAGGCAAATAGGATGCTAGGAATTATTAAGAAAGGGATAGAAAATAAGACCCAGAATATCTTACTGCCCCTGTATAAAACTATGGTACGCCCACATCTTGAATACTGTGTACAGATGTGGTCTCCTCACCTCAAAAAAGATATTTTGGCCTTGGAAAGGGTTCAGAAAAGGGCAACTAAAATGATTAAGGGTTTGGAACGGGTCCCATATGAGGAGAGGTTAAAGCGACTGGGACTTTTCAGTTTAGAAAAGAGGAGACTGAGGGGGGATATGATAGAGGTATATAAAATCATGAGTAGTGTGGAGAGGGCTGATAAAGAAAAGTTATTTATTAGTTCCCTAAATAGAAGAACTAGAGGACACCAAATGAAATTAACGGGGAGCAGGTTTAAAACTAATAAAAGAAAGTTCTTCTTCACACAGCGTGTAGTCAACCTGTGGAACTCCTTGCCAGAGGAGGCTGTGAAGGTTAGGACTATAATAGAGTTTAAAGAGAAGCTAGATAATTTCATGGAGGTTAGGTCCATAAAAGGCTATTAGCCAGGGGTTAAAATGGTGTCCTTAGCCTCTGTTTGTCAGAGGCTGGAGAGGGATGGCAGGAGACAAATCGCTTGATCATTGTCTTCAGTTCACCCTCTCTGGGGCACCTGGTGCTGGCCACTGTCGGTAGACAGGATACTGGGCTAGATGGACCTTTGGTCTGACCAAGTACGGCCGTTCTTATGTTCTTATGTTATGTTCTTATGAGAATCAGGTCCATGCTCAGCTCATTTAGGACCAGCTTGTGATATATTTACTCACACTGAAAAGTACTTTACCTCCCCCCCCCAATAAAAAAACAAAAAAACCTCCCATACAAATCAATGGGGCTACTTGTGAAGTAAGAATATCACAATCTGGCCCTTAAACATTTTATTCATATTGTCCTTCTATTACCTCTTTGCTTTCTTTGTTATCCTCATAATAATTTATTTCCAAACCAATGCTCTGCACTGTTATTAGTATACATGTTGGAGTGTGTATATTTCTGTCTGTGAGCGCGATATATACACATGTATGCACACATTCAAGCTTATTTTGATTATAGCCAAAGCAGCAACCATGTGAAACCACTCACAGTACTTCCCAGGAACCCTTTTAAGTTTTAAGACCTACTGTTTTGTGACATGCCAGTTGCTCTCAGCCTGTTTTCTGTGCCATTTTTCTCTCTTGATCTCTGCCTGGGTGCTGATAGACAAGAATTGCAGGGTTCCATTTTGAAATATTTGTGTGAAGTGAGACTTCCGGAAGTTTGGCTGTTCTTGCCTGAGGCTAATCAGCCATAACCATTGTTACTCATGCTTGACTTTTGGCAAACATGTGAGTATGCAGATTATTCTAGCTTAATTGTTTTTCACGTATTTGTCTTCAGGGTACTGTGGAAGCAAGCTGATGTAGGTGCTGTGGTAATGGATGCAGTATCTGGAGATAAAACTTCAGTTTTAGTCTCATATATTTGTGTCACAGTCTGGCTACTCCTTTGGGTGATGCCTACCCACTCAAAGCAGAGCACTTACTTGGTACCAATGTTTGCACGTTTCCGTGATTGTCAGGGAAGTTCTTGGATAGATTTCAGGTAATTTAACAGATCTCTGGTAAATGTGAAGAATTTTGTTTCTTATGCTGAAGCTCACTAAAGAGGTTTTAGTGTACACCAGCAAGGTTTATAAGGACCAATTAATGCACCATAATATATTAGTGTGCTTTAAAATCACCCCTCCCCCTCCTCCACATAGTACACATTACTACGTGATATAGAAAAGACCTCCAGTGTGTTTTGTTGTGAGAGAGCCAAGCCTACATTACAACAGAGATTCCAAGTGCTTTAGAGGGTCTTACAATCCTAGGTATGACTATTCCTCTCTAGTTCTTCCTCACACTTGCTTCTGAAGCATCTAGCCACTCTCAGAAATAGGATATTAGACTAGATGAATCTTGGATTTGGCACTGTATGTTGGCATTGGCATTGGCATTCCTATGTTTCCTTGATCTTTTCCAAAGCTCTTATTTTTGTATATGCCTTAATGGGATTATTCTTCCAGAACTTCCTCCATGTGACTCCTTTCTCAGTCCTCTGTCAATCTGCCTTGAATTTCTTTTGGTTCATTTTTCTAATTCAAATCTCTTCTCTCTGGCTGTCTTCCCACTAAGGCTATGTCTAGACTGCAGACTTCTTTTGAAAGAAGCTTTTCCGGAAGAGATTTTCCCGAAAACCTTCTTTCAAAAGACAGAATCCACACAGCAAAAACACAACGAAAAAGCGATGTGCTTTTTTGAAAGTTAGCGTCCACACTGATTGGACGCTATCTCGCATTTCAGTTGTGATTACTGTGGATCGAGTGGCCACCAGGGCACCTGTGCTTTTTCCTGGAGGCCTCTTCTTTTGAAAAAACGGTCTCTTCTGCATCCACACATACCTTTTTCTGAAAAAGCTTTTTCAGAAAAAGGCTTCTTCCTTGTAGAATGAGGTTTACCGCCATCGGAAAACCCCATCCATTCTTTCAACTTTCTGTTGAAAGAATGCAATAGCAGTGTGGACGTAAGTATTGTTTTTCCAGAAAAACTCGGCAGTGTAGACATACCCTTATAAATGTCTACTCCCAACTTGTTCTATTCCTCCTTTTTTCTTCCCCCCTTTATTGCTTTGAGCTGGCCCGTGCACTCTAGAGAGAGTTGATGAATATGTGGGGGTGTGAGCACTTGCCAGTGCGGATTTGCACAATGCATTGTCTGTGTGGCTGAGTCAATATCCCGGTGATAACCTTCAATAACACACCAACTGTTGCCCATTACTTTAACTCATATGGTGAAACTAGTTAAACAAGAGAAAGGTTTTTATTAGCTCACTATACAGCAGCTGAACCAAATATCAAGCAAATACATTTTTTCTGCCTACTTCTAAACTTCATGAAAAAGTCATAGCTCCAATGGTTCATTGTGAAACCAAAAACTGAAGCAGCAAAATGTTGAAGGTGCTAGAGGAAACCAGGGTGCTTAGTGTCCAGCGTGTCTGTAAAATTTCACAGTACAATACTATCCCCACCCTTTAGATAATTTATTTGAAATTCAAAAAGAAAGTCAGAGATCTTAGACCCAGCAATTAGCAGTGGCTTTTGACCTTTTCAACCCACTTATTGAAGGGTCATTCCTTCAATCAGTTGCTTTTAAAGAGGTGGGGAAGGGACAGAAAAGAACACGACCTTGTCCATCAAAGCCGGTGCATGTCACAGGATCAATGGTGGATATTGAATGGCTTTAGTTGTCAGCCTGTCTGGGCTTTATTAACATTGGGATCAGAAGCTGACTTAAAGGTGGTACCATGGGTGAAAATAAGATGGAGAGTTTAGGTTTGGACTGGGTATAAAACAAAAAGCAGGTACGTGATTAAACTGTCTCCTGGTAGGTAAAGCAAATTCACTTAGAGCTTAAAAGGAAGCCAATCCAGACATGCTACAATCACAGCAAGGGAAACATATTTAACAGGTAGCTCAGCCTTGGGAAACTGTGTAATGAACCAGGACATTGTAACCTTGTGAGGGACTGGCTTGCTTTCTCCCAAAACAGCCGTCACTGTCCTGCCATTTCCCTTAACTGTGGAACTTTCACGATTATGTATCCTTGAAAATACCTTGAACTGCACTCACTTTTTGACTCAATCTTTTAAAGGGTAAGGCTTGAAAAATGCATCCAGCACCTTTTCTTCCTCTCTCTCTCTCACCAAGCTGAAGTGCTGCCCCACACGTCAAGTCCCCTGCAGTTTACGGGAATGTTAATCGTCGATGGACCAGATTGCCCAGTCTAGTGGAGTTGTTTTGGAATTGTTTTGGTGCCACAAAGCAACTTTAAACTAAGGATATAAAATCCCATCTAATTGGTTAACTGGTTAAATATAATCTTGACCCAGTTAACTGATTAAAGGAGACGCTGGGCTGGAGCGGCTCCCCTGCTGTGGACAGGGGCTGGAGCACCCCCTCCCTGTGGTGGGATCCACAGGGCTGGATCAGTCCCCTGCCCACAAAAAGTGAGAAGCTGCTTCAACCCCCACGACTTACCCAGCTTACTGGTTAGCCAGTTCACCAGTCACATCCCTACTTTAAACCCACCATAACTTGCCAATGGAAGATTTTCCTTGTATAAAGGAATGTCCCAGTGGAGTAGAGTGATAGCTTTAACATCTCTCCCAGTCCTGTCATCTGATACAAGGTGTGTGGCCAGGGCATCTCTGCACCCCAATGACCTCCTGCTACCAGAGCTGCCTTTGTGAGCTATTGACAGCCAGTGTAAGCTACAGCAGCTTTCTGAAAAATTTTAATTGCTTTCCAAGATGTTGTTCCGATCCTCCATAGCATGTAGTCATCGTCTAGTGTTCCCTGGACATAGATTGGGAGCCAAAATCCTAAAGAGGGCATCATCATCTGGGTCTGGATGCTTGCATGGTAAAATCCTGAGTTTGTACATGTGCCTCTCAGTTGTGTGTCCAGAGGCAACATGAATCCCATGTGTTTGAAGTCCATAGTCCACAGAAGCAGAACAGGTTGTAATGTGTGCAAATATTATAATCATCAAGATCAAGTCCCACACAATATAATTATTTACAACGAACCAAAATAAGCAAAGATCAGGAGAGTTCATTTGCAGCATCAACTAGAAGTGTGATGTTTATCTGCAACCATATCTGAGTTTTCTCAACCTCCCAAGTCTGCCTGGCTGAGCAAGGAAGTACCATGGAAATAGCTATTCGTGCAGTTTTCTATTTCCAGGACTGGCCAGAATGAAGAAGCGCAGAAGGTTACAAAAATGAAAGGAATATTATCGGAACTACTTTTTGAATTTGCAGAGGTTGATGAAACAAAATACAGGACTATGTAGCACTTTAAAGACTAACAAGATGGGTTGGAAATGGGGGGGACTACGGCCTATAATGGCAAGGAGAAAGGAGGGTCAGGGCACAACAGGGAGGCAAGATCAAATCAGTATCTTAGATGCCTATATACAAATGCGAGAAGTATGGGTAATAAGCAGGAAGAACTGGAATTGCTAACCAATAAATACAACTATGATATCATTGGTATTACAGAAACCTGGTGGGATGGGACGCATGATTGGAATGTTGGTATGGAAGGGTACGGCTTGCTCAGGAAGGACAGACAGGGAAAAAAGGGAGGAGGGGTTGCCTTGTATATTAAAAATGTACACACTTGGACTGAAGTGGAGATGAACGTAGGAGATAGCTGTGTAGAGAGTCTCTGGGTTAAGCTAAAAGGGGTAAAAAACGAGGGTGATATCATGCTAGGAGTCTACTACAGGCCACCTAGCCAGGTGGAAGAGATGGATGAGGCCTTTTTTAAACAATTAACAAAACTATCCAAAGCCCAAGATTTGGTGGTGATGGGGGACTTCAACTATCCAGACATATGTTGGGAAACTAACACAGCGAGGCACAGGCTATCCAATAAGTTTCTGGACTGCATTGGAGACAACTTTCTGTTTCAGAAGGTTGAAAAAGCTACCAGAGGAGAAGCTGTTCTGGATTTGGTTTTAACAAATAGGGAGGAACTAGTTGAGAACTTGAAAGTGGAAAACAGTATAGGGGACAGTGATCACGAAATAATAGAGTTCATGATCTTAAGGAAAGGTAGAAGGGAGACCAGCACAATTGAGGTTATGGATTTCAGGAAGGCAGATTTTGATAAGCTCAGAGAACTTGTAGGTAAGGTCCCATGGGAAGCAAGACTGAAGGGAAAAACAACTGAGGAGAGTTGGAAGTATTTCAAAGGGACGTTGTTAAGGGCCCAAAAGCAAACAATTCCGCTGTGTAGGAAAGATAGAAAATATGGCAAAAGACCAGCTTGGCTTAACAAGGAGATCTTGCATGATCTCAAAATAAAAAAGGAGTCATATAAAAAATGGAAACTAGGACAACTAACAAAGGATGAATATAGGCAAGCAACACGGGAATGCAGGGGCAAGATTAGAAAGGCAAAGGCACAAAATGAGATCAAACTAGCTACAGGCATAAAGGGAAACAAGAAGAGCTTTTATAAATACATTAAAAGCAAGAGGAAGACCAAGGACAGGGTAGGCCCACTGCTTAGCGAGGAGGGAGAAGCAGTAACAGGGAACTTGGAAATGGCAGAGATGCTCAATGACTTCTTTGTTTCGGTCTTCACCGAGAAGTCTGGAGGTGTGCCTAACGTAGTGAATACAAGCAGAGAGAGGGTAAGTTTAGAAGATAGGATACACAAAGAACAAGTTAAAAATCACTTAGGAAAGTTAGATGTCAGCAAGTCACCAGGTCCTGATGAAATGCATCCCAGGATACTCAAGGAGCTGATAGAGGAGGTATCTGAGCCTTTAGCTATGATCTTTGAAAAATCATGGCAGACAGGGGAGATTCCAGAAGACTGGAAAAGGGCAAATATTGTGCCCATCTATAAAAAGGGGAATAAGAACAACCCAGGAAATTATAGACCGGTCAGTTTAACGTCTGTCCCAGGGAAGATAATGGAGCAGGTAATTAAGGAAATCGTATGCAAACACTTGGAAAGTAATAAAGTGATAGGGAATAGCCAGCATGGGTTTGTGAAGAACAAGTCATGCCAAACTAATCTGATAGCTTTCTTTGATAGGATAACGAGCCTTGTGGATAAGGGAGAAGCGGTGGATGTCATATACCTAGACTTTAGTAAGGCATTTGATACGGTCTCGCATGATATTCTTATTGATAAACTAGGCAAATATAACTTAGATAGGGCCACGATAAGGTGGGTGCATAATTGGCTGGATAACCGTAGTCAGAGAGTTGTTGTTAACGGTTCTAAATCCTGCTGGAAAGGGATAACAAGTGGAGTTCCTCAAGGGTCTGTTTTGGGACCCGTACTGTTCAATATCTTCATCAATGATGTAGATATTGGGATAGAGAGTACTCTTATTAAGTTTGCAGATGATACCAAACTGGGTGGGGTTGCGACTTCTTTGGAGGATAGGGACATAATTCAAAATGACCTTAGCAAGTTAGAGAAATGGTCAGAGGTAAACAGGATGAGGTTTAATAAAGAGAAATGCAAAGTGCTCCACTTAGGAAGGAACAATCAGTTCCATACATACAAGATGGGAAGCGACTGTCTAGGAAGGAGCATGGCGGAAAGGGATCTAGGGGTCATAGTGGACCACAAGTTGAATATGAGTCAACAGTGTGATGCTGTTGCAAAAAAAGCAAATATGATTCTAGGTTGTATCAACAGGTGTGTTGTAAGCAAAACTCGTGAAGTCATTCTGCCGCTCTATTCTGCACTAGTTAGGCCTCAGCTGGAGTACTGTGTCCAGTTCTGGGCGCCACATTTCAAGAAAGATGTGGAGAAATTGGAAAGGGTACAGAGAAGAGCGACAAGAATGATTAAAGGTGTAGAGAACATGATCTATGAAGCCAGGCTTCATGAACTGGGCTTGTTTAGTTTGGAAAAAAGAAGATTAAGGGGGGACATGATAGCGGTTTTCAAATATCTAAAAGGGTGTCACAAGGAGGAAGGCGAAAATTTGTTCCTCTTGGTTTCTGAGGACAGGACAAGGAGTAATGGGCTTAAAGTGCAGCAGGGGAGGTTTAGATTGGACATTAGGAAAAAATTCCTAACTGTCAGGGTGGTCAAATATTGGAATAAATTGCCAAGGGAGGTGGTGGAATCTCCCTCTCTGGAGATATTTAAGAACAGGTTAGATAGACATCTGTCAGGGATGGTGTAGACGGAGCTTGATCCTGCCTTGAGGGCGGGGGGCTGGACTCGATGACCTCTCGAGGTCCCTTCCAGTCCTATTATTCTATGATTCTATGATTCTAAGATGGTTTATTAGATGATGAGCTTTCGTGGGCCAGACCCACTTCCTCAGATCAAATAGTGGAAGAAAATAGTCACAACCATATATACCAAAGGATACAATTGTACAATTGTATCCTTTGGTATATATGGTTGTGACTATTTTCTTCCACTATTTGATCTGAGGAAGTGAGTCTGGCCCACGAAAGCTCATCATCTAATAAACCATCTTGTTAGTCTTTAAAGTGCTACATAGTCCTGTATTTTGTTTCAGCTACACCAGACTAACACGGCTACATTTCTATCAGAGGTTGATGAGACTTTCACTATTTCTAGTACCGATGTGGTCTCGGTTTAATTAATGAGTTTGTTTAAAGATTTCTTACATTTTTTCAGTCAATGTGAACCAAAATTCAAATTCAAACTCCATGTACTTTGGATGTCTTCAAATGTGAAAATCTATAGGAATTGCTATGTGGGATCAACTAGTAAAATTTCTCCAACAACAGGCGGTATTACCTGCTTCAGAGGGAGGTGCAAGAAACCCTCCAGGAGACAGTTATGAAATAAATTGCCCATAGGAAAAGTTTCCTCTTAAAAGAGGTCAGTTTATGCCCTGAAGCATGAAGGTATATATTCCTTCCAAAACTCTTGGGTTGAAATCTTATCCACATTGAAATCAGAGGCAAAACTCACATGACTTCAACAGGACAAGAAATTCTTCCTCAGATTTTTTTGAAATCCTTCCTACTATAGCTCTGGCTAGTCAGTTATCCATGTCCAGTCCTTTGCTCAATCCCACTTAGCTCTTGTGGCAGATTTGCAAATAGCTCCCCTCTTTATGATAGGCCAAAAAAATCAGAGCCAAACATCTGTGGGGCTGTTCAAAATCCAATCCAATTTGTTCCCCCCCTATCTTCTTTGTATCTACACATTCATGATCTAGCTGTAAAAGAATGTGATAACTCATTGCCTCTTTGACCTGCCAATAACACAGTTCTAACCAGTCAATTAAATGAGAAACTCTAATTACTGAGAATTCAACATTTTCCTGGGATTTTGCTATTTGTAGGAGAATAGTGAATAATTGTGCCCTTAAATATCTTTCCATTTTATTTTTCTTGGGGAATGTACAAAAACGATATGTGTAAATATTTTTCTCCGGTGAACATATTTTATTATTCCCTTTTCCTTTTGCTTTCATTAAAAAGTGTCCCCTGAACCCATTACTTTAATATATAAATAAATAATGCCAGATTCAAACAGCATTAAACCATTTAAAAAAAAAACCTGCTTGAAAAGAATCTAAGGCAACTACCACATCTGGAATAACAATCAACATATTTTAGAAAGAGACTTCATTTTTTCTCACACAGCATACTAAATCACCGTGGCTCCATCTGCCAAAAATAACAGTTGGATATGACTATGGGTGGACGTGAACTTATAATGAGGTTCAATAAAGTACTAATCTTATTGGGTAATGCAACCTGGTTTGCTTTTGCTGGAGGGGAAAAAGTGTGTGTGTGTGTATGTGTGTGTGTGTGTGTGTACAACATTCACTTATCTCTACCTAATCCCTCCATACAGTTTTGCCTGTGCAAATATATATTTCAAAAATCATTAGTTTTGTCCCAGTTAGCCTTGTTTCAGGATGGATGATCAATTCACCTGCCCATCATTTCAGTCTAGGAAAATTTAACATACTGTTCTAAGCATAAGAGCTTTAGCATTTGCTAAAAGCCCCTAGAAGATATTAGCTGTGTACAACTTCTTCATTCTTCCTTTTGATACAGTTCTTTCCCAGATAGAAAATTAATCTCTAATTGTCTGCGATGCACTAAAATCATTTGTGGATTAAGAGTATACGATCACAAGGGTCTCATTTTGCTGTTCGTTCCCTGGGATCTGCGTATACCCACAGCAGGGCCTGTGATGGAGAGAGGGCTTAAGTAAATCTAAAGGTGGCACGATTAAGCCAGAAGGTGGACCACATTGACTGAAATGGAAGGTGACAGTCAGAATGAGACATAATAGGATGAAAGAAAGAAAAGGAAAACTCATCTTAAGAGCAGGAAAAGCTTCTGAATGTTGAAATCCTCTTATCTGTGGAACAGTCTCTGAAGGGATATGCCTCCTTGCCTGAGACACTTAGATCTCAACTCGACAGAGGACTAGGGAGCCATCCTGCACTGACCAAGGGAGTAGCTTGGATGATCTCATAGGCTTTCTATATCTCCAGCATCTATGATTCTGTCTGTGAGCAGGGAGGGCCCAAATATCATCACAGAGTGAAGGGAAAACCTATTGGGGGCGGGGAGTATTTTCCTAGCTCTCATCCCCGTACAGGAAGGGACTCGCAAGATTGGGGTGAGGCTGGGAGTGGTGTCTCCCAATGCACAGGTTGCAGATCCATGGAGAATTTGGTTCTCATCTCTCTGGATTTTGGGGCATTAATAGGGTTGCCAGATACTTTCACAAAAAATCCCGAACATGGCAGGAAAAAAAAATTGGTCGCTGCAACTTTAAACATCCCTGCACTCCTCATTCCCCCGACACAGCAGGAGAAGAATGTCCCCGCCAGCCTTCTGTCTGAGAGAAATAGAAAATATCGGACATGTTTTTTTACCGAGCGGGCCAAGAATGGACTGTCTGGGCGAAAACCTGACACCTGGCAACCTAGACATTAATGCAGAGGACTGAGTCTGATGCAGGGCTCCCATGTAGGAGCCATGCTTCCACTAGTTCCTAGCTTTTTCTGTGCCATTCACTGGGGCTGAGGGGTGACATATTCATGCCCATTGGAAACCTATGGAATCATTGTAAGTATATTGTATAAAGCAGCTGATCACTGGACTTTCCACCCCAGCCTGATGCCCACAGCCTAAACAATTTCTCTAGGTCCGATTGCTCGGTGCTCACAAAAAATGGGTTGTGCAGATGCTGAGTGGGGAGCCCAATGTTGCCTAGGTGCTTCTCAGTTCCCACTGACCAGTTTGGGACTGCTGTGGGTAGTTCATCTCAGGCTGCAAAGTAGGGATGTGAACAGTTAACTGGTTAACCAGTGAGTACCACCTTTACTGGATGATACTTACCAGTTGCTGTTAACCGGTGGGGGCTGGAGCAGATCCAGACCCATGGGTCCCACTAAGGGCAGGAGGCACTCCAGCTCAAACAGAGCAGCCCCTGCTTGTAGGGGCCCAGCCCAGCATGTCACAGGCAGGGGCACTCCAGCCTGGACACAACACCCCCGTTCATTCAGGAAAGGGGCGTGCCAGCCCATCAACCCCCCCCATTTAATCAGTTAATTGGTTAAACTTAATGTTTAGCTGGCTAACTAGTTAAACGGGATTTTACATCCCTACTGTACAGTGGATTACATCACCTTTCGACCAGTGTGGGGAGGCAAGAGGAGAGCGAGAGACCTCAAAGCAGTTCTTTCTGTGCTTCTGTTCTTGCCCTGTCCCCGCTCTTCCCCTTCCTCTCTCCCCAAAAAGAGAGGTGGAACATCTACTGAACTATAAACTCTTCAGCAAACAAACTGCATCACAACCACAGAGTCAGTGTTGCCCTTATAAAATTAGGTGATTGCCTGAAGCGGAAAGCCAGGTCTGCAGACTCTTGCTGGTCGAGTTTATTTCCTTTCATCCAACATGCCTAAGTGCATAAAATTCTTCCATTGACTTCCTCTTTTGTATCCACAGGGGACATGGGGTTAAACTATCGTTTAGTCTCTGGTGCTGGGGAATATGGTGAACCAAGAAGTGGGAAGCCAAGTGCCACTGCACAATACAGAGTCATTGTTCACTCTGTAGGATGTCTTCCCTGAGAAGACACTACTGTCCCATGCAGATTTAGTTTGGCACAGACCTGAATTTGCATCAGCCAATGGGATTCAGAGCAGACATTGGAGCAATGTACTTATTATGCTTTAAATAAATCTAGCTCCAACTGATATATTTTGATCATGTCCTCCGTCTAGTTTCATAAAAGTTCACATGTGCTTTACAAATGTGCCCAATATACTCAATCAGATGTGTGGGAAATATATATTTTTTCCATATGGTTCATAATATAACATAAAAAGCTTTTCTCTCCCCCTTGCTTCCTTGCAGCCTCATGAGGGCATACATCATAACAATCAAAAATCTGACGAGAAAATGCCTAGCGTTCAGAGCTTCCAAGTAGTTTTCCAGAGACTTATTGCTTAATGTAGCATAAATCATTAGCAGCAAAGTTGTTACCTGAACATACAGAGCAAGGCAATCTGATTTCCTTACTGCTGTAGAGAGAAAAATTGCTGTTCCTGGCAGGTAACTATCTTGCAGTTTGATAATTCAGAATAGATTAACAGGAAATGTGTATGGAGCGCACTAGCTAAAAAGAGTACCAGAAAGTAAGTGGCACTGGCGTGAACAAACAAATGAGACCAAGCATGATAATATATGTCCTTAGTGTTTTTCAGCCAGGATCCCTGAGAGGGCTACAAATGAGCAATCCATTTAAAGAGACAGCTGGTTACCAGCACATAGCCATTAGTGATGGCTGGAACTAAATAATACCTTTATCAACTGAAACTACAGGAGAGCTTTTAGGTATTATAATCCAATGTTGTTATTACCTAATTGGATACAGGAACTCACTAGCTTTCCTCTTTGAACCCCACTTTTACATCTCATCTAAAAGTCTGCACCAGCAGCCATAAGCCATAGTATCCTGCATGGTAGAGAACAGCTTTAATGAATAAAAAGGAGACAGACTAAACACAGTTTCGCCTTACAGTTTATCCTTCAATCCTGGACTGGAGTTTGCAGTCAAAGAAGGGACAGCTGGGCTGTACACATCACCCCCTCGCGACAAGTTGAGGCATTGTTTCAATAGACAAATAATGCCACTAAGACTGCCTAAGCACCACTTTTGGCAGCTTTCTTGGACGTATCCTAATAAAGTACTAACCAGTACTCAATCTCTCCTAATCCTGAGGTCTGATGAAGTGAATCATGAAGCTGTCGATATAAACAATGCAAAAAAGCTTCAATCTGATTTTTTTTAAAGGGAATTTGCTTATCCTTCTATGTGAATTTGGGTTTGAGTTTTACGGGCACAGATGTTGACTCAGAGTGAATATTAAAGCTGTGGGTCAATGCAAATATTTGTAGAAAACAAAATTTTGATTACCGAGCTCAAGAATTCATGCTGAAAGTAGCTGCATATCCATATATAGAGAGAGGAGAAATAATACTAAGCCATTTACCTGACCTGTCAGAAATTACTCACATGTTACACAACTCATGTGTTAATTACTGGAGCTTGTGGGAGAAAGGGAGAGGAGGAGAATTAACAGGGTTTTTTTTAACTTATTCAGGTTTTTTTTTTGTTTTGTTTTGTTTTTGTAACCTTTCTGCCAGGTGAAGCCAGAAACAGCCAGGGCTAGGTTCAATAACTAGGGGTTCCACTCCATCCATCCAACACAGAATGGGCTTGAGTCCGCAGTTAGTAACCTGGGAAATTCACACACCACCTGTCAGTACCTCTGGGAGGCAATGCTTCCCCACCCACAAGAACAGTCTGGCTATGTCTACACTCATGGCTTCTTGCGCAAGAACATCTGTGCAAGAAGTCTTGCGCAAGAAAACCTCCACACTGCCATGTGCGAGCTGTGCTTTTGCTCAAGAGCTCCCATGGCAGTGTGGACGCTCTCTTGCGCAAGAAAGCTCCGACGGCCATTTTAGCCATAGGGCTTTCTTGCACAAGAAATCCCTGCCGAGCATCCACACTGCCCTCTTGCGCAATAGCTCCTGCGCAAGAGGTTTTACACCTGTTAAAAAAGAGCATAGCTCTTGCGCAAGAAGCTCTCTCTTACCACGCCATCCTGTAAATTTCCTTGCGCAAGAGCGGGCGGGCAGTGTAGACGCTCTGCGGATTCTTGCGCAAGAACGGCCATACTTGCGCAAGAAGCCGCAATTGTAGACATAGACTCTGGCTACGTCTACACTGGCCCCTTTTCCGGAAGGGGCATGTAAATTTCATGAGTCGTCGTAGGGAAATCCGCGGGGGATTTAAATATCCCCCACGGCATTTAAATAAAAATGTCCGCCGCTTTTTTCCGGCTTTTAAAAAAGCCGGAAAAGAGCGTCTAGACTGGCCCCGATCCTCCGGAAAAAGCGCCCTTTTCCGGAGGCTCTTATTCCTACTTCAAAGTAGGAATAAGAGCCTATAAAGCCTAAAGCCTTCAAAGTAGGAATAAGAGCCTCCGGAAAAGGGCGCTTTTTCCGGAGGATCGGGGCCAATCTAGACGCTCTTTTCCGGCTTTTTTAAAATCCGGAAAAAAGCGGCGGACATTTTTATTTAAATGCCGCGGGGGATATTTAAATCCCCCGCGGATTTCCCTACGACGACTCATGACATTTACATGCCCCTTCCGGAAAAGGGGCCAGTGTAGACGTAGCCTCTGAGTATAGAAAAGAAGCTTTTAATAAAAGGGAGGGCAGTAACTTGGTATTAATTTGGAGAACCAGACCAAACAGCGTTCATAACCAAAAATACAAGTAAACGTCTCAGCCTAAGTAGGTTGGGCAGTGTGCTTTTCCTCTCAGGTTCTTAAGCCCAGCAATGTGAATGTCCCCTTCACATGCCCATACCTTCTCTGCACCCTACTCACAGTCACTGCCCTTGGTCAGAGCAGACCAGAGTTCAGAGGGGCATCCGCAGAGTTCAACTCCCACCCTCAGTGGGGGAATTAAAGAGGCATTTTATTTGGCTTGTCACTCACCTTCCCCCCCCCCCCCCCCCCCGCTCTCTGCTCTCTGCTGCTGCCCTGCTAACCATTCGTCTCTCCTCTCTGCCACCGCCCTGCTCATTACACCTCTCTGCTGGCTGATAGAGCTGCCACCGTTCTGCTGGCCACTTGTCCCGTTTCTCTGGTGCTGCCTTGCTGGCTGTTCATTACATGTCTCCACCACCACCTGCTGGGTCATAGTCCCTATCTGCTGCTCTGCTTGGCTGTGACTTCTGCCCATCAGGCTCAAGTGATTTTCTCTCCCAGTGATTTCAACACTTAGCAAGTAGGGTAGAATAAACACAACCCCAGCACAAGAAAGACTCTTGATAATGCCCATTTAGTTCTGTACTTGGAACATTATGGCTGCGTCTACACTGGCATGATTTTGCGCAAATACTTTTAACGAAAAAGTATTTGCACAAGAGAGCATCTACACTGGCATATGCTTTTGCGCAAAAGATGTGCTTTTGTGCAAAAGCATCCGTGCCAGTGTAGACGCTCTCTTGCGCAAGAAAGCTCCGATGGCCATTTTAGCCATCGAGCTTTCTTGCACAAAAAATTAACGTTGCTGTCTACACTGGCCTCTTGCGCAAGAATACTTGTGCAAGAGGGCTTATCCCTGAGCGGGAGCGTCAGAGTATTTGCACAAGAAGCACTGATTTTGTACATTACAACGTCAGTGTTCTTGCCCAAATACTCGTGGCCACTGTAGACAGGCGGCAAGATTTTGCACAAAAGCACCTGCTTTTGCACAAAATCTTGCCAGTGTAGATGCAGCCTATGTGTATGGTGGAACTGGGGATGGAGAACAAGTCAAACCAATCCAGGCTGGAGAGACATTATAGCCTCTGGATCACAATAACCTTCCTTCACCCCTCTCTCTCATAGATCTCTGAAAGTCGAGACCCTGCTTAGCAAGATTCTTTTTGCTAACTGTGTTCTCTCTCCTTTGGAACAATTTAGCACAGTTGTGCTTTTCTGTATCCCCACAAAATTGCAAACGTTGTTCACCCTCCTCCAGCTATCCCTGCATTTAATACAAGCATACTTGGGGCTGGGTCACAAATTAAGTTGATTACAATGAGCAAAATTCTACTCTATCTGCTGACTATCTAGCAAATCTGAGCAAAGCATGAGCAAACTTTATTTACATAGACTCACCCAAAGTTTCTCTCCCTTTCCAGCTAGCTGTAACAGAAGTGTTCCTTCATATCCCGTTTATATTTTGAAATTTGAAATGTCTGAAATTTCAAAATGATAGTGGTAGATCATATAGAGCTAATTTTGTCATTATTGTCTGCCAAAAAGATGAGCCACAATTTGCAATCATGTGTGACAGCTCTTTAAAAGCACAGGTGACTAAGTCATAAAGCAGGAAAATGACATTTTTACTCATGCAAAAAATACTCTCTGCTTTCTAGCTCCATCTGCTGGAAGTGAAACAAAATACTGAGTTAACAAAGGCTCCAAATCAACACAGGAGCCCTGTATCGTTCATCAAGTTATCAGCAAACAGTTGAACAGGTTTGCAGTCAAGTTTTTCGTTGTTAGTGTCTGTGCTAAACAAAACCCAAGGGCCACTCTCTGCTGGAGTCTATCAACACTGCACTGGAGGAGGCTGTTAAGGAAAATCAGAATGAGTGAAAGGTGAAGCAAATCTGCAGTGGAACTTGAAAACACTTACTGGATTGATAGGCCTTGGCATTTTCTATTGCTGCATTACCTCAATGTCTACACTGAGGAGAAGATTAACTCTGCTGCAGTCAATCTTCTGCTGTTCAAATTAGTGGGTCTAGTGAAGACTCACTAATTCAAACTGAGAGGGCACTCCCCTTGGCACTGATAGCCCTGCTCCTCTTGAGGAGTAAGAGGAATAGACGGGAGCGGGGTCCCCATCAACCTCCCGCTGTGGGGATGGCGCAAAAACCCAATTTAGGATACTTTGATTCCAGCTACTTAGTTAACGTAGTTGGAGTTACATATCTTAAGTCGTCTTTCCCCTTTAGAGTAGGCCAGGACTTAAAGAATTGATCTTTGGGATAAAGGTTGAGACACAAAATATTCTTGAAGAAAGTCGTCTCTTGTATCCAGAGGGATTTACAATCCGTAATCCATATTTCAAAAGGTTTTTATTCTACTTTGATTGTGGAATTGTTTGCTTACTGAATTCTTGTCTCTACTTAATGCAAAACTCAACAAATGGGAGAAGGAAGGATTGTTTGGGGTTCTTTTATTCTTTTTTTCAAGTTAGAAACTTTGTAGCTATAGTTTGTAGAATGCCTGTGCAAACAGGAAAATATAAGAGTGGACAGACTTGCAATTAAACACTACACTTAAAGAGTATCTGCCGAATTGGCTTATTGCTTCTGGGTGTAAATCTTAAGGTCCTTTCCCAGGCTGGTGTGCCTGCTCTACAAAAAATCATCAAGGAAAGAAGTGTGTGGGGAGGAAGAAATGTGGTTCCCCTCATGACATTTTCCTTATATCAATCTGGGGCAACCAATGGGCTGCCACGTCTGGCCCATAAAATGCCCACTAACTTTAGCAAGAATCCTGCCAGAGTCGGGAGGACTGAGTAATAACAAAGAAAAGATTTTAGGGTATGACCCTGCAAGTGTGAATGAAATAAACTGATGTGAGTGGCTCTGGATGTTATGGAGCAACATCCCTCTGCACCCATCTCCACGCTGGCTACACAAAGTGATCTATTTTATTTTATTTTATTTTTTTATCGATGCTTTTTAATGGGAGCATCAACATGCTGGATGCTATGGCAACCAGCCTAGAGTAATATCCTAGATGATTTGCACAGGTTCCCTCTGGCTCTGCTCAGTGCTTGGGCACTGATTCTTTCACTGTAAACATGCAATAGAGTGGTAGCTGTCGGCTTCCTATCTCAGCTCTGCATCAGGAAGGAGTATTCTCTCAGGCTGGGCCTGAGGCAAATGAGATTTGTCTGTATGCTACAGTTCCACTTCCCTGGCCCTGGGAATGTGCATTACAGAGCTGAGTGGGAGGGGAAGGCATTTGGCCCCTAACCAATTTAGAGCAGCCTCAGAGCTGTTATAAACTGTGCTTTGGTGCCTGTGGCTCCAAGAGGACATTCCGGTTCTGGAGATCATCAGAGCATATCAGTGCTCTGGTCACACATTCTCTCCTTCCCACCCCAAGCAACAACTCCTATCCAGGGAGATCCTGAGGAGCTTGCTAGATGTCTGTGTCTAGACTGGCCAGTTTTTCCAGAAAATCAGCCGCTTTTCTGGAAAAACTTGCCAGCTGTTTACACTGGCCTCTTGAATTTCCACAAGAACACTGACGTCCTACTGTAAGAAATCAGTGCTTTTTGCGGAAATACTATGCTGCTCCCGTTCGGGAAAAAGTCCTTTTGCGCAAAGCTTTTATGCAAAAGGGCCAGTGTAGACAGCTCAGATTTGTTTTGCACAAAAAAAAAAAACGCATCTAGATTGGCATGGACGCTTTTCTGCAAAAAGTGCTTTTGCGGAAAAGCGTCCGTGCCAATCTAGATGCTCTTTTCCGCAAATGCTTTTAACTGAAAACTTTTCCGTTAAAAGCATTTCCGGAAAATCATGCCAGTCTAGATGTAGCCGATGTGTTTTACAGCCCCTTTCCACTGGCAGAAGAGGGCAAAGGTACCACAGAGGTGCAAAGAATTCACAACCATGTCTAACGTGGGGAGGTATGGGAGAGTCAAGTCTTGATTTTGTAATCACGCTTAATCAATGTGTCTCTGTCTCCTAGTGGTGGGATACACAGAGGTTAAAACTTCTGCTACAGTCTCTGAGGTAACTAACTTTGAGCTTTTTTAGTTTGGCCAGTAGAGGCTTATGCTTTTAGAAGATCCAGGCTAAATCTACACTGCAGACTTCTTGCGCAAGAACTATTTTGCACAAGAGTTCTTATGCAAAAGGTATTGCGCAAAAGTGCATCCACACTGCCATGTGCTTTTGCGCGAGAGCATCCATGGCAGTGTGGACGCTCTCTTGCGCAAGAAAGCTCTGATGGCCATTTTAGCCATCCCACACTGCCTTCTTGTGCAAGAGTTCTTGTGCAAGAGGGTTTATTCCTTGTGGGGAGAGGAATAACTCTTGTGCAAGAAGCCCTCTGTTCCTATGCTTTACTGTAAATGTACTTGTGCAAGAACACATGTGCAGTGTAGATGCTCTGCAAGTTTTAGTACAAGAACACCTGTTCTCGTGCAAAACGCCTGCAGTATTTGCAGATGTAGCCCCATTAGATGTAGCCCCAGATTTCAATTCCAACTGCTGATGACCTGCCCTGGGGAGCTGCATTATCATGGCTTTCTTTGCACCTTTGTAGCAATAAATGTGAGCAGAAAGTCTGCTGTAACTTATGCCAGGAGACCAGATCTGCACAAAATGGCCCCGGGACCAGAAGAGTATAAAAAGGTCACTTCAAGCCGCCCTACATTGCTCTGCATACTTCTGGGCTGTGCATGAGACTCTGACCCTAGTTTTGCTTTATTCTTTCAGCTGTACTAAGTAATGAATGCCTGCTGACTAGGTCCAGCAATGGTCTAGTACAGTGGTTTTCAAATGTTTTGGCTCATGGCCCACCCCTCTCAATGCAAACCTTTCTGTAGACCCCCAGCCAACCACTTATGATGACAAAATGGGTGCATGCAGGAGTCTGGGGGGAGGATCTAAGCAGGAGGAAGGCTGCAGGAGGGAGTGGGTGTCTGCAAGGGAGGGGATAGGGACGCTTATCTGGCTCTATGCTACTGGCCACTCCCAGCCACTATCCTCTGCTGCTTCCATTGGCCAGGATTTCAGGCAATGGGAGCAGCAGGGAAAGCCTCTAGGTGAGCAGTTTCCTGTGCTTCAATTCCCCCAGCCAGGGGGAGGGATAGCAACAGCCAGGGCTGGATTATCCATTAGGCACAGTAGCTCAGTGCCTAGGGCCTATGAAAAAGTTCAGGGCCTACAAAAATTTAGGGCCTACAAAAATTCATAATTGACTTGAAAATAAGAAAAGAAAATGGCTCAATCAAACTTAATTTGCTATCTTTAGTCAACAAACAACATACAGATATAACATAGAATTAACTATTAGGCGTATAGGTGATAGGGCATTTCTCCCTTATATATTTATATATAATCTAATTTAAAGGCCTATAATTATGAGAGTGCCTAGGGCCTACCAAGACCTTAATCCAGTCCTGGCAACAGTGCATGGAGCCATTTCCTCCCCCACAAACCGGATCCAGCCCGTGAGGCTTGAGGCTTCCTCCTGCAGCGGAAAGCCGGTGCTGTCCCTCCAAACTTGGGGGAGGGGAGTGCCCACGAGCCTGGAGCACTACCACAGGCTCCCCGCTGTGGGCGGCGGGGGGGGGGGGGGGGGCAAGCCCATAATAGCCAGGGGCCCACCTGCTGGACAGATGCAGACCACTAGTATTCCGCCTATCACGCTTTGTGAACTACCGCAAATTAGCATATATAACCCACGGGTTATACATGTTTTTAGAAACCCCGCCCTCCCCCCTGCAGGATATACATATCTGCGGGGCATACACATTTATTTTTACTCACAAGCAGCTCTGCCCCATTAGAATTGGATCAGCTATGCTCCGCTGCAGGGAGGGCCTGACGAGCTTCCATTTCCCCACCCGGAGGAGGGTGGGTTGCGCCTGGCTGCGGCTGCGCAGAGCCTTGGTGTGAGTGCGGCGCCCGTCCTGCTGGCCGGCCATCTTCCCTGTGCTGTGCTCTCCGTGCCCGGAGGAGTGTGGATTGTGCCTGGCTGCAGCTGAGCGAGGCCTGGGCGCGAGTGCAGCTTCCCTCCCGCAGGCTGGTCAGCTTGCCTGCGCTGCGCTCTCCGTTCCCCCCGCTGGAGAACACCAGATGGGTGGAATGCAGGACCCGTGGGTTATACGTATCCAAGGGTAATCTAAGGGTTTTTTTACACAAAAGAAAAACCGCAGGTTATACACGAGTGCGGGTTATACACGGGTGCGGGTTATATGTGCTAAAATACGATACTGATTTAGAAAGAACTGCATCATGCCACTGAAGATGCTGTCTCTTGGGCACATGCTAAATAAATAAATATTAAGCAGCATAATATAATTTAGTTCATGTTGTTGTAACCCATGCTAACTGTGTGGCTCTCTTAGGCTATGTCTAGACTGCAGAGATCTTCCGGGAAAACTTCTTCTGAAAGAGAGCGTCCACACTGCATGGATGCTTTCTCGCATTTCAGCTGTGATTACTATGGATGGAGTGGCCACCAGGGCACCTGTGCTTTTTCCTCTTTCCTCTTCTTTCAAAAGAACTCCCTCTTCCCTGTCCACACATGCCTGTTTCCGAAAAAGGCTTTTTCCTCGTAGAATGTGGATTACCAATGTCGGAAAAACCCCTCTGTTCTTTTGGTTTTCTTTCAGAAGAACATGATTGCAGTGTGGATGTAATTGATGTTTTTCAGAAAAATAGCTGTTTTTCAAAAAAAACCCTCTGTAGCGTAGATATACCCTTAGTATGAGTTATGCAATAGTATCACAGGTAGCAGGGGTACAATGATATATGGTCCATCATTCCAATTAGAATGTTGATCAAAGAGTTTAATCTATCAAGAAACATCTTGTCTAGAGCAGTGTTTCTCAAAGTGATCCGCAGACCCACTCTGAGAAAGTTGCTACCAGGCCATTCCGGTTTGCTTACTTACCAGCTCTGAAGCCACAGAGCCTCCTGGCTCCCATTGCCTGCGGTTCACCATTTGAAGCCCAGGGGAGCCGCAGGAAGCAGCATGGGTCCATGGACCACTGTGAGAAAAATTGGTCTAGACCAGTGTTTCTCAAACTGTGCTCCGTGGAGCCCCAGAGCTCCGCAAGACATCTCCAGGGACTCCATGAGGCTGACAAACTGGAAACATCGATAGGTACAACTCATACAATCAGTGGACCGCTGAGGCTCCGCATAAACTTTTACGCATGTAAAGGGCTCCGGAGCCCAAAAAGTTTGAGAACCGCTGGTCTAGACTCTACACAGAGAGAAAGGTGTTCTTCCTCCAGTTTAGAGTTGTACCAGCAAGTGGCGCTCAACACCTTCTTTGCTTCACTGCTGTATTTTGAACTCCACAGAGCTCGTCTCTCAGGAGCGCTTTGAGTTTTAGCACAGATGCAGGGATTGGTTCTCCTCCTGTGCACCTGACGGCTAAGTCTGCAATTTATTTATTTATTTATTTGTGATCAGAATGTCTAGGACAAGGGTGGACCTGTGGGCTAGATCTGGTTCCCCAGGGATAGCCCCTGGCAGGCCGCTGCTGCTATATTTACCTGCACCTCTGCAGCTACGGGCGCATGCAGATACAGTGTTCCAGTCTGCGTCGCTTTCTGCAGCTCCCCTTGGCTGGGAACAGCGAGCTGTGGCCAATGGAAGATGCAATTACCCATACCTGTGGAGGCGCAGGTAAATATAGCGGCAGCAGCCCTCCAGGGGGCTAACCCTGGCAAACTGCTGCTGTTTTATTGCCCACCCCTGTTCTAGGAGCCATATTCACGGACCAGGACCCCATTGCTCAAGTTGCTGTTTCACAAACATGAAGCTCGGCGATGGACAAGACATAGCTGAGTGTCTAGAACACAGGAGTTTAGGGCTATGTCTACACTGCAGGCTTCTTCCACAAAACCTTCTTGCGCAAGAGTGCATCCACACTACAAAAGCACATCAAAAAAGGATGTGCTTATGTGCAAGAGAGAGTCCAGACTGCATGGACACTCTCTAAAAGAAAGCTCGGATTGCCATTTCCATAAAAGCCATCAGAACACGTGTGCTTTTTTCGATTTTTTTTTTGTGTGCAAACCTCTCCCCCCCTTTGCCTGTCCACACACACCTTTTTGCGCAAGAACTCTTGTGTAAAAAGGAGTTATTCCTCGTAGAAAGAGGCAGTCTGAGGTAGAACGGAGAATTGAATCTAGTCTTGAGCCCCAGGGTAGCACTGTAACCACAGAACCAGCTTCTCTCTCTAGCGGAGCAAGCTGCAAAGTCTCCACATTTTCATCAGTTTGTATTTTGGATTTCTTAAAAAAAATGATTGTTACAATTTTTCTATTACATTTTTTTAATTATTTTTTTAAAATGGGAATTCCATCAAGTGTATTTTTAATTCATCCCTATAAACTCTTATCATTAGCTATGTTTTAACAAAAAAGAGCTGTAGTCAATTTGGTTTCTAATAACATTTTCTTCTGGTTTTCTAACCTTAAGCATTGATTTAGCTGTTCCAAAACAGAGCACTACTCCACATTTCTCCATTTCATCTCTTTTCTGTATGGTTTATTTAGAAGCAATTCTGTTTTGTTGCCCTACAGATAGGAAGACACCGCAAAAACCCCTCTGTTCTTTTGATTTACTGTAAATTTATTTGCGCAAAAACGTGCTTGAGGTGTGGACGCGCCGCGGGTTTTTGCGTAAAACCCCTGGAGTGTAGATGTAGCCAAGGTGAGCTCTGTCTCCCTTTTCACAAGTTGCTAGAAACTTGTGGGTGCATCAGTTTGGGGGTACTCAACTCCAGAGCCTTTAAAGAACCTGATTTTTAAACAGCACTGAGTATCCAAGCTCTGAAAACCAGACCCTCAAAGTGTTCTGTTAAGAGCAAATAACTACAAAATACAGAATCCCATTGATTTCTATGGGACTATTTGTAAGATACTGCATAAAGGTTTCAGGGGTTAGCTCTAGTAGTTTTTTTCTGTTGTAATTTAACTGTCCGTTGCTTTTTTTCTGCCCTGCATAAAACAAAATTTAATATAATGCTTTTTTTGTTAGGTAGTAAATACAATAAAAGTTATTGCGGTAGCTTTTAAAACCTGAATGCAATTATATTATAAATTATATATATTATTATTCCTTTGAAACAGTTACAAACATAACAATTGTTCTTAAGATAGAAATTAAAAAATCACTGCTTATAATCAATTTATCCGTTATATAAATCACTCCCTACTATATAAACCTATGAATGATGCTGAAGAATAAAAAAGAGAAAGCAAATCTATCTTAATGTATTTTTATTAAATTAGACTTTTTTGCAGTTTTAAGGAGGAGAAGGCAACCTAACATGACTGATGTATTGAGATATTTGATTCGATTTTCATCCAGCATGCATGAATGCCACAGGAGGCAGATGGTCTCCATATAGAGAATGCATGAATTGTTGTCTCTCAGAATGCAAAATTTTATATACCAGATTCCATTGTACTTTGAAAAATTCCAGTTCTACTTCTAGTACTTTTTTCATCATCATTTGAATCTCTGCCAACTCTATTTAATGATGTTACTATGCTTAGGGTTTCAATCCAATTGGCAATAAGCCAGCTGTGACTGCTTTTAAAGCAACATAGGCTCACTCTATTTCACAAGGTGTTTGCCCAACACACAGAGATGAGTCTTTGGTATCAAAATCTTGCAGAAAGCATAGTAGTCTGAGAAGCACAATTATGTATTTAAAATTAGATAAAATTGGCCAGAGAATCTGGCCCAGTGGAATAGGACTTGCTCACCTTACTCACAAGTAGCCACTTCTACATCAGTAGATCTAATATTGTTATAAATAATGATATGCAGGGAATTTAAAGTCACCACATTTGCTGTGTCCCAATTTTTGTTGCCCTACAGATAGGAAGACAGAAGGACAAGCAAGTTATTGTCACAGCCTTATCAAACGTAGATACTTATACGATTTCCATTGCCACAGAGTCCTTAACAAGTTTTGTTTACAAGACCCCCATGAAATGGGGAAGGGCTCTGCTATGTTCCTCATCTTACAGAGGGGAAACTGAGGCAGTCTGTGGTAGAACGGAGAATTGAATCTAGTCTTGAGCCCCAGGGTAGCACTGTAACCACAGAACTAGCTTCTCTCTCTAAGGTAGCAAGCTGCAAAGTCTCCACATTTTCATCAGTTTGTATTTTGGATTTCTTAAAAAAAATGACTGTTACAATTTTTCTATTTCATTTTTTTTTAGTAATTTTTTTAAAATGGGAATTCCATCAAGTGTATTTTTAATTCATCCCTATAAACTCTTATCATTAGCTATGTTTTAACAAAAAAGAGCTATAGTCAATCTGATTTCCAATAACATTTTCTTCTGGTTTTCCAACATTAAGCATTGATTTAGCTGTGCCAAAACAGAGCACTACTCCACATTTCTCCATTTTATCTCTTTTCTGTATGGTTTATTTAGAAGCAATTCTGTTTGGGTTCATCCTATTTTTCTGACTCATTTTGGTTCACTCTCTTTCAATATTTGCTCAGTTATGTCAATTGTGAGGACTGTACTTGACTTGGTGAATCTGTCTCATTTCTGTTTGGTTTCATGAGAAGCAATCCCATTCCAGGCACATCACATTTTCCTGGCACAACCAAACCCTTACATTGCTAGTTATGATAAGAGGAAGCTGATACCAAATTTGGTGGTCCTAGTTCTTACTGTTTTAGGAGGTGATCTTGATATATCAGACAAACAGACAAACTCTCTAAAATATACAGTAGATTTCTTGCTGTTAAATAAATAACTTTTCCATTGAAGCCTGATTTCAGAATAAAGAACATTGGGTAAAGAGAGCAGAATTCATCCCATTCTTAGGCTATTTATAGCATATAGCCAAGTGTCTAAATCAAAGTATATTTTGGGGGAGGCCAAATCCCTATCTGTTGTTTAGAAAAAGAAAGCATGGCTGCCATAAATGTCAATAGAACTACAATTATTTACCCTTGGCCTGGGTTTTGATTGTGCCCATCTCCAGACCTTTACAAGAAGCACAATGAAAACATAATTAAAGAACAGTAAAAATAAAACTCACTTTTATTATTACAGATTGAACCTCTCTAATCCAGCACTCTCTGATCCAGCAACATCCGTGGTCCAGCATGATTTTAGGTAGTCAGATATCCACTTACCATGGGCGTGGCCAAGTTTCCTGCAGTCCCATAAAGTTCCCACCGGTTCTCAGTGTTCTGTGCTGTTATTTAGCTCTACTTTACCTCTAAATGTCTTCTAAGCACCATGGGTATGTCTACACTACCCCGCTAGTTCGAATTAGCGGGATAATGTAGGCATACCGCACTTGCAAATGAAGCCCGGGATTTGAATTTCCCGGGCTTCATTTGCATAAGCCGGCCGGCGCCATTTTTAAATGCCGGCTTGTTCGAACCCCGTGCCGCGCGGCTACACGCGGCACGGGCTAGATAGTTCGAACTAGCAAGCCATTCCGCACTATCTGTACGCCTCATTCCTCGTGGAACTATCTAGCCCGTGCCGCGTGCACGGGATTCGAACAAGCCGGCATTTAAAAATGGCGCTGGCCGGCTTATGCAAATGAAGCCCGGGAAATTCAAATCCCGGGCTTCATTTGCAAGTGCGGTATGCCTACATTACCACCCTAATTCGAACTAGGGTGGTAGTGTAGACATACCCCCATAGACAGAACTATGTAGCACTTGAAAGACTAACAAGATGGTTTATTAGGTGATGAGCTTTCGTGGGCCAGACCCACTTCCTCAGATCAATATGTGGAAGAAAATCGGCACAATTATATATACCAAAGTGATACAATAAAAAAAAAGTGAACGCATGTGAAATTGACAAATCAAATTTTAGAACAGAGTGAGGGTGAGGGGGGAAGGTAAGTTTCTGTGAGGTAGTGACATAGGGGTAATAATAGGGGAAGTTTCTGTGAGGTAATGACATTAGGGGTGATAATTGGGGAAGCTATCTTTGTAATGGGTGATATAATTAGAGCCTTTGTTTAAACCCATACATAAAGTGTCAAATTTAAGCAAGAATGACAATTCTGAAGCTTCTCGTTGAAGTCTTGAGTTAAAGTCTCTTTGAAGCAATATGCATGTTTTAAGGTCATTAAGTGAATGATCAGTCTGGCTGAAATGGCAACAGCTTTCTCTCAGTGAGAGAGTCTTATGTCTGTTTTGTGTGCATTGATTCTTTGGCGAAGTGTCTGAGACGTTTGTCCTATGTACATAGCAGACAGACACTTTAGGCACATGATGGTATAAATTATATTTCTGGATGAACAGGAATATGTGTTCTTGATCTTGTAACTGGCATGGTTAGGTCCAATAATGGTGTCAGCAGAGTAAATATGTGGACAAAGCTGGCACCAGGGTTTGTTGCAAGGGAAAGTTCCAGGGTTGGTATTAGTGTGGTATGTCCTGTGGTTGTTGGTAAGAATCATCTTGAGATTAGGTGGTTGTCTATAGGAGACTATGGGTCTGTCTCCCAGAGCCTCTCGGAGTGTAGTATCCTGTTCCAGTATAGGTTGTAGTTTATTGATAATGCGTTGGATGGGTTTAAGTTGGGGGCTATAGGTGATGACAAGTGGTGTTCTATTGTTGGTTTTCCTGGGTCTGTCTTGAAGTAGATGGTTTCTGGGTATTCATTTGGCTCTTTCAATTTGTTTTTTTATTTCTCCGGGTTGGTAATTGAGGTTTATAAATGCTTGGTAGAGATCCTGAAGTTTCTGGTCTCTGTCAGTGGGATTAGAGCAGATGCGATTGTATCTAAGGGCTTGGCTATAGACGATGGATCGTATGGTGTGTCCTGGATGGGAGCTGGAGGCATGTAGGTAACTGTATGAGTCAGTGGGTTTTCTGTAGAGAGTGGTGTCTAATTTGCTATTGGTGATTTGTACTGTGGTGTCCAGGAAATGGATCTCTCATGTAGAATGGTCCAGGCTGAGATTGATGGTGGGGTGTAGGTTGTTAAAGTCTCTGTGGAATGTATCCAGTGTTTCTTGGCCATGGGTCCAGATCATAAAGATGTCATCGATGTAGCATAAGGAGAGAAGGGGTAAAAGGGGAAGGGATCTGAGGAAACGTTGTTCTAAGTCAGCCATAAAGATGTTAGTGTACTGTGGGGCCATGCGGGTACCCATGGCTGTGCCGCTGATCTGGAGGTATAAGTTGTCACCAAATTGGAAATAATTGTGGGTGAGAACAAAGTTACACAGGTCTGCTACCAGATTGGCAGTGGTATCCTCTGGGATAGTGTTTCTAATTGCTTGTAATCCGTCTTCATGTGGAATATCATCACCTAATAAACCATCTTGTTAGTCTTTAAAGTGCTACATAGCTCTGTCTTTTGTTTCAGCTACACCAGACTAACACAGCTGCATCTCTATCACTATTCTAAGCACCCAGTAAGCAGTGGAAGTATTGGTAATGCTGCTAGACTATATTGACCTCCCATAGTTTAGAAAATTCTCTGGTTCAGCTCCAGTCAGGTCCCAACTGTATATTCATACCCAGGTTTGGGACATTTATCTGGATGTGTAGGTCAATGATGGGCAATCCAAGCAAGTGAGTATGCCACATGAGTGGCCCTCCTTCACCTCAGAAGGCTGCAAGATTGTCATAACCATGATGGTCTCCCACGATAGAGTAGTTTTGCTGTGTTTGCTTACCTAGGAGTTGGGAGTGGGAAGGTGCCAATTGAACTATAGCAGCATTTTGATTGGATGCAGAGGGAGCACACGGCTCTCACAGTCAATGTTGTGTGCAATCACCTCACTTTACATGCCCTTGCTTTATGTGTGTGTCACTTTAGTAATACCGATAGGAATAAAATCTATGCAGATGGAAACCAGCAGAATATGGCCATCCTGCACATGGGCAATGTAAACAAAGTGTCTTGTGGCCACACATGGAACTTTGATGGGCCACTTGCTCACAGGGGCCGTAGGTTGCCCACCACTGGTCTAGGTCTTAGTATCATGCCAATCAAGTAGAATTGAAATAACTTCCAAATGTTTTGAAGTGGAAGACAGAAATCAATCCAGCTAGTCTTAGGGAAATACAGGTTATAGGACTAGACAAGAGGCGTGTGGGTGGTGGTGGAGAAGGGGGCAATAGGTTCATGCAATCCGAGTCCCTGCCAGATCTTTAAACAGCTCCCTGCTGGCTTTTGCCACAGCTCAGCCAGCTCTGAGCGGGTGCACCTGCTTCCTTTCACCTCTGGTCAGATCTTCTGTTCCCCTCTCTAGCTGCCATGCAATCCAGTGAAGCATAGAGCAGCCTGCCTGCTTCATCTGTGTTTTGGGATGAGAGGGGCCGTAAATAATGGTCTATTTACAGGACAGTACCTGTACAGAATTTTAAGTTACTTTCACTGCTGGATCTGACCTAATGTAACAATCAGTGATCCATCTTGTATCGTGTAGATTGTGAATCTTGGTGGTACTCTCATTAAATTAACAAAGTAGATCATTAGCATTTGTACTATGAAAATAGCATTTTGGTCATTTTTACAGTTAAACAAATGGGCTATGTCTACACTTGTGGCTTCTTGCATGAGAAATACGCAAATGAAGCTAAGCGTGAAATATCACCGAGCCTCATTTGCATACCTAATGAGCTGCCATTTTTACAGAAGAGGCTCTTATGCCAGAAGGAGCTGTCTACACTGCCCCTTCTTGCACAAGAAAAACCCTCTTGTGCAATGCCATTGTTCCTGAAAATAATTGGCATAGTGGCATTGTGGAAGAGGGTTTTTCTTGTGCAAGAAGGGGCAGTGTAGACAGCTCCTTCTGGGGCAAGAGCCTCTTCTGTAAAAATGGCAGCTCATTAGGTATGCAAATGAGGCTTGGCGATAGTCCATGCTTAGCTTCATTTGCATATTTCTCGCACAAGAAGCCGTGAGCGTAGACATAGCCCAGGGCTGTGTCTAGACTGGCCAGTTTTTCCAGAAAATCAGCCGCTTTTCCGGAAAAGCTTGCCAGCTGTCTACACTGGCCACTTGAATTTCCGCAAAAGCACTGACTTCCTACTGTAAGAAATCAGTGCTTTTTGCAGAAATACTATGCTGCTCCTGTTCAGGCAAAAGTCCTTTTGAGCGAAACTTTTGCACAAAAGGGCCAGTGTAGACAGCTCAGATTTGTTTTGCACAAAAAAGCGCTTCTAGATTGGCATGGACGCTTTTCCGCAAAGAGTGCTTTTGCGGAAAAGCGTCCGTGCCAATCTAGATGCTCTTTTCCGAAAATGCTTTTAACGGAAAACTTTTCCATTAAAAGCATTTCTGGAAAATCATGCCAGTCTAGATACAGCCCAGGTGTTTATCAGTCTTTAACTAGTAATTCTACTGTTATATTAGCTGTACAAAGCCTCTGACCCAGAAGACTCCTCTGATTAAAGTTAAGCACACTGTAACAGGGTGGGCCTCATCACCAAGAGTGCCTCCTGCTGGTCACTCAGGGAATTAGCCTTTTTGGTGCTGGAGCACCCTCTTCTGGCGGGTGTCTCACCCACTGTACTTGTTATTTTCTACCACTCTAGGTCAGGGCATACGTCTCTCCCAGACCATGGTGCCCTCCTACTGGGGTACTGCCCTACCGTAGTGCCCCACATTCTGGAGTTCTCCCCCTCAGTCCTCCTATGCCCATCTTGCCACTGTGACCCACTGCCCATCTTCATCTAGCAGGGGCAAAGTGCAGTCTAAAATGGCCACTCATCACTGGCAAATGATGCTTGTTTTGCCTATCCAGGCTGCCTCCCTGCAGCCCTAGCACCCTGAGATCTTGCTTCAGGCCCTGCAGGATGGGAGCTTGCCTGGCCGGAGCTTCCCCAGCCCTGCTCTAAATCAGGAAGCCTCTAGCTTCCCTAGCACCTACATCCGTCTTGCTCCCCAGCAAGAGTGAGTCTCCCTACCTTCCTCCTGGAGCCCTTATTTATACAGCCCACAGCTGGGCCCTCATTTGCAGCTATCTGCTACAGCTGCTTGCTTCATGGCTCCAACCCTCCAGCCCTTACCCAGGGCTGGGTTTGAATCCTTTAAAGGGCCAGTGCGGGGCAGACACCCTGTCACACGCGTGCTTATAGTCTTTGATGGATCAAGGCCTGAATATTTCTCGGCACAATGAGAGTTAAGACGCAGCACAACGTAAGGGCACTGAGGGTCCCAATAAAACTTCAAGAAGCCATTAGGGCTGAGATTTTCAAAGCCACTTCAAATATCCCATTCCTGTTGGTTTTAAAAGCAAGTGGGCATCCCCTTCCATAGACATCTTTGAAAATGTCAGCCTCCACCTTGTCTAGAATTCGTTGTTTCTGATCATACCAATATCTTGAACAATGACGGGGCATTTGAGTGTTGACTGAATGCTGGAGGCTCCTTTGAGACATGTTGAAATGCATGTGATTCTGGAAGCAACTTCCTAATAGAATTAGTGGTTCACAAACTGAAATTCCAAAGAAAAAAGCCACGAGGCCAAGTTAGACATCTGTATGGCTTTTCACTTAGGTAATTGTAAACCATGGGATAGTGACCTAGACAAACAGCAAAGTAAACTCCAGATGATCTGATTAGTTTTATTGGCTATGGTGCAGATACATTATCTTATGTTGAATACCACGTGAAAGACCATTCATTTGGATGAGGGCATCTTTTTGGAAATCTTCTGTTATTAGTACCCATGGTGATACCAGCCAAGCTGTAATACAGCCTCTGGTGAAATGAAATCTGTAACCTGGTTAAGTCGGCCTATTGCATAAACATGAGTAAGCAACATTCTAGAGGACAATTATAGTATATGTGTTTACACTGTTGGGAAAATAAACAGATTACAGCTGAATGATGCATTAAGAAATCTCCTTCCTTTTGTAGGCAGAGCAGGGAAAAGACTTTTCTATTAATGATTATACCTAGGTAGACTTCTCTATCACCCACTGTGAAAGGGAGATGTTTTTGGTGTGACTAAAATTTGTTTATGAAAATATTCACACCATTGCTTATGAATAGTATACTGAGGTATTTATTATACTCAGGTTATAAATACAGCCTTCATTGTATTTCCCTGTAGGGCCCAGATAACTTAGTAGCATCCTATGCATGGAAAGTTTTTACATCCTATGCATGGAAAGTTATTTGCAATTAGTTATTTGCAATTAGTTTGCATCAATGACTCTGCTTCTTGTTTAGTCTGCCACCCATGGTTTTTAAAAAATACCCTGTCCTAGATTAGTTGATTCTAACGCTAGAAGAGATCATTGTGATCATCTGTATAACACAGACATAGGTACCGACTCCGTGGACTCCAGGACTGCAGCACATGTGGAAAAAAATGAGCAGGTGCTTAGCACCCACAGGCAGCCAGTCTCCCTCCCCTCCACCACCAGCACCTTTTGCCTTCTAGTGGCCCCGCTAATCAACTCCTCCCCATTTTTCCTAGTGCTTCTGCCCTCTGCAATCAGCTGTTCTGCTTCGGGCAGGAGTTGGTTAGGAGGAGGAGGAGCAGGGATTAGGCACGCTTGAGGGAGAAGGTGTAAAGAGGTGCAGAAGAGGTGGGATGGAGGTGAGGATGGTAGCAAGGGGTGGGGCACAGATGGGTCTTGAGGGATGGAGTGGAGTGGGGGGGGGCAGCTGAGGGCAGATGGGGTGCCGAGCATTGTCCCCCCCCCACCCGGGTAGAGAGGAAGTCTGCATCTATGGCCAGAGATCTTCCACTAAAAGAAATCCTACAGCATATCTTTTAGAGCAGGGCTACTCAACTTTGAAAGCCTGGGGACCACAGTGATACTCACAGTACAAACTGAGGGCCGCAACTTAAGTGTGGTTGCATATACATGCAAATATATATGCAAATATATGCAAATAGCTTCTTTCACACTGATGGGCATGAATACAAAGCACTTCCCACAGTGCCGCGGTGCTCCTGGTATCTCCTCCCTAGGGGCTAGAAACACTGACACTCTACACCTGTCTGTTCCAGCCAGCCCTTCCGCTTGCCTCTTTCAGTGCTCACCCAACCTGGGAGACACCTTGCCATTGTGGAGCATGTTCCCAGTGGAGGCCATGTTCAAAGTATCCCACTCAGGAGCCATGTGTTGAGCCCTGTGTACCATACTTGGTACTAAATCAAATCTCAACAGCATTAAAATCAGTTGAGGGACCTTTGTCAGCCAGCTAGACACCCGCTGCTTCATCACATAGCGCTTCATACACTGTTCCTTGGTGTATCTCAAAAGTCACCATGGTTGGGTTATGTTGGAGCAGGATGGGGGATCTGGCTACAGAATTTCAGAGACCTCACAGAGCATGCCATGCCGGCTCCCCCCTCTATTGTACAACAAGGAGCGTACAGCTCAACCACTTCTGCTGCGGCAGTTTGGCAGGAGAGAGAGGTGATCTCTTTGGGGATTTGGGATGCCAGATGTAACATTACCTGGGTGAGCAGCCTAAATTCAGGCTCAACGTACTCAGGCCTTAGGACTGTGGTTCTCATCCTTACCTGATTTGTAATAGGATGGGGCTAGGAGACAGCATATGTGAATGTGATGAGGTGTATGCACCTGGCACCTAAGTAGAGAGTAGGGATGTTAGAGTGTAACTGACTAATCATTTAATCGATAAGCTGATGTTTATCGGTTAATGGTGTTGATTACACTTGGCGAGCTCCCAAGGAAGCAGCTTCACTGCAGCAAAGCCTGATCCCTGGAAGCCAGATGGGCAGGGGCTGACCCCTCCACCCTGCTCCTGGGGAGGAGGCTTCCCTGTGGCAAGGAAGACACCTCCCTGGGAGCAGAGCCAGCAGGAGCTGGCAGCCCTGTTCCCGGGGGGGGGGGGGGCTTATTTAAGCTTTATATTGCAGAGCCCACAGCATATAACCTCTGAGATTTTCATGGGTACATAGTTATCTATTTAACCGACTTTTAACATCCCTCGTAGAGCACAGTTAAATCTTTCCTGGGATACGAAAAGGAACCCTACCTGACATCATAAAGCTGCATTCGCTGCCAGTCCGGAGAAAATGGCTTTCAGCTTTGGTCCTTAAGACACAATCACCAAAAGGGCGGTAAAAACCTGCACTTTTTCTGCGCTGGACTGGTAAGAGTGACCGTGGGAAAGGGGGTGTGGCTGGAACACTTTAGTCTGGCAATGTCCAACTGCTGGAGCAACAGAAGGCTGCTCTAAATTGTGCAAGGCCCAATCAACCCCACAATCAGGGCATGCTGACCCGGAGCTCATCTGAGGATCAGGTCTCTTGTGCAGGTTGTATTTTACGGCATATATTTTTCATTGATGTGTGGTCATCTCTTAATTCTTGTCATTCTTGTTAGTTCTCCAGTCTTCAAGGTGAACTTATCAGAATGGGACTCATCTAACATGACGTTTCCCAGCACGAACTTCACACATTTTTAAAAAGCTGAAGTTTATGGTAATAGATGAATTCTTTACAAATGTGAAAATTAGTTCATTACATGTTTCATAGATTCCAGGGCCAGAAGAAGCCAAAATGGACCAGACCTGTGGTCCACCTGGTTCAGTGTCCCACATCCAACAGGTGGTCATTACCTGAGGCTTTAGAGGAAGGTGTCAAAAACTCTGCAGCAGGCAGATGTGAAAGACCCTGCTACAGAGGTCTCATCCTAATCCCTCATTCGAGGTCGGTTTAACTTCAGTCCCAGATGCATGAGGCTTTGTATCCATTTCACAAATTCTATTAGCATTAACTGTCCTAACACTGGCCAGCTGACTTGAAGTTCAAAGGCCCGTAGCCCTGTTAGAGTGGAAAGATGGTTTGAGGGGAAGAATGTGACAAAGTCCTTTGTGGGTACTGCATTATAGTCAAATGACTTCAAGATGGCTGGTCTAGAAAACTGTGTGAGACCTGCTCTTTCCTTCTTTTAGCCCAGTGAACTTTCTTCCTTATTCCCTTGAGGTAGCAAGAAAATTACAAAGAGGAACCTCATTGGCTACATCTACACTGCAGGCTTCTTGCACAAGAACTGTTTTGTGCAAGAGGTCTTGCACAAAAGGTCTTGTGCAAGAACGCGTACACACTGCCATGTGCTTTTGCACAAGAGATGTGTTTTTGTGCAAGAGTGTCCATGGCAGTGTGGACGCTCTCTTGCACAAGAAACCCCTGTTACCCATCCACACAGTATTCTTCCACAAGAGCTCTCATGGGGAGAGGAATAACTCTTGCACAAGAAGCCCTCTTTTCTGATGCTTTAATGTAAATTTATTTGCGCAAGAACGCACATGCAGTGTAGACGCTCTGCAAGTTTTTGCGCAAGAAAATGTGCAATACAAGGCAGGTGAGGTAATATCTTCTATTGGGCCAACTTCTGACGATAAGAGACAAACTTTTGAGCTTATACAGAGTTCTTCACTGTCTGGGGTTGTCAGCAATGACTCGGAAGGATGGCAGGTGAGAATGGTGTGTGTGTGTGTGTGTGTGTGTGTGTGTGTGTGTGTGTGTGTGTGTGTGTGTAACGTGTACCAACCCCACACTGGCCCAGGAGGAGTTAACCAGGCCTGCTTGGCTGAGAGAGCCCCTCCCTCCCAGACCTGCTGGGCAAGCTCCAGCTGCAGGCCTAGTATAAAAGCCAGGGGAGCAGCTCATTCAGGGTTGACCATGGGAGAGGAAGGAGTTTCTGTCCGAGCACAGGAGTTGCCACAGGAGCAATCGCTGCCACCACTACAACAACCACAGCTGCCGCCGCAGCAGCCCCCGCCACCACTGCACCAGAAGCAGCCGCAGCAGCTACGGCTGCTGCAACCACAACGGCACCAGTCACAGTGGCAGCCTCCACAGTAAGCGGACACCACAGAGAGCGATTAGCCCGGAGGCCACAAGTAGGGAAGAAGCTAGACTTCAGACACATTAGGAGGTAGCCCAGGGCGGGGAGCTGGGGGGCTGCCAGTGAGGTCAGCGTGTTTTGGGCAGATTCCCTGTTGAGCTAGTGGTAGGACACACCCACCATTGACAGGACCCAGGGCTGAAGCCTGGTGAAGAGGGAGGGCCTAGGTCCCCCATCACACCCACATTTACCCCCACAAGGGGATGTGCCTCAATTGCAATACAAGCAGTCCCCGGGTTACGTACAAGATAGGGACTGTAGGTTTGTTCTTAAGTTGAATTTGTATATAAGTCGGAACTGGCGTCCAGATTCAGCCACTGCTGAAACTGACCAGTGGCTGACTACAGGAAGCCCGAGGCAGAGTTGCTCTGCCCAGGGCTTCCTGGAATCAGCTGCTGATCAGTTTCAGCAGCATCTGACTTGGGGACACCTGGGGTAGAGCAGCTGGGGTGCTGCCGGGTTGGTCCAGTAGCGCCGAGGAGCGGCGCTGCGGGACCAACCCGGCAGCGCCCCAGCTGCTCTACCCCAGTTGGCGAGAAAAGCCTGGTCTGCTGGGGGGGCATGTGTGTACTAGCTGCACCTCCCCCCCACAGCAGACCAGGGAGACGCGGGCGGCGGGACCGCCAAGACGCGCCGCGGTCCCACCGCCCGCGTCCTCTGCAGCTTTGCTCCATGTCTCCCTGGTCTGCTGCGGGGGGGGGGGGGGGGTGTCCCTGGTCTCCCCAGCAGACCAGGGAGACCCGGAGCAAAGCCGCGGAGGACGCGGGCAGCGGGACTGCGGCGCGTCTCAGCGGTCCCGCCGCCCACGTCCTCCGTGGCTTTGCTCCGCGTCTCCCTGGTCTGCTGGGGAGACCAGAGCCCCCCCATCTGCTGGGGAGACCAGGCCCCCCTCCAGCAGACCAGGGAGACATGGAGCAAAGCCGCGGAGGATGTGGGTGGCGGGACCGCGAGGAGTACAGGTAGTTCGGAATAGGAAGCCTAATCCGAACTACCTAGTTCATGCCGCGTGTAGCCGCGGGCACGGAGTCTGAACTAGCGGACATTTAAAAATGGCGGCGCCCGGCAACATGCAAATGAAGCCCAGGAAATTCAAATCCCGAGCTTCATTTGCAAGTTCGAATGCCTACATTAACCACCCTAGTTAGAACTAGGGTGGTAGTGTAGACATATCCTTAGAGATGAAGGGTATGTCTCCAGTAGGAAATTATTTTAAAATAACTAAATTTGAAATAATAGCTCCTGAAATAGCTAGTTTGAAATAAGCTTATTCCCTGAGAATAGCAGGAGTACAGATTTTGAAATAACCAGCCCATTATTTTGAAATAAGGGGCTTGGTAGTGTGGATGCTCCACTTATTATTTCAAAATAAGGCGGGGGGGTATTTCAAAATAACTCCTTAGTGCATGCCAGTGCTAACAGATTTATTAGGGCATAAGCTTTTGTGGGTAAAACCCACTTCATCAGATGAATTGGAACAGAAGTTACAGAGGCAGAGGTATAGTGTGTTAATGAGGTTAATTAAGTCAGGATGGAAGTGACTCATTCACAGCATTTGGTGTGGAGGCGTGAATATCAAGAGAGGGGAACTTGCCTTTGTAGTGCATCAACCAGTTAAGTTTCTTATTCAGTCCTAATTTGATTGTATTGAATTTACAAATTTCTCCCTTTTTAACCGGGATTTGAAATTCTTTTGTAGAAGGAGGGCTTTCTGGACATTCAGTAATGGATCTGAAAGTGTTCCTCAACATGTTTATGTGTGTTCTGGCACATGATGGCATAGATCACGTTAGCAGATGTGCAGATGGATAAGCCCCTGATGGTTAGGTCTCGTGATGATGTCACTTGGACAGAGTTGGCAACAGAAATAGCATGCCATTCCCAAAGGAGCTCGACGCTACACACCACTGAGGGTCTAATATAAAACTCACGGATGTCAGTGGAAGGACTCCCTCTGATCTCAGAGGCTCTAAAAGCAGAAATGTTAAAATTCTCCAAACCTGGTTGAGTTAAAATGCAGCTGCGGCAGTGGAGCCCTCCAAATTTAGTGGTGCTCCAAATTTAGTAGTGCCCTGTGCTGTGGATGCCTAGCACCATCACCGGCTGTGGACAGCGCCAGCTCCAGCTGCCCAAATCCCCCAGCCTCCTGCCCCTGCTCTGCCTCCCAGCACTGATCTCCTGTCTCCCTTACCCCCGCTCCACTTCTCGGCCCCATCAGCCACAATCCTCCAGACCCCCCACTCCATCTCCTAACCCTGTTGGCCCCAATTCCCAGCCCCATTGGCCCCAATCTCCCGGGCCCCTCACCTCCACTCTGCCTCCCATCCCTGTCAAATTCAGTCCTCCCTTCCACTCCCTTCCACCTGCTAGGCTGCAGTACCGGCAGGGTGCACCACTTCCCTTTCCACCCGCTCTGTCTCTCAGCCTCTAGCTCCAGCCAGCTGTGCTGCTCAGTCTGTCTACTGACTTACCAGCCTCCCTGCCCTCCTCCTGCCCCCCTTGCCAGCTCCTGTCCTCCCAGCCCTGAGCACAGCGCCACCCCATGGAGTGTCTGCTCCCCACCCAGAGAATGGAGGGTGCTAGTATTTGGGCTGCACAGGGCACCAAAAATCATACAGACAGCCCTGACAATAAGAGCTGTTTCCCCATTGCTGTAGTTAATCCGCCTCCTGAGAAGCAGTGGCTAAGGTGCTTTCTCAAAGTGTCAGTTGTACTAGAGAAGATTTGCTAATGCCGTAGAACCATAGGTTCCTGACTTTCTTCTGCATCAGGGACAAAGACCTTGGGGAGATTCCCTCAGATATTTTGGAAACAGCTCTTTTTCAAAGATTGTCACTGAGGAAAATGGGTGCCTGTATTTGTAGTGCCAGCTGCCCAAAGAAAAGGAATCTTACACTTTGCTCCCTTAGTTCTGTGGTCAGAGTGAGGGGCAGTTGTTTGGCATAAGAGCAGCATTTTACACCTAGAAACTTTCCTGTTAGATTCTGCTTCCTCCATCTACCTCTTCAAATCACCTAACAAATCTAGCTTTGGAACAACTCCCTGGAGCCCTGGCATCTCACCACCAGGATTATTTTTTAAATAAACATAATCTGTCCAAGGGGGGAAATAGGTAGATCCCTGTGCAAATACAAAATCTGTATCTGCATCTATATCCGCAAAAATGAGCCATGGATGTTCGCATCGATATCTGCGGATGCTGATACCTGTGGCTATAAAACGGATATCTGCAATTTGGCAGAGTTCTAGATAGAAAATTTGTATCCACAAAAATTAGTTTTGGATATCTGTGGATATAAAGCAGATATCCTCAGATGTGCAGGGTTCTAAAAATAGGGATCTTTCCGATTTGTAGGCAGCTTCTCTGAAACTGAGCCGAATCTGGTGATTTGAACCCTGAGCTGGCTTCCTCTACATCCTGCTGGCTGGCCATAGCTAGAAATACACATGAGACCAGCTCCACTTCTTTGCTCCACTCTCAGCCATGACAGGGAACCAGAATTATGATGAAGGAAAAACGTAGCCTCATATTTCACAATCTCTGAAATGCTTCAAGTTTGAGTTTAGCTAATCAAAAAGGCATCTTCTGGTGTGACGTGGGTTGTTTACACCTTTGGATGGTCCTTAAAGGTGTCATTCTGCCAGGCACCATGACACTAACCATATCCAATTAATTAATTTAAAGGGGGTAAAGGTTCAGTGTGTGATTTTTTTTTAACATTTCCCAGGTAATTAACTCAGCATGAATTTAAAGAGAGTGAAAATAGATTTCTTTTTTAAAAAATAGCAAGCATCTGTAGATCATGGAGGCTAATTAATGCTCTTTGTATTGGATCAGCTCTTGACAAGCTTTCATGGCCAGGCTGGGCCACATTCTTAGGTTAAGAGAAATCCAATAAGATATCAAATTAGTTTGGGCTTTATTTTCTTTTCTAAATCACCGAGAGAATTGCGATCGTGCCCTGGCACAGAGAGCTATTCTTCCTATCTCTTAACTCCATTGTGCTTGGATGAACAAAGCCCCGAGGTGTCACTGAAAGGTGCTGTGACCTCCCATCAGCAGCGCTCCCCACTGTTGGTGGGTCGTTGTTTTTCCGCTGAGATCTACCGATCATAAATATGCATGAATAAAAGAGTCTGTGGGGGCTCATAACCAGCCTAGGTAAAGTCCTTTTGGATTTTTCCACTTTAGCCTTCCTGACACAGAAGGCTAGAAGAAAGCCAGGGGACTGCACTACCGGCTTAACCCAGCTGGAGTTCCTATTTCCAATTGTAAAAGCGGCACTCCAGCATCATAACAATCATCATAATTATCACTTACAGAGGGGTCTTATCATATAACAGCTTCTTATTTTTTCGAGGGGGCGTTGAGGGCGAGGGGATAATTCCACCCACTGGGGGTTTGTGTCTTCATTCATTATTTTCCAAACAAGTCAGTGGAAAATTGAAATCCCTGAGCAATTTACAGATTATAGCCCTCTTGCCCAGAGGTGCATGTGCACACGCATGCACGCCCGCACACACGTGTGCAGAATCTCTCTGACCATTCCAGACATGGAACATAAAACTGGTACCTGCTGGCCGACTAGGAAAAACTGTGTTTTGCTCAAAGGTTAGATAGCAATTTAAGTAACCTTCCCTGTTAAGCCTAGCAACCCTAGCCTTGCCTCACAGCAACTCTAGGCTTAATCTTTCTTTTTTTTTTTTTTTTTTGGCTCAGTGAATTGTGGTCAAGGCCATTGTAACGTGAGCAGTGCCTGCGCTGGGATTGGCTGGAGGAGGTTCAGAGAGGCCCCTTTTCACAGGGGACTAATTGCTTTAGACCACCAGTATTTGGGAGCTACAGATGTCTTCCTTAATTTGCCTAGAGAGCACAATTGGCCCCATCTGTTGCATTTTCCCCCCTCTGTCTCTCCAGTCGCCTTCTTCCCCCTGTCTGCACAGGCCTAAATTGAAAACTCATCAAAAAGTAATACAAGAGCAGTTTGGCTGGAAAGCTGCTGCCGTGGGGCTTTGGCTTCAATAAAGGCCCCCCTGCTACTTTTACACATGGGCTGGAGACTAGAGAAAGGGGGAAGAAGGCAGAAATGACTTGGAGGGGAGGAGACGTTGGAAACTAACGGCCAGATGGGATCTTGGGAGGCAGAATAATTTGAAGCGTCATGGCCGAAAGGGGGACATGCAGGAAACTCCTTATGTTTTCTGTACACATTGCAAAATAGATGACTTTAGGGGAGGGATAGAGAAGGGCCGTGAGGTTTGAACTATCTGAGTCTAGCTAATGGGAGAGCTTCTGCTGACCTGCCATTGATCACTTCCCTGGCACACACCTGTCTGTCTTTGTATTCACTGGGGAAATTCCAGGGCAAAGGAGGGTGAGGATAAGAGGGAGAGGGGTGAGAAGTGGTGGCAGATGACACTTGCAAGGGAAGGAGGGAAGACAAACAACTGGGCTGTAGTGGAGGACTCTGGCTTGCCCTAGCCTGGTGCCCAAAGAATGGGTCTGGAACCATGAAAGCAAGGTCTAGACAGAGGGTCCTGAGCCTTTGTGCATTGTCTGGGTGTGAGGATACCTCCCCATTTCTGGAAAGCGGCTCATTGCTTTGCCCTGGCTTCTGGAGAATGGGAGTGACACCCTGACTGTCCCTCTCACACACAATCTACCTTTCTGCCACAGACCTGCTCCAAATCCCATCCGCTTGCAACCTGGCAGGGGCAGTTTGGATTCAGGGGTGGTAAGTAAAAGGGACACTCCCAGACTGCTCTTCCCTTAAAATATTAACAGTGAAGATTGCACAACCCCTACCCCGTCCCCATCTGATTCACTGGTTGGCATCACAACTGCTACTCTGTGTTCTCCGGGCCATCAAATTTGAGCAGACGAAGAAAATGAACCATAGCCTGTTGCACTCTGAAAACTGCAACCTGGCCCCCTCTCTTAAATGTCCAGACCTTGTTGGGTTTCTCTCTTTTCTGAGGTGGAGTGTCTATGGGTCATGAAAGCAGCACTGTTTAACATTCGGAAAAAGGGGCATTTCCTTACTGAGGCTTTGATTATACTCGCTGGAACTACTCTACCAGGCCCTGATCCCAATACTCAGAGCTGCATGAACGGCAACTGATGTTTCTGTGGCCTTTCACCGAAGTCTGTGGAGCAATCTGGTGGTGGCAGCCGACCCCTAATGTGGAGTCAGGGAGACCTATGAGATATGAGAGGCTGGAATGCTACAATGCGGATTTCTAAAATATGAGGATGACCCAGCAATAGGCTAAACTATTCTCTTTGTTTTCTCTTCCCCACATGGCTGTCCATGGGGCAAATGCAGACAATTGGGTGCTTTTGAATGCCCCTCAAATCCTTTTATGCACTTATTGTTGTTGTTTATTCATTTGTATTATTTTCTCTGGAGTATAGATCTTGACCTCGCTTTGACAAAGAAATTTGGACCTTGACAAAAAAATAGACTACCCTTGAAATGGATTATACTCCAAATGGGCTATTTTTCACAAGCAGACGTCATCTATGCAAAACACAGGGACAAATTCTTCTGCCTTTTGCAGCTATGTGTGTGTGCCTCTCTCTCTCTGTGTGTGTGTGTGTGTGTGTGTGTGTGTACACATACACCATTTCACTTTGACAATCCTCAAAAACATGTGCAAGGATGTAAACCAGTACATACACAGAAATTTTTGGCAAAAGCATACAAAGATAGATTCCGAGGGATTCATAGTGGTGTTATCTATCTAGACACTTGTTAGGTCTTCCAGCACAGTAGTGTCTGAATCCTCATTAGCAATTATGAATTTATCTTTGCATCACCCCTGGGACATAGGGGGTATGTTTACACTTGCACCCTCGTTCGAACTAGGGATGCAAATGCAGGCATTCAAAAGTGCTAATGAAGCGGGGATTTAAATATCCCGCGCTTCGTTAGCATGATCTTGCAGGTGTGTTAGTTTGAATCACAGCTGATTCGAACCAGGAAGTGCGCTCCGGGATGCGTTAGTTCGAACCAAACCCCTTGGTTCAAACTAACGTTACTCCTCAAAAAATGCATCCCGGCGTGCATTTCCTAGTTCAAATCAGCTGTGATTTGAACTAGCGCGCCGGCAAGATCATGCTAATGAAGTGCGGGATATTTAAATCCCCGCTTCATTAGCAATTTCGAATGCCTGCATTTGCATCCCTAGTTTGAACTAGGGTGCAAGTGTAGACATACCCAGTGAGTGTTATTATTACCATCCCCATATTCTAGATCAGAGGTGGGTAAACTTTTTGGCCTGAGGGCTGCATCTCAGTAGGGAAACTATATGGCAGGCCATGAATACTCATGAAATTCAGGGATGGTGTGTGGGGAGGGGATGAGGACTCTGGAGGGCTCTGGGAAGGTGTCAGAGATGGGGTGTTTGCAGTACAGGAGGGTGCTCTAAGATGGGACCAAAGGGTTAGGAGGGCAGGAGGGGGATCAGGGCTGGGGCAGCAAGTTTGGGGGGGGGGGTTAAAGTCTCTGGTTTGGGGTGCAGGCTCTGGGGTAGGGCTGGGGATGAGGAGCTTGAGGTGTAGGAGGGTGCTTTGTTCTGGGATTGAAGGATTTGGAGGGTGGGACTGGGCTCAGAGGTGGGGCAGAGGGTCAGGACACCAGGGGGCTCAGGGTGTAGGCAGAGTCATCCTATCCCTTGGATGGTTTGGGGCAATCGCCTGAGGCACATTGGGGGTCCTATGGGGCTCAGGGCAGCCCAGAGGACTAGCGGGAGATCTGATGCTGGCAGCAGAAATTGAGCCCACTGCAATAACCAGCAGTGGCAGGTTAACCCATCCCTGCACGAATCCTGCACTAACCGGCAGTGGCCAGCCCATGTTGTTTGGGGGAGGGGTTTGGGAGGAGAGATGGGTCTGCCTCCTGCACTCATCGGCAGTGGGCAGTGGAGTGAGCTGGCAGGCCCAGCCCCTGCTGCTGTTCGTCTCTAAGATGCCGCAGGACTGCTTGTTGTTTTCACACCCAGTAGGGGGGTGGGTTACATTAGTACTCCTGTCAGGGATATTATATTGCACATTGCTTCAACCCCCTGAGAGGGACAGCATGCTGCTTTGCATGCGGTTGAGAGAGCACTTGGTCACCTGCCAGAGCAAACCCTGCTTATCACCCCTAGAACTTTGCAGTCAAATCAGGTGAACCCCGTTCTAGAGCCTCCCTCCAGTAAATACCCATCTGTGACGTGACTAGAAAGACTCTCGCTGAGGGGAAAATCGCTTTCAATCGAAATGTAGGTGTTCCACTCAGAGATAAAGGTGTGTTTCTGGATTGGAATGTGTGTGTGTGTGGGGGGGGGGGGTAGACAAGTGTAAGAGAAAAAATGTCTGACAGCCTAAAGGGTTTGTCTGCATGAGTAAATCGCACCCGATTAAATGAAAACGTGATCTTAAACCATCTTAGTTATGCCAGTGCAAAAGACGAGTACTCTCATTTTGGGCTAAACCAGGCTCATTTTTTAAACGTTTTCAGTTAAACAGCAGTAGGCCACTCTGGCTCTGAAATAAGAGTGTTCACAAAGGACTTTGCACTGGTGGAATTGGTTGGCATGTGTTTGTAGGGTTTGTAATTTTTCAGGACTCTGCCCTGCCTTAGCAAATGCAAAGTCTTCTCATGCAGTTCCAGGTGTCCAGTCCACCAGTTTCATGCTGCTCCTAGCTGACATTGCGATAAAATGAGGTACTTTTGAAGAGAAATGTAAATGATGCTGTCACGGATCCACAGGATCTGTGCTACACCATAGTGTTTAAGCAGACTCTGGATGGAACTCCTTCAGTACATCAGAGCCCCAAGGGGTCCCACACTTCCCTAAGGGTATGCGAGACAGCCTCAGTACCTCCAAAACTGAGCCTCTGGCAGTGACGCTGGAACTATGTTCAGGGTGGGGTGTTGGGCTGCACTCTCAACACATCTGTTTGTGCTTTTCACCACTCTATACTGGGCCATACCTTAGGGTTGCCAACTCTCCTGGACTGGAGGGACTGACTGGACATTGCTGCCAATGGCATCTGGTAGATCCGGTCCAGGAGAGCTAGTAACCTCGCTCCACCCCGCCATTCCCTCATGGGGCTGAAGCACACAAAATCTACTAGCCTGGGCCCCCCAAGTATAAGGGGAGTGTCTTTCTCCTTCTCAGTTGGGGTCACATCAGAGAGGGTTTTTTTGTTTTTGCTTCTTACTTGCGTGCAGCCCCGACGATTTTTCCGTGGGTCAGTGGTGCCCTACCAAAGAAAGGTTCCCCACCCCGGCCTTAGTGGACGGGAAAAGGGGAAATGCAGAAGTAAAGGGACATTTGCCTATTAGATGTTTACACCAATAGGTTTGGCATCGGGTCTGGGACTGTTGTCAATGTTGCTGTAGGAGAGCTTTCATTTATCATTATTATAGATAGATTGTTGCCATTTTCCCCAGTAAATACTTTCCTTGTTTCATACATAGACTCATGCTCATGAGGGGGGAAAACAGTGATCTCAGAAACTTTGCACAGGGAGGGTGAGAGAGAATCCAGCCTTTATTCCTGCCAGCCCAGCGGGCAAACAAGTTAGACATTGTTAAAATTCATTTCAGTGTTAGTATTAGGGTTTTTTTTTTAGTTGGGATCCAGATTAAAAAGTGAATAAACATTTTACAGCTTATTTAAGGAGAACCAGGTTCGCGAGCTGGAAAGATCTTGACCCGTTTGCCAAGAACAAAAGCCTGTGGGGCTGACATTTCCAAGCAAGTTGTGTGTCATGAGATCTCTTTGGTGACCTTGCAATATAGAAATCACTACAAATGCTTCTCTGTTTCAGTGGCCCCAGGAAAGAGTAGGAGGTTGGTCACTTATCAAAGCAACTGGCTCCTTGGGGAGAAGGTGTGAATGACCTTCCTTGACTAAGTCACTGGATAGTCTTTGCAGGGCTAAGGCTGCCTGCTGGTACCAATAGGCCTCTGTCTTGTTAGTCAAAAAGCCGATGCTCTGTCGTTACATTTATTTTTTAATAGACAGATTTCAGAAAATATTAAAATCCTAGATATTTGCTCAAGTGGTGGCATTCATCATAGGGTTCCATCAGTTGAATCGCTTTTCACGCTGTTGTAAATCTAGAGTAACTTTGCTAATGTCTATGGTGTGGCTTGAATGTCAGGGAAGTAGGGAGGCAGGCACTCACTCTGTTATCTTTAAAAAACAGAGTCCTGCAGCACCTTAAAGACTAATGTATTTATTGAGGTATAAGCTCTCTTGGGCTGGAGCCCATGCCTCATTGTTTTTGCTGAAACAGACTCACATGGCTACCCCCTCTGAAATCTACTTTGTTTTCTGTATAAATAGCAACAAACAACAGCTGAAAACTTTTAAAAAGGACATTGCAGCCAAAAAGGCAGCTACAAATCTCTTTACTACCAAAAAGGACATGCAGTTGGGGAGGGACTGGGAAAGTGATTGAACTTTTATCCTAATAGCCCCCGTGATAATATTGAGCTCAGAAAAGACTTTAAAGAGGCTCTGGCTTCTTGTTCAGTGGCTTGGAGAAGGGGGGGGGGGGGGGGAAACTCACCAGAGGCTTTTTTTTTCCATTTGAAGATCAATGTGAATCCCAGAAAATCCCATTATTTCACTTTTAGATCAGTGGCCTGACCAGCTCAGCTTTTCTTTTCCCCAAGGCAACAACCTTCTCCCTTTGTGCTTCTTGCCTCTAAGCTCAGCACAGGAGGATCGGCCAGGCGTACGTGAAATGAAATACAGTAGTGCAGGAGAGGCTGTTTACCACCCTGTGTCTCACCTCCACTAATTCAACAGGTGCAGCTCCTTTTCCTATGCTCTCTCCCCAGCTGAGAGAATGAGCCAGCACTGAGAAAACAAATGGAAGCAAAGGGGACCCGGCAGGTGTTTGCATGAGAGGAGTAGCATGAGCTGAACAAGCCAGATACGTCTAGACTGGCATGATTGTCCGCAAATGCTTTTAACGGAAAAGTTTTTCTGTTAAAAGCATTTGCGGAAAAGAGCGTCTAGATTGGCACGGATGCTTTTGCACAAAAGCACTTTTTGCGGAAAAGCATCCGTGCCAATCTAGACGTGGTTTTGCGCAAGAAAGCCCCGATCGCCATTTTCGCCATCGGGGCTTTTTTGCGCAAAACGGTTCTCAGTTGTCTACATTAGCCCTCTTGCGCAAAAGCATTTGTGCAAGAGAGCTTTTTCCCGAACGGGAGAGTCATTGTATTTGCGCAAGAACACTGACGATCATACAGTAGATCATCAGTGTTCTTGTACAAATTTAAGTGGCCAGCTGCTTTTGCGGAAAAACTTGCCAGTCTAAGTGCAGCAGCCATGTTTATTATTTAAAAGGAATAATAATAATTTACCCACTTAACATTATGATGGTAAGGCCGCATTTCAAATAAAACCTACAAGACACTATTTTCCAATGTTCTGATCCAACAACAAATGAGTTGAAATGCCCACCCCAGTACAATCAAAGACGTGATCGGGGATGAAAGTGAAGGCTTTCCTTGCCTCGTGAACCCTATAAGGATTTTGGTTAGACATGGAGCCATTCTCCTCAAGAATAAGCACACATTTTGTAAGGCATTAGCTGGTTTTGTGCTAGGCTCGGTGAGGCTGATTCTCTGCTGTGTTCAGCTCAGTTTCTGCTAAGACAGACAGAGCCTGTTTTAGCTCCCTGATTCTGAACCTTGCTAGTTGTCTTGTGTGGACAACCACAGCTCATGAACCCTTATTCCTCTGGGGGTATGAGGGAAGAATGCAGCATGGTTTACACATTAGAGCAGGAGGAAACAAAGGGGGCAGAATTTCATTTTGGATGCAAGGGCACAAAATGTTACCCTTTTCCAGTTGGCAGTTTTTCTTTTCTCAGGGCCACATCTCTTGCTTCAGCTCTTCATCCTACACTGGGACAGGAATAATAATCAGGCAAAACATGAAGCTCTAAAACACCCCAACTTCCAGGCCTTCCCACCTGCCTGTTTTTCAGAGCACTTCTGCCTAGAATGTCTCCTCCACAATTCCTACCAAAGAGTCACTAGCAAGTGAAAATGCCCCTTGTTCTGAAGGAAAATGGCTGGGGTGCAGCACTTGTTGCACTTGGCTCCCTTCCAGGCCTAGGGAAGAGGCAAGATTAAGTGCATATTAAGAAGAATGAACATTGGCTCATATTGTCTTCCCAGCAGCCATCACTGGGGCCAGATTATGAAAGGGGCTTTAGGGGCTACAGACTAGTGTCCTGGGCTAAGGCAGAGGGGTAAGGAAAACAGTTCGGTGTACTGCTATTCCCCCTCTTCCCCTCCCTGGCTGGAACCATGTACATCAACACTAGCAGTGCTCGCCTGCAGGCTCCACCCCTGCTGCTCCCATTGGCTGGGAATCATGGCCAATGGGGGTAGCAGAGGGTGCTGCCTGCAAGCACAGGGCCACATGGAGCCACTTGTTCCCTCCAGGAGCTACGGCAGCTAAGCACCCCAATCTGCTGCCCCTTCCCAGGCCTTACCCTCCACCCCCAGCCCTCTCCTGCACCTTGCCTTCCACCCCGATTCCACACCCTATTTCCCACTTAGACCCCACCCCTCCACCCCAGCCTGCCCCTGAACCCTACCTCCTGCCCAGACCCTGCATCCCCACCCCCAGAAGATTTCTGCATCCTATCTCCCACCTACACCCCACCCCCAGTCTGCATCTGTACCCTACCCTCCTGCCAAGACCCCACACTCTCACCCCACTCTCTGGCAGCCCCCTCCCTCACACTGAGCCTCTCATTTTTGGTCCCACCCCAGAGCTTAGGGGGCCCCACAACATCTGTTAACCCCAGACCCCCAGAAGAGTTAATCCAGCCTTGGCCAAAAATGCAGATTTCTGCAAAGGCTCCTAGTGTGGGGACAAGGATTTCCATCCCCATGCCTTGCTTTTGCAGAGATCCCTGAGGGCGTGTCTCTGTTGTAATTTAAAGCCCATAGCTAGCCCAGGCCAGCTGACTTTGGCTCAGAATAAGCCTCTAGGACCCTGCAAGGTGGGAGGGCTCCTTCAAAGATCCAAGCCCAAAGGTTTACACCTCACTTAAATAGCCATCCCTTAGCCCAAGCCCAAGTCAGCTGGCATGGGCCAGACGCAGGTGTCCAAATACAGTGTAGACAAACCCTTAGACTGAGGCTGGAGCAGGTTATGTGGCCAGAGAATACTCCTCCAAAGGAGGGAGGACTTGGCATATCATCCGCACTCTTCCCTGCCTCTGAAGGGCTATTGCACAGACAGCAGGGAATGTGGAGCAGGAGAATGCATCCCTTTGTGGGCTTCTGATGGCCTGCCAGCTCTGAGCAGCAGAACTGCAAAAATTCAGTTGTGTTCGGGGAACCTCTGCTCTCTACAAGGAGGGGGCAGGACCTGAGCGGGCCCGCACAATGGAGGTGTTGTGAAAGAGCTGAGATTCTGATTGTCTTCATTGTCACTACACAATGAGAGTGACCCGGGAAGGTGCTGTGTGCCTCCGACAAAGCAGGGCCTGTCACCCTCCCGGAGACGAGGGTGCTGCTTGCAGCACAAACAGGGGCTCCGCCTACTTGATGCATTTGGGCCTGACGTGAGTGAAAAGCTGTGATGAAAAACGATTGATCCGTGTACTTGAAACCACTACACGCCCCTATGCAACTTACCGGGTCCAATTTGCTCATTTAAAAAAAACAAAACTGGTCAGCTGGATCACTAATAAGCGAAGGACAGTGACCTTTCACTTCAGAGGAGGTAAGTTCTCTTGAAGAATCAGAACATAAAAATGCAGCTAAAGCTGAGCATAGCAAAGTACATGCATAGATCCTGTTCTACATATTGTGTGTTTCATAAAATAAGTCTAAGTTAAAAGAGCATTAAGTTTGCAAAGCCAAGCACTCAAAAGTGAGGAAATGCCAGACTTAAGGTTGTGTGTGCTGCTTTGATTTGGTCCTCTTGTGTGTTTACATTATGATACAGTCTTTAATAACATGATCACATTCCATTTTTTCCATAGGTCTTCTGCCTCATTCAGTGTACAGAAGAAATTTGGCAAAGTTTTAAGCAACTGAAAACAGATGTTATAATGGCACATGTTGTAAAACTGTATATATAGGACAGATGAGGAACCTAAGGCCCAGATCTGCCCCCCCCCCAAGGCTCTGTGCTCCCCCTCTCCCTCTGCCTCTACCACAGAGGGGGACACAGTCACAAGCACGGAGGTTACTAAGGAATGTAAGTCATTGAGAGTCAGTAGGTTGGTGCCTCCGTCACTTGTGAAAATTTTACCCTAAGTGACTTGCCAAAGGACACTTAGGAAGTTGGTTCCCCAACCTCCCCATCCCTTCATGGGGCTGAAACACACAGAATCTATTACCCTGGGCCCCCCAAAGCAGCAGTTCCCAACTGCCGGTCCGTGGACTGGTGCGGGTTCACAAACTGTTGGCTGCTGGAGATTTTGCCCGGCGGTGGAGCTGGGGCTGAGGCGGTGGCAGGAGAAGGCAGAGCAGGAGGGCCCTCTGTCCCTTCTCCCCTCTCCCACCCAGGAAAGATGGCAGCCTGGCCAGGGCTCCATGCTTCCCCCCTCCCCCGTCTCTACCCATGGGGGCATGAGACAAACTTGGGGATGGAGGGGGCACAAAGGAGGAGGGATTGCATGCGCCACCAACGGCCACTCCCCCTGTGCACACGGTCGATTTTGCCTCCTTCCTTTCTCCCTCCCACACGAGTAAGATGGTGGCCCAACCGGGGCTCCATGCTCCCCATCTCTCTCCGCCTCTACTGCAGAGGAACACACAGTCACAAGCACGGAAGTTACTGAGGAATGTAAGTCATTGAGAGTCAGTAGGTTGGTGCCTCCGTCACTTGTGAAAATTTTACCCTAAGTGACTTGCCAAAGGACATTCAGGAAGTTTGTGGCAAGACAGGGAATCCAACTCCATGGGCATCTTTCTGCTGCCTGGAGGAGGAGTTGGACATGCTTGGGGAGGGAAAGGCTGAAAAAGAGGAGGGAGTGCATGAGCTTCCAACATCCGCTCCCCCTGCGTGCATGGCAGTAATGACCATGCTCCCTAGAGGGGAGTGGGGTGGGGACAAAGGGGTTTTGGGTGAGGGCATGGTGGGGTCATGGGGCAAGAGGGTGTTAGCATGCTCTGTAGGGGTCACAGGGTCAAAGGGCACGGGGCATGGGATCAAAGGGTATTAGGTACTGGGGAGCAAGGGGATGGGTTAGGGCTAGGTGGACAGAAAATATTTTATTTGCATATTTACTTATTCATTATTTGCATAATGAATATTCAAATATACAAATAACATATTACTGGTCTGCCAAAAGTTTGTAAACGGGTTTGCCAGTTTGCAGCATAAAAAAGGTTGGGAACAATGACCTCAAGGCTCTGGTGTGTGAGGGGAATGTCCTTCTCCTCCTTAGTCAAGGGCCACTGGTGTATTTGCACTTCTCGTGTGTGTGCAGCCCCGACTGATTTTTCTGTGGGTCAGCAGCTCCCAACCCAAAAAAGGTTCCCCTTCCCTGGCATAGGAGATGCTACAGTTCTACGTATAACACAGATTTATTGTTTAATTACAAATCCCCCATCTAAGTCATTGAAATGAAGTAATTCCCAAGCAGAGAACTTGCACATCAGTTACCAATCCTAAGAGACATTTTATAGTTGTGTTATAAAAGAAGTTTATCATGCAGAAGTACTCATACAATCGTTGCTGGAAAGGCTAAAATAGCATCGCTCTTCTGTCACAGGGAACAATGGGTCAAAATATAAAGACCTCCCTTTTTTCTTTTTCTTTTTTTGCTACCCTTTCTGTTGGAAAGGTACGGTGAGCATACAATATATTTATTTATTTGACAAAACTATTGCTGAAAGCAGGAAGTCTAACAAATATGTATAGATATTGTTTGTAATAACATAAATGATTTTCAGTGACTGAATGGGGAGGAGGAGTGCAGCATTTTTCTTTCTTCTGTTTGTAGTGTATTTATCTTCATGGAGAAAATGGTAGCAGGGGGATTTAATTTTCTGAATGAATGTCTCTAAGCTCCCCATACCTTCGGGGCTTATAGTCAGGTTGGATCCAATGACAGAAGAGTCAACATTATAAGCCTTTAGAGATGTCTGAGTGGTTTGTAGCTAGTCTCAAGTGGATGTGCTTTGAGAACCCTGCTACCACGGCTTACATTAGCAGCTGAAGAGACTTTGTCTGTTACCGATGCCCTTGGGTGACCTCTGACCCCGGCAACTTCACTCTGTAAAGATCTGAAGGTTGTGTGACCAGAGTCCTAGGAAATGGAGAGGTCCATTGTGTTTTAGAGAAAGAGGAACACAAACATGGTGTGTTCTCAAGGGAAACAAAATGAAATGGAAATAGCCCTTCCAAAGTTTGGGAAGGGGGAGGGGACATGCACATGTGCGCACTAATAAATGTTAAGATTTTTCGCAAACGGTCTCTTTTCTGAAGTTCTCTCTCTTGCTGGATGACTATTATATTTGCAGGCTTATAAAACACATTGGGAAGTTTTGGCTCCTTCATTGAAAATGACCATTCACTAGTGGTTCTGCATCTCTTAGCTGGGAAAAGCATGTGGATTCTCGTGGCTTTTGCAGATGGTTAGACACACTCAGCAGTAAAGCGGCTGAGCTAAGTTGGGGAAAAAAAATCACTCCCTTGTGTTCTGACAACCATATGCCAGAAAAACGTTTACGTTTAGACAAGGCCTCAGTCCAGCCCTAAGTAATTAACTCCACAGCAACCCTCAAGGGGAGATATGGAATTATCCCATGTGGCAGCTGAGACAGGTGAAGTACGTGGGAAGGCCACAGACTTGTCCCAATGTGCCATAGCACTTAGGAGTTGGTGGCTCCCATTGCTTTGCTCAGATCAGCTGCTCACATCTGTCTCCTGTACTGAGGAGCTTTGCAAGGCCTATAACCTAGACAGGAGATGTGGAGGCAGCATGTACTGCAGTGGGGTCCTGATCCCAGTCTGGGCCTATAGGTATGGCTGTAATAAAACTAATAAATATTAATAAAGACACCTGTACTCCATACACAGAGTTGAAATGATTGTGATAACACACGGTAGCCTGGTGACAATTCTGAGGAGTCTTTTCCTGGTAACACTGAACGAGGAACTTGATTAGAATGAGGAAGTGTGTTGGACCCCAAGCTCAGCCCAGTGCAGGGATGAATCTGGTCCAACACACTTCCTCATTCTAATCAAGTTCCTCGTTCAGTGATAACAGGAAAAGACTCCTCAGCATTGTCACCAGGCTACTGTGTGTTATCACAATAATTTCAACTCTGGTTTCTTAAGGAAAGGTAGAAGGGAGACCACCACAATTGAGGTTATGGATTTCAGGAAGGCAGATTTTGATAAGCTCAGAGAACTTGTAGGTAAGGTCCCGTGGGAAGCAAGACTGAAGGGAAAAACAACTGAGGAGAGTTGGAAGTATTTCAAAGGGACGTTGTTAAGGGCCCAAAAGCAAACAATTCCGCTGTGTAGGAAAGATAGAAAATATGGCAAAAGACCAGCTTGGCTTAACAAGGAGATCTTGCATGATCTCAAAATAAAAAAGGAGTCATATAAAAAATGGAAACTAGGACAACTAACAAAGGATGAATATAGGCAAGCAACACGGGAATGCAGGGGCAAGATTAGAAAGGCAAAGGCACAAAATGAGATCAAACTAGCTACAGGCATAAAGGGAAACAAGAAGACCTTTTATAAATACATTAAAAGCAAGAGGAAGACCAAGGACAGGGTAGGCCCACTGCTTAGCGAGGAGGGAGAAGCAGTAACAGGGAACTTGGAAATGGCGGAGATGCTCAATGACTTCTTTGTTTCGGTCTTCACCGAGAAGTCTGGAGGTGTGCCTAACGTAGTGAATACAAGCAGAGAGAGGGTAAGTTTAGAAGATAGGATACACAAAGAACAAGTTAAAAATCACTTAGGAAAGTTAGAAGTCAGCAAGTCACCAGGTCCTGATGAAATGCATCCCAGGATACTCAAGGAGCTGATAGAGGAGGTATCTGAGCCTTTAGCTATGATCTTTGAAAAATCATGGCAGACAGGGGAGATTCCAGAAGACTGGAAAAGGGCAAATATTGTGCCCATCTATAAAAAGGGGAATAAGAACAACCCAGGAAATTATAGACCGGTCAGTTTAACGTCTGTCCCAGGGAAGATAATGGAGCAGGTAATTAAGGAAATAGTATGCAAACACTTGGAAAGTAATAAAGTGATAGGGAATAGCCAGCATGGGTTTGTGAAGAACAAGTCATGCCAAACTAATCTGATAGCTTTCTTTGAAAAGATAACGAGCCTTGTGGATAAGGGAGAAGCGGTGGATGTCATATACCTAGACTTTAGTAAGGCATTTGATACGGTCTCGCATGATATTCTTATTGATAAACTAGGCAAATATAACTTAGATAGGGCCACGATAAGGTGGGTGCATAATTGGCTGGATAACCGTAGTCAGAGAGTTGTTGTTAACGGTTCTAAATCCTGCTGGAAAGGGATAACAAGTGGAGTTCCTCAAGGGTCTGTTTTGGGACCCGTACTATTCAATATCTTCATCAATGATGTAGATATTGGGATAGAGAGTACTCTTATTAAGTTTGCAGATGATACCAAACTGGGTGGGGTTGCGACTTCTTTGGAGGATAGAGACATAATTCAAAATGACCTTAGCAAGTTAGAGAAATGGTCAGAGGTAAACAAGATGAGGTTTAATAAAGAGAAATGCAAAGTGCTCCACTTAGGAAGGAACAATCAGTTCCATACATACAAGATGGGAAGCGACTGTCTAGGAAGGAGCATGGCGGAAAGGGATCTAGGGGTCATAGTGGACCACAAGTTGAATATGAGTCAACAGTGTGATGCTGTTGCAAAAAAAGCAAATATGATTCTAGGTTGTATCAACAGGTGTGTTGTAAGCAAAACTCGTGAAGTCATTCTGCCGCTCTATTCTGCACTAGTTAGGCCTCAGCTGGAGTACTGTGTCCAGTTCTGGGCGCCACATTTCAAGAAAGATGTGGAGAAATTGGAAAGGGTACAGAGAAGAGCGACAAGAATGATTAAAGGTTTAGAGAACATGACCTATGAAGCCAGGCTTCATGAACTGGGCTTGTTTAGTTTGGAAAAAAGAAGATTAAGGGGGGACATGATAGCGGTTTTCAAATATCTAAAAGGGTGTCACAAGGAGGAAGGCGAAAATTTGTTCCTCTTGGTTTCTGAGGACAGGACAAGGAGTAATGGGCTTAAAGTGCAGCAGGGGAAGTTTAGATTGGACATTAGGAAAAAATTCCTAACTGTCAGGGTGGTCAAATATTGGAATAAATTGCCAAGGGAGGTGGTGGAATCTCCCTGTCTGGAGATATTTAAGAACAGGTTAGATAGACATCTGTCAGGGATGGTGTAGACGGAGCTTGATCCTGCCTTGAGGGCGGGGGGCTGGACTCGATGACCTCTCGAGGTCCCTTCCAGTCCTATTATTCTATGATTCTATGATTCTAGTAAAACAAGGAATCAATGAACATTTAGCACATCACATGCTGTTGGAGACACCCCAGGCAGGCTTCCCTCCACTTAGGGTACGTCTAGACTACATGGCTCCATCGACAGAGCCATGTAAAGTAGTTTACTTGGCATAGTCAAAGAAGCAGGGATTTAAATAATCCCCTCTTCATTAAAATAAAAATGGCCGCCGCACTGTGCTGACAATCAGCTGATCCGGCACAGCGCAGCAGTCTAGACGCAGCATGGTCGACAAGGGAAGCTTTTGTCAACCGCTCTGGTATGCCTTGTGAAACGAGGTTTACCGGAGCAGTCGACAAAGGCTTCCCTTGTTGACCACGCCACGTCTAGACTGCCACACTGTGCCAGATCAGCTGATCGTCGGCACAGCACGGCGGCCATTTTTATTTTAACTAAGCGGGGATCATTTAAATCCCCGCTTCTTTGACTATGCCAAGTAAACTACTTTACATGGCTCCACCGACGGAGCCATGTAATCTAGACATACCCCATGGGAACTGAACCAGGAACTTAGTTGGCTTCTTAGACTGATGAATCACCTTTGTTAAATAAAACAACAGGGACAAATTGGAGGACTGGGCCACAAGAAATCTGATGAGGTTCAACAAGGACAAGTGTAGAGTCCTGCACTTGGGACGGAAGAATCCCAAGCATTGTTACAGGCTGGAGACTGACTGGCTAAGTAGCAGTTCTATAGAAAAGGACCTGGGGATAACAGTGGATGAAAAGCTGGACATGAGTCAACAGTGTGCCCTTGTAGCCAAGAAGGCCAATGGCATATTAGTTTGCAATAAGAGGAGCATTGCCAGTTGATCCAGAGATGTGATTATTAATCTTTACTCGGCTCTGGTGAGGCCACATCTGGAGTATTGTGTCCAGTTCTGGGCCCCCAATTACAGGAAGGATGTGGATGCATTGGAGAGGATACAGTGGAGGGCAACCAAAATGATTAGGGAGCTGGATCATATGACCTATGAGGAGAGGCTCAGGGCGTTGGGTCTATTTAGTCTTCAGAAGAGAAGTGTGAGGGGGGATTTGATATCAGCCTTCAACTTCCTGAAGGGAGGTTCCAAAGAGGCTGGAGAAAGGCTGTTCAAAGTAGTGATGGAGGGCAGAACAAGGAACAATGGTCTCAAGTTGCGGTGGGAGAGATCCAGGTTGGATATTAGGAAAAACTAATTCACTAGGAGGGTGATGAAGCACTGGATTGGGTTACCTAGAGAAGTAGTGGAGTCTCCATCCCTAGAGGTGTTTAAGTCTCAGCTTGACAAAGCCCTGGCCGGGTTGATTTAGTTGGGATTGGTCCTGCCTAGAGCAGGGGGCTGGACTTGATGGCCTTCTAAGGTCTCTTCCAGCTCTATGGTTCTATGATTCTATGATAGGGAGTCCTGTGGCACCTTAGGGCTTGTCTATACTAGGAAATTATTTTGAAACAATAAGTTCCAAAATAACTCTTTCAAAATAAGTGTTATTCCTCATGACAAGCAGGCGTTATTATTTTGAAATAACCAGATCCTAATTTCAAAGTAACGGGCTTAATAGCGTGGATATTCTGCTTGCTTTGAAATAAGGGGAATTATTTCAAAGTAACTCTGTAGTGTAGGCCAAGGCTTAGAGCAGTGGTCCCCAACCTTTTGAGGTTGTCGGGCGCCAGGGGGCGTGGCCATTTGCCCGCCGGGTGCCAGGGGGCGGGGACACTAGCGAGCCCGGGGGCGGCCCCCCCTTGCCGCATGCCCAGGGGCGGGGGCCCCCCCATAGCCGCGCGCCCGGGGGCAGGGCCCCCTCCAAGGCACCCGGGGCCGGCGCTCCCCCCGCTGAGTGCCGCGCGCCCGGGGCCGGCGCTCTCCTCCCCCCCCCGCCGAGTGCTGGCGCTCCCCGCCCCGCCGAGTGCTGCGCGCCCGGCGCTCCCCCCCTCCCGCCGAGTGCCGCGCGCCCGGCGCTCCCCCCGCCACGCGCCCGGGGCCGGCGCTCCCCCCGCCAAGTGCCCGGGGTCGGCGCCCGCCCCCGCCGAGTGCCGCGCGCCCGGCGCTCCCCCTGCCAAGCGCGCTCCCCCCGCAAGCACCCATGCGCCATGTGCCCGGGGCCAGGCCAGCCCCGAGCACCTGGTGGGCGCATTGAAATGCCCCCGCGGGCGCCATGGCGCCCGCGGGCACCGTGTTGGGGACCACGGGCTTAGAGACTAACCAATTTATAAGAGCATAAGCTTTCATGGGTAAAACCCACTTCATCAGAAGAACTGGAGAGGAAGTTACAGAAACAGGAGTATATATAAGGTGTATATTCTCCTCTCCCCTCCCTGGGTATTCACATCTCCAGATTAAATGCTAAGAATGGGCTACTTCCACCCTGACTTGATTACCTTCATTAACACGAGCAACTTCTTCCTTATATATACTCCCGCTTCTGTAACTTCCACACCAATTCATCTGATGAAGTGGGTTTTACCCATGGAAGCATATGTCCTAATAAATCTGTTAGTCTCTAAGGGTACATCTTCACAGTGGTGCTATATCGGGATAACATCCGTTATTCCAAAATAGCGTTCTGCATGTCTTAACAGCAAGCCCATTATTTCTAAATCCATTCAAAATAATGGGCTTCTTATTCCAATGTCCCTGGGATGTTCTCATCCCAGGAGGCATACCTGGGTGGTCGACAAATGCCTTTGATGTCAACACCCTCACGTCCAGACTACAGCGCTGAGCCGACAAACAGCTGATCAGCTGTTTGTCGGCTTAGTGCGGCAGCCATGTAAATTTAAATGAAGCGGCGATTATTTAAATCGCCGCTTCATTTTCCTATGCCTGGTAGCCTCATCTACATGCCTCTGTCGCCAGAGGCATGTAGTCTAGACGTAGCCATAGACTAACCTGGCTACCCCTCTGAGACGTCTTTATAAAATTGTGTCTCTAATACTGAGGGCTCTGAATTTGGCCTCGAGGTACTGCTGTTACTCCTCTACCTGGTGTTATGAGAAGGCGCTATAAGAGTTCTGTCTGTGCATGTGCAGGTAGTTCATAGAAAGAGCTTTATCTGTCGGCACATAAGAATATACAGAGCCTATAAATTAGAAGGTTCAATAAAATGAAGCACTGCAAATGGCTTGCTGCATGCATTGTGTATTGGGGAGCAGAAGAGAAGATACGCTTCCTGCCTGTTTTCCTTCTGGGGCTGTAGGGCTCTAAATGACCTAATCTAGTGCTCAGCATATGAGCCCTTCAGAGCAGGAATAGCATCTTTTCCTGTGTGTACAGCTCCAAGCACATTGTTGACCTGAAAAAGTCCCCGGTCAGCCCCTTCCCACATTCCAATTCATGGTTTTTAAACTGATCTCATGAGATTATAAAAAAACCAAAACAAAAAGCAGAAATGCTATAATTATTACATACCAAAAAATGCTGCTACATGGCCAGCAGTCATTGGACACCAAAACTTTTGGGGGGTGTGGGAAGGTTGCCAGTGATGGACATAAACTGAACATCCAACCAGACCATCTGAAGGACCTAGCTAACAACTGAACTGGGTGGTGCTTGATCTGCAAGAAGGCTAGATCCCTTTGGCATTTGCCTTGAGGATGGTAACTAACGAAAACTGAGCTTCTCTTGCAATATTAGCTTGCAGCAAGTTGAGGCTTTAATACAAACACCAAATAGAGTAAAATTTGTGATAAAATGAGTAAAAATTAGAGTAAAATTGGCAAAACTGAGTTTAGATGACTAATTCCTTTCTTAAAACACCAGTTTTGCTTCCAACAGCTTCAGGTCCTGCTGTTCAGATCCTCCCGGTATTCACCCCATGTCTCAGAAGGTACAGAAATATCCTAATAGCAATTCTCCTTAACCCCCCTGCAGTCCATGCATGCCAGCATTTTAGAGCGTATTGTATATTTACAAATGTTAAAAAGACAAAATAATAATAAAAAAACCACATGGGGCTGAGGGGAGAACCCACCAGAGGGGTCTAGTCTATTTTCCTACTAGCATTTTGGGGGATTATCTGCTAAAATTGTCAGTTTCTATGTAGCAAAATCAGGAGACTCTATGAAAGGCAACCTTAGGGATACACTCCTGGATTTCACAAAATACTGTGGGGAGTTAGGAAAAAAAGCTCCCCGCTCTTCCCTGTGTTGCCACGGCTGAGTTTATACCCTGAACAGACCCTTTGGCTGCTGAGGCAGGAATCAGATCTCAGACATCCACGGAGAGAGTAGGGAAAGAGCAGCAGAGTCCCCTCTGTTTCTGAAGATAGACTGAAGCACTTTTCAGCATAAGAACACTTTTATCCCATTGTTTCTCACTGTGATTAATCCATCTGAAGTGCTCCTCTGAGCATAGCCAAGGGCAATGTAAGAAAGAACCAGACTGGGCTAAACTCCCCTCCCCCCCCCCCCCCCCCCCCCCCGCAAAGCGTGCTTCACAAATATTGTCTCTGGTCTCCCTATGCAGTTAGGAAACCGCTTTGCCCACGACTCCTGAAGCAGCACTTGTATTCACAGCATCTTTCCCCACTCTAGCTTTTCTTTTCAGCACATATTCAAATGAGCCCTTTTGTCCCATTCACATCCCCTGTCTTGAGCGCATAGCGCGGATGGGCCAGCAGTGACCCCACAGATACGATTATCCTGATTTATTTGCATCCTGGTAGTGCCAAGAGGCCCCCAGTCATAACCAGGGTCCCCTGGATTGGCCTAGAGTTTAGCCCCCAAAATACACAAAGTATTTGCTATTGATCCCTTGGAGGCAGCTGCATTTTGTAGGGGTTTTTTAAGCGCAAATGTGACTGGTGTATTTCGACTGCGGGGCCATTCATGCCTCCAGCTGATCACCTCAATGGATCCAGAGTCAAATGATCAGGGTCATATGCGTATGAAAGCATGGTTGTGTTGCCTGCTATTCTCTCTACCTCTGCAGGGATTTCACACTTTCTATCCTGTTAGGGTGCCTACCGTTTACTTAAAGGCTGATTTTTTTTTCTGTTCCTGTGTCATCCGGATTTAATCGAGTTAGAAGATTTTATGCCTAAAATTGCATTGTTAACAGCAATTGTTTAAATTTGGACCAGCATAGAAGCCTCCAAATCTTTGAACCCCGCTCTAGCGTCACATACCGAAACCCTGCTCCGGCTGCATAATTTGACTTTGCACAGAGGGGGCTGGCACCAGAGTGAAGGGAAGGGGAGGGGGGGAAGAAAATTGGTGGCTTTGCTTCCTTGAAAGCATCCATTGCTATTTTCAGAACCACAAACAGATGCAAATGTCTCTGCAAACATTACACAATGCCATTCAGGGAGAGTACAGCCTTTCAGGGTCCCTGAATAGCCCTTCAAAGCAAGTCTAATTAGGATAAGTAGAAGTAATAGGCCCACTTGGGTTTATTCACTCTGATTTCCCCCCTCCCTCCAAGACTGCAAGTCTCTTTCTGGGGTTGGTAAGGGTGAGGGGGTAGGTAAGATGCACCCTGGTTCAGTTATTTGTGCCAACAAATGCAGGTCTAGAAAGGACAGGAGAAGGAAGGAAAAAATCAATCATTTGAAAAGTCTCTTCTATTTATCCCTGGTAAGATATAGAGCAATGACAGCAGCAGCATCCTGTGTTGGGGGCTACACATTTCAGCTGGGGGGGGGGGGGGCGGGGAGGAACTAAAGAGAGGCCGGAGCTGGTGTCATTTGGAACTTTAGTAAGTGAAAAAGAAAAGCAGAAGGTATAGGCTGAATACTTGGGTAAATCAGTAATAGAGCTAAAGGGGATATGCCTGTAGGGAATATGTTAGCATAAAAGAGCTTTAAGAGGGGCCATTCATACTGACAAAGGGAGATTTGAATTGCTGCCTTCACAATAGCATGAAAGGACGGGCTTGGGGTGTTCTGAAACAAAGTGGAAATCATACTGCTCTGAAGGGCTCTAATAAGCTTTTAACTATTTTACATTATGGCATTACCTCTCTCTCTCTCTTTTTTGTGTGTGTGTGTGTATGTGAGCAGAGTGTCAGGCCCACTTAGAAGTGTGATTTATACTTTTCTCTTCATGGTCACTTTAGAGAAAAATGGACCAGGATTCAAAGGCAGTAATTCAGTGTTTTCAAAAGTAAGGAGAGGGAAATGTCATTGTTTCTGAATGCCTCTGAAAAGCGGACTTGTGCGTGGCCATCTCTGATTTATAATGCGAGGAAGAAACATTCACCATGTCAGGAGAAATAATGCTGAAGGCTCGCTTCTCCTTTCACTGTGCAGCCAATTTGACATTTCCATTTCCAGCTTTGTGGGGCTTGTTGCTAGCCATTTAATCAGGCAAATATTGTGCTGAAACATCAGTTCGATAGTGTTATCAGGTAGCTCAGGTGTTTTTTTGGTTGCATCTGAGAAAGAGAGAGGTTGGTCTATCTCTGAGCTGAGATCCACATTTTCAGGCTTGAAGTGTCAAAAGTTAACACTAAATTCATATTTTGGCACTTCAATAAGTTACCTGATGTACAGAGGTCCTGAGGACTCTCAGCTCCAATAGATGTGCATGGGAAGGGTTCTACTGCTGTCAGTCTACCTGCATGTTAAGAAACCAGACAAAGATTGTGTCTCCTTGTGAGGCACTTTCTCCTCACTCTGCTGCCCCCAGGGTGGCACAACTGATCCATTGAAGTCTGTCTTGTATCACAGCTGCATCTTCCTCAGGCAGGTCTGCTTCAAAGTCAGGAAGGCCAAAGTCTTTCCATTCATACTCATTTTTGTTGAACCAAAGTTTGTTCAACTCAACAGCGGAATTCATTCCTGTTTGCGTCTTGGAAATGCCATCTGAATGCTTCGATCTTGCTGGCAGTTTTAATCATAATAAACTGGAGTTTTATAGTCTCAAAGGGGTAGCCGTTTTAGTTTGTAACTTTAAAAATAATGAGTAGTCCTATGGCACCTAAGCCTTGGTCTAGACTAGGGATTTATTTCAAAATAACTCCCCTTATTTTGAAATAACAAGCAGAGCATCCACACTGTCAAGCCCGTTGTTTTGAAATATGGGCTGGTTATTTTGAAATAATAACTCCTGCTTTCCATGAGGAATAATACTTAATTCGAAATAGTTGTAGTGTGGACGTTCCACTGCTGGTATTTCGGAATAACTACTCCCCAGAATCATTCAAAGTAATTACTCCCCAGTGCTTCCTGGGGCTCTGAGTCAAGATAGCACATCCACATTAAGGGCATATCTCCACTAGGAAATTATTTTGAAATAATAACTCCCAAAATAACTATTTTGAAATAGCGTGGCCACACTACAGGAAAGCCTTGAAGCACTACCTCAACTTAGAGCCCCAGGAAGCATTGGGGAGTAATTACTTTGAATGACTCTGGGGAGTAGTTATTTAGAAAAAACAGCAGTAGAGTGTCCACACGGCCGCTATTTTGAATTAAGCATTATTCCTCATGGAAAGTGAGAGTTGTTATTTTGAAATAGCAAGCCTGTTTTTTGAAATAATGGGCTTGGTAGTGTGGATGCTCCACTTGTTATTCTGAATAACTCCCTAGTGTAGACTAGGGCCAAGGGAGCCTGCCTTGGTCTAATTTTGAGGAGTCTCTGTAGTGTGGATACGCTATTTTAAAATAGTTATTTCGGGAGTTATTATTTTGAAATAAATTATTTTGAAACAATTTCCTAATGTAGGAATGCCATTAGAGCACATTTACACAGTAGTGCATACCTCGAAATAAGCTACACAATTTGAGCTATACAAATTGCATAGCTTATTTTGAAATCTGGCACTGTCTACACAGTGCTAATTTTGAAATAAATTACTATTTCAGCATCTTCCTTACTCCTCGTGCAATGAGGTTTACAGGAAGCTGGAATAAGAAGCCCATTATTTCACATGTATTTTGAAATAACGGGAGTGCTGTTAAGATGTGCAGAATGCTATTTTTGGATAACATTTATACCCCAGTTCTCTTTATCCACAGTTTTATCCTGTGAATGTTGTGAAAGTATTTAAGTGGGTGGGAGGAACCAGAAAGATTTTCTTCTAAGTTTATCATCATTTTCCATTGTTTTTAGCTGCAAATGGATTCTTAGATCTTTCAGAGACTTTGGGGGTGACTGGGAACAAGAGGGTACCAATCCATCTTTCCCATAAGCCACATTTGGCTTCCTAAGCCAGCCCAGAGTTTCATCAAACTTTATCAACATGTCAACTTCTACGTATGTACTAAACAGGAGGCCGTTCCAGGAATGCCAAATGCACAAAAAAGATAACAGCTGCTCAAATGATAGTTCAATTTAGCTGAGTCTTTGCTACATAAAAAAAATAAAATAAAATTATACCACCATGGGCAAGTGTCTGATCTCAGCTAATGTAGTCAAAGGAATTGCTACTGATTTCTGCTGATGTAACTAAGATCTGAGTTGGTCCAGAGTTTCTTCCTTCACTGCCCTTTGTTTGCTACATGTATGCAAAATTATTTCATAACATGTGTTAACTTCAGGGCTGCCCAAAGGTATCTGAAGACAATGTGGAAGGACCACATTACAGAGAAACTTTAGTGACACAGAACTCCATTGACGAGAATGGGCCTGATCCAAAGGCCACTGAAATTAATTGGAAATTCTCCTGTTGACTTCAGTGGGTTTTAAATTAGGCCCAAAGTTGGGGAAAGAAAGACAGAATCTGCACTGTCATGGTGCACTCGACTCTCTCCTATTGTTCCTACGTGTTCCACAGCGACATGGGTCCTCTATCAAGGAGTTCCAGAACATAGAAAATGTTACATGCCACTGAAAGAATGTCTTCCTATCAAAAATGTGTCAAGCAGGTGAGTGGATGTGTCATTATTTGTATTAACAGTTACATAATGTTTGCAACATCACAAAAAGGCCCAGTTTATAAAGGGAACATGTGCTGCTGCAACTGTGTACGGAACTCAGATCCTTCTTGCTTTGGGGGATTTGTCTAATCTGTGAAGTAACATTGGTGTAATTTACCTTTCTGTGTCGAAGCATCTAGTAGGACTCCTGTAATGGCAGAAGATGAGAGAGATTTTCTTTTATAAAGGTGTTTTGCAGAAAAGATCTAATAAACATGTTACATAATGAATTGAAACTTTATCATTTCCCACGGGTTTATTCTAAAAAGGCTGCCATCTATTATTATCAGTATGCTTTACCAAATAGTGTGATTGACTCTGTAAAGTTCATCTTATTGTAAGTCCAAGGGATTCAGATACTGCTGCCCCATGCAGGTGCAGGAGTATCTACTGGTTTATCTTTACTGTTAAAATCAAATCACATCTGTTTATCTCTGGAGCCTGGGCATCTAGAATTTCCATGCTATTTATCTCATTCCTCTCTGAAGCTCCTGGAGCAGAACACACATAGTGCATCCCCCAGCCCAATCTGAATGTGTGCAGCAGCTCCAGCTTTGGCTTGATTGACAATTCTCTCTGCCAGGCAGATGCGTCTGACACGCTCCTGTGAGCCTCCAAGCATTTGAGCCAGAGCTTCCCGTTTAGTATGTGACAGAGAGAGTGCCGCAGGTGACGATCCACATCAATTCAGGTTACACGGATCCTTCCTCTCCAGAACCACTCAGGCCTAATTAGCTGCCACTTGACTTATTAAGAGGTCATTGTTGCTTCATGGCAACAGTATATTTCTTGGAAACATACGTCTATTTTCATTACAAATGGGAGGGAAGGAAACTATGTTATGTGAAAAGATTGATTAAGCGCTAACTCCTTGCTTTCTTAACCTATTGAAGAGCTTCCGCAGTTTGGACAATTTGGGTGTTACTTGCTCTCCTGGTTCAGAAATGGGTAATTTAAAAGGAATATCTATTAGTACCAATGTGACAGGGAATTTTTAACTCTTAAAACTGCGAAGGACGGTTCTATAGAGAGAGGGAAACTGATATCTAGTTAGGAAAAATATAATTTGTTGTCATATGATTTTATACAAGCAACTTAGACACCCAAGCTTGAATATTGAGGCCAATGAACTATGTGAATAGCTTGTACTGGGTAACACCAAGCGACAGCCACAGAGAGAAAAATAAACTATTTTGTCTATCTGGGGAAGAATTTATATCCAGCTACTTATAGGTGCCTGTCTCTAAGGGTATGTCTACACTACCACCCTAGTTCAAACTAGGGTGGTTAATGTAGTCAATCGAAGTTGCAAATGAAGCCCGGGATTTAAATATCCCGGGCTTCATTTGCATCTTGCCGGACGCCGCCATTTTTAAATCCCCGGTAGTTCGGACTCCGTGCCCGCAGCTACACGGTAGCACGGAGTCCGAACTACCGGGGATTAAAAAATGGCGGTGCCCGGCAAGATGCAAATGAAGCCCGGGATATTTAAATCCTGGGCTTCATTTGCAACTTCGATTGACTACATTAACCACCCTAGTTCGAACTAGGGTGGTAGTGTAAACATACCCTAACACATCACAGTGCCATTGTATCTAAGCAAACTAATTTGCAAATTTAAATTGTTTCCTTTGAATTCCAGGGTGCAAACAGCAAAGTGACAGAGGTGAAAGTGAGATTTGTCTTTTCTGTTTCATATTTAGACCTATTAATGGAGTCAAGAATAGAGGCTGCTTTTCATTCATTATCTTGTAAACGGGCAATACCAACGTCCAATGAAAAATATTTTTGCTTTATTCTAAAGGAAATATTTTATGTGGAAATTTAAATGACAAAGGGCATTTCAGTAAAATCAGTTCTTCTTTCATATGTGGTAGATAATTTTCATTATTATTGGGCCTACCTTTCAGATGCTCTCCCAAATGAGCCCGGCTGGATTAGATGCTGGAAATACACAATTAACATGGCCAAACTGAGCTCTTTTTCTTTTTTTCCTCCTAAGAGTCTTAGAACGTTAGGCCAAAAGAGACCACCAGATTGTCTAATTTGACTCCTATGTATTACAGGCCATTAACACCCTCACACTAACGGCTTGTGTCCACTACGCCGTGCCAGAGATCGACACTGCAATGATCAATCCACCAGCCGTCTATTTATCATGTCTGCTTAGACACAATAAATCAATCTCCAAATGCTGTCCCATGAGAGCAGTCCACCATTGACTATACCACACACAAGATGCTGTGGTAAGTACGTTGATTTCAGCTACTCTATTTGCATAGATCAGGGGTGTCCAAACTTTTTTCAAAGAGGGCCAGATTTGATGAAGTGAACATGCGTGAGGGCTGACCATTTTGCCTGACATTCTTTGAACCATTAAAATTAAATGCAAATTAACTATTTTATGCAAAGTTTATTGCAAACGGCATACTTTTCATTTCGTCACATGGATGACCAATCTAAACAGGTGTTAAATCACTCTGCCTTTCATATCTGAAGGCCAGATGAAAAAAAAATCCAGGAAGCTGAAATATATGTCAGGAACATTGTAAATACATTACATATTATTGGTAATAAAGGTTGTCTGTCAACTTTTAAGTTCAAAAAATATGAACAGGAACATAACACCAAGTATACATGTTGTGTCCAAATATATTTATAACTGATTTAGACCAACTGACATTAACTGAGATTTTACAATGTATTCATCTCAATACATATGGATTCGTTGGGGGCCATAAAAGATAGATATTGCCAAATTACCTGTGGGGCCGTATTAAACTGGAACACGGGCCACAATTGGCCCGCGGGCCGGACTTTGGACACGCCTGGCATAGATGAAGTTACATAGATTCCATCAACAATGGGGGGTTAGTGTAGACAAGGCCTCAACCTAACAACCTACCAATGTATCACGGCTCTTAAGAGACTCAAATATGTGTCCTATCCTTCCTATCAGTGGGGTCAGCAACCTTTGTGTTGCCTTTGACTTTTTCCTTTCCACGCTCCCAGGCTGAGGCCAGATTTCTCTTCTTCATCCTCTTAAGCAAATACAGAAAAATCTCACCCTTTCTTTCCCATTGGCCAAAACTCTAGTCTGTGTCCTGATGATCTACTTACTCAATTTCTGCAGCCTCTTCTTCTCTGGTTTTCTTATTACCTGTATCAGCCCCCTTCATTGCTCAAAATGCTGCTGCTGAAATGATCATCTTTACTTATTGATGAGGATGCATCACCACTGCCCTTGTAATCCTTCTGCTGGCTTCCCTTTGACTGCTGTGTTTGGGGTTAAACCTCTCCTCCTTGTCCTATGCAGCCCCACCCTTCTCAGTATCTAGGATCTTGTCCCTTAGGCTACTTCTAGAGAGCAGGGTTATTTTGGGACACTGGAAGTATCCCGAAATAGCAATTCTGTGTCTTTAAACATGCCTATTATTTCAATATATATATATTGATATATATTTTGAAATAACAGGCCTGCTATTCTGGCATACCTGTAACACTAAGGCTGTGTCTAGACTGGCAAGTTTTTCCGCAAAAGCAGCTGCTTTTGCGGAAAAACTTGCCAGCTGTCTACACTGGCCGCTTGAATTTCCGCAAGAACACTGACTTCCTACTGTAAGAAATCAGTGCTTCTTGCAGAAATACCATGCTGCTCCCATTCAGGCAAAAGCCCTCTTGCACAAATCATTTGCGCAAGAGGGCCAGTGTAGACAGCACAGTATTGTTTTGCGCAAAAAAGCCCCGATGGCTAAAATGGCGATCGGAGCTTTTTTGCGGAAAAAGCGCGTCTAGATTGGCACGGACGCTTTTCTGCAAAAAGTGCTTTTGCGGAAAAGTGTCCATGCCAATCTAGACGCTCTTTTCCGCAAATGCTTTTAATGGAAAACTTTTCCGTTAAAAGCATTTGCGGAAAATCATGACAGTCTAGACGTAGCCTAAGAGTCTTGTCAGAATAGTGCTTTATTTCAAAATTTGGTGCTGTGTAGACAGTGCCAAATTTCAAAATAAGCTATTTTGCAATAAACTCAAAATAAGCTATACAACTTATTGCATAGCTTATTTCAAGGTAAGGGTGCTATGTAGACACACCCTTACATTTCTTCTCCTCTGCCTTGCTCTTTAATCTATTCCAGTCTTGACGCACTGTTTATTTCCACCTGTTTTGTGCCTTTTTTTGTGCTGCTGCCCTGCACATGGAACAGCCTATCAATCCCTGTGTGGTGAGCCCCCAGCTCTTCCATCTCCATCTGTCTCTCCCTAGTCTTTTTACTTTTTACTAAAAGGAAATCTTCCTCCTTTACTTCCCCCATGTCCCCTGGTGGGAAATCATATATTTGGAGTATGGGTATGTCTACACTGCAGTGCTATTTCGGGATACCAGAGGTATCCTGAAATAGCTACCCTGCATCTTTTGAATGCAGCTGCTATTGTGAAATACAGCGGATGCGCTATTTGGGCATCCCTGTAAATCTCATTGCTCGAGGAATAAGGGATGTCTCAAAATAGTGTGTTATTTTGAAATTTGGCGCTGTGTAGACACACCAAATTTCAAAATAGCCTATTTTGAAACAAAATCGAAATAAGATTTTGTTGCGTATCTTATTTCAAGCTACGGGTGCAGTGTAGACGCACCCTATGAAGTAAGTTAGAGCACAAGACTCCTGAATAAATACATAATCTACTTTACTCTAAGTCCCTATTTTGGGTATTCCAGATGGCAATAGTTTTCTTTGCATCATGGCTGTGGGTTGGGGTGTATCCATAGATCTCTATAAAAGTAAGAAGCACTTAGTCACAACCCAACACATTGTTATTAAAGCCACAGGAATTTTGAAACTCACCAGAGATGTCTGGCATGTGGTGAGCTCGGTGACAACCCTAATTCTTTGTCTGGAAGAAGAGCTTTAGGGGTCACATGGCCAGACCTGGGAGGCCGATGGCCAAACAGTCCTAAGATCATTCCAGGAATGACAGGGAACAAGGTGTCCAACAGAATTGCTAGGCCCATGGGCAAGGTGGGGGGACCATGGCGAGAGTTGCCAGGTGTCCGGTATTGACCCGGACAGTCTGGTATTTTCGCCTCTTGTCCGGTAAAAAAATTCAGAAAATACCGGACACCTAAAATGTCCTGTATTTTCTGTTTTTTTCCGGTCCAGGGGGCAAAAATACCAGCTGCTTACCTGATTCCGCAGGGGAGTTGTCTGGCCCGGAGCAGGAAAACAAGATGGCGGATGGCCGCCGGCAGCCTGTTAGGGCCAAAAAGCCTCAAAAGCATTTCTTAAAGGGGCCATTTTTGTAATTATTATTTTTTGCTTAACAACTTTGGCCTCCCCCCTTTTTTTTTCTCAACACATTTTTTTCCCCAGTGGTTTTATTTTTTTTCGGTGGGGGTGTGTTTGGTATTTTTGGTTAAACCATCTGCCAACCCTAACCATGGCTCCATGCCCTCAGAAGGGTTTGGGTGGAAGGGCTGGGACTAGTGGCTAGTCACCTCCAGCCAGTCCTTCAGTGCTGCCCAGAGCTCCAGTGGTGATTTAAAGGATCCAGGCCTCTGGCTCCCACCTTTGCCTCAATAGCAGTGCAGCGGACAGGAGCCCTGGGCCTTTTAAATCTCCAGATGCCAGGGAAGCTGCCCCCTTTGCCCTCCCAGCTCCTGAGTTTAGTTAACTGATATTTGTAAAGTGATCTGAGCACCTTAGGTGAAGATACTAGGTAAGAGTAAAGAATCATCCTCCGCCCATGGAATTCCACAGGTGTCCTTAGTAGGAAGTGAGACCATCCAACTTTGTATACATATTTGAGCATTTTTGTGATTGTTACATACTCAGTAGACTGTACATGAGATGTTTCCTGAAGAATAGCCAATCTAAAATGTAAGCAAGACATGAACTTCAGCAGAAGCACAATTAGATCAATGCTCAGTTCTTCTGAAAATCCCACTCTATCTGCCCAGGAAGGCTGTGTATGAACACATTAATTCGTATTGGATTCCAAATGGAAAACTAATTAAAAACATGTAAGATGAAGGAATGAAATGCCTGACCAAATGACTGTTGCTCTAGCTTTAGAATCAAAGTAGCTGTTGCAAACATTTCTGCTGGTGCTAGTGGCAAAGAAGGTGTGTATAATGAAAGCTAATGTCTGACATCTGCCAGGCGGAGAGAAGTAAAGTAAGTTGTTTGTATGAATTAGTCCAATTAACTCATACAGATGGAACTTAATCCATTATTTATGCAACAAATCATTATAGTCCATAATAGCCTGGGATTGCCATTAGGTGGCTTTAAATGTTTTCTTAGAAGGCAATGTTGTGAAATCTTCAGGTAAAAATCACCTGGAATGTTTAGAATGTCATAATCCAAGAAAAAGCTAGTGAGGTCTTGACCAGTCTGCCAAATCTGTGTTTGGGGAAATATTCACAGACTTATAATCTTAAATGAATAATTAACAACATTCTGCAAGTGTAAGTAACCCTACATGGTTGTCACAGGAAGCCATGTAGAGATATGGGCCATTTCTTCTCCTGATCCATAAAGGGTCATCTGAGTAGGGATGGAAATTAACTGATGCATCTAACTGAATGAGCTCCAGGCAGAGAGGCCTATGCGGTATTTCAGGAGTTACACTGCAGTTTATGCAGCAGTGGCTTTTCTTGCTGCAGCAGATGGAGAATATTAGAAAGCTCCTTATTCATGTGCTATATCATTATTATTACTTATTATTTGTACTCTGGTAGCCTCCGTGGGCCCAATCAATAATTAGGGCCTCGTGCTAGAAACATGTACCTGGAATGTAGTCCCAGTCCTGAGAGATCACAGTGTGAGTTTATGAGTGAGACATAGCTTCTGTCTTAGTCCCATATTCTCCATTAGCCCATGGAGGCTCATTGTTTTTCAGCTGTTCTGTTATATACTTTTATGGCAATCATAAATGTGGGATCATGAAGCAGGCTATGGAAAACATTTAAACTCCCCCCTCTTCTCCGCCAGGTATTTCAAATGTCCTGATCTTCTTTTTTGGTGTGGCTCTTCTTCACCTGGAATCTGGGCTACTTTTTTGAAAGGTCTGTGTTTTATAAGTGCACATGAGCAGTTTTAAGGCACTGCATGGATAAAAAGGGAACCTAGCTGGTCTTAAAATAAAGCATACTCATAAAAGTCAAAGAAACAGGGTGTGATCAGCACCCACAGAAGTCAATGGAAAGATTACCATTATCTTTTATGGAATGCTGAATCTGGCTTATGGAATACTGCTGATGAAAATATCCTCATTCACCACAATGTATGTAGTGTGTGCATATTCAGTAAGAATCAAGGACCAAACTAAACATCTCTTATAGCTCTGTTGTCTTAAAATAATATGCTAATTTGTTGAAATTAATAATCACTACATCAAAATATATATATACACCCACCCAAATCCCAGAACCATAACTCTGTCCTACCCTGCTTTTGTAGGCAAAACACCTAGGCTACGTCTACACTGGCCCCTTTTCCGGAAGGGGCATGTAAATTTCACTAGTCGTCGTAGGGAAATCCGCGGGGGATTTAAATATCCCCCGCGGCATTTAAATAAAAATGTCCGCCGCTTTTTTCCGGCTTTTAAAAAAGCCGGAAAAGAGCGTCTAGACTGGCCCCGATCCTCCGGAAAAAGTGCCCTTTTCCGGAGGCTCTTATTCTTTGAAGTAAGAATAAGAGCCTCCGGAAAAGGGCACTTTTTCCGGAGGATCGGGGCCAGTCTAGACGCTCTTTTCCGGCTTTTTTAAAAGCCGGAAAAAAGCGGCGGACATTTTTATTTAAATGCCGCGGGGGATATTTAAATCCCCCGCGGATTTCCCTACGACGACTAGTGAAATTTACATGCCCCTTCCGGAAAAGGGGCCATTGTAGACGTAGCCCTACTGAAATCAACATTAAATGGGACACTGAATGAGCAAGGACTACTTGTCTGAGTAAAGCTTTGGGACTTTCTGTGGCCTGGAGCAGAAGGTCAGCCTAAGATATGCAACTTCAGCTATGTGTAGCTAGAGTTGATGTATCTTAAATCCCCGTCCACACAGCAGGAGGTCGATGGGAGCAAACACTCCTGTCGGCTTCCCTAACTCCTTGTGAGGAGCAAGAGTATCTGTACCAGTGGGGACACCTTCTGAGTTAAATTTAGTGCGTCTTCACTAGACCTGCTAAATCAGTGTTTCTTAAACTTTTTAAGACCGAGGAACACCAAACAATTTTTTTTATGAGGAACACCAAGGATTTTTTGTTGAGCAAAAAAAAAGTCACCTGCTCCTTTAAGGGCGGCCATTTTGAACACTTTTGCTCTCCGTGGCAGACCTCTGACTGCCTTAAACACAGTTTAAGAAACACTGTGCTAAATCAAACCCAGAAGGTCTTCCCCATAGAGTATATGTGCCCTGTGAGACTTGGGATTCATCTGTCTGTTACTTAGCCTCTGCAATGCTTTAAAAATCTTGTCCTAAGCACCTTCCATGTAAAATCAGGAGCAATAAAAAAGACCTTAGTAGATCTCCTGGGCTACATCTACACTGGCATGATTTTCCAGAAATGCTTTTAATGGAAAAGTTTTCCGTTAAAAGCATTTTCGGAAAAGAGCATCTAGATTGGCACGGATGCTTTTCCGCAAAAGCACTTTTTGTGGAAAAGCATCCATGCCAATCTAGACGCGCTTTTGCGCAAAAAAGCTCCAATCGCCATTTTAGCCATTGGGGCTTTTTTGCACAAAACAGTACTGTGCTGTCTACACTGGCCCTCTTGCGCAAATGATTTGCGCAAGAGGGCTTTTGCCCGAACGGGAGCAGCACAGTATTTCTGCAAGAACACTGATGATCTTACATGAGATCATCAGTGTTCTTGCGGAAATTCAAGCGGCCAGTGTAGACAGCTGGCAAGTTTTTCCGCAAAAGCAGATGATTTTGCGGAAAAACTTGCCAGTCTAGACACAGCCCTGGGATTTGATACTTCTATCTTTTTAGGGTAGAAATGTTGTTTGGATTAGAAAGAGTACTAGATGAATAAGCCAGAAAGCTGAGTTACAAATGGAGTGAACTTTTATTTTAAAAGAATCTGTTCCAATTTAAGCAAGAAAGGCCAGCTTGTTTTATGTCGCCAGTGGCTCAGAAAGAATATTTTTGCCATTTAGTTGCGGCGGGAAGTAGAAAAGGGATTAATGAATAATGGTCACTATTATCAGGGCGATAGACTTTTTTGGCTTAATCAAATCAGTGAAAATCAGTGCATGTTTCACTAATGGTCTGGGAAAATGATGATAAAACAAAAATTCCAGCAAAGTATAACAATCTAAAAGATTGGGGTTTTTTTGCATCCCCAAACTACCATACTGCACTGTATGGTCTGATATGAGTAAAACTGATTTGAATAGTAGGTAGAGATTATAAGAACAGAAGCAGGTGGGAGCTAATTTTCAGCATCATGAGCATTCTCATTTGGTGGCATATGCTGTCCAAAAGAAATCATCTGTGAGGGTAAAGCCACTAAAGACTGGAAAGTTTTAATGACTCTACAGAGCAGTAAAACTTTCCAGGCTTTAGTGGTTTTATCCCTACATATGATTTCTTTTGGACAGCATATGCCACCAATGAGAGAGCTTATGATGCTGAAAATTAGCTCCCACCTGCTTCTGTCCTTATAATCTCTACCTACTATTCAAATCAGTCTTAATGGATCATTAGAGCACCTGAGATCTATAATTATAGAGTTAAATTTCATGTGCTTACTGGTACTAAAGCAGACTGTATTTCGCAGATAATGTCGACAGAAAAAAATCAAATCTACAGCAGATTAGCATTCAATAAAAAGTCTTTATAAAGATGTTCTTGTTAATGGCTGAAAACCAAGCATTGTTCAAGATTCAGGCCATAAAGATGCACCAGGTTAGCAAGCAGCATACCAGTTGGCACCAGGAAACATAGGAATTACAGAAAATGTTGTTATATAAAACCTAGATGTAGTTTTAGATTCAGTGATGGCACAGATGTTCTTTTATAAAGGTGAAATGTGGCATGTGAATTATCTCAAGTGAACTATGCAATAATTTTCCATAAATGATGACTGACTAAATCCACTTGCCAAAATTCTTATTTTATATCTGACATTCTGTCCAGAAAGGTATAAAATGAAGATGTTAAGCAAATACAATATTTCTAAAATCATATTCTCTTCTCCCTTGATTCTTGTATTTTTGGTAACAAAATAATCCAAAGGTTTTCATGTTGAAAAATGCCCAAAAAGAGAGGTTAGAAAATGATGAGGGACAGCAAAGCATTTTGTCTCTGTGTGCTCTGTTTGCCCTCACTCAGGACATCAAGACACTCTGCAACATGGAGCCAGAGCTGCCCCTGGGCACCCTGGTGCTTCTCGTGGATGCATTGCTGCGAGCCTGGCTGCGCTTTCTGCAGGCTGCCATCCGGGAGGTCCATCAGGGGGCTGTCAGTATCCAGGAGGCCCTGCGGGAGAGCTTCCACCCTGAGGAGAACTAAGAGCCTCCCTGGTCTGCCCCACTGAGGGCTTGTGCCTCATTCCTCCCTCACGTCCTTCCACTAACCCCACCCTAACCCCCCTTCCTGATGTCAGATAAAATACATGTATTTTCATGAACACAAACTCTCTTTATTTAACAAAACTGGAGGTGGGGAATGAAACTCTGTTGAAACTGGGGAAAGGAGGCGGGAGAGGGGAGAAGAAAGGATGGGAGAGGGGAGGGGGAAACCTGGGAGGAGGGAGCTGGAAGGGGGAAGCAAGGAGAAGAAGGGGGAAGGTAAGCTCAGGGCTCAGGTTTGAGGGTCTCGCCGGACCAACCTGAATTTCATGCAAACCTCCTCCTGGGTTCGCATGTGGCCTTTGGTGGCCAGGCTGGCAGCTATCCTGCCATAGATGGCTGCGTTCCTCCATCTAGTGCGGAGATCATGGACTTGGGGGCATGATCTCCACCCTGGACCAGGAAGGTGCCTGCCTTCTCCGGGCCCTGTCAGGCTCCTGGGAGCTGGCAGACTGCTCCTGGGGAGCGTTGTAGGGCTGGCTGCCAGTGGCTTGCTGGCTCATGTTTTGGGGCCATTGGGTCAGGGGCAGTGACTGCTAACACTGGGCTGGCAGGCTTGGAGTTTTAAGGGCTCCAAGGAGGGGGGAGGGAGAGGAGTGTTCTTGGTTGAGGCTGGAGTGGCCACCAGAGCACCCTGGGAAGGCTGGAGCCCCCTATTTTGAAATAAGTGTCTACACAGCACTTATTTCGAAGTAGCTATTTTGAATTTGGCGTTATTCCTTGTGGAATGAGGTTTACCAAATTCGAAATAAGCGCTCTGGTATTTCGAAAGAATTTCGAAATAGCGGTTTGGCTGTGTAGATTCTCGGAAAGTTATTTTGAAATAACTTTGCTGTGTAGACATACCCTTAAGTTATGTTGACACTTGCGGCTTTTTGCGCGAGTAATATGCAAATGAGGGCTAAGCGTGGAATATCGCTGTGCCTCATTTGCATACCTACGAGCCACCATTTTTTTCAGAAGAGGCTCTTGCGCAAGAAGGAGTGTCTACACTGCCCCTTCTTGTGCGAGAAAAACCCTCTTGCGCAATGGCATTACACCTATTACTTTTCAGGAAGAACGGCATTGCGCAAGAGGGTTTTTCTTGCGAAAGAAGGGGCCATGTAGACACTCCTTCTTGCGCAAGAGCCTCTTCTGAAAAAAAATGGTGGCTCATTAGGTATGCAAATGAGGCTCAGCGATATTCCACGCTTAGCCTCATTTGCAGCTTACTCGCGTAAGAAGCCGCGAGTGTAGACATAGCCCTTGTGTGTCCATGCTACATGAAGCTGATAGAGAAGGTACTAAGAACATAATAATTTAACAACGGCCATACTGGGTCAGACCAACAGTCCACCTAGCTCAGTATCCTGTCTGCCAACAGTGGCAAATGCCAGTTGTCCAGAGGGAGGAAACACAACAGCTGGCGGTTCTCTCTAGGCACCGTGCACCCCTGGCAGGGCGGGGGTGGAGGGGCAAAGACTTCACGTGTTCCCCCAGGCCCTGACTGGCCTGGAGGCGGGGCAAGCATGCAAAGTATCCCCCCCCCGCCGCCAGTTGCACACAGCGCCTAGAGGAACCTGCCAAATATTTTGAACTGCTGGCAGTTCTCTCTAGGCCCTGAGGGGCAAAAGGCAGGAGCCAAAGACTTCCCGCCCTCTCCCCACCCCCAGGTCAATCAGGGTCTGTGAGCAAGGGAGCATGAGAAGCTTCCTGGCCCTTCCTCCTTCCACCTGAGGCCCCGTACCTTTTAGGGCAGCCCATGATCACTTCAGAAATGTGTGCAGTGGCTCCCCTTCAAAAATTACTGCCCACCTCTGCATTGAACCATCCTTTCTCTTTTCCTCATTAAATACTGCTGACTAACATGAAGACTGAGGGGACACAGCTAGTCAGGGCACTGAACCCTAAAGTTTAAACTACCTTTGATCTAATGAGCAAAGTGGTTCACCAGGAGTCATCTGGATACATGTGAAATGGTAAATAAGGGGTTGAAAATCCATTCTCTCTCAGTGATCTTCAGACCTAACTCCAAGTGAAATCAATGGGGGGGTTTTCAATGGACTGGACCAAGAGATAGATCAGTCTCTTAATGGTGAAAACATAAGCAAATTACTTTTACAAAATATTTTACCAGCTCAACTTTTAAATGTTAATATAAAACATTTTCTCTTCCTTTCAGGAAGGAGTTCTTTTATTTTATTTACAATGTTATGATCACCAATTACCTGCTGTAAGTTGGGACGTTATCATCCAACTCTTTATCTGTTCTCCATACTGCTAACTTCATAATACACATGAACCTCTATACTTCAGGTGTCCCTAATCCAGGAGCATCCAGGCTACGTCTACACTGGCAGCTTCTTGCACAAGAACTCTTTTGCGGAAGAGTTCTTGTGCAAACACTCTTCCACAAGAGAGCGTCTACACTGCCATATGCGTTTGCACAAGAGATGGGCTTTTGCGCAAGAGCATCCATGGCAGTGTAGACGCTCTCTTCCGCAAGAAAGCTCTGATGGCCATAGGGGCTTCTTGCGCAAGAAATTCATGTTGCCTGTCTACACTGCCCTCTTCTGGAAGAGCTCTTGCGCAAGAGGGCTTATTCCTCGTGGGGAGAGGAATAACTCTTCCGGAAGAAGCCCTGTTTTACAAAGCTGTACTGTAAATTTACATCTGGAAGAACGCTTGTGCAGTGTAGTCAGCCGGCAAGTTTTTGCAGAAGAACAGCTGTTCTTTTGCAAGAAGCTGCCAGTGTAGACGTAGCCCCATGGTACAGACCCTAGCAGGTGGAGGAGGAAGCAGTTCTCAATACTTACGCTCCATCTCCCCAGTCAGGGGAATGACGGTGCAGTGAAACACTTCTCCTGAGGGTATTCGCAGCTGTTGCCATAGTGGTAAGGGGTGGTGCCTGGGAGCAGCAGGAAGCACAGAGCCATGTGTCCCCTGGAGCAGAGCATCACGTAAGAGCCCTCATTCCGTCCCCCTCATGTCCAGACCCTGCAACACCCTCCCTGGCCTGGCAAATTGTAACCAACATACCCTGTTTCCCAAGCTTGCCTGATTCAAGAGGTTCAAGTGTAATCTATACAATGACTGCTATTGTAAAGGCAACTCGTAAAAGCCAGTTTCTCAATATAGGCATATAGTTTGGTAGATCTATAGATTTTTTTCAGGTATATCCAAACCTATTAATACTCTAGAAAGAACCATTCTCTGATTCATGTTAATATGTAAACCTAATTGAATTTTCTTGCAGTATGTAGGTTCCATTACTAGTCATTAGGAACATTAACATCACAGACTGAACTCTGGTGGCTATATGGCCTTTCTATATTGCATAACGTCCATAATGTCTGCTCATAGTTACAAAAATACAAAGGAATAGTAGTGTTTTGAAGTTTTATCTTTTTTCTTTGAGATTGAAGTTCTGTGTCTTGGGACTCAGTGACTTTAGATGACCTCCCATCTCCATGAGTTGTACTAAATTTCAGTCCCCAGAGGCTACTCCATACAAAACCTTGTAGCTTATAAGGGCAGGTGCAAAAAAAATCTTCACTGCTTCATAGAAAAGACCTGTTACTGCCTCCAGAATTGTATTTTGCACAACCTTTCTATTTACATCATATAGGGACTTGCATATACCGTATGCTTATATTAAAAATAAGTATTGGTATTTCCAAAAAGATACATTATTTGTGTGTGTACATGAATACAAATACTTCTATTTATTTATGTGTGTGTGTGTGTATATATATATATATATATATATATAAATACACACACATACACACAAAACATACATTAAAAGAACATTATTTAAATTGCAAAATCAAGCACTCCGAAGTTAGGAAATGGCAGAATTAAGGTTGCACGTGTTGCTTTAATTTGTCCAGCTTGTTTATGCTTTATGACAGTCTTTAATTATTAGACATATGTTTTTCCTCACAGGACCTTTGCCCTGTTCAGTGCACAAGATGGATGGTGCTTCTTTAATGAGCTATTTAATATTTTGTTTTATCCTTGTTCAATATGTGGCCCTATGCCTTGGTTACTGCGCACTATTCAGATCCTTCTCTGAAGGTGGAATTATTAATTTTATGGGCTTTTTTTATGGTGCTCATTACTATACTATGTGAGTTTTCCACAGACTTTGATGAATTTAGTTTATTTTTCCAACTCCTCTCTGAGGCAAAGGCATGGCATTAGCTCCAATTTATAGATAGGGAAATGAGGCACAGAGAAATCATAATTCTGGAGCCATTCTGAGCAAAAAAGGACACTAATACAATGGAGAATCTATTCCAATGAGTAAAAATGACTTTATGAGGGCACTCTTTAATGGAGAGGCTAGACTTAACTGAAATACCAGAACCAATACCATGTGGCACCAGGTGGCTGACTAACTAAATACACCCCAAATAATTCTATTCATAAGAGAAACAATTCCAGCTAGGGAATTCCCATCTTCTCCCTGAGCCCAGCAGAGAGAGGATGCTGGGCTGTGATTACAGCACAGAGTTGCACATAGAAGACCAGCGTTCTACTCCTTGTTAGTGATTGTCCTTGGGCAAGTCATCTCAACTTCCCCTTCGGTAACATGGGAATCATGAGATCACGTCAGGTTGGGGATCTGTTCAAAGTGAGTATGAGTGCTCAGGAGTATCTTTATTATTATTCAAGACTTAAAGCATGATAAAAAGAAACAGGTCAGCAACCAGAGTTTTAGATTACAGTCCCTCATCTGGAAATCTCCATTCTTCCTTCCTCTCTACCCCACCTCCATACACTCACAAATACTGGAGTAGCAAAGAGTGGATTTGCACAGCTAATTATCTCCACACCTCAGTGGAGCAGAGATTGTGGAGGGGGAACAACCTCACTCAGTATCAAACTGTCTCTAGCTCAGAGCACAATAGTTCTGCATCTGCTGTTGCAGAATCAGCTGAATATATTGTTTCTCCTTTCATGCTGCACAGAAGAGGGATCTTTTCCATCTCTTTTGGTTGATTTAGTCTTAACGACAGAAAAAGTGACATGTAATGCCAGTAAAGCTTTCCTTAAGCTATGGGTTTAGCATCATCACATCTAAACAGAGCTGCGAGTCTGTTGTTATGATACACTTAAGAATAGCTATATTTGAATACTTCCTTCTATGCAATGGCAATAATCAACTTGGTCTCCCTGTTTCATTCAGTGCTGCATACAGCTGTCTACTGAAAAGCAATCGCCTTGCATGCTGCTTGGAGCAGGATGCTAGTGTGTTTTTGGAATTTGTTTCCTGGTGCGTCTCCTGAGGGCTTAGAGGAAGAAAAGCCAGTGTTCTATCCCAGACACGTGCACCTACAGCAGGATTGGAGAGACCCCTTGCTGGAGTCACAAATAGAGGATTTACCCTTGCCTATAGAAATGGAATAAGCTCCCAAAGCAAAAGACTGAGGCTGACTCCCTTCCAAGAGCCCTTCTGCATAATGAGAGCTGACTATCCGGCCATGCACACCCTATGTTTGCTATTAAAGCAAATAGAGGGGGAAAGGGGAAATAATTTTCAAACCCATAAACTTATTCCATGGGTCTGCAAGTAGGAGTTGTTCCATTTTAGACTCAAATCCAAGGGCCAAACTTTCATTTGATCAATTTCCAAACACAGTCTTCTTACACTGTCTGTAAGAAAACAAAGGAAAATGAAACTTGCCCATTAACTATTTTAATTTTGCTCAAATAAATTCATAGTAAAAATATCAGTACTTATCCACTAAATTGTGCATGATCCAATATTCCAAGCAGTGCCGTAATAAAAATTGCATACCACTGTTTTAAATGGTGGGTTTACTCAGTGGAAATTGCAGAATCAAAACAAATTATTGTAAAGTATTGGCACTTCTTTATAATAGAATGTCTCTTTATTGTACTCCACTCTCTTCCTCTGACTGTGTGTGCCCACTTGGTTCAAGAGAGCCAGATTTTCTGGTGCTCAGCATCCACAGTTGGGGTTACTCCTCCATAATATCCAGGCTTTCCAAAATGTTTGGCAGTGGCACCTAGAAGCTCCCATTGTAATACTATGGCCAGATTTTCATTCAGTGTGCTCCGTTCTTTTGAAAATGTGGCTTCAACAGTATATGCTCAAGCCCTTGTGAAAAATCTGGTCCTTAATATCTCGGAGCCTGTATTTATCCAACTCTGCCAGGGATGGGGAACTTTTTTGGGGTCGGGGGCTGCTGACCCACAGAAAAATCAGTCAGGGAACGCACACCAGTGAGAAGCAAAAAAGGAAAAATAAACCCTCACTAACACGGCCTCCGACTGAGGAGAATGACACTTCCAATATTCCCTGTATACCCCAGAGCCTAGGAAGCACAGTTTAGTAGATTTTGTGTGCTCTAGCCTGCTCGTGGGATGGTGGCTGGCAGCGGGGTGGGGGCTTGAGCTCCAGTGTGGGCTCCCCAATGCTCCCGGGAGAGCCCCAACCCTAAGAAGCCACATCCAGTCCTCAGGTTCCCCACCTCTGCACTATATTATAGTGATATGAATACTTCCTTGTTTCTTAAATATATTGTGACGTTTAATGTTCATAACGGGCTTTGAGATCCATAAAGATGGGTGAAAAGTGCAATATAAGGAAGGATTTTTATAAAGTTCATCTGTAACCCTCTTATCGTGAATTCCATAGGGATAACGGTATGTCAGATATCCTGACTGCTCCAATTTAAACATGTAAAAAATAGTCTCATGACCAAATCTATTTGAAATTACTTATGTCATTTCAGAATGAACATGTGTCAGCTAAAAAGCATCCTGCAGAGTCAAGATGACTGATTGAAAAAGGGAATATAGCTTTTTCTTTGTTGGGACAAATAAGAATTCTGTTTTCTTTGGAAAGCCAAATGGAACACACACCCCTTATGGATATATATAGCAATAAGAATGTGTCTGTCTTCCATATTACAAATTTTGGAGACTTCACATTGGACAAAAAAAAAAAAAGGTGCAAATCCCCTAAGAGCTTAAAGCTCTTCTGTTATACTGCAGAAAACAGAGCCTTCAAACCCACTGCTTCAGGCATCCACCTGTCATTTTCTGCGTTCTGCCCAACTGTCACATATTATTGATCCTTTTAATCCCTTTTCTTTGAAACTCTGTTGCCAGCTGATGTTTCATTACACAAAGGAAATTCTCCTTCCAGTGCCTGCACCTCTGCAGGTAGTGGTTTACTAGAAGCTAAACCAATGCAATCAATTTTTAATTTGGCTTAGCATGAACTTTAAGGGATATTTGTGTTAAATACAGGGAGGTGTACACAAATTCTCCTATCTATAATTGCTGGATGGAGCATATAGCTGAACATTTAGTTGTGATAATTACTGTTGTAGACATATTTTAAATGGCCATGAAATCATTTCCTTCCCTCCTCCCCAATGCAGCTTCTTTTGTGGAAATAAAAGACCTGAAAAGAGTCAAATAAATGCACTGGAGAAATTAAGTATAAACGTTAAAAATTGTATTTACAAGTACAAATGTATTTATAAAAACTCACAGACAACAGAATAAAGCTCTTTCTGTACAAAAATACAATTTTCATATGAATGAAACATCTCGAATAAATTAAACGAATGCCAGGCCCAGTTCCTGAATACTCCGTTTAGTCCTGCTCTTAAAGCAAGACAGCAGTGCTGGAGGTCAGAGATCCATAATGCATGAATCTAGCGCCTTGTCTTTCGGGTCTGATCCTGCCAGGTGCTCAGCTGAACACGCCCTGGGGGACAGGCTGAGCCCTCTCCTCTGTTATTGGAGTCAAAGGGAGTTACACGCGCTGAGCGCCCGGCAGGGAGTGCTGTGCACCCGGCAGGATCAACTCCTTAAGCCTTTTCATTGTATTGTCAGGGCGTTCAAACCAAATTTTCATGCTCATTTTTCTTCATTTGAGTTCTACAAATTGTAAAATTGACTTTTCACCTCGTCTGCAGCAGCAAATCTGTCCCTTTTCTTCCCCTTTCTAAATCATATTGAAGCGGGGGCGCCGATCAGTGGGAAGGGAAGCAACAAAGGCGAGTTTGTGGAGTTCAGAAAAGTGCAAAGGGGGGAGGAGAAGGACAAAAAACCCATCCCCACCCCACCATGAGCTGGCTCCTGTTGCCCTTGGAGGCTGGGGGCGGCTTGGGAAGGCGAGCAGCGTCCAGCTCACGCCCTGCCCTACCCAAGGATTATAGCCCGATGGTTGCAGAGGGGCAGGGCTCTCTGCCTCCAGCGCCCAGCGGTGCTCCTGGGCGGTCACACACCGCTCGCCCCCGGTCCTAGGGGGCGCCGCCTGCCCGCCCCCACCGAAAGCGCGACGCTAGGAGGCGGTCCAGGCGGCCTGCGCATGGGTTGGTTCACACGGCAGCATCCGCCTGGGGGAACCGAGCGCAGCAGGGGCCGCTGGGCAGCAGCTCCCCGGGGGGCAGGCGGTGGCAGGCGGCGAAGAGGGGCTCCGTGGGCCCGTAGCCATAGTCCTCGGAGGTGGCCGGGCTGCTGGGGTTGGAGGCGCAGGCGGAGAAGGAGGAGCCCGCGGACCTCCAGGAGCCCGCGTCGCTGCCGGGGCTGGGCGGGGCGGCGGGGCTCAGGTAGCCGGGCAGCAGCCGCTCCCGCGGGGCGGCGTGGAGGCGCTGGTCGGCCAGGCGCAGGGTTTCGGAGAGGGCCCAGATGTAGTTGTAGGCGAAGCGCAGCGTCTCGATCTTGGTCAGCTTGGTGTCCTCGGGGAAGCTGGGCAGGACGCTGCGCAGCTCGTCCAGGGCGGCGTTGAGGTGGTGCATGCGGTTCCGCTCCCGGTCGTTCGCCTTCACCCGCCGGCTCTTGCGCAGGCTGTGCAGGGCGGCTTCGTTCCTCGCCCGGCAGCGGCCCCGCCGCCGCCTCCTGCCCGGCCCCTCCTGCGGGGAGGGGGGCGAGGACGGGGCGAGGAGGCTGCTGTCCAGGCAGGAGGACACGTCGCCGCTGTTCTCCGCGGCGGAGTAGCGAGGCTCCGGGGCGGAGGGCATCCTGCGGGGAGAGAACACGGGCCGCCATGAGCGCCTGGCACTGGGGGCAGGAGCAGAGGGACAGGTCAAAGCGTGAGCAGCAACAAGGTGTAATCGGGGCGGGGCGAGCCCCGGACCCCAAAAGAAGGCTGAAAAAAATATATATAGCGAGAGGGGGGAAATAAACCAATTGGCTAGGGGGAGAAGTTAAACGGGCTCTGCCTAGGCGCAGCAGCTCTCTGGTGTCGGTGTGGGATGGGGACAGCTGGATTTAGAGAGAGGCGTGTCTGCGTTTCCCACATACTCACGTGCAAAGGCTCAGAGGTGCAATCCAAGGGGAGGAAAAAAAGTTTCCCAGTGTAAGTGAAGTCAGGACAAACTTCCAGCTCTTGGAGGCTCCCTACCAAAGGAGGGGTGGGAGGGGTGGGGGGCACGCGACTGCTCTTGTCTTTGAAGTGATCTCTGCTGCTATTAGCTCGTGCGAGCCGTGAGTTTGGCACACGACTGGCCTCAGACCCCTTATATACCCTGTAAAACAATAGCGAACCCCGAGCCCCCCCAGGCCTTGCGGCATGAATGAATCGAGGCATCAGGTCTGCCCCGTGCTGCACTCTCCGGTATTTGCATAATTTATGCTCCAAGTGTCTGTTCTCTCCCTGGAGTGTGCCTATAATTACTGCTGGCCAATGGCAAGAGAGAGCTGCATCTGAGACACGTGAGCTATCACTAGGCTAAGCCTACTTGTTTGAGCTTCATTAGTCTATTAAAAGGAAAAAGGAGGAACAAAGTGATTAGCCTTAGGGGCAGAGGCACAGTCCCGAAAGGCTCCTTTGACAGTGGGGGGAGCTGATACCTTCTGGTTCAAACATAATGTTCCAGGACATCCCCAGCAGCTACTATAGGGTGGATGGATTTCTGCTAATCTTTCTTGGAGCCTATTCCCATGTGTTAAGGGAAAGTGAAGACAGTGAAACAAGACAATGCCATTGGAGATAAGGCAAGACAAAGCTCTCCCTATAAAAGACAGTGAAGCAAAGGTGTATAAACTAAGTCAATTTCTCACATTTCCTGATTTAGGGTGCTTGGCCTGGGTTTTCACATTCAAGGGTTTGGAGTAAACTGCAACCGTTTAATGGTTTGAAAGGAAATGGGCAGCATGGATTTGTCTCAGTTGTGAAGGGATTCAACTTGTGTGGTTTTCAGTGAGATCCAGGTTTAAATCTGACAAGCTTTTGTTGAGAGGTTGTTGAGGGGTTTGGTTTTTTTTAATGTTCCTGTGCTGAAGCAGAGATTAGCATTCTCTTCCATAAACCTCAATCAAGTGAAAATATTCTGAAGTGATAAACTTTCACTATCTTGAAGTAGTAGTTTCTTCTTTACTTTAGATTTGAGTTTACATGTGCACTTTATTTTTGTTATAATCAGTATTTGATTAAGGAGCTCAGATTCCATTTATCTTATAAACCCATGTGCATGTAGACGTATCAACCTATTTTTTCTGACTACAGAGAATATTTCTTTTAACACAGAGTTATTTTTATCTCCTTAGCTATCTCTCAGACCCTCATACACTATGTACTTCTATTAAATACCTATTTTCTACAAAAACACATAATTTTGGTTCTGAATTTTCACATTGGGTGTGTTTTTTCTTGCCCAATTTAATTGCCTTTAAAGAGGCTAGGTTTTCAGATGGCAGGTAGTCAGCACTGGCAGAAAATCGGATTTCTTTTTTGCATTTTACACACCCCAAATGATTAGTCACTTTTTTTTCTGCGTTTTACACCCCCCCCCCCCCAAATGATTAGTCACTTTTAGGCCGTTGTTTTTGTGTTTTACAAACACCAAATGGTTAGTCACTTTTAGGCCTTTTTTAAGCGTTAATTCACGTTACAAATCATTCACATAATAATTTCCCCTACATTTTAAATTTAGAATCTTCTTATTGTTATTTGCTTCTATATCTTTGGAAATCAGGAAAAACAGACAAACCCAAGTAATTTTCTACTTGTACTCTTTATCAAATATGTGTTCAAAGCAAATATTTTCTAGTCCAAAAAATGAAAGATGTTTCTGCTGTTTACTGGGCTATTCCTTCTGCAGTTTCTGCTTTTTCTTTTGAGATTATCAGTGGACAACCAGCAAAATGTCACAAAAGATATGCTTCAAACTTTTAAAAAAATTACAAACCAAAGCTTTAGGTGATAAAAATTAGCCTCAATCTATAGGCAGCTCTTCATACAGTGCAGTTTGTTTTTCTTGTGAGATAAGTTACATATATAATGTAATATAAAGTAAGGCCATTGGTCTTGCCTTGATGAAAACATAGATCTAGTTTTGGGGTGAAGCATAATTGGATCTGCCATCAGGACAATTTTAAGCGGTTGTCCTACAAACCCTTACACAAAAATAATATTATGCACATGATTAGCATTACTGCATCAAATTACTAAGGTTTGTAAATGTTTGCAGGACTGAGACATAGCTAGCAGTTGGATATCTTCAACAATGTTTCCAGTTTTAGTAGAAGAAAGTCAGGAAATCATGCAGATTAGAGGTGATAAAATAATAAAAAGATTTGTTTGTATTTTTGCTAATAATGTACTATACTTCATTTGCTCCACCGCTATTCATTGTTTGTGTGTATTCAAATGACTGCTGAGTTATTTGTCACAAATATTTATGATCCTTGGATTTTCATGGATTTTTAACATAATGATCATTTGTCTGAACATTTACAGTGGAAGTTCATTGTTCATTAATCCTTATTCATCATTTGCAGTTTGTCATTTGTTATTCTCTTGTTTGACAAGTTTATCATCTGACTGAGTTTAGGCTCACTGCCCCATTGAGCAGTTTATCATCCAATCAGAGAGCAGAGAGAATATCATGTGACTTATGCATTAGTCACATACCATGAACAGTAAATAGTCGATGTGAATGTTTCACAAACAACCCATAGGCTGAAATTTGTTTGCATAATTCATTCTCTTAGTACTTTGAATAAGGAATGCATTCACAGAATGATTCATGAACCATTTTCCAATAGAAAGAGGACCTAAATTTTTTGGATAATTTATTCGCAGTGAATAATTCAACCCATTCAGTTGAAGACCATCTACTAATTTTGCAAATAAATTATGCAGCCAAGAAAAATAATACAACTTTTGAACCTGTGCCCATAAAAGTTGATTGTAAATGTTTCATTGACTTTTTGGAGATCAAGGATAGGCCTTTGACTTGACAAAATACCAAGTATATTCCTGAAGCAAAATGCAGGACAATGTAGCACTTTAAAGACTAACAAGATGGTTTATTAGATGATGAGCTTTCGTGGGCCAGACCCACTTCCTCAGATCTTCCTTGATCTGAGGAAGTGGGTCTGGCCCACGAAAGCTCATCATCTAATAAACCATCTTGTTAGTCTTTAAAGTGCTACATTGTCCTGCATTTTGCTTCAACTACCCCAGACTAACACGGCTACATTTCTATCACTAAGTATATTCCTAGTATCTTTCTGGCTATTTGATTCTAATGCATGTATTTGGTAGTAGCCTTCACTCTTCAGATTTAAATGCAACTAATCTTTGAATATTTGTTTTTCTTTAGTTACATATTATGAGCTTTAAGAAGGCTTGGCATATGCATGTATTTTTTTGGAAAACGTTGCCTTGGCAAACTTTACCCTATTTACAAAAATACTTGCGGTAGTTCTAACATTCCATTCCATTATGATTTTAGCTACTGAATTCTGGGTCCAATTTGAATCAAAATATAGCATAGAAAGATCTTGTGGCACAATAAGCAAAATTATTGGTTTGAATTTTCAATAGACACAACTGGCATTATGGTGAGCCACAATTTTCAATAGCTTGATAATTCAAAACTTCATTAAATCGTGGGGACTATTTCCATTCAGTGGACTTTGAATTAGGCCTCAGTTGAATAGATGTTGTAATGCTAATATTGTACTGAATATTGCATGTTAATTTTAAATTCTCTACAGGAGCCCCAACAATGTTTGATGGATGTGTTTCAAAAATCTATAAATAAATAAATATAATGGGAAATTGAGAGTTTTTATCAAGTGACAGAACTTTTAGGAAAAGATCAAGGAAATGGATCATACAACTCACCGGGCATAGAACTGGGGGATCATAATTTTCAATTTAGAAATCACATAGCCAGAAAATTGACGGTGTTTGAGATAATGTGTTTCAAAGTATGCAGCTAAAAATAAATATCAGACTTCACAAAATCAACTTTGTACCATGGTGATGTGTGTTGCAAGTGCCAGGAACCTAGAAGTGAAAAGTTCTGTCTCTGAATGACAGTCCTCACTATCTGGCTTCTTGCTAACACTCAGCTTTGACTATGTCCTTTTAAAGACAATTCTATTTGTAATTTTTTTTATTTTATATTTTTTGTACCTACCGCACATAATGATTTTATATTTTTTACAGCATAAAAAAGATTAGTGCCCAAGAGAATGACATCTTTAAAACAAAACACATCTGTTCTAAAAATATTTTTTTAAATTTATTATTGAAAAATGACAAGACTAAGTTAAATATCAGGGGCAGAAGAAGATGTGTTTCAGTGTTTCCTTCAATTGTATGAAAATGATTAATTAACAATAACATCACCCCAGTAACATGGGATTTTGTCTCAGCGAGATTATTTGTAAATTTACGTATATGGCATGTAATATGTGACTTAAAATAACTGAGTATTTACACAATCAGTTAGGATATTTGGAGACTTAAGCCAGTATATAGATGAGTGTAAAAATGAAATAAAAGCCAAGAAACATAATAATAGTGTGTAGGACTGGAAGAGGCCTTGGGGGAGGTCATCTGGTCCAGATCTCTACATTCAAAGTAGGAATACGTATTAATTAGATGATTCTTGGTAGGTATTTGAGAAATATTTACGTTTTATGTATACAACAGAGAGTTTAAGAACATGGCCAAAAGTTGGATGGTAAACATATGTCTTTAGATTACTCCTTTTTGTTTTGGGTTGATACATAGTAATTTTCTTGAACCTTCAAATGAAGTACAGAAGGATGCTGACTTGCATCAGCTCATTGGAATCAGTGGGAATATTTTTTATTGACTTTAATGGGTGTTGAATCAGGCCCACATAATCCAGCTGTTTGACACATTGTTCTGTTTCCCTCCAAAATAATATGGGAAGGAGTGCAGTAAAAATGCTTCACATAGATGAATGGTCCAATAGATATTTAAATGACAGAAGATTTTTACAGCTGAATATTTAGTAGTAGTTTTGGGGGAAGGGGAAGGTGAGGATAAGAAAAATGTTATTTGCAGGGATTTGTGAATGATTTTGTCGTTAATTACTTATAGGACAATTCCACAGCACAGAACATTGCCCTTTCTGTGTTTATCATGATGCATTGAAGTGAAAAAGCTTATATATACAGTTATTTGTTTAAATGCTTGTAGAGAAGATGAATGCTTTGTATACAGCTGTGTAGTTAGAGCATGTGTTACAGCACTGAATTGTAAAACTTAATGATGGACATAAGGTACTTTTCCCAATGGACACACAACTCTTTAACAGTTCAACAGAAGCCACAGAAAGGTTCAGAGGTTCATGCATTTGCCCAGAGCTATTGACTAATGGACAATCTTGGAAGTTAAATATTTTAGAGAGAGATACCTGACAGAAACTTATTTTTCTACTGTTTTAGAGCATTTGCAGATTTTCTGAATCAGGAATTATTTTTGAAATGGCGTTAGGATTCATTTATAAAAGGAATGATCCTAATCTCACTCCTACCTAAGCATCATGAGTGCTTTGGTCAATTTCAGGCCTTATTTTTGTGGCTGAAACTTCCCATGGAGTTTAACGTGTGCATGAAATATAGGACTGATTCTTTCTTCAGTAAAGCATTAACATTTCATAATTGGGATGATATGCATAAAACAAGAGTGCTACAAAATGTCCACTGACAAAACAGAGATTCTGACGGGTTGGGAGTGCAGTATTTTTATACCAGGCCCGGAAATCCATTCAGAAATACCTGTTAAACATCTGTATTTGAGCACACATTGGAATGAAAAAATTCCTTTCTATGTGTTATGCAGAAATAACATGATTTCTTCCCCCCCCCCCCCGTTTAAAAAAAATGTGATTTAACATTTTTGTTGGGGATACAGAGACCTAAGTAAATTGTTCCCTGTGAGTACAAATGTATTTTGTGTGTCGTAATTAAAATGTTTTAATGAGACAACCATAAAATCAACCATTAATTATTTTTTTTAGAATACTTCTGCTTCCTTTTGAGCCAGGTCTATTTAGAAATAGTTTAGAGAGTAGCCTGCAGTTTTATTCTTTCTTTGGTATTATACACAGGAGTGAAGAAGTCATTTATAAATAATTACACAATGTTTTGGGTCTTTGGGTTTGTATAATATATCAAAGCGATTAGTACGTGCATTGTTCCATTGTAAATGGGTTCCCCCTTTCCTTTCAGTTTCACTTGCCTTGTCTTCTATCTAAATCTTTTTCTTGAAATCCTTTGTCTTCCTCATTCTTTTAGCTTGTTACAGTGCAGGGACATTCTTCTTATTCAAACACTCACAGCGTGAGCAAAGAAAGCTACTTCTGTTGCATCTTAAGTTTTGCCATAACTTTCTGGCATTTTCTTTTCTTCCAGTGTTCCCAGACTACTGATGGGGCAGTGAAGAATTATAACATACATCAATTAGTGCTCACGGTGTATTATGCTCCTGAATTGAAGGGAAGATTTTTTTTAAAGTCTCATTTTCTATGGTTTTGAGGCACCTAAGAGAGGATTCTGCACACATTATAACTCCAAACAACTTTTTGGGCATCGATTATATGTTTGACTTCCCCATCCAACTAGTTTTATGGCTATGGACACTCACTCGTGTCTGTGGTTGCTTTGGGATTTAACTTGTTTCTTTTATGAACGGCCCAAACAATGCATTTTCAGCCCAAACAATCTCTCTCTCAGAATAATAGCATAAATGTCAGACTCTCACCTCTGGAAAATATATGATCATGTTAAAGGACATCACATTTGAGGAGAATGTTTGTAAAGAATGCTGATGGGGTCTCCGGTGGCGTTGACAATGGGTGCAATTTAACCTTATTACCCCCATAAAGTGATAAAATAACATTATTTTTTACAAGATGGCTGGAGTTCCGTCTCACAGAGGAACACGAGACTGCTTGGTTTGAAGAACTCTTGGCTGGCATTCCTGCCTAGGGATGAAAGTGACCAGTGAGAGGATTTTGCAAGGAGATAAACCGATGGGATTAGACCTGCACGAGATAGGATTGCAGTTCAATGGAGAGCCACGTGAGAAAATGAAACTATTTCTAAGGTTCCAACAAAACTAATCCGTGTTAACCAATAGGGGAAAAAAATCCCTGTTGGTAATACCCCACTGCATCCTTTCCCCTAGTTCTGCAGTTACAACTCACTGAAGCTCAGACTATGAAAAACTGAAACTAACTTTTGTATTTAGTAAATAATGGATCCCTCTTGCCCCTTTTCCTTTTTTATAAGAAGTGGGGGTTTCTTTCTTTCTCCCTCTCGAGAATCTTTACATTGACTTAAGAACCAAATAACCAATCTACAAGATTTATCCGAAAGGAAAGAAACGGGATTTATTGTACATTTTTTTTACAGATTGACCCAGGGTGATGGCCATTCTGTAAATATCACAGGTAGAAACTTGATACAACTTTAAAGCTGGTCATTTTTTGTTGGATAAAAATACATCCAGTTAAAATAAGAATTTCCAAAAAGTAGGAAAGACCACTTTATTCACAATTACTGAATGAGATGAGGGGTAAATATCTCCTGCTTTAACTGAAGGAATAATTTTATTCCAGTTCAGGAGAATGTCCTCTAATATCAGCATTTTTTTGAGCAGCAACAATCTGTCAGGACTTCAACCACGTTTACATATGAACAGCCCGCAAACCCTTAGAGCAGGGTGAATGCAAATTGCCACGTCTCCCCTAACCCCCTATCAGCAGTAAGGATGGATTTGCTACAATTTGCATAGCAGGTGTTTGATTCTTGTCCATTCTTACTTAAAGAAGTTTTAATACGGGATAAATTGCCAGGAATTAGGAGGAAGCAGGGGACACGAGATGGGACGATGTAGTCTTAATAGCTAACTCGGAGGGGAGAAAGCAGAATGTGAAACAAAACAGAACACCCCCCCCCCTCCCCAGTTGTTTCTAGAGGCGCGGAAGGGAAGGAACTTTCATCAAATTGATTTTACATTCCCGTTTGGGTCTGGCAAAGCAATAATCGGAAGACCAGTAATACGATTACTGGCCCAAGGATCTTTTCTGAGTCAGAAAGTCTGGTAAGGGAGTTTAAAATGCTAATCCTTGGTATAATCCCCCCTTTGGTATTGTACAAGTGCTGCGGCCACAAGAGTTTTTTCTTATTTTCACCCTACTGGTTGTAAAGGGGGAGGGGCGAATCAGGCAAGGCAAAATAGGCCTATTACTTGTGCATGATAATGAATTCCCTACTTCGGTGCTTCAATTGTGTCCCATCGCAGTTCGCGATGCTGCGAGGGCTGCCCCCTTCCTCTTGGTCGGAATTTTACTTTTAAGCAAACCAGAAAGCTCATGCTTACAACAGCTATGGAAACCGATTCCTTTGTAGCTGCTCAGGCATTAGCTTTTCGGATCTCCTGCCTCATTCCTTCTGCTTGAAAAGAAGCAAACTGGCTTCCTAAAGAGAGAACATTTCTCCTCTCCCCCCCCCCCTTTTACAAATGCATTCTGCTCCTTGAGGCGAAGGCAGCCCCTCCCTCCATGGCTCTTTTGACTTCATTCTCCAGAGAAACGTGTCTCCACCTTTCTATGAGGCTCTGTGCAGAAATGACACCATGCGGACGCCCTGCAAAACGTAACTAGGGACTCGCCTCTTTAAGAAACATGTGCCGCTGCATGGCCTCACGCCAGGAGGGGGCCAGGCCCTTTAGAAATGCAGGGAAGCCTCCCCACTTCATTCACCTCGGCAGGTGTGTCCAGACTGAGATGGCCAGCAATCGGGTTGCCCAGTACACACCAGAGTATTGATGGGAAACCGGTTCGATGCCAAGTGGGCAGGGCTGTTGCACGGGGTAGCCCCGCTACACGGCTCCCTATGGCAAGGCAATGCCAGCGTGTTGGCTTGTAAGGAGTGAGTGCCTGGAACCAGTCCCGCTCCCAGCGTTGTCGGTCCAACGCAGTGCGTGCCAGGTTTGTTTTAGCCTCATGCCCCCTGCCTGGCTGCGCCGTGGACGCGTGTCCCGTGGGCTGGCCCAGAACCGAGCCAATGGGGCGGATGAACCGTCCTCGCGTCTCAAAGCAGAGCTGCTGAGCGGCAAATGCGTTTGCTGACCCATCAAGTCCTGGCGCTCCCCCCCCCCCCCCGCTCCCGCCGCCCCCCACCGTGGCGCTTGGGTTTTGAGAAGTTCAGCGGGAGCAGTGGGGTGGGAGAGCAGCCGCGCGCAGACAATGGGGAAATGGAGACGGAGAGGTCAGCGGCGGAGCCGGCCGGGGAGCGAGCCCGGCCCTTTCAGGCTAATGAAGCTGTTGTCTGCGGGTAATGATGCACGCGCCGCACCCCCGCTTCGCCGGGGGGGGCGAGAGCCGGGAACGCGATTTGTCCGACGATCCGAATCCGCCAGGGCGGAGCCGCCCCTGCGAGGTGGAGGAGCCCAGATGGGCAGCTGCAGGGCCGCGGGGAGTGTGAGAGAGTCGGGGATGCGTCCCACTCGGGCTCCCTTTCCGCGCTCGGAGGAGCTGCTGGACTCCAAAGCTTTCAGCCCCCTTTCTGAACCTCGCCCTGCGGCTGCCAGGAGGCGAAGCAACCAGCGGGCTGTGCCCACGAAAGCTCATAGATGGCGCCACAGGACGACTGGTTCTTTTGAAAGCTACAGACTAACACAGCTACGCCTCTGAGACTTTGAATAGGAGAGTGGCCCCTCTCCTGGACCACTGAAGTCACAGCGGCATAGCGGACTGGTGATATGTCCCCTGTGCACCTGGCAAAATCTAATTGGTAAATGGGGTACCGGATCTTGTTCCTCTAGGTGGCTCTCCCTGCAGATACCAGTTGCCTGTGTATGGGAGAGGGAAGGTTCCTTTACAAGGAGAACAGGATCGGGCCCTCAACACAAAATCCAGCACAAGCCCCACTACCCGTTGCCTTGGCAAGATGCCCCCATTTTGCAATTCCTAAGGCAGGGTGACCCATCAGTGTGAAGGAAACAATTGTCTGTATTTATCAGGCCTGGCCAGGGATTATTGGCAGCACAAAAGCTGAGTGATTGGTTTTGAGATAATTCAGTGCCATGGAAATCTAGCATAGTTATGTGGGAGTTGCATCATAAGAACATAAGAGGCCATACTGGGTCAGAGCAAAGGTTCATCTTGCCCAGTATCCTGTCTTCTGACAGTGACCAATGGCAAGTGCCTTGCAAGGGAGTGAACAGAACAGGTAATCATCAAGTGATCCAGCTCCTGTCACCTTTTCTTAGCCTCTGACAAACAGAGGCTAGGGACACCATTAATACTCATCATGGCTAATAGCCATTGACCTATCCTCCAGGAATTTATCCAGGTTTTTTTTAACCCTGTTAAATGCCTGGCCTTTACAACATCCTCTGGCAAGGAGTTCCACAGGTTAACTGAGCAATGGGTAAAAAAGTAGTTCCTTTTGTTTGTTTTAAATCTGCTACCTATTAATTTTATTTGGTGACCCTCAGTTCTTATGGGAACAAGTACATAACTTTTCCTTACTCACTTACTCCACACCAGTCATGATTTTATAGATCTCTGTCATATCCCCCCTTAGATAAATCTTTTCTAAGCTGAAAAAGCCCAGTCTTTTTAATCTCCCTTCATATGGCAGTCATTCCAAACCCTAATCATTTTAGCTGAATTTTTTCCAATGTTAAGATATCTTTTTTGAGACGAGGTGACTGCATCTGTATGCAGTATCCTCCACCAGTCAAGAGGAGATAAACATAGGGGGAACTGGAAGGAAAAGAGAACAGTTAGTACAGGCAGTCCCCGGGTTACGTACAAGATAGGGACTGTAGGTTTGTTCTTAAGTTGAATCTGTATGTAAGTCGGAACTGGCATCCAGATTCAGCCACTGCTGAAACTGACCAGCGGCTGACTACAGGTAGCCCGAGGCAGAGTTGCTCTGCCCCGGGATTCCTGGAATCAGCCGCTGATCAGTTTCAACAGGTTGAATCTGGATGCCAGTTCCAACTTACATTCAACTTAAGAACCCCAGGTGTCCCCAAGTCAGCTGCTGCTGAAACTGATCGGCGGCTGATTCCAGGAAGCCTGGGGCAGAGCAACTCTGCCTCGGGCTTCCTGTAGTCAGCGCTGGTCAGTTTCAGCAGTGGCTGACTTTGGGACACCTGGAGCAGAGCAGCTGGGGTGCTGCCGGGTTGGTCCAGTAGCGCCCAGAGCGGCGCTGCGGGACCAACTGGCAGCGCCCCAGCTGCTCTACCACAGGGGTCCGGAGAAAAGCCTGGTCTTCTGGGGGGGGGAGGGGGAGGGTGCACTAGCTGCGCCCTCCCCAGCAGACCAGGGAGACACGGAGCAAAGCCGCGGAGCACGCGGGCAGCGGAACAGCCCAGATGCACTGCGGCTGTCCCGTTGCCGGCGTCTTTTGAGGCTTTGCTCCCTGTCTCCCTGGCGCAGACCAGGGAGACGGGGAGCAAAGCCTCGGAGGACGCCAGCAGCGGGACAGCCGCGGCGCGTCTGGGCTGTCCCGCTGCCTGCGTGCTCCGCGGCTTTGCTCCGCGGCTTTGTTCCGCGTCTCCCTGGTCTGCTGGGGGGGGCCTTCCCCCCCCCAGCAGACTAGGGAGACGCGGAGCAGCTTTTCTCGCCCCATAGGATGCTGGCAGCGGGACCGTGGCGCATCTGGGCGTCCCGCCGCTCCCGTCCTCCGGGGCGAGAAAAACCCCATTCGTAACTGTGGATCCGACATAAGTCGGATCCGCGTAACTCGGGGACTGCCTGTAAAGGCAACAGTGGAAAGAAAGTCACCTGAACACTAACACAGAAGTGTGAGTGGTTCTCTTTAACCTGCGGGGTGCACTGATCAGTATGATGCCAGATCTGGATGAGGTTCTGTTAGCTCAGACCCAAATCCACCTTTGGTTCTCTGCTTTGTGAGAAGCCAAGTTTAACCCCTAGCATGGGAGAGCCATCCCAGCTGCAGGACTTGCTTTGTGCTCCTCACCCAGGAAGGTGTTCCCTTTAAACGGGGAAAACAAGCTGCTTCCACCCTTCCCACAGAAAACGCCCCCTCTCCATTTGCACTGCAGAGGTAAGGGGAGGGAGGCATTGTGTTGCTCATGTTTACAGCGGATTAGATCATCCACTAATTCCATTTGGCAGGTGCCAATGCAGGCACTGATTAAGAACCCATCCTGCCCACACATCAAGGGAAAGGGAGAGGGTCATTTTAGATGGTTCACCTGAGCTTTCTGGGCTGGTTCTGAACCAGGTTTGGTAACTTTAGCTGGGTGTCTGGGTGTATTTGTCGCTGGGTGTAACACCTACCCATCTACCCAGTTTAGTGAAGTTTCCTGTGCAGCACTTTTCATATACATATATCCCTGTTGTTAATGTGCCACATATTGTTCCTTTCACTCACATATTATACCAACGATAGCTATCTGCTACACTTTATCAAGCCTCTGTGTCCCATATCTGAAAAATACCATTAAACTAAGTGTATATAGCAGTAGCACAAAGGAACTGACAACTCATTTAATTAATTTTAATGTTGGATTTAAAGCAGCAGCATAGTAAAACTCTATGCTGAGGTTAGGAGTGTTTAATATCCACACAGCATTTTGGACTCCTCCAAATATTTCTTTCTCCCTGTATATACCACACCAGATTCAACATAATTCTCCTTGCTGGTGATTTTGTGGGATTAGGAAGTGAGTTTAAACTCATGCATGTGAGAACTATAAAGTCAAAAATACATTTCTAAACTTTGGCCAGCAGATACTTCACTCCTTTCATGCAAAACGCTTTCCTTGATTTCAGTGTAAGATTGGAATGAAAAAAGGACCCAGGATCTTGGTTTTCTGTAAAAAAGTTAAAAGTTCACAAAAATTGAATGCACTACTAAATTAATTTTATGGTTTTAATTTTCCATCTTTTAACTATAGAAATTTCATTAACCATGCAAGATATTTACACCACTATGAGAAAATTGTTATTGGACTTTGTGTCATTATTGTTCCAGATTTTACTTGGATTTACTGGAGTTTGGAGTTCTCTAAATAACCAACTGCAGATAATAGCGCCATCTGTTGGTTTGACATCAATTGTAAATTAATTAAGAAATGTTGCATAATTCTGCTACCCAAACTCACTACAGTTAAAGGGCGAAACATCCCAAATAGTTGAAAAATAGCTTGAATAATATCTAGCACTGACATTCTCCTCTCCCTGGATGTAAATGATTATGTGTAGCTGATCTTGTTTCAACCCAACTCAGTTTAACTAGTGGATAAATCATCCTGCATTTAATATCCACTTATCCAAACTGCATGTAGTACATTTTAGGAACATAAGCAAACATGTCCATATCTGGCTGCCAAAAGACTGTCTACTCAATCCATATTGAAACATTTTATATAAAGATGCCTGATTTTTGAAGTGCCAAATACCCCACAAGTCACTGAGGGTTGGAAGTCCTTGGCACTTCAGAAAATCATTTAATTTTAATTAGCTCCCTAACTATGGATTTTCCAGTGTGTCTTTAGGGACCCACATTTGACATTTTTGGCCATAAGCACTTAAGAAATGGTTAAGATACTCTTAATAAAAAAAAAATCATTCTCTTTGAATACATTTCACTAAGAAGGCCATTTCACTTGGGGCCTGGCTTTGAGACAGCTGATACTGTGTCAAAAAAGTAGAAAAGGAACACATGGATCAAATATGGCACACCATGTTTAATTTATGATCTACTGTACAGAGAGAATTAAGAAACTAAATTTTTAATATGTATGATATACCTAGTGTAAATATTTTTTAAAGTAATCATAATTTTCAGCATTACACACTAATTCTACAGGTGTGCATGTTTTCCTTCGGTCATGGTGCAGCAGCTGGCACAATGGGATTCTGGATGCCTTGGGGGCTTACATATTATTCATCCAAATAATAATTCATAATTTGCAGGTGTGTGTATGTATCTATATTGGTGTGTGTATGTGCATGAATGCACATATTGGGAGGGGAAGTCAAATGCAAGGCCATACTGAAGGAATGTTAATAAAATGCAAAAACATTTATATCACACAACCTCATCTCAGATTCTGAGTCTCACATTTTACAGCAGAATTTCTTGCGAAAATTTTTAAATTTTTATTTAAACTGGGTCTATTATTCATGTAAGAAAATAAGAACATAAAAACGGCCATATTGGGTCATACCTAAGGTTCATCTAGCCCAGTATCCTGTCTTCCATCAGTGGCCAGTGATGGAGTGAACAGAACAGGAAATCAGCAAGTGATCCCTCTCCGTTTACCCATTCCCAGCCTCTGACAAAAAGAGGCTAGGGACACCATTCCTATGCATCCTGGCTAATAGCTATTGATGGACCTATCCTCCAGGAATGTATCAAGTTCTTTTTGGACCCTGTTAGAATCCTGGACTTCACAATATCCTTTGGCAAAGAATTCTATTCATCTGTAAAATTCTGCAGCCTACTTAATGTTCCATCTAGATCATGATTTCTTTTGACTTTATCTTTGGCAGCTGTATAAATGACCATAAACATGTGTCCATCCATATGTCTAGTATCTCCACACCAGAAGAAACTTTTTTACAGCAGTGATGAAGAATTTGACATGAGCGCTCTCATAAAAAAAGGCTGAGACTGTAAAATCCATATTAGTAGTGCAAAGGACTTAACCACACACCTTTTGGCCTGATGACCAGATCTTCAGCAGATGCATTGTATTCAACACTGATGTGTTACCCATGCTGTGGAAATCCCTTCATGGAGGATGGAGGTGTAATTCATCTGTGAAAATAGTGTTAAGAGAAGTGACAGTGGGCTGGTTAACTTCTCATTGTTATGTGCCTGTTTCTTCAAATCCTCCCTGCTGTTCACAGACACTCACTGTGCATGTACAGATGTCTATGTTCTGTGCAACTGAGAGGGATAGCTCCCAACCTGGGCAGCTGCCAACGGGGCGAACGGGAAGGTGTCATTGTATACTAAAAACAGGTGCATTCAGTCAGAAAGAGACATAAAAACTGGATCCAGAGCTACAAACACCTGCATATACTCCATGAACCTATAAACAAAAGGAAGAATTTAAAGACACAGTTGTGAAGTCGAGCTGTTAAAATAAACAGCCTCCTCCCGTCTATAATCTTGACACAGTTATAACAGATGGGTTATAAAAACGTCTGGTGAAACTTCTGTTCTGCATTGCATCTAACAATAAGTGAATATTTTTGGTGTCTTTCCCTGATTGCCCCTGCAGATAAAAGGAGTTGGGAGTTTCAATGCAAGGCATAATACTGAAAACCTCTAGGCCATGTCTACACTTCCAAGTTTTGCTGCAATACCTAAAGCAGCAGCTCCCCTCTAGTGTTGATGCAGTTATGCCAGGATAAACGAACTTATACAAGTAGAGCTTGTTAAGCGAAACTTGTTATGAAACACTTTATGTTAGTACAACTGTGTCCACACTAGTACTTTTAGGGCACATCTACACTACAAGGCAAAAGTCAAATTAAGATGCATAACATCAGCTACGTCACTTGCATAGCTGAAGTCGAAATAGCTTAATTCAGCTTTTGGTGCTGTCGACACAGCAGGAAGAATACTCTTCCTTTGACTTCCCTTACTCCTCATGAAATGAGGGTTACAGGAGTCAGAGTAAGAAATTCTCCAACTTGACATTATTTCGAAATAAAGGCTTGTACTGCAGATACACTATATTATTTCAGAATAACGTCAGTTATTTCGAAATAATGCTGCTGGGTAGATGTACCCCCACTGGGATAACTATGCCAGTAAAAATACAACACCTTTAATCAAATAGCTATGCCACTAAATCTTAAAGCCTAGTTATCTTAAGGCCAACTGTACAGGCCTCAGTGGAGAGAAAAATGATAGTGAATTTATCTTCCCCAATCATCTAAAATAGTATTTTATATATAATGACCTTATGTTTTTAAGATCCCAAAATTGGGTTCTTCCAAAGCTAAATATAAATGCTGCACATCCCATTGGAAATCATTCCTAGCATTGACAAGATACTGGACATTAAACTGTCTTTGGGCCATAACTGAATATTGCGCGGACTGAGCTTCAGGTCAAAATGTGTTGGAAGGGAAAAATTAAGGCTTAAGAAAAGAAAAGGAACTTTTCTCTATCAGGTAATTTTCTTGTAAAACGTGGCCCTCTGGAACTGCTCAGAAGTTTGGCATGTTAGAAGTAATCCCAGTGGCGGTAGATTAGTGGCCAGTGAACTGTACTAGCAAGACAGTAAAAAATGAACCGTCAATGCAAGTGAGACCTTATCCAAGTCTACTGAAGTCAATGAGAGACTTTCCATGGACTTCAGTGGGTTTAGGACCAAACTGCTGGGACTGGTATGAAATGTAAAATGCTCAGTTAATGCAAAGTGTTAGTTTTAGCAGCCAGTAGATAGAAAATGCTTCTCTTGAAGGTATTCCCAAGTAAAGCAAATGCTGTTCTACAGGTGCTTGTTTTCTTCAGGGCTATAAAGTACTTTAAATCCTTTACAATAATGAATTACCTTAGAATCTTGTTTACTGATAAGAGGAAGGCTTGATTAATACATCAGCAGTTAGCCTGTGCTGCAAAAATATTTCTCTCTTTTTCAATTTGTAAATACAAAAAACATGTCTCCCTTAAATTCTGTGCTCTTGGATAAACAGAAAAAAAAAAAGATAATTTGTGAGTGGTAAGGAAATGGATTCTTCCCCACGATAGCTTTATAACGACCTGACTTTTAGCAGTTGTCCTCTCAGATAAAAGCCACAGGATCTGAATCTCTTCTCAACAGTTTAAAGCAAGGTGAGCAACCTGCAGCCCCATGTGCCGATCAGGATTCTACTTGTGGCCTGCAAGACGTTTTCCTATAAGAAAAAGGAGGGACAAGGCAGAACTGGGAGGCAAAATCAAACCAGTATCTGAGATGCCTATATACAAATGCAAGAAGTGTGGGGAATAAGCAGGAAAAACTTGAAGTGCTAATAAATAAACACAACTATGAGGAGGAGGGAGACAAAATGTTCTCCTTGGCCTCTGAGGATAGGACAAGAAGCAATGAGCTTGAGCTCCAGCAAGGGAGGTTTAGGTTGGACATTAGGAAAAATTCTGAACTGTCAGGGTGGTTAAATACCAGAATAAATTGCCTACGGGGTTGTGGAATCTGCATCTCTGGAGATATTTCAGTGCAGGTTAGACATTACTTCTATCAGGGATGGTCTACTCTAGACGGTGCTTGGTCCTGCCGTGTGGGCAGGGGACTGGACTCGATGACCTCTCAAGGTCCCTTCCAGTTCTAGTATTCTATGATTCTATGATTTCATTGACAATTGCCCATGAGCAGGGTTGCCAGATTTTGCTGGTTTCCTTCCACGTGAGTTTTTTTTCTCCCTACCAATATTACTCAACTGACACTCAAGTAAAGCAAGGGCACATGAAGTGAGGTGCATGCTGATTGCACACAACATTGAATCGGAGAGCTGTGCGCTCCCTCTGCATCCAATCAAAGCACTGTTACGGTTCAATCGGTACCCCCCACAAATTCTAGGTACACAAGCACATTTAGCAAAACCACCCTATTCCAGAAGATCGTCTTGGTTACAATAATCTTGCAGTCTACCAAAATGAAGGGGGCCACTTATATAGTTCACTCACTAGTCTAGGCAGTCCATCTCTGGTTTAAAGTGATGCAATTCCAGTGGGCATGATTCTTATCCCATTATGCCAGTGTAGATTCGGTAGAGGTTCCCTGAAGTCAGTGGAGTTGCACAGTCTAACATTTTCAAAACACCTAAGTGAGTTAGGGATCTATATCAGTGGGACTTAGGCCCTTTGGAACATAAAACCAGCCACATAAAACTGGTGTGAGATCAGGTCAGGCTGTAGAGTTAGAAATAAATATTGCAGCTCTCACAATCTTCCTTTTCTTCTTATTTTTATATGTATTTTGGTTGTGCTTTGGCTCTCCCATCATGAATCACTTACCCTATCCATTCTGCCCTCTGTCAACATCCGCACAACCCCATAAATCCTCTGAGCAGTGGACTCTTTATAAAATTGTCTGAAATTATATCAGACTCTGAACCATGTTCCCTGCAAGCTGAGCATTTGGGTGGCCACCCAGAAGAGATTCAAATGCTGCCCAGGTGATTAGTAGAGTGCCTACAACCACCTACAGCTGGTTTTTCTATTGGTGGTGCACATATGCACATGCCTTGGTATACATAAAATTTATTCTGCACATGAATGAAAAAAATAGAAGGAACATTGTCTCTGACTTCAAAATTTTTCCTCCACAAATAATTCTTAATCACTACATAGATATCTTTAGGGAATTTGTCTTAATGTAACTGAGGTTAGGATTCAGGTTGTGCATTTGAGTGTGACTGAGAGAAACTGTGTGCTTTGGATCTGGCTATAAAATGGACACACAAGGATGTTTGTTAGGGAGCTCTGGAGCTTGCAATGAGTGGGTTTGAAGATTGTTGTATTGGAAGTAGGGCATGTTAACTGAGGCTTAAATTGAAAATAGTGACTGTCCTGGCTTTTAGTGGCTACATGGATAGAAAAGTGGTTGAACAATGTTAATCTGTGGTAATGAAAAGCTTTGTGTAGTTCTGAATAGAAATCTGAACTGACAGAGGCAGAAGAAACACACCCAAAAATATCATCAGCGCCTTTGTTTATAGATTAAAAGAAGTCCATCTGTATATATTGTAGTTGCTAGTTACTGTTGAGTTTTTTGCATGGCCATAAGTTTTGGGGTTTAGTGCTTAAATTCAAACAAAAACAAACAAACAAACCAAAACAACAACTAACCAACAATTGGCAACTTGTAAGTAGCAAAATCAGCCACAAGATGGCAACCTTTGTCACCATTCTGATCGGAGCCAGGAACCTCAAATCTCATCCATCACTGAAGCAGAAAGATAGTTAATTTGGTCAGCCATTTGTTGGGCATGAGGCCAAGATCGTAGGGTTTTGTGGAAGCTATATGATGAAAATCCTTTCATTTTTGTCAAAGAGTTGACAATGGGTTATTTTACTGTTGTTTTTCCTTTGCTAGGGCTAATGTTATTATTTGTGGGGTGGTATCACCGAGCAACCCCAACTGGGATGAAGCCCTATTGTGTCAGGGTGCTGTACATACACATAGTATACACATACATACAGTAAGAAAGAGACCCTTATTAAGAAGACAAGATGGACAGATGCTAGATCATCACTACGGTCCTTTTTGGCCTTAAGAATGTATGACCCTTGTAGTATCATTGCTATTGTATGGATGGGCAAACCGAGCAATGGAGAGAAATGAATGGGACTATAAATAGGACATATAGTTTTTGCAGGCTCAGAGCCTGAGGCTATGTCTACACTGTCTGCTTTTTCTGGCAGAGAGTATGCAAATGAAGCACTGATTAGCATTTTGTTGTGCTTCATTTGCATAGTCTATTCAAGCCATTTTTGCGCAAGGGGGTTTTGCACAAAAATAAGCAGAATGGACATTTCCTTTTTGCCCTGCTGTGTTAGTTTCCCAACATATCTCTGGATAGTTGAAGTCCCCTATCACCATCAAATCCTGTGCTTTGGATGATTTTGTTTGTTAAATAAAAGCCTCATTCACTTCTTCTGCCTGGGTAGGTGGTCTGTAGTAGACCCTTAGTATGACACCACCCTTGTTTGTTTACCCCATTTAACCTAACCCAGAGACTCTCAACAAGTCTGTCTCCTATGTCCATCTCACTTCACTCCAAGTGTATTTGTTTTTAATCTACAAGGCAACACCTCCTCCTTTTCCCCCCTGTCTATTCTTCATGAGCAAGCTGCAGTGGTGTAGTGAGGGGAAGCACGCGGGGGGGGGGGGGGGGGGGGGAGGGGAGAAGGGGGCAGACATTTTTCCTTTGCCCCAGGGTGCATAACACCCTCGCTATACCTCTGGAAAGATGTACCCTTCTATGCCAATATTCCAATTGTGTGTATTATCCCACCAACTCTCTGTGATACCAGCTATGTCACAGTTGGGTTTATTTATTAGCACACTTCACGTTCTTCTTGCTTATTTCCCATGCGTTTTGCATTGTATAGAAGCATCTAAGATACTGATTTGATTTTGCCCCCCAGTTCTGGGAGATCCCTCCCGTATCTCTATTATAACCCAGTCTCCCTCCCATTTCCGATGCATCTCCAAGGTCCCTGTGTTGTTCACTTACCTGTGGACTTTGGTCATCTGCCCTTGTCGAACCTAATTTAAAGCCTTCCTAAATAGGGTAGCCAGTCTGAATCCAAATGCTTTCTTCCCCTTCCTCGAAAGGTGAATCCCATCCCGGCTTACCAGTTCTTCTTCTTGGAACAGCATCCTGTGGTCAAGGAAGCCAAAGCCCTCCTGGCGACACGACCTTTGCAGCCAGGCATTCACCTCTAAGATGCACCTGTTTCTGCCTGGGTTTCTACCTTTGACAGGAAGGATTGAAGAGAATACCACCCATGTGCCAAACTCTTTCACCTTCTCCGTGAAGGTCTTCTCCTTCTCTTGATCATTATCTCCACCTCCATTTTTCGGTTAGTGCTTCCCTCGGTGTAGTTTAAACATCCCACATCGTGGCATGCCCACCACTTGGAAAACTGTTCCACTGCTTCCTAATTCTCACCGTCAGGGCTTTTACCAGATATACTCTTCTCTTTTAACATTTGTCCCATGACTGTGCTACCTTTTCCTTCTTTGATATCCACGCCCTTCAGATATCAGCAGGCGGTGTCATGTCAGCTCGGAGTCATGGCTTAGCCTAACTATGTGTAGATAGCTCCTTGAATCTTTGATTTTTCTAACCGCTTTGGACTAAAATGCAATCCTTTTTGGAAAGAAGCTCTGTAATAAATTATATCTTCCTCCTTGGCATATCTGCTCCTTATGTCTATTCAGCATCACACATTCTCAGATGGTTTTGATCCTTTCTATTCCTGGTAGCCCTGCCCAACCAACAAAGTGTGAGGAGAGCTCTAGGATTTCAATCTTTCTTGTCCTTCTCATCATCAATTCTACCTTTGTAAGCCCAATGTTATGCAAGTGTTACCAACGGCATGCCTTGAAGAAAATGAGCTTGCACAGGTTTAATTGAAGACCTATGTGTCTGGTGACGATGCACAGAAAGGAGAGAAACCAGTCTGACAATAACATTCCAGGTTGAATTTGCAGAGGCAGCAGTTTGAAAGTATGTGTTTTATTTGCAAACGTTGCAATTGGTATGGAAATCACTGAACCAATAGCCATGAGGACTCATAATATCATTTTTACAGTGCACAACCATACTTCAAAGTCCTTCTAGGTACTGGTGAAAGTTCCTTGGATTTTTTCCCCATCAGCCTTGTTCTAGTTAATTATGGGTTTGTTTTACTAAAGCATATTTATACAAGTGATACATTGTATGTAAAAACTAAGCTGAAATAAATCGAAGGGAAACTGTAAAGGGTGCAACTATTAATGTACTAGGAATGAAGAGGTATGCCCACTAAGCACTGTGTAATGGGCAGTGACAAAACAAAAATGCTGAAGGATAAAGGAATTACATTTCTTCCGGGATTAAAAGTGAGCTCAAAATCACCAAAGCCTAGTGAAAAAAGCCTGTTGTTGAATGTCCTTCCCTTTTCATAAGCTTCTTTTTCTTGGCGTGCTAAGTGTTCAGATGTAGCATATTTAGTGCCTAGTAACCCAACAAAGCATGGATTGGTGGCTCTACAGAAAGATTTCTTTTCCATGTAGGTTTCTAACATGAAAAGACACAAAGATCGGTTGCTTCTGAATCCTTAATTAAACACAACAAAGAAGGGCAATTAGAGCTGTGTTTTACCTCTGTCATCAACAACTCTTTGCAAGCCTTGATAACCATTTCTCTCCCTCTGAGGCTTACAACTGGAATAAATAATAATTAGGCCTATAATTATCAGTCTAAAACAAATATCAGAAAGGTTCTCTGAGGGACTGGTGTGTATCCAATACTAATCCACTCTTCTCTTTTGTTTTGATGATGGTGAGAAGAAAACAACAGCACTGGCCTAATGACTTCCACAGATCTTACCTTTTTTGTGGAAATCTCTTTCATTTTTTTAAAAGTTTATAATTTTAGGAAAAATCTCAACCTCCCCTAGGAAATGCATTATTATTTGCTTCATGGTGGCTCCTAGAAATCAGAGCTTCATTGTGCTAGGCACTGTATAGGCGCATAGTGGTATTCCCTGCCCCAATGAGCTTGCAGTCAAAACAGGCAATGGGAGGGGAAACAAGGTATGGAGAGATGAGCTGATTTGTCTGAAGTCACACAGTAGGTCGGTGGCAAAGGTGGGGACAAACCCCATGTCTCCTGACACAATGGTCAATGTTCTAGCTCCTAGATCATGCAGCTTCTCATGCCTTTAAAATGTTCCCCATCCTGCTCCTTGTTTCTGCCTCGTACTTGAATCAAGACATAGTAATACCTAACAAGTGAAACCAGATTCTTCTATTTAAAGAGAAGGAGAGGAGGGGTGATGGGAGAAGGGCATGTTCTGCCCTCAGGAACTCAGGCTGTTTCTACACTTGGAGCTAAGGGGTGATTCCTGTCTGGGGTAGACATATCCCTGTTGAGTGAGCACACTGAAAATAGTAGCCATGGTAACAAGGTTAGTGGTGGCGTGGGCTAGTTGCTGCCAGTACAAATCCAGTGCATGTCAGGACAGATAAGAGCTAGCATGAGAATGTCTACACCAACTGGAATCACGGACCTAGCTCACAGGATAGGCATAGCTTCAGGGCACTACCACAGTGTAACAATTACCAAATCCTAATGCTGAAAGTGATTGGGGTGGGGAAGTCTGACTGTCATCGCTGTGAGAAAGAGAAGGTGGTAAGAAGAGGACATTGTGCAGGAATTTCTGGGTCAACATTGGCTGCAAGTATACCTATGCTACTGCGTATCGGCCATGATCCTAGTATATGAGCAAAGCTACCGTAAAAGGACTTTGGTTGGAGAAACTAGATGGTGGCTGGAAAAGGAAACGGCCCCACAACATGCAGTAATGTCCAGAGCATCAAAATCATGACCACTGCAGAGCATGTAGGAATGGACTGGCAGCTCCTGTTGTGAAGGTTTGTGTCCCAGGGGATCACTTGGCTGTTTGTGCCCCAGGTTTGTGTATGTGGTACCCTGAATGGCTTTCAACTGTTCCTTGTGATGCAGTGCAAATGCCATATTTACATTGTGTTTGCAGCTCCTTCTCCAGGCCCCAAGAGATGCCCCTTAGATATCAAACAGAGATAGAAGATTTGGTGCATGATAGTCAGCCCAGAGTTAATTAGAAACAGGAAATGGCCATCTGGTTTATAGAGACGAGTCCGAAGGGTAGCTCCAAAACCTTGTCCAAAATGGATGCAGATTTTTATTGTCACCGCTAGATGTCCCTTTAACCCTTTTTTTCTCAAGAAAAAAATCTCTTAATATTATTTACCCTTCTGTGCAACCTTATTTATTGAAAAATGTCAGTCACTACTCACCACATTTAACAGCATGAAAAACAAAAGATGAATCCTCAGCAATACAACTTGTTTGCTGCAATAAAGAGATGGTTTGGGATTTAATGAACTTGGAGCCTATACAATATGGGCTTGAGATCATCTAACTGAGTCATTTCAAAATTTATTTTTACATGTTCCTGGACATCTCAGACCACTCTGGGTCATTATGAATGCTAAATACCATTTTTCAAAAAGTGAATCTACACTGATCTGTGAGGTCTGAGAGTCCCATAAATTGATGCTCTAGAGGTTGATCTTCCAGCATTTGATTTAGTGGGAATTTTTGAAGTAATAAAACTTAGAGCCACTATTTTAATGGCACAACAGTTACTTGAAGGCAAAACCTTCTCTCCAATTCACAAACACATCTTCAAAACATATCTGCTGGAGCCTCTGGGATAAACTCTGAGATGCTTTTCTCTGAGGCAGCCTCATGTCACCTACACCTGAAGTTTCTATAGAAAAATGACACATTTTGTTATTGCCGGCCAGCCATGAATAGGCTATCCAAACTCCTGGTGATTATTATACATATTGCACCATCTGGTCAGACATCCCTGCGATAAGCTGTTTAGAGCTTGCTTTTGCAGCTGCAGACTGTTTATTTCTTGGGCAATGGTAATCAGTTTCTATTCTGGTCTGTGTTATGTCTAGTAAAGAAAATTCTAGGAGGTCTGTTTCAGAGTGGTCTGCTAGAAAGAGTCACGGGCTGTTTACAAAAATACTTCTGTGCACACTGGGCCCAATCCCTCAAGGTAAAGTCAGCACCTTCCAGGAAGAACTCAATACTTTGAAGGTTTGGAATTCTTAGGGAAATGAATAGTAGACCCCTGACTATTTTGACTTCATTAACACTGGGCCTACACACAAGAAGTTATTTCCTTCTTTTGATATGCTAGTATGTATATATTCCCACTTCTGTGATTTCCACTCCATGCATCTTGATGAAGTGGTTTTTACCCACAAAAGCTTGTGCCCAAATATTTCTTTTAGTCTGGTACCGCAGGACTTGTTGTTGTTATTTTTAGTAGATCCTTGAATCTTTTCAATGGAAGCAAACCTCATGCTCAACTAGATCTGCAAATGGAGAGCCACAAAATGAGGGCAGAAAATGCTGGTAAGCTCTGGTCTGACCACATGCAATAATCTACGGATGGGAATGTGGTAAACAGGCCGTGTGAGGAGTATGGAATGCAAAAATCTAAACCCAGCATTTTACCAAAGTCAGTCTGGCCAGCATTTTTCAGAGCCGGGAATTAGGCTCCTAAATCCATGTATAACCCAGAGCAACTGAGACACTGTGTAAGGGAGAGTGAAACCTTCTCTACAGCTTTAGCTAAACTCCAGTTGGCTTTTTTTCTCATGCAGTAGAGGCTTGTGGCTTTAGCCCCTCAGGTCCCAAGTTCAATCCTGCCTGCCAAAGACCCTGGTCCATCAGCATATAGGTGATTAAAGGTGCATCTACACAGCACCTTAAACTTGAAATAAGATATGCACTATGTAAATAGCTTATCTTATTTTGATTGTATTTCGAAATAGCATATTTTGAAATTTGGCGCGTCTACACAAGGGTTACATGGATGCCGAAATAGTGTACTCGTTATTTCGAAAAATGTTTTGGAATAACCCGCGCATTTAAAAGACGTGGGGTAGCTAGCCCCGCTGTCCAGATGTACCCTAATTGAAAATGGCCTGATTGTCAAAGGTGCTGAACACCTACAGCTCCCATTGAATTCAGTGTAATTTGTGGGTGTTCAGTACTTTGGGCTTTAGAGGCTTAACTCTAGCCAGCCAGCTTTGAAAAATGTGGCCTAGATTTATTTAGAATGTACTGTACTGGGAGGCACATTTTGGAGCACAGAAATCCTGAACATGGACAACTGATGCTTTGAAAGAGCAGTGAATACATATGAATGCTTCTGAAAGTTGGGCCTTTGGTAGAAAGGTTCTGTGTTTCTCCACACCACAGATACTGCCTTTTGAGTGGCAGTACAAGTTTCTTTACATCCTCTCTCCCCACCAATTAGCCAAGTATGACCAGGCCAGACTAGCTCTCAGGCCATGAGGTTAATTTGCTTTCCATTCACATTTGCTGCTTAACTCCTTTGCTGAAGAAGGTGTGCCCAATTAGCAGTGGCATTTATTTTGTGAAATGGGCACTGTAATATCCTGGGGATGCCAGCTCCAGATACATGACCTGGACTTTGAAACAACCAATTAAAAGAATGCCCCTACAGATGCCACCCCAGGCGAACACGGAGGCCACTGTCTGCTCTGACAGGGAGAGAGAAATGTTGTTAATGCTGTGGGAATAGTTGCACAGTACAAATGTGGTCAGTAAAGCTCTTAGTTTATATAAATTCCGACTAGCAGGGCTTAAATTTGAAGAGATTATTTGCCAGAGAGCCCTCGTCACTCAGGCTAGGTCTAGACTAGACTCTTTTATCGGAAAAAGCGACACAAATTGCACTTTGCCCGATTGCTTTTCTGGAACAGACTTTTCCGCCATTTGGCCCCATTTAGACAGGGCCAAATGGTGGAAAAGCCTTCTCTTTTGTCAGAGCCCTTATTCCTCATAGGACAAGGTATACCAGGCTCCCTGAAAGTGCGTTTGCTCTTTCTGCAAAAAAAGCAGACGAACAAATGCATTCCCTGGACAGGGCAGAGTATTTCCGGGATACCGGAGGTCCCTCCAGACTAGACGTACCCTTATTGGGGACTGTGACTGACCCGCGAGGGTCCGCACTGCCGAGGAGGAGGACCTGCCCCCCCGGAAACGGAGAAGGCGAGCTGGCAACACGGCTGGCAGTGGCAGCCCCGATTCCCGGCTCAGCGGGACCAGGGATGAGCGGGGAAGCGGCGCAGCCCTGCTGCATCGGAGGCAGGACCAAGTTACGCCGGCGCTCCCCGGTGTGAGGCCAGGAGAATGGATGAGCCGGCGAATGCCGGGAGGCTCAGGGGGTGGGGCTTCTGCCGTGCCGCTCAGTGGCGCGGTATGGGGCGACGGGGAGGTGGCGGGGTGCCGTCACTCGGCGTTTGCTCCCGGGCTGTTTGAAAAGTGGCAGGACCGGAGACGAAAAGGGGATGCTTAGAGGAAGCGGCCCCATCCTGGAAGAGGAAGGGAGGACCTGCCTCTGCACTGGAGGAAGCAGCGTGGGATCCGTGGGCCGCCGGACCGCCCAGGAGGACCAGAGACCGACCAAGCAGGAGTAAGGACCCACGGCGGTTCCCCGGGCCAGATCACCCGGGAGGGGGAAAGGAAGCAGCCCGGGGAGGTGCGCCTCTGGCGCCCGTGGGTGGATGGGTTTCGGGAGTAACCCCCATCTGCCGTGCAAGGGGAGCATCACACCCTGCACTTAGGGCCCTGGGCTGGGACCCGGAGGAGAGGGCGGGCCCGGGTCCCCCTTCTCCTACATACTCCTATCTGAGGGGTTCATGATGCACCTGTCAGCCAAACCCCCACTCCAGACCCTGCACACGTTTGTTGGATCCCACCCAAACACGGGCTAGACTTCAGGGCTGGGGCCCCATCACAACCTTCCTCCCGCAGGAGGATTGACGGGTCTTCTTAGCCCCTCCCCCCCGACTCGGGGGAGGGAGATCGCACCTGAGGGACCTGTCCCAAAGGACAGGGGACCCAAGACCCAGACTTTAGTCAGGCGGTGGGTCTGCCGAACCCCCCTTCTGGGTGGAAGGGGGTGGTCGCACCCTTAATACCTGTCACAGGGTATGTCTACACTACCCCGCTAGTTCGAACTAGCGGGGTAATGTAGGCATACCGCACTTGCAAATGAAGCCCGGGATTTGAATTTCCCGGGCTTCATTTGCATAAGCGGGGAGCCGCCATTTTTAAAACCCCGCTGGTTCGAACCCCGTGCAGCGCGGCTACACGGGGCTCGAACTAGGTAGTTCGAACTAGGATTCCTATTCCGAACTACCGGTACACCTCGTTCGAGGAATCCTAGTTCAAACTATGTAGTTCGAACTACCTAGTTCGAGCCCCGTGTAGCCGCGCTGCACGGGGTTCGAACCAGCGGGGTTTTAAAAATGGTGGCTCCCTGCTTATGCAAATGAAGCCCGGGAAATTCAAATCCCGGGCTTCATTTGCAAGTGCGGTATGCCTACATTACCCCGCTAGTTTGAACTAGCGGGGTAGTGTAGACATACCCTGTACAGGGACCTTGGCTTTAAATGCAGGGAGGGTGTCTCAGAGCTTGTGGGGTGGGGATTTCAGGGCTTTAGGCCTATGGGGGAAGTCAAAGGAGCTTGGGGCTTTAGCCATGTGATGGGGGAGATGCAGGGGCATGGGGCTTCAGCCCCACAGGGTACTGGGACGTGGGGCTCAGGGCTTTAGCTCTGCAGCTGGTGCTGGGGCTCAGGGCTCTTGTCCCACAGTATACATTGGGGGTTCAAGGCTTCTGGGAAATGCTGGGCTCCTGTGGGTTTGCATATATTTACCAGATCTCTGTTCCTTTAGGCTTTGGCTGAATTTAAGTACCACTCACTAGTGAGTCTCGGTGATTTGATTTAAAGAGCTCCCCAGTAACTCGGGGCATAGTGGACATCTGGAGGCTAAGACTTGGACTTAGAGCATCAACTCATTTACCAGAGGTCACTGAAAGACTATCGCTTGTTAATAAACTTTTTGGCCATCACTGACCTAGCCCATATATGAACAAGTGACATGCAAGTGTTGAAAGGCTCTATATAACATTACTAATCCCATGTAGTGCTCACGCTGAAAAAAAGGCCAGGCCAGGTTTTCCTGTATTGTGTTGCTTGTGCTTTCAGAGCAGCTGCTTGATTTACACTGCTGCTCTTATTAAAACAGAACTGGATAGCATAAGTGCGGAATGAATGCAGCTCAGCTGATATGCCAAGGCCAAAGAGATGAGTGGAGAGTGGATAATGAACTTGTAAAGCTTTGTTCTCAGGGCATGGTGGGGGTGGTTTTTGTCCCTGCACACTTCTAGCTTCAGTCTTGCCAAAGTAATCTCTGTGCTACAGGCTGGTGAATATTCTACAAATAATTGCCAGAGGGGCTGACTGAAAGCACTATGGGAAGAGTACAGTTTGTAGAATTTGCACGGAATTAATTTAAGTGGTGACTACAGAGTTAAAAGGAGACCAATTCAAATTAGAAAAGGAGCGAGGTGATTAACCACTGGATCAAATTACCAAGGGAAGAGATTTTTCAACTCTTAAAGTCTTCAAAGAAAGACTGGGTGTCTTCCCGGAAGATATCCTTTAATTAAACATGCGTTATTGGGCTCAGTAAGAGGGCAAATAGGTGAAAATCTAAAGCCCAACCACTTGTTCAACATTGGCCAAGTAATCTACTGATCCTTTCTGGCCTTAAAGGCTATGTATCTACGTTAAGAATCTTTTAACCAAGGCAATTCAGCTTTCTGCTCTTTAATATATATTTTGTGTGTGTAGGGTCTACAGTCTCTAAAATCTGCTTCCAACGGGTTTATTTAACACTGACAGTTCATCTACCGGCTTTCCACACAGCCGTGGGACATTCAAGCTGCACAAGTGCAACTGGGGATAGAGGTTGGCTCATAGTTTATATTTTAGGACCATGTATCCAGGTAGGTTAGGGTAATGCACTGAAATTGGTAAAACATGTAGCTTAATATTCCTGTTAGATGTTCTCCTGTATGAGAGAGTGCGTACACACATGCCCACACATATGTGTGTGCATGCATATATAAGGTATATATGACATATGTTATGCTTTACATGTAGTATTTATTATGTTCTGTACATGCATTGGCTGTACATCCTGCTGGATTGGTAAATATTCAGACCAAGGATTTGTGTCTCAACCAATTCCCCTTTCTGCTTTAGCAGTAGCTCGCTCTTCTTTATTTTCAGTACACTCATAGCAGCCATTTTTTTTATGACCCTTGAAGAATTTCACAGGGATTTCAACAACTTCCACCCCACCATCAACCTCAGCCTGGATCAGTCCACACGAGAGATTCACTTCCTTGATACTACAGTACAATTACATGATGGACACATTTCCACCATCTAATACCAGAAACCTACCGACCGCCACAGATATCTTCATGCCCCTAGCTTCCATCCAAGACACATTTCTCAATTTATTGTTTACAGCCAAGCCCTAAAATACAACCGGATTTGCTCCAATCCCACACAGAGAGACAAACACCTACCTGACCTATATAGAGCATTCTTAAAACTGAATTACCCACCTGGAGAAGTGAAAAAACAGATCGACAGAGCCAGAAAAGTACCCAGACATGAACTACTTCAAGACAGGCCAAGAAGAGAAAAATGACAGAATTCCACTTGTCATCATCTACAGCACTGGTCACCAACCAGTCGATCGGGATCTACTGGCAGATCTTGGAGTCTCTGACAGGTGATCCTGACAGGTTTGGCTGGGAAGCTGTCAAGTGTTGGCTCTTCAGCTGCCCCTCCTGACACTGCCCTGCTGCTCCTGCTCAAAGCTGCCCCTGGGAGCCTCCTGCTTGCTGTGCAAGGTGGGGGATATGGAGGCAGGGGAGTGCTGACATCACTCTGTCCCCCTCTCCTGTATCCCATCTTCACAGAGTGAGGGGGCAGGGCCTTGGCGAAAGGGCGGGACAGGGGCAGGGTTTTGGAGAAGTGGCGGGGGCAGAGGTATTTGGGTTTGAGGTAGATCCTGGACTGACTTAAATTCAAGAAGTGATCTTGTGCTTAAAAAGGTTGGAGACCCCTGATCTACAGCCCACACCTTAAAACCCTCCAACGCATTATCAACAATCTACAACCTATCCTGGAAAATGACCCCTCACTCTCACAGGCTTTGGAGGGGGAGGGGTGGAAGGCCAATCCTCGGCTACAGACAACCCCCTAACCTCAAACAAATTCTTTCCAGTAATCACACAGCACACCTCCATCATAGTCATCCAGGAGCCCGCATCTGCAATCAGCCTTGGTGCCAACTCTGCCCACACATCTACACAAGTGGATCAACCACAACCACATCAGCCACCACATCAGAGGCTTATTTAACTGCACATCCTCTAATGTGATCTATGCCAGCAAAGCCCCACTGCCATGTATATTGGCCAAGCTGAACAGTCTTGACAGGAAAGAATTATTGGACACAAATTGGATATCTGAAAAGTCAACACACAGAAACGTGTTGGAGAACTCCTTAACCTGCCTGGGCACTCATTAATGTATCTCAAAGTCACCGTGTTGTTCCCGGCCAATTCCACAAGCCAAATACACAGCAAAGTGTTGGAACTTAACTTTATTTATAGGTTTGGGACCCATCACAAAGGTATGAATAAAGACTTTACCTGGCTAGCAAACTACCTCCCACATCCTAATGACTTAAAAAACCAAACAATGTGTACTTAAGAACTATTTGCCCCTTCTCTATCAGCTCATGTAACATGAACACTTTTAATTCACTATTTTTTCCCTTCCTTCTCCCCATACATCCCCTATTTATTTTGGAACTGAACTTTTAATACTCCATTCACCCATGAAAGCTCATGATACCATCTATATGTTTTGTTAGTGTTTAAGCTGCTACTAGACTATTTGTTGTTTTTTAAGTTTTTCCAACCACTGTTGGTGTCAGAATTCACAGCAGACTCTATGGAAGTTGCAGGACCACGTTCTGATAAAGGAGAATCAAATGTTTTCACATTCAGCCTTCCTGATTTTTATATTTTTATAGATTGTTTTCCTACTGTGGCTTATGCAGCAGGTGCCCTTTGGCTTCCCAAAACAGAACGATGTGGCTCTCAAATGAACATTACCCACAATTGGTATTTTGTTTCCTAAAGGTGCTATGGGTTATACCTTGCCTTTAATTACCCCGTGAAATCCCATTAAAGTCAACAGGGAAACCTTGATCCTATTGTAGTTAATGGCAGTTTTTGCCATGGATTCAGTTGGGGCCAGGATGTCACCCCTGGGAGCAATGGATGATAAATTAGTTACAAATCTATACGTTTCAAAGGATATTCAGATTGTATTTGTGTACTTTCATGCACAGGAGAGGACAACGCTGCAGTGGAGACTGGACCAGTAAAGCAGGGGATGTAACCGCTTTAAATGGCCTGATTTTTATTCTTTGTAAATGTCAACAAGGAGTGTTTCAGTGGCTGGGAACTAGCTGGCGTTTCTAGTGACTAACAGACAGTATTTCTTATGATGAGTGCAGGCTAACTTGGACAGATGGACATACGCCATAGCCTGGGAGGCCTTACGAACTCTGGAAATGACAGATGTGATTTCCGGGGCTTGCAAAACTAGTTCAAGCTCACAAATCTTTTCCCCTATCATTCAAATAATATTCTCAAGGGAGCTTCTAGTAACAAACAAACAAACAATCTCTTTTTTTTAAGCAAAAGGCGAGTCTGTGCTAGATAACAGAAGCTAGAGGAATTTTCCATAAGCTAGTTTGACACAAGTCTTTGTAAGGTATAGAATTGTCAGTAAAAATGCCATTTCCCAAAGAGCTCTGTGTGTGTCAAAAGCATCTTTCTCATCAACAGAAGGTAGCCCAATAAAAGATGATCCCTCACCCACCTTCTCTCTTTAATATCCTGGGACTGACACAGCCTTATAACAGTATACTGCATTCTGTGGATGGAGAGAGGACTTTAAGCCCCAGACATTCATAGGACTTTTCATGACCAGTCATTTCCTTGGCAATTTCCTTGGCAAATTCCATGGGGCTGTGTTTAAAAAGAATTGGTTTGCATTTGGATTATGAACGGCACTGGGTAAATCACACAGTTTTTGTAGAAAGCGATTATCATTGGCGTGGAGAGGAAGGTCTCCCGTTGAAAGCATGTGGACTAAGTCATAGGGGTAGTTACATGCCCAAAGGAGATTTGAGAAAGAGAAGCATCTTCCTTTAGTCTGTGCAGCACACGATGAGACCATTCTCTCATTCGTTCTATGCTGCACTGAGCGCAGACACCCTTCTCTGCTGAACTTGGAAGTGGAAGCATCCAACTATTTTATTCTCTCTGAAACGGACCAAGTCCTTTGCCTAAAACTGGCATTGCTTGGTGATTTGATATAGACAGGGCTGCCAACAGAAGGGCCTGGACCTTGGGTAAGATGGTTGGGGCAGCATCAGCCCCCCGGGGGAGGAGGGGCTCAGGCAGAAGGGGCAGCACTGAGGGCTAACCTCCCCCAGTCAGCCCTTCAGTGCTGCCTGGCACATGCTGCCCTGGGCACCAGCGGTGGTTTAAAGAGTATGGGACTCTGGCCGCTGCCAAGGTAGTGGCATTGTCCAGGAGTCCCAGGCTGCCTCTTTTGCCTCTTGAATATTGATACATTTCTGGAAGAGAGTTATGCACGATCTATGCTGAGTCCTGTTAGATGCCGAGAAGAAAGAATAGAAAGGGAGACTATTTAAAAACACCCTGTGATTTGGATGTGTCTAAACGACAGCTGACGTGACAGTTATTGTGAAGTTACCATCCAGATTATGCATATTCTTTGCGCTGAACAGTGTATGGTGAGGTTATGTCTGCTGTGCATTTAGCCCAGATTCTGGAAAACTTGTCTTGTCGACAACTACAGTACGAAGACGAGACTCTAATCCACCACAGTGAAGCTTCATTGTCAGCCTTGCTGCTCTGTGTGGAAACAACTGTTCCGCTGAGGTACAGAGATTCCCAGAGAGGACAAAGATCCAGGCGTCTGTCCACGTGTACAGCATGGAGTCATTGCAGCGTGTCTGTCAAAGACAATGCTGATGGGAGCAGGGCCACCGATGGAGCCAGGGGACAAAGAGAGCTGTTGCCCCGGGGCCCGCTGATTTATAAGGATTTGGGGCTCCAGGCCACCACTGTAACTACCAGTTTGTTTAGTTTAGTTTAGAAAAGAGAAGACTGAGGGGGGACATGATGGCCGTTTTCAGATATCTAAAAGAGTGTCATAAGGAGGAGGGAGAAAGCTTGTTCATCTTGGCCTCTGAGGATAGAACAAGAAGCAATAGGCTTAAACTGCAGCAAGGGCGGTTTAGGTTGGACATTAGGAAAAAGCTCCTAACTGTCAGGGTCATTAAACACTGGAATAAATTGGAATCCCCATCTCTGGAGATATTTAAGAGTAGGTTAGATAAATGTCTAGCAGGGATGGTCTAGACAGTATTTGGTCCTGCCATGGGGGCAGGGGACTTGACTCGATGACCTCTCGAGGTCCCTTCCCGTCCTAGTATTCTATGATTCTATGATACCAGCAGCAGCAGTGGCCGGAATCGTGGGTCCTTTAAATTATTGCTGGAGTCATACGTGGCCTGGTTCAACCAGTACTGAAGGATGGTTGACTGAGGCCCCGCCCCTACTGCCCCAGGCAATGCCTGGTGACATCTGTTGCCACCCTGGTTTGGGAGAGAGCTTTTTCATTAGCATAATCAAACCACCTCCACGAATAGGAGAAGCCACTTTGGTGGTAAAAGCTCTCTCATTGCCATAGCGCTGTGCACACAAGCACTTATGTCATCGTGCTGCTTGTCGCTCAGGGGAGTGGCATTTTCACACCCCTGCATTGATGTACGTCATGACAACATAAGCTGTCATGTAGATGTAGCCTAAGGTTTTTGTTGTGAGATTTCCATCGTTACTCAGTTTAATGTAACGGAGGCCATTTAAAGCACACATTCTTTTACAGTGGCATGGGAACATTTTTAATGATGTGGGTGCTGAAAGCCAGCTCTCTTCTCCTGGAGCTGGGCCCTGTCATGTCTCCAGGAGGGGGGGACTCAGATAAGGATAAGAGGGCCACAGTTGGTGCCGCAGCTGGGGGCAGGTGCAGGGCCAGGAGTGGAGTTCTGGGTACAGCTGTGAGGCCAGCAGGGGAACCCTGGGCATGGGGTGTCAGCCAGAATCTGGGCACAGGGCAGGAATGCCCAGCTCAGTGGCAGAAGCAGAGCCCTGTTGACAAGGTGTCAGCGGATACCTGGGACTCTGGGTGTGGGCCCAACAGCTGGGACGCATGTAAAATGTGGGGGTGCAGGAGGCTGCCCTGCACCTCTAGTTCTCTTGCCTATGCTTTCTGGGTGTATGTCTACACTTGGCATGCCAGAGATTGACATTCTGGTGTTTGACCTAGCGGGTCTTGTAAATCAATCGCTGGGGGCAGCTCCAGCTGTCGCCTGTATTCCTTGCAGTCACGAGGAGTAAGGGAGCAGACGGGAGCATTTGCTCTCATTGGCCTCCCGCAGTGCGGATGCTGCCAAGCTCGGCTTAAGGTAAACCAACTCCAGCTATGTATTTTATGTAGCTGGAGTTGCGTACCTTAAGCCGACTGTCCAGGTCTAGTGTACACTAGGCCTAAGTCTACAAATAAAGTTACATGTCAGGGCATGGTCTGGAGAACCAGATGCTTGGATTGTCATCATCATGAACTGTAGCTGCACTTCTGAACATGCTGTGGTGTCTGTGGCTGGATGGAGTGTCAGTGACAAGTTGCCTAAGCTGGTCAACAGCCCATTTTATTTCACATACAAGCCAGCTACGATGATTTTTCATCTACTGCGGAGAACATTCCAGGCAGTGGATCAGACCTCACTCTGCACTCCAGCTCCCAGCACTACAATACAGCTTGATTATGAGTAGATCTGGTTTCCTCTTAGCTGCCAATGTATGGGACATGGCCTGAGCCAGATGTGGGGCAGCTGTTTTTCTACATACCCATAGAAAAATTCCCAGTGCCATTGAAACTATATCTGTTTGCACCAGTTTTACACAAAGTCAGATGGTTTAGTGGTAGGGCACATTGATGAAATTAGAAAGATGGCAAGGTAAATATCCATTGCATTTGCTCAGGCAATAATGGTATTTTCAATAGAGGATGCCAGCTCACAATGCTGTTAATTAAATATATAAGCTCTATAATTGACTTAAAATAATAATAATTCAAGTCCTCAAATCACATAGACATTGTTAGCCATGCTAATGTATTCAGGTTGTCTGCTATACTAGTCTGTTCATTTGTTATATACGTGCTTCTTCTTACAGTATGTATTGAATGAAGATGGACATATTACATGCAAATGTTTACATTAATGTGAACAGCTTTAACCACCTGGGGTTGCATCTATACAGCACCCTAAACTGAAAATAAGATATGCAATTTGCGCTATTTCGAAATATCTTATTTTGAAATATGGCGTGTCTACACAGCACCAAATTTCAAAATAACACACTATTTTGAGCCATCCCTTATCTCTCGTGCAATGAGTTTTACCAGGATGGCGAAATAGCATGCCCATTATTTTGAAAAATATTTTGAAATAATGGGCGGCTTGTGTAGACACGGGGTAGCTATTTCGGGATACCGGTATGCTGAAATAGCCATGCAGTGTAGATGTACCCTGGGTGAAGTCCTGTCCCTTGATTTCAATGATGAGGGCTTTCACTCCTGGGCTGTGTCCAGACTCAGGGTTTTTTTTGGGAAAAGTAGCCTTTTCCCGAAAAAACTTCCCCTGCGTCCAGACTCAAGCTGCGTTCTTTCAAAATAATTTTGAAAGAACGCGGCTTTTCTTTCGATGGCGGTAAACCTCGTTTCACGAGGAAGAACGCCTTCTTTCGAAAGTTCCTCTTTCGAAAGAAGGCGTTCTTCAATGTAAATAGGGCTTCCTCGAAAGAGAGCATCCAGACTCGCTGGGTGCTCTCTTTCGAAAAAGCGGATTGCTCTTTCGAAAGATCCGCCTGCAGTCTAGACGCGATCTTTTGAAAGAGGCTCTTTCGAAAGATGCTTTCGAAAGAGCCTCTTTCGAAAGAAGCCTGCAGTCTAGACATAGCCCTGAAGTCAGGAAATACAGAGGTTATAGGTTGCCTATTGAATTAAATCATACTCACCTTGCATGTGTGAGTCCTATTGGTTTAAATAAATAAATGAACAAATCAAGCAATATTTGTAATAAATGTGTAATAAAACATTAGGCTGTTCTGCGGACGGTTGATATTTTGTAGGTATCACAAATATCACTGTCATCAACCTTCAGTGGCATGTGACTTTCATGATGATCTTACTTTTCTATTAGAAAGAAGCCCTGTATTTTATTTTCTTCTGTACACTATTACTGGAACTTAGGTACTTTATCCTGCAATCCCTAGTATTATGATACAAAGGCATTCACTGCACTGGGAATTTACATCATTTTCATATAAGCAGGTTCTCTAGATTAAGGTCCAGTACAACTTCTGTTGAGGTAACTGAGAATTCAATTGGCTATAGTAAATGACATTCCTGGGATATTCACTGCTTCTTTGTCCTAAACTCTTTCAGGATTAACGCAACCAGGATAAGAATCATCACAAATGGGTTAAGTTTCATGTCTTAATGAAGATGAAAAACAGCCTTTGGCATTTTTAAATATATTTTATTACTTATTTTTCCATTTGTCTTAGAAAGAAATAGGAAATCTGCATGCAACTTTCTAAATAGTCCAAACATTTAAATAGTATATGATAATTTAGCAATACAATACGTTATACAGAAAGATAATATAGGGAGACTCCCTGTAGTATATTTACACATGGAAAGGTAGTTCTGTTATTTTATTCTTAAAAAGAGGAATGCACTGCTTAATATTTATGTATTACATTCAAAATAATGAATATGTTGCATTGTGTGACTAAAACATACATATTTGTTATAAGTTTGCCCTCTCGGATATTTCATAGAAAGGTACCTTTCAAAGATTTCTGCTACAAATCTACAAGCTCATACACCCTATTCTTGAAAAGTAAAGTATTTGAAAAGTGATGAAACTACAGACTTCTCACAAAAAAAAAAAAACCACAGGTGAAAAAAGACATTAAACACATTCTTAGTAATAAAACTGCTCTAGAAGTGTTTTCTAGTGTATGTAAAAAAATGAAGCGAGGGGATGTAATACATTTCACTTTTCAGCAAGACCTCAATTCATTAAAGAACAAAGTGATGCATGTAGCTATTTTCTGAGCCACTAGGGAACCTCATCTCTGCAGCTATCTATGCCACTACACTTCAGTGGCATGTTACACAGCAAGTTGTCAGTTCCTGCATTGTGCAGCTTCTACCATAGTTGGACGATATTACTAGAAACCCTAAGCACACCACTGAAGCTTTCCCAATACAAAAGGATAAGCGACACTGTTATATAATACCAGTACAAATATTGTTTGTTTAATGAGCTTATAAAGCCCGATTGCAATCATAGTGATGTATGAATGAATAAAAAAAAGCATTTATTTAAAATGAAAAAGCATGAGTTTTCACCATCTCCGTATAAAGCAGGCAGGTGTGAAATTTGAAGCGTGCAAGAGACAAATCTGGGAGCCTTCTGCACAGAGCTATAAAATGTAAAAACTGACCCTTGATAAAAAGTGCTTTATAATAATATAGAATTTGTGTCTTATGCCTGTGTGAGAGAAATATTCTTTGCAGAGTCCATTCCTTAAGTCAGCCAAGCAATTCCATTCCTTTTACCAAGAGTTTTCCTCTTATTCTTCATAAACCCTGAAAATAAAAACAGAGAGCTAGATATTTAAATCATTTTGATTGCAGTTAATACCTTCCCCACTCTCATGGACCTGGTTTACACTAACATGGAAGGTTGACCTAAGATACGCAACTCCAACTGCGTTAATTACATAGCTGGAGTCGATGTATCTTAAATCCCCGTCCACACAGCATGAGGTTTACGGGAGCAAATGCTCCTATCGGCTTCCCTTACTCCATTGGTACTGATGGAGGTGTCCTCTCAGTTAAATTTAGCAGGTCTTCACTAGACCCACTAAATCGAACCCCAGAAGATCGACGGTGGCAGCGTCCGTCTTCCATGTAGTTTATACATGGACCCTGGTGATTAAACAGAAGCCAAATTCTGCACTAGTTTACACTGGTGAAAATCAGGAAGAATGCTACTAACTTCAGCAGAATCAATTGTATCAGCACAACTGAAAGCAGAATATAGTCCTCAGTTTTTCACCCTACTTCCTTACCGAAATACACCAATAGAAGTCAAATCTACTACTGAAAGGACATTTGAAATTAGAGATGTTATTCCCAACAAAGTGTTTTTGCCAAGGGAAAAGTACAAGTTAATATGTGAAAATAAGTTACTAATTTAAATATTAAAAGAAGAATTACTTAACTTTCCCTCTGTAATATTGCTAAAACATTCCAGGCATGCTATCTCCACAGATTAAAACAATCTGCAGTGGCATGATTAAAATTAGCCCCAGAGATATTTTGGCAAAGCAGGAGTTCATTCTTACACTACATTTGACTTTTAAAAACCACTGAGACCTCATGAAAAAAACATGCTGGAGCCTTAGTCTAGTTCCCAGTGAAGTCACTAGAAAAACCCTCTCTGACTTTGACGGCAATGGGGTTGGGTTCCAAGCATCCAACATTTTGTCTCTTCCCTACATTTTTATTACAAGAGAAGATTGGAGTAAATCAGGGTCTTGGTTGCTGAGAAGTTCATCTGCTCCTGCTGCTTCTTTCTACGACTCTTGTGGATGGGCTCACTAAACCCTGCTGCTCCTGGGAGTTGTAGTTTACATCTACCTCATGGCCAGATTATTCCCAGGCAAGCTCTGCAGACTACTGGGGGAAATGTTTCCATCCAAACTGTTCCTGGATGGAAAAGTATCACAATGATCTTTTTTGTCTACTGTCATGGAAACATTGATTTTTTTGTCAAAATATTTCAGCTCAAATCCAAAACTTTCCCAACAAATCTATAGATTTTGATATTTTTTTTTGGCAGAAAACATGGGAAATTCCATGGAAAATTGTAGCCAAAAGGAAAGTTTTTTTTAAAAAATTTTTTCAAAAATTTCCAAGGGAGATTCAGAGCCATTCTAAGCATCATGACTCTCTGGAGATCCTCCTGGAGGGCACCTCTTAAGTGGTGTTGATTCATGCATCTGACAAAGTGGCTCTTTGCCCATGAAAGCTTATGCTGCAATAAATCTGTTAGTCTATAAGGTGCCACAGGACTTCTCGTTGTTGAGTTTCATACACTAATGCCATGAGCTTTCATCAGCCTGGCTATTGGCCCCACACACTGGCAAACTTCTCATCCAGCAACAAGATGCTTCCGCAAAAGAATTTGCCTTTGCCCTTGGGTTAGTCGACTGAATTTTTATGGCAGGGTTAGGGCAATCATATTCTGAGCTCAATGCTGGAGTAAATGAGAAAGCTCTCACTGATTTAAATGGAGAAAGGATTTGGCTCTATATTATTGCTACACTAGAGATGGAGGATTTTGAGATGTACGTGCCTGACCTAAAGCACACTGAAGCCAATGGGAGTCTTTCCATTCCACACCCTTTATTACATTACCAATTCATTCAGTATGGTTGAGCAAGTGTGTATTCCATCTGATGTCCCCAGTCAGTGTCTTTCATTCAGGCTGTAGAGTTGGCCTTTTGTTGGAGATTATCCTACAGGCTTTACCCGCTGAGCCTTTATGTAAACATTCCGCAGCTCCTTAAACCTTTGCGTGCTGTTTAGTTTTACATTTCGATTCAGATCTCTCCTGTGCTAACATCATTATATCACTGATCATCCCCTTTCTCCATTCCTCCTCTCTCTTCTAAAACTGCTGGTGAACGTTTCCAGAATGCGAAAGGGAACGTTGCACTAATAACTGTGTCCCCTCCAGGTGGTTCATGCAGCTTAAAGGCAGAAATGAGAGAAAAGTTCCATCTAGATTTATTAGGAAAATAAGGGGCAAGTCACTGTTCTATTCCTTTGCAACATCCTTCAACCCTATTCCTTGAAAACTGAGTACCATGAGGATATCCTCAGAGTTGCAGATGACCCAGCAAGGGACTGATTACATATAAGGTAGTATATGTTTGGGAAGGAGAAGTGTTTGACATTCTGTTGGTCCATCCCAATAACAGGGGTAGCTCTCAAAGGTGAGAGCTGCAAATAGACGCAGTTCAAGTCACCCATTCACATCACCTGTGTGCATGGGATTTGTGCAAGTAATTAAATGGTGATTGGAGGGATGGGATCTAATCCATGCCAAGGACCAGGCCCATTCCTAGGGAATGGTAAGAGCAGCCACTAGTGCACAGCCCAGTACAGGCACTAGACCGAGTGTAAGCCTGAATTGGGTGGGGTGTTTCTCTTCCAGAGTTTCACTCTGTGCCAGCAAATCCAGGGCTCAGACAGATCCAAATTCCCCCCAGCACACAGAGGGTGCAGAGAGCTGCCCACATCAGCACATCCCCTATTCTGAGGTGCTAGATGGGTCAAGCGATACTCCATTAGTGAGGGTACATCTATACAACAGCGTTATTTTGGAATAACTGACGATATTTCGAAATAACAAAATGTGCCTCTACACAGCAAGCCGGTTATTTTGAAATAATTTTGAAATAACGGGCTTCTCATTTCGTCCTCATTTCACGAGGAATAAGGGAAGTTGAAGGAAGAGTGTTCTTTTGCCTTGTAGTGTAGACGTGCCCTGGGTGAATTTAAACCAGTGTGTGTAATGTTTGTGCTTACGGGTATGGTTACTGAAGTTGGTGGTGAGGATACCCTTGAAGTTCTGTTTATAGTACCTCTTTTCTCCCCTGCCCTGGAGAGGAAACTAGTTATGGGACTGAAAGGAAATGGAGTGTTCTTATACTCTTCTGCCTCAGCTCCTCAACTGATACTTCAAGAATTCACTGGGCATCCTTATTTGTGTGCCTAAGTCCTATGCAAAGCCCATGGGAGTTGGAAAGCTAACTCCTCTTTGTCCTTGTGGACTTCTTCTTAATTACTTACACAGACAACATAATCCATTTTTTATCTGGTGTTCATTTATGTTTCTGTTTCTTCTCTGTTTATTGCTGATGGTTCAGTGTGTGCAAAGGCCAGGTTGGAAAGGGAAAGGTAGCATTGCATACACATTCAAGTCATAGAGATTATATACCATGAAATTACAGCTTCATGAAAATATGCTGAAAACTGGGTAATCAAATACAGGATGGTAGTGTTTCCTAGTGCTTAGAGCATTCTGTTCCAACTCTGCCACTGACTTTGTGTTTAATCCTAGGCAAGGCCTCTATTTCCCTTGACTTCTTGTCATCTCTAAGTTGGAGGTGATAATGTGTGGCAGACTTTGAAAACATCAGATAAAAAGTACTGTGTAAGAGCAAAGTATTAATATTTATTCTCAGATCAGCCTATCCCTAAACTAGGAATAAACCGTATTCAGATCAGTTTATACTATTTACTGTAATTTGTACGTTTTTTTCAAATGAATCAATCACATTGAATTGATTGTTAGCATATGAGAAGTTTGCTGGAGGCAATTTTATTAAATGGTAATCTCAAGACTCTATTAGTAATGTCTAACCTTGCACCACATTTTTCGCCTTCAAGCTGTGATGCTTAAAATAAATAGACCCAGAAGCAGCTAAGCGAATGTGCTAGCTATAGCATTTTATTTAAGAGAATTTTAGCCATTTCAGTCTAATTCATATTTAAGCCATATTCCAGAGAGACAGCGAGCCAATTGGACTGTTACACCTGACTGTTCTGTGCTGTTCTCAAGCATTCAAGCAAGAACAAGGCACGTTATTTACCAAAAGGACCACATCTGGTTATCTATACTAGCAGCCCTTTTTATCCCACAGAAAACAGGAGTATCTTTTGCTGAGTGAAATGAATACTCACCTGCGTTTCTCCTTCCATATTGTGTACCACTTAACTAATCGCTTTGTGCTTTGAAGTTTGGGATGCAAGCAGTACTGCTGTCCTCCTCTGAACCGCGACTGCATAGTTATACTGAAATGGAAGAGGAATGATCACTACAGAGAGACCATGAATAACGCACATTGGTCATGGTTCACATTTCATAAAAACCAACTGGCTCCCTCTTTCTCTAGGTAAATTTCATTCATGTTAATGAGAGTTGCATATACGCACTGAGAGGATAACAAGCCATTATGTTCCAATGATAGGACAAGAAGCAATGGGATTAAATTGCAGCAAGGGAGGTTTAAACTGGACACGAGAAAAATATTCCTAACTGTCAGGGTGGTTCAACACTGGAATAAATTGCCGAGGGAGGTTGTGGAATCTCTATCACTGGAGATATTTAAGAGCAGGCTAGATAGACATCTATCAAGGAAGATCTAGATCAGGGGTGGGCAAATTCTAGCCCACAGGCTGAATCCAACCCATAGAGTCTGTCCCTGGTGGGCCCCCACCTCCATGTTTACCTGTACCTCTTGTTGTCCATGAATCACCATTCGCGGCCAATGCAAGCGGTGGGAAGAGGCGTCTGTGACGCTTCCTGCTGCTCTCATTGGTTGCAAATGGCAATTCGCAGCCAACCACAGCTGCGATCCTGATACTGTGGAGGCACAGGTAAACATAGTGGCGGCGGCCTGCCAGGGACTAACCCTGCGGGCTGCCATTTTTTATTGCCCATCCCTGATCTATATGGTACTTGGTCCTGCCGTGAGGGCAGGGGACTGGACTCGATGACCTCTTGAGGTCCCTTCCAGTTTTAGTGTTTCTACAAATTTGAGTTTTCAATAATAAATGTGGGCCAGGTCCTGCAGCATGGTCACCAGCAGAGTTCAGCTGATTTGTAATTAAATTAATAGAGATTGCCTATCTCCTAGAAGTGACCTTGAATCCAGTCCCCTGCCTTCACAGCAGGACCAAGTACTATCCCTGACAAATTTTTGCCCCCCAATCCTTAAATGGCCTCTGAAAGGATAGAACTCACCACCCTAAGTTTAGCAGGCCAATGCTCAAACCACTGAGCTATCCCTCCTCCTTATATCAGCTCTGCTGCCTGTTATTTTTACTCGATGGTTTTACTCCACCTCCTATCAGACATTTCTATTAGAGTTTAATAACTGATTTAAATAACTTGGTCAGGTAGGGCTCAATCCTGCGATTCTCTGCTCAGACACGTAATTCTAGCAAAAGGGCTATAGCACCTGGTGCAAAGAAGACAACAGCCACGTGGGACCATCTCTAGCACTATTAGCATGCTGTTTGTCCAGTCCACTCACAACTTGCACATAGCTGCACTGGAGGGGAAGTACACAAGGACTGATAGAACCTCCCTTGTAAATAAGACCAGGCAAGGAGGCAACACGTGGTCAATTTATTTCCTGGCCCTTCTCTTTTCCTCCTGCTCTATCCTTCGTTTGAGTGCCAACCATTTAAAGCTGCATGTACTGATGATGTCATGATTTGACTGACAAACCGGCAGAACTCATCCAGAAATGGGTAAACAACATAGGACAAAAATCCAAAACCCTGAATTTCAAAGTTTTAATTTCTACAGGTTCAATTTTCCACTCCTGACACATTTTTCCTGTGACTTCTTTACTATATTTTTCATTTAAAATTTTCCTTTTCTAGAAAGTAGGTAGTTAGTAAGGAAGTGTTGGTTCAACCAAAACATTTCAAAAACCATTTAAAAAATAAAGTCAGTAAAAATATCTGTGAAAAAAAATTCCAGAAAATGGAAAATTCTGAGAATGTTATTTTTTTCACAAGGACCCTCCTTAGGCGTATGAAGCTTACAGTGTTGCTCTAAATTTTGTAGTGCTCTATTCTGCATATGCCTAGAGTTGCCATCGGCCACAGGCCGCACCAGCTCCGGCAGCTCCAATCCGCATGTCTCCTGTTCCCTGCTCCGCCTCCCAGCCCTGATCTCCCAGCCTTCCCACCTCCCCGCTCTGCCTCCTGGTCCTGTTGGCCCACATCCCACAGCCCTCAGTCCGCCTCCCAGCCCCGTTGGCTCCAGTCTCTCAGCTCCCCACCTCCTGCTTTGTCTCCCAGCTCCATCGGACCCAATCCCTCCCACCCCATTTCCCTGCCCCAATCCTTTGCCCCCTTTACCTACCAGCCTGCAATTCCAGTGGCTGCACCGCTCCCCATTGCACCTGTTTCACCTCCCAGCTTGCAGCTCCAGCTGGCTGTGCCATTCAGTCTGCCTGCTGCCCCATCAGCCTCCCTACTCTTGTGGCTCCTGCACAGCCCTGCCCTGCCCCATGGAGTGACTGCCCCTGCCCACAGCAGGGAATGGATGGTGCAAGTTCTAGGGCACCAAAAATCATAAGGACAGCCCTGAGTAAATGGGAGAATTCAGACTCGTGGGCAGTGAGTTATAATGGAATCAAGACGGAGGAATAGTATCTGTCACCAATGGGTATTGTCTTGACTGGGGGATTTGTGTGTGTGTGTGTGGGAGGGAGGCACATGAATCAGAACTCAGTCTATGCTGCTTTGGTAAAAACCTATACAGAATATTTTCAGAAAATGATACACTAAGCCATAAGAGAAGTGGAGCAGTGCCTCTGCAGTGCCTACCTCTGCTTCAGAAAAGTGAGGAAAGGCAACTTTATTTGTACTAAAGTTTATTACCAACGTATGATAACGGTCGTGAGATGTTACGATATGATAACGTTATCTAACTAGTTGTGTTAATAAAGGAGTTTTAGGCCTGAGCTGTATTGTTTTATAACAGATGTTCATCTTATCATTTGGAGTTATGCCGTGTTAACTCTGAGATGAAGGAAAAACAATCATGAATGATCGACTTTCTCTTGAAGGGACATTCCAAATTCCCAACAGATCTTTGGATACATCCATATAGTTAAATCATACTTTAATGGCTGATGCACTTTTTCCCATTGGGATTTTATTCAGTATCTGAGTCATGGGTAACCAGAGGGGGCCACAGATTTGCCTGACCCCTGAGCAAGGTGGGGGGTGGTGGCTCCATGCTCCCAAAAGGGTCAGGGCCTCAGTTGGAAGGGACAGGACTGGGGCAGCCAGCCCTCCAAGCTGCCCAGAGAACACTGTGCCGCCCACCCCAGCCCTCAGAGCTGCCCACAGCATGCTGCCCAGCACTCTGGTGGTGATTTAAAGGATCTGGGGCTTCGGCTGCTGCTGCTCCTGTGGTAGCAGCAGCGAGGAGCACTGAGGCCTTTTGAATCACCAGGCCTCAGGGCAACTGCCCCCCCTTTTCTCCCCTCCGTCGGTGGGCCTGTTAGTAACCCAATTAGCACTTCTTATGACTGCTAATTGGAGGCCAAACAGTAAAGTGGGCTTTGCCATTTGAGAGAATTCCCCATCCAGTGGCCACGCTTGCTTTCAGTGTGCATATGATTCCTGTACTTTACCTCAGGAGAGTGAACATCAGTGCTCAGAGGAGGTCTAGACAACACCAAAAGATCCGGGGTTTGCTGTCTTTCACAAACTTGTCCAGTTCTACCGAGGTGTTTTATGTCATTAGATATAGCTCTTCTAAACAATATATTTTAGAATCCTATGATCCACTAGTTACTCTATAGTTTGCACATTTCTTCCATGTAAAGAAATGACTAGGCTTATGCTGAGAGCTGAAGGAGAATGAAGATTATTAACTGATTTTATTCCCTCTACAAAAGCCACAAAAATCCATCACAGGAACCTGGCTTTTCTATGTCTTGTAGTAAAACTCCAGTATCCATTGCTTCTGGTCACAATTCCATCTTTCACTTCTCTCTAGTACTGATTTCAAATTACCCGGAAGTGGAAAAGAGCCACTCCCTATGAAAGCATTAATTCCAACATCTGGGCCTTATCCTTCTCTCATACTGGTATAAGTCAGGATTACTTCCATTAAAGTCTTACATTCTCTCACCAAAGAATGGGAACAGCCAGTTTGTTACAATACTCGGGTGCAAAACCATAATAATGAAGGTAATAGAATTTCCCCAAATTTGTACTCAAATTTGTTTGACAGCGAATTCATTTGCCGAGGCATTTTAGCAATGCTTTGGCAAAAGAATTTTATACATTTCCCTGACATTCTTTTTGCAAGTGAGAAGTTGCACTAATGAGATTCAATTCATGCCCACCATTTACCCTTCTCCCCTTAGCTGCCAAGTCTGGCCTTGCTTCTAGGGCTTTTCATCAGTTGTCTCTCACAGACTTATCCCAGAAAAGCTTGTTATTGTTTTCTTGACAGCTCTTCACCATCCAGCTTCTGCTGGCATCTTACTTGGGCAGAGCTGATTGCTGCGTGCATTCCCCCAGCCAATCAAGTGCCAAAGCACAGACTGAAGTCTCTAGCTGCTCAAAGTCATACAGCAAATTCTCCAGTTGCTTCTATGTGGCTGCATGTTTCAGCTCCGGTTGTTAGCCCCGGGTGATTGACATAAAATAGAAATCACTGTGTGCACCAGCTGACTGGGAAAGAGGACCCCGCTCTTGAGCAGAGAACATCTTGATTCAGAATATTATTACCACTTGGCCAAAGATGTTTTTCTCTAGGACAATTCAAAGGGTTTTTTATTTAAGCCCCTGTGAAAATTCTAAGGGTTGTTTATGCAAAACATTTGCTCAACACGTTTATTTCAAATGACTAATTTGGAACCAGAGAACTGACTTTGCCTTGGGCAGCATGCCACACTTTTACAATTTAAACCTTTTTAATAAATTACTCAAGCAGTGATCATCTAAATATAAATGTATGTAAGCTAAATCCTGCCCTGCAACTTCCAAATACTGCTTTTGGTTACATTGCTTGTAAATGTGGTGTAGCTGCTTTGAAGTCAGTGGGGAGTTTGGCTATTCACTTTAAAGTAACAAAGAAAAAAAATTGACCCAGAGTTTATATTGGTGTAACTGAGAGTGCTTTAAAGAGAGATACATCTATTGCACCATGATATATTCAAGCATCTTTCTAAATTTAAATAAATTTGGTAAGGAGCAAATGCTGTAAAATATTCAATACCTAGCTTTTTTGGTGAAGATCTGACAAGTCGCTAAAACAATTTTGCTTGAAGGGCATTCTTTTGCCCTTGTAGAGCAGTGGAGTCGATAGCAGAACAAGTCTTTTTAGCTATTCTGACCCTATGGCTTTTATGCAGGCACATAGCCTGATTAGCGTTTTGAGCAAAGCCATTCAAAAACTTTTACAGTGTACAAGACAGATACATTAACACTCTCCACTCCGAATGCCATTGTTTTAAACTGATGTAATCTTCAGAGCTCCCTTTGACCTTAGCTTATCAATTAATAGTTTCAGTTGAGATTTCATTGCAGCATAGTCAATTTGCTTATATAGATAGTGGCATTTTTCTTACAAAATTCTACTTTCAGTTACAACCGCACTGAAATAAAGGGAATTGCGTGAATATAACTGAGACAAAAATTTGCCCCCAATGAATTTGGATGATTTCTCATTACTTGAAACTTCTGTGGTCCAAATTCTGTTCTCATCTGTTACCCCCCCATGTAAATCCACAATAACTTGAGTTAAGCATTCTGGATTTTTCATCTGGGCATCTGAGAGTAGAATTTGACCCTCGTCATTTCTTAAACTAATAATTGCTATCATAGGCAATATTCTTTAGGTATTTATAGTATTAATCAGAGTCTGCTATACTGAAATATTACCAAGATGATTTGTTTATGTAGCTACATATTTTATTATGACTAACGTTAGAAATTACTACATCAGGAAATTCTGTAAAACAACTGACAAAGAAGGAGGCTGCTATACAGAAAGATGTCAGCACACAAACACAGTAGAAAGAATACACGAACACTTACATGATCATTTTTTCCTTACAATGTGGATACTTTGGTTTGATTTCCAGCTTCTGAACAGCAGAGAATCTGATCTTAGGTCCCTTTCTTGAGCATTTGCACTTTGATCCTACAAGAGAAAGTTTTATCCATTTGTGCACAAAGTTACTGGGTACCAACTATTAATGTTTCCCTTCCTCATTAGCATATAAAACTATATAGGCTTGTCATGTTTTAAAAACCTAGAGAAATGTACATTTTGAGGGGTAGTTGAGCCAAAAAGGGCAATATTTTCCAACTGAGTTATCACAGAAAGCTTTAGTAACTCCCTGAGAAATATAGGTCAAAGTACTGGTAATGTGGTAAATATGCTGCAGTATGGTTTGATTTTTTTAAAGTACACCTGCTGTGACTAAGCTAAACTTTAAAAAAAGCAAAAGGAAAGAGCCAAAGTCTCTTGTAAAGCTGAATAAGTGTACACAGATCTCATTCTTTGTCTTTACTCTACTTTCCCAAGTAGAATGTGGGGGCGGGGGAGGACTCTTAAGTTGTGCTTCTGAATTTCTTGCACAAATTCTACACGTACATCCTGAGCCTGAGAAAATCAGTTTTGTAACTGTCCTTTCCATGGAGAACTAGAAAACATCTCCCTTCAGATTTTATCCTCCGTTAAATTCATTGTACCGCATCAAGCTAAATTCTGTACACTTTCAGCCACACAAATCTGGAATAACTCAATTGATTTCAGAGCTTTTACTCCAGATATATTGCTTACCAGAAAAAAATAGCAGCAGAATTTGCTGCATCTAACTTAGATGCAGTTGGGCTGTACAACTATAACTGAGCACACACCTTTGACCCTTGTATTGTACCAATCTTGCATCTTAAAGAACAACATATTGGGACTGTTTCCCACTACTTTCAGTTTCATCATATCAATTATTCCCCATACAGACTGAGGACAACAATAAATCTCATGATAGTATTTCAAGGAACAAACACAGGATCCTCAGGGAAAAAACACTAGAAAGAAAGAAGTTAAAATGGGTGAAAGGAACAAGAAACTAACTTACCTTCTGCAGTGGCTAAGCACATTGCAATGAAGAGCAGAAGTAAAGCTGCTGTCAGGGGCTTCATGGTAAGACCTCAGATTGGTGTCTAAACAGAGCTGTCAGAGAGCTCACTTATATAATCGGATTTCTCTTCCTGCTCCTGGGCTTTGAGCAGATTCACTGGGTTCACTGACTTGATGTTGCCGGGGAAGGAACTTTGAGAACGTCTGGATTCCTTTCTCTTGCTGCTGCTGCCTCGTCAGCTTCAGCTCCTGTCTAAGCTCTGCCTCTTACCTCCTCTTGTCCTCTTTTAAAACGGCTCCTGCTGCCCTTCCTGCGAACTCATTAATATGCAGAGCGACTCAACTCGCAGCAATTTCTCAACACAAGAGAGGGTGGGGATGGAAACGATCCTATCTAGGAGATCAGACGGGTTGATTCTAAAGAAGAGAAAAGGAGAAAGGAAATAATTTATTAAATCTCCGCGGGCGGGGGGGGGAGGAGAGATGCGGAAATCAGGTTGTTTATACATTTGCAAGGTATTTTTGACTCGTTCGGTAGGTGGCATGAACAGACTCAAGGGGTTCTCAAGAACGGTGATGTTGGCTCTGTTCTGCGTGGGGTGGATACATTTGCCTGAAGGGGACTTGCCTAGGTCCGAGCTGTATTTTGAGCTGCTTTGGAAGCAATGAAGGAGCTACAGAAATGACAGCTTTCCTAGGGAATTCCCACTGGCCATGCACAGAGAGTGAGGAATAAAGTGATTCTGTGACATTGCACCTGGTGAGAAATCTTGCTGGTTTAACACTCTTCAGCTTTGCCAGGCTTCCAAACTGAAGTGAACTTTTGTGAAGGAAGTGGACAACATGAAGGCAGGGGCTAGCCCAGAGAATGTTGCTGGGAGCAAGGTTTATTTGAGGAGCAATGTATTGCTTTAAAGGTGTGTTCTCTCCACTCTGTTTCAAGACCAGGGTCTGATCTCAGTTCCACCCTCCCTAAATCTGGAATAACTCCTTTAAAATCCACAGGATAACTCCTGTGGTGTGTCAATGAGATGCAGAAGGATCAGTCAGGCCCACATCCTCCCTGCTAGTACTATATTTTAAATAACCAGTCCTAGGAGTTGTAATGAATGCTGCTTCTATTTCTCTGGTAATCTTGGTCATTCACACCAGATTTCCTTTGAGACGCACAAATCTTTGTTTATTCGCCCATTTACGGGGCACTTATGCCAAGGAGACTAAGTGCTGTACAATAAAAGCCAAAACCTTAATAGTAATCATAGCTTTGAACCATAATCACTAATTATTATCAGCTGAAATCCCTATCTGGGAGTCACTTGTGAATCACAACCCTGATTTCAAACCCACCCATATTCCTAAATCTGATGCGCTCCTATTCCATGTTAAGTTTTCGACAGTGTTGTTATTCTTGTGTCCCTCCTTTTGTGCCTCCCTCCTGCCCTATATTCCATGCTCCGGCGTTGGCAGGTTGAGGAGTACATGCATACCACACGCACCCGGCACGTTGAACACGAGCTCATGATGCAGTTGTTGTTCTGTTCCGCATGTTGCTTTCCCTGTGTGATGTGCTGACATGCCTGGAACATTCCAAGTCTCCTGCAGGCTCGCTAATGCAAACGTGTGTGTGGTTATATTTGCTTTCTGAGAGACGTGCTGCTCCTTGTGTACCATGGACAGACTGTGTGTGTGCGTGTGTGTTAGAGAGAGAGCACAGGCTGAGGAGCATGGCAATGAACTTGTCCGATGAAGCACGTGAGGTTTGGTGGCCTTGTGCACACACAACTAATAAATGCTTTGTGGCAGCTTTAATAAACAGGGCTTTTCAAACAAGGCAACTTCTGCAGGGGAGAGATAGAATCTTAGAGAAATTCTTGAGCTCCCCCCCAATTAGGGGATCTCCTTATCTTGTGTGACTTCTGAGGGGGCTGTTGTCAAGACAGCTGTGGGTTCCCATCAAATAAGGCACATCGCTGCTTTGACTCTGAGGCCTGAGGAAAAATGGGGCTTCTTCTCATTGAGGTGATTGCCACCAGCCAAGCAGTGCTGTACCAATGGGTGTAATATCTAGCTGAACTCATTCCAGAGAGCCTCTTGGCTTGTGTAAAAGAGTGGGCTGGCTTTTTTTTTTCAGCTGGGGAGGAAAGACAGGTCAGAACTTCTCTGTTCTGGAGGCTCATGCTGAAGGCAGCCACTGAGGAGGAAGATGTCTTGGATAAGGAAGTTGGGTAAGGAACCTGAACTGTTTCCCTCTTTAGAGCTTCAAAACAGAACTTCTGGTGGGCCAAAGCTCCCCTCCCTTTTCAGTTCTGAGATGAGATGTCGGTAATCTGGAAAGCACAGGCCACCACAGCTTCCTTTTTCTTCTAACAGGAAGATATTGGGAAGCAAAGAACTTCTTCAGGGGAAACTGAGAACCTGGTTTTCCCCCAAGACTTGACCCAGATCTCTGGGGAGAATGTGTGGTCTCAGAGACCCTTTGGAATTAGCACCTTAAGAACATAAGAACAGCCATACTGGGTCAGACATAAGGTCCACCTAGCCCAGTAGCCTGTCTGCCGACAGTGGCCAGTACCAGGTACCCCAGAGGGGGTGGACTGAAGACAATGATCAAGCGATTTGTCTCCTGCCATCCATCTCCAGCCTTTGACAAACCAAGGTCAGGGACACCATTCCTTACCCCCTGGCTAATAGCCTGTTATGGACCTAACCTCCATGAATTTATCTAGCTTTTTTTAAAACTCTGTTATAGTCCTTGGGATGGAGAGAACTTTTTTATTCCACTTTTGTTGGACTCTGACTATGATTGTCTGGGGGAAGTCTGTGACCCCCAGAGAGCCTGAGGAAAATGTACCTTGGGAAGGACCACTTGTTCTTTATTGGGCTTTGCCAAAGGGGGAAAATGGAAGTCATCCCCAAGGGGCTATATTTTAATGGTTGTGGTGTTGTTGTGGATGGGGAAGAGGGTTTCAGAAATATCCCTTTTGATTTGGTTGCTTTGTACAAGCAAATACCTACCTCCTGATGAAAACATGTTGATTGTGTTTTAATATATCTGCAGAATGTGTCTCTGAAAGAGTGGGTAAGACTCAGTGAATATATGCATTTTAATGCACAGATGGTGACAAACATTTTGTTATATAGGTTATCATGGTGCTTTTTAGCAAACCAGGGAAGATGTCTGCCACCGCTTCATCAGGAAAGGGTTCTGTCCCATGGGCGCCAGAACCAGTCACGGGTTCCCCGGCCATGTAACTAGATGTGTTTCCTAGAATTTTTTGGTAGCCCCAAAAAAGAGAAGCAGGGAGAGTGATTCTCTACAGGGGAGACATCTGAGTTCAGAGCACAAACAGCAAGTGTGCTTCCCAAAATGAAAAACCTGCAGAGAATTCTCTTGCTAGCTTGAGTATCTTCCCTGATTTCTGCTCCCCTGGAGGTTGAAGTGGGGTCAAAGCACATCTTTCAACAGCCCCGGCCATCACAAAACAACCTGATCAAGGATAAACTTTCCGTGGCACCATAAGGGTATGTCTGCACTGCACAGTTATATCAGAATAAGTTATTCCAAAATAGCTTCTTTCGAAATAGCACGTTTACACTACAGGGAAGCCTGAAAATTAGTCTGAGGCAGGCTTGCCTAATGTAGACATGCTATCTCGATTTAGAGCCACAGGAGGAATAACTTAGAATGGCTCTGGGAAAGGGGCTAATTCAAAATAGCAGAAGCGAAGCATCTACACACGCCTTATTTTGAAATAGCTATTTCGGAATAGGCATTATTCTTTGTAGAATGAGGTTTACAGAAGTCAGAATAAACCATCCGTTATTTCAAAATTATTTCAAAATAATAGTAGTCACCTCCTAAGTGGGAAATGTCACCTAATAACTCACATGATAATTAACAAGGGTGATCTAATGCCACAATTCCACGTAGGTTAACATCTGAGAGACATGTTTAGACAGCAGTACATGTCCCCAAGGGAGCAGGGCAATATCTTTACTGGTAGCATATTACAGACTCCAGCTAGCTAATTAGAGGGGCATTGTCGCTGATGACAGGTCCGACATTTAATCTAATTAACTATTCTTTTCAATTATTCTTTCCAGTGCCCTTGCCCAGCATAAAGCTCCCTGGAAAACTGCAGAGAGGCCCTGCTGGTGGAAACAGCCACTCTGCAGGCCAGCCACAGCTTGCCAACGAGGCTCGGTGAACTGCATTGGGGTTTCACAGCAGCAATTGCCCAGCAGGCTGGATCTTTAGACTGGGGCTTTGCTCCACTCCTGAAGGGGGCCCATTGATGCACGGAGTAGAAATGCACAGAAGCAGCGAGCAGGCTAATGGGACTTCCAGAGATGAGAACACACAATTTAAGGGAGTAAACCAGCAGCTCTGGTGGCCATCCCCATCCCCAACTGATCCCCTCATGGGCTGCACCCCCCTGGTCGATCCCTAGGGGGTGTGGGGCCAGGACAACTCCCCTGCTCTGTCCCTGTCCCACCTCCTCCTGCCCCTGCTTTGCCCTTTTTCTGCCCCCATTCCACTCCTTCCCTAGTGTTGCAGCTTGGGAGGGGAGTGGGGTGTGTGTGTGTGTGTGGTGGGAGAGAAGAGCTGGGGCTAGCAGCACCCAGCAGGAAGTGGAGAAGCCTGGCCCCTGTTTGCTCTGCTCCACTGGTTCTCAGCCCTGTCTCTCCGATTCCTGCCGCTGAGTGCGGGGGAAGGTCCTATCCTGTCCGTCCAAGTCCCCTCCCCTGATTGGCACATCTGGAAGCTCTGCTTCCCACCAGTGTCCACGAAAGAGGGTGCAGGCTCAGCCCCTGCTGCCTTCCTGCTCTGCTCCTGCCCCCCTCCACTTTGGACCTGCTCCCCAGAGCTCCTGCTCTCACAGCCCTGAGCATGTCCCTCCCCACCTCAGCGGTCCCCACCCCTACTGTGGGGGCGTGCAGGGGCTCAGGCTGCACAGAGCACCAAAGCTGCTAGGGATGGCCCTGACCAGCTGGTATCAGCTATACAAAGAAAATCCTAAACATGACCCAGCCCCTCCTATAAGGATTTTAGTCTCCCCCTGGGAAATACCCTATGGCTGTGTCTACACTGGCCACTTATTCTGGAAAATCAGCCGCTTTTCCGGAATAACTTGCCAGCTGTCTACACTGGCCCCTTGAATTTCCGGAAAAGCACTGACGATCTACTGTAAAATCATCAGTGCTTTTCCGGAAAATCTATGCTGCTCCCGTTCGGGCAAAAGTCCTTTTCCGGAAAACTGTTCCGGAAAAGGGCCAGTGTAGACAGCACAGATTTCTTTTCTGCAAAAAAGCCCCAATCGCGAAAATGACGATCCTGCCAATGTAGACGCACTTTTTCCGGAAATACTTATAACGGAAAACTGTTCCGTTTTAAGCATTTCCGGAAAAGGATGCCAGTGTAGACGTAGCCTATGTCTCTAGCATGCAGGGCCAAACTGTGCTCAGATTATGGAAGCTGAATTCAGGCCAGCCCTACACTCAGTTTTGGGGCATTTCTCTGTATTACAGGATAACTTCTGAAACCTGCCACCAAGCAATTCCAATATGTCAGGGACTGTTCTAGGCATCAGTGGGATGATCCTTATTGAGGGTGGTGAAAACCAGGAATACCTGCTGGACACTGAAATCACTATTTGGTCACTGAAGGCATGTCTACATTGTAATTAAAAACCCACAGCTGACCCGCAGTGTTCCCTTTAATTTTTTTATCCGTGTGCAGAATAAATGTTGCTATATGCACTGAGGCATGTGCAGATGTGCACCACCAATAGAAACATATGCTGCCAGCTGAGGGCATTGTGGACACTCTACTAATCAGCTGGGCAGCATTTGAATCTCTCTCGGGCAGCCACACAAGCATTCAGACATTGCTGGGCAGTGCCAGCTGACTTGGGCTTGTGAGGGTCGGGCTGCAGGGCTGCTTCATTGCTGCATTGACTTCTGGGCTTGGGCTTGGGCCAGGACTGGAGGGACCTGCTTGGTGGGAAGGTCCTAGAGCCAAGCCACCAACCTGAGCCCAGAAGCCTAAACTGCAAGTATATAGTCCTACAGCCCAAGCCATGGGAGCCCAGTCACCTGGCCTGGGTCAGCTGCAGGTGTCTGCACTGTAACCCTGTAGCCTGAGAGGATGGCAAGGCAGTGACCTTGAGCAGGAGATTGAATGGACTCTGGATGCCACTACTCTGGTAGTGACTTTGTGGTAGGGTTTGGATTTAGGATTAGGAAGGTTAGCGGCCCCCTCACCCCCTTTGGCCAGACTTCTCCCTCCCTGCTGGGTTCCTAGCCTGGCCAGCTGTGTCCTGGTAGGCTATTCCAGAAAAAATTCAAACCACCAAGCTGATGAGCAGAGCACCCACAGTTGCCCATATCTGGCAGTATGTGTTTCTGCTGGTAGTGCACATCTGCACATGCCTCGGTGCAGATAACATTTATTCTGCACATGGGTGGAAAAAAATCAGAGCGAACATTGGTGGCCCAGTCCCTTAGACAGGAAGGCTGGAGTGAAGATGAGGCATCTGATTGTGTGTACAGTTTGTCTTACGTGAGCAATGAACCCTTTAGTTTATCTAGGGCGTACACCAGGGTAAGTGAGGTAGAATCTATCCCAAGGGCTGAGACTATTTCCTTTTTGTGGAATTATGCAAATCACCTGTTTAGTGACATTGGTTTAATGGCACTGACACAGCATAGGACACACTGCACCTGCTAGTCGGGCTTTGCAGCCACACACATAGAAGAGAAAAATGCATTTCGGAGCAGTCTACCTCTGACATAGTCCATTTGCTTTACAGCTGGGGCACGGGAATGTTTTTTCCCCTCCTGATTGCTTGCACCATAACTTAGCAAGAAGGATCTAACTGGATAAACTCCACTCTGATCCATCTCCACCTACCCTCTGCCCCTCTCCCTAATAATCCACTTGGTAGAAACTCGGAGAGGGGATAGGTGACAGCAGGTCTGGATACATGTTCTGGAATTGTCTGGGTAGCACCAGCAGAATTGCTTGTGACTAGATCACGTAAGTGTTTGGGAGGGGATTTAATCACTTTGCTAAGCGGCACAGATTCGACAAAGCTCAGAACAGGATTTGGCCCCCAGAGCCCTGTGAAAACGTAGCCTGTTTTTAATTAAAAGGCCTGTTCTGAAAGATTATGTATGTGAGTGACCCTTGCTGATAAGAGGAGCCCTTTAGTCTGCAGTGGGAGTTATGGACATAGTCTACTCAGGTGAGTTGTTTTCAGATCATTCCCTGCAGGCTTAGGGTTCAGTTCTTTCTCTGCAGAGACAAATCCCTCCTGGGAGGAGCAGAGGAGAGTCACTCCTGGAGGCACTAAGACTTTGTAAGAGCCTGGGACTTTACACACTTTTAACAAATATTCAAGAAGATCAGCCCAGAGTTTCTTTTGCTTTTATCATGGCCCTTTAGAAGCTGCTGGAGAGCCAGAGGAGAAATGTGCTTCCCTTAGGAGCAGAACTTCTAAGTGATATTGGTGGCATCATGTAAACTAGAGTATTATTTATTATTATTAAATATTTATTTTATAGTAGTGCCTAGAGGCCCCAAATGAAATCAGGGCACCATGTGCGAAGCTCTCCACACACACTGGGCATGTCTATACTACCCAGTGGATCAATGGGGGCAGTCCAATTGATCCAGCAGTGGTTGATTTATCATGTTTTGTATAGAAATAATAAATTGGCCACTGAGCGCTCTCCCGTTGACTCTGGTATTTCATCAGAATGAGAAGTGTAGGCGGAGTCGACGGGAGAGCGTCTGCCATTGTGTCACCACAGTGAAGACACTGTGATAAGTAGATCTAAGTATGTCAACGTCATATAGCTCAAGTTGTGTAATTTAGGGCACATCTACACAGCAGCGTCATTTCGGAATAACTGATGCTATTCCAAAATAACAAAGAGTGTGTCTATACTACAAGTCTTTATTTCAAAATAATGTCAAGCTGGAGAACTTCTTACTCTGACTCCTGTAACCCTCATTTCACGAGGAATAAGGGAAGTTGAAGGAAGTGTGTAGACAGTGCCAAAAGCCGAATTAAGCTATTTCAACTTAAGCTACGCAATTGACATATCTCAAGTTGCATAGCTTAATTTGACTTTTGCTCTGCGGTGTAGATGTATCCTGTGTTGGCTTGTAGAAGTGTAGTCCAGGCCTCAGAGATGGTCCTTAGCTCTGAGAATTTACAGCAGAAACAGGCAGAAGTGGAAGGGAAAACTGAGGCAGGGAGAGGAAATGACATAACTAAAGTCACAAAGCAGGTCAGCGCTAGGAATGGAATGAAGGTCTCCTGACACTGAGTCAGAACACTATTCACTAGAAACTAGTGAAAAACATTAATTCATTTGGGCATTTGGTGGTTGCATATGTGAAGCTAATGGACCTGGGTTGTCAGTAGGTGGGATTGAACCTGCGGCCTTAGGGACTAAAATGGGGGAAGAGCAAATATCGGTATTAGCCTCTGGTGGGCCACCACCGAAATATTTATCTGCACCTCTGCAGATACAGGCACTTGCAGCTCCTGTTGGCCATGGATTGTTGTTCCCAGCCAATGGGAGCAGTGGGAAGTGGCATGGACCGGAACACTGCTTCCCGCAGCTTCCATTGGCTGGAAACAGCAATCCGTGGCCAACCGGAGCTGCAATTGCCCATACCTTTAGAGGTGCAGGTAGATATAGTTGCAGCGGCGGCCCACCAGGGGCTAATACTGGCAAACTGCCACCATTTTATTGCCCAACCCGGGCTAACACCATGTACCTCTGCAGCATGAGCTAAATGCTAACTGGCTCTTAGCGAAGGCTGTAAAGCAGACTTCACCCTCCCTTTCTTAGTGGTTTCAGTGCCTCTGGGTTACAGATACATTCAGCGCTTAGTGCGTGAACATTTTCTTGTATCCCAATGGTCAGAAAATATAGTATGGAAGTAACACAGGCTTCATACATTTGGTTTATTTTGTTTATAGACTAAGGGTATGTCTACACTACCCTCCTAGTTCAAACTAGGAGGGTAATGTAGGCATACCGCACTTGCAAATGAAGCCCGGGATTTGAATTTCCCGGGCTTCATTTGCATAAGCGGGGAGCCGCCATTTTTAAAATCCCGCTGGTTTGAACCCCGTGCAGCTAGTTCGTGCCCCGTGTAGCCGCGCTGCACGGGGTTCAAACCAGCGGGGTTTTAAAAATGGCGGCTCCCCGCTTATGCAAATGAAGCCCGGGAAATTCAAATCCCGGGCTTCATTTGCAAGTGCGGTATGCCTACATTACCCCGCTAGTTCGAACTAGCGGGGTAGTGTAGACATACCCTGAGATATTATTTAGATTCAGACTAACCGCCTTTTTTCGATTTAATATGCAGTTAGCTGAGAGAAAAACACAGTGCATGGTGGAATGTGTGTCAGGTGCTAGCCAGCATGGGAGTAATGTTTATTAAAATGGCCTGAAACAGGAGTTTATTTGCTGCCATGGGAGCAAAATATTGAGAACAGCTGATCCTTGTTTAATACTATGTCCTGGTCAGAGAACAGAGAAGTAAATTAGTCATTGGAAGTCATGTGATTGAATTCTTGCGTATAGTGTCAGAAATTTCGGAAAGGAGTCAGACTTAAACACTAAGCTTCAGAACGGTTTTGAATTTTTTTCTGAATGTGGCACTTTAAATTCCTCCAAGTGTGCTGTACTGCTGGGGGCAGTAGCCATTTTGTACGTGGCTGCAGATGCAGCCTGAGGCAAGGAAGACAAATAATGGACTTTCTCCTGAAGGCTTTACTTTTATTCTTTTGTGTTTTGTTGTTTTCCCGTATAAAAGCCATCGGACTGAAAGTACAGGCTGTATGCATCTCAGAACACAAACGGCATGAAACGTCATCTTGCATGCTGCGTGTTTAGGGAATTGCAGTAGATTAGTGGAGGATATTGCAAATAGTGATGGGCGTGTTGTGATAGCTAGTGTTGCTTGGGTGTGCCAAGACTATGTGAAGACAACCTTTTCATCTTTACCTTTAAATGGCTTTGTTTTAACCGTCTGAATGGTTGATGACTATTATAGGTTGTAGGGCTGAGCTGTGGAGCTCAACTCTCTGACTCTGGAAACAAGGAATATATTCAAAAGAAAATGTCTATGTCTCGCTCAGTAAATGTTCCACAATGGATGGGTTTTACAAGATATAGTTTTATTGGTTTTGCAGTCACTGATTTCTTCTGATTTTTATTTTTTCCATGATAAGTTTACATTTTAGCCACTGTTCTCTTCCCTTGGGTCAGTTTAAGACAACTCTCCTTATAATCCTAAATTATTCAGCAGTCAGGATTTTCTGTTACCCTCTGAATGAGTAGCTCCCAAATCAGAGCCTTGCAAGGTATCTATGTCCTGTCTTTGAAGCTGTTCTTCATGAATGATTAAATAAGACTAGTAATAACATGGCAGAGCAGTGTGTTGACACTCTGCAATTGATCTCAGAAACATCTCAAGATATCCATATCCGGATTAGGACTAAATTCTGCCAACAGCTGATGATTAGGAAAAAATATATTTTCATTTGTGTCTAACTTTCTGTTGACTGACTAATTTGCATTCTCTAATTTTCTTTTGCATTTGCACCTGGATCTGTAGTCTGCAGCTCACAAGATGGTCCTAAGAATAAATATTTAGTTTTGGAAATGCCATAGGGTCCTGAAGCAAGTTGGATTGGTATTAAAAGGTTAATTTAGGATGCTAAACCTTATCTCTGTACTTCACATTCCCTTTAAAATATATTTCCATTATTTACTCCACAAATTTATTCTCAAATAGCAAATCAAAACTTGAAACAAAACTCTTAGGAGGCTCTTGTAGGTTTCCTTATGATCCATATTTGCCATTTCCTGCTAGCTGTAAGCTCCAGGGGTATGTCTATACGTTTTTGTTGACAGAGGGTTTGTCGACAGATACTGTTGACAAAGCTTCTGTCGACAAAGAACGTCTAGACTACATCCAGTTCTGTCAGCAAAGCAAGCCGCTTTGTCGACATGACAGTGTAGACGCAAAGGACAGTGTAGAGGCAATAATGCCTTCTGTCAACAGAACTCTGTCGACAAAAGGTGTTATTCCTCGTAGAATGAGGTTTACCACCGTCAACAAAACTGCCGAGTTCTGTCGATGTTATGTCGACAGAACTCAGCGGTAGTGTAGATGCAAGTATAGTTTTGTCGACAAAAGTCCACTTTTGTCGACAAAATCCTGTAGTCTAGACACACCCCCAGGAGCCAGCTAAAATTATTCAAACCATGAGCGCATATTTGCTAGATGAATTAGGGCTTAGAAAACATTTGTGGATGCATATTCTCAATTGGATGACTAGCTGGCTGTTTGCACATGCAATTTTCACAACTCTGCATTTAGTCATAATACTTTCATGTTAATTTACCTGAAAATCAGAATCCTTACATGAACTTTATATACTATTTCCAGGTCCAGTTCTACTACCCTGACCTGCTTGGCAGAATATCTTACTACAGGAGTAGTCCTGTTGATTCCAAGAAAAGAAAGGCACTATTCAAAGTGAGACATAGTGGCAGAATTGGTCCCAGTTAATATATTTTATATACTCACTCTCACCAGTTGGCTCTGCTGGTTCTTTTAGACCTGCAGTCTCACATTACAAAAATGAGACATTTTTTTTGTTCAAACTCAATGTACATCTGGGTCCCTCTTTTATAGCCTTTGAGGGTTTTTTTCTAAAAAAACCATATTCTGTTTGAGAGATAATTGATAAGTGTTTACACATGACTAGTAACCATGGCAATGAAACACCCACAGAAGAAAGTATTAAAACAATTAGATACAATTACTATAATTTAGGGTGGTTAAGTGCAGAGATAAATCACTTCACTTCATCTCCTGTGATGTTATGCAGCTGAAAAGAGCAAAAGCATTCACGATAAATGTTTACGTGTGTTCAACATATGTGTGTATGTGTATGCATGCACACATACACACATGCACAGTAGGTGAAATTCACTATTATGTATGCAGAACAACCAGTACAAGGGCAAATTAAGTCTCATTTAAGCCAAGCTTACACTAGCCCTGTGCATAGGCATGAATTCCACAGTCTGTGAACAACATTGGCAGAAACATTGGCAGAGCTTTAAATGGATACAGATGGGATTTTCCATTATTTATAAATGTTATTTCTCTGCCCCTCTTTGGAAGTTTGTTCACGAAATTCTCTTACCCCTTTACTTATACTTAACTTACTGTTCTATTATTGCTGAGTTTCATATTATGCTAAGTTTCATGCACTCATTATTTTCTCCGTGGGAAGAAAATCATATTTAAGCCTTTTTTTAAACCACCCTACACCCTAGACCAATGATACAGGCAGTGAACAGGGATGAAAGAGAAGGAGGTTGTAATTTGAGGCCAGCAGTTGTAAGATGTGGTTATATCCTGAATAATGACTTTGTTACAAAAATGGCAATTGTGGAGGTTCCATATTCATTGTCCCTCCCTCATTCCCGAGTTAATTTGGCTCAGTATGCAAGTAAAACACAACAGCCAGCCCCGCAAGTTCACTCTGGGCTTCAATACTCTGAATGGGTCCTTTCCACCTTACACCCCCCCAGGATAATGTAGGCAAGGGAAGGCAGTGACTTCCCAAAACTGACTGTGCTCGTCGGAGCCTGGGAGGGCTGGGGCCAACGCACAGCTGCCTGGTTCCCTGGCTGCCCAGGAGTGGTAGGGCTGTGATGCGTCAGCCTGGCCAGGAAGGATTGGGCTTCAGGGCTGGGGTTCAGCAGGGCTTGGCTCCATGGGGGGTGGGGAGGTTGCTGAAGGGGAGGAGTCTTAGATGGAAGGGGTGGGGCCTGAGGCAGGAGTGGTGGGGCTGGGAATTTCCTTCCCCAGCTGGGCCTTGGCTCGCTGCCCATGTTACCAGAAATACTCAGGGTTGAGAGTCATTTCACCACCACCTGCCCTTCGTATGAAACAGGCTTATTTGTGCCTGCTGTGGGTCAGCTCCCAGAGACCAATAGAGACCCACACACCAAGCAGGATCTTCCAGGCCTCCACAGGCCTCGCTTTCCCCCTCTCTGTACAGGTAACGAGAAGCCCACACCAATGCCCAAGCGCCCCCTGCAGCGTCCCGCCCCTTCTATGCTGCACTCTCTCGGAATCACCAGCTCTGATTTTCCCAAAGGAACAGTGCGCACCCGCAGCTAGGATTCAACTCAGGCCCAGCCCTTCGCTTTACAGCACAGCACTTAGATATAGTTACAGTGCAAACTAGAATAAGGTTCATTATCAAAGGCTAGAGACAAGGGTCGCTTACTCCCTAATTACCCAAAACTGAATGTCCTGCCCTCACCCCTTCCCTGAAACCATGCTCCCTGCCCCAGCTCACTATCTTCCCCCTCCCTCGGTGGTTTGCTCTTCCCCACCCTCCCTTTCACTGGACAGGGGCAGGGACTTGGGGTGCTGGAGGGGGTGAGGGCTTTAACTGGGGGTGTGGGCTCTGTGGTGGGGCCAGAAAGGAGGGGTTCATGATGTGTAAGGGGACTGCAGGTCGAGGCAGTGAGTTGTGGTGGGGAAGGAGGGGAGGGCCCTGGCTGGAGGTACGGGCTCTGGGATGGGGCTGGGGATGAGGGGTTTGGAGTGCAGCAGGAGGCTCTGGTTTGGGGTGGCTCAGGGCTGGGGCTGGGTGTTGGGGCATGGGCTTACTTTGAGCAGCTTCTGGTCTGCAGTGCAGCAGGGCTAAGGCAGACTCCCTCTTATCCTGGGTCCACACTGCGCCCCAGAAGTCTGTAGCAGGTCTGTCTCCTAGGCAAGAGGCAAGGAGGCTGCTCTTACTCTCAGGCATCTCCCAGGAAGCTCCCCCTGGCTGTTCCTAGCCAATGGGGGTGTGGAGCCAGTGCTCAGGGTGGGTGGCAGTGTGCAAAGCCCCCTGTTCCCCCTGCCAAGGAGCTGGTCCTGCTGGCCACTTCTGGGCTGCAGTGCAGAGGCAGGGCAGGTAGAGACTAGCCTGCCTCCATGCCGCAGCACCATGACTGGAATTTTAATGGGTCAGTTAGTGGTGCTGTCTGGAGTCTCCAGGATCCCTAGGCACAAGAAGTAGGGTGCAGGGGACGCTGCAGCACTCCCAGGTTTTGCACCCAGCTTCCCCATGCCTGTGGGCTGGCCCCACAGCTGACTTTGCCAGCCTCAGGCAGCCTCTGTGGGGTCCTGCTGGGCCTCTGAAGTCCCACCAGCCCCATTGGCTTCAGCACTGCCCGCTGGCCTTGTGGCCTCTGTCGGCTCTCAGGCTGTGTCTAGATTACATCCCTCTTTCGACAGAGGGATGTAAATTAGACACTTCGAAATTGCAAATGAAGTGGGGATTTAAATATCCCGCGCTTCTTTTGCATAATCGCATCATGGCACTCTTTCAAAAAAGCGCCATTTCGAAAGTAAAACCGCAGTCTAAATGCGGTTCTTTCGAAAATGGCAGTCTAAACCGCGGTTTTACTGTTGAAATGGAGCTTTTTTGAAAGAGCGCCATAACGCAATTATGCAAACAAAGCGTGGGATATTTAAATCCCCGCTTCCTTTGCAATTTCGAAGTGTCTAATTTACGTCCCTCTGTCGAAAGAGGGATGTAGTCTAGAGACAGTCTCAGGGTCTAGTTGCTCACTGGCCGCACTGGATCCATAGCCTGCCGGGCCTGCCAGCCTCAGGGTCCAGGCCGCCGGCTATGGAGGCTCTGCTGCTACCCAGGTCCTACTGCCGGCCCGGGGCTCTGCTCCTGGCTATAGATTTTGCTCCTGGTCTTGGCCTGGGGCTCAGCAAGTGTTCCCAGCTGTGGGTCTCTGTGGGTAGCAAGGGATCAGGGTTTGCCAACCAACTCTCCCAGACTGTACGGACCGGACTCTATTGTCACCAAGGCAACCATCAGAGGGCACAAAACAGGCATAAGGGCCCCCACTCTGAAAATAGTTCCAGCACCACTGCCAGGATCCCTTTATAGCTGGGTGTTCTGGTTGAAAACCAGAATCCTGGCAGCCCTATGACTCAAGTGATAGTGAGTAAGTATATTGGAAATAAACGGTTACATCTAAAGCAAAATCCTAACACACTTTCTAGACATTAAGAAGTTACTCTCTCACCTAAAGAAATTTCTCTCACCCAAAGTTCTCTTCACTGCTTTCAGCCCAGCATAGTGGAAATCCTTTTCATGAAGCCTTTTATTCCCTCTATGAAGTGTGCTTGAGCATTCCCTTTGTGACCCAAAACCAATAGAGCAAACCTTTGATGTATATCTCTAGATAGGATTCTTCCCTCTTACTCCTTCTCTTCCCTGGCTGTTTTTTTCTTATTCTGTTAGATTTTTTTCTCTCCAAAATCCTCATAATTCTTCATTTGCATTCAGTTTGGACTGGTGACCGATGACCCATTGTGAATGAGACAATACACAGTTTAGATGCAAACAGATGAAGACACTTTTCTTGTCTTTCAGAAAATTTGTTTGTCACCTTTGCTGGCCTTACTCGGATTTAAGAATATATTTTCCGTACAGACCTAATTCATTATGTAGTATCTTTACCTACATTTCACAGTGATATTGATGACTACTGTGATACCATTTGAGATCTCACCTGTTTTTCTTTGGTGAACCATAATGTACATCCCAGAACCAGGAGATTCCCATAACTCCTCTGCAGTCTCTTGACACTTGGCATTAGGACATTCTTAGATCATAATAACAACACCAAGGCTATGTCTAGACTGCAGGCTTCTTTCGAAAGAGGCTCTTTCGAAAGCATCTTTCGAAAGAGCCTCTTTCGAAAGATCGCGTCTAGACTGCAGGCAGATCTTTCGATAGAGGAAATCCGCTTTTTCGAAAGAGAGCACCCAGCGAGTCTGGATGCTCTCTTTCGAAGACGGCCTCTTTACATTGTAGAACGCCTTCTTTCGAAAGAGGAACTTTCAAAAGAAGGCGTTCTTCCTCGTGAAATGAGGTTTACCGCCATCGAAAGAAAAGCCGCGTTCTTTCGAAATAATTTCGAAAGAACGCGGCTTGAGTCTGGACGCAGGGGAAGTTTTTTCGGGAAAAGGCTACTTTTCCCGAAAAAACCCCTGAGTCTGGACACGGCCCAAGTGATAACAATTCTGCAGACCTTTACATGCCCCGGATTAAACCTGAGAACTCCTTTTCCTTCCAATGAGTTTAAACAAGTGTGATGGAGGGCATAATCAGAGTGCAGTTAGGTTGCAGAGGAGAAATGGAGTGGTTATAAACCCACAACATTAGACTGAACAGGAGATGGGCAGATGCTATTGCATGATTTGTAGGTGCTAACCAGGAGGCAGGGAAACAGAAAATAGCTTCTGAAAAAGGCATCACAAAAAAATATAATGCAAAGACAGTAATACCATAAAAAGCACAAATATTATAGCATGCTGGGTCTTTTATGTCAGTAGCGGGGGTTGGCATTTGCAAAGATGGTAATGAGAGTTCTGGCTGAATCTTCCTTGCTCTGCAAACTCCCTAGTTGGATCTCCCAAACTTCAGTGCTATCCTATTCCTTCGATGCCCCATCTTCTTTTGGATCAAGCCATCTTCTGATCCATTGCAAAGATCTTTTGCGATCTGTCCTAGCAAATGGTTGCTTTCTGAAGTGGAGGGCAGTCATTGGTGTACCCAATTAGAAACAAAAGCAGGGCTCTACCACCCAAAGGCTTTGGGAGAAGTGTTGGTTGTGGTATCACTTGCACAAATGAGAAAGTGTTTTTACTATTCCTCTGGCTCTGTCATATCTCATGAACATATGCTAAACCCCATAATAGTTAGACCTCTCTCATTGTGTTTTTGGAGAATGCACTAGTCGGAACACAGAATTAGCAGCAGTGTCTTGTTCTCACACCTGCTCCCCTCTATTCCCATTGTAACTATCATCCCATTAAACGACATATAGGTTTTGACACAAAATTGACAGGACAGAATGTACAAAGTGATGGAGGAAAACTCAGAAGATAGCACAGCTCTGAATATCGGGATAATATTCTTCTCTAGGTGTCTATCACCATATCCAGGAAACCTTCCGTTCTCAGTAGCCTAGAGGCTTATTGGGGTTGGGAGAGAGCCAATTTCAATAAAGTTTAGTTTTACAAAAGTAGATATGGATGGTGGGACACTCAAGATTGGTGTTCTTAGGGAGCAAAGGAATCAGTGAGGATTCTGAAGAGGGAGGTGCTGTGAATTAAAAAGGGCAGAGGGAAAACACTTGAACACGTGGTGGAATTAACATGAAAAAGTTAATCACAAATAAAAAGGAAATACTTCTTTCTGCAGCACACGGATATAGTTAGTCTGACATTAGTTTTTGCCTCGTTAAAAGCTGAATAATTTTATGACCAGTAGGAATATTTGTATCAAAACAAGCTAAGACGAAACACATGCCAGAAGGGCTGAAAATGACGCCTGAAAGTGTTCAAAAGAACTCCGCCCTTCTAAAATTCTCCACACGTATACTGTCAGTATGTTCATGATATTATTAGTTTTGCCTACTCTTTTTCTAACACCAGTAGTTGGAAATAGGCTGCTCTGACTCCAAATAACTCTTTGTTTCTGAATTTGTTCTTATGGCTTAAATAAATGACTATTCTCACACAATTACATTTTTCTGTTATAGATTTGGCAGGCTTTGATCTCTATAGATTGTCAATTCGGCTTCACCTGCTCGAAGGTAAGGACAACCTGGCAGGTAAATTGGCAATTCCAGTCCTAAACAGCTTCCTGTTGTAATCCACTAGGATCATCTGGTTTGGTCAAAGAGACATAGGAATCACTGGCTACTTCTTTAAAGGTCTAGAGCTAGTCCTGGCATGCAGTTACTCTACGTAGAGGGCAACAAAAAGAAAATCAGCTAAGACATACAGAACAGATGTCAAAATTGACTTCTGAAATATTTCATTTCAAGACACAGTTCCAAACTGAGTTACATAACACATCCCACACAGCCCTTACACACGCACTTACCCACAAAACAATTTTCCTTTTACGTAAGTGGTGGAAAATGAAAACTATCTGGAACACTGGGGTGTTGTAGGAAAAATAACATACTATATCTCCCTTTATCAGGATGATGTTCTAGCTTTACATCCACATTCTGTGGCCCTGATGGCTGGCTGGGGCAGGCAGAAAACAAACACAGGCTGTTTGGACTAAAATAGGTTGGCTGCCACCCCAGGGATGGTGTTTCCATCAGCAGGGTAGGGAAATCTGGATGCACCTTACTCCACCAGTTCCCAGCACAAGACTGCTTCCACTTGGTTCCCTAAGAACTGAGGTTAATTCCAGTTTCATCATTCAGTTTCCTTTATCTGGGATATAGCAAAGCTACATTGAGTTGATCAGATTCAAGTGTAGGAGTCAGCACAGGATATACATTGCATCCAGAGTTACACAGCAAAACATTTCCTTATATACATTTTGACCAACAAGTCAATAACTCACAAGTATATAGTATCATGAGCTTTCATGGGCAAAACCCACTTCCTCAGATGCGCTTGAGTCTGAAGAAGTGGGTTGTGCCCACGAAAGCTCATGATACTAAATATATTTTGGTTAGCCTCTAAGGTGCCATGGGACTACTTGTTGTTTTTAAAGTTAGAGACGAACATGACTACCCCTTTGAAACTAAGAACGCATGTGTTCTTCACTACATGTTGCATTATACACCTCCAGATTGGCTTGGAACCAATCCCGGTACAGCATACTCTGTCCATGCACTGTGCGTGAATAACTTATTCTTTATCTCATCATACAGTTCAGGCTTCTCTTGTCCATTCTGAATGCTACTGAGGTCTTCCCCCTTATCTTAGCTGGTACAGGAACTTGTCTCTAGCCTACTGACCCATTTACCGTCACAATCATGCCCAAACAAATAAGGTAAGTTCCTTATGCCAACGCCTTCACTCTGCTGAGCATTTGCTATTGGTTAGCCTAGATGACACCCTGCCTCCACCATGCTGGCTTCTGTTGATTGCATTTGTAGGTACCTCTTTCTCCCTATAAGCAGTTTGTGTGCTTAACTCAGGGTTTGTAGAGTTTAGTGATTTTCAAGACATTGAAAAATGAGGTGCAGCAACACTCAGCATTGCAATGACTAAGAATCCCTGTGTGGATTTGGGCTGAAGGGTGTGATGCGAAGCCTACTAAAGTTAGGGGAAGCTTTTCCATTGACTTGAATGGGCTTTGAATCAGGCCCAAAAGAGGAAGAAAGGAAATATAAATCATTTCCCTTGGTCACAAACATTGCAATATCAACAAGCCTCATGACAGCTTCTCAGGAATACAAGCTTAATATCTTCTAGCGCTGATCACACAAATCATCAAGAGCTATCTATGACAGACACTGGATTGTTCAGGATGCCATCAGACTTTTATTATTACTATACAGTTAGATCCCTAGCGTGAAATACTGGTCTCATGGAAGACAAAGGAAATGTTGTCATTGACTTCAAAAGGAGCAGAGTTTCACTCCAGATTTCTGTCTTGAATTGTTTCAGCAGACCAAATGGAGTGGCACCTAATTCCTGCCCCTAATAGCTTGACCTGAGCCTGGGTTTCGTAGCCAATCATCTTACTAGGCTCAAGATCCATTGACTTCAACGGCTATAGGGACTGATGTATCTGAGGACTGGGCTCATGGTATGAGCATACTTGGTGTGCTGTGCACTTTAGTAAATGAAGTTTGAATAACCACCATACCAACTGGAAAAATACTATGGACTGGTGGAGGCCTCTAGAGGCACCAAAAACTGTTACTCCATGAAAAATCCAGCTTTAGGTCCTTCTTTCAACCTGAATTTCACAGGTGTGAGCTGGGCCTACCATAGAGATTGTGTCTTCAGCTCCAGTGGGTAGCGGACCACATCTTCTCATGCATTTATGTCTCTTGCTAAGCTATCTGAAGAAACAGCACTGAGGGATATCAATGGAAACTGCCTCCAGTGTTCCACAATGAAGGCTGCCATCAGTCAGCACAGTAATACGGGGCATAATTGAGAAATCTTCCTTTTGTCTTCCTGTCCTTTGCTCATGAAAAGGAGCTCACTGTGAATACTCTTAGATATAGGTCAAGCATTCTCCCAGTGGTGCTTACATGTCACTTAAGGATTAACAGAGGTGTCATAGAGGTGGGAATCTGCCCCCCAACAAGACCAGATGGGAAAAAAGACACCTGAATCTGTTTTCTCAAATGCCTTTACTTTCAGGTTTAATTTATGTCCTGTCTGCACAAACCCATCAGGAACTGAAGCAAGATAAGACAAGTAGCTCTTTAACATTCTTTATGTTCTATTTTCTGCTGCTCAGAGACAATTTTGAGGGCGAGGCAGTAGTTATTTGCACGTAGTTCTCCCTTCCCTAATGCAATCGAGGTAGGTTTCTGGGGTACAATTCTAAAGGCTGCATTTGTGAGATTCTCTGTGGCTGGGCTGTTTTAGTGAGAAAACAGAACAAAAGATTTGTAAAGGGTTTGTACCAGCCTTCTGCTTGCCTGCTCTTAGTGGTGCTTATGCTGTGTCCCTTCAGTCTCATAAGAGGGGGAATAGCAGATGTTTTAAGATTATTTTTGTGTTTGTTACAACAATTTAAATCCGTATCCATTAAATAGTCTACATTATTTGAAACATCACTCAACGGTAAATAATTTGTAGCCATTCTTCAATACAGACATATGTTGAGAGAGGTCCCACTTCAATGGAAGGATGGTCAAAATGACAAGTGGAACCCAGATGGAAACAATATATATCCACTTCTAGATGGGTAACGATTCTCTTTTAATTGCATGGTGGTCTGGGTGGAAAATTCATACTCTACCTTTTATGTGATGACTCTAACCTCTCCTTCTCTTTTGTGAAAAGTTTGAGATATTTTCAAATGTGTTTTTTGTTCAGAATTATTTGCAAAATACGTTGAATTTACCAATTCAAAATATTTGGTAAATATTTCGACAACATCACTGTCCAAAATGAAATATCCCAAATTCCAGCTGCTCAGGATAGTTGTAATTGGGTATCCAGATCACATGGTATTGTTTCTTCTCCTGGACTGGATAAGAATAACTCTTAGAATCAGTTTGACAGTGTGCATGTGAGTGTTCATTAATTCAAACTTTACTTTCTGGCTCTTGCCCACTATACCATGAACATTCCAGTTAGTGAAAATGTTTGCTAGAATCTTGATGGAAATGAGGTAGGCACACAGACAAAGCAAACTCAATTTTTAATTCAACCCATTTGATTGTTTATACTATCAGAGGGTATGTCTACACTACCCCGCTAGTTCGAACTAGCGGGGTAATGTAGGTATACCGCACTTGCAAATGAAGCCCGGGATTTGAATTTCCCGGGCTTCATTTGCATAAGCTGGGCGCCGCCATTTTTAAATCCCGGCTGGTTCGAACCCGGTGCCGCGCGGCTACACGCGGCACGAACTAGGTAATTCGGACTAGGCTTCCTAGTTCGAACTACCGTTACTCCTCATTCCACGAGGAGTAACGGTAATTCGAACTAGGAAGCCTAGTCCGAACTACCTAGTTCGTGCCGCGTGTAGCCGCGCGGCACGGGGTTCGAACCAGCCGGGATTTAAAAATGGCGGCGCCCGGCTTATGCAAATGAAGCCCGGGAAATTCAAATCCCGGGTTTCATTTGCAAGTGCGGTATACCTATATTACCCCGCTAGTTCGAACTAGCGGGGTAGTGTAGACATACCCAGATTTACTTGAGATGATGTAACATGTACATTGTTGAGACAATTGTGCATATATTCTGGATTCCTGAGATACCGTGAGACAGAGCGCCATACCTGGAGATGGTATAAATCAGCTTAGCTTCATGAGCTGAGGTCATGATTGATCAATGATTTACCTGGGACTTTTAAGTATGTTACTTTATTGAGCTCTGGAGGCCAAATTCAATACTGATTTCCACCATATGCAATTCCATTCACTTCAGTAGGGCTGCACAGACTGTAAGGTGGTGCAGAATGCAAACTAACTTGATAAAATAATTATGTTGCTTTTGCTAGTGACTCTTATGAAACATTACTTTTGGAAATGGATGAATTGCTAATAGTTATGGCTATCATCTCGCAAAGACCTCTAGGGCTGAATATATGTTTAGTTTGAGTCCTTGGAGATACCTGTTCTGGATTATTTCGTTTTTCACGTTACAGCTTGTGTCTTAGGGTGGAGTTATTTGATTTATTATAGTGTGTTATAAAATATTTAGACAGATGCCTCCATAAATTATGTATCTCTTCAGCCGATCAAACGTGCAAATTATTTGAGGTATTTTGAAGGCATCAAGTATCAAGAAAAGGTTATAGTAACCTGATAATGCCAATGGTTTAATTATGTTAGTATGTTGTGCATTTCATAGTAGTGGGACTTCTCTATAGAAAATCTACCAGTCCCGTCTATCTCCTTAGTTTCCTCACTTGTGTTGCTCTGTTCATTCAGAGAACATATCAAATGCCTAGATGTTGAGAAAAATCCTTGACCATTATGCAGTCAATGGAGTAGCCAGCTTCTGAGTAATTTTGTAATGGTGCCCCTTCTTTTCTGCCTAAATTCCAGGATAAATGTTACACCTACCAGACTTCTGAAGAGAGTCCTAGAATCAAACAGTGTAGCTTGGTGCTGTAAATCAGACTGGAAGTATGTATCTATTATTCATAACTCACTCGGTGGCTGATTCCCTATTCTTTGTGTGCTTTGTACACAGGGCTGGCCTTAGAGAAAATGGTTCCCCGGGCGAACTTGTATTTGGTGCCCCTGTCCACCTCCCCAGACATGGTGCCCCCCTTTCTCCTTGCTCTCATGGGCTCCCCTATCCCTGGACTCCCATCCTTTGCCCCCTTTGCCAATTATTCCTGCCCCTCCTGCACTCTTACTCCTACACTGTACCCCTTGCACTGCTAACCCCAACATTTTGCCATCTTCACTCCAACCTCGGCACTTTCCTTCCACCTGCACCACCAACCCCAACCCTGAATTGCCAATGAGTTTACCACATTGCTCCCTGCCCCTTATCACCCAACCCCATATATCCAGGAACCCCCATTCTCAGTGGCCTCTCACCCAGGGATCACCACAGATCCCTATGCCCAGTGCCCTCCCTCTCACAGACCCTCCATGCAGTCCAGCACCCCCAAAACTGCCCAGCTCCCCATATTCCTGAGGGCATTTGGCACCAAAAAAATAAACATTCTGTGCACAATATTTTAAAATTCTGCAAATGTTATTGTCAAGAAGTGGAGGCGCCAGCACGGGAGTGGCAAGCATAGGTCACCGGCTGCATGAAGGTGGGAAATCACCCTGAAGCCTCTCCCCACCCCACTCCTCTCCTAGGATAGGGACTTGGCAGTGAGATACCTCTAGGATCATGGCAAAAGGCCACAGGGAAGCATTTTATGTGATGGCTGAGATATCAGCCAGGAATAACCCCAAGTCCATTTGAATGACAAAAAAGCAATCGCTAATGCTAATGAAGCAAAAGACAGGACTATGCAGCACTTTAAAGACTAACACAATGGTTTATTAGATGATGAGCTTTCGTGGGCCAGACCCACTTCCTCAGATCAAATAGTGGAAGAAAATAGTCACAACCATATATACCAAAGGATACAATTAAAAAAAAAGGAACACATATGAAAAGGATCAGAGGGGTAGCTGTGTTAGTCTGAATCTGCAAAAGAGGCGAGGAGTCCTGTGGCACCTTATAGACTAACTGAAGTGTAGGAGCATAAGCTTTCGTGGGCAAAGACCCACTTCCTGAGATGACATGCATCTGACGAAGTGGGTCTTTGCCCACGAAAGCTTATGCTCCTACACTTCAGTTAGTCTATAAGGTGCCACAGGACTCCTCGCTGCATATGAAAAGGACAAATCAAATTTCAGAACAGAAAGGGAATGCGGGGGGGGGGGAGGTAAATGTCTGTGAGCTAATGATATTAGAGGTGATAATTGGGGAAGCTATCTTTGTAATGGGTAAGATAACTAGAATCTTTGTTAAGACCCCCATGCAAAGTGTCGAATTTTAGCATGAATAACAGTTCAGAGGATTCCCTTTCAAGTGCAGTTTTAAAAGGCTTTTGAAGCAGGATGCAGGTAATTAAGTCATTGAGACAATGTCCTTTCTGGTTGAAATGGCATGATCTTTGTGATCCTGTCTAATATCTGTTTTGTGGGCATTGATCCTTTGACGAAGTGTCTGAGACGTTTGTCCAATGTACATAGCAGATGTACATAGCAGATGTAATGCTAATGATTGAGTCCAGCTCTCATCCAGGCCCTTGCCTGCCACGGCTCTGGGCCATCACCTCCCAAATGGCCTTTTTAGTTCCCGTTCAGCCTGAAGTGAGGTGCTGGGACTGTGCTGTTTAGTAAGAAAAGAAAGCATCAGACACCAGCCACAAGTAAAAGAAATGTCTTTTTTCCTTAAATAAAAGTTTTCAAAAGCAAGTCCATCTTCCTGCCTAGATCCATAAACAAGTCGCTCCCTCCCTTGCATCCTGCAGCCCTGATTGCTGCTTTACTGCTTCAGGTAAACACCCCCTTTTGTTTTAGTGTCATTTTCTGGTTGACACAGGCATATTGTTCCTCATGGGCAGGAGCAGTCATCTTGTATTTTCCTTTAACTTCCCCTCCTCCGTAGCCAGGCTAGGTGTGTGCCTCGCTCCTCTACCCATCTTTCCTGTGGGGGAAGAGAGGAGAGGGGATCCTTGGCATCGGGGCTGAAATTTCAGAGCAGAAGGAAAAACTTAAAAAACAATGAATAATCTAGCAGCACCTTAGAGACTAACAAAACATGTAGCTGGTATCATGAGCTTCCATGGGCACAACCCACTTCGTCAGATGACTGGCATTATTAAAGGTCCAGTTTCTAAATAAATAGGGGATGGGCTGGGAGGAGAGAAGGAAGAAGAAGGAAAAGAAAGAAAAAAGGGGGAAGAAATAGTCAGTCAGAGTGTCAATGCTACATGAAGCTGATAGAGAAGGTACTAACTGTTCTTCAGTACCCATGGTTTGGTTGTTTTATGTCAGTGGTCCCCAACCTTTTGGGGCTGCCAGGCACCCGGAGGTGGGGCTGCTAATGCGACATGCGGCCAGGGGTGGGGCCACTCATGCACCATGTGCCCCGGGGCCTCACACCCGGGGCGCAAGAATGGCTTGGGCCAGCCCTGGTCACTCGGCGGGCACACATAAATGCCCCGCCATGGGCACCGCATTGGGGACCACTGTTTTATGTCATTAGGATGTGGAATGTAGCAGGCCATCTAGCCAATGTCTTTATTCATACCTCTGTGATAGGATCAAATCTTGTAAATTAAGTTCTAAGGCTTCCCTGTGGAGTTGGCTTGTGGAATTGGCCTGAAACAATACGATGACTTTGAGATCCATTAATGAGTGCTGGGTAAGTTAAAATGTTCCCCTTTCCATTCATCTGAAGAAGTGGGTTGTGCCCATGAAAGCTCATGATTCCATTTACATGGCCATACAATGCGCCTCCCTTTCTCTTCCCAGTCCCCCTCCTGTTGCAGCCATCCCCAGTCTGGTTCCCCCCCTACACACACACTGTTCTCTGAAGTCCCTGTGCCTGGCTCTACTCTCTGAGCTCAGCTCCCCCTCTCCCCTGCCTTGCCTGGCCCCACCTGCTCATTCACATGCAGCAAAATTTTGCTCTGGGCAGAGAGGGACAGCTCTGGGGTCCCCAGGAGGGAGGGGCTGGGTGGAACTGGAGCCCACAGCTGGCCAGAGGGGAAGGGCAGAGAGAAGCCTGCCAGCTGGGACAAAGAAGAGGCCAAAGGAGAGAGGGAGGAGAAAAGCCTGCAGGTGAACAGGAAAAAGGAGCCAAAGGGGAGGATCAGAGTCTGAGTCTTTTGCAGCCCTCCCTCCACCAGCTGTAGTGCCCTGGGCCTGGGCTTGGATTTTTCTGAGCTGGTATTAGAAATGCAGAATGTGATGGGTAGCTACTACTGGAATTGTGTGACTTGTAGTCAGTTGGGAGTATGGGCAATTTAACTGGATGCAAGTTACGTGGTTCAATTTCTGACCACAAAGCAGTTTTTCTGCCCTGTTTTTGTGTCCACAACAGGAGCTCTCGCGAAGTAAATTGGCAAGAGAATATTCTGGATCATTCCCTTGGCAGCAGCTGTTTGTGCAAAGGATGAGGGCTCTGTTTTCAGACCCCTTTCCCCTCTTTTCATGCATGACTCCCTGCTCCTCCACAGAAACCAGCATTGTGCTGCTCTTGTGCTCTGTCACAACCTACAGGGAATCCATAATCATCTCTGCCCTTTGCTTCCTGTTCAATCATAGATCATAAAAGCCTCTGAGATTTTTGTGAAGAGGAGGTGAGGCTTTGAAGCTGCTAACGTATGCTCCATCAGTTGGAGGAACAGTAAAAAAGACACTGAGTGGCTTGAACGTCAGGTGGTAGTACATCATAGGAATTAGAACAAGCATAGTTAAGACAGAATGCCTTTCAGCTCCTCAGTCTTAATCCTGACTCTTACTGTGACTCAGAGGGGAAGCCACTTAATCTTCCTTTGACTCACTTTCCCCATCTGTTAAATGAGTAGGAATATTTACCTGCACCAAAAGCAGTTGGTGAAAGTTAATCAATTAATGATTATATAAAGTGTTAAGCTATATAACTGCTATGTGTGCTTATTATCATCTGTCTGAAGTTACATTTCTAACCCTAATGTAAGTAAACGTGTTCTGTGAAGGAAAATGATTCACCACAAACTAATTTTAAATCTATAAGAGTGCCCGCTGATATAAAGCAACACGGCACCATAAAAAATGGTACGCCATTGATTTCAATGGAATTATGCCAGTTTGCACCAATGGAGGATCTGGCTAGTAGGCAATACTTTTATGGCAATCATAGACCCGATCCAAAGCAGTCAAAATTAAGAGGAGTCTTTCCTTGGATTTAAGTTGACTTCAGACAAAGCTCTAAATGAATAAGAACCTCATCCTACTGAAATTAGTTGTTTCTTTTCAGTCTTTTGCATGCAGAAATTTTGCTTTCCCCATTACACACCTCACTTCTTTAAACCAGCGGCATGTGGTCTTGTACAATTCCAGTAATTTAGCTTCCCTCTACCCATTTGTTTTACATACATTAGTATTCCATTATGGTGCTTTTTTTCTTGCACTTCTGGCCACATCTTCACTTACTGGAGGATCAGTGCTCTGGCAATCAATCCTCTGAGGTTCGATACAGAGGGTCTCATAAAGACCATCGGTGCCGGTACTTCTCGCTATCACAAGGAGTAACAGAAGTCAACGGGAGTGTTTCTTCCATCACCTTCCTGTTCTAGGGCTGGCCCAGAAAATTGATGCAAGGTACATCAACTCCAGCTATGCAATTCTGGAGTTGTGTATCTTGCATCGATTTTTTCTGACTCAGTGTTCTAATGCTTTGCTCAATGACAAGAGCTGACTGGCAGAAGTGCATATTTTCAGTGTGTATCACTAAAAGTGAAATACATTTTGGTATGTTTCTTGAGGTTTTGTCGTGAAGAAGCAAGGAGAGTGAAGAAGCCCTTTCAGTCCACAGTGGGCTTGATAACAAGATTATAATTGGCCTTTTCAAGCGCATCCATCTCCTTCCATGAATAAGAGAGTTTCCATTAGAGTGGGTCACTGTGGGCATGATTTTCACAAACTCTAATTTAGGAATTTAGCAGCACAAGTTGCCGTGACTCTCCATGGGACTTATACTTTTATATTGCTTAGTTGCTTTTGAAAACCCCACTTTACACCAGTAAGGGTAAAATCTCTTCTGAGTATGGTGAAATCTGTGTAGGTAATACCCTATCCCTACTCAGACTTAGGGTATTAGCATGATTCTCAGCTCAAGGAGACATACTCGCACTTGCTGTGATTGAGTTAGTGCGCTAAAAATATAAAGTATCCAGGGCAGTACAAACAGCATGAGAGCTAGTTGCCTCAAATCCATGCCTAGCCTCTCTAGGCGTTCTTGCTGCCCTGGCTACATTCTTTGTTTAATGTATTAGCTCAATAAGAGCTATCCTGGATATGTCTCCTCCAGCTGGGAGTCCTGCCCCCCATTCCATGTGTGGAGACGCTCAGTGATGCACATCCCTTCTACCTCTGCAGAGATGAGTCTATGCCCCTAAGCAAGGCTCACAATTCTTTAGATAGTGCTAGAATAAAATTAATTCCAACATCTATGGTGGTAAAAGCTGCTGGGGGTGGAAAGTGTGTTAGGGGGGAGTCTCTAGTGAGGCAGAGATATTGCAAGCTCTCATCTGCCAGAGTTCCAAGCACGGGCTGGAAAAATGGGTGGTGTTAAGCAGGAAAGGTGAATGACCAAGGTAATCAGGAAATACACTGATCCAGGTGCTTAGCTAGCACAGAAGGGAATAATTTGCATCAGGGTGAGTTACCCTGGGCCTCTAACTTCATGTTTATATCACACACGTTCAACCTGTGTTTGCATTTTGTCCTCCAGCCAAAGACTATGCAAATTGTTTTACTGCATTTTCCCCGTTAATCATGAAAGTTTTTCCTGGTCTGCCTGGTACTTCTTTATAGGCTAAAGAAGTTACTAGGTTACCAGCCAATAAATCTCAACATATTCAAATGAGGTGCAGTTCCCTATTACACTTTTCTGAAAGACAATTAAACAAATTGTCTCATTATCAACCCTTGCAGTCTCCGTGGTTATAAGCTTCCTAACCCAGGATTACTATTTGGTCTTTTCTCTTTCAGTACTTCCCTGTACAACAATGGACCAAATTTTTGGCCTATGACTTTTGTAATCACATCTACAAAATAAGCTAACTTTGCATTAGACATTCCCGCTTGTGCTGCTTGAAATATTATTTTACAAGTAACATAAATTTTGAAGGCCTAAAATCGGTAAAAGTACAGTTGATTTCAGTGGGTGTTCTGCTTAAGAAAAAACTTGAAGGGTGTGTCTATACAGCACCCTAAACTCGAAGTAAGTTAAGCAATTTGCGGTACATGAATTGCATATCTTAACTCGAATCTATTTCAAAATAGCTAATTTTGAAATTTGGCGTGTCTACACAGTGTCAGATTTTGAAATAACATGCTATTTCAAGCCTTCCCTTAACTCTTATGCAATGAGATTTGCAGGGATATCTAAATAGCATGACTGTTGTTTCTCAAAACATTTCAAAATAACGGGCGGCTTATGTAGACACGTGGTAGCTATTTCTAGTATCCCAAAATAGCTGTGCAGTGTAGACATACCCAAAGATTCATCCCAGAGAGAGAAGCATTTAAAGCAGTGGTGGGCAACCTGCGGTCCATGGGCTGCATGCAGCTCATTAGGGTCCAATGTGTGGCCCAGGAGATTTTTTCTTTACCATTGCCCTCCCACAGTGTTACCAGATTCTGCTGGGTTTCATCCACTTCGTTTTTTACCTACTCGTGTTACTAAAATGCCACACACACAAAGCGAGAGCACATGACGTGCGAGGCGGGCTAATTGCACACGACATTGACTGTAGGAGCCGTGTGCTCACTCTGTATCTGGTTGAAGCACTGCTACAGTTCCATTGGCACACCCTGCAAATTCTAGGTAGGCACGGGGCGGCCCATGGACCTAGACAAACTAGGCACCCGATGATGACGTCACGGGGCGCTGGGGTGCCCCGTGATTATGTCACGGCCATTGACAGCCATGTAGGTGGGGGCACCGATTGCGCCTTCCGCCTAGGACGCCAGCTGCCGCAGCCGGCCTCGGGCCACTCCTGGGTACACAAGCACTGTCAGCAAAACTGCTCTATCCCAGGAGACCGACTTGGTTTTGACCATCTTGTAGCCCACTGACATGAAGGAGGGCCACCCTTGCAGTCCACTCACTAGCCTCGCTTGCCCATCGCTGACTGACAGGCTGTACCTGTAAGGTACATGGAGGGAAAGGTAGGACTGCATTTGTTACATTTTTGAATTTGTTGTATTTCCTGAATTTTTCAAGTCTTGATTTCTGGTCTTTAATAGCTTATTAATGCTCTTTTTTCCATTGGAAAATATATACTGCAGTGAGAGATTAATGAGGGAAATGTTTTATTTCTGAGGCCAAGTTATTGCTGCCTTCTTGTGCAGTGTAATGAATTGGAAATGCAAGAAGCCTTTGCTATCCAGGAGAGCAACACCTCACCTCTTTACAGGTATCACAAGAGCTATCCCTGAATTCACTGGGGATCCCACTCCACTGCCCTACCTTCAGCAGGCCCCTTATCCTGCTTTCCAAATGCTGGAGCCAGCTCCATCCCTAGGGTGGCTTAGCACACTACCCAAACACCCCTAAAGGTGAAAATAAATGACAAAACTCCCATCAACTTCTAAAGGTCCACGATTTGATCCTTCTTCTCCTATGTGGGAATGCCACTTACCAGCATCTTTTGGGCACCACTGCTGCTTCCCATCTGCTTTTTCCTGCCTGTCTTCTACAAGCTGCTGCCTTATGCCTTGTTCATGGTAGAACCTGCTAATATGGCTGTGAGATATAATTCCAGGCTGTAGAGCAAAATAACATGACCCAGCAGGTTTAATGGGGAAGCTGTCCAGAGATGTCAAGTGCTAAATTGCAGAGACAAAGAAAGAGTTCTCACAGATGAAAATGAATTTGTTGCCTGCTGTGCTATATATTCTCTCTGCTCATCCTTTGGCACTTAGATTCTTATGGACAGAGATTTGAGTGCACTCAGAAAACACTGGGAGCTAAATAAATATTCCCTAATCTTTTTTCAGGCTCTAAATCACATAGCTTTTAGCTATTTCTGGGCTTCTTTGGATTAGTTTTCGAGCAGTTGAAGGACAGCAGATTATTAGTTTGTTTAAGCATAACATCTCAAGCAATCCAATGCATTTCACGTTGTTTCCCATTTGTTCCATGTGTACTCAGAGATATGGATTTAGCATAAGAAGCTGGGACATAGTGGAAAATCAAAACATTTATGTTCCTGGAGTGACTCCAGATTTACCATAAAATCATAGAACACTCGAAGGGTCCTCAAGAGGTCCTTGAGTCCAGTCCTCTGCCCTCATGGAAGGACCAAGCACTGTTGAGGTCATCTCTGATAGGTATCTGTCTAACCTGCTCTTAAATATCTCCAGTGATGGAGATTCCACATCCCCCTCCCCCACCCCCGGGCAATTTATTTCAGTGTTTAACCACCCTGACAGGCAGGAAGTTTTTCCTAATGTCCAGCCTAAACCTTCTTTGCTGCAGTCTAAGCCCATTGCTGCTTCTTCTATCCTCAGAGGCCAAGCAGAATATTTTTTCTCCCTCCTCCTTATAACACCCTTTTAGATACTTGAAAACTGCACACCTTGGCAGAAGTGAATGGAGAATCAGGGCCCAAGAAGCTGTGTTCCTACCTGCTCAGGAAAGAGCCATTAGGAGATTCAAGATGGAAGATCTTGTAGAGTCAGAGACACACTCCACTTTGTTTCTCATTGAGAGGTGACATCCATCCATTCAAAACCCTCCACTCTGAGAACTATGGTTAGCTCTTGGTTTGTGGGAAATGACACAGAGAGCATAATTATGGGGGATAGGGTTTGAGACAGCGCTGTAACCCCTAAGTCCTGTTGAAATCAACCAAGCTGCACCAGTGTTGGACTAGAATAATGCAATGGCAGATTGGACCTCTGATTATTTTTAAAGTGGTTTGTTATAGAAACCACTTTTGTTGCATATGAGAGGTTCCATACGTCACATGCAGCAGAGTGGAGGAAGGAAAGGACTCCCTCAGAGCACAGGAATATCAAGTAACCCACATGGGTGATTGTTACATTGGACAATGACACACATTTTCTGTATCTGAGCTCTATACTCTTTAAAAAAGATGTTCTCACAGTTGTGGAATTTGGAGTTAATAATCAAGTATTAAATAAGCAAGGAAAGAATACAATCAAAGGGCCTGGCTGCTAGAGAATTGTCTTCTCCTGAGAAACCAATAAATAAGAGCTAAGCAGCTAGAAACCCTCCTGCTTTCTATGGACAATGGGCCAAATTCTATTCTCCGCTTTGTGAATATATATCCAGAATTGCTTCATTGCCTGTAATGGAGTGACTCTAGTTTCACACTAGTAACTGAGAGTGCAGTTTGGCTGGATATGTCTTACACCTTAGGAAAACTGGTATATGAATTGTGTTGGGTCCTTTTTCTCCCAGCAGTGACTGATTGCAGCATCTGGTTGTAAGTGTGAAATTAATTCCTCCTGGGCTTTGTGCTGGTGGTAGGGAAAATATTGTATTTTCTGAGGGGTCTGTAGCTGACACCTGCACTTCAGCAGCTAAAATACCCTTGGACAATTGGCTTCCCATAATTTTTAACCCTTTCCATGATGACTGTTGTTACAACCTTTGCCTTATGACAACCCTTGAGATGTTCATTGAACTGAACCAAGTAGCAGAGGCAACATGCTGTGAGCATTTTATGCTATGTATCTGCTGTGGCATATAGCTGAAAGGAGGTAAATGGAATATTGTGAACTGTATGAACAAAAAACTGCATGCTCTATTGTTTGGAAGCTTAAATATACCTCACTCCCCTATTTACTTACTAGTTTTTCTACCTGGGAAACACTGATTTGTTCTTTATAAAACACAGTCCAGTTTGGCTTCTCCTTGTTTTACCTCCTTATTGGCAAACTAGTGTTACCTGTGAAGTCTGTGCAGGCAATAGGATTGGTTAATTGTGTTTCCTGTATTAGTGGGATCTGAAGCAACAGGATAAAACAAATTCCGTGGTCATAATGCAAAGAGAAGGCTTTACCACTGCAGATTGTTGTAATGTGAATGACTACCCACAGCACAAGGTGATGGAGAATCAAAGTTAAAACTCTTTTTGCTTCTAGCCTACCATTTTATTTAACCTTCTTAGTATTCATCCATATGTTGAAATGCATATATCTCTGTACCAAGGGTCTGATCTTGCATTTCTTGCAAATCTAAAACTCTCTAACAAGTTACATGGAGATAAATGTGTTTATCAGCATGAGTAATGATTGGGCTTATTAATAATTTTATGGTCAGGAAAACATACCAGATTTGCAGACAAAAACATTTTCACAATCACTATCACAATCACTGCCAAACTAAATACATGTTACTGACCGTAAGCCATTAGGCGGGAAACAAAAAGAATCTTGCTGAGATCACAACAGTGTCATAAAACACACAAAGCAAAGGCACACAATCATGTAGAAATGTCTTTTGCACCGACTAACTCCAAAATCAACAAGTCTCTGCTAAATGGCACATTCCATTTGCGTTGGTTTTATTTACATTTTCTTCTGCTGCCTATGTTTGTGATTCAAAATATGCCTTTGGAGCAGTGGTGAGCAACCTGTGGTACGCGGGCTGCATGCGGCCCACTGGGGCTCCATCTGCAGCCTGTGGACCCCCTGGCTACTTGCTTACACCATGTGCCTCTTGTGCATAGGAGCACCAGAGCACTGCACTTCCTGTGACTCCCCACTCCCTCCCAGCACTTTCAGAGTGCGCGAATCACATGATTCCTGCTCCATCTTCGCTTCTCTCCCTCCCTCCCAGAGCTGGAACACTGTGAATCAGTTGCTCTTGGCATTCCAGCTGTGAGGCGCAGGGGGAGGAGCAGGGACGGAGTCTGAATCAGGTGATTTGCGCACTCTGGAAGTGCTGGGAGAGAGAGGGAGGAGCAGGTAAGTGTGGGACTCTGGTGCCTCGGTGCGCTAGAGGCATGTGCGGGAGAGGCCAGACAGGGGTGCCACGGGCTGCAAGTGGAACCCCAATGGGCCATGGGCTGCTGTGGCCCACTGAGGTGAAGGAGGGCCACACATGCCGCCTATCCACTGTTAGTGGCTGCCCATCCCTGCTTTGGAGTTTATATTTAGCTTTGTCTTTATCAGTATCTCTTACACTGCTTACCATTTAGCTGGATATATGTTCAGGATTTATCTTGCATATTTAAATGACCAGAATCCTGTAGATGCCACACTCTTCCATCTTTTATTCCTCTCCTCTCCTGCTTCCAAGCTTTTTGGGAAAATAGAAGTTTATTAATATTCTTTCATTCAATTGCGATAACACCCAAGGATGCCAGTCAGGTTCAGGACCTCAGTGTGCTAGGCACTGTATAAAAACATAATAAGCCAGGGTCCTGTTTTGGAAGGGAAATTGCAATCTAATTTCAGAAAAGATGTAACACTAACTGTGGCAACCAAGAGGAGGAAAAGGGCAGAGAGGACGAAAGGAACAATAATAAGTAGAGCTGGTCGGTAATTTTTCAAAAAATGTTTTTTGTTGCAAAATGATAATTCATCAGATTAGGTGCAGGATGGATTTTCTGATGAGAGAGAGAGAGAGAGAGAACCATAGTCTAGAGCAGTGGACATTAATTTTAGAAGCGGGGGGCACTTCACAAGTTTTTTAAGTGGCTCTGGGACATCCCCGAAGGGGCAGGGCCTTGGGCATAAGGGGTGGAGCCAAAACACTTCCTGTGCTCTCCCACCCACAGACCCTGATTGGCCTGGGGATGGGGGAGTGCGTGAAGTCTTTGCCCCTGCCCTCCGGTGTCTAGAGAGAACTGCCAGCTATTTTGAGCAGCTGGCAGTTTCCTCTAGGTGCTACATCCCTGGTGGTGGGAGATTTTGCACGGTCCCCCCACTTCCAGGCCAATTAGGGCCTAGGGGCATGGGAGCATGCAAAGTCTCTCGTCCCTGCCCCCATCCTGCAAGGCTGCTCGGCACCTAGACTGAATCACCACCTGTCCAAAACAGCTGACAGTTCCCTCTAGGTGCCACACACCTCTGGCAGGGGAGGAGACTTCATGTGCTCCCCTGTCCCCAGGTTTCGATTAGCCTGGGGGCGGGGGAGTGTCAGAGCTGCCGTGGGCCGGATCAACTGGCTTGGTGGGTCAGATCCAGCCCATGGAGGCTCTCTTGCCCATCTCACATAAGATATAGGAGACTCAAATTCAAACTGGTGCTCTGCTTAATTTAGAGAAGGCACTTGAACTTAGGCCCAGACAAAAAGACGGATGGAAAATAAATGTTATTTTTCTAACATGTCCTCATGGCTTTTAATGGAGAAATACTTGTTACAAACGATAGTGCTACTCTACATTAGGTCCCAACTGGAGTATTGTGTCCAGTGCAGGGCATCCTATTTCGAGAAAAACATGGACAGATTGGAGAAGGTGCCCAGAAGAGCAACAAAAATAATTAGAGGTCTAAGAAACATGACCTGTGAGGGAAGATTGAAAGAATTGGGTTTGTTTAGTCTGGAAAAGAGAAAGCTGAGAGGGGACATGATAACAGCTATGAAGTGCCTAAAAGGTTTTTACAAGTAAGAGGGAGAAAAATTATTCTCCTTAAACTTCAATGATAGGACAAAAAGCAATGGGCTTAAACTGCAGCAAGGGAGGTTTAGGTTGTACATTAGGAAAAACTTCCTAACTGTCAGGGTGGTTAAGCACTGGACTAAATTGCCTAGGGAGGTTGTGGAATCTCCATCAATGGAGATTTTTAAGAGCAGGTTAGACAGACACCTGGCAGGCACGGTCCTTCTGTGAGGGCAGGGGATTGGACTTGATAACCTCTCCAGGTCCCTTCCAGTTCTAGTATTCTATGATGCTAAATAAGTCCTTAGTCTGCCATCATACTTCTGCTAGGTTAGTCAAACAAATTTAACAAGAGGCTGCCAGTGCCAGTGGTAGTTCTACTCTGTCTGCTTCAGGGCTAATTATCAGTCATCTGGGTGTGTTGTGAAGATGTCAGCTGATGTTGCGCTTTGAGATATAATGCTACTCTAAATTAGGCCTCAACTGGAGTATTGTGTCCAGTTCTGGGCATTCTATTTCAGGAAAAATATAGGCAAATTGGAGAAGGTGCAGAGAAGAGCAACAAAAACTGATGTCAGACTTCTCTGTGCTATATTAATGCAGCATTTTAGGGATAACAATTTGGGCATTCAAACTGGCTGTTGCCCACCTCTTGACATTTACGAGTTCAAAAAATATTTATACATTGACCTTCCAGGAAAGGCATATACATTACTGAAGGTATTGTTACGATTCATGACTCATTTACACTTTGCAGCTTAAAATGGTTTGATCCCTGTAAGTCTCTTTAAAATTAATTGGCATGTTTCACTGGTTCCAATAATAAATATTATTACATCTGTTCCATTGTTTCTTGCAGAATGTTGTTGTGATTTTAATTTGTTTCTGATGGGTCTATCCAGTCTCCATTTGGGGAAATCATTCAGTTTCCATTCATTTCTTTTGGAGTCCCATTCTGCCAACAGTGTTTCCTTTAGCTTTCTGGCTGCAGATGTCTTGGCAACATCTGGTGTTCGGTGACCAGAATTTCTTGCAGACTGTGTGTGTGTGTGTGTGTGTATGTGTGTAAAAATTGGCAAATTGAATTGCATACAGATCATTTGGACTCTATAGACCTGATATTACCTAGTCATTTCTCATTTAAAGTCATAGCTGAAAAAAATCCTAATACATAATCCAACGAAGCCAGGTAAGATTTAAGGCTTGACTACAAGGTGCAATAGTCCACACTGCAGAGGTGTAAATTTTAATCTCCTTGATCATGTTGCAATATTAATTGGTCCAGGAGGTCCCTGCAGGTGTAACCCACACACCTAGTGTGATTTCGTGAAAGTTTCCTAGTACACATAAGTGTAGCACTGTGTCAAACCAAACCATGTTAATATGCACTGGTGTATTTTTATGTTCTACACCAGGCCTGGGCAAAATATGGCCAGTGGGTCAGATCTGGACCACCAGGCCATCGGATCCGGACTGTGGAGGCAGTGGAGAGCCCCAGACAGGCTCCCTTGCTTACCCTGCAGCCCCACACACCACTCAGAAATGCAGCTGCTGGGCCCTGTTTCTGTTTCAAAACTGGAGGAGAAGGGAGAAAACTTCAGGAGCTGCTCTGCCCCAGTACAATCCCATTGGCCAGTTTCTGGACAGAAACTGGCCAATGGGAGCTGCCTGTTTGAATAACAGACACAAAGAATCACACCCCCTCTCCTCCCCTCAGTTATTCAAACAAGCACATGGATGGGCAGGCAGGCTGGCTGACTGGGAAACATTTTAAGCTCTGGAAGCCTTAGATCTGCAGGCAGTCTGGCTGGTTTGGCTGCTGCCTGGTAAGTCTCCTTGCCAGAGCCTGCCTTTGGCATCCCAGCCTCTCCCTTCCCCAACTCTCTGCCCTTTTCAGTCAACATATCTGAACCCTCTGCCCCCCTCTTGCACCCATAACCCTCCCAGATTTGGCACTCCAATCTCCTGCCCCAGATCACAATCCCATCCTACCCTAGGTCACATCCCAAGCCCCTGTACTCCAGTCCCCTGCCCTAGGTCACAACCACCTCCTTCACCCAAACTCCCTCCCATACTCCATTCTCCTCCTGCACCCCAATCCTTTACCCCAAGCTCCCTTCTGCACCCAACCTCCATCCCAGACCCCCCATCTCCTCCATTAATATCATGGAAGAGTACCCTTGACCACTTTACAAAATCTTGGAGTGGCTCTCCCCCTGTCAAAAATTATTGCCCACTCCTGTTCTACAGGATCCACACAGGTTTGTTAGTGCATGACATGCTAGTGTGGATGAACATTTACACCTCTCTGGTGTGGACTAAAGCACCATCAGACAAGCCCTTAGACTGTAAACTCACTGAGATCAGGACTGTCTGTTATTGTTTTTACCACACATAGCATACTGGGTTCATGACTGGGTCTCTTAGTGCTACCTTACTAATATAAGGTACTTTTATGAGCAGGCACTTTTCAATATCCCCTCTATTCTAGAAAGGTTCTTATGCCAAAATAGTTGAGCCCTTCCCAGCCACTATGGTGGCTGCTTAAAAAATTGCGACATCTGTTGCACAATAGTTAATGGTTTTCTGTAAAGGATTACTGCAATATATTACTTAATGTTTTCAAGGATGAAATATGATAAGGCTCAAACGTAAGAGCCTGATTCACCGCTGCTTTTGTTTATGGATGCCACAGATCACTGCAAAGCCTCTTAAAAGAGAAAAATGAATTGCAAGTAGAATTTGTCTCCTCTGAGTCCTGGCAAGAGTGGGTGAGAATTTCACAGTCTGACCTATCTCAGAAAGATGTGGGGCCACTTTATGCCACCCTGCCCAAGTTGAGTATTTTAGCCTAATCCTTAGGCCACATGCTCCAATTAATGTAAATGGGGGAATCCGATTCTGTGCCTTCCTTACTACACGCACAGTAAATAGTAATGTAATGTAGAAATCCAGTTACTTTCCCATTATAATTAAATTGATTCAGAGTTGGGGGTGCAGTCTCATCTCAGGGTTTATTCATAGAAATCTGTGCCGATGGGTTTCTGTTTACCCTGCGTGGGTCCTCTGTAGATGCAAAACACACGTGAGCCGAGCCTCCGTAAATGAGACCATTTATGTCAGTGTCTCACTTGAGGCAGCAAAGTTTGAAAATTGTTTCGGCCGTTGCTCAAGGTCCCACAGGGAGGGAGTCTATCGCTGAGGCAGCGGCTGCTCAACATAAGGAGTGGCCGAGGCTGGTTCATAATTGTATTTGTATGGTAACAGTACTTTGAAGCCCAAATCAAACTTGGGTCCCTGTTGTAGTCTCCCCACAACTACACAGCGACTAGATATGCAGCGGGAGGAAGGGAACAGCATTCCTGTCCTACAACTTTTTTCAGGATTTCAAAAGATTTTGCCGTTCTGCATCAGAATGAAATAGAGATTTTTTTTTCAAAAATGAGGGAAGGAGCAAGCAGAACCATCCCTAAGGGATTGTGAATTGGGGCAATCAGTCCAGGCCCCACAAGCCAGCATGATTGGCCGGTGCAGTCTGCCCTGAAAGTGATGGATCGATTCCAGAAATGACATATTCATCACTTTCAACTCAGGCCTCACACCCCTCTGAGAACCGCTCTGGGAGCAAGAACCCCCTACACTAGCCAAGGGCTTTGGGCACTCACCTGGGATATAGCACATAGGAAAGCTGGGTTCAAGTCTCTGATTTGCCTGATTTAGCAAAGGAACTCAAAGTCAGTGCCCAAGCACTTGGTTATTCCAGGGCCACTATTCTGCTCCCTCTTTGGGTTTGACAATAAACTCATATACTCATAGAATATTAGAACTGGAAGGGACCTTGAGAGATCATCAAGTCCAGTCCCTTGTCCTCATGGCAGAACCAAGCACCATCTAAATCATCCCTGATAGATGTCTGTCTAACCAGCTCTTAATTATCTCCAGTGATGGAGATTCCAGAACCTCCCTAGGCAATTTAGTCCAGTGTTTAACCACCCTGACAGGTAGGAAGTTTTTCCTAATGTCCAACCTAAACCTCTCTTGCTGCAGTTTAAGCCCATTGCTTCTTGTTCTATCCTCAGAGGCCAAGGAGAACAATTCCCCTCCCCCCACCACCCTGTGACACCCTTTTAGATAGCTGAAAATAGCTATCATGTCCCCTCTCAGTCTTCTCTTTTCCAAACTGAACAAGTCCAATTCCTTCAGCCTTCAGGTCATGTTCTCTAGACCTTTAATCACTCTTTTTGCTCTTCTCTGGACCTTCTTCAATTTCTCCACATCTTTCTTGAAATGTGGTGCCCAGAACTGGATACAATACTCCAACTGAGGCCTAATCAGTGCAGAGCGGAAGAATGACTTCTCATGTCTTGCTCATAACACTCCTATTAATGCATCTCAGAATCATGTTTGCTTTTTTTCACAATAGTGTCGTACTGTTGACTCATATTTAGCTTGTGGTCCACTATGATCCCTAGATCCCTTTCTGCAGTTCATCCTGAACCTGAGAAACCTTCTCAACCAAAATATCACTGAAACCAACTCTTTCCCATGAAAAAGTTTTGGTTTTTACAAATCAGCATGTTCTGTCAGATCCTTTCTCGTCCGTTCTACTAGTGAGGGACAGTCCCTGCCTTGAGGTGTTTACGGCGTGAAAAGATAAAACACACAGGCTGTGTCTACATTGACATGATTTTGTGCAAAAGCAATTGCTTTTGCGCAAAATCTTGCTGCCTGTCTACACTGGCTGGGAGTTCTTGTGCAAGAACACTGACGTTCTAATGTATGAAATCAGTGCTTCTTGCGCAAGAACTATGATGCTCCCGCTCAGGAATAAGCCCTCTTGCGCAACTGTTCTTGTGCAAGAGGCCAGTGTAGACAGGCAACATGAATTTCTTGCACAAGAAAGCCCAATGGCCAAAATGGCCATCGAAGCTTTCTTGAGCAAGAGAGCGTCTACACTGGCATGGGTGCTCTTGCACAAAAGCACATCTCTTGCGCAAAGGCACGTGCCAGTGTAAACGCTCTCTTGCGCAAATACTTTAATTCAAGAACTCTTGCATTAAAGAGTATTTGCACAAGATCATGCCAATGTAGACGTAGCCACAGAATGGGAGCAGAAAAAGAAGCACAGAGGGAGAAAATGACCAGGGAACCTGAGGCCCAAATTCACATAGCCACAGTCAGGGGCAGAGCTGGGAATCATATTAAATCAAATCCAGGTGCTGGAACAATTTTTAGGGTAGGGGTGCTGAGTTTTGCCCCCCCCCCCCCCCACACACTTGTTTGTACCCCTCCGATGGTTAACTCTCCCAGATCAGACTAATGGGGTGCCATCCGCAGCAAGTCCATCAGGTCTGGGAGAACTGGGAACCCTACACCTTTGCTGCCCCTTGATTGGGGCCATAGCTGGGAGCAACTGTTGAGTCCCAGGCTGAGGCCAGCACCAGAGTCCTGGGCTGGCAGCAGGACCCCAGGAGGCAACAAAACCTTCAGAGCTGGCAGCTTGGACCTCAGGGCCAGCAGGGTCACTGGGCTGCAGAGCCCCCAGGTAACAGAACCTCAAGGGCTGGCAGAAGCCCCAAGGCTGATGGGCAGCAGGATATAAGAGGGGCAATGAAGCCAGTAGAACTGGCAGGACCCTGGAGGCCCAGCAGGACTCTGCAGGGGCCACCTGGAGGCCAGAACCCAGCGTTGGCAGGTGGTCAACTGGAGAGCCGGCCTGGGTGCAAAACCTGGAGGTGCTACAGCACCCCCTGCACTTCTACTTCCCATGCCTATGGCTTCCGGAGCCTCAGTTCCATCCCCTTTCATAGAGGCTTCCTTACCCATACACAGAATACTCAGTTGCGTAGGGCACCTGAAAATTTGGGGCACCACTGGGTCTTAATGTCCACCCACCCACCTCTTCCTATCCCTGTTCTGTGGCTCTACTTCCTCCAGAGTGGGTCTAGTTAACGTAAAAGTAACAACATCTGGCAGAGCCATTAGCATAACACTGAACCAGTGAAAGAGCCAGGCAAGTGGTAATGAAGGCATTTAACAGGCAGTTGCTAACCCCAGGTATATGCTTGTTTCAGAGGGTAGCTATGCTTGCCTGTTTCATCAAGGAGTCCGGTGGCACCATAAAGACAAACAATTTTATTGCCGCATAAGCTTTCGTGAGCTGCCACCTCTGTGTCTGACGGACGTGTGAGTCTAAAGGGCCTTCATTTAAATTTGTTTTAATAATATTTCATTGGTGCGCTGCTGTACAGGAGCGGCCCGAGGTGGGCTGTGGCAGCTGGCGCCCCAGGTGGAATGCGCAATCGGTGCCCCCACCTGCATGGCCGTCAATGGGCCGTCAACGGGGTGACGTCATCATCGGGCGCCATTAAAGGTGGCGCTCTAGGTGACGGCCGAGTTGGCCTATAGTCAGGGGCTGCCCCTGTTGCTGCAGATTATAAAACCACATCTCTACAAAATCCTCTGCTTCCTTTCCGGGTTGCCGTTGTGCATAGGGGCACCAGTTTCATAGGACTGTGTAAGGCTCCATCAATTCTAAGGACAGCTCTGCCTGTTCACTACACAGTCTCTCCTGCTTATGTAGTACATGATAAGGTTGGAGAAGACCAGTGATAATCAAATCCTTGCAGTTTCAGAAGCGAATTGGAGATCTCGCCATCTCACTGGAGTTCAAGTGCCTGATTTAATGACTTCTGTGGAAATTATAAACCAGGTGCGTCACTGGGGGTGAGTCTGGGATCTGACTTCCGTGGGCATGCAAATTCTTTTTAATCACGCTCTCTGTGATTGTGTGGTTGAGCCATGGGCTCAAAGTCAAACCTTCTCTAACAGGTGTACTTTCTCTTACAGTCGGCAGGGTTGTGCCTTTTTATTTGAGCTGAATTCATGAATCACGACTCTTGATTGTTTCTAGCAGCTGTTGATTAATCACTTTACTTTTATTCCTTTAAGTACATGGCAATTGATTTTCAGTGACTCGTAAAGCTTAATGTAATAAACAGGATCTGAAAGGGCATGTTATTTCATTTGTATTCATCTGCTGCTATTTGCTTTTATGCTCTGTGATATACTGGGACATAGATTCGAGTGTGACTTAAATGGATTCTGTTTGTAGTTTGCTTCTTAGAATCTGGTCTTATTTTTGCTCTAAATATTGGTACAGCAAAACGGGTATTTCATGAGATTCTTCCCCATTTTCTCCTATAGCCAGAATAGTAGGGGGATTGCTAAAATGTGTGGGTATTGGCTGGAATAAATTAGAACATGAGATATTGTATATGAAATAATCATGGGCACCACATGAACATTCAGTAAAAATAGTACAACTCAGACCTAGCTAGAAATCTACAGAAGAATGCTTTATTTTCATACAGCACCAGGCTAAGAAACAATTGAAAGAACGGTGAACAGAAGCAGGTTCTGTCTATTACTATATCACCCTTTAAAAATAGTTTTTTCAATACTCCCAGAAGCCTGGGGAGACCTTCTAATCAAGCAGCCATCCTCCTGAAAAACATGCTGATATATGCTTTGCACCTAAAAATGTTAGTGGGTTTATACACAGGCACACCCACCTAAACGATTGTAAGCTGTTCTCACACTCTTGGGAGAAACCTGTTGACCTCTGTACATCTTTTATTGCAATCTGAGTTATTTTACAGCCCTTATTTTTTTCTTTGCAGGAATATGGAAGGTGATGAGGACTTCCTGTTTGGCCTTCTCAGCTCCTATTGAATCTAATGGAGTGGATTCTAACTGTCTAAGAATAATTCCCCTTGAGTTTTGACTAACAAAGCTACAAAGTTGTACTTTGTTCCTGTTGAGTGCTGTGATTATTTATTGTTTGTATTTGGGTTGTGTTAGCTGGTGGGAGCCCCAGTCCTGGATAAGGATTCCAATGTGCCAGGCACTGTACAAACACAGAACATTTTTTAAGGCTGTAATAGAACAATACCCCTGGTGTTTACAGATTTAAAAATGTGAAGTGACTGAGAGGATCCCCTAAACACTGAGCTACTGGAACACCTGAGAAGTTAGAGGTCAGGTTGCTTCGTGTGATCATTGGCAGTTCAGAAAGTTTTCCCAGCCTACGTCTTTCATTTTTTTTTGGTTTTGTAACTTTTTAACAAAAGAACAAAAGAGGTGCAGGGGGATGAAGCAGGACTTCTATCAGAAGCCCAGATCTCAAAGGTAGTTAGGTGCCTAACTCTCTTAAGCATTAGGCATACAGGTGCAGGAGCTAAAGGGGTAGAGGTGCTGCAGCACCCCGGGGCTTGCAGCCTAGTGCCTAGGGTCCTGGCTAGGGTTGCCAGATAGTTTCCCAAAAAATACCGAACCAAAAGAAGAAAAACCAAACCAGGAAAAAAATTGTTGAGCAAAAGAAAGGAAGAAAGGAAGGAAAAAAGGGGGGCCCAGAAAAAGTTGTTGAAGGAAGAAAAAAAAGGAAAGTGTCGGAATTGACCATGGCCGAAATGCAGTCGCGGCCCCTTTAATTGCCAGCACGCTCCCCAACCACTCCACCCACCCGCACCAGGTGCCGCTGGGGAGGCAGCATGGGGCATATTACCAGACAGAAGGCAAAAGTACTGGGCTGTCCGGTTCAATACCAGACACCTGGCAACCCTAGCCTGGCTTCCCCTTCCCGTGTATATGGGGCTCTGCTGCCAATGTTACCCCAGAGTCCCAGGTGCTGCCTTGCATGTCCAGGGCTCTGCTGCCGGCCCTACACACTGGGGGAGATAACTATTTCGGAATTAGCGTTACTCCTGATGGAAAGCGGTACAGATTTCGAATTTCGCGGCCTATTATTTTGAAATAGTGAGTTTGATAGTATGGACGCTCCACTTAGAAATTCAATCGGGGGTGGGGGCATTATTTTGAAATAAAGTCCTAATGTAGACCAGGGCTTACAGAGCTTCTCCAGGATGACAGTAACGTGATCAGCAGGAATATGGTTGACACTGTACTTCTGTCCATTCCAGGAAGCAAACTGAAGAAGTATCATAGGAAGAAGGAGGTTTTCTGGCTCTTCTTTGAAAAGCAAAGCAAGCCATTATTTCAGGAAACCCAACTTCTCTGAATTAAAAATTCACTTTCCGAGCTACGAAAGTGAATGCTTAGGAGCCAAAACAATTTAAACCGTAATTCCGTTGAAGGTCAATAGCTTTGGTTAGGGGCCTGATCCAAAACCCACTGGAGTGACTGGGAATCTTTGCTTTGATTTTTTGGGATTTGGATCAGGCTGTCTTGGAACATATCTACACAGCCGCTGGAAATGCCTGAGTCCTGCTCAAGCTAGCCCTTACCAGTAGCAGTGTAGCCTCAGTGACACAGGTAGCAGTTTGAGCCAGCAATCTCAGTGTGTAACCAGGGGACTGGGAGGGAATGTACCTGAGCTGCCATCCTGACCAGTGTTGCCTATAAGCTGAGCACTTGGGTGTCCATCCAGGAGATATTCAGGTGCTACCCACCTGATTAGCAGAGTGCCCACCACGCCCACAGCTGGCAGCATGTTTCTACTAGTGGTGCACATCTCCACATGCCTGAGTGCACAGAACAAAATTTATTCCGCACATGGGTGGAGAAAACATTAGCAGGAACATTGATCCTGACCACTCTCTGGTCAAACAGAGCTAGTGTGGGTTTGCTTCCCAGAATGCATCCAGCTCCCAGCTGCGGTGCCAAAGTTGCCTTAGTGAGAAAGACACATACGAAGCCAAAGCCAATGAAACTCAGGGGTAGGTAATGGCTGTGAAAATGATGGATTTAACTGAAAGCCATGGTGCATTCCCTTTTAATCTAGGATTGAACTACATTGCCTCCAGTAGGTGCTTTTTAGTATCCTCACAGTTCAGGTTTGAACCTCCAATATTGTGCAGCAGTCAGGCATGCTTCATCTTTCCCCTGAACATCTGTGCCCTATTTGCTATAACCAACCCTCTGCGCCAAGTCTTTCCTCATATTCTGAAATATTTAAAAGCATTCACAAGAGTGCAGAAAGGATTAGGTGCCTTTTATTTGAGGAGAGCTATGAATAAAAATAATCTCCGATAGAGCTGTAGAATTGCACCAATGTACGGAGTGCATCTCAGTGAAAATAAGTCCTTTAAAAGGCGGTGGGAAACCAGATACTTTGAATGAGTGAGGATGTTCATCTGCCTATTTACAAAAGAACCAAAGGTATCCTATTAATAAGAATAAGCAAAGCCAGGGTTTTGGAATGACTGATGCACTTTGTGAACAGAGAAGAAATATGTAGTGGAATATTAAACACAGATGAAGAGAAAATGACTAACATCTGTTAAGACGTGTGAAAGAGCCATTTGTGTATACAGAGTTTTGAAGGGTTTCTAGAATAGCTACTAAGTGAGTTTACCAGGCTAGTTTTCCCCTCGCTACATATGCTCTGCTGGCTAGGTAATCATTTGTGATGATTTATAACCTCGTTACAAATACGCGGCAACACCGTAAACGGATGCTTAACTCCTGACACGCATTTTTGTTGCTCTGCTGCATTGTGTTTTTGGCTTCCAAGCAGAGGTTTTCACTTCAGCTTTATTCAGAGTCCTGTACAACAGGGTGATAGATTTCCTGAGCTCTGTAAGTGTTCAGATCACTGGGCTGTCACTCTCCAGTCATTCTGGATGGCTGTATTTTCCTTTCTATTCCTCTTCCAGAAAGAACAGGCCTCTCTGTTTCAGTGTCTGAGAAGGGCCTAAAAACCAGCGTATAGGATGATGACACTGGGTATATCTAGACTACAGGGTTTTGTCGACAGAAGTTTTGTTGACAGATACTGTCGACAAAGCTTCTGTCGACAAAGAGCATCTAGACTACATCCAGTTCTGTTGACAAAGCAAGCCGCTTTGTTGACATAACAGTGTGGACGCAAAGCACAGTGTAGATGCAATAATGCCTTCTATCGACAGAACTCTGTCGCTAAAAGGCGTTATTCCTCGTAGAATGAAGTTTACATACATCAACAAAACTGCTGAGTTTTGTCGACGTTATGTTGACATAACTCAAAGGCAGTGTGGACACAGGTATAGTATTGTCTACAGAAGTCCACTTTTGTCGACAAAACCCTGTAGTCTAGACACACCCCGTGAGTTGTGTTAAGTGGGAATGAAACTGCCCAGTGCAGAGGAGCCAGCTTGAGACTGATGCATCTATTAAGTCTCACTTAAGCCCTGTTTTGAGAGACATGAAGCCTTGTCTATGTTACAGAGCCTTAGCCCGCACAGTCATATTGGAGTCACTATGGGTATGTCTACACTGCCACCCTTGTTCGAACCAGGGTGGCTAATGTAGTCATTCGAACTTGCAAATGAAGCCCGGGATTTAAATATCCCGGGCTTTATTTGCATGTTCCAGGGCGGGTCCCATTTTTAAATGCCCCGTAGTTCATACTACCTGCCTGTGGCTACACGCGGTACGGGCTAAGTAGTTCGAATTAAAGCTCCTAATTCGAACTACCATTATTACTCCCACAAGAAGGTTTAACAGTAGTTCAAATTAGGAGCTTTAATTTGAACTATCTAGTCCATGTTGTGTGTAGCTGCGGGCAGTCAGTTCGAACTACCGGGCATTTAAAAAAGGCGCCCGCCCGGGAACATGCAAATGAAGCCCATGATATCTAAATCCTGGGCTTCATTTGCAAGTTCAAATGCCTTCATTAGCCACCCTAGTTCAAACTAGGGTGGCAGTGTAGACTTACCTTATGCGACAGAGCTCCCTTGCATAGCTGCAACATAAACTGACAGAAGTTCTTCTGTCAGTGTAACACCATCATCTCCCCAAACATTAGCTGTGCTGTCAGAAGCACTTGTCTGTCAGTAGAGGGGTGTTTCAGCAGAGGTCTACTGACATGCCTTGGGGAGGGAGTTTTTTCAGACCCTTAGTTAACATAGATATGCTGGCAAAACTAGCATGGACCAGGCCTCTGTACACATGGCTTGTGCCCACCGTACCTACGCTGTTATCCCCTCTTGTGTGACAAGTTTCAGAGGGGTAGCCATATTAATCCTCTTCAGCAAAAATGAGAAGTCCTGTGGCACCTCAAAGACATTTACTTGGATGTAAACTTTCGTGGGCTGGAGTCCACTTTGTTAGACACATGAAGTGGAAACTTCAGTTTGGCAGGGGTACATACATATGCAAGGATGGGAGTGTTACGTTACCATCTGGGGACCGGTACTAATGAGGCCAGTTCGATCAGTATGGATCTGGCCTTCTCCCAACTCAGGATGTGAAGAAGCGGGTATTTCACTAATTGTGTAGTTGATAGAATTTTATATTGACTACACGATTAGTGGATAAGGGAAGGGGCTCAGCCGTGGCTCATGCCGGGTCCAGAAGCTACCCCCGCTGTGGCTCTGCAGTTTAAATGTAGTAAGAGCTGGGCAGGCAGGCAGCCCGGCTCCTACTGCATTTAAACTGCAGAGCCGCAGCGGGGATAGGTCCTTGCCCGGTGTGAGATGGGACTGAGCTGGGATTGCTCAGTCCTGGCTTGCGCTGGGTCCAGCAGCTCCTGTCCACGGCAATCCTGGGCCCACCATGGTCAGAGGCTGCTTCACGGCAGCCTCCCTTCACTCACCCACCCCTCCGCGCTGGGGGGCGGGAGGGCGACGGGCAGGCGGTATTGTGGAGACGGTACAGGGGGAACTGCCTCTTAAGGTGAAACTGGCTCCTGCTTCCCCCACTTGCTGCCTCTGATACAGAGGCAATGCAGGGGGGAATGTGAGTAGCTGAGTAGTCAACTCAACTAACCGATAAACGTAGGCTTATTGGTTAGTCAACTACTTGTCTACAGCCCTACTCCCAATAGTTGATGAGAGGGTGAGAATACCAAAATGAGGACAAATACGTCTTGTAGTGAGCCAGCCACTCCCAGTCTCTCTTCAGAGCCCCCTCATCAACTGCTGGGAGTGGGCACATCCACCCTGATTGAATTGGCCTCATTAGCACTGGTCCTCCCATAGTAACGTAACACTCCTGACTCTGCATGTGTGTATATCCGGGCCAAACTGAAGTTTCCACTTCATGCACCTGATGAAATGGGCTCCAGCCTAAGATAACTGCTGCCCAAATAAATGTGTTAGGCTTTAAGGTGCCACAGGACACCTCATTGCTTTTCCACTAGGTGTGGCTGCAGTTTGGTGCCTACTGATGCTTATGCTGGTTTAATGTATTTCTGCACGGGATGAGGAATGAGCTATTTTGATGCCAGTTTACAGTGGCACTTGATGACCTCCTGAGGTCTCTTCCAGCCCTAGGATACTATGTTTCTATGATTTGTCTGCCACCAGGAGTGGAGAGGCCACATAGTGGTTGTGTGATGGAAGTGAGCTGGGTGAATTTCTAAGCTTAGGAGGAGTTTCGCTGGTTTGGGGGGTGTTTAAGCTATACCAAGTGGGCTTTTAGGTTAATGGAATGCCAGCCACACGAGGGGTTATACTGGTCCAACTAATTTGGTAAAAGGATCACACCCTTAACCCAAATACAGTAAAACTCCAATAGTCCGGCGCTCCTGATAGTCCGGCATCAAAATGGCAAGAGCCTAGTGAGTGAGCTTCGGCAAAAAATGAGTCACAAGGTAACAGCGGCAGCAGCTGAACTGAGTGAAAAGGGTAAAAAAGGGTTAAAAAACCAAAAACATTACAGTACACTGTATACAGTATGTACAATAAAAAAGGTTAAGAACACTTTATATACAGTATATACTATATACAGTATATACATAACCAGCTTATAGTACCTCCTGATAGTCTGGCATATTTGATAATCCGGCACCACCTAGGTCCCATAGGTTCCGGATTATTGGAAGTCTACTGTAGTTATATGGGTACAAAATCTCTGTGTAGACCTAAGTGAGACTTGCAAGGTGCTTCTTTTAAGCCCATCTTTCGTTGGTTGTGCCACACCTTTGTGATGCTCTCAGGGAGTTTCCAATATTAGAGGTGAAAAATTAAGGACCCTTTGAACTCAATGAGAAAAAGTTTAGTGGGACTAGACTTTCTGCCTGTGTCTTTTGGGGCTGTAGAGTATTTTGACTCCAAGAAAGACATTTTCAGCAGTTTGTAATTCAGCTGAAAATTTGCAGGTCAGCAATATTGCATGGTCTAGGAAGATTCCACTTTTGATAATTAACACACACTTGAGTGAGAGGGAATTAGAGAAGTGCACAAAAGCTGCTGAAAATGAAGAATGAACTATGCTAAACATGTAAGTGGAATTCTAGTTTCACAGCTGCATTAACTGCCCCAAATACAAAGAATCAAAATCAAACCAAAAGATAAAAAAGTGAACATTCATATTTTAAAATCTCAGAGGGATAGCAGGGTTAGTGTGTAACTTTAAAAACAAGCAACTAGTAGTCCTGTGGCACCTTACGAGACTAACCAAATTATATAGAATCATGAGCTTTTATGGATAAAACCTACTTCATCAGATGAAGTGGGTTTTACCCACCAAAGCTCACGACCCTATGTATTTTTGTTAGTTTCTAAGGTGCCACAGGACTACTTGTTGTCTTCATATTTCAAGTTACTCTCCCCCCCACATGATATTATAATCTTGAGAAACCTAGTTGGCATGCTTTACACTAATTATGCTCTGTGAATTAATTACAGTTTGTCACTCCAAGCATAATAAATATAAACCCAGGAACTGAAATAAATATGTTATATTTAGAACACATTTGGCCTGGTATATTGTTTTCATACTGGAGTGACTCCAAGGTTAATCTACCCTAATTGTGTCTATCACTGGAGTTTAGTGTAAATGAAACAGACAGCTCTGGAATTGTTGATATAATTCTTTCATTAACATCTTGATGCCACTGTAGAACATGGCTCCTGTTCTACTTTTCAGACCTCACTTTTCATGGATTAGGCCAGGAGTTACTGAATTACTCAGGAATTGTAACTGTGTTTTGAAGAAGTCAGCAATCACATTCTGTTATTGCCAATAAATAGAATAGAATCAATGCAAATTCAGATGATTACTTCTCTCTCCCCCAAGAACCACTAGGTTTCTAAGCCACCATGTAGTAAAGAAAAAGAGGAGGTTGAAGAGAAGGAAAAAAGCTTTCACAAACTGAGATTAATCACTAAAGACCCTGAATTGCAGCTTAGCTGAGCATCCTGATTGATGTTAATGGGAGATACAGGGGCTTAGCACCACTGAAAATGAAGGTATAACCTAACATAATGTTGGACTGTCCTGGATTTGGGTTTGCATTGTGGCTTGGCCATTCAAATCACAATGTGAAAAGGTGCTTTTCCAGTGTCCAATGAGTTTCCAAGTTTCAGTACTTGCTTCATTCCCAAACTGCTTAGTGTTGAGTGAAGACTCAGCACACCTGTGCATTTTGGGACTTAATGCCTGGCCAGAGCAAACAGGACAGGTGATGCACAGGATGAGGATCTTTGACAGAACAGAGCTTCAGGTGTTTTACCTTAGGGAGATTTCACCCTTAGGGAGGGACAATGGAGGTTTGAGAGGGGCCACAGGTGTTTGCTGTTGGCTGTGAATATCCACTTTGAGATCATCTGGAGAGGGATGATTGGCCAGATCCTAGCTGAGGTTGGGCTAAGGGCTATAAAGCTGGTCTGTAGCTGGGCGAGAGGGCATGGGGGTGGTATTTGTTCTAGTAGGAGAGCTTGGTTTAGTAACAAACCACTTTCAGATTAGAGGAGTGCATTTTGTGTGGCTGTTAAATGTAATGGGTTCATTTCAGCTGGGGAGCGTGGCATGGTTTACATGCGCACTCTGCCTTAAAATGTTGATTTATCTTTGAAGCTGAGCTGCAGGCTGGGAATGTTGTTAGTGTTATTAATCATATTTATGATAGTCATGCCCGAGGGAAAACCAAGAATGGGAGCCTCATTAGGCTAGGCACTATACAAACAGAGCCAGGAGCTCACTCTAGCTGTAGACACACACTCCAGTCCTGAAACTGTCTCTTAGAGAAATCTGTACACCTTAAAAGAGGAATTTTTTAAAGGGTGTCTATTTCTTATGGAGGTAGGATTTTGTAACTTAAGATGTACATGTTTCTTATAGAATAGCATATTAACCTCCCTCCCCTTTTAAAAAAAATTTATTCCTCACTTTGTTCTTTCCCCCTTCACTGCCCTTTAGAGTTGATGGCCTGCTGATATCCTGCATAGGAGCAAACTATTCAAAACATTTGAGCCCGATCACAGTTTTTCCAAGAGGATATTAAACCAGAATAATTTTTAAAGCCAGTGTTGGTTCTATACTCTGGCTTGCTAATGTTCAAAAGTAGAACCTTACTCTGGAAGTGTATTTAAATGTGGTCCTTCGTTATGAAATTCTTAATAGCATAGTTTTGCCACTGAGCCTGGAGGGAGGCAAATACAGGCCCCTATCTTACTCTGGGATGTGCCAGCATAGACATCAGTGTGACTCAGCAATGCAAGAGTTAAAACGGCATTTCTCAACAGTGTTATAGTTCCATCATAGCTTGGCTCCAGCCCCCTGGCTAGTCCAATGTGCATCCAAAACCACGTTAGCTTGAATACAGCTGAAAGATAGTTCCGGCTAAAACTGCTAAAAGCCAAGTGTAGACAGGGCCTCCATCCCGTGGGCAATGCATGCAATACTTTAACTAATAGAATTATTTAATAAGAGATCACAGATTTATGACAACAGTTGTGTACCAATATAGTAATGAATAGCACATGGGGGAAACAATAAAACTAAGGTCAACCCTGAAACACAAGTGAGACTCCTTGACTCTTCCAGTATAATTAACTTCCCTCTCAAGGGCTTGTATTTAGGCATAAAGGAAAAATTCAGTCTTTAGTCTCCTTCTGAAAAACATCTGCATGCCTGGAGCAGTTGAATTAGGGAGATTATTAGGTAGGAAGTTTTAAAACAAGCCCTAACCCAAAGAATTTTTGGTGTGGTTATATTGCTATACCATACATTCTCAAGCCATTAGAGTGAAAGTCAATGAGGAAGAACGCAATTCAGGAATATTTTGCTTTTTAACTCTTTGCTTCACCACCTCATAGAAGTGTCTGCACATACCCATGTTTACAGATAGAATAGCAATAGTGAAATTATGGTTGAAAAGAGGTCTCTGTTAGTAGGAACAAGAGTTAAAATTTTAATCACCACCAAAAAAGAGTCATGGAAACTGACCCTGGTATTATTGTTCCAAACCACTGAGTTAGAGTCCGGAGAGATTTTAAGACAGCAATGAATAATAGCAACTCTTTTTAAGTTAATGTGAATTAAAAAAAAAAAAGATTAGCAGTGATTTCTCTGTACAGAATTCCATGTGCCACTGAAACAATAAAAATAGAAAAGAATTAACTAGTAATTCAGATTCCTAAGGTAGTTAGGTAGTGCATGAACAATCCTTTTCATGTGTTATCTGCATGGCCATAACTTCTTATCCGAAATGGAAGAGTGTGAAGATTATGAAATCCTAATGACATATGTAAAAATGAGGTCATAGGAGGAAGGTGCTGGGAAAAGGTTAAATCCTTTATCAGTGTAAGTCTACTAATACTGTACTTGGAACATTTCAGAGTTCATCTTCTGCTTCTTAATTTGAAACACCAGCATTTACAACACTCACCATAAATCTAGTCCCTTGCTTAGTGACATATGGTTCCTCTGGCCTCCCCCTGTAGGAAATGAAATTGTTGTGCCTTTTCATGTTAGGTTACAAAACCAGAGACAAGTGGTACTCAGGAAGAGGTGCTTCTGAGAACTGTAATACAGCATGTGGTATCCCACTGACACTTGTGAGCCTACACAGAGACAACACTCAGTTGGGGGTGCGTGAGGACATATGTGAGGTCACTCCCCCTCCCCCATTTGCTGGTTGGCATGCTTAGTAATCTTCTGAAGCTGATTTCCTTCCCTCTGGCCTCTCCCCCACTATCAGCAGGCATCGGTCCTACTACTGTAAATAAGGGTGAATATGAGCTTGAGGAATCAGGCTCTGATCTTAAGTTGGCAGGGTAATTTCCAGTCTTGGTGTGTTTGGGATGATGCTGATGGCAGCACTAATAACTGTTGGCCTACTGCTGTGTGATGTCGCACTTACCACCCCCATTGCACCCCTCCATTACTCTCCATCCCTCATTTTCCTCCATTCCAATGTACATTCGGCTAGGGCAAAATGGTGGTGGTGGTGAGCAGATCCCCAGACCCCAGTACTGCATCAGGAGCCATCCTTCCCTGGGAAAGTTTGCTGGTCTACCTTCTGTCCAGTGGGCAAAAACTGTCATTATAGGATGGTGGCTCTGTGGCTCCTGTGAATTAAATTGGTGGTCTCAATTTGTGTGTCACATTGGAGAGGTGTCTACAACGCAAAACCAATTGCCACAGATGGCCATGAAGGGTCATTCCTCCTACCCCTACCATTGGGAGTCCCATCAAAAGAGACCGTGGAGTGAATGTCCACAGTGTCTGAACTCCCGCTTCACCTGTACAAATGGGCACCTGAGATCAGAGCCAAAGCCTACGCGTGGTGGCAGAGTGAGTGAAGCTGTCTTTGCTGTTGTCCATGTTCTTTGATTTCTGAGGCAAGGAGGACTGACCGAATCAATAGAGAAGATCTGGGGGAAATGGGGAAGGGACTGGAAATGATGCCTTGCTATTTTTTCCCTGGGAAATTCCATTGTTTTGCACTTTACACGAAAATGTTTTTTGCTGTTTTAAATTTAAAAAAAACATGTTTTGTTGGACAGGACAGCAAACTGTTACATGTAAAATCCCAAGTCTTGTACCTTCTGCAAACTTGAGAAAAATGGCTGATACTATGAATAGTTTTATTAGGACTCTGCCATCACTGTTCTCTTCACATTAGGAATGTCTCCTATCGAGTTATCAGGAAGACAACCATCAGTACATACTATTATAGAAATCCACTCATTTTGCCATATACCCATATATATGAGATGAGAAAGGAAACGTGGGAAAGTGCAATGCAATCTATCTGTGGAACAGATCCTGGAGATAAAAGGGAAAATATGTGTGATATTGGAAGCTATTAAACAGCAGCAGAGTTGATCTCTAAACCTCATACTGTCTGACTGATAAAAAGCTGCTCATGTCTGCCTCCCAGATTTATAGTTCCTTGCTTACATCATACAGGAAACTTAGTGACATTTTTGTATAGCCTGTCAACTTCTGGATAAGAAGGAAGAGCAATTAACAAAGCCCAGCATCTTAATATACATTTATTCTAGGAACTACAAATCTGACCACATACCCATTTGCCCTGTTACAAATAATTGCTGTTAACATCATTTGCTGAACTGGAATCATGGAATCTGCACCCAGAGACAGATACCCTTTGGTTAGCATACAATGGAGGGGACCATCTGTATGAGATATCACCCCTCCCCATGGAGCACGTCAAGAGCCTGAGCAGCACTGTGCACCTAGAGTGCCTCCTGCATGTCTGGAGCTCTTTGCATGAGCAGCATAGGGAAAGAAGGCCTCTTGTCTCTCATGTCAACCGATGGGAGTACGACCAACAGGGCTGAGACATCCTTAGGGTCTGATCCAAATCCAATTGAAACCAACCTCCCTTTAGCCCTAGGTCAATCTGACTTCTGTTGGGTGGTGCACAGGCAGCCAGTGGAACCACAAAAGAGGACAGTGCAGGCCAGCAAAGGAAAGCAGCCAGGGTACCTTTGATATCTTTGATATCCTCAGCAGATATTTTCTATCAGTATTTAATCTTACTATATATTTTAGAAATGGGCATCTGTCTGTCTGTCCTTCCCATCTGTGAGTCCATTAATTCAAGAACTCCTCTTAAATGATAAGAGTTAGGCCACCAAATTGGGTGTGCAGCTTCCTCTTATCATAACGTAAAGGAAGGTCAGGGTTTGGGTGTGCCAGGATAATGTGAGGTGCCCAGAATGGGATTGTTTCCTAGCAAATGGAAAGGGAGGGGTGTGATAGCAAAGACTGTTATACTCACGCATGACCACAGGGGGCAGCATGCACCCCAATGAACTGCCACTGGCCAGCAGCACAGCTCCCACCACTCTGGCCTGCCCTGGGGAGCAGCTACTGGCCTGCAGCTGACCTCCAGTCCTGGGCTGGCTCTCAGGAACACCGGCGGGCAGCCTCCGTGGCCCCTGCCACCTCCAGGTTGGCCCCAGGGAGAAACTGGTGGAGTACTCAGGGGAGAAGCCAGTGGGTGGAGTACATGATTCCCCCCCCAATCCCAGGGTGTATACCCCATCCCAGGCTGGCGCCAGGCTAGCCCCAGTGAGAGTCTGGTGGGGGACACCCTCGTTGCCCAAGGGCAAAGAAGGCAGGCGTAGTGTGTAGCCCCTGCAGTCCTGGGCTGGCCCTGGGGAAAAAGCTGGAGCCCACTCTTACCTTCTCCCCTGAGCCCTCCAACTCCTTCCCTTGTACCCTCTCCTTCCAACTCTGCCCTGATTCCTGCACCCTTTCATTCTGACTCCTGCACCCCCCCATCTCTGTCTTGAGCCCTTCCTTACTCCCAACGCTGACTCCTGCAGCTCCCTGCCTTAAAGAATCAGACCAATGCAGGGTAAGTCTTCTAGTAACAAGTATTATTTATTGTATGGAATATTTTTACAGCCCTCCAAGTTATGCTAGGTGCCCCACAAAGGTGTGTTAAAAGGAGAATGTTCACGTCATGAAGATCCTAGTCTCATTTTAGACATAGTGCAATAAGAATGTGACAAACAGTAAATGCAAAAGATGGAGATGGGTAAAGGTTACAGTAAGAAGATCGTGTCATGACCCAGTAATGGCACGTTCATCAGTTTGATGACATACTCCTATCTTTAAAAAAGGGAAAGGAGAATCGAGAGAACTACAGGCCAGTGGCCTCACCTCAATCCCTGGTAAAGTCATGGGGCAGGTCCTCAAGGAATCCTTTTTGAAGCACTTGGAGAAGAGGAAGGTGATCAGGAACAGTCAACACGGATCCACCCAGGGCAAGTCAAGCCTGACCAACCTAACTGCCTTCTATGATAAGATAATTGGCTCTGTGGATATGGGGAAAACGGTGGATGTGATGTACCTTGACTTGACTTTAGTCTTCCACAGTATTCTTGCCAGCAAGTTAAAGAAGGATGGCTTGAATGCATGGACTATAAGGTGAATAGAAAGCTGACTAGGTCATCTGGTCAGTGGGAAGTGATCAACAGCTCGATGTCGAGACAGTTCGATGTCTAGTTGGCAGTCGGTATTGGCAGTCGGTATCAGACAGAGTGCCCCTCAGATTTGTCCTGGGGCCGGTTTTGTTTGACCTCTTCATTAACGATCTAGATGATGGGATGGATTGCACTCCTCAGCAAGCTGGTGATGACACTAAGCCGGGGGAAGAGGTACATTGGAGGGTAGGGATAGAGTCCAGAGTGACCTAGATTTAGGATGGAAGAATCCCATATACTGCTCTAGGCTGGAGACTGACAGGCTAAGCAGCAGTTCTACAGAAAGGACTTGGGGATTACAATGGCTCAGAAGATAGATAGGAGTCAACAGGAAGGCTAATGACAATTTGAGCTGCATCAGGAGCATTGACAGCAGATCAAGGGAAGTGACTATTCTCCTCTCTTTTGCACTGGTGAGGCCACATCTGGAATATTGTGTCCCATTTTGGAGCCCCCACTACAGAAAGGATGTGGACAAATTGGAAAGAGTCCAGCGGAGGGCAATGAAAATGAATAGGGGGCTGGGTCACATGACTTATGAGGAGAAACTAAGGGAACTGGGCTTATTTAGTCTGCAGAAAAGGAGGATGAGGGGGGAATTAATAGGAGACTTCAATTACCTGAAGGAGGGATGAAGAAAGGATGGAGCCAGGCTGTTCTCAGTGGTAGCTGATGACAGAACCAGGAGAAATGGTCTCACATAACAGTGGGGAAGGTCTAGGTTGGATATTCGGAAAGGCAATTTCACTAAGAGGGTGGTGAAGTATCAGAATGAGTTGCCTAGGAAGATGGTAGAATATTGCTGGAATGATTTAGTTGGGGTTGGTCCTGCTTTGAGCAGGGGGTTAGACTAGATGACCTACAGAGATCTCTTCCAATCCTAATCTTCTACAATTCTATGACACTTACATTTTCTTTGCAAATATTTCTGTGTATCTCAAAGAAATGTGTGGCAGACTAGAGCAGGGATGTGAGCATGGGTAGGTCATGACCCCACCCTATCAGCACACAGAACCATTGAATCTAAGCCTGTGTGAATGCCAAGCTTAAGTACATTTATTAACAAGCTTTTGAACCTTGCACTGTGAAGGTGGGATCTGAGAGGCATGTCTTCACTACAAGCTGGATCAATGGGGCAGCGATAGATTCAGTGAGGGGCAATTTAAATCAACCACCTATCACTTTCTTATTGACTCTGGTTCTCTGCCTCAATGAGAAGTGCAAGGGGAGTCATCTAAGCACATTGACTTCAGCTACATTATTTACGTAGCTGAAGTTGTATAACTTGGATTGAATTCCCAGGCCGTGTCTACATTGGCAAGATTTTGCACAAAAGCACCTGCTTTTGTGCAAAATCTTGCTGCCTGTCTACACTGGCCATGAGTATTTGCGCAAGAACACTGACTTTGTAATGTACAAAATCAGAGGTTCTTGCACAAATACTCTGACGCTCCCGCTCAGGAATAAGCCCTCTCGCACAAGTATTCTTGCGCAAGAGGGCCAGTGTAGACAGCCAAGTTAATTTCTTGCATAAGAAAGCCCAATGGCTAAAATGGTCACCAGAGCTTGCTTGCACAAGAGAACGTCTACATTGGCATGAATGCTTTTGCACAAAAGCACATGCCAGTATAGGCGATCTCTTGCGCAAATACTTTTAACGGAAAAACTTTTCCGTTAAAAGTATTTGCGCAAAATCATGCCAGTGTAGACGCAGCCCCATTGTAATGTAGACCAGCAGATAGTGGACACAGCCTGTTCACCATAAGTTGATGCTCATTAAAATTTCCATTTGTAGTTCCACCTCTAGGTTTCCGTGACTGCATGTGAGTTGAGCTGATTGATAGCTATGTAACTAATCACCTAATGCAGCTTCATGTTCCAAATATAGATCTTGAGCTAATGAACATTTCATAAACATGAATCAGATTAAAGAAATCTTTAATCCTAAGAGTTATAGTTTACAATAAACAAGGATTTTGTGTCTATTTTCATACATAAATATTTATAGCAGGGTTTGTGGCTACTGGTTAAATGTCAAAGTTTGTTATTCTCCACATTTCTATACCAGAGATCTGCATGTGTTTTTCATAAAATGATGGCTTTCTATTGCTGAAAGATTTTGGACTAAGGTCAGCTGTCTGAAATGCTGCTAGAAAAAAGAAAGCTTTGAAAAGTTTCATGTGTAGCTAGTTCCAAAATGGATGATAATGAGAGGTAATTTCGACAAAGATTCCTGGGAGTGGATATAGTTCATACAAAAATAATGCTGGGAATAATTTCAGATAATCTTGTGGTTAGTCCTTCTGATGGAGACAAAGAAATATATATGCACATTTATTCCCATTGATTTTAAAAGTTTCATTTTTAGAAGTTACCAAAAAGGAGGGTGCAGAAATGTATTGGATTTTATTGATCAAAAAACAATCAAGAGTGAAAATACACAGGTAGTAGGGGTCTCACTCTACAAAGTCTGAAGGAGAAGTTTTGAAAGGCACACTTAGGCAATTCTCAGTGAATGCGTGTATTATTTAGATGCTTAACATTGATTTCAAGTATCAGAGGGGTAGTCGTGTTAGTCTGGATCTGCAAAAGCGACAAGGAGTCCTGTAGCACCTTATAGATTAATATTGATTTGTTCCTTTGGAAATCTCTCCCTTAACCTATGGGATTACTCATTTGAGTAGTTACTCATATACACCTTTGCAGGATTTGGCCATTTAAATTATAAACTGTTTTGATCAAAGAACATGTCCATTGGTTTGGTTTGTAACACTGTCCTACAAAGAACTAATAATTATCCTTGTAAAAGACTTAGAAGACAATCTTATATCATGTGGTTTCCTGCCTGTTATCTAGACCAAAGAGTTTCATATAAATGATTATATTTATATGAAGTGAGTCAGAAAGGATTTTGAGGCTGAGTGTTTCATCCCTTCTCCGCCCCCTAAAAAATCCACCTATGCATACAAACCTCTCATCATCTGGACAATAGCTTGTTCCTATGGATTTGATCCAATGCAGTCTGGGCATGACCCCATAGAATGGGAGAAAATGTACTATCAGATGTTTGTGTCCCAGCAGTCATTAAGAGAATCAGTTCAGAGGCATGGGAGTCAGACACAGTCAACGGCACTCACAGTATGTCAGGGTGGGCCTCTATGCTGAAATCTTGGCCTCATCAGAGTCCTTGGGAGTTTTGCCATTTGTTTCAGTGAAGCTGGATTTTATCAATGTTTTTATGTAATGGCAAAGCCAAGCAGCCATCATAGTACTTTCTAATTTATCTTCAGTGCGAAAGAGGCTGTAAGAGCAGAAGTATCAGAAAATGCCATCTTTCTCGGGAAAGACACTTTTAATGTGATATTCCACGATTATGAAATATATTCATTAGCAAAGATATAAAGTTGCTCTTTGGAGTTTTAAAGTACTAAATTGTTGCAATTATTTTAATCTGTAGCAGATTTTCAAACTTTGAAAACAGGAAAACATACCCATTCTGGGCAAGAACCCCTGGGAGGGATTGGGGAGAGCAAACCACATTCGGGCCCTTTATTGACAATTGGATTCAGATGCACAAGGTTCAAACTGCAAGTCATTCACTACATAGGTTTTCTTGTTATGGTAAATGTTATTAATGCCAGTTAGAAACCCTCTTGGACCAAGAGACAGAAATGAGCAGAAGTGCTGGCAGCACACATGACATTCAATTTTGTTCTAAGCAGAAAAATGCATCTGTAGATAATTTCATTGTTAGCTCTCCTTTTGGCATGTGAAAGCACAATAATCACAATTAATAAAATCAGTGACTAGCTTTTTAAAACTGGGGATTTGAATCCAGGAGCTTCTCAGGAAACTCTCTGTCTTTAGCTTTTTAAGATTTTATCTCTGAAAAAAAAATGCTTTTAGAGTGACAGAAATATTAACAGTGTAGATCAAATATTATGATTTCATATCACAATCAGAAGATGACATAAAAATGGCTGCTTATAATATAAGGCAAAACAGGAGGCTGTACCCATTAATGTCAAAAGCAAAATCTGCACTATGTTCCAGAGGAACACAGTTGGGCCTATGATTTTTCTTCCCACCCAATAAGTCCAATATTAGACCAAAATTACAAGAATTTTATCTTGTGTGCTAATCATGTTGTTTTTATCTTCAGAATACTCTCCTCTGCATAGTGAGACTTGAGCTATTTTGCACAGTTTGGCACGTCCTTGTTCCTTCTTTTAGCTTGAGAGCACACAGACACTGTCCTGTCACAAGCAGAATGCAACAGGTAATAAATTATGCTGAGCATAGAAATAAATTTCCACAGCTTTCCATAATGTGTTTGGACTTGTTCTGATTGCCCTGGGCTTCTTTAATACATCAGCACAAGGACCAAATTCCTATAGTGTCTTGCAAGCAACTGCTACAGAAATGAGAGTTTCGTGACAGCAGAAATTAACAGCAACTGAGAGTAAGAGTAATGCATGATATATGGTTTGTTCTGGGTGCTGCATAAACGCAAGACAGATTCTCTTCCCAGAAGATCTTTCAATCTAGTTTAAGGTAAGAAACTGAGTGGTGGGGAAAGGGACACAGCATCCAAGCAAAGTGGTTGGGGCAGCACATGACTTCTTAGCTTCTTAAATTTTCAAAAAAACCTCTTAATTAATACACACACACACACATGTTGGGTTTATTTATATTATAAAAGGTAGTTTAGGGTTGCTTTTTGCAAATGGAATTTCAAGCTTGAATGAGAACAGAAAGGAAGAAGGATGGTGGGTAAAGGGAATCTGAGGAGAAAGGGACTATAAAGGAGATAGGAGACAGAGAAGGAAAGAAAAGAGAAAAATATGTAGTGAGATTGGGCAGCTGAGAAGTTGTGGTGGACAGGAGATGGCTAGAATGAGAGGGACCAGCCGTCAATGGTAAATTGTTTTGTATTTTTTCAGCTGTATAACAGTCTCCTAAAGGGAGGGAAAAGTTGCTGCCCCAGCTTTTGGGATGCTTAAAACCAGACTAAGCAAAATACTAGAAAATAAGCGTAAAGGCCTGATCTACTCTAGACCAGGAAGGTCAGCTTAAGGTACACCATCCAGCTGTACAAAATGTGTAGCTGGATTTGGCTAACTTAAGCTGAGTTGCTGCATTATCTGTACCGCAGGAGGCTGACAGAAGCACATGCTCTCATAGGCTTCCCTTACTCATCACAGAATGAGGAGTACAGGACACTGGTGGGGACTGCCCTCAGCATTCAATTTAGGGATCTACACTAGACCCGTTAAATCGACTGCTAGAAGATCAACCTCCAGAGGGTTGATCTTCCTTATAGTGTAGACGTGCCTGAAAGGGCACTGTCTCTGGCAGCATGCAGTGTCTTGACTGTGACACTACACATTTGTTCTATAAGTAGGAGAAAGATCATCAGATCACTTACTAGAGCTGGTTGGAACGTGTGTAAATATGCAGTGAGGAGGAGCAAGAGTCTGTAGAAAATTGACGGAAAATTAATATCCAACATACGTAACTTCAGAGATGCTGCTGCAGTGCCTCCTAGGAGTTGTAGTTCAGATGCCTTATGCGTCCATTCTCATCTACATCTCCTCTCTTGGGGAGGGGAGGCAATGTATCATGGGAATTCCATGGCTGCAGGACATCAAAGGAGATGAAGTTTGGCTGTGGATCTTAGCTCATTAGGTAACTGAAATACAATTCAACGAGGTACCGTGGCAGCCTGTTTGGAAATATTTCAAGTTCTGCCAAAATATTTTGATTTTTGGGTGCGTAGTTCAAATTTTTTTGGTGGCAAGCAGACACTTGTTCAGTATCGAACACCCAATTGTCCATCAAAACCAATTTTGATGTAATTTTTTCATCCAGCTCTAGCAGTTACCCTGTAAATAATATGGTAATAAAGGAAGACCCTTTAGAAACTTTCTAAGTCTGTATAGCCCAGTGAAAACTTGCTGATTAGCAAGGGAGGAGATAAGCCTTCAGGATCAAAGCAGCAGGAGACTGATGGAGGGTGGGAAAAGGGACACAGCAAATGTAAATGGAATCAGGAGCAAAACACAGTGTTCTGCAAAAGGAAGTATGAAAGAATGAAAATAAAAAATGGTATGAAAACCATGCACAATATTTTGCTCTGTTTTATTTTAAAAAATCCCCTCAGTGCCATCCCATTGACTGTAAGAGGTATTAATTTTCTTTATATGGTCCCAACAATATAAATATTTAATGGTGTTAGATTACAGAGCAGAAACAGTAGATGAGCTCCAACCAATAGGATTTGAATTGGCCAGGCTTTTTGCATTGAGATGACGGCTATTGTGAAATGAATATCTTTTCCCATGGCATGCATTTAAAAAATCTATCTGTATTTCTTTTTAGGTCTCGCTCAGTGCTCAGAAAACATAAACACCTTTCCTACTCCCAGGGTTTGTCAGTATTTTCAAGTGATATGTTATGACAAACAGGATAATAGCTCCAGGTTATGTGGGTAGATCATGGTATTTAGATATATGATTAACATTATTATATTTAGTAGCTAAGGCAAACACATTGATTTGAAAATGCACAGCTTTCTGGATATAAATTATCTTTGTGAATATATTAAGGGAAAGCTACATGTGCTGATGATTGTTTTATTATAAAGATATATAGATGCTTTCTTTCTCCACTGCATTCAGTCTCAAGCAAGAAGAGTCAGGAAAACTATGAAATGCAGCATAGCAGTGAAACCTGAGGCCAAATTTTTCCAATTTGGATATCAAAAGCTAAAAACAATGGGAGCAGCAGGGCTAGGTGCCTCAAAAAGTTAGATACCTAAATATGGAGTTAGGCACTCAACCTCAAAACTCCAAGTTGGAAAATCTTAACCTTAACTTATGTTTACAAGTGAAATATCATGGTAAAATGATATATGGACACAAATCAGACATCATAAATTGTAACACATGAACATGTATGGGAACATTTTATCCCACCTGATCACTCAGTCATCAATTTAAAAGCATCCATTTTTCTACAAAGGAATTTTACTACCCAATTACAGAAGGAGACTGCAGAACTGGAATTTATTTACAAGTATGACACTGTTACCATGGGCTTGAATAAAGACATTAATTGGTTGGCACATTACAAAGTCAATTTCCCCTGCCTTTAACATCCACATTTCCACATCAAAAGCTATGGATGGGACACTTTCAGCCTGCTTAATTAGCCTCATTAACACAGGTCTTACAATTGGCAGGTATTTCTTTTACTGTTATATATATCTTGGTTTCTGTTATTTTCATTCCAACTCTTCTGATGAGGTGTATTTTACCCATGAAAGCTTATGATACTATAGATTTTTTGTTAGCCTCTAAGGTTCTACAGAAATACTTATTGTTTCATGAGATGAATTAATCTGATGAAGTGGGTTTTACTCTCAAAAGCTTATGTCCTAATACACTTGTTAGTCTTGAAGGTGCCACAGGACTCCTCATTGTTTTTGCAAATACAGACTGACACAGCTCCCTCTGAGAGCTGCTGAAGAAATGCCAACAAGACTGGGACCAAGGAGGAATATTCCACATTTATGTAACAGCATTATACAGTTAGGTAGGTCTCCCCTGTCTTCTTGTGCACTGTAAGCTTATTGGCTGCTGCTGAAGGCAAGATAATCAAGTATAGCAAACCCCATTTTTCCTATATATTTTAAATTCAGCTTTCATTTCTCTCGGAATAGCAAAAAGAATAGTAGAAAAAATCCAAATGGAGCCAAAGGAGCCATTTAAACCAACAGCACCAAATCTTTGTTAATTGAACTGGTTGCCTCATTTGCTGCTTTTGGAAAGAACAATCTAACTCCGTTAATCAAATATAGTGGCAGAAGACTTCAATCTAATGGGAAGCTAACAAGCACCTAGGGTGATAATTAATTAGCAGACGGGGAAATAAAATATGAGAAGCATTGCAAGCAGAAAAGGAAGAAAGAAATTATTTGAATTAGTAACTTGAATTAACTCCAAAGTTAATAGAACCAAGCCACAAAGAATAACAATTTGCACTACTTTTACATTGATTAAATCAAATGGTTTTGTTAAGTATGACAGCTCAAATTATATCAGAAATCTTCAGTGTCCTTGACCTGTCTTTTAAATTCCTCTCCACTTTAGGAGCAAGTACTGCAAATGTCAGAGAAGCTTAAAATACTCGTTACCAAAATTCATCATTCCACTACAGAAATATTCAGGGTGATTTTCTTGATCAATTTCACAAGGACTCTGGGGAATTGGCCAACTGCATTATGCCATAAACTATAATGAGTCAGTGTGGAGAGATGAGTCTGAAGTGAAATGTACAGGACTGTCGGTTGAAAGCATGATTTGAAAATTTGATGTTGCTGGGTACAAAAACGGTGTTGTCCAATGTGACACTTGAGGCTGAGTATTGCATATGTGACTCAACAGCATTACAGAGTTGCATACAGATTGAGGTTTCACCTATCCGTTCTTATCCTATATTAAGCAAAATTGGACCAAAAGCAAGTCAGTGCAGGACTATTGGCTTCAGTGGTTCTAGTCCAATTTTTACTGGTTGAGGATATGACCCAAAATGTTGACTCTCTACTCTAAATGTTACTAGTTCCTTATAATCTTTTCTAACTGATTAAATGAAAATACAGTTTTTGAAGTTGCAAGGTCTTTCTTCGCAGATGCATTTTAAAAAGATTCTATTGCATTCATAATAACAGTGGGTCTAGCAGAAAAACTTTAGTAAAGGTTGAACAGGGTCTTCTAGTCGAGTATCAGATTGGGAAAGATTTACAGATCATTTCAGATTGCTTCAGGTTGATTTCCTGTATCAACTGTCAGCTAGGATGGACTTTTAATTTTTTTGTAATTAAAAGTATATTATGTGTGAGATGTAATCTAATTCCATACAGAAAACTGTAATCTAAGCCTGCCTCAAATGACAAATGGAGCTAAACATTTGATTATTTAAAATATAAGGTATACGGGGATTAATTATGCTCTCCACCCTTTTGACATTTTAAAAAATGAATTAAGATCTCCATGCAGACCCCAGACCAGTTTATCTGCATCATAATAAGAAGACACCAACATTGCAAGTTACTCTCCTTCAGACAATAAATTCCCACAGTGCCATTGCTGCTGTCCTTGCTTTGGCCAGGTGGCCTTCCTATAAAGAGAGAGGCACTTGGTGACATTGAATGAATATCACTCAGCTAGCTGAGTGGGGATGCTGCATTTAATAAGCAAATTCAAAAAACAGCTAGAGCATGAAGCGGTCAAATAGGTCACAAAAGCTGTCCCTTGTTAACACCTTCCAAGCTTCCGTGCTTGCTCCGTGCATGCCTATTACACATTACATGATGTTGCTTCTAGTGTTCCACATAATAAAGCATCAAGATGAGATGTTAAGATGAGGATGATGATAATAATACCTGGCTCTCACCCCTCTCTTTTCATCAGTAGTTACATGATATTGCCAGACTGAAGTCAATGGAACTAATCCAATTTACTTGAGTCTCCAGATGAGGGTGTGGTCCATTTCTCACTTAAAACATTGCAATGAATTCCTCTTAATTTCGCTGAATGACAACCTGTCGTACCAAAATACGCTCAACCAAATGACATTCGTTGATATAATACTAATAAATCCCCTAAAAAAAATACACACAAAGGACAGATTCTGTTGGATTTAGGTACATCAACATTCTCTGCAGAGTCTGAGAGACTCACATTTGCTGGCTTAGGGTGTTTTTCAAGGACAATTCAAAATAATCATACTGAAAAGGACATTGTAGGTTAAAAGGATGTTTCATTGTGGAGTAAAGTATTTTTTTTTATCACACTCTGTAGTAATTTGACACGAGAAAGTTTAATAAATAATAGATATTTAGAAGGAGATTTTTGGAGTATTCATCCTTCAGAAAGCTACTGGGTTTGGACACATGCAGAAAAAAACGATTAGCTTCCCCTTTTCTCCCTCATATCTGTATTTTGTATTTCTTTAGTTTCTCCTTGTTATTGAAGTTGGCAGTGACTTTTTTTTTTCTTTTGCCAAAGTACCCTAAAGCCAGTGGCAGAACTCTCATTGATTTCCATGGTGTCAGGATCAAACCTTTAATTCAAGTCTCCTAAAAGTAAGAAGTATTCAACAAAAATGCCAAAATAAAGTTTAATGGAAATAACATTGAGAAAGATGAGCCAGCCTAAAAGAAAGAAGAGGAAGAAATAAACACAGGGCAAATATGGAAGGCAAACAGATGTAAACATGAACAAATTTTGTTTCTGTACTTAAGAATAAAAATGTTCTAAACATCCATCTGAGAAGTCAGGTTGCTTTAGAACCTTCGTTGTTCTGTTTAAGTTTTTTCTCCTAACAGGCTGGGATAGTTCTGAGTACAGCTGCAGGCCCAGCCAGCTCTAGTATCAAAAGCAGCTCAGAGTCCAAATATCAAGCTTTGATTGCAAGTTCAAAAATACAAATCCTTTAGAGGTTTGACCAGCTTTCAGAGGGACCTTTTTCTGTTTACTCCACTAAGTACAAAGCTATTGCACAGCTGCTGAAGTATAACTTCTCTTGCAGATGTAGTAAATGGCAGCTTTCTTTTAAAAAAAAATTAGACTTAATTTTATTTTTTGGAAGAGACAGAAACCTCCAAAATTCCCATGTCCCGGGAGGCTGGCATGGTAGTCAAGAAGCCAACTCGTTGCGTTCCATGCGTGTGATCCATGAATAGGTTTTAAGTTCTAAAGGCTGTGCAATGCTCTCAGTCCGTGAGTGAAAAGGAACATCTTGTGTTACTTGAACAACCTTAGTTTGGCTCAGCAGTGGTATTAACAGGCTTTGAAGGGAGTGGTGGCTGATGCCCTGTTGATGGATTTGTGCATGCAGCTATAGTACATTTGTGCATTGCTACTTGCAATTTTGCACTCAGCATTGTTTCTTTTCCTCGTCCATTTATTGCTTCATCGCCATAGTGTCTGACACCTCCCCAGAATTTATCCTCACAGTATTCCAGTGAGGTAGGGAAGTATTAAGAGCCCCATTTTACATATAGAGAACAAAGGTACAGAGAAACAAAATGATCTGCCAAAAGATAATGGGAGAATGGTGCTGATGCTATTGAACTCCAGAGTCCTAATCCAATGACTCAACTAAGACCTTCCTGTCTCACCTTTGAATGTAATTTGTGCTTGGTGAGACGAGTCCTAGTCATTTGCTCCTTCACACAGCATGAAGGTCTGTCTTACAGATGTTAAAACACAGCTGGTTACTCCTCTTCCTAGTAGGTCATCTGAATTTTCCCCTGGTAGTTTATTGCTAGACTAAAATCTGCTGGCAAGATTTTATATTTTTTTATTAACATAATTAGTTATGGTGCCTGAGAAAACACATGAAATGCTCGAGCAAAAGGCTGACGTCTCAGTTGTGGGTTCATTCTTGTTACCTTCACAGCTAGCATGATTTTTAGCCTTCATATTTATTAAGTAGGGGTTTCTCATGTTTGGCTCCACTGCCGCAGCCCAAGTTCTCATTTAGTACCGAAGCTTCATTCTTAGCAGGGGCCTATCACAAATAGCTTTGAGTCCAGCATCAATTTTCCGACCCAATTCTCAAGAGGCAACCCAATGTTAAAAGGATGCTGATCTAAAACTTCAAAGGGCTGATGCAACTTACACTAAAGTCAACAGGAGCGATATAGTGAAATGTACAGTCGCTTTCACAAAGACAAGACCTCGAGAGAAATGTTAGTATAAAGAGAAGTCAACACTGACAGGAAAGAATTGATGAATACAAATCAGATATCCTAAAAGGCAACACACAGAAACGTGTTGGAGTACACTTTAACCTGCCTGGGCACTCGTTAATGGAGCGCAAAGTCACCGTATTGTTCCAGGCCAATTCCACAAGCCAAATACACAGGGAAGCATTGGAACTTAACTTCGTTTACAGGTTTGGGACCCATCACAGAAGTATGACTAAAGACATTACCTGGTTGGCACACTATCTTCCACATCCTAGTGACTTAAAAAACCAAAGAGTGGGTACTTAAGAACAAACAGTGTGTACTTAATGGGTACTTCTCTATCAGCTTCATATAACATGAACACTAATTCACTATTTTTTCCCTTCTTTCTCTAGCCCCCCCAATCCTCTATTTATTTTGGAATTGGACTTTTAATACTCCATTCATCTGAAGAAGTGGGTTGTACCCATGAAAGCTCATGATACCCATCTACATGATTTGTTAGTCTTTAAGGTGCTGCTTGACTATTTGTTGTTTTTTAAGTTTTTCCAGTTACAGACTAACTTGGCTACCCTCTGAAACTGATTCAATAGCAATTCTGCAGGTGGGCAGGGGAGCTGTAAAAATAGGGAAATCAAGAATCTTAGAGCTATGTGGAGAATTTTGTGTCAAAGAAAAGGGAGAAGTAATATTTCTTCAGTGATGTTTTTCAGTTGATTTTCCAATTCACCGTAAAAAATTGTGTCTGGCAGCATTGCCCTAGCTCAGACTTCATGGAGGCAGACTTGTCTTTGATTTCCATGATAGGGTGGAAAGGCTTTGGATTTTGATCCTATTTCCTTATTTCTTGCTCATGTATTCTGAAATTTTGCTCAATATTGTCCTGGTATCTCAGGTTCAGGATGGAATTCATGGTCAAAATCAGATATAGAGAGAGTTTTGCTGAAGCAGCCAATAGTCCAGGGATTAGGACACTAACCTGTGATGTAGGAGAAACAGTTTTAAGTCCCTGCTCTGGATGATTTGGTTCAGTGACTTAAATCTAGGTCCTAAAATATTCTGTGAGTGCTGTAACAATTGGACTGTTCTGGAATAGAACTTTTTCTGGTGTTTTTTTCCTGCAAAAAATTTCAAAAGGCCTTGGCTTAATTTTGATATAGAATAAAAAACAATTCCCAAACCTCAGAAAAAAAATGTGTAAACCCGAATTCTTGTTTTCCAAAGAGCTTTAGTCCAAATTGTTAGTCCAGCTATTGTTACCACATATTCAACATTTGCATAACTGCTAAAATAAATCATTTCAAAATATATGTGTTTATGCTGTTTCTTGTCTTGGTATTTCTTAATTTGTGTTATTCGTGGTTTGCTTTTTGCTCTATTACATAACACAGTGTAGGGGTTCCGCAATAATTCCACGTTTTGCCTTTATGCATGGTGGGAAAAGACTTGCCAGCTACTAGAGATTTGATTTTTTGTTTTAAGGTGCAGAACTAAACTGAGGATCAAATCAGTGCAATGGCTCTATTCACCCCTGTGGCACAGGTGTGTGCAAGTGCATTGGGGGAGCTGGTGAACCCAGCCCCTAGGGAGGGCAGCAGTAATTACACCCCCATCTTTCCCCAGAGGTTCAAATAGCAGAAGCTGCTCAAGGGTATCTGTAGCCACCTCCACTCTTTTGCCTCTTGTTGGCACCACTATGGTTGGTGGGTATAAGAAGCAGGGGAAGGCAATACCTTTCCAAACTGCCAGATGTGGCTTTGCCCACACTCCGCCCCGAAAACACAGCTGTGCGCTGCCTTCCCTCGCTGTGATCTGGGGCCGGAGAGGCTCTCATCGTGGGGTTGGAGGTTTTCCACTGAAGTAGAGGGGAGGAGGGCTCGGCTCATTTGGGGGTCGGGACCTCAGGCAGAAAGGGTAGAGCTGGGGGCTTCCCTCTCCCAGCCCTAATTCTGAGGTGAAAGCAAGCTGGTGCGCAGCAGGAGCTGGCAGAGCTGTGGCAAAAGCTAGCAGGCAGCTATTTAGAGAGTTGGCAGGGACCTGGGTTGCAGTAGGACAGTACCTGTAAGTCATTTTAAATTACTTTCACCACTGCCTACATTCACCCATGGGCACCACCCGTTTTTCTGGTGACTTTGATTGGCTATGAGCCCTGCTATTCTGGTGGGTAGTGTCCCTCTAAGCAGCACAGCTACACAGGTGATTAACCAGCCCGCCCACCCCCAATCAGAGGCTCAGGGCTCCCTGCCTAGAGAAAACACTGATGGTGAGCATCTTGTTCTGACACTACTCCTTTGTCTGGACTTTTCAGGGGTGGAGCTCTTGTGACAAATCAGTAGAGACCACAGACTGAATTAGACCCACTGAACCAGAACTGTGATGCAGTGTAAAGTGGTGCAAGAGTTCGATTGGCTTACATCACTTTATAGCGACTTCCGTTACCATGTTTCTAGATTAGTTCTCCAGTCTTACAGTTCTCCAGCTCTTGCAATTTTATCATCAGGCTCATGATACTTGAAGGTTCTCTTCAAGCCCCAGCTGCTGGAGTCAGCTGATCAGATCAGAAGCTTATCTTTCTTTTTTTCTTGCAAGTACATTTCTAGCCTTCATCGTTGTGGAGAAAAGCTTGAAAACATGACCCACTACAGGTTCAAATACCAGAAATCAAATACAGCCTCCAGTTATTATATTTAATTAATACAACCTTTCAAAATTTTTAAGCCAAATTAATGATTTTGGAGAATCTGATTAATGATTTTCGAAAGCTCAGGGCTTGCAATATTAGTTTAATGACATTTTACACACCTTCCGAACTTCTCCAACACTTTATTGTAAGTCTGTGTTAGTTTAGTGCCTTTGGCAAAAAAAAAGAAAAGAAAGAAAGAAAGAAAGAAAGAAAGAAAGAAAGAAAGAAAGAAAGAAAGAAAGAAAGAAAGAAAGAAAGAAAGAAAGAAAGAAAGAAAGAAAGAAAGAAAGAAAGAAAGAAAGAAAGAAAGAAAGAAAGAAATAGGAATGATATATTCCAAAGAGGTTTGTTAGGAAAATTTTAAATAGTTCCACTGTGACCTTCAGGATGTTTGCCTTCTTAATAAGAACAATGTCTAATTTAACTCATGCTAATGATTTAAACTTTACCAGCTCAACTAGGAATGTAATTAATTAATTAATTAGTTTTAAAAAGGTTGTTACCCACTTAGAGACCATACATGTTTGTGTTTATATATAGTTTTCTTTTTCAAAGGCATTTCATAGACTAGGCAACTGGGAAACTTCTCACAGAAACACAGGAATTCAACTAGTGCAACGCCCTAAAAAGTCAATAGCATTACTTTGGATTCACATCACAGTGACTGACCACAGAATTTGGCTGCTAATCTGTAAATGATATAGTTCAATGTAAGTTTTCTGAGAGCTAATAGAGTATTTTTCCATAGGCTGGGAAATAGCAGGTATGCTAAAGCTGGGGCGAGCAATAAATTGGTGCCACATTGGAGTTAATAGGTGATCGATATACCACATGCAGCATTTCGAAAGTTTTTATTGTTTTTTGGGGGGTGCAGGGTACCTCTTTTCTTCTATTGGTTAGGTGAAGGGCCAGCAAAGCTGCCTGTTAAACCAAACCAATCACCGACTCACTTTAGAAACCACCTCTCATAACGCGAGAAGGGCTGCAAAGATCAGCTCCAGGTGCAAGCTTCTCTAAAGTTTCATGACTGTTTGATTAAACCCCAAAGTCCAATCAATTGTGGAGATGCAAGCTTGGATCTAAAGCTGGATCCAGGTTTCTCTGACAGTTAGTGGGTCATTCAAAATACAGTATTTTAGTGGGGGGAGGGATAGCTCAGTGGTTTGAGCATTGGCCTGCTAAACCCAAGGTTGTGAGTTCAATCCTTGTGGTGGCCATTTAGGGATTTGGGGCAAAAGTTTGTCAGGGATGATACTTGGTCCTGCTGTGAAGGCAGGGGACTGAACTCAATGACTTTCAAGGTCCCTTCCAGTTCTAGGAAATAGGCAATCTCCATTATTTAATAGTCCAGGTTTGGGTCTGAAAATAGCAATGCAAAATAGCAAAGGTAGTAATTCCACAGGGATTTCAACAACTTCCACCCCATCATCAATCCTAGTCTGGATCAAACACAAGAGATCCACTTCCTTGACACTACAATTAAATGATGGCCACATTTCCACCTTCTTGTACTGGAAACCTACTGACCATTATACTTACCTATATGCATCTAGCTTTCACCCAGGACACGTCACACAATCAATTGTTTACAGCCAGCCCCTAAGATACAAGTTTATCGTGCCAATCCCACAGGCAGAGACAAACACCTATGGGATCTCTTATCAGGAAATGTTAAAACTGGGGAAGTGAAAAAACAGACAGACACAGCCAGACGAGAACCCAGGCATCAGCTTCTTTGAAATAGGCCCACCAAACAAAATAACAGAACACCACTAGTCATTACCTACAGCCCCCAACTTAAACTCCTCCAGTGCATCATTAACAATCTACAACCTATCTTGGAAAACCATCCCTCACTCTTACAGGCCTTGGGGGACAAGCCAAACCTCATAGAATCCTAGGGCTGAAAGAGACTTCAGGAGGTCATCAAATCCAACCATCTGCCCAAAGCAGGCCAAACGCTAACTAAATCATCCAGTCTGGTGCCAACTCTGTTCACCCATCTACACAAGTAACACCATCACAGGACCAAACCACATAACACACCACATCAGATGCTTGTACAGCTGCACATCCACTAATGTGATCTATGCCATCAAGTGCCAGCAATGCCCCTCTGCCATGTATATTGGTCAAACTGGACAGTCTCTACGACAAAGAATTAATGGACACAAATCAGATATTTTAAATTGTAACACACAGAAATGGAGAACATTTTAACTTGCCAGTTCACTCCTTGATGGATTTAAAGGTGGCTTTTCTGTTACAAAACAATTTCAAGAATCAACTAGAGAGAGAATCTGTGGACCTAGCCTTCATATCCAGATGTGATACTATCTCATAGGGTTTGAACAAAGACATGAACTATATTCAACACCCAAATGATATCAAAGGCTAAGTATCAGGCATTTACAGCCTACTCTATTAGTCTCATTTAGCACAGACACTTTAATTCACAATCTTTCTTTCTTTCTTTCTTTCTTTCTTTCTTTCTTTCTTTCTTTCTTTCTTTCTTTCTTTCTTTCTTTCTTTCTTTCTTTCTTTCTTTCTTTCTTTCTTTCTTCTCTCCCCTCCCCAATTTTTCTGCTTTATATTTCAAAATCTGAGCCCCTTACTCCATATTTATCATCTCAAGAAGTGGGTTGTGCCCATAAAAGCGCATGATAGTATTTTTGTATTTTTGTTAGTCTCTAAGGGTATGTCTACACTACCCCCCTAGTTCGAACTAGGGGGGGTAACGTAGTCATACGGAGTTGCAAATGAAGCCCGGGATTTGAATTTCCCGGGCTTCATTTGCATAAAGCCGGCCGGCACCATTTTTAAATGCCGGCTAGGTCAGACCCCGTGCCTCGCGGTTACACGCGGCACGGACTAGCTAGTTCGGATTAGGCTTCCTATCCGAACTAGCTGTACGCCTCGTGGAACGAGCTGTACAGCTAGTTCAGATTAGGAAACCTAATCCGAACTAGCTAGTCCGTGCCGCGTGTAGCCGCGCGGCACGGGGTCCGACCTAGCCGGCATTTAAAAATGGTGCCGGCCGGCTTTATGCAAATGAAGCCCGGGAAATTCAAATCCCGGGCTTCATTTGCAACTCTGTATGACTACGTTACCCCCCCTAGTTCGAACTAGGGGGGTAGTGTAGACATACCCTAAGGTGCTAGAGGACCATTGTTGTTTTTTATTTTTTTTAAGTTACAGACGAACACAGCTACCCCTCTAAGACCTTTAAAATATAAATGGTAAGAACCAATGATCGATAGACTGGAGGTGAGGTATCAATTTTGAACTATAAGGGTTATTAACCCCTTACAAAGGAGCTATTTACAAAGGGTTAGGGTAGATTCTCCATCACTGGCAAGTTTTCAATCAAGATTGGATGTTTCTCCTAAAAAGATCTGTTCTAGTTCAAACAGGAATTACTATTTTGGGGGCATTCCAAAGCCTGTATTATACAGAAGGTTAAAGTTAGGTGATCACAGTAGCTCCTTCTGGCTTTAGAATCTATGAATAACTATATTCAGTTGTCAACATCTCAACTGTGACAAGTGTAGTCCACTTCATCTAAAGTAGATTATCAATAGAACACAGATGTTCAACATCTGTTGCCATGAATGGGTAACCCTTATATGAGTATTCTTCATAGCACACTCCAAGTTCCTTGTCTAGAGCTGGGATCAGAACTCTGGGATGAACTGTTGGGACAAACAAGCCATCATGTCTAATTTGTATGCTGGCTGGTGACTACCACAGATTTACAATGACGATGACAGAGCACAAGGGAAACTTTCACTCAGATGTGAGTAAAGCTCTGCTTTTGGATCCAGGAGATTTTGGTTCAGTTCCTGGTTCTGCCACTGACTTCCTGTGTGATCTTGGGCAAATCATTCAATCTCACTTAATTTCCATTCTCCATGGTTTACATGTGGATAACAACACCCCCCACACGTGGATGGCAAGAGGATTAATTAATAAAAGGTTGGGAGGTGCTCATATATTATGACAATGAGTGCCATAATACATAGATAAGTAAAATATTTTACTTGTGTTTCTATTAGTTCTGTTATTTGAAAGTGTCAAGGGGCAGGACTCACTGCTGGGGCACCTCCTGCTGGTAGCTGTGGGGAATTAGTCCTTTCATCAGCAAGGCACCTCCTTTGGATTGGTGTCTCTGCTGTCTGAGCCCCACACTCCTAGTCTGGACCTGTGTTGCTCCCCAACCATGGTGTGCTCTTCAGGACACTGGCCTCTGCCCGTGCTCAGTCCAATGGTCTCTTGCCCCCTTCCGGGAGTTTTATCGGCAGTCCTGAGTCTTTTGAAGCACTTCGAAGAGTGGAAAGTGACCAGGAATAGTGAACATGGATTCACCAAGGGCAAGTCACGCCTGACCAATCTGATTAGCTTCTATGATGAGGTAACTGGCTCTGTGGATATGGGAAAGTCAGTGGATGTGATATACCTTGACTTTAGCAAAGCTTTTGATACGATCTCCCACAATATTCTTGCCAGCAAGCTAAGGAAATATGGATTGGATAAATGGACTGTAAGGTGGATAGAAAGCTGGCTGGACTGTTGGGCCCAAAGGGTAGTGATTAATGGCTTGATGTCGGATTCTAGCGGAGTGCCCCAAGGATCTGTTCTAGGGCAGGTTTTGTTCAACATCTTTATTAATGACCTGAATGAGGGGATGGATTGCACCCTCAGCAAGTTTGCAGATGACACTAAGCTAGGGGGAGAGGTAGATACACTGGAGGGCAGGGATAGGGTCCAGAGTGACCTGAACAGATTAGAGGATTGGGCCAAAAGAAATCTGATGAGGTTCAACAAGGACAAGTGTAGAGTCCTGCACTTGGGACAGAAGAATCCCAAGCATTGTTACAGGCTGGGGACTGAATGGCTAAGTAGCAGTTCTGCAGAAAAGGACCTAGGGATTACAGTGGATGAGAAGCTGGATATGAATCAACAGTGTGCCCTTGTAGCCAAGAAGGCTAATGGCATATTAGGTTGCATTAGGAGGAGCATTTCCAGCAGATCCAGAGAAGTGATTATTCCCTTTTATTCGGCTCTGGTGAGGCCATCTCTGGAGTATTGTGTCCAGTTCTGGGCCCCCCACTACAAAAAGGATGTGGACGCATTGGAGAGGGTCCAGCAGAGGGTGACCAAAATGATTAGGGGGCTGGGGCACATGACCTATGAGGAGAGGGTGAGGGATTTGGATTTGTTTAGTCTGCAGAAGAGAAGAGTGAGGGGGGATTTGATAGCAGCCTTCAACTTCCTGAAGGGAGGTTCCAGAGAGGGTGGAGAAAGGCTGTTCTCAGTAATGACAGATGGCAGAACAAGGAGAAATGGGCTCAAGTTACAGTGAGGGAGATCTAGGTTGGATACTGGGAAAGCTATTTCACTAGGAGAGTGGTGAAGCACTGGAATGGGTTAGCTAATGAGGTGGCGGAATCTCCATCCCTAGAGGTTTTTAAGTGTCAGTTTGACAAAGCCCTGGCTGGGATGATTTAGTTGGGATTGGTCCTGCTTTGGGTAGGGGGCTGGACATGATGACCTCCTGAGGTCTCTTCCAGCCCTATGATTCTATGATTCTACTGCCACTGTGGCCTACTGTGGCCTCCAAACAGCCCCTCTGTCTCAGGGGCTAGCCACTGCGTGTGTGGGCCACACCCTCCTCCCAGGAGGATATCAGCAGGTCTCAGTTTCACCTGCCTTTATCATACAATCATAGAATCTTAGAATCCTCGGACTGGAAGGGACCTCGAGAGGTCATCGAGTCCAGTCCCCTGCCCCCATGGCAGGACCAAATACTGGTTAGACCGTCCCTGATAGACATTTATCTAACCTACTCTTAAATATCTCCACAGATGGGGATTCCACAACCTCCCTGGGCAAATTATTCCAGTGTTTAACCACCCTGACAGTTAGGAACTTTTTCCTAATGTCCAACCTAAACCTCCCTTGCTGTAGTTTAAGCCCATTGCTTCTTGTTCTATCCTCAGAGGCCAAGATGAACAAGTTTTCTCCCTCCTCCTTATGACACCCTTTTAGATACCTGAAAACGGCTATCATGTCCCCCCTCAGTCTTCTCTTTTCTAAACTAAACAAACCCAATTCTTTCAGCCTTCCTTCATAGGTCTTGTTCTCTAGACCTTTATTCATTCTTGTTGCTCTTCTCTGGTCAACTGCAGCCACAGAGTCTAGCCCCTTACTTCAGGGGCAAGCCACAGTCTGTACTGGCTATCCTTTGGTAGCAAGGTGTGGGCAAAAGGCAAGCAGGGGACGCAGGCCTGTCTACTACTCTGGGTCCTGACCCAGGGACCTTCTGGTTGCAGCCTTGTCCTGCCCTTCTCTGCTCCCTTTCACTGCCTCTTGTTACCTGGCCCACTTCTTCTAGGACCCTTTGCATCCTCTTGGCCATTGTAGCAAGGCCAGCAGCCTGGCAGGTGTCAGGCTGGAACCTCTCTCTCCAGCCCTCCTGAGCCTGCCCTGCACTGCTCTGTGGTGCTTCTCCAGGAACTAGGTCCTACACCTTCCCCAATCAGGGCCTATCTGTCTTTCTCTGCTGGGAAGCTCCTTATATGTACATAAGAACATAACATAAGAATGGCCGTACTGAGTCAGACCAAAGGTCCTTCTAGCCCAGTAGCCTGTCTACCGACAGTGGCCAGCACCAGGTGCCCCAGAGAGGGTAGACTGAAGACAATGATCAAGCAATTTGTCTCCTGCCATCTCTCTCCAGCCTCTGACAAACAGAGGCCAAGGACACCATTTTATCCCCTGGCTAATAGCCTTTTATGGACCTAACCTCCATGAAATTATCTAGCTTCTCTTTAAACTCTGTTATAGTCCTAGCCTTCACAGCCTCCTCTGGCAAGGAGTTCCACAGGTTGACTACACGCTGTGTGAAGAAGAACTTTCTTTTATTAGTTTTAAACCTGGTCCCCGTTAATTTCATTTGGTGACCTCTAGTTCTTCTATTTAGGGAACTAATAAATAACTTTTCTTTATCGGCCCTCTCCACACCACTCATGATTTTATATACCTCTATCATATCCCCCCTCAGTCTCCTCTTTTCTAAACTGAAAAGTCCCAGTCGCTTTAACCTCTCCTCATATGGGACCCATTCCAAACCCCTAATCATTTTAGTTGCCCTTTTCTGAACCCTTTCCAAGGCCAAAATATCTTTTTTGAGGTGAGAAGACCACATCTGTACACAGTACTCAAGATGTGGGCATACCATAGTTTTATACAGGGGCAGTAAGATATTCTGGGTCTTATTTCTATCCCTTTCTTAATAATTCCTAGCATCCTATTTGCCTTTTTGACCGCCACTGCACACTGCGTGGAAGTTTTCAGAGAACTGTCCACGATAACTCCAAGATCTCTTTCCTGATTTGTCATAGCCAAATTAGCCCCCATCATACTGTACGTATAGTTGGGGTTATTTTTCCCGATGTGCATTACTTTACACTTATCCACATTAAATTTCATTTGCCATTTTGTTGCCCAATCACTCAGTTTGGTGAGATCTTCTTGGAGTCCCTCACAGTCTGCTTCTGTCTTGACTATCCTAAACAGTTTTGTATCATCTGCAAACTTTACTACCTCACTGCTTACCCCTTTCTCCAGATCATTTATGAATAAGTTGAAAAGGATTGGTCCCAGGACTGAACCTTGGGGGACACCACTAGTTACCCCTCTCCAATCTGAAAATTTACCATTTATTCCTACCCTTTGTTTCCTGTCTTTTAACCAGTTCTCAGTCCAAGAAAGGACCTTCCCTCTTATCCCATGACAATGTAATTTACACAAGAGCCTTTGGTGAGGGACCTTGGCAAAGGCTTTCTGAAAATCCAAGTATACTATATCTACTGGATCCCCTTATCCACATGTTTGTTAACCCTTCAAGGAACTCTAATAGATTAGTAAGACAGGATTTCCCTTTACAGAAACCATGTTGACTTTTGTCCAACAAATTATGTTCTTCTACATGATTCACAATTTTATTATTTACTATCGTTTCGACTTATTTGCCCGGTACTGAATTTAGACTTACCAGTCTGTAATTGCCAGGATCGCCTCTAGAGCCCTTTTTAAATATTGGTATCATGTTGGCTACCATCCAGTCATTAGGTACGGAAGCCGATTTAAAGGATAGGTTACAAACCACAGATAATAGCTCAGCAATTTCCCATTTTAGTTCTTTTAGAACCCTTGGATGAATGCCATCCGGTCCCGGAGATTTGTTAACATTAAGTTTTGCTATATGTTCCAAAACCTCCTCTAATGACACTTCAATCCGGTACAGTTCCTCAGATTCATCACCCACAAAGGACGGTGCAGATTTGGGAATCTCCCCAACATCCTCAGCCTGATTGGCTACTTAAAAGTCTCTCCCTAATTGGCCAGGGCTTTGTGCAGGTTTCCTCCCACCTGCATTAATCCCTTCTAGCCAGTGTGGGGCAGTTGCCCCACCACAGAAAGGCATTTTCCTCTCTCTGTCTTGCATTTCCCCTTGCAATTAAACAGCTTTATGTTCCAGTGCACATTTTATCTACCTCTTACAGGGATTTAGTCACTTGGCATTTTCTGCAGCAGTCTGTAGGGGTGTATTAAATTGCATAGACACTCAATATATTTATATTGTAGGTAGCTTGGTTTCTTTCCAGTGTCTCGGTGTGATTTATTTTTCATCGCTAAGTTTAGCTGCAAAGAAATACACATTGTGTGTTTTGTGCAATTTGTGAAAGTTCAGGAGTATCATTAAGGAGGCAGAATGAGGTGTTCTCAACATGGTACATCTCACAGTATCTGAAAGGATGTTGAGATTGACTCCCTGAACTTTGAAATTTCTAGACATCGGTGTAGCACGTACTCATTAATCCCTGTTTCCTGTGGTTATTGACCACCTACCATTCCTCTAGTTGTACCTATTTTAAGTTTTTAACATTCTGTCCCCAACTTTCCAACTGACTTAAAAGTCTGAGCTATAACTCTGCCTTGTAAAATATGCTGTAATGTGTTGACAACTGTGACCCAGGCGACATATAGGAGGGACCACTGGGTTATCATCAACAAGAAATAAAAATTATTTCAGAGCTAGAAACTTCTATAAACAATAGATTTCTCTATATTAATGTTGGGGCAGATAAAAGCAGCATGACAAGATTTTGATGTAAAAAAATTACACTGTGGGGATCTCATGGAAAAAAACAGACAACATCTCAGGAACATGTATGCTGTGGTATAAGTGAGCATGTGATCTAGTATGAAACATAGGCCTTCATGACTGGGATCCATCTGTTAACAGAAATTACAGGCTGGAAGAAAAGGCCATTCTTGTTAAAACACACAAAGCTTATTTTACATTAGACATAAACTCTAGATAATCCAGAATGTGATGCCTCTAAATAAGAAGCAATGTAGTGGTACACTGATGAGTCAGAAAGATCCAGAGAATCAGTCACTGGGCTGGGAATTCATCTCTCTGGGCCTCTGTTCAATCCCTCCCCCATCTCTTGTCTGTTAAGATTTTAAGCTGTTTGGGGCAAACACTACCTCACTATGGATATGTCTGGACTGTGTCCCTCTGTCGGCAGAGGGATGCAGGTTAGGCAGGTCGACATTGCAAATGAGGCAGGGATTTAAATATCCTGTGCCTAATTTGCATAAAAATGGCCACTGCGTTTTGCCAACTCAGCACTTTGTCGGCAAAAAGCGGCAGTCTAGAGGGGGAATCTGTCGAGAAAGAGTCCTTGCAGGAGGCATAAGGGATATGTCGAAAAAGGCTTTCTTTCTTGACAGATCTCCCTCTAGACTGCCGCTTTTTGCTGACAAAGTGCCGAGTTGGCAAAACATGGTGGCCATTTTTATGCACATTAGGCACGAGATATTTAAATCCCTGCCTCATTTGCAATGTCGACCTACCTAATCTTCATCCCTCTGATGACAGAGGGATGCAGTCTAGACATGCCCTATGTGTTTGTGCAGGCAGTGCCTAGCACAATGGGCCTTTAATCTCAGCTAAGGCACCTAGGCACTTTTGTAGTTATAATACAAATATTTAGCTCTTATGCCAATGGTTTGAATTACAGTTTTGTTCCAACTCCTGGTTTTCAGTTTCTTGAGTAGCCACTCCCAGATGGTCTTCTCCAAGACTGACCCCCTAGTAGTAAGGATTACTGAAGATAATATCTACTTATGTAAATGAATAAAAGGAGAGACTACAGTATGCATATCAAAGTCAGTAAAGAAATGAAAGGCTAAAATGGAGGTGCCGTGGGTGGGGACCACATTAAGGAAGAATAAAATGCTGGAAAACACTATAGTAATGAGCAAATCTTATGGTACAGATTAAAAAGTAATAATTTTCTCCATAGTATGCTTTACAGTTGTGAAATAAAATAAATATCCAGAAATGATTTGTACGTACATGTATATTTTTAAATGTAGGATTTAGTTTTATTGCATTTCTTTTTCCTTAAGTTTTTCTGTTCAGGGTACTTTGGCTGTAATTTTACATGAAAAAAAAAAAAAAACCCACACACAGACATTAATTCCTGCATTAAAAATTTGAAACTTCTCATTCTGTTTTCACAAAGGCTATGGTATTTGGCACCACATCTCTTACTTTTTAAACATGGCTATGATACTCTTACATGTATAACATGTTTTGAGGATAGCTGTGGGTGGGTATACCTGGCAAAAATGTACTTTAAGAGCTAGATTTTGATTAAGTCTAATATATCCTGGTTGAAAATGTGAAAGTGGAAGGCAACTTGGGTGAAAGTGATCATGAAATCATAGCGTTCATGATACTAAGGAATGGTAGAAGGGAGAACAGCAAAATAGAGACAACGGATTTCAGGAAGGCAGATTTTAGTAAACTCAGAGAGCTGGTATGTAAGGTCCCATGGGAAGCAAGACTAAGATCAAAAACAACTGAAGAGAGTTGGCAGTTTTTCAAAGGGATATTATTAAGGGCCCAAACGCAAACTATTCCATTGCATAGGAAAGATGGAAAAAATATGGCAAAAGACTGCCTTGGATTAACCAGGAGATATTGCATGATCTAAACGTCAAAAGGGAGTCAGATAAAAAGTAGAAACTAGGTCAAATTACAAAGGATGAATATAAGCAAACAACATATGTATGCAGGGGCAAGATTAGAAAGGCAAAGACACAAAACGAGCTCAATCTAGTTAGACATAAAGGGTAACAAGAAGAATTTCTATAAATATATTAGAAGCAAGAAGAAGACCAAGGACAGGGTAGGCCCATTGCTCAGTGAGAAGGGAGAAACAATAACAGGAATCTTGGAAAAGGCAGAGGTGCCTAATGACTTCTTTGTTTCAGTCTTCACCAAGAAGTTTGATGATGAAGGGATGTCTAACATAGGGTATGTCTACACTACCCCGCTAGTTCGAACTAGCGGGGTAATGTAGGCATACCGCAATTGCAAATGAAGCCCGGGATTTGAATTTCCCGGGCTTCATGTGCATAAGCGGGGCGCCACCATTTTTAAATCCCCGCTCGTTCGAACCCCGTGCCGCGCGGCTACACGTGGCACGAACTAGGAAGCCTAGTTCGAACTACCTAGTTCGTGCCGCGTGTAGCCACATGGCACGGGGTTTGAACGAGCGGGGATTTAAAAATGGCGGCGCCCCGCTTATGCAAATGAAGCCCGGGAAATTCAAATCCCGGGCTTCATTTGCAATTGAAGTATGCCTACATTACCCCGCTAGTTCGAACTAGCGGGGTAGTGTAGACATACCCTTTGTGAATGCTGGTGGAAATGCGATACGTTTACAAGTTAAAATAAAAAAAAAAGTAAAAAATTACTTAGGGTAGATGTCTTCAAGTCACCAGGACTTGATGAAATGTGTCCTAGAATACTCAAGGAGCTGATAGAGGAGGCATCTGAGCCTTTAGTTATTATTGTTGAATAATCACAGAAGTCGGCAGAGATTCCAGAAGACTGGAAAAGGGCAAATATAGTGCCCATCTATAAAAAGGGGAATAAGATCAACCCAGGAAACTACAGACTTCTGGTCCAGGAAAAATAATAGAACAGGTCATTAAGGAATTCCTCTGCAAATATCTGGAAGAAAATAAGGTGATAGGTAACAGCCCGCATGGCTTTGTAAAGAACAAATCATGCCAAACCAATCTGATAGCTTTCTTTGATAGGATAACAAGTCTTGAGAATAAGGGAGAAGCGATGGATGTTTTATACCTAAACTTTAATGAGGTATTTGTTACAGTCACGCGTTACTTTCTTATCAATAAATGAGGCAAATATGGCTTAGATGGGGCTACTATAACGTGGGTTCATAACTGGCTGGATAACCGTTCTCATAGAGTAGTTATTAATGCTTCACAGTCATGCTGGAAGGGCATAACAAGTGGGGTTTCACAGGGGTCTATTTTGGGACTGGTTCTGTTCTATATCTTCATCAAAGATTTAGAGGATGACATAAAGAGTATGCTTATTAAGTCTGCAGATGACACCAAGCTGGTGGGTGAACATTAAGACCCAGTGGTACCCCAAATTTCTGGGTACCAGCCCTACACAGCTGTGTACTCTGCATATGAATAAGGACAGCTCTGACCAGATCCAGAGGAAGTTGGGGTTACCTTCATTGTACTTTCCTCCATGAACAAGTCCGTAGCGAGTGGGTTGAGCCACATTTCTGTCTTCCTGTCTTCAGGCTAAAGGAGGTAGGCAGGAGTAAACTTCACTCAGAAAACAGGCTGAAGTAATTTACTTTAATCTTCCCTCCCTCCCCACACTGGAGCAAACAACAGCTTGAGAAGAACTGCACCTCTGCATGATAATTCCTTCCCAGTGCCATTAAATGAGAATGATGGTGCTTTTCTCTAGAGAAGGAGGCAGAAATCCAGGGTCATAGAGACAAATCATGTTCTTAATACATGCTCACTGGGAACAATGCCCATATAACCGAAAGGAGAATTTGATCCAACTATAATTAAATATGAAATGGGCCCCGGCCATGGAGTTCATATTATGATCCAGATCCAGACTCTGAATGGGTTCAGATACAGTATTCCAGCTCTTCCCCAGATTTAATGTAAAAATAGGGAATTTCAAACTTAGGACCCAATCCTGTAAAACACTCACAGCTGTACTTACACGAGGTTGCTCACTCGCTTAAAACTAAAGTCAATTGTTAACTATAGACCTGTTAAAATTATGCATATATTAAATATTTATGCTTACTTGACAGACAACCGTTCTGCTCTAAGGTTTCCAGCCTATAGTTTTGCAAGTAATTGGGCAGAACAACTGACGTAAGACAAACAGATGCTCTTCAGCTGTATTTTTCCATAAATGATTTTTAGGGTTTTTTTTTGTTGCCCTACCATGCATATCAAGTTTGAAAGAAATATTGGCTCTCACTGATGAGAGGTTAATAGCATTCACATGTGCAGCAGACTTTGTCAGCTCTGTTAAAAATTTGATGGCCTTTTGGAGATAAAGTGTGTGTGCCCCAAATAAATAATTCATCTGTTGAAGATTTGCCCTCCCTATCCATCTGGCTAAATCTGAAGCTTACGGGTTAGAATATCTGAGTGCACTTATCATTTCATCAGACTGAGATAAAAATCTCCTTTTTTCTATTGTGCTTCAGCACATGGTTACCCCTTCGGAGGTATTACTGAACCAATATACAGTTACAAGGCCGGTTTCTGCCATGATTTGCATCTGGATGCCAGCGTGAAGCAGTCAGTCTTGACCAATGTTTTTCAAGAGGCCTTCCAAGCTTGGTCTTCGCTACAGAATTTGCAGGTCTACCAGTAGTGCTCGTGTTTAGAATTAAACTGACCCTCTCTAAGGTTGCTTCCACCTCCTCCCTCAAATCCTGCCTTAAAATGCACTCCTGTTGGGAGACCCATAGGACACTGTCATGTGATAATGATGAGGCAGGTGGGAATTGAGATTTACTGTGGTTATTGCAACTACTGCTTTTGACAGGCTTAATACACCCATGTACTCAGCACAAAGCTAGTCTGTGCTGAAACATGTCGTTCCAGTCTCCTTTTATCTCTTTCCCCAGCTTGATGTTTGTTTCACCCACCTGTTGCATCTTTCTTTTAGGCCCTGCTCCTGCCAAGAGTTGTGAAGATGCTTAACTTTGCACCCCATGGAAGTTAATGGGACTACTCAGAGTGCGTGAAGTGAAGCACATTGACTTGCAGGGTTGGAAAGCACCTGCAGTGGCCATCTAGTCCATATCCCTGTGGTGATGCAGGATGGGCTCAGGGTTCTCATTTGCACAGAGGGGCCCACGGAGTTTCTGAGCACCTGGGCAAGATGGGGGGGATTTTAGCTCAGTGCTCCCTGAAGAGGCAGAGCCTTGGGCAGAAAGGGCAGGGCTGGAAGCAGCCAGAGCTCAGCATTGCCCAGAGCAGGCCATACCTCCCCAGGCAGCCCTCAGAGCCACCCTGAGTGCACAGTGTGGCACTCAGCGGTGATTTAAAGGATCTGGCTGCCACCACCACTGCTTCCATAATAGTGGTGGGCAGGAGCCCTGGGCCCTTTTAAATCACCAGGCCCTTGGGCAGTTGCTGTCCCCTTTTGTCAGTGGGCTTGAGTTTGGGGCAGGCACTGTCATTTACTATAGTGCTGTAAAATGGTGCTGGATAGAAATTACATTCGTTAATATTTCTTCTTATACTAAGGTCTTGCTAATACTGGGAATTTGGCCGTTTGGCTGTTTGTGGCAGCCGTTTGTATTTCTGTACTAAAGCAGATGTCTAAGGGTACGTCTACACTGCAACACCATTTTGCAATAACTAGCGCTATTCCAAAATAACTTAGTCTGCGTCTACACTGTAGATAGTTATTTTCAAAGAGTGTCAACATACTGTTAAGCTGGAGGACTTCTTACTCCAACTCCTGTAACCCTCATTGTACAAGGAATAAGGGAAGTTAGAGGAAGAGTGCTCTATTTCTAAATAAGTGCTGTGTAGACACTCCCTATTTCGAAGTAAGCTATTTTGAAATAAACTATACACAGATTACTTCAAATTAAGCCTGGCAGTGTAGACGCACCCTAAAATACACAGTGGAGATGGTCAATAAATGTCCATTTTATTTTATAGACTTTTTTTCAAGTTTTCTTGTGAAATCATTAACGCAAAATAGCTTTTGAAAGACATTTTTGAGGTTTGGGGTTAAAAAAATGATTTTCAAAAAGTTTTTTGTAATAAATTTTGTTTTTTAAAACCCAACATTCTTCCTGAATGCTGAAAAGATTTACCTAAAGGTTTTCCGTGCCCAATGTTTATCCAAACCCAAACCAAACCAAAAAAAAAAAACCCAAACAAAATCCAAATAAAACTAGAAAATTTTAACCAAAATGAAAAATTTCATATCAATTTTCATTTAATTGAGAATCCATTTTTCACCAAAATATCATTTAAATGAAAAAAAATGCCAACCAACTGTAGTATATAGACAATTGCTAGAGTGTTTTCAAGCAAGAGTAAACTATGCTTGTGCAAATTCCCAGTTTTTACCATTTATTCCGGCCACAACTAGTAGCTGCTAATGGTTTGCTCCGGTGCTGCTGCATTGATATGCAGCCACCGATGGCTGAAATTTCCTGGTAGATATGGCTGCAGATAAGTTATCCTTTAATGTTCTATTGGCCCTTTGATATCATGTCACTGGTACTGCTGTCTAAGGTCAAGTGAAGTGAAAATCGAGTCTAACTTAACTTTGAGAATGAGAAATTAATTTGTTCTTTTCTCTTTTTAATGGTATGCTGCAAGGGGTCTGGTTTTCTATCCCTGTATGCATTGAGCTCCCACAGATGTGAATGGGAGTTAAAAAGATGACAATGAATGAAGGAACCGATCCCTCAAAAGCTGGAACCTTCTTAGTAAAAGCAGCAGCCCAGTGATGCATATTTCAAAAGGAACTTAGCATATTGTTTCTACCCATGAATCTTCTTTTGGAACTATATATGAGCTTTTTCTTTTACTGCAGACTGAGAACAAAGCCACAGTCTTCTCATTTTCCTGGGAGGAGGGAAATGGTACCGTGTAACCTCATACAGCTTTCACTAAATTGCTTAGGACAGAATCGCTGAAAGAAATGTTAAATGAACATCACAGCCATTTAGAAAATCTCCCCCTCCCTATTCTGAAGAAGTGAAATTAGACTGAACTGGCACCTTGGTATGGCACTAGAGAAAACAAAATTATCTAAGGGAATAAAGCCCCAGAAAAATCCAACTTTTAGCTGGCAAGATATTCAAACAGCATTTAGAACAGGACATAGAAAATTGCTCTCTGGATTTAATGTTGCTTAGTATATATGAAACAATGAGAATGAAGAGGAAATAATAACGGATAGCCAGGTTTTTAAAGGTGATTGACAGACAAAAGGAAATCCCCGAGATTAGGAATTTGTATGAATCCCAAAGACAATTCAAATCTGGAAAAATTCCAAGAAGAGATACATAGAGAAAATGAGTGAATTGCAAAAGGGATATTAAAAATGCTTTAGGAAGGTAATTGTTTTTCCTGGAATTAAATGTAAAAAGATATTTGACAATTGAAAAATAAAATGCCCCAGAAAAAGACACCAACCACCTGTTTCTCTCCAGCATCCATCATAAAGGAAGAGTCCACATTTTTTAAACCTCAGTAAATCACCATGTCTAAATAACAGGATGTTGGGAAGGAAACAATTTTCAGGTAATTAGTATATCACATACCACTTAGGTTCTTCAGTCTCACTGTTTAGAAAGGGATTAATTTTTGTTCCAACAAAGTGAGGGAAAAAAGCTTGCCAGACCAATTAACATGCACATATTTGACTGAAATGTACAGCGTAAGTATTCATGCAACTTACACCTTGCTCTTGTTTCTTATAGTAGCACAACCATTTGTGGAGGGGCAAATTCAGATTAAGTGCTTTGAGAAACTCTTCTTTTTAAAAATGGATATTGTCAGTTTTGTAAAGCTTCTGTTTCAATGCTACCTCACACTAGTCAGATTAAAAACTCTATACAGATCTGTCCAATTGGAGAAATTGTGGGGAAAGAGAAGATTTTGTGCATTCTGATGGATGTGTCCAGTAATTAGAGGGCACTAGGATGCAGCCCATAACCAAATATCATAAAGTGTTGGATACATATTACCAAATGGTCCTGCAATAATCCTTTTGAGGATCCCTAGTTGAAATGGTCACAAAAAAGAAAATGAAGAATTAATCTCTTAAGGGTCTGTCTATACTATGGGAGAAGGTCAAAATAAGATCCACAACTTCAGCTATGTTAATTGCGTAGCTGAAGTTGAAGTACCTTAACTCGACTTTTGGTTCTGTTCACACTGCAGGAAGTCGAAGGGAAAACACTCTCCCATCGACTTCCTTTACTCCTCATGGAAGCAGGACTACTGTAGGTATGTCTACACTACTAGAAGATTGAGGCTGCTGCTGTCGATCTTCTAGGGTTTGAATTAGCAGGTCTAGTTGAGACAGCTAATTCAAACTTGGAGGGGCACTCCAGTTGATGCCAGTACTCCTGCTTCCACGAGGAGTAATGGAAGTCAAAGGGAGGAGTAAGGGAGAGTGTCTCCCTTTGACTGTCTGCAGTGTGGACAGAGCCAAAAGTCGAGTTAAGGTACTTGGACTTTAGCTACTCAATTAACATAGCTGAAGTTGAGTATCTTAATTTGATCTTATCCTGTAGTATAGACGCACCCTTGGGTTGACTATTAGTGGCTTATCACCCCAAAAATAAATAAATAAAATAACCTAGTGATTGAGGAATGTTAAAAAAAATGTGAAGTTGTGGTTTGGAATAATTAACACATCAATTACATATCGAGCAAATAGAGAGAATCCAGTTACTTAGATATTTGGTTACCTTGTACTCAAAACCCATCACACTCCTATTCAGTGTTTTTGAATACTAACCTTTGATAGACATAGCTGGCCTGTTAAATAGATTAGATTAGTTTTCACTCACCTTAATATAATCAGTAGAAACAGCAGAGGTATTGTACTGATGTTCACTCTCCCATATGGTAGCAACCTATTTAGTCGAATGATCTGATGATGCTTGTATCATGTCCTTTGAAACAAAAACTATCTGTTGTAACGATTGTTTTGCTGCTTATACTTAATGACAAGGTTTTGACAACTTGTTAAATCTTCCTAAATGAATAGTTAAAAACCTAAACACACAATATTCTCTTGGACCCTTCCCCGAACACATCAGCTGCCATTCATTGTTGCAATTCTTCATGCTGCTAATGAATAAAAGAGAAACAGTGAACAAGAGTAGAAATGTAGCCGTGTTAGTCTGGTGTAGCTGAAACAAAATACAGGTCTATGTGGCACTTTAAAGACTAACAAGATGGTTTATTAGATGATGAGCTTTCGTGGGCCAGACCCACTTCCTCAGATCAAATAATGGAAGAAAATATATGGTTGTGACTATTTTCTTCCATTATTTGATCTGAGGAAGTGGGTCTGGCCCACGAAAGCTCATCATCTAATAAACCATCTTGTTAGTCTTTAAAGTGCCACATAGACCTGTATTTTGTTTCAGTGAACAAGAGTGAGGCTCAAAAAGTGATGATAAAAAACTCTTTTCCTCCACAGGCAATGTTCCCTCTAATTTTTTCCATCTATGTGTGGAATAAATTTTGTTATGCATACAGAGGCATGTGAGGATGTGCACCACAAGCAGAAGCACATGCTGCCGGCTCTGAGTACTGTGGACATTCTGCTAATCAGAGGGGCAGCATTTGAATCTCCCCTGGGTGGCCACCCAAGTTCTCAGCTTACAGGGAACACTGTCCACAGGTATTAAAAATGTAAAAGGAACTGCCAGGGAAAACACATTAAAAATGAGGAAACCGTAATCAAATCAATTGAGAAAGGGAGAGAAATTTAGTTATAGAGCTACCATCTGTATTTATAGGATCCACAGTCATGTTTTAAAATGTTTACTGGCTTAGCCTACTGTGCATATTTATACTAGCACATTTACCCAGCATTGCTCACGTCCTTAAGGAGGGGCTCAGGACAGAGGGTGGAAGTATGGGGGGGTGCCGGACTTGGGTTGGGAGGTAAGAAGGGGATCTGGACAGGGGACTATATATGTGTGTTCATGTGTGTGTCTTGGAGAGTAGATGGGGAAGGCTGAGGTTCCCTCTCCCCTGAAATTCATACCAGAGCTGATTGTTCTTCCCCTTTCTGTCCCTGTCAGGGAGCGAGAGCAAAGTGCACGCTTGTCTGCCCTCTGCACTCCCCAGCCAGAGTGAGGAATGCAGCAAACTACACTTTCCCCTCGCTCCCTGATGAAGGGGAACAAAACCAGCACTGCCCCCTAGGAATCTGGAGCAGGGGGCGGGATCTTCAGCCCCCCCTTCCCTATAGGGCACCTGAGCGTGAGGCTCAGGGTTGGGGCAGTCCTAGATGGGTGTGTGTGTACATGCCCCCGGCCCGCCCCTTTCATCTGCCTGGTAGTTCTGTCTGTTTTTTGTATGGTTTTAAGGCTCATTCCATTTTCCCGGCGCAACCAATCCTATACCTTGCTTTAAGTTAAGAGAAGAGGAAGTTGTTAAGCACATTTGGTGGTCCTTCTAGCTCTTGCCCTTTCAGAGGAATTCTCGAATGGACAGACAGACAAACTCTTCCAAATATGTAGTAGATGAACCCAGCAGCATATTAATGGAACCGTGAGATAAGGCAGTGTTTCTCAACCAGTGGTACAAGTACCCTTGTGGGTACTTGAGAGAAGTCTGGGGGGTACGTCAACACAACTGAAATTTGGAGAAAACTGAATTCTTGTTTTAAGTTTTATAGCGCTTTATTATTTTTGTAATTTTTACACCCAAAAATTTCATTACCCGCCCAGCTACAATTAAGTTGTTTAAACAAATGTGTTGCAATGGTAGAAATTTTTTGTGTGTGTCTGAAAACTGTAGGTACTGGGGGTACTTATAATTTTTTTAAAGGGATACTTTATAAAAAAAGTTTGAGAAACACTGGGATAAGATACTATAGCACAAAATGGAATGCCGAGTTTCAAATTCTGGAGCATTACAAGACTTGCAGTTTTCAGTGAGCTCCCCAGAATTTTCATCTCTTGGTTTACATGAGTTTTAAGTAGAGTGGCACAGCTGAAATCGTTACTTGGGAAATGTCCCCTTGGATGTCAGATAAAAACCTGCAGCATATCTTGTACGCATGTATTGCCAAAGTTTAGATAAAGAGCTTATGCCGTAAATCCCAGACTCAGCAAACTTGTGTTTAAAATGTTCTTGTCATTTTCAAGATGGGAAATGATAAACAGTTTCCCAAGATACATAAACAAATTAAAATGGAGACTATCACTGAGACATTTTAACAGTGCATATGAGTAGTTTGGCCTCATGACAATCTCATTGCCAAGATAGAACCTATGCAGTAATTAGTCCTTGCCTAGAACCTATACCACCTCAGGCTCTGATCTTGTCTCCTACCATTGCTATTTTTATTAAAGACCTGGAAGTTGTGGATGTTTTCAAGAGGCAAGTTCTTTTGTCTTTGCTCTTGGGGTTTCTGATGTCACTGGATCCTTTCATATAATGTGTTTTCATGTAAATTAGTTGTCTGTTATTAATTCCGCTTATAAAATATGGGTACGACTCATAACACATGGGCAGCTTATAACAGAAGAGGAGGTATAGGAAGGAATTAAAGTAGGGGTGGTGTGTAAGGAATATTGATTATAGTATACTTTTGTGTGAGAAATACATTGAAATGTTGACAAATATCAGAGGGGTAGCTGTGTTAGTCTGTATCCACAAAAAACAATGAGAAGTCCTATGGCACCTTCAAGACTAACAGATTTATTTGGGCATCAGCTTTCATGGACAAAACCCCACTACGTCAGATGCAGAAGCATCCGGTGAAGTCAGTTTTTGTCCACAAAAGCTGATGCCCATATAAATCTGTTAGTCTGGAAGGTGCCACAAGACTTCTTGCTCACAAGAAAATATTCTTAGCCCTGGGCCCTACTTGGTCAACAGGTTTTAAATTTATCAGAGTAAAGTGTAAATTAAAAAAAGGCAGGTAGGGAATGAAGAATCTTCAATTAATATCTATGTAAATAGAACGTATTCAAATGAGTGCTATCTATAAGCTCCTGAAAATGGGTTATCACACATACATACCATTACTCACGTGTCTGTTTGCATGATCAGAGTCCAAATCAGGAATGATTTCACCAAAAATAAAGTCCTCAATGAAGAAAAGAGCATACAGTTTGAAAATACATTATATAGGAAATTATGGTCATCCTCCCCCCTTATGCAGAAATTGTTTTTGAAATGCTATTGGACATTGGCACACAGATATTCCTAATTGGGCAATAATTATTTACCAGGCTGCCCCGATTTGTAAAATGTGTTGAATGCTGTATAGTGATACCCCAGAATTTCTTAGCAGGGAGAAATGCTAGGAATGCTAAGGGGATGTTTGTCATAATGCAAAGTACAGCTTGTGATCATAGAGATATTAATTTTAATTATTAGCATAACTAGAAACATGTCTGAAATAAAGTTCAATGGCTCATAACATTCTTATATGACCAAATAAATCAATAAACATTTTTTGTGATGTTTGATTAATTTTCATAAAGGAACAAACAAAAAATAAAAATGACTAGCAGCTTTTATGTTATCAAATACTGTGCATTTCACATTATGCAGTTAGCCAACTTTACAATGCATCAAATCTGCAAGATCAGGCAATACAGAAGATGACAAGCTTAAATAGACATATCTTGTCTGTAGGTGGAAATAACAACAAAAAAGTAATAAATAAAGATAAGTCCAGTAGAATGAAAATCTGGCATTATTTGAGCTATCTTAGCATTCTTTATCTATGTACACCAAGAAACAGGACCTATATTTCTTCAACTTCATATAATTGCTCTCAATGGCAATAAGCTATTCTTTTATTCACTGCTCACTCAGCCCTGATTTACACTAGACCAGGAAGGTCAGCTTAAGGCACACAATTCCAGCTACATAAAATGTGTAGCTGTTGTCAGCCTACCTTAAGCTAAGCTCCCAGAGGCTTCACTTACTCCTCACAGAACTAGGAGTATTGGACACCAGCGGGAACTGCCCTCGGCGTTTGATTTATGGGTCTATGCTAGATCCACTAAATCGAATGCCAGAAGATTGACCTCCAGAGTGTCGATCTTCTGGTAAGTATAGACGTACCCTCAGAGAGGTCTGAATATCACTTCTCTATTCTGGCCAGAAGAATACACCTCCATTTTGTAAAAGCATATGTGTGGTAATCATTGTGACCCTCAAAACTAAAGTCTTGGGTGGAATTAGTTGCTTTTAGGTGATACATAACTTAGGATATCATTTTCAGCTAAGGTTTAGTTGCTGAAACCAAGCACTGTTTTCATTCTTATATCCACCTCTTTCCATAGCCTCACCAATATAATAACATAATAACTGATGTGGGTGTATTGCAGATACAAAAATAGAGTAGGTGATATTTTGAAATTCACATTTTGTGACTGGTACAGTACAACGAGGGCTAATGAGCTCAAGGGTGATGGATTATGCCTTTAATGTGGAGAATATACAGTTCTAGAGACTTCAACATCTACATTGCCATTACTCTTGACTATAGCAGATAAAGCTACTTCTTTTTTAATCTCTTACAAAAAACAAACAAACAAACAAAAAACAAAACCAAAAAACCAACCCACTCTTTAGACAGAATTTTCCCTGTGCATCATGGTACTCCTTGGAACTGCTGTCTTGCTGATAATCTAGTAATTAAAAGAAAATGTTACTGTTAATTAAACCTGCCACTCAACCAACAATGAGTATTGGTTATTGAGAAGATCTGGATTTGATTTTGTCAATCTGAAACAGAGGTTAGAGATTCTTTCAGAGTAAAACTGTAATTAAGAGAGGAGATTTGCATTAGCATAGGAGGCAGAGAGAGAATGAAAGTTCCTTTAAAGCCATTTGAATATGCTTCCTATGAAAACAGAGAGCAAGAGAGAGAGACCTAAATGGAGAGCAGTTAAAGAAAGCTATACAGTGCCAGAGCTTATGGATAGCAGAGAATCAGAGAGTCAGAGAGCACAGAATACTCCTGTTCAGTTTAATTTTCCCTGGCTTTCAATATTCAACATTTTTTTGAAAATATACATATTGAGGACATGCAATTATACCTATCTCATAGAGCTGGAAGGGACCTTGAGAGGTCATTGAGTCCAGTCCACTGCTCTCAGGGCAGGACCAAGTACTACCCCTAATAGATTTGTCCTAGATCCCTACATGACCCCTCCCCCCAGGATCAAACTCACAACCTTTGGTTTAGGAGGCTAGTGCTCAAACCACCAAGCTATCCCTCCCAAAACTAGCTTGCCTACAGGCAGTCCCCGAGTTACGCAGATCCGACTTACATCGGATCCGCAGTTACAAACGGGACTTTTCTCGCCCCAGAGGACTGGAGCGGCGGGACGCCCAGATGTGCTGCAGTCCCGCCGCCCATGTCCTCCGGGGTGAGAAAAGCTGCTCCACATCTCCCTGGTCCCTCCCAGCAGACCAGCAGACCAGGGAGACGCAGAGCAAAGCCGTGGAGCACGCCCGCAGCAGGACAGCCTGGGCGCGCCTGGGCTGTCCCGCCGCGGGTGTGCTCCGTGGCTTTGCTCCCCGTCTCCTTGGTCAGCTGATCAGGGAGACAGAGCAAAGCCGTGGAGGATGCAGGCGGTCCCGCCACTCGCGTCTCCCTGGTCTGCTGGGGGGGGGGGTGCAGCTAGTGCCCCCCCTCCTCCCCCAGCAGACCAGGCTTTTCTTGCCTACGCCTGGGGTAGAGCAGCTGGGGCGCTGCCGGGTTGGTCCCGCAGCGCCGCTCCTCGGCGCTACTGTACCAACCCGGCAGCACCCCAGCTGCTCTGCCCCAGGCGTCCTGATTCAGCCGCTGCTGGTCAGTTTCATGCCTGAGTCACATGAATTTTAATAGGTACTGGGCCTCTAGTTCTCTGTGGCTTAAATACTTTTATTCTTGTGTCACTTTAATCAGCAGATTAGTAAGGAGGTTATGTAATCCAGTCATTAGAGCAAAGGATTAGGTACCTGGAATGTTGATGGTTCAGGTCCTGACAGACAAGGAGAGATTATAAATAGTCTGTAAGTGCATTGGTGGCCTGCTTTGGTGCATGTGCTTACTTTATACTCATGATCAAATCAGGCATGTGCACAGGCAACTAGTTCACTACCACCCATTAGCTGGTGCACTTACTTAATATCCATATGCACTTTCAGCTCCTCCTTAAGAACAACCATACTGGGTCAGACCAAAGGTCCATGTTGCCCAGTATCTTTTATTCCAACAATGGTCAATGCCAGGTGCCCCAGAAGGAATGAACAGAAGAGATAATAGCCATTGATGGACCTCTCCTTTATGAATTTATCTAGTTCTTTTTTGAACCTCAAAGTAGTCTTGGCTTTCACATCATCTTCTGGCAGGGAGTTCCACAGGTTATGGTACATTGTGTGATGAAATACCTCCTTTTGTTTGTTTTAAATTTGTTGCCTATTAATTTCATTTGGTGACCCTGAGTCCTTTTGTTATGGGAAGGAGTAAATAACTTTTCCTTATTTACCCCATGTTGCCAGAGCACCTTCAGGGGAAGCATTGATAAAGGAGAACATATTCCTGTTTTCATTTCTTATGCCAGGTGCCACGGTGTCCTTAGCAGCCTTGGGATGGAGCACGCTCAGTTGCTGTGTGGGGATGGCACAGGTGTAGTCCATTTAGCTGTAGGACTCAGGTGAGGATGGGGCATGCTCAGTGCAGGTGGAATCTTTCGAGAATTTAGCTGCCAGCCTCTAACAAGCCTCCAGACTATAAAGGCTCTAGAGCTTCCCAATGAAATGATTATAAGATTTTCTTTTTAACATGGGTGAAACGATGTTTCTCTGAAATGGTGAAGCCATTTCGGCAGATATTTCTGAAAGAAAAAAATCACATGGAGGCAGATACACAGCAGGAAAAATTTGGCAAAGTTATAGGTGACTGATAACAGGGTTTTACCGAAAATAGGACTATGTAGCATTTTAAAGACTAACAAAAGTCTTAGGTAACCTAAACTATAGACATCACTATCTGTGCTTGCCTATAATAAACAACAAACAAAACAACCCATTTCTTTTTCAAAGACCTCATGCTCAAATAGATTACTAGAATTTAGTCTCTCGTGGTTACCACCATTTTTACTATAGTCCACAAACAGTCCAACAATGGCAGGTAAGAGAAGAACGAGAAGACATTCCATTTCGTTTCTAAATATTTGTCATGTTTCAAGATGGCAAATCCCAGTTTCCTCTGAGGCAACTGGCACTGGCCACTGTTGGAAAACAGGACTCTGTGCTTGATGGACCTTTGGTCTGATGCCATTATGGATAGGGTTACCAGATGTCTCGTATTGGACCGGACAGTCTGGTATTTGCTGCTTCTGTCCGGTAAAAGAAACAACAACAGAAAGTAACAGGCATGTAAAAAGTCCAGTATTTTCTGCTTTTCTTGAACGGAAGGCTGCTTGGGACATTCTTCCCCTGCCAGGTCAGTGGTGGGAGCGGGGAGAGTGTGGGAGTGTGAGGGGATTTAAAAGGGCCACCATGTTCAGTATTTTTTGTGAAAGTATCTGGCAACCCTAAGTATGGCCGTTCTTATGTTCTTAAGACTGTGGTTTCCAATCAGGGGTCTGGGTCCCCCTCTGCAAGCTGGTTTCAGAGGGTCCACCGAGCAGGGCTGGCATTAGACTTGTTGTGTCCAAAGGCAGAAAGCCAAAGTCCCACTGCCTGCGGCTGAAGCCCAGTGATCCAAGGCCCGCCATCCAGGCCTGAAGCCTGAGCAACTTAGCTCTGCAGGGTCCCCTGCGGTTTGAGTTCCTGAGCAACTGCCCTGTTTGCTAGCCCCTAATGCAGGCCCTGGCTCTTGTATGAAGAAAAACAGTAGTTGTGGGTCATGGAGTTTTTATAGCATGTTGGGGTGGAGAGACAGACTCCAAAGTTTGAGAACCCCTGTTTTAAGACACACAAAACATTTTGGATGTGGGGCTAAGAGCAGTTTGTAGAGATTCCTTGAATTTTCCTTTAAAATTAATTTTACATGAGAGGAATTACTGCCTGCTATTGTCTTAGACATAGTTCCCTTAGGAACATTCTGCAGAGGACAAAAACAATTTTTGTATCCATTTAGTGTGTTTCTTACTTCTTAAAGGGCTACTTGTCTTTACCCCTTGTGAAATGTGATGTGGTAACAGTTTTCATTGAGCACGGGAGTCGTGTAACATCTGGGATGTTAAGGGCCCTCTGTAACCACAATAGCTTACATACTTCAGAACAACCCCACAGAAAGATGTGTTTTTCCATGAGTGAGGCTGAAGGATAAGTTGAAGACAAGTGGTCAGAACTAAAGAGGTATGAATATATTTCTGGGGACTTTCACGCGGGTTTTCATTGGTGTAATTCTGTGGATGTCAGTGAAGTTTTACTGACTTTACACCTAAGTGAGAAGAAAATCCTGAGTCTTTCCATGGACTTTACTGGGCTTTGGATCAGCTCTTAGAGCAGTGATGGGCGGCGTAGGCTAGTGAGTGGGCTACCTGAGTGGCCTGCCTTCACCTCAGGCTACATCTACACTGCAGCCTTGGGCAGCAGAGACAATGCAAATGAAGCACTCATTAGCATTTCTCGCACTCTCATTGGCATAGTCTCTTCTGATCCATTTTGCGGAAGAGGTTTTTGTGCAAAAAAACCCACAGTATAGACGAGGCAAAACAACCTTTTACACAAGGTCCTGCATACCTGCTTTTTTGAGGAATAAGTGTTCTTGTGCAAAAGGGTTTTTTTGCACAAAATGGCCCCATCTACACTGCATTTTTTGTGTGCAAAATCCTCTTATGCAAAATGGATCAGAAGTGACTATGCAAATGAGTGTGAGAAATGCTAATGAGCGCTTCATTTGCATTGTCTCTGCCAACAAAGGCTGCAGTGTAAACGTAGCCTCAGTGGGCTGCAAGATTGTCGTAATCAAGATAGTCTCCCGGGATAGGGTAATTTTACCAACTGGGCTTGACGAATTTGCAGGTTGTGCCTATTGAAACACAGCAGCACTTTGATTGGATGCAGAGGGAGCGCACGGCTCTCACAGTGCTATGTGCAATCAGCACCCACCTCACTTCACCTACCCTTGCTTTATGTTTGTGTCGCCTCAGCAATATTGGTAGGAACCAAACTGCATGGCTGGAAACCAGCAGAGCCTCGAAACCTTGCATATGGGCAACGGCAAACAAAATGTCTCATGGGTCACACATAGAACCCCAATGGGTCGTGTGTGGCCCACGGGCTGTAGGTGGCGCTTTAAAGCAGGGGTAGCTGACTTGTGGCTCCAGAACCACATGAGGTTCTTCAGAAGTTAATATGTAGCTTTTTGCATAGGCACCAATCTTGGGCCTGGAGTGACAGGTGCCAAGTTTCCAATGTGCTGAGGGGGTGCAAAACCTCACTACTCTGCTCTTTTAGTTAATTCATATAAATGACTTCAACTCAGGAGGCTAACAAATTAGACATTTTATTAGATGGCCTTTTCGGTGGAGCAGTGATTTTCTACTCAAGGGCCATTGAGCCCACTGACCGAACTACTGTTTGCTGGCAAGATCAGGTTAAATTAACCTTTTATACTTTCCCAGCTGCTCCAAACCACACCCTTAACTGCTCAGACCTCTCAGGGTTCTATCGTCGTCATCATATTTTCTGAGTAAGCAATGTATTAACAGAAGGAAGGAGAAAGAATGGAAGGTTCTTGCTAGAGCAATGAATCATTCTGACTAGTCATGAGCCAATTAAACACATACACCCACATCGCTCTCCAAGGCAGTGCCATTGTCAAGAAGTGATTTAGTTGATAAAGGATGAGGTCTGAGAAGTGCCAAGAGCACTGTAGTTGGTAAACTAATTTATCGTATATTTAAACGTTTTTTCTGACCGATAGATGAATGCACTTGATTGCCCTCCACCCCATCTGTTCACACAAATACTAAAGCTATTGTGTTAATAAATCCAATCTGCTTTGAGCTAGGGATGTAAATATGCAGGAAAAAGTTAACCAGTTGAACACTTTAATGGCAAAAATTTAACCAGGTGGGGTTCAGCCAGCCCGCCAGTGGGGGGCTCCACCAACTTGGCTCTCTGGGGAGGGAGAGGGATTGGTTGGCCGGGGTCCTGGCAGATGGGTCGCAGCAGACGGGGGACTGGCACCTTGCCCTGCTGGTTAACTGGTAAGTATGTCAATAAGGTAAAGCTTACCAGTTTTTTGGTTATCCTTTTACATCCCTATTTTGAGCCTATGATCATAGCAACCAGCAGTTATAAAGTTCCTGCAACTGGAAAAGTACTTGTCTTTAAGGTGTTCCAGTTCCTGCACTAAGTTTGACATGTAGATTAGATCATGTGTAAGGATTTGGTAATTAAAGGTGGGATTTTCAAAAGAATCCAGCAAACATTTCTGTAATTTTCTCCCATTCAAGTCAATGGTCACATTTCCCTTAATTTCAATGGGACCAGAGTTTAAACCAATGATGAGAATAACCATGCCCTTTTTCTATGCTATGGAGATTTTTAAAAAATTTCCCACTATTGCTAACACAAATTCAGCTTCCCCAGCTTTAACAATCTTGAGAGCCATCCTTTGGTCAGGCAGTTGGGTAACACCGGTATTTTAAAGACCATGAGAATGATTCGCCACTACAGTAATTCCTCATTTAACACGTGCCCACTTAACACGTTTTCGTGATAGCACGATTTTTTTTTTTAGGGAACATTTTTTGAATTACACGACTGTCCCTGGAATAACACGATTTACCCAGCTGGCCCGTTGGTGGCAGCTGCATGGGGCTTCCCCCGCCTCCCTGCAAAGCAGCGGAGGGTTCGCCGCTCATCACGCCATTCCCCGGCAACCCCCCCTCACCAGACGCAGTGCGGGTCCAGCAGACCCGTCACAGGGGCATACTCCCAACCCAGTCCCCCTCCTTTCTCCTCTCCTTCCCCTTTCTCCTCCAACCTTATGTCCCAATCCCAACAGACACCACCGCTTGAAACGCAATCCCCATCTTTTCCATTATTTTCAACGGGAAAATTGACCCCGCATAACACGTTTTCACTTAACACGATCATTTTCTGAAACATATCTATAGTGTTAAATGACGAATTACTGCTTATTACTCCAGTTTTATGCCTGTGTAATGTGTTGATTTCCAGTGCGTTTTGCTGATGTAAAACCTGGGTAAAGCAGTGATGAACAGGCCTCTGCCATCTACGTCTGCATAGAGAAGGTCAAACTCATTTTCAAAAATGAGTTAAGCCAATTCTGAGTGCTTTTAAAAATGCCACCCATGGTTTTGCTTCCTTCAGCATCTCTTGTATAGCATGGTTCCCAAGGTTGCATGAGGGATGTTGAGCTGGTTTTAGGAAGGGCAGAGAATTTTTGCAAATGCCCCAGGTGTAGACAAGATTTATGAAACTAATCTGTATTCTTAGCTACCCCAGTATAAATTCTGAATAACAAAGCAGCTGGCCAAGGAGAAGAGGATCAGGCTTTTAGGGTTGTTAGGACATGACGTGATCTGAATTTCACGGTATAACATAGGGTAACATAAGGAGATTTCTGCTACTCACTGAGAGAACCAAACAGTGATGCCTCAACATGCCCATATGCCAAGCCTGGTGCCACCTTTTAGCAATGAAGAAAAGGTTTATTTTGGTTACAGTGTGATATACAATGAAACTCCCACAGTGACCCAGCAAATAAGAAAAATACTATTGCATACCTTTGACAGAGCAAACAATGCTAGCGTGTATCCAGGATAACCACTAAGAGACACAGACTTTGCAAAACTAAATTTTGGTAAATGGCCAAAAGGTAAAGCAAATAAACCACTTGAGAGTATGTTAAAAAGGGAGGGACAATCCAAGAAATAAAAGGAAGTTGCTCCTGCCAAGTGGTTTGAGGTAGTTTCAATGGTCTGATCTAGTTCCTGTGTATCTTTAACTCCTGAACACAATAGTTTTTTGGGTACTGTAGACTTGTGACTGGAAACATGAAAAGAAGGGAATAATGGGACCTTCTGAAGCCCATTTGCATTCTGTTCAGTTTTAATTCTTACACGGACACAAAAGAGCTAAGGGCTAGTAGTGGCTGAGGTAATGGCCTATTTCTTCTTCTTATTTGCCTGGCTGAACATGACTGTGCACAGATTAAAACTAATGATATTGCTAACAGATAAGAGGTTCCTGTGCTCTGGGGGGGTATGTCTACACTACCCTGCTAGTTCGAACTAGCGGGGTAATGTAGGCATACCGCACTTGCTAATGAAGCCCGGGATTTGAATTTCCCGGGCTTCATTAGCATAAACGGGGAGCCGCCATTTTTAAATCCCCGCTGCTTCGAACCCCGTGCAGCGCGGCTACACGGGGCTCGAACTAGGTAGTTCAGACTAGGTTCCTATTCCGAACTACCGTTACTCCTTGTGAAATGAGGTGTACCGGTAGCTCGGAATAGGCACCCTAGTCCGAACTACCTAGTTCGAGCTCCGTGTAGCCGCGCTGCACGGGGTTCGAAGCAGCGGGGATTTAAAAATGGCGGCTCCCCGCTTATGCTAATGAAGCCCGGGAAATTCAAATCCCGGGCTTCATTAGCAAGTGCGGTATGCATACATTACCCCGCTAGTTCGAACTAGTGGGGTAGTGTAGACATACCCGCGGTCACTTGCTGAGGGAAGTTCCACAGAACTGACATGGGACTAGCAAGTTATACTTGGAGATGGGCCTGAGATGCAAAGTCTGGTCATTGAGGATTTCTAGTATCTGCCAGGTAGTTTTTTCCTTTTCTCAAGCATTTGGTGGGTGGAGCTCAAAATTCATCTCTCTGTGGTGGTTTTAGCTGTTGCTGTGCATTATACTAGTGCCTGGAAAACATGAAGGACAGAGCCCCACTGCACAACCAAATGAGAGGCTTTGCCCAACCACAAGCTTACAACCTATGTGGCAACCAGGGTGCTTTCTCTTTTGTCTCTGTTGTTAGTGAAGCAGCTCCCCAGTGGCTATCGTAGATTTGTAACAAAGAAGTTCTGCATGGGCGGTGGGTAATGTAGGCAAGGGAAGGTGTTGCCTTCCCAAAGCTGCCTACACTGCCCGACGGCTGGGGAGGGTGGGGGTTGCGGCGTGGCAGCTCAGCTCGCTGGTCACCGGGGAAGGCTGGGCCCAGGGCATGGCAGCCACACCCTGCAGCAGTGCGACAGCCCCAGCCCTCTGAGGCTATGTCTACACTACAAGGTTAGTTCGAATTAGGGGGTAATGTAGGCATACCGAACTTGCTAATGAAGCCCGGGATTTGAATTTCCTGGGCTTCATTAGCATAAAGCCGGCGCCACCATTTTTAAAAGCCGGCTAGTGCGAACCCCGTGCCGCGCGGCTACACGCGGCACGGACTAGATAGTTCGGATTAGGCCACGAGGCGTACAGATAGTTCGGATTAGAAGCCTAATCCGAACTATCTAGTCCATGCTGCGTGTAGCCGCGCGGCACGGGGTTCGCACTAGCCGGCTTTTAAAAATGGCGGCGCCGGCTTTATGCTAATGAAGCCCGGGAAATTCAAATCCCGGGCTTCATTAGCAAGTTCGGTATGCATACATTACCCCCCTAGTTCAAACTAGGGGGGTAGTGTAGACATACCCTGACTGTTTTCCGGGTTTTTTTTGGTCAACAAATTTTCCCTGGCAGTTTTTGGGGTTTTTTTTTTGTTTGACACATTTTTGTCTGGTATTATTTTTAAACCATCTGGCAACCCTGTGGGCGAGTCAGGCAGTTGCCTGAGGCTGCCAGTTGGCTAGGACCGGCCCTTACTCTGGGGAGTAGTTATTTCGAAATAACAGCAGTGGAGCTTCCACACTAACTCTGTTTCGAAATATCAATTTTGAAACAAGTGTTATTCCTTGTAGGATGTGTGGATGCTCACCTTGTTATTTTGAAATAAGGGGAGTTATTTTTAAATAACTCTAGTGTAGACATGCTCTGAGCAGCCAGAAAGGATTGGGCTTGAGGGGGGAGGTTGCCCTGGACTTAGGCAGGGCTTGACTGGGGGGAGATTGTTGAAGGGGCGTGGTGTCAGGGAAGGGGTGTGGCCTCAGTCAGAAGGGGCAGGGCTTGGGTTTGCCTTCCCCAGCTGGACCTTTACCCACCACCCATGGAGTTCTGATTGTACCCACTAGTCAGGGTGGGAGGAGGGGAGCTCTGGTAGGAGCACTATTATGCGAGCTAGGAAGAGCTGGGCCAGTGATCTGTTTTTTGAAGAGGAAGGGGAGATGCGCCCCCTCTTCAGTCCTCCCGACTACCATCCTCCTGTCCCATGCCTATTCCCCTTATAGGAGATCGTTTCTTATTTTGCAAAAGCTGGAAGCCAGTCTCGTGGAGGCCTCCATCGGTGAATTATTGGTCCATTGTGCACATGTGAAGTTTCTTCTTAAGCAAAATGTTGTTTTTCTCCCATAATTGTTTTTGCCACATCTGGATTGACTTTAGGATCCCAACCAGAGGTACGTGTTCCTAAACAGATGCTGGGGAGAGCCCCTGTCCTGATGCCTCCCATATGTTGTTTTCATTAGTATCCCAGTTTTCTCGGGGAGGAACAATTCTCAGTTGGAAATACTACACTGCCAGCAGGAGGAGCATTTGTAATACAACCTATCTGCAGCTTTTCTCGGCCAGGAGATTTCTTTAGTGCATTAGAAGTGGCGTGCACAAGCCAATACAGTTGATTGAACTCGGGTCACACAGAAAACAAACTCTTTGCGACGTGTCACAATCACCAGGCAGCTCCCAACGGCCACCCATGAAACTGTCTAATGCTACCACGTAACCTGATGTAACTGCCACCAGGTGGATTTGAACCTGGGACTTCTGAAGCAGAGTATAGGAGCCTCTACCCTCTGAGCTAAAAGCCAGCTGGCTCCCAGCCCATGCTGTAGAGGTCTCTTAATCTTAACTCTTGCTATGGTCTAGGTACCACTTGCATTGCTCAGTAACCAAACTAGGGCTATGTCTACACTCGCGTCTTCTTACACGAGTAATATGCAAATGAGGCTAAGTGTTGAATATCACCGAGCCTTATTTGCATAACTAATGAGCCTCCATTTTTGCGGAAGAGGTTCTTGCACAAGACTGAGCTGTCTACACTGCCCCTTCTTGTGCAAGAAAAACCCTCTTGCACAATGCCGTTACACCTATTAGTTGAGAGGAAGAACGGCATTGCGCAAGAGGGTTTCTCTTGTGCAAGAAGGGGCAGTGTAGATGCTCCTTCTTGCACAAGAGCCTCTTCTGAAAAAAATGACAGCTCATTAGTTATGAAAATGAGGCTCGGCGATATTCAGTGCTTAGCCTCATTTGCATATTACTCGTGCAAGAAGACGCGAGTGTAGACATAGCCTAGGTGTATGGATTACACTGACAGCTAGGCATTCCTCTCCCTCCCCCACTGGTATCACTCACTGTTGGTCTGGCAATGGAATCATGGACTCCATAAAGTTCCCAGTCCTGCCTGTGCTACAAGGGTGGGTCTGCAAGAGGAATTAGCCTTTCGCTATAATTAGTGGACTAGAAAGAGGAACCGTGTGGGCCTGATTCTCCTCGCCTTGTTCAGAAAACCCGTCATTGTCTTCATGGGTGTTTTGCCTCAGTAAGGACTTAGTTACATAGGAATTGCTATTTCTCTCCCCTGCCTTTAACAATTGCATTTTTACATCAAAAACTAAGAATGGGACATGGACAGCCCACTTAATTTGCTTCATTAGCACCAGTCCTACAATTGACAGGAACCTTGTTTTTTGTTTTGTTTTGCTTTTTTGCTGTTATATGTTTCGGCTTCTGTTATTTCCCCTCCAGCTCATCTGAGGAAGTGGGTTTTACCCACGAAAGCTCCTGATCCTATATACATTTTTGTTAATCTCTTAGGTGTTTTTAAAGTTACAGACTAACACAGCAACCCCTTGAGACTTTTTATCCTGCTGTAATGCAGTGAGATGGCTCTGATAATGGACAGTGCCAGAGCATTCAGAGGAAGGTGTGTGAAATGTTGTATTAAGAAGAGTAATCTAACTTTAGAGGGAGTTTTCTTCTCTCTCTTCCCATCTCTCCCCTGATCCTAATAGTGAGAGAGAGGCTTATAGCCTAAAGGATGTAGGTTGTATCCTCTCCAGAACTTGTAGCTGACTTTTAATGTCTCACCATTGTAACTCCAAAGGTTCTCCTCATCCATATACATCTCCTAGCTTTATCTGAATCCCACTAAGTTCTTGGCCTCATAGATATTTTGTGGTCAAGTTCCACTGGAGAATTACACTTTGCGTGAAAATGTTATTTCTGTTTTGAATTTGTAGCCTGTCAGGGTCCTTGAATATCCCCTGGTTCTTGTATGATAAGAGAGGACAAATAGATGCCACTGTGAGGTTCAGGTTCTATCATGGCTGTCATGCTTTAGAGGAGGGGTCGCAAACTCCCAGCCTGTGGGCCAGTCTTGGCCAGAGCAATTGCACAATCCAGCCTGGGATTCCTGGTGGGCTGAGGGGGCGGGGCTGTCTGTTACCAGCTCCCAAACCCTGCCCCTTCCTATTATCACCCTACTCTTTCCCCTGCATTGGTACCCCAACCCCTGAGCACTCTGTGGGGGGGAGGTTGGTGCAGCGAGGTGACAGCAGTTGTGCCCCACCACACTCCTTGCAGCAGCTGGAACCATGAGGAAACAGAATACAGCAGAGCAAATGCACTTACCCAGAGTGCTTCACTTCCTCCACTGTTGTGGGGAGTGCAGGGGACCACAACCGTCGTCACTATGGGCCCCTGGGTGATCTCTGAAGCTGCATCCTCAGGACACAGGACACTATAGGGGGGAGAGGGTGGGGCGATGACAGGAAGGGGCAGGACTTGGGGACTGGTAATGGACAGCCCGTCCCCCCTCCCAGCCCACCAGGAATCCTGGGCTGGATTGTGCAATTGCCCCACTCTGGATTGGTCCACGGGCTGGGAGTTTGAGGCTATTGGTTTAGAGCTACCCGTTTCTCTGAAACCTCTTCTGGCCGTCAGTCTGAGGTGGAATCCTATAATTCCCCATCTTTGGACCAGGCCCAGGCTGACAGCACCCTGTACCGACGGTGAGTACTCAGCAGGTCTGACTGGCTCTGGAACCTGCCGTTCTGGTCTTCAGTGAATACAGCGACCCACAACAGCCTTCTTAAAGCATAGTATTGTTTCATCAATAGTAGGAGCACTGTGCGATGAGAGAAACGGGTTGGAAAAACAACAACAGGGTCCACGTGCATGTTTATCTTACCTAATGACCGAGGCGAGTCTATCTTATCCCAGACGTCCCCAGTGTCTGGAGTTCCTGATGGGGTGTGAGTGGGACAAAGAAGGGGGCTATTGCTCTGGGATCTGGCAATTCAAAGAGGCTCAGGACTCCCGGCTGCTACTACTGCTGTGGCTGGAGTCCTGGGCACTTTCAAATTGCTGATGGAGCACTGCACAGTGCACTCTGGGTAGCCTAAAGGCTGGGGGTGGCATGATGTGCTCTGGGTGGCGCAGAGGGCTGGTTGCCCCTAGCCCCATCCCATCCCATCCCATCTAGCCCAGGAGCCCCTGGAATATTGTCAACCCCCCAGCCAACAGTTTTTACCTCAGAATCCCAACTGCCTTCCTCACAGGAGCATGGGACTGGACGGGATCTCCTGGGCCATCAAGATCTGATCTCTGATAGAGCAGGAAGCCCTGACATTCTGCACAGGGAGGTGCCATTTTTAAGACCTGGAAGGAGAAGAGCAGCATCCCCCATCTAATACTGGGCAAAACCATGTCTGGTTTGGTCCCAATTCCAGATGGAGGACAAACCTCTGAAAAAGAGGACTGCTCAGTTTAATACCAGACCCAAGTGGCTTCCCCACTTGTCCCATGATCCTGTTAATATGAAAGCGTCTCTGACTAAACTTGTCTGCCCCTCCGAGGGCTGCTACATTCCTGAAGAAACGTGTTAACCAAGCCCCATCTATGGCAGAGATAGCCCAGCCACTGCATCATGCAAATGTCTCCAACATGGACCATCGAAGTGTTTGCTGAGAGGGGTGTATCTGGATTCCCCACCTCCTCTTCCTGGGGGTGCATTTCCTGCCAATGTTGTTAGTGAACGAACACAGCATACGTACAGTTAAGAACACAAGGACTTGATCAAGACAGAATATTCAGAAATGATTATAGGCACCGCCAAATCTGTCAGCAGAGGAAAATAAAAATATCCCCATTTATATAACTGAGCCAAGCTTTAGTGCATTAATAACCGTCAAAATATTTTCCCATAAGGCATCCACTGGCGGCAACAGGAGCCTTTTTACTAGCAAACTTCCGTTCTTTCTGCTGCGTGGTTACTGCCTGAACTTCTGTTCTGCAGCCAGGTTTTGCATCTATTATCTCAAGAGTCTTGTATTTGCTCATGAAAGAGCAGCAAAGATTCACTAGGACCCAAGATGAATGAGATCAAAGCAGTGAATACATGTGTTAGAGCATTCAGTTTCTTTTCCATTAGCACACAGTCTTATGCCATAAAGACCGACTTTCTGTCTGTTAGTTAAGATGCAAGCACAAACTCCTACAATAAAAGAAAATCTGAAAAACAGCTAACACAACACAAGCACCAAGAAAATAAAACCGGGGGTAGGAGGTGGGAGTAGGGAAAGGAAGGACTAAACACTGGGTGTCCATTGATTGGACGTATCATATGTTTACTTACAAAAACAAAGAAACTCCTTTTCTGAAGCTCACAAAGAATTATAAAATAACAAACCAAGCATAGAACTGTACCCACATAACACCCAAATGGATAATGTCACCCTGAAATAGATGATGACTAATGGCATCATAGTGTGAATCAAACTTTGACATGGATATGAGCTACTTGTAAACAAAACTTTAGAATAATTAGGCCTTGTGAATCTCATGAATAAAATGCAAAATAACAAAAACAATGTTGTTTGGAATGTGAGAGATGGATGTAAACCAAGAATAACACTCTCCATGAGTGGGCAAATTTAAACAGCTAGGGCATGTTTATGCTTACCAGCAGATTGATGCTCCGGAGGTTGATCTCCTGGCGTTTGATTTAGAGGGTCTAGTATAGACCCAGAAATCGAATACTGAGGGCAGTTCCCACCGGTGTCTCTACTTCTTACAGTCACAAAGAGTAAGGGAAGCTGACTGGAGCATTTGTTCCCATCAGCCTCCCTCTGTATGAGTGCCGCCAAGGCTTGGCTTAAGGTAAGCTGACTGCAGCTATGTATTTTTCATAGCTGGAGTTGCAAACCTTAAGCCAGCCTTCCTGGTCTAGTGTAGACTAGGTCCTACAGACATAAGCATATTGTGATTGCTCATAAAATGCATAATTCAAGGTTCACACTGAAATTGATACAGGTTGAACCTCTCTAATCTGGCACTCTCTGGTGCAGCAACATCTGTGGTCCGGCACGATTTTAGTTAGCTGGATGTCCACTTATCATGAGTGTGACCAAGTTTCCCATGGTCCCATAAAGTTTGTTTACAGCCACCAGTCCTGGCTCTGTGTTCTGTGCTGTTATTTAGCTCTAGTTTACCTCTAAATGTCTTCCAAGAGCCCAGGAAGCAGTGGGAGTGTTGTTAAAGCTGCTAGATAACATTGACCTCCTGTGGTATGGCAAATTCTCTGGTTCGGCAATGGTCATGTCCTGAGGGTGCTGGACTACAGAGGTTCAACCTATAAAAGGAAGAAAGAGGAGTCATGAAATAAAAGGACAAAATCTTCAGTGGGTGCACATTTGCACCAGGGGATGCCGATGGAGCTGCCGATGGATGCTAACAGAGGATCTGGCACATGGCTATAGAGGTGTTTATGGAAATGTACAACATTGGAACAGTCACTGAGAAGTGCATAAACAGGATTGCTGCCAGAAACATGTGGCAAAAGTAGGGCTTGTTTGAAATGTCCAGAATTTGAAAAAGAGCTTGAATGGCTTTTGCTGAAAAGTGTCTCAGGAGACTGTGCCTGGAAATTTCCAGGCTCAAAGAAATTTGATTGTGAGAGTGAGGACTGGCTGAAAAGGCGGCCGCCTATAAATGGGAGCTGCATTTCAATGGTACACTTTTATAGAGGGAGCAGGAATGGTATGCACAGACATTCCAGATGCTTTTCTTCATTTTAGCAGCAGCTGTATAATATTAAAATTAATTATTTGCTGCCCTGTGCGGGCACCCATCGACATTAATTGTATGTCCATTAATGCTGGGAGTTTGCATTAGCAATAAGTTCTGAGAAACTCCAATTCCCCATGTCATACGAATAAACATAATAAGAAACTAACCAATGCTGGAAGAGTTCTAAAAACATATAGCCTCATATAATTGAAAGTGTTAACATTCTAGATCTTGGGTGGGATTTATAAGTGATCTCTCTGCAAAAGACATGACCCAGCTCAATTTCTCATGTGGAAAGGGCTCAGAAATGATGATAGGAAATTCTTCCCATAAAACGGCCAATTTTTAAAACATTAGGTGCTAGATTGTGGCAGACACCCTGCTGACTTGACTTTGTCCAGGAGTCGTGGCAACACTAGGGAACGTACATGAAAAGTTATTGCAGCACCCTTTGACAGAATACACTGTGAAATCTTCTTGCACTTGACTTGTGCACACAGATGCCTTGATTCAAGTAAGCCCTTCGTTTTATTGACTTCAATGGGATTTAAGTACTTTCCTAACTAGGGAGATTTTCCTGAACCAGGGCCTGAGTGGATAGAGTGGGCATTGGTGCACAGATTGGGTGGGATCCTTGTGCACCATTCTCTTTGCGCATCTTTGGCAGGGTGAGCCTTCAACTTTTCAAAACTCTTGATTTACTAGCACACAGGTGATGTAACTATGTAGAACAGATATTCCATGTTCTGTCTCCTCAATATGGATACAGGAGCCTAACTTCAAGCACCTGGATCTGAAAAGTTTGCCTGCTGTTTACACTATAATCTTGCTTTTGGTTTTCAGAAGATAGCAGCTTGCCCTATTTAGCACCTTGTCTAGTCATCTTAGATACTTTATAAGGCCCCCTTCACCATGATATCTGAACATGCCACAATCATTTAATATATTTATCCTCACAACACACCCAAGATGTATGGGAATGCTGTAAGTCTCTCTGGACTTAAATTTCAATCTATAAAATGGGGATAAGTGACTTGCCTATGTCATACAAGAAGTCAGTTGCAGAGCAAGGAATTGAGTTAAGGTCTCCCAAGTGCTAGGCTACTGAGTTAATTCATAGAATCATAGAATAATAGGACTGGAAGGGACCTCGAGAGGTCATCGAGTCCAGCCCCCCGCCCTCAAGGCAGGATCAAGCTCCGTCTACACCATCCCTGACAGATGTCTATCTAACCTGTTCTTAAATATCTCCAGAGAGGGAGATTCCACCACCTCCCTTGGCAATTTATTCCAATATTTGACCACCCTGACAGTTAGGAATTTTTTCCTAATGTCCAATCTAAACCTCCCCTGCTGCACTTTAAGCCCATTACTCCTTGTCCTGTCCTCAGAAACCAAGAGGAACAAATTTTCTCCTTCCTCCTTGTGACACCCTTTTAGATATTTGAAAACCGCTATCATGTCCCCCCTTAATCTTCTTTTTTCCAAACTAAACAAGCCCAGTTCATGAAGCCTGGCTTCATAGGTCATGTTCTCTAAACCTTTAATCATTCTTGTCGCTCTTCTCTGTACCCTTTCCAATTTCTCCACATCTTTCTTGAAATGTGGCGCCCAGAACTGGACACAGTACTCCAGCTGAGGCCTAACTAGTGCAGAGTAGAGTGGCAGAATGACTTCACGAGTTTTGCTTACAACACACCTGTTGATACAACCTAGAATCATATTTGCTTTTTTTGCAACAGCATCACACTGTTGGCTCATATTCAACTTGTGGTCCACTATGACCCCTAGATCCCTTTCCGCCATGCTCCTTCCTAGACAGTCGCTTCCCATCTTGTATGTATGGAACTGATTGTTCCTTCCTAAGTGGAGCACTTTGCATTTCTCTTTATTAAACCTCATCCTGTTTACCTCTGACCATTTCTCTAACTTGCTAAGGTCATTTTGAATTATGTCCCTATCCTCCAAAGAAGTTGCAACCCCACCCAGTTTGGTATCATCTGCAAATTACTAGACCCGTGGGCTATGTCTACACTTGCAGCTTCTTGTGCAAGAAACATGCAAACGAGGCTAAGTATGGAATATTGCTGAGTCTTATTTGCATACCTAATGAGCCGCCATTTTTGAAGAAGAGGCTCTTGCACCAGAAGGAGCTGTCTACACTGCCCTTTCTTGCACAAGAAAAACCCTCTTGTGCAATGTCGCTACGCCGATTATTATCAGGAATAACGTCGTTGTGCAAGAGGGATTTTCTTGAGCAAGAAGGGGCAGTGTAGACAGCTCCTTCTGGCACAAGAGCCTCTTCTGCAAAAATGGTGGCTCATTAGGTATGCAAATGAGGCTCGACGATATTCCACGCTTAGCCTTATTTGCAATTTCTCACGTAAGAAGCCACGAGTGTAGACATAGCCGTGGTGTCCAACCGGTTCTAAAGCAGCAGCCACTGTAGTGGCTACTGAGAAAGCCAACTAGCCACACTCAATAGGCCAAATAGCCATATGTAGCTAGCAGCTAGCATGTTGGACACCACAGCACTAGACATCCTTCTTGACATTTTTTCTTGCTTTAGTGCAGTCTTAAAGATGTGCTTTTTTTTTTAAAGGGTAAGTAAGATGGAGGAGCAAATGGGCTTCTAAGCATGTTATGCAAAAATGGAAACAATAACAGAAGCAGCAAGATAGGGCTGGGCTGTTTTAAAGAACACTTAACTTGGCTCCAGACGTTTAATAATGTGCTTTCAGAGAGCCAAGTGGAGCATGTTACTCCGCTTTGCATTCCAATGGGGTAACTGAAAGCAGGAGTCAGCCTCGTATTTCATGAGAGTCCCAGCCTTTTCATTTATTGTCAAATGTGAACTAAGATGTTGCAATAAATCCCTGTGGGCTGGATCCACTCCCTCCTGCCATAAAAAAAAGAGTTTCCAACATGGCTGTGGTTGGGGGAATGAGGTTTGGACGCAGGGCATGCTTCACCCCAGTCACTGCGTAGAACCAGGGAAAGACTCATTCCTCCAGAAGAGAACTGCAAGCCAGAAAGGAGCTTAAGGCAAGAGCCTAAGATCATCGCCCTTGTAAGCCTCCTCCTTCACTGAGCAACAGTTACATTCAGTACATGCCTGTGCTGCGTTTTACATTCTTTATTATTAGCAGAAACATTCTTGTTTTTTTAAATGGGGGGGTTGAAAAATTATTGCTCTTGAGCAAAGACCTTCAGTGCCAATGTTCAGACTGAAATGATTTTTTTGCAGCCCCGTTATACACTCCTAGAAATAGGTGGCTGGAAAGGGGGGCCGGCCCCCTCCCTCCCACTGAAAGCAGCACTGTAATTAATTGTGCTGGATGTCAGTCTCCTGGGAAATTTGAATTCGGACCAAAGAAGGCTGTGGACCCAAGGTGTGTCCTAATAGCAACACATGTTTTTGAAGGTTTGCCAAGTGGGTCCTTTGCAAATGTTGTAGCTTTGTGAAAAAAAAAATGGATCTGAAAAGCTGTCAGGCCACTGTGTGAGTGAACAAAAATGTCCTGGTATGTTTTCCAGATTTGGCCGTTGTTTGAAGGTGATCTTTTTCAGCTTAATTCACTCATAGGATGAATTATTTCCACTGACAGAATAAATATATCCTTTGCCCACAAGAGAAAAAATTCATTCCACTTTTTTATGGACATTTGGGAACAGAAAGCTTTTGATTTCCATTGAGAAGAAAGGTTTCTGGGAGCTAGGAATATTTCTTTATCCATGTTCTGTAGATTTACAGTATAGTGTAAGTGTGTATTATTTTAAAATAATTCTGTTGAAGGAAGAACACTTTTTAGGGAAAATTTTGATGATTTTCTCTCCCCTCCACCTACCCTGTATCTCTGTGTTTCTATCTCTTTCTCCCATATATATATATATATATATTACACACACACACATGTCATGTCAGAAACATCCTTTCACCAAGTACTCAGCTAAAGTTGAAGGGGTAAAAGAATGAATGTTTTGCAGGTGCTTGTTAAAGGAAGCAGATGGAAACAGCACACCGAAAAATTTATTAGCCCATATTTAAATTTCTTTCGCAAGGAATGTGCTGTAGCCTATCATTACACTGAGAAAGAAAATAATAGTTGGGAGGGGAAATGATCATAAAACATCTCATGGATGCTTGAGGACACACAATTGGCATTTGAAATGATAGACTTTGAAAAGGCAGATGTGAACGCATTTCTTTAGGTAGGATTCTTCTGCAATGGAAGGGGCCTGGTTTAGGGACACGGAATCTTTCAGAGCAAAGAGGTAACTAAATTCTTCCCCAGCATGCACAAACACATCTCCCACTGACCATAGTGCAGGCCTGTACAACATACGGCCCAAGGGCCGCATGCGGCCCACAGGGGCTCACTGTGTGGCCCATGCTGACTAAAGGCGGCGCGGCCCCATATGATCCGCCGGCTGGCGGAACGCCGCCGGGGAGTGGAAAGTGCCACGATTCTCGCCGCTGGGCTGCCTGCTTGCAGCAGCTCTGGTGTAAGGAGGCAGGGCGTGAGCCAAAGGGCAGGACGCTGGCAGACGCCAGGATGCTGGCGTGACGTTGTGTCATGACATCACAGTTGGCAGCCACCGGATTAAAAAAGGCTCCAGCAACCCCACAAAATGGAAGGCAGAAGCCAGGTAGGGGAGGGAAAGGGGCCTGTGCAAGGGGAAGGGGGCAGGTCAGGAGAAGGGGGAAGGCACCAAGTGGTAGGGTGCAGGGAGACAAATGCCAGGGGCCAAGTGGAGACACATGTGATTTTTTTTTTTTTTTGCTCAACAAAATGTTTAGCCCGCGTGTTTGGTATTTTTTGGGAGAGCATCCCTACTTGAGGCCCGCAGCTGTTTTCTTTGGAGTAATTTGGCCCTTGCCGTTTTCTGAGTTGTGCAGGCCTGCTATAGTGGAATCCATATGCAGAGATAAATTAGGAAAACAGATGAAAAAATTCAAAGTAATTGCTCAATTGAAGAATGTATTTGAAGATAAGTGCAGGTCCTCGCAGAAGGCTGATTTACCATGTTTTGTACCTTAATTTATCATTTTACTTTATCCTTAACTTCTCTAGCCTAGGATCATCCATTTCAAAATGAGACCGTAATCATGGCTGGGACCTCTAGATGTAAAAAAACCCAATCCATTCATAGTTTTCTGAGCTCCCATAGGGTGAGATCATACAGACTCACCTTGCCCAGAGCAAGGCTGTGTGGGGAGTTTTCACCACTTCTGAGGCACACAGAGGTACTTTGGGTAGTAGGAGAAGAATGTCATTTAGGGCTTGTCTACACTGGTGCATTTTGTTGCCAAAAACTGCTTTTTGGTGTCAAAACAGAGAGAGCATTTACACTGCAATGCAACTTGTCGGGAAAAGCACCCAGTTTCGGCAATGAAAAACTTCCACCCTGAGACAGACTTTTGTCTTACCCCCATGCTTTATTGTGGACAAAGAGCCAGTGTAGGCTCTGCTGTTTGTTTTGTAAAGAGAACTGGCTTCTGCCAGCATCCCACAATGCCTGCCCTGATGTATGAGCTCAGCGTTTTGTGATCTCTGTTGCGTCGCAGGCATGTGCCCCTCCCCTTTCAAAGCTCTGGGAAGTATCTGACAGCTGAGTGAGCTGCTCCCTTTGAGGAACAAAGAACAAATCATTGAAATGCTCCTGTTCTGCCCTGTTGGGAGCACAGCGGCAGGCAGACTATTGCTGCAGGAGGAGGGCTGAAGAAAGTGCTGTGCTGCTCTGACATTCCTCAGCACGGACAGCTCACAGAACTATGAGGGCATCCCAAGAAACGCAAGAGTCAACTCTGCCCTCCCACAACACTGCACTATGGGATGCTTACCCACAGTGCTTTGCTATCTGTCATCAGGTTGCTAGCCATGTGGCCATGAAATATTGACAATGGGAGGCAGAAAAACCAGTCTGACTGTTTTTCACTTTTGCCAGCTTTTGCATATTGACAGCGCTTTGTTGCCAAACCTTCCCAGTGTCAACATAGCCTTAGAGTTCCCCGGTTATTAGGGGGGCAGGCACATAGCTATCCTGCTCCACAATGTGGAAAATACTTCCAGTGATACAAACAGCCAGATCAGTTTGCCGGCATGTGATGGTGGTGAGCTAACATTCTGCTTTCTTCTCACAACTAGGGATAGGACGGTCCTTTAATAGAATTCCACTTGACCCTGAGCCAGGGAATTCCTGGTCTAGATGATGGAATTCTGAAAATTAATCAGGGGAATAAGTGCAAAAATATCATATTAGTGTTCCTGGAACATGAGACTTCAGGTAAAGGGCAGAAATGTACTTTCTCGAAGGGTGTGTCTACACTGCGGCACTAGCTCAAAATAAGCTATGCAATTTGAGCTACACAAATTGCATAGCTTATTTCGAGATAGTCTATTTCACAATTTGGTGCTGTCTACACAGCATCAAATTTCAAAATAGAGCGCTGTTCCAACAAGTCCCTTAATCCTTGTGGAACAAGGTTTACCGGGACATTGGAATAGAGTGCCCGTTATTTCGATTGCATTTTGAAATAACAGGCATGCTGTAAAGACATGGAAAATGCTATTTCAGGATACCGGACATATCTCAAAATAGTGCCGCAGTCTAGACATACCCTAAGTGAATTAGAAGAGAAGTGAAATTGAAGACAAGTGTAAGAACTCCAATCTATAAACTAGGGCATAGCAGGCAAAGAATTTGCAAAGCAAGAATGTTTCAAAGTAGCCCATCCACTGAAGAATCTATTTGTTCCTATGCATGCCAATGGAAATATTTTATGCTTGACAGACTAGCATTGCCTGGCTTCAAGGTCAATGTTTTGTTTTGTAATGTAAGAACAGAGCTCCAGAAACAGAAAATTGTTCTTCGAAATCTGTGAAATAGAGAGCATGTGACATTGGGACAAACCGTTCCAGTTCACATTGATTTCCATAGCAAAATAAGTCATAGCTTTGACTCGCATTGTCAAACTCGATTGTCAGCAGTTCTAAGTTTGGGCACATCTTGACCTTCGATGTCTAATACAGTATCACTTCACTCTGACATTTTGTTATGTTTTTCAGAGCTTGACATGAAATAGATTCACTGTGTGATTAATTACCTGGAAATAATTGATACCACAGACGATTTGGAGATGTCTTCTGGTTCTACAGCCCTCACTAATGCTGTGCCTAACACTTGTCATTCTTAATATCAAGAGGGACCTACTGAAGGCTTTCTATGGGACAAATTTTGTCCCCTGGTTCTATGCCAGTCGAAAAGCCTGAGTCAGTGGAAGTGGTGTGGTTCCAGTGTTCGCCAGTTTGTATCAGCTTGAAAGTCTTTCTGTGCTACATGAGCATGGGTATGTTAAAGATGAAAGTTAACTATTATGTGTCTCACAGGTATCACAGCCAGAAGAATGTGGCTTTATGGCTGCATGCAAGCTGTGTGTTTGGTCAAGAGATAAGGGCTTGGTTTCTGGCTCTACCACTGACTTCTAGTGTGTCCTTGAGCAGATCACTGGCAGATCCTGCTGCCTCAGTTTCCCCTCTGTAAGATAGGAGCAGTAATACTTTCTTCCTCCCCCTCTTGATCTCTCTTGTCTATTTACACTGTAAGATTCTTGGAAGAAGAACTTTTTTTCACTGTTTTTAGACTATGCCTAGCACAATGAGGGCCTCTTCTTGGCTACATCCTCCAGGTGCTAACAGAATACAAATAATAATAAGTGCATCCCTTGCCACTGAGATAATTGGAGTAGTAGAGAAATGGAGCAGGATATTTCTTGACCCTTGGCTGAGGTGGAGACTGCTCCTGCAGCATTATGACATGGAGGTAACCCATGTTCAGGGGAGTGCTAATGTTAGAACTGATGGCTTAGCACGGAGCGAGGGCCCTGAACTTCCCCAGCTCACTAGCTAAATGCCCCCACTTAGTTCGGTCTCGAATGGGAGAGGGATGTGACAAAGTGGGGATTGTATTCACTCAGGTTGCTTTGTCACGTTACATGTGATTTCTATTGTCCCTGTGTGTGTGCTTCAGTCTGAACTAGCTGGGGAGTTTAGGTTCTCACAGAAAGCTCTGCCCCAATTTGTTTAGGTATTTGTGGTAAGTAAGCATTAAGAAAACAAAAAATAAAGTGTTTCAAACAATTGGATTTATCCCCCAGTTTCCCCTCTCAACTGTGGAGCTTTCTGTTTATGGTGATCATAGAATCACAGAACCCGAGAACTGGAAGGGACCTCAAGAATCCTGTCTCCTGCCCTCACGGCAGGACCAAGCACCGTCTAAATCAGGGGTGGCCAATCTGCGGCCGGGGGGGTTTTTTTTTTCTTTGCTCTGCTCAACAACTTTTTTCGCTCAGCTCTTCGCACTCTGTCCACCACTATTTTGGCTCTTCATCTGTAACAGGTTGGCCACTCCTGGCCTAGACCATCCCTGATAGATGTTATGATCCATCATTTGTTGCCACTGCAAGGAGTCCTCCAGAAAACAACAATAAAGTCCTGTTATTTTCAATGGTTGAAGGGGAAAAAAATCAGGAAAAAACTGTGACTAGGAAACAAAATGTCTTAGGATACCTTTATACACTATGAAATGGTACAGAATAATACAATTCCACATGTTTTTTTTCCTTTGCAGGTTACCATGAATTAAAACCAAACCAAAACTAACGAGTCCATTTCCCCCCTCTTTTTTGGAATCATTTGTAAAACTTCATTGAGTTTGATGGGAGCATAATCAGACATCTATACTGGCACATGTCAGGTTCACACTTTAAAACTGGCATCTGTGAGAGAAGAACCAGGCGTAAATCTTTTCAGAAACAGTAGTTTACATTGCAAGAGTTCAGGTTGTCGGCTCCTGTCTGACCAGAGATCTGCATTGCATTTTGTCGTGGGGCTGTTTCTCTTTCATATACAAAGGCAGTAATGAGCTCCTCAAGCTAGATCTCTTTAGGTCAGTATCCTTTATTCAGCTTTGAAAGCTGCTTTTTTCTTAATATATAACATTTTATTGAACTCAAATGCCACCTCAGTTGTATTACTACCTCAGAGCTTAAATCATTCTGACACTGTAATTGTACTTTTATGCTTAATTTCCTGTATTCTGAGTTAGTTAAGCTAGTTTTCCCCGCCATGTGTAAGTGACCTTCACTTGTGATATTTTTATCTTTCAGTGGCGAAGTATGGATGAATCCAAAAGGCAGCAGTCAGCCAATGACTAAAGCACCAATTAAGCAGATTTAATAGAAAAAAAGAAAAAAACAAGCAAATATTAGAAAGATGGGACTTATAAATTAATACAGACTCCATGCCAATATGAATACATTCGTGTGGTTGGCATATACATATGAAGTGATTTTTAAAAGACTAGTTACCATAGTAACTCCTACATTGCATGGTCCATATGTTGTTTCTGGGAGAAAGATTTTTTTTTTCTTAATGGAAAATTGCACCCATGAACACAGATGACATTTGTAAGTATCTTTAAAAAGCAACATTTTCCCTTTTCTTCCTAAATGTCATCAGCTGTGCAAATGATTCCTTTGAAACTAGATTTTTTCCCTTAGTCAAACTATCAAACTAAGAATGGGAGTTAAATCAAAATCCTTCTTTTTTTTAATGTGTTCAGTAATTCTGATGAAAGCACATTTTGCCTTTATGCTCCATGATCCCTTCATACACCACACCTGCATCACACACCTGACACCTGTGTAAACATTTTGTAATATTTATATTTCATTCTTTCCCATAGTATTTGAGAGCTTTCAAATCAAATGGTAGCAGTATGCATATGGGGCCAAATCCTGATTTTGGTTTGGCCCATGAGTTAGTTCCCATTAAAGATAGCCTCTGATCTTGTCTTGATTAAAGATGTAGGAAAGTGTTTGTGGGATAAAAGGAATTAGGTCACAAAATCTAGATTCAGATCCAAATCCAAACCTCCTCCATACTCAGGAATGTTTGGATCTAGGATTTAATGTGGGACTTTCTCTAGGGGTGTGTCTAGACTACAGGGTTTTGTCGACAAAAGTGGACTTTTGTCAACAAAACTATACCTGTGTCCACACTACCGCTGAGTTCTGTCGACATAACATCGACAGAACTCAGCAGTTTTGTCGACGCTGGTAAACCTCATTTTACGAGGCATAATGCCTTCTGTCGACAGAGTTTCTGTTGACAGAAGGTGTTATTGCATGTAAACTGTCCTTTGCGTCTACACTACCATGTTGACAAAGCAGCTTGCTTTGTCGACAGAACTGAATGTAGTGTAGACGCTCTTTGTCGACAGAAGTTTTGGCGACAAAACTTCTGTCGACAAAAGCCTGTAGTCTAGATGTACCCTAGGAGATGGTGTTCTGAAATCAACCCAACCCATATAACTAAACTCAAGTTTTCTGCTCTTACTAGAAAAAAGTCATATAACTGTGACAGAATCCCTTCATTAGTATAGATGCCAGTTTTGATAGGATATTATTAGAGATAGTTAGTTGAAACATGGAGGCTGTGTCTAGACCGCATCCCTTTTCCATAAAAGGGATGCAAATTAGACATATCGCAATTGCAAATGAAGCGGGGATTTAAATCTCCCCCGCTTCATTAGCACAAAAATGGCTGCCGCTTTTTTCCAGCTCGGAGCTTTGCCAGGAAAAAGCGCCAGTCTAGACGCGGATCTTTCAGAAAATAAAGCCTTTTCCGAAAGATCCCTTATCCCTCATTTTAAAATTTAAGGGATCTTTCGGAAAAGGCGTTATTTTCCAAAAGATCCGCGTCTAGACTGGAGCTTTTTTCCGGCAAAGCTCCGAGCCAGAAAAAACCGGCAGCCATTTTTATGCTAATGAAGCGGGGGAGATTTAAATCCCCGCTTCATTTGCAATTGCGATATGTCTAATTTGCATCCCTTTTACGGAAAAGGGATGCGGTCTAGACACAGTCACTAGTGAGTTTCATGAAGTTTTTTTTCAGTTTTCTGGGGCTTCTGGGTCTCTGTCATGTGAAGTGGAGGGGGCGAGCAAGAATGGGGGAGAAAAAGAGAGACAGAGAAAGCCACTTTCTCACCCTTTATAGGTTGGTGCTTTGGGCATTAGTCTATGGGTACGTCTAGACTACCGGGTTTTGTCGACAGAAGTTTTGTCGACAGTATCTGTCGACAAAGAGCGTCCAGACACATTGAGTTCTGTCGACAAAGCAAGCTGCTTTGTCGACAGAACCCTGTAGTCTAGACGCAACCCTACAGGCAATAACACCTTCTGTCGACAGAACTCTGTCGACAGAAGGTGTTATGCCTCGTAAAATGAGGTATACCAGCGTCGACAAAACTGCTGAGTTCTGTCAACATTATGTCGACAGAACTCAGGGGTAGTGTAGATGCTGGTATAGTTTTGTCGACAAAAATCCACTTTTGTCGACAAAACTCAGTAGTCTAGACACACCCTATGACTTGAGAGCTATAGGTTCAAGTCCTTCCTCTACTTAATTCAGAGTGGTCTGGGATGAAAACACCTGTTCTTAATAGAGAACAGGAGCGAAATTTCTATGAGATGGATTGTCCTCCTCTTAAATAGCTCTAAGTAGTATTGATGTACAGAAAATGATGAAAATCAACCTGTTTACACAGTATGGACCAGAGTCTCTGAGTGTCTGAGCTGCTCTCAGCTCAGCAGAGTGGAAAGAGGTTAGGTGGTTTTTTTGCATGTTTCTACTTCTTCTTGGTGGCTGATTTCAGCAAATTGAAGAAGCCTCCAGACAACCGTCATTCTGGTGTTTTCTGAATTGTTTGTGCTTGGCGTTGAACCTTAGCACCTCTCTTTTAACATTGTAATTATCTGTGGAGGAGACAGGGAGACAGGAAATTGAAGAACAGAAGAATTCTATCATGTGCAAATGTAATGAATTGACCCCTGCCTGAACTGCCTTCACATCCACATGCACACCCCTCCGTCACTTGAGTTAAAGGAGTAACTTCATTAGACAACAGTACTCCTTAGCTGTTATTCTTCAGCATGGGAGGCAGACTTTGTTAGCTGATAACACAGGTATTTGCCGTATGGCAGCAGAATGCTGGGAAGACATACACACATACATACTAAAGATCAATTTAATTCCAGTTGATTTCACTGGAGTCACACCAAGGATTAATTTGATTCTGCATATCTAATATTCACCAAAAACAATCTAACAACCCAGAGCCACGTGAATAAACTTCATTTCTAATCTTGATCTTGCAGCATTTCTCATTAAAGACCACATCTCTGTTGCTACTGCTCATGCATTTGACAAAAACTATGAATGCTGACTTCCCAGAAAACTTTCTTTCCTCTATCTACAGCTGTCATTCTGTTTCAGATTGCAAAAGTTTGACACCCTACCGATAAAAAGAAAAGTTATAGTTTTTGTCCTGCAAACTTCCTAAATGCAGTTTCCATGATTAACATAATCATGACAGCTAGTCTGTTTATACGGCTTCACCTGGGGCACATCAACTTAAAGGGCTGAAAATACCCTCCCCCCTGCAATAAAAGAGTTTTATATAATTGCTACCTCTTGCTGTAAGGGACAGCTAGTGTTTAAAAGTTTGAAACTCATTTACGTCATAGAAGTAAAATGTAAGCCTGGGCTTGAAATTACTGTAATTTATATTTTTGAAGCTGAATATAAAAATATGACTATCCAAAGGGCAAATACCTTCCAAATCACACATTAATACTTGTGATTTAATATGAACAAAATTAAAGGCTACAGTTTTCTGCTGTGATTCCATTTATGCAACTGACAAGCTGCTGCTATTATTTTGTTATGTTATTTGTGCATTCATTATTTGGAAATGTCTTTATGTGGTGGTTTTCCTCCAGTCCTTGTTAGGAGGCTGTGAATATGCTTTCAGTGAGTTCAGGGCCACGTGATTCTTTGCAGGGCCTACTTCGGGCTCGCCGGCCAGCTGGCGTGGTCCAACCCTCAGCTGGGACACAAGCCAAGGCACTGGCCAGGTGAGCTCTGTGCGCTCCGGCGATGTTTCACACTGCCCAGCATCCCGGCAGGTGGGAGTATGGTTCAGTCCAGCCCGGTCCCAAGCTGGCTGCCCCCAGGGTTGTTCAGGCAGCCTGGTTCTTTTCCAGCACATGGCTTCGAGGAGTTTCCGGGCAATCCAGGCCTGCCGCAGTGGCTGCTTTCCCTTAGAGACCTACTCAGGATGCTCTGTGCCTGGAGGACAAGGAGTCTGGCAGGCTGGGGAGCTCGCTGAGTCCTGCCCATCCACTGGCTCCGAAGGGCTCAGCTCAGCATGGCTGGATTCCTGGAAGGGGCTGCATGGAGCATGGTTTGAGGCAGGGTGTAGGTGGGGAAACAGCCCTTCAGGCATGTCGGCCAGGGAGGGGGTCACAAGCGCCAGGCTCCTCAAGGATGGAGTGGGGCCAGTAATAAACCTCAGGGCCACATGCCGGAGAACAGACTGCACACACCTCACACCAGCCCTGAGCGAGTCACCTGCACCCTTTGCAGAGAAGTGCTAACCCACTTGGTGTTACCATCAGGCAGGTAGAAGAAAACCTCAATGTTATTCCTGGTTAAACTAGGCGCAAAGATGAGAATAACCTGAAACTACCTGGGGTTCTTATCTGAAATACACTCATGGCACCACATACATGAACATTTGTCTCGATGACTCGTGCACACTTCTGGTTTTGGGCCCCTCAGCCAAACATTGCCTGGTTTGGTATTTATGGTATCAAAAGCTGGCTGGCCTGTCTTCATGTCACAGGTTAACATTGGGATTACTTAGTCTAATCCCTGAAGTAGGGAGAGAATTCTGTGATCCAAATTTATATTTGAGATTTCAAAACCAAACCCTTTCCTCCTCCCTCCTTCGAAGAAATCCCACAAACAAACAAAACAAAATACTGAATCCTTGTAAACCTGAAACTACTGCAATTTGCCCAACTCAATCTGCGACACATGCTTCAAAATCATGCCTTCAGAGTAGTAGTCAAAACACCATTTTATGTGCAAACAAAACATTATTTTGTCACCTGTTCATTTATTTATTCAAAATTGTTCTGTGCATTTCCTTTGTTTATTTAATTTACTTCCCATTCAAAAACTCTGTGGTGATCTGCCTGGCTTAGTTCTGTTTTAGTCTCCTGGCATTTTTTTCTGTCATCTGGCTGGGTGGGTGTAATCTTCATGATCAGGTTTCTAGTGCAAAAGGAAATGAATTTAAAACTTGCCTTCCATGGATATTTGTGTGTGGGGAGCTGAAAGTTTGGTTTCATGACCCATTCAGCTATATGAAAGCAAACACAAAGGTAGGGCAAAAACAGGGAGCAGTTCAGGATGTCAGGATGTGGCTGACTACCCATGGGACATTTTTGCTGGGTTTTTTGTTGTTGTTGTTGTTGTTCTCTCCAACAGTACCTTCAGAAGGAGTGTGTTGTAAAAGCTGAGATGGCATAACAAATAGCAATACTGGCTCTTTTGCAGTGACCCGCATGCAAAGCAGCAGTGTCTTCATGTAAGGCTACATCTAAAGACTATGAGGGTTTTCTGGGATACCAAAAGGTATCCCAGAAAAACTCTGCTGTGTCCAGGGAACGCGTCCGCTCTTCTGCTTTTTTTTGTGGAAGAGCAGACATGCTCTTTCAGAAGCCCTGTCTTCCTCCTTTCATGAGGAAGAAGGGCTCTTCTGAAAGAGGAGGTTTTTCCAAAATTTGGTCCAGTGGAGATGGGCCAATTTTTGGAAAAGCCTCTTCCAACACAACTATCGGAAAAAGGTACGCAACTTGTGGAGCGCAATTTGCGTACCTTTTTCTGATAAAACATTGTCATCTAGATGTAGCCTAAGTGAGTGAATGGTGATGAGGTCAAAACAGGGTAAGAGCAGGCCTGGTAGATGGTTGATCAAGAACCCAAGATGCCATGTCAGAATGACTGCTGCAGTATGGGGAGCTCCGTGCTTTTGTGGAGTGCAAAGCCTCTCCAAACTTACGATCAGAGGGGTAGAACGTGCCTTTTGTATTATCACTGATAGTGATACTGTGGGATTTCCTCTTGTCCAACCTGCCCTGCTGGGTAAAGACCTCAGCTGTCCTTTTCGAGTGGCTTGCTGTCAGAGGGCACTCAGAAGTTGGAGATGCTAGTAGAAGATAACATAAACTGTTAATGCTTTTTACCTGATTTTCAAAAGAGCTGAATTTTCAGGAGCTCCCATTGATGTAAAGGCAAGTTACTGCATGTTCAGCATTTTTGAAAATCAGGGGAGGTAAGAGCCTAAATATGGACAAAAAAATCCTAATTTTAGGCACTCACTTTTGAAATACTTGACCTGCAGCAGAAACAATGGTAGGCTAGTAATCCAATAACAGCAGGGAAATTTTAGTTTTCAAAGCCTTGAGCTGATACAGACAAGACAGTTGGTGCATGACCTAGATGTGTTATTTATCAATGCTATTAAATCTATAATCAATATTAAAGAACATAGTCCAGATTGCGGCAGATGGGCAGAGAGCTGCCCAGGAGGTAGGGTGTCACTTTATGGTAGTGCTGTCCCAGGGGAAGACCCTGAATGTCCTGGGTATGCAGGAGATGTCTGTATTCAGGGCCGGCATTAGGCCAGTTCACCAGATTCCCCCAAATTGGGCCCCGCACCTAAAAGGGCCCCATGACCTAGCCCCAGAAGTATGCTGGGTGTGCTGCGGGAGGGGGCTGGAAGGAGGGACTCTGCCCTGTAGCTGGGGATTTAAAGGGTCTGTGAGTTGTTTGTTTGTGTCCTGCGTTGGTTTTTTTTTTTTTTGCTCAACCAAAATTTGGTTCGAATTGGGACCCGCACTTCCTAAAGCCGGCCCTGTCTGTACGCTTTAAGGAAGGATGGAGGAGGTGGATGGCTTAGTGAAGACTGACTGGACTGGGATCCAAGAAACTCAGTTTAATTCCCAGTTTAGCTTCAGACTTCCTGTGTGAACTGGGGCAAGTCACTTAATCTACCCTGTCCTTCATTTTCCCACCTGTAAAACTGAGCTATTTCTCCATAATGAGAATAAAACCCTTTACTGATGGAAAGGCGCAAAGATGGGGGGGGGGGAGAATTGTTCTCCTTGGCCTCTGGGGATAGGACAAGAAGCAATGGGTTTAGACTGCAGCAAGGGAAGTTTAGGTTGGACATTAGGAAAAATTTCCTATCTGCCAGGGTGGTTAAACACTGGACTAAATTGCCTAGAGAGGTTGCGGAATCTCCATCACTGGAGATATCTAAGAGCAGGTTAGACAGACATCTATCAGGGATGATAGATGGTGCTTGGTCCTGCTGTGAGGGCAGGGGACTGGACTTGATGATCTTTTGAGGTTCTACTGTTCTAGTTTCCAGTTCTACTGTTCTAGTTTTCTATGTTTTTGGTGATGAGAGCCACATAAGCAGATAGAAGGGAAAAGAGTGCAAATAGATGGTGATGTTCTCCAAGCTTTCAAAGGCGCAATCCAGTCTTGCCCTTAATGTCCAGGAGTAGAGTGTAGAGTTTCTCCTCTCTGCCTTTTTTTTGTCATGTGGGATAAGTTTACCATTATGATGTAGATTGGCACATACCGCACAATGGTTAAGTGCATTTTTGCAGAGCTGCTAAGATGAGAACTAGAAGCAAGTGCATCTCAGGAAATGACAAGCCATTAAGGGAAGAAATGCGCTGGTGGCAAATAGCCACTATCTAAAGAATTTGCAAGTGTCGAGAGCATAGCAGCTTATCATGATGGCCTGATGTGCTAAGCGCATAAATGAGCAGAGCACAGTGCTACTGAAGCCCATGTACATCACTCTCTGAGAATGAGGGTCTCTGATAGGAGTTGTGAATAAGAGCAAAAAATCAGGAAATGAATTAGGGAAACAGGTAGAATTTGAAAACGGAGCTCTGAAAGATGTCTGGGTAGCTCAGCAGATGGGTAATGAGAGAGAATATCTCAACAGTTAGCTATGGTGTGAATCCAGCCTTGCTTATACAGGTTAGACCTCTGTAAACTAGATTTCCCTAGTCTGGCAACATCTCTGATCTGGCATCTGTGGTTGCTCCGGGGCTGGAGCACTCATGGGAAAAAGCCGGGGACCCCACACTCAGCAACTCCTATCTTGTCCTCCCAGAACTTCCAGAGGGTATGTCTACACTACCCCCCTAGTTCGAACTAGGGGGGTAATGTATGCATACCGAACTTGCTAATGAAGCCCGGGATTTGAATTTCCCAGGCTTCATCAGCATAAAGCCGGCGCCGCCATTTTTAAAAGCCGGCTAGTGTGAACCCCGTGCCGCGCGGCTACATGCGGCACGGGCTAGATAGTTCGGACTAGCAAGCTATTCCGAACTATCTAGCCCGTGCCACGTGTAGCCGCGCGGCACGGGGTTCGCACTAGCCGGCTTTTAAAAATGGCGGCGCCGGCTTTATGCTGATGAAGCCCGGGAAATTCAAATCCCGGGCTTCATTAGCAAGTTCGGTATGCATACATTACCCCCCTAGTTCGAACTAGGGGGGTAGTGTACACATACCCAGAGTGCCACAAATAGCTCATTTGTGGCACTCGAGCTCAGGGAGGGAGGGGGAGATAGCAGGGTGGCTGTGGAGTACCATGGCTAGTGGTGAAACTCTGTGGCCAGCAGCAGTGGCCAAGAGCACAGCCCTGTGACCGGGTTGAGAGCCTTCTTCTCTCTAGTGGTCCCCCATCCCCAGCTAAGCCAATGCTGGCCCCTATGCTGCTGGTGGATCAGAACCCCTATTCAGCAGCAGCAGGGAGATCTGCATTGACCTCCCCTGATCCAGTACTTGTTAGGTCCTGAGGGAGCCGGACCAGGGCGGTTCAACCTGTAGTGGCCAAAATCTGTTATTTTCTGGCAATTGATTGGTTGCCTCATGAAAAGCATTTGGTCTGACCACAAAAACTCACAGACACAACTGACAATAACTGCAACTATCTCGGGTATCTCATCCTAAATGTAGCTGCCTGAAGACTAAAACTCATTCACGCCCCTGGAAATTGTGGAAGCACACGGGTAGGGCATGATGGGGAAGACACTTTGCTCATCCTCTGGCTCTGATAGCTGTTCTGCGGATAAACAGAAATTATAATGATATAATCCATGTTCATGTGTCCAGAATTGCTGAAGAGTAAAACTAAGGATGCAGGATGGTGGAGAGAATACAGATGTGCCATCTTTTGTTTTTCTAAAAGACAAAACTTTTTTCTGTCTGCAAGCAAATGATGAGAATATAATAAATCTTACTTGGCCAAACTCTTATATTCATCCAAATTCTGTTTGGAAATATCAGTGTCACCAACTCTTGTGATTTGATTGAGTCTTGCAATATTTGGCGCATTTCTAAAAATCACCAGCTCCTTGTCTCCTGTGATTATGTGAGAATCTCTGCCTTCATTCTTAAAAAGATAAGTTTCTAGTCCACATGCTTGGAAATGTGACCTACATATGTGTGACAGCCACCAGGCCAGCACACTAGGGTGGAACTGAAGACATCTACAGCTAAAAGCATGAGCTGCTGTAGCTTCAGCTAATAAATCAAAACTTCCTAGCTATGGGTTATAACAGTTCCTCTGTGATCAAGGTCAGAGAGGACTCTGTAACACATGATCACCAGGGGATAAAATTTACAATCTTTTCAAAAATGAAAAGGCTGATTTTTTTTTAAAAAAAGCAAGAACATAATGTATTATTTTTTTAAAAAAGTCATGATTTTTCAGCCAATCTCACGATTTCTCAGTGTCTGATTTGGGATTTTTTAAAACTCAGGGTTGGCAACGCTGAAATCTTAACAGGTATTTTTATTTTACAATTTCTTTCCAATAGCATCCACATGTTGTTTAAATGAATTCTGGTGAGGAAAGATCCTCATATGCCCATAATTGGCTGTCATCTCTCCTCTTTTGTTTGATTACTTTGTGGTTTTATTTTCTTGTAAAAAAATGGAGTGTGACTGAAAGGATTATAATTGTAACATTTCCTTTCTGTGCTGATGGTATGTACACCTTAAAAAGCAACAATAAAACCCTTTATAAAAACAATAGTATTTATTTTTCTGGTTGAGACCACAAAGATGCACACACTGCTCCAGTTGTGGGACAGGAGGGGAAAGGATTGCTAGGCTGGCTTGGGGCGAAAACTAACAATGTTGGTGAACCATGGGTGTGAATGGATATACATTTCAGTACTCTATAGGGCTGCATCTAGAGTGGCAGGTTTTTCCGCAAAAGCTCCTGCTTTTGCGCAAAAACTTGCCATCTGTGTACACTGGCCACTTGATTTTGTGCAAAAGCACTGACATTCTACTGTCCAAAATCAGTGCTTCTTGCGCAAATGCTTTTGATGTTCCTGTTCGGGCAAAAGCCCTTTTCCAGAAATGTTTTTGCACAAGAGGGCCAGTGTAGACAGCTAAAAACTGTTTTGCGCAAAAAAGCCCCGATGGCGAAAATGGCGATTGGGGCTTTCTTGTGCAAAACCGCATCTAGGTTGGCACGGATGCTTTTCCACAAAAAGTGCTTTTGCGGAAAAGCATCCATACCAATCTAGACGCTCTTTTCCGCAAATGCTTTTAACAGAAAAACTTTCCGTGTTTCTCAGTTTCTCTAGCTGATGATACTTTCTTCAACGTCAAATTTTGTTTACATTAAGAGTAAAATTGTATCAATGATAAGAGTGTGAGGTGTATATTACCTGTATATGTGTGTGTGTGTGTGTGTGTGTGTGTGTGTGTGTGTGTGTGTGTGTAGAAGTCAAAAGAGCAGGGCTACTCAACGTTGGAAGCCCCAAGGGCCACAATGATACTCACAGCACATGCCGAGGGGCACACACTTAAGTGTGATTGCATATACATGCAAATGTACATGCAAAAATTCATGCAAATAGCTTCTTTCACACTGACAGGCATGAATACAAAGATTAAGGCAAGACTACACAACACACAGGTCCCATTTAAGTCTGTTCTATTGATATTAATAAAATGCAATATTTACCCAATTTCCACCCTTATGACAGCACTTTTAATGAGCAATGACAGTCCAGCGATTTAACTACTAAAATGCCTATCAATAGAAGACCATTATATTGATTGCTTTTTGTTTTGACTCCCACGCACGTGCTGCATGTTAAGCCCCAAATAAACCCAAACCACACCATGGGCCACAAACAAACGGGCCACAGGCCGCAAGAGGCCCACGGACCACGTGTTGAGTAGCCCTGCAGTAGAGAATACTTGCCGGTAAAGGGTAAGGACATGTGGAAGTGGCCGAGTAAGATTTTCTTTGTTAGTTTGCAATAGCGTTTTCAAACCCTCATGACACTTCTCCCCAGTTGTCTTTTGTGACCCTGCAGATGGTTGTGATCTACTGGCTGAGAAACACAGCCCTGTAAGTACGCACGCTATAAACATGCACAATCACGCCATGAGCATGCCTGCAAACTGCACCAAGGATAATAGGCCTCCTTATAAGCCGGCGGGCCATGAGCATGTCCCTTTTAAGATGTGTTGATTCTTCGTGTGATTGAAACTAATCGAGCGGTTTCAGATTGATTTATTCTTATTTTAGGAGCTTTCCACCATTTATCTTTTTCAGTCCTCCATCACACCACACAGGTGTGCAAATGACGTAATCTGCCTTCTTCCATGAAAGAGAAAATGATTGCCCAGTAGACAAATATGCCAATCATTTTGTTTTATGCAGAAAGCACACATCAAATCTGGCCCTATTTCCCACGAGTCCTAGTTTTACTGCTGACAGGATGACAAAACACCTCCCTAGGGGCTATTTGCTTAGGTCCATTCAAGGTTCTCTTACTGTTTCTTAAAGGTAACCTGTTTTGCACATGCACAGAATTATTTTCTTTTCCACCAGTCATTGTGAAGTCAGAATTAGACTTGGGCTTATGACATCAATGTCCAATGTGTTTTTTCACAGTTCACATTAGTTGTTTTCTAGACCATGTTAAGTATCATTGTGATCTTGTGCTCCATTAGGTTTGTTCTTGTTGGATACAATGTCTCAGCTCTTACCTGTAAAAATCAAGAATGCTAAAAGAAAAACCAGCCTGACTCAGAGGTGCAGTGAGTGGATTATGCGCCCAAGGGCAAAGGCAAAATTTGTGCTTCTCCCGCCACCACTGTGTGGCAGGGCCCCGAACCTGAGCCTGACCCTGGAAGGAGGGGAAGAGCTTGTAGCGCGTCCACCTCCACCCTCTCCAGTTTGGGGCCAGGCCCCCGCACACACTAACCCACTGGCAGAGATGGAGGAGGGTCAGGCTGGGGGAGGAGAGGCAGGGAAGGGGCTCCAGACGGAGGAAGAGCAGGTGAGCCAAGAGATGACAGGGGAGTGGATGGGGATTAAATTGGTGGCCCCCTAGAGCAAATCCCCCCCCCCGCGCTTCCCCTCGCTACGCCACTGACCTGGTTAAAGGACAACAATTCCATTTCATGACACTTTTTGAGATTTCAAAACTTGTTTTCATTCCACAAAATCTTTTAAACGTTTTTGCAAAATGGAATTGTTTTGAAACAGCTGCTCTCTCGATCTCTCAATGGGCAGAAGTGACCAAAGAGTCCTGAATTTAGAGAAAAGTACATTTCACTGAAAAATGTTCTGCCCAGCTGTAGAAATGACTTAGACACCGAAAAGCTATGGAATGTGGAATAGGCAAACAAGCAAAAATAATAAGAAAAAATGTGGTTGCTCTGAAATGAAAATAACAGGGTGAACCCCAATACCTTTTGTGGATCGTAGCATGAAATGCCCTATGCTTCACAAATCAGCCCACACAGGTATTTACTTAGCTGATAAATGCTTATTTCCAGCACACCGCTGATGTCAAGCTTTAGGTTCTGCATAGTTGTGTGATAACATGGGTCAGTCACAGTGCTAAGTTCAGAAGACTCAGGCCTTGTCTACTCTAAAAGGAAGATCGCCACTGCCATGACTGATCTTTCCGCATTTGATTTAGCAAGTCTAGTTAAGACTCACTAAATCGAACTCAGAGCATTTACTCCCATTGTCCTTCCACTGTGGGGGTGCCGTGAAGCTCAGCTTAAGGCAAACCGACTCCAGCTACATATTCTAGAAACCTTGTCTCTCTCTCACCAACATAAATTGGTCTAATAAAAGATATTACTTCGCCCTTTTGACTTTCACATATCTTGAGACCGACACGGCTAAAACCACACTGACTAAACATAATGCCTGTGACATTTCTGAAGCATGGAAGACTTTGCAAAGATGCTTTTCTGTCAGAGGGTTTTCTGACTCATGTTTTAAAACTTCTGGACTCAGGTTTCTCAAAAGGCTCAAGAAAATGAAGTCAGAATGTGTCCCTGAGGAGTGGGTCTCTCTCCTCTCCCATCTACATCCACAGTATCGTCAGCCCTTCAGAGGGTGCTCAGCAGATCTGGGATCTGCACAAGAGAGGTGACAGGACTTGGCCAGGTAGGGGTGGAGGCAGGTCTATCCTGGGTGAGGAAAAGGCTGAAGGACACACACATTAACTCCCCTCCTGACACACACACACACACACACACTGATCCCTGGAAAGGCTTGAAGCCAACAATTGGGTGCTGATTCCAAGGCCAAGAAAGAACCAAGCCAGCATAGTCATCGATGAAATGCCCTGTCATCGTGCACACCAGTCCTTAGCATTCGCCCGGCTCCCTGGGGACATGTACAGGCTTTGCAGATGTGGGCTACTTTTAACCAATTTGTGTGTGTGGTGGGTTGAGTCTCAAAGTCCAGGGGACTCATTGACAGCACCTTGCCAGCTGCTCTGAGCAGGTCCCACCCCCTTTCACAGGATTGCAACTATGGCAGTAGCTAGAGGAAGAGGTAGTCTCTCAAGGGCAGGGAAGCAGCTCCTAAGCCATCCAGAGTTCTGTCAGTCAAATGAGGAAAAGACAGGACGTGGGGTTTTTATTTGTGTGATTGGGGCAGCACTTCTTCAGGGAAGAGGGAGCCAGGCAGCAGTTGCTCACAAAGCTTGAAGGAGACCAGCACATGCTGCTAGCTCCGTTTTTCTGTGAGCTAAATGTAGCTTCCTACCTCCCCTTTCTCTGTCCTTATTAGAAAACCAGCCTGTTTGGAGCCCAAGAAGATTAAAAGTTAGAATCTGGCACAGGATCACTTATGATCCCTGAATGGTCATTAGCCCCAGACACACACGTCATTAAAGAGACGGGGGTTGGAAATTTTGTTCTCTTACTGTATCCTGTGGTTCCCTGTCTTATGGTCTTTCCCTTGCCTAATTCTTGCTCTTAGTTTTTTAAGAGGAAATATGATCCTCTGCCATCCCCTTTGCCAGGCCATGCTCTGGCCTACTCCAGTCCCTCCCTGCTGCTAACATGAGCTCTGCTTTGATCACCAAGCTCTGGTTCAGCTGGCAAGTATCTAAGTGCTCAGCTCCCACTCCTGCCTGTCCCTCCTGAAAAAAACAAATACAACGACCCCAGCAAAAAGCCACATTTTTACCCATTTTGCTTTACCCGGCAAGCTCAGTCCTTCATCCTCCCACGCAGAGAGCCATGTAGCTGTCTGCTTGAGGCTATTTTAGGACCAGTCTAAGGCGTTGTTGTTCTGCACAAGAGATCTCCTGGACGGCTTCTTGAGAATTGGCCCCCAGCGTATTTGCACAACACATGCAGGGTGGGAGGCAGCAATTATCTGCCCAAGCTGACAGAAATTTTTCTCATGAAAGATTTTTGTGATTTAAAAAAAAGTCCTTCCTTCAACAGTACATTGTTGTGTGTGTGAAAAATGGTCAATCCCATCAATATTTTCCTTCCTCCCCTCCCCCACATTTTTCTGCATCATTTTTAACCTACAGGTTTGCCCGGGTTTTTAACAAAATTATTGTTGGTATTGTCACGTGTAGTGATCAGGAGAGGCTGCTCACTGACCCTGAGGGGGAAGAACCCCTCTCCTAGCCTGGGTGGGCCGAGCCGGGTCCTACCCCTTTAACTCCACGGGGGCCAAGGGGCGGGGCGGGGAGCATAAAACCCAGCCCTTGAACTGAGTAGGGCCTCAGCTGCTGGAGGAAGCAGAAGCCTGCCCTGAGTGCTCAAGCCAGGGGGCCCTGAGGACCTTGGAGAGGCTGAGCAACCACTAGGCCCTTGCTCTGAAGAGGAGACCTACACCCTGCCCCAGGGTTCAGACTACCATGACCCCGAGGACCAGCAGCCAGCGTGGCACCAGTAGGAGTTAGAAAGTGGCCCTGGGGAAGCCGACAACCGTCAAGGGAACTCATGTCTGGGGAACTGCATTTGTTTGCTGTCCTGCCCTGAACCAGGGCATGGGTCATACTGACTTTGGGACTGCGTTTGGCTGCCCCTCCCTGAACTAGCCCGCCCCCCCCGGATCTTACTAATTGGAACTGCTTTGCTCTGCTGCCTGCCCTGAACTCGGGCCTGGGGCTTATTGGCTGTGGGACAGTGTTCGTATCACTACCTGCCCTGCTCTCGGGGCCCCCAGTTTGGACGGAGCTCCTAGACCTGTACATACAGGCCTGAGCACAGGTCAGGGACCCAGGACTCAGAGGCCAGCTTACACCACCTTTCTGGTTTTTGTTTTTTGAAAAAGATAAGAAAAGAAGGATTTGGGTAAATGAAAACATTTTTGGATGAAAATCAGCTGATCTTTCTCTTTCACCCACATTAGCACCCTGTTGTACTCGCCCACACCCAACCGCCTCCAGCCACATTCCCTGTCCACAATGGTACCCAGTCCCAATCTCACTTCCTGTGTTCCTCGTTCAATCTCTGTGTCCTTCCCATCTCGCTGTCAGCTCCTTGCCTCTATCTCAGCCCAGCCAGTCCCAGTTCTGCCCCTGCATCCTAGCACCTCATGAAATCTGTCTCCCTTCCACCCTCTTCTCCCTCTTACCTCATTGGTTTTCAGTCCCAGTTCTTCCTCACCCCAGCTTCTCATCTGATTTTAGTCTCACTCAATCCATTCATTGTCAGGCCTACTCTCTCCATCCTTCACCATTATTCTACCTGACTACCAGTCTCAATCACTTCATGAAGCCATTTGCAGTTCTTTTCCCCTGGAGGAGGGGATGGATTGCAGTTTGAGGCTGACACTAAGCTAGGGGGAAAGGTGGATATGTTGGAGGGCAGGGATAGGATCTAGAGTAACCTAGATAAATTGGAGGATTGGGCCTAAAGAAATCTGATGAGGTTCAACAAGGACAAGTGCAGAGTCCTGCACTTGGGATGGAAGAATCCCAAGCATTGTTACAGGCTGGGGACCGACTGGCTAAGTAGCAGTTCAGGAGAAAAGGACCAGGGGATTACAGTCTATGAGAAGCTGGATATGAGTCAACAGTGTGCCCTTGTAGCCAAGAAGGCTAATGGCATAGTAGGGTGCACTAGGAGGAGCATTTCCAGAAGATCTAGAGAAGTGATTATTCCCCTTTATTCAACAGTGGCGAGGCCACATCTGGAGTATTGTATCCAGTTCTGGGCCCCTCACTATAGAAAGGATGTGGATGAATTGGAGACAGTCCAGCGGAGGGCAACAACATGATTAGGGTGCTGGAGCACTTGACCTATGAAGAGAGGCTGAGGGATCTGGGCTTATTTAGTATGCAGAAGAGAAGAGTGATTTGATAGCAGCCTTCAACTTTCTGAAGGGAGGTTCCAAAGAGGATGGAGAAAGGCTGTTCACAGTAATGACGGATGGCAGAACAAGGAGCAATGGTCTCAAGTTAGTGGGAGAGATCTAGGTTGGATATTAGGAAAAACTATTTCCCCTGGATGAGGAGAGGGTGGTGAAGCACTGGAATGGGCTACCTAGGGAGATGGTGGAGTCTCCATCCCTAGAGGTTTTAATTCCTGGCTTGACAAAGCCCTGGCTGGGTTGATTTAGTTGGGATTGGTCCCGATGCCTCCTGAGGTCTCTTCCAGCCCTAGTATTTTATGATTCTGTGATTCTACTAACCTCCAGTCTCAGTCCCTTGCTCCAGGCTATGCCTCATAACCCCTCCCTGTTCTTTTCTCCTCTGCATTTGAATCAGACAGCTTTCTCCTACAGACAACCCTGAACCATCAATGGCTTCAGTGAGAACACAGAAAGGATAAACACCCGACCCTTTGTTCAGATGCCCATACCTGGGCTTGGCCCAGTCTGCAGCCCAGAGCTGCATTTCAGGGAAAGTCCTGCTCCACTCTGGCTGTTGCATGTTCAGCGTTGATGGATCGGCAGGGAATTTAGCCACCAAAAAGCTAAGAAATCTCTACTGAGCATATGCTAATTGGAAGTTTCCAAATGGCTTATAACATGGCCAGATTTGAGCTGAGTTCCATGGGTACAGCAAAAATCATAGGCTTAACACAACTCCCTGCTAAATGTAAAGTCCCTGCTGCCACACACGGAAGCGCTAGAGAGTTGGGGGTTCTTGTAAAGGTAACCAGAATTTTTTAACAAGGGTGTAGTTTGCCCTAGTCTTGTTCCTGAAAATGGCTGAACCATTTTTGCTGAAATTTTGCAGAATAATTCAGTGTGAAGTAGACACTCAGCATGGAAAAGTTCAACTCAAATGATTAAAATGTATCATTGTTATAAGCAACTGAAAACAGAGTCGTATAGTGGGAAATGTCAGGCAACCTTAATAATAGATAACAGAACCAGTCCTGCCTATAATAATATGAATTTCTGCCTATATTATTATGGCAGGGGTCACCAGATGACCTGATGACCCAAAGTTTTATGAATTCTCTTTACTAGTATGCAAGCAGCTAAATGTTTTATTTTTGTTTGGTTTTTTATGATACTATTTCTCTTCGGCTATGTCTAGACTGCAGGCTTCTTTCGAAAGAGGCTCTTTCGAAAGCATCTTTCGAAAGAGCCTCTTTCGAAAGATCGCATCTAGACTGCAGGCGGATCTTTCGAAAGAGAAATCCGCTTTTTCGAAAGAGAGCACCCAGCGAGTCTGGATGCTCTCTTTCGAAGACGGCCTCTTTACATTGAAGAACGCCTTCTTTCGAAAGAGGAACTTTCGAAAGAAGGCGTTCTTCCTCGTAAATTGAGGTTTACCGCCATCGAAAGAAAAGCCGCATTCTTTCGAAATAATTTCGAAAGAATGCGGCTTGAGTCTGGACGCAGGGGAAGTTTTCTCGGGAAAAGGCTACTTTTCCCGAAAAAAACCCTGAGTCTGGACACGGCCTTTGAGGGAAGCTGTGTCAGATGGCTTGACAGTTTCTTTCTTCCTTCATCTCACTAAACTAGAGTCCATGCTCAGGGCAGAGTTTCTTCCTGGGGCCGTGTCCAGACTCAGGGGTTTTTTCGGGAAAAGTAGCCTTTTCCCGAAAAAACTTCCCCTGCGTCCAGACTCAAGCCGCGTTCTTTCGAAATTATTTCGAAAGAACGCGGCTTTTCTTTCGATGGCGGTTAACCTCGTTTCACGAGGAAGAATGCCTTCCTTCGAAAGTTCCTCTTTCGAAAGAAGGCGTTCTTCAATGTAAAGACGCCGTCTTCGAAAGAGAGCATCCAGACTCGCTGGGTGCTCTCTTTCGAAAAAGCGGATTTCCTCTATCGAAAGATCCGCCTGCAGTCTAGACGCGATCTTTCGAAAGAGGCTCTTTCGAAAGATGCTTTCGAAAGAGCCTCTTTCGAAAGAAGCCTGCAGTCTAGACATAGCCTGGGTATTGGGTATTGGTGTTTGGACTTCTGTCTCTGAAAGCAAGGATTGTTGTGACAACTGCTGCTCAAGGACAGCTGTAGATACTGTAAAAAACAAATGACACCAAGGACAGGTCTATTCTTACTACCTTGCAGCTACGTTGACATAACTATCTCACTCAGGAATTTTTCACGACCTTAAGCAATGTCATTATACCAATATAGGACGTTAGTGTACCAGACCTAAGAAAATACCAAGACTCTGGAAAACCGATCTGTAACACCCAGAAATCTGCTTGAACCTGGCTAAAGGGTTGCAAGCCAAAGAGTTGTTTCAACAATTTAAGTTCTTCTGAACTGCAGCCCTTCACTGCCGCTACTGATGTTTTTCAGCAGTTCCTTCAGTTGGCTACTTGACACAGTGTTTTAAACGGCCACACGCTTCATGAATTCTCAGTCATGAAAGTGTTATATGGTAAACTGAAGATCATAAAGCTAAAAATAGTTTGAAAGGCCCCATATGTGAACATAAGAACGGCTATGCTGGGTCAGATCACAGGTCCATCTAGCCCAGTCTGCCTGTCTGCCAACAGTGGCTAATGTCAGGTGCCTCCAGAGGGAATGAACAGAACAGGGAATCATCAAGTGATCCATGCTGTGTTGCCCATTCCCAGCTTCTATCCTCCATGAATTTATCCAGTTCTTTTTTGAACCCTGTGAAGTCCTGCTCGTTACACCATCCTGTGGCAAGGAGTTCCACAGGTTGACTGTGTGTTGTGGTGAAGAAGTACCTCTTTTTGTTTGTTTTAAACCTGCTACCTATTAATTTCATTGGGTGACCCCTAGATCTTGTGTTGTGCTGGTGCTACAGGCAGCCACTTTGTAGTCCTTCCCCTTGCATTGCTGATGAATAAGTAAGCAAATAAGGCTTGCTGGGGGGAGGGAAATTCATGCATGAGTCAGAAATGGAATACAACCCCACCCACGGCGGACAGGCAGAATGTTAGCACACACTGAGATTCTCAGAGGGAAGGTGCTGGGGACCTGCCAAGGCTTTGGATTTTGGTTTATAGGTCACGAGTGATATGTCTAAACAACATGAGAGAGGAAAAGGGAGATTTTGGCTCCTCTGCCCCCACTCCTTTGGGTGCATTGCCAGGGTGGAGCTCCTGGCCATTGTGTGGTAGTGAGCAAGAGCAGCCAAAAAAAGTGGCAGCACAAAGGCGATGCTTGGGGAAGTTCTGAGACAGCACATCCTCTTAGCAGCCCTCTTCCAGCTGCAAACTGGGAAACCCAAAAGGGGCAGGTGCAGTAACATTAGTTCATAGGGCTCAGAAGTACAGTACACATCTTCCTGCACCAGCTTGGGGGCATCTGGCCCCTTATATTCATGCTCCAGCCCATTCTTCAGTCACCACTCTGCCTCACCCAAGAGCAAGGGGGTGTTTAGGGAAAGAAAAACAAAGGGCCAGAACACATGGCATTCCGGCTGTGCTCATCTGATGGACAATACCTTCAGAACCATGACCAAGCTGATAAGTTTAGAGCAGCCTGTAAATTATTCTCATCTTTTTCTGGCTCTCTCCAAATTCTCAGGGATTCACATCTGGCATGTAGACAGCCTCCTCCTTTCTCAAGCAGGCTGAGTGGAAACTGGCTTCAGCCAAGAATATTTACCAACTTTTTTCATGAAAACGCCTCCAGACATTTTAATTACAGTGATCCTTCCTGGGCAATCAATGGTATAATCAATGATCAGAACACCAGGAGTTACTATTGGATTTGTATCTGCAAGATCTCTCTTAAATCCACTGCCTTGTCCTCTTACAATTTGTGCATGCTACAGCTGAATATATATTTGGCAAATTAAAGAACCAACATAACATGACATGCCCCAGAATGCATAGTCGAGTGTCCCTGGATTTGTTTTGCATCTTTAGCCTCCATTTCTGTTAAGCATTCCTAGTCTTTGACATGGCTTTGTGCCTTTCAGCAGTATTTTATGCAAACTCCAGTTTCTGTGTATAAGCAACCTGATGATAATGAGGCACTTGAAGCTTTTCAAACAAAAAGACCCCTCTTCAAGTAGATTCTGCATTGTGCTCCTAATCAACCGTAGTTGTGTGTGTTAGGATCAGCACAATCATCAGTGAGCGGAGTGCACAATCCTCCGCGTGCCTCTGACTGCTGGCATTCAGTGTGTCATAGCAGCACTCAAAGGAAGCCCCCAGCTTTCAAAGACTAAAGGATGAATGTTCAGAAGCACAATATGCAGCTTGCCTGGTCAGAGAGATGAAAGGTCAATAGAAAAACCATGTACATTCACCAGGCCAAATTCTGAAGCTCCGATTCAAGGCTGATCCAAAGATCTTCAAGTCAACAGAAAGATTCCCATTAACTTCAGCTGGTTTAGGTTCAGGGCCATCAGAGCCACATAGTCCTCTCCTGAAAGAAAATCTACGTCAAGAGAAATTCATCCAAGAGTTTGTCTCCAGTTGTTTCTTCAGGAAGGCAGGAGCATAAGCCACACAGCGGATCCCGAATGTTGTGAGTCCTCTATCTCTAGCTGCAGCTGTCTGCTGTGCATAGGGTGGGAGTCAGGCCTTTGTCTCAACCTAGCTGGCTGCTGCCAACTGAGAAAAAAGAACTAGCTACTAGCACCCAGGGTACGTCTACACTTCAACACTACGGGTATGTCTAGACTACATCCCTCTTTCAACAGAGGGATGTAAATTAGGCACTTCGAAATTGCAAATGAAGCTGGGATTTGAGGTTTACAGGATCTTTCGAAAAAGCCTTCCCTTTTCGTAAGAACCACGTCTAGACTGCGGTTTTACTTTCGAAATAGCACTTTTTTGAAAGAGCACCATGATGCGATTATGCAAATGAAGCATGGGAAATTCAAAACCCAACCTCATTTGCAATTTCTAAGTGCCTAATTTACATCCCTCTGTGGAAAGAGGGATGTAGTCTAGACACACCCTATATTGAAAAAACTAGCGCTATTCTGAAATAACTTAGTCCGCGTCAACACAGCAGGCAGTTACTTTGAAATAATGTCAAAATACTGTCAAGCTGGAGGACCTCTTATTCTGACTCCTGTACGAGGAATAAGGGAAGTCGGAGGAAGAGTGCTCTATTTCAAAATAAGTGCTGTGTAGATGCTCCCTATTTTGAAATAAGCTTTGCAATTGATGTAGTTCCATTTGCGTAGCTTATTTTGAGTTAAATCCTGCTATGTAGATGCACCCCCCGATTCGGATTCACTAGGGTGGGCATTCTACTTGGGTCCTGTGCAGGACCACAAGAGTGGGAGAAGAAGCAACAGGTGTGCTTCCTGGACATAGGCCCAGCCAGGATTTTGCACCCATTACATTTGGGACGGGGTGCAGAATCTCACAGATCCTCCATCAAGCATTTCGCTTCATGGCGACACCTGCCGAGGCTCCTTGTCACAGATACATGTGAGCCGTTCGGAGTTGGAGTCCAGAAACAATTTTCTAAAAAGTTTAATCCACCCTCTTCTGCAGCCCCTTACCACCACCAGCTCGGATGCCTCACAAATTGTGTAGGTTAAAGAAAATACTTGGGGCTACATCAAGCTGTAATCAGACCAGCTGACCTTTGTGCTCCCCTGATTCTTCTGGGCAGCTGGGGTTTGGTCCCCAGCATAGCATAGAGCTGCCTCAGCGCTGTTCCCATTTCTGTTGGGTTGTAAAGACCCATTGCACTGGCCAGGAATGGCCGGATGATAATACATTCAGCCATACCTCCTTCCACCTCTGGCACATTCCCATGGTCAGCCATGAGGACCGTGACATTGCAGCATGGGGCTACCAGGCTGTTGTGTGGTTTCAGAAGCTTTTTGTTTGCACTTGTAACTTCTAAAGAGTTTTCTGGTCCCAAGTGCACTTGTACTGCCCATTGGTCTCCCAAGTGGAAGTTCTATTTCTCACAAAGCTAATCAAATGATTGAGTAATTATAAGTTGTAGTCCCATGAGAGGAGATGTAGGGCTGATTCTCCGTTGCCTGGGAAAGACACCACTTTAGGAAGGGGTACCATGTGACACTCACTCAGGACCACGCGGTTCAAACATTTACCTCCAAGGTTATTGGAACGCCCTGTTGTGTCTTGCCTTCTCCGTGAAAAAGAGATTGATGTTGGGGGGGAGCGATACCTCAGTGATTTGAGCATTGGCCTACTAAACCCACAGTTGTAAGTTCAATCCTTGCAGAGGCAATTTGGGGCAAAAATTTGTCAGGGATGGTACTTGGTCCTGCTGCAAAGGCAGGGGACTGGACTCAATGACCTTGCAAGGTCCCTTCCAGTTCTAGGAGATAGGCAACCTCTGTTATTATTATTTTGATGTTGCTATAACCTGTGGTTACAATTAATGTGGACCCAGTGGAAAAATGAGGATGGACACATACAGCCAGTTACAATTTTAATTCAACTTTTTCCCACGGGAGAGGTGCTACTCACCCAACAGCAATATTTTCCTGTACCCGGCATTTAATTGGTTCCAGTGTGAGGGTTATATGACTCTTTACCACAGAATTCATAACTTGGGGTAGTCTCTACTCAGTCTATCTACCTCCCCATGACTCTGCTACCTCTGAGTCTTAGCATCTCCCTCCTGCCTGTGAGGGGGAGAGAGAGTGCAGCAGCGGGAAGACCTCAGACTACAAGGGCCACGAGGTCTGATCTCAGCTCTCAAGGTCACAAGGTCTCATTCTAGCCCATGAGCACAACACTGAAATCTGAGGTCTTTTACCTCTGGGAATTGTTCATTTTATTCTCTTAACCTCACGAAGAAACAACTGCAGCCTGGTACCTCAGTTAGGTAAGTGCTGCTACTTAACCAGCTGTGGCTTGAAGGTGCTGTGAGGGAGGCAAAACTCTCCCTGGACCTCTGCCAATTGGCCCATGGGAGAAAAAAATTCCTTCTTGACACTGTAAACATGTGAACAGCTAGCTACAGCCTGTCGGGCCAGCTTCCCATTCCTAGTTTGGGTGGAGAGGGTGAGTTGTTGGAACAGAGCTGAAAGAGGCACCCGATGGCCCCTACACTGGGCTAAATCCTGGGGCTACGTCGAGACTGGCAAGATTTAGCACAAATACTCTTTAACGCAAAAGTTTTTGAGTTAGAGTATTTGAGTAAGAGAGCGTCTACACTGGCATGTGCCTTTGCGCAAGAGATGTGCTTTTGCGCAAAAGCATCCGTGCCAGTGTAGACGCTCTCTTGTGCAAGAAAGCTCCAATAGCCATTTTAGCCATCGGGCTTTCTTGCGCTAGAAATTGATGTTACCTGTCTACACTGGCCTCTTGCGCAAGAACACTTGCACAAGAGGACTTATCCCTGAGCGGGAGCATCAGAGTATTTGTGCAAGAAGCACTGATTTCATACATTAGAACGTCAGTGTTCTTCCGCAAGTACTCGCGGCCAGTGTAGACAAGTAGCAAGATTTTGCGCGAAAGCGGCTGCTTTTGCGCTAAATCTTGCCACTCTAGACGTAGCCTGGGAGTTGGGGAGTGGCGGCCAAGTGCACTTCTTTCCCTTAGCTGTCCAATGGATGCCAGAGGGAGGGACCACCAACTGGCCTTGATGAACATCTCCCTCCCTTGCACAGGCAGTGAGTTATATGGGCCAGTAGTGCCTGGGCACCAGGAATATTCTTGACCTGCGGGCCCTTCTCTACCCTGCATGCTTCCCCCTAGTGCATCTCTCAGCCTGCAATTTAAAATGGCCCAGGAGCCCTCACTGCTACCACCGGCAGTGCAGCAAGAATAGAGCAGCTTCCATCCGCTGGCTCTGCACCGTTGCCAGCATGTTCCTGTGGCTCCAGGAGGGGAGGGTGTCACCAAATGTTGGCCCCACCAATGAGTGTCCCTGCAACCAATGGGAAGCGCTGGGGGAGGTGCCTGCAGCAGCAAGACACAGAGGACCCCGACTCTTCTGCCTGAGTACCCACAGTGCAACATGTCTGACCCTCTCCCCCACCACCCCCTCATGCACCCTACCCCCTCCGAGAGCCTGCAACCTCTGACTCCTAAATTCCCCTCACACCCCTGCACCCTCTCCAGCCCCAAAACTCCCGCCCAGAGCCTGCACCCCTTCTCCTGCACCCCACCTCTGCCCTAGCCCAGAGCCTGTACCCAGCACCCAGACTCCATCCCAGAGCCTGCACCCAGACCCCCTACTCCTCAACTCCCTCCCGAAGCCTGACCCTTCACCCCTCCTACATCCAAATTCCCTCCCAGAACCTGCATCTCCCTCTGCGCACCAATATCCTACCCCAGCCCAGAGCCTGCATCCAGCACCCAAACTCCCTCCTGCAGCCCACACTCCTCCTCTGCTCAAATTCCCTCCCATAGCTTATGGAGGTGGGATGGGGGGAGTTTAAGTGGGGATGGGTGCAGGCTCTGGGCCTTCTGGGCACCACCAAAATTTCTGTTGCCCCTGCTCCACTGCTAAGAGGACTATGCTCCTCTTCACCAATGGCTCCATTAAGTCCACACTCCCCTTTTATGCAGATGGGTAGCATATGTTAGAGAGCTAGTTTCATATAAAATAATCTTTTATGGGTTTGATGTTCACAATCGTACCACTTTTCAGGTATTCAAGTAGGAATACTTTGAAAGTAGGAATACAGGATCTTCCGGAAAAGGGTTTATTTTCCGCAAGATCCCGTCTAGACTGGCACGTTTCTCCGGCAAAACCCCGAGCCGGAAAAAAGTGGCAGCCATGTTCATGCAAATGCCACGGGGGATATTTAAATCTCCCACGGCATTTGCAATTCCAACTGGTCTCATTAGCATCCCTTTTCCGGAAAAGGGTGCCAATGTAGACACAGCCCTGTAGTATAGACATAGCCTGAGCTTCATGATACAAAGCCTGTTAATAATCCTTCCCTCCCCTCTTAAATTTCACACAGGAGTAGTACTCATGTGAGCAATATTTGAAGATGGGGTCCCTGCATTAGAATCATGTCAATAACACCATACATGCTTCTGTGTATATGTTTGGAACATACATTCTATATAGGACAAAACAGCGAGGGTGTGCATATTCATCTCCACATGCTCCAGCTGGAAGTGGAATTTCTTTTCAGGAAGTATTTATTTCCCTTCGTCACCTTCCTTTCTCTGAGCAATAGGTATCTCTTGACAAAGTAGAATGATTATTCCCTATTAAAATGTGGGTAGGGTAATTGCCAATAAAAAGCCAAAGTTGTGGCATGACCTGCCCCAGCCCAGGGCTTAAAAATGTGTATGTAGGAACATACCAGAACATCCAAATTTTTTCGGTAAAATCATAAAAGCTGAACTTGTTTCAAAACGGAATCCTAGAATCCTAGTCTGGAAGGGACCCCGAGAGGTCATCAAGTCTAGTCCCCTGCCCTCACCTGGGAGTAAGTTGTGGAAATCAGTGAGCTTGGTTAGAGGAATTTTATTATAGTCATCCATCCTTCCTAGAGAATGGAGAAACACTGAATGATAGTAGCAATTAATAACACTTTGCACTCACTGCCTCTCACTAGGTGCTTATCATCTCTCAGTGTCTCCTGAGGGTCTGACTACTCTAGAAATAGGGTCGCCCTTACCCATAAGAGAAATGTACAGTTGTGTAGAGCACCTGAAAATTTGGGGCACCACTGGGTCTTAATGTCCACCCACTTACCTCTTCCTATCCCTGTTTGTGGTTCTGCTTCCTCTGGAGAGGAGCTAGTTAACTAGAAAGTGAAAAAGCCTGCTAGAGCAGTGTTTCTCAACCAGTGGTACGAGTACCCTTAGGGGTACTCGAGAGATGTCTGGGGGGGTTCGTCAACACAACTGAAATGTGGAGAAAACTGAATTCTTGTATTAAGTTTTACAGCACTTTATTATTTTTGTACTTTTTACACCCAAAAATGTCATCGCCCGCCCAGCTATGATTAAGTTGTTTAAACAAATGTGTTGCAATGGTAGAAAAAAAAATGTTGTGTGTCTGAAAACTGTAGGTACTGGGGATACTTATAATTTTTTTTAAAGGGGTACTTTGTAAGAAAAGGTTGAGAAACACGATGCTAGACCCAGTAGTAGAACACAGAGCCTGTGAAAGAGCCATTCAAGTGGCAATGAAGCCATTTATCAGGCATTTACCAACCCGAGGCACTGACTGCCAGTTTCTGAATTAACTGTGTTAGTCGACAGAACCTGAGTTAAAAATTTGCTTTAAAAATCTTTCATGAGTGTGTTGCTGAAGCTTATAAACTCACATCTCTAAAAAATCATCCCCCACTCCCAGCTGCTGTGGGGCACAGAGGTACAAGCTTAATAGTACTGGGTAGGGCCCTGTAAATCCCAATGACAGCCCTGCCTAGAAATACTACAATGGCACAGCATAGACCAGCCCTGAGGCTCTCCGTGTGCTTGTAGCAAATCAGCATTACGACTGCATGGTCTTTTCCATAAACTACAATTTAAAATATTTAGCCTGTATTTTCATTGGTTTAAATTGCTTAATCCATTGATTTAATGACAAACCTACATTTGCTGCAGTCCTTCCTTTCTTTTTTCATGGCCAAAGTCCTCAATAAAGGCCGGGTCCTGTTCCCACTGAACTGAATAGCAAAACTTGACTTGCCTCCCCTGGAAGCAGAGCCAGATGCTAAGCGCTAGAGTCACAAAGGGACTCTGGTGTTGCAATACCAAGTGTTACATTATATCACATCTAGAGGACATGCGACCCAGGGCAACCCACAAACCCAGAGTTACACCTGGAGGCTCCTGGTACCATGCATGGGGAGAGATTGGAGCCTAAGATTAGCATCCAAAAAATCCAGCACACTGAGTGGGGAGCTGTCTAAGGTTGCCAAGAGAATATGCCAAGGAGGGGGAGGGACCTAAACTCACCTCATATAGGAACTTGGGTGCCTAAGTCTGGGATGAAGGGAGGCTCCTCCCTCTAGTTGAGATACAGTCAGGAATCCGCTCCTAGCATCTAGCACCAATGCTATTTCTTGCTCAATATTCAGCTTGAGGAGCCTATTGGGCCTTCAGCATGATAGAGATCCCAAGCTGCAGGGTGGGTCAGGACTGAGGTAGATGCTTAGGGGAGACTTACTGTGAAAACATAAGTACTGAGGGAGTTTATAGGTGCCTGCAGGGTCAGGCAGCAGCTGAGCAGGGGTTTTGAGAATGCCAGTGGCATCTAAATGCTGGATTCTGGAGTACAAAGTGAGCCCCGTGTACACTGGAGTTAGTCACCCAGGCAGGCCTGCGGATGGGGGCATGGGGCAGCAAAGGGGGAAACTGCCCGGGGGCCTGATGATTTAAAAGGGCCATTAGCTCTTGGCAGCTGCTGCGAACCCTGGGGTCTTTAAATCACTGCTGGAGTATTGTGTGGTGTGCTCCAGGCAGCATATTCCAGGCAGGTCTGAGGGCTGGTGCGGTGGGAGGAGAGTGGCGTGGTGCTGAGGGCTGGCCAGTCCTGCCGTTTCCACTCAAGGCCCTGTCCCTTCCAGGAGCCAACTCCCTCCCATCTTGCACAACAGTTTTGTTGCCCTCTTCTCCCGGTTCCAGGTGACTTGAGCATGTGGGGCTTAAGCTGCAGGGTTGTTTAATAACAGGGTAGATGTTCAGGCGCAGTGGTGGCCCATCAGTACAGGCGACCTAGGCAGTATCCTAGGGCGCCAAGATAAACGGTCATTGAGGGCTTTGGAGACGGGGGCACCGATCGCGTGTTTTGCCTAGGGCGCCAGTTGCCGGCAGCTCGTCTAGGGCCGCTCCTGTTCAGCTGAGGGCTGCAACCCAAGTACTAGGACCTTCCCACCACACAGGCCCTGTGGGCTCCAACCTGAGCTCCAACCCAAACACCTGCACTGCAATTAAACACCCCTTTAGAGCCAGCAGCACATGGCCAGTCCTGTAGACACCCTCAGCAGGGGCGACAGCCTCATTGGGCCCCTGGGCAAGGCATGTGTACCTCACGTTCCTTTGTGAATCTAGCCCTCGCAGAGCAGAAACAAACAGTGACTCTGTCTGTCCGGACAGGCAGTGTAGGTTAGACACTTGTTCCATGATCATTGCATAGTGCCCGAATGGCAATCTGGACCTCTCACGAAGTGCTGCAAACTGGCTGGCTGTGTCCTCTATCATATCATACTAATCTTGAATCTCAGGCTAATTTCAATGGATTTTACAACCTATTTGCAATAATCAGGATGGTGCCCTTGGAAAATAGACTGGCACGTCACAACCCAGATAGACTGGCCATTGAAACACCCAGGCTGTGTCCAGACTCCGGGGGTTTTGCGAAAAAAGTAGCCTTTTTTCGAAAAAACGTCACCTGCGTCTAGACTACAGCCGCTTTCTTTCGATGGAGGTAAACCTCATTTCACGAGGAAGAATGCCTTTTTTCGAAAGTGCTCTTTCGAGAAAAGGCGTTCTTGAATGCCAACAGGGCTTTTTAGAAAGAGACTCACTCGCTGCTTCCTTTCGAAAAAACGGCTTGCTTTTTCGAAAGTTCTGCTTGCAGTCTAGACGCTCTTTTTCGAAAGAGGCTTTTTTGAAAGTATCTTTCGAAAAAGCCTCTTTCGAAAGAGGCTTGCAGTCTAGACATAGCCCCAGAGTGTTCAGTGTGAGGCAGGGATGAGTGAATCACTATTTTGGGAGGAATCCCTTCAATGATCTTCTGGGTGCACAAACTTAAATTGGGCTTGCAAACTCCAGTGCCTGCCTTCTGCAAAACAAAGCCGGGCTTTTCGCTGTTTACTGTGCTTTAAAAACAAGTGAAGTCATTCTTCCAGCTAATGCTAGCACCCAAAAGCTAGCACTAAAGGGTCCCAAGGAGGGCATGGCGCATGTACATGTAGGCTATGTCTACACTCGTGGCTTCTTGCATGAGTAATATGCAAATGAGGCTAAGCGTGGAATATCGCCGAGCCTCATTTGCATACCTAATGAGCCACCATTTTTTTTCAGAAGAGGCTCTTGCGCAAGAAGGAGTATCTACACTGCCCCTTCTTGCACAAGAAAAACCCTCTCGCGCAATGCCGTTCTTCCTGAAAAGTAATAGGTGTAACGGCATTGCTCAAGAGGGTTTTTCTTGTGCAAGAAGGGGCAGTGTAGACACTCCTTCTTGTGCAAGAGCCTCTTCTGAAAAAAATGGTGGCTCATTAGGTATGCAAACGAGGCTCGGCGATATTCCACGCTTAGCCTCATTTGCATATTACTCGCGCAAGAAGCCGCGAGTGTAGACATAGCCATATTGTGGGCTAAAGAGTGCCTGGCCCTTCTACAGCTATGCAGAAATGTAGGAGGGAATCAGGATCCCGTTCTTTCCCCTCGTCAAGCCTGCAAACAGGAAAGATGCCATATCAACAGGAGAGCAGACAGATTGTGATTGTGGGAGCAACTAGGCAGAGAGTTTAATTAGACTCACGGCACCTCTAGCATAAAGAGTCTCTTTTAAACTTCAGTAACATCTACTTAACAGTCTTCTTACTCATCGTTCAGCTATTTGTTATTTTCCTATACCGTTCACTGTCACATTTCTATTTTAAAACATTATCTGCTGGAAACCTCAAACCATGGCTTGCAATCCACATAAGTCCATTTCAACGGAGAAAACTCTGTTAAGCTGTTTGGGCATTTTTCCATATTGAGGATATTTATTAGAGTTCACATACCTCTTCTATAAAGGAGTGCCTTTTCCTGAGACACAGGACCCAAGAAAGAGCTGAAAATGGTACTGAATTGCAAATGATAACAGCTGAACAAGGGTTTTTTTTCTTTCCCTTTTATGAATTTTCTAGTTTGCTTGCCACTTCTAATAGCTCTGTCATTTTGTGAAATTAAACTAAGCCATATGCATAAGCAGCCTTGACAGCAATTAGCTCCCACAAAATCTTCATGGTAATGAATTTCAACGAAGCAGGGTTTTTTTTCCAGCCCTGAACACTTCATTAGCAGTCTAAATATCTTACTGATGCAGCTGAGAAATCCCATTATAATAAAATACATTTTCAAGGCAGCATCCAGCATGATAAATAGGAGGAATAATATCACATTCTACTCAAAATCATGTTTGTATATTAATGCTCTCAAATTTCAATAAAGAGATCAAATACTATTTGCGAGCTTCTAATGTTTTCTGTATTACTCTGTTGCTCAGGCATTTCTGAGTGTTTCTTTTTAACTCATTGTTCAAAGAGTTGTTCCATCTAATTATGTTTGACAAATAAATATTTAAACA